>NC_090826.1:24284818-26784818 GCF_028021215.1 Eschrichtius robustus
GACCATGGTTCAGGTACCTGGGACCCCACAATTCCCTGCCCAAATGGCCCGGAGACCACTTCCTGAGCCTGGGGGAAGACCACTTCTCCCACAAGTGGGAGACCACTTCCTGAGCCACTTCCTGAGCCTGAACTCTTCCCTGGTTCTTGCTCCTGAGCGTGGACTGTGTGCCCAGGTGAACACCCAAGCCTGAGGGGCAACTGTGGGCACGGGCAGTGGGCAGAGCAGGGCAGACAGTCCAGCGTGGGTGCATCAGGGGCCCTCCCAGAGGAAGTGGTGTCTCAGCTGGGCTCAGGAGGACGAGCAGGGGTACGCAGGCCACAGGAGGGAAGAGGCTCCTGGCAGAGCCACCGGCGGAGCAAAGGCTGGGAGGACAGAGGAGGTAAAAGGATCCAGCAGTCAGTGTCCCTGAAAATTCCAGAAATAGAGCCGCCCGAAGGCTGTGCACGGCCAGAGCCATTTCACCCAGGAGGGAGCCAGGCCTGGAGAGGTGAACGGGCCTGCCCGGGTCAGCAGGGGGTCAGTGATAGGATCGCTGGGCTGGGAGCCCACTGCCCCAGACCCCTGGCCGGCCTCCTCGGCCTCGGGTCTTTCTCTGCATCCCGGTCCACCCAGCCGCTGTCAGGCTGATTTTTTTCCTCTTCTCCAGCAATTCCTCTTTCACCTTCCACCTTGGTGGCTGAGACAATTTCTCAATGTCCAGCCAAAGGGGTAATACTTATTGGATTTGATTGAAGTAATAAAACACTTGCTGGCCCAGCCATTTGGGTGGGAGAGCTGGGAACAGCGGGGCCCAGCTGCAGACACACGCGTCAGTCTTGCTGCTTTCCCAACATGAGACCCCAGAGGTGCTGACTGGGGACTTGGGGCCAGCGGCCCTGGGGGTGGACCCTCTATTTCCAGGCTGCCTGAGCCTGGGGACGTCTCTTCACCCCTGGGAGCCTCAGCTTGCTTCCGTGTAAAGTGGGGCACCACCATGTACCCCGCAGGGGTTGTCGTGAGGACTGGAGATGCTGAGAAGTCAAGCACCACATGTGAATCAGCGTCTTCCCGGGCCTGGGGGTTACACTGCGGCAGCAGCTGCCCTGGTGCCGGCACGTGGTTGGCCGTGAGGTCATGAGACTGAGTCAGCTTTGAAGGCCAGAGTCCCGGCACCAGCCACAGTCAGGGGGTGAAATGATCTGATTTATCATTTTTAAAGAGCCCCCCCCATAAACTCAGCCTCCCCTTGCCTTACAGCGAGCCCTGACCTGGGGATCAGGGTGGGAGAGGCTCGGCCCCCACTGGACGAGGTGAGGGTAGGGCCTGGCAATAAAACAATGCTGTGTGGCCTTGGGTGACCTCCTGACCTTTCCTGAGCCTCAGCTCCCACCTCAGGGAGACTCCCTACTTGGGTCAGGCAGCCCAGGCTCTCTGGGCCTCAGTCTCCTCATCTGTACAATAGGGTTGTTCTCATATGACCACATGCACGGGGCTGTTGTGAGAACTGTAGGAGATGGTGTGGGTAAGGGGACCTTCCTGGCACCTTCATTTCATGCTCGGTAAATGGTAACTGTGGTGCTGGAATCTGGGACTTTCCCAGCCTGTCAGAGGCTCGGAGTGACCAAAGCCACCCCATATGTGAGCCCAGGACTGGGAAGAAGCAGTTGAATAAACTGGCAAAAAGGAAGAGCATCGGGGTGAGGGGCCGAGACACTGCCTGGGGAGAATCCCCTCCCCTCCTGCGGAGCAGCTGCCCCCAACCCCTCCATGCCCCCCGCACATTTGAACTTCTCTTCTCCCACTTGGCTCTTGGCCAGATCCACTGTCAGTTCTACACAGAGGTAACAGTAATAATGATTACACTAATCCCAGTTCTCAGATCCTTTGCCGGCACAAGCTGCCCCAAAGGAAGCAACAGAAGAGGCCGTGGGCTGGATGTCCAGTCCCCCTTCTGCCACCTACTGCATGTGTGACCTTGGGCTTGTCATTTCCCACCTTAGTTTCCCCATGTGCAAAATGTGGGCATTGAACTTGATGCTTAGAGGAATGGAAAGTGTCAGTCACTTTGAGCCATTAAACTCTCTGGGAGGTTCAGGGACTGAGGGGAGATGGGGAGGAGAGGACGAGGGGAGTGGAAGGACACTCCCTGGAGGAGGTATTGTTGTCTCCCTGTTACAGGCAAGGAAACTGCTGCCCAGAGAGGCGGAGACACTTGCCTAACATCACACAGCAAGTTCATAGTAGCACCAGGATTCAAACCCAGGTCCCTCTGATTCTTTCCACTCCTCATAGGCTGCTTAAGGGTCAGTTCACCCACACCTAGCTGGGGCAGAAACTGGGGCAAAGGTTGGGGATAGATCTGGCTGCTGGACATGGGGGTTCTTTAGGCCAAGAGGCAAATAAGAGTCTTCAGAAAGCTAGGTGTTGGGGGCAGCCTCGGGCGCCCTGTGGCCTGTGACAGGAAAGGAGAGGTCAGGACCAGGCAGCAAGCAGGTGGGATACACAAGACTCAGGAGAGTCATTCACGGGTGGGGAGGGTACAGGGGCCTGGCCACAGGGTGGCCTCAGGAGCAGGGGCTGAATCCTGGGAGGTAGGCCAACAGAACTAGGCCAGTCCCTAGACCTGGAGGAGTGGGGTCAGGGCCTATGGGCAGAAACCACAAAGTCCTGGCTCCCAATCAGCCTCCAGCTTCCACTAGGCCCTGCCCTCTATGACCAAGCTCCTCCCAGAGGCCAGAAGGAAACTTTGAAAAGGTAAAGCACCTCACACTGCCTCAGCTCCCAGCCCTCCACTGCTTCCAGGCTGACTCAGATGGGTGTGACCCACAAGCCTCTTCCCCATCTGCCCCAAGGCCACCCCGCTGACCTTGTCCCCCTTTGACTCCTCTACCCACTGAGCTCCAGCCACACCGACCTCCTACTGTTGCTCAAACAAGCTAAGCCCATTCTGGCCTCAGGGCCTTTGCACTTGCTGTTTCCTCTGCCAGGAACATGCTTCCCTCTGCTGTAACCAGGGCTTGTCCCTTCACTTCATTCAGGTCTATGCTCAGATGTCCCCAAAAGTATCACCCACCCCAGCCTATCACTCTCTGCCCCAATCCTGCTTTATTTTTCTGTAAAGCACTTATCAGCCCTGACATTATTTAGATATGTCTTTTTTTTTTTTTTTAGATATGTCTTTGTTTAGTGTTTGTCCCCTCCCCATCCCATACAGTAGAGGCTCCATGAGGCAGAGACTTGGCTTGTTCTGGTCCCAGCCCTGTCCCCAGGCCACAGGACAGTGCCTGGTGCATAGTAAATCCTCAGTAAATGAAGAGGCTGGAGCCAAGATCCCTGAGTTCAAGCCCCTTCACTCCCTCATGCTGTGACCTTGAAAAGAATCTTTGACATCTCTGAGCCCAATGTGTCTCCTGTGTAAGACAGACCTAATAATCATGCCAAACCCAGAAGGGTGTGTGACACGATGGTGGATAAGTGCCAGCTGGGGCTGGGTCTTGAGGAGTGAGTAAGAGCCTGCCAGGCCATCAGGGAGGAAAGAACATGCAGGCGGAGGAAAGGGCAGGTGCAAAAGCAGGGGCAGATCCCTGCCTGCTGTGTACCTGGCTGATGTCCGTGCCTCTGTGTGACTGGCGCAGAGCAAGGAGTTTGGACGGTGACCCGGGGACACTGTGGAGCCTGGGAAGGGTTTCCAGCAGGAGGGACCCTGTTGGTTTCGTGCAGCTGAGGAACACTCTGGGGCAGAGTGGAGGGTGGGATGAGCTTGAGGTCAAAGAGGCTGTCAGTGTGTGGAAGTGTGGCATGAGGGGGGCTTGGCCAGAGGACCAGTGAAACCGAATCCAGCCTCTGTACCCCAACAACGAATTAAATCTAGGAGCCAGAGTTTTGGGTGAAGTAGAAAAGAATAGCTTTATTGCTTTCCCAGGCAAAGGGAGCCACAGCAGGCTAATGCCCTCAAAACTGTGTGTCCCAACATGGAGAGGGTAGTGAGGAGTTTTATAGTAATGGTTCAAAGAGGGCGTGATCAGCTCATGGACATTCTTCTGATTGGTTGGTAATTGGAAGTCAGCATCATCAACCTTTTGGTTCCAGCTGGTCTGAGGTCTACCTGCTTGTGGGCAGCATACCATCGTTAACCATTAATTTCTTCCACCTAGTGGGGGTTTCAGTATCTGCAAAACAGCTCAAAGATACTGTTGTGTGTATCCCTTGAGGAACCAGGGGAACCAGGGTTCCCTGGGGAACCAGGAGTTGACTTGCCCCAAGGCAAGGCTGACTATTGTTTCTCTTGACTGTTTGTTTCTCCCTTGTCTCACATCCCCTCCCTTCCCTGATTAACAACCCCTTGAATCTGCCCGTTGGAACACAAGGAAGGTCATGGAGGCTGAATGAAACCTATTTCCTGTAATCAAAGAAAATGGGGGACACAGAAAGGCTTTTGTGCCCTGGAGCTCCACAGGGCCCTACTCGGTATCACCAGGGAGGGGCCTAGGGATCAGGACAGGCCCCAGGTCAGCTCAGAAGAAACAGCCAGGCCAGAGAGATTGATGTGGAAATGTCTAGGCTACAGAACAAGGCTTCTTCCAACTCCCAACCAACTTTGGGATCTCCCCAGCAGGCAGAGCTGCACTGATGTTTGGGCTTGAAAACCTGGGATAAAGGAAAGGTCAGCAGGGCATTACCATGAGGCAGGGAGGAAAGGATGTGAGGAAGGAACATTCGGTCAACCAGAACCAGCTCAAGGAAACCTGACAGGACTGGAGAGAACTTTCCTCCCACCAGAAAGTCAAAGGGGAAACACATTTGTTTCCATGACACATGTGTTTTCAGGAGACCCTGTGACTGTTTTTGCACTGGAAAGCCATGAATGGAAAATTCCACCTGCTGAGGCAGACACTTCCTCCTCCAGGTACTAAACAATGGAGGAAGCTTCCGTCCTGAGTTTCCTGGTGCCTGAAATTCAACCACTGAAGCTTTATTCCTATGGCTTTAGGCTTTGTCTTTTGTTAAAACGCAAACAACTTCACAGAAGTATTCAACACAGGCTTATTTTCATTAACTCAGTAAATACCTTTTGACTTCCTGCTCTAAACCAGGCAGTACCTAGAGGCTGGGAATAGAAAGATTAAGGCTTGTCCACGTCCAAGCCTTCAAGGAACTGGCAAGTTCTGTGGGTAGATACAGAGCAGACCCTGTGGGGCTCCTGGGCACAAAAGCCTTTCTGTGCCCCCCATTTCTTGATTATAGGATATAGGCTTCATTCAGCCTCCATGACCTTCCCTGAGTTCCAACGAGCGGGTTCAAACAGTTGCGAACTAGGGAAGGGATGTAACTAGGGAAGGGAAGGGATGTGAAGACAAGGGAGGAACTGTCAGAAGAAACAATAGTGCAGCCTTGGGGCAGGGTCCTGGTTCCCCCTCAAGGGATATACAGAACAATATTTTTGAGCTGTTTTGCAGAAACTGAAACTCCCACCTGGCGGGAGAAGTTAACGGTATGCTGCCCACAAGCACCCAACGTAGACCCCAGACCTGTTGGAACCAAAAGGTTGATGATGCTGACTCCCACTTACCTCCCCACCAACCAATCAGAAGAAGGTCCACGAGCTGATCACGCCCTCTTTGAACCATTACTATAAAACTCCTCACTACCCTCTCCATGTTGGGACACACAGTTTTGAGGGCATTAGCCTGCTGTGGCTCCCTTTGCCTGGCAAAGCAATAAAGCTATTCTTTTCTACTTCACCCAAAACTCTGTCTCTGAGATTCAATTCAGCACCGGTGCACAGAGGCCAAGTGTTCAGAATCACTCCCACCAGGCAGGTTTGTATCCTGCCTCTATCTCGTACTAGCTGTGTGATCTCAGGCAAAGGACTCAACCTTTCTGAGCCTCTTTTTCCCCATATGTGAGCTAGACTTACTCATAACAACATACAGAGCCTATGCTATTGGGTGTAGCATAGTGGATTTCTTTCCCCCTTTACTCTCAACTAGACCCTATGAAGAGTGATTTTTTTCCATCTCTGCCCTTCCACTGAGGCACTCTAGACTAAAGCCCCACCCATGGCTAGTCAAAGCAGTGAACTGAATCCAAGCTGAACTAAAACTAACTGGAGAGTGGTAAGTGTTTCCATGGCAATGAGCACGTAGCAGGTTGTCCTGGGAACTTGCATGGATGCTCGTGGAGACATGAGAGGCTCACTCCCAGTGTGGCCCAGGGGACACAAATGACCTCCTCAGTTTGGGCTAAAGCAGGGGTGGGGGCAGAGGGGACAGACAAGTCAAGAAAGGACAGATGGGGTGATTAGTTGAATGCCGTGTTCAGAGTCCGAGCTGGACAGGCCTTCCATCCCAGCTCAAGCTCCATTGTAAGATGGGAAAAAATGAGGCTCAGTAGGGGGAAGGCACTCACACCAGCCATGCTCCCGTCGGGACAGAGTGGCAGCAGCCGCTGGCTGTTCTTCTCCCTGTCTGCTGCACCGTCCTAAGAGTGGAGCTACCTCCCGACTGATGATAGTAAGGTCCCATCTTCTGAGCATTTTCTAGGCAGCCAGCCCTGCCCCAGACATTTTGTGAGCAGTCACTCATGTGGTCCTCTACTAACGCCAGGAAGACGGTAATATTATCACCAGGTGAAGGGTGGTGACGACTGGATGTCTGAGGCTGGAGGTGAGTGACCGGTGGACATGGAGTCCTCTGGCCAGATCGGCATGTTGGAGACAAAACTCACGACCCACCACGTGGACTAATAGGCAGGGGCCAGGAGTTCAGGTGCTTCTCAGACCTCATCTCATCCATCCTCACGCCAGTCTCCAAAGGTGGGGAGTGTTCTCTCCACTGTGAGGAAACTGAGGCTCATGACACTTAGGGGACTTACCTGAGGTTCATGATGCTTAGATGACGTACCTGAGGATACACAGCTGATGATGACCACATCTGAGCCTCACGGGTGCTTACCTCAGGCCCGGCTCTCTTCCAAGTATGATTCGCATGCGTTAACTCGGTCCTCACAACCACCTAATGAGAGAAGGGCCATCGTGATCCCCATTTTACAGATGCGCAAACACCAGCACAGAGAGGTTAAGCAACTTGCCCAAGGTCACAGAGCTTTCCAATGGCAAAGCCAGGAATCAACCAACCCCGGGCCATCTGACATCAGAGCCCATGCTGTAAGTCCAGGGCAGCAGCTGCCTCATAAGCTGGTAAATGATGGAGCAGAATCCAGATCTGGTCAGCCCGACTCCAGAGCTCATGATCTCTCCACCACCAAAGGCTGGGGCTGAGGAGAGAAGCCCAGGCCCAGGCACCAGCCAGAGCTAGACGGGCTGTGGTCAGCACCCTGTACAGACTCAGCACAGACCTCAGAGGAAGGCTGGAGGCAGGGAGGCCCCAAGGGGAGGGCATTCCCAGAGCTGGCCCTCAGGCACCCCCAGGGTGGGAACCAAGTTGTTACTGACCAGGATTCTTGGCCCCTTTAGTCAATAGAAATTGATAAGAGGCCAGACAAGAAATTCAGACAAGGCTTTATCGGGACCCCTGCTGCAGCAGTGGGGAGCCAGCACAAGTAACAGCTTCCCTTGCTCGCTCCCTTAGGTGGGGGGCGAGCTAGTTCCTATACGGGGTGAGGATAGTGGTGGGTCCAGGGGTCAGGCTGGAGGGGTGGCTTAGATGTTCTGCCCACCCCCTTGGTGGTGCTGGGTGGGTTTTTGGTCTTTTTGTATCTTGCTCATAATTTGCCCCAACTGTGCATGCATGCAGTTATTTTTAGGCCCTTATAGTTTATTTGCATTTTGTTGATGGAGGAGATGTTTGTCCAGGTGCAAGCACTGCAGCAAAGGGTCCCAGGTCCCAGCCTGTCTCAAAGCTAAACATGCTGAGAGTGAGACATTACAGACCCCTGGGCCTCAGTCAAGGTGGCCAACCTTCCCTGAGTCTCAGAATCTTCCCCAGACCCATCCCAGAGCAAGGAATCAGCTTCTCCTGGGATGGGATTCAGGACTATGCATTTCAGAAAGCCTCGCAGTGATTCTGAGGTGGTCATCAGACTCTGTCATCTGAGGCCCAGTGTTAAACTCCAGCTTGGAAAGTCTGGGGTATCAGACACTAAAGAGAATAATAACAATAATGGCAACATATTGAACGTGCCAAGAGCTCAGCCTGTCCTTCCGTATGCCTTATCTCCCAGTCCTCACCGTGACCCATAAATGACAGGGCTCTTAAAAATCCCATTTCACAGATGAGGGGACTGAGGCTCAGAGAGGGAAGAAAGCTGCCTGAGTCATACAGCTGGTGAGGGGAGAGATGGGGTGCACGCTAAGCCTGTGTGATCTGCCTGGCCAGGCTTCCTTCCTCCTTCCCTCTCTGCAGAGGGTCCGGGCTGGGGGGCTGGGTACAGGCAGTGGCTCCTGCGAGGGCTTCCACCCAGAGAACTGCCTCTGCCGAACACAGGAAACAGCCTTTGCCTGTCTCTTCTGTCCATTCCCAAGTGGGAATTTAAGTTTCAAAAAGACTTGATGGCCCAGAAGAGAAGATTTTTATATGAAAAAGCAGCTTTTCTTTAAGGTTAGTGTGAGCACAGGAGCATCTGGTAGTGAGGGAGCTGGGAGACATATAAGAAGTTCTGCTGGGCCCCAATAAACCTAAACAGCTTGGGGTGCAAACAACACATTCACAAGAGATGCGCAGGTGTCCCCTGGGCCCCAAAGGCCTTAGAAGTTACCGGGGCCTCCCCTCCCCGTCCAGCTGAGGCCTAGACCCCCTCCAGTGGTGAGATAATCACTAAACACTAGCACAGAGGGCGCTCATTCTATTAGTCTAAAATAATAGTTGAAAGGTTCTGCGACTTTGATTATTTCTCTTCAGCAGAAAAGTGGGGATGGGGCAAGGGAAGAGCCGCAGAATCTAGAGGCGCCATCCCAGGCCGGCAACCCACCTGCTGCGTGATGGGTGTCATATCTCTGGGACTCAGTTTCACTATCTGTAAAATGAACTTCAAAGGGTTGGTGAAAAGCTTAAGGGGGAAAGCACATGTATGGTGTGTAGCACAAGGTAGGTGCTCAATAAATGTTAGTTCCCTTCCCGCAACGCAAAGGCACTGCGTGGGTATTGTGCTCTGTCCAGGAACTGGTGAAAAATGGTGACTACCGCAGGGTTGTTTGAACAGTGGTGTGCGGTGCACATATGCATGTGTATACGTGCATTTGTGTGTATTATGTGTACCGTGGGTGTGTGCGTGCAATGTGTATGTTGTGGACACACATGTCACGTTTGAGATCTGTGGGTGAAGGTAAGAGGAATGAGGTGACGTGGCGGATGGTGACATGGGGAAGTTAGGGGCCTGCTCAGAAAAACCTGGGGCTTGTGCAACCCTAGGGAATTGTCAGCAAAATCTCTTCATGATTGCTTTAATATGAAATAAGACCTTTCCTGACCTTGGAGTAAAGCTGACATACAGGAAGATGTCCCAACGCTACCGTCTAACTCCTGGTCTCACTGGGGAATGCATAGCAGTGAGCCATGGCGTAGGCACAGGGCATCTTCCCAGAGTGTCATTTTTATTCCAAGACCAGGGGAAATGCCCATTATTTGATATTAAAGCACTACGGATAAATTATAAGGGATAAAATATGCATAGAGGGACTTCCCTGGTGACGCAGTGGTTAAGAATCCACCTGCCAATGCAGGAGACACGGGTTCAAGCCCTGGCCCAGGAAGATCCCACATGCCGCAGAGCAACTAAGCCCATGCGCCACAAGAACTGAGCCTGCACTCTAGAGCCTGTGAACCACAACTACTGAAGCCCGCGCACCACAATTACTGAGCCTGAGCTCTAGATCCTGCGAGCCACAACTACTGAAGCCCGCATGCCCAGAGCCTGTGCTCTGCAACAAGAGAAGCCACTGCAATGAGAAGCCCGCACATCGCAACGAAGAGTAGCCCCCGCACACCGCAACGAAGAGTAGCCCCCGCACACTGCAACGAAGAGTAGCCCCCGCACAACGCAACTAGAGAAAGCCCATGCACAGCAACAAAGACCCAACGCAGCCAAAAATAAAAATAAGTAAATAAAAATTTTTTTAAATATGCATAGATTTGAAATATTAAATTGAGGAGTTCAAAGAACAAGTATGCTGGCGACTGGTGGCTTCAGCCTCTGCCTCCAGACACCCTGAGGACACAGGAGCTCTCCCTCAATAAGAGGAGTGCCCCAGTAGAATCACTTTGGAATCCCTGCATTTCAGGAAATGGAACATCAGTGAAGAAGACTGGGAAGAGCTGTGATTTGCTCTCACGGGGGTTTTAAAAACTGTCTCTGCAGAGGGACTGGAGATGAGAAAAACTAGAGGCCTGAGAGGAAGCTGTTGCAATAATACAGATGGGGGTTGAGTAGGGCCTGGGAGCAGGATGGGGCAGAGGGAACAGAGAAGAGGGTTTACTGGAAAAATATGCCATAAAAATAACCTGGACTTGAGGATGGAGGAATGTGGGGACAGGAGAGGTAGGAGTTTGATCTGACTGGGCTGTTTAGCCCTGTGTGCCCAGCTGCGTGTTGGGTAACCAAGCAAGAATGAATATTCTTCAGAGAGTGAAGGATGGAAGTGAGGACAAGGCCCCAGTTGTTGTAAACCTCCAATCTTTTATTCAACTAGGGCAAATTGTATTGATGAAATAGAAGAGGGGGGGAACTCCCCAATTCATTCTATGAGGACAGTATTACCCTGATACCAAAACCAGTCAGAGATATCATACCTAAGGAAAACTACAGAACTTTTATGAAAATAGGTGCAAAAATCCTCAGCAGAACACTAACAAACTGGATATAAATAAGATTATTCACCATGACCAAGTGGGACTTATCCCAAGAATGCAAAGTTGGTTTAACATATGAAAATCAACATGATACAGCATATTAATAGAATAAAGGACAAAAATCACACAATCATCTCAATAGATGCATGAAAAACATTTGGTAAAATCTAACACCTTCTTATGATAAAAACACTCAGCAACAACAACAACAAAAAAGGAATTTCTTCACTCAAAGTTCATCTACAAAAACCCCACAGTTAACATTAAGCATAACAGTGAAAGACTGAAAGCTATTTCTTGAGATCAGGAGCAGGACTAGGATATCAGCTCTCACTACTTCTATTCAACATTACACTAGAGGTCTTAGCCATGGCAATAAGGCAAGAAAAGAAATAAAAGGCATCTAAATAATAAAAGAAAAATTAACACTAATTGCAGAGGGCATGATATCACAGATGGAAAATTCTAAGGAATCCACACACACACACACACACACACAAACTATTAATTTAATGAACAAGCTCAGCAAAGTTGAAGGATACAAGATCAATATACAAAAATCAAGTGTATTTTTACACACTAACAATGAACAATCTGAAATGAAATTAAGAAAATAATTCCATTAACAATAGCATCAAACAGAATGAAATACTTAGGAATAAATTTAACAAAATAAGTGCAAAACACTCTGAAGCCTACAAAACATTGTTGAAATAAACTAAAGATCTAAATAAATGGAAAGATCTAAGTAAATGGAAAGTTTGTAGACCAGAAGACTAAATATTGCTAAGATAGAGATCCTCCCCATATTGATCTACAGATTCAATACAATCCTTACCAAAATTCAGCTGTCTTTTTTTTTTTTTTCAGAACTTAACAAGTTTATCCTAAAATTCATATGGAAATGCAAGGGATGCAGACTGGCCAAAATAATCTTGAAAAAGAAAATAAAGTTGGAGGGCTTTTACTTCCTGATTTCAAAGTTTCCTACAAAGCTACAGTAACTAAAATAGTGTGGTATTGGCATGAGGATAAATATATAGATCAATTAAATAGAATTTAGAGTCCAGATACAGCACTATCTTTATGGTGACTGGATTTTCAAAAAGGATAAGATAATTCAGTGGGGAAAGAGTAGTCTTCTCAACAAATGATGCTGAGGCAATTGGCTAGTCATATGCAAAAGAATGAAATTAGACCCCTATCTCACACTATATATAAAAATTAACTCAAAATAGATGATAAGTTTAAATGTAAGGGCTAAAATTAGAAGTAAATATAGGCAGAAATCATTATGACCTTAAATTAGACAATAGTTTCTTAGATGTGACACCAAAAGCATAGTGGTGAAAGAAAAAGTAGATAAATTGGACATCGTCAAAATTTAAAAATTTTGTGCTTCAAAGGACTTCATCAAGAAAGTGAAAATACAAACTGTAGAATCAGGAAAAAATTGTGCAAATCATATCTCTGATAAACAACTTATATCTAAAATATATAAAGAAGTCTTAACAATACCACAATAAAAAGCCAAACAACTCAATTTATAAATGGGCTAAAGATTTGAATAGACATTTCTCCAAAGAAGATATACAAATGACCAATAAGATCATGAAAAGATGATCAACATCCTTAGTCATTAGAGAAAAGAATATCAAAACCACAGTGAGATACCACTTTCTAGCCATTAGGATGGCTATAAGCAAAAAAGTAGACAATAGCAATTGTAGGTGAGAATATGGAGGAATTGGAACCCTCATATACTGTTGGTGGGAATATAAAATCGTGTAGCCCCTGTGAAAAACAGTTTGGCAGCTCCTCAAAAATTTAAGCATAGAGTTACCATACAACTCAGAGATTCTGCTCCTAGGAATATACCCAAGAGAAATGAAAACTTACCTTTCACTCAGAAGACAGAATCCACAGGGCAAGCTCAGCTGCAGGGAAGAAAAGGAGCTGGAGGGACAAGATGGGGATGATTATTCCTGGGTTGGATTCAGGATGCCAGGAAAAAGACTTTTGATGGGTTTGGGACATTTATGTCCCTGAAGGGCCTTTTAGGGTTCTTTTGTCCTGTACGTGTGTGTGTATGTGTGTGTCTACCTTCTTGTGCATGTGAGTACCTAAATGAATATGTACATAATAACTTGTCCTGTGTGATATCTCTCATAGCTAAACAACTTATATCTCATAGTTCAGTAACTCAGGAGGGAAAATCTAGGACAAATATTCAGCTGGCATTTTATCCCAATTCATAAGTGTGTGCATCCTGAATTCCAGGTCTCAGCACAGCCCTGTGGCCTCAGCTACTTGAGGAAGATCTACCTGGGCAGATGGGTGTGAGGGGTTCTGCCTTGGCGGGTGCCGAGGGGAAAGCCTACAAGGATTACATAATCCCAGGGAGCTGGGAAGCCCACAGCTCAGTGCATCCATCCTTCTGGCTTTGAAGACAAGGTCCCTGCTGGTAATTCCTGTCCAGCCCATCAGGACTGCAGGGAAGCTCCCCTCACCCCAGCCCCTCAGTCCCCAGCTACTCTGTCCCCCAATCTTTCTGGGCCTGCGAGGCCTGGGAAGCTCCAGGCTGAAGATGTGGTGCTGGCCAACTCTGATGGGTGGTCAGAGCCTTGGCTTCAGACATCTGGGTTGGAGTCTGGGCTGCACTCACCACCGTGGGATTTGGGGGATGTTGTTTCACCTGCTGCACCTCATTTGATATCAATGCAGACCCCAGTGAGTACCCAGGGTGTCTGCACATGGTCAGTGCCCCATCACCCCCTCTCCCATCTCTCTAACATCATGCCTATTGTTTATACATGTGACAGTCATTTGATCATGGTTGACATTGGCATTTCTTCCCGACTGACGTATTGACATGAGCCTTTGCCTTTAGCTTATTGTTACAATGATTATTATAATCACCACTAGTCAACGAACTCATGTCTGTAATCTCCACTACTATAATTGCTATTAGACAGATACAAATAATCCCTGCTCACATGAACATTATCAAAAGTAGGCAGATGCGATCTGTTACCTCTGTGCTCTGGGAATCTGTCCCTTCAGTTCTTTGTCGGCTTGGACAAGCCCTTCCACAGCTCTCCATGAACAAGCCCCTTCGTCCTCCTGCCTCCACAGTCAGCAGGATGGGTTCTGCAGTCCCTCTTGAAGAACACCTCACTCTGCAGATGTGCAGTGACTGGTCCTGCTTTGCTGCTGGCTGCTGTGTATTGAGAACTTACCCTGGGCCAGACGTGGTACTAAGTGTCTTGCCAGGATTAGCCTCAAGAGAATTCTCATTTCCATTTAACAGATGTGAGAACTGGGGTTAGAACCGTAGAACTGTTGAATGATTTGACCAAAATCCTGCAAGTACTTAGTGATAAGCCAGCCATTGACCTCAGGTCTTTCAGATTCTAGAGCCCACCTTTTTCACCAGTGTATAGAGCCTCCCTCTCCTTTTCCTCATCCTCTCCCAGCTCTGTGCCCAAACCCAGCACCGGCCAAGGCCCCTTTGGACAGGCATCCTGAGATCTGAGGTTCCAACTTATAGGGAGGGGGTCTGGGACCCCCTGAATCTACAGCCCAGTTCGAGAACTACCCGCCTGGGAGACGACACATTGTTTTCCCCTTCACTCCTTCTAGCAGCTCGGATGTGGAACTAGCTCCGCCCTCAGCATCACCTTGCTGCAGACGTGGGAGTGATGACAGCGCTCTTCCTAAGGTTACCGTCACGCAGTTGTTCCAAGGAGCTTCTTCTGGACATCACGTGATTCTCACAGCATCCTAGGAAGTGGAGCCTTTTACCCCCTTGAATGGGGAAACTGAGGCCCATAGATTTTGGGGCCTGAGATGCCCCTTAGGAATCATCAACCTCTTCATTTTGTACATAAAGAAACTGAAGCCCAGAGAAGGGAATAGACTTGCCCAATGTCCACAGCAAATGAGGGGCAGAGCCACACCAGACCCCAGTGCCCCTAATTTCCAGACCAGTGCAACCTGTGAGTCATCCAGGGTGTTGGTTGGTTTGTCTTTTTTTTTTTTTGGTTTTGGTTTGTTTTTAGTTTCAGCATGATTCCCAGCCTGCCTGCTCTTCTGAGAAGTTGGGGATGGTTGGGGGCAGATCTGTTTGGATTCAGACATAAGATTCCAAGATCTGCCACTGACTCACTGTGCTCACTCGCGTGGGCAACCTTTCCTCTGCCTCTACACACCTCAGTTTTCTTATGTGTACAACAATCTTTCACAGGACCAGGTAGCTGATTTCGAATCCCCCAGACATTCTGGATGTACTCAGAGTGTCCCATTCCCTCAGGAGTTTCAAAACTGGACATGGTCTCCGTGACCTCTGGGCTTGGGAGCAGCTGCTTCACCTTCCCCAGCAATGATTTTATCTCCTCCTGCTGGAAACTCGGCTCCATGTACTTGGGCTGAATAAGCTGATTTGTAGCAATTATCATGTCCTGAAGCACGCACATCAGAAGCAACAAGTGGTCGTTCTGAGCACTTCTAAATGAGCCCCGGAGTCCAGATGGGACAAATCCCTCACTCCAAAGCAACATCTGCTGGCTGGTGGCATTGAATTATGTCACACTATAATAACATCTCCCCGGGCTCCTGTAACCTTTACTTAACTGAAGTTGGAATCTCCCACCAAGAGACCCACTTCCCTGTCTGGGGACTTTTCCTGGCAGGAGGCGTCCTGGGATCCAACTGCGATGGTGTTATAGAGGGCAGAACAGGTATCGATGGCAGAGGGAGGTGCCTCAGGACCTGGCAAGGGGGTCAGGAATAGGCCCCCCGATAGGAGAGGAGGAGGCAGGGGTTCAGAGGGCCACACCGATGGGATAATTCAGTTCACAGGGTCTGTCACCCAGCGTAGGCACCCTGGAGATTCATGTCATCATTTACCCATTTACTTTCTCACTCCTTCACTCAGCAAACACTTCTTGGCCAGTGATGCGCCGGGTAATGTGCCAGGTGAAGGGGACACAGGGGTGATGAGGAGCTTGCCTTTACCCTCGAGGGGCTCACAGTCTGGAACAGGAGACAGAGGCTGTGCCTCAAGAAGTGCAAGAAGAGACACCAGGAGCAGGAGGAGGGAGCACGGAACTCCCTCAGGGGCGGGTGGGGTGGGCATGGGTCTCAGGGTGGGGCCCCCAAAGCGGACCCTGAGACAAGGGCTCTGGTGCCGGTAGTTCCTCTGGGGTGTGAGTCCAGGGAGCACGTGGGAGGACATGGAGAGACTGAGCAGGGCAGGGAGGAGAGCCAGCGAAGCCGGGGTTCATGAGTGGGTTACAGCGGTGGGCACCGGGGCTCAGTCCTTCTGGGGACTCTCTGAGGACCGCGTGGAGAGTCTTGCTGGAGGATGGGCGTTTACCCACTGGCTCTCGAGGCATAACTGCCCCCTACACTCCCAGGGAACAGCGTGTGGATGGGTAGGAGGACATGGATTCGGGGGGCTGGGGGATTTAAAGGGAAGGATTTATTTCAGAATCATGTGTAGGGAGAGTCGAGCAGCTGATATTCAGGGAAGCCTGGGGTGACGGAGCTGGACGAGCTGAGGCAATGGGAGAGAGGGGGGAGGTGCTGCTGTGGACAGGCCCCCACAGAGGCAGAAGCGGATGGATCCAGGGGGCAGGAAGGAATTGGCCTCCTGCAGGGGAGGAGAAGCTCTGCTTCTGAAATGACTGAGAATGTGTAGAATCATTCATTGATAGAGAGAAGGCGTGTGTGTCTCAGGGCTCTACCTTCCCACAGGGGGAAGAAGTCAGGTCAGTTGCTGGGCAGGGGGTTTCAAGAGGGTGGTGGTCTAAAACAGCATATGAGGACTAGAGTAGTGGGTACAGACTACAGGAAGGTCAGAGGAAGGACGGATGATGCTGGTGCCAGCTGAGGTTGGCAGTGTCACAGTCATTACCAAACCAACCCCTCCATATCTCAGGACCAGAATGGCAAAGGAAAATGGTCACCTTGGTCCTTTGCTAGGCTTGGCAAGACAGGGGTGGCACAAAGAGAACATCAGCCAATGGCATGTGCAATGATCCTGGGGCAGGACCTCGCTGGCTCCCCATCTCCTCTCCTACCTTTGGTCCAGGGAGTAGGGGCGGGGCTGGAAAACCCCAGCTGGGAGTTAACGGCCTGGGCCCTTGAACTAGTCTGTATCTCACTTGCTGTGTGACCTGGGAAAAGTCAATTCCCCTCTTTCAGTTTCTACATCTATTAATTGGAATGATGATAAGACCGTCCAGCCAGTCTCACAGGGGTTCCCATGAGAGCTGCATCAAATAAACAAATAATTAAGGTACTTATAGAAGGAGAATCCTTTGGAGGTCGATTAGAGCAGCTCAGAGACGAACACAAATCCTCCTCCTCCTCAGTTTTCCCATCTGTGAAATGTGTGGGTTGAAAGCTGAGCTGGGCACAGAACACAGTCACCCTGATCGCAAGGCCCAGGTTCTTTCCATGCCACAAGCCTTATAGCATTGCACCATTTTGCAAGGCTCTCTTGGAGGATGTAATTTAATAAAAAGCACCAAGCTTCCTCAGTCCTCAACCTCCTCCTTGTGTCTGCATAGCAACCTGGTCCGAAAGAGGCAGAGGTGAGAGAAGTCAGGATGAGAGGACAAGAGGGGACCTGAATCTTTAAAGTTCCTTGATGGGTAGGGAGTGCTCGAAGTAGAACAGAGGGCTCAGCAAGGGAAGAGACCAGAGGGTCAGGGCCAGGGGCTCCAGGAGAGGACTCTGCCCCCAGCTCTCCTCAAACAGAGAATGCATTCAGAGAGTGAGTACGGCCCAAGAAAGTGCAGTGATCTCTTTGACTTGAGCAGGAAATGACATTCCCAGACAGGTTCCCTCTTCCCACCTCAGGGAGAGAGGAGGAGGTGATCTTAGAGCATAAACACACTTCCTTTTTCTAGAAGAGATTTCTCAGCTCCTGTGATCTTATTGACTCAGGCCACCCCCACCACAGGAGAACTCACCAGACAATGAAGCAGCCAACAGTGCTTTCTGCAGGCCTACTGCATGCTGGTCCTATGTCTGGAGAGGCTGTTAAAGGTGGGGCTCTGTGGGGCTGATCCTGGCTAGTGCGGGTGCTGGGAGGGCAGCCTGGTTCAGGATCAAGACGGCTGATGTGGTCCAGGCTTAGACTGTCTGGTGCTGTTGAGTCCACATGAGCACAGGCTTTGGAGTCAGGCTGATGCAAGACTGATCCTTTTTCTGTGACGCTGAGAACTCTGTCTTCAGTTCTCTGAGCCTCTGTTTTCTCATCTGTCAGATGAACTTGGTAATACCCACATCTCAGGATGCTGTGAAGATTAGGAACAATGTCTGCATTGGGGACAATGAAGGACAGCCACTATTGTGATCACCAGGACCCCACTAGGGTGGGGGCCCAGGCCTATCAAGCTGAAATTAATGCAGACCATGCCCAAGGTTTCACCAGACTCAGAAAGTTGATGCTTAGGCTAGTGGCCTGCCCACACTGAGAAATGTCAGCCCCATTGTCACTGATGTTGAACCAATAGTACCCTAGTTGGAAGGGGCTCCTAGAAATATGTATGCACCCAACATCAGTGCCCCTCAATATATTAAGCAAATACCTACAGTTCTAAAGGGAGAAACAGACAACAAGACAGTGGTAGTAGGGGACTTCAATATCCCATTCTCACCAATAGATAAATTATCCAGACAGAAAATCAATCAGGAAAATCAATAAGGATTTGAACTACACTTTAGATCAAATGTACCTAACAGACATATATAGAACATTCCATTCAACAACAGCAAAACACACATTCTTCTCAAGTGCACGTGAAACATGCATTAGGTTACAAAGCAAGTCTTAGCAAATTTTAAAAGACTGAAATCATACCAAGTATCTTTTCCAATCACAGTGGTATGAAACTAGAAATCAGTAACAGGAGGAAAGCTAGGACATTCACAAATATGTGGAAATTAAACATCACACCCCAAACAACCAATGGATCAAAGAAGAACTCAAAGAGGAAAATTTTAAAATCTTGAAATAAACAAAAATTGAAACACTACATACCAAAACTAAGGTGAAGTTTATAGGGATAAATGCCTACCTGAAGGAAAAAGAAAGATCTCTAATAAACAACTTAACTTTATGTGCAATGAACATAAAGAAAAAGAAGAGCATACTAAGTCCAAAGTTAGCAGATGGAGGGAAATAAAGAATAGAGCAGGGAAAAAAATGAAATAGAGAATTTAAAAAAAAGAAGAAAATATCAACAAAACTAAGAGGTGGTTTTTTGAAAGAATTAAAAATATTGACAAATATTTAGCTAAACTCGCCAAGAAGAAAAAGAGAGAACTCAAATAAATAAAATTATGAATGAAAGAGAAGACATTACAACTTATATCATACAAACACATAGGATCATAGGAGACTAATATGAACAATTATACACCAATAAATTGGACAAACTAGAAGAAATGGATCAATTCCTAGAAACATATAACTTACCAAGACTAAATCATAAAGTAGAAAATCTGAACGATGAATAATGAATAAGGAGATGGATTAAGCATCAAAAACCTACCCCCCCCCCACAAAAACTATCTAGGATCAAATGGCGTCACAGGAAATTTCTACCAAACATTTAAAGAAGAATTAATGCCAATCATAAAACTCTTCCAAAAAATTGAAGAGGGAACACTTTCAAATTCATTTTATGAAGTCAACGTTACCCTATACGAAAGCCATTTGAGGACACTACAAGAAAAGAAAACTACAAGTCAATATCCTTGAGGAATATTGCAAAAATTCTCAACAAAATACTAGCAAACAATTCAACAGCACATTAAAAGAATCATACACCTTGATCAAGTGGGATTCTTCCCTGGGTGCAAGGATGGTTCAACATATGCAAATCAATAAATGTTATATACCACATTAATAAAATGAAATGTAAAAATCATATGATCATCTCAATAGATGGAGAAAAAGCATTTGTCAAAACTCAATATCCTTTCATGATTAAAAAAAAAACTCTCAACAAACTGGGTACAGAAAGAACATACCTCAACATAATAAAGGCCATATGTGACAAACCCACAGATAATATCATACTCAGTGGTGAAAGATTAAAAACTTTTCCTCTAAGATCAGGAACAAGACAAGAGTACCCTCCCTCACCACTCCTATTTAACAGAGTACTGGAAGTCCTAGCCAGAGCCAGGCAAGAAAAAGAAATAAAAGGCATCCAAGTCAGAAAGGAAGAAGTAAAAGTGTCTTTGTTTGCAGATGACAATGGCTTATATATAGAAAATCCTACAGACTTCACCAAAACAAAAAAACAAAAACAAAAACAAAAAACAAACAAAAAACTGTTGAAGCTGATCAACAAAGTCAACAAAGTTTTAGGATACAAAGTCAACATACAAAATAGTTGCATCTGCTAACAACAAACTATCTAAAAAAGAAATAAAGAAAACAATCTCATTTACAATAACATCAAAAACAATAAAACTTTGGAATAAATGTAACCAAGGAGGTGAAAGATCTATATACTGAAACTATAAGACATTGATGAAAGAAATTGAGGAAGACATAGATAAACTGGAAGATGCCCCTTGTTCATGAACTGGAAGAGTTAGTATTGTTAAAATGTTCATACTAGCCAAAGCCATTTATAAATTCAATGTAATCCCTATCAAAATTCCAATGGCATTTTTCACAGAAATAGAAAAAAAAATCCTAAAATTTGTATTTAGGAAACCACAAAAGACCCCAAATAGCCAAAACAGCCTTGGGAAAGAACAAAGCTGGAGGCATTGCACTTCCTGCTTTCAAACTATGTTACAAAGATATAGTAATCAAAACAGTGTGGCACTAGCATAAAAACAGACATATAGACCAAGGAAACAGAATAGAGAGCCCAGAAATAAACCCATGCATATACAGTCAGCTAATATTTGACAAGGAAGCCAAGAATGCTCATTGGGGAAAAGAAAATCTCTCAATAAATGACGTTTAGGAAACCTGGATATTCACATGTAAAATAATGAAATTGGACCCCTATCTTATACCACTCACAAAAATTAACTCAAAATGAATGAGGACTTAAACATAATACCTGCACCTGTAAAACTCCTAAAAGAAAACACAGGGGGACAGCACCTTGACATTGGTCTTGGCAAAAAAAAAAAAAAAAATTGTTGGCAATGTTTTTGGGATATGACACCAAATGCACAAGCAACAAAAGGAAAAGTCAACAAATGGGACTACATCAAACGAAAAAGCTTCTATACAGCAAAAGAAATAGCAAATTAAATAAAAAGGTAACCTACTGAAAGGGGGAAATATTTGCAAATCATATTATTAGAGGTTAATGTACAAAATATATAAAGAACTCACAAAACTCAATAGTAAAAGAAAAAATAACTTGATTAAGACATGGCAAAGAACCTGAACAGACATTTTTTCAGACATACAAATGGTCAACAGGTGCATGAGAAGGTGCTTAAAATTACTAAATATCAGGGAAATGCAAATTAAAACCACAATGAGATGTCACCTCGCACCTGCTAGAATGGCTATTTTGAAAAAGACAAGAGATAACAAGGGCTAGTGAGGATGTGGAGAGAAGGAAACACTTGTGCACTGTTGATGGGAACGTAAATTGGTACAACCACTGTGGAAAACAGTATGGAGATCCCTCAAGAAATTAAAAATAGAGCTACCATATGGTCCAGCAATCCCACCTTCTTAGGTATATATCCTAAGGAAAGAAAATCACTCTCTCAAGGAAACATCTGCATGTTCGTTGCAGCATTATTCACAATGGCTAAGACATGAAAGAACCTAATAAGCTAAGACATAGGAAAAAAACCTATCCATTAATAAATAAATGGATAAAGAGAATATGTTGTGTTTGTGTGTGTGTGTGTGTGTATACACTCACACCAATGGAATATTATTCAGCCATAAAAAGAAGGAAATTCTGCATTTGTGACAACATGGATGAACCTTGAGGACATTATCCTTAGTGAGATTAGTCAGACAGAGAAAGATAAATACTATATAATCTCACTTACAGCTGGAATCTAAAAAAGCCAAACTCATAGAAACAAAGAGTAGATTGGTGGTTGCCAGGGCCTAAGGGGTGGGGGAAATGGGGAGATGTTGGTCAAGGGGTACAGACTTCCAGTTATAAGACAAATAAGTTCTGGGGAACCTCCTTCTCCTAGTACGGATGGTGACTATAGTTAATGATACTGTATTGTATACTTGAAAGTTGCTGAGAGGGTAGATCTCAAATGTTCTCATTACAACAACAACAAAAATAGTCGTTATTTAAGGTAATGGATGTGTTGACTAACTTTGTTGTGGTCATCATTTTACAATATATGTGTGTATCAAATCATCACATTGCATACCTTTAACTTACACCACGTTGGATGTTAACTATATCTCAATAAAGCTGGAAAAATAATTTTTTTTTCACCCCCAGGTGACCTGTGACCTCCCTGTCAGCAGTGACCCCGGGTGACCTGTGACCTCCCTGTCAGCGGCAACCCCCGGCAGCCCCCCATGTGTGTGGGGATCTGGAGCAAGACAGACTTGAGTTCAAGCCCTGTTTGTACATTCAGCAAATATTCATTGAGTGTCTGGCACATGCCAGGCACCCGTGCTCAGTGTTGGGGACCACAGGGGGACTGGATTCACATGGTCCCCGCCATCTCACAGTCTGGAGGGTGAGACAGTGAACAAATAACCAAAGAATAAATAAGCTCATCACCCACTGTGGGAGAGAAGGAGGGACATACAAGGGGTGAGGCCCTGAGACAGACAGGACAGTGGGGCAGGGGGTCCCCTCAGGGCAGTCAGGGTGGGCCTTTTTGGGGGGCATCTGAGCTGGGACCTGGACACCAAGAAGGACCAGCCACACAGAGACTGCTGCAGGGCGTCCAGGCTGAGAGCTCAGGGCAGTGAGGAGAAGTGATGCCCGAGTGAGCAAAGGAGCAGGAGGGACACGCAGGGAGAGGGCAGAGCCCCGTCAGGCAGGGCCTCGGAGGTCATGGCCAGGAACTCAGCTTCGCCCGCCGAGCAGTGGGAGGTCACTGAGGGTCTGAGCAGCTGGTGATGGGACCTGGCGTATTTTTTCAAGCGATCGCTCTGGCTGCCGCTGTTTGTCAGTCACTCGATGGCTCTGTGACCTTGGACTGGTCGCTTAAGCTTGTAGAGCCCTGATCTCCTCACTTATAAAGTGGGGGTGACAACGATTCCTGCCTCACCGGTCTCCTCGGAAGACAACAGGACAATCCACAAGGAGCACTTGGCAACGCGCCCTGCGTCTTCTAAGTGCTGAATAGAGCTTTGCTTTTTCACATCACCACGTCCAAGGCTCTCGTCCTCCACCAGCAGGACGTCGCTTGGCCTGAACCTGTTGAAACCATAGGTCCCTCCAATTCCATCAACACCACCCAGCCTCCCACTGCCCTGGGAGCACCACGGCCTCTGGTTCTTTCTTCTCCCATTTCTCAGATGAGGCCCCTGAGGCTCACTGAAGGTCAGGACCGGTCTCAGTGCCCCTGAGAGTAGGAGGCCCGTGGACCAAGAGCCTTGGACGCCATCGTCCCTGCTCATGTCACCACATCACAAGGTAGGTTCTGCCCACATAACGACACTGTTATTTCTGCACTGGCCTCAGCCCTGGGGGTGTCTATTAAGCCCCTGTCCAGCAGAGGCCGCTGGGAGAGGTTGCTGGGAGCCCAGTGACAGGGAGCAGCCAGGCCCCGCTCTCAATTAGGGCTTTGCAAATGGCCTTAGCGTTTGTCAAAGTCACGGCTCCAACTCCTGGGTGCCCGGGATATATAATGTGTCCCAATCAGGGCCAATAGGCAACTGGCCCCTCAGTGCTTGTGGAAATCCTACTTACTGGAGTGGGGCGGGCGGGGGCTTCTACCCCACATCTGCTCTGCCCGTGGCCCTGGGCAGAGCCAGGCTGGACCATTCGTCTTCTTGTGCTCCAGGCAGCCTTGTCTGAGAGGCCACTGCCTCTGACACATTTCACAGCATTTGAAAATCAGCGCCCAGGCCACAGATCACCCATTTGGTGTTGCATCAGGGGATCGTCTGGCTTTCAACACCACCCGGACGGGCACAGAGCAGAGCAGTTAAAGACCCGGGCTTTGAAGTCAGCCCGGCGTGTGTTCAAGTCCAGGCTCTGCCATGCAATGGCTGTGACTTTAGGTGAGGAGATGCCTCCCTCAGCCTCCGTCTCCTCACCTCTAAAATGAAGGGGTAGTGGCCCCTACTTTGAAGAGCTGTCGTGTGGATTAAGTAAGAGACAAAGCCTGCAGGTACTCAGCGACAGGCAATGGTGACCACGTTTACTATCCAGAGACTTCAGTATTATGGTAAGAGATGGCATTTACTGAGGGCCAGTAATGTCACCAGGGACGCTGCTAGTTGTTTTTAAACAATTTTATCTCCAATCCTGCATGTAGGTAATGCTATGTCCATTCTCTAGATTAAGAAACTGAACCTGGGGTGGTCTGGGGACTTGAGCAAGGTCACCAGCTGGGGGGATGTGGGAGCTTGGCTTGTTGCTTCTGGAGCTGGTGCTTCTCCTAACACACAGCCCACCCTCCCAGCTCCTCTGAAAGGTCAAGTGAGGCCAGACAGACAGGCAGAACCACACCGCCCTCCCTCCCTCCCTCACGCCCACATTTCCTGAGCATCAGCTCCAAGTGTGGAGTACACTCAGATGAACACAGAAACACTTCCTGCCCTTGAGGAACTCAGCACCTGATGGAGGGAGAAGCAGGGCCGCTGACTCGCAGCACAGAACACAGGCTGACCCTCATCCTAACAAACACCCCACATGCTTCTTTCATACGCCATGATGCTTTCCTCAAAAAATGCCTCCAGTGCACTGTCACTCCTCACGGGCCCCAACTCCTCTCTTCCCAACCTCTCTTAAACCCACTCCCCTCAGGCTCTCACTCCTATCACTCCGCCCACAACCTCCCTGTCAGCAGTAACCCCCAGGTGACCTGTGACCTCCCTGTCAGCGGTGACCCCGGGTGACCTGTGACCTCCCTGTCAGCAGTAACCCCCGGGTGACCTGTGACCTCCCTGTCAGCGGCGACCCCCAGGTGACCTGTGACCTCCCTATCAGCGGTGACCCCTGGGGTGACCTGTGACCTCCCTGTCAGCAGCGACCCCCGGGTCACCTGTGACCTCCCTGCCAGCGTTGACCCCTGGGTCACCTGTGACCTCCATGTTACTGAATCCAATATCAATCCTCAGTCGACTCAGCAGATCGGTCCCTCTGGACACAGTTGGCCATCGCTCCCCCCGAAGCATTTCCTTCACTGGCTTCTAGGAAAGCTCCCTGGTCTTCCACGTTCCTAATGCTGAGGGTTGGTCTTCGTTCATCCACTCTGTCTACACTGGAGCCCGTGGTGGTCTCATCCATCCCGCGGTTTTAAATACTGTCTCTGCACTGACAGCTCACAAGTGTGTAACTTCAGCCCAGCCTGCCTCCGTTCCTCCAGGGCCTCCTCCTGCCTGCCCGTGCCCACTCTCGGCTCTCCGACTGACATCACAGTGCCCATGTGGCCCGAAGGAAACCACACCGCTTCTCCCCAAGCCTGCTCGCCCCACGGCTCCCCCATCTCAGTTGCTCAGGCCAAAACCTTGGTGTCACTTTCTGTCCTCTTTATGTCACACCCCACGTGGGACATCCCACACCCAGTCCTCTCGCAGAGCAGGCCAACTCTACCTCCAAAATCCATCCAGAATCAGACTGCTTCTCCCCACCGTGGTTAGGTACAGGCGGCCCACGCCTCTGTCATCACTCACCTGGAGGACCGCTGCAGCCCGTAGTGCATGCGTCATGTGCTCACGTCGCAGGGGCTGGACAAAGTCACATGACGCCCCCAAGCCGCCCAGCTGTGAGATGGGGAAGACTAGGAAATATTCTCTATTCGGCAAAGCTACGTGCTCCCTGCACACCACGTTTTCTAGGGAAGAAGGAGAGGATGAATAATGGGGGTGACTAGGGTGCCACCAAGGAATCCACTTAGGTAGGAGGATGAGAGATGTCAGGAGGTGGCATTTAAACTAAAATCGAAAGGATAAGAAGTAACTAGCCGTGGAAACAACCTCTGTGTAAAGGCCCTGAGGCAGGCAAGAGCCGGGCTCGTGTGAGGCACAGGCCAAGGGCCACTGTGGCTTGAAGGTAGATGGCCCTGAAATAACTCCCATCCACAGGCTCTGCTTGCGATGTGACAAGACACTCCTGCCATGGGGCAGTGGGGTCCACGTGCCCTCCCCTTGAATCCAGGTGGGCTGGTGACTTCTGGGGAAGTGATGTTACATCACTCCCGAGGCTACATTGTAAAGGTAATACATCCTCCCCTCGCTCTCTGGGGATGCCCGATCATGGAACACACCTCCACAGTCTGAGGAATCCAGAGCCACCCAGAGAAAGGCTACCCAGAGAGGACGGAGGCCCCGCCTGCAGCCCGAACTCACAGCTGACTGACAGTGCCACCGATTTGCCAGCCACGTGAGTGAGCCACTAGAAAACGATCTGTAGTCCCAGGTGGACCACACCCCCAGTACAACAGGGAGCACGAGATTAGCCATCCCCACCGAGCTTTGACACCTTTTGGGGTGTTGTTTGTTAAGCTATGCCTTTTGCGGGGGAGGTTGTTACATAGCACGAGATAAGGAAGGAAGCCCCTTCCTGGCTGTGGGGCCTTGGACCAGACACAGTCCGCCTGAGCCCTGTTTTCCCACTGCCAGGATGGAGAAACAGCATTCGTCCTGGGGTGGAGGTATGACCGGGTGAGACCATCATGGGAAGCGTACAGCCCAGGGCCTGCACGTCGCAGGTGCTCAGGAAAAGCTGCGGAGGCTCATGTCAGGCAGTTCTGTGCTTGTATTTCTCCAGCTGCTCCCTGAGACCCTCCGGGGCTGGGACCTCAGAGCTGGCACAGACATTTCCTGGATGGACTCAGGAAGGAGGAGTTGGGGTGTGTACCAGGTGACCCAGAGATTTTCCCTGAGGGCAGGGGATGAGCAGAAAGGTACCCTCAGACCCACCCCCGGCCATCCCTCACACCACAAGGCAGGGAGGCGCCTCACACCCACCGGCCAGCTAACAGGATTGGTCCCCTCATATTTGGGAGACGATCCCAAAGCCCCTCACGTGGGAGGGAAGGGCAGAGCCCTCCTCTGCCTGCTCCTGCCTCTGCACGCAGCTGACGGCCCTGGTCACCGGTCTGTGCAGAATAGCCCCCTCCGAGTCCCCTGCCTGCATGGCCCACAGGAGGCCCTGTGCTCTGCGAGCCCCACACCTACAGGTGCCTCCTGTTTCTGCTGGGCGGAGGGATCTGAGACATCGTGTTTTGTCAAAATCCCTTGGACATTCTAGTGTCATAAAAAAAAAACCCAGCTCATTTCAGTGTTCACCATGTCCTGTTATGGAGGTCTGTGCATACCCTCTCTCTGTCTCTGTCTCTGTCTCTCTCTGTCTCTGTCTCTCTCTGTCTTCATCTCTCTCTCTCTCTCTGTATCTCTCTCTCTCTCTGTGTCACTCCCCCTTTCCCCCCACCAACAATATGTTAGGACAATCTGTCCCCTTACAGAGGGGCCATCAAGCCACATCAAGCAATATCTCAACACATGTAACCAGATTGCCTGGCCTGGGTACATAAACAAGGGCCATCAAAAAAAAGCTGCGTGTGACCGAGCCCTGCTTGGTTCAATGCTTGTCCAAAAGCTCTGCATTTGCTCTGCTAAAAACAAGGTCTCCTAATGACGGGCATTTCGTCTTTGCAGGAAGACGTGGCAGCGGGAGGGGGACGCGCAGGCAGGGCTGCAGGAGGCTGGGCTGTGTCCTGGCCGGGCCGCTCATGGCCGTGGACTTGAGGTGTGCATCTCACCCGGCAGAGCCTCCTCATCAGCAGAGGGGACAGTGACAGCACCTTCCTTGCTTGGAGGATTCAGAGAAAGGTACGAATTATCCACGCAGGAAATGATGGTTCTGTGATGGAGGCGACAGCATCTTCTTGTTTTGTCCTCAGGGCAGCCTGGGAGGCAGGTGTCCTGAACTTGGGACCTGGCAAATGGGACCTGGGGGTCCCATGTACAAATGGGACCTGGGGGTCAGCGAGATTAGCTGAGGGGCCTGGGCACACTTTTTTTTTTTAAAGATTTTTTTGATATGGACCATTTTTTTTAAAGTCTCTATTGAATTTGTTACAATACTGCTCCTGTTTTATGCTTTGGTTTTTTGGCCACGAGTCATGTGGGATCTTAGCTCCCCAACCAGGGATCGAACCCGCATCCCCTGCATCAGAAGGCGAAGTCTTAACCACTGGACCGTTAGGGAAGTCCCTAGGGCACACCTTTTTGGGGGGGGCACACTTCATAGTGACAGAGGTGCTGGGACTCCAGTGTGCTGTGTTCACCTCCAAAGACCGACCGAACAGCCTGGGTGTGTCCACGGAGGGGAAACCAGGCCCCTGGGGCCGATCAACTGCCTGGGGCTCCTGGGCTGCCATGAAGTGAGCGCGGCTGCTCCTCTCTGCCCGAGCCCAGGGGGAGGCTGCAGACCTTGGCAGAGGGCGGATCCCCATAACCCCTCCGAGGGGCAGAGTCAGGGGCTCGAAGCTGCAGGGGGCTGGGCTACAGGTCCTGGAGCTGCTCCCAAGTCCAAGGGGCCTGTGTACGAGCTGCCGGAGTCCAGAGCCGCCGTGCACCCCCGGATGACCGACCTCCTGCACACCACGTGCTGTGTTCATCTCCAAAGGTGAGCCTTCCAGGCCCGCGAGCCCCTGAGTTTATCTGTCCTGGGTGTGTTTCGAGTTTCAGGGGTGGCCGTGCCTCTGCTCCACCACCTGCTTCTGAGCAGAACCTGACCCTTGGGCCTGAGTCCTGGAGTCTGACCCCCACCCTGACCAAAGGCTTCCTGACCTCTCTGCCACTTGCTGGATGTTTCCCTGTGAAAGCTCGTTCCATAGTGGGTCTGAAGCCTGGATTAATTAGCTGTGGGAGTGGTCACTTCTAGATACTACAGTCCTTGGGAAAAATCTGGGTCCGGCGCCTCCTTGACCCTCTCATGGCACAGAGCCCAGTGCAGAGCATGCGTGTTCATAAGACTCTGTGGAATGAATGGAATATTTGAGGGGCTCAGAGGTCACATCCTTGGAAGCAACATAGGGGAGGAGTAAAAAGAAACAGAGAGGAGAACCATTTTCTGGACCCAGCTCTGCCTCTGGCTCAAAACATGACCTTGAACAAATCCCTTTCCCTCTCTGGCCTCAGTTTCCTGCACTGGACCGTGAGAGGGCTGGAGAAGATGGTCCCCCGTGTTGATGGACCTAAGAGTCTGCTGAGATCTGACTCCAGTCACACAAACAGGAGCTGATGCCACGTATGGTTAAAGCTACAAGTTCTGGAGCCATTTAGTCCTAATTCCAGTCCCCGCCAGCTGGCTCCTTAGTGGCTTCACAATCTTGGGCAAGTCATTTGGTTTCTCAGAGCCTGTTTCCTTAACTATAAATTGGGTAGAATAACAGTGACTATTCAGTGCGAAGAAGAAAGCCAAGTTCTTCACACTGTCTAGTACATAAGAAGCATTCAGTAGGTGGCTCTTCCTAGTGATGATGGTGATGATGAAGGCGAAGGTAATGATAACGGTGGTGGTGGTGATGATGGTGGTGACAACGGTGGTGATGATGACGATGGTGATGATGATGGTGATGATGATGGTGGTGGTGGTGGTGGTGGTGATGGTGAAGATGACGATGGTGGTGATGATGGTGGTGATGATGGTGAAGGTGATGATGATGGTGGTGGTGGTGGTGGTGGTGATGGTGAAGATGACGATGGTGGTGATGATGGTGGTGATGATGGTGAAGGTGACAATGGTGGTGATGATGGTGGTGATGATGGTGAAGATGATGATGGTGGTGAAGATGACGATGGTGGTGATGATGATGGTGAAGATGATGGTGGTGATGATGGTGAAGATGACGATGGTGGTGATGATGATGGTGGTGGTGGTGATGATGATGATGCTGCTGAAGGTGATGATTGCGGTGATGGTGGTGAAGATAATGATGATGAAGACTTCTGCCCCCCAGTTTTACCTGTTGCCATATTCCCCAATCGATGTGGTCACAGAGCAGGACAGGACCACAGGGATTATCTTTTCAACCCCTTCCTTTTGTAGCTGGGGAAACAGAGGCTCAGAGAGGCAGAGGGGCTGGTCCAAGGTCACACCTCCAAGTAAGGACAGTGGGGACGTTGCCCCAGCCCCAGCCCTGGCCTCTGCACCACCTCCAGCTGGAAGGTTCCTCCTGCTGTCCTGGGTGCTTCCCTTCCCTTCCCTTCCCTTCCCTTCCCTTCCCTTCCCTTCCCTTCCCTTCCCTTCCCAGACAGGCTGCAGCAGCACCGGGCCCTCGGTTTTCTTGCTTGTCCCAGAAAACTGATTATGAGTTTTCATCACTGGGTCTTAATCACCCTGGAAGGCCCCAAGCACTTACCAGGGCCATGTGTCTGTTCTATCTTCCTCACAGTAAACAGGTTCAGCTTCCTTAGTCTCTGTTCACAGGAAAACCCCAGGCTCCTGGCAGGGTCCACACCCTCTTACCTCTTGGAGGACTCCTGCGCTCAGGAGGAAGAAAGGTCCTTAAGAGGTCAGGGGAGCACCCCCTGCACAGGATGGGGAAACTGAGACCCAGGGTGGGGGGCGGGACCTGCTCGAGGTCACACAGCAGGTCGGAGGCTCCCAGCCCACTTGTTACCGCAGCACTGTTGCACATGCTGAGCCTCAACGAGCCTCTGAGACCCTGTTTCCCAATGGGGGTCACAAGGTCAAGTTCACCTGTTCCTCACCCACATTCTGCCCCTGAGTGTGGAGGCATCGTGGGGTTTCTGTATGGCTCCCCAGGTTCCCCTTTCTGGTCACTTAAAATAAATAACTTCAATATTGAAAAATGGTTTGATCTTGTTACAAAAATGACACCAAAATATAAAGAGTCTAAAATCTCTAAAATGCGCCCCTAGGCAACACCATTAACACTGTCACAATACTCTGTGGCTGCTGCCCCTCCTTCACCCCTCCCCACCCCCTGAACCATTGTCCCCCGCCCCTCCCCTGCTCTGTCCTGCTCTGTGCCGGGAGGCCGACCTGTGTGGACTATATCGGGGTTTCTTTGCAGATGGACTTTCATGGGTTTGGACCAGTGGGAGGCCCCACAGGAGTCCAGAGGGCGGGAGGCGAGGGCGGCGGTAGAGGGAGTCGGGGTCTCTGCTCCCTGCTCCATCTCTGCCTCCACCTGGAATCTCTGAGTGGCTGTGCCTTCCCTCACACCACACCTCACTCACCTTCCCCAGGATCACGTGACTAACTATGGGCTGGGAGGTGACCCCCCAGGAGAAAGCAAGGTACTGTTGCCACAAGAGGAATGGATGTTAAAACCTGAAACAATAGATGTCATTAGAAGAGGGGATAGCTCTGTTGGGTTTTGAAGGATGACTAGGAGTTCATTAGATGGACAAGGGGGAAGGCATTACAGGCAAAAGGAAGGAAATCAGCCAGAGAGTCTCAGCATGAATGAACTCGGAGTAAACGGTTCAGTATCATCCTCAGAACAAGCTTGTGAGAGAAGGTGAATTATTACTCACATGTTACAGATGGGGAAACAGAGGCTCAGGGAGGTGAAGCTTCTTGCCTCAGGATCACACAGTAAGTGGCTAAGCCAGGGTGTGTGCCCCCCAAGCCTGTGCTTGCTCTTCCTCCTGCCCCATTTGCCTCTGTCATTGTCACAGGGGGGCTCATGACTCTGTCTGGCTGGTTCCATGTGAGGGTCAGGCCTGTCTGCACGCTGACCCTGTGTGTTTTCCAGGTGAGCTGGGTTAGTGGCCAAGCCTGTGTGCACGCTGAGCGTGTGTGTTCTCCAGGTGAGCTGGGTTAGTGGTCAGGCCTGTGTGCACGCTGAGCGTGTGTGTTTCCAGGTGAGCTGGGTTAGTGGTCAGGCCTGTCTGCAGCTGAGCGTGTGTGTTCTCCAGGTGAGCTGGGTTAGTGGTCAGGTCTGTCTGCAGCTGAGCGTGCGTGTTTCCAGGTGAGCTGGGTTAGTGCTCAGGCCTGTCTGCACACTGAGCGTGTGTGTTCCCCAGGTGAGCTGGGTTAGTGGTCAGGCCTGTCTGCACGCTGAGCGTGTGTGTTTCCAGGTGAGCTGGGTTAGTGGTCAGGCCTGTCTGCAGCTGAGCGTGTGTGTTCTCCAGGTGAGCTGGGTTAGTGGTCAGGTCTGTCTGCAGCTGAGCGTGTGTGTGTCTCCAGGTGAGCTGGGTTAGTGGTCAGGCCTGTCTGCAGCTGACTCTGTGTGTCTCCAGGTGAGCTGGGTTAGTGGTCAGGCCTGTCTGCACGCTGAGCGTGTGTGTTTCCAGGTGAGCTGGGTTAGTGGTCAGGCCTGTCTGCAGCTGACTCTGTATGTCTCCAGGTGAGCTGGGTTAGTGGTCAGGCCTGTCTGCAGCTGAGCGTGTGTGTGTCTCCAGGTGAGCTGGGTTAGTGGTCAGGCCTGTCTGCAGCTGAGCGTGTGTGTTTTCTAGGTGAGCTGGGTTAGTGGTCAGGCCTGTCTGGACGCTGACCGTCTGTGTTCTCCAGGTGAGCTGGGTTAGTGGTCAGCCCTGTCTGCACGCTGAGCGTGTGTGTGTCTCCAGGTGACCTGGGTTAGTGGTCAGGCCTGTCTGCACGCTGAGCGTGTGTGTTCTCCAGGTGGGCTGGGTTAGTGGTCAGGCCTGTCTGCACGCTGAGCGTGTGTGTTTTCCAGGTGAGCTGGGTTAGTGGTCAGGCCTGTCTGCAGCTGAGCGTGTGTGTTCCCCAGGTGAGCTGGGTTAGTGGTCAGGCCAGTCTGCACGCTGAGCATGTGTGTTTCCAGGTGAGCTGGGTTAGTGGTCAGGCCTGTCTGCAGCTGAGCGTGTGTGTTCTCCAGGTGAGCTGGGTTAGTGGTCAGGTCTGTCTGCAGCTGAGCTTGTGTGTGTCTCCAGGTGAGCTGGGTTAGTGGTCAGGCCTGTCTGCAGCTGACTCTGTGTGTCTCCAGGTGAGCTGGGTTAGTGGTCAGGCCTGTCTGCACGCTGAGCGTGTGTGTTTCCAGGTGAGCTGGGTTAGTGGTCAGGCCTGTCTGCAGCTGACTCTGTATGTCTCCAGGTGAGCTGGGTTAGTGGTCAGGCCTGTCTGCAGCTGAGCGTGTGTGTATCTCCAGGTGAGCTGGGTTAGTGGTCAGGCCTGTCTGCAGCTGAGCGTGTGTGTTTTCTAGGTGAGCTGGGTTAGTGGTCAGGCCTGTCTGGACGCTGACCGTCTGTGTTCCCCAGGTGAGCTGGGTTAGTGGTCAGGCCTGTCTGCAGCTGAGCGTGTGTGTTTTCTAGGTGAGCTGGGTTAGTGGTCAGGCCTGTCTGCAGCTGAGCGTGTGTGTGCCTCCAGGTGAGCTGGGTTAGTGGTCAGGCCTGTCTGTAGCTGACCGTGTGTGTTCCCCAGGTGAGCTGGGTTAGTGGTCAGGCCTGTCTGCACGCTGAGCGTGTGTGTCTCCAGGTGAGCTGGGTTAGTGGTCTGGCCTGTCTGCAGCTGAGCGTGTGTGTTCCCCAGATGAGCTGGGTTAGTGGTCAGGCCTGTCTGCACCTGAGCGTGTGTGTTCCCCAGGTGAGCTGGGTTAGTGGTCAGGCCTGTCTGCACGCTGAGCATGTGTGTTTCCAGGTAAGGTGGGTTAGTGGTCAGGCCTGTCTGCAGCTGAGCGTGTGTGTTCTCCAGGTGAGCTGGGTTAGTGGTCAGGCCTGTCTGCACGCTGAGCGTGTGTGTGTCTCCAGGTGACCTGGGTTAGTGGTCAGGCCTGTCTGCACGCTGAGCGTGTGTGTTCTCCAGGTGGGCTGGGTTAGTGGTCAGGCCTGTCTGCACGCTGAGCGTGTGTGTTTTCCAGGTGAGCTGGGTTAGTGGTCAGGCCTGTCTGCAGCTGAGCGTGTGTGTTCCCCAGGTGAGCTGGGTTAGTGGTCAGGCCTGTCTGCACGCTGAGCATGTGTGTTTCCAGGTGAGCTGGGTTAGTGGTCAGGCCTGTCTGCAGCTGAGCGTGTGTGTTCTCCAGGTGAGCTGGGTTAGTGGTCAGGCCTGTCTGCAGCTGAGCGTGTGTGTTCTCCAGGTGAACTGTGTTAGTGGTCAGGCCTGTCTGCAGCTGAGCGTGTGTGTCTCCAGGTGAGTTGGGTTAGTGGTCAGGCCTGTCTGCAGCTGAGCGTGTGTGTTCTCCAGGTGAGCTGGGTTAGTGGTCAAGTCTGTCTGCAGCTGAGCGTGTGTGTGCCTCCAGGTGAGCTGGGTTAGTGCTCAGGCCTGTCTGCACACTGAGCGTGTGTGTTCCCCAGGTGAGCTGGGTTAGTGGTCAGGCCTGTCTGCATGCTGAGCTTGTGTGTTTCCAGGTGAGCTGGGTTAGTGGTCAGGCCTGTCGGCAGCTGAGCGTGTGTGTTCTCCAGGTGAGCTGGGTTAGTGGTCAGGTCTGTCTGAAGCTGAGCGTGTGTGTTTCCAGGTGAGCTGGGTTAGTGGTCAGGCCTGTCTGCAGCTGACTCTGTGTGTCTCCAGGTGAGCTGGGTTAGTGGTCAGGCCTGTGTGCAGCTGAGCGTGTGTGTTTCCAGGTGAGCTGGGTTAGTGGTCAGGCCTGTCTGCAGCTGACTCTGTGTGTCTCCAGGTGAGCTGGGTTAGTGGTCAGGCCTGTCTGCAGCTGAGCGTGTGTGTGTCTCCAGGTGAGCTGGGTTAGTGGTCAGGCCTGTCTGCAGCTGAGCGTGTGTGTTTTCTAGGTGAGCTGGGTTAGTGGTCAGGCCTGTCTGCACGCTGAGCGTGTGTGTTCTCCAGGTGAGCTGGGTCAGTGGTCAGGCCTGTCTGGACGCTGACCGTCTGTGTTCTCCAGGTGAGCTGGGTAAGTGGTCAGGCCTGAATGCACGCTGAGCGTGTGTGTTTTCTAGGTGAGCTGGGTTAGTGGTCAGGCCTGTCTGCACGCTGAGCGTGTGTGTGTCTCCAGGTGAGCTGGGTTAGTGGTCAGGCCTGTCTGCACGCTGAGCGTGTGTGTTCTCCAGGTGGGCTGGGTTAGTGGTCAGGCCTGTCTGCAGCTGAGCGTGTGTGTGCCTCCAGGTGAGCTGGGTTAGTGGTCAGGCCTGTCTGCAGCTGACCGTGTGTGTTCCCCAGGTGAGCTGGGTTAGTGGTCAGGCCTGTCTGCATGCTGAGCGTGTGTGTCTCCAGTTGAGCTGGGTTAGTGGTCTGGCCTGTCTGCAGCTGAGCGTGTGTGTTCCCCAGGTGAGCTGGGTTAGTGGTCAGGCCTGTCTGCAGCTGAGCGTGTGTGTTCCCCAGATGAGCTGGGTTAGTGGTCAGGCCTGTCTGCAGCTGAGCGTGTGTGTCTCCAGGTGAGCTGGGTTAGTGGTCAGGCCTGTCTGCAGCTGAGCGTGTGTGTTCCCCAGGTGAGCTGGGTTAGTGGTCAGGCCTGTCTGCAGCTGAGCGTGTGTGTTCCCCAGATGAGCTGGGTTAGTGGTCAGGCCTGTCTGCAGCTGAGCGTGTGTGTCTCCAGGTGAGCTGGGTTAGTGGTCAGGCCTGTCTGCAGCTGAGCGTGTGTGTTCCCCAGGTGAGCTGGGTTAGTGGTCAGGCCTGTCTGCACGCTGAGCATGTGTGTTTCCAGGTGAGCTGGGTTAGTGGTCAGGCCTGTCTGCAGCTGAGCGTGTGTGTTTTCCAGGTGAGCTGGGTTAGTGGTCAGGCCTGTCTGCAGCTGAGCATGTGTGTGTCTCCAGGTGAGCTGGGTTAGTGGTCAGGCCTGTCTGCACGCTGAGCGTGTGTGTGTCTCCAGGTGAGCTGGGTTAGTGGTCAGGCCTGTCTGCACGCTGAGCGTGTGTGTTCTCCAGGTGAGCTGGGTTAGTGTTCAGGCCTGTCTGCAGCTGAGCGTGTGTGTTCTCCAGGTGAGCTGGGTTAGTGGTCAGGTCTGTCTGCAGCTGAGCGTGTGTGTTTTCTAGGTGAGCTGGGTTAGTGGTCAGGCCTGTCTGCACGCTGAGCATGTGTGTGTCTCCAGGTGAGCTGGGTTAGTGGTCAGGCCTGTCTGCACGCTGAGCATGTGTGTTTCCATGTGAGCTGGGTTAGTGGTCAGTCCTGTCTGCAGCTGAGCGTGTGTGTCTCCAGGTGAGCTGGGTTAGTGGTCAGGCCTGTCTGCAGCTAAGCGTGTGTGTTCTCCAGGTGAGCTGGGTTAGTGGTCAGGCCTGTCTGCACGCTGAGCGTGTGTGTTCTCCAGGTGAGCTGGGTTAGTGGTCAGGCCTGTCTGCAGCTGAGCATGTGTGTGTCTCCAGGTGAGCTGGGTTAGTGTTCAGGCCTGTCTGCAGCTGAGCATGTGTGTTTTCTAGGAGAGCTGGGTTAGTGGTCAGGCCTGTCTGCACGCTGAGCGTGTGTGTTCTCCAGGTGAGCTGGGTTAGTGGTCAGTCCTGTCTGCAGCTAAGCGTGTGTGTTCTCCAGGTGAGCTGGGTTAGTGGTCAGGCCTGTCTGCACGCTGAGCGTGTGTGTTCTCCAGGTGAGCTGGGTTAGTGGTCAGGCCTGTCTGCAGCTGAGCGTGTGTGTGTCTCCAGGTGAGCTGGGTTAGTGGTCAGGCCTGTCTGCAGCTGAGCGTGTGTGTTTTCTAGGTGAGCTGGGTTAGTGGTTAGGCCTGTCTGCAGCTGACCGTGTGTGTCTCCAGGTGAGCTGGGTTAGTGGTCAGGCCTGTCTGCACGCTGAGCATGTGTGTTTCCAGATGAGCTGGGTTAGTGTTTAGGCCTGTCTGCAGCTGACCGTGTGTGTCTCCAGGTGAGCTGGGTTAGTGGTCAGGCCTGTCTGCACACTGAGCATGTGTGTTCTCCAGGTGAGCTGGGTTAGTGGTCAGGCCTGTCTGCAGCTAAGCGTGTGTGTTCTCCAGGTGAGCTGGTTTAGTGGTCAGGCCTGTCTGCAGCTGAACGTGTGTGTTCTCCAGGTGAGCTGGGTTAGTGGTCAGGCCTGTGTGCACGCTGACCGTTTGTGTCTCCAGGTGAGCTGGGTTAGTGGTCAGGCCTGTGTGCTGCTGAGCGTGTGTGTGTCTCCAGGTGAGCTGGGTTAGTGGTCAGGCCTGTCTGCAGCTGACCGTGTGTGTCTCCAGGTGAGCTGGGTTAGTGGTCAGGCCTGTCTGCACGCTGAGCGTTTGTGTTCTCCAGGTGAGCTGGGTTAGTGGTCAGGCCTGTCTGCACGCTGAGCATATGTGTTCTCCAGGTGAGCTGGGTTAGTGGTCAGGCCTGAATGCACGCTGACCGTGTGTGTTTTCCAGGTGAGCTGGGTTAGTGGGGTGGCAGGGCCAGCACACCCCTCAACATGACTCATTAACTATTATCCTGCAGCAGAATATGGGGTCCACTGGCTGTGACCTGGGGCTGCAGGCTGCTCCCTGGGCGTGGAGACTGAGCCCAGGCCCCTGAAGTCTCATGTTCTATAGCTGGAACTGGGGGTGGGAGGGACCCGGAGGTTCCAGCAGGACAGGATCTGCTGGGAACTGGGACCTGGGTCTTTTCCTGCTGGGAGGGCCAGGGGAAGTCCCCATGCACCCCCACATCAGCCCTTCTCTCCTTTCGCCCTTCCCCTGCTCATCACCTTCTGCCTGGATCCCTTGGACCCAGGAAAGGACACCGTGTCTGCCTCTTCCAAAGCTGCCTGCCAGTGCCTAGACCAGAACGAGCAGTGAACACATAAAAAAGAATGATGCGTACAGTCTCCAAGGCCCTGCCCTCTGGGTTCTTTGTAGGCCGTGGACACCCTGGATGGACCCTGAGGGGCAGGGGCAAGGACCAGTTTAGTTCCTAAGAAAGGTGTCCCCAAAAAGTCTGAGCTGACCTGGCTGCCAGCCCGGTCGCTGCCTGGGCTCCGCCTGCAACACGGCTTCCTCACCCTTGCACCCTGGCCCTGCCTGCCCGTGTCCCGGTAACAGGGCTGCTGCTGTCTCCCCAGCTCCAGTGCCCCACCTTCACTTCCCTCAGGACTCTGCTTCCCACCACCAGGGCCTCCCAACACAGCTTGTGCAGGGGGCAGAGGGTAATGGTGGGAGGGTGATGACAAAGATGGGGTCCCTTCACTCTCCAGCTCCTCCCCGACCTGCCACGTCGTCCCCTTCGTATTCCTCACTCCCCGGCATCATGGGACAGTCTCTTCCTTCGTTTGTCAGCCTCTAGACTGGAAGCGCCATGAGGCGAGGCAGGGTTTGGATCATTTTTCTGTTCACTTCAGTACTTGTGAACAGTGCCTTGAACAGAGCCTGGCACGTAGTAGGTCCACAATAAACATTTTTGTGACGAATGAATGAATAAAAGTAAAGATCTCCCCGTCAGGTGTGGGGCGCTGGGGGACGGGGTCGGGGGAAGAGTAGCAAGTCCCTCACTGTGGTTACTGGGGTGGTTTGAGGAGGCATCCTGGAGCCGGGGACTCACCCAGGCAGCGCCATGGAGGAGGAGGGCTTGGATAGACACTCACTGGCCCACTCGCCCATCCCCTCTGTTCATCAGACCTTCCCTGAGCACCTCTTGTGTACTGGGCCCAGGGACGGGAGTCAGCGCTGGGCCTAGCAGAGCCTGTCCCTCCCAAGAAGCTCCCCCCCAGGGGAGGGAGACAGGCCTGCGCCCCAGCACCTGGGATCAGGGAGATACATGCCAAGGCAACACAGGCAGTGACTCCCGCTGAGCCCCAGGGGGTTATAACTGACGTTTCATTTCATGATTCCTGGGGGTGGGGTTATTGTTTGCATCTGACAGGTGGGGGAACTGAGGCTCAGGCCCCTTGACGCCAAACTCCACAACCCCCCTCCAAAATCTGTTCCTGTTTGGGTTCCCGATTCACCATCGCTTACTGACAGCAGAGCTGGGCCCTGGAGCCACAGAAATGGATGGCATGGGTGTGGCCATGAGGAGCTCCTAGTCAGGGGAGGAGATAAACCTGCCTTTCCCAACGCAGCCCAGATGAGACAGGGAGATGTGACCTCACAGACACAGAAGACAGTGGGGCTCAGAGGACCAGCCTGGGGACCCTGGATGCGGGGCCCATTCTGTCTTTACCACCTCAGTAGAAGCTCGGTTATAACGGCAGGAAGGAAGGAAGGAAAGAAGGAAGGAAGGGAGGGAGGGAGGGAGGGAAGGAGGGACAAATGAATGAGTGGAGAGATTAATAAATTCTGACTTGCGCCAGGGGAAGAGACCACAAGAAAGCCAGGAACCTTAGTGACTGTGCCCTTGCCCTCTCTGGGCCTCAGTTTCCCCTTCCGTAGAACAAGTGAGTTGGTCCTGAAGGACCATGGTCACTCGCCCTTCTGAGCCTCCTCCATTCAAGGCAAGAGGAGGAGCTGAGAGACGCCGGCTGGTTCCTGCGCTGACTGCAGCCATCAGCCTGGGCGCCATCCAGGATCCGAGCAGGGCCGTGACACTACCCCCTGGAATGGACCTGCTGGGAGAGCTCTGATGAGGATGCATGAGGGAGCAGCAGGACCCCCGGGGAGGCCAGGCTGACACATGGTCAGCCCGGGTGTAATCCCGCGCTCCAGACAGACACGTGAACGACTGTGACGAGGGCAACTATAAAAGCTGGTGTTACAGAGCACTCATTTAATCCCAGCAACAGCCCAGATGAGTAAGTCTGTTAGGACTCTTTTGTCAGAGACAAAATCCAAAGTGCTCAAACTAAAGAGGGGGTTCAGTGTCCCACAGAACTGGGATGAGCAGAGACAGACCTGCCTCAGGCATGGCTGGATCCAGGGGCTCAAATAAAAGCACTGGATCTCTTTTTTTCTTAATGTCTTTATTGTGCTTCTCTCTGTCTGTGATGGGAGTTGGAATGGACCTTCCTTTCCCTTTAGTGCTGGAATTCTTCACAGGGAGGGGAAGGGAGGGGAGGGAGGAGTCGTAACCATCGGCAGCTCCAAGCTTGCCTCACCCAATCTGGGACTCCATAGACAAGAAAGAGCTTGCCTCTCCCAGCAGCCAGACGTCAAATCCTGGCAAAGATTCTGATTGGCCTGATCTGGGTCACAGGCCTATTCCTTAGACCAGGCACTGTTTCCAGAGGTCGGGATACTAGAATTGGTCTGGCTAGGCCTTTAGCCTTCTCTAAGTGTAGGAGATGGGGTGGGAGTTGTGATTAGTAACCCTGTCTGAATCTCATGGCCATGGCCTGGGGAGTGCAAGAGGCTTGGTTTCCTAAAGGAATGGGGGCTAAACAGAGAGGAGAGGGAACAACATGATGACAAAACAGCATGCGTCAATTACAGTAGACAGTATTAATCCTACTTTACAAAGGAGGAAACTCAGTCTTAAAGAATCGAAGTAACCCTAGTAGGCTAGTAGGTGGCAGAACAGGAACTCAAAAGGCCCTTCACTGCTAACCACTAAACTAGTGTTTCCCATGGACCCCACCTCTGTCACATCTCCAGCTCCCCCCAAACCTGAGTTCCAGAAGGTTTAAACTCATAATTCCAGGCAGAACAGAAGGATTCTCAAAGCTCAGGCACTCAGGCCCCTGGTAGGCCCTGAAGCTTCAAATCTAATCTTCATGATGAATTTGATTTGAAGTTCCCTTTTCCCCCTCTGACAGAGCATGCTCTCTGCCCTTGGCATTTCTTGCCGACTAAGCAGTGCTGAGAGAAGGCGAATCAAAGAGAACAGAGACCAGGTCAGCGTTGCCGGGGGCACCGTTAGCAGGGAGGTACAGGCAGCATTAAGGCAGCTGAAGTGTGAGCTCTCTGGTGTTCAAGCACATTCTCCAGCAAAGCACACAGCTCTCAGCACTCAGACACAACCGGGGCCTCCCCAACGCCCCCTTCCCGCCCCAACCTGCCGGTTTCATTTAAGGGATGTTCCCCAGCACATCACAGTTGAAGCTCAGTCCAAACCCCTTCACGTTACAGATGAGAAAACACAGCTCTGAAACACCCAGACACTCATTCAAAGTCAGAAAGTGAGTTAAGGGTGAAGTAAGAACCACCCAGGAGGGATTTCCCTGGTGGCGCAGTGGTTAAGAATCCGCCTGCCAATGTAGGGGACACGGGTTCGAGCCCTGGTCCAGGAAGATCCCACATGCCACAGAGCAACTAAGCCCATGCGCCAAAACTACCGAGCCCACGTGCCACAACTACGGAAGCCCGCGCGCCTACAGCCCGAGCTCCACAACAAGAGAAGCCACCGCAACGAGAAGCCCGCGTGCCACAACAAAGAGTAGCCCCTGCTCGCCGCAACTAGAGAAAACCTGCAGGCAGCAACGAAGACCCAATGCAGCCAAAAATAAATAAATTAAGTAATTAATTAAAAAAAAAAAAAAAGAACTGCCCAGGAAGTGCACATTGGGTGCGAGGCACTATGATACGCACTTTGATACTTGACTTAATCCAAACCTCAATCGTGATGATTCCCATTTTATTCATGGGGAAACTGAGTCTCCAAAAGGTTACCTGCCTCTCTCAGTATCACACAGCTATGAAGTAACAGAGCTGATTCTGAACGGATTTGTTTGGTATAAAAGTCAAGTCCTGACCCACTGTGCTGGTCATTTGTCCAGTCACCTCTCTGCTCTCCCCTTGGTGACCATCATCTGTGTGATGCTGGACCCCTGCAAGTGGCATTTCCCAGCATCCCTGGACCGCTGGTCCCAGTGAGCTTCAGACAATGGGAGGTGCTAAGCTGGGAGGTTGGAGGTGAGAGGCCCTGTTCATCTCTCCTTCTGCCATGTCAGCAGCAGCAGCTGCAGTGGCCCCGTCTCCAGCAGAGGCAGAGGCAGAGCAGTCCTTCTCCCACGGTTCCTCCAGCCCTGGCGGCAGCCAATCCCCACTTCCTAAGCCCTGGTTTCCCTTCTCTTCCGTTTTTGTGCCTTCACCCTGTCAACCCTTCCACGACCAGTGTCCATAAGAACCCTCCCCTCTGTGCGATTACTAGTGGAGCTTCTGTTTTCCTAAATGAACCTTGGGTTTGCCTGAGATGCAACGTCAACTGAAGGCAAGACTTGAGTAGACCAAGTGTCCGCTGCACTTGACCATAAGTGTTGGTGCCAATGACAAGAAGTATGGGGTGTGATGGCTACCTCTAACTGTTCTGGAAAGAAAACAACAAGCTCAGGACTTTAAATTCTCAGATCAAAGTATCCTCAGAGAACCAGAGATTTAGGAAGGCCCGAAAGAAACGTCCTACCTCTTGTAACCACAGGCAAGACACAGCTGAAAATCAGGCCCCAAATTTAATCCACAGCACATTGCAATCCAGTCCGGAGGATGGTGGAATTACAATAGAAGTTGAACTTGACTCATAGCCTTGGCAAATCCCATATGTGAAATCAACAAGGCATTGAATGAAAAAGAGAGGGATCCTGAGAACAGTAAGGAAAACTCAGATGAAACTGAGAACCCTGAACCCCCAAGTCTCCCCAAGCCTCCTTTGCTATTTGTGGCAGACGCTGCTCTAGTTTAGGAAAGTAATCTCCGCTTGTTTGGAGGCCCTGTAACACTAAAAGATGTTGAGGTGGGGGCTCCTGTCATACTCTTTACATTTTCCATTTGACTTGCCCGTGTGTCCTGTGCAGAAGGCAGATAGATCTTGGAGAATGGCCATGAACTACTATAAACTTACTCCAAATGCATCTGCTATTCCAGATGTGGTATCTCTCCTGAAGGAGAAAATCCCCTGGCTCCTGGCACCGTCCACAGCCAGTGTTCTGGCAACTACCAAAAGGAGTTTGCTTTAGTTCAGCAGGGACAGCAGGAGACCCTGTCTTGCCTCAGGGCTATACCAACCCTCCTTCTAGGACTGATCTAGACGAGAGGGACTCAATGACTCAGCATTTCACGCAATATCATGCTGACTCACCAGACTGATGACATTATGCATAACAGACCTGCTGGGCAGGAAGTGGACAGCACCCTAGAAGCTTTAATAAGACATATGCATAGCAGGTGGCGGGAGGATACACCATTAAGTTCAGGGGTCTGACACCTAGGTGAAGTTTCTGAGGTCCAATATTGTGCGCCATGTTTGGATGTTGCCTCTATAGGGACAGACAACTTGCTTCTCCTCGTACTGCCTTCCACCAAGAAAGACATACAGCACTTGGTGGACTTATCTGGCTTTTGGAAGCAACATCTCCCACCTGTAGTGTGTGCTGTTCCAAACATTTTTACTGATTTTGAGTAGGGTCCAGGGCAAAAAAGACTCTGCAGAAAGTCTAGGCTGCTGTGTGGCTAAGGCCTCACGATCAAGCCTCTGATGATTCCCCAAATTATCTGTGACAGATGGAGTAGCTACGGAACCTGCTGCAAGTCCCAGCAGCCCAGACCCTCAGGGTACTGGAGTAAATCTTTGCACCCTTCCAAAAATATCCTCCACAGAGCATCAGGTGACCATAAGACATTTTCATCCCACGGTGAGGCAGGTGTTACCTGATCCACTGAGCCATAAAGTTGGACATGCATGACAGTAAGTCACCAAATAGAAATGGTGTGTTCAAGTTCATACTCCAGTAGACCTTGAAAGCATAAGTAGGTTGCCTGTGCAAGCGGTTCATACTCTCCCAGCACCTGCTCCTTCACTGCCCCAGTTCCCTTCACCCACGCTAATGACCCCACGTGAGGCTCCTGATGACCAGTCAAATGACGGAGAGCAACTAAGTCCTGATTCCTAGATGGTTCCACCTGATACTCTGCACATTTGTGGAAGTGGACTTCTGCAGCATTTCAGCCCCACTCAGGAGTATCCCTGAAAAACTGCAAGGAAGGAAACTCCTCCCAGTGGTCAGAACTTGGAGCAGCCTGAGCAGACAGAGGGCCAGAGGTGATGATCTACAGTGGTTCATAGGCCACATCTAGCAGATTGGAGGGGTGATGGGGGATCACAGAAAGAACAGGATTGGAAATTGGAGGAAGTACAGATATACTCAAACACATCTCAGCCCTTGCCCCGAGGGGGGCCCCGGGCTCAGCTGAGAACCAGGGCATGTTGATTTGGCCAGGCAATGCTCTAGGAGGGACAATGCATCAGTGAACACAGCTGACCTAGCCCCGCCCTCCGGGAGCTACATTTGGTAAATGTCAAGCAGAAGCTATACCTACTTTTTGTGCATGATATCATGTAATCCCCCATGTGATACCTCCAAGGAGGAACTACGATGACGCTATATTACAAAGGAGAAACTGAGGCTCAGGGGGCTAAGTGGGTGGTCCCAGGAGCAGGTAGGACTTGCACTCATTTCCACCTGACTCCTGATCCCGTGTTCTTCGCTCCTGTGGCATATGTGGGAAATGACATTTCCTGGGGCTGTGGGTATCACCTTTACATGGACACCTGATGGACGAACTTGACCCTTTTGACCCTTCCATTACCTCTCAATTCCTATGGAATCAGTGCCTACGGGTGCTGCCTGGGAGCAGGGGCTTTGTGATGCCCCCCTCTCTCACCCTCACGACAGCTCTGCCAGGGGGTGTCATTATCTCCATTTTCAGCAGAGGAAACCAAGGCTCAGAGGATGCCTGAGCAGAGACAGCAGCCAAGGGGGCAGAGACAGAGACAGAGCTGCAAGGATTGGACTCTCCTCCATGCAGGTCACCCTCTGGACAAGGATGCCCCTGAGTCCCTTACGTTCCACAGGCCTGGACTAGACTCTCAGGTCCCTGGCACCACCTACAAGCCCTGCAGTACTACACTCCCAACTGTCACCTTCTCCCCTGCCCGCCTGCCCCGGTCACTGGGCTCTTTGCTCCTCCTCAAATACACCACACCTGCCCCTCGCTCTCCCTTCGGCCTGCAGTGCCCCCCACCCTGCCCTAGCATCTCCACTGCCTCAGTTTCTCACTTTATTTGGGTCTCTACTCAAATATGCATCCCCCGAGAGCCTGCCCTGAACACTCTCAAATATAGCCCTCCCTTCAGTCCACTCTCTGAGCCCTTGCCCTGCCTTATTCTTTGCAGCGTTTATCATCATGTGCTTGTGTTCCTTGTCTGGTTTTCACTGTCCTAGATTGGATTACCCCAGAAGCAGAACTAGAGAGGAGGATACTAGGGCAAGTATTTATTTGGGAGGGGAGGCAGTTCTGCTAGGGGTGCCAGGAAGTGAGACAAGGAAGAGAAGGGAGCACAGTTAAACCAGATGCCACTGCGGGTTCCTGGAGTTAATCCCCGGGGGACCCTGGCAGATGGTCCAACCCAGCCTAAGGATTATCCCACCTGAAGGGCGAGGGAGCTGGGGCATTTATACCCCAACCCTGGAGAGTCCTTGACTGAGAGCTGCTGCCAGGGGCTGTCAATTCCCTGGCACGTCTGGCCTGCCAACTATTCAGGCAAAGTGGCATTCCTGGGAAGAGCCTTCCTTCTTGGACCCCAAGACCTGGCTGTCCCGCAGTAGCCTTTCCCAGGACTCTTGGGCAAAATCAGGTACAATGGGAGGAAGCCACAGGGAGCGCGTGGGAACTGGGTGGAGGTGCCAGGAGGCCAAGGATTGGGAGAGGGAGACACTGACAAGATCCAGACCGACACCGCCAAGCGGTTCTGAGGGTCACTCCTCCGACAGTTGGTGACAGCTCCTGCTCTCCCGCCTGTCACCAGGAGGCTGTGTGACCTTCTGCAGAGCCCCCACTGGAAATCAGTGGGGGGATTTGAATAGACAACCCCTAGGACCTCCTCCCCCTACTTCCCAGTATCCATTGTGGCTCTGGACGTGCTCAGAGCTCTCCGGGGCGCTGGCATCTTGTGTCCCCCCAGGCCAGGGGCTCCTCCAGCGCAGGCCTGAGTCTTGCAGCTTGCATTTCCCTTCCGTCCAAACTGCACTGCAGCTTGGGCCTGACCCCACTTGGAGGGAGGCGTTGCCCCACAAGGTCACCAGGAGCTGTGACCCTTTCAGAATCATGAAAGCAGAGTCCCCAGGACTTCAGGGTGTGTGTGTGTGACAGAGCACGACGTATCGGGAAGTCATGGCCACAGTGTCCATCAGCCAATGAGAACCAATCGGTCATCCCTACGCTCACTCAGGACCAGATCCAGCAAATGTCAGAGCCGGCAGGGAGTCCAGACCAGCAGCCCTGCCCCTCCTCATTCTGAGCTCTGGAGTTGAAAGTGCCCAGAGGTGGGGTGAGTGCCTCAAGGTCACAGGCCAGGTAGCGCCAAGCCTCAGACCAGAACCCAGGGCTCCAGACTCCCGTCCTGCGCACTTCCACCGCCCCTGCTGCCCCGCGCTCTCTGCTCTCCGGCTGCTCCGGACCCGCCCACCGTGGCATCTTCAGCACTAACTCTGCACCTCCTGGAGCCCGTCTGCATCTGATTAAATAACCACCAGGGGTGGAGGGCAAGCGACACCACGGTCCCCAAGAGGAGACCTGAGATGAGGAGTGACAGCCCCACAATCCCGTCAGCGCTCAACCTCCACACGAGGGAAATTCAAATTCACAGAGGTCTCTTTTTACGCTTCGAGAACGTTTTCTACGAGAACCAACTGGCATTTTCTATACTTAATGCATGATAACTGGTCATATAAACCTAAACTGTCCTTGTAAATCTACATTAAATGCCCAGGTTTCAAAGTATTTAGGACACTTAATTAATGAAGTATTAGCACAAAACCACTACTAATCTGTTCACTTCATGTCCTCCCCCGCCGCCAGCCCACCCTCCAGACAGCAGCCGCATGATCTTTCTAAAATGCACAGCCCACCAAATCTCTCCAGGGCTTCCTGTCCCCCGGGGCTCCCACTGCACTCGAGGTCAAGGTCAAGTCCCTTCTTGAGGCCCCTGAGGCCCCTTGGGACCCAGCCCCCACTGCCCCCTCCATCGTCTCAATCCTTCGTCACCCCCCACGACCTGCCTCGGCCACACAGACCCACTTGCCACCCTGCTAACTTGTGTCTCTCCCCTACTCTCTCCCGGGCCTTTGCACGAGCCGGTCCCTCTACCCTGAGAGGCCCCCTTCACCGACCACCTCCCCCGGGGCCTCCAGGTCTCTGCAGCGATGGCCCTTCTCAAGGGAGGCCTGCCCTGCCTGCCCTGAGCTCCCACAGCCCCACGTGCCCGTCCTCATGCAACTGGCCACCCAGAGAACCACCCAATTGTCCATCTGCCTCCCCCATCTGACTGGGAGCAACCTGAGGGTAGAGGCACAGCTCACAATCACTCTGCAGCCCCAGCCCCTGGCTTCAGGCCTGGCCCAGTCCGGGGCTTCGTTGCACATTGACTGAGGGGTAAAGAATGTCAGGCTGGCAGTGTGTCCCCGCGGTTAGACTGTGTGTCTGGCCCCATTCATCACTCACCAATATACCCTCATCTGCTCAGGCTGTGGCCAGCAGTGGCAGGGATCCCTTGTAACCAGAGAGGGTGTTCCCAGCTCACCTCTGAGGAGTGGTTTTGATTGGCCTAAACCAGCTATGGTGATCTCATTCCTTGGCCAATAATTGGTCTAGGAGTTCCTATCTTCCATCCAATGAAATAGAAGCAAATCCCTCTTAGATGAGGCTTCTAGGAAAGATTTCTTTTTCTAAATAAAAGAGACAGTCTCAGTTGATACAACTCTCTTGCTCTTTGCCTGAATCCTTCTTCCTGCCTGCTATCCAGATATGATGTCTGGCTGGAGCTACAGCAGTCATTTCATGACCATGAGGCTACCAACTGAAGGACAAGAAGCCACATATACTAAAGATGGCAGAGCAGAAATAACCTGAGTCCTGTGTGGCATCATGAACAGCTGAACCAGGGCCAGTGGTCACCCACATCTGGACCTTTTTTCAGGTGAGAAAAACAAGTTGCTGTTTTTTCAAGCCACTATTAGACAAAGTCTCTGTTACTTGCAGTTAAACACAGTTATAACTGATACAGACAGACTTGGACTCAAATCCCTTCTCTGACACTGATTAGCTGTGACCTTGGGTAAGACAGTAAGACCTATCCAACCTTTCCAAGTTTCTCAAAATGTAATTTATTCATCTGTTAAAATGAAGTTCATGGTCCCTACCCCATAGGTGTGTTCCATGAGGGAAGGGACTGAGGCTGCTTTGTTTAGTGCAGGGCCTGTGACAATAGGAAAAATTGCTAAATGTATCAAGAGCTCACCATGTGCAGACATGGATCTAAACAGTTTGCATGAATCATCTCCCTCAATTCTTATCACATTCCTGTAAGATAAGTATTAATATTAACATCACTTTTATTTTTATTTTTTGCAAATGAGAAAACTGAGGCACAGAGAGGCTGAGTCACTTGCCCTGGGACACACAGCCAGCAAATGGCAGAGATGAGATGTGAGCCCAGGCAGTCAGATCCCAGAGCTCACACTCTTAACCATTGTGCTATGCTGACCTGGCATATAGCAGGTGCTCAATAAATGCCTACTGACCAGATGAATGAATACATTGAGACAGGTGCTGGAGGACACATGGGCCTCTGATTCAGTTCCTTCCACCACTGCCTCGGCTTGTGAGGGGCTCCTGAGGAGACCCTGGACCCGGTGGGCAGTGGGCAGAGCCCCTGAGCCCACTCTCCACCCCCCCCACACACCCCTACCCACACTCACACTCATCCCCACCCTGACCAACACACCCCCAAGGCTGAGTCTCCCCCAGGCTCACAGGCCCTTAGGTGTGTCACTGGCACATCTCAGTCCTCAGACACCTCCTCAATTCCTTCTGTGACTGAAACAACACATTTGCTCCCATGTTAACTTTTATTTCTTATTGATTTTCTCTGCCCTGTCTCATCCATGTCCATTTTTATCTCCTTAAAGTAGAAGAAGCCATTCAGTGGGGGAAGCAAGAGAGTGTTCAAACAAGGACCTCTATTAATGGGACCATCGCCCTTGATGGGGGCAGAAGGGGTCCCCCCATCACTCTGGCCACACTTGCTGGGCTGGGAGAGCCCGGGGAGGGGGCTGCCATCCAGTCTCCCATTGAGGGAGCTGGGTGAGCTTGGCTTCTGGCGAGGCACCCGGTGAAGTCCCGGGTCTGGGATGGGGGTGTCACCTGGGGTGACAGAGGAGAAGGCCCTGAGCGTGGCTGCAGGGGCATATCTGAGTGGAGGTCGGGGGAAGGTTGGGGTGGGAGCCTCAGCAAGGGTCAGACCGGGCGGGTAGTTACAGGGAAGGAAACAGAGGTGAAGCCAGAGGCTGGGCCCCAGCGGAGGCAGAGACTCTGAGCTGCGTTCACAGGGCCCGGGGCCTTGTTCGCCCCCCCTCACCCCTCCCCCCGCCGAGGAATGTGTCCGGGCTCGGCGAGGCAGGGCACATTAGGCTGCAAACCCACCGTCTGAGTCCCCGTCCCCAACACCCCTCCTGAGGTGGGGCAGTTGGGTGGTCGACCTCTGTGCACCCCCAGAGGGAGGTCCTGGGGGAGAGAGCTCTGTGCTGGAGCGTGGGGGCCTGGGCCCACCTCTGGGTCCCCCATCTCACCTCCCTGAATTGCATTTCCTTCTCTGCAAGGGGAGAATAATAGTACCTGCCTTCGGGGGTGTTGGAGGAGGGCAGGTCATGAGGTCTTATCAGAAGCACTTCACACAGTGCCTGGTGCACATGGGACTCAACGAGGGCGACTGTGACAATGACGGTGATGATGACGGTGATGATGGTTGTGCTAAGTCAGGGTTCCCCAGAGAAACAGATCCAATAGGATGTGTGTGTGTGTGTGTGTGTGTGCGCGCGCGCGTGTGTGTGCGCGTGTGTGTGCGCGCGTGTGTGTGTGTGTGCGTGCGTGTGTGTGCAGAGAGAGACAGAGAAAGATTTTAAGGGCTTAGCTCACACAGTCGTGGAGGCTGGCAAGTCCACCATCTGCAGGGCAGGCTGGCAGACTGGAGACCCGGGGAAGAGCTGATGTCATAGCTCAGATCTGAAGGCCCATCTGCTGGCAGGATTCCTTCTTCTTTGGAGAAGGTCAGTCTTCTTTCTCTTAAGGCCTCCAGCTGATCGTATGAGACCCATCACGTTATGGAGGGTGACCTTCTTTACTCAGAGTCTACTGATTTAAATGTAAATCTCATCAAAAATCTTCTAGACTAGCGCTTGATCAAATATCTGGGTACCATGGCCCAGCCAAGTTGACACATAAAATGAACTACTGCAATGGTGACGATGACAGTGACGACAATGACAACAGCGCTGATGGTGACAACCGAGGAGAAGGAAGAGGATCAGGCAGAGAACCACGAGCACCAGCTCTGCCCAGTGGCTGGAGGGGAAGGCAGAGAAGCAGGAACCAGCCCCTGCCGGTCCCCATCCCTGCAGACCCACGAGCTGCTCTTTCACTGCCCCTCACTCAGCATCCCGATTCCCAGGTCTCAGAAGACACCACGAGGGCTTGGAAACCAGGACTCAGGAGTCTCCTTTTCAGGGTTTGGCCTTCCAGCCCCTTGCCTGCTCTGCTTGGTGGCAGCCCATGCTCCAAGGCCGTGAGTGAACCCTTGCTTCATGATGACATTGCTAGAGGGTGGCTACAGGGCTGGAAGCCAATTCCACTCTGCCTCGCTATTTAGGGACATATCTTGTTCCCACCAGGAAAGCAGATGGGGCTGACAATCTAGAGATGCCGCAACTGTCCCCCCAACCTGTACTGCCACCCCACATTGCCTTCTATGTAGGAGAAGATATAGGAAGCCCCTGGCTCTTCTGAATTCCTTCGAGAAGGACTTGGGGGCAAAGGTGGCTGCTTCTATCTCTAGGTATCAGCCGCTGTTCTGCTTTCCAGGGAAAGTCTTGGGGCAGAGACTGGGGAGACGAGGGTAGGCACAGTGCTTCAGGTAAGGCTCATCCTGCTTGCTTGTAGTGGGAGACAACAGCAGCTCTGCCCTGAGATCAGCTGGCTTCTCTGATCTAATTAGCAGTGTGGATAACTAAACTCTACACACTAACACGAGCCTGCTCCCCTGAGAGCACTTCAGCTCTCCTACTGCTTAAATACTAGATGGTTCCTCTCCTCAGAGGCCAGAGTCAGGGATGCAAAACCCAGAGTCGGAACTGTGATTACCAGTCTGATTACTCAGCAGGAGTTAATAAAAAATAAAATAGAAGCCATCTCCCCACAACAAATAAAAATAATTGACAACACTCTGAGTTATTTCTTTATTTCTGCTCTATTTAAAGAAACAGGGGCATTTTTATTCTTTACTCCTTTTCTATTCTCATGGTTCCACTTATTCATTCAGGTCCTTTGCTGAGCACCTACTTGTGACAGGCACATGCTGGGTGCAGGGAGGAAAATAAACAAGTCAGACAAAGTACCCACCCTCCTGGGGCTCACAGTTCTTGAAGGACATGGCAACAGTCATACAGACAAATGTGTCCGGATGGGGCCAAGCATGCCATGTACAGGAGGCAACATGGGAGGATCATGAGTGGGACTAACTCAGATGGGGGTCTTAGGAGCTGATATTTAAGTTGAGATCTAAAGGAGCTGGTTACCTGAAGATTTGAGGGCAGAGTGATCTATGGAGAAGGAACAGCATGTGCAAAGCTCCTGGGGTGGGAAGGAGGGTGTCAGAGGGATGAAGGAAGGGCACTGGGGCAGAGTGTGATGAGGAGGGAGCATGAGGAGGGGGAGGAGGAGCAGCCAGACCCTGCGGGGCTCATGGCCTTGGCCAGCAGGACTGAGTTTATTCAAGTTTCTTCAGGTGATATTAAAGGGTTTTAAGCAAGGGGGTGGCCTGATCAACTTGGGGCTACCGCTAACCCTGATTGACACAGTGGTGGTGGTGGGGTGCCTAACTGCCTCCTCCCAACCCCATCATCAGGAAGGTCCAAAGCCTTTGCGTGGAGCAGTCTGGGGCCATCTAGAAGAGGCATCACAATGTAATTTGGGGCAGAGACAGAAGCTAGACCTACAGCTACAAAAGCCACTAGGGATCCACGGAAATCGTGCAAGAGATTTGGACTCCCCTGGGGTTCAACCCAAGAATACTGAGGTCCTAAGGGCCTCCTGGATGTCTAGCCTCACTCCAAGGAGGCTGCCAGTGCAAGTCACATGTATGGATGACCTGACCCTCTGTGTTTGACATGAAGGATGTGCCTTCTCCCTGAGCAAATCCATCTGTCCTGGGGAGCTCAGGGAGGGCAAATTGCTCTCCCAGACTAAGCTGGCACAGCATGGGCAGGGCAGCAGAGGGAGAACAGCGTCAGACACACCTGGGCTAGGTCCCAGCATCACATCCTAACTGTGCAGATGTGGACGAAGCTCTCCCCTCCCTTGAGCCTCAGTTTCTGCATCTGTGAAATGGATACGATGTCTAACCACCACCTGGTGGCATTGTCCGATTCAAAGCACAAACTCACACACACACACACACGCACACGCACAAAACCACATAATAAAAAATACAATAAAACCAAAAAGGTACCTTATGATCCTCTAGATTGTCCACCCTGCTCTCTGGGTGCCCAGCACCAGGGCTAGGGGTGGGGGGCGAAAAGTGGAAAAGCTGGCTATTTTCAGCCTGGAGGAAAGTTTGTCCACAAAAGACATTTCTCATTCTTAAAAGTATTTCAGTGGCAGCCAGGATGTTGGATATTTTGATCTAGTATCTGGAATTAAGACTTCATGGGATGCCCCTCAGCTTTCTTCCCCAGACCCAACCAGGAGTTCAAAGGGAGGCTTGCATGAGACCTCATGCTTCCTTCTGCCCTGGCTTCACCGTGGCTGGGTCTGCAGAGCTGACTCCTCCTGGCTGCAGGCAGGTGGAGACGAGGGGTGAAAGGAGAGAGCTGGTCCAGCACCATCACCTTCCATGTCCTGACCCTGCCCACTAGTGAGCGTGGCCCAATCAGTGTCCTGCCAATCAGATCTGCATATCTTCCTTCCTTGGGGAGAATAGAGGGGCCTGAGAAGGACCATGGAGCAAAGAGCAGTTTCTCCCCAAAAATAATGAGTCAGACTGTGATAGTGGCTATAGTACAGACTTAAAATGCACTGGAAACAGAGGTGAAGAATATTCATTTCATTTGGAAACTGAAGGAAGTTACATGGAAGGTCTGCCTTTGACCTTGGCCTTAATCACGGGGTAAGATTTCAATAGGCAGAGATGGGGTTCAGTATGGAAGCATGAGGGGGGCAGTGCAGGGCACAATTCAGGAACACTGAGGGTCTGGTATGTCTGGGGGAAGGGTACAATAGATCAGGCTGGATTTAGGAAAAAGACCCCAGTGGAATAGCAAGGGCAGGTGGGAGTAAAGAAAGAACATGTGAACAGGTGAGGGACAGAAACAAATGCTCCTAGTCCATCAACAGCCCAGGACAAGCATTGATGTGTGGGGGAGAAGGGCTAGAGTGGGGTTCAGAGTGTATTATCTGGAGGAGCTTCAGAGTACTAATAAGCTTTAGACAAGTAGAATCACAAAATCATATTTTCAATACTGAGGTACAACTGATACAATCAATTGCACATATTTAAACTGTACGATTTGATAAATTTTGACATGTTTGCACCGTTGAAACTATCACCACAATCAACATGATATCCATCACCTCCAAAGTTTCCTTGTACCACTTCCTCCCCTCCCCCAACTTCACCCTGTCCCCAGGTAATCACTGATCTGCTTTCTGTGATAGATAGATAGATAGATAGATAGATAGATAGATAGATAGATAGATAGATAGATACATAGATACATAGATACATAGATACATAGATACATAGATACATAGATAATAGATAGATTAGCTTTTATTTTCTAGAGTTTTATACAAATGAAATTATATAGTATGTGCTCTTTTTTTGTCTGGCTTTTTTCACTCAGCATAGGTATTTGAGATTCATCCATGTTATTGTATGCAATAGTTCATTCCTTTTTATTGCTGAACAGTGTTCCGTTGTATAGACAGACCACATTTTGTTTATCCATCTACCTGTTGATGGATATTTGAGTGTCTCTATGTTCGAGTTATTAAAAATAAAATTATTACTATCTGTGTGCAGTGTAGATATATGCTTTCTTCTCTCTTGGATAAATACCTACTACTGAAATGGATGGATCATATGGTAGGTATGCGTGTGTGTTTAACTTTTAATTTTATTTATTTATTTATTTATTTGTGGCCGTGCTGGGTCTTCGTTGCTGTGCGAGGGCTTTCTCTAGTTGCGGCGAGCGGGGGCCACTCTTCATCGCGGTGCGCAGGCCTCTCACTGTCACGGCCTTCTCTTGTTGCAGAGCATGGGCTCCAGAGGCGCAGGCTCAGTAGTTGTGGCTCACGGGCCCAGTTGCTCCGCGGCATGTGGGATCTTCCCAGACCAGGGCTCGAACCCGTGTCCCCTGCATTGGCAGGCAGATTCTCAACCACTGCGCCACCAGGAAAGCCCTGTGTTTAACTTTTTAATATACCACCAAACTTTTCCAAAGTAGTTGTATTATTTTACATTCCTAACCCCATTGTATTAGAGTTCTAGTAGCTCCACATCTTCAACGCTTGTTATATTCAGTGCTTTTAATTTTGGCCATTCTAATGGATATGTAATGGTAGCTCATTGTGGTTTCAATTTACATTTCCCTAATGGCTAATGATATTGAACATCCTTTCATGTACTTATTTGCCATCAATATGTCTCATTTAGTGAAATGTCCCTTCAAATCTTTTGCCTGCTTTTTAATTGATTATTTGTTTACTTGTTACTGTTTTGATAGTTTTTTTAATAGTATATGTAAAAGTCCTTTGTAATTTATATGCTTTGCAAGTATTTTCTTGCAGTCTGTGGCTTGTATTTTTTCATTTACCTAACAGTGTAGTTCAAAGAAGAGAAGTTGTCATTTTGACATAATCCAATATACTATTTTTTTTCCTATGCTTTTCATGTCATGTCTAAGAAACGTTTACCTGATCCAAGGCCACAAGGATTTTTTTTCTCATATTTTCTTCTAGATTTATAGTTTTAGTTTTATATTTAGGTCTCTAATCCATGTTGAGTTAATTTTTTGCATAGGGTGAAAAGTATGGATGGAATCTTTGTTTTTGTTGCTTGTTGCATATGCATATCCAAATGTTCCAACACCCTTTGTTGAAAAATTTCCTTTCTCTACTTAATTACCTTTGAACTTTCATCAAAAAACAATTGTGCATATATGTGTGGGTCTATTTCTGGAATCTCTGTTTCATCCCATTCATCTATGTATCTATTATACTTTGATGGCAACATCACATTTTTGCTATTGCTGTAGCTTTATAATAAGTAATGAAATTAGGTAGTGTTAGCTCTCCAACTTTTTTTTTTCTAAGTCATGTTTGCTATTCTAGATCTTTTACATTTGCACATGAGTTTTAGAATCTATTTGTCATTTCTATTAAAAATCCTCCTGGCATTTTGGTTGAGATTGCATTGAATCTATAGATCAATTTGGGGAGGAATGACATCTTAACAATATTGAGTCTCCCAATCCATGATCACATTTAGTATTTGGGTCTTCTTTAATTTCTCTCAACAACATTTTGTAGTTTTCAGAGTATGAGACTTGCACATATATTATAAGATTTATCTCAAATAATTTTAAATTTTTGGTGCAATTGTAAATGGTATCTTTTTATCCAGTTGTCCCCTTCTAGTATACAGATTTTTGTATATTGATCTCATAGCCTATAACCTTGCCAAACTCATGAATTTTAGTAGCTTTTTTTTTTTTTTTTTGTAGATTCTATCAGATTCTCTACTTAATCATGTCATCTGAGGATAAAGAGAGTTTTACTTCTTTTTTTCCAGTCTGGATGCCCTCTAGCCTTTTATTAATTTTCCATGTCTTATTGCACTGGCTAGAACCTCCAGTATAATGTTGAATAGAAGTGGTGCGACCTGATGTCTTTGTTTTTTCCCTGATCTTAAGTGGAAAGGATTCTGTTTTTTATCATTAAGTCCCATGCTAGATGTAAGTTTTTTCATAGATGCTCTTTATTAGGATGAGAACATGCCCATATTTCATCTTTGGTAGAACATTTAATCAGAAATGAATGTTGGATTTTATCAAAATTTTCTGATTATGTAATTTTTCCTTTTGGTTTATTAATATGGTGAATTATATTCATTGATTTTCAAATGTTAGAGCAACCTTGCATTCCTGGGAAAAACCTCTGCTGGTCATGATGTACTATCCTTTTTTATATTGTTGAATTTGATTGTTAAAATTTTGTTCAGAATTTTTGCATCTGTGTTCATGAGGAATACTGACCTGTAGTTTTTTGGTTTCATTTTTTCTTGTAATGTCTTGGTCTGGTTTTGGTATCAGAAAAACACTGGCTTCATAGAATGAGTTGGAAAGTATTTCCTCTTCTTCTGTTCTCTGAGAGATTTGTGTAATTGGTATTATTTCATTCCTGAATGCTATGTAGAATTCTCCAGTAAAGGCATTTGGGCCTGGAGATTTCCTGGAAATTCTGGAAGATATTTAACTACAAATTCAGTTTCTTTTATTGATAGAGGGCTATTAAGGTTATCTATTTTTTTCTTGAGTCCGTTTTGGTGTATGTGTCTTTTAAGTAATTTGTCTATTTCATCTAAGGTATTGAGTTAATCAACATAAAGTTATTCATGATATTCCTTTCATATCACTTTAATGTTTGTAAAACCTGTAGTGACATCACCTCTCTCATTCGCAATACTGGAACTTTGTTTTGTCTTTCTTTTTCTCCTGATTGGTTGGGCTAGATGTTTATCAATTTTATTGATTTTTTCCAAAAAAATTAGCTTCGGTTTTATTGAATTTCTACCTCTCTCTTTTCTATTTTACTGATTTGCAACCTGATTTTATTTTTACTTTTCTTTTTCTTGCTTTAGGTTTAAACTTTCTCCTTTCTCTGGTTTTACAGTGAAAGAAGCTAAAGTCATTGATTTGTGTCCTCTCTCATTAAATTCCAATATAGACAGAGTATGTACCATGTACGACGTTGAATGCATTCAAAAATTCTATTACTGTTTTATGGCCCAGAATATGTTCTGTCTTTATAAATGTTCCACATACACTTGAAAAGACTGTGTATTATGCTGTTATTGGGTGTAGTGTTTTATAACTGTCATTTAGGTCAAGTTGGTTGATGGAGCTGTTCAAATCTTAGATATCCTAATTGACAATTGGTCTACTTGTTCCACTAATTATTGAGAGAGAGTATTGAAATCTCTGACTGTAGTTGTGGATTTGTCTATTTCTCTTGAAAGTTCTATCAGTTTTTGCTCCATGTGTTTCTATGCTTTTTTATTAGGTGCTTAAACATATGAGATTGTTATGTCCTTTGGAAGAACTGACCCCTTTTTCATTATGAAATGCCCTTCTTTGCTTGGACATTTACATTGTCTAATATTAATATAACTATTCCAGTTCCCTTTTAATTAGTGTTTGCATGATATATTTTCCTTCTTTTTTTGTTTAACCTATTTATGTATTTATATTTAAAGTACGTTTCCTTGTGGGTAGCATATCATTCTTTTGAAATTTAAAAAAAATCCAATTTGACAATCTCTGCCCCTTTTTTGGTAGAGTTCAGACCACTTATATTTAATGTGATTATTGATATGGTTATGTTTAAGCCTGTCAGTTTTTTATTCATTATCTATGTGTCCCATCTTTCTTTGTTCCCTCTTTCTCTTTTCTGCCTTCCTTTCAATATTTTTTATTATTCCATTTTATCTCCTCTGTTGGCTTATTTTCTATAACCTCCATTTTGTTATTTTTTGCTTGCCTTACGGCCTATATATCTTTAACATGTAACAGTCTGATTTCAAGTAAAATTATACTATTTTGCATATAAGAACTTTACAATAGTATACATCCATTTCCCTCCTCCCAGTCTTAACACAATTGTCATATATTTTACCTATACAGATGTTATAAATGTATGTACATTGGAACAATATAAGTACATTGTTATAATTATTTAACAGTCAATTGTCTCTTTAAAAGAGTTAAACAATAAGGAAATATATATTTACCAATGTAGTTATCATTTTTGCTCTTTATTCCTTTTTTAATCATTTTTGTTATGTGATGTGATTAATTCTTTCAGCTTTTATATGTCTGAAAGTCTTTATTTTGCCTGCACTTTTTTGGAAGGTATTTTTTCTGGGTAAAGAAATCTAGGTTGACAATTTTTCTTTCAGTACATTAAAGATGTCATCACTCCCCCCATCTTCAAATTTGCATAGTTTATGAGAAGAAATTGGCTGTTATCATAATCCGCATTCCTCTATGTGTTATAGCTTTATTCTCTGGCTGTTTTTGCTGTGTCTTGATGTAGTGTCCTTCATATTTCTCGCACCTGGATCTGTCAGATTGCGGTTTTCATCAAATGTGGAAAAATGTTTAGCTATTAATACATCAGATAAATTTTTGTACACTTCCCCCTCCTTTGGGAACTCCAGTTGTATGTGCATTAGGTTTCTTGAAGTTGCCCCAAATCATTAATAATCTTCATTCTTTTTCCATTCTTTTTTTTCTCTGTGTATTTCATTTTGGATAGCTTCTATTCCTATGTCTTCATGATCAGTAATTTTTTCCTTCTGTAATGTCTAGCCTGCTGTTAATCTTACCCAGTGGATTTTACATCTCAGACATTATAGTTTTCATCTCTAGAATTCAATTTGGAATTTTTATTATGCATTCTGTGTCTCTACTTTCTAAACATCTGGAATACAGTTCTAATATTTGTGTCAGTCCTGGATTGGTTTCAGTTGATTGATTATTTTCATCATTATGGGTTGTGTCTTCTTGACTCATTCTATGCCTGATAATCTTTGTTTGGGTGTCAGACATTGTGACTTTTACCCAGTGCATATTGGGTATTTTTGTATTCTTATAAATATCCTAGAGCTTTGTTTGGGGACATAGCTAAATTACTTGGAAACAGTTTGATCCTTCTGGGTCTTGCTTTTAACTTATTGTAATGGGTCGAATAGTGTCCCCCCCCAAAAACTCATGTCCACTTGAAACCTCAGAATGTGACTTTATTTGGAAATACAGTGTTTGCAGGTAAAATTAGTTAAGATGAGGCTATACTGGATTAGAGTGGGCCCTAAATCCTGTGACTGGTGTCCTTATAAGGCTCTGAAGACACACAAACAAGAATGTCTTGTGAAGATGGAGGTAGAGATTGGAGTAATGCATCTATAAACCAAGGAATGCCAGGGATTGCCAGCAACCATCAGAAGCTAGGAGAGCAACATGGAACAGGTTCTCCCTCACAGCCTCCACAAGAAGCTAACCCTGCCAACACTTTGATTTCAACTTTCTATCCTCCTGAACTTCAAGAGAATAAATTCCTGTTGTTTTAAGGCCCCTAGCTTGTGGTCATTTGTTATGGTAGCCCTAGGAAACTAATACACGTGTGTTAGGCAGATCCAGTGCGCCATCTAGTCAAGGACTAATTCTTCCCACTGAAGCAAGACCCTTTTGAGTACTCTACCCAGTGCTCCATGAATTCTGAGGTTTTTCAGTCTAGCTGGTGGGCACAAATGTTATTCCTGGTCATGTTCACCCTAATACTCTCGAATGGCTCTTTCCCTGGCACTTTTCTCACACACGTGCTCTGATCAGTCAAATACTCAAAGGCAACCCTCTGCACAGCCCTGGAGTTCTCGCCCTTTGTGCAGCTCTCTTCCTCTCTGTACTCTGTTCGTGCAACTCCAGCTGCCTTGCCTCCCCTGACTCCGTCCCTCTCCTCAATTCAGAGTCAGCCAGGCTCCACCTGGGCTCCTCCTCCCTGCACTGACTGAAAGCTCTCCTAAGGCAGTGAGTTGGGGCAATCACAGGACTCACCTCACTGGTTTCCCTTTTTCTCAGGAACCACTATCCTTCGTTGCCTGACATCCAGTGTCTTAAAAACCAGTGTTCCATATACATTTCTTTTTTTGGTTGTTCAGGTGGGAGGATAAATTTATTCCCTGTTTATCCATCTTGGGCATGAGCACAAGTCCCAAAATCATAATATCTTAAAGCCCTAAAATCTAAAGGAGTCTTATAATATAGGGATATTTAACCAGAATCTCAGAGTCTTAGGCATTTAAAACTACAGCAATTGGAATCTTAGCTTGCTCAAGGGACTGGATACTTTCTGAATGATCACCTCCAATAGTTATCAAGTATAAATTGTTCCACGGACTGTGCTCAGTACTTTGCACACATTCTGTCCTTTTGTCCCCATGACAACCCTAGGGAGTGGGAACTATTATTTTGCCTGATTTTCCAGATGCTTAGTGAGTGTAAGTCATTGCTGAAGGTCAGACACCTTGTAATCAACAGGGTCTGGACTCAGCCCAGATCTCTTGGCCCCCGAAGCTCATGCCTCAGCCTCTCTGCTGGTTTGCCTCCTGCGAGGCCTCTCTGCTGAGTGCTCACCCTTCCTCTGTGCACACCTCCATCGACGGGGAGCTCATTACCCCTCCCCAGGGCTGCCTATCCATCCCAACTATGGACACATCTCTCCTGCTGTTCCTAAATCTGCCCTGGGAGACGCCACAAAAGAAGATAACCTTCACCTGGGGCTCCTGTAGGGAGAGGGAGCAGCTACTCTCGAGGTGGGACAGCCATCACACAGGAGGGGGGAGTCTCAGGTTAGGGAAGCCCCAGCTGCAGCCCCTCCCTGGCGATAGAGAGAGGGGGTTCATCCTGAGGGAGGGAATCAGCTGGAGACGTTGGGAGCAGGACGTCTCAAAGATAAGTGAAGACGGAGCCCAGAACACTGGGCCCTGGGGGTGAGGGATGGATTATAATACAGAAACACAATTCTCCAGCAGTCAGAGGCATGGGGCCTAATAAGATTGGAATCGTAAGTGCTGCGCCTTTAATTTCTTGGCTCTTCTCCCTGAAAACTTATTCTACAAAATGTGCCTTTGCGCCTTCATCCTCCCAGATGGCTTTTTAAGTGAAGCTGTTTGTTAAGTGGGAGAAGAAAAGGGGGGGGGCGGTGGGAGGAGCAGGAAGGGGTTGGTGGAGCCACCGCAGCCCCCAGGGCTGGAGACAAAGGGAACAGCAGCGAGTGGGAGGGTGGGGCAGGGAGAGCCGGGGTGGTCCAGGAAGGGGCAGAGCAGGCCTCCCTGGATGGGACCTCAGCACAGCGGAGTCACATGCCCCGAGTCCCAGTGACAGTCGCTGGCAGTGTCCTGGCCCCACTGTGTGCCCAGCTCTGGGTGAGCACTTTGGACTCAACGACCCAACACGTCCTCACACAAGCTGTGTACCAGGTCCGGGGACCATCCTCATTCCACACAGGAGGGGCTCAGAGAGATGCAGGCCTTCACCCAAAGTCACACAGCTGGTGAGAGGCAGACTCGGGTTTCGAGCCCAGGACTGTGGGACTCCAGAGCCCCAGCTCTTAACTGAGATGTCACACAGCCCCTCCCAGACTGTCAGCTGGAAGAGCTTTAGAGGATCAGCCCCACCGCAGTGCTATCATCCTCGGTGCCTCAGTTTCTCCATCTGTACAGTGAGGCAGTTGGTGCAACTCCCTGATCCTCAAGCCTGACTCCACATCAGAATCTCCTGGGGCTTTTCAGCAATACTGAGGACTGGGCCCCACCTCAATATCTGGAGTTTTTAAAGCTCCACCCTATCCCAGGACATTGTAACTTGCACAGGGTCACACTGCACCCACTCAGGTGAATTCTCAAGGTGAGTGTTTCTGGAGCCGATTACGGGAGAAGGTTGAGGAGATAGGACTGGCTGTGACCCCACATCCGAGGCAGCCCAGTGGGAGTGTCCGTGATGGATTCCATTCCACCTCCACATCTGGAGGCCTCTTTTGTCCCCTCCTCCTTCTTCACTGCAGCCCACCCCCTCTAAGCCAGGCGTCGAGAAGCCGTGATGGGTCACCGCTGTCCCTGGCCGCAGATGGCTCCTCCACCGCCCGGCGCCCCCTGCCCCAGCCCGGTGTCTACAGCAGGGGCTCAGTGAAGGGTTATGGATGAGAAGAAGAAGGGAGTGCCTGGGGACGGGAGTTCCGAGATGGAGATGTCACAGCAGAAATGCCAAACTGGCTTTCCTCGTGTGGCCCTTTTATAGGCCTGGCCTGCATTTTCCCAATTATGAAATAAATACACACACACACACACACACACACACTTTTGTTGCCTTTTCCTCCCTAAGGACAAGCTGGATTTGTCAGGTTCCTTAGCAATCCCCAAGGGAAGGTGGGAAAGGTAGGAATGGCTGGGAAAGGGCAGTGGCGGCGATGCAGGCACATCACGCGCAAACGGGGGCTTTGTCTCTCCAGAGGAAGGGGCGTCTGCCCATTTCCCAGAGGGGCAAGGCAAGGTGTGAGGCCACGGCCAGAGGCTCTCAAGGTAGAGGGAGAAGCCTCCCTCCTGCCCACCTGGCCCAGGGGGCCTCAGAGCTCAGTCTGCCCCCACCCCTAGCATGTTCCTCCCTAGGGTTTCCTAACCCAGAAAAGCGCTTGGAAGCCCTGAGAAGCCCCCTCCCCTTCATCACCCCCCTAAAGTTGAATTAAGTCATTCCTACTCCCATTCATTCACCAAGGCCCGCTGTGTGCCCGCCCTGCTCTTGGGACACAGCCATGACCCAAGCCGCCCCGTCCCTGCCCTGTCACCTCAGGATCACTATTTAACAGGGAGCACGGGAGCAGAGAAGCGCACAGGTGATGAATTACAGCTGCGCTGAGGGCTGTGCGTGGTGCCGGAAGCTGCAGAGCGGACAGAGGAAGGGAGACCCCAGGCAGAGGGGACAGGGGTGCAGAGCCCCAACCCCGGTGGAGAGAGCTGGGGGTGCTTCTCTGCTCCCAGCTCTGAGCAGCCCCATCAGCTTCACAGTGAGGCTGGGTCCTCCCGATCCACGCTCATCCGACTGAATGCTGTGACCCCGTTTCCAGTCTCTAAAATGCTGTAGCAATTCGCGGCCCCAGGCTGGCCCCGCCCACAAGCTGGCTGTGCCCCTCAGGCCCCCGTGCTTCCGCCCGCTGACCACTGCCTGCTGACTTTCTCCTTGTCTCCTGTCCCAGCCTCCCCTGCGGCCTGAGATCCCCCGCAGGGCCCCCCACCTCCTTGAGGGTCCCCTGGGGTCCATGGGGATGGGCTTGGACTTGACACCCTGATGAGAAGTCGCTGGCGTCTCCCAGGCCCCTTTGGGGACAGTGTCCTGGTCTGTAACCGGACATCATCACCCACCACAGGGCGTCCAGAGCCGGGGAAGTCGTGCAAACCCTGACACTGCGCCCTGCTGGGGAGGCCCAGCGAGCGGAAGCCGTGTCACCTCGTGAACCCGCAAGGACTCGGACGGGGACCCTAAGAGGAGGACGTCCTGTCCCATGAGCCTCCATCGTCAGGCAGATGGGCCTCCGCCCACCCGTCCTCTGGTCCAAGACACCAGGCCTCCCTGGACCGGGACAATGTAACTGGACTGTAGTCAGAGTCCGGGAGCATGTTCTGGAAGCCCTGGTAGAGGCAGAAAGCTGGGGGAGGGGAGGGAGGGTAGAGGCAGTGGAGCGGGCGGGGGGCTCCAGTCAAATCCATTTTCTCTCTGGGTGTGGACAGGCGGGAACTCTGGGAAAACTCCGTGGGACGTAGGACAGAGGACAGCGGGGAATCCAACAGCCCCGGGGGCATCCGATCACGCTGCTGCTGCTGTGACAAAGACAGTGCTGATAATAGTGTGCCGGGCACCGTGCCAGCTCTGCGTCCTCCATTTCCCGGCATCCTCACTACAGCCTCAGAAGGAAGTGTCCCATTTTAGATGAGGAGACCAAGATTCAAAGAGGAGCCGTCACTTGCCTGTCCCCAGTTTAGGTCCCTCTTGGCTCTAGTGTTGCCTGGAACCTCCCAGTTTTCCAGCTGATACCACCTCATCTGTAAAATGTAAAATTTGCCCATGTTCTGAGGTTGGCATGGCAATGGTGACTGTCCCTTTTAGAGCAAGTCTTTGGAGGCGGGTGATGGAGTACCAGGTCCTCCAAGGCCAGCCTTGTCTGAGGCGCCCATTAAAGAACAAATGTGGCCCAGCTGCACACCACGCGCTGAGGAAATTGCTGCAAGGACAATGAAATGAAGGGAGAATCCATCAGCCTGGCGGGGGGCAGGGGGGCGCCCACCACCTTGCAGCCTGGCTCACAGGGGTGAGGGGTGGGAAGACAGGGCCTCTCAGGGGCTCGTCCTGAGACAGGAACTGCTGGGTTCAGATGATTCTCCTGACTCAAAATTGTCCCGTGAGATCCAATTTCAGGAATTTTTTTAAACTGCTGGCAATAGAGAATATCTCTCTTGTGAACTTGAAATGGTAAGAAGGTCAGTCTGCAACTATGAGGGCCTTCAGGAGAAGAACTGCCTTAAGTTCAAGCCTATGTGGATTTGTGACACCTCAAATCCACTTTGGAGTAATAATAATAATAATAATAATAATAATAATAATAATAATAATAATAATGCCAAGAACAACGTAGAGGGTCTGTGTATGTGCCTAAGCTGTTCTGAATACTCTACACATACATTCCCTTATTTACTCCTCAGCATAGCCCTATGAAACAGGCACTATTATTCCAATTTTACAGAGTGAGAAACTGAGACACAGAGAGGTTAAGTAAGATGCCCAAGTTCACACAGCAACTAAGCCCCAGAGGCAAGATTCACACCCAGGCTGTCTGGCTTCAGAGTCCCTGTCCTTAAGCACCTTGACACAATGTATCGATACCTTCATGAAACACAGGGAAGAGAGACAAAGCAATAAATATAAATGATGGAGAGTTTGAGCAAAAGATGCAAGCAAGAGAATTACACGGCCAGCTTATCTTTTAAAGAGCACTTGGTTATTCAGGCTTCAGCAAATAGTCACTCAACACCCACTGGGCATCAGGCCCTGTTCTGGGCACTGGATGGGCTGGAGGGAGGGAGACCAGCCTGGAGGTGATTGCAACAGGTCGGTAAACTGAGACCCAGAGGAGAAGGGACGCGCCATGAACACAGCAGGTGGGGTGGGGCCGGCTCCTCTGACTCCCTGCCCAGAAATGCGCCCCCAGGCTGCTTCTTGTTCTTGTCAAGAGGCTTCCTGGAAGCCCCAGAATTTGATCTGATTATCAAATTGCTGGAAAACAAAAACCATAGGCCAGGGCTCTGGGTGCAAATGACACATGAAGTATAAATTGAAGCCAATCAAATCAGTAAAACAACAACACCACCAGTAATACTCAGTGCTGTCCAATGTGTGGTGAGACAGGTCTTCTCATGCAGAGCAGCTATGGGGACTGTCAATCAGGCCAATCATTCAGGAAAGTGATTCAGTAATAAAGATCATGAGGCTTAAACATATGCGGTGATTCCGCTTTTAGGAATCTGTCCTGAGGAAGTGATCAGAGATTCAGGCAAAGATAACGCCCCAGGAGGTTCATCACAGCTGGATGATGTAGAAGAATGAAACACTGTAACCCTCTAAATATGCAACCTTAAAGGATGGTGATAAAGTTTGATGCATCTGAAGGTTGGCCTATTATGCAGTCATTAACATGATGCTTTTGAGGAGTTTTTAAGGATATAATAGTGAATAGAAAGAAAAACATATAAATGTATAATCTCAATTATATTATCACAACTATAATTCAATATAATTTCAGTTACAATACAATTATAAAATTCAATACATGCATGGTAGAAGATTAGAGGATGATAATTTAAATAACAAAAATAATAAAGCCTACTGTTTATGGAGTACCTGCTATGTGCCTGGCGCTGTGCTAAGTGCTTTACATGTATTAGCTCATTTAACTTCACAGCAACCCTGCATCATGGGTACTTTTATTTCCACTTTACAGATAGGAAAGTGAGGCCCAGAGAGGTTGAGTGACATGTCCAATGTCACAAAGCTAAGAGGCTGAGACAGGAGTTCACTCCAGGTCTGGCAAACTCCAGAACCCTTGCATTATCACAATTAATTACTCTATTTGCCAAGCTGGGGAAACCAAGACAAGGTGGCGGTCAGCAGAGCCTGAGCACCAGGGATCTTGTGAACCATACTGAGCCTTTGGACTCTTCATCAAGGAGGCTGTGCAGGGACTTAAGCAGGAGAGGAACATGGACCCTGGCTGAGCCCTTGAGGATCTCATAGACCAAGGCTGAGATGGGTTACTTATGAGCTGCTTGCGTCCCCCTGCTTCCTGCCTTGTACTTTATGCCCTAGCAACACTAACTTGCTTGCAGTTTCCTGCACACCTGATACTGTTTCTTCCCTCCATGCCTTTGCTCATGCTGTGCCCACTGCCTGAAATGCCCTCTCCTCTACCTGCCTCGATGGCCTGGTGAACTCCTCTGCCTCCCTCAGTGCCTCAGCTGAAATGTCACCCCCTCTAGGAAGCCTGCGCTCTTGTGCCGAGGTGGAGTGAGTGCCTCAGGCATCCTCAGGAATGGTCCTCGGTGCTAGGCGTTGCTGTGGTTTGTTTAGGTGTCTCTCCTCGTGAGACTCACGGGATGGGGACCGTGTCCTATTCCGCTGAGACGTGGTGTGATCTGGTGGTCAGAGCCTGGGCCCTGAGGGCAGACAGCTCCAGTTCTAGCTCAGCAGCACCGCTTACAGTTTGACGTGGAGCAGATGACTTTTATCATTCAGCATCTCGGTTCCCTAGTGTTTCAAATGGGGTGACGCTGACACCTACCTGTCAGGGCCTGTGAGGAGGAAGGGAGTGGGTGCTTGCGGAGGGTTAGAAGGCACAGAACAAGCACCTGCTGTTATCTCTCCCTGACTCTCCCAGGCCCTCCCAGAGCCTGACCCAGAGTCAGGAAACATTTTTGAATGATTAAGTGACTATTTTGGCCTGACTGTGACAACCATTCAAAGCTCACATCTCCAGGAGCCTAAGCCCTTTGCTCAGTGTCTCTGCCATCTTTACCCAGCAAGCTGGCTACGTCCCCTCACCACCGCCATCCTGCCTGTGGCCTTGGCTGCTGACCACACAGAGGCAGCAGTGGGGCCCCGGCTCTCCGGCTTCCAGTTGAGCTTGGCCGTGGGGAGGAGCCGCAGGAGATCAGAGGCAGAAGGAGTCAGGGGTTTCTCTCCCTGTCTCCCTCCCTGCCATGTCTGACGATCAGGTGCACCCCTCTCCCAAAGGCCACAGCGCTTGTGGGGCACCCCTCCCCCCACGCAGCTCTCTAGCTGGGTTCTAACCGCCCCTCCTTCAGGCTCAGGCAGGGTGAGGGCTCCCGCTGTTGTCAGCCTGGGCCCTGCCCCCTCCCAGTGGGTTTCTCTAACTCCGCCCACACCCTTGTCAGCAGTGTCTCCAGAAGTGCCTGGTGTAGGGAGCCCTCTGTCCCCTGCAGAGACCCTGACCTAATACGGCACCGCCCGCCTCTCCCCTTCACCACCCTGCACTCTGATCTGTGTGCCCGCTAACCTTGACGCTGCCTGTGCCAGAAGGGGCTGTGCCTCTCTCTCCAGCTACCCACACCTTCCCCTGGTTCAATGCATAGACTCACCACTGACCTCAGAGCCCTCATGAGTCCCACACCAGGGCATCTCCCAACTAATCTGTGTGACGTCTCATGTTTGAGTGGCTGTCGGAGGGAAGCAGAGCTTGGTGTACTCGGGGCAGAAAGCCCTGGGTTCAAATGCCACCTCCGCTCTGCACCACCTCTGTGAGCTTAGGCAACTCATTCTCCTCTCTGAGCTTTGAGTTTCTCACCTGTGAAACAGGCATGACCATATGGACACTTCGTGGCCTGTGGGGGCTGAAATGAGGTGACAAATGTGAAGCCCCGTGTGCACAGCAGAGGCTCAGCAAATGGTGGTGATGATATTGCTGTTGAAATGGTGATGATTATGATGATTACGATGCATCTGTCCTCCCGTGCAGCGAGCCCCAAAGGGCAGGGACCGCGTCTGGTTCAATGCCGTGTCCCCAGGGCCTAGCTCAGGGCCCAGAACACAGTGGGTGCTCAAGAAAAGATGCTCGCCATGCAGCCAATTCATTCCACAAAATACGTATTGACAGGCGCTGTTCCAGATGCTGGAAATGCAGCGATAAACAGACAGATACAAATCCTTGCCCTTGAGGATCTAGACAGCTCTGGAGCGGAAGCTGGGATTGAGTTGCCTGGAAAGAGGCACAGATCCCAGAATGTTAGAGCAGTGGGGGGCTTGGGAGATGTAGCAGCCCTCCAGAGACCCCATCCCAGAGCCCCTCGGGCACACCTGAGCTCACCAGTAGCTGCTGTGGACAGTTCCTGAGAACTCTCCCAGCTTCCCTCCGCTGTTCTGGCTTTCTCTGCCCCACAGGAGCTTGCTCCGCCCAGGAGTATGATTGACTATAGGGCAGGGGGATTTCATGCTCACAGAGGTGACCCTCAACCAATAAGGGGCAGGAGGCAGGTGAGACATGTACCACGTGGTTCCCCTGTGGGTCCCTGGCAGGATGGCCCCACTGCCCACAGCAGTATCCATGCTCCGTGCACCTTTATCTGACCTTCCTCCCTTCCTCTCTCTCTTCTCTCTCACTTGTGTGTGCTGAGGTCACCTCCCAAATAAACCACCAGCAATGCAAAACCTTGCTTCAGGGACTGTTTGTGGACAGCCCAACTAAGACAGAGGCCATCCGAGTCCAAACTCATCATTGTACCTCTGAGGAAATGTGTCCAGACAGGACCAGTAACACCCAATTCACAGGGCAGTTTGGGGCAGAGCAGGCTCCCCACTGCGACCACCCACCATGGCCACTACGAAGGGCAGAGTCCCCAAGCAGACAGGACTCTGCCTTCCCCTCCCTGAGCCACATGCAGAGGATTTTAAAATTCTTTGGTTTTACATCTAAAAGATGAGGAGAACAGATATCGCAATTACTTTTACATAAGCGTGTTCAGGAAATGTTGAAATGCTGAAATATTCCAGTACCACCCCCTGCACCCTTAAACGTAGCCTGTGTTTACTTCCAAATGGGGTGCCTTCTCAGCATATTGACCTGGGCTGCTGTGCCGCTCCGTACAGCTGGAGAAAGACCATCATTTCCTCCTCTTCCTGCCTTCCTTTTCAGGGGTCTGAGACATTTCACACTTACCTGTTCTTGGAAGGACCTCCAAGCTTCATCAGGCCCCACCCACTGAGTGTGGGAGCAGAGGTGTGGCTTCGTCCGTCCTAATGGATCCATAGAGCTTCAGGGAGGTGCAGTGACCTGCCCTGGGTGCAAAGCGAGGCCAGGGCAGAGGAGGGAATCTAGTCACGGGCTCCTCCAGCTTCTGGCCTCACTGTTTTTCCTGTCCCATTGCACATTTAGAAGTCAAGTCTCACTGTTCTTCAAACACACGGAGTGCATTCCTACCTCAGGACCTTTGCACATGCTGTTGCCTCGGTCCAGACAGAAACACACAATGCGCCCCCCCCCCACCCCTTTTTAATGGCTTGCTCCTTTTCTCACTCAGGTCCTGCTCAAAGGTCTTCTCATCAGGATGATCAGGGGTCAAGGAGGGATGCCCTGAAGAGGTGGCCCTGGAGCCAGTCAAGCCTGGAGGCCACTTATTGGAACATGGTGGAGGAGACTCAGGAGCTGGTTGAGGGTCTGGCCAAGATGATGATTAAATCCTAAAATCTTGTGATTCTGGCTTGAAATTTTATAGTCTTAAGAGTCTATTGAGTGATGATTCTAAGATTGAGGGGGCTAAGACGCCAGGATTTTAGGGCTGTTGAGTACTGAGGTGCTGAGATCTCACGTGTGCGCCTCTGCTCCTGGAGGAAGGGCAGTCAGACCCTTCCTCTGGCCGAGAGTAGGTTTTCCCTCTCTCCCCCCAGTGCTGTGTAAATGTGGCTCTTTGTGGCGTGGAGAATGCAAATTGATTCTGCAGTTCCAATGCCAGGCACTTGCCTTATCTGCGTGTTCCAGTTTCCAGAACAAATATTAGAAGACAAGTCTGTGGAGATTTTCTGTGTGTACATGAGTTAATTCCTCCAGCCAGGGGCTCGTCCAGACACGGATTTTAACACAGGGCGCCATTCCCGCACTCACTGCAAGGCAGGGCTGGTGACGGGGCTGCAGCGAGCCCAGCAGAGGGACGAGGGCCCTGTCTCCCCAGGAAGGGACTGAGGGGGCCCTTTGTGTGCAGAGGCTTCGGGCCGAGGTGGGACGAGGCAGGAGGGAGGGCAGCCCCAGCAGGTCTGGGCCGTGTGTGCGGATGGGGCTGCTCTCCGCGAGCATCTGGGGGGTCTCTGCGTGAACCCCAGGGTCGGGCTCACCTGGGGCTGGTGCCAGTGGAGCCTCACCAGCGGGGAGGGAGGGGCAGGGCAGGCCCCACCTGGGTCAGACACTGTGCTGGACCCCGGATGGGCTCCGAAGTCAGATAGACGGGGCAGCGCTCACCAGCTCAGCCCTGTGATCTCTTTAAGCCCCTTGGGATTCAGTTTCTTCAAGGGGACCAAGGGTCCTATCCTCCCCATCTGCCTGGTGGTTCTGAGGGTTAGAGGAAACCCCCAGGCGTGGACCACATAATGAGCATCAATCCCACAAAGGTCCTCATCACATCTGCTTTGGTGGGTGGGGGCGGGCGCTGCTTGGAGCGTTTTACACAGGTTCCCTCCTCCCCCAGCCCTGGGAGGGGCGCTGTCATCACCCCACTTCACAGATGAGGAAACTGAGGTACAGGGAGGTTAAGTAACTTGCTCAGCATCAGGCCGTTGCTCTAAACACCTGTGAACAGGTGCAGAAACATTTAAGTTTTTCCAGCAACCCTCCTAGCTGGGTGCCCAGGAACTGGCCGAATTTCAGTCTGCGCACCCAAGGGCCTGGCCTTCGCTCTGCTGTGACAGATGCTCGGGTTGTAGCCGGGTGACAGCGAGATGCAGTTGACGCCCCCAGGCCTTTGCTCGTGCTGCGCCCTCTCCCTGGAACACCCTTCCCCCTTGTTTATCCAGGAAACTCCTACCCGTGCATCAAGGCCCAGGCCAGGCCCCGTGCTCTGCGGACAGCCCCCCACCCCCTCCCTGCACCCTCCGCAGCCTCCTGGATGGCACGGAGTGCGCTGAGGGGCAGGCTTCAGTCCTCAGGACCTGCCACCCTCTCTGTTCACTTGTCCCTTCCTTCCAGCAACATCCGTCGAACCTGGCCCCTGTCCTAAGGCTCACATTCTGGGAGGGAAAACCAACCCCACGGTGTTGGTATTATTGCCCCATTTTAGAAAACCTCCTACCCACCAGGTTTGTCATTTCCTGAGGCCACAGGCCCCGGCAGCAGGTAGCAGTCCGGGAGCTCTGAGCCCCTTCCAGGCTGCCAGGATCCCCCTGTGGGGCGATGGAGCAGCGGTTTCTTCTGGGGGCTGTACAGTGCCCCCTCCTCTCATCCACGTCTGTCCCTCCTTCCCGCAGCCCTGAGACGCCTCCTTCTGTCACAAACCACTGCTGCTTAGTCGTGTTAATCATGAATGGATCACAAGAGGTTTACCTGAGATTTACGATGATACATTTAGGCACCAGGTGATTAACTCAAAACAACAGGCGATGCACGTGGAACATATTAATACACGAACCTGGCAGGCGGCCTTTCATTCCTGTACCCTTCCCTTAGAGACTCACCGGTGGCCGGCGGCCCAGCTCGTATCGATTAGCAAAGCGTTAAAAATTTACGACAAGTTGGAATTAATTGGTCACAGTGAGGGATGAGTTTGACTCAGGCCAAGATTCCATGGCCCCCATGAGGTGAGCCTGGAACAGGGAAAACTTTGTAAAGGAAGCACCAGCCACACAGACACTGCGGCCGTTGTCCCTCAAATGCTCTTACAGGGTCTATCCTGGCCGGATTCAGGCTGCCGTCCTTGGTCACCTGCACCGTGGCCCCAGCTTCTTGTCTTGCATGCTCCAACCCACCCTCCTCGCTGTGTGGCAAACTGTCTGGAAACCCACCGTGGCTCCCTGTCTCCCCAGAAGGAAGACCTTAGCCTGGCACCCACCCTTGCATCAGGCCACAATGTCCCTGCCTGGCCTGGGTTGGACACACCCAGAGTTGACACCCATCCTATTTGCAGAGCTGTCAGGACCCTCCGCCTGCCTGGGGAGAGGAGCCAGGAACCACATGTGCGTGAAGGTGCTTTCTCTGAGTTGGGGTCACCTCCTTCACGTTCCCTGCCCTCTCCTCCATCCCAGCGTGAGGCCCGCCCCAGCTCACAGGTGCTGAGGGCAGGAGAGGGCTGGGTGGAGCCTGACTCCAGGCCTGAGGCCAGACACTCCTTTGCGCCTGACCTTTACCCCCACATCTGACCCATCAGCCAGTTCTGAGGTTCTCCCTCCAAAATACATCCCCCTCTGGCCTTCTCCATTTATCTCCCACCCTGGTCCAGGCCTCCCATCTGCTAGGGTCCCCCCTGCCTCCACCCCTTCCCGGTTCCAAGCCATGCCCCCCTCAGAGGGGTCGGATCACATCACTTTTTGCTAAAAACTCACCCCTTGCCTCCAACTAAACTTAAAGTAAAATGCAAGCTCCCTACCGCCCGGCCTACGGGAACAGGCCCCTGCCCGCCTCCGCTCCTTCGCCCCTGCTCTTCCCTCCACCAGGAGCTCCCTTCCTTCTGCTGGCTCTTCTCCTGGCCTGGCCCTCCTCGCTCTCAGGACTCAGCTCCAATGTCATGTCTTCCCCAAGCACCGTGCTAAAGTGGCACCTCCCCTGCACTGGGGGTCCCCAGTGTCCCCCTCCAGACCCTTGCTCCACCCGTCCCCTTGCTCCGTGCTCCCAGGTGGCTGACCGTATCGTCCACATCCAGGGGCCCCTGCACCCCTCTGGCTTCCAGGTGGGTTTGGTTATGGGGAGCCCCAGCAGGAGATATGGGAAGGAGGGGAGGAAGGTCCGGTTGTTTATCCCCCCGGGGTCCCTCCCTGCAGAGCCCAGGGCTGGTTCCATCCCCAGACTGTGGGTTTCAGCTCCAGTCAGGTGACCGTTCCAGCCACCTTCCACCCAGCTCTCCGCATCTCTGGGTTCAGGTAATTGCTCCTCCCCGCGCCCTGTCAAGCCTGAGGCAGTAACTCGGCTCCTTTTCTGGGGTTTCCTTACTCCCTGCCCACACCTTCATAAACAGTCTCAAATCAGATACCTGATTTGACTGTCATTTCATCTGCCTCCTGCTGGGTCCCCAGCTGACAACGCTGTCCACCCTCCTCAATTCCGTTTCCCCACAGAACTTCTCACTCTTCAAAACTATTGCTTGTTCATTATCTGTGTCCCCCCACCAGAATATAAACTCCCTCTGAGACGTGGGGACTTATTACGTCATAGGTCAGAGGAATAGAACAGACACGCCCTTGCATCTCCAAAAACGGCACTCAGACTCACAGGAAAGCCCAGCCAATTCTGTGAAAGTTTCTTCTTAGTTCTCACTGACTTTTAAATGCCTTCACACGGCATTTCCCAAGCTGGGATCAGGTGACACTCATTTGGGAGGTGTTCACAGTTGGCACCCTAACACTGACAGTCCTTATTGGCCTGATGTTTTCTCATTTCACTGAGAGCCTGTGATGATTTCATCCCAGGCTGCCCTGCCATCAGGTTCAGGTCTGTGCACTGGCTCAGTCAGGCCTGGGAGACCCTCAGCCACTGTTCCCTCCAGACCCCGAGGGGCCCAGCGTGACTGTGGGCTTCATTTCATCCCCCTCCCCCTCCACCCAAGTCCACACCTCCTGCCCAGACTGGCTCCTCCTTCGTCTGTGCCACGCTTGAGATTCTGGCCCCAGCCGCCCCAGGCCCTGGGATCCACGTGACTAAGACAGACAGGGTTTCAGCCCTAGGTCAGGAATTCAAACCCTGGTCTCTGTCTTACCACCAGCTCACTGTGTGACCTGGGGCAGGTTGCCTCCCCACTCTGGGCCTCAGTTTCCACAACTGCTTCTGCTTCTCCTTCTACCTGGGATTCCCTTCCGTGTGAGTGGGTTGGAGCAGACACTCTCCTAGCACGATCCCTGCTCCGGTGGTGAGGTCTTACGCAGCAGCACAGATCCTACTGACAGTTATCTCTCTTTGGGAGGTGAGAAAGGAGGAAAAGAATGTCATCCTGACTATGAGACATAATTATTGTCGTCAGAAAGCAAAAGGCGACAGCCTCATGCTGGTCACGGCCGGCCTGGCTACAGGGACGTTTTAGTTACCAGCGGTACTGAACTGCCTTGCTGAGCAAGACGAAGCCATGAAACCTTGGCCCCTCCTCCAAGATGTGGGTTTTAGGATGAACTAAGCCAGTGAGAAGGAATGAAGCCCCTCCTTGATGACAGAGCCTTGGGGATTCAACACCTGATGACAGGAGAGGGGATGCGGGAATGGGATCGAGCATCGCCATCACCAGCATCATCATTGTTATGGCAACTGACATAAATAGCCGCTTACCTCTGTCCTGAGGGCTCTCGGTGGAGTGACTCACCTGACCCTCACCACAGCCCAAGAGGAAGCAGCGTCCTCATCTCCGCTTCCCAGGTGAGGAGAATAAGGCTTCGAGAGGTTACGTCACTTGCCCAAAGCCACCGAGCTTGTAAATGACTATAAAAAGACTATGACGGGGCTGAGCCTGTCCCGAGCTTGTGCTGCTTGTTCCAATGATGCGCTGACACTGGCATGGCCCTCACTGTCCCCTTTTGATCCAACAAGCGAGACAAGGGCCCAGCAGCCATTAGAGTCAGGTTCTAGGAGGGGATCATCGGCATCACACCTGTCACCTGGCACACCTGTGTCACTGGCACATCCTGGCACCTGGCCCAGGTCCTGAGGGCCATTGGGTCATGACTAGAGGTGGGCTGGAGGAGAGACTGTTGGTACCTTATTTTCCACGTCACCAGGCAAGTCGCCTGAGCTCCCTTCACAGACCTCTCTCCCCTTTTCGACAAGCCTGAAGCCCAATGGCTGGATTTGCTCGGCCCCGCGGGTGGGCCAGGTACCCAAGAATGAGCTGCTCTTCCTTGCCCTGGGCCCTGTTGCCGGATTCAACATAATGCGAGAATGAAAACTGGATTCAAGATAATGCAAGGCAGCTCCTGGATCTAGAAGAGGAACCAACGCCTAGTGTTGCTGGGATCTGGGCTGGGATGTGCTGTTGGGATCTGGGCTGGGATGGGCTGGCCCCTACTCCTGCCTGCCCTCCTTGCCCTCCAGGACAGAGGAGAGCATCTGGGCAAGGTCAGGGGCCATGAGTTCCTACCATAGGGGTCAGTTGATTCTCCCAGTGGAAAACCAGGACACCATCAAGAAAAGAATATGGAATCAATGTCAGGTGGGCAGGAGTGCCAGAGTCCCTCCTCCAACCTCCCTAACTGGCTCAGGGGCCAGCTGGGTGCACATGCTGCTCTGCCCAAGACCTCCCAGCCCCAGCCCGGGGTGAGCTCGCTGCTCTGACAGGCACTGGGAATGTAGGCGCCACCTACCTGGAGGGAAGTTGAAGCGGTCCAGAAACATTGCCCCAGGGGAAAACATAATAACAAATTAATCCATCCTCTTACCACTGAGCCCCAAATTCTGATGATGAAGAAGGAGGAGGAGGAGGAGGTAGGAGTCTGTGTAAGGGTTAAATAAGGTAAAATGTATAAAGTGATTAAAGCAATGCCTGGCCAACTGGTCTCATTCAGTGAGGACCGCATTAGGCACAAAGCATGGCCTTGTCATGTGCCCATCCCCCATCACTGCCTGTGTGTTCTTCAAGGGCACTGTTTCCGGTACCCAAGTCATTCAAGCTGAGGGGCATAACGCTGATGGAGATTTCTAAATGTGGAGGGGATCTCAGGTGGTCTCGGCCAGCAGCGGCTTGAAGCAGGATCTCAGTTCCCCAACCAGAGATGGAAGCCAGGCCACGGCAGTGAGAACACTGAATCCTAACCACTAGACCATGAGGGCCAGTAGCTAGTGACAAGGCCCTGGCTTGTCTGCTTTGTAGAAATGAATTTCAACAAAGAGACAGAAAGTAGTGAAACAAGTAAGGTGTTTAGTAGGAGGAAAAAGAGTACAGGTGAATAGGCACACGTGGGCAGGCTCGGAGAGAGAGTCGCACCGTCATGGCAGTTTAAATCACTTATATGGGGCATTTCTTCCAGGTTTCCTCTGGCCAATCATCTTGCTTTGCCTGGCTCTGAGTCCGTGTTTGGTATAACTCAGGGTCCTCCCCTGTGTGCACGCACATCTCTTAGCCAAGATGGATTCCAGCGCAGAAGCCTTTGGGAAGGTTGACACCACCTATTATGGGGTGGCACCCCCTCCCTTTTTGGCCCCCAAGGAGCCTTTCTGCACTTGTGTAGTTGGGAAGTTCTCCTTGACCTCAAGAATGAGAAACATGTGGTCTCTTTATTTCTTCTCTGGGCAGGACTCGGCTCCTCTCTACCCCTATCATTATCTTTATATTGGAGCATCTGTCCACAGGGGACAGACTTCAGCTGCTCAGCCTGGAGAATCCCCTCCCCTCCTGCGGAGTAGTCACCCCCAACCCCTGCTCTCTCTTTTCTCCACATCCTTGCCAACACTTGTTATTTCTTGCCTTTTTGATCATAGACTTTCTAACAGGCGTGAGGTGATAGCTCGTTGTGGTTTTGATTTGCATTTCCCTGGTGATTAGTAATGTTGAGCGTCTCTTAATGTGCCTTTTGGCCTTTGTACGTATTTGGAGAAGTGTCTATTCAGATCCTCTGCCCATTGTTTAGTTGGATTGTTTGGGGTTTTTTGTTACTGAGTTGTAGGAGTTCTTTATGTATTTTGGATATTAACCGCTTATCAGACATGTGATTTGCAAATATTTTCTCCCATTGAGTAGGTTGCCTTTTCATTTTTTTGATGGTTTCAGGCCCAACCTATCAGTGACTTCCATTCCCCGGGCCACAGTATTGGGCTTAGACCCAGGTTGATGCTCAGAGTTAGCCCTTGGATTTTTGATAAAAGTGGGTAAGAGGCCATTGCTTTCCTTTGGGATTGCTAAATTGGTGAGGATGAGGATGAGAATGATTTGCTTGTGGCCATCTTGGGGATAGCCTGTCTGAGAATGAAGCCAGACAAACACAGCAAGAAAAGGTGGAGAAACAGAGACGGAGAGAGTGAGAATATATGTGTCCTAATCACATTGAACATGAGCCCCACAGAGGCAGAGATCCTTGTCTGTTCGGCTCTCTACCATATTCTCGGCACTAGAATGGTGCCTGTACAAACCAGGCACAACTGCTTGTGCCCCTGGATCAAGGCAAACCTGCAGCCAGCACACCCCCCGCCCCCAGGCTTCCCAGTTTCACGATCTAACGCATTTCCCTTTCTGTCTCAGCCAGTTTGAGTTGTTTCTATCACCCACAACCAGTGAGCCCTAACCCTGCTCTCTAACCACCACAAGGGGAAACACAGTGCTTGATCCCTCTAGGAGCTAGGTAAACATTTGTGAAGAATAAAACAAATGAACCCAGAAATCCCTCCTGCCCCCTGACTCCCTCAGCTCTCTCCCCTTTCCCAGGAGCTACTGAGCTATAAATAGCCTAGCCAGGACCATGAATCAGAGATCTACAAAGGAGAAGGAGATCTGCTCTTCCCCCGCGCAGCACTACGTCTGCTCACTTGGCGTTTGGAGGAGAGTGGCTGGGTTCAAGGAAGTGGCCTGCATTTCTCTGTGGGAACAGAACCCCAAGGAGAGATGGGAAATGGGAAATTAGCTCCGGGCTAATTGGTCTGGGACTAGACGCTCGCAGGCCAGAAGATGCTGGAGTAAAAGGATAATAGCATTAACTGCATGCACAACCCCAGCACATCACAATGTATGGGCAATAAGCCTAATGGAGAAGGCTGGGCTTTGGAGCTCCCCAGACCTGTCTGAAAATCCCAGGCTGAAATCTGCCACTGACCAGTCATGTGACCTTGGGCAGCTGCTATTATTATTGGCCCCGTGTCACAGAGGAAATAGAGGATACTAAAGAGGATGTGACCTGGCCAGAGAGTTGCCACAAGCTAGGAAGAGCGGGGTCTGGGGCCAGGGATCCCTGATTCCCAGGACAGCACTCCATACGCGGGGTCCTGGGCTACCTGGTGGAGGGTGATAGAGTTCTGCCTGGCATCTCCCAGAGAAGCAAGGGTCTGGGGGACCCCATATGCTTCCAGGAAGCAGCTGCCTGAACCTGTGTCACTCAGGTGGGCCCCCGGATGCCCAGAAAAGCTGGGTGCTCTGCAGAGAACACTGAGGTCAGGTCCCAGGAGGGGAGCCTGGTGCCAGAATGTCATCCCTCACATTCCCACTGGACACTGTGCATTGACAATTACATTTATATCTGTGTATCCTCCTGTTGACCCAAGAAATCCAGAAAAGAGTCAGACTCAGTCCCTGCCTCAGAGAATCTCATCGTCCGATGAAGGAGTCTGACCTGGATACAAAGAGGGAACAGCACACAATCATCCCTGCTATTACTGACCCTGATTTAAATGGAAGTGATGGAGTTCCAGAGAAATTAAGTGATTTGCCCAAGGTGACAGAGCTCAGATGGCAGAGCAAGTCCAAACCCCAGACTTCTGCCACTAAGGCCCATGCTCCATCCTCCACCCCACCCTGCCCCGCAGAGCATGAGAGAAGAGTTAGGAGAGGAAGAGGCCAGCATGGGCTGGAGGCGTCTGGGAGGGCTTCCTGGAGGAGGGGGAGCCCAAGCTGGGCCCTGAAGGACAAACTGGAGGGGAAGAAGAGCATGCAGAGAGGGAGGAGCCTCTCACAGTTTGTTGCCCCCAGATCTCTAGGCCTCTGGGTCTGGAATTCTCCATGAGAAGGTTCAAGGTCTTCCTCAAGCAAGTACCCAGGAGCCTCTCCCCAGAGCATGTGGAGCTGCCTTCCAGGCCGAGCTGGAGGCGGCCCCCAGGAAGGGGGTGGTGTGCAGGGCAGAGCAGGAGCTCCTGGGATCATTGTGTTCACTCGGTTTCTGTTCCAGGTGCTCCTGAATGGGAGCGAGGATGGCAGTGCCCTTGCCCATCTACTCTGAGAGGACAGTGGTCTCACAAGTGCTCTGATGAGGCCATTAGACGATATTCCGTCAGCCAATCAGCGCCACCAGACGCAATTCCCGCAAATGTCTCATCAGCCCTAGAACTGCGATGTCTACGGCCCTGTGATTTCCCTTGCAAATTCCCCCATGCGATCAGGGCCCTGCGAAGGTAAGACTCTCCCCATTATGTCCACAATTGGGGAAATGAGCCCTTTTCCCTCATATTCTGCCTCCGGAGCCCTTGCTGACAACCCATTTCCTTGTAATGAGCCCGCAGAAGCCAAACACCACCACACGGCATGAAAATACACATCAGCTGCTCTGTGGGGTGTTCTCCTCCGTGAGCGGGTGGGGCTGGAGAAGCGGGGACTATTTGGGGAGCCAGAAGCCTGCGTGCGGGGGTAGATGCAGCCGTTCTCCACACAGACAGCTTTCCAGATTGACCCCGACAGTGAGTCAGCGATTCTTTTAAATCTCAAATCCCCTCTCCCTCCCTCCCTTCATTTGATAGCTTATGATGCCGGTTAGGTGCAAACCCTGAGATGGCACCAGGCTGTGGAGACGACTGAGACCATAGTCCCCATCTTGGGGAAAGAAGTGCACTAACAGAGGGAGGCCCGGCAGTGACAATATTCATTAGTTTATGCAGCACATTTGTTGAGCACCTGCTATGCAGCGAGCAAAGCCTCCATGGTCCCGGCCCCACAGAGCTCACAGTCCAAAGGGGGAGACAGAGGTTAATCAATCACATAAAGAAGCGTAAGTCCACACATGCAGTAAAGCGTAAGGCCACACGTGCAGTAAAGGTCACGCAGGGCTCAGTCAGCATGTCACCGAGCATCTCTGCAGACTAGAATGGCGGAGCTGGGATCTGAAAGGAGAATAGGAGTTTCACGTGAGCTCGGGGAAGAGGGAGAGCATTCAGACAAAGAAACAGCATGTGCAAAGGCCCTGTGGGTGGACAGCTGTTGGCAACCGTGAAGAACTCCAAGGATTGTGTGATTGGAGGGCAGAAACGGGGGAGGCAAGAGGCAGACTGTGTGGGGCCTCAAATGCCACCTCAGGAATCTGGGGTTTTGTCCCAAGAATAGCAGAATCCCACTGAAGTGCTTTAAGTGGAGTACGAAAGTCAGAGAGAGACTTGATATGACAATAGTTGTGTTTCCAGAACAATGCTGAGGGCACAGTGAGGTGAATTGTGATGGAGGGAAGTTCGGGGACAGTAAAACCTGAAGGAGGGAGTGAGCACCTGGGCTTAAAGGGAGAGGAACAGCTTCCCCAGGAGGATGTAAGAATAACAAACATCAACTTGACATCAGTCATTCAACTCATATTCGGCTCATCTGCTAGAATGTGGCCCATCTGAGCCACCCCCAAATGGAGCCCTTTCATCTGTGACCCACCTCCACACCATCCGGGAACCTGGACACCTCAGCCTGCAGAAGGAGGCTCCTAACAACTCTGCAAGGCAGACATCTTCATCCCGCCCTGAAGCTCAGAGAGGTGAAGGCACTTGCCCAAGGTCACACAGCTCCTGAGTGGCAGGCAGCTCCACGGTGCCAGGCTGGTGATAACATGAGGGGGAGTCACTGTGAACAGAGGGCATTGCCCATCCACATCTTCACACTGATGACAAAGACAAGCATTCCCTGAGGGAAGGTCCACTGAGGGCTTACTGTGTGTCTGGTGGTGATTCTAAGCACTTTGAACCTACTGGCTTATTTTCTCTTCACAAGAACCCCATGAAGATGTATCAGCCAAAATAATGCTGCATAACAAACAACTACAACATACAAGGCTTTAAAACTATAAGTATTCGTGTATCTAACAAGCCTGGGGGTCAGCTGGACAGTTTTATTCTGAGTTTCGTTGGCTGGCAGGCAGCCAGGGGTGAGCTGCAGGTCAGATTTGGGGCTGACTCAGCTCAGCTCCAGGAGGTTGGCCCAGGCTTGCCCACCTGGAGGCCACAGGGATCCAAGAAGCTTATTTCGGGCTGCCGCATAACTTCCACCACATTCTGTTGGCCAAAATAAGTCGTAAGTCCAGCCAGATCTAAGGGGTGGGAAAGAGATTTCACCTTTTGATGGGAAGAGTGAAAAAACCCACATTGCGAAGGACATGGACACAGGGAGGAATGGAGGCTCAGGGTCCTGTAGCAACCAACCTCCCATGAAGTCAGTATTACTATGACATTGACGCTCGGAGAGGTGTGGCGACTTGCTCAAGGTCACATGGCTACTAAGGGACAAAGGTGAGGTTTGAGCCCAGGTCTGTGCCCTTCTCCTGATCTGCTGCCTCTTGGAAGCTGTGAGCAAACCCACAGACAGAGAAACCCAGGGCCTCAGGCTTTCAAGATGGAGAGCCCAGGATGCCCCCAAAGTAGAGGGAAGTTCCAGTCTGTCTGGCTCAGGTGGCCTGAAACCTCTGCTGGCCTGGAGGCAAGGGACTTTCTCTCCCAGGAAGGCAGAGGGGCTGTCTGTTGGGGCCGAGGGGTGGGCTAGCCAGGTTGTGACAGAGCCTGGAGGGCACAAGACCCAACTCTGTGCCAAGTGGAGGGTCTGGATTAGATTCATTCACTCACTCATTCATTCATTCATTCATTCATCCATTCAATGAATATGACCTTGGAGGTGAGTCCCCTTGACACCATCTGACCTGGCATTTGTCTGTTAAGACTCGACTCAGATGTCTTCTCCTCCAGGAAGCCCTCCCTGATCTTCAGGGCCAGCCAGTCACCTTTTCGTTTTGCTTCCATAGTCCCTGGGAGTGTTTCCATGCAAGGCAGATTCCTGTGCTGCCCCACCCCCCACCCCCACCCAGGGTCCCATGAAGGAGCCAGACTCTGGAGGGCAGGCAGGGTCACGTCTTCATCTCCTTCTGTCATCTTCCCTCCACACAGGAAGCTCCAGGATGCTTCCCTGGGCCTGGAACAGTGAGGAACTCACAGCCCACGCTCACGAATACTGAAGAAAAGGAAGAAAGGGGGTACTGAGGGCCTCACTTCAGAGGTATGGAGTAGAACTGGAGGCAGAGGAGGAAACTGGAAATCAGTAGGCGGTGGGAGTGAGGAAATCGGAAAATATTCCACAGTAAAAGTGGTCCGACGGTGACGTATGACATTTGGCTCAATCAGGAACAAATTACTCCTCCCCCGGGGTAGATCTGAGAGTTTCTGGTGCCGAACAGTTCTTACATCTCTTACGTTTCATGCTGAGCTGGACACGTCCCAGATTCCAGGAGCCAGAGAGCACCAGGGCCCAGGGAGGAGCAGGGTCTCTGAGCGCAGCCCCTCCTCACCGAGTGAATGCAGACTAGTTCCCGAGTTGGTGCTGCTCCTCCGTAGACTTAATGAAACTAAGGCTCAGAGAGGTCACGTGCATTGCCCAAGGGCACACAGCTTACCTAGGAGGGTCCAAGTCAGATCCCCACTGCTCTGTTCCCTTGATCTCAGGTTGCATTTCTGGCCGCAGAGGAGCTTTCTGCAGTCCCTGGGGTCATATCCTTTGGGGGTCAGAGGGGCCTCCCAGGCCATTCCACAGGACCCTGGCACTCAGCCCAGCCAGGCCACCGAGTTCTTCCTCCTCCCCCTGCCCGGCCCTGACCCCTCCCTGCCCCACGAGGGCGGGTTGATCCTGGCTGGGACCTTCCTGGCTGTGTGACTTGGCCCCCTTACTCCACACCTGTCTGGGGCTGCAGTCCCTTCCCCTGTAAAACAGGACGATGACAACCCTTACCCTCCCCCACCCCCGAGGTTGTAGTGAGGATGGAGTGAAGTAATTTGCATAACGTTGGGGGCACTTAGCCAGCAACCTGTTCTCTCTGCTGGAAGCTCCTCCCCTCTCCCCCCTCCTCAGGCACTCGCCAAACCCCTCCCAAGGTCCCCCTACAGCCCCCTCCCCAAATCTGGCATTTGTTTCTCATCATTGTTTTATTTCTTCTCATCAGTTTTCATGTAACTATTTTTGTTGTTGTTGCTAGTTTACTCACTTGCTTTGGCTGTTCCCCCAGCTGTCCCATCATTTCTACCCGCTAGGCCTTCAGGAAGCAGACTAGCAGAGCCGGGGCCCACGTGGCCCGGGGTCGGGGGACGGGCATGGCACCTCTGTGAATTCCTACCTCCCCACACCAGACTGGGGCTGCTTGGAGCTGAGTCTTCTTGTTCCTAATGTCCAGCCCAGGTGTCCCAGAGCAGCTGTCAACCAACACTTGGTGAATGAGTGATTGAGTGAATGAATGAACAGCGATAAAGGGTGGAGATAGGGAGGGGTCGAATGGGATGGTGGGAGCACTGAAGACCGAGTGACGGTGAGTCTTATGCCAGGCGCTGTCCTCAGAGCTTTAAACTGATTATCCCCTTGAATATTCCCAGCAGCCTGATGGGAAAGTAAGCATATTATCCCCTTTTGCAGATGGGGATACCCATGCACAGGATATGATGCGGATTGCCTGGTGCTGTGTGTCCGGTTCATTGTAGAGCTGGGATTCAAACCCACGTCTCCCAAAGGCTGCCTTCTGGGATCAGGCAGAACAGCAATTACCCCAAAAACCTTGAAAAGATTCCCTTTGGTGTAAACTGCCCTTTGGGTCCCTTGAGAATCCTCTTTTATCACCATGGTCACATCCAGTGCTGATGTCAGCATTCTCACTCCACCATGAATTCTGACCCCTCTACCTATGAAGTCTTAGACCCTTGGGAGTCCTTGGTTCAGGCAGGTGGGATGAGGACCTTGAGGGACTAATGTGGCTACAGGAAAGGGGTGCATCAGAGCTCCCAGTCACAGGGAGCTCCTGGGCCCTGCCTGCCCTGGGGGTGGGGTGATGAGTGTGGAGACCTCAGAATGCCTACAGAGACAGTTACAAAGAAGGACATCGCAGAAGCAACATTAGGCTCTGGGACAGGTTAGAGGGGAGGCACTCGGTGGAAGGACCTGGAAGGCCAGGAAACCGATGAGGCTTCCTGACCACCGCCAGGGCCCTGGGCTTCAGGAGTCCCCTCTCCTCTCAGCTGCTGCAAAGGCTGACCCATCCCCCCAGGTGGGTGATAGCGAGCTCCATGCTTGGAGCAGGTCAGCCTGGGTTAGGATCCTGGCTTTGCCCTTTTCTATCTGTGTGACCTTCGGAAAGGTCCCCTGCGACCTGCTTTCTGTACCCTGAGCTCTTTTGATCCTCTCTTGCCTCCAGGCTTCTGCAATGCTGTTCCCTCTGCCTGGAACGCTCTTCCCACCCTTCTTCCCCTGGCTGACGGCTAAGCATCTGCAACCTCAGTTCAACACTCCCTCCAGATGCTGCCCAGAAGCCCCCCAGCCTGCGTTTCCTCTTGCCATCATGTGCTCCTCCTTTTGGCTTCTAAATGCAGGGACTGACTGCATCTGGGCCACTGTCACATTCCCCATGCCCAGGATGTGTCCTGAGCATGGAGATGCCCAACAGATGGCGGACAGATCCAGGCATGAGTAAGTGGCCCCCCTCTACTCCACCTCCTCCTTTGCACGGTGACTGTAATGATGCCAAGAGATATTCCAGGTGAAGAGCCCAGAAATCAGGAGACTCTCAGCATGTGTCACCGCCACCCTATTGGTCCCCCTACGGCAGGAAAGATGGAAAAATCAACTGCCTCTGGCTGGAGGGAATTGCACCCAGCTGCAGACTGCACGTGGTAGTATACGTCGGTTTGTGTGGAATGACTGTGATCTCGGGGTGGACAAGGGTCAGAGACTGTCCCGTAGCCCAAACGTCAGGAGGCCAGAGGAGGTGGGGCATGAAGCCCCTCTCTACGCACGGAGACAGTTTGGGGGGAAAATGAAGACTCTCCTCATCAGGCAGTGTTCACGGCAGCCTCGTTCACAGCGGTAGCACCAGATGCATTTTTAACCTTTTGGTCTCTCAGATTCTCAACGTGGATCTCAATTAAAGGATGCCCGGACTTTTTTCTCCTATCTTTTCACTCCTATTAAATGCTCAGGGACTAGTGTGGTGAGAGGTGAGGGGCTGCCACACAGAGAAAACTCATTTTTAGAGGATTTGATCAAGCTCCATCTGAGCTGAGCCACGGGGACAGGTGCGTAGGGATGGGCAGGCCTGGGCTGGGCAGCGGAGGTGGCCTCCCTTGGTGGGGCTGAGCTGAAGGAGATGAGGACGGAGGCTGGGCAGTTCTGGCAGGGGGCATCCACCAGAGTGGGCTTCTCTAGGTCTTCAAGCTTAGGGCAGGGGTTGGGGAAAGGAGGTGACAAACATTTCTTGGATTCAAAGCATACTCTGCATCCTTTAAAAGAGAACCCATCTTCTCAGGGCGTTGTCTCCCGATTGGCTCCACAACTGAGCCTTCTGTAGCCATTCCACTTTTCAATTAGACCAGCCACTTCCGGGTGTGTGGTAAGACCAGGTAATTCCATGGACACGAGCCGATGGCTGTGCTTCCCTTGCTGTGACATGAGTTCCCTGATCAGAAGCCGTGCTGTGAGGAGTGCCGTGATGGCGGATAAGGCCTTCTGGAGTTCATGGGTGATGATGCTGGAAGAGGCATTACGGGCAGGAAGCACAAATCCAGATCCAGAACATGCATCTATTATTGTGAGGATGAGTCTCTGTATACTCTGATACAGACACCGTGCAATCCAGTCCCCAGGCTCACAGCAGCACAGGACACCCTCTAGTGCCTGCCCACCAGCCTCGGCTGAACTGAACCCCAGAGGGTTTTTCCTTCTTGCCTGGAAACTGTGGTAAGCAACCCAGTGGACTTCTCTGTCATCCAGGGGCTGCAAGCAGACATTCTCCATCGAAGTCTGAAGCCCAACTTTGCCAAGGGAGCCCCCTTCCTAGAGTCTCCTTCTGTGGATACTCTCCCCCAGCCCTGGTGAATTCTTTAGAGTTCTCTCTTCAAGTCTATCATCACTCTGCTGTCGGAGTACATATGATTTTTATATTAAACTTCCCCTGTTGAAATGACTATGTGGTTTGTCTCCTGAGTGGACCCAGACTGACACAGGTACCTCCCTCATAGTGATATAGTGCGGAAAGAACGATATAATTTGTATATAGCAATAGGCTCGTGGAAATCACTCTGCAAATATTTGCAATCCTTACCTTGAACTAGAAAACCTATTTATTTATGTTGCAATGTACCCAGTGGGTTGCAATTTGATTCTTTTTGTTTGGGTTGGTTGGGGGTTTTTGTTGTTGTTTTTGTTTGTTTGTTTTGGTCCTTTGTTTTTTGTGCTTTTTTGTCTGTAAGAGAAACTATTGAACCATGGACTTGAAGGATGGCGGGACTTAGAGTGGGTGGTTTTTCTAAGTAGCCCAGGGCCTCCTTGGGGGAAATAAACAAGAAGATCAATTCCTGTTCTCTGAGACTCAAAGATCTTAAAACACATCAGGAAGGTTCAGTTTACTCTGTCTGAGGCCCGTGGTAGGAAAGTCCCCCGAAGATCTCCACTTGAGAGAACGAGGAGGAAGCACAGGGTTACTTCCCACTGAAGCAGGTCAAGTGGCTAAAAATGCTGAGAATGGTTAGAGTGTCAGGTAGGGGCTGGGAAGAAACACGTGGTCCCCCTGCTGGTAATTGTGTCCTGAAAGTGCCTTTAAGTGGGGCTGACGGATTGTCCCACCGGGAGCCCATGTGTGTCAAGAGGCAGAAGCCTCTGCAGTAAGCAGAGCACTGAGGGCAGGATGGCCCTGCTCCGAGGAGCCCCTTGGCCCAGGCAGAGACTGAAACTATGGGCAGAGTTGGGGACAGCAGCAGGAGGCCACATTCATGGATGTGACCTATAGGGCAGAGACAGGACCTTTGGGACTCTTCAGGGTTCAGATGCCCTCAACTCTGGGATCAGAAACAATGCCCAGGTTGGTCCCTTAAAGAATAACCAACTTCCTGCTGTGACCATTTCACAGATGAGAACGTGGAGGCCGAGAAAGAGGAAACAATTGACCAAAGACCACTGAGCAAGTTAGCCATAAGCCTTGGGCTCAGATCCTTCCACCGAGCTCCTGTGCCAGCCAGGCAGGAAGAGGGGCATGATTAGAGACTCACTGGAAGCAAGACGGTACCCAGCACAGTGCCTGGCAACTCAGATGTGCACAATAAATTATAACTCAGGGAAAGAGCTGGAGAGGCACAGATACAGATAAAAACAAGGGAAAAGTTTCTAAAACATAAAGGAAGAAGACAAGGACCACAATTTCTGTTATACAGACAGAGAAACTGAGAACCAGTTGCCTAAGGTGGTAGCAGCGATGAGATGTCTTCACAACTTTGTTGATGGTGTATCTTCAGCTTAGAAAACTGCAATTACAGAGGCTGAGAGAATAAAACAGGATAAGTGCTTCAAATAATTGATTCTGTTGCATAGGCAGCAAGGCAAAAATAAGAGACAAACCATGGGAAGCACAAGCACAGCCGCCCAAAATCCAGGCAGCCCAGGGCACAAAGGCCTTGGAAGGAAGCCACCTCTGCTGCTCACCTGCTCTGACACTGGCTGGCCTTAGCCAACTCCCTGGAATTTCTCTCCAGGTTTCTCTCCATCGGCTCCCACAACCCAGGAAACCATGCTCCAGGCAGGGGACAGAGTCCTCAGGGCTCCTCTCTCCTCCTCTGGCCCCATCATCTCACATGAGGAGAGTCCAGCCACATCCTGGTCTCCCTGTTCTGGACTGATTCTTTCCTGTTCACCCTCAGACATCTGATCCTGTCATTTCCAGTCTCAACACCCCCCTCTGACACACACACACACACTGAGAAGCAGTAAAATGAGTGGTAAGGGCAGAGCTCTTAAGTCACATAGACCTAGGTGAGACTCCCAGCTTTGCCATTTCCTGGGTGATGTTGGACAGGTTACTTAAAGTCTCTAGACATTAGTTTCCCTGTCTATAAAATAGGCATATTACACAGTTATCCATTTTAGCCAGGAATCCTCAGCTACAAACGACAGAAATCTAGCTCACCCTCACCCACTGCAGATGGGCCTCTTCCAAGTTCTATATTGGGGGAGGGGGCAACAAGTATGGCAAAGACAGCTCCAGGTTTATGGAATCCCAGCCAGTGATCCCAGGACAAAGGGCGGCCTTTCCCTGCCCAACATTCATTTACCTAACCCCAGGGATAAATTCTTATTGGCCAGACTTGATCCATGTGCCTACTTCTGTACCAATCACTATGGTCATTGGGATGGCAGTCACTTCTAGCTTACATACCTACCCTTGTGGTCAGAGTTACAAGCCCCTCCAGGAACACAAAGACTGGGAAAGAGGCAAACAGGAGAAATGAGGGTGATACTAAATAGTGGAAGAAGAGGGGGAGTGTCCTCAGATAGAAATGTGCAGCAGAGGTCCACTGAATGCCTCCTGGCATTATGGTAAGATTTAAAGGATGTGAAACACTTCTGTCCATGGTTAAACGCTCAATAAATGCTAACTCTCAAAATGACCACTGTTACTTTCAGTGTAAATCCAGAAGACTTCCACTTCCCACTACAATGGAGTAACAGGGACTAAACTTACCTGTCTATCTTAAATAACTTATAAATCAGATAAAGCATATGATATGACAGTTTTCGGGTATAGAAAATAGGCAGCACAGCAAAGTGATCCTTGAAAGAGGAAAACAAAGGAAGTGAGGACTACAGAGTCCCTGGCTAACTGTCTGGAGAGCGTTTCCAGGCCCAGCACAGGAAGCGGAACTCAAGCAGAGCCCAGAAGTCTCCCTGAGCAGAGGAGACAGTTGAAGATTCTAGAGGTGGAGGTGGCTGGAATTTACAGGGAAGAGTACTAGAGCGGAGCAGACTGCTCAGAGAGGAGAGAGCCAGAGAGAGAGAGAAACAAACAAACAGACTTCAGAGGGTCCCCTTGAGCTTTGAGCCGATGAGCACATGCATTTGAGTAAACTACCCATGACTGGGAAAAACAATGGAAAGGAGGGGGTAGAACAATTCACCTGGAATAGTTCATTTCCCAGCCAACTGGTGTCATAAAACTTCATAAAACACAGAAGAATGAGGCTAATTATTCAGAGGGTATCATCTAGTAGTGGAGGTAACTTAGCCCTAGGATGGAATGTTGCTGTGGTCCTAGCAAAAAAAGCTTAAAAGCAAGTCTCAAAGAATCGAACTATTTTCAAGCAATTTGACTGCAACCCAGAACAAAAATTAAAAATATTTAAAGGAATAGAAAAAATATCTAGCACTCAACAAGGCAAAATTTACAATGTCCAGTGTCCAAATAAAAATTATCAAGTATGCAAAAAAGTAGAATCACACAAGCCATAGTGAGAAAAATCAATCATTAGGAACAGGTCTAGAAATGACACCACTGATAGAATTAGTAGAGAGGATATTAAAGCCAATTATCTAACTATGTTCCATATATTCAAGAAGTCAGAGGAAAGCTTATGCCATATGAAAACGTATTTTTCAATGCCTAAATAAAACTACTAGAGAAGAAAAATACACTGTCTGACATGAATTATATACTGGATGGCATAAACTGCAGAAGAAAATGCTAGTAAACTTGAAGACATAGCAATAGAAATTATTCCAAATGAAACACAGAGGGGAAAAGACTAGAGAGAAGTACAAACCAAGCATCAGTGTTCTCTGAGACAGTTTAAGCAGCCTCAATAGAGTCCCCCAAAAGGGGTGGTTGTGATGAAAAAATATCTGCAAAAATATTGATCAAAATTTTTCCAAACTTGATAAAAAACCTATAAATGCACAAACTCAAGAATCTCAACAAAGTGAAGCACAAAAAAAGTGAAGAAAACTATCCCAAGTCATCATAATCAGATTACCTAAAACCAGTGATAAAGAGAACATCTAAACAGCAGCCAAAAAAAAAGACACAATTCACAGAGGAACAAAAATGACAAGAACAGCAGACTTTCTCTCAGAAACACTTCAGGCCAGAAGTCAAAAGAGCAACAAATATACTGGGGGTTGAGGGGGGGAATAAAACTGACAAGCAAGAATTCTGTACCTAACAAAAATATCTTTTGAGAATGGAGGTGAAATGAAGATTTTTTTCAGACATAGAAAAGCTGAAAGAATTTATCACCCATACATATACATACAAAAATAAAAAGTTTAGAAGAAAGCAAATGGACTCATACTGCTTTAAGGTTCTTTTACAAAATGAAAAGTGATATAATATTACCTAAAAATAGACTGCGATAAGTTAAATTTGTACAATACAAATTTTAAGGCATCACTTTTTTTTAATAAAAGGCACAACTTATAAGCCAAAAATGAGATAAAATGGAATCATAGAAAAGTACCCAATTAGTCCAAACAAAGGCAGAAAAAGAGGAAACAGGGAACAAAGAACAGATAAGACAAATAGAAAGCAAAGAGTAAGCTAAAAAATTTTAACCCAACTATCTCAATGATCCCATTAAAGGTAAATGGTCTAAACACCCTGAATTAAAAGACAGAGATTGTCAGAGTGCATTTAAAAACACAAGGACCAACTGTATGATGTATTATTCTTCTCAATGTTCCCAATGCCTTGCACATTACCTGGAATATGGTAGGCATCAATAAATGTTTGTAAAAGGAATGAATAATGAAAGAACTGTAGTTAATGGCAGAATTGGTCTTTTGTTTTCTTTGGAAGGGCAGGTTCTTCCCATATGCTATAGCTTTAAGGGTCATGGTGCTATAGCTTTTGGCCTTACCCCCAAATATATTCCTAGTAAGATTCCTGGAGAGGCCCCTTTCCATCTTTGGGTAAGTGTCCTCATCTGTAAAAGGAAGTGTTGGGCTACCCTTAGCATGGGTCCTCTTACTTGAGTGACAGGAAAGGGTCAGTCTTGGGCCAACCTGGGGGACCCAGGCAGCCAGGAGAGTGCTGAAAGCCTTGTTTCCTAGGAATCTTGAGACAAGAGTGGAGAAGTTTCTGGGTGTATAGAAGGAGAATTTTTCTGAATTCACAATTTTTCCTAATATGATACTATGGTAAGATTCTTCTAAATCTCACGTAGAGTTTCTAAATGTTGAAATTACATTTTTACATTTTCATGGGTAATATTGAGAGGTTTGTCTTTAAAAGTACAATAAAATCTCATTAATTCAAATTAGTCATAATTCTGGACACCTCTGCATTATCTAGAGAAAGTGTTTTGCTAAACCTCTTAATAATGTAAACAAGACAGGAAGTATGAATATTTATCCTACTTTGGTGAGGAAATAGTTTTCCAGTATTTTATGCAGAAATTCACCAGCCTGGAAGGGACCTCTGTAATCATCTACCTGGTCTCCACCCTCTGGTCATGCCCCATGTTATCTATACCCAAGTGAGCTCTCAGAAATGTAACAATAGCTAACATTTATGGAGCACCTACTGTATGCCAGGAATTGGACTAGGCATTATACATGGATTACCTCTTTAACCCTCACTACGAGACTATGATTCTATTATCATCCTCATTTTACAGATTTGGAACCTGAGGCACAGAGAGGTTGATAACTTGCCCAATGTCACACAGTTAGTCAACAGCTGAGCTGGGATTCTATCCCAGAAAGCTGTACTCAATAGCACAATCTTTTAATTACTCTCCAGTGCCACCTCCCATTACAGAGCTAACCAATTCATTCTTCTGCATAAAAACGTTTTAAAACCCACCTCCTTTCCTTAAAAACCCACCTCCAGGCCTGTGCATTTACTGATCACTGCCTGGTGTTCTCTGTCACAGATCCACATGGCTAGGTCCTTCTCACCATCCAGGCCTCTACTCAAGTTTCACTTCAACCTGCTGAACTTTTATATCCCCCCACCCACCCACACCAGGCCCTCTTCTTGCACACGGCCCTCATTTGTTTCCTTCAGGTACACCGTCACTGTCTGAAATCAACCTGTTATTGTTGACTCATTTATTAGCTGCCTCCCCTTCTGGAATGTCTCAGCAGGGTAAGATGCTTGCCTGCATTTTTTCATGGCTGTATTCTTGGTCTCTAGAATAGTGCTTGACACAGAGCAGGTACAAGATATCTATTAGTTGGATGAATAAATGAGTAAAAGAATAAATGAATGAATTTATATATCCCCAATCTTACCATACTGTGTAGCGCATGATGGTTTCCACTAAATGCTAATTAAATGGACAAATGGATGGATGTTGGAAGTACGAATACCTCAGAAGTTACCGTAAATCAGGTATGAAGTTAATCTTTGATTTGTCCATGAAACAAATTTTGCTGAACTATTTGAAAGAGTCATTAAGATGGTTAAGGAGATATTTCTCCTGTTTAAAGGAGTGCATTATTTTCTGGATATTTCCATTCACAAATTCATTGGCCTGAAAGGATCTTCAGTGGTCACTTAGGACTACAGTCTCTTAACAGATGAGAAAACTGAGACTCAGAATGAGGAAACAAAAAAAAACTCATGCAAGATCATGCATTGAGTCACAAACAGATTCAGACCAGAAGCCAGCTCTCCTGCTTCCTTCATAATTATTTCTGAAGCACTCAGGAGGTGCTCTTAAAATCTGCTCCTGGGCACATAAATACACAACTTTTCCTGAAGACATTCTAATCACAACAATAATAACAATTTTAAAACCAGTAATGGGAAATGCTTTCATCCTCATGACAACCCTAGGAGGTGGGTACCATTATTATCCCCACTTTAAAAGATGAGGAAACTGAGTCCCAGGGAGGTGAAGTATTTTGCCTATCTATGGTCAAAAAGGTTACAAACGGTAGAGCCAAGATTTGAACCCAAGCAGTCTGGCAGGGTGTATCCAAAGCATTTGATCTGGTAGATCCACATCTAGGACATTCTGCTAAGAAAAGGATTATGATGCAGGGAACAACACATTTAAAATGAATGACACTGTATTTCTAAGAACGCAGACCTATTCCTCTGACCCAGACCAGACATGATATGTCTCTACCAATGAATAGATACCTGGTCCTGGTCTGCTGATGCAGGCATTGCTGATGTGGTTTGCCTCTTTCTCTGAGATAGAGCATTTCAAGACACAGAATCTTGTCCTTCTCAGGGTCAGGACCAAAGACGTTTCTCCCTGATCCCAGTGCCGTCATCCCCCCAGCATGCAGCCTCAGGATGATGTGATGCCCTGAGCACCTTGCTCAACCCCAGCCTGGCACTTCCATGCATCCCTCGTTCATAACATGCCTCTCACTATTTGTGGAAAATTGACACACAGACGGAGAAGAAAGGGGGATGGTAGGAGGCACATTTCTTCAGCCTAAACGGATCTGTTTTGCAGGCAGGAGATGGATGACAAAGAGACGAGCTGGCAGGGCTGAAATGGCAAAAAGGCTTATAAGGAAATGTGGCAGTCTTGGTGCTTAATGCAGGACACCAGGCGTGAGGACACAGGGGCAAAACTCCTGCCTTCTCCTTCTCCCTGGAGCAGGGATGCATATCAGGGATCCTGTAAACATTTCGCAGCAGGAGAGCCTTCTCTCCTCAGCCAGTTTCTTATTTCAAGACATTAAGGAGGCTTCTATTGTGAGTTCCCTAAAATTTCTCCATTCTATGGTTTCCACTGAATATTACGTTTCTCTCATATATGTCCTTTTTTTTTCCTTTTCCTACCACCTTAAGTGTCAAGTATCTCTTCTCTAGAAGCACTGAACTGAGATAAAGATGATTAGGGGATATTTTTATCTCACTTAAAGATAACCGGGAGCGAATGGGAGTAAACATACCTACCTGGAGATTTCACCTCAGTTCACTTCTGCCTTCTTGGTTCCTGCCCTCCTGCTCCCCCTTCCTTCCTCCCCAAAGGCTGCCCTGGGAGCTCCCAGCACAGGGAGGTTTGATGCATCCTCCAGGGCCTGCCTCCCAGAAATTGTGTTCCCACATTAACCCTGATCAGAAGCAAGTTACCATGAAAGGCTCTGATTTCCTGGAAAATTGAAGGAAGGGGCCTGGTGGGCAGAATGTGGAGGCCCTTCCCGCCTTGGAATGAGATTCCAGTGGCAGCTCCTCTGTAGCAATACCTTGAAGTCACCTACGGGCCCCTTGGAGCCAACTGAGAAGACACCATGCTTTGACTGGGTCAGCAGCAGAATGTAAAAGTCAGCTGACAGGAGCTCAATAGAAACTTATTAACTTTTAATGCAGAGCAGCCAAGGCTGCTTAAATATTTAAAAGTACAATTCATCACTTGAAAGACCAGTGAGGGCTGCAGAGAGATGCTGGTCTTCTGGGATCTTCATTACCAGGATTTTAGCTATCATAGCATCTTGCACTAAGTACTGATTCATAATAATGCTTCTCATTTATTGAACACATATTATATGCCAGGCATTATGTGATGAGTTTTATATACATGATGCCATTTCATCTCCACAATAACATTGAGAGGCAGAGACTATGTTCACCATTTTATATATGAGAAAATACAGGTTCAGGGAAGCTGAGGGGCATGCCCAAGGTGGCACAGCAAGTAAATGGCAGAGTCAGAATCTCAACTCAAGTGCATTAGATGCTAAAACCCACACTTTTGACTTCTGTGTTGGTCATGATGGCACGTCAGCAGCATGCATGCCCCACCACCACTGCCGTAAACAAATGAAAAAACGGGTAAGACACATGAAACAGCTATTCCAGACACTGGAGAGCAGACAGTGAGGAACCGTGATCTCTGAGAGAAGAGGACACATGAGTTGAGCCCCAAAGCACACCGGCTTCAACCTGGAAGCTCTTTCCAGGCTACAGCAACAGAGGTCGAAAGGGGCCGTTTCTCTGAGTTGAAGAGGCAGATCTGAGATTGGGGAGACAGAGGTGACTAGAATCTGCAGACAGAATAGCAGAGAAGAGGGAGTGACACAGAGAAAAAGCTCCAGAAACCTGCGTAGAGGGCCCCTGATTCTGTTGCTGAACAGTAAGCTGTGTAGACATAGGGTGAAAGTCCATGGAGCCAGACAAAGAATGTCCAAAAAGCACAAATCTCAGAGTCCACAGGGCTGTGCAACTTAAACCTGACCATGTGGAGTAGAGACCCCCTCACCGAACACTTGGGGTAATAAGTGAAGCCTTTTAAGGATAATGCCTTAGAAATGAGGCTAAATTAGCCCTCAAGTAAGGCTACTCTAGCCTCATCGTAACAACACTACAAAACAAGCCCAAATGGATCAAGCTGACTTTTAAGCTGACTTTTTTTTAACCACTTGCCAAAACAACTTCAATACTCCTTAAAGGAAGATAATGAAATCCAGAAACTCAAAAACAAAACATCCAAAATGTTCAGCATACAATCATGAGCTACCAGACATGCCTAGCTATTATATTATGCATAATAACTATATGGAAAAGAGTTCATTCTCCCACTTGAGTGGGGGGAGGAAAAAACTGAAAAAACTAAAGGAGGAGAAAAAAATCTATTTACCTATATCTATAGATAGATAGATAGTTTTTATATATATAATATATATATTGTAGATTTATATCTATGAAGTTGTTATATATAAAGTATATTGTGAATATCATATATATATATATAATTCACAACCAAAGAGTAAAATGTGTACCTAGTGAAGAGAAAAATGAAACATTTAAATAATAACAATGTAGTGCAGGATCTATAACTTGGAGAAGCAAAAAGTATGAAAGCAACAACACAAAGGATGGGATGGGAGAAATAAAAGTATTCTGTTGTGAGGTTCTTACATTACATGTGATGTGGTATAATATTATTTGAAGATACACTGTGCAATGTTAAAGCTGCCTATTGTAAACCATAAAGAAACCTCTAAAAAATAAACCAAAAAAGAAATATAACTAATAAGACTATAAGAAATATAACTAATGAGAATATAAGACAGAATACTAAAAAAAAATGCACATTCTGTTCAAAAGACAGCAGGTAAAGAGGAAAGTGGAACAAAAAACTAGTGATACAAATAGAAAATAAATAGCACTTAATAGATAAAACTGATAGACTTAAATCTAAGCATATTGTAGATTTTATCAAGTGCAAATAGTCTAAATATTCAAATTAAAAAGCAGAGATTGTCAGATTGGATTAAAAAAGAGACAACTCTCTGTTGTTTATAGGAAACGCTGACTTTGTATGCTAAAGACACAGATTCATTGAAAGAAAAGAATGAGAAAAGATATACCATGGAAACACCAATCATAAGAAAGTTGGAGTGGTTATATCAATATCAGCAAAGTAGACTTCAGGACAAGGATATTACAAGAGATCAAGAAGGACATTGCATAATAAAAGGGCCAATTCATCAATAATATATAACATTTCTAGATGTATATGCATCAAATTACCAAATAACAGAGCTTCAAAATACAATGAAGCCAGAATGAAGAAAACCAAAAGGAGAAATAGAGAAGTCCACGATTAAATCAGTAAGAATATAGAAGACTTGGACAACACCATCTTAACCTCACTGATATTTTTAGAACACTTTACCCACCAGCAGGAGAACATACATTCTTTTCAAGTGCACATGGAATGTACATTAAAACAGACCACATTCTGCACCACAAGTCTCAAAACATTTTTTTAAAAGGATTGAAATCCTACAGAGTATGAACTTTGACCACAACATAATTAAACAAAAAATCAATAACAGATATTGGTGTTATTCCTAAATATTCAGAAGCAAAGCAACTTACATCTAAATAATCCATGGGTCAAAGAAGAAATCACAAGTAAAAATTTTTTTTAATTTTTTAAGGTGAATGACAATGAAAATTCTACATATCTAAATCTGTAAATTTTAAGTCATAAAACACCACTTAGATGGCAATTTACACCTTTCAGTACTTAGAAAAGAATAAGGAATAAAATTATAATAAAATCAAAAAGAAAAAAGAGTAAGTTAAACCCAAAATAAAGAGGAGAGAAATAATAAATACAAGAGTTGAAATCATGTTCTGATGATAGATAAAACTAGGGAAAAATTAATAAAACCAAAAACTGGTTCTTGGAGAGGACTAATAAAATTGGCAAACCTTTAAGTAGACTAATGAAGAAAACAGGAGAAGGTCTCAAATCACAAGTATCACGAATTAAATAAGGGACATCACTACAGATCTCATCAAAACTAAAAGAATAAAAACTAAATATTGTTAATAATAATATGCCAATAAATTTGACAATTTAAACAAAATGGTCCAATTCTTTTAAAGACACAAATCACCAAAACTAACACAATAAGAAATAGAAAATCTGAACAATCCTGTATTTATTGAACAAATTGAATTTCTAATTAAAAATTTCCCACAAAGAAAACTCCTGACCCAGACTGATTCACTGGTGAATTCTAACCACTTTTTCTCTTTTAGATAAGAAATGATAGCAATCTTACACCAACTGTTTTCGAAAAGAGAAAAGGGCACACTTCTCAACTCATTCCTTGAAAGCAGTGTTACCTTGATAACAAAACCAAAGACATTTCAAGAAAAGTCAACTAGACTAATATTCCCCATAAATGTAGGTGCAAAAATCCTTTTAAAGACATTAGTAAATCAAATTCGGAAGTATGTAAAAAGACATCATGTCCAAGTGGGGTTTAATCTCAGACAGGCAAGGTTGCTTTAACCTTGGACCAGTTCCCTCAACCGCCAGTACACGTTGTCACATCCATCCTATTGCTCCTGATGAGCAATGAACTTCTCCAGAAATCTCGCCCTCTTCCTCTCGTTCACTCTACAGGTATTTGTGGAGCACCTGCAATGGGCCAGGTTCATACTAGGCAGCAGATATAAGAACGGAATAAAACACCGCGGCTCTCCTTGAGTACCTCGTCATGCAGTGTAGAGGCCTGGTACAGATGTAGGGAAGTGCATGAAAGAGGAGAGAAGTCAGAACAAAGGGTGGGGGAGGAGTCATTCACCTGGGGGCACAGAGGAGGAAGTCATGCATTGCCTCCAAGGGAGGCCCCGGAAAAGAAGACATTTTATTGGAGTAGAGTTGATCTACAATGTTGTGTTACTTTCAGGTGTACAGCAAAGTGACTCAGTTATACATATACACATATTCATTATTTTTTAGACTCTTTTCTCATATAGATTATCACAGACTATTGAGTAGAGTTCCCTGTGCTATACAGCAGGTCCTTGTTGGGAGAAGGAGACATTCGATTTGGGCCTTGAAAGACAAGCAGGTTCGGGATGTCCCATCACATGTCATTTAATGTATGTGCCTGCAACTATATATGTTTAGCAATAAATAAATATCTTTTAAAATACCAGAATACGCAGTGCTCACGAATATGCCCAAAACACTTCTGCACGAGCATGTGATCTGAAAGGATCCTGAATGAATTTGTGTTTCCTCAACTCAACTGCATGCGACAACGTCAGAACCAGGTCGTCTGTGGGCGGCTACTCTCTGCATTTGCCAGGTGGAAAAAAGCTGAGGGTGGGCGGCAGGGTGTTGGGGGGCAGTCTAGGCCAGGGGAACAGCATCAGCTAAGGCACAGAGGCATGAAAGTCAGGTACAAAAGGAAGTCGTAAGGAGCTCCATGGGGCTGGAGCACAAAGTATAGGCAAGAGTTGGAGAGGGAGGGGCAAAAAGCAGACCTTAAACTCCAGGGTAAAGAGATGGGGATGTATTCCAGAGGCCGGAGGTGTTCACTGACCTGCCAACCTTGGCCTTGAGATGCTTAAGGAGCCAGAGCAGTGGGGGCAGGGGAGGGCAGCGCCAAGTTGCCCCCCCGCACTTCAACCTAAGAAGCTCTGCTGCTATGACTTTGAGATTTGGGGGATCCGTGTCAGATCCCATTTGAGACAAAGGGAGTGATCCTTAATGGTAATATAAAAATGTGAATAAAACCATTTAACAAATGATATTTAAGGTCCCTTATCTTGGCACACAAGATGCAGGCTGGGGAGACCAATGTCCTTTACCCAATCTCCCACACAGAGACTCATCCCCCTTATGGAGAGCCCTGAGGTCAGGAGGCAGGAGGCAGGGCTTAGAGGGCTGACTTACTGCTGATTAGCATCTCACCGCCCTCCCCATCCGGGGGCAGCTGAAGACATCCAGCCGGATTATACTGTCCTGAGGGAGAGGTGCCCTTTCAGAACCCAGCACCCTCTGGAACAGAGTAGGTCCAATAGAGACACGGCTCGTATCGCCTGGACGAGGCTTTGGATGGAGTTCAGCCCACCACTCACTGGAAGCTCAGCTCCCATGGGTGGGCCCAGTATCAAGGCTGCTATTTAGGGACAATGATTTCATTTCTGGGGCCTCTGGCCTTCCCCTGCCAACTTCTTAGCCACTTACTCCAGGCAGAGTGCCCCAGGACAAGGGCACTGAATCACCCTCCCAATAACTCCCCCTCCTGCAAATAAATAGGCTCCAACTCACTGCAAGAGGCCAAGGGCCCTCATCAAAGGGAGCTTGCACATAACTGGAAATATCTTTAACACCCTATGGGTGGCTGTTTCCCCGTATCGCTCTGTGACAAAGTTGAGAGAGTCAAAGGCATTGATTTTTCCGGAGCTGAGCTGTGAGCCCAAGATCAAGACGGGGGGCAGGGGTAGGCATAGTGCAAGAGGGTGGCTTTACAATGAAATTATGGTTATTGCTCTCCTGGTAGCATTTCTTCTTCTGTGCTGCCATGGCAGACGGTTCTCTGAGTGACAGCAGATCTGTATTTCATTAGGACACTTTAGTCAAAAGATCAATGATACTCTTGGAACCGCTCTGCCAGTCCACGGGGGCGGATGAGCCCGCTGACAACCCTGCAAAGATCCAGCTAAATCAGGCAGCTATCGACAGATGCTGGATTCGTAATCATAGCGCATCGATTTCCTAAGTGATGCTAAATCCGAGTGACTTTAATTGGTCTCCTTGTTTTGTCCTTGTGAAGAGGGCCCTTCTGTAATGAAGTGGTTCTTCTTTTGTAATGAAGTGGTTCCCTCTCTGGGGAAAGGGAGCTATTTGAAGGCAGGCTCAGGATTTGACAGAGAGCAGGGTGGGAGGATGGTCAAGACCTCTGTGGCCTGAATACCCTTCAGTGGCCTGGAAATAGTCTTTAAATTTCTAGCCCCTAAGGAAAAGCAAAGTGGACTCGCCCAGCTACTGAGCAGCTGAGTGATCTCTGAGGTCAATCTCGCTGGCTCTATTTTCCCCAGCTATAAAATGGGCATAACGATGAAACCTCATCAGAGGAATATTCAGAGATTTGGTTATTTAATTCATGCAAAGCGATGGGCACAGGGCCTGGCACAAAGGAAACTCACTGTCTGGAGATGATTATGGTCATCATGAGGCACCATTTTCTACTGGACACTCACTGCACGCCCCAAGATACCATGTGCCTCCCATACCTCATCTCATTCAGTCCTCAAGGCCACCTCGCAGGGGGCAATTTCCATTTCAGGGAGGAGGGGACTGAGGTCCCGTGAGCTTCAGCAAATTCCGAAGTGGGAGACAAGATAGCAGGTCTGGGTTTCAAGCTCAGGTCTGTCTGATGCCTCTACACCTCCTTCTTGCTACTCAAAGTATGGTCCTTGGACCAGCAGCATGGGCATCACCTGGAAACTTGCACATTTTTCAGTGGACATGGGGAAGCCAAACCAAGACTGTCACTCCTGTTTAGCAGCTCCTGCCACATAATTTTTCATCTAGCAGAATTCTTATAGCATGCCAGTGTAGCTGGGATGCATCTCCCACTTTAAGGATGGGAAACTGAGGCTGAGAGAGGCTGAATGACTTGCCCCAGGTTACCCAGTGACTGGGGGAAGAGCCCAGGCCAGAGCACAAGCCTCCAGTTCCAGTGCTGTGCCTGCCACCTGGAGCCTCCTGGAAATGAAGGGCAATCACTGAGACCAAGATAGAGAGATCACATGATGGGAGCTGAAATGTTCCTGTGTCCATTCGCTCTGCCCGTGGCAAAGAGTCTGAGGAAAATGAAGACCCTTACTCTCCAAAATGACTCTCACTCCCCTTGTTGTGGTGCCTGAAATTCCATCGGGAAGTCAGCATTGAGATCTTTTAAAATGTAAACGGCCCTGGGAGAGGGTGTCGAGTGACTTCAGAAGGCTCTGCCTCATAAAGAGAGTCCAGTGGTGACCAGAACCCCGACTTAGGACTCCTTCCTCCTGGCATCCAGCTGTTTCTTCCATCCTTCCTGCTAATGATATTAACAACTGTGGACAAGGAATGTCACCTGCCATTTCAGTAAACAAAGGGTGCTGTGACCGGCAAACCACTAGCCACTCATGATATACTTAAAGTGATGAAAGGGAAGAACCTAAAACCAAGATTACTCTACCCAGCAAGGATCTCATTCAGATTCAATGGAGAAATCAAAAGCTTTGCAGACAAGCAAAAGCTACGAGAATTCAGCACCACCAAACCAGCTCTACAACAAATGCTAAAGGAACTTCTCTAAGTGGGAAACACAAGAGAAGAAAAGGGCCTACAAAAACAAACCCAAAACAATTAAGAAAATGGTCATAGGAACATACATATCGATAATTACCTTAAACGTGAATGGATTAAATGCTCCAACCAAAAGACACAGGCTTGCTGAATGGAGACAAAAACAAGACCCATATATAGGCTGTCTACAAGAGACCCACTTCAGACCTAGGGACACATACAGACTGAAAGTGAGGGGATGGAAAAAGATATTCCATGCAAATGGAAATCAAAAGAAAGCTGGAGTAGCAATACTCATATCAGATAAAATAGACCTTAAAATAAAGAATGTTACAAGAGACAAGGAAGGACTCTACCAAATGATCAAGGGATCAATCCAAGAAGAAGATAAAACAATTATAAATATATATGCACCCAACATAGGAGCACCTCAATACATAAGGCAACTGCAAACAGCTATAAAAGAGGAAATCGACAGTAACACAATCATAGTGGGGGATTTTAACACCTCACTTACACCAACGGACAGATCATCCAAAATGAAAATAAATAAGGAAACAGAAGCTTTAAATGACAAAATAGACCAGATAGATTTGATTGATAATTATAGGACATTCCATCCAAAAACAGCAGATTACACTTTCTTCTCAAGTGCGCACAGAACATTCTCCAGGATAGATCACATCTTGGGTCACAAATCAAGTCTCAGTAAATTTAAGAAAATTGAAATCATATCAAGCATCTTTTCAGACCACAATGCTATGAGATTAGAAATGAATTAGAGGGGAAAAAAATGTAAAAAACACAAACACATGGAGGCTAAACAATACGTTACTAAATAACCAAGAGATCACTGAAGAAACCAAAGAGGAAATCAAAAAATACCTAGAGACAAATGACAATGAAAACATGATGATCCAAAACCTATGGGATGAAGCAAAAGCAGTTCAAAGAGGGAAGTTTACAGCTATACAAGCCTACCTCAAGAAACAAGAAAAATCTCAAATAAACAATTTAACCTTACACCTAAAGGAACTAGAGAAAGAAGAACAAACAAAACCCAAAGTTAGCAGAAGGAAAGAAATCATAAAGATCAGAGCAGAAATAAATGAAATAGAAACAAAGAAAACAATAGCAAAGATCAATAAAAATAAAAGCTGCTTCTTTGAGAAGATAAACAAAATTGATAAACCATTAGCCAGACTCATCAAGAAAAGAGGGAGAGGACTCCAATCGACAAAATTAGAAATGAAAAACGAGAAGTTACAACGGACACCACAGAAATACAAAGCATCCTAAGAGACTACTGCAAGCAACCCTATGCCAATAAAATGGACAACCTGGAAGAAATGGACAAATTCTTAGAAAGGTATAACCTTCCAAGACTGAACCAGGAAGAAATAGAAAATATGAACAGACCAATCACAAATAATGAGATTGAAACTGTGTTTAAAAATCTTCCAACAAACAAAAGTCCAGGACCAGATGGCTTCACAGGTGAATTCTATCAAACATTTAGAGAAGAACTAACACCCATCCTTCTCAAACTCTTCCAAAAAATTGCAGAGGAAGGAACACTCCCAAACTCATTCTATGAGACCACCATCACCCTGATACCAAAACCAGGCAAAGATACTACAAAAAAAGAAAATTACAGACCAATGTCACTGATGAATATAGATGCAAAAATCCTCAACAAAATGCTAGCAAAAAGAATCCAACAACACATTAAAAGGATCATACACCATGATCAAGTGGGATTTATCCCAGGGATGCAGGGATTCTTCAATATTCGCAAATCAACCAATGTGATACACCATATTAACAAAGTGAAGAATAAAAACCATATGATCATCTCAATAGATGCAGAAAAAGCTTTTGACAAAATTCAATACCCATTTATGATAAAAACTCTCCAGAAAGTGGGCACAGAGGGAAACTACCTCAACATAATAAAGGTCATATACAACAAACCCACAGCAAACATCATTCTCAATGGTGAAAAACTGAAAGCATTTCCTCTAAGATCAGGAACAAGGCAAGGATGTCCACTCTCACCACTATTATTCAACATAGTTTTGGAAGTCCTAGCCACGGCAATCAGAGAAGAAAAAGACATAAAAGGAATACAAATTGGAAAAGAAGAAGTAAAACTGTCACTGTTTGCAGATGACATGATACTATACATAGAGAATCCTAAACATGCCACCGGAAAACTATTAGAGCTAATCAATGAATTTGGTAAAGTAGCAGGATACAAAATTAATGCACAGATATCTCTTGCATTCCTATACACTAATGATGAAAAATCTGAAAGAGAAATTATGGAAACACTCCCATTTACCATTGCAACAAAAAGAATAAAATACCTAGGAATAAACCTACCTAGGGAGACAAAAGACCTGTATGCAGAAAATTATAAGACACTGATGAAAGAAATTAAAGATGATACCAACAGATGGAGAGATATACCATGTTCTTGGATTGGAAGAATCAATATTGTGAAAATGACTATACTACCCAAAGCAATCTACAGATTCAATGCAATCCCTATCAAATTACCAGTGGCATTTTTTAAGGAACTAGAACAAAAAATCTTAAAATTTGTATGGAGACACAAAAGACCCCGAATAGCCAAAGTGGTCTTGAGGCAAAAAAACAGAGCTGGAGGAATCAGAATCCCTGACTTCAGACTATACTACGAAGCTACAGTAATCAAGACAATACGGTACTGGCACAAAAACAGAAACATAGATCAATGGTACAAGATAGAAAGCCCAGAGATAAACCCACGCACCTATGGTCAACTAATCGATGACAAAGGATGCAAGGATATACAATGGAGAAAAGACAGTCTCTTCAATGAGTGGTGCTGGGAAAACTGGACAGCTACATGTAAAAGAATGAAACTAGAACACTCCCTAACACCATACACAAAAATTAACTCAAAATGGATTCGAGACCTAAATGTAAGACCGGACACTATAAAACTCTTAGAGGAAAACATAGAAAGAACACTCTTTGACATAAATCACAGCAAGATCTTTTTTGATCCACCTCCTAGAGTAATGGAAATAAAAACAAAAATAAACAAATGGGACCTAATGAAACTTCAAAGCTTTTGCACAGCAAAGGAAACCATAAACAAGATGAAAAGACAACCCTCAGAATGGGAGAAAATATTTGCAAACAAATCAATGGACAAAGGATTAATCTCCAAAATATATAAACAGCTCATTCAGCTCAATATTAAAGAAACAAACAACCCAATCCAAAACTGGGCAGAAGACCTAAATAGACATTTCTCCAAAGAAGACATACAGATGGCCGTGAAGCACATGAAAAGCTGCTCAACATCACTAATTATTAGAGAAATGCAAATCAAAACTACAATGAGGTATCACCTCACACCAGTTAGAATGGGCATCATTAGAAAATCTACAAACAACAAATGCTGGAGAGGGTGTGGAGAAAAGGGTACCCTCTTGCACTGTTGGTGGGAATGTAAATTGATGCAGCCACTGTGGAGAACAGTATGGAGGTTCCTTAAAAAACTAAAAATAGAATTACCATATGATCCAGCAACCCCACTACTGGGCATATACCCTGAGAAAACCATAATTCAAAAAGACACATGCACCCCAATGTTCATTGCAGCACTATTTACAATAGCCAGGTCATGGAAGCAACCTAAGTGCCCATCGACAGACGAATGGGTAAAGAAGGTGTGGTACATATATACAATGGAATATTACTCAGCCATAAAAAGGAACGAAATTGGGTCATTTGTTGAGATGTGGATGGATCTAGAGTCTGTCATACAGAGTGAAGTAAGTCAGAAAGAGAAAAACAAATATCGTATATTAACGCATATATGTGGAACCTAGAAAAATGGTACAGATGAACCAGTTTGCAGGGCAGAAATTGAGACACAGATGTAGAGAACAAACGTATGGACACCAAGGGGGGAAAGCCGCAGGGGAGTGGCGGTGGGGGGGTGCTGAATTGGGAGATTGGGGTTGACATGTATACACTGATGTGTATAAAATTGATGACTAATAAGAACCTGCTGTATAAAAAATAAATAAAATAAAATTCAAAAAGTTTTAAAAACAAACAAAACCACTAGCCACTGCAGCCACTCCCAGCAGTGCAGCCTGAGGGGATTCAGGATGGAGAAAAACAGGATACTGGCCCTAGATAGCTAAGGTGCATATCAAAGGAATAATTTCAATGAGCCCAGACTCTCGCATCTTCCCATACATAGAAAAGCACTAAAATCATTAACCTGAGATGTCCATTTTTTGTGATTAGTGGTAACCTTTGATATTTGACTTTGTGTTTTTCAGTTCGGAGGGTTTTTTTTTTTTAGCAAAAAATCTTATGTATCCTAGCTCCTCCCTTACCTTTGGAACAGTCTCTCAGAGCTCTCTAAGAGGTTGGTTCCTGGATTATAGTTCTCAGTAATGGCCCAAATAAAACATAATTCTCAACTTTTAGGTTAGGCTTTTTATTTTCCAGTCAACACGACAATACCAAACACCCACGTGGCACAGACCACAGGTAGGCACATTTTTAACCTCTCTGTGCATAACCCATTTGATCCTCACAACCATCCCATGAGGCAGGAACTCTTCATAACCCCATTTTACAGGGGGAGGAAACTGAGGCACAGAGGGTAGGAATGTGACACATGAGGTTACACAGCTCGTAGGGGATGGAACCGAGATTTGAATCCAAGCAGTGAGTCCAACCATGACCCCCTCTGTTTTGCACCCCAACATATAACTCATCTGCCTGGGTGCTCAGAAACCTCACACAGCACCTTTGCCCCCCACTTCTGGCTGCAACTCCCACCTGGGCAGCAGCGGGTGAACCATCAAGCTGCTCACCGTCTTTCCACCGATTATCCTGGATGGCCAGCTCCTCCCCAACCCTGGCTGGAGGCCAACCACACCCCTTGTAGCTTTATGGGCACCTTTAATCTCTATGATCAACGTGCCAGCAGAGCAGGTTCACAACCCACTGTACCTGCACCACAGATTACCCTGTAGGTCCCCTCCAGGCCAGTCAGTCGATATGCCTGCAATGCTAGTGGCCCCTGGAATCAATGTTGTGTGTGGGGATGGGGGAGGACGGGAAGGCCTGTGGTTTCTTTTCCTCCCCTCATATCTTGTCTGGAATAACCAAGCACCTCTCTTGCAAATAGACACCTCACATCCCGCTGGCTCCACAGGCCCTGGAAAGCTGGAGGGCTCTTCTCTCAGGTAGCACCTTTGGTATCTTCTCGCCAGTTTTACACGTGGACCAAGCCTTGGGTGGGGCGCTTCACATGCAGGACTTCACCACCACCCCCTGACAGCAGCCCTGTGAAGTGGGGGCCCTTATCCTCTATTTCATTACCTGCACTGAGGTTCAGAGAGGTTAAGTGAATTATCCAAAAATGCACAGTAACAGCAGGGGTTAAACTACCCTCAGTCTACTTGCTACAGGTAAGACTGGGGATAATTTAACCCCTGTATGCTTCTGTTTCATCATCTGTAGACTGGGGATAACCATAAGAGAACTACTTCGAGTGGTTATGAGGAAAATGCTCAGCTCCATAAATGTCTGCTGTTACTGCCTGTACGCTGTAGGGGCCAGGATTTGAAGCCGGTCCATCTAGCCAGAGATAGGCTCATCACTCTCTTTGACTGCTGATGGCACCACAGCAGAACCTACACTGTTACTACCTTTCTGAAACTTCCCAGGGAGAGAAGTGTGGTCATTATTCATAAGGGAATCTGGCCGGTAGACTTATCCTTAAAAAATAGAATGTGAAAGCAAGAGTTTGGGCTTCTATGTGGTGAGTAATGTCCCCACAGGGCAGCTGGCCCTTTCTCAGGACCAGGACTGCAGGGAAAAGCCATGCTCGCCCACCAGCTTGCTGCCTGTGATGTATCAGTAATGCCTATTCTGCACTTACCCTGTGTAAGGCACAGTGCCAGTGGCTCTGATTTAATATGTCCGACAGCCCGAAGATGGAGAAATTATTGCTATCTCCACCTTACAGGGGAGGAAACAGGCACAGAAGAGAGAGGGAACATGTTGGAGTCTCTATGGCGGCAGAGCTGAGATACAGGCCATGGGCCTCGTGGCTGGCACAGATTACACACACATGCAGAAAGCCCCGGATGCTTAGCCCAGGCTGCCTGACTGGCTCCTGATGGCTTCCTCACCTCCAACCACTTCTTACCTTCCTTGACATCCGTCGAGCAAGTGCCCAACCCTGGCACATAGACCCCGACCCTGGATGATCCTTCCAGCGGTTTCCAAGCTCCCACAGAAGTGTCAGAAAAGCACATGCCCTTTGGTGTCAGAGCGACCAGGGCTCAAGTCCTGGCACTGGCTCTAATCAGCTACGAGAGCTTGATGGGGGGAGGTCGCGAAACCTACCTGAGCCCCTACTTCCTTTTCTGCAAAGTGGGATAGGGAAAGTTCCCTGGCACTGAGATGACTCAGAGAGAGAGCTTGCTTGGAAATGCTTCACATAGGGTCAGGCAGGTGGTCGAATCTCCATAAGTGCTCCTTCCCGCCTTCCCTGGCCCAGACTCCACCATATAGGCAACGCTTTCCCCAGATGGCAGTGGTACGGTCCCCAGGGTTGATAAGGCAGGGGGCCTCTGGGTTCTTTTAATGAGGCTGATGAATTCAGAGAGAATGCATGAGAGAAGTTAAGGAGCGATTCAAATTCACCAGCTTATTTGAGCACAAATTTGTGTCGGGATGGTGACAAGCACTTGACATGTAGTATCTCATCTAATCTTCACAACAGTCCAACAGGCAGGTTCTATTATTGTGATTTTCCATGAGGTGGGACCGGAACTAACAGACACAAAGTGACCTCCCCGACGTCACCTCCTGGTACTTAGTGGACCCAGAAGTTGAACCCAGGTCTATGTAGTAGTTAAGCCTATGGTCTTAACTACTCCACTGGGCTATCTCCATCAGCCTGAGCCTAGTGGCTGAAATTCTGCCATTCATTCCTTAGAGAAGAAATAAGATAAGAAGTGGGAAAATGTTACCAAATGCCTGGGACTTAGCAAACCCCCCACCAAAGGTTTGTCAAGAGACTAGTAGACCTGATGATGTGCACACAGAAGGCTTGTGAGCAGCATTTGAGGTTACACCTTCATGAACTGGGGGAAAACCCCACAATTTTGTTTTGGTGTTTCAAGGAACTCTGGGCTGCTTGGCTGCCCCTGCAGCTGAGACCTGGGCAGCCCACCTGGCCAAAGGAATTACTGCCCAGTGCCTGTTTCGTGCCCCCCTGGACCCCCACCCAGGCCTTTGCTCGGCAGAATAAATGCTGCAGGTCAAACCGTGTGACTGAAGACGGTGTTTGGAATAAGTCTCATTTCTGATGAGGAATGAAAATAAACCAGCACCTACCTCCATGGAGAACCAGTCTCATTGACATGGCTCAGAGGAAGCAGGGTCCCATCTATCTGTCCATAAAAAGCAGCATTTTAAGGTTAGTTGGAGTCAATGCACTTCTATTCTTTGGAATCAGGCTAAGTATGGTAGCTAAATGAATCTGGCACTCTCGTTGGATGGGAATGTGTGATGGGAGAGTGCCTACCATTAGCCTTCATAAGGGCATAAGCAAGACGTACTCATTATTCTTGGATTCAGAGCAGATTCCAACGCATCATTGCTCTAACATGTGTCAATTTCTACATACAAATTCAAATGCAATGTTAAATCCAAAACCACAGAGGAAAGCGTTGAGCTCCCAGGAAAACAGCGAAAGCTTAACAATTTAAAACTTTAGGGTATATCGGCATTAAATTAGCACTGCTCTACAGTAACAACAGAGACCCCTTCCCAGGCAAATAAAGAGAATCACAGAAGCTTTTGATGTTACCCAATATTTTAATGGCGCTAAAGATTTGCTGAATCAAAATGAAACCTCTCCATTCCCCACCCCATCCTTTTTCTCTAGATCAAGTTTAAATCGATTCTTATTTTCAAGGTACAGCTTTAAGAGTCCATATTCCTTAAGACCTAATTAATGACATCACATCATTTACTAGTTTTGGCTACTGGCTTTCCTTTCAGTCTTGTACACAAAATTCTGCAGATTTCATATCGAGTCACATTCTTCAGATGATCTTCAAACCAGTCAAATTTGATGTTCTCAACATTATCTGTCAGTAAAATATGGAGTGGAATCGATAGACTCGATGAGGAACTGTTGTCTTCCTTCCCACACTGGACATCCAGAAGCCGTTTGATTTGGGTTTGAAAAGATGAATTGGAAAACTAAAGCTATTTCTCAGCCTGAGACTCTCAACAGTAGAGCTGAAAAAGGAGGGCAAGTGAAAGCAAGAGGACATTGACTGTAGACTGCAAGGCGCTGACGCCTCCCTTGGCGGTGCTTGCCCTGAAAGTGGTCGCAGGGCCGGGTGGGCTTGGGGTGGAAACCTGTGAATAAACCTGCTGGAGCAGGAGCAGTGCCAGAAGCAGCAGCCCCAACTGGAGCGTGCCCAACATCCCTCTTCCCATGTCTGCTCTGTGCTCAGCGCTCCGCAGGCTGAAGGACCCTGGGCTCCAGACGAGGCAGGAAAAGCAGCAAAAGCGATCTCCAATCTCAGAGCTCCCCAAGGGCCTTTTATACCAGAGAGCCACGGCGCCGCCTCTGCTCGCCCACCCACTGTCCGAACGCGCATGCTCCCCACCCTGCTCCCACCCACTGTCCGAACGCGCATGCTCCCCCATCCGTCCGCCCGCCCCTCCCCGCACCTGCACCCTCATCCTCCAGCCTAATACTTGGCTTTTGAAACAAAACATTTATGAGCTGTTTAGAGCGCCATTAGTTAGAAATATAAGGTTCCTATTGCCTTTCCTCCAAGTGGCATTAAATTTTTCCTGATCCTTAAAAGTGATACATGTTTGCTGTTCCAAGTTGGTAGTGCAGAATATAACAAGAGGTTTATACCCCGAGATAATCACGATTGATGTTTGGTATGTTTTTATATAGTACATATACATGTCTTGCACTCAGTAGACGTTTTTAGACCCAGAACTTTTGCTTAACATTTATCATGAGCATTTTCCTGCCATTAAAATCTTTTTTTTGGAAACGTAATTTGTTCTTTAAAATATCGCACAGCGAACTGTGTGTGTAGAGTTTTATCCTCATCTTGTTCTGTTTTTATTCTTCTGCATTTATAGAAAAAAAAAGAAAATATGCCATAGCCTTGGTTTTTCTAGGTGATAAGATTTTGGTATTTTCCAACTTTCCTACACTGGTTAGATCTTTGGAAGTTGAACTAGCTATTTTTGTTTTTGTTTTTGTTTTTGATGAGTGGGGTTGGTAGAATTCAAGCTGGAATAAACCAAACTGGAAATTGCTTTTTAAAAATATTATAGAAAGTTGACAGTGAGAAAGGAAGAATAATAATAGGAAGTTCATGGTTAATCACGGAGCACTTATCGTCTAAATGGGAACTGATCCTCTTTGAAGGACTGGAATGGGGTAAAAATAATACATTCACGGATGTTTGAAATTGGGGGTATAACCTATAACGTGACATTTAATTAAGTTTTTAAAACCTTTGGCTTGGATTCTCTTTTCAGAGAAAACTTAAGGTTACTCAGTATCCTTTGTCCTATGTTTCCAAGAATGAAAATATTTTCTTTACATTCCAGAGAATTAAAACGCACTCTTTTGTTGTATTTCCTAAGCCACTGCTTCCTGCCTCTTCAGGAATCCACTTCCTTTTTCTGAATCTTTAGTGGAAAGAATTCCCATTCTTTTTACCATTTGCAGAAAGCAATATAGAGGTAGTGGCAGACGTGCAGAAGGCTGGAGAGACCACTGCATTTCCACAGGTGCCTCTGTGCACTTTAGTCCATGGTCAAACAAGAGCTGAGTGCAATGAAGTGACTTAGGGCATTTCAAGACCAAGGACCCTCAGAGACTGATCTTTTCTCAGAACTTGTTTTGACTATTTTTTAACAAACACATTAAATCCACCTGCCCAGGCTTTTCTAACAACACAGCAGGGAGCCGTGATGCATGTTTTGGTTAAGACAGAACCTTGTGTTTTTGTTTTTCTGCTCTAGCCAGTCTCCTCCAATGCATCTAGAGCTTCCCCCCACCCCCTCCCCCATGCACCCTTGCATTTGTGATTTCTCCGCTCAAATTCCTCCATTACAACGTGGACTGAGTGAGCGTCTACCATTGTTGGTTGTCACCCAGTAACAGAAACCTCTTACTCTGCTTATGGAATTCCTGTTTTAAGAGACAGAACCTAAACATGCCACAGGCTTTCTTTCCTAATCTTCCCAGCTTGGATGCCATCCTGTGATGAGTGTCCTGCGATCAGATGCACTCCAGCCCACTCCTTGGAAACAAAGTTTCCCTGAAATTGACCAGAGTGAGTTTGTGCTGTGTGAAGTAACAGTCCTGACTGGTAGGTTACAGTTTTGCCTATTCAAAAATTCCCCACCTTTTAAGACTGGGTTAAAATGCTGCCCCCCCTCCCCCCCCAGGGAAGCCTTCTCTGGTCCCTACAGCCAGAAATTCTCTCCCTTCATCCAGTTTGCCCATGGATTTTATTTTATGGCTTTGCAACTCCCTCAGAGCAGTAACTGCATAGTTATCTCCTAGAATAATAGTTAAGAGTATGGACTTAGGAACTGTTGCCTGAGTGCAAGTCCCAGTTTTGCCACTAACTTGCTGTGTGACCTTGGGCAGGTTACTAAACCTCTCTGGGTCTCATCTGTAAAGTAGGATGCTCCTCACAGCACTGTTGTGAGAATTACCGCATGTGTCCATGAAAAGCAGCGAGGACAAAGCCCGACCTGTCATACACCATGCAGGTGTTTCGATCACCTCTGCTCACATCCCCAGTCCCTGGCACCAAGCCCTCTCAGTCCCCCTGAGGCCATTCCTGTCCACCCATGCCTGCTGTCTCCACCGCAGCTGCTCTGCTCTCAGCTGAACCACCACAGATGCCTCTTAACTGATCCCTGTGTGACTGCGTCTAGACACGTCTAAAGACCCTACTAAGGGCAGAGGAGACACACCAGCTGCGTTGTCCTCAGCTCCTTTAAAACCAACCCTTTTAGCTCTTTAATGAGGAGCCTGAGGAGTGTCCACACAGGCCTCGGGCTGGACCCGAACCACGTGGTCAAGAACCACTCATCCCCTTCAAAGGCTCCCGTGTCCTCGGCAAATGAGGCCGACACAGATCAGAGCCTCCGGCGCATCACAAGGGCTCCTGCCTATATGGATGGATGTGGGGAATTTGGGGAAAGCAAATCAGCTTCTGAGCCTGCGGGGAGGGCCAGGGCAGGAGGCAAGCGGAGCACGGGTCACTGAGCGCCCTGGGCTGGACAGCCTGTGACTGTGAAACAGACTTGGGGAAGAAGCATCTCTTCCAGCTGTGACAAGGCCCCGGTGGTGGTGGGGTGGGCAGGGCACGAACTCCCTGGAGGCGGCATTTCTGGGCGGCCTGTGGGGCCGGTGGAGCCCAGGGACTGACCCCGACGGGCCTGGGTTTGAATCCGGCTCTGCCGTCTCCAGGCGGGTGGCCCTGGGGAGTCTTGCCATCTTTCTGAGCCTCAGTTTCCGCACCCGGGTCGGTGTGGGTGGGGCTGGAGGGGCCGGGGCAGGAGTTGGCCTCACGGGGGCCTTGAAGTCAAACTCAATGTTGGGGGTCTTTGCTTTAGGAGTAGGGGGCCCTCTGTGGTGCTTTAAGCAGCTGGGGGACAGGAGAGTTTGCATTTCAAATGGATCACCCAGGACCTTTATCTCAGCCCCTCTGTGGGTTGTGAGGACAAAGTGGTAAAATGCTGATGAAAAGCTTAGACCAGTGATGTCTCAGCAGAGTGTCAGGAAATGGCAGCAAATGTCCTGGGGTGGAGGCGGGTGGACGGAGGCCCTGCCTGCCCCACCTGTCAGGGTGCCGGCGCTGCACCCGGCATCTCATGCACATCTCACTGCGTCCTCACAGCCAGCCCTGGCAAGGTGGGGGCGTGTTACCACCCCAGTTCAAAGAAGGAGAAATTGAGGCTCAGGGGAATCCCAGGATGGGAAGGACCTTAGAGAAGTGCCCTCCAGGCCCACACCCATTTCACAGAGGGGGAAACTAAGGCTCAGGTAGGTTATTGATCTACCTGTTATACTTCAGAATCCTAGAGTGGGAGGGTCCAAAGAGACCTGGCTCTGGCCAAAACCCATTTCACAGAGGGAGAAACTGAGGCCCAGAGAAGGGCAATGGCTTGCTGGGAGACAGCTGTCCTAATGAAACAATTAAATGTATTATCTCAGGCAAAGCCCTGATGTGGTGCCGGCACATACCTGAGGGTCCATAAATGGGTTTTCCCTTTGATTCCCTGGCCCCTCCAAGGTCACTGTCACTGGTTGCAGCTGGTGAGCATACTTTGGGCACCATCAGGACGTCACTGAAATGTGGATGCATGATGTGGGCAGTCAGTGACCCCAGCATCCTGAGCCCCCGTCCATCCAGGCTGTGATCCGAGCCTCTGGCTGATGTACAGCCGGGTGATCCTCCACTGGCTCCCAATCGCCCAGGTGTCTCTCGAGGCCTCTGGGGGCAGAAGTTGGGGCTGGACCCCCTGTTCCACCCGGAACCCAGATCCCAGGGAGGGGCAAGAGTAGGCCTCAGGGAGGGGGGCCAGGCCAGGAGCAAGGAGGGCTTCTGCTCCCAGGCTGCACAGGGAACTGGGATCCCACTGTCACTGGGAATCCGGAGAAGGGAACAGGGGGGCAAGGGGCCTGGGAGCCAGGTCACAAGGGCCAGGTTGGAGGAACGGTGGGAAGCAGGAGTGCTGAGGAAGGACTTCAAGGAGCTGCCCCAGGTGGCCCCCTGGAACCGGCCGGGATGCAGGGAGGACTCGGAGAAGTTCACTGGCACCGAGGTTCTTTGGAGTTTTGAAGGCATCTCCCTGCCCATGCTCTGCTCAGCAGGTCCTCTGCTCCCCGAGAATGCTCAGAGGACACACATCTCCCTTATCCCTCAGTGCCTTGAGGAAAGAGCTTGTGGAAACGCTGCTGCTGCTGGAGATGGGCTGGGAGACAGATGACATCCTCTGGCCGGCCTCAGGGAGGGCGTGGCTTTCTGGGATTGGGGAGGGGTCTAGAGCGCACCGCTTACGACCACCCAGACCAGCCCTCCTCCTCGCATTTTTCAGAGGGGAAACTGAGGCCCAAAATGGAGAAGTGTTTTCTCAAGGTCCCGCCGCAATTCGGAGACAAGATGTCTTTTCCTCTCACTTCCTCTCTACCCTTTTCCTTCTGCCCATGTCTTTCTTCCTGCTGTCTTAAATCTGTGTCTTGCCCCAGGTCACACAGGGGACTGTGTTGTGTGTGATCACAGGCCCTGAGGGTCGGCCCACCTGAGTTCAATTCCCAGGCCCCCACCTCCGGCCCTGTCATCTGACAGGGGTCTCTGAGTGTCTTGGAGGCTTATACCCTCCCTGGGAAACAGGGCTAATCCAAGAGGCTGCCTGATAGGATTCTGGGGAGAATCAAATGAAGTAACGTGTAGAAAGGGCTTAGCACTGTGGCTGCTCTACGTTGTGGAGAGAGATGGGGGAAGGGAAGAGACAGACGGACGAACCATCGGAACAGAGCCAGAACCGGGCCTCCTGAGCCCTCTTCCTCGGCTGCCATGATGATGGAGTGATGATAAGGGACCCACTGTGTGCTGGACCCTAGGTTGTGTTTAAGGGACAAGTGAAGGTGACTGCAGGGTCTTCTGGCCAAAAGAGAACACAGGTTGCTCTAGTGATCGCATATCAGTGTCCGAGTTTTTGCAAGACCGCTGTGGAGAGGGGAGAAGCAGCATCCTGGCTTCTGCGCAGCCTGGCCTGCCTCTGACTGGGAACAGTTCCCTCTGTGACACAAGCGTGAGGACAGTCCTCCACCAGCCACTGTGAAGCCTGGCCCAGGGACAGCAGCCCATCCACTGTTGGCATTTCCTGATGGAGCAATGGGATGAAGAGTGAGGGGAGTGGGCGGGGACTGTTTTGTCTCGGGTGGTCAAAGAAGTCCTCTCCAAGGAGGTGACATTGAGCTGAGATGGTCATAAAATCTCAGGGCTTTCTTCCACGTATTAATATGCCCATCCCGGGCTTCCCTGGTGGCGCGGTGGTTGGGGGTCTGCCTGCCGGTGCAGGGGGCACGGGTTCGGGCCCTGGTCTGGGAGGATCCCGCATGCCGTGGAGCGGCTGGGCCCGTGAGCCCCGGCTGCTGAGCCTGCGCGTCTGGAGCCTGTGCTCCGCAACAAGGGAGGCCGCGGTGGTGGGGGGCCCGCGCACCGCGATGAAGCGTGGCCCCCTACTTGCCGCAGCTGGAGGAAGCCCTCGTGCAGGGGCGAAGACCCAACGCAGCCAAAAATAAATAAATAAATAAATAAATTTATTAAAAAAAAAAAAAAGAAGGTGCCAACTACATTTAAAAAAAAAAAAAAAAAATATGTCCATCCCTTGTCTGATACTATCCTCAATTCTTAGAGACCGAGCACAGGATTTACCCCAGGACTCCCTCACTCTGTACCTTACTTAATCGAAAAATGTATTAAAGAGAAAAAATGTGAGTAAACTATGCCAGCAACTCCCTTATATCGAATGCCATATACTTAGTTTACTACTGTGTGACAAAATTTCCAATTAATGAGGCTGTCAGTGAGAGCCCTCTGGGAGGGATCACCTTTGCTCCCCAGGTTTTGTCTTCATAGGTGGTACTGGAATTGAGTCACCTTCCCAAGGATGGGCTCATAAACGTCTTAATAGCTGACAAATAGAAGGTGTCTGTTTATTAGAACCTTCTGTTGCCCCATTGTCTATACATCAGGAAGGAGAGGAACCTCTTTTCTCCCTTCGTGACAGAGTCAAGAGAATCATGTTAGCAAGATACCAAGATACCTGGTGGGAAAATCCTTTGAGAATCTTCGTTACTAATGTGAGAGTGTATGTAAACAAAGAGATGTCAGAAATCTATCAGCCATCTTTGGTCAAATAGCTAAAAAGATTGCAAAGAGCGTTGCAGCTTAACAGACATCCCTAAGATCCTTAGCCCAAGTAGTATTAGGTAACAGGATTGCCTTAGATTTTCTCCCGGCCAAATAAGAAGGTATCTGTGCTATTGGTCATACTACTTGTTGCACTTATATCAATACCTCTGGAGATGTTGAGATGCACCCAGAAAGAATTTCCCAAAAGTCAAGTTGGTTACAAGATGTAAGAAAAACTGACCCTTTAAATGACTGATTTAGTTGACACCCTTCATGAGTAAGCACTGTCTTTGCTCTGTGTTACAGATGATTATTATTTTCATAATATGTATTATCATTCTTTTCCTTACCATCAAGCTATTCATGACACGTATCCCAGCTTGCTTTCAGTCTACTGCTAAAAGCACGTGTACAATGTTTGTGTGTTAACTGGACATGATTGATAATGTGTATAGCCTATAGAATGCTTCCCTGACAGTGTATACCACTGTGTTTGTCCACTACTTCAATTAATTTCTCCTAAACAAGGATAACTAGGCAAATCTATTACCATTTAAAAAAAAAAAAGGAAGAAAGGAAGAAAGAGAGAGAGAGGAAGGAAGAAAGATAGAAAGAAGTAGTCATAATACATAGCACCAAGGGACAGATGGAGCAGGGCAGCCCACAACTACCCTAGCATCAAGGGACAAATATTTTAATTATCAATGCTTTCTATCAAGAGATTTATGACCAAAGGGGGGAAATGATGAAAGAAATTTTCACATATTGATGTATGGGGAATCATTCTGGCTCATACGTGAGTTAACTTGAAGTTTATGCTAACTAGAATAGCCTATTTGTGGCCTAAAACATATATTGTATATCTGCTTTAATTATTAAAGAAAAGGGCACACTGACCAGAAGTAAAGAATATCCATATTAAAAATAAAGATTAAATGCCTTCTTTCCTGGAAAGCCGAAGCTGGCACTCCTTCCATGATAAGATTCCCTTCCCAGGTGCCAAGGCCATACAGGCTCCCTGTGTATGTGCTGACCTGCTTTTTTTTGAAACCTTCAAGGAATGTATCCCTGACTCGTTTGATGTTCTTTGTTCTGAGAGGAAACCACGCTTCTCCAGAGCAGTTCCTCAGCATTATCTGAGAGACTGTCTTCTGGTCTAGAGTCCTCACGTTGGCTCAAATAAAACTCTTTTCTATTCCTATTAAAAACAAAACAAAACAAAAAAGAATCTCAGGCTGACCCTCCAGCTCAGGGTCACCCGCTGGCATCCTCCCGAGGTCGGGGTGGGTAACATGTTCAGGGGACAGGAACACAGCAGGGGAAACACGATGCTGGTGCTCAGGCCCAGAGCTGAGGGACCGTCAGGAGTGATGGGGATGGAGTCCGGGCAGAGAGACTAAGTGAGGCCCATCGGGGCGGCAGAAGCCACCCAGCTCCAGCGACTGACCAGGCCATACACGGGGTGGTCAGACCTCCTGATTTCTCAGGAGAAAAGGAAATCAGATTTTTATGTATGCTACCCCAATTCTTAAACATTGGGCCTCCACCTCCACCCTCTCCCCTCTCTCCCACCTTGCTTTCTTCCCTTCCATACAAAATGTTTATTTGCAGACATCTTACCAAGCCTCTGATATTTACACTTTGGAATGAGAATATTTTCTATTTCTCTTTCCCAGAGCGAGGCTGCCGAGTGAGATTTTTCTGGAGGTCATGCCTGCCCTTCTGGAAGTGAAGTGCTTTTTTGAGCCACTTACAACCACCAATATTTATTGAGCACCTACTGTGTACCAGGCCTTTTCTCATGAGAATCAATTTAATCCATTAAAGAGTTCTGTTAGGTTGGTTCATCTGTGTGTTCCTGATGAAAATCAGAGGCTTGGAGCAGGTCAGAAACAAGTTTGTGGTCACGCAGCAAGTAAAGGGTGCAGCAGGGACAAACACTCACACCTCTGATCCAAAGTCTGTTTTTGCCCATGCACCTGTGGTTATCAACTGGGGGGTACTTTGGCCCCCAGGGAACATTTAGCAATTTATGGAGATATTTTCAATTGTCATGACTCAGGGGGTACTACTGGCATCTAGGGGACAGAGGCCAGGGATGCTACAAAACAGCCTATAATACATAGGGCACCGCCCCTCCCCCCCAAGAAAGAATTATGTAGAAAAGCAACCTACCAAATGGGAGCTGCAGCTGCTTGGCCACGCCTCCACCACTGTGGATACAGAGGATGGGCTGCGGGGACCAGTGCTCAGGAAGTTCCTTTCACACATTTGTTCTCCACTCTCCAGCAAAGGTGTGTGGAACCCCCTGCCTGAGCTGGAACTCCAGGGAGGCCACTTCCCTTCGCTGTGCCTTTGGGCAAAGTGCTCCACCTCTTCGTGCCTCAGTCCCTCACTTGCAAAATGAGACCTGAGGGAGGTAAGTGCATGAAGCTCGTGGCACCAGGCCCGGGAGGAGGGAGCACCATCCATGTTAGTAATCCTCAGTGTTAAGAAGGACTCAGAGCCCCAGCGTGTCCTCCTCCAGTCAGGAGTCTCACTGAGCAGATGTGAAATCTTCACCCCTCTGGGAACTGGGGGTCTCCTTTGGAAATGCCTCCTCCCAGACAACACTCCAGAGAATTCCCCACCTCGACCCATTCACGGCTGCCTCAGGTTGGGGCACAGCCAGCCACAGAGCAGGGGAAAGGGAAGGAAGGGAAACGCACGGTCCCACTGTACTGATGGGGATGACAGTTCTGAATGGGGGGATGTCCGGCCACACACCCATCACACCCGCCAATTGAAGCCTCGGGCAGGCGGGCTCAGGGGCCGATTCCTCCTCACTGCAGGGCTCACTCTGGACCCCCCCCACCAGGCCTAGTGGAGTCATCAAATAAGTCCAACATTAAGAAAAGGGGGGCAGACACTTGCCTGAAATTCAGTGGTAATAAAGGAAAAAAATGGATCGGCTTGCTCCAGATAACCACCGCAAGAGAAGTAATTTCTCCGTCCTGAGCGAGGATGCCAGTAGCAGAGGCAGCTGCTCAGGTAATTCGACAGCCTCAGGTTAACACACTCCTTGGGAGCCATCTGCACACGTCGCTATTGGGTGTCTCAGGACACCTCTATTTAGATTTCATCAGGTCTGTTTTTCTCTGTCATCCCTGAGCAGGGAGGCAGGTACCACACTGGGTGGCACAATTGAATATTGATTTGCTAACAGTGACCCAGAGGAAAACATTGCATTCAAGTGAACCAATTGTTTACAACTGCCTGAGCCCCCCCAGGACCTTGGTTTCCCCCATGAGTCACTGAGCTGCTAGTGTCACATCAGGCAAATGAGAGCCCAGTTTTGTGCTCATAGGGAATAAATGCCTCAGTTTACTCATCTGTAAAATGGAAATAAAGACATGAGCTGAAGGACTCTCTCACTTTATTCCTCGAAATCTTTTAAAATGAGCGTATGTTGTTGTACTTGTCTTTGTACTAAGAAAAGAAAATAAAGGACCACTGCCCAGAGCTGCCTGTGCCTCAGCGGCTGCCCTGCTCTATGACCAGCCCCTCCCTGCCCAGCCTGTGGCTCTGCTTGTGATTCCATCCCTAAACCTGGGCCCTGCATCCAGGGCCTGCTGCATCCTGAACCCACTGTGATGCAGCCTGTCCGTGGACCCCACTTTCCTGTGCTCAGTCTGATGAGACAGCCCTGCTGTTTTGTCTGGAGCCTCCAGAGCTGACTACACTCTGAGCTGCAAATGGCTGGTGTCTGGGCCTTTCCCTGAGACAGGGCATCTCCTGCCTCAGTGTCCTTGAGGGCCAGAGTTCAGGCCTGTCCCATCCTGCTGGAAAAAAAAAAAAAAAAAGGATGGATGATGTATGGAAAAGGCAGATATAAGGGACAAAGTGTGTCAACATGAAGGCCCTTCTGTCTTAGAACAAAGCTGTTTCCAGGAGAAAAAAAGAAACGGAGCAAAGAAGGTAACAGCCATGAGTGAAGGACCCAAACTTTGAAAATATTGAAGACAGTAGTCCCCCCTTAACCACAGGGGATACATTCCAAGACCCCCAGTGGATACCTAAAACTGTGGATAAAACCAAACCCTATATATACTATGTTGTTCCTAGACACACATACCTATGATAAAGTTTAATTTATAAATTAGGCACAGTAAGAGATTAACAACAATAACTAACATTAAAGTAGAACAATTATAACAATATTCTGTAATAAAAGTTATGTGAATGTGGTCTCTCTCTTTTTCTCTCAAAATATCTTATTGTACAAGTTTAATGCCTTTTCCATCTTAACTAAGCAGTTATCATGCACTGTGGCCATAATTTTTGCAGTTTGAGGTGCAACAGCAAAACTAGCAAGCATTTCTTTTTTCTTCTTCACAATTTCATGGATAGAAAATTCATTCTTGCCATGGATTTAGCAACCTCAGCATACAATTTTTTTTTTTTTTATTAAGTCAAGAACTTTTACCTTTTCACTTAAAGAAAGCAATTTACGGCTTCTCTTGGGCACATCCAAATTGTCAGCGTCACTACCCTTGTGCTTTGGGGCCATTATTAAGTAAAATAGAGGCTACTTGAACACCAGCGCTGCAATATTGCCACAGTTTATCTGATAACTGAGATAACTGCTAATTGACTAACCGGCAGGATATGCTGGACAAAGGGATGATTCACATCCTGGATGGGCCAGAGCAGGGTGGCTCAAGATTTCATCATGCTACTCAGAACAGCATACAATTTAAAACTTATGAATTGTTTACTTCTAAAATTTTCCGTTTAATGTTTCTGGACTGCAGTTGTCCTCGGGTAACTGAAATTATGGAAAGCGAAACCACAGATAAGGGGTGACTCTTATAAAGCTAACCATATCAGTGTGCCCTGCCACGGTTGGCTAAGTAGAGAAGAGGGCAATAACTCACGAGCAGCGTTCCTTGCCTCCTTCTTATCAGCTCCAGCAGCTTTTGTTTCATTCTAAGAAAAAGAACAGGCGGCAGGGAGCTTCGGTATCCTCTCCCCCTTCACTGGATGAAGGGTAACTTCCAGCTCACCCTGGGCTTCACTCCCATCACTGAGACGCTTTTCCACCGCAGACACACTGACCTTCTTTTGGCATCTCTTACTGGCCAGGCTCCCTCCTACCTCAGGGCCTTTACATGTGCTGCTCCCTCTGCCATAAACATCTCCTGAGGGCAGGGGTAGGAATACAAGCTACAGATAGGGAAGGAACAGAAGAAATGAGACCACATCCCAAGACCAGGGACATGGCATGTGCCTAAGACTGAGGCAAATTTCCCCCTGCCCCTGCTCCCCACCACCAAGCTAATAAGCTTTCAGTAACAGATAATGGCATAGTACTATTGAGAGAGGGACAGCAGAGGAATAAGAGCAGGCAAAAAGGCCAACTCTGAATCACAGGGCAGAGGAAAAACCTGAAGCTGAGGGTTGAACGGACTTTGTACTGTCAAAACAACCCCACACAAGGTATTGCTACAAGATTTTAAAGTTATGCACTGAGGGTAAACACAGCAAAAATTCAGCCTTGCTTTTAACTAGATTAACTCAAGTCTTCTCACCAAAGGCCTAACAGAAGGTAAGATGTGCCCATTTCCAGGCATTAAAGATATTTACCTCAGACCCTAATGTCTTACCAAGATGCCTGGCTTTCAACCAAAAATTATGAAGCATACAAAAATCAAGAAAAAACAAACACAGTCTGAAGAAACAAAGTAATAAGATACAGATGTTGGAAGTTTATGACATGAAATTCAAAATAACTACAATTATTTATTAATTATTTACTAATATATTAAAGGCTCTAATAGAAAAAGTTGACAATATGTAAGATCAGATGGATAATTTCAGCAGAGATATAGAAACTCTAAGAAAAAGAATGGAAATGCTAGAAATAAAAAACACAAGAACAGAGATAAAGAATGACTTTAAAGAAATCATTAGTAGACTCAATACTGCCAAAGAAAGAATCAGTAAATTTAAAGGTAAGTCAGTAGAAATTGCCCAATGGAAACTCAAAAAGAAAAAATAGTGAGAAAAAAAAAGTAGAACAGAACAACCAAGATCTGTAGGACAATATCAAACAACCTGGCATATGCATAATTGGAATTCCAGAGCTAATAAAAGCTTCATCAAAGCGGGTAGGAAAGTTTGTTGCATCTGCCTGCCCTAGGCCCTCCCCATGCTCAATGCAGCACAGTACAATCAGGATAAAACTTCTCAACTCCCATCTGCTCCCTCAAGAAGGAAAAAAAAAGAGTGGAACATGCATCCAACATTCTGGCTTTTCAGGGTGCTGCACAGGGGACTGGTTTATGTCTTGCCCTACTTGGAGCACTGACAGGAACAGTGGCATAGTTTAGATGTCAGGTTGGGGGCCACTGAGAACAAAGGTGAGTGCCACTGCACACACGGCACCAGGGAGACTCCAGTACCGTAGACAGACACCAGAGCGGAACAAGATATTACGAGTTCCTAATAAGAAACGGGGCAAGCCTATTTAACTAGAATATTACAGACACAAGCCCAAAAATACATCCCCAGAAAAGTTTGAGAAGTATTCACAATCCCTAGTCAAGTTGATGGGTGAAGGACTTCCTCTGTGTGAAGCCAGTCCATAAAGACTTAAGAGGTGGCTGTTTCTTCAAATGTCCAAATCCCAGCAAAAGATCACAAAGTATACAAAGAAACAGAGAAATATGACTCATTCAAGGGAACAAAATAAATCTCCTGAAACTGGCTCTGAAGAAATGGAGATCTATGTATTACCAGAAAAGAATTAAAATGACCATTTTAGGGATGTTCAGTGAGCTAAAAGAGAACAGAAATAGACAACTAAACAAAATCAGAAAAATAATGCATGAACAAAATGAGACTATCAACAAAGAGATAGATTCTGGAGCTGAAGAATACCATAACTGAACTGAAAATTTCACTAAAGGGGTACAACAGCAAACTTGATGAAGCAGAATAAAGACTCAGCAAACTTAAAGACAGATCATTTTCAGACATTTTTAGGTCAAAGGATCAAAAAGAAAAAAGAATGAAGAAAAGTGAAGAGAGCCTAAGGGATTTATGGAACATTGTTAAGCAGATCAATATACATATGGGAGTCCAAAAAGAAGAGAGAGAAGGAGGGCAGAGAATTTATTTGAAGAAATCATGGTCAAAAACATTTCAAACTTGAGAAAGAAATGCAAGAATCTCAACAAACTCCAATTAGGATAAACCCAAAGGAACACAAACAGAGACACATTATAATTAAACTGTTAAACTTCATAATGAGAAAATCTTGAACGCAGAAAGAGAAAAATGAATTGTCATGTACATGGAAGATTTTATAAGATTATCATCAGATTTCTTTGCAGAAACCTGGCAGGCCAGAGGGATTGAGACGATATATTCAAAGAATTGAAGAAAAAACTACCAAACAAGAATACTATATTTGGCAAAACCATCCATCAAAAATAAAGGTGAAATTAAGACTTTCCCAGATAAACAAAAGTTAAGGGAGTGCATCAGCACTAGAAGTTCCCTATAGGAAATGCTAAAGGGAGTCCTTCAAGTTGAACAATGATACACCAGCAAATTTGATAATCCAAAATAAAAGGATAAATTTCTAGAAACATACAACCTATCAAGACTGAATTATGAATACACATTTTTCCAAAGAGGAAATGCAGATGGCCAATAGGCACATGAAAAGATATTATAAGCAAAAGCTTATAAGCTTTTGCACAGCAAAGGAAACCATAAATAAAACGAAAAGAGAACTTACAGATTGGGAGAAAATATTTGCAAATAATGTGACCGACAAGGGCTTAATTTCCAAAATATACAAACAGCTCACACAACTCACTAACAAAAAAACAAGCAAACAAAACCAATCAAAACATAGGCAGAACACCAAAATAGACATTTCTCCAAAGAAGACATACAGATGGCCAACAGGCACATGAAAAGATGCTCAACATCACTTATTATTAGAGAAATGCAAATCAAAACAACAATGAGGTATCACCTCACACTGGTCAGAAAGGCCATCATTAAAAAGTCTACAAATAATAAATGCTGGAGAGGGTGTGGAAAAAAGGGAACCCTCCTGCACTGTTGGTGGGAATGTAAATTGGTGCAACCACTACGGAAAACAGTACGGAAGTTTCTCAAAAAATTAAAATTGTGTTACCATACAATCCAGCAGTCCCACTACTGAGCATATATCTGGAAAAGACAAGAGCTCTAATTTGAAAAGACACATGCATCCCAATGTTCGTAGTGGCACTATTCACAATAGCCAAGACGTGGAAGCAACTTAAGTGTCCAACAACAGATGAATGGATACAGAAGACTTGGTACATATATACAATGGAATACTACTGAGCCAAAAAAAAGAATGAAATTTTGCCATTTACAGCAACACGGATGGACCTAGAGATTATCATACTAAGCAAAGTAAGTCAGAGAAAGACAAATACCATATGATATCAGTTGTATGTGGAATCTAAAATAGTTTGGAGGAGGTAGGAATGGGGTTTAATGTATAGAGTTTCAGTTTTGAAACTGAAACTGAATTTTGAAAATTCAGTAAATTTTGTTACATTTTTTACCATAATTTTAAAATTAAGTAAATAAAATGAAGGAGAAATAAAGACTCTCTCAGACAAACAAAAACTGAGACAATGCCACTGGCATTTTATGTTCAGTATATTTTACCAACATGCTTTAAAAATTTTTTAAAAACCCACCCTCAATCAATGTTCTACACTGTATTGATAAATTAGAAAAAATATCATATGATCATCTCAATAGATGCAGGGGGAAAAAAAAGATTTGACAAATTCTATGCAAACTAGAGAATAGAAAGGAACTTCCTGAAACATAAATGGCATCTACAAAAAACTTACAGTTAACATTATACTCAAGGACAAAGGACTGTTTTCCCCTAAGATCAGGAAAAAGGTACGTCCCACTCCATTTCAGGCTGTTCCCAACATCCTCATCTCCACCTGTCTCAGCTGCACTCAAGGCTCATTGACGCAAACCCACTCTCCAAAAGGAAAAAAAATAGATTAAAGGAAAGAAATAACTGCAACCTGCCCTAGGGATTCACGAGCCCCCAGCATCAGAGGCGTAAGCAGGTTCGCAAGACTGGTGGATGATTGACCTGATCCTTACCTAATCCAATGAGTGTTACAGAAAGCTTGCTGTGATGATAAATATAAATCTTAAAAGGGGATACATGATAATAGAGGGCTGAAATTTAAATCTGTATTTAAAAAAAAAAATCACCAAATCTATTTGAAAACAAGTCAATTTGTGTTATGCTGAAATTTTTGGGGGCTTTCAGATTTCTCCTTTTTAACCACATTTCTGAGTGCATAAAAATATCAGTTTTTTTTTCTTTCCACAGCCCTTGTACTCCAAAATATGTTTTTTTTTTTTTGTTTTTTTTTTTGTCCATCAGTATTAACTATTGGGATACTACTGGTTTTGTGTTTTTTTTTTTTCTTTGAGACAACAGTACATATAATAGAGGTACAATCTGTTGGATTTTTGTTTATGTATTTATTTCATTCCAGTTTGATTTATTTTAATTGTTGATACACAATTTTACAGAGACAAATGAAGCTTCTCTCTGATCATTTCTCCAGCCCCGCTCCTCCAGGGGTTTTATTTAGGAATTGCTCAGTTTAGAAATAACTCCTCCTCTCAGGATCAGATAAAATTTGTTAATTTGTTAATCATGAGACAGAAAATTCAGGAAATCTGGCCCAAAGAGCTTTTCTGTCCCTCTATTCCGTAGGAAAAACAGTGTCCAAAAAATGTAGCTATGCTCCACTGTCCCCACCCTCAGTGCGCAGTGGGGAGTTACCATCTATCTGATTGGTCTGAAGCCCAGAATTGCTCACATTACTAGATTTTGGGGTGGGGGGAATGGGTAACTGGATGGGTGGATGGGCAGTGACCTTCAACTGATCCTCTACCAGCAAGTTTGGACCACTCCCCAAAGTGGGGTTCTAGCCTCAGGGTAGCTCAGATCTCTCATCTCATTCAGGACACTGAATTTTTCTATCCTTGATAGAAATGTTAAGAAGCAGGAAGATTCAGAACTCTACAGAACTTGGCATGAGAATGATCTATATGGTCTCTGGCAGTTTTAAAACATGTCTGCAAATTCTCTGACACTCCTCCCATTAAGAGGTGAGTCCTATGTCCCTCCCCCTGCATCTAGGCTGAGCTTTGGTGACTGTTCAACCAGTAGACACAGGCCAACCATCCTCATTGCCTCTCTAGACCCCTGAAAAGGCTCATCAAGGATGTCATCGGGCTCAAGGCCCAGGATCATCCAAACCTGGTCCAGGTGCAGAAAAGGCCCTGGGTGCAGCCACTCGGGTACCACCCAGGAAGTACAGGTTCCCTTGGGGAGGACCAGTGGAAGAGAACAAGTGTAAAACCTCTTTTGAGGAATGTTACAGTAACATGAAGGTTGGCATGGGGTTGTGATGGAGATATAATGACATGCCTACAAACTGATGGGAATGACCCCAGGCAGAAAGGACCTTTGATGACCCAGGAAGGGAAGTGTTGCTGGAGTGATGTCCTTGAGCAGGTGAAAGGGGTGGACCCTTGTGCACAAGTGACCTTGATGGAGCACAGAGAGCTTCTTTCAGAGAGTGCCAGACCTATGATGGATTTCCCCCAGGGTCTCCCAACATAGGTGCACATCTTTTCTTTGACAGGATGCTGATTTTAACTGTGAAACCCAGGAGAACATCAATAATGCAGAGCCATATGGAGCCATGTGGAGCTGAGATCTGAGCTGAGAGGGGATTTGAAGATCATCTAGTTAAAGCCCCTTGGATGTGAAGTCCAAGGCCACTCAGTGGCTTAGAGGCAGAGTCTGGCCCAGAACCCAATCTCCCAACTCTGAATCCAGTTCTTCTTCCTCAAAGATTAGATCTGCTTCCTGCTCAGCTCCCCCAGCCTTTCTCCTTCCCCTTAGATTCTTTGATTGTCTCTAGAGTAGGTCCTAAGCAGCAACCCCACCCCAGGAAGCCTTGAAAACTCTGCATCCACACCACACGGACCCCCTCCTGGGATCCATCTCATCCTCCCGTTCTTTCTCCAATGTGTCTCCTATCGCCCACTCCCTCACCCCAGCCCTGTGTCCCTGTCCCAGTGACAGCCCTCGCGGGACCATCACCTTGCATCCTTCTGGCCTCCTAGCCCCACCGCCACCTCCCCAGCCTTGGGGAATGTGGCTTATCTCTGCATCCGCAGGGAGAGGCTGGGGCAAACGGGAAATTCCCGTACAAGCTGGGGCTTTGCGGCTCTATACAGCATGTCCTGAAACTGGTTCCAGAGTCCAAAGAGGTGCTCCGGGCAGAGGGTTCCTTGTCATACATGTTTGGGGAAAGCTGCAAACTACCTGGTTCTCTGCCTCAAGGCCTCTCAGAGTTTTTAATGCAGCTGGTAACCAAGGACGTGAAGCCCTGAGTCTGCCTGGCTGCCGCGCCTCCACCGCTCCGCAGGCTACTCAACCTCCAGGTGCCTCGGTTTCCTCCTCTGTAAAGTGGGGCAATCATAGAATCCACAGCACGGGGTTGTTGTGAGGATGGTATGAGTTCATCTACGTGTGAGCCGTGCCTGATGAAGGAGGTGCCTATGACACCTTCCGCTGTTCCCACCTTTATCTCCATCTTCATCACCATCCTTGGGGAAGGGTGATGGGCTCCTGCCATGCTCCAGAAACCAAATCCCCACCTTGGACCCTTGCCTGGTACCAGGGTCCCCACAACTTGTGTCACAGCCTTGCTCCTCTGGGGCTCACTCTTCCCCTCTCACCCCCTTTCTCAGCTTCCCCAGAAGCAGATCTTGCCACAAGGATTTGAGGGTGAGTAGTTTATTGGGGAGGTGGTCCAGGTAAGCATCAGGATGACTGGGGAAGTGAGACAGGGAAGGGAAGGAAGCCAATAAAAGGTGCGTATTTAGCAGGTGACTGCTGCAGGTGGCAGGGCCTCAGTCCCGGGGGCGGAGCAATCTGGGAGGTGATGCAGAACATACCTCAGAGCTGCCCCACCAGAGGGGAGGGGTGAGTAAACGGGAGGGTTTACCTCCAGCTCCAACCTTCACTGGCTGAGGGCTGGTCCTGGCCATCAACTCCTCGATGTTCCCAGGCCCATACGATGGATGGAGCAGCTCCTGTCTGCAAGGCGCACCTGCATACTACCCACTGATGAGACACCTGGCCTGGCCAATCCAATGATCTCTTACTTGTCACCAGATTCTGCAAATGTCAAGTTCAGCTTCTCATTCCCTATGCCTGGGGCTTCCCCCCAAACCCTTTCCTGCCTAACTTGTGAGAAAGCATGTCATCCAGACCCTTGTTCTTCCACATCCGGTTCACCTCATGGTCCACCCACCTTCCTGCCCAGAGCATCCTCAGATGATCAACGATGGGACGGACAGGGCTGGAAGCCAGGGTTCCCCATCACCAACCCCACCTGACTCAGGAAGTCATCTGGGCACCCAACCCAAGTAAAGCCTGCTTATTTATCTGAGCTCGTACTGTGTACCAGGAGTCATGCTGAGAGCCTCCTACAGCCCCTTCCCTGTGACCCTCACAACCGCCTGTGAAGGAGGGCTCATCAGCTCTACCTTCTGACTGGGGAAACTGAGGACCTGAGAGGTTGTGTCACCGCTCCAAGGTCACCTTCTGTCCTTAAGACACCCTGAAAAGACTCCTGCGGGAGTAGCAAGGGAACCTCCACACATCCCCACCCTCCCACTGTCCCTGTCTGCGGGGATGTGGTTTTCAGTAACCCCCGGGTACAACCCGCACTGCAGTCCCTCTTCCTAAATCCTTCCTGGCTGTTGTTTGCCTGGAATCATCCTGTTGATTCCCACCGAGTAAATGTCAGAGATCATCTCCAGGAACCAGAGGCTGGGACTTACGTGGCCGGCAGAAGCTGTGTGAAAGCCCAGCCTTGCTCCCAAGAGGGCCTTGTTTAACCACAGTCACCAGGGTGATGCATCTGCAGAAAGCCAGCCTCACTTTGGACTTCGCCACAATCACAAGAGACCTTGTTATCCAAACTGATCTGTGGGGGTCAAAAGGCTTTGGGTGAAGATCTCCATGGTGGGACCGCTGGCAGGTGAAAATGCAAGGCCATCAGCTGTTTGGGTGAAACACAACCATCATGAAATTTTAATTAAATTCTTATTTGTGTTTAATAACTGAGCACTGACTGCCCAGGCCTGACTCTGGAAGCAAAGGCAGGGCCTGCTTGCTCTGGTGGAACACTGCAAACTTCACAGTTGCACGAGGGGTAAATACAAGGCTGCCCCCTCACCCATGGCCCCTGAGTAACGTCTCTTCTTGGGGAAGTCAGCTTTCCTGTCTTCTGCTCTGGTCATCCTGGCAGAAGTGAGCAGGCTGGAGGAGGAAATGGGGGCAAGCAGCCACAGAAGAGCGCTTGGGGGAGGCGGGGAGAGTTGAGGGAACTGGGGAAAGACCATGGAGATCAGGGCTCAGCAGAACAAGGTATGAATCCTGAGTCTACAACTCACAAGCCAGGAGATCTTAGCAGGTGACTTTGCCTCTTAGAGTCTCAGTATCCCCAACTGTAAAACAGCCACTGTTAACTCCCATCTGGGTAGAAAGGCTAATTATTTTTTCCTTGCACGTCTCGCCTTGTCAGCCCACAAGTCCGTAATGTTCTCCTCCAACCCCTACTGTTTAACAGGCCTGTAGGGTACACTCGTCTAGGTTGGAAAAATCAGATCCCTTCTCCTCTGTTTGAAACGTGGGGATAAAGTCAAACAGCTTTGGAGAACCAATCACATCAGCCCAAGCGTCTGCTCATTATTTAGGTGTGGTCATGCTTGGTCATGAGAGAGCAGAGAGGCCAGTCTGCAAAGGAGATGAAGAAGATGGGCAAAGGGAAATGCAGATGAGTCATCCTGCAGACCCAGTCAGGGAGAAAGGCAGAGAGAGGCATGGAGAGTCAGAGAGGGTCTCTGCCATGTGACCTTCAGCTCCCAGATGCCTGGTGGGTTTCTACAGTTGGGATCTGAGGCATCCTCTATAGTCTAACCCTAAGCCCTGTTTCTGCTTGAGCTTTCTTGCATGGGTTTGTGAACCAGCTAGGACTCATTTATGGCTCATGCAAAAAGAGAATTAACTCAATGTCTGGTGTAATGTAAAGCTTGCAGGGTTAGAGTTGAGTCGGGAATAACTTGATGGGGCCTCCAATGATGTCATAAGATCAGAATTCTTTCTATTTCTCCTCTACACGTTGTCTTCATTCTCAGGCTACACTCAAGATGGTAAGAATAGCTCTAGACTATGGACTTCCAGGTTCAAGTTCAGTGGGAAGAATCTAGTTCAAGTTCAGTGGGAAGAGCAAGAGTAGCCCCAGTAAAAGTCTCATTGTAAAACAATGGCTCTTGTTTGGTCACAGGCCCGTCCCTGAGCCAATTACTGTAGCCAGAGGAATGGTCTGAATGGATTGGTTTAAACCTAGGTCATGTTAACTGCTACCAGGAGGTGGTATATGTCAGCAGTCTCAGTTACCGGTGAAACTAGCTCTTTTCTTTTCCTTTCTTTTCTTTTCAAGCTGTATTGTCAGTGGCACTATACCAGAAGGTAATGATATTATATGCAGGCACAGTGTATCAGAAACATCTGGGCTCTGATTCTGGCTCCAACATTTAATAGTCTGGAAATTTTGGCAAATGACTTAGCCTCTCTGAGCATGACTTCTCTAAGCCAGAGTTAACATCACCAATATCATTGGGTTGCTGCAAAAATTAAGTACCTTAACATATGCAATGTATTTAGCACAATGCCTAGCACACAATAGGTACCTGATGGATATTAGTTTTTTCTCCAACAATTTAGAAATGCTGTGTTCCAAAAGTTTTTTGCAACTCAGAACATACCGTTTCATTAAACTCTGCTATAGACTGGTTAGTCAAAACAAAAGCTCTAATAGCTTCTACTACTTATAACTATGAATAACAATGTTTCTTTGGAAAAATGTAGTCCAAACACCAGACACACGCAACACATCCTCCCTTCCCTAAGCCATTCCCAAGGAAGAAAATGTATTTGGGGCAGTACTCACAGCAGAGAGGGCGAAGCACAGTGGGACCAAGCTCCACAGACATAGGGAGTCAGGGCTGATGGAAAGCATGAATGTTTCAGATTCTTTTATTCATGGCCATTATAACAGTAATAATAATACCAATAATACCACTGGTTGGGGCTTACCGTGTACCAGGCTCTATGTGCGTCATCTCATTAATTCTCACAACCACCTTTTACGGTAAGGACTAATACTAGTCCCATCTTACAGCTGAGGGAACTGAGACCCTGCGAAGGTAATAAATTTGCTCGATCTCACAGGTTGGAGTGACTGACTCCAGCCCCAGCCCCTGACCACTGCCCTCACTGCCCCCCACTCCTGAGTGTCCATTTGTGCAGCTTTTAGGGCTCATTCTACAACCACCCTGGGAGGGAAGGGCTGATCCCATCTACAGATGAGGAAACTGAGGCCCAGAGAGGGGAGAAAACTTGCCCAAAGTTGCACAGCAGGGAAGTGGGGATCTCTGTGTGCCTGACTCCTCCTCTAGGGCTCCCTCCCCGGCTCCCCCCACTCCCAGCCCTCACAGAGGAAAGTGCAGAGATGAGACGGCTGGGGTGGGGGACTTCTCACTGCAAGCAGCAGTCTGGGCAACTGAGAAGCCTGTCCATTTATCCCTCAGCTCGTCCTGCCCTGACCGCCAGGCCCTTCCTGACATCACACCCGCCTTCTCCCCGCAAGAGCATGCAGCTGGTACTTCCCTAATGTGCCTGCCCTACTTATTACCTTCAAGGAGGGACTCAATCCAGGAGGTAAACACAAAAGACTTGCTTCTGATAATTGATGATCTCATGTCTCCCTTGGATGTAAATGGACCCCATAATAGTATGTCATTATCCTCTGTCGGGGACAAAAAAAACCCCAAACATCACACCTACGCCTGGGTCACAGGTGCTGGTACCCACACAGGGGTGCCGGCATCATCCAGAGGAAACAGGCTGAGGGTAAACAGCTAGAGCTTCCAGAGTCACTGGGTGGCTGATGGAAGCTCCTGGATGTAGGACACGTGGGGGGTAGGCAGGGTGGCCACCTGTAGCACTTGAGATCCAGCCAGGCTGAGGCCGGCCTCAGCTCTACCTGGCCCACAAGGTGAGCAGCAGGGGCCTGGCCAAGTGCTGGCCATCTCTCCAGACCTCCATCCCTGGTGCCACCTGAGCTGCTGGCTGCTGACCTGCCTCTGTTCTCCACACGGTCCAGCTTTAGTCCCTCTGCCTTGGCCATGGGATGTGGTGTCCCAGGCCTGGGCCTCAGTGTCCCCCTGGTCTTGCCAGCCTCAGCCCCATGCCCTGCCCCAGTGGGAACTGTCTTCTGGCCATGGTCCTCTGCGGTCCACCACTATGGCCGGCCGCAGAGCTGGGCCCAATGCGGACTCCGCACCCCGCTCCCCCCGTAAGAGCCCGACAGCAAGGACGGGAGAGCCTGGGCTCCCCTGCAGGCTCCCTCTAGGAGGTGCCCGGGGTGAACACTGGGGTTAACGCACGGGCTTGGGGTGCTTCTAGGTGTGCACCTGCTCCGCCACTTACTGTCTGTGTCATTCAGGCAAGTTACTAACCTCTCTGAATCCCAGCTTCCTCATTGTAAAATCCTTTTCCCTCTATAGACCTCAGTTTCCCTTCCATCAACTGCAAAAAAGGGTACATGTCACTGGCTCGTCCCCGTCTGTGTTCTCGGCAGCGTGTGAGCTCCACAGCGCAGGGCCAAGCCTGTCTTGCTCACCACCGTGTCCCGGTGCCCTGCACACAGTAGGCCCTCAGTAAACACTTGTCACACCGATGCACGAATGAGGAAGTATATAAGCTTGAGTCTGGCCACTGGCAGACTCTGGAATTCACCATGCAGCCCAGGCCTGGAGCGCACCTGTCAGAGGGAGCCCGGGTCCCGGCCACCAGCTGAGACGGTCTGCTCTCCTCCAGCAGCGTTGGGGGACCCAGCGCTCACCACACACCTGCTGCTAACCCGCCTTTCCTGCCCGCCACTGCGGCCCTCTCAGAGCCCCCACCTGCTGCTCTAGAACCCCTTGTGTGCCTCCTTCTGGCCAACCCCTTCCATGGGGAAGGTTTCCTCTCTCCTCACTGCCAGCCTGGCCCACCTAACTCTATGTCACCGCTGTCCCCTGCACTCTTCCTACCCAGCCCTCCCCTGCCTCCCAGCAGCCCCTGGCTCGTTGGGTGTCCAGCAGGGCTCAGGTCACTCCTCTGTGGGCCCGGCCTGTCCAGCTGCCCTCGGAGCTGTGTGACAAAGGCCCATCTGTCTCTGAACCCCAGGAGCAAGGATGTTGGATTCAGCCAGAGCAGCCCGGCAGGGCCCCTTCCACATCTGCACAGCCAGTCTCATTCTGGCAACCCCAAGAGGGGCCACAGAAGCCAGGGAAATTCACCTAGTGGGGGTGGAGGCTGGTGAGAGCTGGGGTGGAATCAGCAAACCTCCAAGTGGGCCAGTTCTTGTGCGCTTGGACGTGGGGCACATCCCTGGGAGACCCTCCTTGTTCCTCAGTTTTCTGGAGCTTGAGAATGTCCTCCTCGCCCAGCACCAGATGCCTCCGCAGGCAAAGGGCTGAGCTGAGGGCAGTTACACGGAGGAGTTAAGGTTCTGAATGACCAGTGGGAGCCAAGCAGGACTCAGCCCCTCAGTCATCCCTGGGGCTGGGGATGACCCGAAGATGAGGGAAACGTGTGTGTTTCCTCTCCTGTGAGATCAGGGTGGGCCTGGACCACCTCCAGGTCTCCGTCTCCCCCAGGATGCCACGATTCTCCTCACTCCTCCCGGGGTCCCTTTCCCCTCACAGAGCCCTTGGGGCAGCAGGGGGAGGGGCATGCCCCCCGAGGCCCCAGGGCCACACGTGGAGGGGCCAATGCCTGAACCAAGGCCGCCTGACTCCCCTCCACAGTGCTTCCTGCCCCGTCCTCTGGGTGATCTCAGCCCCCACGGCCCAGGTGTCATGAACACAGTGAGTCCAATCCCACAGAAGCCAAGCCTCAGAGAGGTTTTCACAGAGCTGGGAACCGACCCTGCTCTAAAGCCCATGTCCTCACTCAGACACTCTGGAACTGCCCCCTCATTTCCTGATTCTTTTTTTTTTTTTTTTTTTGTGGTTCAATTTATACCAAATTTATTTTTGCTCTTGGGATAGAAAATTATGTGGGTAGAACATCAAAATATAAAAATTGAACTCTTTCCCCATTTTAAATGCATTTCACTTATTCAAATTAAATTGTCCAATAAAAGTCAAAATTATTGGCTTTGTTGGACATATCAGTTTCATTAATATTTAAGAAACAACTTGGGTACAGTATGTCTACAGGGTAAGGTTCACCCAACCCACACACACAATACATATATATATATATATATCTGTCCTGACAGTAATTTCCATGTATCCCTCTCTCTGCACACTATCACTTCCTTTATAAATCTCAAGTCAGGCAATATCACCATATGTCCCTCTGTCCTCAAATTTACTCTTTTCTCTGGTTATTCACTCCATGTTTGATACGGGCATTTCCTGATTCTTGATCTTGATCTCCTCTATAGTAGTCACCTGGGGTTTCCTCCCCATCCCTGCCTCCATCTGTCTCCTCCTGCCAATTATGGACTCCTGATTTGAGGGATTTTTCCATTTTTTTTTGGTGGAGGGGAGGATCTGCCCCTCTCCATTCTCCTTCCGTGGGGCTGGGGTGGCCTCCACCCTCGTTTCCAGGGCTGGACCGTGTGACCCTGTCCTGGCCAATCAAAATTCTGCATTCCCCTAGCCCTGTAGGGCACCTATTCTGGTGAGAATAAACAATGAATAAACAAATGAATATGTAGCTTAGTGTCAGATTAATGCTATGAAGAGAAACAAAGAAAGGTAGGGGTAGAGAGCAATGAGAAAAGGACCTGAGCCAGGGATGGGGATGAGAAAGCACTTGATAGGGACCTGAAGAAAGTAAGGGAATGAGCCAGGCAGGGCGAAGAGTGAGTGCAAAGGCCCTGAGGCAGAAATATACCATTGACTGTAGAAGAGGAGGGGAGTAGGAGGAGGGCTCGGAGCAATGGGTGGCAGGAGGCCATCCAGGGCCACTTACAGACTGTGAGCTTTACACTAAGCAAGATGGGAACCCTGAGCAGAGGATGGACATAAACAGTTATGAACTATAATCACAATAATAATGGTCATCACCTATATACATGGTTACTGTAGGCCAGGCCCCTCTTCCGAGCTGGTCAAATATGCATTCATGGAGTCCTCACAACAACCCAATGGGCAGGCACTATTATCTCCACGAATTACAGATGAGAAGTCCAAGCTCAGAAAAGTTACATAAACCGCTTCAAGGTCACATGGTTAATAAGCGGCAGAACTAGGACTGGATCCCAGGAAATCTAGTCTAGCTCTTTGTTGCTGCCTCCATTTAAAAGGTTGATTATCCCTATTTTGCAGATGAAGAAAATGAGGGTCAGAAGTGGTTTGAGGTTCAAAGGTGGCAGAGCTGGGATTTGAACCCCAGTCTGTGTGGTTCGGTGCCCAAGCCTGGACGGCTGAGCCTGGAACCTGGCTGGGACCCTGCTGCCTTCACCCACCCTGGCTGGACCCAGGCAAGGGAGCCGTTCCCCCTGGGTCTCTGGAGTCCCCTGTCACTGTGGCCTTGAGCTCCGCCCCAACCCACAGGACTTGGCTCCTGCACCAGCCTATCTCCTCCGTTCCTGACAAACCCCAAGACTGCCCCTGACCTGGGCCCTGGGCCCAGGCACGTCTGTGCTCCACTAGGTGCCTCCTGGATCCGGCCCTGGGACACCAGCTGCTCTTGCTAAGTCTTATTAGTAGGTGTCTCGCGTGCTCCAGCGGTTGTCAGCCATGAGGTTCAAAGCACACAGCTAGTTCATCAAAGCTCCCCCATGGGGAGGGGCAGCCTTTCCGCGGAACACTGCTGGGTTTCAGAAAGGAGCGGCCTCTCCGAGAGGCTTGGGGACGGCCAGGCCAAGTCTCCCATCACCTCTGCCACCACCTCATCAAAGGGCGCAAAATGGCAGGCTCTACCAACAGGGCAGCCGCCCGGCAGGCTGAACCTTCCCTGAGCAGAGCAGGAGGTCAATGACCAACGGCGCAGACTCCCCAGCCGAGCCCTCTCTCCACCCGTGGGGAGGGCCGGGCTGAGGTGGGAGGTGCGCAGATCCAAGTGGCCTGGTGGCAGCAGGAGGACAGTTGTCACCAGCGGGGGCTGGGTTGGACTTGGTCAAGAGAGAGTGGAGTTTGCTGGTTCGGAGCCCCGGCGCTCCGTGCACGGGATGCTCTTATGATCATAGCAGACACTGTGGGTGACCCGCCCGTGTCCCCTGGGCACTCGCCCTCACACACCAAGGAAGGCGGCCCCCTGAGGACAACCGCAACTCTGTCCTCCTGTTTCCTCCACTAGAGCACGTCCAGTGACATTCACTCACAAAACAGAGTGTCCACTACGCGCCGGGAGCTGTCCCAGGCTTGGGGACACAGCTCTGAGCGGGCCAGGAAAAGGCCTGTCCTCGTGGAGCTGACATTCGGTGGAGAGACGGACAGGAACAGACACAGCCACGTCCAGAGGCAGGTGGTGACACTCACTAAGGGAACACAAAGCAGGGTGAGGGGACAGAGGTGACAGCGTGCGGGTCAGAGGCCGATGTGGCCTCACTGTGCACAGAGCGAGGGGGGACCAGGGCTCGTCCTGCCTGAATCCCCGGCCCCGCGCAGAGCCGGGCACGGGCTGCCCTCGGCCAACACCTGCTGACTGAGCATCCAGAGGGACGGAGCCCCCTCCCCGGGCCCTTGTGTGGGGAAGGGGCGGACAAGAGGGGCGGGTGGGGTTCATCTTTGTCCTCCGCCCCAATGAGATGTCTCCACACGACTGCGTTCCTGGAGAACTGGGGCCCCTGCACCCCGTTTTTCCAGGATCTCCGGGCTCAGAAACCCCGCTCCCAGTGGGGGCAGAGCTGGGGTGGGCACTCAGGAAACACCACATCACATGGCCAAGAAAGTGACCCAGGACTTGATGTTCCCCTGGAGAACAGCTGCACACGGCCCCCTCCTCACCCTCCCTGCCCGGAATCTCCACAGCCCCCCATTTCCCTTGGAGTACGTGTTTCAAGCACATTGTTTTCTCCTCTTGATAAAGTGTGATTTATTTAAGGTTCTCTGATGGTTACTTCATGTCTCCAAAGCCTACTTTTTACTGGAAGATCAATTCCAAGAAAACACCCCAAGCCTATGGAAGTTAGATGCATTAACAAGCGCTAAGTGACCAATCACCCATGGAGGGGCCTTTGACTAAGACCAGGAAGTGACAAAAACCCAGACTGGGCAGCTCTGCTGGGAGCCCTGGAGGGCCGTTCACAACAGGGTTTTACAAGTCTTAATTATTTCTCCTCCAGGGAAAATTAAACTTCATCTGAGTTCAGAAAGGATGATTAAAGAGACCCATCAGAGCGCAAATCAGTCCTGTGTGGTGAATGGAGGGGTCCCTCTCAGAACAGCCTCTGGTTCCCACAGTCTCTCTCTCTCACACACACACACACACACACACACACACACACAGTTTGAGCATCGGGCATGCTCACAAGTGCAGGGGCAGCGAGGAGTGAGAGGACCGGAAATGCCACCTCAATACCACAATCCATCAGGAAAGGGGGCCACGCGTGGATCTGAATCAGCAGAGACCATTTCTAGAAGCCAAGGGAGGGCTGGGGGTGGGGGAGGGGACAGTGTCCTAATTCTAATACATTAATAGGGATATTGTTTCCAAAGACTCTGATTTCTGGGAGTGGACAAGGGACCAGGGCCTCATCTGATGCCAGAATGCCCTTAAAATATATATATATATATATATATATATATATATATATATATATACAACATGGACTGCAGTATTGCCATCAGCTCTCAGCCACTGGGAACTTCTATGTGCCAGGCCCTGTATTATCTTATTCGCACCTTGCAATTACCTAATGCAGTAAGTAATATTATTATCCCCATTTTGCATGTGAGAAAACTGTGGCTCACAGAGTTAAAGTCATAAAACTCTCAAGCTTCAAATCAAAGTCAAGTCTGTCTGATGCCAAAGCAGAAACACTTCACTTTACTATTATGCTTCCCTCTGTTTGCATACTCCCAAATGGGGAGCTCACCACCTCCCAAGATAGCCCATTCCCTCTCTGGACAGATTGAAATGTTGGAAAGTCTTTCCTTTAGGCCACACTGAGGGCATCTACTTCTTCTTCCATATTTGAAGATAATGCTCTCATTCTCTAGAGATGTTTTACCCCTGGGTTCTACAACCCCACTCCTCAGGACTCCTGGTGATTCTTCCTGAACAAGGGGACATGGGGTTGGGCATGGATAGCTGGATGAACTCTCCTAGATTCCCTGCCCTGATTTTTATTAGAGGTCTGAATGATGAGATTTGAAAACACTCATGGTAAAGCGATTACAAAATTGGCCACAGTTCCCAACTCTTTCTTGTGTCCATGCTCTTTGCAATATGACTTTGCAGTTCTTCCCAGCAAGAGGTAAAATCTATATCCCCACTTCTTAGTCTGAGCTGGCCTTATAACTTACTTAGGCCAATACAATGCTGCAGAAGTGACATTGTGCCATTTCTGAGCCTAAACTTCGAGAGGCCCTATGTACTTCTGCTTTCTTTTTTGTAACCTGTCTTCATTATGAGAACAGCTCTGGACTAGCCGCTGGAGGATGAGAGAACATGAGGAGCAGAGATAAGCCGTCCCAATGGAGGTCATACTAGACCACCCAGCCTCCAGCCAACACACCCGGCTGTCCTGAGATACTAATGACCCCATCCAGGACCAGCCAAGCCCAGCCCACAGCAGCAGAACCACCCAGCAGACCTACAGACTCCTAAGCTAAATAAACGCTTGTTGTTTTAAGCCTCTAAGTTTTGAGATCACTTGTTATGCAGCAGTAGCTAACTGATACACCATACCTCTCTGATCCTGAGGTAGTTGTGCCCAGCCATCTTTCAACACTGCATCTAGTACATTTCCTCTTCCAGATTCTCTCTCCACCACCATCTTTACTCCTGAAAAACCAGAGGAATTTCTCCTACGTGTAGAAAGACAATAAATAGATAGTTGCTAGAACCCATGTCTCCCTTCAGGCATTCCTTCATTCAGTCATTCAACAAACATTTATTGTATGCAATGTTCATGATCCCTGCCATCACAGCACATGCAGGGGATACCAGCACTAAAGAAATCACTGCAAAAATAATGACATTGGAAAGAAATAGCATTTCATTGAGTTTGCATGAATTGCCCCAGCCTGACATTAAGTTGCAAGCTCAATGCTCTATGAAAGAGTAGGTGCTCACAGAGGGCACCTCACACCGGTAAGTGAAAAACTAGCTTGCCCTGCATGGTGGGAACATCCGCTCCAAATCACAGGAAGAGCTAGTGGGCCTTGCCAAGTTTCTCAGAACCGGGCTGACACACACTGGGGCTTCTGCCAGCAAGACAGGCAAGAGCTCCATGAGTCCACATGCCTCCCCCACAGGACACATGCTAACTGGGAGCCAACCCAGAGAGGAAGAGGAGGCGGCAGCCAGAGGTCAACAAGGAGAACAAACACTGTCCAGCAGGACCTGCCAACGTGAGAGGCACTGTGGCAAGCGAGGAAACCACGGCCGTGAGAGCCAGACACGCAGGGAGTGAGTAGTGTGACCCTTGTCCAGTTACTCCACCACCGAGAGACACATGCAGATAGTAATCACCCATTCTCAGGGGCTTAATTTTTTTTGTATGAGAATCAAGTAAGATCGTAAATGTAAAGGAGCAGACTCAGGTCCTGATACATGTTAACAAATGTCCACTCCCTCATTAATAAATCTGTAGAAGGCAGAGCATGGAAATTCCGAGAGGTGTGGGAAAGTTGGAGACTGTAAATCTGAGTGTCCTTTTTTTTCCTCTCACCTCAACCTTGGACCAGGCTTCTCGCTGTCCAGTCCCCTTTACACTGAGCGCTCTCCTGCCCCCAGGCCCAGGCTCCCTTGCCCAGCTTACACAGAGAAGCCACCTCCCCGTGCTGCCTCCAAAATTGTCTCCTGGGCCATTTCCAGTGGTTTTCCCTTTATATCCAGAGGCTTCGCTCTCTTCCCTGCTCCTCCATTGGGCCTGGATTCTCTCTGATGCCATTTTCCCATCTTCCCCACTAGGCTGTGAACATCCAGGGATCAGAGAGCATGTTACCTCTGTGTTTCACGTGGTACCTGGTTCATGGCAGGCTCTCAGGGGATGATGTGGACCAGGAAGGGGAGCTCTGCTTTTCTACCGGTCACCAGTGGGGGCTCCTCACCAAGGACCAGATCCAGCTGGATGGAGCAGGGGCCCTGCGCAGAGCAGGGGGTCCCTGTGTGTCAGGAGCGTTTCTTTATCAACTCATCTAGGTGCCACAAAAGCCGGAGGGCAAGAATTACCCTGTTTTGTTGAAAAGGAAACTGATTCAGAGAGTAACTTGGCCAAAGGCTCGTGGCTGGTAAGTCTCTGGGCTGGGTCTGTGTCCAAGTCACAATGTTGCTTCTTGTGTAATCACATAGAGACCGCCCAGTTATAAGTGTGGTTCTGCAGATTCTCAGAAGATGGAAGTACGGAGGGGCTTTTATTAAAGACAACCCACCCAGGAGAATGGGTCGGTGTGGGAACGTGAGAGGTTCTCTCCACCCCCAAATGATGCCAACCTGGGTTCAAATCTCAGTTGTCAGTATGGAGGACCCTCAAAATATTAAAAATAGAATTACCATATGATCCAGCAATTCCATATCTGGAAGTATATCCAAAGGACACAAAAACACTAACTCGAAAAGATATCTGCACCTCCATGTTTATAGCAGCGTTGTTTACAATAGCCAAGACATGGAAACAATGTAAGTGTCCATCAATGAATGAATGGATAAAGAAAATGTGGCGTATGTATACAATGGAATATTATTCAGCCTTAAAAATGAGGAAATCTTACCATTTGAAACAACAGGGATGAAACTTGAAGGCATTATGCTAAGTGAAACAAGTCAGACAGAGAAAGACAAATACTGTATGATCTCACTTACATGTGGAATCTAAAAGAAACAAAGAAAAAAATCAAACAGAAAAATAGCTCAGATCAGACTCGTGGTTCCAAGAGGAAGCGGGTGGGGAAGGGGAATTGGAGAAATGTGGTCAAAAGGTATAAACTTCCAGTTACAAGATAAATAAGCACTAGGGAGGTAACGCACAGCATGACTATAGTTAACACTGCTGTACGGTATACATGAAAGTTAAGAGAATAGATGCTAAGAGGTCTCATCACAAGAAAAAAAGGATTTTCTTCCTTTGCATTCTCTTTCTATCATATCTATGTGAGATGGTGCATGCTAACTAAACTTATTGTGGCAATCATTTCACAGTACATGTAAGTCCAGCCATTCCGCTGTACACCTTAAACTTATACAGTGATGTATGTCAATTATATCACAATAAACCTGGGGAAAAATCTAGTTGTCTCACTTATAACTGGGTGACTTTGGTGCATCACTTAATGCCTCTCAGTTTCCTTGTATTCGATACTGGGCAAAAATGGCTGACTGGATGTCCATGGAGCTTCCAAATGTATGTTGTTCCATTTGTATATTCCATATGTATGTATGTTCCATGACATTTGTAAAAGCATGTTGTTTGTCTCAATAAAATCTGGCTGAACCTGGGATTGGATGCCCAGGCCACAACCCCCGCAGCCTTCCCTCTTGTCTGGTCTGCTTCCGTCCTTTTGGAAATAACAGAGAATAACATCACACAAGGATCCTCCATTACCCATATGCCCTTTCTCAAGTGACCAAAACTGCCTGAATTAGGCACCGTCATTCACAGGGATGGCCAAGTTTCCAGAAGCATCTTTTGTTCCCCCTGTCTCCTTTGTCCTCCCTCTCCCCACATGTCCCTCTCTCCAGTGAGGATTCCACATCTCTTGTACGATAGCTGAGCACATTTGCAGAGAGTTGCTAATGGCTGGTCAGGTCCCTCTGAGGACTAATGCATATTCCCTATAATGACGTTCATTAGTCTATCCGACATCAATACTGTTCTCAGGTTAATGTTTGGCTTAATGAGGCATCTATTTTCAGTTTGAAAACTATTGAAGAAGCATGTTTTTCTCCCCGTGAGCTAAGCTGACGAATAGATTAATCCTAGACTAAGAAGATGAATCTAACTGGCTTGTTTTTATTCTAATCTAACTTGTTTTTATTCTTTAGTAATGGCTGCCTTGAATTCATTTGAGTTCACCTGGTTCTTTCTTATGGAAATAAACAGGAAGATGTTCCCTGATTGGTTCTGTGATCTGTCCCCCATTCATCTGGTTTTTTCCCTTTCTATCAGCTCTCAGGAAATAAAAAGAAATAGTACCAGTGTATGAGGAGGTGGGGAAAGCATGCCTGACATTGAACAGGAAGAGGGGGCTAGAGTGTGAAAGGGAAGCTCTTGCATGGGGACCGAGACAGAAACCACAGCAGACAGAGCAGGGAGTCTGGCTGGCCCATCTCTGTCATTGCGGGCTTTGTGGGGTTCACTGTTGTGCCCAGCATCTAATCGACACTCAGTAGACATTTGTTGAATGGGTGAAATAGATACTCAACAAATGGCTCTTACTGTTATTCAAGGAATCACATGATCTCCAGAAGGAGAAGGCGCCCACTGTCTCAGATACATAGAGCGGGTGAGCCGGTGTTCATGACTCTTGGCCCAAAGCCAAGGATGACCTAAAGGTCAATTTTCTTTGCTGACTGGACCAGTGGTAAGACCACGTCTCTCCCCCTGCAGCTTCTGAGAGCTACTGCTAGCCACGAGATGCCAGCCAGAACATACCACCCTTCCTCCCAGGAATGGGCTACCAGGTCATAACAATTTGCCTGCGCCTGGCCAAAGTCGGACAGCACAGAAGGGCTCCACACACTTCTGTGCCCCATCCCCTGCTTTCTCAGTGACCAGAATTCACTCTGGTTACAAGACCAGCCCTGTTTTTATTGCTCTGGTAGGTGGGGGAGGGGTGTGGTTGATGAGTGTGGGCTTTACAGGCAGAGACAGCTGATTTCCAATCTCAAGTCCCCCACGTGCCAGCTGAGAGGCCTTGGCAAGTCCCTTCACCTCTGAGGTTCCATACCCTAAATTTTAAATGGCAATGACATTTTCTTTCTCGGGTTGCTAAAATGTTTAAATGAAACCACATGTATAAACTGGCTGGCACAGTGAGTGCTCAGTGACTGTGGAGAAGGGATTGAAAAGAGGAGGATTTGATATCATCAAGCACAACTGGCATTCTACCTTCATCGTCTTCAAATCTGTCTTCCCTGCTGCTGGTCTGTTCTCTGACTTGGGCTGATTCCGAACTGTGAGTCTGATGCATTGGGTTCTCCCTGACCTTCCTGACCCGGGTCCCCCATCTTCCAGGCTGCCCACCACAGTCCTGAGAGTGCATCTAGGATCTTAGATGACAGCCTGACCATGACCCCTGAATGTTACTTCTTCCTAATATACCTAACACCTATTCACCGCCAGTTGCCTCCACTCCTTTGGGAAGCCAACTCCCCTCCCCAAACAGAGTTCACATGGAGATGTTGAGGCCGATGGGAGAGACCTTGGCTTTGGTGTCCCCGATGCTAGACTATCCCCAACCGAGGACAGACACAGCCAGGTAAACACAGTACAGGAGCCCTCCTCATCCACCTTTTGGGAACTCCAATGTATTGTGGTGCTTCTGTCCTGTTTCCAAAGGCACCTGCCATCTGCGGTTCTTAAGGCTATGGGAAGAGGGGATACAGTAGTCTGGTAGGGTGGGTCAGGAGAGAGAGTGATTTTAGGGTAAAGGAAGTGCCTCCTCCCCTTCTTGGCCTTAGATGTCCTGTTGCAGGCCCTGTTGTCTCCTTCAGAACCATGGACAGCAGCCACAAAGCCCTAAGCCCTTACCCAACACCAGAGATTAACACGGTGGAGAAGAACCTCAGAGACCATCTCAGGTCAACAGTACATTTTGTGAACAAGTCCTAGGAGAATTGTTTAGAAGTGACGTGGTTTAATGAAAACGTCACTGGACTAGAAAGCTAAAGCCTTGGGTCTGCTATGTGACTTTGAGCAAAATATTTCCCCTCCGTGAACCCCAGCACCCCCAAATCCATCATTCTAAGATGTCTGCTTGGAGACACAAGAGGTGGGTAATAATAGTTCACAGTTCTTATTCTGTCCCTGTATGAGAAAAAGTGTCCCAATAGCCTGGTAGACCTACTGATGACCTACTGTGTTTTTGCCTTGCAGGCATTTTATTCCTCCTCTTCTACACAGTAGTAATTTGATGGCTGGCTAATCAACATAGCCATGTTCACAACATCAAACTAATTAGAGATTTCCCGTAAAGCTTGTTTGTAAAGAACTTCATGAAACATCCATAAGACCTCCCAGCTCCCAGATTCAGAGAATATTCCAGCTAGAAGGGCATTGGCAATTGTTCTATCCACCCCCTTCATTTTCTAGTTGAGGAAACGGAGGCTCAGAGAGGGAAAATGAGTTAGTGGAAGAGCTGGGACCAGAAGTGGGATTGACTCTTGGCTTCCGGCCAATACCCATGACCACTTCCCTCTGTGGGTGGTGAGGAAATTGACCGAAAACATTTTGGTCGTGTCACTGAGCTGAGAATCGTGAAAGTGTACAAAGCAATGATGCTGCCATTTACTGACCATTTGCCATACAAGTCTCATGATAATCACAGAAAGGGGACACCATTGTTGGCTCCACCATAAAGCTGAAGAACCTAAGGCTCAAAGAGATTTGTGGATAATTGGAAAGAAAAATGAACAAGACACCTGGGTCTTACTTATAGCAAACCTCACATTTTTAACCACTCTGTTCCATCCACTCTCAAGGGGCTTGTTTTGCTAACTCTTATTTCACCCTTACTCTAACTGCCATCACTAACTCAGCGTACTTTATCTGAAACTTGTTCTGTTTTCGCACAGCAGGTCCCGCATCCCAGGAAATCCCTCAGTCCCAGGCAAACCAGGACAGTTGATGACTCTACTATATAACTCCAAACTGCACCCAAACTGTCACCCATTCCCACATCTCTGCTTTTCCAGCTGGTGGAATGCCAGGCATGGGACATCACCCCAGGGTGTAAGTATTACGCAAAGATTTGGATGGCAACATTCTTACTAACATAAATACAACTATGTTATGGAGTCGACTGCAAAATTCACAGAGCTTTTAGAGATAAACCATCAGTCTTTAGGATGTTTTATTCATGGGGGGAGCATTTCCATTTATGCCTCTAGAGCCCTGGAGGAGCATTCACCCTGCCTTTTAGAAGTATACTCACACAACAGGTCACCTTGATCCTAACCTTAAACTTGGTCTTTGCATTGACCGAGCCCTTACCACTGTCTTGCATTAACCCCAGTTTAGAATATTGAACCTAAATGTAACCCCATTTGATCCATGAAACTGATCTTGACTTTTGGTCTTTGAGCTGATCCTAATCTGTCTCAACCAAAAGCCATTCCTGGACTCCTAAGCCTAAGAAATAGACACAGTGTTATGTCTGGTGTTAGATATAGTTGGATTTGAGGACCAGCTTTTCTACTGACTAGTGATGTCACCTTGCTCAGTCTCCATTTCCACATCCTTCAATGTGGGTGATCACCTATGTCAGATGGGATTATTCACACAGAATGCTCAGGACAGGGGCTGGCACAGGGCAAGGAGTCAAAGAATTCTTAATGGGAGTCTAACCTTTACTTTAAACTTACCTAAGCCTGCTCCAGCCCTTCCCAGCCTGTCCCCAGTGCTCACTGAGATTATGACCGAAATCCAGACCTAAGCACCTGCCCCGTGCAGCCTCTGGATTTATCATGCTGGGGGACCCGCGCCCCATGCTGTTAGGACACTTCCACTCTCTCCTCACATTATGTCTTGTTAAGAATATTTCCAGAAATAAAAAAAATCCCCCAAAAAGCAAGTAGTTTTGAAAGAGCATCTGCAAAGTGACTGGAGAAAATGGACGTCAGGAGCTCAGAAGGGCAGCAGAAGGCTGTGTGGCTGTTTTGGTCCTTGAAAGCCTCTCACCTCGACAATCTGGGCCAGGCTACAAGCCCAGTCTGTGCCCCAGCTCTGCCCCCAACTGTCGTGTAGCCTCAGGTCAATCACTTACCCTTTCTGACCTCGGCTCCCCGCTCTTTAATAAATTCCCTGGGCCAGAGTCTAAGGCTCCTCCAGCTCTGACCTCCAGGAAACCATAGTTGGCTCTGACTCCAGGGCATGGGTCTTTTCTATTTGTAGGTCTCCTGGGATTTCATCTGCAAAGCCTCATTTTTATTTCATTTGCAGCCAGTGCATCCTCACATGCTCCCGAGAGAAGCAGGAGCCCTAACTCTCTGAGTCACCTGGATTCCTGTCTCTGAGGCCAGGCTTCCTGAGCCCACGTTTCTCAGGGCAGGGGCATGGGAAGGACCGGGAGAGGCAGACCAGTGTTCAAGTCTGGATGAGGGCGCCCACTAGAGTGACCTCAGGCACACACCCTACCCTGTGTCTCAAGTCCTCCGTTTTGATAAAATGAACTCAGTTTTCTCCAGAACTCTCACAGTTTGATAGTTCGTGAAGCTTACACTCTGCAACACCCTCACCTGAGAGTCATTCAAAACCCACCTGCAGAGGGCCCCCCCTGTACCCCAGGCCCTGCGGTTAGCCCTGGAGATAGAGGATGCACGAGGCCCTGTTGATCCCACTGAGTGACACTCTCAGCCCCATGGGGAAGGGAACCGGATGGAGTAATGACACAACTCCATGGGCAGAAGGCCAGCGTGAGGTCAGCACAGCGCACCGCAGGACCCGGGGCTCTGTCCACTTTGGGTGTCAGGAGAGCTCCCCAGGGACCTGCACACACCTTCCCTGTGGCCTCCAAACCTGCTCCACATGCATCACCACCTGCGAGGCCTTGGACACGTCATCCCCCCCAAGGGCCTGTTGCCTGGTCTGTCTCATCCAGGTATCAGCTCAAACGCCACCTCCTCCAGGCGGCTTTCCTGGACCCCAACCTGAAGTAGCCCCAGTCACTGTCTTCCACGTGGTCTGGAAATTACACTTTTTTAAAATATTTATTTATTTGGCTGGATCTTTAGTTGTGGCATGCATGTGTGATCTAGTTCCCTGACCAGGGATCGAACCCAGGCCCCCAGTATTGGGAGCACGGAGACTTAGCCACTGGACCGCCAGGGAAGTCCCTGGAAGTTATATTTTTATTTGTTACTTGTTTATTGTCTGAAAGTCCCTGACCCCACGCATACCAGATGAGATCCTTTTATTCATTCACACAGTAAACATTTCTGTACCAGGCCATGTTCTAGGAGCCAGAGATTCAGCGGTAAGCAAAACCGTCTAACAACCTTTCCTCCATAGAGCCTGCAGTAGATTAGATTGCACAGAGATAGCAAGGTAAATATGTAAAATATGGAGAATACGTCAGACAGTGGTAAGTGCAGGAGATTAAACTAGGCAGGAGGAGGGGTGAGAAGTGCCAGGAGGCTGGGGTGCAGTTTCACACGGGGGTCAGGAAGGGCCTTTCTGGGAAGGACTCATGTGAGCACACACCAGGAGGACATAAGCCTGTGGGCCATGAGGGTCCCTGGGGGGAGCGCCCCAGGCCACGGGAGCCACAAGCAGAGGTGGGAGGCGGGAGTGTGCCCAGTACACCCGAGGGTCAGCAAGGAGCCCATGTGGATGGAGCGGAGTGGGGGAGGGGCCCCGGGGGGTGTGGGGGTCGAGGAAGGGCTCTGGCTTTACCCTAGAAAGATGGGAGCTGGGGAGGGCACGAGCAGAGGAGAGAGGTGGGTGTCCAGCGTTGTTAAAGTCTCTCCCGCTGCTCAGTGGAGAAGAGACCATAGGAGGCAGGAGTGGAATCAGGGAGATGATTGGGCGGAATAATCCAGGATGTGGGTGATGGTGGATCAGATCGGGATAAGAGCATGAGGGTTAGAGATGCTGAATTTTTTTTAAGTATTCAGCACAGCTCCTGGTACACAGTAGGTCCTCAGGAGATGGCAGCTGTGATGATCAGTGTATGGAAGGTGCTGAGAAATCTGAAATGAAATCTTCCGGCTGCCTGCCCTCATCTCTCTGAGACCCAGTAACTGTGTTTCCAGTCTCTCAAAGGGGATTAAGAAATATCCTCAGGCTACAGATAGAAACTGCCAATGACACAGTGAGGGTCTAAGTCACTTGCCAAGGTCTCTGAAACCGTGGAGAAAGACGAGAGGGCCAGATTATATAAGTGATAAAACACTAACATTCACACATTCAACATGTGCTTGAAAGATGCACACCCAGAATATTTTTAAGGGAAAGTTAACCTTTAAAAATGATTTGGTCTTTCTTGGTTTAAAAAAAGTTTGAGAGGTAAAATACATACTTGTGTGCTGACTTGAATTTTCCCAAATGAAACCCTTTCCTCTTGTAATATATTCTGTCTTTGGGATTTTAACTGGATGTAATTACATCAAGAGCCATGTTATATTCGCGTGGGCAATAGATCACATGCATTTCTTTAGGATTGAAACTGACAGCCAGTTTAGAATAGAAAACCTGGTTGGGTATGTGTGTATGTGTATAATTTTAAAAGAAAAAAAATTCCTAGAGCAATTCAGCCACTCAAAGCCGGCCATCCAGTTTGTTGAGTTTTATTTTTGATGAAAATATCTGGAGAGAATTCGAGGCAAGGTCAGAGGTGACCTAGGAGAGTGGAGAGATGGAGCCCAACAGAGCAAGAAAATGAAGCTGGGGTTAGGCTGGGGCTCATGTGTGGGCGTCAGGACTCGGCCCCAGACTGGCAGGGTTACCTACAGCCCATTGCTCCTCCTCTCTGGACCTCAAAACAAGGGATAATTCCATCTCTAAGATTCCTTTTTTCCAACTTCTAAAATTATAAATAAGCCAAAGAAGAAGGAAGGTAAATGAGGAAGGAGTGGCGAGGAGGCAGGAAGGATGATCCTATTGTGTTGGCCGTTTGATTGAAAGAACAAAAGTGAGGCGGAGCAGGAGGACCCTGAGTTCACCTCCCCTCACAAACACATCAAAAATACAACTATATGTGGAGCAACTCTCGCTGAAAAAACCTGGAGACTGGCGGAACAGCTCTTCTACAACCAAGGCTGGGAGAATGATCCCCACGGAGTCTGGTAGGAACAGAGGAAAAGTGATCTCATTGGGACCCGCACCCCTGGTGGGGGACCCAGAAGAATAGGATATCACAGGCTCGGGGATCCTTCCTGGGGAGCGAGGGGTTTGAACCACATATTAGGCACCCCAGACCTGGGGGTCCGACACTGGGAAGACAAGCCCCTTTAGCTGGTTTGGAAATCAATGAGGCCTACTGGAGGGCTGTCAGAAGCCTAGACTCCGCTCTTGAAGAGCGCCCACACAGTCTTGCTTACTCCCAGTCACAGCATGGAGGCAGCAGACTGAAAACTGCCTGGGGCTCTGGCCAGCTTGCCAGGACCACCCCAGAGGGCCCCCCCAGCCAGCACCAGGCTCCAGCTCCAGCCCCTCTTGTTCCAGCACTGCTCCCCACTAAGGTGGAGGCTGCCATTGCCAATGAGAGTGTGCACACTTAGAGGGAATAGAGCCAGATCAGACACCGCCTGGCCTCTCACCTCCCTGCCCACATTTAGAAGGAGCGAAACTAGCTCCTGGGTGGAGACCACCATCACAGGTAGGAGCAAAATAGGTCAGTAGTGTGTCGCCAGCCCCTCAGGTGCCAACCTAGCCTCTAACCAAGGCATACGCACTGGGGAAAAAGTGAAAGCCCCAAGCCTTCAGGTGCCGGCCATGACCCCAACCAAGTCAGAGACTGCCATCACAACTAGGAGAAACCCAACTCCCTAAAGGCTCCTGCTCTAGCCCCACAGACCCCAACCCCACCCCCCATAGGGTGGTGATGACCATTGAGCATAGGAGAAACTCCAGCTCACACCTGGCTCTGGCTCTGGCTCTAGCCCCTCCAATTCCAGACCTCCCTCCAGCTACAGGTGGTAGCTGTCAGCAAACCCCCAGAGAAGACACGACCTGTGCTCATTTCAGATCCAGCTCTTCCACCAAAGCCACTGGGCACATGGAGCCTGCATAGGGATGCTCCCACATAAGGACATACATCAAGACCAGGACAGGTAATTGTCTCACCTAATTTCATAGAGACAGAGAAAGTTTTTAAAAAATTCGGAACCAGAGGAATATGTTTCAAATTAAAAAGCAAGAAAATCACCCTGAAAAAAACTCGTAATGAAACAGAGATAAATAATTTCCCTCACAAAGGTTTCAAGGCAATAGTAGTAAGAATGGTAACTGAACTTGGGAAAAGAATACATGAACATAGTGAGAATTTTAACAAAGACCTAGAAAATATAAAAAAAGAACCAGTCAGAGCTGAAGAATACAATAAATGAAATGAAAAATGCACTAGTAAGAATTAACAGCAGATTAGGTGATACAGAAGAATGCATAAGTGACCTAGAAGATAGAATAATGTAAATCACCCAACCAGAACAACAAAAGGAGAAACAAATTCTTTTAAAGGAGGATAGTTAAGGGACCTCTGGGACAATATCAAGCATACTAACATTCACATTATAGGGACCCCAGAAGGAGAAGAGAGAAAGGGGTAGAAAATGTATTTGATGAAATTATGGTTGAAAACCTCCCTAACCTGAAGAAGGAAACAGATATTCAAGTATAGGAAACACAGAGCGTTCCAAACAAAATCAAACCAAAGAGACCCACACTAAGACATATCATAATTAAAATGGCAAAAGTTAAAGAAATGCAGAAACTTTGCAGGCTAGAAGGGAGTGGCACAATATATTTAAAGTGCTGAAAGGAAAAAACCTACAACCTATGATTCTCTACCCAGCAAGGTTATCATTCAGAACTGAAGGAGAGATGAAGAATTTTACAGACAAACAAAAACTAAGAGTTCATCACCACTAAAGTGACCTTACAGGAAATGTTAAATGGTCTTCTTTAAGTGAAAAAGAAAATTTTAAAATATAGGAAGAAAAAGAAATAAGAAAATATAGGAAGGGGGAAATCTCACTGGTAAAGGCAAATATATAGTAAAGGCAATGGATCAACCATTTAAGCTAGTATGAAGGCTAAAAGACAAAAATTGTAAAATCAACTATATCTATAATAAACAGTTAAAGGATAGGCATGAAGATGTAAAATATGACATCAAAACATAAAACGTGGGGAAGGGGAGTAAAAAATGTAGAAATTTTAGAATGTGTTTGAACTCAAATAACTATCAGTTTAAAACAAATAGATATAGCTACAGGTCAATATATATGAACTCCATGGTAACCACAAATCAAAAACCTACCACAGATACACAAACACTAGAGAAAAAGGAACACAAGCATAACACTAAAGAAAATCATCAAGCCACAAGGGAAGAGACTAAAAGAAGATGAAAAAAAAAAGAGAATAACTACAAAACAACCAGAAAACAAGTAACGAAATGGCAATAAGTACATACTTATCAATAATCACTTTAAATATCAATGCAGAATTTGCTCCAATAAAAAGACATAGGGTGGCCGATTGGATAAAAAAATGAGTACCATTTATATGCTATTCCAAGAGACTTACTTCAGAGCTAAAGACACATACAGACTGAAAGTGAGGGGATGGAAAAAGATAATCGATGTAAATGGGAATGAAAAGAAAGCTGGGGTAGCAATACTCATATCAGACAAAGTAGACTTTATTTTTTTTTAAGATTTTTTGATGTGGACCATTTTTAAAGACTTTATTGAATTTGTTACAATATTGCTTCTGTTCTAAGTTTTGACTTTTTGTCCCTAAGACATGTGGGATCTGAGCTCCCTGACCAGGGATCAAACCCACACCCCCTGCGTTGGAAGGTGAGGTTTTAACCACTGGACCTCCAGGGAAGTCCCCAGACAAGGTAGACTTTAAAACAAAGTCTATAACAAAAGACAAAGAAGGGGATTATATAATGATAAAGAGATCAATACAAGAAGAGGCTATAACATTCATAAATGTATAGGCACCTAATATAGGAACACTTAAATATATAAAACAAATTTTAACAGACATAAAGGGAGAACTCAACAATAACACAATAATAGTAGGGGACTTCAACACCTCACTTACATCAATGGACAGATCATCCAGACAGAAAACCAATAAGGAAACAGTGGCCTTAAATGACACACTATTTCAATTGGACTTAATAGATATCTACAGGACATGCCATCCCAAAATAGCAGAATACACATTCTCTTCAAGTGCACATGGAACCTTCTCCAGGATAGATCACATGCTAGGCCACAAAACAAGTCTCAACAAATTTAAGAGGACAGAAATACATCAAGCACTTTTTCTGACCATAACAGTATGAAACTAGAAATCAATTACAGGAAGAAAAATGGGAAAGCACAAACACATGAAGACTAAACATGCTGCTAAAAAACCAGTGGGTCAACAAAGAAATAAAAAAGGAAATCAGAAAATATCTTGAGACAAATGAAAATAAAAACACAACTTTCCCCAAATCTATGGGATGCAGCAGAAGCAGTTCTAAGAGGGAAGTTTATAGCGATGCAAGCCTATCTCAAGAAACAAGAAAAATATCAAGTAAACGACCTAACCTACCATCTAAGGAATTAGAAAAAGAAGAACAAACAAAACCCAAAGTCAGCAGAAAGAGGAAATGATAAAGATGAAAGTGGAAATAAAATATAGAACAAAAGAACAATAGAAAAGATCAATGATAAGACTTTATCCAGACTCACTGAGAAAAAAAAAAAAAGGACCCAAATAAACAAAATAAGAAATTAAAGAGGAGAAATTACAACCAATAACACAGAGATACAACTAATCGTAAGAGAACACTGCAAACAGTTTTATGCCAACAAATTTGACATCCTAGAAGAAATGGATAAATTCTTAGAAATACACAATCTTCCAAAACTGAATCAGGGAGAAATCATCTGAATAGACCAATTATTAGTATCGGAATTGAATCAGTAATCCAAAAACTTCCAACAAACAAAAGTGCAGGACTGGAGAGCTTCACAGAGGAATTCTACCGAACATATAAAGAAGAGTTAATACCTACACTTCGCAAACTATCCCAAAAACTGAAGAGGAGGAACGCTCCCAGATTCATTCTACAAGGCTACCATTACCTGATACCAAAACCAGACAAATACACAAAAACAACAAAAAAGAAAATTAGAGGCAAATATCTCTGTTGAATATAGACGCAAAAATCCTCAACAAAATGTTAGCAAACTGAATTCAAGAAGATATAAAAAGTATCATACACCATGATCAAGTGGGATTTATTCCAGGGATGCAAGAGTGGTTCAATATTTGCAAATCAATGTGATACAGCACATTAACAAAAGGAAGAATAAAAATCACATGATCATCTATAGACACAGAAAAAGCATTTGACAAAATTCAACATCCATTCATGATAAAAGCTCCCCTCAAAGTTGGTATAAAGGGAACATACCTCAACATAATAAAGTCCATTTATGACAAACCCACAGCTAACATCATACTCAACAGTGAAAAGCTGAAAGCTTTTCCTCTAAAATCAGGAACAAGACAAGGATACCCACTTTCACCATTTCTATATAACATAGTAGTGCAAATCCTAGCCACATCAATCAGACAAGAAAGAGTAATAAAAGGATCCAAACTGGGAGGGAAGAAGTAAAACTGTCACTATTTGCAGATGACATGATACTATATAGAGGAAATCATAAAGTCTCTACCAAAAAAGCTATTAGAACCAAATTCAGCAGATAGCAGGATACAAGATTAATATACAGAAACATGTTGCTTCTCTATACACTAATAGTGAGCTATCAGAAAGAGAAAGCAAGAAAACCATCCCATTTACAATAGAATCAAAAAGAATAAAATACCTAGGAATAAATTTAACCATGGAGGTGAAAGACCTATACTCTGAAAACTATATGGCATTTATGAAGGAAAGAGAAGATGATAATAAATAAATGGAAAGATACCCTGTGTTCATGGGTTGGAAGAATTCGTATTGTTAAATGTCCATACTAACCAAAACAGTCAAGAGATTTAATGAAATCCCTATCAAGATACCCATGACATTTTCCACAGAACTAGAACAATTATAAAATATATGTGGAACCACAAAAGACCCCAAATAGTCAAAGCAGTTTGAGAAAAAAGAACAAAGCTGGAGGTATCACATTCTCTGACTTCGGACTTCACTACAAAGCTACAGTTACAGTATGGTACTGGCACAAAAACAGACATATATTAGATCAGTGGAACAGAATGGAGAGCCCAGAAATTAACCCATGCACCTATGGTCAATTAATCTACGACAAAAGAGGCAAAAATATACAATGAGGAAAAGATAGTATCTTCAATGAGCAGTTTTGGGAAAACTGGACAGCTATGTAAAAGAATGAAATGAGAACATTTTCTCACACCATATACAAAAATAAATTCAAAATTGATTAAAGACCAAATATAAGAATGGAAGCATAAAACTCCTAGAAGAACACCTAGGTATCACACTGTTTGACATATGTCTTAGTAATATTTTTTGGATCTGACTCCTCAGGTAAGGGAAACAAAAACAAAACTAAACAAATGAGACCTAATTAAACTTAAAAGATTTTGCACAGTGAAGGAGATCACTGACAAAATGAAAAGACAAATAAATGAATGGGAGAAAATATTTGCAAAAGATATATCTGATAAGAGGGTAAAAACCAAAATATATAAACAGCTCATAAAATTCAATATAAAAAAAAACAGATTAAAAAGTGGGCAGAAGATCTGAATAGACATTTTTCCAAAGAAGACATACATATGGCCAACAGGCACATGAAAAAATGTTCGACATCACTAATCATCAGAGAAGTGCAAATCAAAACCACAATGAGACATCACCTCACATCTGTCAGAATAGCTATTGTTAAAAAGACAACATATAATAATAAATGTTGGTGAGGATGTGGAGAAAAGGGAACCCTAGTAAACTGTTGGTGGGAATGTAAATTGGTGCAGCCACTGTAGAAAACAGTATGGATGTTCCTCAAAAACCTAAAAATAGAGCTACCATATGATCCAGCAATTCCACTCCTGGGCATATATGCAAAGAAACTGAAAACACTAATTCGAGAAGATATATGCACATCAATGTTCATAGCAGCATTATTTACAGTGACCAAGATATGGAAGCTACCTAGTGTCCATCAACAGATCAATGGATAAAAAAGATGTGATATAAATATACAATGAAATATTACTCAGCTATAAAAAAGAAGAAATTTTGCCCACATCCCTCCAACCCTGAGAGCAGGGCCCCTGGGAGAGGGATCCACACCTGCCTAGAGAAGGTGAACCCTGGCCCACATGTCAGGGAGGAAAGGTGGGGGTGTGCACCACCTTAAGGTCAACTTTTACGTCTGTCTCTTCCAGACCTCCCCATGATGACCCATTTCAGCCTGATCCCATCATCTCAAACTCAGTGCCGTCCACACAGTAGGTGCTAAGTGAGATCTGAAGCAGCTCTGCAAGGCAGTAAAGTTCAGCTTGGCCAGTTTAGGAACCCCAGATCAACTTCAAAACCAAGCACATCATTGACAATCATTGACTCAGACATCACTGTTTCTTGCTTACACCCTGTTCAGGGTAGAGAGGTGCAATTAGAGGTGGAAAATGGCAGGAAAAGTGGATTCTGGGATTTTGCTGACTACAGCCTGGAGAAGTGAGACTCATCCTAGGTTTTCTCCTCCAACCCTAGGCCTTTTCCATTGATCTCTGCATTTCTAAGTGTCAGACACCTCTTCCTGGGTGTACCATCAGCGCCTTCAAACTCAACATGTCTAAAAATGAGGTCATCTCCTCTCCACTCCAACCCGCCCGTCACTTGTATTCTCAGTCTCCAAGATAGGAACAACTCTCCCATCACCCACACTTGGGACATCAGTGTCACCCTGTTGCATTTTAACAAAGACTTTACTTAAGAAAACAGCACAGGAGAATTTTCTATGGGATGCCTTAAAATGCTGGAGGGATGAGAAAGTCTGGATCACATCAGACGAGGCACTCAAAAGACCTAGTTTATGAGCAAACAGTATATGTTTGATGAATGGATTTTTTTTAAATAAATGAATGAACAAATTCATGGTGAATGAATGAAGTCATGCATGAAAGAGAAATTCATAAGCAAATGAATGAATGAACCAATTAAAGAATGAATGAATAAATAAGTGATTGAATGAGTGGCTGAATACACAAATGATCAACTGAGGGAAAAAAATGTATGGACAAAGTACAAGCAAATGGAAGAAGAAATGAGTGAACTAATGATGGAAGGAAGAAATAAATTCACACGTGAATGAATGTGAGAAATGATTTTTTCAATGGATTTTAAGACTGGCTGAAGAGGTGAGGAATGAATGAATAAGTGAGTGAATGGACATAAAAGTACAAGGATTAACCAGTGAATGAGCAAACTTATAAATGGAAAAGTAGTGAAAGAGTTCCAGCTGGATCCAAGGAGATGGTAGGGTTAGGGCAGGACTCTGCTCAACTCCATGGGAATCCATTCGGACACCCTGGAGCTGAGGTCTTGGCAAACTGACCACACTCCTCTCAGGAAAGTCTTTTAAGGTGACTTCCATTTAGATTTGATAACTACATTATTATATAATTTTATGAAATAATATTAGCTGAAACTGGATGCTCCCCAGAATTAATTCTGGATTTGGTAGGAAGAGCTAAATAGAATCGACTTCATTGTTTTCCCAATTGTGTTGCAAATAATCACCCATTATGTAGCAACCCCGCAGCATGACTTTAATAATCGCTATTAAATAACTGCTTCCACTACCTCACTACAAATTAACCTCCAGGAGGTGTAATTAATGTCGGCGTGGTAGGTTTGCTCCGTGGCCTGGTAATGAGGAACAGGGTTGAAGCTGTCACCGTGATCCTTCCGTGAGTCTCGGCAAGGAGGCCGTGTGGCACAGGAAGGAGGCGGGGGACTGTCTGGGGACTCAGATCCTAGGTCCCAGGTCCTGTCCACTGTCATGTGACATTAAACAACTCACTTGCCCATCTGGACCTCGGTCCCCTTCCCTGTAAAATGAGGTCGGTTCCCCAAATTCCCCACCTCTCTGGGGAAATTGGGGGAATTTTGTTCTAGTAAAATTCCTCAGTGTCCCCTGTGCCCTCACAGCTCGAGCATATCCTCATCACAGGGTAACAGTGTCTCCATTTCTCCCCACCTGACTGAGGGCGGGACCCGTCTGGTCCTCAGCACGCGCTCAGCTCCCAGCACAGGGCCTGCACACAGTAGGTGCTCAGCGAACGCTGGGAGAGGAACGCATGGATCTTGCTGTGCAGTGTGGGTTTGAGAGGCCACTTCAGCCCCTTTCAGAACCACGAGGTGTGGTGAGTAGGCGGCCACTCACCACGTCTTCACGGAGCTTCTCACAGTGGCCCCGTCGCTGATGCTCTCCCAGGTGTCACTCCTTCCCTGGACTCCGCCTGCGTCTGCCCATCTCAGCCCCTCCCCCACTCCCTGTGCGCTGCCTCTAGTACCTGGTGGGCCTGAAAGTATGGAAACTGGTGTAATTGTGCACAGAGTGAGTATCAATGGGTTTTGATGCGGGGCCGGGGCTCTGCTCTGATCAAAGTGCATGAGGGTTAACGTTTCTCCCGGTCCCCACACTGACCCTGACCCGGCACCAGCATTGATGAGAGGTCAGCATGTGATCTGACCCCCCACAGGGATGGGGGAGACCTGTCAAGTCTCCCATGCGTGCCTGGAGGAAGGGGTGTCAGGGAGAAGCCAGGTCCCTTGACAATGGACTTGGATGTCCCCCCAGTTCCATCACATAACACTGGATGCTGGCTATCCCCTCTATTGTCTGTCACTCTGGAATTTCTTTCTGCTTCCAGAAGCCTGGTTGCCCAAGTATTTTGCTCATTCTAAACTGTCTTCTCTGTCTCTAAGATTGGCATAGATAGGCACCCACCTGCGGGCTTAATGAGACTTTTCTCTTGAGTTGAGCCTTTCCCTGACTCAGTTCATTTCTCTGCTCAGTGCCCCTCTAGGTGACAGGCATCTTCTTCCAATTGGACCTGATGAAACTGGTCTTGTGTGTGTTGGAGGGCGCTGGGGAGCAGGTAAGATGAGAGCTAGAAAGGACCAGTCTAACTTAGAGAAGACTCAGAATATTATTACAGGGCTACTCAGTGATTCTGATTGTATCCTTACTAGCTAAGCCTGGTCTGGAACGGGCAGTTTTGTATAATCTGTTGATTCATTCAACAAACACTCACTGAGCATCCTTTATGTGTCAGGGCCTGGACTGAGGCCAGTGTGGACACTCCCATCCCCTCACTAACAGAGGAAGACCGGTGAGACTGTGTCACCACATTCACCTCGATCTTTCAGCAAATATGTGTTCAGTGCCTACTCTGTGCCCTCAAGCAGCCCACTGTCTGGCAAAAAAAAAAAAAAAAACAATCTTTAAACACACCTCACCGGATGGTGGGTGCTCTGATGGGGTAAACACATGATGCTCTAGAGACACAGAGAAAGGCATCTGAGTTCAGAGGCACAGTGGAGACAAGAGCAAGTCATGGAGGATGAGGATGGGGTGCTTACCTGGCAAACATGGGGTGAAGGAGGGCATTCTGGGAAGAGGGCAGGATTTGTGAGAAAGTGGAGAGTTGGATGAGAGATGGGGGTGTTTATAGAATCATAAGCAGCAGATGGATGTAGCTGGGGTGTGTGTGTGTGTTAAGACAGAGGAAGACAAAGCAGAAGAGGGAGTCCCTGTCAGTCATAAGGCGCCCTGATGCCCACACTGAGGAGTGTGGTCTTTATCCCACATGAGCAGCAGGTGGGTTTCTGAGGCGGAGACTGCGTGATTAGTTCTGCACAGCCAGGTAATCCCTCCACTGGGCAGGGCCCTTTCTCCATGCTCAGGAAGGTCAAGGACCTGGAGTTGGCCTCTTGGTAGGCCCCAGGGAGTACGGTCCCAGGTTGACTTGGGGCATCTTGTCTGTAGGACCCTCCACCAGTTCCATAACCTACCCGTCTCCCATCTCAGCCAATGATGTTGGGCACAGAGACCGAGTGAACTTCACAGCTGGTCACCTCCACAGGCTCTGCCCAGAGGGCCCATTCCAGCTGGACTCCTCCACACCCTCTGCTCTCCCACAGCAAGTTCAGACTCGCAGGGGCAGCCCTAGGAGGTGACCCTGAAACTAGATCAAGTGATTCCTGCTCACATTAGGTACGAGATGGTTAAGGACACCTCCAAAGACACAGGCAACCAGACAAGTAGCCAGGGCTCCTCTTCTTAAGTTTGCTACATTCTCCAAATTGTCCTTGATTATTACAAATTACTTTTAGAGATAGAGGAAGAAGTTCTAAAAAGAGGAGAAAAATAGAGTTGGCTCTTATGAAAAAGATCAATAATTAAACATGAACATTTTTAAATGTCCTCTTCATGTGGTGCACTAACTCCTGGTTAGGATAAATTCTTTAATAATTGACTGGGGGTTTCTGGCTATTTAAAGAGCAAGAGAGCTGGGGGCTTCAGAGTCAGACAGACCTGGATGGTCTCAGCTCAGCCGTGTCCTTGGGCAGATTTTACTTCACCTTCCAACCTCCATCTCCTCTTTTCTAAAGTGGGTGATTGCACCTCTCTCACAAGTTTGCTAGGCAAATTTAAACGAAAGAACATGGGTAAAACAGCAGCACCTGGGACACTGCAAACATTCAAACCATGATTGCTGTTGTTATCGACTAAGTGAAGAATAAAGCCGAGGTTGTCTTGGGAGATATGCTTCCTGCCTCTTCGTCTCTTTGGAAATCTCCCTGATGGGCTGTTTAGCTAGTTTGATAATCTCTTATTCTTCTGATAAAGCTTGACTGCAGAAAGCTTTATCATCAAAGGAAAAAAAAGAAGATGCTCACATTGTGATGTCCATAAAACCCATTTCTTACACTGGGTCCTTGGTTGCAAAGAGGCAAAGGGCAGCCCCTCACCCCTGCCTGTGTGGCCAGCACTGGGGACAAGACAGGCAGAGTCTCACTGCGTTCCTGCAACAGCTGCAAAGGGGCATTACCCTCCCATCGTGCAGATGAGGAAACAGGCTCAGAGAGGGTGATGGCATTAAATCCTTTGCCCAGAGTCCCAATCAGATGTGAACGGCAAAGTCCAGATTCTGCCTTCTTCTTTGTACTTTCAACTTACAAGTACTTCCTCTGCTGCTTTTTTTTTTTTTTTTTTTCCATTTTGGCTCATTTCCTGCCATTGTATCAATCAAGTTTTTGCTCCTTTTTTTTCTCTACTGGTTTGGAAATTGTTCATTCCACTTATCTCCTTTATTGGTTAATCTTTACATTTTAATAAGCACATTTGACTTAACACTGTCTAAAGTAAATCAATATCTCTCCCCTCCCTCTGAACAATACACAGAGCTTAGAATACATCAATTCTAATCACCCCTCTCATCTTAGCGCTATGGTTCCACCCTCCTTTACACCTCAAATTAGTTCCATCACGTTTATTTGTTATTGCTTTTGTGTTACACGATCAATGCAAGCTCACGGGTTTCTCTGTTCAGCATGTGATCTTCCTTCTCATAACAATGTCCTCCCTGAAGTGTGTCATTTATCTGTCCTCTCAGCAAGACCCTGTGAGTGATATCTCTCATACTTTGTCTGAAAATATCTTTCTTTCTCCCTCAATTTTTTTGTATTTCAGATATTTTTTTTATTTCTTCAAATTTGCTATTTACCAGGAGAGACTGAAAGTTTAAAAATATAATTGAGTCCCACTGAGGCAGGAGACAGATGGGCCCTCAGGGCAAAAGGTTTGAGTTCGTTCCTTGTGGACCAATACTCCAAGATGGGAATAACAGGACAACTGAGAGAGGAGGCTAGGCCCTGCCCAGATAGAAGATAAGAGAACACATATTCTTCAGTCTCGAAGTCAGGAGACCTCCCCGACTGCACATGCACAGAAAGGCTCCGTGGAGGTCGAAAGGGGAGTGATGCCAAGTGGCCAAACCTACCCACGGGCCTCTTCGGTAGAATCCATCTTGGCTGTGAGATGCACGCAAACACATGGGAAAATCCTGAGATACACCAAATATGGACTCTGAACCAGGCAAATCAAATGACTGGCCAAAGGAAACCCGGAAGAAATGCCCCATAAAAGTGATTCAAACTGCCACCAGGGCACGACTCTCTCTGAGCCCGCCTGTGTGTCTATCCACATGTACTGTACTCTTTTTTTCTCCTAATAAATACTTTACTTGTTTCACTACTTTCCATCTTTGTGGGAATTCTTTTTCTGCAGAGCTGTAGGACCAGGACCTTGTCACAGACCAGTGGTCTAGTGACTAGGATTCGGTGCTCTCACCACAGCAACCGGACCTCAATCACTGGCTGAGAACCGATACCCTACTTCAAGCTGCTGCAAGCTGAAGTCACCCAAGATCACCACCACCATCATCAACATGGAAGTGGCTTTAAGAGAAAACTGGTCAGATGAGTATTATTTTTTCCAGTATCAACCAGTATCTCCCTCAATTTTAAATGATAGTTTAGGTGCTTTTTTAGATACAATTTTAGATATTTCAGAATTCTACCTTGATAGTTATTTCTCTTGGCACTGAAAATATCATTCCATTGTTTCCTGGTCTCTATTGTTGCTGCTGAGAAGGCTGTTATCAGTCTAATTGTCTTTCCTTGGTGTAACCAGGTCTTTCTCTGATTGCTTTTTTTTTAATGCAAGTGTTTTATTGGTGCATAATATGAATATAGAAAAATGTTCAAATCGTAAGTGTTCAGCTGATGAATTTTCACAAAGTAAACATAAAATATTACTAACAAACTGAGAAGACCCCTAATAATCCCTTCCAGTTACTATACCTCCACCACACATAACCACTGTCCTGACTTCTAATAGCCTGTTTTTGAACTTTATATAATAATGTACTATGTACCCTTTTTTCTCTCAACATTGTAATTGTGATTATCATCTACAGCGTGTGTAGTTTCAGTTTGTTTAATATTGTATTTTATTTATCCATTCTGCCATTAATTGACATTTGGTTAGTTTCCAGTTTGAGGCTATTATGAATAGGGCTGCTCTGAACAATCTTGTCCATTTCTTTTGGTAAACACATAGTACATAGATGAGAATAGAATTTGTTGGGTCATAGTTCTTTTAATTCAGGCCTGTGGCGTGTCTGACTGAGTTCTGATGTTTGCTTTTTTTTCAGACTGTTGTCTTGCCTTTTGGCATGGCTTGTGATTTTTTTGTTGGAAGCTGGACATGTTGTATTGAGTAATAGTAACTGAAGTAAATAGACATCTAGTGTGAGGATTTATGTTAGTCTGGCAAGGGTTGTGTTTAGTGCTTGCTGTAGCTGTAGGTGTCAAAGGCTTCAAATTCCTCTAATGTCCTTGTCTTGACCTCCTGATCTCCCCTCTTGATTTCAAGCTTCCCTAAGTCCTCTCCCTCAGAGAGAGTCTGCATGGCAACCCTTTCAAATCCAATCCATTATTATTGTACTGAAACCCTGTTTGTGTGGTGATAAGGGAAGGGGGGTGTCTATAATCTTCCAATTAAATCTCAGTTTGAATGGACCTGTGTCTCTGGCCTGTGACATTCTTGTATAGCTTCCCCCAATGCCAGTTAGGTGAAACAGGAAGGCTAATGGAAGCTGAAGTGAGAAAAAGACCCTCTCTTCATGCCGCTGGAGAAAGGCTCTGGTTAAGTCTTTCCCCCTGAACAGTAAGTCTTTGTTATGGAGAATATTCTGTGTATTTCACAAAGGTTACTCTTCCTTTCTTTCTGCCAGAACCAAGAGGGGATCTTCTTGGAGTTTCATCATGAGAATCCAGTGGAGTTCCTGGAGGTAAACCCCATGAAACCTTGCGTGCCCCCAAAACTGTGGCATCCAAGGAGTTTCTCACTTTCACACTCAGCCTCCAGCAATTGTCAGAATTATCATTCAAGTGTTCCTACCTGTTTATGACTCTATTGGCTTCTGCTCCAGGCCAGCAGGTCTCATCTGTGACTCTCTCCAGATTTGGGGGTAGCAGTTTGTTCTGCAACCTCAGTTCTCTGATGGAGCCAAGAAAAGTTGATTTTCCATATGCCCAACTTCTTCTTGTTGTAAAAATGGAAATAACCATTTCCAGGCTCTTTCCATGTCAGAGCTAAAGAAGGAAGTCCTGTGGCTTTATTTGTAGTGCAGCTGCTCAATTTCTTCATGAAACTATGAATTCAAGTCTTTCATATATTCTATAAAAGTCATGGTCCTTACTGATTTGAATATTAATTTTCCTAATTCTATTTTGATGTTCTGGAACTTCTAATAAAGATTTGTTGGACCTTCTCATTCTCTCCTTTATATCTCTGAACCTCTTCTCCATATTTTACTTCTCCATTCCTTTCTGTGTGCATTCAGGGTAATTTCCCCTTGTCCACCCTCCAGGTAACTGATTCCTTCCCCAGTTCTACCTAATCCACTACCCAGTCCATGTTTTGAGAATTTTTTTAATTGCAATAATTATCATTTTCATTTTTAGATTCTCTATTTTTCTAGTCAGTTTGTTGTTTTTTAATAGTTCTTATTCTATTTTTTGCTTCTGTATTTTTAATATATTTTTGATCACTTTAAATGTATCTATGTCATCATTTTGATGAGAATTGCTGTATTATTTGAAGTTCTTTGGATTTTTATTGTTCTGGCTTACATGGCTGCTGATTCTCACTGATGGTAAACTGTTTTCTCATTTGTTTATAAATTGAGTTTTTTTTAGCCCATCTTCAGTGAGGCTTTATCTGTGGGGATTCTGAGCAGCCTGAGTGGGAGGTGTGCCCCTCCTGAACTACCCTGCATTAGCTTCTGCCACAGACCCAAAAAAATCTCATCAGCCTTGGATCGATTATGTTTATTGCTTCCTTTGGGGGTTTACAAACAATACCTGCAATATAAATTAAAGCCACAAACCCAAGCAAAGCACAGGCCTATAGTCACCCAAGGAGTTTCTCATTTTTCTCAGAGCCCAAGCAGAAACTGACAAGCTCCCCTAATGTCTCCCATTTCTAGGGAATGGATTCTTCTTCTTGTAGACTCTATCTCTGAGATTCAGCACTTTGAAGGTTGCAGCTTTATGCAACTTTTACATTGCACTCAAAACATCATTTCCCGTCCCTGGAAGGACTAAATCCAACCCCTTAGAAGATGACTGTCCACCCCCAAACCCGAGACATGGCAGAAGCTGTACCAGTTCACGCACTTAACCACCAGGTTGTCAGTTTCTTTCCACCTCCTAGGGATGTCCCTTGCCCTCTTGCTATATTTGATCAATTATTCCTCAGGTTTGTAGAGGGAAGGTTTTCAGGGGCAGAACTCCGAGCCCAATCTCTGTGTTAGGTCCATCCCCCCCGCCTTGCTTACCCAAAGCCCACCTGTGTTCACTGTGTCTGAGGATCCCATGGGTTCTCCAGGTCCAGGTGTTCAGGAGACAGATATACGGGTCAGGACTCAGCACATGGGGTTGGGGGATGGACAGATTTGGAATACAGTGGATGTGCTTACTAACTTCCTTGGGAAAGTGCAAACGTCCACTTAGATGTGTTTGGGATTTTTTTCCTTTGTCTGTGTGCGCCTGGGCTTGTGTGGGTAGAAGTATGTACTTTTGTGTCTGAGGCCGGGATCAGTGACAAATACGAGTGTGAATTTAGGAAGCACCACGTCCTGCTGCCTTTAGGAAAGGAACTAAGTGGATTCATATGAGCTAAAGTGGAAAGGATGCAGCTCGGGGCTGTGTCAATAGCCCAGGCTCTGGCATTTATTAGATATGTAACTTTGAGCAAGTCATTTCTCATCTCTGAGCCTCAGTTTCTTCATCTGTAAAATGGGAATAATACAAATCACCTTACAGTGTTGCTGTTAAGATTAACTGGAAAGACAGGCATACAGATGTACCAAGCCAAGCACATAGTAGGGGCCTAATAAGTGCATAAAGAGCCCCTACTCTGTGTTCAGAGTCAGGTCAAATAGATCCGAACTCAAGGTGTGATCTAGAAGATGATATTTGAATTGGGCCTTCAAAGATAAAATTCCACTAGGTGGGAAGTAGAGGGAGAGGCTTCCCAAGCAAAGAACACAACATGTGCAAAGGTTGGAGATGTTAAAGGGTATAGAATGTTCCAGGAGCAGTGAGTTGTGACAACAGCTACCAGGGAACTGAGAGATCTGTCCTCAGGGGAGTCATACCTCGAGGCCAGGAAGCAAACCCTTGCTCTGCACCTGGTGTTACTCATGCTCATGAGAGTGTAGGGACCTGCTGGATTCTTCCCTTCAGATGGATGCAGAAAGTCTGGACAAGTCTAGAGTGGGATGCAGATGATTGCAGAGGTAGAGCCAGGTGATCTTAAGGAGGGAGGGAGGAAGGTGAAGGTGCACAGTGATATTATTTATTATCTGAATTAATGAATACATATCATAGCTACTAGCAACTATTAAGAGATTTCTGCATACCAGGCACAGTTCCATGTATTAACTTATTTAAGCCTCACCATAAACTCATGAGGTAAATATCATTATTATCCCCCTTTTACAGATGAGAAAACTGAGGCACAGTGGAGTTGAGTTGACTAGAGGAAAGGAAGGGGTCAGCACTCAACCCCTGCCAGGCAGCTCCAAGAACATTTGGGATCAGAGATGCCCCAAGGGTCACTGAATGCCCAAAGGATGCTGGATCCTTAGTGACAGGGGCTGACTGAGCTGCCTTCTGGAAGCTTTCCTGGAGACCTGTAATCCATGTCACTTTAGGGGTCCATGGCCACCTGACCAGGGACAGTGGGCACTCAACTCCAGGCCCAATAAACCTTTCAGCAGAAGAGCTGAGCTCCCACTGTTGGAGGCTGGACTCCCAGATGCAAGTACCTCTTTGAATACTTTCTAATGAAAAACACATTTGCATCCAAACTGAAATTATATTGTCAGCAGTTAATTATCACTTGTCAAACAAGTGTGTGCCCAGTTTGTGGGTTTAATTTCCATATAGGTTTGCAAAAGCCTTGTTCCTCTTATTTGATGAGGCCTCTCTGAGCAAGAGACACTCATTGTTGGAATTGTTGCTTTCTTTTTCTTTGAAGCAAGTTTTTTTTTTTGATAAGCAGGTTTCCTTGCCGTCTGAGTTGGGGTTCTTTGCAAATAACAGAAAAGCACTCAGTGGAATTTAAGCAAAGAAAAATGGCAGGGAAGGGGGTGTTCCAGGCTCTAGGGATGTCTCTGGGGACTGAGGGGCACCTGGACCCGATGCAGGACTGGAACTGGGAGCTGAAACCAGTGCCAGTGGGACCCCAGGCAGCTGCCCTGCCCGCCTGCTCTCAGGGGCTCACGATCTCCCGTTACGGTCTGTTTCTTTCTTCCCCTGTTTCCTGGCTTCTGTTCTCACAGTGCCGGAATGGCCGTCCCTCCTCTGTTTGAATCAGTGGCACACCTCCTAGGTCAAGGACCCGGCAGATCTGCGTTCAAGCCTTGATTCACAGGTGCCCTTGGGCTGGTCCCTCATTCCCACAGAGCTGTTACTTTGCCTGTGAATTGGGGCCAGTACCTGCCTTGCCCATTTCTTGTACTTTGCACTTTGACAGTCACATGGTAGACTCTGCAAGGAAGGGTAACTGTGCTGTTTCTGCTGCTACCATGGTTATTATTGTCATAACAATACAGTGCCCTGAGCAGAGTGGGAACCCCTTCTGATGGAGGTAGAGAAAAGATGTCGCTGTCTGGCAGGCCCTCCTTGGGTGGCCAAGAGACCCAGAGCAGGTGCGGTGCAACCTCTGCCCCGAGCCAGGAGCCCTGGCTTCCTTGCCTGCGAAGTGGGGAAAGCAATGTTCACCTCGCCACACGGTTGTGGGGACAGAACGAGATGAGAAGGAGGTCCGAGATGAGAAGGAGGTCTCAACTAACCCTCCTTTGCTTTCTGACACGTGCCCTTGACCTGGGAAGGAACAGTGAGTACCTAACGGATGGAGGAAGGAGGGAGAAAAAATGAATGATATTTTTAATGGGATTGTAGATCACTTGACAGCTCAACTTAGAACCCTTTCTAAAGGCCTGGACCAGAAGCTGGAAACTTTTGTAATTTTCTCCTTTGTTCTTTGGCCAATGTCTGTTTTCTCCGGGGAAACTGGAAGTTCCAGGAGGGCGAGAGTGAGTTTGTGTTTTTGATTCTCTCCAAAGTCTGTGGCACAGCACGTGGCACACAGAAAACATCACATACGTGTCGTGTGGGTAAATGCAACGTCGCTCATAAAGTACTCAGTTCAGCACCTGGAACATTCTAGGTGATGTCCATGGGTTATGACCACTGACTTTCTCGAGTTCAGTGTGACTGAAGCCTGAGGTTGGGAGGAGGAGAGGAGGTGAGGACGGGGCGGATGAGGCTGGAGAGCTTGGCCGGGCACCGTGCCTGAGGGTGAGGGAAACCAGGAGGAGGACTGGGGAGACGTGGGGGGGAGCCTCCAGTTGTAACTCATGGAGTGAATGGGAGGGAGCCATGGGGTGAAGCAGAAAACTGGGCTTGAGAACAAGGATTCGAAGCCTAGCTCCATGAAGAGAGAGTGGGGAGCTGCTCAGGCCTCAGTTTCCCTGTGCATGATCTCTGCATCACCCCCCAACCCTGACACCCCAATAAGCCTAGCAGATACATTTCAGGGCAAAGCACAGAGCTACGGGGGACCTGGACACTTCTTGTCCAGCGAGAAGCCAGAGAGGGTGGTGTCTGTGCTCATCACAGGGGCTGTCGATGGGAGGGCAGGGGCAGGAGCTCAGGGTAGGGGCTCCTCTGACCTGAGAGCAGAATCCATTCTCAGCTCCTGAGAAGATAGGGTGGCGGCACCAGCTTGGCTTTGCGTGTCTCACGGGCTCCTGTCCAGTCAACTCCACTGTCACCATCTCCCTCCGAAGAAGGAGCGCTGGTCGAGACAGGGGCATCCTGGGGGGTGTGACCCACACGTCCCCCACACACTTCTCCCTCACACAGCCTCCCGGGCTCACCCTCCCCCCAGACCCGGGTTCTAGAGCTGCCTCTGCCTCTCACCTTGGCCAGGTGGCTTCTGCTCCCCGGGAAGAGGGGCACCAAGACTGTCCCTCTGGCATCCACTCTGGGCCTCCCCCCTTGGGTAGTAGCCTTGACCTCACCTTTACCTCCAGGACTGGTCCCTGATTCAGCCAAGCCATAGCCCAGACCAGGGGTAATCAGCGTAGGACTAGTTTGATGATATGTTACTTAACATGAGCCAGCCAGAGAGAAGCCCAGGACTTTTGTGTTCTGTCTGGAAGAGGCATGTCTTCCAGTACATGGCAAACAGGAAATATGTGACCCATGCTGATGCTGCAACCACCTGAGAAGCCAGACTGAAGATGAAGTTGAGGCCCTGGAAGGCAGAGAAGAGGATTGGAAAGCACTGGGTCCTTGGCCACGCAACTGAGATGCTGGATCAGTCCTTACCTGAGACCCAATCCACCGCTAGTTTGATAGTTCAAGCAAGTGCACGCTGAGTTTTCTGCCACCTGCACTGGGCCACGGCTCATTCTTCTGTTAATAGGAAGGAGTTCTTCCCTGAAAGCTCAAATGTCCACTGGCTCCATTGGGATGAAATGGCATTGGGATCCCAGGAGTTAGCAAGGGCCCCTGGCCCCCGAACAGAAAACCTCCAAAAATGAAGCTCAGAGAGTAGTTCTGGTTTCAGTGCTAAATCCATTTATTCATTCATTCATTCAACCAGAATAGGTAAAGCACCTACTATGTTCCAGGCCCTGTGCAAAGTGCAATGTTAACCTCCAAGGGAAACGAGACGGAGAAAAGGAAAACAAATAATGAGGAAGGAAATCAGTAAATAAACAAGACAATTTCAGAGGGTGGTAAGTGCTTGAAGAAAATAAAACATGGCAACTCAGGTATCTTTGTCTTGGTGGCCAGGGAGGGCTTCTTGGAGCAGGTGGCATTTGGGCCGAGACATGAATGATGAGGAGGAGCAGCCATGCTAAGATGTGGAACAGAACATTTCTGAAAGAAAGAACAGCAAGTGAAAAGGCCCTGAGGCAAAACAGGCTTCTTACATCCAGAAAAAGATAAGAAGACAGTGGAGTTGACTCAGGTTAGCCTCAGTAAGATTTGAGGGCTATTTGTTATGGGCCAGTTACTATTCCAAGCACTTTGTGTTAACTAAGTTAATCTTCTGAACAAGCCCACAGGATACGTATCATTATCCCTATTTTACAGATGTTTATTCATGAGTCCCTAGAAAGGTTTATTAATGAGTTTAAGATCCAAGAACTAGTGAATGTCAGAGGGTGGATCTGAACTCAGGTTTTCAGATGCCAGAGCCGGCATCCTTAGCACCATCCTGTACCTCATTTGGGGAATGATAGTAACAGTCTTTCCCATGGTTTCCTGTGAACTCACCATGGCCTTCCCTCACTCCTCAAACAGACAGGGCCTCCTCACGCACCTTCAGCCATGTGATCAGCTTAGTGTGCAGGCCCCTGGTGGGGAAGTCTGCTGTTTGGGTGAATGTATTCAATTCAGTGGAGTGTTAGCACCTCATTGTCACTGCTCCCCTGTGCTGTGTTCTCCAACCAACTTTACCAGTATTTAAGGGTTTTGTTTTTTTTTTAAATCAGCCTGGCTCCTGTGTCTTTAATCTCAATTTCTTCCAAACTCGAGTGGGGAACAGAAATGCCATTTATTGGCCCCTCAAACCCCAAGAGTGATCATCGAAGTTGGCAGGGGTTGGATCAGGTAGGGGTTCAGAGGTTGAATTTTATTCTAAGTGCAACTGGATAGACTTCCAGTTTCAGTCTGCAAGTTGCTTCTCCTGTCCTTATAATAAGAAAAACTAGAAAACTGAAAACCAGTGACTTTTCCTGGATTCATCAGAGAACTGAGATTGCAGGGCAAACTGCCACGCCAAAATCAGGAGAGATGGGGTCATACAGAGAGTCACCAAGACCCACTGGAGCCATTGTTAAAGAAAAAAATGATTCATGACACTTGTTATAAAATAGTAAAGCAGACTTTATTCCGGAGGTGAGGGTGCTGCAACAGTGGGATTTTGTAGTAGGGGGGAGAGAGATTGGGCTCAACCCCAAATCCAACAAGAAAAAGTGGAAATTTATAGGCAAGGAGCAGGGTGAGGGTCATAGGATGGAAAATTCCTAAGAGGAAACATCAGGGGCTTAGAGGGGATTCCGGCTAAACTGATCTAACAGGATTCTTGCTGAAGGCAACCTGGGTGATCAGACATCACGTGGGGGCTGGTGAGGGTTGGTGGAGGGTGAGGAACCTGCTCAGATAAGCAGGGTGATCAGATGTCAACGGCGGAGGATTCTGGTTAAACTGACTTGGCAGGAGTCTTGTTAAATTGGATGATGCAGGGGTAAAAACGGAACCCTCCACTGAGGGTCCAGTTGAGAAGAGAGTTCAGAGGAGCCTGAGTAGAGTTTGGTCAAGGAGAGACTCTTTGTCACCATAATCTGGCAGGAACACTTTAACGCAACTTAAATTGCTGGAGGCTGAGTGTGAACTAGTGTGAAGGGTAGAAACTCCTGGGGCCCGCACGGTCTTTCATGGGCTTTACCCCTGGAACCCTAGTAAAAGCACCTGGAAGGCACTGGAGTTTTGATCAGGGGAGTCACCCACATTGGGATTATCTTTGCCCCCAGCAAGCTCCAAGGAAGGCAAAGCAGCAGACTCCGCACAAGGTGATCTAAAAGAAACTGGAAGGAACTTCCTCCCATACCAAAAATGTTGTTCTGACTTCTTACCCTGCCTGGAATTCCACCGTTGAATTCCTCTTTCTGGGTCCAAAAGACCCAAATGCAGGGACCCCCGCTGAGCAACACCTTGGCTGCCTTCAGAATGCTGACCTTAAGGGGGGGTGGGGGTCAGAGTGAGCTGAGCACAGGGGCCTGGGGAGGACTTCCAGGGTGAAAGCTTGGGGGGAGGGGAGGGGTAGAGCAGGAGCCAAGCAACAGGGAAGGGACACGCTTGGCAACCACCTTCTTCCTGATTCATGCCCTGAAGATGAACAAGATCCAGCCCTGCCCTCCAGGAGTTTACAGTCTGAGGGAAGAGGCGGCTATGTGTTCAGACATTGAGAACAGAGGCCCAGGGACTCAGATGGTGTGAGAGCCGGACAATGGAAAAGCACAGAGAAGAGGAAGTGACCAGCCTGGGACAAGGGGTAGTCAGAGACGCTCTCCTGAAACAGGGACACTGGAGCAGGCTGGGCAAGTTGACATAGAACTGGAACAGTGTTCCAAGCAGCAGGAACAGCATGTGCAAAGGCTCAGAGGAATGAGAGCACACAGAGTGGCCAGAGCCCAGATGGTGGGGAGGGAAGTGGTGGGAGATGAGCCTGAGCATCGGCTGTGGGCTGTGGGAGGACCAGGGGCTTGAGGGCAGCAGGCTGTGGTGGAATGTGACCTCCATGAAGCACTCTCATCTCCCAAGGGCCCTGACAGCTCCTGGCACATAGGAAGGGCTCCACGAACATGTAATGAATGAATGAATGATTGTGGCAGGGTAATAGGAAGACAAGGAGGGTATTGCAGGGGTCCAGGTGAGAGCTTGATGGAGGTCACACAAGATCATGGTAGTGGGCGCAAACTAAACAAGTGACTTGAGAGGAATCTAAGAGGAATGGACTGGATCGGGTGGGGTGTGTACCTGTGTATAGGTGTGCAAGGGGGATGTTTGTATGTCTGTGTCGATGTGTGTCTGTATGTGTGTCTGGGTGTGTGCTATGTGTATCTGCACACCTGTCTGCACATACAGAGGTTCTGGGTGGAGCCCACAGGGCCCGCTAAAGCCCAGGGTCCAGTTGGGACCTCCATCCAGTGCCACCTCCACTGCCCATTACCAAAGAGGGGTGTCCACCCCAGCCCTGACCCCCCAGACCATTTTTCTGTCCATCTCCAGCTGTGATTGATGTAAATGCTGTCCTAATTTCTAATCATTTCCTGCAATTTGCAAAATGGTTTCTTCGGTTCCTGCAAAAGGGGCTACACAGTCAGCTTTGCTCCTTCCTTTCTTGTTCTGTCGTCTTGTAGTCAAGCAAAAAGAGAAGAATAAGAAAAGTGATAAAGCATCGTGAGGGGGAGGAAAGACAGGGAGAAGAAAGGCAGCCGCGAGGCCAGAGGGTGATCACAGGAAAATGATGTGAGCAAGTCATTTAACCAAATTGTATTTTAACTAAGGATGAGTTCTGTTCACTTCCTAATGCACCAGCCTCACGGTCTCCTGTGACATGTGCCCCAGTAGGAGGGTACGTGACCTGATTACTCATGACTGCCAGCCTACCAGCACCCAGGGGGTTTGCTCCACACTGGCCCACATCCCCTGTCCTGTCACTGTCTCCCTCTCCCCACAGGGGTCTGTTGCCTCTCAGTGCCATGTACAGAGCTAGGTGCTGGGGTATGGGGTGACTAGGGCAGACACAGTCTGTGCCCTCCAGGGTTTCCAACTGAAATTGAAATTAAAGCAATCACTACATAAAAAATCCGCTGTTAACATGATGAAGGCCACAGGGGACCTACCCTATCAGGGGGAGGTCAGGTGGGCTTCCTGGAGGAAGCGGCAGTACTATTCTAAGACCTGATAGACACATAAGAGTCAGCCAGGTGAGATGCCCTGGAGGCATCTCCAGGCAGAGGGAACAACATGTGCAAAGGCTCAGAGGTTCGAGTGTCAGATGAGAGGCCTGTGTGACTGGACTCAAGGAATGGGGGGAACATGGCAAGTGTTGAAGCTGCAGAGGTGGGCAGAGTCAGACTGCACTGGGCTTCAAGGCCTGTCTGAGCAGGTGACAATGGGGCAAAGACCTGAAGGAAGGGAGAGAGGGAGGGAGCCAGGCAGACATGGGAAGAGGCTCCAGCTGGAGGGAAGGGCAAGGGCCTTGAGGCAGGAACAGGCTGAGGGCTCCTGGTCCAGGAAGGATGGAGGGCTGGAAGGGAGTGACTGGTGGGGGATGGGATGGGGGATGGGGGGACACGCAGGGCCCGGGGCCACTGTCAGCAGGCCACTGTCACTTGGACTGTGCCCAAGTGAGGCAGGAGCCACGGGGCGTGGAGCAGAGCAGGGGTGGCCCCACTCTGAGTCTCACAGGGCCACCTGGCTCTGCCTGGAAAGTGACGGGAGCAGGGCCAGGGCAGAGGCAGGGACCAGGCAGGAACCCACTGCACCGGTGCAGGCATGATGGTGGAGAGGGACTAGGTGGGGGCCTAAAGAGTAGGAGAAGATACTAGATCTGGGGTTTCATGAAGGTCGAGATAACAGGACTTGAGAATTATTCATTCCATAAATATCAGGCTTTATTCATTTTTAAAACTTCATACTATTTCCCCCAACATCTTCTTACAGGAATCTCTTCTAACAAAATAGAAATTTGAAGGAAGATTAAAGAATAAGGATATCCTTTGTAGTATTATTTATAATAGTCAAGAAAAATTGAAACCATTCACATTTCAAAAGTGAGAGTTTAGTAGGAATATTAGTCAAATGGACTATTTCCAAGAACATATAAAGAGACAGAAAACTGGTCAGACTGGAGAGTCAGGTAAGAAAGACCCAAATCTGCGTGTGCAGCACGTGGATGGCACAGCTGCAGCTCGCCAAGGTCTAATTCCCCTGAGCATCCCCCCAACCCCCTGCAAGGGGGGGATGGCATGTCCCCGTCACCTTCATGTCAGGGGTGCCGGTGACACTTGCTTTGGCCAAGGAAACATGAATGGAGGTGGGGAGTGGCCCTTCCAGGAGGGAGCACCTAAGGGTCAGAGCTCAATTCTCCCATCCCATCTCCCCTGTCACAGTGACTGAGACGCACATGTGGAGATGCTGACCTCCTGAGACAGTGGCGCCTCCGTCAACCTGAGTCCCTGGGGTCTGTGACAAGAAAAGCCCTCCCTGCTGATCACAGTGGGCATGTGACATGAACGAGAATGGCCTCGGTTGTTTTGTAGGGTTGTTTGTTATTGCATCATAACCGAGCTTATCCTGACAGTCACACCATTGTGAAATCAATTATGAAAATATATACTCATATATGAATAGAAAAAGGAGAAAGGTTGTTAGTAGTAGAAACTACTGTCTCTGGGAGGGGAGCTATCAGTGATTTATACACTCTTTTATATTAATGTTTGCACTTTTCAAACGCTTCACCGGAAGTAGGCATCACTTACATTAAGGGGGAAAGGTCAGTGTTATTAATGAGAGTGCAGGGCCTTGGCGAGGCCATCCCTGTCTCAGGCTGCATCTCAGGCTCCGGGCACACCGAGTGTCTGTCCCACCCAATTAGCCCTTTATTACAGATGGTTTTGTTCTCTACTTGTCCACCCTGCACAATTTAGAAGGTCATATACTGTCTTGTTCTCAAACGTTTAATTTAGTGTCTCTTGGCCTCAGTTTCTCATCTCTGAGTGCAGTGGTGGCAGAAAGGGAGAGCTTTAGAGGCCCCTCAACACCAGCACTCCCTCGGGGCCTGGAATAATAAAAGCTTCCTACAATGCAGATACTGCTTTACAGCTGAGATTCTGAGGCAGAGAGAGGTAGAGAAATTTGCCCAAAGTCACAGCCTCACCTGATTTGAGCCCAGGAATCTGTGTCCAGCAGGCATACCTTCTTCATCAAATCCTCATAATAATCCTGTATGGTCAGTATTATTGTGCCCATTTTTCAGAGGGGAAAACTCTGATGAGGCTCACAGAGGTTGATTCACACAGTGAGTGAGCACTGGAGGCCGAATCTGAAGACGGATCTGTGGGATCTGAGGCCTCTCTTTTCTCACTGCTCCAATGGTGAGAAGCCCAAGCAGGGACAATGCCCTCCAGGTGCATGAGGATGTACCTACACACAATGCACTTGAGTGCAAAGAAATCACCAGCCCCGACACAATAATAACAATGGCAATAATAGTAACAGCCCTCATCCATGGAGTGTTTACAGTGATTGCTGAGCCTGTGTCTGTATTATCACATATACTACATATCACGTACGATACCCCATAAGGCAGATGCCATTTTTTTTTATTGGCCACGCCATGCGGCATGTGGGATCTTAGTTCCCCAACCAGGGATCGAACCCACGCCCCCCACATTGGAAGGGTGGAGTCTTAACCACTGGACCACCAGGGAAGTCCCTTGACAGATGCCATTATTATCTTCAACTCACATGGGAGAGGACTGAGCTCAGAGACGTTAAATAACTTTCTCAAGGTCTCACAGCCAGGAAGCGGCAGAGCCCAGACTGGAGACCTGGTTTGGCCAAAGCCTGTGGTCAGAACCATTAACAGGGACTGAGCCTCCTCCATCAGGGTTTGGAATCAGATGCAGCAACACCCCCAGGAGAGGCCCCAGAGATCAAAGCTGAGATGCTGTCCTGAGAGCAAGAGGGGAGAGAGCAGGAGGCACAGAGTAGGGAAGGGGGGAGGCTGGAACCCAAAGGGCCAACATACCCTGTACCTGGGCCTGGGTGGGCTCCCTGCAGGGGCCCGGGTGCTGCAGGCCCCGCTATTAGCGGCAGCGTCACTTCGTGGCTGTGGCTGAGCTGTCTGCCGGGTGGAGACTGTCAGGCACAGTGGGGTGGCCGGCAGCCGTCTCAGCTCCAGAGGCGTGACTCACTGCAGGTCCTAAATCTAGCAGGAGTTTCTCGCCCAACAGAATTGTCCTAATTGTCATTGTCATGGCAGATAATATTTTGTGACAACCATAAACTCAGAAAGTCTGGAGTGGGTCCCAGAGGAGGGAGAGGCCTGGGATGGTTTGGACAGAATTTAAAACTTGAAGCCCTGGGGAGACTCAGGTTGGGGGCCTGGCTTCCTGTCCCGCAGGTGGAGCGTTTCACAGTCTCAGAGGCTGCACTTGCCGAATATTAGAATCAGACTAGTAAAGTGAAATTATCATAGTCATCAGACATAAAAATGCCTAACACTGGGGGGCCAAGGGGACAGGCCTGGATTTAAGTCTTGGCTCTGCCACGTATCTCTGGGACCAGCACCCAGTTCTCAACCTCTTTCCAGAGCCTGGGGGTTGGGTGGGGATTCGTTCCCTCAGCTCCACTGTGAGCGTGCAGGGACAGAGAGAGCTGCTCCTCACCCCCCTTAATGCAGCTCACCTTCCTGGGTCGCCCACACACTGCCCCAGCCACAGTTTGTCACAGGTCCTCCAAGTCAGTGACCGCCCCCACCCCCCAGAGCCCTCACCAGTACTGCTCCCTCTGCCCGGGGTGCCCCACACAGACCAGGCCATCTGTCTGGGAAGCTGGGAGGACCAGGAAGGCTGGAGACAGTGGGGATGGTGCAGGTCTGAGTAGGGGGCCGGCAGGGGTGACAGCCAAGGCCCCCCCCAGGGCTGAGCAGTTTCATTTCACACTTGGTGCCCAAACTTGCATCACGGTGCTGGCCAGGAGCCTTGTGTGCAGTTATTAAATGTGATGTGCTGTAGGTGTATAATTGTCAGAATAGTTTTGCATATTTTGATAAATCTATAAATATGGATTGTAATTATCCGTCATTAGCATATGCTTATGTTCTGCATAAGTACGTTGTTTCCCAGAGAATGCAAGTTGCCAATTCACGACCAAGACACAGGGACACCAGCCTGATGGTCATGTGTCCCCATCACCCAGGACACGGAATGTGTTCATTCATCCTCCTGGGGAGGAGGGGCAGCGGGGATGGTGGGCAAATCTCCCCACATCACAGGCAGGTCCTGGGGTCCTAGAGCTCCAGGAGGGACAGAGAGCAGGGTCAGGAGAGAGGTCAGCCGCAGCCACCAGCCTGGACCAGGTGACAGTCAGCAGGGGGAGGGGTTACCTGAGCACCTGCCTGTGGCTCCACCCAGAGCCCTGTAGGGGGTCAAAGCACAGAGCATGGCAGCTAGAAGCTGAGGGTCCTGGAGCCCCACCTGCCCTCACTCACCTGGGGTCACCCCTGAGCCTCAGTTTCCTCAGCTGTAAAATGGGGATAAAAGCAGCTCCTTCCTCTCAGGGTGGCTGTTAGGATTAAGGGAGCGAGTGCAAATGAAGGGCACCCAGCAGACGCAGGAAATGTTCACTTGTGTGAAATGATGTTCCTGCTGTTGTCGCCTCAGGACTGTGACAAAGGAAGCACATGGGCCCATTTCACAGATGCGGCTAATCGCTGTGATGCTCCCGGCTGCTGACATGCCCTTGGGTCAGGCAGCTGCACACCCGACCCCACATCCCCTTCACAAGCACCCTACTTGGCAGGTGTTGTTCCAGCCCCCTCTCCACTGGGGGAAGGCTGTGCCCCAGGCGGGTCAAGCGCTTCCCAGATCACACGGCCTGCAAGGGCAGAGGCTCAGAGCAGGGCACTCTGCCCACGGCGCCCAGACTGGGCCACCACCCCAGACGCCACGTTGCCTGGGACACTCAGTCACAGCACTGATGAGAAGGCGGCGGACACTCGTGGCTGCCCGCCCAGCAGCCCACCCCTCCTTCCTCACTCACAGAGCCCTGGGTTTGTTCTGCAACAACAGGCTCAGGCCTGGTGGGCCTCCGCAGCCCAGGGGGTGAAGCCATGCCTGCTGCCCCACCCCCCTTCTCTAGAGATTGTTTTAGGGGTGAGAGTGTGACTCAGAGCTGGCTATTGAGGTGTGAGAGAAAATCTGCGGCTAGAGGGACTGCTTCTGGGAAATATTTTTCTGCCTCACCCCACTCCCTTCCTCTCAACTTGAATACTGTAGTGTGAGACATTATGTTTGGAGCTGTGGCAGCAATCTTGTAACAGTGAAGCCAAAAGCTAAGAACATAAAGTCAACGCAGCCAAGGATGGTAAAAAGGAAAAAGGTCTTTGCTGACATCCGTAAGCATCTGGCCAAGCTGGAACCACCTCGCTTGAGAACAATCAACAGATATTTTCTGTAGAAGGAAAGATAGTAAAGAGTTTAGGCTTAGCCAAAATCAGGGGCAAAATCAAGGATATTATGTAAGTATTTATTTAACAAGAGAGAAAATAAATTTCCACAAATATTTTATCGATGAAATTCAAAATATAATAATCAAGTGCAATTTTTATAACATAGATTTATTAATGAGAATAATGGCGTTCTTTTTCACAGGGGGGATAAAATTTTACTTACTTGGAGATCAAAGTTAGTTTTCCGTGTCATCAGATTGATTGCAAATGTTCATCTGTAAAAATCACCCTTAGCTCGAGGGCCATGCAAAAACAGACAGTGGGCCACATTGGCCAATGGGCCATAGACGCTAACCCCTGCTCTAAAAGATCTGGCTATTCATGTCTTAATTGCTTGAGCCATTGTTGTTGGGTTCCTGTTACATGCTTCCCAAAACATTCCAACTGACAGAAGCACCTACTATGTGCTGGCACACATCTCTGACAAGAGTCATGAGCATTTGATTATACCCTTCTCTCCCAACAAACCAGGGAATACTGGAGGCAGAGGTTGTGTCTTGCAGGTCTCTGTAACCCCAGACCTTCATACAGATCACGACCCACGGTGAGCTCCGATTACCATGGTATGAATCATATGAATGAATGCATGAACAAATGAAAAATTAAATACTTGGTAAATTGAAAAGTGGTGGGCCCACATGCAGGGTTAGGTTCTGGGAGAGGCACAGATGGGGGAGAGGAGACGTGCAGGGTGCAGAGTAGGGATTAGAGGAAAAGCAGCAGCCCCTTTGCTCCAGCAGGAATGAGGCACCGCTGTCTTCCCAGGCATCCCCCTGCCTCTCCATCCTGCTGGCACAGACGTCAGGTCTAAAATCCCTACCCCGCGTGCAGTCACTCCCCTGGGCTGCGGGAGCCTTTGACAGCCAACGCCTGCTTCCCCAAGCCGGAGAGACAGGCTTTGTGCTCTGCCATTTTCCCCCTAAAAACTGTTGTGAGAAACCAAATGGTTATCTTTACTTCAGCGGCAATTCTTTGCTGCGTTATTTTGTAAGAGACGGAGGACGGGGCATGGCGAGAGGAGGCGGCGGGAGAAGTGAGGAAAACCATTTAGGGTGAACAGGCTCTAAAATTTCAGCTCCAGGTTTTGCCAGGAGACTGGGTTGGAGGATGATTTCAAATGAATTTTTTCATCCAACTCAGAAATCTGTCTCCCCCAAAATGCTTTATTTTGACAGTTGGCTTCAAGAGATTTGACAGAATTCATTTTTCTAGCAGACAAGAGATCAAGGTATTAAACAAAATACATTCCACCGTGAGAGCTCTGTTAACCATTTGACACATTATATTCATCCAGAGTCTGAGTGTCTTGGCCTCTTTCTTCCCTTTCCTTCTTACATTCATACACCAGCGAGAGGCGAGGCCAGTAAAGGAACCGCATCTCTCTGCCCCCAAGACCCCCACTCCCCAGGATAGCTCTGTGACGGGTGGGGGTGACCCTGGAGGCAGGGGGTCCCTGGGTAGCTGCTAAGTGTCCTCGGGGCCAAGAGCAAGCAAGGTAGAGGCCGGGGGAGGGGAGGTGGGGAAAGAGGTGGAGGGTGAACAGGGGTCTGTCAGCCTGAGAGCCCAGGGGACTCACAGGAGCAGAGTTGAAACCCAACAGACAAGGGGAGGGGCCTGGAGGGGGCGTGGGGACAGCTGGGCCACATTGGTCACCAGAGTGAGCCTCTGATGGACGGGCTGGGAGTCCTGGTCTCCTTCAGCTGAGGCCCCGCCAGGTCCCAGGGAAAAGCCAAGGAGGAAACCCGAGCTGGGGTTGACAAACTCTGCCGCTGATCAATTGTTGATCCTCAGGAGGGCTAATTAGCTTTGCATAAACTACCACTACAGGTAATGACTGTCTGGTTAAACACTCAGGAGTGCTGAGGGGACCCTGGAACCATCCCGAGACGCAAGGAGGACAGGGACTTCGGAGTCAGGCAGACCCGGGTCCCTGTCCTAGTTGCGGCCAGTTACCAGCTCTGGGACTTTGAGCTTAACCTGGCTGAGCCCGTTTCCTCATCTGGTAAATAGGCCAACACTGGCCTCTCCCGCTGAGCTGTGATGAGGAGTGAATGAGAGCCCATCCTGACCTGTGAGCAGCCACCAGTCCCCCTCTAGCCCTGCCTCACTCCCTCTCCCTGCTGCCCGCCCCACCTGCCCTGACTCCAGCACACGGGTCAATATAACATCAATAACCAACTCTCCTGGGCCCCCCTTGCCAGGCCCTGTGCTGAGCTCTCCCTGTGCTTTTTCTCATTTATCCTATTGGTTCTGCTATAGGTTCTGCTATTGGCCCCATTTTACAGATGAGTACACTGAGGTTCAGAGAGTAAAGTAATGTGAAAAGTCACCCAGCTAGAAGAGGGCAGATCAGGGCACAAACCCACAAACCGTCTGACTGATGGCAAAAATTATGTTTTTCCCACATGCCTTTCCCAGGTATCCCACCTGGCTCATGCTTTACTTTTCTTTCCAAGTTGGGGCTGGCAGACCCTGCAGTAGCCGACCCTGAGCAGAAAGGTGGCTTCAGAGCTGGACAGTGACCCCTCACAACCATCCTGGCTGCCCAGGGTCAGGACCCTCCCCTTCCCTGGTAAATTCAGCTTCAGTGTCACTCCAGCCTATGGTGGTGCCAGGTGGGGCCCCAGCCCCGCCCACCTCCCCACCTCGGCATCTCCAGGCCTATTAAACAGGAGAGTCACAGGCTGACATGTAGGCTTGTATGAGCTGCACCAAGATCAATTTAATACCTCCCATCACCCCACCACCACTAAGATGTCCTTGAACAGCTCCTTCCCCTCGGAGACCTAGCGCTCTGTCCTTGTCAATTACCCACCTGGGGGCCGTGTCAGCCACTGCCCCAGGCCTGTCCCCTCATACCTGGGGCCTGGGGGAGGCGGGACAGTGGACTGTGCCAGGCTGGCCGAGGACTCCCTCGGTGCCCCTCACCCACATTCTCCCTCCTCAAGTTCATGATTGGGAGCCAGACTGCGGAGCCAGGACTCCTGGGTCCAAATCTCAGCTGTGTGACCTTGGACAGAGTACTTAACCTCTCTGTGCCCAGTATCCTCATCTGAAAATGGAAGTCTATTAACTATTGCTACTTTTACCAATGTCTCGTCCCTCCTCCCCCGCCCAGCTATGCCCTGCCCTCACCGCATCCCACCTCCGAGACCCACATCTTGCTCCTGGGACCCTGCCCCCAGTCCTCACGGGACACTGGCTCACAGAGGTCTTGGGGCAAGACCCCAGGGATGGTTGCACTTCTCAGGAGCCTCTGGAAACCTGAGTAGTCTTCGAGGTCCAAAGGGCTGTGTTCCTCAGAATGAGTGACTTTCTCACCATCTCCTTTAGGGACAAACTGACTGTTCTGACCCTAAGGAGACATCTCATCATGGTGCTTGGAGAGCAAGGACACAACAGTCACCAGGTATCCAGAGTGAGCCAGGTGATCAAGCAGGGCAGCTCTAGGAGGTGGGGTGATGGGGCCCATTTCCCTATGAGAACAAAGGCTCCAGGGAGCAAAGTGCCTACCCAAGACGACACAGTGAGCAGCTGAGCCAGGATTCAACTGCCCTGGTCCGTCTGACTCTAAATTCTAAAATCTTTCCACTGCACCACTTTGAGGGTTCCTGGGTGACTTTTATATGTCCAGCACCAGGCTGGACGCCAGCTGCAAAGATGAAGCAACCATGGGAACATGAGCATCATGAAGCCAGGACCACCCCTTCCTCATCCAGGGAGGTTCTGAGCTCCTGCCCAAGCCAACCTAAGCCTTTCCCTTGGGCAGCCGTGAGGTCCAGGATTCCCTGGACAGCCTGCCATCTCCTGCCAGACTGCACACCTCCCACCAGCTGACGCACCTCTGACAGTCTGCAGAGTGACTGAGCATTCTTTCACTGAGAAACCATGATGAAACATACATAAAATAAATGTCCGCGGAGGCAACAGGATCGCTCTCTCTCCAATTCCGCCGCCTCTTCCTACCCCATCCTCTCCTGTCTGAAGATTTCCGCAGCCTCCTCCCGACCTCCCACCCCACCATCCTTTCCTGACCAGCACCCAAGAGACTGGTTCACCGCGGGAGACTTCTTGGGCCTCCCTTGCGTAGAACATTCAAGGACTCCCTGGAGCTCTCAGGATGGAAACAAAAATGCTCCCCACAGCTGACAGGAGCCTACAGGACCTGGCCTTGCACGTCCTCCGCCTTAGGGTTCTGCCATTTCCCCACGTCTGCTCTGAGACTGTGGGACCAAGTCCGATGCCTCTCGCTCTCCTCCTCGCGGTCACGTGCAGGGCGTCCCTGCAGATCCTGTACTCAATGAGCAACCACAATGGCTGCACCGAGACTGGGTCTGCCCAGGAGGGTCCCTGCGTCCTCAGGAAACCCTTCCAGTCCCGCTCGTGGGCCTCCACACCTCCCGTCATCAGTGAAGACCGCTCCCAGGCCACCCAGATGCTGGCGGTTCCCTCTCCTCAGGAACGCTGTCATCCATCACGGGGACACAGGCTATAAAGTCGGGATCTTTCGCAGATCTCCAATGAACAGGTGCCACAAAGCTATTGGAATCCCAGAGATATTGGGAAGGGAAGGGAGAACTTAGACAAAAAGTGGTGGGAGTGAAGAGAAAACAGAGATGTGTCAGGGAGATTAATCCGCTGCTCAGACATGAAAGAAATACGCTCAGTTATTTTGTATTGCGTTTCATTGGAATGTACACGTCGTACTCAGCTGCCTGAAAGCCTCGGATTACCCAGAGAGAGAGCACAGTGAAAGACAAGGGAGAAAAAAAATACCGACAAACATGTTCCTGAAATTGGAATTATTTTGAGAGAAATAAAAGCCGGGCTGGAGACAGTAGAGACCACTTGGCCTCGAGGCCCTTGGCACTGATGTCTGGTCCCCCGGCCAGATCAGCCAGAGTCAGCGGATCGAGCTGTCATCTTGGACCTGCCACCTATGTGCTGTGTGACTTTGGGCAGGTCACTGCCCCTCGATGACCCTCATTCTCCATAAGCCCTGTGGGGCTTCTCAACAGCAGCACTATTGACATTTGGGGCTGGAAACTCTTTGTTGTGGGGACCGTCCTGTGCACTCAGCAACATCCCTGACCTCTACCCACTAGATGGGTACCCAGCACCAGCACTCCAGTTGTGACAATCAAAAATGTCCCCAGACTTTGCCAAATGTCCCCTGGGGAGCAAAATCACCCCTGGCATCTGAACCAGATACTTTCTGAGTTCATGTGGGAGAGGGCAGAGCAAGAAGGGGTCACAATAGACCCCAGCCCAGGGCCAAGGACACCCCAGTGTGGTGAGCTGGGGATAGAGATGAGGCCTGGAGGGAGAAGCTGGCTCATGGAGGGCCCCACTGCTGAGCTGGAGCGTGTGGACCCCCCATCGTCACTGCCCTGGGCCAGAGGACAAGGGACAAAGATTTGTACACAGCACACTGGATTGGTGACTCTTCTGCATGTCTGACCCATCCCCCAGGGGCCTGTGTCATTGTCGTCTCTGGGCCTCCCGCTCCTGGTGCAGGGTGAGGCACAAAGCATTTGCTGAAATGAACTGAACTGAAGGGCGTTTGCTTTCACCTCCGAGCTCAGTCTTGGGAGGGCACCAAGGGGCCATGACATGGACCCTCACCCTGGGGGCTCTCGGCCCAGCAGGGGAAAAGCATGGGAGTCCTCAGCCCTATTCTCCAACATCCCCAGCTCCCTCATTCCTGATTCAAGGTGGGGTTGCCCTTCCCACCACTTTGAAGGCAGAAGGCCTGTGACTTGCTCTGGCCAATGAGATGTGAGAGGCAGTGGCGTCTGTCACTTCCAGGAGGGAGCTTTAAGAGCAGCACCCAGTTTGCACAGTGATCTTGGAAAGGCCCACACGGAGGTGAAGCCGCATCAGGCCAGAGCGGCTGCAGGGAGCAGAGCCGGCCACCTGCCCTGGGCACATCAGCACAGAGACGAGGCCTCCTCTTGAGTTGGGGATGCTGCAGCCACTGGTTACAGCAGTAACCCAGGCCCCCCAGAGTGATGCCACCGCTGGAACCAGGTCACCTGAGAAGTCTTCCCTCCCCCCCACCCAGCCCCCAGGCCCCGATGGATGCTGGTCTCTGTGGGACGGGTCTGGAGGATCATGCCAGTATCTGGGAGGCCGGCTCCCCAGGGTCTGACTTACCCAGACCTGGGCCAGACACACACATCCCATAATGATGCGCAGATCACCCGAGAGCATCTGGGCTCCTTGCTCCTCTCTGTTAACTCGTCCCTTCAACAAAGAAGCCCCTGGATACTGAGTCTGTGCCAGGCATGTGCTGGGCGCTGTGAATATCCAGGGAGCAGGACTGATGCAGCCCCTGCCCTCCTGGAGCTCACAGACTAGTGCAGGTGACAGTAGGTACCAGTGAACATCCAAGAAAAGAATTACAGAGTGCTGAGTGGGGCCAGGGGAACAATCAGGGGTGGGAGGAGGGCACGGGTGAGAGGAACCAAGTCTGCAGCTGGGGTGGGCCAATCATAGTTAAGCTGAGACCCAAAGGTGAGAGGGAACAGCCAAGTGAAGGGAGGACAGGAAAAGACATTCCAGGTGGAAGGAACTGCATGTGCAAAGGTCCTGTGGTAGGAAAGGCCTTGGGGAGAAACAGCTGAGCAGGGAGAGGGGAGGGAGATGGGGGAGGGGTGGACAGGGCTGGACCACATAGGCCTGCTGGCTGCAGGGAGGAGTCTGCACTTGATCCTGAGGTCAAGGAGAAGCCACTGAAGGGGCCAGGAGGGGAGGGTCATGACCAATTCACATTCAGAACATTCTCTGGGCCCAGGGCTTAGCACAGGGCCTGGCATACAATGGTGCTCAATGAATGCTTGCTGACAGTGACGTCACATGAGGGAAGTAAGGAGATGCTCTTTAGGGCACTACTGACTCGCCCTGGTCAGTGTGCATGCTCCCTACACCCAGCGAGGGGTCCACTTGAGGACCGGGAGGAGCTGGGGCTTGTGGAGCAGCTACCGCTGCCTGGAACCCAGGCTTCTCACGTGTCATCTCACATGTCATCTCACATGTCAACTCACATGTCTTCATTGGACCCCATGAGGGTGTGCACAGACATCCCCATTGAGGCATTGATGTGGTTTTTACAATAAAACAGGTCAAAATGTTCCAACCTGATGCTAAGATGCATGAAACAGGATTCTCACTTTAAAAAAGCATCAAGAAATATTTCTATCTGTAAATCAAGGAAAGTTCATGAAAAAATATCACTTGTTCAATAATGAAGTAGGACAAGTCTGCAGAACTGAGTAATGGCAGAGAAGAAAAGTCTCAGCTCTTCCCCCAATTACAGGGTCTAAGTCATCAAGTTGACAAAAGAATAATATTGAAATATGAGGAAGTATGCAACTTCCTAACAAAAGAGACAAAAACTAGCTAATGTGACAATAAATGGTACCCGGGAATCATCTGAGCCTGCGGCTGGGTCTGAGCACTTTCTAACGACATGCATCATCCCCAAAGGCCCCGCTGGTGTCCCCAGGAATGAAACCTGCCCCTGGACTCATGGTCTGGCCCTGCACGGCCTCTGCTCAGGGGCACGGAGCTCCACATTCCCAGCACTGTCTGTGCAGCCTATGCACCTAGTCCAACCAGTCTTTTTAGCCCCGAGCACAGTGCACCACCTCCGAGGGGTCCCCTGGACCACCCAGGTCCTTGCCATCACCCCAGCTCTGAGCCCATCCCCTCCATCTCGTTGAACCAGCTGTTCAGGGCCTCCCATCCCAATCGTTGTACTATTTGGTGACAATATGGGGGCAGCACATTGCCACAGGGTACACCTGGACCTTGGAATCAGACACCTGGCTTCACATGTTCACTTGTGTGTGACCTTGGCCAAGCTGCTTTACTAGTCTGAGCCTCAGTTTCCTCACCTGTAAAATGGGAAGATAACAAAAATACTGACCTCATAGGATCATTGTGAGGGTTAAATGACTTAATATATGTAAACTATTCATAGTCTGCCCAGCATATGATAGTTATTCAGTAACATCTGCCACCTTTATGATCGTCCCCATTTTACAGATGTGGAAACCGAGGTGCAGAGAGGGGACATGGCCTCCTGTGTCCTCACAGCCAGTGACTTGGCCAGGCCAGGATTCAGACTCAGTGTTGTGACTCCGTCTCCAGGCACCAGTGTAGGTAGGGGTTGCACTACCTCCAGCTTCATCAGCCTGGACATGAGGGGACGAGCCTGGAATTCTCGCTCTTGTCCATGCTGGCACAGGGCCAGGACTGCAGCTTCTGCCCAGGCAATACCAGGCACCCAGGAGAGGGGAGGTCAATAAAAGCGTCCATGATGACAGACCACATGCCCGATAGGGGACTAAGTGTTGACCTGCTTTGGCCCTTTTAATCACAACCACAACTCTACTCCCTCTTCACAGAGGGGCAAACTGAGTTTCAGAGAGGCTAAGTCACGTGTCCAGGACCACACAGACGACGGCTGTCAGAGCCAGCTCTTTAACTCAGATCCATAGTGTCTGGACCCGCATCCCACCTACCATGTGTCAAGGGCTGTGCTGCTCCCTTTACGCCTCATCTCGTCCCACAGTTGTCCTCGGAGCAAAGTCTCCTCATCTCCCATTTCACAGGTGAAGAAACTGAGGGCCAGGGTGCACCTGGAACTGGCCCGAGGTCCCACAGCCAGTAAGGGAAGAATCCTCCAGAATTCAGACCCAGGGCTCCCTGTTCCCAAACCCGCAGTGAAGGCGGTTTCCTTCTCTCTTCCTTGTTCCCAGGCTGCAGGGCGACCATCGGGCCCCAGCTGAGGGGAGGGGGCTGCAGGGACAGGGGACCAGCTGGGGCCTCTAGGGAGGGCCGGCTGGGCAGCCACCCCCGGGGCTCCGGAGATCGCCCAAGTTCCGAACTTTGTCTGCCGGAAACTCTGCAGACTTCAATCCCTTTGCAAAGCCAGAGCCTCCTCTAAAAGCCGGAAGGAAAGGGGAGAAGGACTCTCACCTTGGCATCTACAGAGCTGTGCACGTGCATCAGAATAAGAAGGTACATCTTCAAGGGTCCCAGCATGAACCCCACACAGATAGATTTTTCTGAGCCTCATTATCTTTCCCTCCCAGGATCCCAGGTCACATTATTTGCTTCCTGCCCACTGCCTGGCACAGATCTGCGGCGAGGCTGCCCACCTGTTTTAGGAGCTGTAAATCCATTCTCCTTCTCCTTGGAAATCAACTGGAAACCCAGTTGCTAAGTCCACCTAAATCCAGTGGTTCATGAATCAAAGGCCTCTTCTGGGCTCGTGCTTGGCTGTTGAGGCTCCATCTCCCCAGACCAGGTTCTATCCAGGGTCAGGGGAGCCGCAGGACCCACCGAGGCCAGGCCCAGAGAAAACCCCCCAAACCATGTGGCAGTTGCTGCCCTAGCCTGCATCGGCCCTCACCAGTCACCCTGGGGTGGGTGCTCTCACCAACAAGACCAGGGAAAATTCCCAACGAGTCTGCAGGGAGAGAAGCCACCTGGTCCCAGAGCTTCACCCTCAGGCCCATCTCTTCTCTCAACAAGCACTTGTCAAGCACCTTCTCCAGAGAATGAAACCAAGCAGGATCCTGTGGGGTTTTCCTGAGGGCAGACTCCCATGTTCCCTGCCTCTTGCATGTAGAAAAGCTTTAGCCTTCTAGCCTTTTCGCCAGTTCCAAAAAGCAAATTTAATCAGAGAAGTGAAAAAAATGCAGAAACAAAGAAAAGCAGTCAAGCAAGACAAAATAATAATAGTTTAGCCATAAAACAAACTCAAGGACCCTTAGTTCCTCCTCAAGGGCTACAGATAATATCCTGAGCCATATCCTTGAGTCGTTTTGCAGATACTAAAACCCCCACCAGGGACGTCCCTGGTGGCCCAGTGGTAAAGAATCCACCTTCCAATGCAGGGGATGCAGGTTCGACCCATGGTTGGGGAACTAAGATCCCACATGCCATGAGGCAACTAAGCCCACGCACCACAACTACTGAGCTCATGTGCCTCAACGAGAGAGCCCACGTGCCGCAAACTACAGAGCCCACGCACTCTGGAGCCTGTGTGCCACAACTAGAGAGAGAAAACCAGCACACCACAACTAGAGAGAAGCCCGCACGCTGCAATGAAAGATCCCACATGCCACAACTAAGACCTGACGCAGCCAAAAAAAAAAAAAAAATTAAAACCCCCACCAGGTGGAGGAAGTTAACTGTATGCTGCCCACCAGCATGTAGACCCCAGATCGGTTGGAACTCTGAGGGTTGATGATTGAGCTTCCCAAAACATCACCCAGTTACCTCACCATCAACCAAGCAGAGAATTGTACATGAGCTGATCACACACCCTGTGGACCCCACCCTCACACTGTCTTTAAAAGCCCTTCCCTGAACACCATCAGGGAGTTTGGGTCTTTTAAACAAGAGCTGCCCATTCTCCTTACTTGGAGCCCTGGGATAAACGCTGTACTTTCCTGCACCACAGCCCAGCATCAATAGATTGGCTTTGCTGTGTGAGCAGACCCAAGTTTGATTTGGTAACAAGAACATTGTGGTTCTGAAGTGGCCTGGGAGTTTGCCTCAAAGTCCCATTGCTTTACAAATCCAGAGGGCTTAAGGCAGCCCTCCTCCAAGAGGGAAGCCGGAAGTGGAGTTCACTTCCAGCCCCTCTTCCCGGTGGATGGGAGAGCTGTGTGGTGCAAGCCGGCAGTGGGCACCAGGGCCTGAAGAGGAGAAGCTCTCCTGTGTACAGGGCACGTGCACACCCCATCTCCTGGCATCTTGGACCTCTGTAGAAGCAGCAAAACTCTTTCCTAATATACCAACTCATCCATCCAACCTGATCCCCCATCTCTCCCCAGGCCCAACCCCTTCCTCCTGCATACCCCCCAGCATAATCCTCTCCAGACTCACAAACTACATGCTTCCTAGAGCACAGGTCTCTGTTCCCTCTGTAGGAATTCCCTTCCCACCCATCCCTGAGCCCAGGAGAGCCAGAACCTATGACCAGGTTTGCCCAGAGCTGGAACTGGTAGGTGCTCAACGTGTGTCTGTGAACACATGAATGAGGGAGGGATCCAGTGATCAAAGGAGTGCAGAGGCCACATCTGCCCCGGATCACATCCTGTGAAGAAACTTGGCCCCAAACAACTGCCATCATAATGCTGACGACTGCCCCTCACGTGTGCCCAGGCTAGAATTAAGGCCTTTTCCCTCGTTTCCTCGTTGGATCTGTACAATACAAAAGGTAGGTGCTGCTATCATCCCTATTTGGGAGCTGGGAACACAGAGGCCGAGAAAGACTGAGTAAGTATAGCATGTCAGGACCAGATCTCAAACCCACATCTGCTCACCTAAATCCTTGCCCTTTCCATGGCTCCTGCCTCCCCAGGCCCCTCAGTCAGGTAGTATTGTGGTGTCAAGAGCTTGGTGTTAGAACCTCCCACTCCCCAGAAATTGAGGCCTCTGCTGGGTTCTTTTAATAAAGATTGAGCTTCCAGATTGAAGGAGGTGAAGGTCCTAATCAGACCCAGAGAATGCTGTCTGCTGTAGGCTTGAGAGAGACCCAGACTAATGGGGCTACGTACTAGCCCCATTAGTAGACCATGGGGTACCTGGAGTAGACCATGGGGTACCTGGAACCAACCCCTGTACCTCACCCCACCTTCCCCAAGCCCAGAGTAGTGTCCCACGGCTGGCACACAGCCTGTGGGAAGCAGCTGCTATTAATCCTGGATTTTCAGGATTGGTTTTGTTGAAGTGACAAAAATCCAGCTTGCCCTGGCTGAGACCAAAGGGGGCTTTCTCAGGAAGAATGGAACGAGGTGCAGCAGGGCCCGCAGGAGGCTGGAACCAGCCATCAGAGGTCTCCATGGCTCTGCCTCTCATCTCTGCATTGGCTCCATCCACAGGCTGAAAACTCGGGGCCCAGTAGTTTTTGGAAATCACATCTTCAGCCACCAGAGAGGGAGTAACTTTCTCACTGCAGTTTCAGTGACGGATCAGATGTCCATCACTGTGGCCAAAGGCACAGGGGGCCCATATTGGCCCAGCTCTGGTCAGTGCCCAACCTTGTCCACCAATGAGTGGCCAAGAGTGGCGGTAAGGTCAAGTAAGACCATGGGAGCCCCTGCTATTGTTATGTGGAAAAGGATGAGATGCCAGGAAGACGGAGGGTAGCTGGGCAGACAGCAATCCCCATTTTACAGAAGAGGAAACTGAGGCTCCCAGAGCAGAAGGAACTTTCCTAAGGTCACACAGTGAATAAATGGCAGAGCTGGGACCTGAATCCAGGCCCATGGGGCTCTGGAGTCTGTGCTCTAACCACTTGGCGGCACTGCCCATTCTGCAGCCTGAGATCCAGAGAAGACAGAGGCGGGGCTGAGCCTGAGAGCCCCCAGTCCCAGGACACCAGGGAGGGCAGGCACTCTGCCCTTGGCTCCCTGAGCCCCTCTCGGAGGTCAGGCTGTGTGTGGAGGCTGAGGCGGGGACATCACGGACCCTCCATGCCTCACAGCCCAAGCCAATGCTGGCAAATTCCTCCCGGTAATGGGGATGTTTGCAGAGGGAATTAAAGAGGCAATAAACAGATAACAGAGTAATTAGACATAAACAGTGGGCGTGCCAGACTTCTCAACACCACCAAGCCACGACCTCCATGTACCCTCCCCTCCCCAGGGCAAGAAGAAGCCACTGGGTTGTTCTGTTGAGTTGAGCGGTTGAGAGCTGGAGAATCAAAGAAGAGACTGGAAGGGAAGGGGTTACCTTGGAAATCTCAGTGTCCAGACAGCGAGGCTGAAGCCCAGGGAGAGAGGAGGAACGTGCCCAAGGACACAGAGCAGCCTAGAGGAACAGGTGGGCCTGGAGCCCAGGTTTCCCGGGAGGCGGGTCAGGGCAGTTCCTAGCACAACTGGTTTAATGCAGGTCAAGGTCATCTGAGGGGAAGTGTTGCAGCTGACAGGCAACAGAGGCACAACAGATGACAGTGGGGCAGACAATCATTGGTTCATTTTTGCGCCATTTATTTAGTGCCTCCTGTGTTCCAGGCCCTGTGCCGGGCTCTGGGGACAGGACAGCCAACAAGACAGGCTGTGAGTTCAGTCCAGGGACACTGAGTCCAGAGCCCAACACCAGCCCTGCTTCGTGTTTATAATCTGCACTGGGAACCCAAATGACAGCAGGCGAGCCTCAGGGGACTGAGGGCAGGGCCAATCCTGCCCAAACTAACTGCCAGAATTGGCAAAGGGGAAACTCTCCAGAGCAAGGTCAGAGCACAGGACAGTCAGTCTGGCCACATGGCCACCCTGGGGAGCAGGGCCTTTGTCTCTTGGCAATGGAGGGTCTTACAGCAGGAGAAGTGCTGTGCTTTAGAATGTTCTCTCTGGGCCAATATGCCACGTGGAATACTGGGGTAGGGAGGACTTGGGCAGGGGGGATGGGGAGTTAAGAGACTGTTGTAATGTTCCCAGTGAGCCCTGATGGGGACCTAGGACAAGGAGGCACAGGGACAGGGGTGGGGTTCAGGGAGAAACGCACACAGGAACACCCTCTCGCTTCCCCATGACCTGGGAAAGGGACCAGGATACCAGAGGAGGCGTCTGACCCCATGTGGTTCAGGACTTGCCTCTTGGGCCTTCCAGACCAAGTAGGTAGATAAACAGCAGCTGTGGGAAGTGGGAACTCAGTGCCAGGGCCCAGAATCACACCCGCAGCTGCATTCCAGCCAGGAGGACGGGGCCCCGGGGGGCCCGAGCCACAGGTGGAGCGAAATGAACCACTGCGGGTTGTCCTGCGGCAGGGCAGCAGCCCGCGTGGGGGAGTAGGAGGGTTTGCAGGGAGACAGCAGGGCAGGGGAGGCCCTCGGCATCTCATGGACCTGGGTTTAAATCCCAGCCCTGCCACTCACTTGCTCTGCGGCCCTGGGCAAGTTATTAATCTCTCTGAGCCTCAGGTTTCCCATCTGCAGAGAGGTTAGAGCTGATGGTCTGTAAGCTCTGACCTTCATGATCCTTCAAGCAGCAGACACTGACCAGGAGGATGAAAGCGAGAGCCATAGCAAGTACCACGTTCTTCCCATGAACCAGGCCAGACAATGTGAGGGGCACTTTCCGTACATCACATCATTCCACTATCAAAACGGCCCCCTGAGGCTGGAGTGTCCTCAGTGCATGCAGTACCTCGGCCGCCTTTTCCCCCTGTCCCCGTAAACACCACCCATTCCTCAAAGTTCTGCTTAGAATAGGCAGTCGGTCATGGGTCAGGAGGCTGAGGTTCTAGGCCAGCCTCTGACTCTTCCTTATTATGTGACCAAGGCGAACTGTCTTGGTTTCCCTATCTGTGCAATAGGTGCTCATCTTGGAGATCTGTAAACAGCCTGTGTGACTTTGGAGAAGTTACTTGAAGTCTCTGGGCTGGGCTGATCTGCTCACTCAGCAGCCCTGCCCCTTGGAGCCAGGTGCCCTCTCTTACCCACTTTGACTAGCCTCCAGTGCCCCAGCTTGGACAGAGACTCCAGCTCTACTCCAGGGCTCCTCAAGGTAACAAGGAAACTCTTGTGGCCTCCCCCAGCCTGTCCTCCAGGACGGGAGACAGGGACACATCTGTACTCCAAAACTGATAAGTCCAGAAATAGTAGTCAGAGCAGTGGCAGGAGACCAGAACGCCACACATCAGGACCACATCAGCACTGTGGAGGTGAGGAGAAATGCATCTCCCCAAACTGTCCAAACTTCCACCCTGGATACGAGTCCTGGGGGCAGGGAAGTTGAGCCAGGATAACAGGTGGGCCAAAAAGCCAGGCCCTGAGCACCCATTGCACAGATAGTGAAATTGAGGCAGGTTGGCTCAGGTCACACAATGAGGAGATGACAGAGGCTGGCCTGGAACCTGGGCCTCCTGATTCATGGCCAATTGTTTACTCTAAGCAGAACCTTGAGGAATGGGTGGAGTTTTGTGGGGGGGTTTCTGATTTAAAATACACTTGAATCACTTGCCACTTAGTTGTCATATAGCAATGAAAAACTGAACTGTATTATTCTGATGTTCATGGTATAAATCTGTGAAATGCCAAAAATAATTTTAGAGAAAGAAAAAGTAGAATTTTTCAGACTATATGTATATGTACATGATAACCAAAAAGAAAATGATCAATTCTGTTATATTGGCCCATGTTTAAAATATGCATTAAAATGTACATCATCTCCCTATAAGTAGGTGTCTTAAGGTAAATTGTTGAGTGCACTGCTCAGCATCAGAATGGAGATCTGATGGCCTGGGGCATCCCTGCAGCTCAGGGATTCAGAGCCCAAGAGATGGAAGCAAGGGAGCTTAGGGGCAATCATTTAAATTGTTTAAAAAATAATACTCAAGTTTATTTTATTATTCTTGTCTCCATTATAAAAACAATACCCAGGACCCCTCAGACAGGGCTGGTGGGAGTATAAATGGGTACAGTATTTTGGAAGGCAATTGAACAACGCTGATCAAAATTTAAATGCTTATACCCTTTGGCCCAGGAAGCCCACATCCAGGAATTTACCCTATAGAAGTATACACAAAAATACCGGAAAATGTACATACAAGGGTGTTCCTAGCAGCACTGTTTGTACAGAAAGAAACTGGAAACCTTAAATATCCATCAGTGGGGAGACTGGCTAATAAATCGTGGGTCGTCCACACACTGCAATGAAATACAGTGGTTGTTTTTTTTCATGAAGTAAATGTGTAATGCTGTCAGAGAGACATTTCCAAGACAAGTTAGAAGGGAAAAAGAGAAGTTGAGAAACAGTGTGTAAAGTATGATCTCATTCTTATAAAGAGAAAAGTCTCCAGAGGCCTGAAAAACAAACAGCCAGCTCCTGAAGCTGGAGGAGAGAGAAAGTGAGGGTTTTCACTTTCTATAAGGGGCAGAAGGAAATGTGTGAAAGCTTCTATTAACTGTTTAGTCAGCAAAACAATAATAATAACAATATTCATTTTTCAATTAAATCAGTGTACACTGGTAATAAAAAAAAAATCAGTGTTTTGTTTTTTCTTTTGAATGTGTATTCTCAACACCCAAAGGTGTATTTTTAACATTTTGTTGTATTTCTTTCCGTATTTTTTAAATCAGTTTTTCAGGCATAGTTATTATTGATCTGTATGTATAATTTAACATCCTAGGGTCTTTTGAACATTTAATGTTATGCCATTAAGCATTTCCCATCCCATATGAGTGTAAACAATATTTCCATCACTTGAGAAGTATCCCAGAGGGGCCACAATTTAGTTAACTAAACTCCTCTTGTTGAGTTTAGATTGTTCCCTTTTTTTTTTTTTTTTTTTTGCTATTATAAGTAGCCCTGCAGTAAATATATTTATGCCTGAAGGCTTGTGGGGAGAGGCATATAAGAGTCCCTATGCGTCATTAAAAAACGCAAAATATATATGTAACCAGAGTATTGACTGGGCTGAATTTGATGGAGCCACAAACAAATGATGCAATTCTCCTCTAACTCCGCTTCAAATGTGCTCCGCCTAAGGACCACCTCACCCTTCAATGACATCTCAGGTGGATCCCACAGCTCTGCAAACCCTACAGACAGACCAGCGCCCCGTGGAGCTCATCCCGTCCGCTAGCCAGCAAGGAGAGGTCCAGTCCGATCCAACCACACACCTGATCCTGCTCCCGCCCAGGCCTGACCAGGGTTCAAGGACCCCTGCTGGGAAGATGGTGGGAAGGTGGGGCTCGAGTCTGCTCATTCCCTCTTCTTCCCTCCTGCCCTCCCTACTTCCAGCCCCTTTTCTGGTCATGCAGCCCAGAATGTGAATGCAACCTGTCAGCTTCCGGAGTCTGCGAGTTCAGTCACTGCACTTCATTGGGTGGAAGGGCAGAAGGAAGGGAGGAGCAGAAAACGAAGGAAGCCTTCCTCTCCAGTCTCTGCTGGAAAGAATGATGCAGGCCTCGTTCACACCTGTCAAGTTTTGACTTTACAGGACAGGCTCTGCCTACTTCTGCATGCTTGGATGCTAATTTCTCTGCCCACTGAGGTCTTTATCATGAACCTTTTATTTCTGCAGGAGCAATACCTTTGAAATAGTAACCAATGCTTTGTCTATTACTTTCAGTCACCTCTTGACCCTTTTCAGGCCTTGGTTGGTCACTGTGGCCTCTTTGTTGACTCTAAAAAAAGGACTTTTAGCAGGAAACTGAGTATAAATTGGACCTCTTCTGACTTTTGAGTAGCAAAGTCCTAGGCCCCCAGGGTGTCAAATGGATGTGAAAAGACACACAAGGATGGTGAGCTGGGCTCTCCATGGGGGCAAGAGAAGGATGCGCCTGGTTAGGGGAGTGGGGGGATGGGAGGGGACCCGTCAAGAGCTCAGATGCGGCCCCACTGCTGCCACCCTGGTCGGCTAAGCCTCATGGTCTCTACCCGAGGTTATTATTGTAGCCACCTCACTGGCCTCCCTGCTTCCACCCTTGCCCCCTACAATCTCCTGTAGACACAGCAGCCAGAGTGACCCTGAAAACACGAACCACATCATGTCAGCCCTCCTCAAACCCTCCACTGACTCATTCCTCACTCAGAGTCAAGGCTAAGTTCTTAGAGGGGCCTAGGAGACCACCCGCACTCTGCATATCTTTACCTCTCAGTTCCCATGCCAGCAGAGACTTTCCAGCTTCTCATTACACCTGAGCCTCATAGCCCTTCACCATGCCTTGAACCATTAGATGTGCACCTGCCCCAGGCTCTTTGCACTGGTTATTCCCTCTATCTGGAGCACTCTTTTCCTAGATTTCTACATAGCTCACTCCTTTACCTACTTACAGCCTTTGCTTAAATGTCCCCTTCCCAAAGAGGCCTTTCTCAGACATTCCTTTAAAATTACACTTCTATTCCCCCTCAGTCAAGCAATTTCAGCCCTCCTTACCCCACACTAATGTCTCATGCACTCACTTCCAATATAATATGCACTTTTACTTTTTATTATATTTGTGGTCTGTCTCCTCCTTAACTAGACTGTAAAGTGTGCAGGGGCAGGGATTTTTTGTTTTCTTTTGTTTTCCATGAGGTAGGTGCTCAATAAATACTTGTGGAATACAGAATGGATTCCTAAGCAGAGGGGTCCTCTCAGCCTGCCCCTGGAGTTGTGTCCCAGGAAGGAGAGCACACACACATCCCCGGACAGTACGTGAGAGCTGAGAGCAAAGGGGTCCTGAGCATCTTTCCATGGAAAAGCCCCAGGAAAGGAGAAAAGACCCCAGAGAAGAAAGGGATGATGGGAGTATCCAGTGGCTGGGGCTATTGATGGTTTCACAAGATTCTCAATTCCCAGCCAGGCACAAGAGAAGTCAGAAGAGAGCTAGCTCAGAGCAGTCCTGCAGACAGACAAGGTCCAGCTGCATGTCTCTGCAGCCTAAAGGAGGGCAGGGGATGCTTCCACAGATACCAAGATGGAGAACAGGCCCTAGAATTAGACACAACCCTGGGGGAAAGTGGAAGCCTCACTGAGATCAAATTTCCACCACCCTGAAGAATGGGGCTCCAGATATGTCAGACAAGTTGTGATAAAAAGGAAACTAGCTGTATCTCTTGTACCTCTGAATTTGTACCTGTTACATGCAGAGTTTTTCCATCCCCTCCAGGGCTCAACCTCAGCACAGGGGGAAGCCCTCTGAGTCCCTTCTCAAGGGCATGAACAATGCTTTTCACACTTTTTCTCCAAAGAACCTTAGAGGAAAAAGAGAGAGTGGCCCACACAGGGCACAGGGGTTGTAATCCAAAGCTGATGCACTGTGATAGTTAATTTTATGTCTACTTGACTAGGCCACAGTGCCCAGATATTTGATCAAATATTATTCTGGATGTTTCTGAGATAGTATTTTTGGATGAGATTAAAAGTTAAATCAATGGACTTTGAGTTAAAGCAGATTGCTCTCTATAATGTGGTAGGGTCTTGTCCAATCAGTTGAAGACCTGGATAGAATAGACTGACTTCCTTCGAGCAAGAAAGAATTCTGCCAGCAGAGTGCCTTTGGACTTGAACAGCAACTCTTCCCTGAGTCTCCAGCCTGCCATCCTACCCTGCAGACTTTGGATTTGCCAGGCCTCCATGATCTCATCAGCCAATTGCCTTTAAAAAAGGATTAAAACTCCCAGTGGTTCTATTTCCCTGAAGAACCCTGACTAATACAAGCACTGAGTGTTATTTTATTTCTAATACTATGAAATATTTGTGCTCCATTCCATAAGATATTCATATTAGTTTTAATATAGAAGTGTGTTCAGTGTCCTCAGTCAGCAGATAATCAACAAATGCTTATTGAGCACCTACTATGGACCGAGTCCTGATGCATTTGCCTTTTCCAGAAGATACTATATGGCTTCTAGCTCACATGCATCATTGCTGCACAACCCCGGAGTTCACTTTCTCCCCACTCCTTTACTTGGTAAATTCCCATTCATCTTTCAAAGCCCAGCTCAGCTGTTGCACTTGAACTGCTATTCCTGGCAGAGTGGTGGACCAGGTACCATAAAGAACGGTTCCCATGCAAATAACCTTGATTCTTTTTAAACTCGTTAAAGGCATAAATGCACTGACATAAAATTATGAAACGCCAAGAAGTGAAAAACAAAGAAATAGCAGGATTCCTAGGAGGTAAGAAGCACCCTAACTAGCTTTTCCCAAAAAAGTTTTACAAAATCTTGGAGACCTTGATAAGAGACGAAGCCTAGAGCCATACAAGGTGATGGGGCTAATAGGAAATTCCTGCATAAAGATGAGACCACCAAAGGGCCACACCCCTCGTGAATGGCTGAATAATGAATAAACACAATGAAAAGAGAAGAGCAGCAAGAATACATATCTGACTCAAACTCAGTGCCAGGAAAAGGGGGAAACACTGTACAAAGGGTTGTAACTACAAGCCCATTCTCCTGTGGATTTGGAGTCAGATTTGTGATATGTATCATTCAAACAACTTCAAATGACATATTTAGTGAAAAGTGGTTTTAGGTTAGTAGTGACCCCACGTTGATGGGCAACAGCAAATGCAAACTGAAAGAGTGCAACCTCTAAGGACCATAAATTCACAGAACACACAAGGAAACAAAGCACTATGAGTGAGAGCCCACAGAAACTCCAGACTACAGAATCAGACCCACAAAGACTCTAGATATCAGCATTATTGGCCATGAGCTAGAAGAGTTTTGTCTAATATGTGTAATGCAATAAAAGAGAAGCTTGAAAATATAAGCAAGCAGCAAGAGACTATAAAAAATTGACCAAGCAGATTTTAGAATGAACTAAGGAAAAGAGCAGTTTAGAAATAGTTGAAGAGAGTATTAGTGAGCTGAGCAATACTGTTGAAGAATGCAGTACAAAAAGACAACGAGATGGAAAATATAAAAAAAGAGGTTAAGAGGCAATGGGAATGAAGAACTATTTGAAGGTAATTATCCAGAATTATTGGAAGACAACAATTTTCATCTCCCAAACATTAAATGAGATGAATTAAAGGTTAGTCACTCCACACTGAAATACATATAATAAAACAACAGAAAAGAGAGAGAATTAATATTAAAAAACAGCCAGGGACAACATCTCTCCCATTCCATTCCCTCACTCCCCCCAGGGAGAGATGTTTAAGGGTACATACTTGTAACTAGGAGATAAGTCCTGGAAACCTAATACATAGTACAGTGATTATAGAAAATAAAAAATAAAATTGTAAAAAACAAAAACAGCCAGAGGGGAAAAAAAAGATGCCTACAAAACAAGGATAGCTAACTTCTCAGCAGCAGCAATGGTAAAAGCTAGAAAAAGACAGTGAAATACTATTTTCATTGTGCTGAGAAAAAGTAGCTGTCAACATAGAAGGCTAGCAAACCTACATTTAAGTAGGGAAAAATAAAGATATTTTCGTACAAACAGAAACATAGAGTCCACCACCAGCAGGAGATAAATTCTGAAACATGCCTTTTTCAGGCAAGAGGAAAATTATTCCACTCTAAAGGATGTGGTTTAGGCAGAAGGAAAATGAGTCTCAGTATAAGCACTGAGAGACAAAATGAAATGGTGACATGCTGATTATCACGTGGGAAACCTAAACTAACATTAAATGTATGAAACAATGATAATAATCTCTAATATCAATAACGATAATGTAATAACAATAATATCTCATTTCAGAGGTTAGAAATAAACAAGAGAGAGCAAAAACACCAGATAAGAACCCCGGGTAAGTTGGGAGAAGGTAATCAGAGCATTCCAGTGTTCCTGTGTTGTTTGGGATCAATGTAAAAATACCAATTAACTTTAAGCCTTGCTAATTGAAGTAGGCATCTTAAAGCAGCTAGAGTAACTGCTAGAAGAATAGATCAAGTAGACCAAAGGCTGGACTATGTGTCAGAACCAAATGCAAGCTCTACAAATTTCAAAGGATTAGTACAAAGCCTCAGAGCATGAAGCAATTAGGTTAGAAACTAATAGCAAAAGTGATAATGGGAAAAAGTGACCTAGTATTTAGAAATTAACCATATTTCTAAACAATTCAAAACTAAAAGAGAAATAATGGAAATGTTTCAATACACAGAAAAATAATAATAACACTATATTAAAACTTGTGGGTACAGTGAAAGTGATATTTAGAGGATAGGAGCCTTAAATACTTAAATGAGAAAAGAAAAGAGCTCAAAATGAATGAGATATGTATTCAAATTAAGAAGTTAGAAAAAGAACAGAATAAACCTAAAGAAATACAAGGAAGGAGTCGGAGGAGCCAAGATGGTGGAGTAGAAGGAGGTGCTCTCACTCCCTCTTGCGAGAACACCAGAATCACAACTAGCTGCTGGACAATCATCGACAGGAAGACACTGGAACTCACCAAAAAAGATACTCCACATCCAAAGACAAAGGAGAAGCCACAATGAGACGGTAGGAGGGGCGCAATCACAGTAAAATCAAATCCCATAACTGCTAGGTGGGTGACTCACAGACTGGAGAACACTCATACCACAGAAGTCCACCCACTGGAGTGAAGCTTCTGAGCCCCACATCAGGCTTCCCAACCTGGGGGTCCGGCAACGGGAAGAGGAATTCCTAGAGAATCAGACTTTGAAGCCTAGTGGGAATTGATTACAGGACTTCGACAGGACTGGGGGAAACAGAGACTCCACTCTTGGAGGGTGCACACAAAGTAGTGTGTGCATCGGGACCCAGGGGAAGGAGCAGTGACCCCAGGGGAGACTGAACCAGACCTACCTGCTAGTGTTGGAGGGTCTCCTGCAGAGGCGGGGGTTGGCTGTGGCTCACCATGGGGAAAAGGACACTGGCAGCAGAAGTTCTGGGAAGTACTCCTTGGCGTGAGCCCTCCCACAGTCTGTCATTAGCCCCACCAAAGAGCCCAGGTAGGCTCCAGTGTTGGGTTGACTCAAGCCAAACAACCAACAGGGAGGGAACCTAGCCCCACCCATCAACAGTCAAGTGGATTAAAGTTTTACTGAGCTCTGCCCACCAGAGCAACAGTCAGCTCTACCCACCACCAGTCCCTCCCATCAGGAAACTTACACAAGCCTCTTAGATAGCCTCATCCACCAGAGGGGAGACAGCAGAAGCAAGAAGAACTACAATCCTGTAGCCTGTGGAACAAAAACCACATTCACAGGAAGAGAGACAAGATGAAAAGGCAGAGGGCTATGTACCAGATGAAGGAACAAGATAAAACCCCAGAAAAACAACTAAATGAAGTGGAGATAGGCAACCTTCCAGAAAAAGAATTCAGAATAACGATAGTGAAGATAATCCAGGACCTCGGAATAAGAATGGAGGCAAAGATCGAGAAGGTGCAAGAAATGTTTAACAAAGACCTAGAAGAATTAAAGAACAAACAAACAGAGATGAACAATACAATAACTGAAATGAAAACTACACTAGAAGGAATCAATAGCAGAATAACTGAGGCAGAAGAACGGATAAGTGACCTGGAAGACAGAATGGTGGAATTCACTGCTGCGGAACAGGCTAAAGAAAAAAGAATGAAAAGAAATGAAGACAGCCTAAGAGATCTCTGGGACAACATTAAACACAACAACATTCGCATTATAGGGGTCCCAGAAGGAGAAGAGAGAGAGAAAGGACCCAAGAAAATATTTGAAGAGATTATAGTCGAAAACTTCCCTAACGTGGTTAAAGGAAATAGCCACCAAAGTCCAGGTAGCGCAGAGAGTCCCATACAGGATAAACCCAAGGGGAAACACGCCAAGACACATAGTAATCAAATTGGCAAAAATTAAAGACAAAGAAAAATTATTGAAAGCAGCAAGGGAAAAACGACAAATAACATACAAGGGAACTCCCATAAGGTTTACAGCTGATTTCTCAGCAGAAACTCTACAAGCCAGAAGGGAGTGGCATGATATACTTAAAGTGATGAAAGGGAAGAACCTACAACCAAGATTACTCTACCCGGCAAGGATCTCATTCAGATTCTATGGAGAAATCAAAAGCTTTACAGACAAGCAAAAGCTAAGAGAATTCAGCACCACCAAACCAGCTCTACAACAAATGCTAAAGGAACTTCTCTAAGTGGGAAACACAAGAGAAGAAAAGGGCCTACAAAAACAAACCCAAAACAATTAAGAAAATGGTCATAGGCACATACATATCGATAATTACCTTAAACGTGAATGGATTAAATACTCCAAACAAAAGACACAGGCTTGCTGAATGGATACAAATACAAGACCCATATATATGCTGTCTACAAGAGACCCACTTCAGACCTAGGGACACATACAGACTGAAAGTGAGGGGATGGAAAAAGATATTCCATGCAAATGGAAATCAAAAGAAAGCTGGAGTAGCAATACTCATATCAGATAAAATAGACTTTAAAATAAAGAATGTTACAAGAGACAAGGAAGGACACTACATAATGATCAAGGGATCAATCCAAGAAGATATAACAATTATAAATATATATATGCACCCAAAATAGGAGCACCTCAATACATAAGGCAACTGCTAACAGCTATAAAAGAGGAAATAGACAGTAACACAATAATTGTCGGGGACTTCAACACCTCACTTACACCAATGGACAGATCATCCAAAATGAAAATAAATAAGGAAACAGAAGCTTTAAATGACACAATAGACCATATAGATTTAATTGATATTTATAGGACATTCCATCCAAAAACAGCAGATTACACCTTCTTCTCAAGTGCGCACGGAACATTATCCAGGATAGATCACATCTTGGGTCACAAATCAAGCCTCAGTAAATTTAAGAAAATTGAAATCATATCAAGCATCTTTTCTGACCACAACGCTATGAGATTAGAAATGAATTACAGGGAAAAAACGTAAAAAACACAAACACATGGAAGCTAAACAATACGTTACTAAATAACCAAGAGATCACTGAAGAAATCAAAGAGGAAATCAAAAAATACCTACAGACAAATGACAATGAAAACATGACGATCCAAAACCTATGGGATGCAGCAAAAGCAGTTCTAAGAGGGAAGTTTATAGATATACAAGCCTACCTCAAGAAACAAGAAAAATCTCAAATAAACAATCTAACCTTACACTTAAAGGAACTAGAGAAAGAAGAACAAACAAAATCAAAAGTTACCAGCAGGAAAGAAATCATAAAGATCAGAGCAGAAATAAATGAAATAGAAACAAAGAAAACAATAGCAAAGATCAATAAAACTAAAAGCTGGTTCTTTGAGAAGATAAACAAAATTGATAAACATTTAGCCAGACTTATCAAGAAAAAGAGGGAGAGGACTCAAATCAATAAAATTAGAAATGAAAAACGAGAAGTTACAACAGACACCACAGAAATACAAAGCATCCTAAGAGATTACTACGAGCAACTCTATGCCAATAAAATGGGCAACCTGGAAGAAATGGACAAATTCTTAGAAATGTATAACCTTCCAAGACTGAACCAGGAAGAAATAGAAAATATAAACAGACCAATCACAAGTAATGAAATTGAAACTGTGATTTAAAATCTTCCAACAAACAAAAGTCCAGGACCAGATGGCTTCACAGGTGAATTCTATCAAACATTTAGAGAAGCACTAACACCCATTCTTCTCAAACTCTTCCAAAAAATTGTAGAGGAAGGAACACTCCCAAATTCAGTCTATGAGGCCACCATCACCCTGATACCAAAACCAGACAAAGATTCTACAAAAAAAGAAAATTACAGACCAATGTCACTGATGAATATAGATGCAAAAATCCTCAACAAAATACTAGCAAACAGAATCCAACAACACATGAAAAGGATAATACACCATGATCAAGTGGGATTTATCCCAGGGATGCAAGGATCCTTCAATATACACAAATCAATCAATGTGATACGCCACATTAACAAATTGAAGAATAAAAACCATATGATTGGGGTGTGATAGGGAGGGTGGGAGGGAGGGAGATGCAAGAGGGACGAGATATGGGGACATATGTATAACTGATTCACTTTGTTATAAAGCAGAAACTAACACACCATTGTAAAGCAATTATGCTCCAATAAAGATGTTTAAAAAAAAAAAAGAGGGCATGAAATAAGCAATCAGTTACCTCATAATTAAAGACACCCAAAATTACAGGGCGTTTAAAAAAAAAAACCATATGATCATCTCAATAGATGCAGAAAAAGCTTCTGACAAAATTCAACACCCATTTATGATAAAAACTCTCCAGAAAGTGGGCATAGAGGGAACCTCAACATAATAAAGGCCATATACGGCAAACCCACAGCAAACATCATTCTCAATGGTGAAAAACTGAAAGCATTTCCTCTAAGATCAGGAACAAGACAAGGATGTCCACTCTCACCACTATTATTCAACATAGTTTTGGAAGTCCTAGCCACAGCAGTCAGAAGAAAAAGAAATAAAAGGAATACAAATTGGAAAAGAAGAAGTAAAACTGTCACTGTTTGCAGATGACATGATACTATACATAGAGAATCCTAAAGATGCTACCAGAAAACTACTAGAGCTAATCAATGAATTTGGTAAAGTAGCAGGATACAAAATTAATGCACAGAAATCTCTTGCATTCCTATACACTAATGATGAAAAATCTGAAAGAGAAATTAAGGAAACACTCCCATTTACCACTGCAACAAAAAGGATAAAATATCTAGGAATAAACCTACCTAGGGAGACAAAAGACCTGTATGCAGAAAACTATAAGACACTGATGAAAGAAATTAACGATGATACCAACAGATGGAGAGATATACCATGTTCTTGGATTGGAAGAATCAATATTGTGAAAATGACCATGCTACCTAAAGCAATCTACAGATTCAATGCAATCCCTATCAAATTACCAGTGGCATTTTACGAAGCTAGAACAAAAAAATCTTAAAATTTGTATGGCGACACAAAAGGCCCTGAATAGCCAAAGCAGTCACAGAGCTGGAGGAATCAGACCCCCTGACATCAGACTATACTACAAAGCTACAGTAATCAAGACAATATGGTACTGGCACAAAAACAGAAACATAGATCAATGGAACAAGATAGAAAGCCCAGAGATAAACCCACACACCTATGGTCAACTAATCTATGACAAAGGAGGCGAGGATATACAATGGAGGAAAGACAGTCTCTTCAATAAGTGGTGCTGGGAAAATTGGACAGCTACATGTAAAAGAATGAAGTTAGAACACTCCCTAACACCATACACAAAAATAAACTCAAAATGGATTCGAGACCTAAATGTAAGACCAGACACTATAAAACTCTTAGAGGAAAACATAGAAAGAACACTCTTTGACATAAATCACAGCAAGATCTTTTTTGATCCACCTCCTAGAGTACTGGAAATAAAAACAAAAATAAACAAATGGGACCTAATGAAACTTCAAAGCTTTTGCACAGCAAAGGAAACCATAAACAAGATGAAAAGACAACCCTCAGAATGGGAGAAAATATTTGCAAACAAATCAATGGACAAAGGATTAATCTCCAAAATATATAAACAGCTCATGCAGCTCAGTATTAAAAAACCAAACACCCCAATCCAAAAATGGGCAGAAGACCTAAATAGACATTTCTCCAAAGAAGACATACAAATGGCCGTGAAGCACATGAAAAGCTGCTCAACATCACTAATTATTAGAGAAATGCAAATCAAAACTACAATGAGGTATCACCTCACACCAGTTAGAATGGGCATCATCAGAAAATCTACAAACAACAAATGCTGGAGAGGGTGTGGAGAAAAGGGAACCCTCTTGCACTGTTGGTGGGAATGTAAATTGATACAGCCACTATGGAGAACAATATGGAGGTTCCTTAAAAAACTAAAAATAGAATTACCATATGACCCAGCAATCCCACTCCTGGGCATATACCCAGAGAAAACCATAATTCAAAAAGACACATGCACCCGAATGTTCATTGCAGCACTATTTACAATAGCCAGGTCATGGAAGCAACCTAAATGCCCATCAACAGACGAATGGATAAAGAAGATGTGGTACATATATACAATGGAATATTACTCAGCCATAAAAAGGAACGAAATTGAGTCATTTGTTGAGACGTGGATGGATCTAGAGACTGTCATACAGAGTGAAGTAAGTCAGAAAGAGAAAAACAAATATCGTATATTAACACATATATGTGGAACCTAGAAAAATGGTACAGGTGAGCCAGTTTGCAGGGCAGAGGTTGAGACACAGATGTAGAGAACGGACATATGGACACCAAGGGGGGAAAACTGCGGTGGGGTGGGGATGGTGTTGTGCTGAATTGGGCGATTGGGATTGACATGTATACACTGATGTGTATAAAATTGATGCCTAATAAGAACCTGCAGTATAAAAAAACAAACAAACAAAACAACTAATACTAAACTTTCATTGGGTTATTTGTATGGAAATATGTTAATATAAATGTTTCAGATATTACATGAAATTTCTAAAAATCTTATATGTTCTGGTATAATGTTATAAGTCATAATCCTAGTTATTACCTTAAAATGTATATCTCAGAAATAACTAATTTTCTTGTCAACTGCATTATTATGAACTTTCATCAAATTTTTAACTGTGGTCATTTTTAAGTCTTTTGTCATTTACAGACAGTTCTGTGTGGACTCTGATGCTTTTGCAAATATGTTCCTATAAAAGGGTTTCATCTTTAAGAAATTCATGGAAAAGACTCTGACAAGTACAGGTTTGTGGTAACTGACTGTACTGCTGAACTGAATGAATAAGCATTTTCAGAACTCTAATGAAAAACTGATGAACTCATAAAAGTGCTAACAAAAGATCAAGATGAAAAAAAAAATTAATTACATGGGACTGAGTGAACTGATGAGGATGAGTATAATTTTTGTGACTTTGTCTGAATTTAAAAAAAAAAAAAAATCCAACAAGGACTCAGAGGCAAAGAATATACAAATCAATTTTCACTGCAAAGTAAAGGAGCTGTTACAGTGGAGGATTACTGGACTGAATGTCAATATTATAACATAGTATGAATGTGTTTCATGTTTGGTAATTGCAATCATTGTTGCTTTTGTTGTGGTCATCCATGTACAATGCTTGGTGTCAGTCTATTTATCTCTTGTAAAAATAAAATACAGTGTGTGTGTGTGAAAAAAAAAAAAAAAAAAAAGAAGGTTAGGATGGCTTAGCCGAAAATCCCCTCCCCCACTCATCCCTGATATTTCAGTAAATTTCCATCCACTGACTCCCCTTCCCTGCTCCTTGGCTATAAATTCTCACTTTTCCTTGTTGTTGAGCCCAATTCAAAGTTGAGCCCAATATCTCTCCCCTACTGCAAAACCCCATTGGTTCCTACAACTACCACAATGGTGCTGAATAAAGTCTGCCTTACCGTTCTTTAAAAAAAAAAAAAAAAAAAAAAGAGAGAGGATCAGAATCGACCCTTCGGGGCTGATTTCAGGGTTGAGGAACAGCGAATTTAAAAGCCTGCAGGCACATTTCAGCAAGCTTGTTGTCATTGATGCCTGCAGTGTTTCATCTGGAAGTGGGTTTTGAGCTGGGGGAACAGGACAGTCAAAATGCACACTTCTACAATGCTTGGATTTTTACAGTGAGCTTGCATCACTTCCATGTTTTAAAAAACTAATAAAAACTAAAGGGAGAAAACAGCCCAGCCCAACAGCTGCCTGTGACGCGTCCATTCAGCTGGACGCTCCACCCCAGTGCTGTCCGGACGTGAAGCTCCTGGGCCCAGCGTGCGGCCATCGCTGGCTACAGGCTGTGAATGCACATGCTCAGCCCACCAGCTCTCACCTCAAGAAAACTGCTTGCAGTCCCAAGACTGTGATTATGGAGAAATGCAGGTAAAATGAGCCAGGCCCTCAGAGCATGACGATCCCTCCCAGCCACGGGCTCGGGACCAAGGGGGATGGGCAAGAGGTGGGTGACAAGTGTTCTGTCGCCTGCCTGCGTCCTGTGATTTAATACGGTTTGGACATTTCTCCAACGGAGTGGCAGCCAGGGCTCCAGCCACGTGAAATCAGGCAGATAAAAGCCGGAGCAAAGGGCACCGAGACCTTGGCTCCCTGTCATTCGGCCGCCAGCTCTGCCAGAGCCCAGCTGGCATGTTAAGTCGCTGAATCAATAAGCAAATGGATCAGGGCCGAAGGGAAAAGAGAGGCTGAGAATTCCATAAAATTGCTCCTCCTTTAAGAGTCACTTGGTTCTGCTGTTGTCCCTTCAGGTGTCAGGGAGGCCCATCCAGCGACACAGAAGAGACCCGCGGCCACTGGCAGTGGAGTCTGCACACCTACTGTGCGCCAGGCCAGTGCCGGCCCCAGGGACACAGCAGCGACAGGACAGGCGAGGCCCCACCCACGGACACCATCACAATAAACAACAGCAACTGCTAAATAATAACGGTACTATTATCGTTCCTTTGTTGCCTACTACCTGCCCAGCTCTGTGCTAAGCCCTCCGCAAACATTTTTTTTCATTTAACCATCGCAAACACCCTCTGAAGTAGAATTTTACAGAAAAGGAAGCTGAGATTCAGAGCAGTTGAGACGTCACCCCCTCTGACACACTTTGTAAAAGGAGCCTCTGGGATTGAACCCAGATCTCCTCTGGCCCCAGAGCCCACGCCCGACCACTGCAGAGGCGGCATCTCTCATTCTCTAGAACTGCTCTGGGGGCCAGGGACCTGAGTGCCAGTCCCAGCTGGGTGCTGTGTGGCACTGGGTGAGCAGTGAAACCTTGTATGATTGGCCAAGTCACCCCTGCCCTGGGAACACACTGGAGTGAATGTGGGCGAGGGCAAATGGCCTGACGTTTGCTCCTTCATCCACTACGTGCTTCGCACCACGCAGAGCATGGGCATGAGCTGGGAACAACCCGGACAGGCCCTGCTCTCAGGGGGATACGTTCTGGAGGATGCAGGGACCTTGGGAAATGAGGCCATTATCCCGGGCAGCCAAGGCAAGCCCAAGGGGCCTTTGCTGCCACCCAGCCCCTCTCTGCTCCGTGAGGTGATCAGCCACAGAGACCTTTGTCAGCCCTTCCCAGGGTTGGAGGGTGGGAGGATTCCCAGGGAGGCCAGGGACCAAGCTGCCTCCATCCCCGCAGTGACTTTATGCCCGGCACTGGGCCCTCCACCCTCCCTCTGTCCCTACAAAGTGGCAACCTCCCAACCCTTCACTTTTAGAAAGTTCTAGGTCTCCAAAACAAACCAAATATCATGTTGACAGATAGTTTGCCAAGTCAGGGCTGTTGTTGCTGTGATTTTCTGTCATTTATTTTTCTTTTCCACCACCTGCCTCCACATCACGTCAACATGACCTAAATTCATGCTGCCTCTCCCCTCCATCCACCTCCACGTGGCTGCCCTGTTAATCCCCCTGGAGCCCCCATAGATGACAGGGCAGCTGCCCAAGCCTGTGCTACGCCCTGGACAGCAGCCTGGGGTCCAAGCCTCTTACCCCAGCATCCTCGGTGAACAAACACAACCCGACTCACCCAGAGCTTCTGACCTTCCCCCCTTTACCTCACTTCTTCCTCCCGGAGAACCCAGAGGCTCTGTCACAATGGGCAAGTCCCTGCCCCAATCTGGGCCTCGGTTTCCCCACCTGCGGAGTGAGATCCAGACAGGAGAACCACTGAAGACAACATTCTTCATTCTCATGTACAGCTCCATCTCCCTGACTCATGGTGGGATCCTCATGGGGCAGGATGGTGTGTCCTTCATCTCCAGGCCCCAGCCCAGGGCCTGCACACAGTAGGACAGAGGGCGTGCAGTTCTGAGAGGGACCTGGAGTCCCACAGTGGGGGGGGGGAGGGGGCAGGGACAGGGCCTCAGGTCCCAGCTTTGCTCCTCACCAGCCACAGCCCTGGGGCGCTTTGCACCGAGGGTCCCCTGTCCTCCCCTGTAAGACCCGAGAGCGCCCTCACCTCCTCCAAGGCTGTGGCTGGAGATCAAATGAGGAAACAGGTGTAAAGCTCTCAGCACAGCCCCAGCACTTACCAAGTGTGTGATGGAGATTCCTTGTTATCATTAAGGATGACGATACTTAAAACAACTGAAACATAAAACCAGGGGTTGTCATTTCCTTCTCTTTTGAGACTTCTCCCTGTTAACATTTATTCATTCATTCATTCATTCATTCATTCCACTTACATGAATTGGGGACCAGCAGGGCTCCCTGGGGACCACAGGGGTGAAGGGGACAGGTGGGGCTGCCCTCCTGGGACAGATATTCCCATGGGGAAGAGCAACCATCATCAAGTAAAGAAATAAACTGAACAACTGCGGACAGTAAAAGATCTTTCTGAAAATGATCTTTTAGTCTGAGAACAAAATGAAACAGCACTCCCTCCAAATGGCTCACCCTCCCATCTTCCCTTTCTCTGCCAAACAAGCTCCCATTTATTTCCCAACCCCCGGGTCCCCCTCACCAGTGAGCTGGCAGTTGCGACCCTTCCCAGACGCCCGCCCAGCTCACAGCAACCCCTCTTCTCCTCCAGAAAGCATCCTCCCTCCCCACTGGGCCTCTGGGCTCCACAGAGTCTGCAATGTGCAACCACACCTCTGGCCGGAGCTGCTTGGACCAGGAGGGGATGCTTGACCCAAGCCGGAGCAGATGGGGTCTAGGCCTGGGAGCCTTGGAGGCTGGTGTTCTGGGTCTACTGGGTGGCCTGGGAAAAACGAATCCTGGGCTGCAGGGGGAGGTGGGGACAGAGCTGGGAAGAGCAAGGACAGGGAGGCTGGATAGTTTCCCCTCCTCTGGGTGCGTGTGCCCCCCACTCTCACCCATGTCTCCCATCCACGTGGTGGTGCCTAGTTGTTCATTTAAACGCACTCCAGGGTACTTTACGTCCTCCCCACCTGAGAACCCAGCAAATGCCTCAGAATCCTTCTCATAGTTTCCTTACTGCCTGGGCAGTAAGAGGTCTGCTCGGTCACTGGAGGAGAATCTTTGGTTGGCCATCAATGTGGACCTAACTACCCAGGGTGGGAGAGGATGGCTCCATGGGTGACCCTGGGCTTCAGGGACGCGATGAAGATTGTGCCCCTTGCAAGTTCAAAGGGAACAGACAACCAGGTAGGGAGTAGCCGGATATAAACAACATGGAAGGGGCAGGGAGGTGGGGAGGAGTGGCAGAGGGAAGGGATTTCAGAGCTGCCATACCACAATGGCAGGAAACCATCCTTGGTGCTCTGGGACACACAGAGGCAGGGGAGGCATGGCTACGTGTTGAGCAGCTACTATGTGCCCAGCACTGTGCTTCGAGCTAAGCATAGCTCAATGGGGCGTGAAGAGGATTGTAGGAGGTAAGCATGTTAAGTGCGTACAGGGCTGTTGGTACCTAGCAAGCTCTTGGTGAAAGGCAGCTCTTGGTATTATCTTGTCATCTTTTCCTCCTCTTGACAGCCTCCTGGCGGCAGGATTAAGATCCCCATGTCACAGGGGAAGCTTAAAAAAGTGACTCAGTGATGGAACTGGGACTTGAACCCAGGTCTCTGTGGCTCCAGAGCCCGGGCTCTTGACACGGCCTACCTGCTCTACCTCAGTCCTCCAGAGCCTGGAGCCTCCACTGGTGTTGTTGGGTCAGGACTGACCTGTAGGCAACAGAGCTTGCGGCCAACCTGAAAGAGTGTCCAGGGTGATGGGGTTGGATCTAGCCTGGCAGACAGCACATTGTTAGGGTCAATATGCAGCGGACAGGTAGGGGCAGAAACAGGCCCAAGCACGAGGGTAAGCAGAGACCCCCTTAGCCTGGCATTCCAGGCCTTTCTTGACCTGACCCACCCTCTCCCCTGATGGACCTACTACCCAGAACCGTACCCGGTTCCTGTTTCCACTATGCATTCTATTCTTCTCAAGATGCCTTCTTCCTCCTCGTCCACCTGGCAAACTCCTATTGATCCAGCAAAACCCAGATTAGAGACCTTCTCTTCTGGAAAGCCTCCCTGCCTTCTCTCTATCCCTGGAAAGTAAATCTTCTCCTCTCTTCTGCTTCTGAAGCATGTAGCTTCCTCCTTTTCAACTACATTGTGATCTATTTATCTCTGTGTGCCTCCCCTATCTAATGGCACAGAGATACTTAAACATTGTGGGAGGCCAACAGGTGTCCTCCAGGGCTTGAATGATCAGCACACAGTGGGACACTGTACTTTCTATCCCTGGGAAGCTGGCGGGTGGGGGTGGTGTGCCGGGGAGTGGCCAAGCCTGGGAGATGCAGGACTAAAATCAGATCTTATTTATCTCTGAGCCTCACTATCAGCATATGGGAAGCTCTAGGATTTTAAGGACACAGCCTTCTTGGCACGGACACTGGCATCCCCATGCCCACTGGGGCACCTTGAGGCACCCCTAGAGGCTTCCCCAGTAGAGGAGGGAGGAGTGAATTGACTCATTAATTAGCAGTCACTGAGCACCTACTGTGTGCCAGGCTCTGCGCTGGGCATTTCACACCCACTCCTCATCAGACCTTCCCAGCCCCCAGACGATAAGTCAGGGCATCTCCAGTGAGGAATCTGGGGCTTAGTGAGGTTGAGGATGTGTCCACAGTCATCCCCACTAAGCAGCAGAGCCCACGTCCAAACCCAAAATGGTTCAAGGGATTTTCTGAGGCAGAATGCACCGGCCTCAGTGACTGTCCGGGAGTGAGGTGAGTGCCCTCCGCCACCCGTCAACCCCAGCCTCGGGGCCTTCCTGTCCTAACACTGCCCTCACTGCCCTGTGAGTCGGCCCACTCCTAACAGCTGACCCCATCTCCAGCCTCTCGGAAAGTGCCCTTGACTGGGAGCCCAGTGACCCAGGGCCAGTTCCTACCTCAACACTTTCCGGGTTGCCTTCAAGTTCCTTCACCTCTCCCAGCTCCAGCGTCATCCTTCGTCATACAGGGATGACGGTGTGCTCTTGCCCACGTGGCCGTGAGAATGAACATAATCCATGCGTGAAGGAAGCCAACCCAGAGCCCAGTGCCAGGCGATGCTCTGCACACAGGTGTCAAGTTGGTCCCTTCAAAGCCCTTAGATAACTCTGGATTTTACTAAATTGGGGCATTCCACGTTGTGGCACATAGTTAGACTTTGATACATGTTTCTTACATGAGTTAATTAGTGGGTTTGAATATTGGCTCTGACAGTTTTTGCTCTGTGACTCCCACCAGGGCCCTCCCTCTCCGGGCCTCACTTCCCTTGTCTGTGACTCTTTATAAAGCATTGTCATTCGCTCCTTGAGTTCCAAATGCACGTGGCAGTAAAACCATCTCAGATTCAGGGAGACAAAAAGCCAGGAGGGTAGAAAGAGAGAAACACTGTCAGGGAGAAGCCAGATGTCACAGCGCTTCACACCCGCCAGGGCTGGGAGGCTGCGTTCAGAAACCCTGTGTGAACAGGACCCGCTAATTAAGCACAGAACTTCAAGGATGTGAGTCCTGGAGGAAGTTTCTAATTACCTTTGCTCTGAAGGTAGGGAGAAGGTAGGCGGTGGGGAGCCGTGCAGGGGAGAGGAGCCCTGGGTCCCATGAGAGGCCGAGGTGAGACTGGAAAGAAGTGAGGTGGGAGGGAGGGAGGGGACTGGTGTCTGGGGAGAACGCACTGCTGTGTGCACCCAGCACCGTGCTTTCCGCACGCGGCTCGTTTCATACCACAGCCATCCTGGGGGATGTGAGTTCACCCCTTTTACAGATGAGGACACTGAGGCTCTGAGCTGTCAGGAGATGGAGAGGCTGGCCCTGTGTCAGCCATGGGGATGGAGACACAGTCAATGCTCTCCAGGCCCCCAGTGCCATGGGAGACAGACGATGAGGATACAGTGGGATCTGATGGGGAAGCACAGGTGGTGTGGGAGCCAGAAGGGAACCCTAACCAGCCTGGGGTGTCGGGGGCTCCCCGAGGAGGGACTGTCTGCTCTGGGCCCTGAAGGTGTAAGAGGGGTTAATCCTGCCAGAAGAAGGAGGAGGAGGAGGAGAGAGAGGAGGAGGGCGAGGAAGAACTGCTGAGCTGGAAAGAACAATCATTACAAAGGCCCTGGGGCAAGAGGTGCAAGGCTGTTCAGGAAACAGGGCCAGGCTGCTCCAGCTGGGGGAGGGCAACCCGTGGGTGGGTAGTGGGAGGGGGCAGGTGAGGAGGCTGTGGCCCCTAGGGGAGGTGAGCGCAGCTACATGCTAAGAGCCCAGACTCCGGCCCCAAACCCGGGGCCTCGTGCTCCCCAGCTGGGAGGCCCTGCGCAGGTCACTAACCCTCTCTGGGCTGTTCCGTCATTGACTGGGGACATAATAACAGCCACCTCCTCCCAGGGCAGTTTGAGGATTAAAGGAGCTGAAGACCGTGCCGGGGCCACAGTAGGGCTGTCTGAGTGTGAGCCTTTCCTGCAGCCTGGCCACCTGGGCACCTTGGCCAATGCTGGATTCTCCCTGGAGAGAGCAGACCCCAGCAGCCCTGACCTTCTCCCGTAGACAGAGGCCTGGGCTTTCAGAGGGTGACTGAGCCCCGTCCCCATTCCCTCCTCACCCCTCCCTGGGCTGAGGTAACAGAACAGAATTTCCCTCCACCTTCCTCTGCTGAGTCACTTTCATTCTCTCCCTGGGGAGGAACCACCTTAAATTCATTGTCGTGTTGACACAGACACCCCAAAGGCCCCCAAACCCATGCCCCCTCCCTGGACTTCCCCTCTCCCTTCTCCCTATTTACCCCCTCCCCAAGGGGAAGGCAGCCCCTGGGGTCCCAGAACAAGACCTGTTGTGTGTCCCTGGGGAAGTCACTTGCCCTTTCTGAGCTTCAGTTTCCCTATCGGTGAAGTGAGGGGCTTGGACAGGGGAAGAGAATTCACCTTGATGAGCCCTCATGTGCGCTGGGCTCTGACCTTCCACCTTCCCCAGAGCCCTGGGCACCAGGACAACTGGTGCACTGTCATGAGCCCTGATGTAGAGACTCCACTCCCACTCCTCCCCTCCCCCTGCCTGATATCAGGGGTCACCGAGCAGAACAGCCGTCCTCCACATCACCTGCATGGCTGCTCTAGGACCTGCTGTGGCTCCCGCTGTCGGCTGCCTCAGGCCACCATGCCTCCGTACTCTTTACCACCCACCATCCCTCCCATCCTTCCCCCTCCAAGAAACTCCAAGCAAAGCAGGTCTTCACTGTGCGCCCAACACCCTAACATCATCCCCACCCTGCCAAGGCTTTTCTCCAGCTGTATCCCCATTCCCCTCCTCCCTCTGAGAAACTCCTATGTATTCTTCAAAGACCAGACTTCATCTCTTTGGTGAAGCCCTTTCCAGGCAGACTAATCGCTCCTTCAACTCTGCCCCAGAGCAGCCGGTAGAGAAAATAACACGCGCTCACCCGTCACCTGTGTCATCTCACTTAATCTTCACCCCTTTGAGGCAGGATCATTATTATCACTGCTGTACAGATGAGGAAACTGAGCTCAGAGAGGTGTGCAACTTGCCTGAGGCCACACAGCCAAGAAGTAGTGGCGTCCCCACCTCTCCACTTTGGGTGATTAACGGTGTCCCAGGTTGTCTCCCCAACTAGGTGGTGAGCGACTCAAGCGAGAGTCATCCTGAGTCCTCCCTCTGTCCCCAGAACCTGAGAAAGCGGGGCCTGGCTGGGTCGATGAAGGTTTGTTCAGTGAACACATCTGCCCCTGGATTCCTGCCCCCCAGCTGTGTCCTGCGGCGCCCCTCACCCAACGCCCTTCCCAGTCCGTATGCAGCCAGTGCTCTGCGGTCCCCAGAGCCGGCTCTTCAGGGAGGCCTGGGGTTCCCCAAGAAACCCCTGAGCCTCTCTCTCCAGCTGCATGTTTGGAGGTTGTCCCCCGATGAGGTGCACATTCCCAGGGGCCCAGGACCTGTCTCTCTCGGACCCTCCTCAGAGCCCGGGCATCACAGGAAATGCTCAACACTCAGCTGAACGGAACATGGGTTAGTGACAAGTCCCACCACTCATGTCTGGGTCCCAGTTCCCCCGATGCACACGTCACCGTGTCCCTCCTCCACGGGGCCAGGGAAAGAGCCGAGACCCCGGGGTCAACCAGGCCTGGGCTCTCATCCCCTCCTGCCACTGGTGAGCCAAGTGACCTGGGACCAGTCAGCTCATCCCTCAGAGCCCAGCCTCCCCCGCAGAAAAGTGGGAGCAGCAGTGCCCATGGGGGGACAGTGCGAGGCTGATGGGGTTCAGCATGTGCCCTGCCCCGCACACGGTAGGCCCCACCCCCCTCCCCTGCAAAGGCAGCAAACTGTAAGTTGCATCCAGTTCAGAGCTTCTGAATGAATCCTTTATCCAGCAGCCTCCAAACCCCCCCAGCCCCACCCCTCCCTCCCAGGCCCCAGCCAGGCCTCCAGCCCACCTCAGCCCTGCTGCTCCGAACATAATTTGTGTGGTATTTGTTCCATCCATTACATAGAATAAATCTTTCAGGATGTCTAAATGCCAATCTTTTTTAAAAATCCTTCCCACACCCAGAGAGGAATGGCTGTGTTTGGCAAAGGTCACATATAAAACCCATGATACAGGACAGGAAGAGGAGGCCAGGACTCGATTAGGGAGCAGGTGTCATTCATTACGGAAATCCCAGCTCTCCTTCCAAGGAGCACGTGCTCTTCCAGAGCTGCAAACCCAGAGAGAAGGCACTTTTCCCCCCGAAGCCTCAGAAATGCGCGATGTGGGAGCTCCGAGCTGGGCGGCTGCTACAGCAATTCCCTGAGCTCTGGGTGTCGAGCGCCTGCTTCCTTGGGCCCCGAGCCCCGCACAGCCCGGAGTGTTACCCCCCCTGCACGGTGGGGGCCACGCGACACTGAGAGGAAGGGATTCGCCCAGGATGGCGCAGGGCACTGAGAGGTGGGGCTGGGATTGGAACCCAGGTCTGCTGGCTCTCGGGGCCCTGCTCCTCTCCGGATTCTCTGCTCCCTGGGAACGCGGGAGGATCGCGATGGGAAAGGTGAGCAGAGAAGTCAGCCCAGTCCAGGTGGACGCCCACCAGGCTTTGGATTCAACCCACTCCTCTGGTCATTTGAATATACTGGCATGCGGGGCTCAGAGGGCTCAAATGTGGGCAATAAAATCGATTAGTGCAACCAACCGGTGGGCACTTAGCTGAAGGATACCCTTAACCAAGGTAAAAAGTGGAATTGGTTTTGGAAATGGTCCATCTCATCGCCTCCCGGGTCAACAGCGCCAACCCTGAACTGGGCTCTGCCTCCAACCGTCAGCCCCCAAGGCTGGGAGGGGGATACTCGAGGGAAAAGGACTCTTTAATTTTCTGGAATAAAGAATCTGCTAGGTTGTGTTCTTACACCGAAATGCACCTCAACAAAACGAGTAACAGGATGGATGACAGGCCTCTGTTCTCTGCAAACACATTACAGGCAGGACTGTCTCCTGTCCCAGAGCTTGTGGGCGCTCAGACAACCCTCACCAGTGGTGAAGGGACTCCTGGGACAGAGGGGTGGCAGGTGGTCTGGTCCACGTCACACAGAAACCCTCCAGATAGGCTGCTCTGACCAACCCTCCAGGGTCTGCCATTAATGGGTCACTCTATCCCCACGTGACAGGATGGAGGAGGAAACAGAGTGGGGATCTGAGGCCATGAGAACCAGATGGAGTCATGCCCTAGATCCTTACAATTCTCAGCACCTTTAAGTGACATGGAAGTGGTCACAGGTTTTCTACCAGCCCCAAGGCCAGAGTCCCTTCTTGGGCCCCAACTGTCCACCCACCAGCTGGAGAAAGGCTGGACAGCGGGGCTTAGCATGCCAGGATGCACGAATGAATCAATGCACTGAGGAGTGGAAGAACAAGTGAACTGATGCCTGAGTGAATGAGTGAATGAATGAATGGCTGAATGGGGTGAGTGGGTGAGAGCAAGAGTGAATGCATGCATTGAACATACGAGTGTGGATTATTGGATGGCAGGAAGTAAGCCTGCCTGAGTGACCAAGGCTAGGATCATACTGGATATATTCCCATTATTCTTTCCTCAGAGGACAGAAAGCTGAGGCACAGAGAGGTTAGGAGCTTGCCCCAGGTCACACAGCTAGTGTGAGGCAGAGCTGGGGCTCCAACTAGGTAGTCTAGCCACACTTCCAGCTCTGCTTTGGGCCAGTATCATGGCCAAGGCTCGTCAGCAGGATGGACCTTCCCATCACACCCCACCCCACCCCACCCCCAGTCAACATTCAAAACAACCTAATGATATCCAGCTCTCATACTCAGAATGGTGTTTGGTTTTACCATCAAATCACTCTTCTTGCTGTTGCCTGGGATTTGGCTAGGAGCAGATCTTGCCTTTTCGATGATTGTTTCCAGTGGCTTTTAGCTTGCTCAACTTTCTGCCTCTGCAGAGCTGGAGGGCTAGGATGAGGACTTGCAGGTGGCGATGGCTTGCTCTCACCCGGGCAGGACACCAAAGGAAGGGGTGAGTGTCATTGCCAGTTGTCATGGCCTACGCCTTCCAGAGCCCCAATGCCCTCAAAAGTCATTATTTTTAGCCAGGAGATATTTCCGTTTCTGTCTCAGTGTCTGTGTTACTGGTTCAGCCCGTTCAGTGTTTTGAGGTGAATGGAGGAAGGCCAGGAGTAGGGCCATGGAGAGAGGGGTGAGTGACTCACATGGGGACAGATTTAGGCTCAGCATCAGCAGCCAAATCTGCTCAACAGTGAGACAATTTGCCCTGTCAGATGATGAGCTCCCTGTCCCTAGAAGTGTTCAAGTTATTACAGCAAAGAGAGAGCTTCCTATATTGCAAGAGGGAGCTGGACTAAAGTTATTTCCTGTGCTAATATCCTGGTTCCAAAATTTCTATTTCAACTCTGTTTCTCTGAATGCTTTTATGTTATTCCAAGTCTTTTGTAGAGATTCCTAAATCCTCAGATTCTGTGGGCCTATGAGTCTGTGAATGCATCTGTGCTCCTATAATTCTAGGATTCTATACAAAGACAAGATGCTCAGATCTTGCAGTTTAAAGATTCTATAAAATGCATCTCTGTGAAAGACGTTCTAATCCCAAGATTCTGTGCATGTCAGATGCTCTGAATGGTACAAGCATATTCCAGAATGCTCCAGCTACCTGAGGGAAGTGAAGGTTCGAAGACCCTGGGCTTCTCACGTTTCAGTGTCTTTAGGAGATTATTCAGTGGTTTCTCTCCAGGGACCTCTCAGCACTGAAAAGTGGAGTCCTTGGGTGTTCCCATTCCATTCGCTTCCTTCTCTCATCCTCACCTGGTTCACCCCGTTCTCGCTCTTCAAGGATCCAGAGCCCTCAGAGTGGAATGAAACATTCCAGAAGTCTTCACCCTCACGTCCTCCCCACCTCCACCTGAGCCTGGTTAACCTGCCAGCAGAGACAGACCTCTCCCTTGGTCCTTGACACTAATCCATAAACTGCTTCTTTGTTTGTTTGTTTTTTTAAAGGCCCACACATATGAAGGAGTTTTTTTTTTTTTTTAATGTGGACCATTTTAAAGTCTTTATCGAATTTGCTACAATGTTGCTTCTGCTTTACGTTTTAGTTTTTTGGCCTGGAGGCATGTGGGATCTTAGCTCCCCAACCAGGAATCAAACCCACACCCCCTGCATTGGAAGGGGAAGTCTTAACCACTGGACCACCAGGGAAGTCCCATCACAAACTGCTTCTTTGGATTCTCCTACATACACTTCCCCTGGGGACCACCCCCCAGCTTGGAGCACTGGGGCTGGGATACTCCTCCCCGCACCCCAGCTCCCCTCCTCCTGCCCTCCGCCAGCTCCCAGACCTGGGCACAAGTGTGTGCTGCACCCCTGCTGCCCTGTGGTTGGGACCTTCTCGGTGAGGGTTGTCACCTGTATTAACCCAGGTAAGGTCACCACAGGGATCCTGCACACACCCCCATGTCTTGGGTGGGTTTAATAGATAACAAAAACCATTAGAAAAATCTTTGGGCAGATGTGGTCCCAGACGAACACCTCAGAGACTTTTTCCTCTAGTGTTAATTATGACAATAGTAGGGAAGCAGCCTTTGGAGGCCAAGTAGAATTTTTCTGGTGAGTTTCACTCAAAATAAACACCTTAGGGAGCAAGAAGCCAGGAGCCCACTTTCATTTCAGTTCTGTTTGTGTTTCCTGGTCCTCTCCTCCTGCTCCACGGAGCTCTTCTCCTATGTTCACTGTTTAACCTGGGCGCTCTCAGTGGGCTCTGAGCACCGGCTGTCCTGCCGGGTTCACTCTGGCTTCTATGGAAGGAACTGGATCCCAGGGAGGGAGACATAGGAGACAGGCAGGGAGAGGCCGGAATTCTGGAGGCTGGGTCCACAGTCGGTCCTCCAGGACGTCCCAGGGCGGCCCCCTCCCACCCACCCCGACCTCAGCGGGCAGGTGGGTGTCCTGGGCACCTGCGGCAGAGAGGGAACCCGGAGCCCAGAGCCCAGCAGACTTGGCTGTGGAAGAGAGAACCAGGGGTGGCTGGGGTTAAATCTACCGCAGCCTGGGTGCAGAGGCCTGCACGTGAGGGAGCGGGAGTCCCTCGGGGCCAGGCGGCGAGGGCACCCACCAACCTGCTCCCTGTGGTCCAGACGGCAGGAGCATCTCTGGCAGCTGCTGCCCGGGCCCCTCTGGTCAGATGTGAACAGAGGGGAGCCCGCACCCACCCCAGGCCAAGGCAGGACAGGCCTTTGGCTCAAGGACCAGAGCCCGGGCTGCCTCCCTGTGGAGAGATGCCGTGAGGCCAGAGCATCAGGGGACAGATCAGAACCGTGCAGCCTCATTACCCTCCGGCCTGTTTCCCACCGCACGGGGCTGAGGTGGCGGCTACACTAACCACACGGACAGCCGGGGTGACACAGGCAGCTGGGGTCAGGGCCGAGGGGAGAGAACCCAGGGCCTGGAGGCCTGAGGCAGGGGATGGCCTGGGAGAGAAGGGGGATGGGCAAAGGGGGGTTGTGTTCAGAGCCCCCACCCCTCACCTGTGATGGGCACTTCACACACTCTGTCTTCTGTAATCCTCACTCACAACTGCCCTGAGAGTCTCTGTTATTAGCCCCATTTTTCAGATGAGAAAACTGTGTCCACGATGATATGACATGCCCAATTCACCAGCTGTTCAGTGACAGGGCCAGAATTCCCACCCAGGCCTGTCTGGCTCCAAAGCAGGTGGTTTTCCTTGTGCCCCAATCAATGCAGACATGAAATAACCAACATTGACAGGCTCCATCAGGCACAGGCATCAGGCCCGCAGGTGTAAGCTCCACGAAGGGCCCTGGACTGAGAGTGGGGAAACTGAAGCTCAAACCATGGCCCGTTCACTTCTTAGATGTGTGTGTGTTTGCCTTGGGCCTCTCTCAGCCTCAGTTTCCTCATCTGTAAAATGGGAGTGACGACCCTACCTATGGTGATAGCAGGAGGATTAGAATGAGACCTGTGTGCCTGGCACACAGTGGGCCATCAATAAACATGAGCTGAGGCAGGATCTGAGGCTGGGCTCTGAGCTCTCTGCTGGCTCCTTTCCTGGAGCTCTCTGGTTCCTAACTCTTTGTGAATCCATCCATCTGTCTGTCCATTCATCCATCCATCCATCCACCCATCCACCCATCTATCTATCCACCCATCCACCCACCCATCCATCCAGCCAGCTGTTCTCTTGCTGATTTACAGCATGAACCTAGAACTGCTTTGTGCAGGAGGGAGACACTATGAGGGATAAGACTGTCACTGATGCCCGAAGGCCCTTCCAGCCCAGTGAGAATGACCACAGGTAGAGGTCTGGTGGAGTCCCGAGGGAGCACTGGGGAGGGAGCACTCTCCCCGGGGGAGTCAGGGAGGACTGCAGGAGGGAGGGGCGAAGTCATCACCAGCCTCAGCAGAGGAGGAAGGGCATTCTGGGCAGAGGCACGGCATGCGCAGAGGAAAGGAGGAACAGAAGAGCCTGGCTCATGTGAGGAAGAGCTCAGTGTGGCTGGATCCCAGGTCCAGCACCCGGTGGGCGTGTCATGGGGGAGCAGGGAGAAGACACAGCCTGAAAGGAGGCAGGGCCAGACTCAGAGAAGCCTTGAATTCCAGGCCAAAAAGGTTGAACTTGAGCGCACAGGCAGTTAGGAGGCAGTGCATGTTCTTGAGCTGGGGCATGGCAGGAAACTTCACATATTAGAAAGCACCTTCCAGCAGCAGGACAGGAGTGAGGGGACCCGCTGGGAGGCTCGTGCATCTCCTGGGCCCAGTACTTTAGGGCCCTCCTCTCACAGAGGGTTTCCTGGCACACAGGGACCGCAGGTTGGATGACTCGGGTGCAAATAGCAGGGCGGATGGGCTGAGCAGTGGTTCAGGGTCAGTTCAACCCAGAGCCCAGCGCGTGACCCAACCCACAAACGCACAGCTCACACAGCCCCACAAGGTCCAAGGGATTCCCGGAGTCAGCGCCTCCCCCAGTTCCCACCCACCCCCAACGGCCTCACCACCAAGGGAACTGTTTCAGCCCCTCACCCCTCCTCCTGCTCCCCTCCCCCTCTCCTGTCCTTCTCAGCAGGTGAGCTCACTCTGCCCAAAGAAACCCCAAGCCTCAAAACAGAAACTCCCTAGATTTCCTGACACCAAACATGCAAAGCCCGCCGGCACCCACACAGCCCTCCTCTTCCTCCTCCTGGAGATGGAGATTGTCCCCTCCCTCTGTCTGGGCTCAGACATGCTCTGTCAGGGCCCTCCCACCCACCTCCTCAATCTGTCCAGGGGAAGAGGGAGGGGCACCTTTAATCTCTTTATCTATCTGTCTGTCTGTCTATCTATGTATCTACATTTATTTCTCTCTAGCTCTATCGTCCCCTCCCCTTCACACCTGATTCATATTTGGTTATATTCAAGTCTCTCTCTCCTTATAACAAACAGCAAGCAAACCTGAACTCGACGTCCCTGCCAGCTGTGTCCCTCTCTTTCCCTGCCACCACCCGTTGCTGCCGCATCTCCGGGCCAGCCCTCCACCTGCCTCACCTGCTTTAACCCCCGCCACTGACCCGCGAGTTGCTACTGCTCATCCCTGCGTTACAGAGGAGGAAACCGAGGCTCACGAGGTGCAGTGAGCTGCCCAAGGCCCCCCGTCCCCCCACCGGCAGAGCCAGGCTGGACCCCGGGGATCTCGCTCAGGCTCGTGGGCCTCCTCAGTGCCCCCCGAGCTCCAGTAGCTTCTCTGACCCTCCCGTGCGTTCGCCACCTCCACCCTCCACCTGCACGACATTGATTTCGATTCAATCTGTCCCTTTAAATTGACTTGAAATGACCTCCCTTTTTCAATTTGCCTCACCCCGAGCAATAACATCCATGAAATCAAGGGTTTAATGCATTAATTGCGTGTATTTTTCCTGATACCCATTAAAATAAATACATGACTGGTAAAATATAAAACACTAATGTTTGTCCATGCAGCACCCGCAGTCACCTCTCAGAACCCCACTCCCTGGGAGACCCCGGGGCTGCTGCTGGAGAGGCCGGGAGGAGGGGGAGAAGGCGGCATCTGGGCAGTGGATGTGGCCTGGCCCCTCCCAGCCCAGGCCGGCCCAGGGCTGAGGCAGTTTCTTTCTCCTGGGGAGGCCCCACCCTCATCTGCCGCCCCAGGCTGGGTCTTGGAAAGGGAAACACCGTGGCAGCTGGACGGGGCCCACTGACCACAGGCCCCAGGAGGGAGGACCCTGCGGGAAGAGACCAAAAGGCCGTGATGGCTCCAATGGGATGTCTATGCGGATGCTCACCACATCCGCTCCCCCCAGGCTTGGGACAGAATTCCTGGCTCTGCACCAAACACAGGAGACAGGCTGGGAGGGATTGCTGTCCATGGGCCAAGGGCTCCTGCCAGGAATGAAAGCAGGAAACTGCAAGGGAAAATTTGATACCAATCCTTCCCCAGTGTGGCCACATGCCCAAGCAGCAGCTGTGCCAACCAAGGGGGGGCGGGAGAAGGGAGGCGGCAGGCAGAGAGGCCTCCAGGTGGGAGTGGAGGCTGCAGGACCAGACAAGGAGTCTGTTCCAGTCCAAACTGAAGAGGGGATGTGGCCAAACTGGTTGGGGTCCAGAGGAGGAAACACTGGGGCCAGGACCCCAACCTATGCAGGGGTTTTCTCCTGGAGGAAGGAAGACTCAGGGATCATGGGGGGCAGACAGGGTTCAAGTCCCAGAGCCTCTACTTGCTTCTGCAAGTCCCTTCTGCTCTCTGAGCCTCATTTACCCAACCTGTACAATGGGGATAATCCTGTCGCCCAAAGTGGTTGTGAGGAATAAACGAGGTTAGCACTTTTAGGACAAGGCTTAGCCCATAGTAAGGACAGATATATGTTAGCTATTCACAGAGTTATATTTATAATTACTATTTACAGTTATACTGTAAGTATATTATTGTATAATAATATATTTACTTATATGTTATATCTATATTACTTGCATGGTCATATTATTTATTTTAATTTAAATGTCATAATGTGTTATATTTAAGTATTAAGTATACGTAAGTATAAGTATAGAGATATACTATATACACTGTAATATACCGTAAATCATTGTTTATAAATTATTTTTTATTACCACTACAAGGCTAAGGGGACCAAGGGAGCAGATATGTTCTGAGTGGCCCGGATGCCTTCGTTCCATCCCACATTCATTCAATACACATACTTATCAAGGCCCGGGAAGCAGAGTTGAGCTCCTTCTGGGGCGTGACTGAGCAGAGTCACACCCGCTCCGGTGGGTACCTTGGAAGCTGTTAGGGCGCTGGGGTTCTAAGTTCAGTTCCCAGGAATGATGTCCCTCCTGCGGGCCTGGTGCGGCCCGAGGTGTCATCCATGAAATGAGGCTCAGGGCCGCGGAGGACGTGCCACAGTCACGCAGGGCCTAAGTGTGGGGCCTCACACCCAGGTCTGGGCACAGGCAGGGTGGCCACCCTCTAGGGTGTCCGCTGCAGACCCCACGGGCCCTGTCACTGAGTAGGGCAGCCGCTCACACTTTACAAGGAGGGGGGCAGACAGAAAGGAGTGACTTCAGGCCCCGGGACCTGAGGGGGACATGGGAGGCGACGTGTCCTGACCAGTTAGCAGGTTTTCTATGAGGGAGGAAAGGACCGTTCTTGATGTGAGGAGACGCAGCTCCTCCGTGAAGCCCTGGGGGAGACCTGTGACTGAGGCGGGGCTCCTGGACCCAAACCCTGATGAAGATGCAGCTTCTGTCTTGAGCCCCTCAGGCCCCTCGCCCTGTGCTCGGCACTCACACACTGTCTCCTTTCGGTCTCCACGCCCCAGCCAGGTGGGAATTGTTCTCCCCATTTCCTAGGTGAGCAAACTGAGACCCAGAGGGGCAGTCACATGCCGGAAGCAACACAGCACGTCGGGGACAGCGCTGGGACTCACACCAGCTCCTTGGATTGTGAGGTGTCCTGGGGCCCCCAGTCACCTCTACTCCAGGGTCTCTAATACGCAACCCCTTGCGCCCAGGCTGCAGTTATTTTTGGCTTGAAGACACTTATATCCTGATTTTGGGACAGAAGACTTGACCGTTGCCCAAAGGAACAAGAGACAGTAGGGGAACAAGAAGATGCCTGCTGGGGGTGCTCCTACTTAGCCCCTACCCTTCCCCAACATTCAGGTCTGAGCTGCCACCCCTAGTCCAGCAAAGCCCCTGGACAGGCCCTGGGAGACCAGAGGTGCCTCCAGCCCAGGCCCTTCTCAGAGCACCTCAGAGCAAGTGATAGGAGTGGGAAGATAACAACCACCTCTGAGCAGACTTACCCACAGTCTGCCCTGGAGAGTGGCCGCTAACCTCCTTGGGAGTCTCTGTGTACAGGAGGGGGGGGCAGTTTAAAGGGATTAGATTAGGTGCTACTGAGTGTGACAAGTGATGGAACTAGCCCAGCTCACAGTAAGCATTGCTGAACCCCAGACCCCAGCCAGTCTGGCTACCCCATTCCTGGGCTGATGGTGCCATCCTGCGGCCAGATACTGCCATAGCAGTCCCAGGTCTGCGATTTCAGCCCCACTACAATCACTTAACTCCAAGGTCCAAGACAATTCTTGAGATCTTCTTGCCCAGTGTCAGGGGTCCACTTCACAAGTGGGGAAACTACGTCACCCATGTAGCAGCAAAGGCTGATTTGGAATAATAGGAAATTTGTTGTCCAACAAGTCTGAGCAACAAGCAGACCATACAGCACCTAGAATGTTCAACTACTTTGAATTTTATCTTGGAGATAACAGGGAGCCAGAGGTGGTTCTTGAGTGGGAGTGTAACCTGATTAGATGTTCACTGTAGGACCATCACTCTGGTATCAGGATGCAGAATGGACTGAAGACAAGGCAGGAAAGCCAGTTAACCTGCAGTGTGGAGAAAGGACTAGAACCCCCTTTCATCCTAGTGAGCCTGAACCTCAGAGAGGGAAGGTCCTGGAAAAAGCCCTAACTTTGGAGCTGGAGATTCCAGAGTTCAAATCCCAGCCCTGCCACTTACCGGCTGGGTGACGCTTTATATCTGGCAACCTTGATTTCCCCATTCATGAAAAAAGAAAAGTATTGATATTAAAAAGATCACTAAGAAGTTTGAATTAGAAATTGTGGGTATATTATCATACCGAGCACCTAGTGGATGATCCAAAAAAGGTAACTCAGTGGGTGAACTAAATCTGATTCTGAGCCCAAACATGCAAAGGTTGCCATGCCCCCGTGGGCAGAGCTGTGCCCTCCCCAGGTCAACATACCCTGATGATGGCAAGCCCCCTCCCCTCCTCCTCTCCCCCCACCCCACCACGCAGCAGCTCTGAGAGAGGGAGCCACGCTCCAGTAGCAGCAGGCCTCTGAACACCTCCTGCCTCCTCCTGTATTAACTGCAATTGCATCTGGAACAGATGGGGTGCTGGGACTTCCCCACCCCCTGCCATATTTCACAGTGCATTGGTTCAGGAGAAAATCATGTAATTAAAAGAGGAGAAATGCAAAACAAACCGCTTAGCGGACTTCGCCATCTTCCCTCCCTTGTAAATCCATTAATAAACTGTAATTACAAAGACAAACCCCTTTATTGAAACCTGGTAACCAATTCACTTAGGGGCCAAGAGACTCCCATTGTCCTCCAAGACCTGAGGAAAGAAAGAAAGAAAAACAATCTTAATTAGTTTAGTCCTGTTTATCTATACAAAAATCAAAAAAACAAAAATATCGGTTACAAAGTAACTTGCCGTCCGCCAAAAGACCGCAGCTGCCCTGGGGAGATGCAGTTTTTCTTCTTTCGGGGACTCCTTTATAACCTTCTGTTAATCGAACTGAAAGCAGAGAGAGATGGGGAAATCACATGGAAAGGGGGGATGGCACGGGGACCTGGAGTAGCTGTGGGCAGAACTGAGATGAGCTAGCAGTAGGAGTTTGGGTTTGAAAGATCCCAGGATGCCAGCCCCTGCCTTCCTTGGAGACTGACGACGTGGTCCCTTAAGAGCTCATCTAACAACCCCTCCCCCTAAAGAACCACTGATCAGTCTTCTCAAACCTAGAGAATCCTGTGCAGCTGGCTCCACCCATCACCCAGTGATAGGCAGAGCCCCCAAGCCTGGCCAGTCACAGCCTTTCATCCCCCTGGCCACAGTGATTGTTCAAGGATGAGCACAGGACCCAATCAGAGCCAAGGGGACTGAATTACGGGAATGTCCACACCCTTAGAGTTGACAGGGTGTCAGCCTGGAGCTGTGGGGCCTTCTGGAGGAGAGGACCAGCCTGGGCCTGAGGCCGTCATTGTGGAAACCAGAGTCAAGAGTGGAGGGAGACGGAGGCCTGAGCCCAGCGCCATCCCCCAGCACCTTCAGTCACCAGATCCCATCAACTCCCTTCTCAGGCTTAAGCTGCTTGGTGTGGAGTTTCTGTCACTTGCAGCCAGGAGCCCTAACTCACCCCATTCTGACCCACAGTGCCTGTGGTCTGGTCTTCGGGTGGTTGATCACGCTGTTTCTCCCGCCAGCTGTGTCTTACTCTCCCTCCTGGCATAGAATCCCTCAGGCAGGAGTGCTAGAAACAGGAAGCAGCCCTCCCCCCCACCACCACCCTCCCCCCCCCCCACCCCCGCAGAAATGCCTGTGCCCTGGGCCCACACACCGTTCGGTTTGTTGCTTTCCTGGAAAACCCTAAGGTTCAGCCCCAGAGACCCCGGATCACCAACCCACCTCAGCTCAACCTGGACTGGGGCCTGACCAGACAGGAGGCCCAGCTGCAGCCTCAGGACCACCTGTTCTAGCCTCTGAGCTGTGGCCTCCCCCAGCCTTCACTCTGTGGCCCTTCCCTGGCACTGGGCTCTGTGCATTCTCCGTGGTCGCCACCTTCTCCAACCCCAGCCTGCCTGGAGGAGGCCCTTACTCCCTACCTGGCCCCCAACAGTCCCCACCTCTGGGGTCCAACCCTGCCCCCTCTGCTCTCTGAGGTCCAGCCTCAGGTTCTTCCAGGACCAGGTCCACCCTCTGCCGGAATGAGAGCCTGCAGACTGCCTGGGGGTGGGGGAGGGGCGAGAGAGGCCACTAGGGTCTGCTGAGAACCTACTGCGTGCCCCCGGCTTGACATCCATAATCACAGCAGCAGAGCTAAGTACGGGCTGTTATTGAGAAAGCCCTTAGCCTCAGGTAAACTGAGGAATCAGCTCTTCCACTGACTCGGACAAGTCCCATCACATGGAACATGCATCACACTAATGCTGCCCCCTAGCGTCATTGGACAGCTTCATCGGGGCCCTCAGTACCACCCTCAGGAGTAGTTTCTCAACTCTCCTTGCAAGTAAGGGTTTGAACCAGCCCGGGTCTCGCTGCCTCACCCTGACAGGCAAGTCAGCTGCCCGCACCTGACCCAGCAGGGCCAGCCTCAAGGTCACAGCCCCTGCTCAGGGGTGTGACATGGATGTCTGGTCCCTGCCCATCCCAGCTGAGGCCTCTTCACAGCCTGCCTTACACTCCATCCAAGGGTTTATGGAAGAAACATGTGTCTTATTGCTAACTGGGAGACCTGGTCCTTTCACCTCCTTACTTAAAACCCTTCCACAGCTTCACATCACACCGCAAATGAAGCCCCTGCCCAATCTGGTCTTGGACCTCCTCGCTGCTCCTGGCTGCTCCCTGCCACATAGAGCTGCATGCAGACCCTCGGAGGACCGCAGGCATTCCTGCCTCAAGGCCCTTGCACGTGCTGCTCCCTCCCCTTGACGTGCTCTTCTCCACCACCCCCTCCCTTCACCTTCCTCTTAAACCAGCTTCAGATCCATGCTTAGGTCCACCTTCCAGGATGCCTCCCTACCTCTGCATGGCTTGATTACTGTCTGTTGCAAGCCCCTGCGGCACACCCTTGATCAAACAAACTTTCACATACTGGGGTTTGGGGAAGTCATTCTGGTTTATCAAACATTGTACATCTGCTTTAATTATTAAAGAAAAGGGCATGTTGACCAGAAGTAAAGGATGTCCATGTGAAAAGTAAAGATCAAATGCCACTCTTCCTGGGACCCCAGTGCCGGTCCTCCCTCGATGTTAAGGCTCCTTTACCAGATGCCAAGGCCACGCTGACTCGCTGTGTACGTGCAGGTCTGTTTTTTTGAAAACTTGAAGGAATGTATCCCCGACTTGTTCAATGTTCTTTGTTCTAAGAAGATATAAAACTGTGCTGAAAATCATGCTTCTCCAGAGCAGTTCCACAGAGTAATCTGAGAGGCTGTCTTCTGGGCTATAGTCCTCAGTTTGGCTCAAATAAAACTCTTTTCTATTCTTATTATGGATTGTTTATTGATTATTTTTGTCGACACCCTAATTCCTCCGTTATCACAGCCGGGCTCTCACTGCAACTTTCTATCCAATGTCTGTCTGCCCCACCAGACTGTAAGCATTTTGTCCCTAGTGCCTGGTGTATGTTTTGGCCTTTGGTGATGCTTAATAAACACGGAAGGAAGGAAAGAAGATAGGGAAGGAGGGAGGAATCAGACCAGAACTGTCCCTGGAGCCTCACAGCCTGACTCACGGCTCCCTTCCCCGCCCCCAGCCACGTGCCCCTTTTCACTTTCCAGATTTCCCCTGCAGATCCAGCCCTCCTGCTCCCTGCAAATCCCCCTCTGCTGTCTCCTCCAGGGAGCCCCGTGGGGCTGGCCACACTCATGCCAAGCCCTCTGTCTGTCTAGGTGATGACCCCTGCTAGGACGGTGCTGTTGCCCTTTTACTGCTGAGGAAGCTGAGGTCAGAGGGTGAAGGAGTTTGTTCAAGGCAAGGGGGCCGTAGGGAACTCATACCAGGGCTGTGTGACCCCAAAGACAAGGCCGCTCACCCCTCTGCTGTCACCTCCCTGTGGGAAATCTCCTGGAAACTCGAGGCCCGATGCTTGGTCTCTGCCAGGCCAGACAGGTGCCCCCCGGGCACTTGGCTAGCTTTGTTCCTTTGACTTCATCAAAGAAGTGTCGACAGCTTTTGATCCTTGAGGGCACACCACACACTTCTTTGGAGATTTCTCCTCATTTACTCCTTGTTTCTGGATCATCTCTCCATTCAACAGATGAAGAACTACGGCCCGCAGGGAGGTGGGATGACTTTCCCAGGCTCACGGAGAAAGAAATACGTTGAGGCTGGAACGTTAGCCCATGAACACAGGGACCTCGGTCTATTTTGTTCTCTCCTCTATCTCTAGTGCCCAGAAGAGGGCCTGGCATTGGTGCACTACAAACGTTTGCCATGTGACCATGTGATGGAGCTGGCTGCTGTCCCCAGAAGTCTGCAGGCTTGTCTACCCTTCCCGCCTTGCCTCCTGAGCCCTGGCACTCAGGCTGGCGCTGCTCGAAGCAGAGGGAAGGCTGTCCTCATCTTGGCCTCCTGGAGGGGCCAGGGGATGGGCACCTGTTACCATGACACAGGGCGGCCGAGCTCCCTGCTGAGGAGCCGAAGGCTTACAGGGAGCTGTGGTACACCCTCTTGGGTGGCCTCCCAGCAGGTAACAGGTGCCCCAGGTGGTACAGCCACTGGACGGCAGGTGGCGGCAGCATCCTGAGGGCCATCAGTACCGGATGGGAGCAAAGGACGTGCTGAGGGACTGACAGGTGTGGGTGTGTCCCTGAGGCCAGGAAACCATCCCCCAGATGGCACCACTGATGCCAGCTCCACTCTGGATGCAAAGTGTGGGTGGGCGCTGTGCTGAGTGCTTCCCATTCGCTCCTCAGTCACCCCGTGCAACCCCCCTTGGGGCGGGGCCAGTAGTCCTTTTCCAGGCATGCAGCCTTCTGGACTCAGGTGAAAGGCCCTGCCATGTTACCAGGCAGCTGAGGAGCTAGAAGCCAGGAGGCTCTAGCCACTTCCCAGAATTGAAAGCTGAGAACCAGGACACCAAGCCCACACATGGGTGGGGGAAAATACAGGTGAGGGGACAGCCAAGTCAGTGCTTTTGCATTGCCTGAAACAGAAACTGACTTGACCATGTTTAACGTTGCTGAGGTTTCCTGGGTGTCTCATGCATGGCCAGGCAGGGAGTGTAGCCAGGCCCAGGGGGACCAGTAAATGACCCCAGGTGGTAGATTAAAGATGGCCACAAATTCCTTGTCACTCTTCCCTCATGGAGGAGAGGTGAAGTTTATCTCCCACCCCTTGAATCTGAGCTGGGCTATAACTGCTTTGACCAACAAAATATGGTGAAAGACATGCAGCGCCAATTTGGGGCCTCAGAAGCTTCCGGAAGCCCTGAGCTGCCATGTAAGAAGTCCAGTTCCCCTGCTGGAGACCTCCGCATGGAGAAAGTAAGGCCCTGAGACTACATGGAGAGAGAGACAGAGACGGAGACAAAGTCAGGGACCCAGTCTGGCTACTGTCTTCACCAAGGCAGCAGTCACGTGAGCAGGACACACTCTAGCCTGGTTGAGACCCAGACCACGGCAGCCCCAGCCAACACCAGGCAGAGCAAAAGAACCACCTGACTGAGCCCGGTCAACCATAGAATCGCACAATAACAGGTGGTTGTTTCAGCCACTAAGTTTTGGGGTGGATTGTTACACAGCAACGTCACTGAAACAGCCTTGGACTAGAAAGCCATCAGCACATCTGGAAGAAGTGAGAGACCTCCCAGCTCCAGCACCAGCAGCCAGGCACCTAGGGTCCTCAGGTCCAAATTCCCAGAAGAGAGACACTGATTGGCCCAACTTGGGTCATGTGACCCCCTTTAACCAATCAGCTGAGTCCAGGAGGCAGGGTTACCTTGCATCCACATGGCCCTGATACCCCTCCCCCATGGAGGGGTAGGGTGGGATAGGGGGGCCGGTAGTGGGGATAATCTCAGAAGACAGGAAGTGTGGGCTGAGCAATTGCCACAGGGGCTGTGACAAGGTGCCTCTTTGGACAGCAGAAAAACCCCTCATCCAGGGCCTGGCACAGAGAAAGGGCTGGGTGAAAGCTGCGCACAGTTGTGTGACTTTTACGTTGCTCTTATGAGGTTGTGCTGTTTTACCAACTCCCAGGTTGGCTCCTGGGTGTTGCTGGTGGTGTTATTCTACCTCCTTGAACTGCCTCTAAGGAAGACATTTCAGGATGGTCTGAGCTTCTTATAAAAGCCTTTTACATGCTCTCAAGTGTGAATCTAGTTCTTACGCTAAAAATGCTCCATTAAACCAGAGTGGGTTCCGAAAATCAGCCAAGCTCCCCCTCTGGGAGGCGCAGGATTGAGACTCCAGAGGGGCTTGGGACAGGGTCAGGGGGACATGGGGGTCAAAGACTTTCTTTGCGCTGTCCTTGAGGCAGGGGCTGCAGCTGTCTGTGTTGGGGGTGGGACCAAGGCTGCTGACGCACCAGGAAGCAACAGAGAAGACTCCAAGGGGGTGAGGGGCCGGGCAGGGGGCGATGGGCCAGCCCAGGCTCCTCACCAACCTCATCGTGCATGCACACACACACTCACCCCAGGGGTCCTGGTACAATCCAAACCATCTCTCTTTTCCTCCAGCTGGGTTGAGGGTGATAGGGCGCCCTGCTCAACTGAAGTTCCTTAAGAAATGGGAGAGTATCTGTCCCATAGGCCACCATCTCCCCATCGCCTGACACAGGGCACGTGCTCTGTGTTTGCTGTCTGCATGAACGAATGAATGAATGAATGAATGGTGGATGGCCCTATCTGGTGCCTTTTTCTTTTGATGTCTCACAGTCCTGGATTCAAGCCCTGTCTCTCCAACTGACTCACTGCTGAGCAAGTCATCTTAGCACTCAGGAACTCAGCTTTCCCATCTGTAAAATGGGGACAACTCAAGTCTGTTCTGGGTAAGGTTGCTAGGAGGATGAAATGAGACCTCATCAAAGAATTTGTAACTGAAAAGGCAGAACAAACGTGAGCCAGGTTGGGAGCAGTGGCCGTCATCCCTGTTACCACCACTGTTGCCATCCTGCGACCATCCCCATCACCCACCACCCTCACGGTCTTTCTTCCTGCTCCCCAAATAACCACACTGCCACTGGCCCCATTCAGTGCTTAAGTTAAGTCACATTTAATGGTTTTTCGAAGGGGAATAGAGAAATCAGAAAAGAGATTACAGCACTCTCAGTCAAGAAAGGGTGAACTAAAAAATATGGGAATATATTAAGCTTTAGATTAAAAAAATGCAAACGCAGTTCCTCCCACAGTCACCCCTGTGTTCTCACTCATGCTCTCAGACACACACCCAGCCTCAGGCACACACACACACACACACACACACACTCATACACACACTCCCAAACATGCACACGCTCCCTGCACACACACTCAAACACGCACTCCCCGCAGGCTTGCAGGGTGGGAGAGGGAGAGACCCGGTGCCGCCCCAGGGCCCCACCCTTCCCAAGCCCCCCCTCGCTGAAATGGCAAAGCTAGACTAAACTCAGGCTCTAGGGGACACACACTGGGCTCTGTGAGCTGCACCGGGGGCAGGGAGATGGAGAGGTCGTGGGGGACAGGTAGCCTTAGACGATTCTGTTCTCCAGGATGGCCAGCCGCTTACTCACAGCTTCCAGTGGACTGGGAGTTAAGGAGATGTGCAGGTTGGCCAGAGCAGGGCAGTGACGGGGTGGCACCTGCACTCCGGGCCCCCCTTCCAGGACTTTCTCTCACTTCTCCCTCATAGCGTGTGTTCTCCCCAGTGTCAAAACTTATCCATCCACAGCCCTCAGAATGGTGCTCTCCAAAAACAAGCAAGCAGTTACAGTGAGCCCGGAAAGCCCAGCCCCGTCCAGTTGCAGGTTTAGGCCTGCTGGGTCCCCACCTAGTCCTGCCTGAGCCAGGGGAGCTGTGAGGGGTCCAGCCCCATCTGAGTGGAGACTGGTGGGTAGTCATGTCACCGAGAGCTTGAGCACTGGAAGTCCATGGGCACCATGTTTTCCTGAGCGTGTCCAGGACTCTGTGTGTGTCCAGTCTAGAGCTTGGTTCCTGCCTTTGCTTTGGCAGGGTCAGTATCAAAGCCGGGGCCAGCCTACCTGGCCAGGATTCAGCCCGTCTTCAGCAGGAGGCAGGCAAGGAGTAGCCTGCCCCGATCACACCACACAAGGGGCACAGCTTTCTCCTCTCCCCACAGGGCCCTCCCCTCCCCTCTCCTCCCCTCCCCTCCCCTCTCCTCCCCTCCCCTCCCCTCCCCTCCCCCCACCCCTCCCCCTCCCCCTCTCCTTCCCTGCAGCAGCCTCTGGGAAAGGATATGCTTCCTGGTCAGGGCCTGCAGCAGCCCCTGCACTTTGGTCTGGAATTTCACGATGGACTCGCAGGCACACAGGTCTTCCTCTGGGGTGGACAGAAAGTGGGGAAAGAGAAAGAGGATGGTGAGTGGTTGCCTGCCGGGAAGGCAGGTGGTCACTGCCCAGGGCCAGGACAGGGTGTCTTGGGGGAGTGTGGGGCCTAGGAGATGCGAGAAGGCAGAGAGACACGTGAAATTCTTAAGACAGAGCTCCTAGGAATGATGGAGGGGGCGACCCCTGAATGTCTTCCTGCTCCCTCAAAGCCCTGATAAAGAACTCCGGTATTAGCATCCCCACGCTGGTCACCTACTACGCACAGGACACCGTCATCAGGGGCCTCTAGGTCATCTTGGTGACTCCTCACCCCGATTCTTTGGGGTTGAAGTCATTAACCCCATTTTACAAATGAAGAACTTGAGAAGGAAAACAACTTGCCCATGGCCAACAGCTAATTAGTGTCAGAACAAACACGCAAACCCAGGCGTGTCTGGCTCTGGAATCCATACTCTTTACCACTGGGAACCAGCTGGCGAGATCACCAGGGAGGATCAGGGGAGGAAGCACGGTTCAAATCCTGGCTCCTCCAGTTATTAAGTGGTTCCCCCCCTCTGACCTTGGTTTTACTGTCTGTAAAATGGAGATAACAATATTCCTACCAAATAGGATTAAATGATTCATATTTGGAGAGCACTGAGAAGAGTGCCACATGTGTAAGAGCATTCAATATACAGCTGCTGGTGTTAAAGCCTGACTGGCCAGCCTTCCTCCTGATTCTGCCAACTCATGGTGCCACCCCAGCTCCCGTTTTCCCCACCCACATCCAGTCCAGGATGGTTACATACACACACACACACACACACACACACACACACAAACACACACACACACCCCTCCCAGAGCCCCACCTGCTCCTCCCATCACCACAATTTCTGGCCTCACTCACCCACGCAGATCTTCTTCTGCAACTTCTTGCCAATCTGGTTGATGGTCTTGAAGTCAGCCGTGTAGAAATAGTGCTCTGCCACGGGCTCTGAGGCAATTTCTCTCAGCTCATCCTCCACAGCGTTGCCCACACCCACAGCAAACATCTTAAAGCCTGCCAAGAGGAACAAGATGAGTAGCAGTGGCCATGGGGACAGGCAGCCATAGCTGAGCCTCCTGGGGAATCCCCAGGCAATCAACAGCAGACACCTCCTGGTGGCAGATGCTGGAATTGCAGGTACAATGATTGAGGAAATCAACATTTGCTGAGCTTCTACCATATATCAGACTTGTACTGACTGTACTGGGAACTTTGCAATCTCATGTAACCCTCAAAACCATCCATCTGGTAGTTATTATTATTCTCATTTAATAGGTGATAAAACTCAGGCTTGTCCCAAAGTGGGGTTGCCTGCCAGCAGTTGGTATGTTCTTGGGAACATTCAACTAGAAAAGTTCCAAGCCCCACCTACCAAAGGACCATCAAGCCAGCCACTTACTTTTCTGGGACCTCAGTTTTCTCATCAATATAAGAAAGAGCTAGACAAACCAATCCCTCCTCATTCACACTGAATCTGGGTTTAGGGCACTCATCAGAACAGACATAAGATAAACTATAGTTGAGCTGTTCCATGTGTACCCCTGGCCACTGGTGGTGTTCAGGGTCCAGACAGCACCTACCAAGGTCCTTGGCTTTCTTGGCAGCATCATTAATGTAGTCCTGGCTCCGACCATCAGTGAAGACAATGCCCACCTTCTGGGCACCAGGCCTGGCCCCGCTGGACACACTGAAGGAATTGTCAATGAGGTACTTGAGGGCAGCCCCGGTCATGGTGCCCTTCTCCATGTAGGACATGTTCCGCACAGCTGCCTTGATGTCCTTCTTGGTATGGAAGCGGCCCAGCGGGAACTCCTGGCGCACAGAGCTTGAGTACTGCACCAGCCCCACTTGGGCCAGCTTGTCCGACACATCCAGCGTGTCCACAATCTGGTTGATGAACTTCTTCACCAGCTCAAAGTTCTCTGGCCGCACACTCTTGGATCCATCAATGAGGAAAACCAGGTCAGTAGCCGAACTGCCACCTCCACCGCTGCAGACTGGGGAGGGTAGGAAGGCAGGGAAGTGATGCTTAAGTTCACAGTCATTCATCCCAGCCACCGGCTGGGGACCCACCACACCCAAGATCTGTATGGAGGATTATCCCACTTGGTCCTCAAAACTTCCTCGGTGAAGCCTAAGCGCCTGGCCCCCATTTGACAGCACTGAAGCCCGAAGCTCTAAAAGCTGTTAAATCACACAGCTCAGAAGTAGTGGCACCGAGATGTGAACTCAAGACTATGTAACTCCTTCCACCATACTAAACCTACCACCCACTGTGACAGAAGGAGGGACAGTAGTGAGAAGAGAACTTCTGCTGACACCAAACTCTAGAAGGCATCTATTGCAGATTGGTCCAGAGGCCAAGTACAGAGAGGCTCAGGTGGGCTTCCTGGGGAGGGGCCAAGGCCCTGGCCCCTGCCCGCCACCCTCCCCAGGCTTGCCTGTGTCCGGCCCACTGACCATTGCAGGTCTTGCCATCACTGTTCAGGGTGAAGCCCTCGCGGCAGGCGCAGGTGTAGGAGCCCGGGGAGCTGAGGCACACCTGCTCACAGTCGTGGTCGCCTGTGGCACACAGGTCTGACACCACTGTGGGGACAAGAGGAGACTCAGAATCTCATGGTCACAGGGCCTCGGACATCTCAGCAAGGATGGCCCCTCAACACGCCCAGGGAAACTGAGGCCCCCGACTGGATGGGGTCCCAGACCCTCAGCCCAGGGCCAGAATCACTGCAGCAGTGCTGACATCCCCGGAGAAGGTGATATTGCCGATAATAAACTAAAACATCCTGCTAAAAATGTACAGGCCAAAGGGGCGGGGCCTTTAATCCCCTTTGTTCGCTGTTGTATTCCAAGTGTCTAGAACAACACGTGCAGCAGTGAACACAGCACATAGAAGATGCTCAACAAATACCTGTTAAATACCACATATTGAGCATTGTACTGTGCATTACTGCCTCGAATTCTCACAGTCAGATTCATGCTCTTCCTAGGCCCGCTTCCCGAATGGGGAAAAGTCCTTGCACCGGCCCCGCCTTCTCCTACTCACCTTCTGACTAGTCCCATGCCAAAGACCCCCAGCAGGCCCACCTCTCGTCTGCAAAAGACTCTGAACTTTCTCCTGCCCAATGCCCAGGCCCCTCAGACCCTTCCACATCACAGAAGACTCTGGCACGCCAATACCCCACACACCCCACACACCCCCACTCCCTCCACCCCCCCCCACACACACACACACACTCCCCCACCCCCGTCCAAATAGCACAGGTTTTTTTAGGCCCTCCCCTTACTGGCTTCTGGCCCCTCCTTGGTCCCTGCCAGTACTCTATCACGAAAATGACTTCTTTCTGGTATCGCCTTTCCCCAACTCCCTTAACCCCAGGCAGGGCACAGCCCCCAGATCAGGCGGCTCTGAGCCCTGGCCCCGCCCCCGATGTTGGCTCTATCTCAGTCCCTGCCCCCGTATAGGGCACCTCCAGCCCAGGCTGCCGCTCTCTGCCACGCCCCTTTTCTGGCCCCGCCCAGACACCGGTACCCGCCTCCCCCCCACCTCACTCCCCCAGCACCACTCCCAGCCTGGTCCATCCCGCGCCCTGCGCACAGCAGAAGGCCTCCTGGAACTTCTTGGACAGCTTCTCGATGACGCTGTAGCTCTCCACGTAGTCGACGTGCTCGTCCTGCGGCTCGCTGGCGATCTGCTGCAGCGTGGCCTTGTCAACGCGGCCTACGCCGATGGCGAACAGCTCGATGCCACTGGCCCGGGCCCGCGCAGACACGTCCCGCACGCTGTCCTGGGGCCTCCCGTCCGTCACCACGATGACCACCTGCGATACACACGCGGGGCGTGTGTGAGGACCCGGCCTCCCTCCCCGCGCTGGGTGGGTCGCTTGGCCCTCCAGTAAACCCCCAGGATGGTTGGCATAAGAGGAGGTTGACCCAGAAGGGCGGAGTGGCTAGCCCGGGTCACACAGCTAGTCGGCAGCAGGTGGATCTGGCCCCTCACCAACACCAGGGTTTGGGCCTAGGGAAAAGAACCTGGATAGCAGAAGAGGCAACAGGTTTTCTCTGACTGAGAGACGTGGCCGAGCTGTTCTCTCATCTGATTATGGCCTCTGGGTGTCTCCGCCCTCGGGCATGACCGCCTGAGGGCAGAGCCTCGTCTCCCCTGTCAAACGAGGGCCTCTGACAGCCGGGCCAAACCTGTGCTCAACACCGTACAGTTCTACCCTTTGGCCACCAGAGGGAGGCAGAGGCTACGGAATGGCAGTTTTTCCTCCGGTCTGGACATTTTTTCTCCCGTATGCCCTGGGAAGGAGGCTGTTTCCACATTGAGGCCCAAGGAATGAAGGAAGATGCTGCCTTTTCTCCCTCCATTCCCCAAGATACTACCTGCCCTTTCCTAAGAGGAAAACACTCTTCCCCTCCCACAAGTCCCCTGTGTGCTGTACCCCAGAAAGGGCAACAGGAGGGGACCCTGGTGCTGAGCCTGGCCCTCATCACCCCCTGCCTGAGCCTGCCCTGAAGTTGGGTCCTCACAGCTCTGCTGGAGGCTGAGACTCGGCATCCAGCCCCCTTAGCTGCTTTTCTCCTTCTGACCTGGGTCTGCTTCTGATTCCTGAGTCCCCACCCCTGGCCCAGATGCCCAACCCCTTGGGTTGGGTCTTGGTGACCTGACAGGCCTGGGTTAGAAATGCAGCTCCATGAGTCACAGCTCACCTTCCTGAGCCCCTGTTCTTTCATCTGGATAAAGGGGGTGTGGTGAGGCCCCCATGAGACGATTCATGGTAAGAAGCCCGGAATGGGCAGCGTTATTTTTAATATCATTACTCTGGGGCCCCTGGGGAGCAGACTTGCACAATCTCTTCCCCTCCAGAGGCCTAGGCTCCTGGCACTGAAAACCTAGCTCTTCACTGTCACATGCTGCCACATTCCCGTGAGTCCCCACCTTGCTGATGTCCGGCGAGCTGGGGCGACCGCCCTCAGCATCGCTTAAGGCCTTGGTGATGGCGAACTGGATGGCCAGGCCCGTCATGGTGCCCGTGGACAGCGGCTGGATGCGGCGCACGGCCTGCAGCAGCATGGCCTTGGAACCGTGGGCCCGCAGCGGGAACTCCTGCTTCACAGAGCTGGCGTAGTTGACCACGCCCACGCGGGTGGCATTGGGCCCCACGTCCAGTGACTCGATGACCTGGGACAGGAACACCTTCACCTTCTCAAACTCCACTGGCCGCACGCTGCGTGAGCTGTCGACGACGAACACCAGGTCTATGGGCCGGGTCCGGCAGAGGTGCCCTGGGAGGCGGCAAAAGTCAGGAGGATGGACCAGAGACACTCAAGACAAAGGAGCGGAGCACCAGCAGCCACTTAGGTCTGGACCTGAGGCCTCAGGCAGAGTAGACCAGACATGAACCAGGCTGGCTGGGTCCTATCATCAGCGTGGGGACACTGGAGCAAGCAACTTGCCAGAGGTTGCTCAGCCCGTGGGAAAGACAGAGGCTCCAATGGCGCCCTCCCCTCTCTGAGCCTCAGTTTCCTTTCTGTACAATGAGCAGGTGGTCCCTTCCTTACAGGATCCTTTGAGGACAAGCAAAAGGGCATGTAGGGTGCCAGCACAGGGCTGGACACGCAGGGTGTTCAGGGGGCAGCAAAGGAGAAGACAGCCTTCATGTCTCAGGTTTCAGCCCAGAGTGGCTACTGCAAACAAGGGGCAGATCTTTCCCCTGGCTGGGCAGGGGGGCCCTGAGGGTGGGCCCTCGGGTGGGCACAGCCTTGAAGGCGAACGCAGCACCTGTCAACGTGGCCTCTTTCATCTGAGCATTAAAGCAAATCAGCAAAGTGGACCCAGTTTGCGTCGATCTGCCAGCTGGTGTCCAAGAGCAGGAAAAAAGGCAGGAGTTCCTAGTGGCCACCTTGGCAGCCTGACCAAGCGGGCCCCCAAGACACACCCCCGAGGAGCGATGTCTTCCCGGACAGCCTGGGAGGCAGCACCATGTGCTGGGTGGTACACAGAGCCCGAGGGAGGCAGACAGGGGTCCGAAGCCCAGCTCAGCCACTCTGTGGCCCTGGGCAGATCATTGCACCTTTGAAGCTTCACTTTTCTCATCTGTCTGGAGGGAAGAATAGGCCTAATGCCTGATGTTATCACTGGCCTGGACCTGCAGCCTGGTGGGACTTAGTACAAAGGCCCGCCCCCTCCATCCCACACTGAGTCTGAGCCGCTCCCAAACAGGGATGCAGGAAGAAGAATCAGGAAAGGCAAGGTGTGCGGGACTGTCCCAGCCCCCAGCCACAGTGCCCTAGGCCCGGCCATCAGAGGTCCTCAAGGGACCTCAGAAATCACCTTGCAGCTGGCTCCCCAGTCCCCACTAGCTGAGGCTACAAATGGGTAAACTGAGGCCCAGAGAGGGTGAGGGAACTGTCAGTGGATCAGGAGCCCAGAGGCTCTGAGGCTTTCTCGCTCTGTGGTCTTAGACAGGGCCTCTCCTCTCTGGCCTCTTTTTCCCCATCTGTACAGGAGGAGTTGGGCATTCTAGGATTCTGTGTCCAAGGCTGAAACTCAGAGGGGTACAGCTCATGCGGAGGCCAATCGGGAATCTGCGGGAAGGGCTGGTGGAAGGGGGAATGTCGTCTTGGCCACCCCCACATCTGCACTCATTGGAGAGCCGTGAGCTCAGCCCTGGGCCTGGTGCAGCCCCAGATGTCAGCAGGCTCTCTGGGTAGCGTCTGCCCTGGGTGACCCAGAAGACCGAGGGCCCTGCAGTTTGCGTGGTCCCTGAGGACAGCCTGGGAGCTGCAAAGCCCAGAGAGAGGCTCAGAGAACCCCACTCATGTCCCTGGAAAGAACAGACAGGGTCACCCTGCCCTAGCCCTTGTGACTGTCACCATCTCTGGCTGCTCCTGGGTCAGCCTGCAGGCCACCCCTGCCTCCCTGCCCCTCTCCCCATCCTGGATCCCACTTAGCCTCTGTCTGTCTCGGTGCCCGGTGTCCCCCACCTCACATGGGCCCCCTCACCTCTGGACAGGGGCGCGAGGCCAGGTATGCGTGGGACCTGGAGAAGCAGCAGGCCGCAGAGCACGAGGCAGGGGCCACAGAGTACCCTCATGGTTCTGGCAGCGCAGGCAGGATCAGCACAGTGGTGGGGACCAGTGGGGGCCAGGTCTTATCAAGCTCGCTGCCTGCCCAGACAGCCCCCCACTGACGTGGGGCGGCCCCCTCTGGGGGGCGGGGCCGGGCTGAATGGAGGTGTGTGTGCCAGGGAGGGAGGGAGCCGCCCGGCCTGGGCTCCGGAGGCCCCTCTGACCACAAGGGCTCCTTTGCCTGCAGGAGCTGCAGCTGGAATCCAGGAAATCTCGGGTGGGTGGAGGGTGGCTCCTCCAGGGCCCGGAGCCTGCGCTGGCCCAAAGTTGCCACTCCATGCCCAGGGAGACCTGAGTCCAACGGCCTCGCGCCCCAGCACTGCCCGCACCCTCATCCCGCAGCCACGCTTTTCTCGCCCCTACCGTTCCAACCCCAGTCTCCCCGTCTCCAGCCACGGCCGTCCGCTGCCTCTCCATACACGCCCTGCTCTCCAGCCGCGCCTGGATTCTGAGCTCTCCTCAAGCCTTTGTATACGCAGGACCATCTACCCATAATGCCCTTTCCTCCCGATCACTCTCTGCCTAACCATCTTGCAAGGTCATATCGGGGCGAACATGTACCCGAGCCCCTAGTATGTGAGGGGCAGTAGGGAAGATGGTTGAAAAGTCAGACTTAGGAGCCAGGTGACTTGGGTTGGCTTTGTACTGCCTGTGTGACTGTACTCAGGTTACTTCACCTCTCTGTGCCTCAGATTCCTCATCTGGAAACTGGGTTCATATAAATCTGCTCTTCCAATCAACGCCGGGAGGGGTTGATTGGAAGAGCAGACTTATATGGACCATCTCACTGAATTCTCTTGACAGCCCTGTGAGGCAACCAATATTATTACTCCCACTTCCCAGGTGAGGAACTGAAAAACAGTTTTGAAGTAACTTGTCTAAAGTGCAGCTCAGTGTCAGTGCCAGGAAAGGGCCCCAAGCCGGTATTCTCAGCCACCCTGCTTGCATGGGTAAAGCTTAGTGGAGGGGCCTTCTCCATGCCCACCTCTCCCCTAACTCCCCTGGGGTTAGGACCCCCTCCCTGTGCTTCTGTGCCTTGACCATTTCATCCATGAGCGGGTAAGTGTCTGATTGATTCATCTCTGCGTCTGGGACCAGCCCAGGGTCTGCACAGAGGAGGCAAAAATAAGGCTTGTAAGTAAAGGAGTATAACCAGGAAGGGTCCCCACCATTGCATCTGGGTCCAGTAGTTGATGGGATAGAGCAGAGAGGGCATGGGCTTGGCCATCTGAGAGAACCACGTGCAAATTCACTTCTGCTGCTCACCAGCTGGGTGACCTGGAGCTGGTGACTTAGCCTCTCTGAGCCTCAGCTTGTTGCCATACAAGATGATAAGGGAATGGTAGCTCTTGGCTTGCCTGCCTCACTGGAACCATGTGAGGAGTCGATGAGAGGACGGAAGTGGAGATTGGAGACTGAAGGATTATCATCTTTTGGGGGGTATAATCGCTAATACTTAAGACCTGTGACTTCACTCTGTATAAATTATACCTCAATAAAAGGAAGTGTACAGATGCTTTTTAAAAAGTGATTGCCGGGCACAGCTGATCCAACAAATATTGTCACAATCTTCAGCGGTGATGATGATAACAATCCCTTCCACGTGTGACACGGCACAGTCACTCGCTCTATCACTCTGTCTCCTTTGTTCCCCCGACAAACCGGTGAGGTCAGCAGATCCAACTATATTAGCCCATTTGTCAGATGAGGAAACTGAGGCCCAGAGGGGTTCATGACTTGCCTGAAGCCACCCAGCCTGTTTAGGGGTAGAGCCAAGCTTAGAAATCAGGTCTCATTCCCCTTTGCCCCTATTTAGAGAACAAGGAAGTTAAAAGCATTTCCCGCTGACTTTTCCCATTTTCGTTTCATTTTTTCACAATTCACAGCCCTCCCCAGTTCCAAAAAACAGTTGAAATGGATTTCTTTTCTTCTCTGCAACTTGAAAGTCTAATCCTCTTCTCCAGAGATGCCGCAGGGTGTGGTCATTGTGGCCCTTATCACTTCCCCAAATTGTGTTATGAATGTGGTACCTGGCCCCCACCCCCACCTTTGCCCCAGAGGATGTCAGCTCCCTCCCAGCAGGGGTCTTGTCTGTCTCATCACCAGTGAACCCCCCAGACCCAGCTTGGTGCCTATCACAGGGTATCTGGTGAGCAAATGAAGAAATGAATTAAAAGAAGGAAGTAATGATGAACTGGGTCCATTTCCATGTTAACCATCAAAGGTCAGGCTGGGGTAGGTGATGGTGACCAATGGTGAGAGAGGCACGGTGCCCGCCCCCCACTCCCCTACCGATGGTGGACGAGGAGAACGTGAGCTGGAGTCTCCTAGCCCACCACCCCTCTCCCCAGTGGACAGAGCTGTGTCCGGAGCTCAGGGTACAAAGCCCTCTTGGCCGGGGCAGCAGCCGGGCCCATGAAACAGCTCTTTCAGCTCTGTCTCTGAATGGCAGGTCTATGGGCTCCTCAGAAGAACAGAAGCGCCTTTTCTGTGTCACTTCGCTCATTAGCAGAGCCACAGAAACATGCTACAGGTAAGTTTTCAGGAACAGAGATGGGTTCCCCCCAAAGGGGCAGCTTTAACATTCCATAGTGGGAGTGGGGGCTTGGTGGGGAGGAGACCTGGAAGTTGAGTATATACATTGAGGAAAGAAAATAAATATTTGTGTTTTTAAAATGTGAAACATTTTACCCCAGGAATCAAAATCGGGAACAGTGTGTCCGGTATTAGCCAAGGAGAAAAACCACGTTGAGGGGCCTTCATCAAGGCTGCTCCCGAGACAGACAGGCAGCCGTGAAGGGCTCCCCCTGTTCCCTCTCCTTGTTTTCACACACCTCGGGTTTCCAGAAACTTAAAGACTTTAGTGTTTTATCTAAGAGAGAGCGTTTGTGATCCATTGAGAGGCCCCCTGGGCAGAGTGTGAGTCAGGCGAAAGCACACAGGACTCCCCCTCCTGTGCCCGAAGCTCAGTTCTTTTCCTGAAGAGCAAACCTGGGTATCTCTCGATGCAACGCAGTCCAGGACTGCCTGTCTCCTTAGTCCTTCCAAACCATCATCACCGTTTGCTGGATCCACATATACTTTTACTATTTTTTTAATTAATCTTTCTAACATTAAACCAACTCACTTTTGGACAAAAATTTCTCCTCTTTCTTATTTGAAACAACGGCCATGAAATCACTGGTTTGATGTACCAATTACATACTTGTTCCAATATGCCTTCAAATAAATTCAAAACTAATTAAACTTAACTTTTTCTTCCACATATCACCGAAATTATCTTGTTTTCTGTCAGTGGTGCTCATGCCAGACATTGAGGAATCCTATGAAGTGAAAAAGTTTTGGAATCAGACAGAGCTGGGTTTGAGCCCCTGTTCTGTCACCTGCCAGCTGTGTTGACATCAGGTGAATCCCCTCACTTTTCTGCTCTTCAGTTCTATGTCTATAAAGTTGAGATCTCAATGCCGATGTCAGAGGATGGTGGAGAAGGAAAGGTGTTGAGTGCGGCATCCATGCTTACTGGTTTCACAATGCCTTCTTGTATTAATCAGCATAGAATAGGCCAAGTTACAGCAACAAGCAAGCCCTCAGATCACAATGGCTCGACACAAGGGTCTGTTTCTCTCTCATGACACAGCCCAGCGCTAGACAGGCCCTCCCCAAAGCTGCCTCTGTCTTGGTAGCCCATCATTTCCACATCCTTTGTCTCCAGACACACGGACAAGAGAGAGAAAAGGAGCACACATCACCTGACTCCACCTGGGGATGGAATGACTCCAGGGGTGGGATGTGGGTGCCTAGTGAGCAGGACATGCTCTATCACGCTTCCCAAGGAAAAACAGCTTCTGTTGGCCTTATATCACCTCTAGATGAAAATTCAAATTTAGCTGGACATTTAAGGTCCTTCAAAATCTGTTTCTTGACACCTTTTTCAGGCCGTTTCAGTCTCTCTCCCTCCCCCCACCATCCCCCTCTCTTCTCTGCCACAGAATGAGTCACTCCCTCCTCAGTCTTCTCTCACTGCACATTTTTATTGGCTTTTATCCCTTGTCTGCCTCACTGTACTTCCTGGGACCACCTCCCAAATAAACAACCTGTACCCAAGTCCACGTCTCAGGATCTGCTTTGGGGGGAACTTAAGCTAAGCGAAGGCAAAGATTTGGGGTCCAAGATGAGGATGTCTTTGGGGCCGTCCTGGGGTTCGGGAAGAACAGGACCCCAACAGGTGGGGAAGGGGAGAGCCAGGAAGGGAGATGCCCCTACAGGACCCCAAGGGCAGCTAGGATCTGCGGGGCACTAAGCAGAATCCTCATTCAAATGCATCTGCAAGTCACTCTCTGTTTTATACTTCCTTCAGTTACCCGCAAACTGTCGATAGTTTGGTTAAGGTGGTTCAAAAGAAAATGCAGATTCCCAGGATCCTTCCCAGACCCAGTGAATCTGTATTTCTAAGCTCTCCAGGTGGTTCTGATGCAACTAAACCACCGATCTCACCCAACCTCCCATATGAAACATAAAGTCTCTCTGGAAAGCTGTTGTCCAGCCTATGGTGTTCGGCCTCTTGGACAGGGAGCTTGCTGCTCCCCAGAGTATTTTCCATCCAGCTCTGAGAGCGAGCCAGTCTCCCGGTATACCATGATCAACTACCTGACGATCACGGCCACACCCCCACTAAGTTGATTCTTCCCTAATGAAAACGTCCCTACATCCTGCATCCATCCTTTACAACACATGGATTTCAGCCCATTACCAGTGTGGTGCCAGCTCCCAGTGGCATTTCAATTTGTCTCTCCCCCTCCTAAAAAGGTGAGCTCTGAATTTAATATAATGCTCTGGCTCGCAGAACAGAATATATTTTCTCTCGCAATTTCTAAGGTACCTAACTTCCCTTTGTGTTGCCTGAAATCCCTGCTGTTGTCCCCTCAGCCTCAAAACAGAGGCTCTAGAGACCTGAGAAGACCACTTGAGGTTGTGTAAACAATGGTTGGCTTTCCTGTTTCATCTTTCAAAACTCTGGACCTGCCCTGACCAAGACGTCAGACATGCAGGCTTGTCGGTGCTGCCGTCACTTAGACGTTGAAGGACGAAAAATAAAACTTCCTCCAAATCGGGAAGGGGTGCTACATTGTTTTTCCATTGCTATGTAACAAATTTCCACAAACTTAGCAGCTTAAACACAGCACAAATATAGCTCCTCACGGTTCCTGAAGGTCGGAAGTCTGGGTTCTCTGCTCAGTGCCTCGCAAGGCTGAAATCAAGCTGTAATCAAGGCTGGGCCTTGTTCTTTTCTGGAGCTGAGGATCCTCTTTCAAGCTCACACGGTGGTTGGAAGAATTCATTTCCCTGCAGTTGTCAGACTGAACTCCCTCCCCACCTCCGCTTGCAGGCTGTTACCCAGGGGCCACTCAGCAACCAGGGGTCACCCGACAGTCCTTGTCATGTGCTCTCCCCCAAGGCCCCTCACGCGTCACATTTCTCCCACGCCAAACCCCCTCTTTCTGAAGAGTCCAGTCCCTTTTAAGGGATCAACTGATCAGGTCAGTTTCACCCAGAATAATCTCCCTTTCTTTTTTTTTTTTCCTTTAATTTTATTTATTTATTTATTTATTTATTATTTATTTATGGCTGTGTTGGGTCTTCGTTTCTGTGCGAAGGCTGGCTTTCTCCAGTTGCGGCAAGCGGGGGCCACTCTTCATCGCGGCGCGCGGGCCTCTCACTATCGCGGCCTCTCCTGTTGCGGGGCACAGGCTCCAGACGCGCAGGCTCAGTAGTTGTGGCTCACGGGCCTAGTTGCTCCGCGGCATGTGGGATCTTCCCAGACCAGGGCTCGAACCCGTGTCCCCTGCATTGGCAGGCAGATTCTCAACCACTGCGCCACCAGGGAAGCCCTCTCCCTTTCTTAAAGTCAACTTACCAGCTAACATAACCCAATCCCAGGAGCGACTGTCCCATCAGAGTCCCAGGCTCTGTCCACACTGGAGGGGAGAGAACTAGACAAGGTCATAGGTCATTGGAGGCTTCTTAGAATTCTGCCCACCCAGTGGTATATATGGGCATAGAACAAGGGGAGGGAGGGAGGAGGACAGGGGATTGACAAGGAAATACAACATTTTTATAATACAAGTGAATCTACAAGACAGAAACAGACTCACAATCATAGAAAACAAACCTATGACTACCAAAGGGGAAAGGGAGGGGCAGGGAGAGGGATTAGGAGTATGGGATTAAAAGATACACATGACTATATATAAAATAGGTAAACAACAAGGATTTACCGTGTAACACAGGGAATAATATTAACACAATATTGTAAATCAACTCTACTTCAAAAAAAAATCTGATTCTAAAATGGACAGAGGAAGTAAATACACATTTTTTCAAAGAAGACATCCAAATGGCCAACAGATACATGAAAAGATGCTCAACATCAATATCAGAGAAATGCAAATCAAACCACAAGACATCTCCTCACACTTGTTAAAATGGCCATCGTTAAAAAGACAAGGTAAAACAAGCATCGGTGAGAATGTGGAGAAAAGGGAATCCTTGTTCCCCGTTTCCCTGTTGGGGGAAATGTAAATCATTTCAGCCACTACGTAAAACAGGATGACGGCTCCTCAAAAAATCAAAAATCGATTTGGAACTTTATGCTACAGCAAGGCCGCTTCTAGACATATATCTAAAAAGATAAAAACTGGATCTCAAAAAGAAAGAAAGAAAGAAATACAACATTTTTCAGTTCAGGAGAAGTTGCTTCAGGGTCAGTACGGGGAGGGCTAGGCGCTAATTACACCAAAACTACGCCTGGTGGTTACTGAGTCTGCAGGTCCGTCCCCCTGCGGTGCCTTCAGCGATGGAGGGTGCTGGGGTAGCACCCTGTGGAGTCTGACCACCTGAGAGCAAGGTCTGGCCCTGTTCTCACTCGCAGAGTGACCATGGGCAACTGAGGGATGTTACAGTGTCAAGGTTGTTCCACCCACAGCCTCCATAAGGACGCCCAAAGCCAGGAACATCTAGATCTTTCCTTCCCACACTCCCCCTACGACACCTGCCGTCACCTCTCAGGGCAGAGGAGCTGGGAAGGTGCACGGTGATGTCCCTGGCAGGTTCCTGCTCCTTCCACTGTCCCACCTGAAGCCCCTTAGAACACCTTGGCTTTTCCCCAAACCCTCTGACAGGAACTCAGCTCCACCTACGTGTAAAATTTCAGCAACTTGGCCCTGGCAAGGTCAAGGTTGAAAGAACTGTGGTGTTGTAAGCTGTGAGTTGTCAGAGGGGAGACTCCCGGGCTGGAGTCACCCTCTGACCTGTGGTCGTGTCTCCAGGCCTTTGCCAAGGTAGCCTCCCTGCCTGGACTGTCCCCCCAGCACGTGGAGCCGTGGAGATGGCAGCAAAACTGTTTACCAGACGGACTCTGTTTGCTTAAGGCTGCGGCTCCCTTGTGCTGGCCGCTCCCTGCCAAGCCCACTGCCTATTGAAACGCCCTTGTGGCTAATGAGGCCCACTTCCTCCGGGAGTCCCAGGGGAGAGGCTGGAATGTGAGCGCCAGCTCCCAGAGAGCCCATCCAGGTGGGCGGTGGGAGCCCATCCAGGTGGGCGGTGGGAGGGGCCTGTGGCCGCAGAGACCCACAGGAGCAGCTTATCACACCCAGAGTAGGTGTTCTCACCACCCCCCTGCCAGGCCCAGCTTCCTTTAACCTGGGACTTAAAACTTGAGTCTTTGAGACTTAAAGCTATTTCATTGCAAATTGGAGATTTCATTGCCTGCTTGGACATGAATCCCTGGTCTCCCCAAAGTCAGCAGAGATCTCACAAAATGGAGAACTTGCCCATAAATCCAGGGCAAGGCTTCTTCATCCGCCATGTGCATATACTCATCCCCGCCGCCCACGGGCTGTAGCAGTGTAGCTGCGCTGTCCTTCCGATTTATGGCCCCTTCAGGCCACAGCCTCCGTGTGTGTGAACCACTCTCTCTCATGGGCCGTCAGACCTCACATATGCTGTCTTGGTCTCAGTCCCTACAAGCAGTCAGGCGGGCTGGAAGCCAGAGTCTGGACAGGGCAAGGAGATGTGTGCTTTCACGTGAGGGCATGCCCTGGGAGGCCATGGGCCAGTATCACATCCTGCTGATGGGTTAACACCTCCGTGAACCCAACCACTTGGTGACACCCCATTCACATGACATCCCACCCACATGTCCACAGATGGCACTCACATCTCAACCTCCCTCGTTCCTCACTCTCCTGACTCCAGACCTATAGACACAGCTGCCTCCTGAGTAACTCCTATCATGTGGTTCCCAGGGTAGCTCAAATGCAAGCTTAGTGCATCTTCTTTTGTCCCCCGTCCTATATCCTCAGCTCAGAGCTGGGCACCACCATCCCAAAGACTCTCCAAAGCTGGGCACCAGTCTCGTGAACCTCCTCTTCCTCACTTCTGCCCTGCAGGTCCTGCTTCCCAAATGCCTCGTGAATCTACCCAGCCCCGTGGGCGCAGCCTGAGTTTGTGCCCCCAACATACCTCACCTGGACCACTTCCCCCGTCACCTCCGGTCCGGGTCCTGCACCCACAACGGATGCCTCCTCTACCACAAGCAGCGTTGGGCTCTAGAGCCAGGCCTGTCCTCGGTGCCGGGACGTTCAATGATGACTATGCCTCAGTCCCCATCTTCAAGGGGCTCTTCAAGTTTCGGAATCATGTCATCACTCTGCTCACCCTGCAGGGTGCCTGAGGTGGGCCAGGAAGGACCAGAGGGAGAAGCTCAGGCTCCATCAGGCCTGTCGGAGTCAAAGCCCAGCTCTGCCCCTTAACCGATGGTGACTTTGGGCAAGTGGCTTGCCCGCCCTGAGCCCCAGGATGCGTCCTTGCACGGCACCTGCGCGGGGGGCAGATGGGAGAGTCACAGAGATGACACACTGAAGAGCCCACTCAGTGACCGTTCCTGCTACCGTCACAGCCCTGAGAAACTGGGGTGCGCCCTCCCGCTCAGCCACAAGGGCTTGATTTTGTCGACTCTCCTTCCCTCCGAGAGACAGCCCATCCGGGCGGCGCTCACCTGCCTGGCCTGCACGAAGTCCCTCTTTCCTGGGGCCAGCTCCTTTCCAGGCGTCTAGTTCAAACAGACCCTCTCAGTGGGTCCAACCAGCCCCGTCAAAGGACCCCTGCATGAGCCTCAAATGGGGCATTGATAGGGCCGTGGTGAGGGCTGCCCAGCAATGGTGGGCTGCCTTGGCTTGGCCCGGGCCACGTGACTTCCCCAAACACAGCTATTTCCTGTTCCTCGGGCCAGCCGCCTCCCAGCCGCCTGGCCACAGGGCACAATTCCACTATACACCTCAGCCCGTTCTTTGGCTTCGAGCCAGGGTTGGGGTGGGAATGAGGATGGGGGTATCAGCTCAGCTGGTCCTCAGGACACACGGCCATGGCCCCTTGGCATCTTCTTGATGAGGATGCAAGGCTGGAGGAAAGGCTAGGCCCCTCCGCCTGTGACCTCTGCCCCCAATCCCCATTTGATGGGAGCTTCTGGGGGGCCTCTTCATATGGCTCTTCACAAGAAGCAAGAACTCACACAGACTGTGGCCCCAGCCCTTTTAGCCTCCACTTAAAGCAGAATGAAAAGGCACTTAGTCTAACCCCTGACTGCTGTGTGGCCTCAGGAAAGTCACTTGATGTCTCTGGGCCTCAATTCCCTCATGTGTGAAAGGGAGGTCACTGTCCATCTCTATTAGAGCCTCACGTTATCAGATGTTTGGAGATCTGATAAAGAGCAGATAAAACCCATGAAGAAATATGCTATCCCCAAGAAAAACTGACAACTCCAGAAGGTTGACAATTCCTCTCAAATCCCCTTCTCTCCTTCTCCACAGGAGGACTTCACCAGCCTTCTTATGGGTCCCTGACTTTGGTCTCTTCCTTTCTAAAACCCAAGCCCGATCCTGTAACTCCCCTGCCCAAAAACCCTCAAAGACTCCCCCTGTCCCAGGATGAGCCCACGCTCCTGGGCACAGCATTCAAGGCTCTGTTAGGTCTCATTTGGTACTGGGGATGGAGCCCGACTCAGACTGCCTCGTACTCTCTGCCAGCTTCACTCTCAGGCAGCTCAGCCCGGGAGGAAGAAGGCAAGAGGTGGAGAAAGAGAGAAAGAGAAGACTGAAGAATTTGATTCCTGAGTCTAACCACGCCTGACCAGATTCCCTGGATTTTTCGTTTATGTGAGCCAAGAAACATCACGACCACCCTTTTGTTGTTGTCGTCATTGTTTTCAATAAACTTGGTTCACTAAGTTTCCTGTTACTTGCAAGCATCTCCTTCCTGTAAATGCTCTTCTTGGCTGAAGTTAGCCAGGGTGGGCTTGCAGCCAAAGAACCCTGATGTACACAAAGGCTCTTCGTGATCCAGGCGCCGAGACCCTGGCAGCCTCCTCTCCCGCCCCTCCGCACTTGCAGCCACGCTAGGCTGCCTCCCCAGCCTCTCCCCACCTCCACAAGGCCTTCCACATCCTGCCGCTTCAGCCCAAAACATCCTCCCCCAGTTTGCTCACTGCTGCCCCTTCATCCTTCAGACTCAGCTCGGTGAAACCTCCTCCAGGAAGCCTCCTCTGGCTGTCCTAGGTCCCTCAGGCTTTCCCCGTGACGGTGTTGTAATCATCACAGGCTATCATAATCATTTACATACCTGTCTTCCCCTTCCCCAGACGGGGGGTAACTGGAGGCTAGTCTGACCTATTGTGGTCACCCCAGTGCCCAGGGTAGGACCTGGCTCCAGGTGGGTGCTGTCCAGGTGCGTGGAGTCCATGCCTTATCCGGGAGACATCAGGGTGCTTAGAGGGTCCCTGATTTGTGATCAGAAACAGTGCCAGGTCATGACACTCCCTAGCTGGCCATGGCCCCTGTGAGTTTCTGGACTGAACGAACTGTCGTGTGCGTGCGCGTGTGAGTGTGTGTGTGTGTGCATGCGTGTGCTGGGGTGATGGAGGTGGTGTTCCCAGCCCTGGCCATACACCATATTTTAGGAACCACGTCAGCCAGAGAGAAGCGTGTTGCTGCTTTATTGAAACTTCTTCCCCATCACACAAAGCAATGACACAGGGGTGTGGTGGGGAGCCCATTGCACAGCCCTCTCCCTCTGCACCCCCCTCGCAGACCCCAGAGAACCCGCCTCTGTGGCCTCATCTCCACCTTTGGGTCAGCGACCTCGGGAATCCCAGCCCCCAGGGAAGCAGGCAAAAGAGGGGGTGCAGGAACCAAAACCTTCCCTATGGCCCCTCCAACACGAACCCCCCGGGCAGGGACTGTGCCTACAAAGGGTTTGCCTGTTTTGACTGAACTAACCTGTGGATTTAGTGCAACAAATGGGTTTGCCTGATTTCAGTGCTGAATTTCTGCTTGACCACAAGCGTCGGGCAGAACTAGGTAGCCTACAACCTGTCTGGCAACGGATGGGCTGTAGGACAGCCTGACAGCTCATTACTAGAGATGACCGCGGATGAGGAGACCCGTTTCCCAGGACCCACTGCTGTGTGACCACACTGGCTGCGTGTGACTGGTTGTTGAGGATGACAACTCTTTAGCAAAACTATTGTGCGTTTATAGAGACTGATGATTGAAACAACAGTTACTTCCTGGTACTAGCCTTTGAATGACAGTTTGACAACTGTCTGACTGAATTTTCGTTTGAATTAACAATTATTCAGGACTCACAAGTACTGAATTGACCGCAGTGGGCATCCGGTTATTGGACTAGATTGAATTGAATGGTTTGGGGGGCTAATTTGATTTTTTTATTATTGGATTTTATCACTATTCTAAATTAACTGAGGGTTGGCTGACTTAATAATTGTTTAAGGAACTATTGGAAGAAAATGGATGTGTGTATTTGGTGGGGAGGACTAACTGATGACTACTTGACTACATTGCTCTGTGAATTGACAACTATTTACAAACTGACACAAGGGACTCTTTTGTTTGACCACATTGTTTTTCACTGAAATGACAAGTGTGTTTTTGACTTGTCGGCCACTTGGTAAAACGGGTCAAGTTGAGAGTTATTTCACCAAACTCACTGACTTTAGAAAGACCAGTCGTTTAAACCAATGTCAGAGCTGATCAAAAGAAGCTGAGTGCTATTGGACTGAATTTTTGAGACCCAATCATTCAGCCTAAAGGGGATGACCCAATGGTGAGCATCTCCCAGGCCCCGCAGGAAAAGCAGGCCAGCGAGCGGGACACAAGCGGATTGTCCTGAAGTCAGCCAGGTGGTTCACCCAGGCCACAGGGGCCACCTAAGCAAAGAAGCGGATTGCGAGGTAGCTCCGCCCCTCCCAGCACCAGGGCTGGGGCCTGGTGAACGTCAGGCCTCTGAGTATGGGGGTGGTGCTGGGCCCCCCTCTGGAATCTTGTATGGCAGAGACACGGCTTCCTCATAGGATGGCAGGACCACCTGGGAGAAACAGAGAGATGAGGGCTGAGAATTGACCAGATAGGACCACTACCCCAACCTGGGGTTAAGGGGCTCCAGCCCCCACCCCTGGCAAAATGATGTTGATGACGATGATGACGACTAGCATGCCTTGGGTACTTACTACGTGCTAGGCATGGCATGCACAAGACAGATGCGGTTTCTGTTCCTGCAATGGACAGACTTGCCTCTGCCTGTTCCGCATCAAGCCCCTTGTTCTGATAACGACACACTGTTTTCCCTGGGAAAACATTCTCAGTCCAGGTGCTTTCAGAAGAACTGATCAGCCCTCTGATCTGGGGGAGTGGACATGAGACCTCATGTCTAATGGGGTGGTCACTCAAAGTAGAATCTCATCCCCCTGGCAATTGTCACTGGTTTGGCGATAGGCTTGTAACCCAAGCTGGACCAATGAGACATGCTTCTGGGATGTCTTTCTTTCTGCTGGGGTTGCTGAGAGGGTGGGATGTCAGCCTAGGGATTTCGGCAACTATTTTGCTACCATGAGGAAAGGGCTGCCTTTCATCCTGAAAATAAGATCATGTCTGGACATCAGGTCTCAGCCATGCCTGAGCCAGACCTACATTGGACTTTCAAGTTCTATAAGCTAATAAATTCATTTTATTTTTTACGTAGGTGAGGTAGAGTTGGGTTTCTGACACTTGCAACCCAAAAACTTCTTGACTAATACAATCCCCATTTTACAGTTGAGGAAAGTGAGCCTCCAGTAATTTAAACCAGCTGCACTTTTCCCATCACTTTTCCAATCAGCTGCTTCTAAGTACACTTAATCCCTCTGCCTGGAAGGCCCCTTCCCCTTTCCCAGCTAACTTGTACCCGCTGACAGTCTAAGCCTTGGTCAAGTGTCACCTCCTCCAGAAAGCCTTCCCTGACACCCCAGGTGAAGCCAGGTGCCTCCTCTGTGATCCCATTGCCCCTGTGCTTCACACCGAGTTGTAATTGGATCTCTGTGTCTAGATTCACTCTGGACTACACTTTCCTCCAGGACAGGGTGGCATCTTAGTTTTCTCTGCATCCGAAGGGTTGGATATGAGTCCAGGAAAGAGTAAGAAGCAGAAAATGTTTAATGCATGAATGAATGAATAGAATCCTAGACAATCAGAGTGGAAAGAGATCTTCCCATTTCTTCTGGTCCAACCCTCATCTTACGAGTGGAGAAACTGAGGCCGAGCAAGGCAGAGAGACCTGCCCTAAATGATACAGTGAGTGGCAGAGCTAGGACTTGACCCCCCCCAGCAGACTCACCTTCTGCAGCATCTTGGAGCTGCTCCTCTCCTCGGCCGAGTTCAGGTACTTCATGAATCTGTAGCATCTCCACACACACTTGAACATGTAGACCTGGAAAAAAGGCCCAGGTCAGGCTGTGCTTTGTGACCCTCCTTCTCACTGCCCCAGCAGACCTAGGACAGATGCTGGGCGCTTCCTGGAGATCCCCAGCTTACCCTGAAAGGTCAGACCCCTCTTCTGGTTGGAGGGGGCCTCACCTGCCAGTCTCAGGTGTTCCAGGTGTTTCCCTTTTCACTGCCCCACAGACTCATCACAGAAAGGAGCTTTTTAGAGGCTTCTGCACCACCCTCTAGCCTCCCTGGCAATAATCCTGCAGATCCTGCTTCTCTGCCCCCGAGGACTGGAAGCTTACCATCTCCTGAGGTGGCCCCGCCCATCCTGAGACAGAGCTGACAGTGGGAAAGGTTGTCTTCAAAATTGCTTACGATATGTTGTTTTTTTAAAGCAGATTATCCAACAGTGTATGCAGTAGTATCTCATGTTTATAAATGCAGAAAAATTATATGTATGGATGTATATATCTGTCAGATAATGTGAGCAACGGCTTTCTCTTAGCAATTGATGTAAGAATTGGGGAGAAGGGTTCCAGGGTGGGGAGTGAAGTCCCCAGGGGTGTGTTCAAGGAACAATAGCCAGTAAGTCTCTCTCTGCCCCCAAAGGAAGGAGAGCAGGTCTTGGCATCTAGAAGGTCTCTTGTTTTATGGAGCCCCATGATGGGGACTTAAAAGGAGCAGAAATTTAAAAAATGAATTATGAAAGAATGAAGTACGAAGGGCCAGGGCAAAGCAAGTAGGTGAAGGGTAGCCAGTGAGGCAGGGTTGGGAGTCGGGGTACAGAGAGAACTCCCACTGGATGAAGATAAAGAACAGGAGAGGGGTGGGGAGGGACGGAGGTGTGTGGTGGGGTTTGGGCAGTTTCTCTCTAGCAGAGTATATGCCGTAAACCTCCACGTTGGTCCCCCCAAGCCTTCAGGAATGTTCTCTCTGTGCATCACTAATGCGCTTGTGCTAGGTCAGTCCTTTGAGGAAAGGTTAAAAGGAGTGAAGTTGCTTCCAGTTTGGCACTGGGTGAGAGCAGAGACTGCTCAGGGCCTGGGATGTAAGGAGACAGTGATGTCTGGCTACACCACCCACTTAAAAAGAGGGGGCGGAAATGCACCCAGATATCAGAGGTGCTGCTCTCCGAGTGGCGGTGGTTGGTGGGCTGATCGTCTTCTTTCTGCTCATCCGTAGTTTCTAAATTTCTACAGTGATCATATGTTACTTTCACAATCAGAAAAGAACACTTTTAAAAGCCCTTCCTTTTCTTGAGTCGACATCAGCCTCCCTGTGGCTTCCGGCCACAGGGCCCCCTTGTGGCCTCTAGAATCCCCATGAGAGTCCTTTGGGTACTTGGAGGCTGCGATCAGGTCCCCCTTGAGTCATTTCTTTCCCAAGCTGAACTGCCCTGGTTTCCTTGACTCCCGAAGACGGCAGCGTTTTCTTGCCTCTTCACCCTCCCGTTGTGCTGCTGTTTTTTTTTTTTTAATAAATTTATTTATTTATTTATTTTTGGCTGCATTGGGTCTTCATTGCTGCACGCGGGCTTTTCTCCAGTTACGTCGAGAGGGGGCTACTCTTCGTTGCGGTGCGCGGGCTTCTCATAGTGGTGGCTTCTCTTGTTGCGGAGCACAGGCTCTAGGCATGTGGGCTTCAGTAGCTGTGGCACGTGGGCTCAGTAGTTGTGGCTTGCGGGCCCTAGAGCGCAGGCTCAGTAGTTGTGGCACACGGGCTTAGTTGCTCTGTGGCATGTGGGATCTTCCCGGACCAGGTATCGAACCCGTGTCCCCTGCATTGGCAGGCGGATTCTTAACCACTGTGCCACCAGGGAAGTCCTGTTGTGCTGCTATTAATGCACTCCTATCTGTCACCATGTCTCCAAGAACTGGGACCTGAAACAGGACTCTATCCTCTGGGCCTGACTACCCCTGAGAAGAATAAAACCAATCCCCTCCATCCTTCTCATCACTAAACCTCTAGCAATATGACCTCAGGGCCCATCTACATTTTGGTGCCTGAATCACGTAAAGCTGTTAACATGGGCAAAGCAAGACTTAGGGTGTCCCTTTCACAGGTGAAACCCAAGACCCAGAAAGAAGTGACTTGAAAACCAACCACACAGCTAATGAGGGGAGAGCTGGGATTCAAACCCAGGTCTTCCTGAATCTAATCCCAGACAAAATAACTCCTCCTTCCCCTGGATCAGGTCTCTCTGAGTCACACATTAAGTCCCCGACCCCTGAACACAGGTGGGTCTTCGCAGATCCACTTGCTCTAAAGGGGGCGTCCCCGAGGATCCCATGTGTGGGCAGAGGGGCTGGTGTGGGGAGGGCTGGAGTTAGGAGCCAAAAGCAGGGGTGGGCAGTGGTGGAAGACAGGCTTCCCTACCTCCTAACAGTCTGGCATGGTGGGCCCGGGGCAGCTCAGCCTCTCCACCCCTCCCTGAGCCGTGGGGCAGGGGCCACTCACCTTCAGGATGAGGACAGTGATGAAGGCGATGGAGAAGATGATCATCATCTTGATGAACTGGTTGTGAGCCATACCTTCCTGGCTGGGGAGGTAATTCTGCAACAGGTTTGGGGGCCACATCAGTGTCTCTGGCCATAAGGAACTCTAACAGTACCCACACATCGAGGAATAAAAGCCAGCTCTCCACGCACACAGGAACGTGCTGTGGCACAGCCATTATCTTGGCCCAACCCTTCAAGGGCCCTAGGAGGCCAGTACCACCTACCATCAGCCTCATCTGACAGGTGGGCACACCCAGGGAGACAGATGCAGCTGATGCCTGTCCGGATGGCCCTTATCTGGCTGGTGCCCCCATCCCCCAGCTGGTGGTGGGCCACACCCGTGTCCTTCTCTGGAGGATAGTCTTGGTTGACGGAACCACCTAATCCTGAAATACCTGGGAGGTACGCCTCCTCCCCGAGGGGCACCTCATAAGCAGGACTGGTTGATGGAAGCTTCCTGCTCTGGTGGGACAACTGCTGTGGCATTTGCAAACATGTGCACACATCCTCTGACACTCCTCCCTCGAGTGTGGGCTAGATCTAGAGACTCACTTCTCACAAATAATAGGATGTGGCAGAGGCGAGTGTGACCTCCAAGACCACAGGGCCGTTTCCTCCTTGCTCTCTCTCGGATACTCACCGGGGGAAAACCCACAGCCATGACATGAGGATGCTCAAGCAGCCTTATCAAAGGCACACACGGTGGGGAACAGAGCCAAAGATCCCACAGCCACGCCAGTAAGCCAGCTTGGGATTGGATCCTTCAGACCTAGTCAAGCCCTTGGCATCCACAGCCCCAGCCCCATCTCAGGTGCAACCTCAAGAGAGACCCTGAGTCTGAACAACCCAGCTAAGCCACTCCCAAATTCCTGATCCTCAGAAACTATGTGAGGTAACAACTGTTTATTGTTTTAAGTCACTATGTTTGGGGATCATTTGTTAGACAGCAATGAAAACACTAATACCATTTCTGCACTGCAGTTCATACTCCAGGGCACCCTCTGGGATCCAGCAGCACTACTTCTAAAGCCACATGTCTGCCTGGCTTCTTCCTCTTGTCTAACTTGCTTCCCTCATTCCTTTCAAGTTTCTTCCCGAGAGCTCTCCTTCAGGAAATCACTCGCACAAGAATCCCTCTCTAAGCTCCACTTTTAGAGAACACAACCTAAGCACTGAGGCACAGAGAGGGAAAGCAACTTGCTCAAGGCCACAGAGCCAGTGATAGGAGCAGACCCTCAGCCCAGACTCACCATGTGGTTCATGGACTTGAAGTTGAGATAGGTGGGCACTTCCATGTAGGAGCTGCAGAGAGTCAGGATGCTCAGGCAGAAATCCAAGAGCTGCAGGGTCATCAGTGGGACCTTGGAGGGGCCCTTTGGAGGAAGAAGACAGACCGGCAAGTCAGCCCCAACCCAGAGGCCCAGGTACCACGGGGCACACAGTGGCCCCTCAGCTTGAGAGACTGTCAGCCAGAGACATCGACGACTCTCTGGTCCATGGTACCCAGAAAGAAATTGAGGTCCATTTCTCAGACGTTCACACCATGGGCTGGTGCAAACCCAGGACCTGAACCAGGGTCTCCTGACTCCCAGCCCAGGGCCTTCTATAATGTAGCTCCTCAGCCTCCTCAAGGACCACAGTCAGGGGAAGTGTGAAAAGCAACTTTGGGGAACTGCGGCTGTGATTGGCACCAGGCGTCGCGGGCAGTCCCACAAAGGATGCTCACCATCCTTACCTTCCCTCCTTCAATGTGGTTACAAAGGAGGGACAAAACAGGGGCTGGGGAGGGAAACAGGGCATGTCCCCTTTCCTATGGTGTAAAGTCACACGTGGCTGGCATTTGTTCCGTTCTTACCACATGCTGAGCACCTTGTGCACGCTTTCCTCATGTAATGCACATAAGACACATTGATGAGACATGATCTCAAGACACATTTTTACAGGAAGAAACGTGGGGTGAGGGACTTCCCTGGTGGCGCAGTGGCTAAGAATCTGCCTGGCAATGCAGGGGACATGGGTTCGAGCCCTGGTCCGGGAAGATCCCACATGCCGTGGGGCAACTAAGCCCGTGTGCCACAACTACTGAGCCTGCGCTCTAGAGCCCACGAGCCACAACTACTGAGCCTGCGTGCCACAACTACTGAAGCCCGCGTGCCTAGAGCCCGTGCTCTGCAACAAGAGAAGCCACCACAATGAGAAGCCCGTGCACCACAACGAAGAGTAGCCACCACTCGCCGCAACTAGAGAAAGCCCGCACATAGCAACGAAGACCCAACGCAGCCAAAAATAAATAAATAAATAAATTTTTTTAAAAAAAAAATAAGAAGCGTGGGGTGACTTGGAGGAGCTCAGGGACTTGCTCAAGCTCACCAACTAGAAAGGGCCCTGGGGGCTCCCACGCTCACTGGCCTGGGCTCCTCCGCCTCCCCCGCTGGCCGGCTGTGGGACATGGGACGTACTCACCGCCCGGCTGCTGCTTCGGGAGACAAACTTGAGGTAGGCGGGCAGCTCGATGTAAGAGCCCAGCAGGGTGAGCAGGCACAGGAGGAAATCCATGATTTGCAGGGACAGGAAGGGCAGCAGGTACTTCTCCCGGTTCTGAAAGGCAGGCCCGGCATGGTCAGGGGTCCCTTGCAGCCTGATGGCTCCACGGGCCCCCTGGCCCACAGTTCCCTTCCGTCCCGGGGAACTCGGTGCTCTCCTGAATCACCTGTGGGGCTTGGCTGAGGTCACCCCATGGGGATCCACATGCCTTCCTCTGAGTGAGGCTCTGGGCGTGGGGAGAAGGTAAGGCCCAGGCCCTGAGGGTGAGCAGTCTTGGCGTCCCAGGAGACACCGGGAATAGTTCCCATCTACAGAGATAAGCGCTTGGGGGCTCCAGGACCAGGGTCTGCCTCAACTCGCTCTTAAGAACCCAGTGACGAAAGACTTTGTGTCCATTTGACAAATGAGAAGGGATCAGAGAAGACTTCCTGGAAGTGGGGGCACCAAGGCTAGAGCTGGAAAGAAGCAGGAGGGAAGGGGAGGGTATTGGTGGCAGAAGGGCTGTCATGAGCCAAGGCCCAGAGGGGGAAAAAACTTGTGCTGCTTTAACAATGGGTCTTGCCTCTGTGTAGGCCACCCCCGGGGATGTTCAGTCATAGTAAGAGACCCTGGGAGGCTGAGGCTGAAGTCCCTCTCCTTCAGCTGAAAGCAAGTGACCACTATGACCGGTATAAATGCGTAGGAACCCACAGTTGGGGACAAAAATCACAGAAAGGGTGGTTTCGTGGTTTCTCACGTGGTTGTCTAAAATCACTCAGGAGGCAGCCGACACAGCCCAGACTGAAGCTCAGAGGCTTCAGGGGCGACCTGATCCATTTTCCTAGCTGTACCATTTGTGTTTCTGCATGGACCACCGGGAACCAAGGTGAAATCACTCCCTGCAATGTAGGGCTCCCGAGAGAGTAGCGTTAGCCAGGGAGTGAACAGTGGCATTTCAGGCAAGGTGGAGACATTCCAAACCAGCACCAAATCACCATCCCATCCTGCTGGCCCTGGGAGTGCCAGCCCACCACTGTCTGCCCAGGAAGGATTCTCTTTCCCAGGTCTGCTCTCATGGCTATGTGGCGGGGCCCTGGCTTGCTGCCCTGCTGGGGGCCAAGGGACAGACAGGTTCCTCTCTGCAGGAGGTTGAGCCACAGCCCGCCTCTCTCTCTCAACCGCTAGCTGGATGGCACTGAGCTGGATGCATTTACACCCTCCCCTCTGCTCCTCTCGCTGATTTCAAAACCCACTGCTTTCTCCCATCTACCTAGACCTCAAAATGACCCTTCCTTTTTTCTCTACCAAATGCCCGGCCACCATTTGCAGTTCAAGAGGATGTGGGTTGCCAGCTAGTTCAGCCAAAGTGTCAATGATCAGCAGTGGCCACAGCCGGCTGTGCACACCCTCGTGCATGGAGGGTGTATTTTCACAGGGAACCGAGGCCTCCGACCTGAGGGATCTGGTGCGGAAAAGGGGGTTTCCAAAAGGTAAGTGTGAAGATCTCTAGGGTGCAGTTTGGATCTCCTCCAAATACCCACCTCCCACCTCTCAGCATCCAGTGCTGCCCACATAGTGGGTATGAATAGGAGGGAGCAGGAGGGCAGCTGGGCCTCCTTGCCAGCCCGCAGATCCTGGCTGCCCTTCCCCTCCCCGACCGGGCACTCACCTTGACCACGCCGATCAACAGGCTCAAGCTGATGATAAAAAGCATGGTGATGAGCAGGAAGCTGGAGATCAATTCCGCTGAAAGGCAAAGAGAGCAGTGAGGGGCCCAGAAGTGCTCCCAGGAACCCACACCTGGGGTTCCAAGGACCACACTTTGGGAACCACTGGTGTGGGCACTATGCCAGTGAACCAGAAAGCCCAGGCCCCACCTTCCTGAAGTTCTCAGTCTTGACGGGCAAACAGAACAATTCAGGTAACACAGGACAGTATAACAGAGGGTGCAGGGTGGGAAGGGGGCCTGGGGTCTGCTTTAACCGGGATGAGGTGGGGGAAGGCCTCTGAGGAGGTGACCTGTGAACCGAGTGACCAGGAGTCCAGATAGGGACCCGAGACAGGGCCCAGCTTGGTGGGGTCAGTGCAGCTGGAGCGTGGGGAGTGAGGGGGAGCGTGGAGGGAGCTACGAGGTGTGGGAATGCGGCCAGAGAGGTCAGCAGGGGCTGGAGCTCACCGTGAAGAGTTGCGATTTTATTCTGGGGGACGGGCTGCCATTGAGCAGGAGAGTCCCGCTGTCACCCTTCTAAGCTGATTAGGTTTGCAAAGCGCCATCCTATCTGCTCTCACACCTGGAGACTTCGGTGTGAACAAGTGGAATTTCTCCATTTGCAGACGTCAAAAAGGACAAGTGGCAGAGCCTCAACTCCACCCCTAGCCGGTGCCCTTCCCCCTGCCACCCCACCCCACTTCGGCTTCCCCTGGACCTACCGATCCTGAGGTAGCCTGTCTTCGAGAACTTGCAGGAGGCCTTGCCGTGGGCCACCTCCACTGAGTGCTCAATGAACAGCAATACACTCATGATCTGGGGGCAGAACAGAGCATTAGTGAGCCGGGGCCCGCACAGCTCCACCACCAACCCCTCCCACCCCGACGGCGTGCAGTCAGGGCCTGTGAGGAGGGGTCCTGGAGGAGATGGAATGCGGGTCAGTGGGGCATCCCAGGTAAAGTGTGGCCTGTACAGATAGACAGCTCAAGCTCGTAGTTCCTCCTTCTTCCTCTTCCTAGCTGTGTGAGCTTGGGCAAGTTACTTGACCTCTCTGTGCCTCAGTTTTCCCATCTGTACAATGAGAATAATACTGATAGCTACCTAAGGAGGCAGATGTGAGGAGTAAATGAGAACATCCCAGGAGAGCACTTAGAACCACACCCAGTTATCCATAAAGCGATAACTGTGACTACTGAAGGTCAGGCTTGAGGAAGTGGGGGAGAGTGAGGGCTCTCACCAGTGACTGGGCCCCTGCTCTGCACCCTCTTTTATAATGACAAGTTCTGAGCATCATGGGATCTTAGTCACAGCATCTGAGCGTCACAGAACTTCAAGTTCTTGGGATCATCAACACAGGCCTGGGAGCATCTGACCTGTGAATCCCAGACCCCATGGCCCCTCAATCCCCATATGCAAAATGGGGATAATAATAATACCTGTCTCATAAGGTTGTAGGGGAGCCAGATGGGATAATTCACTTAGAGTACCTGACAAATAGTAAGCGCTCAATCTATGCTATTATTATTGTTACTATTCCCTCTAGACTATAGGTTCTAGGTAGGGAAGGACTCTGTCTCTCTTGTTCACTGCTCTAGCTGTTGTAGATGAATGAACAGAAGGATGGATGGAGGGATGGATGCATAAACGAATAAACCCTATTCCCTCAGGGGACCCTTGCTAAGAATGACAGAGAAGGGGCAAATCTGATGGGCATGAGTGTTGCCATGGCCCTGGCAATAACTGAAGTCCAGCCACAAAACTGCAGTTTGAAAGGACCTTGGAGGTCACCTTACCCCTGCCCTCCATCTTCTAATGCAAGAATACTGTGCCATGCAGCCTCTACTTAAATGCTTCCAACCACGGGGAACTCACAATCTTCTGTGTGTCCATGTCCTTACAGCAAGGCTTGCCCCCACCATACACACACACTTCTCCAGATGCCATCTGCCCACACTGCCAACAGGATGTCTCCTCCCTAGTAGTGGATGTCCTACCTCTATTAATATGGCCTAAGTTTACACTGGCTTTCTAGGCGGCCCTCCACTAGTAACTGACGCTCAGCTGACAAGCAACTAGACACCCGCCATCTGTTTCCCCCTAGCTGATTGTGTGGGGTTTTTTTAGCTCAGACATAGGTTTCAATTTGTCTTCCTACCATATTACATCCTGTTTAGGGGGCAGAAAGGGACAGCAGAGAAGACTGATGAGGAGCTGGGCTCCAGAGTCAGAGATGGATTTGAATCCAGGTCATTACGTGACCTTGGGCAAGTCACTTTACCTCTCTGAATTCCCTCATCTGGAAACTGGCAATCACTGGATTTAATAAGGAATAAATTGCATTGTATTTGCAAAGCACTGAGCTTGGAGGCTGGCAGTGGGTACTCAGCAAGTATAATCTGCTTTTGGCTGGTGTGAGCTTACGTGGGGCAGTCGAGCAGTACGGTGAGGAGAGTGCCAGGGGGCTGACAGTGACCTTGCTCTAGCTGCCCCCTCTACGTGGTGTGGGGTGAACCAGAAAGGCTTTGTTTCACCAGGAGAGTGGAAAACAGCTCAGAGCGGAAAGCAGACATGGCGGGGGCTGTGGCTGGTACCCACAGGAAACAGCTCGGAGAGAGAAATGCAGCTTCCTCATCCCCTAAAGCCTGGAGTTCCAGCCCCTCTTCTCCCAGTTTCCCCTGTAATGAGGGAGAGAGAAAAGGAGGCAGATGACGGTTCAGTCCAGGACAGAACAGGGCACCCTGAAAGACTGGGAGCTCTGGGGCTCCCTGGGGTGTGCCAGCAGAGCACAAATGAGTCGCCGCAGCTGGGCTTAGAAGGGCACTAGCATTTATCAGCCGTGGCACAAGAAGGCTTTTGAAGTCCCAAGAGTCCAGGATTGTCTGAGATCTAGAAAGAAGCTCAGAATCAGACAACCCCAATGTCCAATTGCTGGAAAGAGCCTCTGCCCACTTATTTCATAAGTTCCTTCTGCTTGTTTTCTAAGCTCAGAGAGGTTAGGTGGCTTGCCCAAGGACACACAGCAAGTTGGGGACAAAGTGGAGACTGGAGTCCCAGTGTCCCAGTGCTATCCTGATGCCTTCCCACACACCCCACTCCCCAAGTCACCTCAGAGCCCTGCTAGCCCCGACCCCAGAGGGCTCAGATATTTCAATCATGTGCCTGTCAACAAAACCTTTTGCACACACTACTCTCTATTTCTTGATTTCCAAATTATATGCATGTGCTACTGTCTTGGTTTATAATGAACATCATAAAACACACATACCAAAAAAATCCAGAAATGAATAAAGAACATGATTGACAAATTTAGAAAATCTAATATTGTCATTCTGAGACCCCAGTGGTCACCTTGGGTATCACCCCACTTTGGAGACCAGTGCTAACCCACAAACCACTCTCCAGATCCTCAATTCTGGCCCCAAACATCCCCCACAGCCCTGCCACCAGGTCTGCAATCCTGCCATTAGCGTCCCAGCTACCCCTCTCCAACCACCCCTCCTGAATATCCTGGGACCCCAGGAAGGGGAGGGAAGAGGAGGGACATTTGTACAGCCTGACTCCATGCCAGGTTTGCCACCCACCCCATCCCAGTGATCCTCCCAAACCCAGCCGAGGGACTGTTCTTAATGCTCCCACCCGCATATCACAGATGGGGAATCAAGGCTCAGAAAGGTCCAGTAATTTGTCCAAAGCCTCCCAGCTGATCACCTGTAAGGCCACGATTCAAACCCAGGCCAGTGGGTCCTGGATCTGATTCTCTTCCCCCCTCCACTGTCCTCCCAGCATCTCCCAGCCTCCTGGCTCTGCCTGAGGCCTGCCCTCCTCGCCCACTCCCATGTGGGTGCCCAGCAGAGTCAGCAGGGCACCCACCTCCTCGTCCCTCTGCCATCTCCTCCACCTCCCACAGCTTGTGCAAGAAGCAGCAGCAGACACCAGAAGCATTTCTGCTTTTGTAAAAACCACCTGTGTTTAAAACCAGCCTCATCCTTTACCCCATTTCACCTTCTCAACCGTCCTGTAGAGAGAGGGAGATAATTCTGTCCCCATTTGCCAGACGAGAACCCTGAGGCTCACCGAAGGCAGGAACTAGCCCCAGGTCACAGAGCAGGGCAATCTCAGAGTCTGACTCAGACCCTCTGCTGGCCCCTAACCTTCAATGGAAGACACTAGTCCCCGATCCAGGAGAAAGATAGGCGTCTCAGCTCCCTAGGAGATGGGGTGGAGAGGAATTGACATTTCTTGTGCACCTACTGTGTGCTTGGACCTGTACACACAGGCTTGCACCACCATCTCCCAAAACCCTGCAAGAGAGGCAACATTTTCCCCATGGTATAGATGAGGAATGGAGGCTCAGCAAGGAAAATTCACACGCCCTGTGTCACACGGCCTGGCTGGGATGTGAACCCTGTTGCCTGGGTTCCCAGGGTCCAGGCCCCACTCAAGGCTGAGTGGTTGCTCTGGGGCCCAGCCCTGGTCTCACCCACCATCTGCCCACTCTCCCCCGGCAGCTGACCCCCATCCTTGGACACCCGCAGCTCAGAGGACAGCAGCTGGAACTTGAGGCCACTCCCACTGCCTCACAGCTGTGTAACCCTGGCCAGGTCCTGGCTCCTCCCTGGCCTCAGTTTACCTCCTCCTGTCAACGTGGAGAGTCGCCCCTATTCGCACTGGAATGATTGAACTCCTGCCAACCGCAGTACATCACACCTAGGCTGCCCAGGGTCTCCCACCCCGGAGCTGCACCCCGCTCATCAGAAGGCCCTCACTGCTCCACCCAAGTCCCCAACCAAGAGCTGTTTGTAACTCCAGAAAGTACCTGGCTTACCTATAGCATAAGCTGGGAGAGGCCAGGAAACTCCAAGAGTCCAGATTTCCCAGGCCACCTGGCCCTCCCCTTCCCCTCACGCCCCTGGTTTCCACCTGGACACAGAGCTGCCCTCTCCCTGAGCTCTGAGGACCTGCCTGGGCCATGACTCATGCCCTCCTGCGACAGGAACGGGGCTTCTCTCCTCCCACAATGCCCAGGCAGACGGCATTCACTCGCCCAACTTTTCCTCCATAATAGTATCTTCTCACTCACTGTACCTTAATTCCACATGGTGAGATCACGTGGTTAAGAGTCAGGGTGCTGGAATCAAGTGGCCCGGGCCCCAACCCCAGCTCTGTGGCCTTGAGCAAGCCACTAACCTCTATGATCCTCAGTCTCCTCATCTGGGAAATGGGGATAATAAATGGACCTGCCTCGTAGGGTTGCTATCAGGTCAAATGACATGCCAGCACCGAGCCTGGCATACAGCAAGCGCTCCATCAGTGCACACTGTTGGGCAGGTATACACTTGCTCCCTCGTTTATTCATCAGTAAACACTCTCTGAGCACATACTGCCTCCAGGCCCTGTCTGGGAAAACCACTGACCCTGGCCTAATGGTGTCACAGTCCCCAGGGGAACCCTACAGCTGACCAGTGTGTTCAGAATCACAACATGGGACATGCAGGGGGCTCAGGGTCCCTGATGAGGGAATGATCACAGCTGTCTGGAAGCCTCAGGGAGGGTTTCACAAACAGGAAAAGCTTGACCATGGCTTTGAAGGATAAGTCGGAGTTTTCCAACAGAGAGGAGAGAAAAGCATTCCAGGGAGTGATCGTCGTGTGTAAAGGCTCAGAGCCAGCAGTACAGACCCAGCGAAACTCAGGGAAGAGGCAGGGAAGGCCTCTTCCCTGAAAGAGGGGATGTCACCGGTGGGAAAGTGAAGCCCAGAGAGAGGCAGTAGCCAGCCCAAGGCCACACAGCGAGCGTGTTGCAGAGTCAGAATCAGCCTCAGTCCTCCTGACGCCACGCCAGGGCTCGGGCTGCATGACCGAATCAGTCCTGGCCACGCTCAGCACACCCACTGCCACCTCCGCCCTCCATTCCCCTTTCTTACCTCTTCCCTCGGCTTCTCCCTGGTTTCAGTTCTCATTTTCATCCCCTCCCCGTCTCTTCTTTCTCAATAACAAACACAACTTCCCTAAGCTGAGCAAAGGAGGAAGTGGCTGGGAGGCCAGGAGAATTTCTACTTGTTTTCCTGGTGGCTCTGAGAAGCAACCAGCAGCCTGAGCTGAAATAAAGGTGGCAGCAGTGGTAGGAGGAGAGGAAGAATCAGGGAGGGTGGAGGGATGGCAGCACTACTGAACATGGCCGTGGCCGTAACGGTGGTGACGCCGCAGCTGAATGGAGTAGAGATGAGGGTCAGGCGGGACTGACAATGGTGACGGTGCTGGGAGGCGGCACTGGCTGCCCTGTGGCTGCATTTGGCATGCTGGCGACAGTTAAGATCCTCTGGGCAGTGATAATAGAGGTGGCGGTGGATGCTGCAGGGGTGGTGGTGACAGAGGTAACCGCAGGGCTGCTGGGAAGCGGTAATTAACTGCAATGACCGTAAGGCCATGCTGTTGCTGCTGCTGTTGATGGCAGAGGTGATAGCATGTTATGATGGTGGTGACACCAGATCCCCTGGCTCTGGGGATCCAACACCAGTTCCTGGTCCAAGAACATGGTCCCACCCTCTCGGACCTCCTGGGGGGCTTAGGACCCACCCTCTCGTAAGCAGGCAGGCAGAAACCCATCCTCTGAGCTTCCGAGGGGGGTAAAATTTACAGGGAGACCCAACGCTCAGTGAGCATCTACTATGTGCCAGCCGGTGCGTGGACACTTTCCTGTCTGTTAACTCCACTTCTCGTCACAAGTCTGTGAGGTCAGGACTGTTTACCCACTTACATCCAAGGAGAACAGGGACTGTGGGTGCCTCGGCCGAAGCGGCACAGGGAGTAGGGCCTGGGCTTGTCCTCAACCCTCCCCGACAGAGATAATGCCGTTTGCACAATGGGAAACAGGTCCCAAGTGCACAGCCCTTCCTGCCCCTCTCCCCTTCCAGGGCTACTCCACCCTGACCCTACATCCTCTGGCTCTGGTGGCCTAAGAACTCAAGGACTCCTGCACACTCAGACTATTATTATTATTATTATCATTACCCTCCTCCTCCTCTTCCTCATCATCCTCATTGCCCCCACCCTGAAACTCAGCCCCCTCTACCTCACCCACCCACCCTGTTTTCCCTGGGGGGGTCCCCTGGGGCTGTCTGGCGAGAGGATGGGAGAAAAGAACCAGATGTGTCAGCGTCAGGAGGAAGCTCCCCTCCCCCAACCCCACCCCACACTTCCTGTCACAGCTTATCGGGGGCGACGGCATGGGGATCATTCCCCCGCCCCTGCAGCACTATCTCCCCAGCCACCTCCCCAGCCGGCCCAGATAAACATCACGATGCACCCCCCCTAAAGCCAAGGCTCAGCTGCTGCCCCAGCCGGGCTGCCTTCACCTCCCTGGGAGCCTGGCTCCTGTGGAGGCTGCGGCTCTGCTGTCCTCCCTCCCATCCCCGCCCCCTCCTACTATTAATTGCCCCCCCCAACCCTGCCTGGCCCCTTTACTCCTCTGTGCCTCAGTTTCCTCATCTGTAGGCCAGAGAGAAGGCTCCACCCACTAGCAAAGCTGCAGTGAGGAGCACATGAAGTGACATATGTCTGCTACCAAAGATGATGATTCAGAAAGATCGAGTGACCAGCAGAAGCACTTGGTGTGGACTCCAAGCCACGGGTCCCCGTGGCCATTGTAACAGCCCACCCTGGAAACAACCCCAATGTCCTCCCCCAGTACAACAGGCCAAATACACTGTGATATATTCATGCAGTGAAATACTATACAGCAAGGGGGAAATGAGCTGGATACACACGGCCACACGGAGGAAGGTCACAAACGCAATGTTGAGAGAAAGAAAGAGCCCATGTTGTGTAATCTCATCCCTGGGTGCTTCTAGAACTACGTGTGTTGGAAGAAGTCAGTGGGGGTCGCGTATGATGAGGTGGGGACACCAGGGGCCCTTGGGGGCTGGTCCCATCCTATTTCTCCATCTGGGTAGAGGTTACCTGGCTGTTCACTTTGAAAAAGGTCATCAAGACGTGCACTTATATAAATTATGCATCAATAAAAGGTTTGCAAAAGTAAAATAAAATCGAGATTGGTTGCCACCGGGTCAGACCCTGGGGATTACAAAGATGGATCAGGCTGGGCCAAGCCCTGGATGAGCCTCCGGGCCTCCAGGCCAGACCACGTGATCCCCAGGACCCCAGCAGGTTGGGGTGGGAGCTGCCCTGGGTTGGGGGGAAACGCTGGGAGCTTGGGGTCCAGGAGTTGGGGCTCCAGGAAGGCTTCTGAGAGGCAGTGAGTCTTAAAGAAGATTTCTCCCAAAGGGCAGTGGGAAGGGTGTTCCAGGCAGAGGGAACAGCAGGAGCGAAAGCAAAAGAGAGTGAGACGCCTTTAGGAAACTGCAAGAAGCTTCTCTTGGGGAACTGTGACTTGGGCTTACCATGTGCCAGGCACAGAGGAGGCCCCCAGGAAATGGTAGCTACTGGGTGGCTGGGCCAGTGGAGGGATGCAGGAGATGCTAGGGGGACATGTGGTTTTACAGGGATGTGACTTTGGGGTCAGCAAGGGTGGGAGAAAGAGCACCCCAGGCGGAAGGGACAGCTCATACAAAGGCCAGGAGCTGGCAGAGAACACGGTTCAGATGGCGCGTGCCAAGGTTCATCACCCTGCAGGGTGGGAAGTGCCAGGACGGGAGCAGCTCGCTCTGGCACCACGTCCAGGAAAGCCAGTGTGTCATCCTCTGAGCCCTGTCCCTTGCCTGTGCCCCGCGTGTGACAGCCCAGCAAGGCCCGTCCTCTGCTCTCTGCCCTTTGATCTTTCAGACCTGCCCCCATGAAAGAAGACAGGATGGCAAGCATTCCCCTGAACGAGCAGGCACTAAGGGCAAAATTTCTGGCCCAGTGAATCCCAGTGGCTTCTGCCATTCTTGGTGGGGGAGCGGTGGTCATCCTTTATGGGCACCCATTTGGGAGCTCAGAGTCAGCCTCCAGGCTTGGTCCACACCCCCATCCTCCTCCACTTCTTGAGTATCTAGAGAAGTACCCTGCACCCCCCAAACAATCCCCATAAAACATCAATCCTTTATTTACCTTCAGGGCAAAGGCCCCCACGTAACAGTAAATGTTACTATTACTGGAGCATTTAGGAGAGGCCAGGTCCTCTGAACACTGACACGCACTCTTCAGTCCTTCGTCCTCGCCTCAGCCTTATGAGGCAACTTCAATTATCATTCCCATTTTCCCCCCGTTTTGCAGGTGCCATTGAGACTGCATCTCTGCATGTGGGCTCCGTGTTTCTAAGAACGAGGTTCCCCGGATATTACCGTTGAACCCCACCCGGTTGCTGCCAAGAAGCCTGGCCCTCCCCCACCGCGGTCTGGAGCAGCAGTGGCGGAGCCTGGGCCCCGAGCAGGACACCTGGGCTCTTGTTCTTTATCTACCCCGGGCTGCAAAGTTGCTTGGCCTCAGTTTCCTCTTCTGTCAAATGGGGGCTCCAGGGGTAGCTACAACGTGTGGGGCACTCGCTGGGTGCCAGGTGTGCCTCCCACCTGGTTTCCTTTGAGTCTCTGACCTTGCAGGTCATAGTTATTGGCCCCCAGTTGACAGGGGAGGACACTGGGGCTCGGGGAGGGGGAGGGACACGCTGGGGCTGCAGCAGGGCTGAGGGGTGGAAGGTGGGAGCCAGTGCCTCACTCTGTACAGCTCCCTGCTCAGCTTCCTGCCTCATTAGGGGTTCTGTGCACCCTCCCCTTCCCCCGCTGGGGTGCGGGTCCCCTGGGAGACCAATGCAGGCCTCATAGTGAGCTCAGAGCAAAGTCCTGGTTCTGGGCCACTGCCCTGGGCTCAAAATAAAAGCCTCACTTCCTGGGAGGCTCTGGACTAGGGTGGTGACCAAGAACCTCGGCCCACCCAGGCCCTGCCTTCCAGCCACGGGGCCGGGTCTGAGTGGGGTCCCAGCCCCTGCACCAGCCCCTGGACCCTCCCCCAGGTTGGTGCCTCTCCCAGCTATGGCCCTCTGACAGCAGTGGGTCCCTCTGACCAAGGTGATGCCCGATGGCTGGAACCACCATTCTCTACCCCCCATTCCCAGAAGCCCCTTATTTCCCTTCCCTTCCCTTCCCTTGGGCCTGAGAACAAGGAAGTGGGGAGGCGATAAGGCCCAGCTTGGGGTCTGGCCTGTCCTGGCCCACCTCACACAGATGACTGGCCACCGTCACTCGGCCCACCAGGCCTGGTGCAGCAGGAAGAGCCCAACTTTGCCCCCAGAAGGCCCTGCGTGTCACCCCCCATTGGCCCAGGGGGTCCACTGGTCCTGTCGATGGCTCCCACATTTTATAAGCTAGAAGGCAGAGTGCACACCCCAGAGATGGGGAGCACAACTGAGTTCCCACCAGGGCCCCTTGGCCAGGGCACTGGGGAGGAGCCACGATTCCCACCCTACCCCACATGGGGGCATCAGGCGTGAAGGCAGAGGTTCTAACAGACAACCTAACAGTTGGGACCTATTTTTAGGCCCCAAACAGATGAGCTCCTGAGAGGGGAGTGGCCTCTGGTCACGTCCCACAGCCCACACTGGGCATTCGCCTGCCAGCCCTCCTCTCCAGTGGGGTCACATCAGCTCAATACCTCAAAACAGTCACCTTGAGACAGGGACCACTGGCCCCATTTAACAGAAGAGAAAATTGAGGCTCAGACAGCAAAGGCACCTGCCTGCTCAAAGTCACATCATGAGTGAGTGATAGAGACGGGTCTGTGATCTTTTCCATCCCAAAGTGGAGCAGAGAGAGAAGGGCCACTGGAATTCTGAAGAGGACAAGCAGGAGGGCTTCCTGGAGGAGGAGGCTTCCCGTGAGCTGGACCATAAAGAAGAAATGAAGACTGGGTGACAGGAGGGCCTCTCAGAGAGACAGACAGACCACCCCTGGGCCGTGGGCCAGGTAAAGAATTCATTTGTTCACTCGCTGGCTCATCCCACACACCTGGGTGCTGGTAGCTGAGGCCTGGAGCAAGCCCTTCCCCCACCTCCCTGTGTGACCTGGAGCAAGTCAGGGACCCTCCTGGGCCTCTGTTCACTCATCTGTGAAATGAGAGAACTGGGTCAAAAAGAGATCCATCCGTCTACCATGAAGCCTGAAAGCAGCCAGGCATTTGGTCCTGTCTTATCCCTGCTGACCTATGTAGCCTCCCCCACCACACCTCACAACCATCCCGCCCTCGACCCCAGCTCTATGAGCTTCTCCGTGCTTCCAGAGCATCACCTGGCCTTTCCTGCCTCCACGCCTTTGCTCTCTGCTCCCTCCACAAGCTTGCCCTGTTTTCCCCAACATTCCCAAGCAAAGTCCTGCTCATCCTTATCACTCCGGCCTCCTCCCCAAAGCCCTTGCTGAATCCCCAGCGTCCACCCCAGGGCTGGGCTAAGGCCTCTCATCTGTGCCCCTATAAGAGCCAGCACTGTCATCCAGCAACGCCATTATCACAGTTTTTCCTTGGCAGGTTGGAATCCCTAGAGGGCAGAGGCCAGGAATGAGTCAGGCCCATGTGCTGGCCTGGGGCTGGGCACAGAAAAGAAAGACATGTTTGAGAACAAATCTGCATTCGCTAGAGGCTCCTTTAAATAATGGAGGTTAAGTGCTTTATTATTAGCAGTGCCTCAGACACGGAGCCTGTTGCCAGCCCAACTGTAAATCAAGTGGTCAGACCCCAGAGCGCTGGTAGAGAAAGTCACTTCACAGTGGAGAAACCTGACAAACACGACCTCAGCCAGGTGATCAAGGTCAACGTCAACAGTGATAAGACATGCGGAAGTACACACCCTTGATATGAAGTGCTTAGAAGGGCACTTTACCTCTGTGGTCTTCCTCCCAAAACACATTGCCCAAGTCTAACCATGAGAAAAGCACCAGACAAGTCCCATTTGATGAATATTTGACAGAATACGTGACTAGCACTCTTCAAAACTGTCAAGGTCATCAAAAACAAGGAAAATCTGAAAAACTATCACAGCCAAGAGAAATCTAAGGAGGCGTGATGACTATATATAACGTGGGATCGTGGAAGAGAAAAAGGACATTAGGGAAAAGCTGAAGAAATCTGAATAAAGTATGGACGGTAGTTAATAATAGTATATCAATATTGCCTCATTAATTGTGACAAATGTGCCATATTAATATAAGATGTTAACAATCAGGGAACCCAGATGTGGGGTATACAGGAACTCTGTACTATACAATTTTTCTGTAAATACAAAACTGTTCTAGGGCTTCCCTGGTGGCGCAGTGGTTGAGAGTCTGCCTGACAGTGCAGGGGACGCGGGTTCGAGCCCTGGTCTGGGAGGATCCCACATGCCGCGGAGCGACTAGGCCCGTGAGCCACAATTGCTGAGCCTGCGCGTTTGGAGCCCGTGCTCCGCAACAAGAGAGGCTGCGATGGTGAGGGGCCCGTGCACCGCGATGAAGAGTGGCCCCCACTTGCCGCAACTGGAGAAAGCCCTCACACGGAAACGAAGACCCAACACAGCCATAAATAAATAAATAAATAAATAAATAAATAAATTTTTTTTAAAAACTGTTCTAAAATAAAACATTTATTTTAAAAAGTAATACATGCTTGGGGCTTCCCTGGTGGCACAGTGGTTGAGAATCTGCCCGCCAGTGCAGAGGACACGGGTTCGAGCCCTGGTCTGGGAGGATCCCACATGCCACGGAGCAACTGGGCCCGTGAGCCACAATTACTGAGCCTGCGCGTCTGGAGCCTGTGCTCTGCAACAAGGGAGGCCGCGACAGCGAGAGGCCCGCGCACCGCAATGAAGAGTGGCCCCCGCTTGCTGCAACTAGAGAAAGCCTGCACACAGAAACGAAGACCCAACACAGCCAAAAATGAATAAATAAATAAATAAATTTATTAAAAAAAAAAAAAAAAAGTAATACATGCTCATTGTACCAAATACAGAGAATACAGAAAAGTAGCAAAAAATTAGAGCTTTCACAACCTATAACCCAGAGACAAGCCATGGCCAGCATCAGTCTCATTTCCTCCTGGCCTTGTTTTGGTGTATCCTGTTGCTACAGGGTTGAAATCACCACAGGTTTAAGCTTTTTATCAGACAACGAATTTCTAATGGAATTCCAGGCGCTTGGAGAGGAGAGGTTAGGGAGGGAGATATTTCTAGGCAAAAGGGTCTTCTGGGTTCCTATCTCCTGCCATTAACTTGGGACAGACATGCTTTGGGTTGCCAGACAAACCAGAACCAAAGAGGCCAATTTACAAAAGTTCTCTGACTCCTCTATGTGTGCAAGTTGGAGTCAGAAAACGTTCATGAACCAGGGAATCCTCTACACAAACCCAGTGAAATGCTGAGGAAGGTCCTCCAGCCATTGGACACGGAGGTCCTCCAGTAACAACACCCCGATGACTCAATAAAGTGGGGCATTGTCTCAGGATGCCAAGAGCCCGATTTAACCCTCCCCAGAGGGGTCCAGTCCACGAATAGCTCTCCGTGTGCAGGGCCGTCGCCCATGACTGGCTCCAGATGACGACCGATCTGGGTGATCAACACATCTGGATGGCAGCTTCTCTTTTTCCATCCAGATGTTCGAGGCCCTGACAGCACACCTGCCACCCAACTGCCAGGCCACAGGGAAAGCCCCCAGGCCCTGCCCTTTCTGGGAAGGAGCAGAGGCCTCTTACAGAGGGAGCAGGAGGACGACCCTCCACTGGAATCAATCAAGGACTCCAGCCCAGAGAAGACCGCCCGGGCCAGTTGTACAGCTTCCAGGCTTTTCTTCTGTTCTCCTGCCTTCGGCCCTAGAACATCCCATGGCTCCCCATGACCCACATTAAAGACAGTGGTTCTCAACTGGGAGTGATTTCACCCCCAGGAGACATTTGCAATATCTGTAGATATTTTTGGTTATCACAGCTGGCGGTGTGCTACCGGCATCTTGTAGATAAAGGCCAGGGATGCTGCTAAACATCTTACAATGTACTGTTCAGTCCCCACAACAAAGAATTCTCCAGCCCCAAATATCAATAGTGCCCTATAGTGAAGGCCCAGCCTCCAGCTTGTCACTCCAAATCCCTCCCACCTCCTGCTCCCCAACCTAAAGCCTCCAGGTTAGTCTATGTAGTGTCCCCTGCACAAGCCACTGTCCTCAGCCTCCACACCTTTGCACACCTATCTCTACCCCATCCATACTCCCCACAACCAAACTCTACACCTCTGCCAGTGACACCTCCTCCAAGAAGACTTCCTTGATCACTTGTCCACACATTCTCCAGCTCTTTGGGCAGGAACTGATGTCACTTAACTGTGTACAGGTGAGGACCTCAGATGGCATGATCAAAAAGAAACCGCAAGAGTCACAAAGCCCAGGGTTTGCAGGGCAGACTCGGGGCCCAGCAGCCTGCAAGTGGATTTGACTTGGTCTGCACAGGGATTTCTCTTTTACCTCAGACCAGTCATCAACATGGAAACAGCAGAAATTGTGACATAAAAGCCTCTGTTTCCTGTTTCTCCAAATGTCAAAAGAGCGGCTGCTGGGGCCCACATTCCTCCATGGCAACAATCAGCGGAAACAGAGAGCGGCCGCCAGAATAGACCCAGAACAGGCTCTGCAGGCCACGGCAAGGTCCATCTGCCCCACTATGCTCACTTACAGGAGCTGCCTGGCCCCTGGAGGCACTGGAGTTTGAGACCTCTGAGCTGGTCCATACCCTCTTGTCCATCATCTTATAAAGGAAAACCTGAGGCCCAAGGGAGCAGCTTGTCCAAGGTCACATAGCCAGTTAGTGGCAGAGCAGGGGTAGGGACCCAGGGGCCTGCTTCCCACGGGGACACCCCTGCTTACTACACTGTGTTTCCAAGAATGTTGCACAATCTCAGAGCTTGAAGAGGCCCTAAGGACTTGGTCTGGGGACAGTCAAGTGCCATTCACTCCTCTCAGGAGCACTCTTGCGTTGGCAGAAGCTAGGCAGAGCAACCTCTGAGCCCTGCCCAAAATCAGTGTTCTGGGGTCTGACTGCTTGACTTACAGGTGTGCTGGCAGCAGGCTCCGTGTCTGAGGCACTGCTAATAATAAAGCACTCAAATACCTGTCAAGCACTGCTCTGTGCCTTGTAGATATTTACTCCCTTGATCCTGAGAACAACCCTATCAGAGAAGTATTATTCTCATGCCCATTTTTTAGATGAGGAAACGGACATTCAGAGAGGTTAAGTAAGTGGCCTGAGGCTGCACAGCTAGGCACTGATGAGGCCAGGATTTGCACGCAGGAGTCTGTCCAGAGGCTGTGCACCGAACACTGAAGAGCACCAGCCCTCCGAAGGCTGGGCTCTTGCCAACAGCCCTGCCTGCTCTGCGTGCGGCAGGAAGCAGATGCAGCCAGGTCTGAGAAGTTCACAGCAGCCCACCACAGTGTGCCAGATTTAGGCTAATTTTGAGGAAGCCCTTCCAGGCTCATAAAAGAACTGTTAACCACAGGCCCTGAGTCACCCTGGGAGGAAGGCCCCCGGGTCTGGGGGAGCTGGGTGTGGCTTGGAGCTGTGGGCTGGGGGGATAGTTCTGGACAGGGCAGAACAGAGCCCCAACCTTCAGCCACCAAGACAGAGGGGGAGCCTCTGGCCCCAGGAGCTGTGACTCGCCCAGAGTCACTCTGAATTAATAAGAGACAAGCCTCCGTACCCGGCTGTGCACACCAGCCTCCAAAGGGGGACCTCTGGGCCCCGTTCCTCCTCGGCTGGGCCCACAGGCGCTCAGGCCAGGCCAGGCACCCTGCTCATATGTAAGCTAACAGGACACAGCCCCCTCCCTCCCCTCTGGAAGCACAAAGGGGAGATTCGCGCTTCTCATCCCCTCCAGTAGCCCAGGCCCCAGGGGAAGAGTCGCAGCCATGCCTGTGACCTGACCCCATTTCCTGACAATGATCCCAGCTCACATTTCTCTCAAGATTCCTGGCTTCCAAAGCACTTTCACATCTGCTGCTCCCTCCGTTTGTACCTGGATGAACTTGTGGCTGCTAAAGGTCCCATTTCACAGAGGCAGAAACTGAGCCTCAGAGAGACTGTGAGGTATGTTTGCTTAGAACAAGGACCCCTCCTCCCACTCCTGCCACTGCTGCAGGGTCCCCTCCCCCGCTTTGGACAGAGAGGGAGCCCAAGGCCCGGAGCAGGGAAGGGACTTGTCCAGGGTTCCAAGAGGAGGTGGTGAGCAACGGTCCTCCCATTCGAGGGGTCTCCATAGATCGGGGCCACCCTCACACGCACACACGCACACACGCACACACAGTGTCCCGGGCCGCCTGCACACTCACCACATGGTAGATGGCCAGGGCAGTGGTGGCGATGCGAACGTTGAAGCAGCAGCAGGTCTGGCGGATGGCGGCCGCGCGGGGGACCATGGTGTTGCCTCCCCTCCTCCGAGGCGCTGACAGGGAAGGAGCCAGGAGCCTGGAGCAGGGAAGGAGCCAGGAGCCTGGAACAGGGCAGAAAAGGGAAAGCTGCGGGCGCCCTCCTCACTTCCTTCCTGCCCCTCAGACAGGCAGGGGTAAGGGCGTCACAACTGGGGCGGGGCAGCTGGGAAGGGCCCCAGCTTTCCTCAGAGCACGGCAGCAGGCCCCTGCCACTCGCAGGAGGGGCTTCCCTTACACCGACGGTACCTACCATTTGCCAGGCCTGGGGTTTAAGCAGTTTCACCCATGCCTTGCTTAGAGGATGCTCACCACCACCCTTGGAAGCAAGGACTGTTAGCAATCCCATTTCCAGATACAGACACGGAGGTCCAAAGAAGTCAAGGCATTCAGCCAAATCACACAGTAGTCAGTGCTGGTGGCAGGATTCAAACCCAGGTCTGTCCGGCTGCAAAAACAGCTATTGTCTAGTGTTTCCTACATGTTCTAAGCACGCTCCTGAATCCTCACCTTTAATCCTCTAACCACTCCTTTAATCCTCTCCTCAACCCTTTGAGGGAGATACTATTAATATCCCTACTTTACAAATGAAGAAACTGGGTCACAGAGAGGGGAAGTGATTTGTCCGAGGTTACACAGTTAGCCCGTGGAGGAGTGGGGATTTGAATGAGGGCTTGACTGGTTCTAGAAGCTGTCCCCTTGGAGCTGGTGTTTTCTTCACTCTACCCTGAGCCTCAGAGAGAAGCATGTCTTCCTGAACTCTGTCCAAACCAGGACAAGAATAATTACTAAACAAGTCCATCAATGTGCGTCAGGCCCTGGGCTAGGCTCTGCCCACAGCTGGGTCATTAATGCATCACAGCAATCTGGGAGACCTGCCGTCAAGCCCCCCTTTGTGAGCCTCAAGGCCCCCTGATGCTCCCAGGCGATCAGGGATTTTCCCCCCCTCACTCCTGGGAAAAGTTGGAATTAATCTACCGTGACTATTAAGCAAGCTACACTGGGATCTATACTCCCTTCTCAGATGATAAATTATCCATCCATAGTGCAATAAAGGAAGGGAATATGAGGCATTTGCAGAATTCCTGTAAGAAGTCTGCTCTGTCCAGACACTGAGCTCACTATGTGAAGCTTCCAGTGGAGAACACAGCAGGACCTGCCGTGAAGTCCCACCCTCTTATGAGATCTCAGATTTAGGATTGGTCACTACAGCTGCCCATCATTTTTACACCAGGAGAGGTTATAAAAGGTCTCTAAGCTCCTCCCCCTTGGCAGGAGTTGCTCTATTGGACCTACAAAACTTGGCTGCTGGACTTGATCAAGCCTTTCTCTTTGCCAATGAGACCAAGGGGGGCTCTACAAGCTTGGGGGTCCTGGGTGACCCAGCCAATCTCTTCGCTACTTCATTTTCAGGCCTGTCTTTTCTTTGTTATAGGTGTTGCTGAGACCAGGCATCCTAGAAAGGTGGTACAGTGTAGTGATTAACAGCTTGGCTCCAAGGCTCGTGCCTGGGTTCAAACCCTGGCACCTCCTAGCTGGGTAGCCAATGAAGCAAGAAAAGCCCTGTTTTGCCCAAGAGCAGCAAGGCCAGACTGGCTAGAAATGAGGACAGCAGAGGCCAGTAGAGCCCTGAGGCCAGGCTGAGGAGTCTGGATTTAATGGTGCTGGGAAGACATTTGAAAATTTAATACTGTAATAAATGATAGCCATTAATAGTATTATGATTTGGTGAAATCAGAGCAGGTGTGGAGCCAATTCCCAAAGAGAGGGCCAAATGTACTAATGGAGAAGAGAGATCATTTTACATGGTAAAAGGATGAATACTTTTCACTTTTATGATGATAAATTCATTTTAATGTGCATTATAAAAATATATATAACTAGCCCATGAATTCTGTGATTTTCCATTTGGGGAGTAATATAAAGTCTCATTTTAAAACAGATGCATTTAACTAAAAAAGCAGTAAGTCGATTTAAAGAAAACTATCAAGGCAGCCACAGCCCAGGAGGCAGGCAGATGTGGCAGACAGCCATGGAGGCGGTGTGGGCGTCACCGGTTTGGGAATGCTGGCTCATGGGAAATCCCACAGTGGTGTGTGGCCTCAGGCAAGGCACTTGATCTCTCTGAGCTGTTCTTTCCACATCCGCAAAATGGAGGCAGAAGCTCCACCTCAGTGAAGATGAAATGAGGTCATGTGCACACTCATCTCGTTTGTTTCCTCCCTTTCCGGCCCACCCTACTCCCCCATCTCAACCACATCCAGGCTTCTGGGAGAAGACAGAGCCAGGATTTGAACTCTGATCTGTCTGATGCTGAGTCCTGGGGCATGCCTCCAGGAGGGGAGGGGCCAGCGACTGCAAGGGGCAGCCGCTTTGTGGGCAGGTGACATCCCCCAAGCACTGTCTCCCTCCCAGAAGCACCAGGGTTCTGAGGGATCTTCTGTTCCTCACTGGGTGGCCAGCCTCCAGCGCACGCTGGTCCCTGTGGGCTGGAAGCCTGATCCTCTTTATTTTCACCCCCTCTAACATCCTAGGGAAAGGATAGCTGTTATCCCAAATGCCAGGTCCCTTGGCCGAGATCACCGTGGTAGGCAGAATAAAGGCCCTCCAGGGAACTCCCAGGCGGTCCAGTAGTTAGGACTCTGAGCTTCCACTGCAAGGGGCACGCGTTCGATCCCTGGTCAGGGAACTAAGATCCCGCATGCCACATGGCGCTGCAAAAAAAAAAAAAAGGCCCTCCAAATGTACCCACATCCTAATCCCCAGAATCGGCAAATATATGTTACCTTACAGGGCAAAGGGAATTTGCAGATATGATTAAGTTAGGGATCTTGAGATTATCTTGGATTATCCACATGGGCCCAATGTAATCAAAAGAGACCCCATTAGTGAAAGAGGGAGGTAGAAATGTCAGAGTCAGACAGAGACCGCAAGATGCTACACTGCTGGCTCTGAAGATGGAGGAAGGGGCCACAAGCCAAGGAATGCAGGCAGCTTCTAGGAGCTGGAAAAGGCAAGGGAACAGATTGCCCCTATCCAGAAGGAATGCAACCCTACTGACACCTTGATCTTAGCCCAGTGACATCCGTTTCGGACCTCTGACCTCCAGAACTGTAAGATAATAAATGTGTGTTGTTTTAAGCCACTGCGTTTATGCTAATTTGTTATAGCAGCAACAGGTAGCTCATACAGCTACTCAGCAGAGTCCACAGTGGAACCTGGGAGACTCTGACCTTGGAGTCTCAGCACACTCCATGGAAGCCCCAGTCCCCATCTTCACAAGTGCAGCCCTTGACCTCCTGCTGTGTGATCTTGGACAAGTCACGGACTTCTCTGAGCCTCAGTTTCCTCCTGCACAGTGTGGGGATAATGATAACACCCATCTCGTCGTCTGTGAGGACTAAATAAGAAAATGCACATGCAGGTGGCAGTGCTGTATATGCCCTTGACTCCTATTCTGCCCTTTTCCATTACAAACGACAAGTTTTGAGCTCCTCCAGACTAGTCTTTAAACTACCTTTGTTCACTGGTGGAAGCTTTGAAAACTTCCGACCTTCCAAACTCCTCAAAATAAGGAGGATGAAATGTTCCACATTTCCGCAGAGATGAAACTGCTTAGGAAACTGTCCTCCTAAATTCTACTTCTTTCAAAAGAGTCTTCTAAGACTCCCTGACTTCAGGGATGATTCCCATATCCTAGAAAGTCTTAATCCAGAAAAAGTCTGTAATTCTGGCTGGTTGTCTTGCTTAATAATTTGCTGCCATGGTATATTAATATTTAACAGACACCTCTGTTTCCTCAAAGGCAGAATTACTTGTGAGTTTTCTTTGTGAAGCCAGAGAACATCTTTGGAACTTCCCTCTTCACCCACATGCCTGGAGGTAAAACTAAAACCCATGACTCTATCAGGTTTCATATTTAAACAGAGATGGGGAGGGACTTCCCTGGTGGCGCAGTGGTTAAGAATCCACCTGCCAATGCAGGGGACACGGGTTCGAGCCCTGGTCCGGGAGGATCTCACATGCCGTGGAGCAACTAGGCCCGTGAGCCACAACTACTGAGCCTGCACTCTAGAGCCCGTGAGCCACAACTGCTGAGGCCATGTGCCACAACTACTGAAGCCCACACGCCTATAGCCCATGCTACACAAGTCAAGCCACCGCAATGAGAAGCCCGTGTACCACAACAAAGACCCAACGCAGCCAAAAATAAATATAAATAAATAATAAAATAAATTAAAAAAAAAAAAAAAGAGTTGGGGAGTCTTGTGTCCTTTCAGTGAACCAGGCAAAGCACTTTGGAGGATCTGGCTCACAGCAAAGACCCAACACAGGGAGCTATTTTGATTCTGATTGCTGTTATGATTATTTCTGTTATTAGCTAAGCGCTTTCCCAGCTCGTAGCTCAGCTGAGCTTCCCCCAGACCCAGCCTGGAGAGGAAGGCAGCATAAAGGTGTTGATGTGGACCTGGCAGGCCCAAGGGGACAGTGGCCTGCCACAGGACACACAGCTGGGCCACAGCAGAACCAGAAATCGGGTCCTGCTCGGGGACAGCTGCTTGGGAAGCATGTGAGTGGTGCAGCCAAGGGTAACTCAAGGGCTATCTTCCCCGGGGGGGTCCTGGGTACCCGCTGTGGCTCGCCCAGGCTGAGGGTCAAGCTTCCTGCCAGACCACTGGCCTGTAATACCCTCCGGGTAGCCCTCACCACCTCACTTCTGCCTTTGAGATTTAGAGCTGGGACCTGCAGGGCCAAGGCCAGAGGCCTGGAAAATATGAGAAACCACATAGGCCTCCTTCCCCTTCTCCTGCCCCCCAACTCAGCAGGCTCACCAGGGGCTGGGGCCTGCATGTGCAACCTGAGGGCCCCTCCCTGCTCGTGTGGAAGGGAGCTAGGCCTTGACCTCAGAGGGTCAGCCTCGGCAGGACAGCCAAGGCTCCTAAGCAGGAGTCTCTAGGGTGATGGCACCGCAGTTGGAAAGGGTGCTGGCTATAAATAGCATGAAGAGCCGTGCCAGTGCCCTCTGGCGGAATAGCAGCTCTGGGCATTCACCAAAGATTCACCAGCATCTTGGACCATGGGTGCCACCTGTGTTGTCTATGGGGAAAAGAACGCTGATCCCGGAGCTGGGAACCCAACTACCCTCCTGGCTCTGGTCTCCACCCAGCCTCTTTCTCGCTCTGAGGCTTTAGAGTGGGAACTGTCGTACTGTGTCCAGGGCTGCTATGAGGACTGGGGGGTAATCCCTGTGAAGCATCTGTTTCCGGCAGCACTTCCCTTCTCCCAGCTGTCAACCCCACCCTCGGAAAGAGCCTCAAAGATCCAGGTCCCTGGAAAGCTGCACACCTGCCATTAACCCCACATTAAGAATGACCTCATTAGGGCATTTCCCCCAGATAGGGGATTTTTACTTAATCAAATTAAAACAACAACAACCAAACAACAAAAGTGATAGGCCCTGCTAAGAGCCAAGTCTCTGGAAGAGATTTCTTTAAAAAGAAAGACTGAGAACTAATATTTATGGTTCTGACCAAAGCACTATTAAGGGACTTCTAGGAAAACTATGGTTATCCTGATTAAAAAGGGACAGACTCTATAAGTACATGCTGTCTACCCTTTGTCCTAACTCTCCTATTCCTGCCAGGAATGCAGGCACAATGGCTGGAGGAGCAGCAGTCATTTTGGAAGCATGAGGACAAAAGACTAAGAATACTTGAGGAGAAAGATGGAAAGAGCCTGGGGCCCTGATGACATCATGAAGCCTCTGTATCAGGCCTGAACCCCCTATCTCTGGTCATCCTGTACTGTGAGAAAAAGAAACCCTACCCAGGAATTCTGACTTCACTTATCCATTCAACAAGAGGCTTGTGTTAAGTGCCTGGGACACAACAGTGGACAAGACAGACAAGGTCCCTGCTCTCATGGGATGAACAGTATAGTAGGGGAGATAGCTGTGTAACAGTGTAGTAGGGGAGAAACACATAAACAAGTTCACTTCAATAAGTGATAATTCTCAATCACTTTGTTCTGCTGCCTCTGCTAGCCTGGCTTCTGGTCTCTACTAGAGAACAGACTTGCTGTGGGACTTTGGGATAATCACTTGCCCACTCTAACCTCTGTGTCCCTGTCTGTAACATCAGGGAGTGGTCCAAAGCCATCCTCCTGAGGCCTGGCCCTCCTCGGCCAGGCCCCAGTGCCAGGCAGGTTACTTACCCTGAGAAGCTGCACGCAGAGCCTGGACACCCTCCAGGCTGTCTGGGCTGTTGCTGCCCTTGAACTTCTCGGCATTGGGTAAACAGCTGTGAGGCCCCCGGTCAGTCAGCCCAGGCCTCCTGACTGCAACACTTTCAGAGCCTCCAGTAAATCTCAAGCAACTGCTGAAAGATCTGTGCCCAGCCGGCTGCGGCTGAAGAGCCCCATTGTGGTCGAGGCCTCTCCCTGCCAGCAATGGACACGACCCTGGTCATGTTGGAAAGCCAGGCCAGAGGGGGCCAGGCTGTACTCTGCAGCCACCACTGCTGCTGTCCCAGGCCACCGTCCCTGCTCTGGGGAACCCCTGCCCAGGTGTGCCTCTGAGCCTCAGCCCCGCCCACCCGTACCCCTGCATCCACCTTGTACTCAGTACACCCCGAACCAAGCCCTCTGGGTGTGGACCCTCCAGCCTCCGCATCGCCCAGCACCCCTCTCACCTTACCCTCGCCTTCACTTCCTCCCAGTCACCAAGCCCTGTGGATTCAGCCTCCCTCTCACCTCCCAAATCCTCTGCCTTTCTCCATCCCCACCTCCAGGGCTCCAGTACCACCACCTCCCGCTGGACTTAGCTGTGGAGAGAGGCTGGGGCAGAAGGAGAAAGGGCCCCCAGGCTGAGCAGGCTCCGGGGGCTGCTGCCCAGGCCCAGCCCACACACTCTCCCAGGAGGGAAGGTGTTTCTTTGGCCCGAGGGCTTTTGGAGGGCTGGATCTGCTGTCAGACCTGGGCCTCAGGGCCCTCTGCCCTCCTACAAGTGTCTGAAGAGGAGGTGGTCTGGGCCACCAATTCAGAATCAATGAATAGATGGATAGATGATAGAGAGAGAGAGAGAGAGATGGCGTCACAGGGACAGGTAACAATACCACCTCCTAGCAAAAGGCATAATTGACATGAATATATATATATATATATACTTTAACCATTAAAAACACTGGACAAACTACAAGAAGCCCACCTAGGACACATGCCTGACTCGAAGGCCGCATCTCCTCCCACAGAATCTGCCCAGGTGCCTGAAGTCCAGCGCTGTGCTTGTGAGGATGCCCTGTTCAGACCCTGCAGCCCCATCCACGCTGGCCTTATGGTCCAGGGAACCTGGGTCTGTTCCGGCGCCTCCTCTGGGGGGACAGTGCAGAGATGCTAATCTGACAAGTGATAGCCTCATCCCTGTATTCATTCGACAAGCTTTTACTGCCTGCCTACTGTGTGCCAGGCACAGTGCTAGGCCTCGGGGATGGAGCAGTGGGCAAGACAAAGACCCCGCCTGCAAGGGGCTGCCGTTTGAGAGAGCTCCAGCTAGATACCACTCATAAAAGTCAAAGTGGGGGCCTCCTGCCAGTGGGGGCTGCCTCAAGCCTGGGGCCACAGGTGGCAGCCCCAGTGATTCCAGCCAAAACCCATCTGGGGGAGGCAGAGGGCAGTAATAGTCACAACATTATTAATAGCATCACAGGGACGGGTGACAATACCACCTCTTAGTAAAAGGCATGATCGAGATGACTTTGGTGGTCTAAAAATAGCTGGACCCTCAGTTCAAGAGGTATCAGGTTTAGGGGAAATCCGCAGACCTTGGAGGGGGACAAACTTGGGTTCATACCCCACCTTCACCCCTGGTAAGCTGTGTGACCTAGGGCTAGTCTCACTGCCCCTCTCAGTTTTCTCATCTGTAAAATGGGTATAACAATAGGCCGGCTTTTCTGGCAGAATCACTATGAAAATTAAGATAATGATAAGGACGTTGGACTAGACAGGTGGCGTCTGAGGCATCTATCCCTGCCCCAGCCTATCACCTTTCCCCTTGCCAACCACACTTCTTAAAGGCTGATTCTGAACAAGCCCTGTCTGGCTCAAGAATTTTCAGTGGCTCCCTATGGCCTACAGGGTCTATTCTTCGGCAGTCACTAATCAGGTGCTCTGTCTGCAGCTCCCCAGGGAAGCCAAGACTTTCTCTGAGGCAGAGCTCTTCCGGATCCCCCAGAGAAGGGCAGCCGTGAGGCTGGAGCCCCTGCAGATGCACGTTCCACCCCCACCAAGGATACCTTGGCAAGAGGCCTTGGGTGTACAAGGCCTGAAGGTGTCACTGGTATCACCCACCTCAGCCCCACCCCATTCCCCCAAAACCCCCTTACACTGGAGGGAAATGTGGGGGTGTTTGTGGTTGGAGAAGCGTGCTATTTCCCATCAAGGCTAATCTGATGTTGACATTTTCCACCCCACCCCCCAGCTGCTTTGCTAAGCAACACGGCCCTGTGCTCCTGCCTGAGGAGGGCAGGGGGCTGAGCCCTGCCTCCTGGGGGGTTCCCAGGACGACAGAGGGTAGTGATAAGGTCCGGGGAAACTGAAGGGGCAGCATCACAGGGCACCTCTGGAGGGCTGGCCTTTCACACGCATAGTCTCATTTTCACCCTGGGAAGGTGCTGTTCTTGTCCCCATTTTACAGACTGAGAAACTGAGGATTCCAGGGGAGAATGGGTTTTTCTGGGAGTACATTCTCTCTATGGGTAAAGTCATATCCTTACCACTCACTTTTTAAAATTTACTTTTGAATAGATAACATGCACATGGTATAAAATTTTATTTTTTATTTATTTATTTATTTATTTATTTATTTATTTATTTAGCTGCACCGAGTCTTAGTTGCTGTGTGTGGGATCTTCGTTGAGGCATGTAGGATCTTTAGTTGTGGCATGAGGAATCTTTAGTTGCGGCATGCAGAATCTTTTCTGGTTGCAGCATGCAAACTCTTAGTTGCGGCATGTGGGATCTAGTTCCTTGACCAGGGATCGAACCCAGGCCCCCTGCCCTGGGAGGGCGGAGTCTTAGCCACTGGACCACCAGGGAAGTCCGAAAAGATATACAGTGAAAAGTAAGTATCCATCCCACCCCTGTCCAAAAGCTGCCCCATTAACCTCCCCTGGGGCAACACTATGACCTGGTTTCTAGTGTTTCCTTCCAGAGATTTCTACACATGTACAAGCACATTCATATACATCTTATTATCAAAAATAGTAGCTTACCTTACGTTCTGCACCAGGTGTTCCCTGAAGGATAAGTTTGGAGCCTGTGGCATTTAAGTGCGTAAAGAGGGTTCCCATTCTTTATTACAGCTGCATAGGATTCCTTTGAGTGACTATCTCATAACTAAATAAACTTTAACCAATGGATATTAGATTATTTCCAAACTTTTGCAATTACAAACACTACAGCAGTAGGTATCATTCTGTATGCATCATTTTCACATGTTTGAGTACACATGTAAGATAAATTCTGAAAGGTGGAATTATTAGGTTAACGGGTACAAACATGCCAGTTTTGATCAATACTGACAAATCATTCTTCATAAAGTTTGTACCAATATATACTCCCACCAGCAATGTAAAAGAGTGCCTGTTTCCCACATTCTCACCAACACAGTGAGTTATCAAACTTTTTGATCTTTACCAACATGATAGATGAAAAATTGCTTGCATTGCAGTTCAATTCATTTTATAAGGTTAACAATATTTTCATATGTTTAGGAGCCATTTGTATTTCCCCTTCTAATAAACTGTCCAGATCCTTTGCCCATTTTTTCTATTGGTTGGTTTATTTCTTATTGATTTGGAGGTGCTCTTTATATATTAAGGAAGTTAATCTTTGTTAGTAATATAAGTTGTAAGTATTTTCACACAGTTTATCTTTTGATTCACTTGTGGATTTTTTTTACCATTTTTAGAGGCTACTTGAATTCGTTGCTATTTGAAGTTATAGTTATTTGTTTAAGTGTCTGATTATAAAAATATTCCATTTTTTTTCTAGTATTTTTATGCTGTTGTTTCTACATCATTCCCTCTTCTGAGTTACTTGTGTATCCTGATTTGTACCATTTTTCAGGCCCTAATTATACTGTCTCTTCATCCTGTTTTTGTGTTAGTCTGGAGTGGAGGCTCAACCAGGCAGGGGTGAGGCTGGACACAGAATGGGTGTCATAAATGTTTGTCCACAGCCCGCCCCTCCTTGGGTGACTGGAAGGGAAGGGATGCAGATCACAGGAGGCCAGCATTGTGCTGGGAAGAGCACTGTACTGGAAGCCGGTTTTACTTGCTTTGTGTCCGGACGGAGTCTTCTGTGCCTCGGTTTACCCATTCACCAAATAAGAGAGCCTTCCCTTGTGTATATTCGGTGGTTATGTCACTTGGAAGGACATTAAACGGGAAGAGCAGGGAGATTACAGAAGGAGGAACAGTGGGGACTTCTAGATCCAGCTCTGTCCCTCGGTCACTGTGCAACCTTAGCCCAAGTCCCGTCTCTTCCCTGAGATTCAGAACAAGGAGGTTGTCCTTAGTGCTCACGAAGAAGGTCCCTTCCTGCTCCCCATCTCTCTCCAACTGCTGGTCTATTTATTCTTTGAGTCTGGAGTTTGGAGTTCAGCCTGGGCTGTGGAAATCAGGGAAGGCTTCCAGGAGAAGGCAGGCCTCAAGCCAGGCCTGATGTGCTGAGACCTGAGTCTCAGATCCAGTCTTGGAGCCGGGGATGACAGAAGCCTCTGCTTTGTACCAAACTCTCTTACCTTATCTGCTTCAGTCTTCAAAACAACCCAGTGAGCCAGTGAGACCTCACTCTTTCCATTTCACAAATGAGAAAATCGAGTCTTTGAGAAGTTGAGTAACTTGCCCAGGATCCTACAGCCAGTCCATGGTAGAGCTGGAACTCAGATGCCGGCCTAGGATGAGCAGAAGTTGATTCTCAGCTTCTCTGAGAGCCGGGGTTGGTGGTGGTTGGGGGGAGGTTGGCTCAGGGTGTGGACGGCGGTTGGCGGTCAGTGACTCTCCTTCGTGGTAGGAGGCTGGATGCGGAAGCAGCTGGAGTTGGGCGATAGGAGGCCAAGGGCCCACAGATAAGGCAGGAGGTGGGCGGGCAATGTGCACATCCCGGCAGCTGGAGTTCAGATGAAATCTCGACTAGCCCAACGCAAAGGCTAGAATAGGGATCACGTCGCTCCCAGGCCCCAGTAAGCCCACTCCCTGCTTCTCACGGCTGCGTCTCACGGCTGAGCTTTGCAGCACCTCCTGGGATGTTCCCCTGCGCTTTGGATGCTGCAGCCCCAGTCAGGTCTCCCTCTCCACTGGGTCCTGGGAGACAACAGGACAAGGAGAGGAAGCACGTAGTCTGTCTGTCTGCCTCCCGGCAGCTACACATGAAAACAGTCAACAGGACCTGCAAACTCTCAGAGCCTCCTGTGACTGGCTGGTGCGTTCATCTTGTTGTACTGTGAGCGCCGTCGTGCAGGGCCCGTGTTCTCCATCTCGCCCTGCCACCTCACAACTGCTCGCATCACACAGCTACCTTCTCTACCTGGCCCCCAGTGACTTTTGAGTTTGAGGACCTGAATTCGTGGAGCAGAAACACAGAAGGGCAGAGATGACAGTTTTCAGGGAAAGGGGGTCTTTGAGATAAAGGGAGGAGGAGGCCCAGAGGGAGGGAGTAACATCCTTGAGTCCCACCGCGGACCCGGGGAAGCACCGGCAATAGAATCCAGGATCCCTGACCCCCAGTCCAGTGCTGGCCGACCTGCCTTCCGCTGCCTCTCAGAAGCCACAGAGGAGAAATCAGAAGCACCCAAAGGAAAAGAACAGAAAACACAAATGAATGTTCCACTGATGGCCAGGCCCACCACTCACACTGTGACGCAAGGCAAGTCCCTGCCACCTCCAGGCCTCAGTGTCCCCATCCACGCAGAAGGAGGTTGGACCTATGACATCTAGGGCTCCCGTGAGCTCCTGAGCCCCCTCCCCCTCTCCCTCCCAGAGGCCACGTGGAACAAACCGAGCATTCCTCGGGCCTGTTTCGCACGAGCTAATATTGACCTAGGGCTGTTTCCTTTGGCCTGTGCAGGGGCTGTGTTTGCTCTGGCGGGACCCCCATCCTTGCCTGTGCCCCTCTGAGCTCCAGCTGTGCCGGCCAAGACAGAAGGGGCCCAGACGTGCACCTCATAGGCCGAGGGGCAGAGCAGAAACCACAAGAAACCCAGAGCACCATCCCATGACCTCCACCCCACCGCCCAGCTTTTAAAACTTCTAGTGTATTTTTTAAAAATAAGAACTTGCCCAAACACAGTAAAATGTCTGGGTTTTTCTTTTTTTTAATGTATCTTATAAGTATACTCTCAACACACATCTAACACTCACCCATACGCACACATATGATACAATAACTGTTTGTTCTACCTCACTTGGGAATCACATGGAAAGCTTAAAATGAGGCCCTTCCTTGGAGAAATGGCTGATTCCAGGGTCAGGCCAGGGACAGAAGGAGATAAGCCCTGAACCGCTTTCTGTGCCAGGAAGTAAGGAAGAGCTCAAAGAGCAATGAGGCCGTCATTGGAGCCACAAGAGCCAGCAAGAAGCGCCCCCTCCAGCTCCCCTTGAGCATCGGAAGAAAAAGGATAGTCACACATTATCACCCACTGTTTTATTAAACAGGAATTATCATTTATCACCTTGAATAAAGGAACAAATGAATTAGAAGTGTGATGAGTAACGGCAATTAGCACTGTCTCAAAGTACCACCCTGAAAATGCTTTTCCGATACAAAGGGGAAAGTGTAACTTGACTCTGGAGAGGCCTGCAGGCCGAGGGTCCAGAGCGGCTTCATCAGTAACGGGGCAAATCCCAAGTGCGTGCCACCTGCAGGAAGTAGCGGGAATCCCAGCATCACTTCTGTGATAGCTCAGCTGCAGATGCCCAACTTGAATCTAACCACGAGGAAACAAACCCCAAACGAGGCGCACTCTGCAAAGCAGCTGGCCTGCCGTCTTCAGCAGCATCAAGGCCGAGAAAGTGAAGAACAGATGAGGAAATGAAGAACTAGCTGTTCCAGGCCCAAGGCGACTGGAGAGACGAGACAACTCAACGTGAGGACAACTCAACGCGAGGACACTCCTGGGACCACAGGCAACCTCGCATGGGGCTCAAGAATGTCCGTAGAGATGTGCCAGCATCAGTGTCCTGATTTCCAGGTCAAATTGTGTTTGTGGGGATAAGGTCCCTGTTGGTAGGAAACAGACACTAAAATATTCAGGGGCATGTGTCACCAGGGCAGCAACTTACTCTCAAATGGTCGGGGGGAAATGATTTTTCATACTTGACCTGTAACTCTTCTATAATCAAGATCATTAGAAAATTAGAGAGGGGAGGAGGACTTCATGAATCTACAGCCTTGAGTCCTGAGCTAAGATACCCGGGAGAGGCCAGGAGGAGAAAGGGGCTGCCTCGAAGGAGGCCAGCTCCTCCACCTCCTTCGTAGCACTTCCAGCAAATGAAATGAGAAGTGGACGTCCAGAGAAGGCACAGCCCTGCCTGAGGTCACACAGCGAGTGGGGCAGCAGGCACTAGCAGCTCCCTTCTTCTTGTGTTTCTCTCTCCCTCCCTCAGGCCTTCTGAGGCCTCCCAGGATTCTGGGCAGCACCTGGTCCCATGGGGCCAACACCAGACAGAGACCAGAGCCCTGAGTTCTGTCTTCGCTCTGCCTCACTCACCCATGGCTTTCTGTGGGGCTGGGAGTCAGGGACTTGGGTTAAGCGGGTTCGGTCTCTGACCCGCTGGATGACCTAGGGCAGGTCACTGAACTTTTCTGCATTTGTTTCCTTATCAGCACGTGGTAGGATAACATGTTGAAATATCCACCAGTGCCTCCTTCCCTGGAATTTTCTGTGTCCTGTCCGCCTCCTGGCCCCCTGCTCCCCAGTGCCCACCTTGGGGCAGCCTGGCACACTGCTGTCCTCAGGGATAACACAGACTAGTGCAGATAACAAAGACTCCAATTCACTGGCTTTTGAGTTTCAGAAGTCCAGACTCTGCCATAGTGTAGAAAATGTGGAAGCCCAGGGGATGAACTGGAGACATCCACTCTTGAGACCAGGTAGATTTTGGGGCTGCGGGGGGACAGACGCAAGAAGCAGTGGGGGGAGCTGAGAGGCTGGGGGTCCCTGAGCCCCCACTGGAGTGGGAGTTCTCCGGATGCTCTGAAGACCCAAGACAGAGGGAGAGAGCTGGGATGTGGTGAGATCGGAGTTCCCGCCTGGCACAGGAGCTAGGGACATGGCCTTTCCTGGGGGCGGACAGGGCAGCCAGAGCCCCACCCCATGGCCGGTGAGCAGAGAGCTCTCCCCTCAGAGAGGCAGGTGCAATGAACGTCCTCCCCTGTACGCATGGAGGCACAGGCATGGCATCCACATGGCCCCAGGGAGCTGGTGGCTCCAAAGGGACATGGTGATGAGAAATGAGGGATGACTCAGCAGTGCCCTCAAGGACTAGACAAGAACAGAGACAAGCCAGCAGATAACAACGCTAGGGTCTAATGTGCTCCTCCCACCAGCGTCCCAGCGCTACCTAGACCCTCAGACCTTCAACAACCCTGGGCCAGGGGCCAGGGGGACCAGGCATGACTGATGTTTCCATAACTTAATGCGGTGAAGGCATCACATAGAAATTAAGGTCAGTTCAGAATTTATCAATAGAAAGAAAGCTGCTCTCCTCACACCTGAAGTTTGCAAATTGCGCTTGCTAACTACAGTGTGTTAAACGAGAATAGACCAGGGGCACGCTTGGGGCAGGCTCCCACCGGCTTGTGTGGCTAACTGCCCATGCATGTTCCTAACTCTGCGGTCAGCGACCTTATCAGCCACTGTGGAAGCATTTACACCATGGAAATTGGCAGGTACTACCAGTCGGTACGAACTGTAGTTTGCTTTGTTTTTCAGAGAGCCTGTTTGCTAGCGTGTCTCTGAATAGAATCTCCTGCACAGGGTTGCCATGGGCATTAAGTGAGCTTGTTCAGAGTGCTTGGCACCGTGACTGCCACGCAGCAGATGCTCAGTAAGTGGTCGCTGCTGAAGCTGCTGTTGCCCTAACAGAAAGACGAGGAGGTCAGGCCCTGCCTCGGAGCTTGTCCCCTCCCTGTCTCACTGCTGGTGGCGGAGTCAGGGGATTTTTTTAGCCCTGTTAGGCACCAAAGCTGTCTGATATGACGGCCCACCCCTGAGAAAGCCTTGCCTTGAGGATGCTGTGCTAGAAGGCTTGCAAAGACCCTGGCCTGCTCAGTGGAGGACAGCAAGGCCTTCTCTGGCCCTCCCAGGCGAGATGGGAACACCAGTCTCTGGGCAGGACCCCATAGAGAGCTAGCAGCAGGGTACAAGCCCCTAGGTGGGGGGACAAGGTGGATGGAAAAGAGGAAGACAGACCCCTGGACACCTGCACAGTCAACCGTAGCCAGCTCTGTAAGGGCTGAAAGCACCAGTGGAAAAATTACACAGTTGTTTTGCCCCATCCTGTGGGCTGCATATGTTTTTGTGATCAGCTGACAGGAAAATGGTTTTCTTCCTGGTGCCAGGCTGTATCGCATGCCCCGTCACACTCGGGAAGCCTCACAGAGGGGTGACACTGGGATGGTTTATGTTTGTTTTATTTTTCTTTTTCTTCATTTCCGGATGCCCTTGCTCGGCCCAGAGACCACATTGCCATTAAGAGGTCAGGATATTTTAGGATCCTGTGCCCACTCCACCCAGCCTGGGCCGAGAGTATCCAGGGTATACGACGATTCCGGCCACTGACCAGCCACGAAGGCTGGCAGGGCCACAGGGCCGTAAACAAGAGTGGGCGGGGCCTTCCAGGCCTCACTGGTTGTGGCCAGTTTATTTGGATAAGAGCAGAGAGCACCAGCCAGGGTGTCCCAAAATAACTCACGTGGCCAGGGTTGGGAGTTTCCCTCCATGGAAAACTTAAGATAATTTTTCATGGCTGCAAGGTCCAGGCCCCCAGACAGAACACCTAGAATCACCTGATCACTGTGGCCCTGATGGTTCTGGAAGCCCAAGGAAGCCATCCCCCTGTCTCTGGGCTCCCTCACATTGCCAGGGGTTGCGGTATAGCCAGAGAAGGATGGACCCAACTGTCAAGCCCTCAGACGCTCAGGGTGCCACCCCTTCCAGCATTGGACAGATGGGGAAACTGAGGCCAGAGAAAGAAAACTAAAACCGTAAGAGCGGAAGCGTGCTTTGTCCGTTCCTTGTAGGTGTTGGGCACAGTGCTGACTGCAAATGAACACCGAAGGGAGCAACTGAGTGAGCAGTGGAGGGGCAGGGGCATAGGTGAGGGGAATGAGGGCAGCAGCAGCAGGTCAAGGATGCGGAATCTCAGCCAGGGATCCTGATAAAGGAGATGGGCCTCGAGGAGGCCTTGCAGATGCAGTCTGTGCCCAGGAGAGAGGAGGGGAGTGAGAAAGGCACTTCTGGTGGTAGAAGCAGCACAGGCAAAGGTAAAGAGGCGGGATGACCATGCCCTGCACACTCAGAGCTCATCCACTGCCAGAGGCCACGATCCGACCACCTGGAGGGAAAGAGGCGGACCTGGGCTTGAGGCCACACCCCTGATCCTGAATCATGACCCAGGGGTGCCCACCGAGGGCCTGGAGGAGCCAAGAGCGAGCTGCAGGGACCCCCCTGCCCTTGGGCATATAGCAAGAGGTAGGAGCCTTGGATGGAAAGGGTCTGGGCCTTGGGAATGTCCTTGTCCTCAGAATCCTCAGCGAGGAAGGAGCCTGGGGCCTCTGGAAGAGCCCAGGTTCCAGAGTCGGACACTGGAGCCGCCCCCAGCTCCACTCCAGGGTTTGCTGATGGTCATGGACGAAGCAGCTGAGTGCCTACCCACCTGTGCAGCCTCTCATTTGATCCCTCCACACCCTTGAAGGAAGCACTGGTATCATCCCCATTTTGCAGATGAGGGGACTGAGGCGCAAAAGTTACGCAGCTTGCTCAAGGTCGTACATTGTCAAGTGGCCAATCCAGGAGCTCAGCCCCCGGTTGACTGACACCAGAGTTGTCACCAACTGCTCTCATTTCCAGGCAAGTCTTTAAACCCCTCCTGGCCTCTGTATCCTCAAGGCCACTGTGACTCCTATGGGGGCATTGGGAGAGGAGTCAATGAGATAATGCCTGTCAGGGACCTGACCCTTCCCCAGGCACACAGCCTACGTGTCTGGAAGCCCCATGTCCCTGACCTTCCCCAGGGACCCTGCCTCCCCTCCCAGGACAAGACGGGGCCCCTCTGGCTCAGCAGGGCAGGGGTTAAGGAGAACTGGGGCCGCTCTGGGGGCCCAGGTAAGGGACCAGACAGCCAGGGAAACACAGGTCCCCTTCATCCCCTGCTCAGCCAGTTGGATCCTCCCTGTCCCCCTGGACCCGCTGGGGACTTGGGGTTTTCATGCATCTGATTCGCATAAATTAGCAGCTGCCAGCAGGAGGGAGGAACACATTCCAGGAGGCCCAGTCTTGTTTTTGGAAGCCCTGCTGAGGGCTCCCCTTGTTCATTGGTCACTGGATGGCCGACTGGTGTTTGTGTACCCAGCGGAGGCCCACCCCAGCCCCCGGTGAGCCCATGACCCACGGGCTCCAAGGATAACACAGAGGGAAGGAGCGTGACACCCAGGAGGAGGCACGATGCCCCAGCAGTAAGACGCCCTCAGACTCCAGACCTGACCCCAACCCCAGACCCTCACCCGGGCTCTGTCTGCACTGAGAGAAGAACCTCTGTGGGGGGCAGTGGGGGCTGCAGGAGGAGGGCCCAAATGGCTTCCTCCAGTGTTCCCATCAGGGGAGGGAGCAGTGGTCCTCCTGAGCTGCTCAGGCTGGATTACATCCATAGAGCCCTTTCAACTGGGCACACCAACCCAGTTCCCCGGGGAAGAAGCTGGTGCCCTGACTTCCCAAGGAAAGGGAAGGGAACTTCCATCCCCAAAAGCCCACTGTATGCCAAGCCCAGGTTTGAGTGCCTTCCGTATCATCAAAAGATCCTATGGGTGGTAGAAGGGAAATGGGCAGCTTTTGTCTGCCAACCAGCCCTCCCCTCTGCTTCTGGTAACTCTGCAACCATTAGAGTTGTTCTTTAGGTGAACTACGAGCAGGAGCTCTGGAACCAGATGAAGTTCAAATCCCAGCCGCACTACTCACCAGCTATGTGCATCTCTGCCTCAGTTCCTTTGCCTGCAAAATGGGATCATTGTTTCGAGAGTGAAATGAATTAGTTCATTTAAGGTGCTTCTTAGAACAGTGCTGGCACGTGGTAAGCATGATGAGTTAGCTGTTGCTAATCACCTTAGTCCCACTCCAAGTGGTTCTAGTGAGACTGCTAATCACAGCACCTCTCTCTCCAACCAGAAGGGTGGACATGTGACCTAGATCTGGCCAATAGGAGCATCTCATCTCCAACTGGCCACAGCGATTGGCCCAGGAATAGACAAGCTCAGCCGATCAGACTCTTGCCCTGGTATTTTATATTTGGATGTTGGTAGAGATGCTCTCTGTTTCCCTGTTGTGGCTGAGCTGGAAAGACATAGCCCAGTGCTGCCCATGGCCCTGTCCTCCTGTCCTCACTCACCACATCAAGGGAGCCTGTGTGCAGTAGGAGAAAGTGAGGCCAGCAGACAAGAGACAAGCAGAGCCAAGAGAGATGTAGAGGCAGACTGAGAAACCAAGAGACACACGGAGACTGACAGAGTGACTGGCTGACAGAGAAGTCCACCCCAATATTTCCATCCCTGCACTTCCCATACTGTGAGCCAGTTAAAATCCTGAATAATCCAAGGTTTATTATTTCTATTGTACAAACAAGCAAACTGAGGCCCAGGATGAAGAGTGTCAGTCTGTTGAGATTGCTATAACAAAAGACCATAGACTACAAACAATGGTGGTTTACAAACAATGGAAAATTATTTCTCACAGTTCTGGAGGCTGGGAAGTCCAAGATTAAGACACAAGCAGATTCAGTGTCTGGTGAGGGCCCATTTCTTGGTTCACAGACAGCTGTCTTCCACATGTCCTCATACATGTAAGGGGTGAGGGAACTCTTGGGGGTCCCTTTAACAAGGTCACTAATCTCACTTAGGAGGTCTCCACCCTCATGGCCTAGTCACCTCCCAAAGTCCCCACCTTCTAACACCATCACCTTAGGGGTTAGGTTTCAACATATGACTTTGGGGGAGACACAAACATTTAGCCCAGAGCAGGAGTGATCTGCCCATGGGGAGCACAGCTAGTAGGTGGTGGAGCCAAAGGCAGGTGGCCTAGTCCCAGAGTCCAAGGAAGGAGGGAGGGATGGAGACAACTTGGCCTCCTTGTCTCCCCATCCCTCCTTGGAGGAGACATTAGCCCTCTGTTTGGACGGCTGCCTGGAAGAAGAGAGAACCTGAGTTGGAACTCCAGCTCTGCCATTTTCTGGCCATGGGAATCTTAGGCAACTCATGTCTCTTCTCTGAGCCCAGTTTCCTCATCTGTAAAATGGGTATAATATTCCTTATTTCACTATGTTGGCATAAACTCATGTCACATTGAGAGTGCCCAGCACATACTTAGCACCCAGTAAATGTTCATTTTTCCATTCCCCCCAAAGAACATCAGTCATCTCAACCCTCCAGGAAGCCAAAACGCCTCAGACCTGAAGGGCCCTTCATGTTCTCAATGGATCACAAGGCAGGATGGTAACCTCCATTTTAGAGATGGGGAAACTGAGGCTCAGGATGGTTCAGAAACATACCCAAGGTCACACAGCTTGTTAATGGGACCTCTCAAACTTCAACCAAGTTGCCCTGAGTCCCTGCCCCAGTGTTCTTTGCAGTCAGAGGCTGAGAGTCCAAGTGGGAGAGATGAGGGTAAGGTAAGTGGTGAGGACTGAAGTGGGTAGGGGTGAGCCCTGAGGGTCCTGCCCAGCTTCCAAGGGCTCAACCCTCCCCACTCTCTCCAAGCCTAGACTCTGGGCCCTGGGTAAAGGACTCCCCCTGCTGGCCAGCCAGGGAGTCCCAGCCCAGGCTCCTGGTAAATCCCATGGAACGCACCTCACAGACAGCTTAGGAGTTTGGAGCTTGTACTCTGTGTGACTTTAGGCAAGGGACTTCACCTCTCTGAGCTTTGGTTTTCTCATATGCCAAATGGAAATAATAACAGTGTAATAAATGAAATAATACTGCAAAGTGCCTGGCACAGTGCCCAGACCAGTGGTTTTCACACTTGAGTGTGCATCAGAATTACCTAGTGTTGAATAAAACCCAGATTCCTGGGCCCCAGGTGCAGAGTTTCCAATTCGGTCTATCCTTCATGGGGTCTGAGAATTTGCATTTCTAACTAGTTCTCAAATGATGCTCAAGCTTTCTGATCTGGGGAAAATAGTTTTAAAAAGTAAAAGAGCAATAAGTACATGAAAAGATGCTTAACATCACTAATCATTAGGAAAATGCAAATCAAAACCACAATGAGATACCACTTCACACCCATTAGGATAACTAGTATTAAAAAAATTTTTTTTAAAGAACAAGTGTTGGCAAGGATATGGAGAAATTAGAACCTTTGTGCATTGCTGATAGAAACGTAAAATGGTGCAGCCACTGTAGAAAATGATATGGAAATTCCTCAAAAAATCAAACTTGGAATTACCATATGACCCAGCAATTCCACTTCTGAGTATATACCCAAAAGAATTGAAAGTGGGGACTCAAATAAATACTTGTATACCCATGTTCACAGCTGCATTATTCACAATAGCCAAAAGGTAGAAGCAATCCAATTGTCCATCAACGGACGAATAGATGAACAAAGCATAGTATATACATACAATGGAATATTATTCAGCTTTTAAAAGGAAGGAAATTCTGACACATGCTACAACATGGATTAACCTTGAAGACATTATGCTAAGTGAAATAAGACAAATATTGTATGATTCTGCTTATATAAGTTACCTCAAATAGCAAATTCATAGTGACAGAAAGTAGAATAGTGGTTGCCAAGGGCTGGGGAGAGGAGGGAATGGGGAGTTATTGTTTTATAGGTACAGAGTTTGAGTTTGGGAAGATGGAAAAGTTCCAGAGCTGGATGGTGGTGACGGTTGCATAACAGTATGAATGTATTTAATGCCACTGAACCACACACTTAAACATGGTTAAAATGGTAAATTGTATGATATGCATATTTTACCCAAAAAAATAATAAATAAACATAAATAAAATAGCACTTGATATGACATCTGAAGGATGAGCATTCCTCTGCGGAAGGGGACAGTGTCCAAGCAGAGGGAACCATGTGAGTCCAGCCTGGGAGGCCAGAGTCCCCAGGGTGTCCAGGGGCAGGGGGCAGGGTTTCAACATATGAATTTGGAGGAGACACAAACATTTAGCAGGGTGAGGCTGAGACCATGAACCTAATCACTGAGGTCCGTGAGACTCAGTCTCCCCATCTGCAACATGGGGATGATACACTCAGTTCACAAAGGACCCACACCAACTCCCCAGAAATAAGAGGGGAAAATCCCAGCCAGGAGGCTGGTTTCTCTGAGATGGGGATGCTGGTGGCGGGATTACATTTTGGGGTCAAAAAGCTTCCCAGGAACTATAACAACCCCATCTCCACCCATCTCCCTTAAAAGGAGAGAAAACTGCTTCTCCTGCAGCTGGACCCTGCCAGCCCTCACCCAGCACAGAGGCCTTGGGGACTGGGGCCTGGACGAGCAGTGTTCCAGAGAAGCCACCAGGGGGCGCACTGCACCCACAAACCCAGCTTGTGTCCCGCTCTGGACTGAGGGAGGGAGGACTGTCCCGGGGCCCCTTCTTGGGCAGGAGGCTCCAAGGTCTGTCGCAAGCTGCCCCTGGGCAGGGGACACGCTGAGTCATGGATTCACAGTCACGGAGATGTCCAAGTTGGAAGAGGCTTAGAAAGAGGATCTTTTACAGAGGTGAGGAACCCAGAGAGTAGAAGGCACCCACCATGGTCACAGGACAGGGCAGGGCAGAACAGGACTGGAACCCCACGACTGTCAGCCCCCAGCACATATACCTACTCCTTCTCTCCAAGCCCCCTGAGAGTCTGGCCCAGACAGAGACCAGGAACCAAGATAAAATGGAACTGTGGGGAGGGGCCTACCACATCCCCACCATCCCCCGTTTTCCCAGGATGCAGAGGCACAGAGAGGTAAAGCTTGTCTGCATCCCTCCTAAGCAGGTCAGGAACCTATGGGGGGGGGGGTGGTCCCAGTGAGCCGCCTCTGCTCCTCCAAGGGGCTTATTTTGGGACAGGGCTGTGACTGGCCAGGCAGACCAGGCCACTGCAGTAGCTGGCTCAAAGCCCAGCAGAGAGCCGTTGATTGGGGCTGTGGTGGGGAGGACACTGGGGTCAGCCCATTACAGGCCCGCAGAGGACAGACCATCTGATGGGTCCCCTGGGCCCTCTTTGGAGGCGGCAGGACTGGGGAGGTGTCGGGGAGTCCCCCCAGTCTCTGCAGGGCCTCCAACCCCTCCACCAGCTCCTGACCTCATTTCCCTCCTCAAATTCCTGCTGGAAACAGCACCTCCTCCCTATGGAACGAGAACTTCCAAAAAGGTCTCACCCCTCTAGGAACCTGTCCCAAAGAAACGGTCAGAAACAGTCACTGAAGCACTTTGGTGCATAAGTTCATGTAACCCTCAGAACCCTACAGCATAGATAAAATGAGTTCATTCCCATTTTCCAGCTGGGGGAGCTGCAGCCTGTACGAGGATGGTGAGTGTCTCAGCCGGGCTCTACGAATGCCATACCCTGCCTTCCGTGGCTCTGCCACTACGGCCAGACTCCTGGTGCCCGCTGTCTCCTGTAATCTTGTGGCCACCCCGCCAGGCAGGTCACACTTTACAGATGAGGAAATGAGGCCCAGAAAACAAACTGTCCTGATAGTCAAGCTCTCCAGGCTTCCCATCACTGCCCGGACCTTGGACAGCAGAAGCACCTAAAAAGTCCCTCAACTCCCCAGGCTGGAATCCAGCATCTATGGGGGGACATTGAACAGGTGAAGAGACCTGCTTGGAGAGACCACAATAGAAGGCCAGGCAAGAAGACGAGTTGGCCCCACATCACCTTTCCCAGCCACCTCCTTCATTGCTTCCTGCAATGCTAGAGGCTGGAAGGCTAATGTCTCATTTTTTCAAACTACCTTCCAGCCAAGGGTAGCCAGGGACACATTCTGGCCAAGGAGATCTAGGTGGGAGTCAGCTAGGAAGGGCTTCACTTCCAAAATAAAAAGACAAAGCCTTCCAAATTAGAGACCTTTGGCCTTTCCACTGCCTTTCTGCCTGGAATGCAAATGTGAGTGCTGGAAGTGTGGCAGCCACTTTGGAACTATGAGGGCAAAAACCCACAAGTTAGGGACAACGGAGTAGAGCCTGTTCTCTGACACTGTCACTGAGCTGCTGCTGCACCAGCCCTAGATTTCTCATCATGTGAGAATGCTAAACCCCTAGTTCTTTCAACACTGGTAACTAAGTTTTCTGTTGGCTGCAGCCTACCTGGGTTTTCATTTCCATCCAATACAGAGCAGCAATGAGTAAGGGTTAAGACCAAAGTCTTAAAATATTAGCGTATAGACACATTCACAGAAAGATAGACAAGATGAAAAGGCAGAGGGCTATGTACCAGATGAAGGAACAAGATAAAACCCCAGAAAAACAACTAAATGAAGTGGAGATAGGCAACCTTCCAGAAAAAGAATTCAGAATAATGATAGTGAAGATGATCCAGCACCTCGGAAAAAGAATGGAGGCAAAGATCGAGAAGATGCAAGAAATGTTTAACAAAGACCTAGAAGAATTTAAAAACAAACAAACAGAGATGAACAATACAATAACTGAAATGAAAACTACACTAGAAAGAATCAATAGCAGAATAACTGAGGCAGAAGAACGGATAAGTGACCTGGAAGACAGAATGGTGGAATTCACTGCTGCGGAACAGACTAAAGAAAAAAGAATGAAAAGAAATGAAGATAGCCTAAGAGACCTCTGGGACAACATTAAACGCAATAACATTCGCATTATAGGGGTCCCAGAAGGAGAAGAGACAAAGAAAGGACCTGAGAAAATATTTGAAGAGATTATAATCGAAAACTTCCCTAACATGGGCAAGAAAATAGCTACCCAAGTCCAGGAAGCACAGCAAGTCCCATACAGGACAAACCCAAGGAGAAACATGCCAAGACACATAGTAATCAAATTGACAAAAATTAAAGACAAAGAAAAATTATTAAAAGCAGCAAGGGAAAAACAACAAATAACATACAAGGGAACTCCCATAAGGTTAACAGCTGATTTCTCAGCAGAAACTCTACAAGCCAGAAGGGAGTGGCATGATATACTTAAAGTGATGAAAGGGAAGAACCTACAACCAAGATTATTCTACCGGGCAAGGATCTCATTCAGATTCGATGGAGAAATCAAAAGCTTTACAGACAAGCAAAAGCTAAGAGAATTCAGCACCACAAAACCAGCTCTACAACAAATGCTAAAGGAACTTTTCTAAGTGGGAAACACAAGAGAAGAAAATGACCTACAAAAACACACCCAAAACAATTAAGAAAATGGTCATAGGAACATACATATCGATAATTACCCTAAACGTGAGTGGATTAAATGCTCCAACCAAAAGACAGGCTTGCTGAATGGATACAAAAACAAGACGCATATATACACTGTCTAGAAGAGAGCCACTTCAGACCTAGAGACACATTCAGACTGAAAGTGAGGGGATGGAAAAAGATATTCCATGCAAATGGAAATCAAAAGAAAGCTGGAGTAGCAATACTCATATCACATAAAATAGACTTTAAAATAAAGAATGTTACAAGAGACAAGGAAGGACACTACATAATGATCAGGGGATCAATCCAAGAAGAAGATATAACAATTCTAAATACATATGCATCCAACATAGGAGCACCTCAATACATAAGGCAATTGCTAACAGCTATAAAAGAGGAAATCGACAGTAACACAGTAATAGTGGGGGACTTTAACACCTCACTTACACCAATGGACAGATCATCCAAAATGAAAATAAAGAAGGAAACAGAAGCTTTAAATGACAAAATAGACCAGATAGATTTAATTGATATTTATAGGATATTCCATCCAAAAAGAGCAGATTACACTTTCTTCTCAAGTGCACACAGAACATTCTCCAGGATCAATCACACCTTGGGTCACAAATCAAGCCTCAGTAAATTTAAGAAAATTGAAATCATATCAAGCATCTTTTCTGACCACAACGCTGTGAGATTAGAAATGAATTACAGGGGAAAAAACGTAGAAAACACAAACACATGGAAGCTAAACAATACGTTACTAAATAACCAAGAGATCACTGAAGAAATCAAAGAGGAAATCAAAAAATACCTAGAGACAAATGACAATGAAAACACGACGATCCAAAACCTATGGGATGCAGCAAAAGCAGTCCTAAGAGGGAAGTTTATAGCTATACAAGCCTACCTCAAGAAACAAGAAAAATCTCAAATAAACAATCTAAACTTACACCTAAAGGAACAAGAGAAAGAAGAACAAACAAAACCCAAAGTTAGAAAAAGAAAGAAATCATTAAGATCAGAGCAGAAATAAATGAAATAGAAACAAAGTAAACAATAGCAAAGATCAATAAAACTAAAAGCTGGTTCTTTGAGAAGATAAACAAATATATATATATATATATATATATATATATATTGGCCTATAGATTAGCAGCTGTATATCCTTGAGCAAGTGGTTTTGTGGTCTAAGAGCCTCCATTTCCTCATCTATTAAATGGGCATAAGTGTACCTACTGCATAGGGTTGTTGGAAGGGTTAAATAGGACACTGAGTGCCCTCAGCCCAGGACAGAGCACACACACACAAAGGCCAGCTGTTATTAGGAAAGGAGCAAAGGGCAGTGAAGAGAAACAGATCCTCTCCCCTCAAGAAAGGACATTTGGAAATGAGGTTCGATCAGGGAAAATTGAACATCAGCTCCTGACAGATCAGTAGCTCCCTGAACCCCCAGACTATGGACTCCCCTCCTCTTTAATTAAAGGCAAACTCAATTAGCTGGCCCACTAGGCAAGGGGGTTGCTTCTCAGTCAGGGCTGGCTGAACACACTGGGGATATGGGAAGGAAACGGCCCCCCCAACACAAACACACCCCCAACTCCAGCCTTCCAAGTCTCTCCTACATCACTCTTCAGAGTTGGGCATTCCACTATTAGGGGTTCACTCCTTTGGATCTAAAGGCTTGAAGGAGCTTGGGTCAGAATCTCTAGGGTGGGACTCAGGGCATGGATCTTTGTACAGTTCCCTGGTGATTCGGGCCAGCACCTTGCTGAAAAGCCATGGCTTTAGAGGCCACTATTGAGGTGTGAATGCCATGGAACATGTCACCTCCTATGCTGTGGTCAGCGCTGGCACCTGGGAGTGGGGAAAGGGAAGGAAAGGAACTCACCACCGGGAGGCCACGCCCCACACCAGACACTGCTGAGCACACGCGGCCCTCACCTCATTTAGTCAGCACAGCAATCCTGTGAAAGGGGGTTATTGCCCCCAGGGGATGAGGGGAAAAGCCTCAGAAAAAGTAAGGGACTTGCCCAAGGTCACACAAGTAATATTGAGGAGCTGGGATGCAAATCCAGGCCTCAGCACTCCGTGGCATAGCCCTGGGCTCTGGTCCCAGCCTTCCCATAACTGGCTCTGTGTCCTGGACACCCCCTCCCCCTCTCAGGCCTTCTATAAAATTCAGGTGTTGAGAGTCGTGATCTTGCATGACCCCAGCAAGTCAGACGCTGCCTGGGACCAAACCCCAGCCCCACCCCTTACAGGTGATCTTGGGCCAGTTTCTTAACCCTGTCGTGCCTCCATTTGTTCATCTGTAAAATGGGGGTAATACCGGTCTCCCCTTCATAGAGTCATGGTGAGAATTAACTGAGCTGGTACCTGGAAAGTGCTTGGAGGGGTTGTGTCCCACACAGAGTGAGAGCCGTCCTGCTTTGACTCCCACCTCAGCCACTCTCTTGGGTGGTGAGACCCCAGACAGGTCCCTTGGAGGGGGTGAGGTAGGCAGCAGGGTTGGGGGTGGCTCAGAGGGGAGGGAGAAATCACCTTCAAACCAATAATAACAGTTTTGATGACGTGACAGTAAAAGGTCTGCCTGAGCCTCAGGCTCCCAGCTCTTTGGCCCCCAGCTGGTCCCTCGAATGCCTGGGCGGATAAATCCCAGCTCCTCACTTCCTGGCCTCTCAAAGAGGCCCTTTGTCTGGCGGGTATCAGAGGCCAGTTCTGACCCCACTAAGGTCCGATCAAACTGTACTGCCGACCCGGGACAAAGGGCCCTCACATGGCCAGAGAGGCCCGGCTCTGCTCAGGACACGCCTGCTGTCCCCCAACTTCCGCAACCCGGGTGGCCCAGGGGGGCCCACGCAAGCAGCCTGCCTCAGATCAGAGGCAGTGGGGACAGAGGCCAAGACCAGCGGGCAGGCAGGGGAGGGCCCTAGATAAGGGGACAGCAGCAAGCCACTCAGCGGGGCTGCTCGTAATCAAAGCCTCCTAAAGTTCCCCATTTGGGCGCCAGAGGGCAGTTTTTTTAAATAAACAAATAAAACGTTCAACGTCCTCTTGGAGCTTCTCATCACCCTCCAGACTAAATGCCAGCTGCTCCCCAGCCCCATGAAGTCGTGCCTGCTGCTGCTTCCCCCTCTGCATCCTCCTCTTAACCAGATCCACTGGGCCCCTCCTCCCTGGGGACTTGGCCCCAGCAGTTCCCTCTGCCTGTGGAACTTTCCTCCACCATGTCCCCATCCTTTGTCCCCGCTTTTCACTCAGGCTTTGCTCAAAGATACATTCCCTGCCCCCTGACCCCCGGCCCCCAACCCTTCTCTGGCACTGTCTCCAGTCCTCCGTCCTTTCCCTCTGGAGCCTGCTGGTCCCCACCTCTCTTGTCAAGGTCACCAACGACTGCCAGTTACTGGGCCCAACGGCCAAGCCCCAGCCCCGTTTTAAGTGACCAGCCAGCAGCATGGACACAGTCTGGACAACACGCTGTCTGCTCTTACTTCTGGGCACCTCGGTCAGCCTTCCTCCTGCTTCGGGGGGCTCGTCCAAAGATGGGAGGTGGTCTCCTTCACCCTCACTCCCTCACGCAGCCCCTGCTTTTAACCACCTTTCTGCTGATGACACCCAAACTCGTACCTCCGGCCCCAACCTGTCGCCAGACCTCCGGGTTCCCACATCCACCCTCGCTTCCAGGAGCCCTCGAGGCTGAACAATGGGCATTTCATAGTCAGCAGGCCGGACCCCCGCCCCAGGCCGCCCTGCCCCCAGCCGCTGGCCGCAGCCTGCCAGCTCCTGCACAAGCACCCCCTTGCTCACCCTCACCCCCTCACAAGGGATGATCCTGCCCCTCCCACCCTCAAAACAGATGCAGAATCGACCACTTCTGCCGCTCCCAAGGCCATCACCATGGATTTTTGCCAGAGCCTCCAAACCGGTCTGTCTGCTCTGCCCCGTCCCCTTCAAAACCCTGCCGTGGCTCCCTTCTCGCTCAGGATAAAAGGCCAGTGAGGGCCTACGTGGCCCTGCACAGCTGCCCTCCCCGCCTTCCGCTGTTACCCTCTGACCCCCGCCCCTGCCCACCCCTCCCCCACTCCAGCACAGGCGTCTCCTCCCCACTCGGGGTCTTTGCATCTGCTGTTCCCTCCTCCTGGACCACCCTTCTCTCAGGTCAGTCCCTCCTCCTATGGGTCTCAGCTTGAATGTCACTGGATCCGAGCAATCTTCCCTGGCAGCCCCTATTAACCACAAAACAACCGTGCCCCCCAGCAGCACCGCATCTCCACCCTTGCTCCACAGCACTGATCACCCACTGGCCTCCCCTGTGTTTGCTGCGCCCCTCACAATAGTTAGGCTCCATGTTAACAGGGACTTCACTGTTTGGGTCAATGCCAGCACCCAGAAGAGTGCCCAGAACATAGTAGGGGCTCCAGAAACTCTTGCTGGGTCAGTGAATGAGCTGTGTATGGAAGGAAAAGTGCAAGTTTGCCTGTGGAGGGGGGATGATGGGGCGGGGGCGGGGCAGGAAGAGATGTTGGCAGAGGAACCGCACAGATGAGACTGAGGCATAAGAGAACGCGGCGTGTTCAAGCGGGTGGGGAGTAGAGTGTGCAGGGTAGAAGGTGGAGGGTCTGAGTCTAGGGCTGGGGAGTTGGGCAAGAGCCTGATCATGAAGGGCATTTGTTCATTTATCCATTCATTTAATATTTATTAAGCCCTATGTGGAGGCTGGCCTTCCACCCATCTAAAGGGAGTGGACTTAACCCTGAAGGTACTTGGGAGCCAATGAGAGACACAGAGCAGGGTCAGTGCATCTCACTGCTGGTCACAATGCACCACACTAGGGAACACAGCAAGCCACTGGGTCTTCCCCCAGGGGGCCTGCTCTGCCAATGTCTTTGCTCCGGGGCAGCCTTTTGGAGGTCTGGGGAGAGCACGCCCACGGAGGTTTCCCCTGGCGAAGCTGCACAGTGACAGTCTCCACGTGAGCCAGCCCATCCATCTGTGACCCTTCCAATGTGCGGGTTCCCACAACCCAGATGGAGGACTTGAACCTCCCAGGCTGAGGGAACCTCTTCCAGAGAAACCAACTCTTTCATTTCCAGGTGGGGCAACTGAGGCTACCAAAAAGAAAGGATTTATTCAAGGTCATACTGCGTGTCAGTCACAATTCTTGTTTACAAGTAACAAGCACCCAATTCAGATGGACTTCTTAAAAAAAGAAGAGGAAAAAGAAGAAGAAGCAGAGAAGGAGGAGGAGGAGGAAGAGGAAGAGGAAGAAGGAGGAGGGGACTTGACTCACATAACCAGGATGTTGAAGGGTGAACTTCAGGTACAGTTGGATCCAGGCCTCAAACAATGGCTGGCTCAGCTTGGGACACACGCCACCTGCCCTGTGAACCAATCATTGGGCCAGAGGTCTGCAGAACCCTCAATGGCCAAGCCTAGGTATAATATGCCTCCCATTAGAGTGGAGGCGAGGTGGAGGGGACCAGTGTCAGCCCCATGTGACACCCCAAAGAAAAATCAGAGTGCTGATCCAAGAAGGGGGGGAACAGAAGCAGGTGTCCACCACACCCAGGAACTCAGTGACCGAACCCAGGCCAGAACCCTGGCCACCTGACTCCAAACCTCCCACCATCCCACCCCCCCCCCCGAATCCTGTCGGCAAGATTAACTAGACATCAGCAAGGGGGGCAGAGGGGGCCAGCGTGGGAGGTGCAGGAGCTGCAGGAAGGGGGCCAGTCGGGAGATCATCTGGCCGAGAGGTAATGAGCCCCTTGACAGAAACTAATCAATCTCCTAACTCCCTAACCCACTTTCCCACTTTGGCATTTTGCTGAGGGAAACATCTGTCACTTGTTCAAGATGAATGATACACCAACACCATTATTAATGTATTTTTAAGTGGTGTTTAGAATCCACTTCATTTTAAATAAAAGAAAACGACATATATCTTTCCCTACTTGTTTAGACCCTCAAGGTGCCAGCACGACATGGCTGCTGCCTAAACGGTGTGACATCTGGGCATGGCCCCCAGCACAGTGCACAGAGCCCAGCCCACCTCAGCCCGATGTGTGGCAGGAGAATGCAACCTCCAGTGAGAGAAACCTAAGGCTGGTGAGGGCGGGTGAGATGACTGATTTCCTCTACAGCTGGCGGGAGTATCAGTGTCATTTTTCTGGAAAGTCGTTTAATAGGACATTTCGGCTCACTCATCTCACTTCTGGGAAGCCCTCTTGAAGATATCACTGGAGATGCGAAACAAAGCTTCGACTGCTGAGGATGTTCATCGTGGCATTGTTTACAACAGAGAGAAATTGGAAATAACCTAAAAGTCCAACCAGAGGAGAACGGTTGTGCAAACTTAAACAGGTCCACTCAATGGAATGGTTTATGTCTATTCAAAAAAAAAAAAAATGTTGCCTACAAAGATTATTGACTTCAGATGATTTGATTGGAAAAAGCAGAAACTGAAGGAAACTCAGGTAAAAGGAGGATTATTTTAAGCATCAGAGGAGTTTCCCAGAATACAACTGCCAGCAGCAAAACTGGACACACCAAACCTGCCAGGTCCACAAGCAGGATATATCTCCCCAACTAGGTCTCTCATCCCTGTTTCTCTCTCACTTCAATTTTCTCTCTCTGCAGACCAGCTTGGTGGTTCCACCCCCAGAGTTTACCAGCTCAGTCACATAGTTATTTGATTCAGTCTTCCCCTCTTCCTGTTGAAAGAAAAATAGACAAGAAGGGAGGGAGGAGAAAGGGTAAAAAGAGAAAAGAGAAAGAAAAAAGAATTCCTAGAAAGTCTCAGCCTGGTCCAATCAGCTGTGCCGGACCAGGAGGGCTACTCACATGACACCAGGCTTCTATCTTTCTTGTTTGGATGGGGTAAGGCAGGGGAAATGATTGCTATCTCAAATAGGAGTACATAATCCAGGGTGGATTCGTTATCCATTGCTGCATAACAAATTATCCCCTTTAAACATTTAGTGATTTAAAGCAGCATTTATTTCACACACTTTCTGAGCGTCAGGAGTTGAGGGGCATCTTAGGTGGGTGCCTCTGACTCAGGGTCTCCCATGAGGTTGACATCAGGTCTTCCGAACGCTTGATGGGACTGGAGGACCCACTTTCAAGTCCACCCGTGTGGCCATTGACAGGAGGCTTCAGTTTCTTGTTGGCTATTGGCTAGAGGCCACAGTTCCACCCCACACAACCCTCTCCATCAGGCTGTTTACAATGGGACAGCTGGCCTTCCCCAGAGCAAATGATCTGAGAGAAAGAGAGAGAGAGAATTACCAGGACTGAAGCTACAGGGTCTTTTCTAACCTAATCTCAGAAATGACCCCATCAATTCTTCCATAACTTATTGGTCACACAAAGTAACCCTGGCACTGTGTTGTGTGGGGGGGGACTACACAAGAGTGTGAACCCCAGGAGGACAGATCAGTGGGGACCACCTATGAGCCTGGCTAATACACACAGAAAAACTCATTCTATAGCAATGGTTTCAGAAGTGGATGTACGATTTTTAATACACGAATCAAGTGGGGTGAACATAGTCCAAAAGAAAACCTTCTTTGTATAATAACTTGCCTTTGGTTATTCCTACTGGGTAAAGAGGACCTGACCAGGCCAGAGCTGAGACTGGACACATCCAGCTCATAGGGCTGAGCCATCCTGTTACCCACATGAGAACTGGGTCACAGGATGGCAGCAGGACCAAGAGTGGTGCTTGGATCCTGCCCTAGGTGGGGTTCAGGCACACATGAGATGGGTCTGGCGGACTAGAGGCAGGCCCCTAAGGGAAGCCAGGAAGGACCGTCAGGAGCCAAAGGAGAAACTCTTCCTAAACTCTTCATAAGAGGAAGCAGAGCGTGGGTGGCAAGCCAGACCCAGCAGCAGGGGTCTCGGGATGGAGGGAGGCGGTTCTGAATTCCTCCTGCCACCTGGTTTCTGGAGCTGCTGCAGTCCAGTCACCAAGCCCAGGAGGAGAAGGCTGTGGGTGAGCAGACAGAGCTGTCGTAGAAGATGGGGGACCCCCCCGCTCAAGAAGCACTCTTCCCCTCACTTACCAGCAAACAGTGAGCTCCTGCAGGGATGGTGGAACTGAGAACCTGTGGGCCAGGGAGGCAGGACCCGGCGGGCTGGGACCCTGATGGAGAAGTTGACGGTAGCAGTGGCAGTGGTGGCTGATGGGGACAGAGGACAACGCGGGTGGCCGCCTATTCCCATTCATAAGCACGGAGGATTCACCCACACACTTCAGAGGGGACAGGAACTCCCCTAAGATGTGGGGTTCCTGCAGGAGAAGGTGGGGGTTGGAGCCAGCAAGATGCAGATACTCACGCTAACGCTGCTAGCGAAGTTTTCACCATTTACCATCCTTAGAACCCCAGGGCCGGGGAAAGCGTGGTGGAAATCTAGGCCAAACCCCACCCGAGGCTGGAATCCCTGTCCCCACATCTCCACCAGGCTTGACCACTCCCAGCAACGGTGGGCTCACGACTCCATCAGGACATTCATTCCGTAATCAGACAGCTGTGACACATCGAAAGTTCATTCTGAAATCTGAAACAACATCTCTCTCCCTATGGGTCCCTCTGATTGTCCCTAGTTCTGCCTTCTGGTGCCTCAGAAAACCAATCAGCAACCACTTCCCCGGATGGTCCCATGGCCGGTCATCCTCTTCAGTGTTCAGGTCTGCTCTCCCAAGCACATCGTAGGCCATCAAGACTGCAGCAGGAGGGGACTTCCCTGGTGGTCCAGTGGTTAAGACTTCGCCTTCCAATGCAGGGGGTGAGGGTTCGAGCCCTGATCAGGGAGCTGAGACCCCACGTGCCTCGTGGCCAAAAAAACCAAAACATAAAACAGAAGCAATATTGTAACAAATTAAATAAAGACTTTAAAAAAATGGTCCACATCAAAAAAAATCAAAAAAAAAAAAAAAAAAGACTGCAGCAGGAGCCAAACTGAATCCCACCACACACCCATTAGAATGGCTACTATTAAAAAGACCGACCATGCCAAGTGTCGGTGAGGTTGTGAAGCACCAGGAACTCTTGTACACTGCTGGTGCGAATGTAAAATGGTACAACCACTTTGGAAAACAGTCCGCCCTTCCAAGTCCCCCAGACCTTCCATTGCTAGGTATTTACCCAGGAGAAATGAAATATATGTCCACACAGAGACTGGTACATAAATATCCCTAGCAGCTTTATTTGTAATAGTCTAAAATGAGAAACAACCCATATGTCCATCCAAAGGTGAATGGAACACAAACTGTGGTGTAGCCAATACGATAGAATACTACTCAGCAGTAAAAGGAACGCAGGACCCTCTGGATGAATCTCGAAAAGATTACACTGACTGAAGGAAGCTAGACACAAAAGACTGCATACTGTATGGTTTCATTGATGTAAACTTCTAGAAAAGGCAAAGTGATCTATAGTGACAGAAAACAGATCAGGGCTTGCCTGAGAATGGGAGTGGAGGGAGGGAAGGGTGGCTAAGGGGAAGGAGAAAACTTTCCCAGGTGATGGGGATGTCAGGGGTGATTGTGGTGGTGCCCTCGCCAGTGTATGCACCTGTCAGAACTCTCCGAAGTGTAGGCTTTCAATACAGCAAGTTGTACACATGAAATAGGCACAATGTGTTTTAAGTTGTTTCTTAAAAACTCGAACACACGATCCCTTAATTGAGTGATTTACCAAACTGAGGCCAAGCTGGAGGCCTCCTGGGTCTGCTTTGACGAGCCCTTTGTAAGTAGCTCATGGATGCGCCTGAGCGATGCTTACTGGGCACCATCTCCTTGGCAGGTTTAGACCTCGTTAATCCGTGACTCTGGAAACTGGCTTCCCATACCCACCAACGGTCATTCGGCAAGTTCATGGCAGAGCCAGGAGTTAAGCGCAGCTCTCCGGATTCCCAGGCCCTTCTCTTCCCCATGGCGTAAGGAGAAATAGAAGCACATGGACTGCTTCATGGTTCTCCAAGCTGCTTGACATCTGTAATCTCATTTCCTGGATTAATCCCATTTAACACAGTCGAGTGTGTAATGGATAAGATGGTGCTGGGAGGACAGACAGCTTGTCTATTTATGGTAGGCGTCTATTCTGATGGCTCAGGGCCCAGGCCAGGCCAATTGTTAGATATCTTGAATAACCCTCCTGGGTTAAGCATTCTGGGCTTTGGAGTCAGACAGAACTGGGCTGGAATCCAAGCACTACCATTTACTAGTGGAAGACCTCGAGCAAACCATTTAACCCCTCTGAGCCTCAGTTTCCTCCTCTGTAAAATGGGAATAATAGCAATAACTGCCTCATAATGCTGCAGGGAGGATTAAATGGGATAGCAGCAACCAGCTCATAGTAAACACTCAGTCTGGCAGCTGTCATTACAGCTATTACTACTATCAATCCTCACAATACTCTTATGAAGTAGGTCCCATTATTATCCCCATTTTACAGATAAAGAAACTGAGGCTCAGAGATGTAAAGCGATTCACCCAAATGACCCAGCAAATAAGTGGCAGAGCCAGGATTTGACCTCAAGTCCCCTGTATGGCTCCAAAGCCAACTCTGGATCCTCAGCATCACACTGCCACCTCTCAGGTGCAGCGGGATTCTCAGATAGGAAGGTATAATCAAAAAGTCCCCTCAAAGCCCACTGGTTACAGTTAGAGCTGAAGGAAGCCGAGGCCTGGCCAAACTGGTGTGACCGAGGTCAGGTCAAGAGTCCCCTCTCCGGACTCTGGGCTTTGCCACTTAGAAAAGCAGGATGGGGAACTTCCCTGGTGGTCCAATGGCTAAGACTCCGTGCTCCCAATGCAGGGGACCCGGGTTCGATCCCTGGTCAGGGAACTAGATCCCGCATGCATGCCACAACTAACTGTTCGCATATCGCAACTAAAGATCCCGCACGTGGCAGCAGAGGTCCTGCGTGCCACAACTAAGACCCGGCGCAGCCAAAATAAATAAATAAATAAATAAATAGAAAAGCAGGACGGCACAGAGAACAGAGACCATGAGGAAGGGCGCGCCCCCAACTCCAACACATCCCTGAGAGCAACCAGGCCTGCTCTGTTCATCAACGTCCAGAGTCATCAGAGTCTGAACCTCAAACTGTAACAGGGTCAGCGTGTGACCCTGTGCAGGTCCCCAAGCAACTGAGAGCCCTATACCCAGCCATAAGCCAAGAACACTGGACAAGATGACAGCTCAGACCATCTTAGTTTCCAAAGTGCCGGGAATGCCTGGGATGCAGAGGATACCCAACTCCAGGTGGGCTGGGGGCTTTGAAGGTACAAAGGGGGTGTCCAAAGGAGAGCCCACTGGAGCAAGATTTTGGCCCCAGCATGGGGTCACCGTTGATGCAAACAGGCAGCCTGGGGAAGGGGGCGGAACAATGGCTTTGGAGACAGCAGACCTGGATCCAAATTCCATTCTGCTATTCACCCGCAGCCTGGCCATTTCACTGCCTGTCTCTGAGCCTCAGTATCTTCATCCACAAAATGGAGACAATCACACCAGCTTTATAGGGTTGTGTGGCATTTAAAGAAAATCATTTATCTGAAGCACCGGTAAATAATAAATGGTGGCTGCCTTAATCACTGTTTCCCACCTTCACCAGCAGAAGTGACATTCACGCAGCTCCCAAAGGTTGCAGGGAGCAACCCTGCATGCTCAGCCAGTGCCCGCCCAGAGGACAGTGACTCCGGACTGGCACCTCCGCAATGGACACCGCCGCCCACCACGCTCAGTCACAGAACTGAGTGCAAACTCACCCTCGCACACAGCGACCCAACCTGAGCATGTGCACACACGGTCTTTACCAGGATTTCCCAACGGGAGGAGACATTTCCTCACGTCTGTGACTGGGTTGATGGAGGAGGCCGTGACCTTGGTGCTGCTTCTGTAGGTTTCTCAGCAAGCCAGGGGGTCCCTAGCACAGCCTGCAGCACCAGGGGATCTGGAGAGAGGAGAACCCAGGGTCCCGGGGAGGAGGAAAAGGCTTCCTGCCCGGCTCACCCTCCTTCCGGGCTGTGATTGTGTCTGACCAGCCCTGGAGTCGACCAGTGAGTGTGTGAGTCCCCAGGAGGCCAGGATGGGGGCGTCCTAGCGGGAAGAAGCCTAGATAGATAGTCTCGCGGCGGGGGGGAAGGGGGGGTCATTGTGACAGGATGGTACAGTGGTTACACCAGGGAGTTTTGGAGCAGGAGAGCCCTGCTTTGTCCCCCAGCTGTGCCATGTATTAGCTGTGTGACCCTGGACAAGTTACTTAACCTCTCTGGACCTTAGCTGTCCACCTATCAAATGGACATGATAATATTAGTGGGATAATATTACATGGTAGAAATACTGGGAGTAGGGATGTGGGGAAGAGTTAAATGACATCACACACGTCCCTAGACACAGTAAGCACTCAGAGGTGTGAGTCATTTTTATCAAGGGTCCAGGAGCAGGAAATTGCCTATAGATATCGGGTATCCCATGGATTGCAAAGTGGCAGCTCACAAGCCCAAATGCAGCCCACAAATGGCCTTTGTTTGGCCCACATGGTGTCTTTCTTTTTAAAGGTTTGCCAACACTTAATAATCAGATTTCACATCAAAATCTGAATTTTCTGCTTCTCTTGAAAAGTTCAAACATTGGCAATCCTAGGCCCGCTTTCCCACCTGGCAAGTACCAGCCAGAGCTGAGCAGCCACTGCCCAGCTCACTCCAGTGCTTCCTAGGTCCAGCCGCCTCTCCTGCTCCCTGCCCTGCCCTGTGGGCCCTGGAGGTTGTACCCCTTGTCCTGGCCCTGCGCCTTCACGATGCCACACAGGGAAATAGGGATCTAGAGGGGGCAGAAACCCAGCCGGGGTCACATAGCAAGTCAGTGGCAGAGCTGGAATTAGGACTCAGGGGGCCGGATTCCCAATCCCCCCGAGCACTTGTGAGATGCTAACGAGAAATTGGCAGTGCCCCCAAAGCTCCTGCATCTACAGCCCTTACTGGAGAGATAGGATCATCACTGGGCATGGTTACTTTGCTAAGCCTTAATTTCTTCATCTGTAAAATGGGATAATAGTCCCTTCCTCAGGGTGATTGTGAGGACAAAATGAATTTTTTAAAGTAGGGATCTTAGAGCAGCACCCAGCACACAGTGACTGGCTGATAAGTAGCAGCTATCATCACTGTTATCAATATATCCTGGCCTGCGTGATGCATGCACACCATCTCATTGCTTCCTCTAACCAGCTGTGATGTCACTCTGCTTAGCCCCATCTGACAGATGAGAAAACTGAGGCCCAGAGGAGGGGCGTGAGACTCACACAGCCCATGAATGATGGAGCCAGCATCTGGAATTCCAACCCAAGTTCAAGCCAGGACAGTCTGGCTCCAAACTACCACCTCTCCCCATGCATCAGAAGCCTCTACAGAGTCCACATATAATGATTGAGGGCCTACTATGTGCCAAGCCCTATTGCAGACACCAGGGATAAAGTGGGGAATCCAACAGATGAGCAGGGGTGGGGCCATAAACAATAAACATATCACTCAGGCTCTGGCAGTGGTAGATGCCAGGAAGAAAAAATAGGAGAATATTAGAGAGTGCCTGGATGGGCACAGTGGGTGCCTGAGCCAGAGCAGTCAGGGCAGGCTGCCCCAGGGAGGTGACATTAAATAGGGACCTGAAGGCTGAGCAGGAACCAACCAGGCATCAACTGGGCAGAAGGCTCCAGACTGGGCCAAGGCTTGCGTTCTCCAGACACGGGAGGAAGGCCAGTATGGCTGGAGCAGGAGGAAGAAGGCATAGAGTCAGACAGGTAGGTGGTGGCCGGAGTACTGAGCAATAGAGCATCTGGTTTAAACATAACAACCCCCTCCGCCCTTCATCCAGGGCACGCCATGTGCCAGGCACTGTGCTGAGACCTTTGCCTGCGATGCCTCCTTCCATCCTCCCCAGGCACCCGTGAGCTACAGCTCATTGTCCTGTTTGCCAGGTGATGACACTGAGGTTCAGAGAGAGGCAGGGACTTGCCTGGGGCCACCCCGTAGAGGAGATGGGTGCAGGCCTGGAGTTCCCATCTGGACTCTAAGCCAGGCTGTCTCCACGTGCCACCTGCTGGGAGCAGGCTCAGGTGTCAGCCTGGCCTTGATGTGATCAGAACAGGGATCAAAGGGTCACCTCCCAGCCTAGCAGGGCTCTTCCTGGAGCAATAAGGCTTTTACGGTTCCCATCCCTGGCAACACCAAGCTTCCAGCCCACGGGCAGGGACACACACAGCACACACACTCACGTGCCTATGCGTGCGCACACATACACAGCAGCCCAGCCAGGGAGAAGGGCTGGGAAGAGGGCAAGAGATGGTCAGGAGGAAACAGTGCTCTCCATACGTAATGAGCTTCCAGGCACCCGGTGGCTGTGGGCAGGTCCCCCCGAGCTCCTCATCTCATTGAGGGGTGCAAGTCATCACTCAGGCCGGAAGCCTGGGAAGCATCCCAAACTCTCACCTTTCCTACGCTCCCCGCTTCTAGCCTGCTACAAAGCCCATCCTAGTTCCCGCATCCATCCTTGTCTCCTACCTGGGCTCGAAAGGCAAGCATCTCTCCTGCTTTCACATCCTCTCATTCCACTGCCACTCCCCCTTAAGCTGGAGAACCAAGGGCAAGACAGTGGTGGCCGCTCCTGAGGACTTGGGGCTGGGCAAACCTGTTTAAAGGAAGACCAGAGCATTAGTACAGTGATGTCACCAGCCCTGGCCTGCTGATGGACACCAGCGTCAGCCTTTGAGACACACACATACACACACACACACACACACACACACACACACACACAGACCTTGAGTTCTCATTTCATGGCTATCAGGTTGCAGTGACTGCTCCAAGACAAAACAGGAAATCCCACGACGGAGCCAGCCAGATGGGGTGAGGGTCGAGAATCTGAAACCCCCTCTGCTCTCCACGATCACCCCCTCCCCACCCACCCCCACTCCTTGGGGAGGAGCTCACCCCCCGACACCCCAGGCATGGACAGAGCCCAGTCTTGGACTTAGGGCCCCGAATTCCTGCGCTATGCAAGCTCCCTGCCCCACACGGGGCCTCCTGTATCCATTGGTAAGGCCCAGGTGGATGACCCCGAGGGTCCTCCCAGTCGAGGAAGTCCACCTCTTACCGGCATTTGGTTCCCAGACCCAGTGGCTGGGAGTCTCCCGAAGCCCAGTGTGCAGTCAGCAGGCAAGCCAGCAGGGAGCGCACACGCCTCGTTAATGGGAGATGGAGGAGCCCAGCCCTGGAAGGACCCTGGAAACAGTGAGTCCCTACTTGTACCCCCCTCCCATTCTGGTTTTCAAAGGGCTCCCCACAGTCTCGGGACCAGGCCTCTGTGCCTTTGCACACGTAGTCCCCCCTGCCGGCCTGTTCTGACCTCCTTGCCTATGAAACTGAGTGAAGCATCTCACCTCTCAGATGGGGAAGCCTGTCCCTGCTCCTCTGAGCAACCGCCTCTCTCTGACTTGCTTTATCTGGATCCTCAGGGCCTGTTGCATATCTGTCCTAAACAGAGGTCGATGCATTAGTGGATGGAGGGATGGATGGAAGAAAACCAGCTACAAGCAGCCCACGTAGTTCTCCAAAATCAAATAGTATGACATGGAAAAGCCCTGGGGAGGAAATCACTTTAGGAAATAAAACACTTACTGAAGTCTAAGGAACTGACACTTGGATGGACACGTGTGCCTGGTATAACGATCTTATTAAATCCTTACGAAACTCCTTTGGAGCAGGTAATAATACCCCCATTTTACAGAGGAGGAACTGAAGCTTAAAGGGAACAAGTACATTGCCCAAGATAACCCAGAACATATGTGCAAGAAGCAGGATTTGAACTCAAATCTGTTTCACTCTTCATCTTGCTATTACCCAAACGTCAGCTCTGGGCTCACGCCCTCCTGACTCCCCAGCAGTGTCCTCTGGGTGATTCCAAGAAGCAGACAAACATAGACAGGCCTCGAATGGACTGGCAGCCCTTGTCCTAGTTTTCACTAATTCTATCCTGACTCTCAACCTATCCCAAATTCTAGAGAGCCTAATTCTGACCCCACCAGTAAAAGCTAACATCTACAAACAGCTTACTATGTGCCAAGCACTTTGGATGCAAAATTTGTGATCCTCACCAAAACCTGATATGAGGCATATTACCCCTCTTTTACAGATGAGGAAACTGAGATTTCAAGAGGTGAAATGATTATCCAAGGTCACACAGCTAATAGGTGGCAGAGGCAGGATTCAAACCCAGGGTGTCTGTTTCCATGGCCCAAGCTCTTAACCATTACTTAAACTCACTCGTTCTCCCATCCTCCAGCAGACACTCCAAAGGTCCTCTCTTGGCCAAGCCTCTACTGGACTCATCCTGAAAAGGTATGACCTTCCTCAGCCCCCCCCACAACAATCAGAGTCCAGTCCACAGCCCCAAACCCTGGCTTCAGTTTGGCTTTCTGGGATTATCATCCAAAGAGGAGGAGTTTTGATGAAACTAAAATGAACACCTCTTCCCCTCTCCAGAAGCATTGGGGCCCCCAGACACTTGTCCTAAACTGGGCTCTAAGTCACACATGTCCTGGCTCTGCCACTGAATCTCTCTGGGCTTGGGAGGGTCCTTTAATAGCTGTAAGCCTCCGTTTTCTCATCGGTAAAATGAGATAGTAGGATCAGGATCTCAGGGCTACAGCGGGGGCTCCTGGCACATTCAGGGGCTCACCCTATGCTAGTTCCCTTCCCTTGAAGCTCCTAAGGCTGATCTAAAGACCCAGCCATGGGAGACCTCCCATTTATTCACACATGCATTCAGTCAACCTCTGGGCACAGCTGATTTGTGCTGGGCTCTATGCTCTGTGACCTTGGGCGAGTCACTTCACCTGTCTGTGCTTCCACTGATCATCTGTAAAGTGGGGATGAATGTGGCACCTGCCTCCAGGGTTGTCGGGAGAACTAGAAATCATGCAGGTGAAGTCTTAGCACAGTACCTGGCACATAGGAAGAGCTCAGTGGTGGAAGCTATTTGGATATTATTGAGGAGTTTTCAAAGTCTGAATGAGGGAAGCAACAGCTAATCAAATAACTGTCATACAACGGGATCACTGCTAATACCAGGAAAAACTGGGTGCTGTGGGGACACAGGGGATGAGGCAACCAGCCCTGACTGGGGAAATCAGGGAAGGCTATGCAGAGGAGGTGCTGTTTGGAGGATAAGGAGAATTTCACCACGAGAATGGGGGAAGCATTCCTGGCAGGGGAACAGCAGTTGCAGAAGCTCAGAGGCTCTTGGAGGGATAAGCAGATGTTCAATGAAGAGATGCTTGTGTCTGGGGAAGTTTGAGGACGTGGAGCTGGGAGATGATGGTGAACCACATCATTGACCTGTCTGGGGGATTGGGACTCTCTCCTGGGGCAAGGAGCCAGAGAGAGACAAGATCCAGTCATCTTTGAGAAAGATGTTCCAGATGGTGGCAGGGTCTAGGAGGATGGTGCAGGGCAGGGCAGAAGGCAGAGACTGATAAGGCTGTTCCTGAGGAGGGAGGGGGAGAATGAAGGAGAGGAGGAGGGGTTAGCGGTTGGAGAAACTTCAGACTCCAAGCTCCCAAGACCTCTGCCAGGAAGGAGGGGCTGAAGCAAGGTGAGGGCCAGGGGCGACCACCTCCCCAGTCAGCCAGGACCAGAGCTGAGGCCGGGGTCAGGAGGGGGGCTGCCAGCACACTGAGTCACTCACTCCACTTATTGGATTTCTGAGAAATTGGTCCCCTCCCCCATGCCCCAGCAGCCAAGGCCGCTCCATTAAAGTGGCTTTGTCAGTCAGCCCAGGAGAAAGAACCAGGTACTGAGCAGGAATGGGCTGGGCACCAAGGGGAGAGATACATGACCCTGGGAATTCTCAGAATGGCCATGGAAGGGCTGGTGCTCAGGGCTGATCATACAGGAGGCAGGAGGGGACATGGTTAGGGGCAAAGGGGCTGGAGCTGGCAGCCTGCTTCAAATCCCTGCTCAGCCTTTAAAGGCTGTGTGACCTGGGGTCACTTCCTTAGCCTCTTTGTGCCTCAAATGGGATCCCCATAGCGTCTACTCAAGACAGAGGGTTGTTCTGAGGATTACTAAATAAAATCTGTCAACGACTGGCCATGCTGCGGTCTCTGGGTGAGGGTTGGGTGCTACTGTTACTGTGGAGAGTGGGGTTATCTAATGCCCTCCAACTGCCTCAACCCTCAGCTTTCAAAGACTCCCCAAGATAAAATCCACGCTTCTTGGATGTACCCTGTTCCCTCACCAGCCCATCCCCCCTCCTTGTCTATACTGGTGCTCCTGCCAGGATGCCCTCACTTCGTCCCCTTGTCTCTCTGATAGGCTCCTCTTGTTTCCACAGTAGGTCTCCACTGAGAGATGCTGTCCTCTTGTTTGGGACGCCCCTCCTGCACCCCTCCATCCCCTGCCATCAGGAATGGCTCTCTCCTCTGGGCTCCCACTCAGAGCTCTGGCTAATATCTGCCATTTATGGTTTACAGGTCTGCTCCCTTACAAGGAGAGGGGGGATTGTGTCTGAATGCCAGGGCCCAACACACCTGTGGGCCTCAGCTAATAGTGGGTGACTGAATGAGCGTATAAGCACCAGCCAGCGCCGACGTAAGCTACCGTGTATGAAGCATCTCCTCTGAGACTCGATCCTCATAAGTGTCTTGTGAAGTGGGAGCATTACGATGCCTACCTCACAGGTGAGGAAACCGAGGCTCAAGGCTGAGGGACTGTCCAAGGCCGCCCAGGAAAGGAGGGACAAAGCAAAGATGAGAATTCGGGTCTGTCCCGCCCCACCTCAACCCAGAGGTTGACCTCAAGTTCTCTCTCCTCCGTCTCCCTAAACCCCTCCTCTCTGTAGTTGACAAAACACACTGACAGGCATTACCTCCTTTTTGGGAGAAGCCGCGTAGTACCAAAGACTGCACTTCCAGCTCTGACTGCCGGGTTTCCTGGCTGTGGACCCTGAGCAGGTTATAAGTGAGGAAGTGAGAGGAACGGTCTGCTTGCCCAGGGTCATGGTGAGAATCAAGGCCGGCACACAGAGCAGGCGGCACCATGCTAGGCTCCCCAGGTGGGAGCTCGTGTTTTATTACTGATCTGCATAATAGTCAGCTCAGATGGACATTCCTCCCATTTTACAGATAAAGAAACTGAGTTTCCAAATGCTGAAATGACTAGCCCAGCTCACAGATATAGTAAACGACTCAACAGAGTCAGAGGCTCAAACCACTGCTTTCAGCACCAGACCTAGCACCTTCCCCTAGATCACTCCCGAAACAGTTCTCACCCCTCAGTAACCTAAAGGTGTCAAGGGCCCAGTCCAAGTGACAAGAGCCAACATTTACTGGGCACTTACCCTGTCCCCGTTCTAAGCCCTTGTATTAACTCACGTAATCTCACAACAGCCCTAACGTGGGTGTTATGATTATCCCGTTTACAGATGTGAAACTGAGGCACGGATGGCTTGAGTGACCTCCCCAAGGTCACAATGACACTAAGAGGCTGGAACAGGAATTAGAAGGCAGGCAGCCTGACCCCAGGTCCAGCCGCAGGTTGGGCGTGAGGTCAGGTAAATGCGAGGTTATAGGTAAATCATCCAGAGACCAGACCCACAGTCAGTGCAGGAGGGTGCAGACCCGGAATCCAAACCTGAGGGCCTCCCCTGCACCACCGCCCTCCGCTTACCTGTGGATCCGGGCACTCCGTAGTGGGCGGGGCAGGGCGGTGTACCTCCCATCCCCGTTCGCGACCTGGGGGCTGCCCCCATCCCCACCCCGGCTAAGGTTAAGCTGCACCCGGCGGGTCCCAAGGGCTCCCCCGGGAGCGCCCGGGAAGCAACGGCAGTCGTTTCATTAGCTACTTGGCCGCCGGCCCGCAGCGCCCGGGAGCGAGGAGGGGCCCAGAGCCTGGGGCCCTTCCCGGCCTGGCTGCTCCTCCCGGCTCCAGTATCCCCTCCCCGGGGACACGTCGCCATCCATCCCCTCGGCGCAGCCGGGCTCCGTGCCAGGCCCTGCGTTGGTCCTGAAGACTCAGCCCTGACCCAGCGGCTCAGCGCACAGTTACCACCGCGCGGAGGATGCCCTTCAACCAGGAGATTAATGAAAATAACAGCTCACGTTGGGGCCACGCTTCCAGTACTCAGTGTTGAGAAGGCTTCACATACATTAACTCCTGCGATCTTCCCCCACAGCACTCAGAGGAAATGCTACAGTTTCTCCATTTGACTGTCGAGGAAATTGAGGCCCAAGGACATGCACTGTTAAGTGGTGGACACCCACTTTCTGGAAGTTGCCACGCTGAAGAAGGAGAGCAGCCTTCTCATTTACTGAGCACCGACTTCATTGTAAACCTCACCACTCTCACTGTATATCAAAGAAAGTTCATGAGCTGCCCTGCTTTTTGCCTGTTAAATTAGGGAGGTGGATACAACCGGAGTGTTACCACCCCATCTTCTCAGGAGAGGGTGGGCGTGGGGTAAATCTGGGCTTTGAATTTGGAGCAAGCAGCATTTTTGCATCCAGACCACATGCCTCCCTGTGCTGAGGCCTCTGCAGGAGGCCATGTGGGCACTGGCAGAGAGATATTAGGAGAGGCTCCCTAGAAGAGATGATAATTGGACTGGGTCTTGACGAATGAGTAGGAGTTCCCAAGAGGGCAGCATGCTGCAAAGGTCAGAATCCCTAAGGACAAGTCCTGACTTTCCCTCTTAATTGCCGGGTGACTTTCACAAAATCTGTTCACCTCTCTGAGCCTCAGTTTCTTCATCGGCAAAATGGGAATAATAGTCCTGAGGTTGTCAGGATTGAGTGAGATCATGGAAGTATAAGTGCTTGGTCAGCTGTCACTAGGGGAGTAAGAGGGTATGCTGGACGGCTGACCACCTGCTGGGTCTTGTATGCTGCCCGGAGGGCTTATCAGTTCCTCGTGGAAATGATTCTCTGCTCATGAAAAAAAAAAAGGAGCTAAATGATATCCCTGTTCTACCAATGAGGAAACTGAGGCTCAGTGAGGTTAAAGAACTGACCCAAGAAAACACAGCTGTGACTGGAAGAGTCAGTTTTTGAACCAAGATTCGCCTGACCACAAAGACCATCGCCGTTTCACTGTATCAGCGCTAGTGGCTGCCCTGCACCCCATGGGTCCATCCGTCACAATTAAGCTTTTTCTCACCATTTCACACTAAAGCAGTTTTCAGTTTTGCATTCTTATAAATAACGTTCAACTGAACATGTTTGTGCACAAACATTTGCCATAGTTTACATTATTTCCCAAGACTGATCCTCAAATAAGGTTATGGGAGGTAGGAACATTATAATAGCTTTTGATAAATGTTTTCAAGTTACTTTCAAAAGGGTCACCATTTTGCAATCCCACCTGCAACCGAAGAGACAGGTTGTCACTGGATTCTCACCAGTTTGTTTTTTAATCTCCCAAATGTCCAAGATGAAATATGGTATCACATAGATGTGTTGGCATTATTATTATTATTATTATTATTATTACCAATAAAGTGGAGTATTTTTAAGGGCTGTAAATTTAACAGGATGTGTATCAGAAGTCATGGGCCCTGGGGAGGGACTGGAGTCAGGTGTGAAGGCACCCAAAGCAGAGAATGTTCGTTTCTGGTTGAAGGATTGTGAAAAGGAATGCATGGCCAGGGTGATCAGGGGTTTCTGGAGCCTGGGAACAGGCTTTAGCACTGGCTCTTTCCTCTTTCTGGAGCACTCCTTCCTGGCTCCTCACTAGCCGGGCTTTCAGCTCCACGGTCATTTCCTCAGAGAGCTCCCCCGTGACCCCCTCCATCACAAGGTGCTGTCCTCCCAGTGTCTCCCTGGTTTGTTCTCTTCACAGCCCTCAGCATACATGAAATGCTTATTCATTTATTTCCCAGGCTGTTTTCTGCCTCTGCCTCTAGAATGTGAGCCCCTTGAGAAGAGGGTTTCTGCTTCTTCACCCAGTGCTTGTATCCCGTGCCTGAAGCGATGTTTTTAATGAATTACTTAAATGTTTCTATTTCTGGGTCATCTTACCATCCAGCAGTGCTATTCCTGTCGGCATCACTTTGCCCAGAAGTGAACCGACCCATCTTCTTGCATCCTGCTTCCCCATCTGCCCCGAACACCACTCGCACCCAACCCCATCCCATCTGCCCCCAACACCACTACACCCCACCCCGCCCCATCTGCCCCCAACACCACTAAACCCCCACCCAGCCCCATCTGCCCCCAACAGCACTACACCCCACCCCGCCCCATCTGCCCCCAACACCACTACACCCCACCCCGCCCCATCTGCCCCCAACACCTCTACACCCACACCCCACCCCATCTGCCCCCAACACCACTACACCCCCCCACCCCACCCCATCTGCCCCCAACACCACTACACCCCCACCCCACCCCATCTGCCCCCAACACCACTACACCCCACCCCACCCCATCTGCCCCCAACACCACTACACCCTCACCCTGTCCCATCTGCCCCCAACACCTCTACACCCACACCCCACCCCATCTGCCCCCAACACCACTACACCCCAACCCCACCCCATCTGTCCCCAACACCACTACACCCCCACCCCATCCCATCTGCCCCCAACACCACTACACCCCCACCCCATCTGCCCCCAACACCACTACACCCCCACCCCACCCCATCTGCCCCCAACACCACTACACCCCCACCCCACCCCATCTGCCCTCAACACCACTACACCCCCACCCCACCCCATCTGCCCCCAACACCACTACACCCCCACCCCATCCCATCTGCCCCCAACACCACTGCACCCCCCCATCTGCCCCCAACACCATTACACCCCCACCCCACCCCCATCTGCCACCTCACCACTTACCTGAGGCATTGTGTCCATAGCAGCCTTTCCTGAAGTCCTTACACCACTGTGTTCTCACCCTCTTCCCTCTGTAGGACTCTTCTTCCTGGGTGTCAGGGCTCCCCTTCCTTAGGACTGCACCTCAGAATTCCATTCCCCTCACTGTGTCCGATGGAACAAGTTCACTCTCTCCTGTGACCAGCCTCTGGTGACCCACTAACATCCCTGCTCCCGGAAGGGCCACCCACTCCAGGTCCCCTTGGAGCAGCAGGCTAGGAAAGCTGGCAGAGGCGTTCCAGGGTCCACTGTCCCCTTCTCCCTCCCCCCACTGGGCTCTGTACAGGGATGGAAGTTATCTAGAATTTTAACTCCCCATGAGATGAATTATGCCATGACCACCCCACACCCAGCCTCAGAATCAGAGCCAGAACTGGTATAGACTGCATGGGTTTTGGTTTTTTTTTTTGCATGGGTTTTAATAATATTTTTTTCTCTGTGTTCTCAAACCATATCAGTCTACCATAACCTTCACATAATAGTATTTCTCCTTTGGAGTCTCCAAGGAACCTCCTATGTGTGCAGGAGTTGTCTCCTTGATTCCAAATGGCAGGTGCCATCTTCCCTCTTGCCAGTTCCCCTGTGGGCAAGGCCCCAGTGACCCGCCGGTATGCCAGAAGCCACCATGGCGACTCTTGCCAACTCCACAGAGATCACCAGCCAGTACTTTTTGGCTGAGCCGGAGTTAAGATGACGGCCTCAGGGGCTCAGGGTGAGGGGATCTGTGGGGTTCAAATGAGTTTCCATATTCAGAGGGAGAAAAGACTGTTACCTTTAAGAAACAGGTTGACCTGAATGAGTGGTTTTAACTGTAAGGCAAAGCAAAGGAGTGATTTGCTGCTAATGAGTATTGATTACAGAGAAGAAGCGGGTTAATTGAGTGAGTTGGGAAGTTGGTTGCTAAGGTAACATCTCACTTGGAATAAAATCATCTCAGTGAGTGCAAACTGTATCTGGATAAGGACCAGAGGTGCAGCTGAATCCTTCCTGGTTTTGGATCAAGAATATGAACATCGAAACATTGGAAAGTGCTGGAGAAGGGAATTTTAACCAAGGCTAATTCCTTTCTACCAAGAAGGTATATGCACATGAGCTGGAGAACAGAAGCCCTTGTCTTTTCTGGATCTCTTTGTCCACAAGATGCAGGAGAGAAAACGGGGGCACCTCTCTATGTCGAGTGGGCAGGACGTCAACTTTCCACTGGAAATAGTGGAAGTGAGAAAAAGGAACTATTTTCCTGAGATTTAAAAGTCAAAGTTTATTTGCATAGAAGTTGATCACAGTTGAGCTTAGGAGAAAGGTGACAGTTTATGCCTAAGGTTTATATTTCTTTACATTTTGCTCTATATTCGATCCTTTTAAATGCTGAAAACCAGCCACTGGAAAGATCAGAGCAAAGCTGACATCCCAATCTAGCAAATATTCAATAACTGGAGGCATGTGTTTTGTTTATTAACTTTACTCTTTATGTCTTATTTTCGTATCATTAGCTTTCCTTCACCCTGGTCTCCTCAATTGTTTTTACCCTATTATATGCATATATAATTTGGTAAGCCACTTCAAATTCTTTTTGAAACGAGTCTAAAGAAATAAAATCTGTCATTTCTGTAAGGTGTTGTAACAATGTACATTTGAATAGACAAACCAAAGAAACCTAATCTCAAGGTTTATATCCCACTTCTTAGTTATCCCCACCTGGAGAAGTCCTTCCTGACACGCCTGTTACGGTGCTCACGTGATGGCAATGAATGGAACCCCGGAGTTAATATCTAAAAAGAGATGATAGACCTCCATTTGCAACTAGCAAGGGAATGAAACTGTCACAGCCTGTAAAAATGAAGAAAATGATTATTTTTTTGAATGGGCCGTGTCTCGCTCTAGCCTCTGCAGAAAAGTTAACAAAAAAATAACTGGTATAAATCTGTGTGAATTGACATGCATGAGGTGCAATTCAATTATGACCATCGAAGTCCTGCTGGATTATCACACTCCAGACTGTGAGCACCTGTTCTCCTTTCCTCTGAGGATAGAGCAAAAAGCAGGAGGGTGACCTCCTTGTGTAAGAATTCTTAATGCATACACAAGATTTGAAATAACTTCATTGTTTTTATTGTCACACACCACACTTATTACCTTGGTGATAAAAATTCCAGCTATTTCTCCATGTACACATGCAAACATCTTTTTCTAACAAATTGGAGGTATATATTGTACCTTTTTGAAACTTGCTTTTTATTTACATAATAATATCTCGTGAATATCCACACCAATGAGTTACAAGCTACAACATCATTTTAAAGGCTACATAGAAATCCATTCTGTGAATGGAACATCTTTTATTTATGTATTCACCTGTTTTGTGCACTTAAGGTTAGAAGTGTTTTTTGTTTGTTTGGGGGGTTTTGTTTTGGGTTTTCTTGTTTGCTGTTAAAAACAGCACTTGAAAATCATCCTTGTAATTAAATCACCAGTGCTTCCATGAGTTTTTCCTTTGAAAAAATTTTAAGAAGTGAAAATCCTGGGTCAGTTTGTCTGCAAATTATAAAGCTTCTCATAGGTAGTTCCAAATTGCAGAAAGTTTGAAAAATCCAGTTTACATCTGGAAACCATGTCTTTATTTTTATTTTTATTTTATTTTGTATTATTTGTGGCTGCATTGGGTCTTCATTGCTGCACGCGAGCTTTCTCTAGTTGCAGCGAGCAGGGACTACTCTTTTTTGTGGTGCGCGGGCTTCTCATTGCGGTGGCTTGTCTTGTTGCGGAGCACGGGCTCTAGGCGCATGGGCTTCAGTAGTTGTGGCTCGCGGGCTCTAGAGCGCAGGCTCAGTAGTTGTGGCACACGGGCTTAGTTGCTCCGCGGCATGTGGGATCTTCCCGGACCAGGGCTTGAACCCATGTCCCCCCTGCATTTGCAGGCAGATTCTTAACCACTGTGCCACAAGGGAAGCCCCTGGAAACCATGTCTTTAAAAAGATAATTATTTAAGTAATCATAGAGAAAAATCAGAAAATAATATGACCAAAATATGTAAGTCAAAATCATTCATAGTTTTGCTGTCCCGACATAATGTCTGTTATTGCCTTGGAATCCACCACCTCTCTCTGTCTCTCTCTCTCTGTCTCTTTTTGTCTCTGACTCTTTCTCTGTCTCCCCAGTATCTCTGCCTCTGTCTCTTTCCCTCTCTTGCCCCCAAATCTATCTATCTACCTACCTACCTATCTCTTGCCCTCTCTCTCTCTCCTCCCGTCTCTTTCTTTCTTGCCCTCTGTCTCACTGTCTCTGTCTCCTGTGTCTCTCTATCTCTCTGTCTTACTCTTTTCTGTGTCTCTCCGTCTCATTCTGTCTCTGTTTCTCTCTCCTCCGTTCTCAACAAAGCCAGGGTCACGTCTCACACGGGGCTTTGGGGTCTGGGCGGCACTAATAATTCCCCACACGCGGGCAGAACCTGCGAGCTGGCACAGCACTTTCTCATGTTGTTATCACCCTTTTCCAGGCGAGACCCCGAGGCTCAGGGCAGTCGTTCCTTGCCCAAGGCCCACAGCTCCTAAATGTCTCCAAGTCAGGGTTTTCAAGACTCCATGCCGTCCCAGCCATTTGCTGAGTCCACACATGTGTTAGGCAGCTAAACCCAAACCTCACCCAGCCCCAGGCTGTCCCCAGGGAGCCAGGGGTCCCACCAGGACAGGGACTGGGGGCAGCGGAGGAAGCTGCGGACACTGGCCATCTGCTTCTCCCCTCCACCCTCCGCCCTCCTCTCCTCCCTGGACACCAGGCTAACTCATGCATCAGGTCCCAGCCTCCGAACTCATGCATCAGGTCCCAGCCTCCGAACTCATGCATCAGGTCCCAGCCTCCGAACTCATGCATCAGGTCCCAGCCTCCGTGCTGCCTCTCCAGGAGCCCTCCCCTCCCCACACTCGAGTCCAGTTTGGCCGCCCTCCTCGGGCCTCTCACAGGAGCCGCTTCTCACCCCTGGCCTCACATGCTCTCATAGCCAGTTTCCCTGCTGTCCAAGGCTGAGCGCCCCTGGACTCAGGGCGGGAGCTGGACCCACCATCTGCTCTCCAGTGCCTGACACACAACACACACCAGGGAAGGTTTGGTAAAGGAATGCACAGGGTCATTCTGGGCCCCAGCAGTCCTCCCCTCCCCTTCCCCCTCCTCCCCTCCCTTCCTCCTCCCCATCTCTTCTTTTCTCCTTTCTCTCATCTCCACTTGTCTCCTCTGCCCGTCTCTGTCTACACTTTCTTCTTCTTTGATCGCATCAAATCCCATGACTTTAAATACCACGTCTACACTCTCAGCTCCCAAATATCTCTTCCCTGAATTCCAAACCTAGTATCTGTACTCACATGGCCCCCAGGCATCTCAAACACAACACATTCAAAAACAAGCTCTGGGTGTTCTCCCCAAAAAGCCAGTTGTCCAGCATCTCACCCCCAGCACCATCCCGGGTCTGTGCCCTCTCAGTAAGCAACATCATCTACCCACCCAGTCGCTCAAGACAGAAATTAGGAGTCATTGTTTATTCTTTCCTGTTCCTCATCCCCTACGTACAGTATATCATCTAGTTCGGTCTACTCTACGTGCAAACTATGTCACACTCAGTACCTCCCTCCCTCTCCATTGCCAGCACTGCAGCCCAGGCACCACCATCTCCATCCTGGATGACTGCAATGACCTTCCTCCTGGCCTCCTTTCCTGCCCCTCTCCTACCACTCCCCACACAGCAGCCAGAGGGAGCTGCTCCTTACCGAAATCAGGTCAACTCACCCTCCTGCTTAGAACCTTCCAGTGGATTCCACTGCCCTTAGAATAAACCACATTTCACATCCCAGCCTAAGAGGCTCTGCATGATCTGGCCCCTGTCTGCCTCGCCAGCTCATCCTGGGCCTCCCTCCCCCTGGCTCACCACCTCCAAGCTCCTCTGACCCCTTCCAGCCTCGAGGACACAGCAAACCCCTTCCCACCTCCAGGCCTTTGTCCATGCTGTGCCCCCTGCCGGGGTCTCTGGTCCCTCTCCTGGCTAACTCTTCCCACCATTCAGGTCTCTCATCCTTATATGGCACCTGTGCAGAGAAATCTTCCCTGACCATGCACCCTCTCTAAAGAATGTTCCCTCGTTATCCTCTATCTCAACGTACTACTTACCACAATGTGCATTATATTGATTTCCCTTTTTTTCCATCTCTCCAGTAGATGCTCCATAGGGCAGAAACTAGGTCATCACATAGCAGGTGCTCAATAAAAATTAACTGACCAAATACTGAAGTGGTTAAGTGTGCAAATCTGCCACGTGACAGCTGCATGACCTTGGGCAGGGTCCTGCACCCTCTTTGCCTCAGTGTCTTCAGTAATAAATTGGAAAGAAGAATCTGCCTCATAGAGTTATCATAAGGAGTAAATGAGATGAGGTTAAGTGCAGTTTTTCACACAATAAATGCATTAAAAGCACAATAAATAAATAAGTGCTCCAATTACTGAGCCTGCGCGTCTGGAGCCTGTGCTCCGCAACAAGAGAGGCCGCGATAGCGAGAGGCCTGCGCACCGCGATGAAGAGTGGCCCCCGCTTGCCACAACTAGAGAAAGCCCTCGCACAGAAACGAAGACCCAACACAGCCAAAAATAAATAAATAGGTAAATAAAATTTAAAAAAAAAAAAAAGATCATTTAAAAAATAAATAAATAAATAAGTGCTCAATAGATACAAGTATTTTTCAACACATTTGTTGGTTGAATAAGCAGCCCTATAAAGCACATATTCAGAGACATGGGATCCAAGGCTCACAAAGAGGGAGTGACTTGTTCAGGGTCACATGACTAATGAGTGTGGCGTTAGGGTCCCCTCCCAGGTCTGTCCAATGGCAAGTGTGTCGATGATGTGTCGATTCTCCGAAACAGGGTGTACGTGGGGGCCATGGTGTATAGACGGTGGTTGAATAGACCTGGAGTTCAGAGACCAGCAGGGCCAGGGGAGAAACAGAATGAAGAGAATGCAGCCCTGGTAGAGGAATAGCCCAGGGTGCAGCGGCAGAATGGGAGGGACATCAAGTGATGGCCACATAAAGACTTACACCCAACTTGCCTAAGTAGAAGGGAATTTGGATCTCCATGTCCTGAGTTTAATGTGGGGTCCTGGAGCAACCGGCAGACTCTACATGCTGGAATTACCTCCTCTCTGACCCTGGGGACTCTCCTATCCCTGCCAAGGTGGAAGTGGGGGGGACTGAGGCGGCAGAGTGTCTCCCTTGGGCATCCCCTCAGGATGCTGAGGCCAGGGGAGACAGCGCATCAGCAGGTGGGCTAGGGCCCAGGCCCATCCTGGAAAAGGCTGGCTGTGAGTTTCCATGGAGCCCGTTGCCATGGTAACCAAACCTCAGCGGCAGAACTCCAGCAGAGCCAGGAAAGACAAGCTCCTTTCTTGTCCATATCCCAGGAGCCTAACAGGAGGGGGGTGCAGAGGGAGGTGGGGACAATCAGGCTTTCTGAGCCAGGATGGAGGTGGGAGCAGGGAGGAGTGGAGGTTGTCTTCCTGCTCAATGGGTCAGCCATAAACCACAGGAATGTGACACCTTATTTCACGCCTCCGTGCCTTTGCTCACCATTCCTTCCCGTGGGCTGCCCTCCCCCCACCTCTGTCTCCCGGAGTGCTCCCCGCAGTCATCCGTGCCTCACTTTTTACCTGCTGACCCTGCAGGCAGAATCAGCCCCTCCCACCTCTGGCCACCCAGAGTCCTTCTTTCTCATACATTCCCAGTATGTCTGGCTCCCCCAAGAGCTTGGGGAGGGTGGGTGGTGGTTAAGAGCACAGGCTCTGGAGTCAGAGAGACCTGAGTTCAAATCCCAGCCCTGCCCATAACATGTGGGGTGACTCACAGTAAGCCAGGTATCCCTCTGCGCCTCAGCTTCCTCCCCTGCCACTTTCCAGCTGTGTGATCTTGGGCAAGTTTCTTTTTTTTAAATAAATTTATTTATTTATTTATTTATTTATGGCTGTGTTGGGTCTTCGTTGCCGTGTGCGGGCTTCTCATTGTGGTGGCCTCTCTCGTTGTGGAGCACAGGCTCTAGGCGCGTGGGCTCAGTAGCTGTGGCTCGCGGGCTCTAGAGCACAGGCTCAGTAGTTGTGGCACACAGGTTTAGTTGCTCCGCGGCAAGTGGGATCTTCCCGGAAGGCCAGGGCTCAAACCCGTGTCCCCTGCATTGGCAGGCGGATTCTTAACCACTGCGTCACTAAGGAAGTCCCATCTTGGACAAGTTTCTGAACCTCTCTGAGGCTCAGTGTCTTCTGAAAAATGAAGTGATGCCCGTGTCTGAGGCAGTCAGTATGTAATAAACGTCAGTGATTATTCTCGGCTCTGCCTCTCTGTCCCTTTGGGAGTGGAGTTCCAGCCCCCACCAGGCCCAGTTTTTCCCCGGGCTCACACCCAGATCCCCACCCCTGTACTGAGCCCCTCTTCTGCCAGGACTCAGGCCTGGCATTGCCCATGGTTTTCAGGGCAGGGTCTTTGAGGCACGAAGTCTCCCTGGCACTCAGAACAGAGCTGACATTTCCAGTCCAACGCCTGTGAGGACGCCTTGTGATGGAGGATAGATCCCCCTGGGCATGCTGACAGCAGGGCCAGCCTTTGGGCCGTGTGTGTGTGAGTGTGTGTGAATGGCTGGTGGCAGATGTTCTGATACACACTCAGACACACACACAGTCACGTCGTGTACCCACATTCTCACAAATTCTCTCACACACACACCCCACACAAACCTGACAAAGGAAGGTGCAAGGGCATCCCTGGTCACTTTGGTCAGTATCCCAGAGGCCACCCTGTGACCCTATTTCTCCCCAAACTTCCCCCTCTGGAGCCCAACCCCAAGGCTTTCTGTTTTTATGGAGCAGGTGAGGGGCAAAACAGCAACCCTTCTCAGTCTCCTGAACCTATGACTCAGGCTATGGAAGTGAAAAGGCCAGGTCGGCAGCCAGACAACGGGCCTACCTGGGCACTGTTCTCTACCTTTGGAAGCACCCAGATACCTGGGATCATGCAGATAGCACTCCTGCTCCCACCCCTGCTGAAGTGGGCCCAGCTAGGGACTGTCACACTGTCCCCCATCCTGCTGCCACCTCCCTTTGAGTTCCCTAGCTGAGGCTTGGGTCTCCAATCCCCAGCCCTTCTGTTCCATCCTCGGCATCCGAGTCCACAAGGAGGAGGCAAAGCCACACCCCCTGCCTTCCTGCTGTCCCTCCACAGCCATCCTGAGAAGCAGGCAGGGAGGTGGTCACCTCCCCCAACCCACAAAGCTGATAAACACTGAATGACACTGATGGAGCCCTTACTCTGTGCCTAAGTACTTTACTGGTATTATCCCTTGATCCTCAATGATAACTCCATAAGGGAGGAGAGTTTATAGTCCCCATTTTATAGATGGGGGCACTGAGGCTCGGAGAGATAAAGAAATACGGCTAAGAGGGTATTCCCCAATGCAGGGGCCACGGGTTCGATCCCTGGTCTGGGAAGATTCCACATGCCGCGGAGCAGCTGAGCCCGTGCACCCCAACTACTGAGCCTGAGCTCTAGGGCCCACGTGCTGCAACTACTGAGCCTGTGTGCTGCACCTACTGAAGCCAGTCTGCCTAGAGCCTGTGCTCCGCAACAAGAGAAGCCACTGCAATGAGAAGCCAGTGCACCTCAACGAAGAGGAGACCCTGCTCGCCACAATTAGAGAAAGCCAGCACGCAGCAACGAAGACCCAACACAGCCAAAAACAAATTAAAAAAAAAAAAGAGGCTATCCCCATTGGAATTTAAATTCAGTCTGGGTGCAGAGCCCAGGCTCTTGAGTATTCGATACATTATGTCTCCTCAGCCACACTGCACTGAGCGCTGGGGGCCCAGTTCCCCTCCCAAAGGACTGTGAGATCCATGCAAGTAAGGGACAGAGGCGAGCAGAATGCCGGCTCCATTCATTCATTCAACGAATGTTTACTGAGCCCCTGCCACATGCGAGGCCTGCACAAGGCTCTGAGAAGCTGCAGTGAAAAGAGCAAACAAAAATCCTTGGTCGCATGGAGCAGTCATTTTAGTAGGGGAGACACAATAAACAAGGTAAATAAGTAAAATAAATAGTTTGTTAGGAATAAGTGCTAAAAAGAAAAGTAAAGCAGGGAAAGGGGATTATGAAGTGCTGAGGGGTGTGGGAGACATTCTGATTCTAAAAAGCCAAGAAGGTGATACTTGTGTTAAGACCTGACGTGAGCAAGGCCATGCACTACGCACACGCATCCGGGGGAAGAAGACTGCAACTTGCGGGAACAGCAGGTGCAAGGGCCCTGAGGCAGGAGCGTGGTTGGGTAGCCCAGAATCAGCCGGGCCAGTGTAACTGGAGTGAAGTGAGAGGAAGGGGGAAAGTTGGAGTAAGGTTGGACGAGGCCAGGGGGGACCCAGACCTGGATGGTGAGACTCGTGTGGTTGATCATGAGGAATCTGGCTTATACTCAGGTGAGATGGGAGGCCATGCGGCGAGGTGACGTGACAGAGCTGCCTGGAGGAGGGGGCTTTAGACCTACAGCCAAGTGGGCTTTCAAACACCCAACCCCTGAATTAGACAGATGTAACCTCGGGTCATTGGCAGCACTGGGCAACCAAAGGCCTCCCCAGAGAGGCAAAGCCAGCCCGCCGAGACCACCTGGTATCAGAGAACCAACCAGAACATAGCTCTTCTGCAGGCCCAGAGGGAGCAGGGCTGAGTTCCCTCAGTGCCTTCCCCCAGACTAGCTCTTGAGCAACAACAGGGGTCAGGGACAGGCAGAGAGAGGCCAGGAGTGTTACAGCGGTGGATGCCCCTCTGCACCCCTCCTCCCCATCACAAGCAGTTTGGTTATAAAAAGGCAGGGAATGAATCCAGCTCAGGCGTCCAGTGGTGGGGAGCCTGGCCCAGGCTGGGAAGGCTCTGATTATTCGTGTCTGCAGAGCCACCAGCTCCCTTTGACAGGAAGAATAACCCCTCAGGTCTGTAGAGAAGTGTATATTCTGTAATGCGCTTCCCATTCAAAGGAGGGGAAATCTGAGGTCCAGAGAGAGGAAGCGTTTGCCCACAGCCCCACAGATAAGTGACAGAACTGAGACTTGAGCCCACGTCAGCCTCACTCCACACCTACTGGCTCTTCCACCTGCCCTAGCTGGTAACTGGGTTACCATTTAGGGTTAGCATTTCAGCCGAGGCAGCAGCACCATCTATACTTGGAAGTTGTATGGGAAAACTTCCAAGAGGGAGCACATTTAGTATTAAAAATAATGAGGCATGTGTATTTTACCGCAATAAAAATATAAATAAAACAATAACAACAAATAGTAGATATAAAATGGTACCCTATTATCTATACTTACCAACAAGCGTGTGACTCATAGTGATGGTGCCTGATGTTTGTGAGCACTGACTATGGGCTAGGACCATGCCAAGCACCTTACAGGCTCCATCTCTCAGGAGACCACCACCCTCGCATGCCAGCCTTTGCACGTGCAACTCTCAGCTATTTCTTGGCATAATTTTGAGGACCAGTGATCTCAAAGAGCTTTGCCTTCTCTGTGCCTTATGACAGGCTCTTGAACAGGCCCTTTCCTTGTGAAGCCAACACTCGGAAAAATCCTGCCCTGGGGGTTCTCACGCCGTCCCTTAACTAGCTGTGAGGCCCTGGACACGATTTCCTCAAGGTGAGATGAGCCTCAAGTTCCTCACCTAGACGATGGAGGAGAGGTTATTGGTGTTGCGTTGCTCTGAGGTCTAAATGTGAGAACCCATATAAAGCAGCTGGGGGTCCGTGACACAGGGTATGGTGGTTACCAGTGGGTGGGAATTGGTCCCCACTCCTGCTAGACTGGGAATAATAGAATGCTGCTTACAGCAGTGGCTTTCAAAATAATATATTGCACATTTTAGCCTCTAGATCTGTGGTTGCCATACTTTAGCTTCCTCTGAATCTTCTGGAGGGTTTGTTAAAACAGGCTGCTGGGCTTCTCTACCAAGAGGTTTTAATTCTCCAGGAGAGCTGGGGTGGGGCCTGAGAATCTGCATTCTAATAAGTTCCCAAGTGTTGCTGGCACTGCCGGTCCAGTGTCAACTGTGAGGACCACTGTTCTGGCTCTCAGCCTTGGCTGCACATTTGCCATTGACCTGGGAGGGCACTGAGGCCTGGGGTTGCACCCCCAGAGATTCTGCTGTAACTGCTCAAGGGTACTGCCCAGCACTGGGAGTTTTGAAGGGTCCCCCCCAGATGACTCTAAAGTGCAGTCAAAATTAAGGACCACAGCCCTGGAGCAGAGGAAGGAGCTAAACAGATGCTCAGCCACCTGCCACACCCACCAACTGCTAATAGGGATCGGCTCTAGGGATGGGGTCAAAGAAGCTACATCATTGCTAACAATAATAAAAGCTAATGTTTCTGGGCACTCACACATGCCAATCACTGTCCTAAATACTTTACATCTAATAATTCATTTAGTCCCCATAACAAGCCCATGAGTTGGGTAATAGCAATATTCCCAATTTACACTTGTGTCTAACTGATACACAAGGAAGTTGGGTCATTTGTCGAGGGTCAAACAGCCAGAAAGTGATGGAGTGGGATTTGAAACACTGGTGGGTCCTCACTTTGACCACTGGGCCACAGAGAATTAATTTTTGTGAAATAAAGATGTCCTCAGTTGGGGCGGGAAATCCCATTTCGCAGCTACTTTTTGCTCTGGAAGCCTTTCAGGGACTTTGGGCCAAATGCGATGTGATGCAGACTCGTAAATATGTCTTTGGCTTACGTTTTCCAAAGCACATTTGCAGGCTTTCTCGTATTTTGATGGCAACTCTCACTACCACCCTTCCCCCAATCCATACTCCAGCCAGATAAATTACTTTGTAATTTAATCCAATTAAACCAACATTTATTAAGTGCATACCTTGTGCCAGTCACCAGGCTACAGCCCGAGGACACAGAGATCCTGAGACTCTGAGACGCTGGGAGGAAGCAACGTGCCCAAGGGCGATTTCAAGGCAGAGCCCAGCAACTCCATCCGTGCCCTGGCCCTGAGGAGCAAGGAGCAGGGAGAGGAAAGTAGCGGTGCAGGCCCTGCAATGGTGGGCTTTCCTCCCACGGAAACCCACAGGCCTGGGATCAACACAGCCTCTGAGGGCTCTGGGAGGAGGAACTCCATGTTGGCGGCTAGCAGGAACCAGGGGAGGGGCATGAACACCCAGGCTTAGAACAAGCAGCAGCTGCGGCTCAGACCTGCACCTTGGCTCTGTCCCTCCCCGCCCCCAGCCAGGCGCCTTTCCTACCAAAAGGGGCAATGACTCCAGGCAACCTGGAAGGTCCTACCGGGGATCTAATTTCCCAACATGACTGATCTGGGCTTTTATCTCCAGATGAGGTCATACATGAAATCCCCGTATCTTTGTTCAGAATGTTAATTTGTAAATGTGGCTAAGGTAAATAACCATCATTTTTGTCACCCCATTTTGGGCACATCTTCATATATTTTTTAAACCATATCCAGAAGCCTTAAAAAGAGAAGTAGTCCAAGCCTCTCTCCATCTCTGAGAGGCTCTGCTGACAGTCAGGGGGACAGCAGACCGGAGAGGACCTTGCCTAAGGTCACACAGCGAGCCAGTGTCAGAGTCCAGACCAGAACCCAGGACTCGCGAACCCTAGCCAGGTCTCCCTGAGGTTCTAAAGGACACCCTTACCTGACAAACCTGCTCTTATGTGTCCCAGTCCTTAAGTGGCCTCTGTAGCCACCATTATGCTGGTCACCCTAGCCCAGACCTCTCCACAGACAGCCCCACCTGGACATCTCACAAGCACCTCAGGCTCTGTGGGTCCAACTCTAAATTAACCACCTTTCCCTTGAAATCGTTCCCCCCTCCCCGTGTTCCCTCTCCTCCCATCCTCAGTGGCTCAAGCCAGAACCATGGGTGTTACCCTGGGCACCTCCCTCTCCATCACCCCCACAGCCTCTAATGAACCAGCAAGCCCCGTCCATTCTACCCATCTTTTCCATCTCTTGAACCCATCCTCTTTTCCCATCCCCTCCACCGCCACACAAATGCCGGCCTCTTCATTTCACCCCCCATCTATCAGAACAACCTCTCCCCTCCAGTTCATGCTTTCCTTCAACAAAAGCCGGAGCCCCTACTGTGGACTGGCACCGCGCTCTGTGCTGGGACTCAGGCTTGAGCAACACAGATGAGATCCCAGCTGCCAGCGAGATCGCAGGATACCCACGTCTGACCGTGCCTCTCCCCTGCTCAGATCCCTTGGGTGGTTCCCCACCAGCCCTGGGATCAAGGGCAAACTCCCAGGTATTCACATTCCTGGACCCTCTACCCGCACGGAGCCATCCACACTGGTCTCCTGCTATCCTGCCCCACCCAAGCTGATCCAAACAAGCTATCACCCATTCTCCCGAACACATCAGCTCAAAGGATACCTTCTCCAGGAATCTGCCCTGCCTGAGCCCTCACACCTGACAGAATGAGTTTTGCCCTCCCCTGGAATCCCAACAAAACCCAAGGTTTGTATGTCTCCCTCCCTGACTGAGCTGTAACTCCTGGAGCCCAGGAGACTGAGCCAATGCCAGCACAGAGCAGCCTCGCACCGAGAGGCGCCCATATGTTGTGTTGATGGATGGACGAGTGGAAGGGTAGAGACGTGCAACTACCTTTTTCGGTCACTCGTTCCAGTGCCCACGCACTTGTTTTCTGGAAGTTCCCCCAGTTGTGTTACCTAAACTTCTCTGCTCTAATTACTGAAGTTTATGCCTGTTCCTTCTCTAAGTCTGTCCTCTCCTCCCTTCCTTGCTCCAAAGCACAGAATGTCCGGCCTTCCCCTTGACTGGGTGACAAGTCAACAAGAACAAATACCTGTGAGACACATCAGAGAAAGGCCTAGCCCGGGCCCTTACCAGGGTCTCAAGAGCTGGGCCTGGGGCCCAGAGCTTTCCAACAGACTCGGGAAGAAGGTGCCTCGGAGACTGACGAGGCAGGCCTTGCGGTTTGAAGCAGTGAGTCACCTTCTGGCTGCAAGTCAAGGAGCTCTCACTGCGCCCTTGTTTGGAGAAGGCACCCGCCAGCAAGACAGGAGGGAGAGACGGCCGGAGAGGCAGAGCTGCCAGGAGAGACAGGGAGATGCACTCAGAGTCAGAGGGACCCTAGGGCAGAGACAGAGGGTGGAGAAGAAGGAGCCACCCAGCCGTAAGGGAGACCGATACAGACAGAAGGACCCAGCCAACCCGAGACAGGAACGACGCGCAGAGAAAGAGAGAGGAGAAATTCAGGCGCAGGGCAGAGGGAGAGGGAGAGGAAGAGGGAGCGAAGGCAGAGCGAGGAAAGCAGCAGAGGGCCTAATCGCACGACTGAACCGGAGATGGTCCCAGGGCTCTCAGCGCTCTTTCCTCCCCACCGCATCTCCCACCCACAGCCCCGCCCCGACCTGGACAAAAGCGGAGCCAATGAGCTGCAAGATCCGGGCATTACGTCACCAGAGCCAGCTGCCATTGGTTGACCCAATCGCCCGGGCGGGCTGTTGCTATGACAGCGCAGGCTGGCGCTGGGCAGGAATGAGGAGACTCCGGGTGGGAGAGCCCAGTTTCCAGGTCTTTCGAACCTATGGTGGGGCACGGGGACTCCCCCGCCCCCCACTCAGCCCAGGGACCTAAATTCCTCCAGAGGCGGTCATTTCACACACACACCCCATTACTGCCTAGCCCCCAGTCCCGGAACCGAGCACCCATCCATTCACCCTGCAAACAGCAGTGAGCACCATCCACCGTCCAGGTGCCGCCTGGGTTCTGCAGATACAGACATGAGCACACCTCATCCCCCCCTCACGGAGCACCCAGTCTGAGCAAGCCAACAGTCCAGCAGAAAATCACAAGGCAGTGTGTTGAGGACTCAAAGCATGGCGAGCACCGGGCCTGTGGGAACACAGAGGAGGGGGTCCCTACTCAACCTGGCAGGCCAGGATGTCTTCCAGGAGAAAGGGATGCCAAGCTGGGACCTGAAGGAGTTAGCCAGATGAAGAAGGGTGGCGAAAGGAATTCCAGACAGAGGGAATGGCCTGTGCAGAGACTGGGAGGCAAGAGAAAACAAGGAGCACTCGGGGCCCTATGGCAGGAAACTAGAAGGTGGGGGAGGGGAGGATTGAAAAGGAAGAGGAGTTAGGGTAAAGCTGAAAGGAGAAGCAGGAACAAGATCCCAAAGGGCTTGAGAGGCATGCCAGGGAATCTTGGACCATATTCCCAGAGGGGTTTGAGGGCAAAGGTTAGGTTAAGTTAGGTTTGCATTGTAGAAAGGTCTCCACTCTTGCTGCTGTGTGGAGGATGGGCTTGAGGGAGCTATTGCAAGGACCGGTGGGATGGCTAGGACCCCTACAGTGGAGATGGGAAGAACCAAATTCAGGAGGAGGTAAAAGGAGGTGGCACCACAGGTTCAGTGACTGAGTGGATGTCACCACCACACCTGGGAAGCTGGGAGGGCTTTCCAGGCATCCAGACAAGACCATCCCTCCCCCTTCCAAACAACATCGATGTCCTGTGTACGCAACTTTTTGAGTCATGCTGCATTGAAAAGATGTCTATCTGTTTCCACGTCTGTCCCACCACACACACACACACCCAGACTGTCATTCACCTCTGTGTTCCCAGGACTGGGCACAGAGCCTCATCCCAAGTACAAGTTCACAAAACTGATCTGAACCCCCATCATCCTCCACTCCATGACCTTCCCCTGGCCCCAGCCCCCACCCATCCTTCCCATCCTCTGTGTACTTCTTTCCCCTCTCAGAGTCAAGCTGTAGCCACCACCTATGAGTGGGGCTAGTGCCCTCCTCTATCATGTCTCTCCCTCCTCTCACCCCCCAGCACAAAGGAAGAGTTTCTTCTCCGTTAGGTCAGATTTCAAAGACAGACGGGGCCTGTTTTCTGGTTAGCCGGGTCATTATAGCACCATCGTAAGGTTGTTACTGGGAATTAAATAAGGTTCGTTGCCTGGCACACAGCAACTATCCAATCCATCAGCTAACGATGACATTATTATTACTGAGTGTTAGAGGAGGATGGAAAGGCTAGGAGTCTAATATAGTACAGCTCTGCACTGGAATATGGGGCGTTTGCTTAGCTCATCACAAAGTGGTGTTTTGACTCCTCATTGGTCACATGTACTTGTTATACACTCTCTTGGGGAAAACACAAGACAAAGTGTGATGGTGAGACAAGAATCATGGATTTTTGTCAAAGTGCCACGTTAATACCATCAAACCTCGCCTACAACCTTAATACGATGGTTACAGATATCCTCTCCAAAGGAACAAAGGTAAGACAACCTGGCAGCTTCTTAAATGTCAAAGAATCAATCCAGATCTTATAATCAAGGACTCTTCATGATGTCAGAGCTGGTAGTGTCCTTAGTTGGAATCCTCTTGTTCAACCTTTGGGGGCTTTTGTTTGTTTTTTTGTTTTGTTTTGTTTTGGGCCACGCCGCACGGCTTGCAGGATCTTAGTTCCCCAACCAGGGATTGAACCCAGACCCACGGCAGTGAAAGCGTGGAGTCCTAACCACTAGACCAGCAGGGAATTCCCAACCTTTGGTTTTAGAGATGAGGAATTGAGGGCCAGAGAAGGGAAGTGACTCCCCAGAGTGACACAGTTGAGTTGTGTGGCGGAACCAGGAGATACTGTGGGTGCCCCAACTTCTAATTCACCGCACTTTTCCAACTCTGGTCTATCTTGCAATTGAACAGTAGCTAGAACTTTCTCCAGCCCAGGGCACATTTGGGGTCTTCACATACATTACTACTTTAGACATTAATGAAAACCCTGAAAGGTGAGTATCATTTGAAAGTTTCAGAGAGATAAAGTGACTCACCCAAGACTACACAGCCTACTGGATTGAACCCAGGTCTGTCAGATTCCAAAGCCCACATTCTTGGCATGACAGTATGTTGACTCTAGGACCACTCGATATGGTTTGTTTGGGGCTTGTGGGCATCAGAGAGTATGGCCGGTACAATCACTGGAAGGAGAAGAGGTGAACCCCTCTATGTGACAAAAACAAAAGAGGTCCTAGAACCTCTTGCATGTTTGTGTTTTACACACCCACCCTGTTTTGCAGAAGCACTCCTTAAAGTAATCATATGACTCCTAGAGTTACATCCCAGCCTGAGGATTTAGCAGGGGACCACCTGGGAAGCTGATTTAGAGACTTGGGCACGTTTACATCTCTGAATGAGAGAAGGTTGCCACACAGGGCCACACAGAGGTTTGCACCTGGGGAAAAGGTGCCAGCAAGCTGGAAGGTAGGTGGCAAGCAGGGTGGGGTTAGTAGGTTCTGGGCTTCCATGAATTGAGTATTTTGAATTTTTCTTACAGCCCAAGGAAAAGGGGGTCCTCCCTCAATGCCCGGCTTCAGAGTCTCTGTTAGTTGGGAGTGTTGTTGTAACCCAAGAGCATCAGAATCTGGTAACAGAAGAGGCTGGGATGTTGGCTTAGCAAAGTGCCCACAAAGAGGATTGAGAGTTTTTAGTCAGGATCTCAAAACTGAGTCAAGACAGCAATTATGAAATATTATATTGCAGGATGACAGCTAGGAGCAGCGGGTGGGGCTGGGGTCTGTTTTAGGAGCAGAGCTGATGGGACTTATCGGTGGATAGTCTGCATGTTGGACCTGAGGAAAAGAGAGGAATCTTGAATGATCATGAACTTCCAGAAACAGAGGGGCTGGTTTTCAAGACCAGCTCTCCCATCAAAAACAAATAAAGATGCTTGATAAACACTTAAAAGCTGCTTCAAAGCAATGAACAATGGACAAGATCACAAGAAATGAGCAGGGCAAGTTGGATGGAAATATAAAAACCCAGAGAGGAAGGTGATCACGGAAGCCACTTTTGCCCTGAGGACATTGACCAAGAATAATACAGAGCAGACACAAATAAACAATGTCAAAAATAAAAGGGGGAGGGGCATCAGTGCGGATGCTACAGACATCAAAAAGAAGAGGACATGGTTAAAATGCTCATGCCCAATAAATTTGAAGTCCTAGGTGAAATGGGCAAATCCCTAGAGAAGTAGAGCTTCCTCATACTGACTCAAGAAAAAAAAATGTCACAACCACTTTGGGAAAGAGTTTGGCTTTTTCTGGGAAAGTTGAAAATAGATACACCCTGTGACCAGCAATTATAGTTCTAGGTACATACCTTAACCAAATTCATGCATTTATGTATCATAAAAATGTATAAGAATATTTTTAGAGGCACAGAAGCACCAGCTAAAAATTGTAAACAACCCAAATATCCATCAAGAGTAAAATGTGGCATATACATTATAGTGGAATAATATGCAACAATAAAAATGCATGAACTAGAGTTACACACAACGACAGGATGGGTATTAGCAACGTAAGTTTGAAAGGAAGAAAGAAGACATGAAAAAAATGTATTCAGGGTGACTCCATCAATATAAAGTTCAAATACAGGAAAAACTAAAATTAATAAAAATACATATATTTTTTTTTCGAGATTTACAATAAACTTTTGAGTGCTGGCAATGGTTTTCTTGGCCTAGATGGTAGTTCCATGGGTGTTTATTTGTTAAGTCAGCATTTAATTTTTTACATATTTTCTGTTGAAAAGAATGCAACTAGGCAACTGGATGAATAATGGTGCCAACTTCTGATCTGGAAATAGTTTCAGGAGAGGGGATGAAGTGGGAAGATGGAAAATCCAGAAACAAAAGTTCCATTTTTACCATATAAAGCTTGACTTGTCCATTGGACATTCAAGAGGTGATCTTGAGTATGCAATTGATTATAGAATTTCAGAAAAGAGACCCAGACTCTCCATTTCAACTGAGTGGAAGAAGATATTTACAACAGATGTATCTGGCAAAGAACTCACATCCAGAATACATAAAGAACTCCATCAGGGACTTCCCTGGTGGTCCAGTGGTTAAGAATCTGTCTTGCAATTCAGGGGACACCGGTTCGATTCCTGGTCAGGAAACTAAGATCCCACATGCCAGGGCAACTAAGCCAGCGTGCCGCAACTACAGAGCCCACGTGCTCTGGAGCCCGCCCGCCACGACAGGACTAGAGAGAAACCCGCGCGCTGCAATGAAAGACCCTGCCTGCCGCAACTAAGACCCGACGCAGCCAATAAATAAATAAATATTTTTTTTAAAAAAGAACTCCAACAAATGAACAAAAAGATAGACAACCTTCTAGAAAAATGGGCAAGAGACTTGAGCACACTAGGTATTAATGTAAGAAATTATACAATGTGTAGTTTTATGGGAATGTAGTGAAATGCAGTGGCATGGAATCCCCCTTGTTTATTTAAGAGACTGGCCATTTCCAAGAGAGGACCTGAGATGTAAGAAATTGAAACCTATATTATTGGTTACGTTCCAGCCAAAAGGCAAGTGTTCAGAAAGTGCTGAACACATGGCCAACAGAACCTTACCTTGAGTTGGAGGCCAACCCATCTGATGCCTGGAAAGTCTACCTATGCTTGGGCCTCTGCTGGTCTTGAGCATTTTTGACTGGTGTCCCATGGCCCAATCTTCAAGATTCAACCAAATAAAGTCACCCCACCCATGTCATGGACCTGAGTCTTCTACTGAGTAACCTTAGCTTTAATGCAAGATAGTAATGTAGTTCATCTTAATTGGGGTGAGAAATTTATAAATTAACTCACATGTTTCTTTTAACAAAGTAAGACAATAAAGAAATGAATCATAATATTGCTTTTATACAAGCTATGTTTACAGTTGTAGTAAATTTTATAATCATTGTTTTGTTTTATGGATGTTCTACTTGGGTTTTTTTTATGATGTATGAAACGAAATCTAAGCAACTAATTTTATGTCTGATTAGATTTACAGAAGTTGTTTAAGTGCTTAGGAATAATTTGTTCGTCATATTTGTAAAAGTCTCCCTTGTCAGGTGTTTGAAGTGTTTGAATCAAATTGAATTTGTAACTGTAGTTTGAAATATCTAAAGGAATTTGCTTAATTAAATGTGTAAATGGCGTTAAAAGTCTATGGGAATTTAATCTATGAGATGTATGAGTTAATTGAATATGAATCAATGAACAAGTAAATGTGATCTTGCTTTTATATAAAAATTACTAAGTTCATAAGTAAAATATCAAGATATATAAGTTGAAAGTGAACGCTAAAGAAAGAGCTAGGGTCTAAGGTCTATAACTTTAATAAATTGAATAGTGAGGGAAATGTAATTGTAATTATTTCACACTAGCTGAATCCTAATATCTGAATGGCTTACAAAAAAAATAGAAAATATGTGTTAATTAATAAACACGTGTTCCTCACTGCCAGAGCATTTACACTGTACACAGGTCCAGGTGGGAGAATGCAGTGTGCACTCCAGGTGAATCTCCACTGTTCTCCCATAGGGATCAGGCTTTTGCTTGATTCTTTTCCATACACTTTCCTTGCTTCTGCCAGACACCTGGGGGCACTCCCAGCCCAGGTCCAATTCAGATGGACTCTAGCATCTTAACCTATCCCTGTACTTGTTATTTACCCTGTAGCACGTGTTCATTGTGGTACAGAAGGAAAACCTCCTTCACACCCTACACTGTATACATCAATGTACACAAACCTACTCCCCAATTATTCATGCAGGGTTAAATAATTGGGTAATATTATAATGATAAAAAATAAGAAATAATAATTTCTTATTGATTTCAATTTTTCAATGCTTTATTTGAGGCAGAAGTCCTTGAAAGGTTATCATTTAGATGTTTAACAGTGTTTCTGAGATATTTGGGTTAATTGGTTGGGAGTTTGGATGAGCTGGGAAACCACCTCCGAAGTGTCACTTTCCTATACATCTTCAGGAACAGATTCCGTTCGTGTGATGAGAAATGCCGTACTTCCCTTCTGGGCAGATAGCCCTTCTCGAAGAGAGGATGCAGCCTTCACTTCTCTGTTGTCACTGGAACACTTTAATTTCCCATTTGTTTTTCATCTTTACACGTAGAGACACCTGGGGAATCTCGAGGGAGGAGGATCGATTAGCCAGGAGGTGTCTTCCATTCCTGGGTCCTTGGCCGAGTCACCATGTTTATACCATGAGAACCTCACCTACTGCTCCAAAGAGATGTCAATGGATGTCATTGCAGACACTGAGAAATGATTCAGCTCTCCCTGCACAAAGGATAGGCTTTGGGGCAGCTTTCTAAAGGCCAAGGTTCAGTTCCTAGAATGTAAATATGTGTCAGAGCCGGTGTGGGTATATGTTGTCGTCATCTCTTTTAACCCTTGAGTTTTGCAGTGTTACAGTTTACAGAGTTTTACCCCTTGAGGGTCAGAGGAGGAAGTGAGGTCTCCCAGGGCACCCCATTAAAGAGTGTCAGCCCCCAGACAAGCCAGTGCTTGTTTTTCCTCACTGCCTGCATTGTTTCTTACATTGATTAGAAGGCTTTTGTTCCCCTAGGCACCATGTTGGGGAGCTTCACACACGGGATGGGCTGTACAGTTGCCATTTGTCAAATGAGAAAACTGAGCACAGACTTGGTAAGTAACTTGCCCAAGGATCCTCGCCTGGTTCTGATGATGCCAAAGCCCCTATTTTTTCCAATGTCCAGGTCTACTCACAGCTATTTATTTAGGGCACGTGGTTAAATTACCAAGAAGTGACCAACATAATCATGAATGGAGAAGGGCTCAACACTCCAGTTGACAGAAGAGGCTCTGAGGTCCTTCATATCCAGAGGGTTAATGCAGGGAACTTGCTTTTAGACTTTTCTCCACTGTAGTAAAATGACTCAGTGAGTTTTCACTCAGACCTTGGGTGAACTGGGACGAGAACTTGTTCTTCTGGGGAGTATGAACCATTTTCAAGTTTATTTATGAGGCTGAGATGCTGACAAGATTTGCCACCCTCTATCTGGGAGCCGTAACCAAGGACAGTGGGTTTGATAGGGTCTCGGTGTAAATGTGGAGACCCCGAATATTGAGCAGCCCCGATGCCAGCCTCCTTTGCCTCTGAGGAGATGCCGTTCTCTGCCCTGAACTGAGACACAGTGGTCCATCTAGAACATTTTCCTTGCCTACCTCTGGAAAAGTCTATGACTGTGAACTGGGGGAAATTGCTTCTGGCTCAAGAAAACTCTCAATCCTCAGCTCTGGAAAATTCAATTCCTAGGCCTGAGAAAACTTCCATCCATGGCTCTGGAAAACCCTCCATCCTTGGATCTGGAAAACACTGGTCCTGACCCTAGAAATCACTCCATTGCTGGCTCTGGAAAACACTCCCTCCTAAGCTGTAAGGAACACTCCCTTCATGACTGAAAACTACCCTGCCCAGGGCTCTGGAAAACACAATATCCAAAAATGTAGAAAATCTTTTCATCACAAGATCTGGAGAACCAACTGCCCTTGGCAGCGGAGACTCCTCCACCCCTAAATCTGGAGGGCTTTCAGCTCTAAGTCTGGAGGTCTCTGAGTGGGGTGCTGGTAAATTTAACAGTGGGCTCTTGGTGGGGGAGGGGAACTACTGATCGGTAGTGTTTGCCGATTTCCGTGGCAATTGGAATACTCCCATCATGGCTGACTTCGAGCTATCAATCTGACATCGCTGAAAGGGGATTTGGGAAGGGATGCTACAAGCACCTCTTACAATCACCGGTAAGAACCGGCTGCCTCATCCTATACCATCCTAGCCCCCGTGGGTGGGGGACCGTAACCGTGGGGTGTGGAGGACTCCGAGTCCCTGGGTATGGAAGACTCTGAGCCCCAAAGTGATGCCTCAGTCTGGAGTAATCACAGCTCAGGGGTCTGAAGGACTCCCAGGCACTGGGTATGGAGGATTCCAAGGCATGAATGCAGCTAGCCCCTTGTCACTTTTTTATGGCGTCCCTCTGTTAGGGAACCATTGACCAAAACTGCCCACCTTGGCCAGGCAGAATGATAATCACTTGCCTGAGTTGTCTCACAACTGGGGGTCCTGATAAAGAACGATAAAGAACGCAGTGCTGCCTCCGAAAACGAACTGGGAGAATTCGGGAGGGGCTGAAAGGAGGAGGGAGGAGACATATGTCCTGCCCTAACCTCCCAGAAGCCCTCTCGCTGGAATCCCCATGTTGGCTGAGAGATGCACGCGCCACCAGGAAGGACCCTGAGTCAGACCAAATATGGGCCAAGCAAGATGACTGGCCAGGGCCAACCCGGAAACTAACCCCATTACCATAAAACCTGAGACAGCGGGCCACGTGGCAGAGCAGTTCTCCCGGGTTCCTTCACCCTACTGCTCTCCACCTCGGCGCCCCTTTCCAATAAAGCCTTTTGTTTTGTCAGTACATGTGTCTCCTCGCACAGTTCATTTCCAAGTGTTAGACAAGAGCCCACTCTCGGACCCTAGAAGTGGTTCCCCTTCCAGCAACACCTCTCTAAACCAATAATTTCAACTCAAAGATGTAAGGGGACATGACAGGCAAGAATGTTCTGAAAAGCTGACATTCCTAATGTCCTGATATGTCCTGCCTGCCATTAATATGTACATATTGGAGGCATTTCCTTCCATCTGCGAGGCCTGGACTTCGATCACCTGGAAGGTGAGGCCCATTTCAGGCTGCCGCAGGGATGGAAATGGTATTTATTATAGGCACACGGCCCCATCTGTGTGAGCAGAGAGGCCCAGGTGGAAGAACATGGGATGGTGAGTTTGGGTGGGCTACCAGGGTGAATCTGGAGGTCCTGAGACATTGCACAGACCAGTAACAGGCTCAGTGTATATCAGGCTTGAAAGGTGGGGGAGTGGTGGACCTGACTAGAAGGGAGGCGTCTGTATCAAAGACAAGTTCACATCTACCAATCGCACAGCGCCTGGAGGGCTGGCCGCAGACATCGCCCAGTTCAGCGGAGGAAAGACCTGCCCTTGGGTCTAGTGGAGATACCCACTTCGTGCTGAGCACAGTGCAATTCCATCATACCTGGCCCAGAAGACACCCTGCCTGGGGACTGTGAAACCCCACCCTAGCTCTGAACAGCACCCGTCATGAGCTCTAGAAAATGCTCAGTCTGTGGTTCTAGAAAGGCCCTGCCCTGTCTCCAGATAACACTTCCTTACTTCAGAAGGAGCTCCTCACCAACCCTGAGCCCAGAGGACTCCCCACCCCTGGCTCTGAGGAAGGCCCGAGGGATGCTTCATCCCTGCCTCCGGAGAACATCTGGTCTCTGACTTTGGAGGGCTCATTCTGACAAATGCAGGAAAAAGCGCTTTGTAAAACTAAAAAGCTCTGCCTGGCATGCGGCAGATGCTCAATAAACGTGTGTGGAATGAAGGAGTGGTCCTTGGAGATCTTTGCAAACTGCAATGCACAGCACGATCTTCAGATATTATTCTTAATGTGACTAAATAAAGCAGTTATCGGAGGTATTATGGGAAACTCCATATTTCTCCCTAGAGAGAATCTTTTTCTTGTGAGTTCCCACCAGATGGGGAGCGTAGGGCCCGGCTCACAGTGGGCATCAATAAACATTTGATAGATGAATGGACACATGGATGGATAAATGAGGGATGCATGGGTGGGTGAATCGCTGTGTGGATAATGAGTGAATGGAAAGAGGGATGGAGTGGCTGACACATTTGCCCACTCAGCAGTCACCTCCCTCTCCCCCTGCCTTCTTCCTTGCTACATGAATCCCAACTTTATTCAAGTCTCTAGCAGCTTAGGAGGACACTGGGGCCCCAGGCAGCACATCTTCTTTAGTTCAAGGCCATCATGATGATACGTTTTCCCTTGCCAGAGAGTTGTTTAGAAATAGCCATGTGATGCAGTTCTGACCCAGGAGACGCAAGGGGAAGTCTACTGGGGATCCCACAGGAGAGTTTTCCTCATTAAAGGGACACGATGAGGAGATGTTCTCTCACTGGCCTTTGAACACTGATGTGTGAGGACAAGATGCTGAGAGGGGATGCAGCCATGAGGAGATCTGGCAGCCTGAGGTGAAAAGATGGAGGACAAAAGCCTGACATTCTGAACACCACAGAGCAAAAATATAGACAGCGCCTGGGTCCTTGAAGCTTCTCGCTGGAGCCCTGAATTAACCCATGAGTGTGTGGTGGTGGTAGACGGGGGTGGTAGATGGATGGATGGGTGGGTGGATGGATGAACTGAGAGTGGATGGACATGTAGATGGATGGATTGATAGGTGTATTGGTTGATGAATCAGTAGGTGGATGGAAAATGTTCATGGGAATGGGGATAGATGAGCGGATGGACAGATGAATGGATGGATGGATGGATGGATGGATGGATGGATGGATGGATATTTATGTATATTAAAATATAAAGGACCATCAGTAGTATTCTTGTCTCCCTCTAAAGAGAACTCATTCCAAGGCAGTCAAGGTCAGAACTGGCTGAAAAGAACCAAGCTTTTCCAACCATTCCTCCAGGCCCTCGTGACTGCTCCCTACTTCACGTGCCCTGGGCCCACCTGTCAGGGCCAACACTCACCTTCAGTATCAGTCACTTGGCTGGACAGGCTTTTCCCCACCTGGCCCTTTTGTGCAAGGCCTTACCCTGCTGGAGAAATGTTTGGTCTGTTAAGAACCTCAGGTGAGTCTGGAAGGCAGCCTGGCACAGGGGACTCAGACACTCCTGGGTCCAAACGCTGGCCCATGGTTTATGAGCTATATGTCCACAGACCAGCCTCCTAATCACCCACCCCCCCAAGCGTCAGCCTTCTCATCTATGAAATGGGAATAACGGTGCCACCTCAAGGCTGCAATGCGGAGCTGAGATAATGTATGAAAGCGCCCAGCACCATGCACAGCCTCCAACAAATCCTCAACAAATGCTGAGCCTTCCTGGTTCTTCTAGCCAGCTCAGCCTCAGCTGGACGCACATGGATCGTGGATGCAAAGGAGCCCCAGACAGGAAGAGCAGCCTCTGCCCCTCCATCCGTCCTGCTGTGCAAAGCTGTCTTGAGGCATTGCTCCTTAGAGCCAGCTCAGGGATTACGGAAGGACCAGAGGAAACTGAACAAACCAAGATTGCTTCCTCCTTTCTCGTGCCACAGGATCTGGCCGGGTGTGTCAGTGGCCGGGAGCCACTGGAGCTTGCAGGTTCAGAGCTGCAGAGTGATTGGCTGGCTCAGCAGACTGGGGCGGGGCCAGTGCTGGGCCGCAACCTCCCAACCTGCCGCTTCTGGTGCCCTCCTGGACCGACAGGTCAACCTAGCAGAGCCAGTGTTCCCTCACCCCTGTACCTTTGCACAGGCTGTTCTCTCTGGTTAATGTCAAGTACTCCAGGAAACCTTTCCTGGTTCCGCCCCGGGTCAAAACACATGCAGGACCCTGAAATTCTGCATTTACTGAAGGTGTCGCACTGTCTTTCCCCATCTGTCTCCCCACTAGACTAGGGGTTCCTTGAATTTAGAGATGATAGCTCATGGATAGCTGCATGACACCAGTGTGTGAAACAGTGCCTGACATGTCATCAGCTCGTCCGTTCTTCCATTTCTGAATGTTTATTCTCAGGCATCCAAGTGGTCCTCTCTCTTGCGGGCATGTGACCATGCAGTGATAATGCCAGTACCTCAGCTTATCCTTGGTCCTGTACACTTTTTCAAAGCACTTGAACTCTCTCCTCTCGCTAGTACAAAGTATTCAGTCAAACAGATTGATTCCTGGTTCTGAGAATTATTAACTCTGTGTCCTCGGACAAGTTACTGAACCCCCATGAGCCTTAGTTTCCTTATCTGTCATTCATTGATTCAACAAACATTTATGGGGAATGTACTAGAGGCCTGTCCCAGGTGCTGGGAATGCCAACATGAGTCCAAAATTATCTTGGCCTTTGCAGAGCTCACAGTCCAGGCAAAGAGATGGACAGTTCAACCCCCAGGACAGTAAAGACCCCACCAATGTCCGGGAGTGGAGATATAGAGTCATCTGGCCCAAACTGAGGGCTCCGGGAAGGCTTCCTGGAGGACGTGGCATCTTGGTCAAGTCCTATTTGGAGGATTAAATGATATCTCATCTGTGATACATGAGAGGGATTTCACGGCATGTGCGAAAGGCTGAGCACAGCGCCAATCACTTGCTGAGTCTCGGCTTCCCTTCCTTCCCTGTGAAATGAGCAGGGCCGAGAGCTTGCCTCATTTTCCACAGAAAGAGGCTGGGATCAGGAAGGGAAAGAGAAAGACTCAAAGCTCCCTGCCAGCCAGCAGCTGGGCAGGAGCCAGACCTTACCCTGCTCATCCACGGGGCCTGGGAGGCCCTCCCCAGATGCCCACGCAGGTTGGCCTTCCCTCCTGTGGTGACTGGGATGCCAGTCAGACCCTGGACCATCCCCAGCTCCATGCAGCTCTCCTGAGACACTTCATAATCACACTTCATTCTGAGTTTGATAAATAAAGGTAATTGTGGGACAATTACACTCTCTTCTCTTCCAACATCTTAATTGGAACAAGATGCATGATTCTTTCTTGCCCATGATTCTGCCAGGTGGGCCTCCTCCTGCAGTATAGGAAGAGTGATGGCCCGGAAGCTAGGAGGCGGTTCCCGCGTGGCCCCTGACGAATCATCATGCATGTCACATGCTGGTAGGGCCCCCAAGTAGATCATGGTGTTGTAACCACCGCCATCAATCACATGGTCGTGGTGCTCCCTACAGGGCCTGTGCAAGTGAGAAGCACGTGTCTTTAAGAAACGAAAGATCCAAGTTCAAATCCCAGTTCCATTACCAATTTGCTGTATGACCTTGGACAAATTGCTTATCCTCTCTGAGGGGCAGTTGCTCCAAAGAGGAGTGATTATCCTTAACACTATCAAATGAAGCAACACATGTGACAACGCTTCCTGAGGGACTGGGCAGATATCACCTGTATGCTGTTCCCCCTCCCCCGCCCATGCCAGCCTCCATCCACATAACCAGCAAAGCAAAACCCGACCAAAGAAAGGGAAGGACAAACATAAAGATGGACAAGCCCTACCCTTGGGATCGGCAGCTCAAAACTGCACACTATAAATCAGATGCACAAAGGAAAAGTCAATGTACCTTTCTTAGACTTCTCACCAACGACCTCACCTCATGCTCAAACACCCATCCCAGTGATGATGGGGGCTGGGGGAGAAGAGAGGGACTCTTTTTTATTTTATTTTTTTTTAATAATATATATATATATTAACAGATTATTGTTTAAATTTATTTATTTATTTATTTATTTTTGGCTGTGTTGGGTCTTCGTTTCTGTGCGAGGGCTTTCTCCAGTTACGGCAAGTGGGGGCCACTCTTCATCGCGGTGCGCGGGCCTCTCACTGTCGCGGCCTCTCTTGTTGCGGAGCACAGGCTCCAGACGCGCAGGCTCAGTAATTGTGGCTCACGGGCCCAGTTGCTCCGCAGCATGTGGGATCTTCCCAGACCAGGGCTCGAACCCGTGTCCCCTGCATTGGCAGGCAGATTCTCAACCACTGCGCCACCAGGGAAGCCCGAGAGGGACTCTTAATTGGCAAGTTCATCACCAATTAAATATGACCCCCTCCAGTGTAACAGGGTCTCTCTGGGGTTATCAGCTGCCTTGGGGTAAATGCTCAGTGTTTCCCCCTTCCCATCTCTCCTTCCAAATATGGCAGCCAGGGTAAAGACAAGTGGGGGAAGTTGACAGAGCCTCTTGGAGGCAGTGGGGTGAGGTCTCCCATCTATGTGTTGCCCACCTGGTCCACACCGGCACCCATTTTAGGCCCCTCTTCCTGCTTCTCTCAGTACTGGCTGCAGTCCACACTGTCGCTGCTGGTGATAGCACTGGTCCAGCAGACCTGGACCTGAGCCAGCCTCCACTGCAGTGGCCCAGAGAGGCTCCACATCCATTGCCCCTGGTCACAAGGGGCCTCTCTTTGCTGGTCTCATGATCCTGGGGGCATGCTGGAATTCTTGACCTCCTGGTCACCCTACTCAGGTCATGGGGACCCAGTAATGCTCAGTCAGCCACATCAAACCAGACACCCTCTCCCACCAATGTCATGTTCCCAGCTCCACAATCCCACCCCCTTCCCCACACTGGATAAGTGGCATAAAGAACTGCCAGCACTGATGTTCTAGGACCCTGTGTAAGGTTCCTGGTGTCTGTGGTCACATCCTCTCCATAGGCTGATGCCCAGAAGAGTGGGTCCCTGGGTGTTTCCTTGGGACCCAGGCTCTGTCCCCACACTAGTCCTTCCTCACCAGAATTTGTCTTTCCCCGCTCCTGTAATAGCAGACCCTCACTTCCCCTCCTTGTCTGGTGGGAATTTCCCTCTTCATCTCCTCCATCCTCTCCACACTCTTCTTGTGATCTCAGAGGCAGCCAGACTGGGCTCTTGATATGCAAAGAGGACTTCGGGGACTTAGAAAGACTTTCCTCTCTCTCAACAAAGCCTGGCTTTCAAGACCATTATCTGGCTAAGGGCTGCAGGATCCTATTCAGTCAAAAGCTGAACATCAATTCTTCCCCTTTGTGTGCCTGATCCCCCATCCTATTCCTCTCTAAGACCCTGGACGCCTCTGGCTGAAAAGGAAGAGAGTCACATAAAAGCAGTGAAGAAACACAGAGGTACATTCAAAAGCGATATCATTCTAGTTACACCAGACTTTCCGGATGTCAGAGTGAAACGAGTCCATGGAGAGAGCTTCTCCCACCCCCTCTAGAGGCCCAGAGAGGGCAAAGAGTCACTTCAGGCCACACAGCAAAGCCATGGCAGGGCAGGAACTAGAAACCGTGTCCCAACGCTCAAAGGCTCTCCCCAACACGTCTCCTCTAGGGATGGGGTGCTGGGGTCCTTCCTCTGTTGGACCTCTGTGTCTGAGCACTGTTCAGCAGCTCTCTGGAGCAGGGATGCTGTCTGTCTTGCTCACAATACATCCCCATCCCCCAGCCCAGGCTCTAGAAGATAGTGACTGGGATTTCATCTCCCATGTCGTGCTGCTGCCCAGAGCTAATCACTGCCCCATTTTCCATCTCTGTCACCGTGGATTCCTCCATCCAAGTGCATCCGAGGCTCAGCTGTGCTCTCACTGTCTGCACCTGCATTCATGGGGCTGCTTGCTGCCTGACACGGAATCATCCCTCCCTGCCAGCCCCTTCCTCCCTGCAAGGTGCAGTGAAACCTCTTCATCCCTCCTCCTGCTATTCTCGGCTTGAGTCAAGCATTGTCTCACTGAGTCTCAGATTCTTCACATTTAAATGTAAGAGTTTGGGGACCTCCCCGGTGGCCCAGTGGTCGCCTGCCAACGCAGGGGACACGGGTTCGATCCCTGGCCCGGGAAGATCCCACATGCCGCGGAGCAACTAAGCCCTTGCGCCACAACAACTGAGTCTGCGCACCGCAGCTACTGAAGACCGCACACCTAGAGCCCGTGCTCCGCAACAAGAGAAGCCACTGCAATGGGAAGCCCGCGCACTGTAATGAAGAGTAGCCCCTGCTCGCTGCAACTAGAGAAGGTACACGCAGCAGCGAAGACCCAACACAGCCAAAAGAAGAAGAAAAGAAAATCACTGAACTGGATAGTTTGTGACCTTCTGACACCATCTTGATTAGAATTTACGATTCAGAATCTAAACCCAATAACTCAGAATTACACTTAGCAGTAAGTAATAAAATTAAAAAGAAAAAACTGAACTGGGGTTTAAATCAAAGAGGGTGTTCTTGTGCTCATGTAACAGGAAATCCAGAAGAAGGCAGCCCCGGGCTGAGAGACACACCACTGGGCTCCTATCCTCCCTCTGCTCAGCTTTCCTCAGCATGTGGCATCATCCTCAGACACATAGCCTCAGGATCACATAATGGCTGCTCCTGCTCCAGCATCTTGTCTGTGTTCTGGACAGGAAGAAAGGGATTGGCAAAGAGGTAAAAGCCCATACCAGTTGGGTGACCTCCCTTTACAGACGCTTCTGGAAGCCCCGCTCAGTGAATCTGCTCAGATTTCATGGGCTAGAATGTGTCACGTGGCAACCCAATATGCTAGGGAGAATAGGCAAAACTGTTTGGATTTTTTTAATCTGGGCACACTGCCACCATGAAGAAAGCCTGGGTCCTGTGAGTAAAGATGGAGAGGCCGATGGTAGGCAACTAACTGTGTCAGCCTCAGGAGGCCTGGGGCCAGTCCCCGCCTGCCATTTACATGTGTGGTTTGGGGCATGTCTCTTCACCACTTGAGGCCTCAATTTCCCCGTTTCAAAAACGGGAGAATTGGACTTCCCTGGTGGCGTAGTGGTTAAGAATCTGCCTGCCAATGCAGGGGACACGGGTTCGAGCCCTGGTCCGGGAAGATCCCACATGCCGCGGAGCAACTAGGCCCGTGCGCCACAACTACTGAGCCTGCGCTCTAGAGCCCGTGAGCCACAACTACTGAGCCCATGTGCCGCAACTACTGAAGCCCGCACGCCTAGAGCCTGAGCTCTGAAACAAGAGAAGCCACCACAATGAGAAACCCACACACCACAACAAAGAGAAGCCCCCACTCGCCACAACTAGAGAAAGCCCGCACGCAGCAACGAAGACCCAACAACGAAGACCCAACGCAGCCAAAAATAAATTTAAAAATTTATTAAAAAAAAAAAAAAAAAACAACAGGAGAATTGGGCCAGGTGCTATAGGACTTTATCCAGCTCCAATTGCCTGGGTATAAATCCTGACTCTGCTACCTATTAGCAGTGTGTCCTGGGGTGAGATATTTGACAACGTCATACCACAGTTTCCTCATCTGTAAAATAGGGGTCATCATGGTATCTACCCTGTGAGGTTGTGAGGACTGGATGGGCTGTTGTGTGTAACGTATGCAGCTGAGTCTGACGGAGAGTCAGAGACCAAGATCCGTTATTGCCACTGTAGCTGCTGAGAGTCACAGGTCCTGAGTTCTACTCCTGCCTGCCCCTGGGTGCTGTGTGACCTGGGCCAAGTCCCTTCCCCTCTCTGGGCCTCAGCAGCCCGTCCTATAAAATGAGGGAACTGGATGCTATCTTGGACCCCAGCAGCTCTGAGTGTGGTTCTCAGAAGCTACGCTGGGCTGTTGACAGGACAGCAAGTCCCTTCCTGGGCAGGGACAGGAGAGGAGGGCGTCAGCTGGTTTCCTGTGGCCGGGGCGGTGACCTGGGCAGCCTGGATCTCCTGTTTCCCAGAGGGAATCCAGGGCTGCCCCCTCCCGTCGCTGGGGCAACAGTCCCTACATCATCTCCCGGCGGGGAGCCGTGTGGGTGAGGGAAGCGCCAGCCACAATGGTTCTTTGTCTCCTGCCCTGCCGCCCCCAGCCCCAAGAGCCTCATGCCCATCTTCCAGATGAGGAAACTGTGGCACAGGGAGGTGAGATCATTTGCCCAAGGTCATGAGGCTGGAGAGAAGCAAGGCTGGGATTAGAACCTGAGTCTTCTGAAAACGTGGGCCGACCTCATCCAGAACCCTCAGCACCAGCTGGACACTCCTCCAGCCCCGCCCCCCCCCCACCCCCACCCCGACACAGAAAGAGCCTGGAGCTCAAGCCCTCAGTGGCCTGGTGACCTACAATGTGACTTGCAGGCCGGTTCCCTGAGGTACAAGGCTCCTGCTGGACCCCCTTTCCTGCCTTTAGCCTGCCCACACTGAGCAGCCCCTTGACCCATCCCTGGGCATGCAGGGACCCATGCCGCGGGCCCTGTGCACAAATAACCACAAAACAAAACAGTGGCCAGGCCAACATGCCACTGACCAGGAGCAAGGGCTTTGGAGCAAGGCAGCCCCAGGTTCAAACCCTGACCTTGGCACTTGCCAGCTGCGTGCCTTGGGCTGGTGACTTAACCTCTCTGAGCTTCAGTTTCCTCATCTGTGACATGCGGCTCTATCTGTTTCCTAGGGCTGCTGTAAACAAATCACCACAAACTTGGTGGCTTAAAACAACAGATATTTATCATCTCACAGTTCCAGAGGCTGAAAGTCTAATGTCAAGGTGTCGGCAGGGTTGGTTCCTTCTTGAGGGCTCTGAGAGAGAATCACGTCCATGCCTCTCTCCCAGTTTCTCGTGGCTGCAGCCATGCTTGGCCTTCCTTGGCCTGTGGCAACATAACTCCAGTGGCTGCCTCCATCGTCACATGGCCCGTTTTCCCTCTGTGTGTGTATCCAAATTTCCTTCTCTTATAAGGATGTCAGTCATTGGATTAAGGCCCACCCTAATCTAGTATGACCTCATGCTAAGTTGATTACATCTGCAAAGACCCTCTATTCAGATAAGGTCACATGCACAGGTAGCAGGGGTTAGGACTTGAACGTGTTTTTTGTGGGGACATGATTCAATCCACAACAGGGACCATGAGAAGATACTTGTGTTAGTGGATTGTGATGCAGATTTTATGAGTAATTCCTATAAAATGTCCACCCCTGAGTCAAACCCATAGAAAGCCCTCAAACAGTATATGCTGTTATTCTTACTTTGATTCTCTCATCCCAGCAACAAGCTGCAGGTTTGCCTGTTTGCCTGGAGCCCAGCGCCTGTGGGTCTGAAATCCTGACTTGTGCCGTCAAACACCCAGAGGCTGCACTAACAAAAGCCAACATCTATTGAGCACTTACTGTATGCCAGGCACTGCCTATGCACAAAACAAATATCATATCACTGTCTTCACAATAATCCTATGAAATAGCAACTACTGTAACCCCCGTTGAAAGATGCAGAAACAGGTTCAGAGAGGTTAAGTAACCTGCCTGAGGTCACCAGCTAGAAAGAAGCTAGCCTCAAACCCAATGAGTCCAGCCAGCCTGCCAGGGTGAGGACTCCCACCCATCCTTCCGGAGGGTAGCTCCATGCAGAGCCAGCCCTGGGCAGGGCCACAGGGGCCTCCAGACGGGCGTGTGTGTGTGTGTGTGTGTGTGTGTGTGTGTGTGTGACTACTGTCTGTTTCTGTATATCTGTGTCTCTGTGCATCTATGTTTGTGTGTGTCTATACCTCTGTGTGGGTCTGTATGTGTATTTGTGTGTGTGTACCACAAGGTTACCAAGCCCCAGAGGAGAGTGGTGCCCCAGACCATCCTATATACAAGGTCACACTGAGGCAGACACACAAAATCCCCATATAAAATCCCACAGAGACACACTACGCAGTCTTATATGCGCGTAGGCGTACATATGTACATAGACACGTACTCATGACCACAGACACACACAAACAAACATATCTTCACATGGGGACACATGCAGACACCCAGGAGCTAGCAGGACCTGTGGTGGGGGGTGGGTGGCGGGGAGCAATCTGCTAACTAAGAAAAGACAGAGATGGGCTTCAAAAGGCCTTCGTACAGCACAGATATGGGGGTCCCTCACTGGAGCACAGGGGGAGCTGTGCCCAGATCGAGGGCAATAGTGGGAACATAGGACCCAGAGGAGGGGGCCACCAGCTCTGCCAGATTGGGGTGAGGTCAGGGAGGGCTTCCCAGAGGAAGTGGCAGAGTGTGCTTTAGAAAGAAGAGCCTGACGTTTCTCAGTCCATCACGCTCATAGGAAAACACTAAGAGTCCAGAGACGGGAAGAGCGGGTGGGAGTGCATTTTGGAGTTTCTCACTGCTGGGAGAGAGGCGCAGGAAAAAAACGTATCATCTCCAACAGCCATTAGCCTCTCCCCGACAGGCCTTCCTACCCCCAACCTCTCCCCACCCCCAGTCATAGTTTGACATCCTCCCATAAGTCCCCTCTCCATGTCTGCAGTCACTATTGATTGCTGTTGTCCGCCCAGAAACCCTGTCCCTCGTCTCCAGGTAACAGGAAAATGCTTCCTTCCTTAGGGGAATTTCCTCTCCCTCACTCCATGTGGCTGGCACAATGCCAGGACCCCAGGCCCTCGGCCCCAGGCTAAACAAGAGATCCAGGCCTGGCCATCATTCCATCCCATCTCCCTGACCACAGCGATCGGCCATGGATGGACAGGTGACCCCAGCCTGGCCATCGGTCTCCTTTCCTAGGATTTACTGTGGTTTCTGGAAGGAAGAGTCTCAGTCTCCTGCCTCAGGAGCTAAGACGGTGTGACCCTTACGCTGCCTGTGGCCATGTCCACCTCTTGCCCCAGCGTGGAGAAAGGCTATCTGCAATGGAAAGAGGATGGGCCCAAAAGAGGAAGGCAGAGTGGAGAGAAAGAGCCCCGACAACTCGGTCCGAGTCTCTGATTCAGGTGCATCTTTCCCAGGCTTGAGAGCCAGTTAAGTCCCCTTTTTGCCAGTTCTGGTTGGGTTTCTGCCACGTGCCACTAAAGGAGACCTGACTAGCACAGTCCCCCGTCTCATTCTTTCTCTCATCTGTCCTTGCCCCACCACCATCTCCCACTCAAACCCCCTCTCCACCAGAGGCACTGCCCACCTACCTCTCACTCCTCCCCAAATCCATCCTCCCAAGCTCCCTGCCTCCCACCCTCAGCCCCGCATTACCTACCCTCTCCAGAAGGAGCTGTCCTAGGGCTCTAATGGCAGCTGAGGGCCAGGACTGATTCCCAGGCCTGTGTGAGGAACCTGGACCTCCCTCTGTTAGCAGGGACATATAGAGCAGGCCTGCTCTGGGACAGGCCAGGGTATCTCTGCCCTATTCTAAGGCATCAACCCTCTCTCTGGTCTCCCTGTCTCCTGTCTCTCTCCCCTCCAACCCATCCTGCACTCTGCAGTCAGACAGATCTTCCAAAAATGCAAATCTGACAGTGTCAAACCCACTCCCCCTACCCCCCAACCCCGCAGAACTCTGACCAGTCTCTGTGCCCTAGGGGATAATAGCCTTTAGCCTGGCTACTAGCTAGGGTATAGGTTTAGCTTCTGAGGCAGAGATGCCAAATAACACTGACTTAAACAAGAGAGAAGTTTATTTGTCCCTTAGATAATAATTCACACATAAACCATCCAGTGGCTGGTTCCCTCTGTCTTGTTGCTCCATTGTTCCCGGGCTGTTTGTTGCCTTTGTTCACATGGTCCAAGGTGGGACAAGTTCACCTTCCAGCCAAGTTGCGACAAGGATAAAAGGTAGAGGATAGGGCAGACCACTACCCTTTAAGGGAACAACCCTGAAACTGCCTACTGTACTTTTGCTCTATCATATTGGCTACACTGGTCACATGGGAGGCTGGGAAATGTAGTCTTTCTTTCAAGCAACCATGTCTCATTACTGTGGAAGGAAAGGAGAATGGATATTAGGGGACAGCCAGTCTCTGCCACAGCCTGGCATTCAGTGTCTTTCTCAGCAGCTTTACTCTGGGGCTCTGTATCTTTGAGCATGTTGTGAACCTTTGCCTACCTTCCCTTTCCTGCCTCCAAATTCAGGAAGCCTTCCCTGACCACCATCACCCCAGCCTGGATTAAGGGTCTCAGTGTCCATTGATCACATGGTGTTGTATGTAAGGGCCCATCTCCCACCCTAGTTAGGAGCAACTTCAGGGTAGGGACCATAACTGATTTAATTCTGTGTCCCCCTGACCAACGCCAAGCCTGAAATGGAATGGGCATCAGGGAATACAGAATAAAGGAATGAATGAGAAAGTGAACCATCTAAATTAGAAATTTTCAATTGATAAATGATTATTGATTGAATGAATGAATGAGCCCGGGAAGGCACCTGTGCGTTGACGCGGGGCTGAACAGGCAGGCGAGGCTTCCCTGGGATCTCACCTCCACACACGCCGTTCCCTCTGCCCGGAGCGCTCTCTGCCTCCTCTGTGACTGCCCAGCTCGCGCTCAGCCTGTATGTCTCATCTTAAATGTCACCTCTCGAGAGGGGTCTTCCCTGACTCACCTCCACTCCAGTGTAGAGCAGCCCCTCCAGAGGCAGGCCCATTCACCACCCCCCACTCCACAGGCCCCTGTCCTGCCCTTCGGAGTGCTCAGCCCAACTGTAATTAAATAATGTGCCCGCACTGATTTGTCCACAAGACTGAAAATTCCATAAGGTGAGTTTGTCTCTCTCATTGTGTCCCCAGGGCCTAGCACAGTGCTGGACACACAGCAGCTGGCCAGTGAAAGTTAAATGAGTGAAACTCACCTCTACAAGTATCTTTAAAGGGGTTGACGTTTTGATCCAAATGAGGGTCAGGATAATGCTTGTCGCGTAAGTGGGTAGGTGGCAGCTTCAGCGCTGCATGGCAGGTGGCACCAAGAATCTGTGCGCCGGGCTAAGCCTGCCTGAGGGGCGAGTGAGGGGCAAGGAGAAAACTGCCCGCCAGCCCCTAGTCACAGAGCCCTGCACTCAGCCTGCTACACAGAGAAAACAAAACATTTGGGAGCCCCACCTTCACCTCGACCGCTGGGAGGAGAGGGGCCCACTGGGGGCAGAAGACATTGCGACATGGATGGCAAGTTATTCAACTGCTCTGTGCCTTGATTCCCCACTGTGGAGGGCGATCGATCACAATAGTACCTTCCTCATGTGATCTTTGTGAAGATTAAAGGGTTAATCTGTGGACAGTGCCAATCCAGGGCCTGCTTCATTGTAAATGTTTGTGAATAATATAAAGGGACAATGAAAATACATGTGCTCTGGGCTCTGGCCTGAGAGGATCCCAATCCACTGTCACTGAGCCTCAGTTTTCTCATCTGTAAAGTGGGGGTGCCAATACCCACCCTCAGGGGCTCAGAGAGATGCAGTGAGACGAGGATGCCACGGACTCAGCACCATGCATGGCACCAGGGAATCCTCTCCTCTTCTCCCAAGACAGAGAGGGACGGGGCAGAGAATGTCTGTCAGCCTCACCTGCCTGAGGCAGGAGGCCTGGGGAGGGAGGAGGCTGCCTGGTGAATAATCTCATTAATGGTAATCATCACCCTGATGCTTGTTAATATAATAACACTGGGCTCCCAGCCACTGCTTGGCTCTGAGCTGGCTCCTCTGTGCCTCTCATCTCTGCCTGGCGGGTGCTCCGTAAACACTCATTACACTCCCGTCCCCTGGGAGGCCGCCAGGAGAAGCTGCTATTCCCGGCACACAGCTCAACTCTGGGCCGCAGGCTCTGCTTTTAATAAGCATCATCACACACACTCAGGCACACACACGCGCGCTCGTGCACACGCAAACACACACAGCTTTGCAACCCTTTCCAAGCTCCTCGCTGACCACCAGTAATTGCTCACCACGGCTGAGCCTCACATTGTATCAATAACAAGGATAGTGGCTACTCATTAAACACTCCCTGCTTGCCAGGCCCCGGTCTAAGTGCTCCACTTGTTTTAACCCACTTAATTTAAATGAGCATTCCTGTCATGTCCATTTTGCAGCCGAGGAAACTGAGGCACCTGAAGTAAAGTTTCAGCCTTGGCTGAATCACTGACCCATGAGCGGCAGAGCTGGGGCCTGATGCTGCCTTTCAGAGCATTAGCTCATTCAATCCTCATGGCGATTCGAATCCTCCTTCTCCCCACCGCACTCGTGAGGAAATGGGCTTAGAGAAGTGATGTCATTTGCCCAGGAACACACAGCTAGGACCTGCGGGCCATGGGCTGTCTAACTTGAGAGCCTGTCATACTGCTCCCCCGGGATGGAAGCAGGGAAGGAAATCTTATTCCTCTTTTAAAGATGGAGAAACTGGGACCCAAAGAGATTAAGAGACTTGCCCCACATCACACAGGCATCGATGCGGAGAGCGAGGGCTAGCTCAAAGCCTGGATTCCTGGCCATCTCTTCCCCGCCTCCCACCTTCACCCCCACCAAGGAGCCTCTTGCTCGGAGACCCTGATTCAGACCCAGAATCAGCTGGCTCAGACATGGGGGCGTTCAGCATCAGAGGGTCCCAGACCACCTGGGGTTCCCTCCAGGCCATGGCCATTCTGTGTCACCACTGACTTCCTAGCTGCGTGCCCCTGGGGAAGTCACATCACCTCTCCAGGCCTGAGTTTCCTCAAAATGGAGACAAGAGCTGACACTTAGGGAGCATTTACAACATTCCAGGACTGGTCTATGTGTTGGCCATGTAATATCTCATTTTATGCCCACCGCAACCCTAAAAGGAAGATATTAAAAGAGTCTATGATTTTTAAGATTCTGTTATCCTACAGGATTCTATGATTCCCACAGGGTCTGTTATGAAAGACCCTGATCTTAAAAAGAATCTAAAAAGATTCCATTATTCTAGAATTCTCAGGTGCTGGAAGGTTCCATCCATCTGTCTGTGAATCGTAATGTTAAAGGATTTCATGAATTGGTGATTCATTGAACCTCAAGGGCAAGAGGCAATTTGTCAGCCTTCAGTCAGCCTTGAAAGCCACCAGTGTGCACCCGCTGCCCCCGCCCCCTCCCTCCGCTATGACATCAGGGCCAGCCGAGGCAGAACAACCTGCCTCTATGACAGGCCTTGGGTCCAAAGCCAGCAAGGACCGTGGAGGCCGCCGGAGTGCTTGGGGGTGGCTCCCAGACAAAGGGTTCCATGGACCCGCCTCCGCTGCCCTGGCCCCGTCTTTCACACAATGGAAGGACCTTTCGAGGCTGCATCCAGATCGCCCCCTCCCTCAGCCAGAGACACCCAGAAATACAGCTGAGTTCAGTCTCAGAGCAGCCCCTTCCCTGCTCAGAAGGGCCCCAGCAAGGAGGTGGGGAGCAGAGAGAAAGGCAGGTGTCTCTTCATTCTCTTAGCCAGTCTGACCTCTCTGCCTTTGCTCATGCCCTGCTTGGCGTACCCCTCTTCCTCTTTCTCTAAGAATCCTTCAAGGGCCAGCTCAAGCCCCACCTCCTCCAGGAAGACCTGCCTGGTTATTCTAAAATTCACTGATTCCCTCTCTCTCCGAAGTTCTGTCGCATGACATTGAATACTAATGTGGGACTCAGAGATTCCAGAGCCTCCTTTCCTCTCCAATCCATCCTCCCTGCTACCACCAGAGTGGTCTTTCAGGAACACACATGTGACCTTGTCACTCTCTTTCTACAGATCGTGACCCTCAAGCATGACATTCAAGACCATCCCTACCTCTGGTCCCACCTTTTCTGTCTGGCTTCATTTCCTGCCTCAGATCCATGCACTAAGGCTTGACCAGGAGAAGTAGGGATCTGCCTCCCAGATTATGTGGGCACCAAGGCGGCCCTTCTGAGCCTGGAGCAGCTGGGACCCTGCCTTGATCCCAAGAGACAGATGTTGAAGGTCTCCTCCCCCACCTCATTACACACACACACACACACACACACACACCAAGCTGCCACCAGGGAGCCCACTGGGGTTTGCAGCCTTAGGGAGCATGTTAGTACCATGGACAGCACCACAGGCAGGCTCTGGGTGCTACTAAAATCCATCTGCATGCATGCACGTCCTGGGACATGCATGGATTTCATACAGCAGGCATTTGTTGAGCACCAGCTGCATGCCCCACACCTGCTAGGTGTTATGGAAAATACCAGAAGGAGAGATATTGACCTTTGCTGCACCCAAGAAACTTACAGTCTGGTTGGGGAATTGATTGCCCTGGTACCAACTTCTCACCTCTCTCCCTGCAGGCTGCCAGAGCCATGCTTACAAACGGTAAATCTGATCATATCACTCTCTAAAAAGCTCCATGCACGCGCGCACACACACACCAATGTTTATAGAGTAAAATCCAAGCCATTGAACACGGCATTCAAGGCCCTCTCTGACCCAGGCCCAGCTATTCTCTTGCCCTTGCCAACCCCTTTAAATGCAACACTCAGCCTCACTTGATTTCCATCCATTCCCAAACATCCTGGGGTGCTTTTCTCACTCTTTCCCCCTCACTCGAGGAGTATTTCCCCACTTCTTTTCACAGAGAACTCCTATATCGCCTTCAAAACTCAAACCAAGGGACTCTCCTGGTGGCGCAGTGGTTAAGAATCTGCCTGCCAATGCAGGGCACACAGGTTTGATCCCTGGTCCGGGAAGATCCCACATGCTGCAGAGCAACTAAGCCGGTGCGCCACAACTACTGAGCCTGTGCTCTAGAGCCCGCGAGCCACAACTACTGAGCCCACGTGATGCAGCTACTGAAGCCCGCGTGCCTGGAGCCCGTGCTCCACAGCAGGAGAAGCCACTGCAATGAGAAGCCCACGCACCGCAACGAAGAGTAGCCCCCACTCGCCGCAACTAGAGAAAGCCCGCGCACAGAAACAAAGACCCAATGCAACCATAAATTAATGAAAAAAATGAATTAATTAATGAAAAAACCCTCAAGCCAAATATTTCCTCCTCCTGGAAGCCCCAAAGTTCATTGTTCCCTCCTCTGTACTCCCAGAAGTTAATTGTTCCCTCCTCTGTACCTGCATCACCTGGCATCATTGAATTCTGACTTACCGTGCATCCCTCATGTCAGACAGAAGTTAGCTAAATTTGCCCGGGCCCATTAGAAAGCACTGCTGGTTACCAGAGTGCAGGGGCTTTCTAAGAACTGTAGTTGATTAACCACAATGCCAGCAATACTCATATCCAACAACTTCAGATTCAGATTTACTTGGAAGTCTAAAAATAATGTCAAAGCTGTTCTTTTTATGTCATTTTTTTCACTCTAGAAATCTGTCTGCCTTGTCTTTGGGAAGAGAGAGCATTATTTATTATATAGCTCAAATGCCCAATAATTGTTAGCAAATAAAACATAGCCTCTAGTAAATCTAATGCAGATGTGAGGCTCAGCCCTGTTCCTTCCATGTCATGAGTATTCTCAGGTATCTGATTCCAGGTCTGTCTTCTCCACCCCAGCCTGTGAGTTCCCTGAGGGCCAGGACTGTGTGTCTTTTAATTCCATATCCCTAGTACCTAGCACTGTGGCGGGCACAAAGTAGGCTTCTATCAATATTGGATGAATGATTAACAAACTAGAATGAATCACATGGGCTTGAGTTAAGATTGCCTAGGTTCAAATCCTCATTCTGCCATGTGTTAGCTATGTAACTTTAGGCACATTTTAAAGAGATCTCAGTTTTCTGATCTGTCAAATGGGCATATTAATAGTATCGACCTCATGAGGTGATTACAACATCTAAATGGAACACTGTGTATAAAGGCCCAGGCATAGAACCTGGCCAAGAGTGAGTGCCCTATAAAGGTTCATTGTTATTATCAATGCTGTTGGGTTGACTTGCATGGTTTATACTTAAGCTCATTGGAATTCAGAGGAAGGAGAGCACCATGAAGTGGAGTCATCCAAGATGATGTTATGAGCTAATATTTATCAAGCATTTTCTATGTGCCATGTATTAACTTAATTAAACCTCAGGACCATTCTATGAGATGGGTACTATGATTCTCCTCCATTTCATCCCCATAGGATACTAAGGTATGGGAGGGTAAATGAATTGCTGGAGATTACATAGGTGATAACTAGAGGAGCCAGGATTCAAACCAGAACAGCGTGGCCCCAGTCCATTTCTTAACTTGTATGCAACACAGCTAACCCCAAGAAAGCTAGAGGCTGAGCGGGGCCTTGAAGAACAAGGCACAAGACAGAGGCACCCATGATAGGAAGGAGGACTAAGAACTTCCCCCTTCATACCTTCCCAACAGCCAACCCAGGGACTCTCTTGCAAGCCTGCCTCCCTCCCTGCAGTTCTCTTGTTCCCACCTCACCCATCCGACCGCCTCCAACAGGCCCTGCCTTCTCTCGATCCTCCACTTTTCCAGGTCTAAGTATTTCCTCCTGGCCTCTCTTCCCGCCCTTTCCAGCCCCAACGACTAACGCTGCCTGGGAGTTCCCAGAGGGGGTGATGTTGGAGTAGGGCTTTTGAAGGACCTATAGGAGTTTGCCAAGAGAAGGGTGGAGAGGGGTCAAGGTTTTCTTGACCAAAGTTTTTCTTGGTCAAAGGTTTTACCATTTTCTTATCTACACCCTTAGCCTTCTCAGAATCTCCATGCATCAGTCTCCCCATCTGTAAACATGAGAGTAATAAGAGTACGTACTGCCTCTCAGAGTTTTTGTAAAGATTAAATGTGTTAGTCTGCTTGGGTTGCCATCACCAAATACCAAAGACTGGGTTTACTGACTTAAACAAGAGACATTTATTTTCTCACTGTTCTGGAGGCTGGAAGTCCAAGATCAAGCTGCCAACATGGTTGGTTTCTAGTGAAGGCTCTCTTCCTGCCTTGCAGACGGCCACCTTCTCACTGTGCCCTCATGTGGGTCTTTCCTATGTGCTCACAGAGAGGGGGGCACACAGTCTCTTTAGGGTCTCTTCTTGTAAGGTAAGGACACCAATCCTATTGGACCAGGGCCCTACTCTTATGACTTCATTTAATCTTAATTACTTCCTTAGAGGCCCCATCTCCAAATACTGTTGCCTTGGGGGTTGGGGCGTCAACATATGAATTATGCCAGGGGAAAACAATTCAGTCCATAGCATTAAATATGGTAATAATGCAAAATTATTTTATTTAATAAATACCTATATAGCACTTGCCAGGCACTTTTCTAAATGCCACGCATTTTTTTGAATGCTTAGATCATGCCCAGCATGTGGTAAGTACAATCCACGTGTTCTGTGGTTGTCATTATTGTGAAGACCATCACTCTTACTGTTGTGCCCCTGCTGTGTGTCAGCCATTGTGTTGGACACTTAGATGTGCCTGCTCTTTGGAGCCCCACAAATTCTTCAGTGGCCTTCACTGTGTCCATTAGACAGAGGAGGAAGCCAGACTCAGGGGCAAATTGGCTTCCCCGGGACAATCCAGGAAGAACTTGCTGAGGCTGGTGGAGAACCCACATCTCTCCACTCTCTTTCAGTATTTCCAGCAAGACATAATAAATGTCTAGACTTGGCCAGAGCCATGAAAATGGGGAGAAATGACCAAGTCCAATGTCCTTCAAAGTGGGAGGAGTCATCCTCCCCAACCAGTCCACCTCCCGGGACTGATGTGGACAGTAAGCAGGGCCAAGGATGCCCTGGAAAGTGCTCTGTGAGCTGTGACACGTGCTCTGTGAGCTGTGACACGTGCTCTGTGAGCTGTGACACCCACTCCGGAAGGGCCATTTCTCTTACTCTCTTTGGCAGAAGGCAAATACCTCTGGAGGAGGCAATAGCTGAAGCCACCACACTCATCACCCTTTCATGTGAATTTCTTCATCAGAACAGTTTCATGTGAATTTCTTCATCAGAACAGTTTCATGTGAATTTCTTCATCAGAGCCATTCAGGAGAGCCAGTTTCCATAAAAGGGGAGGGAGCGGGGCCCCTGAAGGTGCTGGCCATCTGGGAGTGGATGACATCAAGCCAGGGAAAATATGACATTCCAGGAGTCCACAGCAGGGCTAGGGTGAGGGCCAGGGGGCCTGGGCTTGGAGTCAGAAGACCCAGCTCTGCATTTCCCGGGGGGGCGGTGGCGGGGGAAGTCCTCATGCTCCCTGGGAATCAATTTCTTTTTGTTAACATTTTATTATGAAGAATTTAACATTTAAACTTAGAGCTGACAGAATAATATAATGAGCCCCCTATATGCCTACTACTCAACTTGTATAATTATCAACCTAAGTCCCATCTTATGTCCTCCGTTCTCCCACCCACTCCTCCCCATATTTTTTAAGCCAATCCCAGACATCCCATCACTTCATCTGCCAAAATTTCAGTCTGTATGAAGATAAAGACTCTTTAAACAAAAAAAAAAACGTAACTACAGGGCCATTATCACATCTAAGAACATTGACAATGATTCCTTTATGACAAATATTCATTCAATGTTCACCTTTCCACTTGCCCCATAATTAGCTCTTGTTTTTAGAATTTGATTGAATCAGCATCCAAATCAAGTTCCCACATGGATTGGTTAACACGCCTTTTAAGCTTATCTATAAAATCCCTCTCCATCTCTTTTCCTTTCCCCTTCCTTACAATTCATTAGTTGAAGAAGCTGGGTGGTTTGTCCCAAAGAAGGGTCCCACAACGTGGATTTTGGTCACAGGGTCAGTGTCTTTATCTGTAAAGCAGGGGAATCATTCTCTCCAAGAATTAAGTGAGATAATGTCTGTGAATGGGCTCTGACAATTGGAAGGCACCCACAATTGTCATGTGTTAATGTAACTTTCAAGCCTTTCAATACCCTGTGCATCTGTTTTTCTGATGATATAATTGAGGTTCAGAGAAGCTTAGTAACCTGCCCACGCTCACACAACTAACTAACAGTAGAGGGAGGAAAGGGTGGTGGAACTGAAAGAACATTGACTCCATGTGGAAACTCACACTCGAATCCCACTACACCTTTTAATAGCATTATGGCCTCAGGTTTCTGCTTTTTTTTTTTTTTTTTTTGGCTGCATCAGGTCTTCGTTGCTGCATGCGGGCTTTTTCTAGTTGTGGCGAGCGGGGGTTACTCTTCGTTGCGGTGCACGGTGCTTCTCATTGTGGTGGCTTCTCTTGTTGAGGAGCACAGGTTCTAGGCACACAGGCTTCAGTAGTTGTGGCTCGCGGGTTCTAGAGCGCAGGCTCAGTAGTTGTGGCGCACGGGCTTCGTTGCTCCGCGGTATGTGGGATCTTCCCGGCCCAGGGCTCAAACCCGTGTCCCCTGCATTAGCAGGCAGATTCTTAACCACTGTGCCACCAGGGAAGCCCTCTGCTTTCTTCACTTGCAAAAACCAGTCAGGGGGGCAGACCTGCACGAGGCTAAAATGAGCTAACGTGAGACGAGGCCGTCTCACGGTGCCTGGCAGTCAGTGCCTCACCCATCCCTTCTGCTGTCTGCTCTCTGGCCCAGCCTCCTTCTTCCCTGAGTGTGGATAAGGCCTGCAGCTCTGGCAGTAATAAACCTGGACCTTCCGTCTGTCCCAAGCCCACCCTCAGGCCAGCAGAGACAGGGTGGGCGGCGCTCGGAAGCTGAGCACACTCTGTTCTTGGGGCAGCTTGGCAGGAGACTGCAACCTCATGGGCCTCAGGAAACAATCAGCTATTCTTCCTCCTTCCCCCTCTGTTTGTTGCTCATCCCTGGGCCAAGGGGCCCAGAGAGAAATGCTCCAACTCCCAGCAGCTTCCAGCCCATCTGTACAACCTACATGGATGATTTCCAGGCATCAGCCTCAGCTCTGACAAGCCTCAGCCCAAGTCATAGTTCACTCCAGAGCTGACACCGATATTTTGATTTCTACCCAGATTCCTTGTCATTTACTCATTCAACAGGCAGCAGGCTGGACCCTGCAGATAATGACAGCAACAACAACAACAACAATATGAATAACAGCCCAGTTATATAGCACCTACTGTATGCCAGGCATGGTTCTGAACACCACGCATATGAGGCAGGCACTATTAGCGCATTTTACAGGTGAGGAGACTGAGCACTAGGAGTCTGAATAACCCACCCAAGGTCTCATAGCTAGTCAGTGGTGGAGTTGGGATTTGAGTAAAGGTTTGCCTGTTAAAGACTGATTGTACAAAGAGGGATTGAAGTCCAGCAGCTGGGTGCCACATATGCCAAGCTCCATGCTAGTTGCTTTCAATATGTTATCTCGTTTAATCTTCACAAGAGTCTCCAAATATTGACCTTATTGTCCACATTTGCACATGAGGAAACAGGCTCAGAGAGGTACAGCATTGTGCCCAAGTGCACACAGCTGAGTCCACTCGACTCCAGGATCAGACTCGTTTTACTCTTCCAGGCTGAGAACACAATATGATGCAGGTCACTTGAATTCAGATGAGAAGGTGGTGGGGGCCCTGCAGGTGGGAAGATAACTCCAGGCTATAGGAACTCAGAGAGGATGGAATCAACTTCCAAAACTCCCTGAAGGAGGGACCATGTCAGGAGCTGGGACTTGAATGGTGGCAAAACCACCCCTCATGTCATGGCAGGCTTCTAACTGGGGCCCAGGCCTCTGTGAGAACCTCAACATGGCGAGGCTGGCCCCTTCACCCCATTTTATAGCCGTGCAGCCTGAGACTGTCAGGCACACATGGTCTGAGGTCCCACAGTGAGGACCCAGGCCTTGGGGCTCTGTCCCTGAATTGTCCGGCAGTGAGGGGAATGCTTGGCGGGGGGTGGTTGGAGGTGGTGGCTGAGGAAACACACCCACCGCAGACCAGTGTCATTACATAGTCATGAGACCCTGGTTTTTAGCTCTCTCCCGAGTAGATTAAGTGCTCACCAGGATGGCACCTGGGGGCACTCAAGAAACTTTAGTGAAGGGAGGGCAGGATGGGTAGGATCTTGTACCACATCCAGGGGCCTCAGCCTCCAACCCACCCCAGAACCATCAGGACCCTGTGTGAGTATCACATTTTAAGATGAATAAATCTCTAGAGGACATGGAGAGGTTTTCTTTGGAGGAGGAAGGGTTTTGACCATGACACTCATGCCTGTAGCTATCCCATGGCAAGGGGGCAGAGCCCTGCGTGCCTCCAGAGGAGAATGAAGACCAGAGAAAGGAAACACAAGAGAGGCAGATTTTGGCTAAAAATAAAGGACTTCTCAACAGGCAGAGTGACCTGGTCCCCAGGATGCACCAAGCCCCTGTCATAAGAGGTGTGCTGGCAGGGGCAGGGAAGTCCCCCAAGAGGCACTGAAGAAGGGATTTCTACCCCAAGGGGCCCAGGGCTGGCTCTAAGGCCCTCCCAGCTCCATGACCCTGTGATCCCTGGAGATCATCTGGGCTTCCAGGCCACGGAACTCCTGTCCTGGGTTCGGTTCTGTCCCAACGCCATCATCCAAGACCCTGTGAGCTGAGGTTGACCGTGCTGAGTGTTCCTCCTCACATAGTCCTTGGGGATGTTGTTAATGCTTACCCCATTTCTCAGGTAAGAACACTGAGCCTCATGCCAAGTAGCTCCTCCAGAGTCAGAGCTAGGAAACGTCACCTGGGCTTGAAACCAGGCCCTTCAGACCCCAAAGACATCTCACCTTGGCCAGTCCAGTTCCAATATCCTGCGGTCCCAAGATTCTCTCCTGTGGCTGGAAACCACAGTTCTTCTTCCCCTGGGGCTGGACCACAGGGCCCCCGGTGCCACCACAGCCTGGCACCGCCCAACCGCAGCGCCCACTCAGCCTCGCCGCAGTCAGCTCCATGGCCTCCCGAACACTCTCAACCTAGAGCAGCTTTTACCGTAATGGTTCCCACGAGGGGCTGTCGGTCAATTTCCTTTGCTTGCTTCTCAATTTCATTTAAAGGGGGATGTGGCTGAGGCCCAAATGGGACCGCGGGCTGCCCCTCCCCAAATGACCTCCATGCTTATCTCACGCTCTGACCACAGTGCATCATTTCGGTTTAATTTTATTTCCTCTTATAAATGGGCACAGCACAGGAAGTGTTAAAAAACAAACAAACAAACAAAAAAACCCACAGTTCCTTCACAAGGCTGGGACAGGTGAGCACCCACAGTGGGGCAGGTGCCTTGGTTTCTTTCTCCAGTCTTTTTCCACCCCTCTTTCGTATTTAAACTTTTGGCCATGAACTCAGGACAGGTATGGTTAATAAACAGGTTATGAGGGAGAGGAGGGGCAGGGAAGGCCTGGGGGAGGGAAGGACAAACTCCCCGCACCCCAGGCCGGGTTCTTGGAGGGATCTGTATAGGAGAAAGGACGCACAGGAGGGACACTGTCTTCAGGGGGCTCTCTGGAGCCACACTGCTGCCTACGAAAAATATTTACATGCATTCGCCACGCTGGGGCTGGTGCGCTGAGTTGCCTGGGGGGCACCCGGGGGATGCTGGGGCCATCAGCCCTTAGATGGCAACTCTGGGGCCCAGCCTCGGCATCTCTGTAAATCTGTACACAGTCTGTGGGCTTCTATTTACAGGCAGGAGGCCTGGGGAAGCAAGTCCAGGGTGGTGGATGTCAGGAGAAAAAATTCAGGAGCGCCAAGTAGGCAGTGCCCACTCCTGTTACCATGAGGCAGAGGTGTGTCTGCTCCCTGTGCCCAGGACCCCATCTGTCCAGGAAGCCTGGACAGATGGCTTTGCCAACCCCGGGAGGGGCTGACCTGCCCGGCCCGGCCCCGGTGACCACCCATCTGCTTCCGAACAAGGGGACCAACCCTTCAGGGGAGGCATCCCCTCTGGCCCCCTGGGGAGACAGAGCTTGGGCTCTAGGAGTCACAGCTGAGGGGTGGCCCCAGCCCGCCTTGCACTCTCTGGCAGCTGAGGCCCCAGAGGCTGTCAAGCACACAAGCTCCCTCTTCCTTTGGAACTGGCCACGTTTCCCGGCAATGCCAGGGCCCTGCAGGACGCCCTCCCCAGGAGAACCGGGGTGGCTGGGGACATATTTGGGCAGGGCCTGCACACATCACACCATGTATCCAGGCAGGGTGAGAGCTCCAGCTCATCCTTTGTACCGCCCACTCTGGGATTGCTGCGCTGGACTTGGGCTGGCTGGGATGGATTTGGGCTGATCGGACGGTGTGAAACTTCATGAAGGTAAAGCCTGGACATTTTTCTTGGTTCCAGGGCTCCACGAACGAGGCCCTCGGCCTCTTCTCGCAAATGCTAAGGACACAGAGAAAAGGCCGGTGCCAGGAGGCCCCAAGTTAGAAGCCAGCCCACAGAGCATGAGGAGTTAGGCCTGCTGGGGCCAGGCTGGACCCATGCAGCCCCTCTGAGCCCACTCCAGCCAGCCTACGCCCTGCTCAGCCGTCCTGTGCTCGACCCTGCACCCACCACGGGCTCCAGCCCCATGCCGAGGCTGTGCCCACTGCTGGGTCTCTTACCCCAGTCCCAGCATCCCAGAGCTCCCCTGGGTGGTCCAGATCCCCTCTCCTTCTTGCTCCCTGGCTTCTCAGCCTTGGCCTGCCCAGGCCTTCTCACCAGAGCTGCTGCCCCAAGACAGCAGCCCGCCAGGAAGCAGGGTAGAGGGAGGCTGGGACTTTGGTCTCTCCTGTCCCCCAGCCCTTACACTCCAGGGATGACTGAGGCCAGGTCACCTCCAACAGATCGTGGGCCCAGGAGGCCTCCCCCTACTCCTGCCCCTCAAAGAGTGGGACCAGCTAGGTTCCTCACCAGCCTCCAGGCCCTGCCAAGGGGGCCTGCAGGTCTGAAAGCTGGAGCCCCAGCCTGGGAGTAGGACAGTGGAAACGACAGGCTGCAAAGCTCCCTGGACCTCACCCTCACCGCCTCAGGCACCCCCAGCCCTCACCCTGCACAAGTCTATTGCCAGCAAGTCTTGAAAAGGGAACAGAAATAAAACCCGGGCTCCTGACTTTAATCTGGGTTGTCGGCAAGGGGTGGGGCTGTGAGGCCCAGACCATGACAACTCAGACCACATCCCTTGGCTCCAAGAGGCCCCACCTAGCACACCCCCCATAGGAGATTTGTGACCCCACATTTAAAGTATCTACATAAGAGGCTCCATCTGCAAGGGTAACAGAGACGGGGGAGGCAGGCTGGGGCCTGTGACACCCCGACTCCAGCCTGCCCGCAGCCCTCGGCCTGGGGCAGGGCGTCTGGACGGGCTGCTTCCACCTGCAGCCAGGACAACCGCCAGGTTGTCTGGCCAAATGAATGGGCAGGTGTCCACGGGAGGCCCCCAGGGGCCCAGGGGTGGGGCTGAGGTGGACCCGGCAAGGCCAAAGGGAGAGGGCGCAGAGGGCCCAGGTGCAGGGCCCACCCTCGCAGGCACTTTGGAGACTTGTGTCCTGGGAGGCAGAGTCGTACCCCAGCTCAGAGCAGGGGGGGGGATGTAGGGAGCCCAGGAGCCCCACCACATGCTCCCTCCCCACCTGGGGCCTTCGGTCCCGGGGGACCCAAGCCCCCTCCCCAGCCCAAGGCGGAATTCCGGGAACCAGCCTGCCTTCCTCAGCAAGTGGGGGACTTGCCCCCAAGCAAGCCCTTTGCAGGCTACAGAGAGGAGGGAAACAGGCAGGGTGAAGCCAGGCTCTGCAGGTGTGCAACGTCCTGAGGGGGCCTGTGGCAATGGCCCCCACACCGCACTTCATTCCAGGAAAGGCAAGTGTCCAAGTGTGAGAGCGGGGCTGTGTGGGTGAGACTGTGCAGCCACGTGGGATTGCATCGGACTTGCCGGGGTCGGTGGCAATGTGGTTGGTGAGGGTGTCGTGAGGGCTGAGTGTGACAGGGCACCTCAGGGGACCCAATATGGGCTGATTGTTCTGGCCTAATGGCACCCTCCCCAGTGAGCCTGAAAGCTGGAGGCAACGTGTGTGGTGTCAGGTGTATGGGTGGGTGGGGGGTGGGAGGAGTGTGGCAGAGAGGGAGGCAGGCCACACCGTCACCACTGGGTAACGATGATTAGTGACTTGCATCGTCATAAGCATTTGGGGGCACGTAAGAAATGAATAAACCTCTTTGGAAGAACGTGTGTGTCTGTGACATGTCTGGATTGGCTGGGTGGTCAAGACTGCATATAATTTTGTCACTGCGTGCTCTTGTCTGTGTGTGACAATACGTGTGACCATGTGGGAGATAGTGTCTGTGCAGAGTCCACTCGGAAGGAGGTCCAAGCAGCCCAGCCCCTCCTCACCAGTGGCTGCCAGTGCACTCTCGGGAAGCCAATTCCTCAGGGGCAGACCGGGAAGGAGGTGAAGCCTGTGGGTGCATGTGCATTGGGCAAGGGTGAGGGAAAACGACCCCACAACCCCAGAGAGGCCGGGACAAGACAGGTTGGTGGGGAGGGGTACTGTCTCACCCAAGAAGGGAGGGGGCCTGGGACAGAAGCAAGAGGTTGCAGTGTCTCAATGATTTCAAGGGCTGAGTTTGCCAAACGCTTGTCCTGGAAACCAGCCTGAGTGCCTCTCTGCCCCCAAAAGGAAACCTCAGTCAGCCCCGTGGGGCCAGGTTGGCCAGCCCCACCCCTTCTTCCACCAGCCTATCAGGAGTTTCCTTCCTCCTGTCCACCTGACATGAGGTCCTAAAGCCCCAGGCTGGTGGGGGCGGACAAGTGATGAGCTCATAAGGGCACAGTCTGGAGCAGATGGCAATGCCCCCTGTCCCTTGGGGAAGAGCTGTGTGAAGCTGGCAGTCTGGGCAGACCTTGGGAGGGTGGCAGAGATGAACTGGGGCCAGGCTGTCTCCCAGGTCCAGTCCCAGTCCCAGGGTGGGACTGGTGGCTCCGGACCAGGGAGTGGGCGCAGGGGTGGCGCTGAGGCTACAGGGAGGCACTCTGGCTCCGCTAGGCGTAGAACTCCTCTTGCTTGTCGGGCTTCTGGTATGTGACGCTCGCCTGTTTGGGTTCCTCCAGCGTGTAGCTGCCCTCGTCCTTCTTCTTCATGCGGTAGATGAGCAGTGTGACCAGGAAGGCGGCAAAGAGGGCGCCCACCACCCCGCCCACAATCACAGCTGTGGAGGAAGAGGGCAGAGGTCAAGAGCCAGAGGCAGGGTGGGACGAGCTTAGAGCCTGAGGAGAGGGCAGAGGGCCCTGGGGGATGGGGGCAAGAGTTGGGAGAGGGCTGGGAATCTTGAACCTGAGACCAGAGTTGGAGTGAAGTTTGGAGTCAATGCTAAAACACCAGCACTGGCTGCCATTTACAGCCCTCACTGCAGCCTGGCACTGTTCTAATCACCTGTTCTCATCACATGAATGCATGGAATCTTCACACAGTGCTATGAGGGAGGTGCTGTGCTACGGTCCTCATCAAATGTAAGATGCCATCAATCAGAAGAATGCTCCAGTATTTTATATACCCTTAGGATGGAAAAATCTCTGCCATCTAAACTAGGACACATCCCAACTGCAGAAGGGTTAACATATGAGCAGATGTGCACTTAGAATTGATTAAGTGCAAAATGATTATCCCCATTCCACAGATGAGGAAAAGGGAGCCTGGAATGGTGAAGCACCTGCCCGAGGCCACACCGCTCCTAAGTGGGGAGCAGGGTTTGGACCATGAATCCAGAGACTCTTCAGGAGACAAGGCCAAGGGCAGGTCCTCAGGGCTGGCATCAAGGGTGGGAGCAGGTCAAACCAAGGATGGGGCCAGGGATTAGGATCCAGAGGTTGCGGTCCAGGAGGGGTGAATCAGCATGGTCCAGGGAAGCAGGGGTCAAGGGCAGAGTCTGAGGAGGGGTCGGAGGGTGTTGAGGAAAGTGCTGGAGGTAGGATGGAGGTCAGACCCTGGGATAAGGAAGGTCAGAAGAGGAACCAGAGGGTACGTCCTGGGGTCCCCGAGTCCCCAGCTTTCCCTTCCTAGGAAACTAGGCTCCTAGGAAACCCACACCCTACCCTCCCTCCTGGGTTCATAGAGGGCAAACTGAAGCCCCACCAGCTGCCCCCTCTGGGCTCCTCCCAGGCCCCAAGTCTCACCTACGAGCACTTCCTTCCGCTCCAGGATGCTCTTCTGGGGCAGCTGAGCCGCCGAGCTGCCCGAGTCGATGGCATTGTCCAGGAGGCTGGGGCCTGGGCGGGCACCCTTGGGCAGCGTCCCAGGTGGAGGTGACGGCTTGGCCGCGGCCCCACCCACAGCCACCACCTCATTGGCTGTGTCTGGCTGTGTGGTCTCTTCCTCCGGCAGCTCAAAGTCCCCACTGGGTCCCCCGCTCACTGGCACCTCTGGCTCATCCCGGATCGTGGTCAGGAAGAACTCTGGAGTTGGGGTCTGTAGGGAGGGTAGCATGACTCAGGAGCCAGGCCCCAGCATCCCCTGCCACAGTGCAGCCATACACACATGCACACAAGCCCACTGCCACCACGCCACTTCCCTGGTGGGGCTGACACTCAGTAAGCGTGCACCATGTGCCAGGCCCTGTGCTAAGCACATCATGGGCATTTTATCCTCACAATATCCTCATAAAGGAGGTATTATTACCCCCTAATTTATAGAGCAGGAAATAGGCCCAGAGAGGTTAAATGACTTGCCCAAGGACACACAGCTAGTAAGTGGTAGAAGCAGAACTAAAATCCAGATCTATCCAACTCCAGAATCTGTGTTCCTAACCACTATACTACACTGCCTCTATTCTCATCCTGGACACATCCCGGTCCCCATCCCATCTCCATTACTTCCTTCTCCAGCTGCCTTTCTAACAATCCTTAGGGGGTTCCTATCAGGGACTGCTGCTTGGGGACAGCTGGGTGCAGCTCTTAAATACGTGGGCCTGATCCTGGATCCACGTGCCTAGGGCAGGTGTGAGTCCCTTAGCCTGAAGGTCAGTCCAAGAGCACCACAAATCTCAATGGCTCCCACCACATGGAGGCAGGACCAGAGGTGGGATCATGGCAGGGATGTAGCTGCTTCACAAGTGGGCATGGAGAGCGTGGGTCTGGTGTCCAGGCCGAGGAAAGGCCGTGAGCAGAGGCTGCACCAGCAACCTGGTCTCAGTGCCCCAGCACTGTCTCCCCTGCCTGCCTGGCCAAGCATCTGTGAAACACCAGGTTGTCCCGAGTGCTCAGAGGAGCCAAGAGCAGGGCCTGCGTCCTGCTGGGGCCGGCTGGGGAGTCGGAGGGCCTGATGATGACCTGAAGGCAGCCCCATAGGCTGAGGGCCCTCCTCTGTGAGGCGGATGCAAAGGGCTTTAATACCCGGCATTCCTTACATCTTCATCCTCTTCCCTTCAACCTCCCCATCCATAATACCCCGAACACACACACACACACACACACACACACACACACACACGCACACACACACACACACACACACACCGAGGAGCTCTGGAGCTGACTGCCAGGTTCAAATCCTGACTCTGCCATTGCTGCCTGTGAAGCCTTGGAAAGGGGCCTCACCTTTAAGGGAGGATGACGGCAGTGCCACCCCGCGGGGTGAGGGTGAGGGTGAGAGGAGATGGCACAGGTAACGTGTGCAGCACTGAGCCTGCCACCCAGGCAGCACTCCACGAACGTTAAGCTGCAGTATTCCTCTCGCACAGCCCCACTCTTAATCCCCCTCAGATGGAATAGTAACAATAACAACGATGATGATGACGATGAAAACAAGAGTGAAACTTTTAGCTTACTTAGTATTGCCAGGCACTGTTCTAAGCGCTTTGGATATGTCGGGAAACTTAATTCTCACAACCCTGTGATTTGCATTCTATTATTTTCTCCTTTTCACAGATAAGGAAACAAACGTATAAAAAGGATCAGTGACTTCCTGAAGGCACATGGCAGTGGAAGAATTCCAATCCAGGCTGCAAGGCTCCTGAGTCTGTGCTTTTAATCAGAACACACAGGCCCCTGGCCCCTCCCCACATCAACACTCCCATTCACCCAGCTCCTTCCCCATTGATGTCTTGTCCTAACATCTAAAGACCCAGGCCTGGTCCCTCTTCCATCCCTATCCACCTCAATCTCTGTCCTCGTCCTGTAACTCACCCCCAGCCTTGGTCCTCCGGCCTCATGCCTATCTCACCCTCCCCATCCCTGTCTGGCTCATCTCCAGAACCTCCTAGATCTCACCCCTGCCCAGCTCCATCCTCCCTCCCCCAGGCCCTGATGACCCACCCTCCTCTGCTCTGATTCCCTGTCCTTTCCCCACCCGCTCACCTGAGCCACCTCAGTGGGTCCAGGGGCAGTGGTCCCCAGGGGCAGGGTGCTCTTCTCAGGGATGTCAGGCTCCTGGGTGGTAGCTGGCCTGGGAAGGGCCCTTGGTCTGGAGGTAGCTGTGTTGACCAGCCTGGGTGTTGGGGCCTCTGTGTCCAAGACAGCCACTGCGGTGGGAGGTGAGGGTACCGCTGGGGTGGTGGCCCGGGCTGTGGCTGCCGTGGTCAGTGGAAGAGGCAGAAGCCTCCGTATGCCGGTGGTCCTTACGATGGAGGTGGTGGCCGTGGAAGGGGGTGCTGCAGGGATGCTGGCGGCAGCAGTGGCCACTGTGGCGGGCACTGTGGCCACAGCTGGGGTCCCTGTGGTTGTGGCAGCAGTGGTTGCCGTAGGAGTGGAGATGGTGGTGGCTCCCTGGCTGGGCTCTTCTGGGACCTCTGTCACCAATGGGGGGCTGGTGGCTGGCTCTGGGGTGGGGCGCTCAGAGGGGAGCTCTTCAAACGGGGTGTCCACAGGCTGGATGTCCATGGTGGGCAGCACCACGGGTGTGGTGGATACTGCCAGGGCCACATCTGGGCTGAACCGCATGGCTGTCTCGATGCCCGACTCCTGCTCGAAGTCTGGGGGGTGAGGAGGAGAGGAGAGAGCTAGGGAGCTGGGTGATTTGAGGGGCATGAGGATCCCAGGTAAGCAATAGCCATCAAGATGGGGGGCTCCCAACCCTCACACTTTGCATAATTTTCCCAGGACAAGATGAGGGAAAGGAGGAAGGCACAATGTAGCCAACGGTTGCCAGTTGGCTGATAGCTAGTGAATGTTCCCCAACTCTTCTCTGCCTAGCCAAAAATTCTAAGGGACCACCTCTTCCAGGAAGTCTTCCCTGACTATTCCAGCCCACCCAGCCTGGAGCTTCCAGCAGGTTGAATCCAGGCAGTGGCAACTCAGGCCCTACTGGCTGCAAATCTTGCTGGAGGTTGCAGGGAGGAGGGGAGGAGCGGAGTGGCATCCTGGGAAGAGTCAGACACGGGTACAACCTACATGAACACACATGGTGGGTAAACTAAGGCTCCCCCAGAGGCACAGGCAGAGAGCAGGAGGGAGAACAAGCCTCTCCCACAGAGGATGCTTGAGCACTCCGGACTCCAAGCCAGGACAAGTGAAGGGAGGGCCTCGGGAGAAAATGAGGAGAGAGAGAGAGAGAGAGAGAGAAGCCACAGCAGCTCCCAAGGGCCTAAACTAGGCAGAGGAGGGGTGGGGAGGAGCCAGGGAGGTTTGGACATAGAGATGTGACCCATCGGGATGGATTTCATGAAGATTTCATAACTCACAAGAGGCTTACAGGAGTCGGCTAAAGTGGGAAGACTAGAGGCAAGGAGCTGTAGGTGGTCAGTTCCAAAGCGCACAGACCCCCTACCATCCGTTAGGCTCGTCCTGCCCCCTCAGGGGGCCCGATCTCAACACACACCCCTTTTTACTACCGTTTTTAGAGCTCCTTCTCTGTGCCAGACCCTGATGTCTTAAACTGAAGCCTTCCAGAGGCTCTGAGAAGAAGGCATATCTATCACCATTCACAGATAAGAATAGACTGAGAGAGGGAAAACGGCTAAAGGTGGCACAGCTATTTAGTAGCGAAACTGGGATTCGAACTCAGTGTGCCTCCCTGATCTCATGCTACTCTATTGGCCTTTCTGGACAGGGCCCCGGAACTGGGTTGTCCCAGGCACCACTGGAGGCACCTGCCGTCTTCCATCACTGCCCTAACCCTGCCCTTGGCCACTGCTGATTGGACAGAAGGGGGCCACCTGACCTAAGCTGAGCCAATCAGATGGTCTCTGCTGGGGATCGGCCACTGCAAATGAAAAGGGGCTACTGAGTTCCTCCAAGTGGTCACAACAGTACTGAAAACCGGGTTGCTGAGGGGCGTCTGTGTTCCCTGACAGAGGCCGGAGGTCTGCAGGGGACCCAAGCAGTGCACAGAGAGACGCAGAGACAGAAGCAGTGGGGAGCTGGGAGTGCTAGGCTCTGAGGCCTCAAGGCCCTGGTTCCACCCCAGGAAGAGTGGCCTGCCCTTCCTGTGCTTGAGGCCCATGAGCTCCCCCTGCCTGACCTCCCCCTCCCCTACCCCGCCGTTTAACTGAGCCTGCGAGGGTTCCTCTTCCTTGCCATCACAGCCTCGGATGGGGTACTGGAGGCAGACTGGCATTGCTGACACAACATGCAGGCAAAGGGAAGGGGGTACTTACAGCCCGAGCCCGACCCGGAGTAGAGGTCATCCAGCTCATCATCGGGGAAGGAGTCATCGTCCCCAGAGCCCTCGAGGTCCACGGGCCTCTCGAAGTTCTCACTGCGCCAGCGCTGAGCCTGGGGAGGGCAGAGTCGGGCACAGGGCTCAGCACCTGAGGCCATCAGCCTGGACATGCCCAGAGGAACCACAGACACTCTCATGGGCCAAGTGACAATGGAGGGACAGCATCAGATGTGGCCTCCACAGGGGTAAACAGAGAGCCGAGGTAAGCCGGATTACCACTTCCTGCCTTGTTGGGTTGCTGTGAGCATGCAGCATGCTAATACGTGCTGAGTGCACCTCAAAGCAGCAGGTTCTCAGCCCAGTCAGCGTTACCCTCGGTGTGGCCAGCACCATCTGCCCCCTTCCACCGCGGAGAGCAGGGAGGCCCCATTGCCCCAGGTCACCAGAGAGCATGTGATATGACAAGATTCAGACTCTGCTAGGGACCCAGAGTCTCACACCTCAAAATCCCAAAGGTAGGGCAATTAGGCCCATTAGATAGACATGGGTGTTGAGGAGGTTTGGGGCTCTGGGAGGGAAGTACCTTGGATAAGCGGGGGAGGGAGAAAAGGGAGTGGGCTGCAGCCCTGGCCCTGGGTCCTCCCCAAAACAAAGTCAGCCCCCCTGTCTACACTCCCCCCAAAGTATCTCAATGCCGAGAGTCAGCTCAGAGCACGGATGCCACTTTTCACTTCTGCCAAGGGTCTCCTGAGAGTTTGCAGGGGTGAGAGGGGCTTCTCCCAGGGTCCTGCTCTCCAGACCCAAAACTCCCCCAAAAATCAGAACCTGGGAAGGCCAGGTGCTGTGGCTCCTGGGCATGGACCATCCCTCCCCACTGCAACCCCGGGCTGAGAGCCAGCACTAAGGACATCCAAGACTGGAGCGAAAACCCCCAACCACACTTTTGACCCTGGATCCAGACTGAGCCCAGCCACAGTCCCTGCCCCCTGAGAGCTTACAGAGAAAGATGACCTGGTGCTCAGATCTAAAGGATTAGCACTTGGATCTTAAGCAACTGAAATAGAGAGAGAAAGGCATCTCAAGCAGAGATAACAGAATAAGCAAAAGTTCCGAGGTGGGGAAGTACAGCCTATGCCACCAGAGCTGGGACTGACAGCCTCATCCAGGGTCCCTCGGAACCCCTGCAATCACTGGATTCCTACCACCGGGCCCCTGTCTGTTCCTGGGACGTGCATGGTCTCTCCCGCCTCTTTCACTCATGCTGTTCCCTCCAAGAGAACACCCTTCCTTCCCATCCCCTTATCCTCCAACTTCCCACCAGCTAACTCCTGCTCCCCGTCACTTCTTCTGAGAAGCCCTCCTACTTTGATCTTTCAGAGTATCCTGTGCTTCTGAATTCACAACTACCACTACTTGTGAGCTGTACTGGCTTGGGTATATACTTTTTCTGTGACTGTTCCCACCCCCAGTAAACTACACCTCGATGGAGGCAGGACCGTGTCAGACACACAGTAGGTATCAGGAAGTATCTGTTAGGGAACAGGTTTGGAGTTAGAGGATGTAATTCCCAGGGCAGGGGTGGGGCAGGGACAGGCCGGAGTTGAGTTTGGGGAAGCCCCATCACAGGCTCTCAGTGCTTGGCTGGTGACTTTTATCTTGGAAACTGGTCATGTTTTATCCTGACTGCACATCAGAATATTGTGAAAACAGAACTTGGCGGTTCAGCAGGTCTGAGGTGGAGTCTGAATATCACTACTGTTTGACTGACATGGGGAGCCGTAGAAGGTGTGTGAGCAGGAGAGGGGCTGGATCGGCACTGCGATCTGTGCTCAGACTCTCACACTCCCACCCCTGACAGGCCCCCTTCTGGAGCTGCTATGGAGCTCGAGAGAGGATCCCAATCCTGGCTTCCGGCCCCGAGCCTCGACCACCTGCTCCAAAGCCCTACACAGGCCATGCAGGGCAGGAGGCCAGGGCAGGGAGCCAGGCGATTCCCCCCACCATACCCGTTACCGCACACACACACGCACACACACAGTCTCAAAATAATGAATTAATCAGTATTTACTTGCTACCAGTGAGTCATGGAGTGGAACAATTAGAGTAATTGCTCTGTGACTAATTGCTGGGTCTTCCTCCGTTTTAGACATTTCAGCAGCTACCATCCAACCTTCCCCAGCTCCCATCTCTGCTCCCACTTCCCAGAAGAACAAATCCCCAGGACCTGAGGTGAGGGGGCTAGAAGCTCCCACACTACCAGCCTCTACCACCTGGGCCAGCTAAGCTGGGGTCCCTTGGAGACTTTCTGCTCCATTCTTAGGCAAGTAGCCTGAAGCCAGAGACGTGCAGCAGGACGGGGACTGAGCAGGGATGGGGCTCTGACTGCCTCTCCTGGGCAGGTCCATCTTCACTGTCTCTCCATCCTTCCAGGCAGCCCAGGGAAGGTTGGAAGCCCTTTAGCTGGGAGGCGGGGGTCTAAGAAGTCTGTGGTCCCAGGAGAACCCCAAACTGGGGTAAATGTGGGGGCCAAAATAGGGTGTCCTCATGATTCCACAGTGACCAGCACCACACACCAGCCCCTAACACACTGCAAAGCCACACAAGCCTTTGAAATGACACACCCAGAGACATAGAAAGAGCACATACAGACACACCCTGACACACACTCACCTAAAGGCAGAGAGAGGCACCGCGTGTTGGCATGCCTTTGGGTGCAAACAGGCACATGCATGGGGGCGGGCACTAGATGGGGGCACACACCGTGCAGCTCTGAGGCTCAGAGACAAGTATGCAACCTCCTGTGAACCCATCAGCCTCCACTCAGGTAGCTCTCACCTAGATACTATTCATCCCTAGCTCAGTAGCCATCGGCATGACAACCGTTACCATGACAACCATCTCCTCCATGCTAAGGACCAGGAGCTCCAGATCCCCACAGAGATTGGGGGGTGGGGGGGAGCAGGAAAGGGAGAGATCATGGAAGAACAGAGAGAATGATGGGGGTAGGGGGAGACACTGGATGGAGACAGAAATGCAAGGACAGAGGGAAGCCAGGGGGTCAGAGGGGCAGTGTGGGGGGACAGGGAGGAGGGAGTGGAGGGAGGACTGGGTGTGCGAGAGAAAGGGAAGGCAAGAGTGGGAGGCTGAGGGAGAGAATTCTCTCACATCTTAATTTAGCCTCACGCTCATCAGACAAAGCTGGGGAAAGGGCCACCTCAGTGATTTTCCAAACCTACATCCAAGAGAACATTCTTTCCAAACAATAAGCAGCCCCCAGATGGGGTAGAAGGGGTGATGGCCAACAACCCAGTCACCCCTGAGCTCACCCTGGGAAACTTAACACCGGGACACCTGAGACCTGGGGGGCGGGGGGTGGGGTGCATGATGCCATCTTGCCCAAACCCCCCCCAAGTCTACTAAGTGCCAGCTGTACCCCTCCCTGGGGGACCAGGGCTCACGGGGCCCTCCCAGGAACACTACAGGGGTGCTGGAAGCTGCAACTACCAGGGCTACACAGAGGAGAGAGGAGAGAGATGGGGGGTGGGGAACTGAGCCTGGGAGGCAGCAGGGAAAGCCTCAGAAGTCACAAATGCCAGAGGAGGATGGTGAAAAGAGCCTTTGACCCCCAAACGACCTCTCTATTTGCATAATTACATGCATAATTAGCATAATTATTCCCTTCCCTTAAAGGAGAACTGAACTCAAATGCCGGCCTCCCCCTGACCCTCAACGGTGCCCCCTCCAGGTAAACCACACACCCTCCCATGCCTGATAAACACATCTGCACACCCAACCCAAGTGTGCGCGCGCACACACGCACACACACCAGCACAGACGCATACACAGTCATGATCCACATTTACTGACCCTAAACTGTGTACCCACCACAACTCACAGACAACAGCCTGGCACATACCACCGTGGGCTCACCCGTTCACCGCCTCTCTAGATGAACACACAGACACACAGCTGCACCCCTCTCCTCACCTAACACACCCCACACAACGTCCGTGGGTTGTGGCACACACCAACCCTCCCCACGTCCAAGCATGCCCCCTGAGTCACATATCACTGCCCACATTCTCCATGGCAGCGACACCCTCGGACTCTGACAAAAACCTCACGACCTGTAAACAATCTTTTCTCACCCTCACATCCCCACACGCCCCACACAGCCCACTGCGGAGGCCCCTGCACCTTCTGCTTCCTGCCACCACCAGGCCCGGCCGCGACGCCCAGCCGGAGGCTCCCCCAGCAGTGGCTGAAGGTCTGAGCTCCCCCGGGGAGATCCTGAGGGTCCTCAGGGGGTTCTAGAGGCCTCTGCCCACCACTACGGAGGCCCTGTCCCATGTCAGGCGCTGGAAGAACTCTACCTGCTCCACCGTCTTCAACCATCACAGCCTCCCAGGATTTTATTATCCCCACTTCACAGATGCAGGCACTGAGGCTGGGGTTTAGAGCTGAGACATGAGCACGGGTCCTTAGCCCCTGGAACCCTTGCTCCAAACACTCCAGGGTAGCTCCCAATCTGCTGCTCATCTGGGGTTCCTACACCTGTGACCCACAGCCCCTGGACAACCTCAGCTCAAAACTACCACCCCTCCACCCCCGCACACCATACACACGCCGGCACCCGGCAAACACCCCTAATGCTCCCAAATACCCACTCCTGCTCCCCACATGCTCCACCCATGCGTCCCTGAAAAAGCACCCACTGCACCATACATATGCCCCATCTCAGACACCCACCAACAGGCCCCTAACACCTGCATCCCACTCCCCTCCACACATGCACACCATGCACACACACCATGCACACTTTCCCTCTGGGGTATGTACAAGCACACCTACAATGCCGGGGTGAGACATGGCACCTTTCCCAATGGACTGGCACACCCCCTGCCATTTTTTCTCACTGCCCCCTTGCCACCATCCTACCTTGAGCTGACCCACAGCCTTGACCCAAAGAAGTACCTCAGGCTCTCTGACCTGATGGGACCAGCAGTGACCAGAGCTGCCTGCCACTCACCCGCCCCCACCCCTACCTGATCCTCTCCATAGTTTTAGAACTGCTGGGATGGGTGGGTAACTTCCACTGCCATCCCTCTCCAGTGGGGTTGGCGGGGGGGGGGGGGGGGGGGGGGACATGTTCAGGTAGAAAGGCAGGGCATCTCCCTCCTCCGGCTCCCTCCTCCGGCCCCCAGCCTCCTTCCAAGCCCTCCTTGGAGACCAGAAGTCTGGGGTCTTTCATGCCCAGCTCCCTCCACCTGCCCCCGCCCCCATCATGAGCCTTCCCAGAGAAACAGGATAACACAGAAGTTAAAGCCAGAATGAATCGGCTCCTCCCCTCACTACCCGTCGGACATCAGGCAAGCCACTGAGTCTCTTGGCACCTCAGTTTTCTCATCTGTAAAATGGGGGTGCCAATAACAGTATGTGACTCATAGGGGTGCCGTGAGGATCAAAGAAGATCATGCAGGTAACGGGCTGAGCACACAACCCAACACTGCAAGCTGAATAAATAAATGTAGCTGTGATTATTGTTAGGTACATGTTAATATTTCCATTATGAATTCTGAAGATTTTATCTCATTTAAGCCTCACCAACCTCCTGAGGGGAGAAGAATCAGGATGATTACACCCATGCTGCAGATGAGGCTATTAATGCCCAGAGAGCCTAAGTGGCACTGCCAAGGCCACAAAGCGGGGGAGAATGCAGAGAGAGAAAAAAGGAGAGGTTGGATGTGGGGAGAGGAAGGGCGAGCTACAGAAACAGGCATGGACACACAAATTAGGTCAGCTGTAGGTGGGCCAGGAGCCCAGCACCCTGTGCAGTGCTAATCATGCTGCAAACACTAAGAATAAAATCAAGTATAATTAATTCTGTCCGAGCTTCCTTCCCCACATTAGCCAGTCTCAGGCTCCACTCTCCTGGTGACTGGAGGCAATGTGAGCAGGGGTTGGGCGCCCAGCTTCAGGTTCAAGTCTTGGGTTCAAGTCCAGCTCTGCTTACTTGCTGGGTGACTCTGGGCGAGTTACTCAACCTCTCTGAGCCTCTGTTTGGTTAAATAATGATATACTCTTCATGGAGCTGTCGTGAGAAACAAGTAAGATGATGCGCCAAAAGCACTCCTGCTGCCCAGCACACAGCCGGCACTCAATAACCATTCGGTGGTCTTACCGTGGTGCATTTTTCTCACCTTCAGGCCTGAGTGATGACTGAGTTCAGCTCTCCCTTCTTACAGATGTGGAAATTGAGGCTCAGAGAGGGGATAAGAGGGGCAGGTGGTGGGGAATTAGCCTGCCAAGCAGCACTCAGAGAGGTAAAGTGATTTGTCCAGCGACACACAGTGACTTACTACTAGCTCCCAGAAGCAGGGTGGTCTCGGCAGAGCCCTCTGGATCCCCACAGGCTCCATCCCCACCAGACCCCGTCCCCAAAAGGCCCTCAGTCCTGTGAGAACTCAGTGCCCCTCACGCTCACCAGCTCCAACCCGGAGACCCAGAGCGTCACCACAGGAATGTGGGCCGGGGCCAGGCTCTGGGCAGCAGGACAGCCAAGGGGGCTACACAATGGAGAGCCTGGACCGGGAAGGGGGGACGCCTCAGTCTCCACCCCCTACCCATCCACAGCTGCCCTGGCTGGGAACCTAGCCCCCGCCACATTCACTGGCCGCCGGAGGGGTGAGGGGCACGAAGGCTGCATCTGCCAGGAAGGGGCCACGGAGCCCAAGTCCCAGAGAGCAGAGGGGTCTGGAGGAGGAGCAGGGGGAGGAAGGGCTGAGAAGGCCCACCTGACAGACCGCCCCACCCAAAACAATCAGCAAAGCCCAGACACACACACTGTCACCGACTCACCCTCCCACCACCCTTATTCCAAATACCCACCCCCAGACCGTCCACAAGGGCAACTGAGAGGGCAGGAAACACCCCTTTGGGTCCATCCCACCTCAGCCAACTGCTCTGCAAGAGACGTCCTGACAGCAGAGCCCTCCCTACCCCACACCCGTATTCCATCAGCTCCAGCCCACCACCCCCATCACCTTCGCCACTACCTGCCGCTGTGCTCCCACTATCCTCTCCAGAGCCCCCCTCCCCATGGCGGCACTGCTCTCATCAACACTGGACGAGAAAGCTAGCAGCATCCAGGCTCAGGAGGCCGCAGCCTCCCAGACCCAGACGAGCCCCCTCCCCCTTTCTCTGCACTTCCGTTGCCCCACTTGGAAGTGAACCCGTTGTCAGCTTGGTGCTCTAAGTGCCTTTCTGATTTGGACACTCTGGGTGTCCAAGAATTCAGCCCTCAGGTCAAAGAGAGCCAGGGCAGTGTTATTTATAAGAGAGAAAAAGGGGAAATAACCTACATTCCCAATATCAGACAACTAGTTAAATAACTTAGGGCACAACCACAACATGGAATATTATGCAGCTATCAAGAACTGTGTTTTCACAAATCCACACTGTCTAAGTCATTAAAAGGCATAAATGCATAACCAAAGGCTTTTTTTTCTTTTCTTTTTTTTTACTTGTTTCAAAGAATATGCAAGGACAGGGGAAAATGTACACTCTGGTTGTCAAGAGGCAATGCAGCACAGCTGTTGATAGGATCATCCAAACAGTTCTGTCTCTCAATACCTGGGTGACCTTGGACAGGTACTTAACTCTCTCGGCCTGGTTTTCCTGGTAAACAAAGATAACAATAGCCACCTCGTGGGGTTCACCGTAGGAGACTTCGGGTGCCCACACGTTAACGAACTGCTCCATAAATGTTGGCTTTTAATACTATTATCATCATTAAGTTTAAAAATAGGTTATTAAAAAAAAATACGTAGAACTTGATCCTATTTTAATGAACTCAATACCAAAGTGTATTTCTAAACACTGAATTCTAAGGCTAAAGGTTCCCAGAGGCTCTCTCTGGGTGGTGGGATTACAGGTAGTTTTCCGTTTTTTACTCGGGACCTGTTTGTATTTTCCAAACTTTCCACAATAAACTCAAGAGTACTTTTGTTATGAGAACTAGCACGCTCTTTCTGAGTCCCCATGCCTGCCGTGCCCTGGTCTCTGAAACTCCTTGGCCCCTTCCTTCTGCTGAGACCCCACTAGGGCTGGTGGTGAGTTATGAGCAAACAGAGGAACCAGCAGGAAGGAAATGAACACAAAAGCCTCCAAGGGAGCTGGCAGGCCCGGTGGCCCGGAGCCTACGTAGCTGCACCTCACCGCAGACTGGCTGGCTCCCCCGGCATTCACCGGCTGGCCGCCACGGTTGGCTTACAGCGCCCAGACACCTCGCCCACGGGCCACCCACCAGCTTCCTCCATCAGCCTAGTTCCCGGCCCACCAGCCCCAGCCAGGGTGCAGGCTGGCCACGCTACAGCTGCTCACCCTTGTCACCTATACCTGGACAGAGGATGGCAGCGCAACCCTGGGAAAACCAGCCCTCTCCTCAACTCAGGGCTGGGGCATCCCCCCGCCGCCCCCCACTGTCACTGCTCCGTCCATCCCAGCCACCTGCCCTCTAGCGTCACCCTCCCGGCCACCCTGACTCACACTGCTCATTTATTCCTGTCCCCAAGGCTGTGTCTGAGAGCAGGACCACCCACTGAGGCCCCCGGCTGCCCAGCCTCCCCGCTCCTCCCACACTGAATCCTTTATGGATTCCTTCCAGGCCTTGCACATGCTGTTCCCGCTTCCTGAACACCGTTCCACATCTCTGCCTGACCAGCACCTACTCCACCAGAAAGTCAGTACAAGCAATATCTATCTATTAAGCACCTACTGTGTACCAGGCGCTATTCTAGACACCCGGTGACCCACAGTCAACAAGACAGGGATGTGCTCAGGAAGCTCAGGCAGCTCAAACATTGCTTCCCCTGTGAGGCTGCCGCACGCCAACCACCCGCCTGTTCTGAAGCCCCTTCTTGGGGACTCTGCCTTCACTGTGTTGTCACTTACTGGGGAAGGAGGGGCCACCAACCATCTCCCGTCACTCCAGTGGGCCCCTTCTACCAGATTCTCATGGAATGCACTTGGCCACCCTGGGAAGCAGGTACTACTGTCCCCATCTACAGATGAGGAGACTGAGGAGGCTGTTAAGCCACCAGTGGGGACACAGCAGGATTTTTTTTTTGTAGAAGGCCTGGGGCCGTTATTCCCTGACCACGAACAACCGTTACAGCTCCCACAGAGGGAGCACTCACTATATGCACATGGCCCCATTTCTCTTCACAAACATCTTACTGGTGAGGCATTACTGTCCCCATTTCACAGATGGGCAAACCAAAGTTCAGAGAGGTGAAGCAACTGGCCCAAAGTCACACAGCAATGGAGCCAGATTTGAACCCCTGGATTAGCTGAACCCTAAGGACCATGCTCTGCATACTGTAGCACACACCCACTCCCAGTCCTCACCAGTCTCCCCCACCAGGAATTTCCTCAAGGGGGGGGTGGTGGCAGCTTCAGAGTCTACACACCACCACCCCACCCTCCCCAACACCCTGCACAGAGACAGACAGAGAGATGGACTGTCTGGGAATGACAAGAAATGGAAGACAAGCCCTGTTCCCATGACAGGTGGCCCGGTCCCGCTGAGCAGCCCCACCCACCACCCCATGACTCACCAGCAGGTGCCCCTGGGATTGAGTCTCCAGGCTCTGCAACCATCCCTGCCAACGGACTCAGCAAGGGCCCACGTTTCCCAGAACAACCCAGTGTGGGGTTAGATGTTCTGGTCCTGGCTTCCAGAGAGCCCTGGTTAAGTTCCTTCACCTCACTGGGCCTCAGTCTGCCCACCTATGAAATGGGAATGACGATTCCCAACACACCAAGACACCATCTGTGACATGCTGAGCAGTTATTAGGCAATTAGTAAGTGCTGGGGCGTGACTTGGTGTCTCTACTCAAAGCTCACCTCCTCAGAGAGGCCCTCCCTGACCACCAAATCCATCCACATGACCTCCCCACACACCCCATCACTGTCAACACCAGGCTTACTCCTCATAGCTCACCACTGCCTGAAATTAGCTTGTTTACTTACTTCCTTGTCTAATGCCTATCTCCCCCTCCAACAGCTCCTGGTGGCAGTGACTGGGACACAGTCGGCCTCCATCAATATTTGTTCAGTGAATACTGTGAATGGGATCACCCTTACAGACCCACATTACCTACTTTTCTAATCACTATGTGATCCTGGGCAGGACCCTGTCCTCTGGCCTCAGTCTCCCCACCCAAAGTTCTCTCTGGTCCCTCCAAAATCCAACCAGGGCTCCAACTGCCCTGGGAGGAGGGAAGAGAGGCTGAGACTGATCCCAGCAGTTTTTCATAAAACAACTATGCAAATTATGTACAAAAACACGCAAGACAGTAGGTTCCCAGCAGAGCCTACAGTTCTGGCCACTTTACAACCAGGCCTGGGCTGGAAGGACAGTAGCATTTACTGAGCACCTACTAAGCGCCAGGCCCCTTACTGATAGGACCAGGTGAAATGGGCCTCCTTACTCCATAGTCTCAGGCCAGGCAACTTGCTGGAGGTTACAGAGATCTCAGCTGGTGAGTCAAGATGGAGTTAAGGGGAGCAAGGCATCACCGGGGGGGGGGGGGGGGACTGGTGATGGGGAAGGGTCTGGAAGAGCAGAGAGAGACCCAATGCTGTGCGTCTGGTTCTCATCCCACAGGATAGGACCTAAAGAAAGGCAAGCTCAAAGGGCACAGGGCACCTCTGCCAGATCTTAGGGGCCACCTGAAGCCAGGGGCAGAGGCCCCAGAGACCTCACCAGCCCTGGGGTTCTGCTGGGCCTCCAGGAAACCAGACGGATCCTGCTGAGTCAGCCCGAGGCAGGCCCAGTCCTTCTAGCTGTGCTGGGACACCACACAGCTCTCCATCCTCCCCAAAGCCTCCCCAGGCACATGCTAGGCACACACCCTGAGAACACACAACACACACACACACACACACACACGAAATGTGCCCATCTGTGTGTGAGTGTGTATCCAGGCTCAGCCTCCTGAGGAGTCCGGCTGTGGTCTCCCTCACCCTCCCGTTTGCTAGGTTATTTATAACCAGCACAAATTCACAAACAGTGGAGATACAACTCCCTACCCCAGGTCTATTCTGCTGGCTTCTGAGCTGCTCCATTTCGAGGGGTAGAACAAGCCGGACTCAGTATGAGTCACGGGGGCCTCCAGGGCCACCACCACCATCACCTAGATGGGAAACTGAGGCATAGAGCAAGGAGTCAGAAAAAAACTGGAGGAGGGACTGGCGGAGGCCCCAGAGGCTTGCCTAGGGTCACATTCACCTCCAAGGCCACCTCTAGCCCCAGATAACACTCTCTGAGATACAGAGGCAGACGGATGCCCCAGCCCTCACCCTCATGTCCTGCATCCTGGGAGACAGGTGGGACCTCACAGTAAGCAGGAGCTCTGAAGCTAGATTGCCTGGGTCCAAATCCCAGCACTGGCCCTCAGCGGCTGTGTGACCCTGAGCAAGAAAATCCACCTCTCTGAGCCTCATTTTCTTCTCCTATAAAACGAACATAATAATTGTACCAACCTCAAAGGGTTGGGAGGATTAAATGAGATTATCCAAACAGGATCTCAGCCCAAAGCCTAGCTACCTCTTGGCTGGGCGACCTTGGGGCAAGGTGCCTGGCCTAAGCCTCAGTTCTCCCATCTGCAAACGGGACAACAGTACAGCCCAGAAGGTCACGAGAACTGAAGCAAAGGTTCTGACACAGAGTAGGTGGTCAAAACACACAGATTCCTTTCTTTTTTCCTCTGCTCTCACGGGGCCCCGTGATTCCCTGACCACCCTCAGCTTCTCCCCTTGATAATCTTTATCTCCTGTCACTAAGTGCATGGAGGTTTTTACAGCTATGGTGCCATTGAATCTTCTAAACAACTCCTTAAGAGATAAATTCTCTCCCCAATTTTGCAGTGAGCACTCTGCCTTGTCAAATACAGGTGTTCTATAAATACCTGAGGGATGAATGGATGCAAGAATGAATGTGATCAGAAAGTCAGAAAATAACAAGTAGTGGTGAGAATGTGGAGAAGTTGGAACCCTCATGCACCACTGGTAGGAATGGAAAATGGTTCAGCCACTCTGGATAACAGTCTGGCAGTTCCTCAAAAGGTTAAACTTAGAGTTACCATATGGTCCAATAATTCTACTCCTAGGGTATATACATCCAAGGGAAGTGAAAACATATGTCCACATATTTTAAAAAAAAAAAAAAAAAAAAGCAACATTATTCATAACAGCCAAAAAGTAGAAATAACCCAAATATCTATCAACTGATAGATGGATAAATAAAAGGTGGTGTGTTCATACAATGGAATATTATTAAACAAAAATAGAAATGAGGTCTTGATACATGCTACCACATGGATGAACCTTGAAAATATTATGCTGAGTGAAAGAAGCCAGTCACAAAAGACCACATCCTATTTGATTCCACTAATATGAAATGTCCAAGATAGGCACACCCATAGAGACAGAAAGTAGATTAGTGACTCCTAGGGCTGAGTGATTGGGAAGAAAAGAGGAGTGACCCTTTTCTAACCTTAATAGGTACAGAGTTTCTTTTGGGGGTGATAAAAATGAGTAATATTGGTGATGGTTGCACAGCTGTAAAAATACTAAAAACCATTTAATTACATGCTTTAGATGGGTGGATTGTGGGGTATTTGAATTAAATCTCAATAAAGCTGTTGTTTAGAAAAAAAGAAAAGAATGAATGTGTGATTGAGGCTCAGAGAGGGTGACGTACTTGCCCAAGGTGACACAGCAGAACCTGGACTCAAATGCTCGGATGGGAGAGGAGGTGACCTCCCTCTGAGTAACCCCTAACCAAGCCCCAGGTGAAGCCTCCCCAGACCCCACCTCCGAAGGGCAAACATTGACTCTGCAGACCACAAGGGGGAGAGGCCAGTGCAGCAACTGCTTCCCCTGTGCTTGCCAAAGGCTACTTTGTCAGGTGGGACCAATGGAAGGAGCAGGCTTTGCCCAGCGGGACCCAAGAGAAGGGAGGCAACTCCAAACTCAGGCTGGCTGCCATCTGCATCGCTAGACCCCAGTGTCCCCAGCTCCAGCCACCAGTGGTTCCAGGATGTTCCCACTCAGACCCTCTGTCCATGTGGCTGGCCCCTGGCCGCCCTCAGCAAGAGACATGAGGATACGTCCTTGCCAGGGAAGGGGTCAGGAGGATGGCGAGGCCCTAGTGGTGAGCCGCATCTGAGTGTGAAGTCAAGTCCGCCTGCCCCTCCCCCCGTGGCTGTCTAGGGCAGCCGTGAGAACAGACACCTCATGGGTCCAGCCCCTCACCCTGCCCTGCCTCCACCTGGCTCCGGCACCAGCCTCCACCCAGCCCAGCTGGCAGCCGCTGAGCCCCAGGCTGGTTTCCACTCCCTGCTCTCTGTCCCAAGGGCTGGGCTGAGGCACGAGCTGCCAGGCCTCTGACAAGTGTTTGGTATCCCCCAAACACTTGATAGAGGGTATCCCCCCTCTACCAGGCTGGATCCAGGTTTGAAGCCTGCACCGCCTTAGTTCCCTGCTCCACTCCACAACTTCAGCAAGCTTCGCCATCCCTGTCCCCCAATCTGGTCACGAAGAGGGGAAGCGGTCTCCTCGCAGCTCAGACTGCAGGGCAGGAGCCACAGCGAACCCCGAAGAGGGGGGGAGCCAAGAACACCACGAGGACCCCCCAGCCCTCAGTCCCAGCTACGGGTGGAGGGAACCAGAGAAAAGCCCAGCGGCCCATGTCCTCTCCCCGACATCCTCACCAGCCTCCTGCAGGTCCAGCGCCTCCTGTGTCCAGCCAGTCCGTCCTCAGCCCCCTGCCATAGGTTCCACCCTCCACACCGAGCTCAGACGGAGTCCAAACGCCCCCAGGGCTTTAGGGACACAGTGCCCGGCCCCCATGTGCCCTGAAGTCCAGGGATGAGACACACCCTCCGCTCCTCATACGTCACTTGAACATGACTCCCTGACCAAAAACTCCTTCAGCTGACCCATCACCTGACCCTCTGCAGGCAGGGTCAGAGGCCCTGGTCCTGGGATCCTGCCATCAGAGCCCCAATCACACCAGCTTGGCCTCCCTCCCCACAGGGGGGGGCTCCACCACAGCCAGCCCCACGCCAGAGCAGGATGCCAGGGACATCCAGACGAATGAGCCCAAGTGGTCCAGCCCCAGAACCAGAGCACAGACAGTGCTTGTGGGAAAAGGGCCTGGCCTGGAAGAGCCGGGCTCGAAGATGGACATGCGGCAAAGGGCTATTCCTGGGACCCAGCTGGTTTCCCAAACCCCAGGACAAGGACAGTGTGGTGGTTGCCACCTCTGCAGTGATAGAGGCCTCTCATGACCACTGCCCCCGCTACAGACACTACTGGTCACCAGCCCTGGACAACGTGCTGGACTCTGAGGCAAGTAAACCCAAATTCTCGAAACTACCCCGCGGTGCAGTGGTTACCATCCGGCTTACAGAGGACACGGGTGAGCTGCCCAAGGTCACCCAACTGACGAGCAGAGGTCAAGGTCAGAGCCCCAGCGGGGCTGCTGCCCAAACATCATTATCCCAGCCACCCCTTACAGGCTCACACACATGCATCCAAGCAGGGGAGGCCGGGTAGGGAGGACTCAGCCCGCGCAACCTCGGCGCACCTCTACAGCGCCCTGGGTAGCGGGCATGGCCTTGCCTCCCACAGCGTGCTGGGGACAGTCTCACCTCTGAGCCAAGGCCCACGCTGACCCGCCACGCCGCATGACCTGACAGCATTTCTCAACAGGAGCACTGCAGACCCCTGGGCGGGACAGTTCTCCAGGCCCTGCAGCATTTAGCAGCCGTGACCCCCACCCCGGGAAATGCCAGCAGCACCCCCATTACAGTGACAACGAAAAGTATCCCTGTGCATTTCCAAAAGCCCCAGGCACTGATACCTTCAATGCCCAGCTCAGGCCCCACTTCCTCCTGGAAGCTTCCCCATCCCACCCTTGTCTCAGTGACCACCCCCCTCCCTGCTCAGGACCCCACATTCAGCACCTCCCGGCTGGGCCTCATTTTCCCACTTAGTCCAGAAACACTCTGACCATTAATGGTGTTCCCAGAGATCAGAATCCCCCCGGAAACGCCTCATACTGAGGATTCTGACTCAGGGTCCACAGCAGGCAGGTAGTTAAATGAAGGAACTGCTTCGCCTGGCCTCTCTGACCCAGCTGTCACTTCCCTTGGGGACACACAGCCACACCCCTCTCCCTCCTCCCCAGCTTGTCTGTACCAGGGTTTGGTAAATCACACGTAACCAAATCTCCAAAAGAACCCAAGTTTTGAGTTTGCAGCATCCCCGGAGGTCAGGCAGAAGACAAAGCTCTGAGGCCCTCTGCACCCCACCCCCCCAGCCCCGCCTTAATCACCTCTAAGGAGGCCAGATGAGCAGCTGCCCCTTTGACCTGGGCTCCCTGGACGCTGGGATTAAGCGCTGGGATTAAGGACGGACACACTCCTGGTCACTTAGAGCTCCAGCAACACGCATGTGTGCACGTGTGTGTGTGTACATGCAGCCTTGAGGTGCACACATGTGAGCACCTTCAGGGGCATTGCTGGGCATGTGTACAGGTACACTCGTGTGTGTATACCTTCGGGTTGTCTTAGGTGGGCTCAGATGCCTGTGTGGGCCTGGGTGTGTTGGTGTGAATACAAGGGCTGCATCTCTGCGAGTGGTCCGTGTGCACCTGGTAGAGTGCGTGTCCCTGTCTCTGGGTGCCTGTGTGTGTTCAGGTATGTCTGTGGGTCTGTGTCTCCACGCGTGTGCACAGGACAGGGTGTGGGCTCAGGTCTGCCTGTTCTTTCACGTACACAAATGGGTCTGCACGTGCACACATTTCTATCTGTGCATCAACCCCCCCACCCCGAGGTAGGAGAGCGTCTCCCAACTTCGTCCACTATTCTCCCAGGAGCTGTTAATACTGTGGCCACCCCAGGTTGTTGGCAGCAAGCCCCCTAGAGCTGAGAAAGAGGAGAGACAGCAACTTGGGGGCTCCTGACTCCCCTGGCCTCACACCTGAGTCACTAAAACAGCTGGTGGCAAAGGAGCAGGCCACAAATGTCCCTCCCTGCCCAGACCCCAGGGCCCCCATGCAACAGCACAGACACACAGCAACACACCACCACACACGCATGCGCCCACAAACCCAGCCCCTCGCCCGAACCTAAACAGAAACATGGCCTTAGCTCCACACGGACAAAGGCTCACCCTGGGCGCAACCACAGACCTGCAGACGGTCCCCCGAACTCAGAGCCGGAACCGCCTCTTCTGGAGCTGAGATTGCCGCAAACCAGCCTCCTGGCTCCCCCGCCTCACGGGAGAACAGGATTCACCCATCCAGGGCTCAGCTCCCAGGGCCCACCCAGGGACCTGCCCTGGGGGAGCTGTTCTGCCTCTCAGTGCTGGGGACCCTGAACATCCAAGCTCCGCCTTTGGGCTCGGCGTCCTCACCTGAACAGCGAGGTGAGGGGCTGACTTCCTGTGGCCCTTTGCCCTTGAAACTACACTTCTGGAGGGGCGGATGAAGGGAATGGGGGGGTTCCAGGCCCAGAGGGCGAGGAGTAGAGTCGTCCCTCTAGCCCTGACCCTAAACACCCCCTCGGCCCTCAAGACCCCTGTCCCCCAGGGGACTCTTCGGGTTCTGGGCCCCTGAGTCGCAGCCGGGAGACGAGAGGTTCCCATCAGCCCCGAGGAGGGAGTGAGGCAGAGGCCTCGGGGGAACCAGAGCAGGAGAGGGAGAGAGAAAAGGATGGGAGGGAAGGAGAGGAACAGTGGGCCGACAGAGGAGGAGGTGTGCAGGAGGATGGCCGGTGGAGGGAGATGGAGGGCAGAGGGGGAAGATCTCTCATAACCAAGCCTGAACCTCCGGTAAAGAGGCAGGAAGTGCCCTCTTGCCCCAATGCTCCCCGCTGCCAGCCTCCACTCTCCTCTTCTCCAAGCTCGGGGATCACAGGAGGAGGGGGCTGGGGAGAAAGGAGGAGATGGGACAACAGGGGAGAACCAGAAGTAAAATAGACTGAGGAGGTGTGAAAACATGAAGGAACAATGTAGCAATGTCTGAATTGGGGGAAATGAAACAAAGTAATATGTGTGAAGCTGACCAGGGAGATGATATAATGGGCTGAGTAGCTGCTGCAACAATGTATCCAGGTGAGGGCTCCAAGGAGGTAAGGATGTAACCCTGTGGGGAGCCAGACACTAGGAAGCAAGTAACAGAATTGGGGCTTAGCAAAGAATCCTATAGCTTGTAGAAGAAGAGCAGTGCCTGGGAATCTAGAACAGGGAGACAGGAGAGAAGGGTCTGAAAAAGGGCTCACTGTGCTTGGGAGCTGGGAGAAGAGGCTGGTAAATGATTCCCAGAGGAGGGGACATCCGTGCTGGGTTTTGGAGGATGAGCAGGAGTTTGCTGGAGAAGAACAGTCCACAGAGAGTGAACAGCCATGTGGCAGACATGAAAGCAAGAGAAACAATGTTGTGCTCTATACCCAGGGAATAGCCAGGAGTCTTGGGTGGTAGAAGGGGGGCAAAAGGATGAGGCTGGAGAAGCACACTGAGTACACTGAAGGGAATCAATTTGGTATAGAGTCTTGGGCATGAGGGCAGCTGGTTGGGTCAGGAAAGGCCTCCTGGGAGAGGTCAGTGGGAGCTGGGCCTGCAGTCTGGGCAGAAAGAGACAAGTAAAGAGAAGAAACATGGTACAGGGGATGGTGCCCTGCCTAGGAGTCAGGAGACATAGTTCTTAGTCCCAGCTCAGCCACCAACTTGCTGTGTTACTTTGGGCAAGCCATTGTACCTCTCTGAGCCTCGATTTCCCCATGGGCAAAACCAAAAGGCTGAACTAACAGCTCTCAGAAGACCCTCACTATGACTCGAGAGCATTCCTTTGGCCTCGGTTTCCCTTTCAGGACAATGACAAGTTGGACAACAGTGTCTCCAAAGGCCTTCCAGCTGAAATCATCTTCAGTCCTCTGATCTTTCCCCGGCCTGGGCTGGCCTCAGCCCATGGCCCAACCTGAACAGAAAACATGCAGCAGAGAAGCCCCACGTGGAAGCCAAGAGTCCCAGGCCCAGCTTGGGGCTCCCCCAGAGCAGCCACACAGGCTCACCCAGCAAGACCTGACTGGCCTTAAATTCATCCTCTCAGTGCACCACACTTTACAGTTTGCAGCACACGTGGTAGCATGCAGCAGAGCTTGTGCATCAGATAGTACTCTGAGGCTAGACTCTTTGGGTTCAAACCCTGGTAAGTGTGCCACTTACTAGCTCTGTGACCTTGGACACGTTTCTTAACCTCTCTGTGCCTCAATTCCCTTTTTTGCAAAACCAAGGTAATAATGGTAGCTCCTTCATAAGGTTGTAAAGGTTAAGTGAGCTTTTATACATAAGACATTTGGCAGAGTAACTTGCACACGGCAGGCACTCAACAGGCATAATTCAGTATTCACATCATCACATCCATGCTCTTGTTGTCATCCCATGCCAGCCCCTCAGCGTGGGGTTGCACCCATTTTACAGACCAACATCTTCTACCTTGAGGATGGAACCCAATGCCTTGGTTTGGACTCAAAGCCCACCTTGTGAGCCACTGGTTCCCCCATGCTGAGGCCCTCTGGTGTTCAACTGTTCAGCCCCAAAACACCCCGTGGCACAGGGCCAGGCACCCGGGAGGTGACCAGTGAATGTCTGTTAAATGTAAGAAGCAATACACTCTCATTAGAAACGGTGCCGCGTACAGCAATGGCTCTTCCACCCCAAAGGGAGGTATGTTCCCATCTCCACATATGCCTCTCCCCGAGCTGGGACTTACTATTTTTAACCACACTTCAGTTCCCTAATATACCATGACTTTTCCCACCTCTGAGCCTTTGTCCACCTTGATCCCTCTGCCTATCAATGTGCTGCCATCCTTCAAGGCCCGGAACAAAGGACACCTCCTCCATGGAGCCCTCCCTGATTCCCCAGAGCCAAAACCAACTTCTCTTTCCCCTGACTCACTTCCTCAGCCCCTCACCTAACTGGGAGCTTCCCTGAGGTCAGAGAGCAGGTTGAACCCCCTCAGTGTTCCTAGGGCTCAGCACAGGCCAGCCACAGAGGGGACAGCAGTAAACAGTGCCTGCAGTGACTGGCAGGTCAGCAGCAGAGTAGGGACAAGAACCCAGGCACTGGACTCCCTGCCCAGTTGCTCCTCTCTGCCCAGGAAACCAGACTCACAGCCCAGCCTCCAATTGGCCTGGATCATGTCCCAGAGGCTGGGAAGGAACGTGGTGCTCAGTGCGATGGGCAAGGAAAGGGCCCCTCCTACCCTGGCCCAGGAGGAACCATAGACAGGCCACTTGAAGGAAGCAGGCCTCCCATCCTCCCCCCAACCGAGCAGGTCTGCCCTCCCTTCCCAACTGCGCTACCCCAGGTCAGGCCCTGCCCTCTCTGGCCCCTGGTCTTTCTGTTATTTCCTCAAATGTGAAGACCGGAAAGGCCCCTGGGTCACCCAACTCAATTTCCCCACTTTACCCATGTGGAAGTAGAGGCTTGGGGGCAGGGGGGAAGCTGCCCATGGTCACATGACAAGCCACCTCTCAGATTCACCTCTGAGACATAACAATCTTAGGGAAAATATAATCATTAAAAGAAGTAAAATAAAAGTAACTATTCAGGAGCAGCTTCCTTTTAACTAGCTGCCGACTCGTTAACTAGCTGCCGACTCGTTAACTAGCTGCACCTCCCCCCAGCACTGCTCCTCATCCCAGCCTAGTGAATGAGGCACTATTGGCCCATTTGACAGAGGAGGAGAGTAAGGCTGAGTCAAGGAGTCGCTTGCCCAGGTTCACGATGCTTCTGTGGCAGAGCTGGGATTCGAACCTGTCTGCGGGTGGGAGGCAGGGCCTCCTCCCTGCTTCTCTTCAACGCCTGCCCTCACAGCACAACACGCCTGCCACAAACCCACCAAGCAAGGCTCACCGACAAGATGCAGGACACACGCAAGATACACCTGCACACCCACAGCCCCCAGCCCAGGGCCAGGTGGAGAGCAGGTGCTCGATCAATGTCTGCAGAATGAACAAACTAGGCCATCAAAAGACAGGCCCGGTGCCCGAGCCCATGCAGCCCTGAGCCTCCTTGGCCCGCCCGATGCCCCCAAACAACACGGCATCTCAGGAAGCAAACTCCAGCTGCTTGCTAACTGCCTCACCTGGGGCACACTGCTTAACCTCTTGGGCCTCTGTGTCGCCATCTGTAAAATGGGGTAACAATACCTACCTCATAGGGTCGTGGTAAGAACTGAGATAAAGCATGTTAAGCGCTTGGAACTGTGCCTGGTACGCAACACGCGCTCTGTAAGCACCGGCCACTATCACTGTCACCATCACCATCGTGCCTGGCTCCCCGACAAGGGAGCAACTTCAGGGCAGGAGCCAGGTAGAATTCAGCTGCAGACACCCTCACCCCACCCTCAATGGCAGCCTAGCCGTGAGGAGGTGGCAGGAAACACGTGGTAGGTGAGCGAAGGGCTGAGACAGACGTGGGCACCCACCCTGGCTGTGGGCCCTGGAGAGGGTGGCAGTATATGGGTGCTGCCAGGCACCCCGAGAAGCAAGAATATCCTTCCCCTGCTCCCACTGTAACAGCCCCCCACCTCTCCAGGAGCTTTGCCTGCTCAGTCCCCACGCAGTCCCCCACATCCCAGCCCAGGAAGGGAAGGCAGGCCTAATGAGCCACCCACAGCGCCCTGGTGCCCGCAATCGAATTGGCAATCAGCTTGCTGCAATTAGATTTCCCAGATCCTGCTCGTGATTGATTCTAAATTACCCTTATTAAAGTCTGGGCCGGTGAGCAGGGCTTGCGGATTGGGGGCAGGACAGGTGGGGCCTGGCTGGCAGCTCAGGAGGTGCAGAGTTCTAGGAGGGCTCGGGCTAAGGCTGATCCCAGAGTGAAGCAAGCCCATGGCCCAGAAGCGGGGTATAGGCCCTAACCAGCATCATCCCCCACCCCACTCCCACTCCTCAGATTCCTCCCCAGCCCCCCAAGTCCCCACCACTCATCGCTCATCTCAGAAGACCCCAGTCCTGAAGGGGTGTGATAACAAGGTCAGCAACGGGGCAGATAGAACCCAGAGTAGTTGAAAAGCAACTGAACACCCAGCTCCACCAGTGCCCAGCCGTGTGAGCTCTGACAGGTGGCTTGACATCTCCAAGCCTCTAAATGAGTGGAATGCCACCAGCGTCAGAGGGCTCAATGAGACCACCTCCCCAGTCCTTGGGCAAGGCCCCAGGCCATCTCTGGGCTTCAGGACTCCCATCTGTGAGACAGCAGGCTGCAGGCTGCAGGGCTGCGGGGCTGATGGTCTCTTTAGGGCTCCCCCACCCCTGAGGGCCTATGCAAACAACAACAGTCACCTACTCTGGGCCAGGACCTGTGTGATGAATGGAACACAGCCGAGGTACTCCCCAGCTGGGAGGAAAATGGAAAGAGCCCAGCGTCACCATGTCCTGGGCTATACCTCAAACAGCAAGGTCTCTCTGGGGTTCCAGGACTGGAAGGGCCTGAAGAGTCATCAAGTCCAATCTTCTGCCTCCAGACTTACCCACAGGCTGCCAACAGCTCCAAAGAACCAAATTCCCCATGAACTCAGTACCACGAGGCACTGGAAAGTGCTTCCTCTAAACTGGCCCAAGTCCTGCCTGCTGCAATTGGGAGTCCAGGCCCACGTTCTCCCTCTTAGGGTAGCCCGGTGGGGATTCTGCTTTGGGTCATTCACGATCGTTCAAACTTGGTTCCCAAATTCTCCACCCCCAAAAAGCAATTCCTCGGTGAGATCAAGAAAGGGACAGGAAAAGAGCAAAACCAAAGCAGGTAAATGGAAGAGATCACTATTTGTAGGAGCAGCCCACTTCTTATCAGGCACTTTATTATTTTGTGTTGTTCATTCTCAAAGAACTCTGAGGCAGAGGTATTCTTAGCTCATTTTAAAGAAGAGGCAACTGAGGCTCAGAGAGGTTAAGTGAACTTGCCAAGATCACACAGCCAGAAATTGGCAGAACCAGGACTTCAACCCTGGTCCAGTTGGCTCTGGGGCCCCCGTTCCCTCAACAACCTCAAGCTGCACCCTCAGGTTTGGCGACCCCAAAACAGACATAGCACCAAGGCCCAGGTGGGGACCCAGGGGTGGGAAGGAGGCAGACCTCAGCCAGCTGGGGCATGTAGAACCCTCTCCACCTGGTATAAAAGGCCAGCACAGGCATTCCCTGCCCTCCACCCTCAGCAGCCAGGTAGGGAAGGGGCCAGATCACTTGTCAGGGGCCACCCTCACCCCATCCCCCAGCTGGGCCCTCAGCCATCGCTGCTCAGACTCCCCCTGTAATCACGGCTTCCTGTTTGGCGCTGAGACTGGGCCTGGTCAGTGGGGGAGGGGAGCGGACACCCCTCTGGCCAGGGCCTGCTCTGGAGGGAGGGGGGCCGGAAGTGAGGCCTACCCGGCCTCCTGGAATCTTGGGAGGCTGGGAGCCAAGGCAAGGGGAGGGGGTGTCAGCCAACAAATATTTACCAGGCGCTGGCCTGATGTTCCCAGGATGTGGTGGAACATTAGGGGGGACAGCAAGACAAGCCAGGTGGTCTGGGACCAGCCCAGACCCTGCTCGCTGCTTCAGGGGGCAGCTGGGGGGTGAGCAAGGGGCTGGACCCTGGGACAGCCTCGGGCTCCAGTCACCCTGCCCCCCACCCCGGACACAAAATCACAGGGCTCCAAGCAGCTGGGCTGGAGCCCAGAGCCACAGGGCCTCTGTCCCACCCAGACGTGGTGGCCGCGCCTTGGCGCTCAGACCGCAGGCCCACCCCCTACGGCCCCCTGGCGCCTCCGAACCCACGGGCACACACCTTGGACCCAGCAGGACTCTGCCAGCCTCACTGTCACCCCAACTCACCTCCAAAGTAGACAACACAAAGCCCCAGCCTGGGCTCCAAAGTTCACAGTCCTGGCTTCCTTCCTTCCTTCCTTCATTCATCCACTCATTCATTCATTCAAACCATTCAATTCTGGGCCAGGCAAAGAGTTGGACTTGGGGGTTCAGCAAAGAACAAGTCAAACACAGAGCCTCCCTAGGGCACTCATGGTCTATCAAGAAAGTATTCTGATACTTCTCCTGACTGCTGTGTGACGACCTCCAAGTCACTCCCCCCCTCTGAGGCTCAGTCACTCAGACCAGAGAGAACCTTAGGTGCAAGGGGGCCAGGACTCAGGGATGGGGTGGTAGGGATGTAGATTTGGGCTCCACACAACTTTCTAAGGGTCAGAGGGGATTAAAGGCAGGCCTGGCCGCCTATGCAGAGAGTGAGCCACAACACTGGGGGCATCCAGCGTGTGTCCAGGGGGAATGGTGGCTTTTTTAGACCCCTCTCATCCTGAGGTTCTAAACATTTCCCCTGTCCTGTGCCATGATCACATGACCCAGACACAAGCCCCCGCACCCCCCCAATCCTGTTGACTCCCTGCACAGTTTATAAAGCTCTCCCTCGACCCGTCCCCCATGACCTTCAGAATAGCTCATTTACAGATCACAGAGCCTTGTGAGGCAGTGGAGGAGCAAGGGCTCCAGGGCCAGACCCTTTCCCCGCCGCCCCCCCCCCCCCCCCCCCCGATGCAACATGCCTCCAAGGCTACAGTGAGAATTAAATGAAAAAAGATAGGAGATATGCCCTGCCCAGAGCCTGGAAATGAGCAGGCATTCATGATACAGGTAATGTGGGCATAACTTGCGGGGAGGGAGGGCCCAGAGAGGTAAGTACCTTGCCCAAGATCACACAGCAAGAGAGGGTAAAATTAGGACTGCAGTCCAGTTCTATTAGCCTGCCAGGCCCTGGCTCAATCCAGCTCTGCCACTTGCCAACTGTGTGACGTTGAGCAAATCACTTAACCTCTCTGTGCCTCAGTTTTCTTCATCTGTAAAATGGGAGTTCTAACAATTCCTACCTCCAAAGATTATCATGAGGATTAAATGAGCCAATGCATATAAAGTGCTCAGTGGGCAGGGCTCTCAGTATGCCTTAGCTGCTCTTTGTATTATTAAGCCCTCAGAGGTGTGGAAGCTGCCTCCCAAATCATGGCCTCAGCCACTGCCAGGCTCACCACCTCCCATCCCCAGCTGTCTCAGTTTGCTCCAGCCTTCAGGAATCCTATTACAGCCCCTTCTAGAACAACCCATCCCTCTCCCCGCAGGCAGCTCTGGGGGATGGTCCCAGCTCCAATGGGAGGGGCAGAAGGGAGGCCTGCAGCAAGACCTGGCTTCTAGGGGGAGCTCTGTCTCGACCCTCTCCCCTCCACGATGCCCCTCTCATTCACCCCACTTCTGCCCCAGCATTTTCCAGATGTCAAGCCCAAAGCAGCCCCTGCCCCAGTGCTGCCCTGGGGCCTCCCGGGACCCCATGCCCCAATCCATGGGGTGGGAGCAGCCATTTGTTTTCAAAAGGCCACACTGCTTTTTCTCCAGCAGAGCTCAACCCCACACCAACCCCCAATATGAGGGAACAAGAAACCCACTGAATTTGTAGCTGGGGGCACTGTGTTTGCTCCCCAGGGAGCAGAAAGCACCAGGTTCCAATCCCAACTCGGCCATGAGAATGGTGTGACCCACCCCCCCCCACCCCCGACCAATAACACCCTTAATAACAATTGTATACATCAAGTATTTGTCCTCAGTTGACAGGTAAGAAAGCTGAGGGTCAGGGCAGGCTACAGCTTGCTCAGTGTCACATGGCAACCATTTTTATAGCTTAGCTTAAAACCTCCTCCTCCAGGAAGCCCTCCCTTGCCCTCCGGGCTCCCTCCTGGAAAGGCCCCATCTCCTGAGGGCTCAGTGGCAAGCTGTGCTCAGTCTCCCCAAGGAGCTTATTTTCTCATCACAACACCCCTGTGAGGCTGGCACTGTTATTGTCCCCATTTTACAATGAGGACGTTGAAACAGAAATCCCTTACCCGAAGTTTCTGTCCCCGGAGCCCCTGCCACCTTGGGTGCTAACAGCAACAGATCCCTATGGTATCCCTGTGTCAGGACCTGGCCTGGAACAGTCTAGGGAACCCCACATTTAATTTTTACAGTGAGGACAATCTTGCCCTGGCAACCCAATGTTCACAGTCAACCAGAGGAGCTGGAGGGAAGAGGAGTAGGGAGCTCCTGGATACTTGAAATCGTGGGGGTGGGGAGGGAGCAGGAACCACCAGGCATGGGGCTGGGGATTCAGAAGAATTCCCTGATTGATTTCCCCTTCCCATGGTCCCTCACCCTACCACTCCCCATCCCTACCACATTCCCAATCACAGAATGGCAACCTTGTAAAAGAACAAGAAGTGAACATTTGCTGAGTGTCACTATGTGCCAGGCACTGTGCTAAGAGCTTTATATGCTAACCCCGCTCATTCTCCTATTCTCCCCATTTTACAGAGGTGGAAATGAAAGCACAGAGAGGTTAAGTAACTTTCTCAAGGTCGCATAGCCACAAAACAGTGAACTCCCATCACTGGGAATTCAAACAAGGCTAAGACACCTAAATCCCTTTCAGCCCTGAGCATCTAAAGAACACTTTTCAAGCTAAAATTTCCAGGATCCCCACACTCTGGGTCTTTCTGGGTAGTGACTTAAGTACAGCAACTGAAGTGGCCCTGAAGGCAGATGTCTCTCAGAGTCATAATTAGCTGGTCTCTCAGGAGAGAGGACTCCCAGAGCAGAGGCCAGGACACACACGCACGTACCCCAACTCACCACCTGCAGCGCGAACGAGCCCCACTACTCCTACTGAGGCCATCCTGGAAGTTGCTCCATTCACACACACACACACATTCACACACACACACTCCCTTTCAAGCTGGTGGGCACCTACGTGTCATCCTGCCCTTCCCCCGCCCTGGGCCAGCCACTGCCCATCCCAGTGATGTCCTGGGAGGCCCCCGCCACGGAGGCCACTCCTGGAGCCATCCTGGTTGGGGCTCTTCTGGTCTAATCTCAGTCCCTCCTGCTGCAGGCATCACCCTCTTCCCCTGGTGTGGCACCCTGGCCACTGGTCACCACCCATTAACCCTTTGCCTCCCAGGCCGGATGAGGTGATGTCCTTGCTCGGCAGCCGGGCCCCTGGAAAGGGGTGAAGCCTGGAGAGGGATGCCCCCTACCTCATCTGGAGCCCCACCCCTCCTCTCCTCCAAGTCAAGCCCACCATCTAAGCCTCCAGGCCCAGACCCCGGGGGTGGGCTTTATCTGCCACCCAGCACTGGGTCTGAGCCACGCCCACTCTACCTCGGCCTCAGATCCAGGGGCAAACTGCCTCATCGGGGCCTTTCACCTCCGTGCGCTCATTTAATTCTTTCTACCACCTCATGGGGCACGGATTACGAGCCTTGTTTTATGGATGAGGAAAAGTTGTTCGGCGAGGGACGTGACTTGCCCAGGGGTCACCCAGCTCGGGATCCTGCTGGGCTGCCAGGTCTAAAGCATGCTGTCCGGCATCCCTTTCATTCATCACACACCAAACATTGACTGAGCGCTTCCTGTGGTTGGGCACATACATCCTCTCATTTCACCTCTCAGAAGGGTGTTATTAGCCCCGTTCCACAGAGGGGGAAAGGGAGGCTCAGGGAGGTGAGACAACCTGTCCAAGGTCACACCACGAATCAGGGGAGGGATCAGGATTTGAACCCAAGGCTGTGTGATTTCCACATCTTTGATTTCAAAGATGGTCTTCCAGAAGTGTAGCTGAGAAAGTGACCCAGTTGCTAGGATGGGCTGGGTCCCTGTCCCTCCCAGGGGACCTCTTTTCCTCACCTTACCTGGGGAAGAACTGGGGATGAGGCACCCAGCCCACCAGGCCCCATACTCAGCCTGGCATTCAACACTCCCCCACCCACCCAGCTCATAGCCCCCAGATGGGAAAGGCTGAGGAGTAGCCTGTCTGTCCGAGATGCAACCTCTGAGCCCCTGCCTGATCTCCCATTTCACAGACTGGCCAACTGAGGCCCAAAGAGACTTGCAGTGGCAGAGTAGGCACCCGGGGGTGGGGGGTGCCTGAGAGGCCTGGGTCCCTCTCAGCCTGGGGAATGGGGAACAGGCATAGCTCCTAGAACCAACCAAGGGGATCGGGCCTAGAAACCCCCCCAGTTCATGCCCAGGCCAGGCTCCAGACACGTGCCCATAGGGAACTCACTTGGGACCTGGGTCCCTCAAAGGGGAGGAGGTGGCCTTTCCTCCTGCTCCCCCTGATGGAGCTGGGACTGAGCTCAACCCCACGGCTGCTGCGGTCACTCAAAGGGACACCCAGGGGTCACCTCATACATATATATATATACTCACCGCTACCTGCACACTCGGCCCCACTCAGGGGCGCAGGCTCCACGCACGGGGTAACCCATGCACCTGCCAGCACACGCCTGCACACACACGCACACACACTCCCATGGGCTGGAGCACACACCCACCACAGAGGTGTCCCCCTCAACACACTCACCCCCGGAAGGCACACACAGCATGGCCAACGGTCCCCAGCCCGTCCCCGGCACACACCGTGCACAATGGGTCACCCTGACACGACCACACGCAGGTAGGGCACGATGGCCCCCATCCATAGGGACGGACTGGTCCTCACGCCTCATCCTTCACCCGTGCACACCCCACAGGTCCCAGCACCCTCCACGGAGGTGGCCACACACGCGGTCACACTCACCCAGCCCCTCAGGTCACCTTCACACAGGTCACCCTTCACCCCTCCCCCTCCCCGGGCCCCCTGCCCTCCCGCCGCGACCCTCGGAGGGAGGAACCTAACGCACACCCTCCCCCCGCAGGGGGGGGCGACCCGATTCCCTAAAAGTGGCCGCGGTCCGGGCACACCCACGAAGCAAAGCCACGTCTGCTCAGACCCGAGACACGCCCAGCGCGGCCCCGCGCCCGGACCCCAGCCCGGACCCCAGGCCGCCCACGGGGAAGGGTCCCGCCCCCGGGGAAACGAGACCCCGGGGAAACGAGCCCCCGGGAGGCGCGGGCGGCCAGGCACTGGACCCCCGCCCCCCCCCCCAGGCCGGCGCGGCGCCCGAGCCGGGGCGCGGGAGTGGGAAGCACTCACCCCCGCGGCGCGCCCCGCCAGCAGCAGCAGCAGCAGTGGCGGCAGGAGCAGCCCGCGGGCCCCTGGCCCGGCCGCGGCCCCGGCCCCAGCGCCAGCCCCGTGGGCGGCCCCGGCGCGGTGCGGCGGCCCGGGCTTCATGGCGGCGGCGGCGGGCGCCTTTGTTCCCGAGGCGGCGGCGACGGCGGCGCGGCCCGGCGGCTGGCCCGGCGCGCTCTCGGTCGGAGCTCCGGCTCGGCGGCCCGGCTCCGCCCGGCAGCTCCGCGCCCACGGCCGCCGCGCCTGCAGGAAGCGTGCGCCGCCGCCAGGCCGCCCCCAGCGCGGGGGGCGGGGCGGGGCGGGGCGGGGGGGGGCGGGGCTGGACGCCGAGCTCCCCACGCCGCCCGCGGCCGCCCGGGTCCCCCCGCGCCCCGCACGCGCCCGCCCGCCCGCCCGCCGCGGGATGAGGCGGGGGGAACGTGCGACCCGAGACGGATGGCCGGCCTGGCGGAGACTTGCTCTGGGGTCGGGGTCCCTCAGCGCGCGCCTCCCTGGGCCGTCGCAGGGCTTGGAGGGGAAGGACCCCGCGTGCGGATGCGGGGTACGACCCGGCTCGTCGGAGGGTCTGGGTAGATGGGTCGCATCTGCGTGACCATTAATACCCTCCCGCTAACGACTCGGTTCACTGGCTCTCCCAGGACCCATCACCCCCGCCCTCAAGCCGGTCCACAGAGGGGGACAGAGGTCATCCGAGTCCACTGGACTTTGATGTCTCCGCGGGTGGGCAGCGGGAACTCAGAGCAGGCGTGGCCCCCTTTGGGCCCTGTCACTCGGGTGGGCAGACCTGGCCTAGTGCTGCTTCCCCACCAGCTGCGTGACCTCAGGCAGGTGTCCCCAGCTCTCTGAGCTCAGATTCCTCACTGTAGGATGCAGACCCTCTACCCCTGCCCCACATTCCTTTTCCCAAACGTGGTCATTGTGCGTTTCTCTGTTGCCTTTATCCCCACCTGACATACGGTGCACTTCACTTACCCACTGGGGTCTCCCACCACTAGCACATGAGCCCCAGGAGGGCAGCGGTTTGTGTCGTCTTGTTCACTGCTGTGTCCCCAGCACTAGCCCAGGGCCTGGTGCGTAGCAGTGGCTCAATACAAATTTGTTGAATCAATGAATGTGTTTCCCACTCACCTCCCAGTCACCCCCACCCACCTGTTTTGGGGGAAGACGGGGGTAACTATTTATTTAGCCCTGACCCATGCCAAGTGCTTTACAGGGGTTATCTCATCTCACCCTCTCAGTGACCCCATGAAGTAGGTGCTGTCAATAGCTCCACTTCCTAGATGGGAAACCGAGGCCTAGAGAGGGGAGGTTATTTGCTAGCACTGGCAGACGGAAAGTCTTTGCCCTCAGCCCCCATGTCCCCACACCCAGTGCAGGGCCTGTCATCAGGAGATGGGAAATCGTTGAGCTGAAACTGGAACAATTCCCCCAAGGAAAAGGGAACTGAAACCAGGACTCGTGGAGCCAGTAGGGGTGAGTGCCGGGTGGGCCGGAGGAACAGACTCGGGCACCAGCCATGATTTGGGGGTGTCGGAGGAAGCTGGACTGGTCCTTCAGGGGCCTTGAGAGGAGGTCCAGAGGTCAAAGGTCAGCTCATTAGGCGGAGCTGCATTAGGTGTTCCCTGAAAGGGAGTGAGAGCCCCATCCCTAAAGGGTATGTCAGGCCAGGCCAGCTGCCCTTTGGCAGAGATTTGGAGAGGAAGGGAGGGAAACTTTCCAACTCTCTGAGATTCAAAAATCCCTAGGAATTCTGAGGTCCCAGCCTCTGGGAATCCCAGTGCCAAACCTTGAGGAATTCTGACCCTTGGGCACCTTGGGAAGATGGGTGAAGAGGGGCTGATGGGACCCAGTAGGTGGGGAGCTGGTTCCAGTTGAGGCAGCACAGCTTGGAGTTGAAGAGTTCTGGCTCTGGGTTGGGCAGATACCTGGGTTCAGATCTCAATTCTGCCAGGTGTGAGCTGGGTGACTCTAGATGAGTGAGTTTACCTCTCTGAGCCTCAGTTTCCCAACTGTAATATGGGAATAATGACCACATGGGATTCATTCATTCATTCATTCATTTATCATCCAAAGGTAAAGTGAGTGCCTGGGTGTGCCACACACAACACTGGCCCAGGGCCGGGTGCCAGCTTGTGAAGATTAAATGAGCTCTTCCTGACATTGTACTGGGGGTTCAATAAAGGTGGCTGGGATGATGTTTATAAAGTAAGGGACCAGATGTAGGGACAGTCACTTCCCAGAGGGGCTGCTAGAGGCCCAGGGAACAGGCTGGTTCTGAGGAGCCCCCAAAGGGCAGAGTTGGGGCCAACAGGGTGAGGGTAGGGGGTATGAGACGCCAGATGTCAGCTCTGTGCAAGGAAGGACTTTGGAACAGTTGGAACTGGCCGCAGATGGCAGTGGCTACTCTGAGAGGTAGTGAGTACTCTGTCTTGGCAGGTATACAAGGCTCCAAAAACTAGCGATCAGGAAGGCCATTAGAACAGTCTCCATGCCCAGGATGGGCCGTGAGCATGGTCCACCTTCAGAGGTTCCTGCCAGTTCTCAGACTTCTGGGGACTTTCCTGGTGGCACAGTGGTTAAGAATCTGCCTGCCAATGCAGGGGACATGGGTTTGAGCCCTAGTCCAGGAGGGTCCCATACGCTGCTGAGCAATTAAGCCCGAGCACCACAACTACTGAGCCTGCGCTCTAGAGACCGCAAGCCACAACTACTGAAGCCTGCGCGCCTAGACACCGTGCTCTGCAACAAGAGAAGCCACCGCAATGAGAAGCCCACGTGCCACAGTGAAGAGTAGCCCCCGCTCGCTGCAACTAGAGAAAGCCTGCGTGCAGCAACGAAGACCCGACGCAGCCAAAAATAAATAAATAAAATAAATAAATTTATTAAAAAAAAAAAAAAGACTTCTGGCAGCAGCAGCCCTCTTCCCTGACGTCCTGAGGAGGGGGAGGGGGAAGATCTTTGGGCTGAGCAGGCCAGGAACGCCATCTGCTGCTCCTCAGAGATACCGGTCACAGCCCGAACTGAGCCAGGTCTGGGCCCCGAGGGTCTCATCCTACTCCTCACCAACCCCACGCCCCCACCCCCATCCCCCCGCCCCACCCCTGCTCTGCTCTTCTCGGGGTTCACAGCTGCACACATTCACCGCATTCCAGCACCCGAAGCTCCATGTAGTGCCCCTCCCCCACGCCTACCTGTACATCGGAGCCGTGTCCCAGCATCTCAGGGTCTCCCTCACCTGCCCTCCCCATCCACACAGGCACCTGCTGCTGCCCCCCTCCAAGCTCAACTTCCACGGCCCACTTGGCCCCTCGGGAGAGCCTGCCTGACTTCCTTGGGCAGGGCTGGTCCCGCCCCGGCCAGCGCCCATCCTTGCCCTCCCCCCCTTTCAGTCTCTACCATCTGTCACCAGCCCCCACTGAAGTGGGAGCACCTCAGTATCCCCAAGAGACAATAATCACGGAACCCAAACAGAGCTGACTCTATGCCAGGCATGGCTTTACAAAGTGCACACTGACATTATCCCCACTTTAGATGATGAGTTGAGACACAGAGAAGTTAGGAGATGTGTCCAAGGTCACACAGCTGGTGAGTGAGAGCTAAGCTCTTGACCCAGGCTCTTAATGGTAACACTGTAATGCCAGGGGCAGAGGTCTGTTGGGGAGTATTCAATGAGTGAGTTAAAGAGTCAGTGAGGGGATTCACACTGTCACATGGACACAACCAATTCGTGGACGCACTCAGATGAGCCTGGAAACCAGACACCCCCCCCCACAGGCATGCCTAACAGCCAGGCCTCACCACCCTCCCCAGTGAGACCTTCCTCTGCCCTTGGCCAGGGCTCCTGGCTCCAACAGGGCAGCAAAAGGGAAGTGGAGGCCTCAGCCGGCATCTCTGAGCTCCAGGCCCGAGCTGCCTTATTTGGAGTTGCATTTCTGGGCCTGGCACACAGTAGGTGCTCAGCAGTGGTTGCCTGACGCCACCTGCCCCCGGAGGTTTGGTTAAACAGACTGGCTCTTTGGAACTCACATTGCCAGGACCTCCTGAGGGCTTGCTCTTCGCCAGGCACTCTGCTCAGGGCACCTGCCAGGAACGCTGTCCCTCACTCCTCCCCACAGCCGCGTGATCTGTGTACAACAGACACGCTTGCCTCCCAGCTTTGTAGCCGAGAGGAGCCCTTCCAGCGGAGCCTGGCACACAGGGAGTGCGACGCATGCATTCGCTCCTTTCTGGCTCCCCATTTTACAGTTGGGGAAACTGGGGCCCTGAGAGGCTGGGTGACTGGCCCCGGGTTACACAGACAGAAAGTGAGAGTGCTGACAGACCACTGCTGTGCCCTCCCCTGTGGCCACAGGGGACTTTGCGATCCTAACTGACCCTCCAGCTCAAGACAATCGCAAGCCTGGGAAAACCAGTCTTTGCCTCTCCTGGGCTGCCCCCACCTCCCCCCTGCCTCCTCTGCACCCACCTTCTCCCATCATAACTTCCAGCCTTGCCCAGGACTCAAGATGGAGGCCAGAACCCGGGTTTGCTTCTGAGAAAAGTCTGAATGACATCAGTGCTGACGTTATTGACCCCGAAATCAGGAACCAAAGCAGGATTCTGGCAAGAAGGCTCTGATCTAGGGCCCACAGAGGGCACTTGGGGAGACTCTGACTGTCTGTCTGCTGCCCCAGCAAGTATCATGGGATAAGCTGAGCGGCTGCTGGGAGAGTCCGCAGGGCCTGGGCAAGAGTGGGAGGGCTTGGCCTCCATCTGTGGGGGGCCCCTGCCCACCAAGGGACCTGCCTGTGTGAGGGTCTCAAAGGGCCATGCCTCGAGCCTTTCCTGAGCACCCTCACCCCCGTGTTCTGGGCAAGTCCCTTCAAGATGAAGGGTGGGTGATGCCCCCGGGCACACAGCTGCCAGGCATGGGGCCAGGATTTGAACCCAGGCCTCTGCTAGGTCTGTGAGCTGGGGGTTTGCAAACTAAGGACCCAAAGGGTTCCCAGGAGGCCCCTTGAGGCAGGTGTGGGGATGGGGGAGGAAGTCTGACTTTGTTTGAGATGAGTGCGCCGGGGGCCACAGAGCAGGGCTGGCCATGCAGGAGGGGCAGGTGGATGCAGAAACCCTGTCTCTGGGTCAGTCTGGCCCAGGTGCCAGGCCAGCCAGGGCAGGGTGGTGGTGGGACGTGGAAGAGGAATTGCCGAAACAGCAACTGTTCCAAGAGAGAGGTGGGCTCTGCCCTCAGGCTGAGCAGGGATGAAAACAGGGGTAGGTCTGACTCTGTGGGGCCTGAAGCTTATACAATTTGAGGGGATCACGAATACAAAATTAGGAACAAGGCTTTGGAAGGGGGTTGTGCCAGTGAGGGGCCCTGAAGCTTAAGCTTCATTAATTTTACATTAATTGTGAACAGAAGCCCACAGCCCCGCCAGATGCCATCCACAGTCTAGCAGAGCCAGCAGGGAGACTGGGCAGGGAGGGGTTAACCTCACTCTGAGGCTTTGGGTGTCGTGGAGGGAATATAGGAAGGCTTCATGGTGGTGGTGACGCCTCCACTGAGCCATGGCGGGCCGGCCTTGGAGAGTGGGTGCTCTGAAGAGGTCACACTGAGGTTCCGCCCACCCGGGAGGGAGGAGGGCTTCTGAAGTCTTGCGCTCGAGCTGGAGGCTTCAGAGGTCCTGTGCGTGGATGAGGCTGAGAAGATTCTGCAGGTTTGCTCACTGTAACCTAGAATGACAGTATGTAGGGCCTTGAGCTGCTCTCCTCACTCCACCCCTTCATCTGCCCATCTCACAAGTAAGAAAACTGAGGCCTGAGAAGTAGAAGTGACTGACCCCAGGTCACACAGTCAGTCTGTGGCAGAACCTAGGCTGCTTTGCTACCTGCCCTGGGGTTTGCTCTACCCATCCCCCTCTCCTTGACTGATTGCCCTGTTGTTTGCAAAGACTCTTGAGGTAGGACCCATCCCACAACCAAGACCTCATTCAAATCCAAGACCCTGACTCCTTGTGGCCCCCTTTAGCCAGTCCAAGGTCACAGGGCTCGGAAGTGGCTGTTGGGCTGGGGTGGGGGGGAGAGCCCAGGCCCAGGAGCTGTGTTCACACACCTGCCCTCTTCCCTTGGATGGGGGAGAGGAAGGAGAGAGGGGAAGGGTCAGCAGAGAGGCTGAGGAAGAGGAGACAGCAGGAGGTGACGAAGGCACTGCCATTCCAGAAGCCATTTCACTCACACACCCCCGTTCCTGGGAATAAATTGCACATTTGAAGTCATTTTCCTGGAAGAAAAAAAAGCCTCTCTAAAAATATATTTTCTTTCTCACCTCATCCTGGGGCTAGAGCAGCCCAGCTGGGTGACAACCAAAAAAGCCAGTGGAGGAGAGTGACCTGGAATTGGGGAAGGGGGGGGCGAGGGGGGAGTGAGAAGGATTGAGGGGCGTGGGAGACCCTCCTGCCCCAACACCATGGAATCTGAGTGAGTACGACTGTCACTGAGATATTTCATGTGTCTTGTGGGGCTTTTATCTTTGAGACTCACAGAGACTAGCAAAGCTCACCCTCATGTTCCTGAGCCCCTGCTGTGGGCCAGTCACAGATCCAGGTGCTAAGGGAGTTGCCATCCCAGGGCAGGAGGTGGGCAAGGAGCAAGGACAGTTGGCCCTCCGCATCCTCGGGTTCTACATCCATGGATTCAACCAATCTCGGATGGAAAATATTTGGAAAAAAATTCCAAAAATTTCCAGAAAGCAAAACATGAATTTGCCACACGCCAGCAACTATTTACATGGTGTTTACATTGCATTAGGTATTATAAGGAATTTAGAGATGATTTAAAGTATACAGGAGGATGTGCATAGGTTATATGCAGATATTATGTCATTGTATATGAGGGACTTGAGCATCGGTGGATTTTGGTATCCACAGGGGTCCTGGAACCCATCTCCCATGGATACTGAGGGGGCGACTGTAACTGCATTCACGTGGCACAGACAGGTCCCTGCTTCGTCCCTCACCCTCTGTGTGGCCCTGAGCAGGTCACTCCCCTTGCCCCGGGCCTCAGTCTTCTCATCTGCAAATGGATCAGATCTGGGGACACCAAACTTAATTCCCAGCTTCCTGCAAGGGGCCCTGGGAAGGGGCATGGCAGAGGGCAAAAGTGGGGGGTACTCTGGCCCCTGGGCTCTGAGGAGAGGCCTGGGGGACTCTGGGGTCGAATTCTGGCTCTGACACTTCCTGGCCAGTGACCTGGGGCCACTTTTCCTCCCGTGGAAGTTAAAGTAACTGCTCCCCCCTCCCAGAGTTCGAGGCAAGTGAACAACATAACACAGGGCAGCACCCAGCTCAGGGCAAGACCCATAGTCACAACTCAATTATCCACTATTTTTCAGTCATTCTCGGCTTGGTCCACTCCAGGCCTAAGGGGTGTGGGCCAGGGAACTCTCCACTGGGCCTGAGAGGCAGAGGCTGAGGCAGCTCTGGCACAGGACAACTGTGGCTTCCTGGGAGTCCCTGGTGCAGCCCCACCCAAAGACATGTCTCCACCCTGAGCTCTGAGGAGAACCAGGAAGTTTCCCGGAATCCTGGTGAGGGGCAGCTGGTGGGGGTGGGGTGGCCAGGGGCAGAAACAGGCTCTCCAAGGCCAGGACAGAGCAGGGCAGCATGTGCCTCATCGGAGAAATGAGAAATGGGCCTTCTGATGTGCCCAGAACCGTCCTGGGCTACACCAGTTCTTGTGCTGTGTATTAGTTATCTATTGCCGTGTAACAAATGACCCCCAGCCCAGCAGCTTAAAACAGCAATAAACATTGACTATCTCACCCGGTTTCTGTGGGTCAGGAGTTCAGGGGTAGCTGAGAGGGGTGGTTCTGGTTTGGGGTCTCTCATGAGCCTGCAGTCAGGATGTCAGCCAGGCTTACAGCCATCGAAGGCTTGAAGGGGGCTCCAGGCTCTGCTTGCAAGATGGCAAGTGTGACTGGCGTGTTAACCCCAGTCAACAGCAGGGGCCCTCAAGTCCTCATCACGGGCCTTGCCACAGAGTGTCCTACAAAGTATCCCAGAGGAGCAAGCTGGAGCTACAGTGTCCTGTGTGGCCCAGCCCCAGAAGTCATACCCCACCCTTTTCATAATGTCTTGTTGCTTCCAGGCAGCCCTATTCCACGTAGAATACACAAGGGTAAGAACATCAGGAAGCCGGGCCACCTGGGAGGCTGTCTCCACATGAGGTAATAATTCAGTGCAATGACTTCAATGCTTAAAACTGTCTGAGTTTGGAGGATAAATAAATAGTCACCCTTAGTGAAAATTCCAAGGGCCCCAAACATAGCAGGGGAAAATTGGAGGCAATAATAATAATAGTAACAACTTTTATGTGTGACTTGCTATGTGCCCTGCTATGTGCCAAATCCTTCCAGTGTGCCCTACGAAGGAGGACCATTATTATCCCATAATAAGAGGTTAAATGACTCACAAAGGTCACAGAGGGCTGGTAAAGCTGAGATTTGAAGCTAGGCAGCTCTGGGTCATAAAAAGACTTGGACATTTTCATTGTTTGAAAGCTTGACGCATAAGCCAGAGATGTAGCCCCCAAAGAGACACCAGGGCCTCGGGTCACGTTAACAGAGGCATGGGGCCACCCTCCTCAGCCCCAACCATCTGACCTCATACCAGCCCTGTGAGGGTGGCAGGGCTGGGCTACCATGCCAGGTGACAGTTGGGGAAACTGATTTGCCAGGGGTTACACAGTGAGGCAAAGGCAAAGCTAGGGTCTGTGAGCCAGATCCGTGACCGTACCCTGCCATCCCAAGCCAGAGGGAGGGAAGTGGGGAAGCTTAGTCTTAGAGCAGATGCCAGACCTCAGGTCTCCGGATGAGATGGGATTCTTCACTCCGGAGCCCCTCAAGCCAGGGGAAAAACATCCCAAGCCCTGACCTTGGAGCCTTGAGCCCTTACGCCTCTATAGTGCTTTCTTTAGGCAGCAGCACCCTCGTGTGGCTACAGCTGGCAACTACACGAAGGCACAGGTTTCCTCCCCCGCAAAATGCCTAACTATCCAGTGCCTCACACTTCTCTGGAAAGCCAACTAGAGAGACCAGCTATCCCTGGAACTGACGGAAGGTGGCAAGAGTAAGATGGCATGGATAGAGCACTGAACTTGGAGTCAGGAAACTTCAGATAAAATCCTTACTTGGGGGCTTCCCTGGTGGCGCAGTGGTTGAGAGTCTGCCTGCTAGTGCAGGGGACGCGGGTTCGAGCCCTGGTCTGGGAGGATCCCACGTGCCGCGGAGCGGCTGGGCCCGTGAGCCTCGGCTGCTGAGCCTGTGCGTCTGGAGCCTGTGCTCCGCAGCGAGAGAGGCCGCGATGAAGAGTGGCCCCCGCTCGCCGCAACTAGAGAAAAAGCCCTCGCGCAGAAACGAAGACCCAACACAGCCGGAAATAAATAAATAAATAAATAAATAAATAAATAAATAAATTTATTAAAAAAAAAAAAAAATCCTTACTTGGTTATTAACTCATTGCGTGTCTTGGGTCCCAAACACCTCATCTGAATAATGGGCGGATAACATCTACCTTACCTTACTCCCTAAGGCTTTCAAGAGGATCAAAGTCATCACAAATATGAATGTGCTCTGTAAACTGTAAAGCCCTGTGACTAGGCAAAGGATTATTATACAGAGTGTGAGGAATCCATGTTGGAGGGTCTCTGGAAGAGATCTAGAATGCGGGTATCTACGTGGCGGCAGCCCAGGACCTCACATCCTTGGGTAGACTCGTTAGCAGTTGGCAAAATGAGGAGGTTCAGCCTGCTCCCTGAAACCCAATCCTGCAGAGGGAGGGGTCCACCGCAGCCCCAATCCCTCCCATGAGGCACCAAGGGAAAAAGCCTCAGGCCGAGCATTGGTCTGACCCAAAGACTTGCATCAGAACCCAGAACCCGTCTCCATATCTACACGATGAGGACCACCACATTTCTTGCAGGACTGTTGTGAGGAATGAGAGAACATGTAAAATCCATCTCTTGGGTGCCTGGCACAGAGATGGTTCGTGACAAACGACTTTACGTAAACTTCAGTACATAATGGACGAGCATTGTTTTGTTCCCCAAAACCTGTGCACAGCCATTGGATGAGTGATTTTAAAGGTAAAAAAACAATAAATACCATTCATTTATTATGCCAATGTGCCAGGCATTCTGCTAAGCCTTGTAATTTCATCCTCACAACCAACCTTGGACATAAAGTACTATTTTTCCCAGATTTCACAGAGAAGAAAACTGGGCCTCAGAGAGATGACCCAGGTAATAAAAGGCAACTGGGATTAAACCCTGTATTTGTCTGACTGCAAAGCCTCCCCAGGCCTCAAAAACACAGGATGGAAAGTAAGGTGCGGGAGGTATCACATATCTAAACTAGCACCTTGCTTTGTTACCACTAAAAACACAAACACAAAACATTACACTAAATGCTAAGAATAAAGGGAGAGAGAAAAAAAAAAAAAACCCAAATTACAAAGTCCAAGTATAAATAGTCCAGGTGGAAAAGAAGCAAACCTGCACGAGTGCCTCACACAAGTGCCAGGCACTTGACACGTTTATTAACAATTCCATCTTACTTCAGCTCCGTGACGAATTACTCCAATCTTACAGAAGAGGAAACTGAGGCTCAGACACGCAAAATTACCATCTCAAGGACACAAAGACAGTAGGCCCATGGAAGGGAAAGAAATCCAAGCCTCCTGCTTTGCCTAATTTGTACATGGCCTCTGCAAGGGTCCAGTAAAACCATAACCAGCTAATGGCTATAACCTTCCCTGACGTGATGTGAGAACCACTTCACATACACGATATCGCCTTCCATCAATTTCCAGCAAGGGATTCGGTTAAACATTGGGTGAAGTAACACCAGCCCACACAATGAGTAGTGGGAGCCATATTTGAACCTTGGTCTGATTCCAGAGCCACCTCCAGCATGCTGTCTCTGGCAGGCCCATGACAGCTACGGCCTGGGAAGAAGGTTGGGGAATGACCCGATTACAGTCACTAAGGCAAAATCAGGTCCTGGACTTGAAACCTCCATTAGCTCAGCTACCTTTCTGTCCCTTTCTTCCCGGGACCCACGGGGCCTGCTAGTGACCGTCCCTCACCCTTGGGAGGGGACCATGCAAAGTCCCTTCTGCACGCACCCTGACGCTCCACTTTCAGCACCAACATTCATCTAAGTTTCAGTGGTGGTTTTTTGCCAAAGCTGCTTCTGAAGCAAAAGGTGGTAGAGAAGGGAAGGTGGGCATCTTAAGGCACAGGTGACAGGTACCTCAGTGAGCTAGAGCCTCCTGAACTCAAAGCTGCAAGAGGTCCCTTATGTGATGCTAAGATGAGCAACCTAGGATAATGGGCCAGCCTGGGCCGGCCCTGGTGTGTGGGCCCGGAAGGGCAGGGTGTGGACAGGAGCAGCCCAGACAGAGGAGAGGAAAGGGGGCCTCAGGGCAGGGAGGCCTGGACAGATGCCTTACCTACCGCCCTGCTTCAGGAAATTAGGAGCCAACACTTGGCCGGGAGACATTTGTAATCTGTTGAATTCTAATCTAGACCCTGGGCCCACAAATGGTGCGGAGGCCAGAGGTGAATGAAGAGCACCGCAGAGAACCAGGCAGATCGTGGGGCTCAGGCTTTTTGAGAATGCGCCCCGCGATGTGTGTACAGACTCTGGGCCCAGGAAGGCGAATATTCTGATTTTTTCAATAGCGGTTGGACATCCTGATTAATGTGGTTATGCCTTTATTTTGAAACAAAACACAGAACAAAACAAGCAGAAACAAAGAGGGACAAACAAGGAAAGGGCTGTCTGTCCTGGGGCACTATATTGGAAAAAAATAATAATAAAGCACAAACTCAGATTCCAAAGTTCTGTATTTTTCAAAATAAAGATCACACATTGTTTAGAGACAATCTACACAAGAGTTACAAAAAATAGTTGCCCAGGCATAAGCATACACAGGTTTGTTAATTATACACATATGGTTACAAGTGTGCTTGCAAAAAAGTTCATTGGAAATATACACAAGGCTCTGGAAATGTACACCGTGTAGTGTTACAATTCTATATTCAAACAAGGAAAATTGACAGTATGTTACATTCACTTACAAGTAGACAAAATGCAAAATACAGTTCATCTTCTGTACAAAAAGGGGCAATTCACACTTTACAAGGTGAGAGGGGCTCTGATTGTAAGGAAAGTTAGGGCGGGGCTGAACTTTGCACGTCCTTTTGACTGTCACAAAATAAGCAAAACATTACTTTTTTAGGATTAAAAAAAAACAAAACCACTAGTATGAACTGAATCATCTTGAATAACATTTAGAAAGGATCTTGCTACTATCTGACTAGGTGACAAATAAAACCAAGCTATTTTTTTCTTTTTAAAAGTTAACTAGGCTGTATAAAGAACATTTATTCCTTCAAAAGAAAAAAAAAATTTACTTCTGGTTGAAATTACAATTTACAATATACAACACTATATGCTACGACCATAAAAGGTGTGAATATACACTGAATGCACAGGGCTGGCTAATTTTCTTTTCTTACCAAAAAACGTGTTTATGTTGATTCAAACTTCTCCACATTTACATTACAGGTATACAAATGTACAATTGTACAATCAAAAGTATGTTCGACTACTAGGGTACATTATAGATACAGATTAGACATCAAAACAAGAAAATACTACAAATTTGTATATATGCAAAGTCTACACCAAGTATACACTATATATTTATAGAAGCAAGACCAAAAGCAGAGTTGGATTTTTTTTTCTCATGCTAAATAATCAGATTTTGCCTTTCAATGTTAACAGAAAAAAATCCAGTAGGCAGTAAACAATTATACCCGCCTGGCCTTGAAAGACATTCTGGGTGCTCACATCTCCTCCTCACAAAACAGACTACACTATTTTCTTCGGCATAGTAGTCTCCAAAAAAGGCAATTTTTAGAGGTTTCATAAACTTAATGTCATAAACTGAAGCTTTAGCAACTCTGAAATGATTTTCATTTTATATATATATATATATATATATTTTTTTTTATAAACATTGTTAAATGCCAGTTTGGGGTCATTTAACTAAAATTCAAACTTCTCAGGTTTTTTTGTTTGTTTTTCTTTTTTACTAAAATGAGGAGTTGGGGAAGAGCTATTTGCAAAACTTGCCAGCGAGGCAAATGAGTTAAAAAACCTTTTTTCTTTTTTTTTTTTTTTTAACTTTTTTGTTAAACCAACCACCCTGAAAGTTTCCACATGTGGAATATAGATACAACGTTGAACAAAATATGTGGCCTCCCATGTACATTGGTTACCTATGTACAAGTATCCTATACACCAGTAAAACAACAGGGCAATTAGTCAATTAAAAAAAATAATTAGTACATGTTATGCGTAATAAAATTAAACAAATTTACAAAGGCTTTTCCACTTGTGGATTTGATTCCTTTTTTGGGAGGAGAGGGTAATCCTGGAGCAACCATTTACCCATTTCAGATTCTACACTAGAACATTTCTGGTTGCTGGTTGGATTCACCAGTGGGCCAGTGAGGTCAGTGGGAACAAGGGGAGGGGGGAGACACTGCCTCAGATAATACCATTAGGGGGGCCACAGATGGGCCCTAAGTCAACGCCATTCTTCATGTAGTATTTCTCCAGCTTGGCCAGAATGTGCTTGCCGTAAGTGTACTTGCGAAGAGTCGCGATGTGGGGCCGGATCTGGGGAGAAAGCAGAGTCCGCGTCACTCTGGCCTGAGGCAGGTTCGGGCGGGCTCCTGGGTAACCTGCTCCCAGGCACCACAGGGCGCCCGCCAGCACACACGCCTCACAAGCAACACCTTTCACTGGCTCAACCCGAGCCCCTGAATTCTCAGGCTGCACTGACCGAACAGATGAGGGGAGCAGCTCCTAGCCTGAACGCTGAGGCAGGACGTGAGAGCTCTGGAGGTCAGACAGCCACAGACCACTTCCAGAACAGTATGTGGAGAAAGTGCATCCCAAGACTGACAATCACACCGTCCACCACCGCCTGCACTGCGTCGCCCTCAAGGAGGCTTTTGGCCCCTCTGGTCCCTCGCAAGGCACCTCAGCTCTCCTGAGCAGCGGGGGTTTCTTTCTGGGCACCATGAATCTTGTGCTCACCACCTGACCCTGCTCTCCAGTTCATAGAGAATTACAAAAAGCTACTAATGATGACAATAAAAATGACTAACATAAGCCAAGCACAGTTCATTTTGAAGCTTCACAAGAGAGGTGTGATTATCCCCATTTCACTGACGAAAAAATGGAGGCACAGTAGGTAAGTCACTCAACTAAAGTCAAATGGCTAATAAGGGACAGCAGAGGTATGGGAACCCCACTGTCTGGCTCCACCAGAAATTCTTTTTTTTCCTCCAGAAATTATTCTTCTCCCCACTGTCTCTCATGGCTCTGCTCCAGTCTCACCCTTCACCCTCTCCAAGCACGCTCGGATCAGCCCTACGAGCACCTCTTCTGTTCTCTGGGCAGACCCCCGTCTGCAAGTCCTGTGCATCCCAGACAACTCGGGAGGCGCTTCCTCTCTGGAACGCCCCCCTTTCCTCTCCTGTCAGTTCATGGAGCCTTCTACATACCTCAGCTACAGCACGTAACACGCTGTGTTTACAATCATTTGCATAACCACCAACCGTCCACACAGACGGTGAAGACCCACCACATTAACCTGCTTCCCCATCGCAGCTCGCGCTTGTACTCAAAACGCAGGACAGGGTACCAGGGAAGACGGGTGCTCTCAAGCCTGAGCGCTCTAGGCAGACTGTTTTGTCTGTTTCGTTGTGCCCTCAAGGCAAAGAAGGATCAAGTGGCTCTAGAAACCATTTCTGCACCCCACACAGGACACAGACCTGTACCAGCTATTATATTCTCACCTAGAAGCCTGTCTGGAAAACTATTCACAGTCCTTGGCTTGAATTCTGAGCTGTGTGACCCAGACCATTTGCCTAACCTTCCTAAATGCATCTATAGAAAGGATGCCACACTTTCATTTGGGTTGCAGTCTGGACTCTATACACAGCTGATGTTTTGGTCACTAGAACTGGAGGCTCCAAACCCCCCTTGCTCTTGGTAGCTCTTCTTTCAGAAACTAAGTGAAATTCAATTCATTCACCTGTCTCTCCCCAGGACTGGCTCACTGGCTCACTGGTGAGACCGCTTAACCTTTACACCTGTCCTCTTCCAGACAAAAAACTAACAACACATGTGCATGTATGACATTGTTGAACTCCATTTTTCACTTGATTTAAAGGAAATGCTGAACTATTCTAACAGTCCCCCGTCCAGTCCTCACTGCCTCATCTCCCGCTGCCTCCCCTCCTCCAAGTTACTCATCAGCCAGGACCATTATTTGAAACATAAAGGTGATTCTGGCACCACAGTCCCGTCCCACTGGAGTTGCTGTACTTCTTCAAATACACTGTCTTGTCTCCTGCTTCCAAACCTTCAAGCTCTAGGTTCCCTCTGCCTGGAAAAGGTTCAGGGCTTTATTCCGATGTCACTCTCTTGGGGAGCCTTCTCTGCACCCCACATTAGAAGAGGCACCCTCCACATTCTCCCACAGCTCTCCCCAGCACTTCCCCAGCATCGGTGTAACCATCTACGACACTGTTGTGTCTACCAACACAGTGCCCTGGTAAAGGAGTGCTTGCTGTAGAGCATGCGTGCTTGTTAACTACTTGTTGAATGAACGAATGAGCTCCCAACCTGCCGTGTGTCTCCAACATTCCCTCTGCCTTCACCAGCGTCTTGACATGCCTATCTGAGTCTCACGGCTTAAGGACTTTAGACTCCCCAGCCTTCAATTGCCATTGCTGACACCAGCGCAGTGTTCTGTTGTGTTCCGTTTTGAACTGGAAGTGGTGGGTGCCTTGTCTGGCTCAGAACTCGAGTCCATAACGAAGATTCTCATTACTGAACTTTGTTCTCAGAGAGGGCAAGTGGCTCATCATTGCCAGACCACGGCCGTCCCCTCCATCGAGAAGGGCTGAGTGAGTTCAGAGCCCAAAGGCTGAGGGTTCAGATCAGCAGCACCTGAAGGCTCACGGCACTGCCTAGCGCAGACACAGTGTGGCACACCTGCCTGTGGGCTGGTCAGGCTTCCCGGGCCCCGTGGTCTGTGTGGGGCCCGCTGGACCTGCTCCATGACTGCTCTGAGGCCATCGGCCTCTTCACGTGCTTTCTGTGCCAGTTCCCACTCACAGCACCCAACAGTTCAGATTTCTGTCCCTTTTTTCCTAACTCCTCTGTAGCCCAGACTTCTCCTCCTGCAAAGCCTCCCCTCAAAGCCTCGGGCACGTGCTCTCACGTCTCACCACTGCTTCCCGTCACCCTTCCCCACACGTGCTCTGTGGGCAGGGCTCAGTCTTGGCCATCTCTGTGCTGACGTCTGGCACACAGTAGGCACCAGGTCAACGTGCCAGGCCAGGCGCTGCCCTGGGCAGGTGCTCATTCAGTAAACAGTGGTGGAATGAATGATGAAAGGGAAGAGGGAGGAAAGGAAATAAGGCAAGCAGGTTGATTTGCTGAACTGAGAAGCTGGTCTCATAGGAGCCAAGGGGTAGAAACATGGGCTTAAGATCGGGGAGGGGACTCCCTCACAAAGACTGAGTTTAACACTCACACCAGTGAGTTACTGATAGAGGGCCGGCAAACACAGGGATAATGGCCATTCCAGATAAAAGGAAAAAGAAGCATAGCATGAGACACAATCCAGTGACAAACTCTGCACAAAGAAGCAAGATGTCCACCCTCATTTGCATTTCGGAAATGAGAAGAACCAAGGGCCCTGCACTTTCTCTCTGGTTGAGATCTGCACAAACTGGCCTACCTTATGCATGACGATCTTCCTCTGGGCTGGCTCTGCCACATCAATCATCTTCTGGACCACATAGTTGGCGTACTGGTCCTTCATCATGGTGTATAAGGCACTGTGGGGACCATCATTCATGGTGCACACCTCGTCGATGAGCACAGCGCGCTCCGTACGGGAGGCATGAGTGACACACTTCTCCACAACATTGCTGTAATGAGATAAATCCAGGGACAACTCTTAGAGGGACCCTGTTAGGCTGTGCTTGTCTGGCCTCTGCCCTGACCTCAGGATCAGCAGCAAAAGAGCTCTTAATATTTTTAGAAGATTAATTCTTGATCTGTTTGGCTCTATGAGACTCTACCTTTGCCATCTGTGACTTCCAATGTGAACCATGGCCGAGACCAGGTCTTGGAGGATACCAGACCCAACTCTCTAACAGGTGAGGGTAACAAGCCCAGGTAAGTGAAGGTTCACAAGACTGGTTAACCGCTGAATTGGTTAATGAGCATAATTTCAACAGGTATCAGAATCTATCAGTTCTTTGCTCACCTCTGTGACCTTAATGAGGCCAGGAACAAGTCTCACTTACATCTAGATCCCTAGTGCCAAGCACAGAGCCTGGCACTACAGACTTATTGGGTGAAGGAAGATACAAGTAGGAACCACAGCCCTCATTCAACTACTTCACGCTGCCTCTGAAGAACAAGAAGAACCCCCAGGAATGTCCGCATTTCTAAACACTTCACAGATATATCATCTTGGGAAAGGAAAAAAAGAAATGTGGTTACATTAAATCAGAGTTCTTCTACAATCCAGAGGGACTGTAGCAGCTGATGAAATTACGCCCGGCCATGCTCAAGGGGCACTCACCATCCAGGAGTGATTGACTACTCGTGAATGTTTGGTTTTGTTAAGTCAGCACTACTCTGCATCTGTGGCTCTGTGGGTATGAGGAAGTTGTGTGATGTCAAAGAACAAGAACAATACTTATTCTTTGTATTTGTATTATTGGAGCCAATACTTCGCAGAGAGAGCATTTGGTAGGTGGGCCTCGCAAAGAGTTCATGACTGGGGGAAGAGCTGCTCTGGATCATAGGACACTCAGGTAGAAAAGGAACGTTCAAACCTAGCTAATGCAGAAAGCTCTGTTCTGACAATCCTGAAAGACGGCCATTTAGCCTCTGCTTGGGAATTTCCAGTGATTTGGAAGTGATTCTAGGGCATCCTACCATACGAGTGAACGGCCTTGTTAAACATTCTTTACATACTGAAATAAAATATGCTTCCCTGAAATTTCACCCATTTGTCTTAATTTTGCCTTCAAGGGCTGAAAAAAGGATGTGTATACCCACTCCAGAAGCACCAAAAAAGCAGAGATAGTGTCTTACTCCTTCTTTCAAAGGCCAGCCCCCTCAATAATTGAACAGTCATCACAAATAACCATCACCAGGACAAGTCCCTATTCCAGAGGTTTTTAAACCATAAGAGGGTGTTGCTTCCATGGAGCTCTGAAAGGACCCTCTCCATGTTACCTGATTTAGCGTACTGAGTATTTATTATTCACATGCTTTTATTTAGAAAACAAAATTCTCAAGCTAAAAATGTCCAAGAACTACCATCCTACCAGCTATTTTTTCGATCTTCCTTCTTAAGATACACAGAGTAAATCAAATCTGATAATCAATCAGGTTTAATTAAGACAACAGCCTCTCCCTTCTGATACAGCAGCAATATGGGAAAACTTTTACCCCCACCTTCCTTCCAACAGTACTATGCAATTCTAGCACGAGCTGAAGGTGTGGCATGTGGAAGTGAATATCCTAATAGCCACCGCCTTCTCCCTTAGCAGAAAAGGGAGTTAAGACATTACTGAGCTGGTTCAGTAGCACAAAGCCAGTCACGATCTCCAAATGTTCAGGCAAAGAACTCACCACGTTTTAGAACTGCCTGGCTGAGTTGTACCTTCATCCACCCGAGGCCTGCTTCCCCTACAAAGTGGTCAGGATTAGAATAGGATTTTCTACTAAACTAGGTTGCAGACAGGACACACATTCTTCTGGGTGGAGGACTGAATCCTCAGCAGTGACCTGTCTTCCAAGAAAGTAAGCAGGTAGATCAGCTACCACCACTTGGTAGGATCACCGATCAGGATCCCACTTGGCCAAAGGCTTCCTTCCACCTTAACACACAATCCATCCTGTTCCAGTCTTTAAAGTCTATTCTAGCGTTTCTGAAACTGTGGTTCCCAACCCACTTATGGCTGAGGAAATCAACTTAGTGATTTGAGACTGGTTTTTTCTTTTAATGAAACAGAATAGTAAGTGTCAGAATTAATTATGAGCAATATATCTTCAGTTACGTGTGTATGCACATGCCTGTGCACTCAAAGTCAGTGAAAAATTTACTTTGTATTCCGTATTACCATCCAAAATGTCATAAGGTCACTAATCTGTTTAATTGATTTGTTTCTATTATTTGATTTTCAAATTTACTGGCTCCTTCTTCTGTTATCTCTAATTTACTGTTGAAGCCATACAGTGAATTTTATTTCAGATGTTATATTTTTCTACTCTATAATTTCCATGTTATTCTTTCTATACTAAAGCTTCTAATTCGCTACTAATATTTATCTTTCCATTTCATTACATGCATATTTTCCTTTACATCCTTGAGCATAATTAAAATACTTTATAATACTTTAAATACTTTAAAATAGAGTATTTTAAATACTAATTACTTCAAAATATAATAACTTTATAAAATGCTTTATAATCCTGCTCTGCTAACTCCAACATCTGGGTGGTATAAAACTATTCATTGGGGTTTTTTCTATTTTTTTCTTTTTTCTTGAGTATAGGCCACATATTCCTGTTATCTAGACGTGGCAAATGATGCACTGTATGAACAGTTCTGTCATATTCCTCCTAAGAGTGTTCCTCCTTCACCGCCCCCCCTTTTTTTGTACGCAGTTAACTTGGCTGAACAAGAACTGCAAAATTCTCCCATGTAGTAGGCAGCAGATGAAACCTCAGTTCAATTCTTTTAGCCTTAGTTGGGTTGCCTCGAGTTTGTCCTACACAAATGAGGTTCAGGAGTCAACCAGATATTTAGAAAGTTTAAATTTAGGCTTCCTCCTCCTCCCTGGTTCTCTTTCCAGGATTTCTCCCCTGTCATTTTGTCACTCCCATGGTCATCATTTTGTCACTTTCCTAATTATAGTCAATACCGTATTATAAATTTCAAAGTTGCTAACAGGCTAGATCCTTAATGGTTCTCAACATAAACATGATAATTATGTGACATAACAGCTAATGCTACTGTAGGAATCATATTACAACATATAAATGTATCAAACCAACACGTTGTACACCTTGAACTTGCACGATGTTACATGTCAATTATATATCTCCCCCTCCCCAAAAAAAGGATGGGGAGGAGGACGGGGAAATTTCCCCAGTGCAATTAACCTTCTTCCAAGTATCAACAACCTCCCCTCCTCCTCTCTGGTTATCTCCCTGCTCTCTAATGTCTTCAGGTAGTTTTGGGCATTTTGTCAACAATTTATTAGTTGTTATCTGTGAGAGCATTGGGCCCAAAGTAGCTACTCGGTCATTATCAGAACACAACTCTATTATAATATTAATACTTAACACTATATCCAAGAGTGAGATATTAAATACACTGAACAAGAAAGTAAATAGGACAGCGACCCCAAAAAAAGAACTAAGAGATTCTGTCCCCTACTTCCCTGATCCTGGCAAATGTCCAAAAAAAGAAATACAAGGTCTAAGAGATGACCCTGACGTGCTTAGGCTGTTGAGACACTGGATCTGTGGGTGCTTTTATTTCTTCTCTCTGTTTGCCATGCTGTAATATGTTATAAGATTTCACAAATTAAAAGTGAACAATTTAAAAACATCAAGGTTGTATGAGTCACACCTGCCTTGCAATTTATTTTAAAAACTAGAGAAGAAAAATATTCCAAAAATACAGAATACTATGTTATGTGTGTGATAGGATATACAAACTCTACTCAGAATATCACACCACTAAGCCGCTGGAGGGCCATTCATTCACTCATTCATTCGGCTGCACCTGGTCTTAGTTGTGGCATGCGGGATCTTTACTTGTGGCATGCGAACTCTTAGTTGCAGCATGTGGGATCTAGTTCCCTGAGCAGGGATCGAACACGGGCCCCCTGCATTGGGAGCGCAGAGTCTTAGCCACTGGACCACCAGGGAAGCAATAATTTCTTCTCCAACCTCTGCCACTTATAAGTTACCTAAGACATCTTTCACAACCTGGGAATAACTAGTACATTTTATTCTTGGGCTGGTATGATATGAAGACTAAAAAGAGATTTTTAAAAATACTAAGGCCTATATATAGATATGGTCACCTGCCCCTTAATTCAGGTATCAAAGAGGAAATTGAGTAAAGAACATTTCACAATTCCAAACAAGTAAGTTACTAAAATACCCAGTTTACCAAAGTACAAAATGTATATGCTTTAGAAACATATTCCCCAAATTTCAAAGTGGCTAACTCTGGGGGAGTGAGGAGCCCACTAAGAGATGTCTTATGTTTCATACTTTGTAGTAGAACTCTTTGACTTTTTTAGCTATGTATACTTTGAGGAAAATAAACATTAAAACAAAAAAAGTATGAAAATTTCTCTAGAGCTGAAATACTATTTAATAATCTCTTCTGGAAAACAGTCCGAGTAATTCAAAGCACATACCTTGCAAATTTGTGCTGACTCAATACAAGTACATTCCCTCGAATTTCTGCTACAATTTTACTTTTATCCTCAGGACGACCATGCTCCAATACATGCTGGATTACATAATTTCCATATTGATCCTATTTGAGAAACAACAAGAGAAATTTTTAAATTTATATATAAACAGGCTCTATGTTACTTAAATCCTTATATCTAATCAACACCTATCTTCCTGTAAGACCATGATGGCTTAACCTGAACACTAATGAACACATAAGAATTTTTTAAATGGATAGGTAGTGACAATTTTTCCCTGTCATTACAAAACAGGAACACATTATTACTAGACAATGGAATGTTTCTATATATATATTTATGCCCAAAGGTCCTAGTCAGGGTCTTCATAAAGTACTATACACAAAAAAGTAGGCCTCTTCTCATTTAAAAAAAATAAAAAAAGAAGAGAAAGTAGGTGGGAGTAAAGAGCTATTTTTCTCTCTAACAGAAATATACAAATGGGTCTCTGCGCCTGTCTTTAACAAGAAAAACTGGAAATACTCACAACACCTAACTAAATAACATCACAAGCACACAATGGAGATACTCATCTAAAGTGAAAGATGCTTTGAAAGAATAAGTGTGTGTGAGCAAGGAATTACAAAGGCAGAAACATGTATTTGTAAGATGTAAAAAATTAAAAGTGCACATATAATGCTTTTTAAGAAGCGCCTATGCCAAATGTGCCTGCTTCTGGGCAGCAGGGTTATGGGTGGTTTCTTCTGTTCTGCTGCTACTTTCTGTACTTTCAATCTTTTCTACGATGAGTATTTAATACACTTATAATCTCACATCTCTCACCAAAACAAGCAACAAACACTGCCCAAAACATTGCTTCAGGACAACATACTCTATGTAGAAAGTGTTCAAATAGTATGATATGGGAGACAATTTTAGTAGAAGCAAGACAAAGTACCAAAACTAGAAAGAAGAAATCAACTAATCCACTTAGTTCATTTGCAAAGATGAAACTGATAGACTAAATGGCCTGCCTAAGTGGCCACAGCTAGCTTAATCCATGACAGAGTTCTGGCTTTTGACAGTTCTTGGCAGATCTCTTGATGAATCAGAGGCAGATCTCAACTCCAAGGCCAGGGTTCTACTCATTACCCCTATTCATAAAACACGAACCAGGCTGGTGCAAATGAAAACTTGCCCAGAGCTTCAATGGGCATTTTAAGCACATTAACCTCTTCTGGAACAGATACCTGTGCTGAGAAAACACAAAAGCCCACAGGTGTTTGCAGTTACTCTACTGGCAACTCCACTACCTGTACAAGTTGCTCTGTGTGCTGGTGAAGCTCCTCTAAAATAGGGAGTGTCTGGTCAGGGAGACAGTGTTCCAGGATCCTCTGAATCACTCGGCAGCCATAAGGATGTGTGGACAAAGCAAACACCTAGGGCAGACCAACACAAACAAGAAAGCCAAAAATAACAGTTGCCACTTTCAGTGCTTCAGTATTGTTAACATACATTATCCCATTAATCTTCCCAATGACCTTGACAGATAATCATGATTATTCTCAGTATACAGATAAGAAAACTGAAGCTCCTAGAAGTTTACATAATGTGCCTACACAGTCATATAGGTAGTAAATGACAGAGCCAGGATTTTATTTCCTACTCTGACTCCAAAGCCCAAATTATAAGTATGGCATTTAAGTTCTCTCTACGTACAATAAGGTGAGCCTGTATGTGTGAGGATAAACTCATTTCTTAAACCCATTCTAGGAATTCATAGATGTACATAAATTCAGAGCTAAGAAGGACCTTATTGAGAAAAAGCTTATTTAGAAAGGAACAGAGACTTGGTCAAGGTCATAGAAAACACACTTAGTTAAGAGTCCACAGTGTCAAAGGATGGGTTTAAAAACAGAAAAAAGAAGGGCTGGGATCAAAGCCTGAATGCTTTCACATAACTACACTGTAATGTTCTGAATTTTAGCTTTATAAAAACGCTAAACACTCACAGTCTGGAACAACTTATTTCACTCAACATTATGTTTCAAATATTTACTTATAATACTGTGGGCTTCTATCGTTTATTCTGTATATCTGTATAGTATAATGTTGGGAAAGTATGTGGTTTGTTTTTTGGGGGGTTCCAATCCTCTCCTGATGGACATCTGGTTTATTTAGTCTTTTCCTATTACGAGAATAATGCTGCTTTAAACATGTCTAAATACATCTCACGGTGTACATGACCAAACATTTCATCAGGTATATACCTAGGCCAGGAGTGCTAGATCACAAGAAATATAAATGTTGAACTTTAAAAGATACTAAATTATTTTCCAAAATGGGTCTATTCCCACCAGCAGTGTATCCAGATCTCACATCCCTGCCAGTACATAGCAACCAATGGTAGAAAATGGTCTACGGGACTTCCCTGGGGGTCCAACGGTTAACACTCCACGCTTCCACTGCAGGGGGGCACAGGTTTCAATCCCTGGTTGGGAAACCGAGATCCCACAAGCCGCATGGTGCGGCCAAAAAAAAAAGAGAGAGAGAGAGAGAAAAGAAAGAAAATGGTCTACTATCTGTGGTCTTATTTTGCATTTTCCTAATTACTAATGGAATTTATTTTTTCATATGTCTACCAGCAATTTGTGTTTCTTCTGTCTATTCAGGCTTTAGGCCCATTTTTGCATTAATTTGTATTGTTCTCCTTGATTTCAGGAGTTCTTTATATATTCTGGTTATCAATTCGTTGGCATTTTCCATCTTGAAAATATTCTCTCCCATTTGGTGGCTTAATCCTTTTACTTTCTTGTATATTTCACACACAAATGTAAAGATAAACAGATCTACTCTTTTTTTTATTAACTCAGAAAACCCCAATAATCCTCAACTTAGTGTCTGTAATCTACTAAACCACTGCAGTTTAAGTGAGCAAACCCCAAAACCTAAACAATTCTAAAATCCCATTTCGATCTAGGCTTTAGCAGTACCCATGACTACACCTGAAAATCTATTTGGTACTTCCAATTTTTCCCTTTTCAAAAACAAAAACAAAAACAGTCTCACACACCCAAAAAGATGTATTTTACTCTCTTGTCCCACCTAGCTTAGGAGACTGGGAGAAGGTTGTTTTTTGGCAAAAGAAATTAATGATAATAGCCAATTAAGGGGCAATTCGGGAAAAACTAGGGTATGACAAAATATCAACTCTGCTTGGAAGTTGGTGCTAAAAGCACACTAGTCCTTACGATATATAAGTAAATAGGAGAAACTGGAAGCTATCTCTGGTTGTGTGCCACTTAACAGAGTTCAAACCAACCTGATCACTGCCCCACCCAACCCCCCAAAATTAAGGAGCACCTTGTTATTTTAAAGACGTAGTGACACATAACCTGTAAGATTAGTTCTGTAAATGATCTAAATCTTAAAACATGATAAAAACTTTTAAATATCAAGATAAATAGTACTTAACCAAAGGAAAAAATTTATTCTTCAAATATCTGATGACAGTACCTCATCCTGACATGAGCGGATATCTGCATTAATGATGGAGAGAAGACCCACGGACAATTAAGGGAAGAACCTTGGGTGCACAGAGCTAGGTACCTGACCCCACTGAATAGGACTGCTACTTACTGCAGTCTAAAGTACACTAAGCCCTTGAGAACACTCCACAAACCCCATCCTGTTCTCTGCTCACAATGGAAACATCCATCAACTTGTTTACCTTATTTCTTTCCTAAGGCACTTACCTGTCCCTTAAACGCATCGATGATAAACTGCAAAGATTGGGGTTGCACACATTCAATGCATTTCTGAACCACGTGATTGCCATTCTGGTCTTTCACACACTTCAGGACATGGCCATCTAGTTCCCGAACCATCTCATTCTATTGGAGACAAGGAAAGAAAGCACCACCAGAATCACAGAGAGCAAACACCTGGACGGTCAACGTTCTCCTCACCAAACACAAAAGCACCGAGCAGGGAATCCACGACAATGAAAGTGGGACAACTCAGCTGTGGCACTCTGACAACCTGGTAACAAACGAAGACTGGAGTTTTTCCACATGTTAACAAACTTCCTATAATACTAACCAGTCTTTTTTTTTTTTTTAATTTTATTTTATTTTGATTCTTTTCTTTTTTTTTAAATTTATTTATTTATTTGTTTTTGGCTGCACTGGGTCTTTGTTGTTGCACGGGGGCTTTCTCTACTTGCAGAGAGAGGGGGCTACTCTTCGTTGCAGTGTGCGGGCTTCTCATTGCAGTGGCTTCTTTTGTTGCGGAGCACAGGATCTAGGCGCACAGGCTTCAGTAGTTGTGGCTCGCGGGCTCTAGAGGACAGGCTCAGTAGTTGTGGCGCGTGGGCTTAGTTGCTCCACGGCATGTGGGATCTTCCCAGACCAGGGCTCGAACCCGTGGTCTCCCGCATTGGCAGGAGGATTCTTAACCACTGTGCCACCAGGGAAGCCCAATAATAACCAGTCTTAAGAAAAGTTCTCTAACTTGCAAAAGACCTCTCTGGGAGTTACCAAAAAAGTGCAGTCATCTTCAAATTATAAACGAGCCAATATCAAATCAACTACACTGTATTAGAGAATTTCACATACAATTCATCATGTTTTCCCATGAGAACCCTGTAAAGTACATATTACTAAAAATGATAGTAGTTAATCTAGAGCTTACTCTAGGCTAAGCAGACCTCTAAGTGCTTAACATGCTTTGACTCACAATCTGCCTCACAATCCTATGCAGTGGACACTTTTACTGATGAGGAAATCAAGGCACAGACAAATCAGCTGACTTGTTAAAAATCACAGACCTAGACTTGCTCCGATTCAAACCCAAGCAATCTGATTCCTGTGTGTGGCAAAACAGACCATGCCAGCAAACCACCTGTCAAATATTACCCTGCACACCTTCCTCCACCCATATATGTGAATATATGAAGATATTGAGTCTGAGAGGGGTTAAGTAATGTATTAAAACTACAGACAGTGACTGAATCAGAATTCTAGCCCGGTTTGTGGCTACAAAATGATCTTCCCACCAGGCCAGACTGACTGCAATGTCAGCTGGAGCAATACTCTCAGTTAATGAAAAGTGTCCAAACTCAGGGAAATACAGAAGGCCAGGGACTTCCCTGGTGGCGCAGTGGTTAAGAATCCGCCTGCCAATGCAGAGGACATGGGTTCGAGCCCTGGTCTGGGAAGATCCCACATGCCACGGAGCAAATAAGCCGTGCGCCACAACTACTGAGCCTGAGCTCTAGAGCCCGCAAGCCACAACTACCAAAGCCCACGCGCCTAGAGCCCGTGCTCTGAAACGAGAAGCCACTGCAATGAGAAGCCCGTACACCACAAAGAATAGTAGCCCCCACTCGCCACAATTAGAGAAAGCCTGTGTGCAGCAGTGAAGACCCAACGCAGCCAAAAATAAATAAATTAAACTTAAAAAAATAATTTTTTTAAAAAAAGGCCAATGAGTGACTGTGTGTGTGTGTGTGTGTGTGTGTGTGTGTGTGTGTGTGTGTGTAGTTGCGTTGGGATTTTGACTGGACCCCATCCCCAAACTTGCTGCCTCAGGTCTCAGGCATCCTTAAGCTGAATACCTGTACCACAGCTGGGCCCTGGTACTTGCTGCCCAATTTCCTTGCTATATACAATCTCTATATATTAGTTCCACTGTGTTGACTCCATATTTATGGTAGAAGACTACAAGCCAGTTTATAATGGTGACATTTGTGAATGCAATGTCTTAAATCCCTGAGATGTTAAACATGTCAAAGCAACTAAACGATTTTCTAATTAAAGAAATTCAAGACTACAATGCCAGGGACTAAACAAGCAAAACACAAGAGACTCAGGAAAGTTTCCTGAAGCAATTAATCAAATGTCAGAAAAGAATAATTTATTACAGAAATATAATTATGGGAATGATAAATAGAGAAGGATGCCTACATAAAGATAAACACAAGGGACACTTCTAATAATCAAAATGAAGGGGAGGGGGTTTCCCCGAATATTTTCTTGAGCCCAAAGAGGTAAAAACTCCACTGGAGATGAGTTTATTTCAGCTAAAATACACTTACATCTGGAAAAGAGTAAATTATTCATACCAGGAACAGTAGTTTAGACCCAGAACAAGAATCACAGAGAAACCAGACCAGGAAAAGATATGCAGGAATAGCAGGTAGAAAGAACAATTGCCAGGGGGAAAGGAAAGGGGGGTAAAAAACTACTACAATGTAGCCATTGGATCAGAAAAAAAAAAAAAAAAAAAGTAAAATCTGAAACGCTGGAGACAAAATCAGCAATTTATCATAATCCTGGGAGAGGGCAAAGATGGGGAAAATACCTGGGAAACCGTAATTTCCTGCTTGCTTTCAGTAAGCGGGCATTATGGTCAAGAGAGGGAAAAAAGTTCCATATTCACACCAAACAAGAAAATTAAAGAGGAAAGATTCAGCCATCAAATTTTCATCCCTGAACATCCCAGGGAAAATTAAAACTGACAATGATCGGAGCATTAAAAGAAAACAAACCAGTAGCTTCACCCCTGCTTCTAACTACTCACACACAGCACCCTTATTATTGCTGTATCTCCAGTACTGGGCACTAAATGAATGAACTCCCAACCTGCCGTGTGTCGCCAACATTCCCTCTGCCTTCACCAGCGTCTTGACATGCCTATCTGAGTCTCACGGCTTAAGGACTTTAGACTCCCCAGCCTTCAATTGCCATTGCTGACACCAGCACAGTGTTCTGCTGTGTTCCGTTTTGAACTGGAAGTGGTGGGTGCCTTGTCTGGCTCAGAACTCGAGTCCGTAACAAAGATTCTCATTACTGAACTTTGTTCTCAGAGAGGGCAAGTGGCTCATCATTGCCAGACCACGGCCATCCCCTCCATCGAGAAGGGCTGAGTGAGTTCAGAGCCCAAAGGCTGAGGGTTCAGATCAGCAGCACCTGAAGGCTCACGGCACTGCCTAGCGCAGACACAGTGTGGCACACCTGCCTGTGGGCTGGTCAGGCTTCCCGGGCCCCGTGGTCTGTGTGGGGCCCGCTGGACCTGCTCCATGACTGCTCTGAGGCCATCGGCCTCTTCACGTGCTTTCTGTGCCAGTTCCCACTCACAGCACCCAACAGTTCAGATTTCTGTCCCTTTTTTCCTAACTCCTCTGTAGCCCAGACTTCTCCTCCTGCAAAGCCTCCCCTCAAAGCCTCGGGCACGTGCTCTCACGTCTCACCACTGCTTCCCGTCACCCTTCCCCACGCGTGCTCCGTGGGCAGGGCTCAGTCTCGGCCATCTCTGTGCTGACGTCTGGCACACAGTGGGCACCAGGTCAACGCGCCAGGCCAGGCGCTGCCCTGGGCAGGCGCTCATTCAGTAAACAGTGGTGGAATGAATGAATAAGAGGGTGCAAGTGAAGAAAACTGGAAGGTGGGCTGGAAAACAGTTTTGTCTGTTGAGGTGGTCAGTCCAGGTAGAAGAAAAGGACAACCTTACCTGCTTCAACTCTTGCCAAACAAAAAACCCACCTCTAAAATCACACCTACTAAAGACTAAGGTCTGGTCAAAGGGAAGAGTGTTTGAAACCACTGGTTTTAACACAAGACACTTGATCCACTATAAACTTACAAAATTAATTGCACGGTTCATGCCTGCCATGCACAGAAGGTAGCCACAAGCACCAAAGAAAAACTGTGAAAGAAAACTAAAGACTGACAAACTTACGAGGTTCACTACATGTACCATGAAGAAACATCAAACACCAAGAGAAAAGTTAAAGGGGAAACTTACAATTACCTGCTGGTCTGAGGGAATAAACTCAAGAGCTTTCTGGATAACACGGCAGCCATACATCTGCAGTGCCAGTGACAGGACATGGCCTCGAATCCGTTCAGCCAAAGCCAGCTTCTGTTCAAGGCTGCCAAACTAGACATAATGTGTGGGTGAACACCATTACTTAGGTAGAAAGAAAGAAACCAGAGAAAGCAAAGCATTCATTATTCTGTATCAACCATTGGCATACCTCTTTTAGCCCTGTATTCTATGATAAACTAAACCTTTTGTTTAAAAAGCCTTTGTTTCTTCAAACCAGTGGTTATCAGCCTCTGATTATAAGGAACTCTCTTTAATGTCAAAAAAACTTCTCAGATATCCAACTGGAGTAGTTTCACTACTAGTATCTGCTAAACAAATAGGCAATTCCTCAAAGCTGCCCTTAACTCATCAATACTATTAAATATACCTATATGTCCAAGAGCATTTACATTTATTCTTAAAACAATAGTACATGTGGAAGACATTGTTTATTAAGGCTTTAGACAATGTCTGGGGAAGATTCAACAACTTCTTGCAACAAATCTACATCACTTCAGTTGTCTGAGCCCCATAAGCTGAAAACGAGTTCTTCTTTCATCTCTATGAAGTTTAAGCCAAAGCACACATGCACACTGCTCTGAATATACTGTTTTATATTACTATAAGAATTGATAATGTCTGTTTATACAAGTCAACAGAATAGGGGGAAAGTTAGTAAAATCAAGGGGTATGACAGCACAATGTTAAAACTCTTCCTAGAATGTTTCTCCATCCCTGGCTTTTTATTTTCATTTGAATAGCATGTGAGACTGGAAGAGACTTTATGAATAAGGCTGCCCAACCCACTCATTTTCCATACAAGGGAACTGAAGTCCAGGGACATTCTCTAAGCCAGAGAAGTTCTCTAGCTTGTCCCAAATCATACTGCTATAACCCACTGTTCACTCAGCCACCCCTAGCTGCATTAACCTCTGGAGCTGGAGATCTCTCTATTTTTATATCTGCATTCGAAAGTCAAAATTACAAGAGTCGTGTTTAGGTTGATTTCTTAATCCGTAGTTGGAGAATTCAGAGTCAAAGAACTTAGGTCTTTATGAGAAAAGATGGGAAGACAGAGGCTGTGAGTGAGCCATTTTTTTAATCTTCACACAAACCAAACGAAATAAGATGTAAGAAGTTTACAAATTTCTTTCGTTCGGCGGCAGGTAATGTGCAGAGTTGCAGCATTTTCCCCCTGTACCAGATGTTTCATCTCAATGTTTCACTCCTTTCTGGATTTATAATGGGGTTGTTGATACCAGTACACCACAGCTACAATGGTTAGCAAAAAATCCCTGCCTTTCTGACATTTTAGTTTAGAAGAGGAAATAGACATTAATCCAACAATGTCGTTAATCCTTTCCAAGGAAAATGATACCAAGAGTGGACATTATCCACATTAATGAAGGAACAATAAGAAATCAAGGCTGAAGGATCACCCAAGAAGCAGCATTTAACAATCCTCATGACTGTGGTTTATGATGAAAAACACCAGAGTTGGTATTCAAAGATAATTCTCTAGGAATCCGTTTTTAAAAATTCATTTTCAGAACTTTACTGTGGTCCTGCTAAACTTATCTTACAAGGATTTTTCCTCCAAAAATGACACTTTTAGTGAAACTATTTTAGCAATCAGAAATATTGTGCGGGATCCTAAATGGGAAGAATGGTTCTACAAACACATTTCTAAAATACACTAGCATCATCTGCTTGGGTATTTAAATGATGCACTACTGCTAATGAATTGGAAAAACATTTAAATGTGCTTCAAAAGACCACTCACGCTTCATTTTGAGGACTGGAATGAAATTGCAATTCTAAAAACAGCTAATGAAAATCAAAATGCTATGGAGACTGTCTAAAGTCAAAGGATAGAAAGAACAAAGGCTTACTTCAAAGAACTTCTGAATGACGTAATTTCCAAATACATCCACCATAAGCTGGTAAGCGGCCTGGAGGATTTCATTGAAGACAAGCTGGCGCTCAGCTGGTGTGGCACGCTCAAGTTTCAGCTGAATGAATCTGAAGTACATAGTAAAAAGGGCAATCACAGCATTTTGGGAAGACTTGGAAAGTATATAAAGATTAGCTCAATTTATATAATGTGTCAGTTCTGAAACTAAATGTATGTATGTGATGTGCATATACACACACGCACAACAGTGTTATTTAAATAAATCACTTGAGCTCACTTCAAATTGAAGAATTACTGAAAAGGAAAAAAAAGTTATATTGTGAAGTATCCCCTAATTTAACTGAGCTTTTAGAAGTATATTTAAATTTTAGTATACTTCATTACAATAGGACATGTATTTATGTGTAGGATTGAGGGGGAGCTAAAAAGGGGGGGCAGGAAAAGAGAGAAGAGGGTGAATGCAGCACAACACAGGGAGAACTCTACCAGACTTTTTCTTTTAGGAACCAGTCCAACATCAATAAACTCGAAGCCTATGGTCCTTATTATAGTCTTTAACTCACATTCATACGAAGCAGTACATATTTATTAATGATGTGGAACAGTTGTCATCTATGTGCAGCGTCTTTCTAAAGTAGTAGCTATTCAGTTTGCCTTTTTTAGCTCAGGTGACTATATCAGAAAAACCATGTTCTTCTCCCAACCTGGCCTTTAGGGTCTAAATATGAGAAATCCTTGCCCAGTAGCAAGCTGGCAGAACTTAAAGAGGAGGTAGGTTCTTTGGGAGTTGTTTTGGTGGAACTGTCAGAGAGAAAGAAAGAGAAAGGGAGAGAGAAGGATGGATGATGTCACCATAAATCTGCTTTTTCCTGAGGACCAGGGTCCCTTTCTGTGAAGTCCATTGGAACAGGGAGGGGTAAACAAAGCTAAATTCTGTGTTTTATAATAGCATCTTCTAACCTCTGTGCAGACTCTCACTTCTACAGAATGGAACAACAAAGAAAAGTGGTGGCACCATCTTACTCCTGAGCCCAGAGATCCAAATTTGCATTTGAATAGTGTCTCTTTGAGAGCAAGATTCTTAATTGCGATTAAAGCAGCAAAAGTGTACACATGTCTTTGTGTTAGTGCTTCTGTATTTCTTAAACTGCAGACATTCTGGGAGGTTCTCGTGAACAAAGGAACACCACACTAATCTTTCAGAAAGGTAAAAAGGTTTGTTTCAGCATGTGATCCAGATTACTAAATGGCTATTCTCAATCACTTGTGTATCTGGTGACTCTCATAGCCACATCCCTCTGAAATAAGTAACAGGAAGCATACTAAAAAGCAAACTTTGTTTCAATTATTATATGGCAATTTACTTAATGTATACCTTATCTGAAGCATGGAATTTAAGGCATTAAGATTTCAGTTACCTTAAGTGGCAAAGCCAAGTCCTCACCTGGACCCATGCTGGTCTTGGGAAAACTCCATTATATGCCCAGCAATCTCCCGCAGTTGTAAATTGGGATACCGGTTATTTCGAAAATCTTCCAAAAGCCTGCTCCTGCCAGAGGGCATGACATCAGACATTCCATATCGCAAACGGGAAGAGGAAAAAAGGGTGCTGCTGGGGCTGAAGAGGCTGGAGGCACTGCTGGCGCTGCGGTACTTGGCTTCAGCGCCTGGAGCAGCAGAGATGTATCTTCCACTGCCATTTGTGAGTCCTCCTGTTGGTTACAGAACAGGAGAACTCAAGACTCATTCTTAATGAACTTTGTTCAAGAGAGGAAAAAGCATCCTATACATGAAATCCTGCATCACCTCTGATTTCTTTTCAATTCTGCTGCTTTCGTGTTAAGATTCAATTCTATTAGTGCCACGACTTTCATAAGACAAACTCACCAAGCTGGAAGAAAACTTTTGCACAAAAATTGAGAGGGGAATGCTATTAACCATTGATAGGAGACTGCTAGCAATAATGGAGCAATGGTTAGTGTAGCCCTTAGTAAATGATGAGGAAAGGTCCTGCTGTGTGAACCAGCACCTGAGCACCAGGATCAGAAAAGACAAAATGCACAGAGACTTCAGTGGTTTTCCACTCTGATCTCTGTGGAGATTCCTGCCATCAGTGGATAATCCCCACTCCCATCTGAAACCCTCCCTTAAAAAATAAAAAAATTAAAAAATCTGTTTTTTTTTTTTAGGGAACCCAGATTAGTCTGTTTTATATAGTGGACCTCCCAAAAAAGCTTTGAAGGCATGGTTTTGCCGCTAAATAGAAGTTTGAAAATCACTAAGGCAACCAAGGCCAAGGATTAGACATAAGGGATAGAAAAAAAGGATGTGTGCTTTGAAATGGAAGGTTTTCCAGTTCTTCACCAGGAATGGGCAGCATGTAACTCCTTCTACTGGAACAGAGCCTGAAGTGATTGCAGTAGCAACAACTTTCAGGCTACCAATATTGCCGTTTTGACTGCTGACAAGGGAATAATCATTGTGAATCCGAGACACATAAAACAGAGATAAGACTGAAATGCCTATCAAAAGATAGAACAGAATTAAAAAATTATGAGTATATATTTTCAATATTTTTTTTTTTTTTACAATAGAGGGGTTTTTTTTAAACTTTAGATCATACTATAAAAAGGATGTGAAGCCCTTTTTCTGTTTTTTCCCCCATTCCTACATTGCAAAGTAGATAAGAAATACCATTTAAACCACAAAGAGTGTAGGTAAATAACAATTCAGGAGCCATGAGAAAAGTCACCCAACATGAACTGCCTGTTAACTTCTACAGAGTTTTAATGAACGTCTGGTCTGGAGTTTAATGGTAGCTACAAAAAGATACTCAGCTTGGATTTCTCCACAGAATTCCAGGGCCCAGTTTCAAAGGTCTGGGTCTCAATGAAAACAGTGGAACTGAAAGGAAATGGCTCAACGTTAAATTTTGTTTAAATAGATAAAGAAAAATAGAAACTACTTGCTGAGCATTTGTCCTATGCCAGGTTCTATGCTAGAAGTATTTCATATCCACTGTCTATCAAATTCTCACTGGCATTATGGAAAGGGAGTTTTTAATTCCCATTTATGTAACAGAAAATTAAGGCCCAAAGAGGTGAAATGCTTGTCCAAAGATACAAAACCCAAAATTATCATGGCCAGAATCTGTCACTGCCCTTGCAACTACACGAGACTCATTTTCAGACTCAGTTATATAATTTTCTTGGTCTAAAGCAGCGGTCCCCAACCTTTTTGGCACCAGGGGCAGGTTTCGTGGAAGACAATTAATTCTTCCACGGACGGGGCGGGGGGGCGGCGCAGGATGGTTCAGGCAGTAATGCAAGTGATGGGGAGGGATGGGGAGCGGCAGATGAAGCTTCACTCGCTTTGCCCGCCGCTTACGTCCTGCTGTGCAGCCCAGCTCCTAACAGGCTGCCGACCCTGTTCTAAAGGACATTGTTTTTCTTGTCAAAATTCCATAATATTTCTTAATCCAAAGGAAAACATTTCTTTAAGGAAAGGAGAGAGGAGGTTTATAAGAAAAGAGAATAGTAGCCATATGACTGCTCTTTATTCCATTTCAAAAACAATTCTTTCTACCCTGGCTTGACATAGGGGACAAACAGGCAAAGAGGTGGTAATCAGGCAAGTCAGCAGGTACTGGGAGAGTGTGATAATAGCAAGTAACTTGGTTAAGAAGAAGGAACGGCATGAACATACAAAGCTTTGAAAACAATTTAAAGGTTAAGAACCTGGTCACTAACAAAGGCACTTAGGGAAAAGTAACATATCAACAGATAAACAATCAAACTCTTAAAAGGCCTGACAAACATCCAAATTAACATGCAAGGTAGGAGACAACAGCATTCTGCCTATGGAATGTGTATCTCTCTAAATAAACTCTCTTTCACTTTAAAAAAATAAACATGGAAGGTGGCCAGGTCCATCCATGATGACAAGGCTGAATGACAGGAACCAACCCCGAGCACTGCCCTACCCCTACACTTCCAGTTATACGAGAAAACAAATGCACTTATTGTTTAAGCCACTCTTAGCTGGATTTTCTGTTACTGTGGCCAAAAGCATACTGACTAATCCATAACATAAAGGGCTGGAGTGACTACTGGGTAGATTTATGCACCTGCCCTGAAGTTTTGATTTTTGGCTTTGGTGTCCTTGGATGCCAGACAGGATACACAGACACACATATACACACACAGCTTTTATTATTGAGAAAGGAAGTATACAAATCTGAAAAAGAAAATAAATTTCTCCAGGTACTATATTATAAATGGCAAACTAACAGTCAACAGGAATATTTTGCTCAGGCCAAATAATTTTCTTTCAACATTAAACCAATGGTTAAAGTAAATTTTTGCTTAAAAATGTGGTTTTCTGGTTGTTTTTCAAAAGGTACCTGGCAAATAGTAGACCATCATTATTTGTGGACTGCAGCTCCTTTATATGGGGAATATGCAGAAAGGTGTTTTCCAGTTCACTATAGTTTACACACCTACATGTGCTAATACCCAAATTACTATCCCCTGGAGATGGCCCCTGAAAGGGTTTGAATTTTAACCCCATTTTAAAAGGAACATTTCATGCAGGCTCTTTAAGGGAGCCTCCTAGTGATTTCACAAAGTTTTTCTATAATATTTTGACAGTGGTGGATTTCATAGAGCTCTGTCCTATGACAACATTTCCACAGAAATCAAAGGCTTAAATGTTTTGTGTATGTGCAGGTTTCCCGCTCCACACGTAAGGAGCATGGAAGTCACCATTCCACCCTAACAACAAGCAAAAAGCTGAAAAATCAACAATTCTTCTTAGATCCACAAGAGAGAGGAAGACAGAGCAAACCACTGTCCCCAAGACTGGAGAGACAGACATACAGGTCATCACAGCTAACCAGACCAGGGACTCAAGTGGACACCACTGCCTGAACCAGTACCAGACTAGGAAAACCTGAACTGTAACTGACAAATTAAGAGGCTCAGTGTGGATGACCCTGAAATACACAACTCCAGCCTACTAAAACTATCCTGTCCCACTAAAGGGAGGAGGAAAAAAACTAAGAAACACTTGTGAAGTTGACAGTCCAGATGGCACAGGCTCACTAAAAGACTGAGACCTAATCATAGGTCTATAGAACATCCCCCCCCCCCACCTCACCACCACATTACTAAAAACCTATTTACAGCAGTTCCTTTCACTCGATGTACCAGGCATGGCTATCAAAGATAAACTGCAAGGCATATCAAAAGGCAAAAAATAAAATTTGAAGAGTAAGAGCACATATCAGGAACATACATGGCAGGAATTTTGAAATTATCAGACTGGGAATTTAAAACAATTATGATTAATATGCTAAGGGCTCTAAAGGATAAAGTAGACAGCATGCAAGAACAGACAGGCAATGTAAGCAGAGAGATGGAAATCCTAAGAAAGAACCAAAAAGAAATATTAGAGACAAAAAACACTATAACCAAAACGAAGAATGCCTCTGACGGGCTTATTAACAAACTGGACACAGATGAGGAAAGAATCTCTGAGCTAGAGGATCTATCAATAGACTCCTCAAAAACCAAAAAGGAAAGAGAACAAAGACTGGGGAAAAACAAAATCCAAGGACTGTGGGGCAACTACTACAAAGGTGTTACATTCACATAACTAGAATACCAGAAGGAGAAGGAGGAGAGAAAGGAACAGAGGGAATATCTGAAACAATAATGACTAAGGATTTCTCTAATGCCAGACACCAAACAGCAGATCCAGGAAGTGCAGGGAACACCAAGCAAGATAAAGACCAAAACAACTACTCCTCCAACTATCATTTTCAAATTATAGAAAATCAAAGATAAAGAAAAAATACTGAAAGAAGCCACAGGGGGGAAAACACCCCACCTACAGAGGAGCAAAGATAAGAATTACATTCTACTTCTCCTCAAAAAGTATGCAAGCAAGAGAAGACTGTAAGTTTTGAGAGGAAAAAACCCACCAACCTAGAATTCTGTATCCTGCAAAATTATCCTTCACAAGTGAAGGAGAAATAGACTTTCTCAGGCAAACAAAAATTGATGAAATTTGTTGCCAGTAGATGTGACTTGCAAGAAATGTCAAAAGAGGTTCTTCAGAGAGAAGTATAAATAATACAGGTCAGAAACTGATCTATATAATGAAAGGAAGAGCATCAAAAAAGGAGTAAGTAAAATAAAAACTTTTATTTACCTTATTCTTCATTGATCTGCCAACAGTTAGTTCAAATAATAGCAACAATGTATTCAATTATGTATGCTTATGTTTATATCATATACATATATAAACACACATGCTTTATATAGCTGAAATGAATGACAGCAATGACACAAAGGATGGGAGGAAAAGGTTACGATTATTTTGTTATTTTAAGGTCCTCGCACTACATGTGAAGCCGTATAGTCTTATTTGAAAGTGGACCTGGGTTAATTGTAAATGTATAATGATCCTAGGGCAACACTAAAAAAATTAAAAAAAAAAAAAGGAAGTAGTAAAACTGATAGGTTAAGAAAGGAAATAAAATGGAATCATATGAAACGCTCAGTTAAAAATCACGAAAGGCAGAAAAAGAGCGGAAGACAGAAACAAAGAAAAAAAAATTAAAAACAGATACGGTAAATATTAACCCAACTATATCAATAATCACTTTGAATGTCAATGGTCTAAATGAACCAATTAAAGAGAGTGGATCAAGAAATGTAGTCCAGGGGCTTCCCTGGTGGCACAGTGGTTAAGAATCCACCTGCCAATGCAGGGGACATGGGTTCGAGCCCTGGTCTGGGAAGATCCCACATGCTGCGTAGCAACTAAGCCCGTGAGCCACAACTACTGAGCCTGCGCTCTAGAGCCCGCGAGCCACAACTACTGAGCCCTCGTGCCACAACTACTGAAGCCCGCGTGCCTAGAGCCTGTGCTCCGCAACAAGAGAAGCCACCGCAATGAGAAGCCCACACACCACAAGGAAGAGTAGCCCCCACTCGCCACAACTAGAGGAAGCCCGTGCACAGCAACTAACACCCAACGCAGCCAAAGATAAATAAATTAAATAAATAAATTTATTTTAAAAAATGTAATCCAACTATATGCTGTCTACAAAAAACTCACTTTAAAAATAAAGACACATACAGATTAAAAGTAAATGGATGGACAAAAGTATACCATGCTAAATTAAGATGTGCTTCAGTTACTTTATACAAAGGGTTTTCTAGTATTTCTAGCCATCTAGTATTCCATTCTCTCGCTATGTGGCCATGTCTTCATTCATCTTGTTTTGCTTTCTGTACTCAGAGATTCAGTAGATGCCTAATGGGCAAAGCCCTGCCTTCTTTGCCTTTTAAAGAAAAATTCCAAAAGTCCCCAACATCTGGCTCTGTATTTATTACAGGCGGAGGCAATGCTGCTCACCAAAATGTTTATAAACTAAGTTCTCCCCAATCCACTCCCTAGTATCACAGCCAGGTGGCCCTAAATGAAAATAAGCCTAAGAGTAACTGCCTTTAGTGCGTAATACTGAATCCTAACTAAGTTAATTTTCACATGGTTAGTTTTACAGATGACAAGTCACCTTCAGAGAACCGGGTGTCACAAAACACTACATTTCCATTTAGAACAGAGAAGTGCCTAAAGGGGCACACATGACTAGTAAACAACCGGAAATTAATACAGGTCACTGAACAATAAATTAGAAACAGCTACTGCAGTTCAGGCAGGGACAGAGAATACCATTTTGTTTCATCTTTGCTTTTCTTAAAGGACTAAGGGCACAGACAACCTTGAATTTAAAGGACAGGAAGAATTTATTTTAAGAAGATAGGAATTCTACCATGATGATAAAAGTAAATGCTTGCAAGCAACAAACAATCCAAAACAAAACTAGAATTCCATTAAAGAAAAATAAAATATACACTAACTAGTTTAACAAAAGACATTTAAGACCTACACACTAAAAATTTCAAAACTTTGCTGGGGAAAATGGTGCATGCAAAAAGACGAACCATCACCTCATGCAATACACAAAATTAATTCAAAATAGATCAAAGACTTTAAGAGCTAAAACAATAAAATTTTTAGAACAAAACATAGGAGAAAATCTTTAAGACCCTGAGTTGGGCAAAGATTTCGATACCAGAAAGCATGATAAACTGAACCTCATCAAAATTAAAACTACTGCACTTCAAAAACAACCATTTAAAAATAAAAATAAATAAATAAAAATAAAAAGATGGGACTTCCCTGGCAGTCCAGTGGTTAAGACTCCACACTGTCACTGCAGGGGGTGCGGGTTCAATCCCTGGTTCAGGAAATAAGATCCCACAGGCCACGCAGAGCGGCCAAAAAAAAAAACCAAACAAAACCAAACAAACAGAAAACCAAACCAAACAAAATAAAAGGGTAGCATAGAAATAAAAAGACAAGCAAAAGACCAGAAGAAAACATGTACATGCAAAACACGTATCTGATAAAGGAGTCGTATCCAGAATATATAAACAACTCTTACAACTCCATAATAATAATGACAAACAACACACATCCAAAAATGGGCAAAAACTGTGAGCAGACATTTCACCAAAGATAGACAAATGGTAATAAGCACATAAAAAGATGCTATACATTAGTCATTAGGGAAATGCAAATTAAAACCACAATGACATAACCATTTCATGCCTCCTAGAATCGCTATATTATATAAGAAAAATAAGAACAAATGTTGGCGAGGATGTAAAGAAATTGGAATCCCTTGTACATTGCTGGTGGGAATGTAAATGATGCACGAAACTGGAAACAGTTTGAGTTCCTCCAAAAGTTTAACATAAAACTTACATACAATTCAGCAATTCTACTCCTAGAGAAATGAAAAACTGTGTCCACAGAAAAACTTGCATGCAAATGTTCATAGCAGCATTATTTCTAATAGCCAAAAACTGTAACCAACAAACATCCTTCAGCTGTGAGTAGTTAGACAAAACGTGGTATATATCCATAAAATGGAAGACAATTCAGCAATAAAACGGAACAAACTGCTGACACATACTACATCATGGATGAAATCTCAAAAACATTTGAAGATAAAGAAGGCAAACAAAAGAGGTCACATACTATATGGCTGCATTTATATGAAATGTCCAGAAAAGGCAGATTTAAAAGCAGAAAGTAGGGAATTCCCTGGCGGTCCAGTGGTTAGAACTCCACGATGCCATTGCAGGGGGCACAGGTTCGATCCCGGGTCGGGGAACTGCAAGCCGCACGCAAGCACGCCCGCTCCCCCCTCCAAAAAAAAAACAGAAAATAGATCAGTGGTTGACTGGGACTAAGGGTGTGAATGGGGATTAACTGTAAATGGTCAAGAGGAATCTTACAGAGGGGATGAAAATATTACCAAACTGACTTATGCTAATGGTTGCACAATACAGAAAGTTACTAAAAATCACTGAATAGTACACTTGAAATGGGTGAATTTCATGATATGTAAGATACAACTCAATAAAGTTATTTTTTAAAAACAGAAGTTTGGGGACTTCCCTGGTGGTGCAGTGGTTAAGAATCTGCCTGCCAATGCAGGGGACACGGGTTCGAGCCCTGGTCTGGGAAGATCCCTCATGCTGCAGAGCAACTAAGCCCGTGCGCCGCAACTACTGAGCCTGCGCTCTAGAGCCCACGAGCCACAACGAGAAGCCCGCGCACCACAACGAAGAGTAGCCCCCGCTCGCTGCAACTAGAGAAAGGCCGTGTGCAGCAACAAAGACCCAATACAGCCAAAAATAAATAATTTTTTTTAAAAAATAGAAGTTTGATCTTTAAACAAGTAATGAAAAAAAGCATTGAAGAGTCTATATCTATAGTAGGCACTCAACAAGTGATTGTTGAATAAATAATGAGAAAAGTAACTATGCAGGCACTGATGTTTTTTAGAGTACCCTAACACGTGCCTGTCTACTGGGAGGAAGTGTGAAAATGATATCATGGAGAAAAGATCCACACTGGGATAACAGAGATATAGGCTGGAGTGTGCAATCAAACACTTACTAGCTATGGGGTATCATGAAAGTCATTAAACCATGCTGAGTTTAAGTTTCCCTGTGTAGAGCAGAGTTACTTGAGTATTTAACATAATGAATGAACACAATGAATGAATGCTTACTTAGTTGTTAGTGATCCAAGAACTGATAGCCGGTGGCAGCAGTGTAGTATTAATAGTAGAAGCTATATTAGGAATGGCCCAATATATATTTGGTAAAGAAATGTTACATTTCCTTAGTGACAAATGGTAAAGAGACTTATTGAGGTGATCACTTTGTAATGGTTAAGACTAAAGCATACACGAACCCTTTTCTCAAGGAAACAGACTGAGCTGAGGCAAAGCACTACCAATCAAGACACAAAGTTTCTCAGGAATGGCATGTGTGATTTAACGTGGTACATGCAGCAATGGAAGTCCAATGGAAATACATACATCTAAAGTGCTTAAACAAAGTAAAAAAATTTTTAAGGGAAGGTATGTTAAAAATAAAACCAGGCAGACAGCAAGAGTCATTAAAATAAGAAATAACTCGCACCAACAGTTAGTTCCTTCTCCACAGGGGAAACGTAAATTAAGGAGAAGGAAGTATTTTATTAAATTGTTGATATATTGGAAAGAGGAAAGGCACCATGCATGCAAGTAATGTTTCCAGCTCCATTTTCAAACACCAAGAGCCATGGCATTTGGTTCAGAGGTTGATACAGTCCACAGGACAAATCTGGCCTGCCACCTATTTTTGTAAATAAAGTTTTATTGAAAGATAGCTGCACATTCTTTTACATTTTGCCTGTGGCTGCTTTCACACTTCTACAGCAGAGCTGAACACTGACTACATAGACCATCTGACCTGCAAGCCTAAAATATCTACTATCTGGCTCTTTACAAAAAACTTTTTGCAGATTTAATTTGTTTACTACTCAGTATATGTTGACACAGTTCAAATGTTTAAACCAAGGAATTAAAGGGTAAGACTTCTGGATCTGATAATGCACTGGTTTAAAAGCTATCCTGGGCACATTATGTGACAGGATATACACTGACATTGCATGCTTTGGAGTCAAAAAGGTTTTGACTCTAAATCCGTTCAGATATGAGAAGACCTAGCGAGATATTTAACTCAGTTTCCTCACTTCTGTATCATAGACATAATACCATATCTTCCGGAGTGATATGTACAGCACCCAAAACCGTTAATAGTAGCCACTAATAGTTATTCCATAAATGTTAGTACCTTCCGTCTACATACTAGACTGGGACTTTCATCTCCCCCTTATAAGTCTGCATTAACCATCATTCTTTAAAGCCAGGCATCCTGTCACAAGGAAACACTGTTGTGCAATACACCCTATTCCTTATCTATCCAATGTGGACTTACCAATCTGGAACGTCCCTACAACTTTTCTTAAGTAATGTCCATATACAACATGAGACAGTGAGCTTTACAACTACAGTTCTTATCATGTGAAATCTCAGGATACACACATACACTCTCTCTCTCACATGTCTATGTACATACATACATACATAGTTCTGCCTTAAAACTCATCTCTCACACTCAGAGATAGAACTCTTGGTTCTAGAATAATAACTATATTATCCTGTCCCCTTCAAGACTTTTTTTGATTTTTATAATCATTTCCCAGTCTTTGTCTTTCCAAATAAAAGTACACTATTCATTTTTAGTCAGTCCTCATTTCTGAGTCCAGAAAGCCACTTTTAATCTTGCCAGTTAAAAACAAAAAAAGGTCCATGTAAACTATGGACTTTGGATGATAATGATGTATCAATGTAGGTTCATCAACTGTAACCAAGGTACCACTCTAGTGGGGGATGTTGATAATGGGAGAAGCTTTGCATGTGTGGGTCAGAGGGTGTAAGGGAAATCTCTGTACTCTCCCCTCAATTTTGCTATGAGCCTAAAACTGCTCTAAAAAATAAAGTTTTAATTTAAAAATAATAATAATAAATAGAAGATTTTAAAAATCAGAATCTTCCAGCAAAGTGGCCATACATGGTATTTCCCAGGACAGTACTGATTCAGGCCTGTCATCACAGAGTAATTATTAACAGCAACCCCATTAACTCTCAAAAGCATCCTGGGTTGAATGATAAATTATATGGTCACTGTACTTCTATGCCTCAACTTTCCCCATCTAAGAAATAGATCAGTACTTCAAAATCCAAACTCGATAAATAACTAGAGGAAGGGAGTGTGTACCATCTTCCATCTCTTGAAAGATTTAAACATTTGCCACCCAAATTGTTAATACAAGTTTCTTTTCATTCTTATAGCTGTCTGCTTAGTATCCTCTTTTCCCTCCTCATTTTCCAGGATCTAAATGGTAACATTTTTTTAAACCCCACACATATAACAAGCTAAACATAAAATTGGGAAATATACATCTATACTCATTAGCATACTATGTAGTTTAAGAATGTATATACAAATTTTTTTAAAGAATCTGACAAAATTTTTAAAACAAAATGCTTTATGTGAGAAAGTAAGGTATTAAACATATACATGGGGGAGGGGAGGGGAGTCTGAAAAACAAGGCTAAGTATTAATTGTGGTGATATTTCAGTGGTGATACGAGGTTAATACACTCTTTGTCTCTATTTTCCAGCTTTACTTAAAATGAATCTGTACTGTGTTTATATTGAAAGATTCTCACATGTAGCCAAAGATGTTCATACTAAAGCTGAAGTGAATATACAGGGGAGGCGCCCAAACTTGAATAAATCCCAAACTGCTGTGCTATCTAGGTACAGCCTAAATAACATGAAGTACCTTCAGGAAGGCACAGAACACCCAGGACACATCTTAGGATAAAGGGATTGTCCTTTGCTTATGCAAAGTACTTCTAATGTCATCAGTGGCAAGAGATTTCTAGAGTTCAAGGTGGTGTTAGAGTAATGGTTCTTACCCAGGTTTAAGCTTGAAGAGGATCCGTGTGAAGAGAGGGAAGGAGGTGGTGTCTGTGAATGTCCTGGTCCCTGACTAGGGAGAGGCATGCCCACGGGTCCAGGAGAGGAGGAAAAGCTAAGGCCGTTATAAAAACTGTGTCCAATGGGGGTCAAGCTGCTCGATGTCCTCTTATAAAGGTCACTGCTGCCAGTCAGGGAGTCACGGCGGGAGCCACTGCCAGTGTTGGAGTTTGCAACTAAAATGGAATTAAAACAATGCAGATAAGAACAGGCCTGTTCTTCGAAGAACAAGCCCAGTGACCTGTTCCTAACACTTTGATCCAGACTCCTTACCACCGCAAATTTGTCAGCAGAGACAGCCTAACTGTTCATGTGGCAGTTCTAGGGGCAGGTAAAGTAATAAAGAGGACATGGCTCAGGTTAACATGAAACTCTTTTTCAAACCATCACACGTATGCTAAATTTTCCTTCCTTTTGTGTCTCATATTATGGGGGTGAGGGTGGGTTAAAATCCTCTGATGGCCACATAAGTTATGGGAAAGGTGAAAGAAAATGGGCTAGAAAGAATGCCTTTCATCAACCCAAAGGTTCTAGTAGAAAAATGGAGTAGAAAAAAGATTTGTGAATGGGGTACTGCCCCACTACCCAAGACTTACATATGAAAGCCTGGTTTCTCAAAGGGCTCAATCAAGAGTTATTGCTAGCCCCCAGCTCCAACTTAAGACAGTTTCTCTCAAATAAACCCTTCTGTTTTGAGATCACATTGTTTTACAAACACTGCAATTATCCCATTGTTTACCTTACTACTTTCCTGCTTTTTTCTCCCATCAAAACATTTAAAATACCTCAGTTTAATTCCTTCCTCCCACTTTTCCATAATATCCACCTTAATTCTTCTCAAGAGACTGGAGGAAACTCATGACTCTTTAAGGCCTGCAGATTGTGGAGTACACTACCCTATGATCTTTGGTAAGTCCTCCTCCCTTGGTTTTTAACATCCACATTTGTATAATTCCCTCCACATTCTTCCCAATGCCTGCAAAAATCTCCCCCCATTTTCTAATCCTTGAAACAAACGGACTTTGAGAGTATAAATAAGTAGCAACGTGAGTGTAAACCTGAAATAGGCCCCAAATGTGTAACTTGAATAGTCCATTATCTCAAACACATGTGGAACAGCTGGGTTCCCACGGGGCTTGGTCCAGATCTGCCTGTGGTATCTGTCCAGGGTTCCATGCATTGTCAGTGTTCCGTAAAGATTGTAAAAATAATTAAAATTCAGTTTCAACAGCACATCAGTCTGATTTCTACCTGCTGTTCCAAACCCTCCAAGGGCTGATCCCAGAGTGGCGCCGAGAGAACTGCTACTTCCAAATCCCAAGGATGTGTTGGCAGGCTGGGCAGAGCCCTGGGAGAAGAGGGAGCTGCTCTGTGAATTGCTGCTCAGAGAGTTGTTGCCATAGAAAGAGCTGGATGCCAGGTTGTTACTGGGCTGCTGCTGGGGCTGGGGCTGAGGCTGCTGAGTTCCTAAAGGGCGAAATGGTCCATTTGTTGTTCCAGCAAGACCACCGGCTGCTCCATTTGCTGAAGCTGCAGCCGCTGCAACAGCTATGTAGAAGAAAGCAAACCATTTGGCTATGAAAGAGATTGGCCACATTTCCAAACTACATTGTTATCCTTTTGAAAACCTTTTAATGTTGCCATATTTTTTCAAAGCAGACACAAACCTTGTAAAGAACTATACAAATCTGTCTTTGATCCCTTCATCTGAAGCTTCTATTTTCTATTTCTACTTTCAATTCAAAGTCAAAATACCACTGAAGCCAAGTTCACTGTATTGACAGCTTTAAAGAGGCTATAGTTTAAAATAGAAATGGATATCAAAAAGTACTCATTTCCAATACAACTACTTCCTAAAATCTCAAGTTCTACAAATATCTACATTAAGGACATTTTTTTCCAGAACCAAATACTGAAGTCCCTCAAATTCCTAGGACACTTGAGCATGTTACTCTCCCCTAGATGTCCCCACTGCTGTTCCCAAATTTATAATATATATGACTTAAAATAAAAACCTATTGCCCCACCCCTTCAAGCAAAAAACAAAACAAATACCACATCATCTTAAAATAACGATATGAATTTCACGATATGAAGTGAAATTAGCCTTGGACTTCTGCCAACAGTGCCATTTTGTATGAGTAATCCAACTTCCTATGCTCACAGCAGAGCAGGTCCTTGCTGCTAACCAGCTGGTACATGCTGTCAACAGAATCAGAATCTACTGAGGTCACTTGCTTCTTCTGATTCTCTCTTTGAAAAATTACAGGGTAGAATTCCTACACTGAGAATGTCAAAGTATATTTCAACACAGTTTAAGAATATCATCCATTGCCCCTTTTAGATCTGAGTGAGTCTACTAAGACGTAAGCTCACCTGCTTGTGCGGCTGAGGAGCTAATGATGACTGGGGCAGGAGCTACAAGTCGAACAGGAGCTCCAAGGCCGTTTCTCGCTCCTGCATTCACCACAAGGGCACCGGTTTGGTCATAGTAAGCAGCAGGAGCCAAGACTGGATAACCTGAGAATATTAAGTTAAGTACACATGAAACAGGTAAGTACATATGAAACTAACAAATGTCTCCTGGGCACCAGCATATCTTATTGATAGATAGTTACAAACTCAGCATTGGGATCCTGGCTTCGCCACTTAAGGTAGCTGTACAACCCTGAATCTCTGGGTATCCTCATGAGGATAATAATAATACCAGCCTCACAAAGTTCTTGTTAAGATTAAAAGATGAGTGTGAAAGATGTAACATGCTACCTGGCACAATAAGGGGTAGTGTTATTTATTATCCACCAAGTGTTAGGGAATTCGGTGGGATAGGGAATACCTGTGCTCTTCAAAGTGCTAACCACAGTTACCACCAGCAACCATACACTGACAATTTATTTTATGTTTTCTTGACTACACAAGTTAACAGTAGGTACAAATGATTCCAACAATCAAAGAACTTTCATACCACATAATCTAAGCACAAATATCCTACAAGTTAGCAGGGAAAACCTCGACAGGCTTCAATTAACAGGGTCTTTCAATATTCTATGAGATGGAATCTTCAAATCCTATTGAGCCATAAGAGAAATTACAGGTGACTTTGTAATAAAACATAAATGCTTAGTAATTAACAACATGCATGATGTAAGTTCAAGTTACTCAGTGAATTCATAAATAGATCAGTTGATTTAGGTATGTGCCATGGTCAGTAAGAACCCATACCCTTATACTGAGGTCTCAGAAGGACCTGTTTCAAAGGAATGACCTCAAACTACATGCAATCCATGCAAAGAATAAGACCAGGAGACAGTGAGCTAAGAATAACATATATTCAGGATATATATCAATCACAGATAGACAGCTACAAAGCACCTCTACTGTTGGTTCGAGAGAAATCCGAAAAATGCAAGGAGGACACTATCAAGGAATACTAGGAATGTCTTCCTAATAATACTATTCAAAGACATCAGCCTTGGAGTGATACTGATGCAGTCTGCCCACTCTTAACACTGAGGGAGAAAACAGATCATCACCAAAGGAAAATAGCATACTCCAAGCTATGTGTGGAGGTTCACATATCTCCAGCATTTAAGACTAAGACTGGCTCAGAACACTAGGTGCTCTCATCAACGAACTATGGTCTAAGTGAGGGCAAGTGTATGTCATCCTCGCCAGTCGCCAAATGATGACAAGCCTAAGCAAGCCAAAAATACTGCCCATTCTCTTCCGAATCTCCCCCAATAAGCAGACTTTTTCACCCTCAAATGATGAGGAACAACAATGCAGCCTCACCTGGCATGCCTGCAGCCAGTCCTTGTCCAAAAGCAAGGGCAGAATTCACTGCTGCAGCTGCCACTAGTGGATCTGCTTGCTGTCCCTGCTGGTTCTGATTTGGGGTCAAAGGACGCTGGCTGGCTCCTCCACGGAGAACCTGGGAGACAGAAATAAATCAACTACTTTCTTTTCATTGGAAACATCTAAGACACACCACATGCTTAAGTTGGATCAACTTTAAAACTGATGGTTGTAAACCATTTTTCTGATAATGGTTTTATATGGCATGGCTGTTAGGATAAAAAAATCCATTAACAGCATTTCATATAGTGAAATTTCATTCTACCATTCTTAGTTTAAACATATTACCTTTATAAGAAGCCAAAAGCATACAAAAGTGATCATTCATTCATTAATCAAATACTTAATGCCCAACATCTGGCAGGTAATGGGGATAAAGCAATGAACAAGACACACAAAGCTCCTGCCCAATTGGAGCTTTTATTCCAGCAAATGAGAGCTAGACAGTAACTTTACAATAATCAAAAAGTGGGTGAAAAAAAGAGTATGATGGAGTGGAGGAGGGGTTTAGATATGATAAACAAGGGTAATTTACCCACATCATTAAGTTATAATATCTGTATCAAAACACACACACACACACACACACGCTAAACTTTCTTTATGGAATGTGAGAACATTTTCTCTACCCTATAACACTATTCCCATTTATCAGGGCCCAAATGGCCCCAAATGAAATCAACAGGTCTGATTTAGGAGGCTTCTGACTCGACCGTTTCTATTCTTCCTCTCATAAATACCACAAACGCACAGCAATCTAAATGGATATGAGTATTAGTCAAGAACACTGACATTTCAGCACAGAATACTAGTTCTGTCACTGTGATAAAGGATCTACTTTTCTTTTTATTAATGAAACATAGATAGTAAGATGCTGATAATCATTCTTATTCTGAATGTTCTGAAGAATCTATTCCAAAAGATCTATCTATGCCAGTTAAGTAAAAATACAAAACCCAATACCAAGGCTAAAATTACCAACGTTTATGCATTTTGCAATGTTTTCAAAGACAAAGTTCTTATCAGATCATTTTCAGTATCACTCTGCTACTTATAAAAGTTACACGTGTAATCAAGAACCCGTACACAGATTTTTCTTGGTACCATTTGGTAAAAAATGTGAAAGAGAAACACCACAATCAAATATTTATTAAATGAGTATTTTAAATGACCAACACTGTCCATATTGGCAAGAAGAGATGTGTAGACACTTAATTTACCCAAATTTTCTTATTTCTTTATCTGTAAAAATAGTGAGAGTAACAGCTGACCATGCAGATTTGTAGGAAATATTAGAATTAATGTCTGCAAGGCACAATGCCTAGAACCCAGGAGATAATCAATAACCAACAGTTAATTCCTATCAAAATATTAGGCAATTTATTTCTGTTTGTGAACCAAAGAATCTAACGGACTTTACAGCAGAAGGAGTGCTTCAATCTATATAGATAGAAGACTCAAGGGAGGCTGCACAGGTGAGAGTTTGTAGAAAATGCCTAACCAATAATCCAGAAGAGCTCTCACTCTAGGAAAAGTAAACAGCAGGTACAGAGATATGGCAAATACTAATAGTTCAAGAACTTAAAAAAAAAAAAAAATCAATGAAAACATCCTTTTCAGGGCAGAATGAATTAGGCTTATGTTTGGTTAGGAGTTGTGTGAAACATCAGAGGACAGGGAAATGGATAAGGTGCCTGAAGAAAGGGGTAGTCCAGACTACTGAGTCCTATTTTACAATCAGGAGAGCAATGTGTTTCCTTTTTGTCAACTCTCTAGAAATCTGTGGTACTCTTGACAATAAATCAAAGTTCTTAAGTCAGCTGCCAACATTCATATTTTAATTTCATAAATAAATGTCAAGCCTGAATTTTATGGAAACAAATATGTAAAATTCCACAAGTAAAATTTTATATACAATAAAAATCAACAAAAACGACTGAATATCTACTTGTAAAACACTATCCTAGGAGTTAGTTTACTACCTATCTTCATGATGCAAAAGGTGTTAAATTCAAATTTCTTTTCAAAGGTACTGATTTAAACACAGCATTTAAAATGTAATAAGCAAGTAGATGCTCAATGGAGATATTTTCATTAATAATCATTCATCCTTCTCCAGTTCATCATGCTTGGTAGAATCATCATCTATACAGTCTCCCCTAATCTAGAAAGTTCAGAAGCCATTCTAAACTTTTCTCGCTCAAAATGCAACATCCAATGCCAAGCCACCACCTGTACCTGGGTTCAACCTAATATCCAGGATTTTTTCTTTAACAAACATTTTGAAATAGAGAATAACAGTTTTTTTAATCAGGTGTCAAAGGAGCCTTCAAAAAGAATGAAAAAGAAATCAGAAGGAAGATGAAGTGGCCAGGATGTCACTGACTCTACTCAAAGTTTCAGCAATTACATTTGGAAGAGTTGGCATGCCTAGAAGAACATAACAAATGCTTTCTGATAAAACGTAAAGGCCAAAAGGCCAAAAGCAAAGTTTAAAAAGAACCTCTCATTTCAATGACTATGACCAAAAAAGTTCACCAAGAATATCGTATTTTCCTAAAACACCTGATGCCAGAAACTGGCAAAAATATCACTGGAACTAAAATATGGCTACTTGTTAAAAGGTAATGTTAATAATAATAACTTTTTCATAGTACGGTTTGTTACTGTGGATGACAGAAAACTCTGAAATAATGTACATGATTGTCATGCCCATTTTATAGCTAAGGATATATTCAGAGAAGTCACGTAACTTGCCCTAGTTGCAACCAGTTAGTGGTAGAACAAAGACCAGATCTCAGGCTTTCTATCACTATGGTCAGAAGACGTAACAAGTTGTGAACTTACAGACTTGGGTTCAAATCTTTTTCTTTTTTTTTTTTTTTTTAATTTATTTTTGGCTGCATTGGGTCTTTGTTGCCTCTAGTTGCAGTGAGCGGGGGCTACTCTTTGTTGTGGTGCGCGGGCTTCTCATTGAAGTGGCTTCTCTTGTTGCGGAGCATGGGCTGTAGGCACACGGGCCTCAGTAGTTGTGGCGCGCAGGCTCAACAGTTGTGGCTCGCAGGCTCTAGAGCACAGGCTCAGTAGTTGTGGCGCACAGGCTTAGTTGCTCTGTGGCACGTGGGATCTTCCCCGACCAGGGCTCGAACCCGTGTCCCCTGCATTGGCAGGCGGATTCTTAACCACTGCGCCACCAGGGAAGTCCCAGGTTCAAGTCTTAGCACCTTAATAGGTGTATGATCCTGGGCACACAAATTCCATTTCCTTAATCTTATACTGGGAAGTCATATAATCTACTTCTCAGAATAAAAGAAATTATATGTAGAGCACTTAGCTTTAAACAAAAAGCTTTCATAAGAAGTACTTATTACTATTTTTCTTATTCACTCTATTAGAGCAAATTTTACACATAGCAATTACTTCAGTCTTCTAAATCCATGATTTGGCAGCCATTTAAACACAAAGATCATCACTTGATAAATACCAACTATCCACAAAGAGTAGCTAAGAAATTTATTAATAGGGATCACCCATTCTGTCAACAAATTATCTGCTGAATTCCCTATGCATGTGGTACTAGAATTGTATCTACTGCAAAGAAAATCATGCATTAACTTACAAAAAAAATCTGACTATAAAAATACTGACCCAGAATAAACTAGCTAGAATTTCAAGACCTGTGTTTTTCCTATAAACTTGTAAAATCTAAAAAATTAAACATACACTCTCTTCCTAAAACTGATAAAAAGCAAAGGATTCTTGTTTGGATCATTATCATATGCGCATATATGAGCTGGTGTTTTTCCTCAAAAGACAGCTTTAATTTGATGATGCTTATCAAAAGCCTAAATGCTCACTTTACTTGCTTGGGGAAAAAACTCCATTTCTAGGACTTTATTCCATGGAAATAATCATGGACTTATGCAAAGAATATTAATCTTATTTATAACACCAAAATATGGCTAAGTTATAGTTATAACTTAGTTATATAAATATAACATAAATAATAATGGACTGGTCAAAATAAATGAGATACTCTTTAACAGATTTAAAAACATTAAATAACACGGAAGAGTATAACAACAAGATGCAAAGCCATGTGGACAGCATAATCCCAATCTTATAAGAAATTACTTAAATAGTAAGGCTAGAATGACAGATACCAAACATTTATATTGCTTTTTTTCTGATAGGAGGATTTAGGGGATTTTTTTTCCTTCAAGTAATCCAATTCACCACAGTTTTCAGCAATAAATAGGTGTTATTCTAGTAAGCAAGAGAAAATGGCCTATCTAACAGAAAAAGACACTTAGTATTGCAATTAACTATCCTTTCTCATCTTGGTTAAAAAGCTTACTCTAAGTTAAAAGAGATAAAATAGGTATAAGATTTATGTCCAATTCAACAGATGTTACTATATATAAAATAAACAACAAGGATCTACTGAATAATACAGGGAACTACATTCAATGTCTTATAATAACCTATAATGGAAAAGAATATGAGAAAGAATATATACACTTACACACACACATATACATATATATGTATATATGTAGGTATAACTGAATCACTTTGCTGTACACCTGAAACTAATATAACATTGTAAATCAACTTACTTCAATTTTTTTTTTTAATTGATGCTATAAATAAGCAATCTGAAGAACTAGTATCTCCCCTTTGGTAGCAAACTACTTAAAGAGAGAGCCAGAAGTGATTTGAGAATGGTGCTTAGAAAGTAACTACAGTATCAAAGAAGGAAAACTTTACTATCAGTATGAATACTCACTTAACTGGAAAATCCTCTAAGCAGTATTACATGATATGTAATACCACGATCTCAACTAGTCACAATGAACAAGGACCTGATACGTAAAAGACATTCAGTAAAGCACAGTCAAGTCTGAGCATGAACTCAGATACCACACAAGGGAACTCACCCATTCACCATTCACAATTGCTCTATCAGGGACTACCTTTTAACTATATACAATAACTAATATTCGCATTTAGGTGGTATAAACTTTGTTTACATTTACCTGCTGCTGCCCTTGCTGAGCCTGTGGGGTGGTCTGTTGATTAGCAGAATTTGTTGCTGCGGCAGCGGCAGCAGCTTGCTGCTGGAAAAGGCTGGCAGGGTAGACTCCCCAGGGAGTAACTCCATAATACTGGTGAGGGACCACAGCCGGGCCTAAAAAATAGCAAGAGAAAGGTAAGAAAAGTTTAGACTATTAATAATCATCTCAGTTTCCAAAGACAACACCTGACTCAGCAGACACTACTGTAAAATATTAACTTAATATATTGATTCATTCTAGCTAATCATGAATTCTATTTTCAAAAAACAGAAAATATTATACATGATCCCCACACCAAAGTCTTCTAAAGTCAGTAATATACTCCAGGCCTAGAGGAAGAAGCTAGTGAAGGACCAAGCATTGGAGATACCGAAAGAGAGCATAAGTGATAGAAGCTGGAAGGGGTACGTGTAAGAACAGATGGAGGAACTGGCCTTGCTCAAGAAGGGAAATAAATGGAGAGTTTGTGTGCTTAAAGTGATGGAACACAGCAAAAGACTAAGTTGTACCCTGCTTTCAGTGGTAAGGATGGCACCTGAGGTGACTGATAGGGACAGGGATCTTGGTGCTTCATTAACTCCAGAAGCATGAAAATCCATCAGCTGTCTAACAAAGCCCAAACATGCCACTGAACCTCCAGGGCTCAAATTCTTAGAGGCTTGGTTTTCCTATTTCTAATGTCACAAAAAGCATTCAACACAACTACATTCAGACATTGGTATATGAAATTCAAATTCGTCAAAGCTGAAAACAAGCAGAAATAAAAAATGTTAACACCTTGACTTCTTACAGACCTGAGTATTCTATACAAAACTAAGCATTCTGGGCTCCCCTGGAGGCGCAGTGGTTAAGAATCTGCCTGCCACTGTGACCTCCACCTCCTGGTATCCACACCTCTGTACAATCCTTGAGTGTGGAGAAACCTGTAACTTGCTTCTAACCAATAGAATACAGCAAAGGTGAGGGATATTGCTACATAGTTATGCACTGTTATATGGCAAAAGGGAAGGGGTGTTGCAGATGTAACTAAGGTCCCTACTCAGTTTGACTTTAACCAAAAGGGACAGTACACTGAGGGGCTTGACTTAATCAGGTGAACCTCTTAAAACAGTGTCTACAAGGGAGAGAAGCCAAGAGACTGTCTCTCTCCATGGCTGGCTGTGAAGAAGCAAGCTGCCATAACTTCTACAGTCACACAGAAATATTCTTCCAACAACCTGAGGGAGCTTAGAAGTGGAACCTTCCCTAAGTGAGCCTCTAGCTGAGAAAGCAGTCCAGCTGACGACCTGACTTCAGACTTGTGAGACCCTGAGCAGAAAACCCAACTAAACCATGCCTGGACTCTTGACCCACAGAAACTGGAATAATAAATGCATGTCGTTTTGGAAAAAAAAAAAAAAAAAGAATCCGCCTGCCAATGCAGGGGACACGGGTTCAAGCCCTGGACCGGGAAGATCCCACATGCCGCAGAGCAACTAAGCCCGTGTGCCACAACTACTGAGCCTGCGCTCTAGAGCCCACGAGCCACAACTACTGAAGCCTGCAGGCCTAAAGCCCGTGCTCCGCAACAAGAGAAGCCACGACAATGAGAAACCCGCACACAGCAACAAAGACCCAACACAGGCATAAAATAAATTAAATAAATAAATTTATTTTAAAAAAACAACAACAGCTAAGCATTCTGCTTTAGCCTAAATAATCTGTTCACCCTCTTTGGAAACAAGCTACAGCTGCAGTCTCTGCCAAACAGAACATGCAACAGAGAAGTAACAGAGCTACGCAGAAAGCAACCTGGGAGGGGCAGAACTCTACACCACAGAATTCTCTGAAGCTGGCGGCAAGAAACACCAAGGCTTATTTGCCAACTAAGACAACGGCTCAAAGCCAGCTTCTCACATCTGCTGGAACACATCTGTAATAAGAACCTGCTTAGTTAAAGCACAGAGTTTCAAATATTTGCAACCTGATTAAATAATTACTGCACTTTTCAGTGAAGTTCCATCAAGCTGTTTCAAATATATCCATTCTGACATAGTAGCCAACCCTGTAGAAATATGTACTTCATTAAGTCAAAATAAATTGGTACATGTTTTTTGTTTCCCCATTAAGATCTAAAACACAAATAAGTCAAATTATATCACTGTCCAATATTACTCTGACATTTCTAATTCGGTATTTTCTGTATCTGTGGTCTTAGCCAAGATCAAGAAGCTCTGTTCATCAAGGTGCCCACTGTCAAACACAGGGCAAAATGGTTCAAAATGAAGGTGCTGCTTAGAAAAACTATGCTACAAAATGAGGTATTTTTAAATAATAAACAAATGGGCTAAAAAATTTTAAACATTGGGCTTCCCTGCTGGCACAGTGGTTGAGAACCTGCCTGCCAATGGAGGGGACACGGGTTCGAGCCCTGGTCTGGGAAGATCCCACATGCCGCGGAGCAACTAGGCCCGTAAGCCACCATTACTGAGCCTGCGCGTCTGGAGCCTGTGCTCCGCAACAAGAGAGGCCTCGATAATGAGAGGCCCGTGCACCGCGATGAAGAGTGGCCCCCACTTGCCACAACTAGAGAAAGCCCTCGCACAGAAACGAAGACCCACCACAGCCATAAATAAATAAATAAATAAATAAAATTAAAAAAAAAAATTTAAACATGTAGGCATCTGAATAGTCTAAAAACGATACCTCCAAGGAGGAGAGAGTGGTAAGCCCCCAAACCCAGCTGACTATTGTTTATAAAGTGGGGTGGTCTTGGACAGTTAAAGAATGAAAAAGAACACAATGAAGACTACCTGTGTCTTAGTTTCCTCACCTGCAAAATGGGTGTAATAGATGTTAGGGTGTTGTCACCTCTGTTGTTAAAGGTTGGGGTGCAACCTGCAATGACAGTCCCAAGGCTCCCCCAAGAGTCAACAAAAGCAAACCTCTACTGTGCACAGAACGCTGTTACAATAAACAATTGCACTGTCCTTTAAGTTTTCTCAACTGGCATTTCTACTACTTTCCTTGGTCATGTGGCTCATGACACAGAGTTTAGGAAAATAGCTCAGGGTGCATCATTAATTGGGCTTGGCTCCTCAGGATGCCTGCTTCAATTCCTGTGTGATTAACACTCGACAAGAATATGCAGTTTCACAGTTTGGGTAGTTAACATTTCTGGCTCTCTGTGAAAGAAAGCCCTTAAGTCATTTCAGTCTGGCTCAGCTGATAAGTACAAAAGCAAGATTCTCATCACCAAACTAGGATCTCAGTGAGAACAAGTGTGTCATTCCTAAGACTAGTTCTTTGTTTCAAATAACATATAGTAAGTTAGTAGAGGAAAGTTTGCAGAGGAAAGAAAGTACAGAGAAGACAATTCAGGATAACACAGACATTTGTATACTACAGTGAAGCGCATGCATAGGCTTTGAGCTAGATCTGGCTCAAACCCGAACTCTACAACATTTAAATTGTATGACCCCTACTACCCAAAGCAATCTACAGAATTAATGCGATCCCTATCAAATTACCCATGACATTCTTCACAGAACTGGAACAAATAATCCTAAAAATTATATGGAACCATAGAAGACCCAGAATTGCCAAAGCAATACTGAGAAAAAAGAACCAAGCAGGAGGCATAACCCAGCCAAACTTCAGACAATATTACGAAGATACAACAGTAATTGAAACAGTGTGGTACTGGCACAAAAACAGACATATGGATCAGTGGAACACAAGAGAGAACCTAGAAATAAACACACACACCTAGAGTCAATTAATCTTCAACAAAGGAGGCAAAAATATACAGTGGAAAGAAGACAGTCTCTTCAGCAAGTGGTGTTGAGAAAGCTGGACAGCCACATGTAAATCAATGAAGTTAGAACACAGTCACACCATACTCAAAAATGAACTCAAAATGGCTTAAAGACTTAAATATAAGACATGACACCATAAAACTCCTGGAAGAGAACATAGGCAAAACATTCTCTGACATAAATCATACCAATCTTTTCTTAGGTCAGTCTTCCAAGGCAATAGAAACAAAAATAAACAAATGGGACCTAATCAAACTTACAAGCTTTTGTGGACTTCCCTGTTAGTCCAGTGGCTAAGACTCCATGCTCCCAATGCAGGGGGCCCCGGTTCCATCCCTGGTTAGGGAACTAGATTCCACATGCCACAACTAAAGACCCCACATGCTGCAACTAAGACCCAGTGCAGCCAAATAAATAAGTAAATATTAACAACGACAAAAAAAAACTTACAAGCTTTTGTACAGCAAAGGAAACCATAAACAAAACAAAAAGACAACCTACAGCCTAGGAGAAAATATTTGCAAATGACGAGACTGACAAGGGCTTAATTTTCAAAATATACAAACAGCTCATACAACTCAACAACAGCAACAAAAAACAAACAACCCAATAGAAAAATGGGCAGAAGACCTAAAGAGACATTTCTCCAAAGAAGAAATACAGATGGCCAACAGGCACATGCAAAGATGCTCAACATTACTAATTACTAGAGAAGTGCAAATCAAAACAACAGTGAGGCACCATCTCATACCGATCAGAATGGCCATCGTTAAAAAGTCCACAAATAACAAATGCGGAGAGGGTGTGGAGAAAAGTGAACCCTCCTACATTGTTGGTGGGAATGTAAGTTGGTGCAGGCACTCTGGAAAACAGTATGGAGGTTTCTCAAAAAACTAAAAATAGAGTTGCCATATGATCCAGCGATTCCACTCCTGGGCATATATCCAGACAAAACTACAATTCAAAAAGATACATGCACTCCTATGTTCATAACAGCACTATTCACAAGAGCCAAGACATGGAAACAACCTAAATGTCCATCAACAGATGAATGGATAAAGAAGACGTGGTACATATATACAATGGAATACTACTCAGCCATAAAAAAGAATGAAATAATGCCATATGCAGCACCATGGATGGACCTAGAGATTATCATACTAAGTGAAATAAGTCAAAAAGAGAAAGACAAATACCATATGATATCACTTATATGTGGAATCTAAAATATGACACAAATGAGCCTATCTACGAAACAGAAACATAGAAAACAGACATGTGTGGGGTGTGTGTGTGTATGTGTGTATGTGTGTGTGTGTGTGTGTGTGTGTTTGTTGGCGGGGGTGCCAGTGGGGAGGGATGGATTGGCAGTTTGGAATTAGCAGATGCAAACCATTATATATAGAATGAATAAACAACAAGGTCCTACTGTATAGCACAGGGAACAGCACAGGGAACTATAGTCAATATCCTGTGATAAACCATACTAGAAGAGAATTTTAGGGACTTCCCTGGCGGTCCAGTGGTTAAGACTTCATCTTCTAATGCAAGGGGTGTGGGTTTGATCCCTGGTCAGGGAGCTAAGATCCCACATGCCTCAAGGCCAAAAAACCAAAACATAAAACAGAAGCAATATTGTAAAAAATTCAGTAAAGACTTTAAAAATGGTCCACATCAAAAAAACAAAACAAAACAAAAAACAAAAAACTTTAATAAATAAAAATTTTTTTAAAAAGACTATATATATATGTATAACTGAATCACTTTGCTGTATAGCAGAAATTAACACAACATTGTAAATCAACTGTACTTCAATTTAAAAATATACAAAAATTTTAAAACAAAAATTAAAAAATTTTGCACAAATAAAACAAGGTAAACATGGGATATTATAGATATATTAGTTAACTCGATGGAGGGAATCCTTTCACAATGTATACATATATTAATGTTGTGTACTCTAAATACATTACAATTTTGTCTGTCAATTATATCTCAATAAAGCTGGAGGGAAAAGTAGAGACTAAATAAATAGTGTGACCTCAAGCAAGACAGCTCTCTGAGCCCCCAATTCCTAATCTGAAAAGCCATCATCCAACAATTCATACGCATGAAAAGCACTCACTGGCAAACAGTTAATAAGGGTTCAATAAATATTAACGGGAATTAGCAAAGATTCTACTTCCCCTAAAGGCAACAGGGGCACAGAAATTATACTACATATGTTCCCATCACAACCCATGCCAAAATGTGAACAATTCTAAAGAAAAGAATATGAAATTCTATGCTGCATTTGAGTTCATAATTACAAATCATATGCTATAAAATATGTGAAATCTTACAAATAATATTTAGTCACAATTAACATGACTTGGAGGGATGTCTCCAAAGAATATTTACTTTGTAAGACATTAAGTCTGTCCTAGCATTGAATTCAATCTACCATATATTTATGACCGCACCATGTTGACAGCTACTGTGTCACACAGAGTCAAGTAACAAAAGTGCCTGCCTTTGAAAGAGTTCCGTCTCAAGGGGGAAGAAAACCCAGTCATGTACACATCCACAAGCAAATAAATACAAAGTGATGATTAGAGAAACACTAGGGAAAGGTCAGCAAAGGAAGGCTTTCTAGAGGTGACAATAGCAGCTAAGAAGCTTCCCAGGCAAAGAATGGGGAAAGAGTTTACTCTAGAGGACTAAGGAGACCATAATGTCCAAAGATACAGAGGCCTAAACCAGTGTGGTATGTGTAGCAAACTAAAATCAATTTAGTACTGCTAGAATGTACGGTATGAGCCAGTGGGAGCCAATTTGAAGGGGGAGAAAGTGGTGCACGTGTAGAGACATCCATATAGTCGTGGAGAGATCCCTATACATAGTGGGTCCAAATCCTCACTAATCCTCATGTCATGGCAGTTCCTTAGAAACACTGATTCCAAGGAACAACCCACCACCACCATCACCACCACCACCCAAGTAGTTTGGAATGACCAGCCATACTGACATTAACTGCAGTATGCTATATTAGAGCGGGTAAGACAGAAATCGATGAAGGGTTTAAGTAGAAGGATAAAAGGGTAAGATTTGTGGTTGAAACAGTTTTCTTGAACAATCTAGGTGGATGAAGAAGGGGAAGGAAGGAAGAAAATTGAAAATACGTTAAGAGAGGGGCTTCCCTGGTGGCGCAGTGGTTAAGAATCCGCCTGCCAATGCAGGGGACACGGGTTTGAGCCTTGGTCCGGGAAGATCCCACATGCCATGGAGCAACTAAGCCCCTGCACCACAACTACTGAGCGTGCGCTCTAGAGCCCGTGCTCCGCAACAAGAGAAGCCACCTCAATGAGAAGCCAGTGCACCACAACGAAGAGTAGCCCCCACTCACCGCAACTAGAGAAAGCCCGTGCACAGCAACAAAGACTGAATGCGGCCAAAAATTAATTAATTAATTAAAAAGAAAGCACATAAGACAGAACAGCTGTAAAAGTCTATGTACAGATTAAACAGACCTGGACTAGGGTAGACTAGAGGTAGTAGGAAGACCTGAGCAAGAGGAGAAATTCCCGAAATATATATGAGCAACTGGTGGCTTAGTGGATCAAAAATATCTATACAGTAACACAAAACTGTAAATGAACTATATGTCAAATAAAAATTAATTAATTAATTTACAAAGGAAGTGGACTAAAGGGATTTGCACCACGGGGGAAAAAAAAAAAAAAAAAACGAAAAGCAAAAACTATACAGGAGGTAGCTGATTAACCTGCCTTTAAATGTGTTCACGTCTGAGGTTACAGCTAAGCAGAGGTGTCTAACTGGCCGACAGATGGTCCTGGAAATCAGGAGAGAAATCTCCACTGGAGACGTGGATTTGTGAAAGAGTATAAAGAATGCGTGCCCATCAAAATGACTTTTTAGCAGGTGAGAAAATCCCTCGTGTGGCAGAATGTCTCACCTAGTGTCGCTGCTGCAGCCAATCCAGCTGTGTAGGGGTCCGTCCCTGGGGGCGCAGCACTGATGATGTATGGGTTGGGGACAAACGCAGCGGGAGCTAAACCTGCTGAAAACATACCTGTCAGTAAAAACAAACTTGACTAAAACTGCAGCCCTACCAAACACCTACACAGTTTGGCTAATCATTCCAGGCTGTAGGTGAGGAAAAAAAGAAAAAAGAGAAGATAGGATAGGTTGAGACTAAAAAGGAATTTTAAGAAGATAAAATAATCCCTGTACTAAAGATTATGGTGACATCTATCTATCGTCTATTTTTTTTAGCCTTTGCTAAAGACGTACAATTAAAACTGGTATGCAGTTTTTAATTCAGCACAATTTCTAAAAGACTATCAAAATTACATTATAACAGGCTAAAATAAAACAATTTAAAAGACTTTGTAATGGGATAGAAGGATTTATTTCCATTTAAACAATTTTCCAGTTTTCCCCAAAGAAGATGCATGCATATTTATAAAGACTACTATCTACAAGTATAAATTAAGTAAGACCCAGGCAAAGGCCTTTATGCCTAGACTTAATACTGTTGACCCTTTGACAAAGCAGGGGTTAGGGGTGCCAACCCCTACGCAGCCAAAAATTCATGTATAACTTTAAAGTCAGCCCTCCATAGCCACATTTCTGCATCAACGATTCAACCAACCGAGGATCAAGTAGTACTGTAGAACATTTATTGAAAAAAAATCTGAATATAAGTGGACCTGCGCAGTCCAAACCCATGTTGTTCAAGGGTCACCTGTATATCTAGGTTGGAAGCAAGTCTTTTCTTCCACAGCATTCCACAATCCATGATTGGTGATCTTCTATCTATTCAATCGTGTCATTTTAACACATTTAAAAAAAAAATTTCTACTTGTATAGCACTTTGTTTCAAAGAGACCTGAAAAAAGTGGGGGAGGGGCGCGGGGAGTCTAGGCAATAAGACAAAAATATGCACATCAAAACATTAATAAGTGCAATAGGAAAAGGGCAAAGCTACTGTACTTTAAAAACCAGTGATTATAAGATAATACTTTTTAAATTTTTCAATACATGCTACTTGGAAAATAGGCTTATAGGTACTACTTGCTACTTAATAAGATGTGACATTGATATATCCATAGTCTACACAAGCCCAACAAGCACAAAATTACTGTTATTTGAGTTCATCCAAACCTACCAACAGAGTTGATGCTAGTCACTACTACAGTAAATACTTTAAATCCTGAAACAGCTGAGGGAGCAATAACTGGATACCAAGAAATCTTACCAGTTGAGGTCTAGAAAAATAAGAATGTTGCTAAAGACAACTGGACAAGAGTAAGAGGCCATTTATTGTACCTTGAGGGATTTGTCTGGACTTTGATAATCAGTCTGCTGGGTTCCACAGCAACCGCTATCCTAAAATGGGGCCACCCCTATAAGGGAGCTTTCGGCTCAAGGACTTACCAATGTGGGGTTGATGCGCGGCTGCCAGCGCATACTGCTGCTGCTGAGCGGCTGTCAACTGTTGGACAGCAAGTGCGTTAGGTCTTTGGAACAGCTGAGGGAAGAAAAGGACATGATGAGGTTAGAGAACCTGTCTTGTGAAATAATTTTAAAACCTCTCTGCATAAAAATTTCCATAAACCCTTGTTTAGACATGATGCTTTAAACAAAAATGTTCTCATGTTCTACTCCATTCCCTTGGTATCTATGATGCTTCATAGTTCCATTTTCCCTCTCTTGCTTTACCTCAGTTTGGTGTGCCCAGTTCCCGTGTGCTAACTACTCACAGGTTATATGCCCCCTGAACCACAAACATACATACAAATGCCCTAAGAGCTATTCCAGGTCTGAGGTTGCTGCCTGATCCAGAGCAACTTAAAAACTAAATGAGTATACTACAAATGACTTACCACGTTGCACCGAGTGCTGTTACCTCCCTTCAGTTCTTTTACGAACCCCACAAACACTTTGAATTAATTCTCACCTATTCACATTTTGGAGTATTCATTTCATCCTCTGGCTGCCTCTTCTTGGGGAAATAGTATTGGATACCTTCCTCAACTAGTGGCTTATCATAATGGGTAAACTGGACAACTGTGCAATTTTGGGGGGCTCCCGAGTTTCCTAGAATACCAATTCTTTTATACATAAGAAAAAAAAAAAAACAACAGAAGTATAGCTGCTACTAACAAAACTTGGATTATGAGCTCAGACCTAGCACACTGTTAAGTTCCCAAGGAAAGGAGTTCAAAGGTCTTGACAATAAGAATATCCCAAGATTCTCTCTTATTACAAAGTCAATCACTCATTCTTTCATTCATTCTACAAATATTTATGAAACACCACCTGCTAGGCACTGTGCAAGGAACTAGGAACACAGCACTGAATAAAATGTTCATACATTTTAATATGAATAGTTTTGATACAAAGAAAGGGGATTCCTGATTTTGGACTGCCCTGACGTGCCTCTTTCCAAGGGGTTATACTAAAGACTTCTTTATTTTCTGAAATCAGACTAGGAGAATTTACTGATGGGACCTCCCTACAGAGGATCTTCAACCTACCTGCTCTTTCTACAGGACTTTTCAATGTTTCGGCTAACATCATTGGATGATATATAACAGACACCATGAATCTTGAATTACAGATGTCTTCATAAAAAGACCTGATTGTTTCAGACATTAGGAGATAATGTCATTCTGACAACTCAGCTTAATTATCATCACAACTGAACTTTTAATGTTATCTTAGGTGGTGGACTTTATTCTATGATCTGGTTACTTCTGTGCCTCAAATATGTGAGTAGACTAATTTAAAAAAAATTTTTTTAAAAGGTGAATATTCTGAGCATACTGGCCAATTGTACTTGTTACCTCTCTTTCTATATATTCATCTTTCTAAAAACCAGAGTAAAAGAAGCCTCTGCTTTCACAGTATGAATGACAAAAGTAAACATGCAGTACAGATTTCAAAAATACTTTAGAGTTTTTTATTTTCAAAGGTTAAAGAAAAGAAAAACTTCATTATGATGCCGGTAAAAAGATAGTACTACTTTACAAGCATTGATTAAATATCAAGTATTCAAAAGAAATATAGGAATCTATTGACAAACATATCAAAACAACTGTTCACTCCAGGAAGGGAGCCGACCAGTACTATCTGGTAACTACACCCTGTGACTACTGCCAGGCTGGTTCCGGTTTCACCTACAGGACAGCGCCTCTGCAGTGCTCCTACCAACAGCTCCTCCCCCGCCCCCAGCCCCCGCAAGACAGGCAGCCAGGAGGCAGGAAACAAGTAAAATAGTGGAAAGCTGTTCAAAAATTTTTTCCAAGGTTGTGAAAATACCTCACAGTTCCCCTAAATATCTACTGTCCCTTCAATGGATCTCTGGAATTTTCCTAGCCTAAAACCTTTTGAAATATTTAACATCTCAGACACCGCTCATGCTAGCCTCTTCCCTCTACCCTTCTTGGGGCCTGCTGCAAATAAAATAACTCATTTCATTCAACAAACATTTTTTTGAGCACTTATTATTAGCTAGGCGCTGCAACATGAAGTTAGGGAAATAAGGATACTAGTGTGTTCAGAATATAACTCTTGATTTATTAACCGAAAACAGTACTCCAATACCATTCCATTATGACTTATCCTCACTTCACATGCTTTTAACATTTCATGTAACATTACACATATGTACTGTATCTGTAAATATACATATAAACACATAGTGTGTGAATAAAATAACCATTCCGCATAACATCAGTCTGTGGTCCTCACTACCATGTTACCACTGAGAGTAGGGACTATTACTTTTAACTAAAAACATATAGGCCCTATAAAAGCGCCCATATATCCTGTGTTTGAGAGTTGGTTAATATCTCAGTGATTATGGCAAAAAGAAAAGGAATTATTTTGAGTGCATTTTGCAATAAACAATTAACATAAGTAAACTATGCATTGACAACGGCAGATTTGATTATAGTATAGATTACAGCAATTCTAGCACATTTTCTTTCTGTAAATGGTCCAATATTAACTGGAAATACAGGTTATTCAAAACAAAATTGGGTAACTGGTAAGTGATGGATTCTAAAGGATCCTGAAAAACTCATACAAGTGCCATCTGCTGGGCAAAGTGCTGAACTCTGTCAACATTTTCATGATTTTCACAGAGTAAGCCAATAATAACTGAGAAACACAATACTGTGAAACTTGGGGAAAATGCTTATTTTAAGGTCAGTATAATGATAACTGTGCCACAATTTATTGCCATTTACTTAGGCAGAATTCATAAGCTATTCAAGAAACTGAATGCAGGGGAAAATATGTCAACTATTTCAAGCTTATCAAGGTTCCTAATAAATACTGAAGGCATAATTTGGGAACCACACAAGCAAGCTGGTTTAACTCCCTTCTCTGACACTATATGAACTAACAAAAGATACCCTGCATGGTTTATATTCCAGAAGTGATTCCGGGCAGTCAAAAACACCCAACATAGTGACTGGCATACAGCTGGCACCTGATAAGAGACAGCTATTACTACTATTGTTATCAATAACAATTGCTGGCATAAAAACATTGTTGTTGAGTTTTCAGAATCTGGAAGAGAGTAATATCTAAATATGGAGTTAGCCAATGTCAAAGACTATCCTTTCTCCCCCCAAAATAAAATGTACTGCCAGGCCTGGCTTCTTACCAGTTTAAGGCAATATACATAGTGGAGAGAGGACAACAGCACAGAGTCTGGGGCCACAAAGCCTGCCTTCATGTCTCAGCTCTACCACTGACTGTGTGTGTGAGACACTGGGCAGGAAAACCTCTGCACTTTACTCTCCTCCTCTCTCTAACAGGGACAATAAAGATTTGTCTATCTCATAAGGTTGTTCTAAGTATTAAAATCAATACACATAAAGCACTTGAAAGTCCTTTAGATGTGATATTCTTTCTGATGAATGAGGAGAGCACCCACACACACGGACAAAGCCCTTCTGTGGGCCACCTCTTACAGCTCCTCACCCAGTAAGGCAGCCCAGGATGGGACAAGGAAAGCAGAAGGCAAGACTCTTCTGAGTCAGTGTTAAAGTCAAAACCCCACTGAGTTCATGAGCACCAACTGCCGTCAGGTCACAAAGAGAGAAGAAAGAAAAACCTTTTTAGTTTTCGTTGTTGATGAGTATTTTTTAAAACATACTCCATGCAGAAAAAACTAGGAATGCAGCTGAATACTCCATGCATCAAAAGGCTTTATGTTTCTAGTACTAGGTCCAAAGGAAACAGCTAGGAGCTAGAAACCAAAACAAAGATGTTTGCATAGCTGGTAGTATATGATCTTCAGTAAGTCTGTAAGCTTCATGATGTCTTAATTTTCTTATCTATAAAAATAAATAAATAAATTCTGCCCAAGTAAATTGTAAAAAATAAATAAATAAATCTATAAAAATATAATAGCTGCCCTACCTCATGGGGCTATTGTCAGAATTCACAGAGAAAAGCCCTTCAAACACTACGAGTATTACATCAATAGTGGGGCTATAAATTTTTAAGAAAACATTATATCCTGGAGCTAGTACTCAGTATATGAAATTTGTGAAAGTTTGCTATTGTCTGAAGCGTCTAGATCAAAGTTCATTTTTGACCAGGTTATTTGAACAGCTGCAATAATCAACTAATAATTACAATGATTTTTGGTTTAACAGGTACATACAAACTATGCTGCCAATTTTTTAAAAAACAAAAAATTCATATTTCTTTAGCAGATGAAGAATCAGATTCCAAAATAAATGATTTCTAAATAAGGTGAGGAAAAACATAACCTTCCATCAAATAAGTTAATATCTTTTGAGAAAAATCATATTCTAAAATTTCAGCAAAGTCAAGTAACAATAAAGGTAAGTTTCAACGGATCTAACTGCTAGCTAAAGTCAGCATTTTAACAGTGACTACACGCATGACACTGACAGAATAATCTTCCTCTTATTTATAAACTGAAAAGAAAGCCAAGAATTTTAAACACCTATATTAAAACTATGCACACACTTGGTCTCATAAGAATGACATTTAAATCACTACCACACTTTAAAAAGCAATGCATGCCAATTTCCTCTCCCATCTGACTAGGGCTTTCAGAGTACTGTCTCTCTGTTAAAAATTCATGCTTAACGGGTTAGACTTTTAGTACTTCAGTACACAATTTTGTAAAACATGCCACATCATTGGGTTATTTTTATATTAACTGAACCCTAAATAAAGAATAGCAACAATTAACCAGATTAATCCACCTGATTACCAATCTTGGCTTTGGTTTCTGTTACATATGACTGTAATATAATGAAACCTAGTAATATTTTTCTAAAGTATACTTAGGTAAATATAGATAACTGCATAGCTATTTATTAAAATAAAGAATATTGCTCAAGCATCAAAACACAAAATGGTATGAATACAGTATATGTGAGCTGTTCACTTTGTTTTCCAGGATTAAAGAGAAGACAATGAGGGTGAAATAAGGAAAGAGATATCAATGAGCATTTCAAACTACCCTAAATTAAGGGTTCCTAACCCCAGATCTTTGTACCTGGGGCAGATAAAGTTATCTTTATTGTCATGAAATTTAGCATGTCCTTCAATTATCATTGCAGGCAACAAACCACATTAAATTTAGCCACACATCTGTGATTTAATCACCAATAGAAATCATATATACTTTCATGTTACTTTATGATTGTTAGACATCTCAAAATCTTGCTTATGCTCATTACGATGGCTAGTACAACTACCTCCATCTCATGCATCATATGATAAAGAAGCAAATTTGTTCAATTTGTTGCCAAATTTGTTGTCAAACAAATTTGTTGTCAAATATTATTATAGCTATTTTTATATAATTGGCTTTCTCTGTAATCCTACTTACACTATACATTTTAAAATAGTATTCTGAGAATTCAGTCTGAGATCTTACCTAACTGCTAAGGGGTTCATGGCACCAAAAAAGGAATCCCTGCTCTAAATAAATCTCAGGTTAAGTTTATGGTTAACAGTGGCTAGACAAGTAATTTAACTATCCAAAACCAAAGTATCCCTAAGTACAGTTAGTTTGTAATAAATTAAATGAGAATTACCTTTTCTGTATTTTCAGGCTGCTTTATGTGTCTAAATATAAGCTGATATTAAGTCTTATGAAACCAACTTATTACACCAAATGAAATAAAATGAAATGAAACAGGACACAAGAAGCAATTATTTATTTTGTCAATTTTCAAACATAAAAGCACAAAGCTACCCTACCAATTATAGCAAATAACTCAAAACTTAAAAAAAAAAAAAAAAATCCTCTGATGCCCGTTTAAGAAAGCCATGATAAAAATGTACAGAAAAATATGGGCCACATCAGATCTCTGGTTCAATCCTCACAATCATTAATATTGTCTGTACTCAGTTGTGGCTCTCAAGGCCTCTGTGACCTGGACTCAATAACCAAATGCATCTATCTCCTTTTTACCTTCTACGTGTAACTTCTACTCTTGTCAACCAATGACCACACCACTGTCACTTCCATCTCCATACCTCTGTTCTCTTAACTGCAGCAATATACATTCCATGTGTCATTCAAGTTAGGTCTATGCAAACTTGGTCCTCATTGAGCCCTCCCCTGGTCTGACAGGATCCTCGACCAACCAATTTAGCACTTAGTTCCTCAACCATTCCATAATTGTTTCATGTATGATAGTCACTCTATGAACAGTAGCTCTGTTCTCTATGGACAAAACCTAAAGTTCCTGGAAGGACACAGCAGTCAACAGTTAACTGACTAATATGGGCAAAAGAATGCTAACACTCAGCACAGAAAAACTAAACCATAGCACAGAAAACTAAACCATAATAATTAAGTCATTACTTCTTAAAAATGTCTTGTTAATGACCGTAAGGCAGCACGGCAAAGTCGGTAAGACTCACAACACTATCTATGCAACCCCACAAGTCACTTTTCTTCAACCTCAACTACCAGCTAGGGTGACTGTTTCTACATTATCTATTGAACACGTATATGTTCATTTCTAATTTTAAGCCTTTAGTTTACTATTTCCTCCACTGGAATTTTCATTCTTCTCCTGGTATAAACAAGTCTTGCAAGGCACAGCTCAAGATCCACCTCTTCCATAAGTCCTCCTTCCCCAGGTTAAGAGTATGCTCTCCCTAGGACATGGGCATAAATGGTCTCATCACTTGTCATGGAGTATTTCCTTGCACTATTTAAATGACCAAATGAGCCATAATAACTAAACTGAGAGCCATGGGGTTGGAGGAGCCCGTTCCATTCATGAAAGATATGCTTGGCTACAGGTGACAACAAAAAATGCGAACAGAAGGTTATAACCTGCAGTCCACAGATCTGTGATCTCCCTGAACTTATCCACAAAATAAGAGTGTCAAAAGAATTATGTTTTTCTGATGAGAAGACTATGGCTTTTGATCAGATGGCCAGAGGGCTCTGACATTAAAAAGGCTAAATACTGATTCAGGAGGTAAATTTACTGGATATTATACAGGTCCAGTTATTTGTCTATGAGGCACATCTACTGGGCTAGACCTAAACGATTCACATATGAGAATAGATGCAAGGCCTCAAAGAGTGGCCTCCAGACCTCTTAGAAGGCTAGTTTCCAATTTTAGTTTTGGGAAGTATATTAAATACGGGGGGTGTTCTGAGATAATATAACAGGGGTATGGAAAAGGTTCCCTGGAAATTTGGTCCACTAAAGCAAAGCAAAGCAGAGGACACAGAGGGATCAAGATCCCGCCTTAACCTCTGAGGAGATTACAATCTAGCAGAGGACATGTAATCATAACACAAAGCAGAACATGATGACTCCTTTTCTTAAGGGAAGCACAAAGCACTACAGGGTTCAAAGGAGACAGACATGACAACTTTTTGATTTGGAAATCAAGAAAGGTAACAGCACTGGACCTTGAAGAATGAGAACCATTTTAATTAGTAGAAATGGAAGGGGGAATAAAACGTAACGAAAAGCAAAAGGGTAAAAAAGATTAGAAGGATAAAGTGTAGGAACAAACACCAATTTACAGTAGAGCAAGTATCCTTCCTTCTTAATTACTACTGGCTTTTATGCTGGAGCCTTTGGGAAGTTAAGGGTCTTGAAGAGTCTTGGGTCAACGGTTCCCAGGCATGCTATTAGGCCGCCAAGTACAAGAATGTGTACAGCCATCTACTAAGAATAGCAAGAATTATGAGCCCATGGGACAAAATAACAATGACCACATCCTATGATGATGGTATACCTGTGTAACAGTGTCCCTATACTGCAGCGACCAAGACATGCATGGGAAGTCAGAACCCAACAATAGTTTAACTTGCAAAATAATGACGTTAACGTCCAGAAACTGCTGAAATGGGATACATGGTAAAGGCACCCCAGGTTTTATAAATCTGAGTGGGTGGTGTCTTTGATTTAACTGTGTTAACTATTTGTGGGTATGCAAAAGTACGTTTCTGTTCAAGTTCTAATAATTATCCAGGCTCCTCAAAAATTGATAGAATTATTTGGAAACCCAAGATCAATAAATCAAAAGAGAATCCCAACTCTGATTATGAGGTAAAGAACAATTGTATGAAAGAGAATCAGATTTTCATTCATAAGAGGTTGGAGACAAACACTTCTTAAATAAACACTTCTTAAGTAACAAGCAAAGAGTTAGATTGGGTTAGACAGGGAATAGAAGCTAAGAACCAAAACCGCCTAGAGTTCTAAGGGTTGCTAGGGGAAGTTCAGACCAATGAGACAGAGTAAAAGAAAGAATTCAGATAAAACTTCTTGAGATAACTAGGTTAGAGGAACCTGATTAGAATCAGCCTGCACTTAACATACCTCAATTTAGATAGAGAAATTACCACATTAATGTTCTAAGATGAACAAGTTGAAGTCTACACAGTAATAGTGTGTCCCTATATTTGCTGATGTGACACAAAATATCTTGAAGTCCATTATCTCCTCAGCATCTGAAGTAATTTCTGGCTTCACTCAAAAGTGCTGTTTTGAGAATTCATTGTGAAAAAACATAAAAAAGAAGACAAAAAGCACAGGAAGTCAAATTCCTACGGAAAGGTGAGCATAACTACTGGGGACTATGGGGAGAATAGTGTACACTTTTAGTTCACTTTCTCTCTGGAAAAAGAGTTGGTTAATTAAACCTAATATATCCATCTGATATGAGCACAGAGTATGCACATCACATCATCCCTTAAAGGGGTTTGTTTTTGTAAACTTCACATGGTTAACTTTATTATCCAATCATCTATCAATCAAAATTCATTTAAAATCAGCCATTTATGACAACTAAAGGGACAGTATGGTACAACTGATCTACAAAGACCATAAGCCAATTTTCCCCATAGAAAAAAATTATAGATACATAATTTCTAAACTTCACAACGAGATTTTAACCTTTCAAACCTAGAAGTTTATATTTATATTCCAAAATTAAGGAGTATCAGAAATTCATGACCCATCAAACTGCTTGTCGCCACAAAGGAGAACTTGTGGTACTTAACATGATCAGGAGGCTACCTACCCCCTTTTTATAATTCAGAAAAGCTAATTTTCCTTTAAAAAAAAATTAAACAGAAGAATCAGTAAACCCCAGAGTTAGTCATACCATGCCTTCAAAACCAGAAGGCACACATACAATATATTCCAAAGACTTATGAATGAAAGAAGAGCCAGGTCATTTCACTGCAGATTTTATGTCACATGATTTGTGTTTTTCCCCTAATTACATTCTAACTCTTTTGAAAGGTACCAGGTATGTCTGTTACCTGCAGTAACTCACTTTTAAATTAAAAGACAGGACTAATAAGACATCTGGCACTGGACTCCTGACAGTGGCAGACAACAGAGTTTACTATTTTAAAAACAAAAACCAACAGCAGTACAATCACAGTAACCTCCAGTGAATTAATTTAACATTCCAGAGGATTGTGTTACAAGAGGTAACACCACCACATCCCCTCCCCAGGCCCTGAAGAAAGAGAGGAGCCAAAGGAAGTACACAGAGCAGGGTGGTCTCTTGCCAGTAAACCTCAACGTGGGAATAAGCTGTTGGAGGGGAAGATGCAGAGGCTTTGTAATCCACATCACTGTTGGGTTAACAAGGAATGGCTATCGAAGGCCTAAAATAATGCCACCCTCCTCCCATTACCCCATTCTCAGTTACTTGAATAATGTGCTGGCTGGAGGGAGAGCAGAGAGAGTGACAGAGACACACACAGTACCTGTTGTTGAGAATTGTAGTCAAAAAGTCCCACAGTTGCTGCTGCTGAGTCCACAGGTACCTGCGTGCCTGAATAATCAAACTGAAGAGGCTCCATGCCCACATGTTCCATGGGGTCCAAGGGGACACTCTGGGACTCCATGTTGGAGAAATCCTCCACAGGCTTGGCACCATTGGTGCTGGTCAGCTGGGCTAAACCCTCAGAACCATTCTGGTTTGGACCCAGAAGATCCACTTCATTAGCAGAGTTCTGGCAATTACCAGGGGTACGGCTAAACAGAGAAAGTAAAGGGCATTAAACCTTATTTTGAGTGGGGAGGGACACTACAGCAACCTAAGTTTAAGGACAACGTCCTTGACACAGCTCATTACCAATAGTATTTAAAACTATTTCTACAAAGTGACTGGAGACCCTTCTGGTGCTTAGATGTTCTATCCTATAAAATTACTCTTCTACTGCTTGCCTCTCCACCACAACCCACCCCTTAAATTTACATTAGCTGCTATTAATTTACAATCCCTTTAACCAAGGGGCCCAGATTTGAGGAACACTGGATGAACTGGGAAAAAAATCACTGCCTGTGGCATCCATGAAAACAGAGATCCCAAAATACGGGTAGTAAAATATGCCCCCCAAAAGCAACATCTACTCTTTAAACAGAGTCAATGGACAAAGTAGTTTCTAAGGGGAAATTCCACATCTGAGAATAAGTCTATTTCAAAAAACTAGTTTTTTAATAGGTGAAAATTTTGTGTGTGTGTATTTCCTGGGTACCACTGGCCACTGATAAAACTGTCTCCCCTTTTCCCCTTCTAAGAAACCAGAAGCAGACCGTTACAAAACAGTACAAAATAAATTCACATCTAGGATAAGCCCCTGCTAAGGAGACAACTCTAAGAATTAAAAGTAATGTGAGGATGTAATTTATCATCCAAACCAGGACACTCCTAAGAGCAAAAAAAAAAGGGCAGTGTTAAGAAATATCCTGGGACACAGGTATAAACAAGTACTGTCCTGGGTAATTCAGGACACATGGTCACCCTATGTAAAAAGATTACAGGACTATATTATTCCAATTCAGACTAATGTAGAATAATATTATATTCTAGTCAGGGAGTATAGCCTGTGACTACATTCTAAGCCTAAAAGAAATCTTATCGCTGGTACAAATGAAAGCTCTTGTCGTGTTCCTTGACACACACACACAAACCCTACCACTACCACCTGTCCCGAAGTCAAATACCACAAACAATGCCACAGGCTGCTTGAGATTCAGGATGGAGAGGCTACCCAAATTCATCTGAAAGACCTTAGATAAATGTTTATTTCTCTGTGTCTCCAATTTCTTCCAAAGACTGTAATTCTTTACACTCACAAGATACAAAAGTTAGGTTAGGAAGACTAAACAATTGAACGCTGTTCTACAATGACCTGAAATATATTTTAATTTGACTTTGTAGATTATTAGGATAAGGGGTGGGTGTGGGTGTAGGTACACACATATTAGTTTTAGACTACAATTACATTACTAAAAATTAAATTCTCTTAACTATACATGAGTGACTAAGGATTTTTAAATTTTTAAAAATCATATACCATCACTAAAGGTTAGCTACATAAATGAAGAATAAACACAGTATCATTTCATTACTGTGCATATTAAAATTATAGGGTAAAACCTGCAAATCAATTACGACCAGAGATGGAATGAGAGGCCTCCATGGAAGGGATATGATTAAGAACAAGTCACTTGAGCTGCATCTCTGGTTCTTCAAAATGAAGAAAATGATACCTAACCTGCCTACCTCAAAGGGGGCTTATGAGTCTCAAGTAAAAGAATGCTTAAGTTCTCAACTGTTTTTCCTTCCACTCTAACATGCCAGAGCCATATGACACACTTCCATTAGTAACCATGATTTCTCCCAAGATAGTGATTTGGGAGAAATCCCAAGGCACCCATCCCAGGTGATTTTGATATTTGAGAATCACTGAAATGATCTTTAGGAAATCATCCTGCAAATTACAGAGCTCTATACAAATGAGAAGTCTATTGTTTTGGCAAAACATCAGGCATGGACAAATCTTAGAAAGTTCCACCTTACCAGTTAATTTACAATCTTTGTGGTATGGCCTACACTAGACCCAATAATTAAAAAGGACACACAGGGAGGGAAAAAGAAAACTAAAATCAAAATAAAACTGAATGAAAACAAAAACCCATAACCCCCATTCAAAAATCAGAAGTGTAAAACATACAAACCTAAAATCTTTGACGTCTGCGTCAATGCCATTCTGCACTGGTAAACCATTGGTCTTGTCCATCACATCACCCTCCTCCTTCAAATCTCCTAGCTTATCTCCATCAAACGTACCCTTGTTCTTCTTTTCACCTTTGTCGTTTTCATCACTGTCTGCATCCCTTGGGCCCTGTTTAAAAAATAGCTTCAGCTTCACTAATCATCATCAACTAACAATAGTGGGCAACCACTGTGGACACCAGACTACACTAGATGCTAATTAGAACAGGAGAGTGTCCATGACCTTTCAAGACATGACAATCTAATTAACAGACAACACAGAGGCAGGAACACTGCAGAAAGTCTTGCCAAATGGGGGAGACAGACATACATTTATGTTACAGAGTTTAGGACAGTCTTATCATGCCCAATGTCCCACCACCCCATTTTTTTCCTTTCTACCCAAAGCCCAACCACAACTTTATATCTCTTGGTTCTACTTCTCTGCTCTCAAATCTAACGCTATAGAGTAGCTCAACTCCCAATAAGCCCCAGGAATGGCAGCTAATAGTATAGTTGGAATGTACTAAGCCTACATAATGAATTTCCTACTTCCATTGCCGACGTAAACTCCTCCCTTACTTCTGAATATTGAGCTAAGTGTGGTCTAACATCATTCCAATTCGATTACTCTACACACTTCATCTTGAGATATATACCCTGCCAATTTGCACCACCACCACCCCAGTTCCACCCCATATCTCACGGTTTACTGAATCTATAATTCACCAAACATCCTATACTTGACTTTTTTAATCCTTCAAAACATGTTAAACCTAACTATAAAATTCTTTCACAAAGAGTACTCTAAGAAGTGCTTACCAGTTGCCTTCCACTGCCTGTCCCATACCAGGGACTACATGAGAGCGTGTTAAGCTGAATCATTAATGCGACAGAATTTATCTCTGAAGTGCTTCAAACTACAAAGATTAAAAGACTGGACCTAAAAGAACTGATGTGGTGCCAAGCACACTGATGTCCTGTTTTTTAAGGAAATTAAGTCTGTCTCCTCTTACCAACATTCTAAGTTAAGACATGGACATTTAAAGCAAATATGTCTTGATTTCCAGAAGGAAAAGAAGGTTTGGTATAGTGACTTGACATGGTACAGAAAGCTTTGCAAAACCTTACCCAAGGGTTAAGTAATTTTGCTTTTGTAAAACTAGAGAGAGGTAATCTTGCTTGTCCCCATCACTGACTTCTGGTTTAAGGAAGAAACAAATAGACCTGGACCAAAAGAAAGCTCCTGGTAAAAGGGAAGATCCAGTCAAAAGATGATGAGAACTACTGCACAGCATTTCCAGTCACCACAACCAAATTTCATTGGGGGGCGGGGCGGGGGGGGTGGATCACAAATGGAAGCTAAAGCAGCAGACGCTCAGTTATGACTGGGTAGGTAGGCCTGCAAATGTAAAATAAAAAGATGCTCTCAAAGTAGTTCTTAGCCATCTCTGGCCCAGAAAGACCAGACTCAGGGACCTTGACGATCTTAGACCTTTCAACTACCAGTGCAAAGCCCATTTTGCTTTCAAAATCATTCTCTGTTCAAATGTGACACAGAAAAAGAAAGATTTCATGCCTAATAAAAATAAAGGAACATATACCAGAAGGGATTTAGAAAGGATATATAACTTAGTTTTATGTAGCAGCAAGATGGTAAACTATAGCTTTGGCAGCAAATGAGATATAACTTCTACATCTTCAAAGTATAACACTGTTATTGGTTCAAAAGGAGTAAATGACAGCCAATTAAGCATGACATTGAGATCCCAAACCAGATATGGGAATATGACAGGATTCTAAAGAAAGAAAGAGCTTTCAAAATGTCCAGAGATAAAAGCTCCCTCCTCCTACAAAGGTAAAACTGACAGAAGTTATGTACTCATTTTTATATCCCCAGCACCGAATACAGTGCTGGGCAGAAGCTCAAAAAATATGACAAAGAAAACTGAAATGGGGGCTTCCCTGGTGGCGCAGTGGTTGAGAGTCTGCCTGCCAATGCAGGGGACACGGGTTCGAGCCCTGGTCTGGGAGGATCCCACATGCCGCGGAGCAACTGGGTCCGTGAGCCACAGCTGCTGAGCCTGCGCGTCTGGAGCCTGTGCTCCGCAACAAGAGAGGCCACGATAGTGAGAGGCCCCCGCTTGCCGCAACTGGAGAAAGCCCTCGCACAGAAACGAAGACCCAACACAGCCAAAATTTTAATTAATTAATTAATTATTTTTAAAAAAAGAATATAGGGAGAGGAGTCCACAAAGGCACCAGAAGTCCAGCACATTTATTCTTTAGAAAAAGAAAACTGAAATGACAAAAAAAATCCTGCAAAACTGAACCGATAAAATAAGAAGGATCCTCCCATTATCTTTATCATCAGGTAAGAGTCCAGGAGGTGGTGATAAACAACTGTACCTGAATTAGACACCACTAATGTCAATAATAAAAAAAAGTATTAGAAGGATCATCCCATCCCACCAACACACTTAAGTAATCTCCCACAAATCTACAAATCAAGTCACTGGCTCAGGAGGAGCAGTTCAGCTCCAATTTCTCACAAGGAGTTCAAAAGGTCTACAGGCAAAAATGGGAAGGAAATCTGATACAACAGCAGTAGGAAGTTTCACCAACGAGCAAGAAATCTGGGTACAGAAGAGACTCACTCACCAAATCAATGTTCTTCATGCTCTTTCCCCAGTGACCCTTCACAAGGGCTTGCTGAGAATCTGCTCCCCTTCTGTAACAGCCAACGGCTCTGGCCTGAACACTTGGTCACTGATACTTACATTCTCAATTTTACTACCAAGGGCAGATTTTCAAAGATACCCCCGGGATGGGCTGGGTTTTGCCAATGTTATACAGTCCATTTATATAAAATATAGCTACCTGGTTTTCTACTCTGACTAGGCTAGTGATGCCTCAGCAGAACAGCAGGTTCCTCCTATCTGACGGTGAGGGACCCAAGGAAGGCTTCCATACTTCATCTGGATGGGTTACAGTGGGTGTTTCCATTTGGTAGAAATTCATGAAGATAAACGTTTACGACTTGTACACGTTTCTGTACATGGTTTTAACAAGTTTTAACAAGTTCAGTAAATCAACAAAAGTTTTAACAAGTTCTGTAAATCAACAAAAGCCCTAAATTAAAATAGTTGACATGAAGTCTGATTTCTGAATGACACCAAGAGCACAAGTAGGAAGCTATTCTGTCAAAAGTCTGTTATTAAAAGAGAATACAGAATACAGGGTTCAGGATCATAAAAATGGTCTCTTAGAAATCTGGGGAACCTAGAGAGAGAGAAGAATAAGGGTATAAATGGGCTGGTATGTTTTATGGGATTTTAAAGTTTTTTTAATGTGTAAGATAAAGTATTCCTTTAGAAAATACTAACCCAGATTGCACAGAACCTACACTCTATCTCAAGTGCTAACACTTACGGGACTTTGGACAGGTCATTAAACCTGAGTCTTAGTTTCCTTTTCTATAAAACAGCGTTCATTTTGTTTAAACCAGAGTAGTTGTAAACATCAATGAAATGATGCATATGCAAAAGTTTATTATAAAGTATAACCATTTTATACAAATGTGATACTAGTAAAAACTATGCACTGGGATAGTATTTCTTATATAACATTATCTGTGGTATTAAGATTAAAAATCTTCAATGCTCCCAATTAAGTGGTTTAACTCAAAGAAAAGAGTATAGCCAATCTGGCCCTCCCAGAGACACTGTCATTTTCACAATGCAGAGTGGCTCTATTGTTGGTGTTGAACATCACAATCTTTTTAAAACTTTGCAAGTGTCTGGGCTTTCTCCCAGGGATTCTGATTTAATTGGTCTGTAGAAGCTCCCACAAACGTTTTTAAAAGTTTCTCTTCCAATAAGCACTCACAATTGAGAACCACTAAAATTAAGTCCAAATTAAGTATCCTAAAGGCAAGGGGTATGTTTTGCTTTTTCGTCACATATTACCTAGCACATATTAATATTAAAAAAGTCTATTGACTAAATGAAATAAAAAACAAAGAAGGATTAATAGCATCCTTTTGTTGTAGGCTCCCTTTAGGTAAATTACAATTCAAAACTGTAACCCAAATTCAGGCCTCAGAGTGCTCAAAATGCAAAGAAGCCAAGCCCAATCAAAATCTCTAGAGTAGGGCCAAGGAGGGTTGAGAGATCAGATCCCAGATCTACACAGAGATGGAACAACACGTTCTGTTGCTAGATATCAAAGAACTGAGAGGAGAGCAGACAGAAAGAAGAACCATGCGCAGTGGGGATCACAGTCCTTCCAGCCGTGGCTCAGCTTCCTCAAAAGCCTCACATAACAGGGGGGATATTTCAGGGAATATCTATTAATTCTGAATGAAGTCAGAGAAATGAGAACTTAATTTTTCCTGCTATTGCAGAGATCTCACCACAAAGCTCCATATGGCAGAAGTCACATTCAATGAGATTAGTAATTTTCTTCCCTTTTTTTCTAAAACAATATTTTTGTGTATTTGCTTGACACTCGAGTCCTAAAGCCATAACATTAACTAAAATACTGGTTTCTCCTGTGTACACTTCTCGGTTTTTCACAAAATTCCCCCAAAAAACCAAAATGTCAATTTTCTTTGAAGTTCAGCAGCTCAGTAGCTCCAGTAGTAATAAAAAATTTCAAATATTAAAAAAAATGAGTAAAAGTTTGAAATTACTAGTCATGTGAGTTACTTTTAAATTAACATACTAAATATAATCATATTGTGAGAAACGAATAAACAAACCAAAGTAGCATATACCTTAGTAAAAAGCAATATAGCTAAGAACTGAAATTAGAACAAAGTTTGAATTCAGGTCCCACCACTTCCCTTCTAACCCTCATTTTCCTCATCTATAAATTCATAGGGACAACATCAACCTCAAAGGGTTGTTGTTTCAGGTATTAAATAAGGCAATTCATGAATGTGCAATTCCTTTTAAAAGATTATTTTAAATATTTTGTCTAATTTTCACATTTTTCCCACTACCTTTCTCAGACACACCCACCCTCACCTCCACTCCCCCTAAAGCTTCAAATTTGCTGGATAGCTTATGTTTCCCCCCCTGGAATGACTATGGCCTTAATTATTAAACCCTCTGTCCCATTGACTTTTCTGAAATATCTGTACAGAATCAAGCCACCACCAATTATTACATTTCATCAAATCTGAGACACCATCAATTTATAAGACATACCATCATTTTATGTGTTGCTAAAAAGGAAACACTGGCAGTTAAACTATATCATTTGAAAAGCGCATCCCAATTTCAAAATGAACAAAAGTGGGGAGGTGTGCACTTTAGAAACAGTGGAATATGGAATATACCAGGCGCTGTGTATATGATCACCCAATTCCTGGTATGCAAAAAGGTAAGAAGAGTGTTCCCCCCTGCTGTGGTACCACCATATCCAGGAGGAAAAAGAGACGAAAACCAAAAAAGGTTTTCTGAAAGTTGTGCTTTTTTAACTTTTTATTTAGTCAGTGTCTAAAAGCTTGACATCGCAAAGCAGAGCACATAGATTTCTTGTTCAAAGGAAGCTCAAATCTGAAGGGGCTCCAACCTGAGATAAAAGTTTCTGAATTTGATCTGTTATCTTCCAAGAAAATTATAAAGCAGTATTTATCTAACTTTAATTTTATACAAATCACCTGTGGGTCTTGTCAAGCTGCAGACTTTGATTCAATAAAGTCTGGAGTAGAATCTGAGAGTCTGCCTTTCTAATAAGCTCCCAGGTGCTGATAATTTTACTGGTCCAAGGACTTTGTGGAGCAAGATTTTATAAGGCTTACAAAGCATTTTCATACATATTACATAGCCATATGAATTAGACTTTGTGCAAATGAGGAAATTAAGGTCCAGTTGAGACTCAAACCCCTGCATTATACTCCACAAAGTTTTTAAACAAAAATCAATTAAAGTGGCATTGGCTGCCTGAAACAAATGCAGTGGAGACTAGAAAAGCAAGTCATCAATTTTGTGACCTAAGTGAATTGCCATGAGTGTGCAAGCATCCTCCAGGTCAGAAAGCAGCCAGTCTCTACAAATAAGCAGAAAGGTCTTCCCAAGATATTTTTTCTAAAAGTCTTTCTTCTGCAAATTTAGGGTGGCCTTCACCTTAACTGAAGTTTACAATGGTCTTCTCATTTACCTAGGAACCATAAACCAGAAAGGTAGAAATGACGATCCACTTTTCTGACTGGCTAGGCTTCAATCTATGTGATGATCAGCTGGTATTTCAAAAGACCAAGAGCAGGGTCCTTGGATGGGTAATTTCACCCAGTGTCCTCAAAACACAGTAGTTACATATGACTGTGTAACCACCCAGAACCATGCTTTGTTTTGTTTTGGGGTGTTTGGGGGGATGGGTAAGGGGACCTGTCTTTTTCCACGAATCAATAAAATAAAGGATATAAAAAGGAAATAAATTAAAAGACTTGACTCTGACTTAACTGGTATTCTGAGTTTTCCCATTATTCTGAAAACTGCTACCCTGAAGTTTCTGATCCATACTCGGAATACTATCAAAAATTTACAGTGGGTGCTGAGAACAAAACACTGCTGTTGGATTCTTTTCATCAGCCTGCAAGTACTCTTATCTCAGAAGCCAAAACAACTAAGCTGAGTCCATTTGTACACTCAAAATGAACTTCAGAAAGGCTCAGGAAAGCTAGACAAAGAGTTAAATACCTTCATTCAAGCTTTAACTGTAAAACCACCTTACTGAAAATGGAAAACCACTGCAAATGAGTAATTACTTTAGTTCTAAACCCCTTTAACTGAAAAGTTAATCAGAGTCTGGCTTATCTGTTGTCAGTATCTGAGAATAGCCCCTTAGTACTTGATTTGAGGTCTACATTCATTATGCCATCAGCGGTGATGTTTTTAGCTCTCAGGCGATTAAAGTGCGGCTTCTCCATGGCTTGCTGGAGGTAATGTTGGTACAGCCACCCCAAAAAGAAAAACATCTGAGTGCTCTGATCCATAAACCATGAATTCCTACTCTTTAGAACAATTAACTACAAGAAGCAGATACTCTGCCTTCCTTGGCCTCTGAACTCAGCACTCTGAATGACAAACTAGATTTATTTAAAAAAAAAAAAAAAAAAAAAGGCCCACCTCTTCCCATAAGATCAGCAGGATACAACCAAAAAGCTCATAAAGCAGTTCACTGATCCTCAGTTCTCCATCCACCAAAAGATTAGACGTGCCAATGTGATGGACTGACGTCACTACTCAGTCTTCCTGTATCACCATTTAGGTGCAACTCAAGTCAAAATATGGGATAATAGGATAATATTCCATTACCCACAACCCTCCTTCTGAAAAGTTGGAACACAGATTTGGAGAATTTTCATTTATCGTTATGCAAACCTCAGCAGCTCAGTAAAGCAGATGCTTTTTAGGAGTTCAATTTTCTGACCTCTATTCTGAGTTCCTCTATCCTGAGTTCTTCCAACTTCCTCTGGTGACAATACTAAAAATCACCAATCTCTCAAGACAATTAAGGATAGACGCCACCTTTACAAAATCAAATAAGATACTGAATACAAAAGATACAGCCTCGTTACAGATTAATGAAATAACTGTTTAAAAAGATAAAAACAGGAAAAAAAATAATAAGTCAGCCCCAGTGTTTTACCTTTCTCCTAATTCTAATTATTTTTCTTCTTCCTACAAACTTCACAGTAACCCAGGCACATGCCTGGTGGCTAATGCCCAAGACTTAGAAGCTGGTCACACATTATAGAGAATTCATGGCAAGAGACATACAGGTTCCAGTTCACCACAGTAATGACTTACCTATGCACGACACTAACTTTTCTCCTTTAGTAAATAACTAAAAGTTATAGGCAGAAGTTGGAAGGCAGCACTTCCTCTGAGGAATCTGCACTCTTGAGATGAGGGAAGTGTGAGGTAAGAAAAAGAGGTGAGCTTGGGATAAGCTGAAAGGAGAGAAGAAGTAACACCATTCTTCCCATGAGACAACAGGCAAATGATCATTTTGCCTGATCCCATTCCTCACACCCAGAGGGTAGATCTTGTTCTTCCCAAGTAGCCTCCTGGGAAGGTTCAAATACAAGAAGTCTTTTCCAATCTGATCTACAAGCCACTAAACCTGACCTATGCCTCTGCAGGGTCAAAAGACCCAGAAGTAATCAGGTCAGCTTTGGAACAGCTACCATGCAAGACGCAGACAAAAGCCCCAGTTTAGTCCCTTGATCTTCCTGAAGGTAATTATACAAATGAACGATCCTGTTCTGGCTAAATTCCTCAAACCAAATTTCTAGATGTGGAGCTGGGAGAAATCCAAACCAGCCTCTTAAATAAGTTCATTTCGCACCCCCACCCCCCATTTTTTTGGTGGAATCAAAAGCTCCGGCCACGTGTCAAGCGTCAGCGTCAGCTGAAACATTCATCATCTTTGACGTGCCTAGAATAAAGCTAACTCCATGGGAATTCTGGTTACCCTGGATGCCACCTGTTATCTTCCCGCCAAGCAAGTCAACAATCGTTCATTTCATGTCCACTAACGTATTAAAGAATTGAACTTGACACTTGAGAAAGCTGCACCAAAAATGTACTACTGTAACTCTACAGAAGTTTCAAGTGGAACTGGGAAAATAGGACCAAGCCTCTGATACCTAGCAACAGATGTCTAACAATAAAAACACTGACAACAAATGCTATCAAGATAAAAGAATGTAAGATAGTTGTAAAGGCAAAGTTATTATTATGATTTGGGGGAAAGAAGGTCTCTTAAAATGATTGCCAACCAGTAGTATTAGCCCAAAAAGACTTCAGGGAGAAAGTGCTTTGAAAAGGTACAAAACAAGTTGAGTCGGGAGAAAAGGAAGGATGAAAGATTCAGGGTGCCTTTCATGGCCTTCCTAGCTGTGACTTGGAATATAAAACCAGTCACAGAATACAAAATGAAGAAGACTCAAACAGAAATACATCTTAAGACTTCTAGATCTAGAAAGTCAATGGTATAAGAAAGAACTAGTTTTGAGAAAGGCTATCAAAGATGCTTGAGGAAGACTGCTTAAGACTTAAAAAGGGAAGAGGCTGTAGACAGAGAAGCTGCTCTAGCTACAATTTAGCATCAGAGAGGTCAATGGTGATGAATCTGAAAAAAACTGAAATACAGAATTAACAGAACTTCTAATTTCCTGACAGCCTGGGTATGAGAAGCAAAGCTATTCAAAGAGGGCCAAAGATCATTCCTTAATTAAAGCCTAGCTAGCAAAAACAAGAATGACCCCACATATCTGATCCATTTTAAGGATCCTAGGGTATTGGCAAATCACTCTCTCAGATCTATTCCCTATTGACATCTGCCTTCAGCTTTGTGTTAATTCCTTTTCTTTTTATTTTTGTTTGTTTGTTTTAAACTAAAAATGGTGTTTTCTGGTAGGCCAATGAACTGCGATCTAGATTTCAGTCCTTACCTCACATTACTATCAATGAGTCCCAAAAAAACATCATTTCTCTATTTTTAAAAAGTTTAGTTTACATCTCCTGCTGTGTTTGCTGAAATCTAATTGCAATAAAAGCGTTTTTTAAAACCCTGCACTTAGTGCTGTGAATATCTAAGGAAACTAAACAGGCATGTTTTGCTTTAGGGGAAAGGGGAAAGAGAGAGAGAGAGAGAGATAGGAACAAGTTCCTCAAGCCAACTTACAAATCCTCCTTTTCTTAGACAGGAATCGCCCGGGGATGAGCTCAACACATACTCCACCATGCTAACGCCTAGTCCCCCACTCTCCGACCGTGGGGACAGTACAGAATTGACCTCACTGTTCACATGGAAACTCTGACCAGGTCTTCTCTGCACCATGATTGGCTGGGAAACTGAATGATCTACAAAAAAGATACACAAGCATGATACAGTGCAGCCAGAGGCTCAAACAAATTATGAGTGATGTCTCATGGATAAACCAATGACTGGGAATCAGGAAACCTGCCATGGTCAGTTGAGCCAAAACCTCCTATTGTGTTTTCCCTAAGTATAATACTCTACATAAGCTAAGGAAACGGAACACACCCCTCATATATCCAGGATAGCAGAGCAATACAGCAGTTCACATAACTGGTTTATCTAGCTAAGTGGATAAATTAATGTTTACCCCTTTCCAGTAGCAGAATTTCTTTTTAATATATTTTATTGGCAATGTTACTGAAACAAAATGTGATCTTACTGCCTTTTTTAAAACAACATAATTTGATCTTTTCTGATGACCACTGTCATCTGAGGTTCCATTCTTATATTGCTGTAACACAGCACATCAGCTTTTGAATTTTCTGTCTCCTTCCTCCCTATCAACTGTCATTTCTTTCTGCTGTCGGTATGTCTGCCTCTACAAGTTCTCCCCATCCCTTTCTTCAGGGGTAGTCAGTCAGAAGAGCGTCCATGCCCAGTGACTTATTTGGCCCAAACCACATTTATAGATAGATCACCCCATACACAGTACACAGGGGCAACGGGAGGAGAAAGAAACATGAACTTCAAATGGCAGGCATGGATCTTCTAATTCCAAGTATGCTGACAGCAGTACAGAACAAGAAGTTGTAGCTGAAATTATGGTCATTTCAAATAAGACCATTCCCCTGTGGCTAGCACTTCAGTAAAATATTGAAGACCTGATTTTGTGTTAATTATGTTTTAATAAATTACATCATATAAGCTCCTTCATGGCAATTATACCACAGGACAGGACATTGCTTGACATGCTTGTCACTGATGTAAAATTCACAACTTGCCAATTGCTGAGGAAAGGAGCTCTAAGACAGGCATAAATCACAGTACAGATGCTAGATCTAGATTACCTGATGTTCCCCAGGCACTGTCTCGCCATTGATCACCCAGGAATATTCCTTTTGGTCCATCTTTGCTGGATTCATCTGTTTCCCAAAACTTTTTACCTGGCAAGAGCTGCTGCAAATTAAAAATAATAGATGCTTTTAAAGAATTCATAAAGGATGAAAGTACAGCAGTCAACACTTTCTTTTAGACAAGGGTACTGAAGATGCTCACGTGCCCTGAAGGTCTTTAATCGCAGTGTTCTGACTCCGCAGATTGTGGTCAGAGCACTACTATATGTTTGGTAAAAGTCACACAGAGGCCTAATGCAAGGGGGGGCTACAGATCAACCCATCACAATAGAGGCTCAGCTTAAATATCTAGAATTATTCACTTAATCTATGCCAAGATTTTTAAAAGGCCAGGGCGGGGGGGATTCATACTAGACCTATCAGCTAACTGCTAAGAAGATTCTTACTGAAAAAGAAAGTACCTACAACTATTAAAAGGTTACTTCTGCCTACATGTATACTAAGGGGCCCTACAAAGTTACTCAAGCTGTGCCGTGAACTCAGGCCCCAGCTATGGGACACCAGAGGCAAAACTCACCTCCTTCATACACAGAGATTCTGTTTAACTAAAACACTTTCAACACCACAAAGAAAAAACTAAAACAAACCAAAAACAAAAACAAAAAAAAACTTCCCAACCACAACATTAACCTGTTCCAAGATTTTGGAAAGACAGAACAGCTATTCCCCCATTACTGGAAGGGAAATAAAAATCTCCTCACCTCAGTTAATCTTAAGAATACTTAGTAATGCCATTATAGAGACTTCATAAAACATTCCACACCTCATAAAAATGCAGGCATCACTAGTTTTAAATTAGCTTCAACCAAAGAAATGCAAACTACCCTTTCAAGCAAAACACAGTACAGTTTTGCACAAGATCAAAGCATTAGTGACCTGTTACAAAGTAAATTTCCACTAGAATCCCATCATTCTTGGTTCTGGTTATCAGCTTTACTCACTAAAATGTCCCTCTTATTTCTTTTAATTATGTTTTCACTTCAGCTGCTACTAGTCAGACAAGAAACTCAGAAGTTTGAGATAGTACACTGCTTTTGAGCATAAAAGAACGCACCTGAAGAGTTGAATTTCCCAGAGGAACAGAATAAAAAACCAGAAAGTACAAAACATTTGCTCTCCTCCTTGACAATAAAGGTTTACCTTTTCTATTTACAACCCATAACTCAATGATAATGAAGAAATATATCAACTTTGCCCTCACTAAAATGAATCTCAGCTTTCCAACCGAAATTCTGGGTTTCTCGACATCAATTTATTCTAGCTCTATAAAACTATCTGGTAGACATGGGTTACTACCTGGAGCAAAGCAGTTTCCCTTGTACTTTTTTCCCCTAACTTGTTATTTTCTAGTCCAACAAGGTCATGAACAAAAGACACATTTCGGTCTGACACTTAATTGCACAGACGCATTGGTTTACTTGAAGATGAGCAGTTACAAGCCGTCAATTCCTAATATGCCTCTAGGGTTCATTCTCTGAGAGAAGCAAGGACACAGCTGGTCTGTTAACTTGAGGAGGAGGGAGAAGGGGTGGGAGGGAGAGCCCAGACCATAGCTAGGCAGTGGAGTCAGGAAGCCCTGGACTAGACAACTTTGATGTGTCATAGGACAAACTACAGGACTGCCCTGGGCCTCGTTCTCTTTGCACTGATGAAGGAAATATTTCTCAGGTTGCTGTGATGATTAGAGATGTTGCTGATGTGGGCCTAACACAATGCCCACCACGCAGGAGGTTCTCAATAAATGTATTCAGTGGCATTACACCAAGGCAAAACAGCTGTAAACCACAGATGGGACCCTGAAAATTAATGTGTACTAACGCACAACTCTAGAATTCTTGCCTTTGAACTTATTTTTCTCCTCTTAATCTCAAAAATGCCCTCCTATAAGATTACAAATAGAATTTCTTTCCCTATTGGTTGTACCCTTTCCAACTAACATTCTGATTTTTCTCCTGTATTTTGTAGGGAGTGTAAGCAAACAGGAGTCTGCATCAACTTCTCCTCTGTGTACCAGAAGAAAGAATGTCAGCACAAGGGACACCTCACTTGTTGGTTAACTATAGTCTCCATATACTGGAAAGAGAGCAAAGATGATCAAATATATTCATTATGGTGCTCATCCCCCTCGACACAAATTTGGAAATCTTTATTCAAAACTCAAGCTTCTCTCAGCCACCAGCCTCCATGTGCAAATATAGTCTGTCCATAATTTGTCAAATTGCTTAGTGAAAGCAGCACCCCTTGAACTCAAGGCTTCAAAAATGACTTCTAAGATCTTGTCGTCTTTCCTCGTAGCTTGCCAGGTTGTCACAACTTGCAAAGCCAGAAAAAGCAGGTCCATATATAAGCAAGGCTGTTTCCAGGCCAAATTCTCTCAAAAGGAAACAATAATGCAACAAACATGTAGAAAGGTACTAAAAAGTGGAGACTGTACTTCAAAGTAGTAATAGATGCAACAAATCTCAAAGGAATAGTCATCCCTCGGTATCCATGGGGGGTTGGTTCCAGGAGCCTCCTTGGATACCAAAATCCTCAGACGCTCAAGTCCCTTATATAAAATGACACAGTACAATGCATACAGTACACACTGAAAAATTCAAGACCCTAGTCAGATACCAAGAGGAAATGGTGTCTTCCACTATTAACAGTATGTATAAATATAAATCCTAAATAGATGCTAGGAGCAGCCCCCAAAGTACTAAAACCCAATATGCTTTGGCAAAGTAACCAAGAAGATCAATTAACTATTATTAATGAAAACAGCAAGGACTGAAAAGGCAAGTCTGTAAGAGATAAAGAAAAAGGAAGTGGTAGAAGAAGGTGGTAGCAAGCCAATTCTGGGAGGAAAAAAGGCAGAACCTATGGTTTGCAAGAGTGCTCTGCAAATGAAGAAAAGTAAACTACTGTATCAAGGTACCTGGGCAAGGACAGAAGCAAACTTAGCAAAGCTCCTCAGAGTCTCTGGACCTTCCACAGCATTTCTCTTTCCTCCAAAACATACCCTTCTCCACTCTTCAGCTGCGTGGCAAGCGGCATCTGAAACAACTCCTAATGTCTGTACCTCTTGGTACACAGTCCCTTGTGTAATTCTCCCTCTTATCCCCCTCTTATCTTATCCTCTTAAACTTAGCAAAGCGCCTCAGAGTCTCTGGACCTTCCACAGCATTTCTCTTTCCTCCAAAACATACCCTTCTCCACTCTTCAGCTGTGTGGCAAGCAGCACCTGAAACAGCTCCTAATATCTGTACCTCTTGGTACTCAGTCCCTTGTGTAATTCCCCCTCTTATCCTGTCTGTGGGCTGAACCTACTGACTTTCTCCTAAGGAGTAAGAGAGGGCAAAAGTGAGGGGGTGCCGCTTTCAAGATTGTCTTTAAAATACTGACTTCCATCTTTCTTCTACTCCTCTCTCGCCCTCTCGCCTTCTCACTTTAACGAAGCTAGCTGCTATACTGTGAGCTGCCCAAGAGAGGCCCATATGGCAAGGAACCAAGAGAGGTCACTGGACATCAATTACTTAGGAACTGAGGCCCTCAGTCTAGCAACCCGCGAGAAACTTAATCCTGATATCAACCACGTGAGTAAGCTTGGAAGCAGCCCCTTCCCCAGCTGGACTTTGAGATGACTGCAAACCCAGATGAAATCCTGACTGCAGCTTGTGAGGGACCCTGAAATAAAGAATCTTGCAAAGTCATGACTGGGCTCCTGACCTACAGAAACTGTGAGGCTTAAACAACGTGTTGTCTTAAGCCACTAAATTTTAGGGTAATTTGGAACACAGCAATAGATAACTAATACAGCTGTGAATATACGGAAGAGTTTTCTTTTATTTAAAACATCTTTAAGAGTCTGTTTTCAAGAAGCACTTCTTGTTCCATTTCTAATATCTAAAGTCAAAGTGTTTTTTTTGAATTTGGAAAAAATTACATCTGTTCCATTTCATGTTTTCCCCTATTTTGTCTTACAGCCCTTCTGTATTAAAAAAAAAAAAAAGACTGGCTTTTTAAATTCGGCAAAATTAAATGGACTAAAGACTTGTTAAGCTTACTGAGAATTAGTAGCAATCACACAGTCAAGAGTCATCTAAAATAAAGACATTGTTCGAATCTGATCGTATTAAAAGGAGCTATAATCTATTGAATATAAAACAAAGTGATGATGAGTATCCAATTGTTATTTCAAATTCAGATTCAACCCCTCTAAAGGTTATATCATCCATAGCACAGGCTAAAACATCCTGGTTCACCAACCCACATCAGGAGTTGCCAAATCTTCACTTACACCACACCTAAATTCAATCATCAAACATTCAAATGCAACTACTGTATGAAAAGACACAGTTACTGCTTAACTCATCAAGAACTTGGAAATACTGTTCGACAGGACAACAAAGAACAGATCGCAGAAGAGGTTTACAAAATTCAATTTAAAGAAAGATTAGGCAATTAGAGGATTAAAAGATTTCACAATTCTAAAGGAAGATAAGGGAATTAGAAATTGGTCCAACCAAAGCAAAGGAGACCCAGGGAGTCAGACGCAGGCAGTATCAACCAATATGCATGTTTAGGGAGAGGACATATGATGCACAAACAAGTCTGTCCTTATAAAAGCAATTAATGCATCAGGCTAGATAGTAGCTTGGGTACAGCAGCCACTAAAAACATCCAAGTAACTTCCCTGGCTCAGACTGCTTACCAAGCAAACTTAAGAGAACTTTGCTTCCTCCTATAGCCAAACATGCTGATCACTGAACACAATTATCCTGTCCACTTGAGAGTTGTTATTTCTCCTTATAAATCAGTAAACTGCATTTTAGTTTTCATACATTAATCTCTTGTGGTTCTAGTCAGTATAGGTCAGTTCTATAATCCAATCATCTCTAAATTAGTAAATCCCTTTCAAGACCTACAAACTGAGAACCAGGGCTTGGGAGGTCCTACCATCCGACACAGCAATACAACAGACCTTGTACTCTTCCATGTACTGTCCCATTAAATGGGATTCCTAAGTGCCTCTCCAATAGTATCTGTTCTCCAGTCTTTAGGAGAAAAACACATACACTATTTATCCCAGCTTGAACCACAGGTTTGCAAAAGAAAAGACTTAAGGAGAGTAAAGAGATCAGTAAGCTTATTCATGAGGCTTCTGGAGAACAAAGTGGAAATCAAGCACTGGTTTATGAGCAATGTTAGCCACTTGGGAAACCTCTAAATTGTGTTTGGAAACACCTTTTTTTTCTAATCATCTAACAGAAAAGACAATACACAAAGCCACACTTGCACAATTGACCACAACATTAACCTCTACTAAGAGTCCTTTAAACAGAGGTGGAGACAATAAACTAAAAGGCTTGAGAACATCAAAAACCTCTAGGCTTCTTATTTTAAGAAGTAATATAGTGGTAAACACACACAACTACTCTGAAACCATTTTAAAAAACAAACAACAAAAAACTGGTCTCAAATCCCAACTGTGTGAATTTAACTCATCTAGGCCTGTTTTCTCACCTATAAAATGAACTGTTATGAACATTAAATAATATAGTGTGTAAAGGAGTAGTACAATGCTGGACTCAGAGTAATCAATCAAAGAATTAGCTGCTAATATTATTTAATAACAAAGTAGTAACCAATAGACTTCACACTACTATTGGCATAGCCAATGAAATGCTCCTGTGTACTCAGCTAGCAGATGTGAGCACAACATCACCCAGCCCACTTCAGTGTAAATTTATAAAATTAGGAGCCCTAACAAAACACTGCAGGAAGAACTATGATTAGAGCTTTGCAAAAACTAAGAGGCAAGCTGACTATTAAAGACTGGATGTGTTTGACCATACCACCATTAATATTTGCATAGATGGAAACTCCAATAAGCACTCTGTGCTCAAGAGGACTGCTTACACACAACACAGGCTGCACAGAACTATCTCTCAGAGCAGAAATTTGGCTTCTTAAGGAGTACTGTTCACAGGGATGCTACAGCCCCGAACGCATGAACAGGTTTAATCATCTCATGTGGCAATGCAAACTTCCAACACAAGCTTAGTTTCATTGGAATGTAGCCAATGCAGGAGTCAAATACCTGATATTTTAACTAGCTGGTAAGATACAGCCCCCCCCCAATTTTTTAATCTCTTGATAAATATTCTCATTACATTAAAAGAACTTGATATTAACTCAGAGAAAGGACCGCTCAGTACTGATAGAAATAAAGAAGTATTATTGGTAAACACTGTCACATGTTCTAGTCAAAGCTCTGACTGTGAAAACTGTGTAATTTTCAGAAATCCCTTCTCAAAATCTTAATGCCCTAGGGAATTTACCTGGCCCTCCATACCACAGAGGGTTGTTGTGAAATCTAGTGAGACAGTTCATAATAAATACTATAAACTACACACAGAAGTTACTACTAAAGCTTTAACAAGAAACGGTTTAAATATAAAAGAACAAATCGATATCCTTTACAAGGCTTTAAAAAAAAAGGTACAAATATCCATTCACTGTTACGACAATTCTTTTGGAAAGAGTTCTGAAAAAATATACAGTAAGAATCATGTTCAACTCCTACACTGTTGGTGGGAATGTAAATTGGTGCAGCCACTATGGAAAACAGTATGGAAGTTAAAAACTAAAAACAGAGTTGCCGTATGACCCAGCAATCCCACTCCTGGGCATATATCCAAACAAAACTACAATTAAAATACAATACAAATAAACATATCTATGAAACAGAAACAGACTCACAGATATAGAGAATGGACTTGTGGCTGCCAAGGGGGAGGCGAGTGTGGGGGAGTGAAGGGTTGGGAGTTTGGGGTTAGCAGATGCAAACTATTATATATAGGATGCATAAACAACAAGGTCCTACTGTATAGCACAGGGAACTATATTCAATATCCTATGATAAATCATAATGGAAAAGAATATGAAGAAGAATACATATATGTACAACTGAATCACTTTGCGGTACAGCAGAAATTAACACAACATTGTAAATCAACTACACTTCAATAAAAATTTTAAAAATAATAATAATAAATTAAAAAGCTGGAAAAAGCCATGTTCATTCCTGAGAATTTATCTCAACATTAAAGAATTCAAAAGGAAAAAAAAGCTTCACATTCAAAATGTAAGAGCAAAAAAGTTGGGAGCAAACTAAATGTTCAATAAGGTACAACTATATGCAACAATACAAGCTCACCCAAAACAGCTATCAGGACTATATGTAATATTTATAAAATAACATTAAATTTTAAAAGCAAAATACAAAATTGTACACGAAAAGACTGCTTCTCCTCATGCACCCTTCCCTTTTGGATCAAGATTGGAAAGAAAAATAAAAACTGAAATAGGTGCTCGTTGATGTGGGATTATGGATGACTTGTTACAAAATACACTTTTATTATGATTTAGAACTGTTTAATAAATAAAAATTGAGATTATGGTGGTACAGAATTCACTACAAATAAGCATTTTCTCTTAAGCAGATACATTTCACTTCAACATAATTTCAAAGTGACAAAAGTTAGTGGGAATTTTGAGAGAGCTCACACCGCATGTTTCAGATATGAGTTGGCCAAAAAAATTTGTTCAGGTTTTTCCATAAGATGTTACAGAAAAACCCGAGCGAACTTTTTGGCCAAACCAAGCAGATAATAATTTCCAATCCACTTTGAAAACTGTAGCTTAAATAAGGGATGGTGAAAATCTTCAATGGCTTAATCACAAGCCAATCATTTTTTAATTAAAAATACCTAAGTATATTAAAAAATAAATAAATAAAGAAGATGGTGTTTTCATTTTTCCCTTCTTTTCCAGAAAGTTTAAGGAACATGACCCTCTAAATTCTCACTTCCCATTTATATATCTACTAATTAAGTATCCTGCATTTTTTTAATCAGTTACTCAATACTTACATGTAAAGATTATTTTTAAATGTTTAAACATTTTTGTTCTGTTTCATTTTATTCAAATCGTCAAAAAACTGTCTAAGAATCAAAATTTGCTATAATTTTTTTCACATTTCACTTACTAGGCAGCATCACAATCTGGCATCTAGTAATTACTGCTTAAAATTTTCAGTCTATGTGGCAAGATGATTACTAGTGAAAACAAATTTCCATATTAATTGTCTCTCAACTAAATCTCTTTTTGTTGAAATCTAATATACTCCTTTTAAGAAAGAAAAGTTTAATTTTTTGCATAATTATAACTGCAGTATATAAAATTAAGAGATTTTTAAAAAATATTTTCCAGGGTTATTAAGCACTTTTCATAATAAACACTGTTAATAGTTGTATCTAATGTCCTTTAATAACATTTCCACCACTAAGGATGAAGTTATACAAATCACTTAGGCCTGGCCAATATCAGGTAATTTGACCTCCTCTCTCATATCTGAAAAACCAATATTGTTTTTCTGACCATTGAAAAAATAAAATTTTAGCATCTGAAGTACTTGAACTTACCCTGAAATGCACAACCTGCATGAGCCACTACTGGAAGTAACAAAAGCAGTAAAAAACAAACAAACAAACAAAGTTCTCTGCCCTGAAAGAAAAGATTAAAAAGAAAAACCGGGACTTCCCTGGTGGCGCAGTGGTTAAGAATCCACCTGCCAATGCAGAGGACACGGGTTCGAGCGCTGGTCCGGGAAGATGCCACATGCTGCGGAGCAAATAAGCCCATGAGCCGCAACTACTGAGCCTGCGCTCTAGAGCTCGCGAGCCACAACTACTGAAGCCGGCGAGCCTAGAGCCTGTGCTCCACAACAAGAGAAGCCAACGCAATGAGAAGCCCGTGCACCGCAACGAAGAGTAACCCCTGCTCACCGCAGCTAGAGAAAGCCCGTGCGTAGCAACGAAGACCCAACACAGCCAAAAATAAATAAATAAACAAACAAACAAACAGGCCAAGAATTAAAATTTTTTTTAAAAAAAGAAAAGAAAAACCTATCAGGAATCAAACTGGAACAGTACCGGGCACAGGATGGTCAAGGGACACCTTAAAGGATGGGGGACTTCAGAGCGAGAAGACAGCAGAAAGGACTTTCCACAAAGAGCAAAGGTAGAAATGAAAGCAAGTGGACCAATAAAAAAGGAATCCCGCCAACAACTAGAGGCGCAGTAAGGAGAGGGTGAAAAAGCACAACTAGTCCAGCTGCCAGTGAGGCTTTATGGAGCACCAAGGAGCTGGGCTCTAATCCAACAGACAGCAACAGGGAGTAAAATCATAAAAATTCATTTTAAAAGATTAATTTGAGGGACTTCCCTGGCAGTCCAGTGGTTAAGACTCCGCACTTCCAACGCAGGGGGTACGGATTCAATCCCTGGTTGGGGAACTAAGATCCCGCCTGCCGCGAGACGCGGCCAAAAAAAAAAGATTAATTTCACATTCCTTTACAAAAAAGAGTGAGGGAAAGCAAATGGATGCTGGGAGGCTAAGCAAAGAGGTCACTGCAGTAACCTAGGCATAAAATGGTAAAAGAAGGGACCTGTGGAAATGGGAGCTGGAAAGGTACAAACTGCTGCTTAGATGCCTCTCTCAACTTTCAAGGCATTTTTTTTTAAGTTATTTAATTTCAAAAGGAAAGATTCATAGCCCATTATGATGATCAAGAATGAAGTCACTAAGTATACATAAGCCAGTCTACCACTGAAGTTATTTTAATCAGGAATCTATTCCACAGAGTCAGCTGAGTCCAAAGCCTAGCTGAAAACAGGATCCAAGTATGTAAGAATACGGTGCTGCAAGTTTAAGTCTACAACTCCAATGGGTAAAGTTTTAAGGTTGTCCTGAGGATCCACTGCGAGTTGCTGGGGAACAGTAAGAGCAAAAAGAGCAATCAAGTAGAGATAAGAAGAATTTGGTAGCTCTTAAATTTTAGGACCACCACAAATTAGACTGAATTGCAAACAGTTCTTTAATTGATGACTACTGTTAAACTTAAAAATGCACTCTGGGGAATTCCCTGGCGGTCCAGTAGTTAAGACTCCATGCTTCCACTGCAGGGGGGCAGGGGTTCGATCCCTGGTTGGGGAACTAAGATCCTGCAAGCTGCGAGGTGCGGCCAAAGAAAACAAAACAAAACAAAACAAAACAAAAACGCACTGTCTTCAAAGGAGCACAGGGGTTTCCCAGTGTTCTTTACCACACAAAAAACACAATCACTGTTAACAACTTCATCCTTGAAACTAAACACACAGAAGACATTGGTTGTTCTTTCAGAAAGCATGCCCTTCAAAAATAAAAAATTCAGAGATACTGTTAGCACCTCAAGCTCCATGAATATTTTGTGGTAAATTAACCTGGGGCAAGCTCCATACTAATCCCTTCTCCACTGCACATCCCTTCCTGAAGCCACTGAAGGTAAAGTTTTCCTTATACCTTCCCGCTTCAAGTTATTGGAACAGAGCCAAAAGAAGTTTCTTTTCTCTGATATCTTCATAAAACTTCACGAACAGTAAACTATGTTCAGAAAATGAAGATATTCCCCAGGTGAACCAGGCTTTTCTACACGATATAGAAAAGGCACGTAAGGAAACAGAAGACAATGTTATCCCGGCCACCTTTAAGTTCCCTATAAATAATGTCATTTGTTTTTATCTAAGTATAAATTACATGGTTTGATCTATAACATAACCATATTAAAGTTATACTAGGTCTAGACTTTAAATAATTATATAAATGATTCCTTGCAATAGTACCTGAGAGCCCAGCGTGTAAAAGATAAGCCTCCAGATCACTTAGGAAATCTGTAAAGTTCATGAATAAAACCATGAAAACATCTAGATTGCTTCATGACCTACCCCCCTCATATTCCCAAAGCAGGAAGCAAACAGCTCAATTAAGAGAGGATAGGGCTTCCCTGGTGGCGCAGTGGTTAGGAGTCCGCCTGCCAATGCAGGGGACACGGGTTCGTGCCCCGGTCCGGGAAGATCCCACATGCCGCGCAGCGGCTGGGCCCGTGAGCCACAACTGCTGAGCCTGCGCGTCTGGAGCCTGTGCTCCGCAGCGGGAGAGGCCGCGACAGTGAGAGGCCCGCGCAACGCGACGAAGAGTGGCCCCCGCTTGCCGCAGCTGGAGAAAGCCCTCACACAGAAACGAAGACCCAACACAGCCAAAAATAAATAAATAAATTTATAAAAAAAAAAGAGAGGATAAAGAGTCCTTTGCCTCAAGATGGGACCAAACACTCAAACCCACCCACACATCCAGTCAGCCTCAGGGTATTTTTAATTATTAAATTGACAAGAGAAGTGTCTTAGTATGCCAGATATGGACAGGTTCCCTCTTTCGTGTGTTCCAGGAGTGGAAAATTTCACAGATGTGCATGTATATCACAGATGTGTATGTATACAGGGAAGACCAACACAGAAAATAAACTATTTCTTCTACACATTTTGCTATAATGAGGACCACAGAATTCATTAATTAATTAAGAGACAATGAGTTAATTTTGGTGTTCTGGTTCCTCATCAGCAAAACAAAAGTAAACAAGAAAGAATTACACACAACATAGTTTAATACAAGCTTGAACAAGAAATATAACAACAGCAATTCCAATTTTCTAAACACCATTATGGCTGGTTGGATATATATGAGGATACTTCCATGCCCCAGCAGATGGCCCAGAGAAAGTGTCCTATGATTACAACTACATTAAATAAAAGATCCTTTATAATAAATGCCCTTATATAAGATTCTATTTGGATAACAGCATTGCTGACATGCTATTCATCCTATGTACTCTTCGTAAAATAATTATTGAATAGTTCAAAAATGTAAAGATTTGCAGAGAGGACTGAATAAATGCTTTTCAGTTTTGTCCACTCCCCATCGTCCCCTTCACACCCCCACATCCCTGAGGGTGGAAAAGTAATATGAATAGAGAATACAGGCAATATTTATTGAATTGAACTGAGGTCCCTTGGGGGGAACTTCTGATGTAAAAGAGAAAATAAAGAGGAATCCATACTTAGAAAAAAATATTTACTGGTACACAATTTATTCAACACAATATATTAGGCAGCCACTGTTTACAAAGTACATATTAGCTGAAGCCCCTGCCCTCAGCAAACTTACGTGCAAGGAAATAGAAAACATTTACACAAATCACTATATATAAAATAAATTAGGGCCATAAGAATGATATAAATAAATAATGTGCTACTGAATTCCCCTCTGTAGCTTCTGGTTGGTGAGAGCAAGAAAGCTTTCATAGAAGAGCTGATAACTGAAGCTGGACTGCATACTGGGTAGGCTCTGGACATGCAGAAATGAACAGTAGAAAAGCTCAGGATCTGGAGTGATAGAGAGCTGGGTTTAAACAGCTGGCTCATGATCATGTTAACCTCTATAATCCCTGTTTGCCCAGTATATAAAGGACATCCTAATACTGTAGGACCACTGTGAAGACAATAATGTATATGTGATTAGTACAGTACCTGGAAAATCATATATGTTCAATAGACTGCAGCTATTATTATTTCTGAGCCTAATGAAATAGAACTTGATGTCAATCCACATCTTGACAGTTATGATCTTAGCTGGAGTCACTTGACCTTAGAACTCACTTCCCTCATGTAAAAATAGTCGTGTCTCTCAAAAATCTGTTGGGAGATTCACATAGGTAATGAAATCAATGCCAAAGTGTTTTGAAAAGTGTTAATGTATTACTGTAGTTAATTAGCTTACTTTCAAATAAAGCATACTGATGTGGATAAAAAGAATAAAAACATTTTAGACAAAGGAGGATAAAAGGGAAGAAATTTAATGAAGACAGATAAAGCAGCATGTGGATCAGCTATTTCCTGATGCACAGAAGCATGTTTGTTTTACTGCATTCAAACATTCAAGCATGTTTTACTGCATTCAAACATTCCAAGATGGCTTAACGTATACAGTCGTTAAGTCCACCCATTCTTCCCAGTGCAGGACAGAAGGCAGATATTGGAATGTGTGGGGTTCCACACAGGTCTCAAAGTGACAGGACAGAACTGGGCACCAGGTTCTAAATGTCAGATGCACCCATGTTCACAGGGTTAGAAGATACCTTCTTATCATCTTCTTCAAAATGCCCAATCCTAATCCCAAAACATAATAGTTTTGATCCCAGGAACTTCCAAAACAAGACTCATAAAAAGGTCACTTCACCTCTAACATGGTCATTAACCTAATAAAGGAAAGTTATTAACTTCCTCCAGATCACTTGGCCTGGCTAGCTATGTCTTCTCTAAAGGAACCATTTCATTTTAATAACAAAATGTCAAAAATGCCCAACAACCAAATGGTATTAATACAAAGTTAATGGAACTAGGCAGCTTTTACCATTCCTATGCATACTCAAAAGCTGCATTCTGGGGGGAAAAGGATGTGTTACACTGCTTGGTCAGATATTTTTATAATGTACCACAGGCTCTATTTATTTTTCATCCTTTCTGCAAGAAAGGCTGCATGATCTTGCTAGCAGACAACACATCTCCTTTCCAAAATTCAACCCAGTTTAGAGTCAACTGAGTTACTCTTATGGGACCGTAACTGCAAGGAATTTACAGTGTGAGGTTAGCCCCTCTAGGGCTGTGGATCATAAAAGTACTTTTAGCTACCCAAAAGCCTCCAATTCTGTGAGCCATCATGCCATGGTGGAAAGATGTGGACTTGGTATCCACATTAGGATCCTACTTGTCCCGATTTCACAATTACCACCCTATGAGCCCTGATGGACAGACACTTCAATGTCTTATGTGGCTGCACAGTGAATGAGTCACTTAGAGAACCCAATGAAAACTTACAGAACCTCTACATCACACTCTAAAAAAACCCATCTTTTAGATACCCTCTGGCATATCCTAGAAAAAGGAGAACTAGTCTTATTTTCTATCTTTTTAAAGCTAGAAATAAGGGCAAACTCCAAGAATCTTAGACTTAAAAGGGTCCTGGAAAACTATCTAGTCCAACATGTGTGTCTTATGGATGAAAAAAAGCAAAGTCCAAAGAAGATGAATGCCTGAGGCAAGGCCAAAAGCGGTGGCATTAGGGTTCTCATCCAGTGAGCTCTTCATCCCACCAAGTTATACCTTTCTTTGGGTTAAGAGCTCTCCAAATCATTGTCAAATTCCTTCCTCTACAAGCCATTCTGCTCTCACACTTACAGGCAGAATTCCTATGTAATGTCTAATGAGAACCTGCAGCTATGTTTTAAATACATCTCACCTTACTCTACTTCCAGGAACGTGGTAGGATTCATTATCACTCCACATACAGATGCACTTTCCAGATTTCATTCCTCAGGTTTACAAACATGTTTATTACCAAAGGTAAGCTTTTCTATGCTTCAGTTTTCTAAAACAAAGATGAAGGGCCACATACCTAAATACATTCCATTTATTCCAGAAATAATCACTATTATTTTAATGTCCCTGAACGCTGTCAGGTTTACTACATGTAAAACATTAAGGACTCTTAAAAAAAGTTCCTTGGTTTTTAAAAGTGAGAAAACCAATTATTCAGAATAAGGTGGCTTTTCTGTCAAAGACTCTCAAAGTACTTTCAAACGAGAACCACTATCCTCTTTGCAAATGCATCCTTTTCAGGACGTAAAATAAATAAGTCATGCAAGACCATAAACCAACCAAGGCAGAAACAGAACCCAGAAACATCAGGTCAATGAGCCTTCCTCAGTACTACAAAGATACACTCTTGAATACTCAACAGAAATAATCTGTGCCTTTAAACTTTTCAGGACTGGACTTAAAGTTGAATGAAAGGGGCTGCTAGCAAGGAGAGTGGATGAAATATTTGAAAATAATTTGTAGCCCTAAGCCTAAGACATTTTCCTATCTTCCTTCTTATGTTGACTTTTTAGAATAGGAGGTAAGTAAAGCACTTGTAGTGTGTCCTTCAGCTAAGAACAGCTAGCTGTACTTCAGACAACCAGCAAGGTTTGAAGGCAAAGTTTTATTAAGTAGTCACCTCTGAGCAAGATTTCTAAGAAACACTATCTAGCAAAGTGACTCCAGGAGTCTAGCACTGGCTTTGATGAGAAAAAAAAAAAGTTGCAAGAGCCAGGCAGCACTAACTTTACTAGAAATCAATTACTTTGAATCGAGGCAATTCTCTTTGAATTCTAAAGATTCACACATTCTTGAACATAGGTATCATCTGCCCTAATGAGGACTCTCACACAAGCACACAGACACACACAAATACAAATAAGATAACTGCAGCAAAAAAATACTGTGCCCGGCTTTATAAATCCATGCAATTTACTTGAAATTTTAGTGTTTATACGGGTAAACACTACATTTACACACATCCCCTCCCAGAGATGCTTTATTGTTTAAAGGGAAGGAAATTTAATGACGTTAAACTAATTAGAAACTATGCTTTATTTTATTATAAAAGCTTGCTTTCTTCATCTCTCTTTTGTGCCCGTCTCCCTTGTATCTCTGCAAAAAACATTCTCCCAACCTATACCTATGTGAATCCTAACTAAACTAGAGGACGTTTCCCAAGTCCTATGCCTCCATCCAAGTAATCACAAACTATTCCTGCCAATACTGATCACTCCCTTCTCAAAACAGGAACCATACAAAGAAACACAATGAACTCTTTCTGTTGTCATGTGTATTCACTCCTTCAACTAGCTAAAGAAAGAGTTCCTTGAGTACAAAAAACCTCACTCCATACTTAACTTAGTTGTCCCCTTTGTGCCTGGACACTGGGTTATGCTTTCCAAAAATAACCTCAGTTAAGTGTCTGTATCTTGGAAGGGAAGTGTATTAAGCATTTTTTAAAATCCTTCGCCAAATATCAACTGTTATAAAGCTTACTAAAATGAGATTTTTACCATCAATTATTTTGTAAGTATTGGTTTCATTTACTCTAAGGGCACGTGCTTTGGAGAGGTAGCCAGGTCAGAGTCCCAGCTCCATCACTTTCTAGATGTGTGACCCTGAGCAAAATTTTTCTTTATCTGGATAACAGAACCAGCCTGAGAGAGTTATTGATGAGATAATGCATGCAAACCTCTTAGCATCTGCCTAATAGATGGTCAACAAATGGTAGCTATTATTATTACTTTGTGAATAATAAGGAAAGAAGAGTGACACTGCATTACTGTTGGAATGTACTTTGTTTAGTTATTTACATATGCCAACACCTAGGTCTGACGAATTACATACAAACATCAAAAAACGACATCCCTAACAAAAATAAGGAGGTGAGGTCTGGAGACCTTGTGGGGAAGGGATATTTTTGGAAGAAGAAAATGATTTTTTAAATATTTTTGTTGTTAATTTAAATAAAATTCACTTTCTGTTCACTCTTCTTCAATTAGAGTTAAGTCTTTAAAGATTATGAAGTGTTGCTTATAAAACAGTAACAGGGCATTATTTTTATTCTGTGTAACTAATTTTAAAAGACTGGGCTTAGATTTTTGGTAGAGTGGACCAGGTTAGAACACAGGAGTGCGGAAGCAGATAAATGTGGTTTACCCATCTATAATTAATACGACACATCTGTTAACTTTCTGTTCAAACTGTGCTCCAGAAATTTAGTGAGAAAATCGTTTACTCAATAACCAGATAGGGTTTATTGATGTGCACTGTTTCATTAATATTAGGCAGGTACAGGAAACATAAGAACACCTACCAATCTGCTCTTCAAGCTCTAGAGGAAACACAAAAACAGGCCAAAACCCCATGAACCCAAGATGATAGGACACTCAACTCTGACCACAAGATGATTCAGAAAAGTTGGAAACAAAATCTTATAACCAAGGAAGCAAGAATCTTAGGATCAAAACACAAAGACTTTAACTAATGCCCAGCCACAATGGTAGTCAATGAATATTTGTTATAAATCAGGAAATTATCTTAATTTTGAGTCCTCGGAACCTAGCACAGTGCCTGGATCAAAGAATATTGGCTAAATCAAAGAACAAATGTATTTAATGAATAGTATAAAAGAGAATCCAGAATATAGCTATTCTCCCTGCTTTAAAACATTAAAATAGATATGGGGGCTTTTAAATATTAGATATACAAAATATAAAACAGAAGAAAAAACCTAAGGCTACTCTCCAGAACAAAAAAAATCACAAGCAAATGCCCCCAGTTTGTGAACCTGTGACATCTTTAGCAATCAATTCAACCTGTATGTTCTACCTATCACCAATACACTCTTACTGTCAACATCTAGAAGCACCAGAAATCTGCTATACTTGATTTATATTCCTCTTTCTTTTAGAATTATGGCAATCTTCGCTATCAATATAATGGATGGTAAATTTTGTTTTTGCACATTTTAAACATTACAAACAAACCAAAATGCTTGTTTCTAAATTCTATCTGTGTAAGGGATGACTGGCTCAGGCCTCAACCTTCTGGAATTATTTCACCAGAAATCTAACAATTCCCTCTTCACAATGGAGCTCTAAACAACTTCCTCAAAAATAACACTGCTCTAAAAATAGGTTATCAACATATTCTGACTAGCAGCCAATCTAAAACTTCCTTCCACTGCAAAAGAACCTAACAACTGAAAAATGAGCCAAAGGTAAGGACATTTTATGCATATAAAACTATTTTGTAAAATTTTAACACCTCAATTTACAACTGACTGGTTAAGATAGTATTAATTTGTGCTCACATTTTGATTTTGTTTTATTTTTAAGACATTAGGCTAAAGTTAACATTCTTCTTATAATGAGATTGTTTTGGCAAAATTCTGCAATATCCCACTCCTATCATGAGGATGGCAACAAGGAAAAGCAAGCACATACTTCTGGAGACTAGATTCGGACACATTTGATGAAAGACAGCTCCAACCTTCCCTTAAAAACAGGCCCACTTTTCTGACACACCAATTCACTTACCTCTCCCATCGCTCTTCCCTCCAGAGCAAGTGCTTGAAAATCGTGATTCAGTTCATCCATAGAACGTACCTATTGTTTAGAATAGAGGAGGGAAAAGTTCCAAGTTAGCATCTTGAATTTTACATACACATTAAACACAACTGAAAAGCTTTTCTATGTTTACTTTCAGATATTGACAATAACAATAATCAAGTGACTGAGATTAAACATTCACTTACCTTTAACCATCAGCGTTCAGCAATGACCCCTGCTTTCTCCCCTCCCATTCCCTTTTGTTTTCAAACATGAAAAACAAATAATCCAGAAAAAGAAAAAGCAAATTCCATCACACAAGAATTACGGTAGGGACTTCCCTGGTGATCCAGAGGTTAAGAATCCACCCTCCAATACAGGGGATGCGGGTTCGATCTCTGGTTGGGGAACTAAGATCCCACATGCCATGGGGCAACTAAGCCTGCGCGCTCTAGAGCCCGCGTGCCACAACTAGAGAGCCCACGTGCTGCCACTACTGAGCCTGCATGCCGCAACGAAGACCCAACGCAGCCAAATAAATAAATAAATAGATAGATAAATAAATAAATAAGGAAGCAGAGTCTTTCAAAAAGAGAGAGAGAGAATTACGGTAGCTGTATTTCATACATTTTGACTTAATAAGTAAAGATCAACATGTTGAAGAGCAATGATGTATGTAGATGACTATGTGACCTAAACCTTGCTACTGACTCAAAGACCACAGTCCTTATGAAAACTGACTCAAAGACCACAGTCCTTGTGAAAACAGTTAAGTACAAATTAGGGGACTCATTTGATCCAAGCCAGTATTTCTTTGATAAACCTCAGGGAAAGGCGCTACAAACTATATAACGGAGTGCCCTCAACATTTCTCCATATTGGAATATCTCTGGGGGCTCCTAGAATCTGAAAACCAGGAGAAATAAAAAATAGCACATATCACAAGGATCTCTTCAAACTTTACTTATCATTAAATGTACTACCCACATCATAACAATCTTTCTAGACTTCAATTAACTCATCTCCAAGATCATTACTACAAGGTAATATTTAAGAGCAAGAATGAAGTGTGGAATAGATTATGCAAAACAGTCATAATTCAAAAACCCTTTACTGTCCAACAGTCTACTAGTCCTCTCAGTTATGAGCAACAAGCCACCTTTGCTGCCTGAGGCTAGAGTAACGTCCCTTGTTTATTAAAGAGGAAGGCTATTCTTTTTTTTTTTTTAACACCTTTATTAGAGTATAATGGCCTTACAATGGTGTGTTAGTTTCTGCTTTATAACAAAGTGAATCAGTTATACATATACATATATATCCCCATATCTCCTCCCTCTTGCATCTCCCTCCCACACTCCCTATCCCACCCCTCTAGGTGGTCACAAAGCACAGAGCTGATCTCCCTGTGGTATGCGGCTGTTTCCCACTAGCTATCTATTTTACATTTGGTAGTGTATATATGTCCATGCTACTCTCTCACTTCATCCCAGCTTACCCTTCCCCCTCCCTGTGTCCTCAAGTCCATTCTCTACGTCTGCGTCTTTATTCCTGTCCTGCCCCTAGCTGCTTCAGAACCATTTTTCTTCCTTTAGATTCCATATATATGTGTTAGCATACGGTATTTGTTTTTCTCTTTCTGACTTACTTCACTCTGTATGACAGACTCTAGGTCCATCCACCTCACTACAAATAACTCAATTTCGTTTCTTTTTATGGCTGAGTAATATAAAGAGGAAAGCTATTCTGCCTACCTGAGGAACACTGCTGATTGCCTGAAGCAGGACTTTCTCAAACCCCCTCATCCAATCATCACTACCTCCAAATGTATGTGAACAATTTCTAGGAGTGGGTAAATGCAAAGAGAGTCAAACAACAGACAGGCAGGGAGAGGGTAGAGTATGGAGCACAAACCTGAATACAGTTGGGGGAACCGATTTAAGGATTTTATTAACATGCTGACTGAATACCACCCCAATAATCTTAATTTGACTGAACTGTCACCACATAAAAACAGTCACATTGTTTTGTTTTGGTTTTTTTTTTTTTTTTTTTTTGGCTGTGTTGGGGTCTTCTTTGCTGTGCATGGGCTTTCCCTAGTTATGGCGAGTGGAGGCTACTCTTCGTTGCAGCGCGGGCTTCTCATTGCAGTGGCTTCTCTTTTTGCAGACCACGGGCTCTAGGCGCACAGGCTCAGTAGTTGTGGCGCGCGGGCTCTAGAGCACAGGCTCAGTAGCTGTGGCGCTCAGGCTTAGTTGCTCCGCGGCATGTGGGATCTTCCTGGACCAGGGTTCGAATCTGTGCGGATTCATAATCACTGCACCACCAGGGAAGACCCGGTCGCATTGTTTTAAATTACACATTTTCAAAACCCAGAGCTGAGACTATGCTACAAATGATACACTGTGTCACTAAGATGTAACAGTTTTGGGATGCTTGACAAAAATGTAAATTTATAAAATTCAAAATGACACTAAATTTAAGCCATATGAGAACAAAGAGACATAGAGATAAGGCTTGTTATTGTGGTAAAACAGCTTCAAAGGGCCTTGAAACAGAAGCCAGGCTCACAGTACAAGGCGTTTACATTATTTCAGTAAGCACACTGAATAAGCTCCTAAACTACAGGTGCTAAAAATAAGGAGGGGGGAGGGGAGATGAGGACAGCATCTTAGCTAAATTCTACAAACGTCAGATAAAATCATTTTGAACCTTCAGGCCAGAGTTAACGTTTACAAAGCATGTAAATTAAACACATAAAGTTCTACATCTAGCTTTTTCTGTGGAATCTAAACATGCATTTAACTAGATGCTAGGCGTTTCTTGAAAATCCAAAAACCTACAAATAGTTTTAACCAAGAATGTTGGAATTTTATTTATATTTCCCAAGAAAAAAGTAGGAGTGGCTACAAAAATGAAAAAAAGTAGAAATGGTAAGGGGAAGGCAGAGAACATGCAATATGCCTATTTATGTAATCATTACAACAATCTCACAGTAATTATTCCCATTTAAGAGATTAGAACTGAGCCTCACAGAAATGCCTTCCCCAACCACTGCTGAGTAGGGAAGAGTGTTTAGATGGCATTTCCAGGATCTAAATCCAGATGTTCCAATTCAAAGTGCAATGTCCTTTCTATGCTATCAAGCTGCCTCCAGGGCAGCCACAGGAAGTTTCCACCCCCAGACAGAAGAACTGCCTTCACAGCTTTTGCCATGGGCTTTGATGAGTCTGCTCTCTTGGTCTTCTCGCCTTTGCTTTCCACTGTCTCCTCCCCCTACCTTCAAAATTTGCCCGTCCTTCCCTCACAGCAATTTCCATCCCTTCTATACTGCCTTCCCACCCGCCCATCATTCTCTCTCCTACCATGTTTTATCTGCTGGCTCGCTCACGCTCTCAGGTCTCCTCTCCCTCTCTTTAGCTCTCTGTTCACCTCCTCCAGCTCTCCCTCTTCCAGGGTGTCTCTCTCTGCCTCACATACAAGGTGAACCACTACTCCTCCTACCTCCTGTAGACGAGAATGGAGCCTTTGCTAGTACAGAAACTCCATTTTAAACCATTTACCCACAGTTGAGTAGACAAAATAAACCAAGTCACTCTCACAAAAGTGTTTTTAACTAGTCAGGAACTTATTGTTTATAATGGGAGCTATACCTGGTATGGTCATCAACACCAGGCAGACTCTCAACAAAATTCTTCCTAGGAAACAAAATTAATGATCAAAAGAAGACGCTCAGGAATCAAGAAAAATCAAATGATGAAAACAGACGACTGTAAGAAACTTCTTGGGCAGGTAACAAAGAAACCTCTTCTATCATAAAGGAGAAAAGCTGGCTGTAAATTATAATCAAAGAAAATGCTCCCATCAGGACAGAACTATCTTTTCAAGTTCTTGTACTCTACACCTCCCCCCCTTTCTCTAGCATTCAATTTGAGTGAAGGGTTAATGTTAATTTCTAGTATGACTTACTAATTCCATCTTTACTTTAGCTAAATGTCTGTAATACTTCCTTCCTTCCACTAAATAATCTTATCGCCTCTGGTTTCACAAAACTATTTCCTATTTTTCTCTGTGGGCTACTTGCCAGTTGCCCATCTCACACCCATCCAGGACTTTCTCTACTGAGGCCCCACCCCATAAAAGCATCTTTTACTCCCTTTACTAAAGAGGCAAAGTGAGAAAACCACGTTAGTGTCTGACCTACCTCATATTTCCTCACTTCATCCCACCCAAGAATATCATCTGTACAAATGACCTAGCTTCTGAGTTTCCTTTCCATTTCCCAGATACCAGAAAACTTTCTTTTGTAAGCCTCAACAACTGTCTTCTTCTTCTAACATGGATCTTGTCCTAACTAGAATCATAATTTTGCAAATTAAGTTGGTGTTTTACCACAGGAAGTTATAAAATCAAAACAGATAAACCCGGAACTATACATCACATTTGAAAAATGAAAAATTAAGCAAAAGCATCACTTTACAAGTCTTTAAGAATTATATTCTAAAGTGCACTCCTTGAGAAGTCCTACTTACCATACCCAACATCCCATACTTATCAGAATCAATGAATGATACACACTTCACTATTTCCATCTGTAAAACTGAGATAACACTGGCTACTTTATACGTTTGCTATGAAGATTAAATGAGGGACTTCCCTGGTGGCACAGTAAGTAAGAATCCGCCTGCCAATGCAGGGGACACGGGCTCGAGCCCTGGTCCAGGAAGATCCCACATGCCATGGAGCAACTAAGCCGGTGCACCGCAACTACTGAGCCTGCGCTCTAGAGCCCGTGAGCCACAACTACTGAAGCCCACGTGCCTAGGCCCATGCTCCGCAACAAGAGAAGCCACCGCAACGAGAACCCCGCGCACCACAACGAAGAGTAGCCCCCACTCACCGCAACTAGAGAAAGCCCGCGTGCAGCAACGAGGACCCAATGCAGCCATAAATAAATTCATTAAAAAATATATTAAATGAGACATGTCCAATACCTAGTAGGCATTTATTCAACTATATCCACCTCACAGGTTATTCTCTTTAATACTGAAATGTCCCCATACATCCATCTCTTCTTTCCCTATCCTCAGTTAGCAAAGGGTAGGTTTTGGTCATTCCGGGGAGGTGAGCCTCTCTCTCTATAGGTCAGCGTTTTCATAATCAATATTAGAAGTACCTAGATCACACAAACGTCTAATTTACTTTCTAAAACTTAGCATTTCAAAGTACAACCATTTTTCTCTCTTCTCAATTCCCAGCTAATCCTCAATTCAGAGAAACTTCCATTCTAATCCATTCAGAAACTTCCAACATATAAAAATAAAAATCATCACTAGTTCAAGCTCATGTTTTTTCCGTTCTCATAAAAAAAAAAAAAAAAACTCAATAAAGTCACCTTCTCAAATTCCTTCATTCCCTAATTTCCATACCACTATGGTCTCCTGGTTCTCCTCCTACTTCTCTATTTAGATTTTTGTCTCCCTTTTGGCCAGCCAACATTGCAGTCAAGGAAAAAAAAAAAAAACACTGAAACTCAGACTTGGGTATAAAGGAATCCAAATTTAAGAAGTTAATGATCCAAATATGTAACAAATTACATTTATCAGATTTTCAAGCAGATATATATTACTGAACATTAAATCTCAAAGAACAAAGCGGTTACCATGGTGGTCCATGCAGTCCAATATAAAAGACCTAAAAAAGAAGCAACTTTTGAGAGCATTCTGGCTCAGTTCTTGGCCTTACTTTACTAGCATTCCTGTCCTTGGATTGCTGTCCCTTAACTGCTCAGGGTGTCTTTACAATGAATGTCCCTTCACTTGAGCTAGTTTGGCCAGTTCTCTGTTGATTGTATACAAGAACCAAACTCAAACACAATAGGTACCACTAAGTTGGTATTTATGAAATCACACTGGAAGTCTATATTTTAAAACAGTAATCAGAGCTATGTAGTGCACTTGGAAAAATAAAGTTCAACAAATCAACACTTTTTTGAATATTTTCTAACAGACATATTTCAAGACACCTGCCTAGAAAGGACAACATTGTGATTCCCACCACCTCTGGACACAAACAATTATAACAAAAGTATTCTCCTGAATGGCCAAACCCCTAGTACCTGAAGAGAAATGATAAACTGACCTAATCAGATACCTCTCCTTAGCATTCAGGCCAGATAGCAATGGAGAGATAAAGTGAAATTCCCTAAAGACTTGGCAGTTGTAGCTGTCATTTTGGGTCAAGTATAACCTGGTGAATAAGCAGTAGATGGTCAACACAAAGAAGAGAAAGAATGTGCTGAAAAAAATCAGAGACAAGAGACTACGGAACCCCTATGGAAACAGAAAAGCCTCCTAGTGCCCAGGAGGCCCACGTATATATTTCCTGCTCTGGGGTTCAGAGAGAATCCCTGGTGTTCCTTCATTTAATGCCCTGAATTTTTGCTAAGTAGAAAAGACTTCTATACCTTGAGACTAAAACTGCCTTTACTAAAATATTTATTTCCTCAACCACTGAATCTCAGTTATCAAGCACTTTTCTCCTCCACACCTTTGTTCCCCTGGAGGATTTTTTGCAAAGGCAAGCCTAGATCATGATGGCTCCATTTCACTAACATAGATCCAGAACAATACAAGCAGAAGAGGTGGTGCCAAGAACCATTACAGGAAGGAGATACCAGAGAGAAAAAGCCAGCAAATGCAGGAGAAACTTGAGCAATGAGAAGAAGAAATGAAATACGAGGATTAACCTAATCTGAATTTAATCATCAAGGGAAAAACATTTAATAAGTCTGTTCTACACCATCTTCTGCTTTCTTGTATCTGTATTATAAATAACAACAACAAATATTTACTGAGACTTACTTTGTGCCAGGTCCTGTCCTATAAAAATATTTATATGCTGTATGATCTCTTTAATATTCGTAACAATTTGAAAATGCAGGTACTCTTATCCCCATTTTGTGAGAAAAGCAAAAAGTTATCACATTCCTCTAATAAAATATAAATAAATAAACATTTTTCTTGATTACTGGGAAAAAACAAAAACAAAAGACTACTCTTTAAGCTTAGGAGTAGGCAAACCCTACTACGTGATCTTATTTATTCATTGTTAATAGCAACACCAAATACCAGCATTTGCTGAGTTTTCAAGGCACTGTACTGCAAAATAGACATTATTCCATTTTATAGATGAGGACCAAGGTTCAGAGGCATGATCTGTCTAAAGTCATATAGCAGATAAAGATCAGAAGTGGAATTTAAATTCAGCTCTCTATCCCCTTTACTAGCGCTTCTTTCTGTTCTCATCAAAGACAAGCACAAAGGCTCCAGGACACCTGGCTTAAACAGCTGTTGTTCTGGAAACTGATTACTACACTGTTTTTTTTTCCTAATTCTATTTATTTATTCATTTATTTTATTTTTGGTTGCGTTGGGTCTTCGCCACTGCGCGTGGGTTCTCTCCAGTTGTGGCGAGCGGAGGCCACTCCTCGCCGTGGTGAGTGGGCTTCCCATCGCGGTGGCCTCTCCCGTTGCGGAGCACGGGCTCCAGGGGCACCGGCTTCAGCAGTTGCGGCTCGCGGGCTCTAGAGCACAGGCTCAGCTGCCCCGCGGCACGTGGGATCCTCCCGGACCAGGGCCCGAACCCGCGTCCCCCGCATTGGCAGGCGGACTCTTAACCACTGTGCCACCAGGGGAGCCCTACACTATTTTTATACAGGAGGAAAATGAAGTCACCACAGCAGCCAGGATTAGGCTGAACTTCCATTTTTTTATTATTATTTATCATTAAAAACTGCTACTACCTTGGACTTCCCTGGTGACGCAGTGGTTAGGAATCCGCCTGCCAATGCAGGGTACACGGGTTCAAGCCCTGGTCTGGGAAGATCCCACATGCCATGGAGCAACTAAGCCCGTGCGCCACAACTACTGAGCCTGTGCTCTAGAGCCCGCTAGCCACAACTGCTGAGCCCGTGTGCCACAACTACTGAAGCCCGCGTGCCTGGAGACCGTGCTCTGCAACAAGAGAAGCCACTGCAATAAGAAGTCCGGGCACCACAACGAAGAGAAGCCCCTGCTCGCCGCAACTACAGAAAGCCTGTGAGCAGCAATTAAGACCCAACGCAGCCAAAAGTAAATAAATTTATTAAAAAAAAAAAACAAAACTGCTACTACCTTTGGCAATTAAATACCATTAAAGTTCCAGATTATATAATGTGTTGATGGCATTCAGCTAGGATAGTTAACAGACCCAAGTGATAAACTGTAAGTTATCAAAACTGATTTGCTACCATACTACCATAATATATACACCTCATGGAAATGTCAGCACTTCCTAAACATAAAAGAAAACAATTTATAAAGTAAAAAGAATGAATAATATTTTTAGAAGCAGTTAATAAAGCCTATGATACTAGTGACCTTTAACTACAAAAACCTCACAATTGCCGGTTCGGACGGTCTTCATCTTAATTTCACCAATCATGATCAAGCTGAAATCAGTAAGGAGAGCAAGGCCATTTTAACTGGAGACAGAAACTGTCTAATTGATACGGAAGAACCTAATAAGTGTAAAACTTAAGATAATGATAAATCTTATCTCCACTTGTCTGGAAACTACTACCTGTAGCAATCTGTCTGAATGGTATACTCCTGACTTCCAAAAAAACAAATTCCAAAAGCATGAAAGAGACTCCTACACAACTACTATTATAGATCACACTTACAACAAAAAATGGTTATTTGCAAATAGAGAATACATCAAGGGTCTTCATTAGCAGTAAAAGCTTCATTCTGAAATACCAATCTCAAAAGATGACATATGGAAAAAGCAAAAAAACTAAATCAAGAATGTTCACCAGAAGTTCTTAAATCGAGTTGTGGCAAATGCGTAAGTATCAGGCTCTTTTCAAACAATGAAACTAAATTTAATATATTTGCCATCATTGGAATCTTACCAGCAGAGTGTAAGAATCTATGTAAATAATGTGAAAATAACAAATATTCGTCCACAAAAAAGACACAGAATTCACTTTTCCGAACTTTTGCTAATATTAAATTTTTTGAGATTCACTTTGTCATCCCTGTGCTCACTAATGGACAGGTAATAGTAGGCATGAAAGGCTTGTAATAATTTTTACCATAAGAATAGTCTGTGAAAGAAAACAAATTATGGGCCTCCACAGCCATTGATATAAATGTTCTACAAATTGTAAGACAGTTCATATTTTTTAACAGATGTACAACTTAGACCACCAGTGAAAACAACAATTGTGAAAAGTAAGTGGAAGAACTATCAACTACAAGGCATGCCTACAGTGGTAGTCTCTGCGGATTGATTGGGGGTGAGAGGGGGACTATTTATATAAAGACTGCTTCTCTAGTTAATCTGTTCTCCCTTTTCGACAGAGGAGGAGTGGAGAAATTTACAATGAAGTTCAAAGACCATGATACAGGTGTCTTACTGCCTTCTCAACCACTGAAATAACATCTACTAAGTAGCAAAACTGCACTTTAGCAATAGTGCCATGGCAGTTTGTCTTATCTCCCTAAAAGTAAACCCCACAGTATTAAAAACATGACAGGCATTACATACAAATATTTGTAATGTGAGAAATTACCCTCAGTCCCAGGAGTGACAAAATAGCAGAAACAGGACTTCCACAGCCAGCTTCTTTAAAATGATTCTTATCTTGCTTAAAAGAAGACACTGTCATGCTTTTTCGAGCTTTTCAAGAAAGAAATTTGACAATATGTATCAAGTTTTATAAACGTTCATGCCTTTTGATCCAGTAATTCTACTTCTAGGAATTCAGCCTAAGCAAATAACCAGAAATATGGGCAAAGATTTGTTATTGAAGATCTTCATCATGGCACTGTGATGTGAAAAGTGGTTTCAGGGACTTCCCTGGTGGTCCAGTGGTTAAGATGCTGCACTTCCAATGCAGGGGGCGCAGGTTTGAACCCTGGTTGGGGAACTAAGATCCCACATGCCACATGGCCAAAAAAATAAGAAAAAAATAGCAAAATATTTTTTAAAAGTGCACAATAAGCACCTTTGCTTATAAAGCTTATTCTTTTAGTTGATTAAGATGTTTCTAGAAGAGGATTATTGGTTTGAAAGGTAATAATATACTAAAGACTTCATAAATGTTAAATTTATTTTCAGAAGCTTCTTTCTGATTTTCATTGGCATTATAGAAAACGTAGAAACTACTGATGAAGTTTTAGGTTAACATTTGAGTATATTACCTTCCAGTCTTATTTTGTGTATGTCTCTATATGGAAATATATACATATCATTTTATGTATGTAGATTTGTGGCCTATTATAGAATCCTTACACATAAACGTATTCTCTAAGACTTTAAAAAATGTTTTAAGTAGCTACATAAAATTCTGTAAATGAATATATGCTGTATTTAATAATTCCTGCTGTATTTAAACTTTTTCAAACCACTTTTTTAAAATAAATTTTTATTTTACTTTATTTATTTATTTATTTACTTGGCTGCATCGCGTCTTAGTTGTGGCATGCGGGATCTTCGTTGAGGCATGCAGGATTTTTTTGTTGCGGTGCACGGGCTCTTCGTTGTGGCGCACGGGCTTCTCTCTAATTGTGGAGTGCGTGTTTTCTCTTCTCTAGTTGTGGTGCGCAGGCTCCAGGGTGTTTGGGCTCAGTAGTTGTGGCTCGCGGGCTTAGCTGCCCTTCGGCATGTGGGATCTTAGTTCCCCGACCACGGATCGAATTCGCATCCCCTGTATTGGAAGGAAGATTCTTAACCAGTTTAATCCCTGGCTGGGGAACTAAGATCCTGCAAGCTGCCATGCGCGGCCAAAAAAAAAAAACAACAAGGAACGAAGTACTGATACATGCTACAATGTGCATGAACCTTAAAAACATGCTAAGTGAAAGAAGCCAGACACAAAAGGCCACATATTATATGATTCCATTTATATGAAATATGCAAAACAAACAAATGTAGAGAGACAAGAATAGGTTTTTGTTTGCCAGGGACTTAGGAAAGGGGGAAACTCACAATGACTACTAATGAGTACAGGGTTTCTTTTGGGAGTGCTAAAAATGTTCTAGTGTTAGAAAGCATGATGGTTGCATAGCACTATAAAAACACTAAACCAAATTGTAAACTTAAGGGTGAACTTTATGGTATGTGAATAATATCTTAATAAAGCTGTTTTTTAAAACTAGGAGGGGCTTCCCTGGTGGCACAGTGGCTAAGAATGCCTGCCAATGTAAGGGACACAGGTTTGAGCCCTGCTCCGGGAAGATCCCACATGCCGCGGAGCAACTAAGCCCGTGCACCTCAACTACTGAGCCTGCGCTCTAGAGCCCACCAGCCACAACTACTGAGCCCACGTGCTGCATCTACTGAAGCCCGTGCTCTAGAGCCCGTGCTTAGCAACAAGAGAAGCCCGCGCACCACAACGAAGAGTAGCCCCCATTCCCCGCAACTAGAGAAAGCCTGCATGCAGCAACGAAGACCAAACACAGCCAATAAATAAATAAAAATAAATAAATTTTAAAAAATAAAAATAAAATAAAATCTTTTTAAATAAATAAAAATAGGAGATGGCAAACACTTTCTGTAACATGTCAAATAACAAATAATACAGGCTGGGACTTCCCTGGTGGTCCAGTGGTTAAGAATCCACCTTCCAATGTAGGGGACGCATGTTCGATCCCTGGTCGGGGAACTAAGTTCCCACATGCCATGGGGCAACTCAACCCGTGCCACAACTACTGAGCTCATGCACCACAACTAGAGAGCCTGCATGCTACAACGAAAGATCCTGCATGCTGCAATGAATATTCTGTGTGCCGCAATTAAGACCCGATGCAGCCAAATAAATAAATAAATATTTTTAAATAAATAAATAATACAGGCTTTGCGGGCTACACAGGGTCTTTGTCATGTATTCTTTGTTTTTATTTTCAACTACACATTTAAAAATGTAAAAACCATTCTTAGCTCAAGAGCCATACATAAACAGGCAGCAAGCTAGATTTGGCAGGGAGGCCATAGTTTGCCAAACCTGTTTTAAAAATAAGCCATTCCTAAAATGTTTACAAGTGAATGTGCGCTAAGTTAACGCTGATCCAAAAACTAAGCAAAGATCTCTTATCAAACTTATAAATGGAGCTTCCACAAATGTTACTGGATAAACGGAACACAGGGAAACATATCAAACAGAATTTAGTACTTTTATTAATAGTTAAGATCACATATTGGGTTGGCCAAAAGGTTCATTCGGTTTTTCCGTAAGATGGCTCTAGTAGCACTTAGTTGTCTTTAACTTCATTCGAAACAATTTTGTTAGATTGTAAGTGACAGCTGTCATATCAGCGTGCAATTAAGAAAAGACTTATCAAAATTGGTGAATTTTTGTGTAGCCATATTCATACTGAAGATGGAAGAAAAAAGCAACATTTTCAGCATACTATCCTTTGTTATTTCAAGAAAGGTAAAAACGCAACTGAAACGCAAAAAAAGATCATGTAGTGTATGGAGAAGGTGCTGTGACTGATCGAAAGTGTCAAAAGTGGTTTGCGGGATTTCCCTAGTGGTCCAGTGGTTAAGAATCCGCCTTCCAATGCAGGGGACTCGGGTTCGATCCCTGGTCGGGGAACTAAGATCCCACATGCCGCGGGGCAACTAAGCCCGAGAACCACGACTACTGAGCCCGCAAGCGACAACTACCGAGCCCGTGCGCTCTGAAGCCCGCACGCACCTCAATGAAAGATCCCACATGCTGCAACAAAGATCCTGCATGCTGCAACTAAGACCCAACACAGCCAAATAAATTTTTTTTTTAAAGTGGTTTGAGGGGCTTCCCTGGTGGTGCAGTGGTTAAGAATCCACCTGCCAATGCAGGGAACACAGGTTCAAGCCCTGGTCCAGGAAGATCCCACATGCCGCGGAGCACCTAAGCCCAGGCGCCACAACTACTGAGCCTGTGCTCTAGAGCCCGCGAGCCACAACTACTGCGCCCGCGGGCCACAACTACTGAAACCCGTGCGCCCAGAGCCCGTGCTCTGCAACAAGAGAAGCCACTGCAATGAGAAGCCCACGCACCTCAACTAAGAGTAACTCCCACTCGCCACAACTAGAGAAAGCCTGCACGCAGCAACGAAGACCCAACGCAGCCAAAATTTGATTAATTAATTAATTAATTTTTTAAAAGTGGTTTGCAAAGTTTTGTGCTGGAGATTTCTTGCTGGACGATGCTCCACAGTCGGGTAGACCAGTTGAAGTTGACAGCGATCAAATCGAGACATTAACTGAGAACGATCAACGTTATACCACTCGGGAAATAGCCGACATACTCAAGATACCCAAATCAAGCGTTGAAAATCATGTGCACCACCTTGGTTATGTGAATCGCTTTGATCTTTGGGTTCCACATAAGTTAAACGAAAGAAACCTTCTTGACCATATTTCCGCATGCAATTCTCTACTGAAACATAACGAAGACATTCTGTTTTTAAAACAAATTGTGACAGGCAATGAAAAGTGGATACTGTACAATAATGTGGAATGGAAGAGATCGCAGGGCAAGCAAAATGAACCACCACCAACCACACCAAAGACCGGTCTTCATCCAAAGACAGTGATGGTGTGCATATGGTGGGATTGGAAGCGAGTCCTCTATTATGAGCTCCTTCCAGAAAACCAAACGATTAATTCCAACAAGTACTGCTCCCAATTAGACCAACTGAAAGTAGCACTCGATGAAAAGCATCCAGAATTAGTCAACGGAAAACGCATAATCTTCCATCAGGATAACGCAAGACCGCATGTTTCTTTGATGACCAGGCAAAAACTGTTACAGCTTGGCTGGGAAGTTCTGATTCATCTGCTGTATTCACCAGACATTTCACCTCTGGATTTCCATTTATTTAGGTCTTTACAAAATCCTCTTAATGGAAAAAATTTCAATTCCCTGGAAGACTGTGAAAGGCACCTGGAACAGTTCTTTGCTCAAAAAGATAAAAAGTTGTGGGAAGATGGAATTATGAAGTTGCCTGGAAAATGGCAGAAGGTAGTGGAACAAAAGGGTGAATACGTTGTTCAATAAAGTTCTTGGTGAAAATGAAAAATGTGTCTTTCATTTCTACTTAAAAGCCGAAGGCACTTTTTGGCCAACCCAATAAAACTAAGACAAGAATTAAAAACCATATTAAAAAATAAAGATAGCTGCTCACATGAGAAGATGTTGAACACCATTAGCCATCAGGGAAACACAGATTAAGACCACAATGAGATATCATTACATATGTATCAGAATGGCTAAAATAAAAAACAGTAATACCACGAAATGCCGTTGAGCGCACAGAAAAATTGTATTATTCAAACATTACTCGTCCAGAAAACAACTCGGCAGTTTCTTTAGAAACTAGACATGCAACTACCATTATTACCTAGCAATTGGACTCCTGGGCTTTTATCTGACGTTCACACAAAAACCTGCACATGAATGTTCACAGCAGCTTCATTTATAATAACTAAAAACTGGAATCAGCCCAGATGTCCTTCAACAGGTTAAACAAACTATGGTGCTTCTGCACCATGCACACTACGCAGCAATAAAAAGGAATGGCCTACCACAGGCAACAACTTGGATGAGACTCCAGAAAAGTATGCACAGCAAAAAAGGCCAGTCCCCACCAAAGGCTATATGTATGGTATGACTCCATTTATATGACTTTTTTGAAATGACAAAATTGTAGAAATGCAGAATAGGACAGATTAGTGGTTGGGGGGGGGGGAGGCCCCCCCCAACCCCTGCAAAGGGAAAGGGGGTGTGTAAAAAGGGCTACTCAAGGGTCCCTTGTTGTTTTGGAACTATTCAGCACTTTGTGGTGGTAAGTATATGAACCTATACAGATGGTAAAATTATATTGAACTTCATACACATACACACACACACACAAACAGACCCAAATGAGTACAAGTAAAACTGGAGAGATGTGAATAGGACTGGATAGATTTTAACAACATCAATAACCTAGCTGTGATGCTATACTACACAATGTTACCTGCAAAGGTAATACTGTAAAATGGGGAAATAGAGGAAAGTATACAAAGGATCTCTCTGTATTATTTCTTACAACTGCAGGAATCAACAAATAACTAAGTCAAAATTTTAATTTAAAGAAAGATGACTGCTATGAAGAAACAATGAAGATATAACTTAAAATGATGGTTCCCAAGCACGAAAACTAAAATAATCAAATATATAACCAAAGGAACCTTTCTCAAGCTACAAAACTACGCAGCTCTCACCCACATAGCACACAAAAATCACATCCTGACCAAACTACCCTAAATTTGGAGAATTCTAAAAAAATAGAACTTACCCTTGGTTCTCTAAAACACTACCCGCCAAAGACAATAAAATGAGATCTACCGTCAATGGCCCAAAGATTTTTATGTCCTGACACAATTGTCTTTCATTTATAAAGGCTATAAGAACACAATATACAAAAGAAGTAATAAAATATGCCACTCACACGTCACCTTTCAAGCAATGACTGTATCAAGCACTCCAGCCAACCAAGAGAATTAAAATTAAGCACACAAAATGGATAAACTGTCATACAACTATTTAATGGGATACTACTAATTAAAAGGATCCATTTATTGTTATATATAACATGGATTCTCAAATGTAGTATGCTAAGTGAAAGAAACCAGATTCAAAAGCTACATACACTTACAGTACATATATGACATTTTGGAAAAGGCAAAACTATAGGGACAAAAAACGGATTAGTGGTTACCAGTTGCTGGGAATGGAGGTAAGAGCTGACTATGAAAGGGCTCCAGAGAATCTGGGGAAGCGTGAAAACTTTTGTATCTCGGCATCCGATGGCAGGGTCTGGGGAAGGGGCGGCAGGTACCATGTCGGGCCGCAAAGGTGGCAAGAAGAAGCCCCTGAAGCAGCCCAAGAAGCAAGCCAAGGAGATGGACAAGAAGACAAGGCATTCAAGCAGAAACAGAAGGAGGAGCAAGCGAAGGCCGCTGGAAAGGCCTCCTGGCCACAGGTGGAATTAAGAAGTCTGGCAAAAAGTAATGTTCCTTGTGCCTGAGGCAATGATGATCCTTAATTCCATTCCTGTTTAAACATCTGGATTAAACATCTGGATTCCCTGCCATCACATCTTTGCCACCTACAGCTAGAATCAAGTGTTGTCTTGGAATCCATTGTACATTTAAGAATAAACTTTCGTAAAAAAAAAAAAAAAAAAACTTTTATATCTCGACTGTGGTGATTACAAGAATATACGCATTTGTCAAAATCTACAGAAGTGTATGCTAAAATAATAGTGAATTTCACTGTATGCAAAATTATATCTTAAAAATGAGGGAAAAAATTACACAAGAGGTAGAATAGCACTATAAAGACTAACAGTATTATTCCCATTCTAAGAACAGAAGTGAAGAAAATAATCTAAACTACAAGTATTGATAAACAAAAATGTTCATTACAACACCACCAACATTAGTAAAAATTAGAAACCTAAATGATCAATATTAAGACATTATTACAGAAAAGAATGTGGCCACTACATAGAGTAGAATGTGGTATAACCTTAAAATTATCTATGGAAATAATACATCATAAAAAAAATTTTGATATGTTAGACCCCCCCAAAAAAAAAGATAGAAAACTATAATCACAGAAATGTTTTTATTTTATCTCAATTGTTTCACAAAAGATTTCGAGTGACTTAGAAAATCAAATAACTTCCACTAGTGAGAAAATTAAGGCAAAGGGAAAATGAAAAGAGCCTACTTTATAAACTGTATGCAATTAAGTCCTATATACTTATTATAAATGAGCCATAAATTTAGTTCTAACCTCTCTCTAATGGTTAACCAAAACAGAGAAACGATTAGTAAAAACTCATACTGCCCATCAAACTTTTAAAAAAGCACAGCTCAAGAAATTATTATCCTTGTTATTAGAGATGAGATGATTTACATTTTTTTAAGTTTTGAATAAAAACACTAGATGGACATGTTACAAAAGGTAAACTAACAGATTCTGAACATTGAATTATAGTTGGGGGTTGGTTGGATTTTGATTTGTTTCTAGGGTGTTTTTATTTTTATAATTTTATAATTATCTATACTTCCCGAAATGTTTACAGTGAGCATTTACTGATTTTTAGAATTCAAAAATACCTACAAGTCATTATTTTTAATGGAGGGAAAAAAACATTTTATTTGATTTTTAAATCACTGTTAATTAGGATACAGAGAACGGAATTAGGCCATGGAAAGAGTCCTTAGTTCACTTACAATATTAAGAAACAAAATTACATTCATCACCAATAGAAATGACTCGTTTTAACATATCTGCAAAAGTAGTTGATATATTTCTAGATGTAAGGGGAATAAACTCTAGTGTGGTAATAAAGGTGATCTATATTATTAATCTAACATTTCTCAAGTTTGAACAGTTCATTATTACAGTTACAATATAAATAGTTGGCACAGGAGACAGGAGCTCCCTTACCTAAAAGTTCTTCTGCCAGGGAACCTAGTAAATGTCTTCCTCCATTCAGCAGCCTTGAAGCTAACCCTCACTCCTCCTTTGTTTCAACATTCTATTGTTTGTAGTATGTAAGGGAATAGGAATTCTCAATGAGTAAGTCTATCCAGATAAATCACTGCAACATAATTAAAGAGGGCAGCTACCAAACACATCAAGTAGCTCATTCTGGACTTCATGAGCCTGAGAGAGAACATAATACATAAATCCAAAACTATACCTGTGGGAGAAAATATTTTAAAAGAATTCTATCTCTTCTGAATTAAAAAAAACAGCTAAAGATGTACTAATCAAGATATCAGTGATTCTTAACCAAGAGACAGAATACAAGGGAGGAGGCAGAGCTTAATAAACTTTTAATATTACATACACTGGTATGTATTTTGTGTGGTTTGTTTAATTCTTTACAGAATTCCACCTAATGTTATGCAAATAGTAAACCTTCATTTGCTCTTTTTTGAGAACAGCTACTATCTTTAGTTTCTTACCCTGCTGTTTGTATTACTGTGAGATCATGAACCATGGAAGTTTTCCCTCTTGGGGTTGAGAGGGACTTCAGGTATAAATTTATTAGGTTTTAAACTTGGAGACTGTGGGTGCTGTAGAATAATGTTTGAAATTGGATTTTAAAAAATCAAAACACATGTTTTTATTTCCTACATTAAAAATAATGGCTTTTAGGAAATTTTGAACTCTAAAAACAATAAATCCTCACCGTAAACAGTTTGGAAAGTAGGGACAGCAAATTACAAAATGGCGAATGAAGCCTATTAAGAAAATTAAATCAGGGAAGGGAGACAGAGTTGCAATTAAAATCATGTTCACAGAAAGTCTCACTGAGAAGGTAACATTTAAGCAAAGGACTGGAAGGAGGTAAAGGAGCAACCTTCATAGACATCTGAGAAGACATCTGAGACAGGAGCCCTCAAGCAAATGGAACTGCAAGTCAAAACCCTGGGGGATGGGGCATGCCTGTGATTCTAGAAACAACAAAAATTGCTTTAATGTCATTCCAAATACCATTAAAATACAACAAATAAAAGTCTAGACCTAGGCAAAAAGCAGATCAGTGGTTGCTGCTGGGAGGAATTACAAAGGGCCAACAAAACTTTTGCAGAAGACGGCAACTGTCATTATCTTGATTGTAGTGATGGTTTCACAGGTGAATACTTTGATATTTCAAAACTTAACAAATTATTCATTTAAAATGGGTGCATTTTATTATGTCAATTATACCTCAATAAAGATTATTGTTTTATAAAAATGAAAACTTCTAACCCTAGAGCAAGAATAAACATATCAATAAAACAAATGAGTCAAAACAGATCCATATATGGGGAGACTTAATTTATTATAAACGAGGTCTTTCAAATCAATAAATAGTGCTAGGATCAGTAGCTACCTATCTGAGGAAAAGTAAAATTACATCATTACTTCCTGCCCACAAAATACAAAGAAATAAACTCCAGATTAATTAAAGATGAAAATATAAAACTAGAATTATAAAAATATTACAAGAAACACAGGAGATTGGGGAAGGGATGACCTAAGAGCATAAAGATAAAGAAATCAAAAGGTACAATAAACACAGTTAAAAGACATATAAAAAGTTTTGTAAATCTAGGAAAATATTACAGAAAAAAGTGGTCAAAGAATACTGATAAGGTGTTGGTGGAACTTTAAATTGCTACAATCTATCTGGAAAACAATGTGGAAATATGTATCAAAATTTTAAACACATTCTTTTGTTTGGTCTGTCACTTTCACTTCTCTGAATATATTCTAATACAAAAATTTAGCTGCAGTATTGTTTACTACAGCATTGTTTAGAATGTCAAAAGCTGAAAACAACCTAAAAGTCCATCAAACCGGGATAAAACAGTCAAATTATTGTACTTCCATATACTATGGCCCTTAAAAAAAAATAGAGGTATTTACTGACCTAAAAGGATGACCACAATGTATTAAGGAGGAAAAGACTACCATGCAGCCTGTGTGTGCCTGGGCTACGTATGCATATAATATATTTAGAGAGAGAGCGAATGATCCCATTTAGTTTAAAACTACAATGCATTCATATATCTGTTTATATATGCACAGAAAAAGTCTGGAAGGAAATGAACCAAACGGTTAAAAGTAGTTAACTCTAAAAAACAAATTATTGACATTTTTTAGAACAATCATGTACTATCAAAAAATTTACATTTTAAACAGAAAGTAGATTATTGGGGACTTCCCTGGTGGTCCAGTGGTTAACAATCCGCCTTCCAATGCAGGGGAGGACTCAGGCAGGGAACTAAGATCCCACATGCCGCGGGGCAACTAAGCCCACGTGCCACACAAAGAAGAACCCGCGCACCACAACGAAGACCCAGCACAGCCAAAAAATAAATAAAGTTTTCTTTTTAAAAAAAGTAGATTGATTGCCTAGGGATGGGGGGGTAATGACGGAAGTGGAAAGTGACTACTAATGGGTACAGGTTTTCTTTTGGGGGTGATGAAGAACGTTCCCTTTGATTGTGGTGATGACTGCACAACACTGAATATACTGAAAACCACTGATCAGTACATTTTAAATGGGTGAACTGTATGGTGTGTGAATGATATCTCAATAAAGCTGTTTTACTTTAGAACAAAATCCATAACCAAAATATAGAACAAAAATTTTGCAATTTAATATTCACACTGTATTTTATACTATGTCCCAACGGAAACCTTAAACCCAGACAGCAACTGTTAAAAAGCTTCAAACAGGAAAAATCAGTCACTATTCTTAAGAGCAGTTAACCATTGACAATATAGGAGTAAATTACAACCTTCATTCTATCTTCATTAGGATACTATCCTTCTTGAACTATCCTAGTAGATAATATTCCCTTCTGAGAAAAGGAATGAATTTTGAAAATGTATTAGGTTGAAACAATATGGCAGTTTCCCAATACCAGATGTGACTATGAACAAAGTTTCAGTGTTTTACAAATTAAGGAAAGTAAACCTTGTTCCTACAGCTGCTTCTGTTTGCCTAGCTCTGACACGGTTTCAAGAACTCTCCTCTCCCTATACCCACCCCCCGCCAAAAAAAGCATAAAAGCAGAGTTGATAGAAATTACTTTAAAAGTTCCTTAATACAACTCTCCAATAAACGCTTACTGGCTCCTTATCTTCAGGCCCAAGACCCTACATTCTGTTACATGTTACACCTTAACAATTCAAAATGACTCTTCAAAATAAAATACTCTACTCAGTAAGTCTCTTCAATAAGCCCTGATGACATAATGTATTCATTCATCATTTATACGTACATACTATTTGCCAGGGGCTAGAGATGTAAGGCTGAAAGATTCTATAAGAAGAACCATCACAGCGGTTCTTAACCTAGGTGGACATGAGGATAACCCAGGAGTTGTTTTTAAAAAATACATAAACTCCACCTCATCACTGGATATTTTGATTCACTAGGTCTGGACTTAAGCCCAAGAATCTGTTTTGAAACAGATTACTAGCACCCAATGGTGAAGGAAAAAGTAAATATTCAATTCCAATACTGGAAACCGAATGCTTCAATAAGATGTGTACCAAATGATGGTAGCACCAAAAGAGGACACCCAAACTATAAGAAAAGAGGTAAGTAAAGGGGAAGGTTTATCAGAGATAAAGATACTTTAGTTGAAGATGAGGAAAGTGGCTAAGTGGATGAGGAAGGAAGGAGATTCCAAGCAGAGAAAACTACATAAATGAAAATAGCACAACTACGTTGAGGAACTGCACAAACTATAAAAATAGCATGTGTGTTCAGAAAATTAGGATACTTCAGTAAAGCTGAAGTGGAGTGCCAGTAAAGACTGGAGAGGTAAGCTATCTCAGAACACGAAGTGTGTACACTACGCTATGCTGAGGAGATTGAAAGTTAATTATCCTAAAAGCAACCAAAAAGCCAAAAACAAAATTTAGGCAAGAATGAGACATAGCAGACTCGTGTCTTCAGAAATAACAATTTGGCAGCAACACAGAAAATAGCCAGAAGGAAGAAAAGACGGAGAGTGCAAAAAAACAGTCAGAAGACTACTGTAAATGTCCAAGCAAGAAATATGAGCCTATCAAATAAGGCAATACGGATATAACCTTGGAACTGTTTGAGGCAGGAGGCAGGAATCTAAGATTCCTGGGTTGCCTGAAATGGAGATGCCACACACAGAAATAGGATATAGGGAATGAAACTAATGAGTTCAGTTTTGAAGGTCATCTGCTTGAACGTGCCATTTACTGAGCATCTATTATGCATCAACTACTGGGCTCCTATAATTAGACGTGCAAACTAAACTTTTACTAGTGTCCCTAAATTATAAATATATGAGCAACAAGTACAGTTTAAAATGTGTGAAAATGTGTAAGAGAGGCCAGTGTGTGTGTATTACGGATAAGCTGACTACTCCATGATGAAGAACAGTAGCGTCTCCAAACAGATTGGTCTTGTGGAAAGAGCATGAGCTAATCACCTTAGAACACGGCATCTCATTTTTCTGACCCTGCATTTCCCCATCCATAAAATGGAAATAATAAAAACAACATAGAGTTACTGGCGGTTCAAATCATATATAAAAAGATTTGATCAGTCTGGCACACAGCTTACTGAGTACATGTCCATAAAACTTATAGATGCAGAAACGTACTCAATACTAAAATAAAAGTACCTCTAGATCTCATTAGATACACTCAACCCATCCTAGCAACCTCAGTTCAACACACTCACTAACATTCTTTTAATTAAAACAGAGATAATTAATGTAAAGGAAACCACTGCACTGGAAAAAGAGTTAAATGATTTCTAAGATCTTTTTCTTTCTTTCATTCATTCATTCATTCATTCATTTATGGCTGTGTTGGGTCTTCATTGCTGCGCGCGGGCTTTCTCTAGTTGTGGCGAGTGGGGGCTACTCTGTTGCAGTGCACGGGCTTCTCATCGCGGTGGCTTCTCTTGCTGTGGAGCACAGGCTCTAGGCACGCAGGCTTCAGTAGTTGCGGCACGCGGGCTCACTAGTTGTGGCTCGCGGGCTCTAGAGCACAGGCTCAGTAGCTGTGGCGCACAGGCTTAGTTGCTCCGCAGCATGTGGGATCTTCGCAGACCAGGGCTCGAACCCGTGTCCCCTTTATTGGCAGGCGGATTCTTAACCAGTGCGCACCAGGGAAGCCCCTAAGATCTTTTCCAACACCAAAATTCCACTGGAAATGTATCAATTCACCAACTCGCTTTCATTCAATATGGTAAACCAAACTCTTAATAGAAGGTATAAAATTTGTCTTTTTTCTTTTTTTAACATATAAAAATTTCTGGGTTTAAGTTCGCTGGCAGTTCAGTAGTTAGCACCAGGCACTTTCACTGCAGTGGGCCTGGGTTCGGTCCCTAGTTACCTAGTTAACTAAGATCCCGCAAGCCACACAGCGCAGTCAAAAAAAAAAAAATTCAGGGTTTGAAATTTGTAAAAATTCAAAATGTACAAGAAGAAACCAAATTACCTATAATCTCCCCACCCACATAAATAAAAGTAATATTTTGCCATATTTCCTCACAGTCTTTTTTCCACATACATCACTCTTAATGGATACACAGAGCTTACAGTCTATTTTCTAGATAGTAAGTTAATAAATAAAGGAACTGTATCTATAAAATTATTCTCACCTGATTTGTTTCTGCCACCCAAACACACGACAGCCCCATCTTAGCAGTCATTTCAATACAGACACTCACTGAAATCCTCATTTTGAAACAACTTTCTTTATAATTCCTTCCTCCCTTCATGAAACTGTAAGTTTCTCTGGAGAAAGAACAATATATTAATTTCATTGTTTTGTATTTTACTAGGCTTCTGACCTAAATAAGCAGTAGCTCCCTAATTTGGCCAATTGGGGGAAAAAAGAACAACCTGAATCAATAAATTCTTAGCAAATTAAAGATTACTTTTTACTTAACAGCAGATACGGTGCTTTTAAACACATATGATAACTAGGATTAAGTTAATGAACCATTCCCTTGTTAAAGTCCTTGGGGAAACTTTCTTTAATAGAGAAAAATTATTTGTCATTAGCAGATCAATTAACTGTATATTCATGACATCTAAAGAGCAGAGCTCCCTGAAAACACCTGTTCTTTATAATGTAAGCATTCCTCTTCCCGGGGTTGTAAACAAGTTTATTTATGCTGTTAACCTGAAAACACATTCTTCACAGATAAAGAAGAAAGCCGTTAGCCCCAGTAAAACTTGTCACTTGGAAAAATTCCAATCCATGGTGTAAAGCTGTAGATAAAGTAACCTCCAAACTCTATTTCTAAAAAGCACCGGCATCAGTGAAGAAATCTCCATTATTTTTCTGTCTGTATATTAGACATATGTACCTTTAAAAATCTTTAGGTACCCAAAAGAAATGAAAGTATACGTCAAGACAAAAACTTGTACATGAATGTTCACAATAGTACTGTTCACAATAGCCAAAACGTAGAAACCACCCAAAGGTCCATCAACTGATAAATGGATAAATGAAATGTGCTATAGGGGCTTCCCTGGTGGTGCAGTGGTTGGGAATCCACCTGCCAATGCAGGGGACACAGGTTCATGCCCTGGTCCAGGAAGATCCCACACACGGCGGAGCAACTAAGCCCGTGCGCCACAACTACTGAGCCTACGCTCTAGAGCCCGCGAGCCACAACTACTGAAGCCCACATGCCTAGAGCCCGTGCTCCGCAACAAGAGAAGCTACCACAATGAGAAGCCCGCGCACCACAGCTAGAGAAAGCCCACGCACAGCAAAGAAGACCCGACGCAGCCAAAAATAAATAAATAAATTTTTTTTTTTAATGTGCTATATGTCTATAAAACGGACTGTTATTCAGAAATAAAAAGGAATGAGGTACTGATCCATGCTACAAGACAGATGAACCTTTAAAACACTGTTAAGCAAAAAAAGCCAGTCACAAAGGACCACATACTGTATGATTCCATTTATATGAAATGCCCAGAAGAGACAAATGCATAGACACAGAAAGGAGACTGGTGGTTACCTAAGGCTGGAGAGTGACTGCTACTGGTACAGATTGTGAGGAATAATGAAAATGTTCTAAAATTGATTGTGGTGATGGCTGCACAACTCTGCGAATATACTAAAAACCAATGAATTGTACACTTTAAGTGGATGAATTATATATCAATAAAGCAGCTATAAAAAATCTTTAGGGACTTCCCTGGCAGCACAGTGGTTAAGAATCCGTCTGCCAATGCAGGGGACACGGGTTTGAGCCCTGGTCCTGGAAGATCCCACATGCCATGGAGCACCTAAGCCCATGCGCCACAACTACTGAGCCTGCGCTCTTGAGCCCACGTGCCACAACTACTGAAGCCCGCGCGCCCAGAGCCCATGCTCTGTAACAAGAAAAGCCACTGCAATGGAAAGCCCACGCACTGCAGCGAAGAGCAGCCCCTGTTCACCACAACTAGAGAAAGCCTGCACGCAGCAACGAAGACCAAACGCAGCCAAAAATTAATTAATTAATAAGAATAAAATAAAATAAAAATAAAGAATTAAACAGGAAATGCTTTTTTAAAAAAAAATCTTTAGGGCCCTCTATTTCCACAAACCTAAAAGTTTTCCTAATGAGATTCAAAAAAACACTAAGAAAGGTATTTTAACCATAAAAGAGCATTTACTAAAGGCAATAAATAGACAAATCCATGTATGCTAAATCTTCTGAAACTATTAACATGCAATTTAAAAACAATACTCAAAAAATATTACATGAAAAAAACATGACGAACACTCCTCTTCAACTGCAGGTTTTACCACCAATGCCATGTACACCCTTCAGCCCGAGTTCTTCAATCAAGTTTCCAAATATTAAATTCACCCAACCTATTGCCAATCACTGACCACCACTTCTCACAATATTCGTAGCAGGGAGCAAAATGCCAGAGCATTCTACTGAGCTAAAGCCACACTCCCATTTACAGCTCCTTATTACATCTAGAAGATACAGAAAGTGAATGTAAAAATTAGGGAAGAAATCCCTCAACAACAACAAAAACTCTTACCCTATCCTCAGCACTTAGTACTCTTGGCATTGTGTTAACTGTCAGTCCTGTGTTCCTCTATGAGTGTTAAGTCATTTCCCAAGAGTGAACAGATTCTAAGCAAGGGCTAGAACATTTTTTTTTTTAAGTTTTTCCACAATACCCAGAAGCGTAATTCCGTACTCAGGCTCAGCCTGTAGAAAATACTAAGCAAATGCTGTTGCCCGAGAGAAAAAGGACACATGCACAAAAGATGTGTGTCTTGTATGCAAGTACAGAGAGGTGTGATGAAAAACAATATCATATCACTTTATGATTTACAAAGCACTTTCAACCACATCCAAACTGAAATCTGAAACACACCTCTTCCTGAGAACTACTGTGTTTTTCTCTTACTAAGAATCTCATGATTCATCCCATTTCCCTCTTTTCTTTGGCCACACCCAGAGCAGATTCAATAACCCACCACTCTGGTATGTATTTCTAAATTCTACATTTACCCTTTTCATCTTCCTAACATACCCCTATTTTCCCATTACTGCATCTCATTACCACCTACCCTATAAATTTTTTTCTTAATTCCACAACAAAAACCTTTTGAAACAAAACAAAGTAAAGATATATCATAAACTGCTGCAAGGTGCCATCTCGGAGGCACATACATCTAGTACCACACAGCATTAGAGAATGAATACTTTTTTTTTTACACTGGAATCTAATCCTTAACACCAGAAAATCGTTCTTAAAGTTATACTCAAAGAAAACCTGCTGATGATCCTTTTGAGCAAGTATGTAATGTTTTAAGTCTCTGTGAACTCCAAATATAATGAAAAAGGCTCCAAGAGTACAAGTGAAACAGAAAACATTGAAAAACATGAAAGCATTGATTACTCAGCTTTAACGCATGTTAACTAAATGCCACTGGCCCAAATGCTGAGGAATCTAAGCAATCTACCCAGAAAGAAAAGAGACACATGGTCTAACAGAGTCAAAGAGCAGGGACAACAGAAAAAGATCTCCAGGGAATGAGGAGATTCTCAGTATGGGAATACTTGGGTTCCCTCCCAGTTTAACATAGTATTTATTAATTATAAAGTGTAAGCATTAACTCACAGCTACCAGAGATTAAGAAAGATAGACATGTCAGGATACGACTAGAAGACAACGTTACCAAGTGGAAAAAAAAGGGGGGGGGGGTACAAATAATAGAGTCAGAAAGAATCTATCCACTGAATTCTGCCTGGCTATCTAGAATATCTCCCACCAGCTGTCAATCTATGGTGGATACTGATAACACCTAGCGCCAAAAGACTACTAACAAAAGCAAGAAAACTCTGGAGTTGTCCTCTAAATTTCCTTTCTCCCAAAGCACAGTTTTTAACCTATCTCTGCCCCTTAAAATCTAGTACAGAGGCCACAGTTCAACTGATCAACCTTAAAATTTTTTCCCTATTTCATCACACACTTTATCTCACAACAGTTTACAGAGAAAACAGATTTCACAATGAGAGAATAAAATAATCACAAGTCAAAGACCTGACCCTGGCTTTCACATGATGAAACCTTTAGAAAAGATCTGAAGTTATAAAAATTACTGTTAAAATAAATATGTAAGTTTTGTAAGCAGCATTTTTAAATAGTATTATTTACTTAGGGAGACGTGTTTTCCTGTGTGTGTGTTTTTTCTTTTTTGGCGGAGCCACACAGCTTGTGGGATCTTAGTTCCCCGACCAGGAACTGAACCTGGGCCCTAGCAGTGAAAGCGCCAAGTCCTAACCACTGTACCGCCAGGGAATTCCCTCTAGTGTTTTATACATAATATCTTGATCCACATCCATTGTCTTGTTTACTATGAGTAAATTTTACAGGCCAAAAAAGAAAAGAAAAATTCATGGTACTTCTTTCCCTCACTCCCCTCCAAAGACCTCAATCTGGCCCAAAAATGAGGACTTCAAAGTTTCTAACTGTACCAAACACAATAATTTTATGTATTAAAACAAGTGATTCTTAATATGTTTATATTCTTAAGGTAGAAAAGACAAATACAGAGGACTTCCCTGGTGGCCCAGTGGGTAAGACTCTGGGCTCCCAATGCAGGGGGCCCAGGTTCTATCCCTGGTCAGGGAACTAGATCCCACGTGCATGCCAACTAAAGATCCCGCATGCTGCAACTAAACATGCCACAACGCAGATCCCGCGTGCTGCAACTGAGACCCCCCCCCCCCGGCACAGTGATTCTCCACAAAGAGATATGCCTCCCACTCTTCAATTATATTACACTCTCTACACTCTCTACTGCTGCTTGAGCAAGTGGCCACTACCTACTGCCATGTGTTTCTCAGCAGGACAGCTGAGCTGAGATTCACTGCTTGAGCTGAGATTCACTGCTTTACCTGAGTGCAAATCTGAAGAACTTCGTGGTCTTCCCTCATTCAATCAACACAAAAACTTCACACACCTCCTGGGAAAGGGGCATGAAAAACACAACAGTCTCTGCCCTAGCATAGTTCAGTCCAGGAGGTTAAGCTCAACACCAAAACCAGTAAGTTACAGTACACTCTGATGACTGTAGGAGAGGTAATTTGTGGGTGGCCCACACTGCAACATAGCAACTACCCTAATGCAGTTCCCTAAGGCTATTCATTATACCACGTATCCAGACCAACAGAACTGTGTATGATGAGTGCCAATTCCAAGTTGGGTCACTGGTTTAGGACCCCTTGGTATGAACAGGTTTTGCCATTTAACATCAACTGTGGTTTGCTAACTGACCTGGATAAAACTGGTCAAAAAGTCAGATGTGATTCCGTATGATGTGGCTCAGCACTAGAGCCCAGAGTAAGCCTTCACAGCACAGCACAACCAGATTTTAGATCTTAGAGCTCTGCTAAGGACTGACCCAGAGTCTGACTTGCCCACCTAGTGAAGAACAAGCCAAGCACCCCGATTCTCCTTTCAGCTTTTACCCATCAGCCTATCATTAGAAAAGCCAACACAAGATTTTACAGATCTATAATATCTATAAATTTATCTATAAATTATAAAATTAATATCTATAATTTTACAGATCTATTATAAATCATAATACAGATTTTAAAAATCAACGTTCACGATTTTTAAACAATGTTTAGCCAAATAACGCAAAAGTTACAGGCCTTCCACCTTTGCCCCCTAGACAGATACCATGCAAACCAAACACCTCCCACCTTGGTCTCACTCTACACACACAGCTGCCTACATCTCAAATTCAACAGCTATTCTACCAAATTTAATTACCTTGTCCACAAACCAGATTCCCTTCTATATTCCTTTTCCTCTATTACTTTATTTTCCCAGGGACCAAAACTTTCTAATTCAATCACCAATTCTGTGCATTTCTGGGTCCCATCCCATCTTTTCCACTGCTCACACCAGGGCTGTTACAGTAGTTACCGAATTAGTCTCAGCCCTCACCAACTCCAATTTCTTTTTTTTTTTTTTTTTTAATTTATTTATTTTTTAATTTATTTATTTTTGGCTGTGTTAGGTCTTCGTTGCTGCGTGCGGGTTTTGTCTAGTTGCGGCGAGCAGGGGCTACTCTTCGTTGCGGAGCGCGGGCTTCTCATCACGGTGGCTTCTCTTTTTGTGGAGCACCGGCTCTAGGCATGCGGATTTCAGTAGTTGCAGCACGCGGGCTCAGTAATTGTGGCTCGTGGGCTCCAGAGCACAGGCTCAGTAGTTGTGGCGCACGGACTTAGTTGCTCCGCGGCATGTGGGATCTTCCCAGACCAGGGCTCGAACCTGTGTCCCCTGCATTGGCAGGCAGATTCTTAACCACTGCACCACCAGGGAAGCCCTCCAATTTCTTATTGCCAACTCAACCTTCCCAAAACACCACTACATAAAAGCCACTCCATACTTACACAATAAAAACTCCTGCTGCCTACTAAATTAAGCCTTAGCCTGGCATCCAAGGCCCTTATCTTTAGGACAATGTCCTTTTTCCCCAGCTTTATTTTAAGGCCACAGGATTAGGGGCTTATGCATTCAATAACTTTCTTCTGACGCTCTATCATATGCCAAATTCTAGGAACTGGGATACTGAAATGAATAAAATTTGATCCCCACCTCCAAGACTCCAAGCAAATAGGAAACAAATATAGTACCTTAAGTAATAGACACGTAAGATAAAAAGTGCCCTAAGTGCCAAAGAAGCCCCCTATACCTCATATTTCTTAGTACTGCTCACCTACACGTAGTAGATGCTTACGAAGTAGCACTGATGATTGTTCCAATAAACCAAAGACCTATGATCAATATGCTCAATAAATTTCTGTTGACAAATTCCACCTCCCCATTTCTACTATGGTAAAGAACTGTGGAACACTGGCTGCCTGTCCTGGAAGGGTCAAGGGGAAGCACAACAGAGAGCACAGATTTGCAAGCGTGCGTGTGACTGACTTGTTTCTGAAGAACAGAAGCACTAGAGGCCTCATGAAAGACGTCAGTTCTTTTTGCTGGTCAGTACTCAGATACCCGCAACATAAAATAAACCTTTGCAAATTCAACCTATACCCAATTCCAAAGAATAGCCGGATGAAAACATTCTAACCCTTTCATCACCATCAGGAAGTCAGCAAACACATCTAAACTCTCTTCTCAGTAAAATATGCTGTGATTCCAGCTTTGGTCTTGGATTAGTAAAAGCAAGCATGTTAAAATTAACCAAATGAAACAAGTGCTTAGAACAAGAGAACAAAGATGATTAAAACTTAAAAGCCACAACCACTCCTCTCTATACAAAACATTAGCTATATCAGTTCCATTTCAAATTTCACTTGAGCAGCTGATTTTTTATCAACTACCTACTACTTTCAACCATAACATCTTAAAAACAAAAGTCACCAACACCCAACAGGAAAAGCTCTAAAATATGTATTCGGGCTATAAACAGCTCAAACAGACCTTAAAAGATTATATGTTAAGAGCAAAAAAGTATACTCAGAAATGCAACGTGCACATTAGAACAAGCTTAAGTCTTTTTTTAAATGAATTGGTCCTTTGCTCTTCAGCGCCAGAACGATAAAATGACTCAGTGACAACATTACAACAATCATCCTTTAAAACAGTGGTCCCCAACCCTTTTGGCACCAGGGACCAGTTTCATGAAAGACAATTTTTCCACGGACAGGGGCGGGGCGGGGGGTGGGGTATGGTTCAGGTGGTAATGCGGGGCGGCGGGCAGCAGGGAGTGGCAGATGAAGATCACCTCCTGCTGTGCAGCCCGGCTCCTAACAGACCACAGCCCGGTACCAGTCCGCGGACCGGGGGTTGGGGACCCCTGCTTTAAAACAAGTGACTGTTTAGTTTAGACCAAATGAAATCTTTAGCAATTAAGGCTTTTAAAGACATTCACTGAAAGCAGATATCCTAAGTGGACAGTGATTATACAGAGTTTCAAAGCTGAAATAGTGAACTTTTTTTACCTGATGTTCTGCATGAATGTTATCCCCAGTAGGCCATCGATGTTTGCTATTATTATAGCCGCCTCCACCACTTCCTCCTCCCCCAAGCTGCTCACCATGCTGCCTCTGAAAGAAGTAGTCCACCATAGCGTCGTCCTGGGAACGGCCTGCAACTCCTATGGATCCTGGGACAGGGCTGGAGTGTGTCCCAGCTGCAAGAGCCTGATTTGCAGCTGGTTGTGGCTGCGCTTGCGACCCTGTTCCAGATGTCAAAACAACAGGCATGTTGGGATTAGCTGGTTCTTGAGGGTGATGTTTCAGGTGGGGGCTGAAAGAGTCCTGCCAAAGCACTGCTTTTCTCTTCAAGACACATGCAACGCTCATTCCACCAACACCTAAGGACAAACAGGTTACAAATGTTTAAAATGTGCCTTTTTTTAAAACATAACTTGATATATGCACCAAGATAAAAACGTGAGCCCCCTGGCTTTTGCAATATATCATCTAAAACCAGTTTCTACCAAGCAGCTAAATGTTTTGCAACATATACATAATTTTCTAAACCGAAACTTCGGGCTTCCCTGGTGGCGCAGTGGTTAAGAATCCACCTGCCAATGCAGGGGACACGAGTTCAAGCCCTGGGCAGGGAAGATCCCACATGCCGCGCAACAACTAAGCCCGTGCGCCACAACTACTGAGCTCTAGAGCCCGACAGCCACAACTACTGAAGCCCACGCACCTAGAGCCCGTGTGTGGCCACAAGAGAAGCCACCTCAATGAGAAGCCCGCGCACTGCAACGAAGAGTAGCCCCAACTCGCCGCAACTAGAGAAAGCCCGCACGCAGCAACGAAGACCCAACATAGCCATAAATAAATACATACATACATAAATAAACCAACCAAACCCCATATATAATTAGCAATGACTCAAGAGTGTCAAAAACGAAAGGATCCGGGCTTCCCTGGTGGCGCAGTGGTTAAGAATCCGCCTGCCAGTGCAGGGGATAGGGGTTCGAGCCCTGGTCCGGGAAGATCCCACATGCCGCGGAGCAACAAAGCCCGTGCGCCGCAACTACTGAGCCTGTGCTCTAGAGCCCGCGAGCCACAACTACTGAAGCCCGTGCGCCTAGACCCCGTGCTCGGCAACAAGAGAAGCCACTGCAATGAGAAGCCCGCGCACCGCAACTAAGAGTAGCCCCCGCTCACGGCAACTAGAGAAAGCCCGCTGCAGCAACGAAGACCCAACACAGCCAAAAATAAATAAATTAAATAAATAAATTAAAAAAAAAAAAAAGAAAGGATCCTTTAAAATGTCCGACATATCCATAGGATGCTCTAAAAAAAAGCTTAAATAAAGCCCTCTGACTAAGAACAGCAACAGAATGTTCCTAGCCTGAAACTCCTTCTCAGCTGCTGTACATGGAGAAAATAAACTTTGCATTTTACCAATAACTTACAATTATAACTGTAATCACATCTTCATTCTATTAGTACTCTGACTCCTACAGAGTCAGAGATGAGACCAAACCAAATTCAAACAGTCACCTTACATAGAAAGTCTCACTGTAAAAAAAGAAATGCTTCAATACAATAATAATTGTATGGCAAATATATTGCAAACATTTTTTTCTAATCATTCCTATTTTACAGATAAAAACACTAAGGTAGGGAAGAAAAGTTATGTGACGTGCCGGAGGTCATTCAGCTAGTGAGCTGTGAAAGAGGGATTCAAACCCAAATCTGTATGCACCCAAGCCTAGTTCTTTCTACCAACCCCCTTGCTACCACACCCCAGTAAACCAAAACAGATACGATTTCTCTCACTAGAGTCTGCTATTCTTCTCTGGAAGGAGAATCTCCAAAATGTTACTATGAAACATTACTAATACATTTCTTAAAATCAAAAACTACATTTGAAAAAAAAAAAAAAAAAAAAAAACTACATTTGTAGAAAACATAGAACAGCCTATGGGTGCTTAAGAAAAAAAAAATGCTTCAAAATGATGTTACCAACTAGAACATACCTGTCCAGAGCCACTAGTCTAATTTCAAGGCTATCAACCTAACAGTCCACCACTACAAATGCCTTATCTCTCTTCAGCCCTACAGTGACGTTTCAAAAACAGACTCAAAAGATTTATAAGAAATCTATTAAACTATTTCTCTTCAAAGAATAAACATCCTGGGGCTTCCCTGGTGGCTCAGTGGTTGAGAGTCTGCCTGCCAATGCAGGGGACACGGGTTCGAGCCCTGGTCTGGGAAGATCCCACACGCCGCGGAGCAACTAGGCCCGTGAGCCACAACTACTGAGCCTGCGCGTCTGGAGCCTGTGCTCCGCAACAAGAGAGGCCGCGATAGTGAGAGGCCCGCGCACCGCGATGAAGAGTGGCCCCCGCTCGCCGCAACTAGAGATAGCCCTCGCACAGAAACGAAGACCCACCACAGCCAAAAATAAATAAATAAATAAATTCATTTAAAAAAAAAAAAAAAAAAGAATAAACATCCTGGACTTCCCTGGTGGTGCAGTGGTTAAGAATCTGCCTGCCAATGCAGGAGACACGGGTTCAAGCCCTGGTCCGGGGAGATCCCACATGCCACGGAGCAACTAAGCCCATGCACCACAACTATTGAGCCTGCACTCTAGAGCCTGTAAGCCACAACTACTGAGCCCGCGTGCCACAACGACTGAAGCCCGCGTGCCTAGAGCCCATGCTACGCAACAAGAGAAGCCACTGCAATGAGAAGTCCGTGCACCGCAACAAAGAGTAGCCCCCGCTCGCCGCAACTAGAGAAAGTCCATACGCAGCAACAAAGACCCAACACGACCAAAAAATAAATAAATAAAATTTTTAAAAAAAGAATAAACATCCTGATAAAGAAGCATTCGCTTCTCACAACTAATTCATGTTCTGAAAACAGGAGTAAGAAGATTTGTAATTTGTTCAAAGCCTAATTTGGAAATGCCTAGTTTCAGTTAACAATTCCAATCCATCAGAACTTTACTGGAGTAGTCCAGCTTTCTAGACTTCGGTTTCACCGGAAAGTCACAGCTGTGTTTACCATTGGTACTAGCAAAGTCCTAACCAGTCTAATGCCTTCCTGTTTGATTTTCAAAAGAACTCACTGCCCTCTTATTACCAATAGTAGCCAGTCCCATTTTCTTCCACAAGGGAGTATCAAACCGGCTTTGTTGTAGAGCTAACCAGGAGTCCTAAAACTCAAGTTTTACCACTAAACTACAACCTCCCTGAACCTGTTTCCTCATCTAGAAAATGAAAGAAATTCTTTCTCTGTGACTCACAAGTTGTTTTTTTTTTAATCAAGATAATAGATATAAAAGTTTTTGGTAAATTCAAAGTCACCATGCTGAGGCCCCAGGAATTCCGTTACCACCAGTTAAAGCAATGGAGCTCCAGTCCCTAAGAGGATTCCTAAAATAGCAAATGCAACCTTTTCTGAAATAAAAGATTTGCCTTAATACTTAGTTAACAAAGAACTTCCGAATGAAAAAGGTATTCACCACTGAAACACACCCGACCACAACTTCATTCTATCAAGGCATGGGGGGGAGGGTTCCTATAAAAATGTTCAAACAAAACAATTGGCTTTTGTAAAGCTATCTGTATCCCCTGAGACTTCCTGCTTTACCTAATGAGGCAAGGCAGTTTCTCAAACAAGAGAAAATCTGGCAGAAGGGACATTTTGAAAGTGAGCAAATACCTAAGCAATTAACAAGTGTCTTGGGTAGTTTTGTAATATCTTGGCAACTACAACATAAAAATTAAGAAATCAGTCACTTAAATAATAGAAAACATTTAAATTGCTGATGCCTTTTAAAGAACTCTCAAACCCACTAAAAAGTTATGTGTTAGCACTTGAAATGTGACTTTTCTTTTTACAAATGGTACATTATAAAAATAAGTATTTTTAAGCAACTAAAAATAAGTGCTGATTCTAGTTTTCCAGTTTTCAAACTGTTTACACCAAAGTTGTTTTTGTTTTGTTTTGTTTTAGTATCACTAATAGGCTTTATTTCAAACAAAGGAACATGATCTAATCTATCTCCACTGCTCACCTTTTATTTACTAAAATGCTTTCTGGTTTAAAAGGTGTTTATTTTTACCACACTGGGAAAAAAAAAAAAATTCTGTGGTCATAAATTTATTTTAAAGCAGTTCATCTCAAACCCAAACTAAACTTCAAACACAGCTTCAAAAAGCCATGGCCTTGAACAAAATGAATCCAACTGTGGCTAAGGCAAAATGCTCAGTTCAGAATCCAGTATTTCCCAAAAATCCAGATAAAGAATCAACAGCACCCAAGAGTGTTTTATAAAGTTAAAACTAGCAACGGGTCAAAATGTTTATTTTGCTTACTAAAACTGCATCGGAAGCCACCCACCTCTGTCTTGGTGAGTTTTGATTTTTTTTCATAAAACAAACAACAAGCTAAAACCACAAGCCTACGGTTTCAGCAATAACTGACTTTAAAAGAGAATCCCAAAAAAGCCTCATAAAATCCCATTCTTAATCTCAGGCAGAGTAGGAAGTGAACGAATTGATACAACTAACAACAGTGTTCTCTTAATTGGACAATGAAGAGTAACAACCTTTCAAGTTACGGGGAGGATAAAACCTTTCCTGATAACGTGGGGGAGGGGGGAATATAGTGGCGGGGGGGGCAGTACGGGAGCGTATTCCTCACTTGACGTGGGAGTGGTACCGACAAGTATTAACAAACGATCTAGGTTTACCAAGGACGTCCATGAGGACTAAAACTATCTAGTATTGTGTATCTGTTTACCTACTACGAAGACATGAACCCTTCTTAGAGTTAAGACAAGACACGCACCAACACAGGGAGGCTCAAAGAGGAAGAACCCACCAAAAACAAGCTCTCACAGAAACAAAAGGCCACAAGTACCCAGGAGCCTAAAAAGCGATCTGAAACTTCCTGATCGCCTACTTCTCCACATTTAAGGCTCGCAAAATTCCCCCATCGTGGGTCTCGCCTGCAGACGAGGGCCACGGCTGCTTCTAAAGCGATTTATTGTTCCTCCTGCTTCGGCGCTGCCACGGAAGCTCAAGAAGTCGAAGAAATCCACAGTGGCACAGAATTACACTTCATGGCCACACAGAAGACTCGGGGCTTCGCAAACCCATCAAAAAAGCAACCCGAATGGCAACATCAATCTTCAGGGGCTCCAACGGGGCCGAGCAGAAATGTAGAGACACGTCTATGCCCTGGGCCCGGGCCTAAACCCCCGGCATTTTCCTCGCTTCGACCCCGCTCCCCACCCCCTCCCTCCTTTGATAACAATAGGGGCCTTGCTGCTGACTCCAAAACATGTACGAGGAAGAGCGAGTGAGAAGCCTCAGCCAGGGCCCCGGCGGCTTTTCCAAAGCCCTCCTCACCCCCCCAGCCGCTCTGAAACACCAATACAAAGGGATAATCTGCTCGCTGGGGGTCCGGAGCAGCGTTTGGGGCTGGCGGGGTGCGGATACTTACGGGCGGAGCGGTAGGATGAAGATGGATTTCAGCCCCCCGATCTTCTCTCTCCGGCGCTCTCGCTCCCCCTTACCTTTCACTCCGACAACATGGCGGCCCACTGGGGACTGGGCTGGCGCTGTGCATCATGGGATAGGCTCGGGCCCCGGCCCTGGCTGTGGCAGCGGCATGTGCGGAGAAGGCAGGCGGCTCTGGAACAGGTTGCCTGGTTGCCATGCCAACCCAGGGCCTGTGTGAACTTGGGAAACTCGCAGGCAACACTACCGCTGCGCGCGCGAGTGGCCGCCCGCGAGAGGAGCGCGCGCCGTCCCCTCGCGGGCCGCCGCGGGCAAAAGGCGGGGTCCCGCGGGCCCGCACTGGAGCGCCCGCGGTGCCCGGTTCCCGGCCCAGCACCGCACGGAGCTGGGCACGCGGTGTCAGGGTAGTGACCTTAGCCGAGGCGCCACCCGCCTCCGCGCCCTCCCTATTTCACCTCCAGATTGTAACGGCCTGCAGGATTAATGGACGCTTATTCCAAGGCTCTGGCGGGACAGGAGCTGGGTTCAAACCCCTTTGCTGCAACTTTCTGGCTCTGTGGACTTACTTAATCTTCCTGCTTCCATTGCCCCATTTGTAAAATGAAAAGGAAAATGAGAATTGCTACTTAACTCTGCCCTGAGGATTAAGTGGATAATATGGCTTATTATTCCATTTAATAATGTGAAATGCTTAGTACAGTGCCTGGTACTTGTAAATAGGCCCACTATAGAATTTGCGGGGTCTAGCGCAGAATGAAAGTGTGAGGGCCCCTTGTTCAAAATTGTTAATGAATTTCAAGTTGGAGATAGCAGAACATTAAACCCAAATCAAAGATGCAAAGCTGACCTTGTTTGTAAGCACTCATTCAGTGTTAGCCGTTGTCATTCTGTCCAGTTCCGAAAATGAATAGAAATTGAAAATGGCCATTTGATGAAAGTGACTTTTCAAAATCAGTAGTATTTCATAAGATATAGTTTATGTATAAAACTAAACCCAAGATGGATTGAAAACATAAGCAAACCACAACACTATAAAAGACCAGAAGAGGATATAGGGGGAGAAAGCTTTTTAATTAGAGAGGGGAAATGTTTATAATGAATCAAAATCAATAAATCCCTTTAAATATTGAAGGAAAGTTAAACATTTATATAGTAAGAGTGCCACCATCAATGAATAAGCGAGAAAATAGCTTTAAAATATTGTAATACTCGTGGTAGACAAATGGTTAATCTTCATGATAAATACTGAAATTCTCTAGTCAGTTAAAAAAGAGCAATCCAGACATGGAAACCAAACTTATGTTTACCAAAGGGGAAGGGGGGGAAGGGATAAATTAGGAGTTTGGGATTAACACATACACACTGCTATATATAAAATAGATAACCGGGAGTTCCTGATGGCGCAGTGGCTAAGACTCCCTGCTCCCAAGGCAGGGGGCCCAGCTTCGATCCCTGGTCAGGGAACTAGATCCCACATGCCGAAACTAGGAGTTCGCATGCCCCATTGAAAATCCCGCACGCGGGAATGAGGACCCGGCACAGCCAAATAAATAAATTAAATTAGATTATAATGATGGTTGCACAACTCTGACAATATGCTAAAAACCACTGAACTGTGTGCACCTTAAATGGTGAAGTTTATATTATTCGAAATATATCTGGACTTTCCTGGTGGTTAAGAATCCGCCTGCCAATGCAGGGGACACAGTTTCGACCCCTTGTCCCAGAAGATCCCACATGCCGCGGAGCAACTAAGCCCCTGCGCCACAACTACTGAGCCCGCGAGCCATAACTACTGAAGCCCACACGCCCTAGAGCCCGTGTGTGGCAACAAGAGAAGCCACTGCAATGAGAAGCCCACGCAACGCAACGAAAAGTAGCCCCCTCTCGCTGCAACTAGAGAAAGCCCGCATGCAACAACAAAGACCCAACTCAGCCAAAAATAAATAAATAAATATTTTAAAAAAGAAATATACCTCACTAAAGCTATAAAAATGAGAAAAAGTGAATAATAAAAAGAAATACAACTTTGAAATATAATATTTTCATCTATTAAATACACTGGCAAAAATTTAAATGATCATTAATACCCTGTTTTGGCAAGTTTTGTGAGAAAATCAGCACTCATATTGTTTATATTGTTTGAGGAGATATTCCTTTTTTATGTTATTTTTTATTTAAAAGATGAAAGGGTGAGATTTTTATTTCTGAAAAAGAAGATAAGACTTGGAAGTTAAAGATCTGCTACTTCCAGGCTATGTGACCTTGGACAAGTTCCTGAGTGTCAGCACCCTCATCTGCAAAATAAGGGTACATACTCACAGGACTGTTACAACGGTTAAATAAACTAACATATATAAAGTGCCTGACAGAGAATTAGCACTCAATAAATGTAGCTGTTTTATTGTAGTTGTAGTCTTGTATTCATTTCTGAATCCCCAGAGAGCAGCTTAGTGCAAGGCACAGAGTCATTGCTCATGAAGTGTTTGTTAAATGAATGAATTCAACAGCCATTTAGAGTGATAACTCTCAAATCCAATGGTCCTAAAAGCAATATGTTGTATTCAAAGATCCCAGCTCTTAAGCCAGACCAGAAATTACTTCCTTACCTCTCTGAGCCTCCAGTTTTCTCCCACGGAACATAAGGTTAATATAACAGCACTAAATGAAATAAAGCAGATAAAGCATTTAGCCCCATGGGGCCAGGACAGTGGAATGTGCTGAGTAGCCATATTAGAAAAACATATAAGAGGAGGAAACTTAGCAGACATGAGAAAATTACAAAATTTCCAGAACTTTACCAGGCTCTGTGCTCCATGATGTCATTCTGAGATCCATGATTAGCTCAATTTTAAGCTTTAGCTTTCATTACTCAGTCAGAGATTCCATTATCAGTTTAGCCACAGTCATGTGGTATCACACCCCATCCAGGCCTCGCCTCCATCCAAAGCCCAACGGAATACCAGCCAGCCATCCCTGCTCTCCCTTAAGGAATTGCTCTCAAAAAACCTTAGGCCCCCGCCAGGCCCCAAAAATAACTCTATCAGAACATCACCTGCAACAAACTCATGAGACATCCTATTATCAAATGCTTACCTGTGTGCCATGCACTATAAGACTTTTACATACATTATTTCATTTAAAACTCCCCAAATACCTATGACATGAGCAACATTATTATTCCCATTTAAAAATGAGAAAACTGGGACTTCCCTGGTGGTCCAGTGGCTAAGCCTTTGCGCTCCCAGTGCAGGGAGCTCGGGTTCGATCCCTGGTCAGGGAACTAGATCCCACATGCATGCCGCAACTCAGAGTTCACATGTCCCAGCTGAAAGGATTCCGCATGTCACGACTAATGATCCCGAATGCCACAATGAAAGAACCCGAATGCCACAACTAAGACTCGGTGCAGCCAAAATAAAAATAAACAAATAAATATTAATTTTTAAAAAATAAAAATGAGAAAACTGAGACTTGGGAGGTTATGGAACCAGATTAGTATTTATCCAAGGGTGTTATCTAAGGCTATTTGCTGAGAGTTGTCTGTTCAGGAGTTGTCGAAATCATCCCTAAATCTTGAAAATCTCCACAATTCAACTGATTAAACCCATGCATAACAGATAATGTAATCAATCTTTGGGAGTTTTCAAAAACCAAGAATCTAATCAAACTGACCTGGGATGAGGATTAGGGTGGATTTGGGAAGGATGTTTTAATCTAATCAGTAATCCATTCCATTGTAACCTAATCAGACAAAGAGAGATCTCAGACAGAAACATTTAGTGAAGGCCATTCAAGAATGCCTTTGTTCAAGAATTTCAAATGTTACCTCTTCCTTCGTGTGGAAGTGGTTCTCCACGTATGGTCTGAGGCTCACCAGTGAGTCAGCAAACTGGCCATGCTGACAGCTGAGAACAAATCCTGGAGTGGACAAATGCTGTTCAATTCCACAGACTTTCACTCTCTCTTACACCAACTGCTATGGGGTGGTAAGTGTTACTATAATATTGTATTTGTAAACTGAATATAAAGCATTCTCAAGCAAAGTTGGGACACCCCTAATTTTCTGGAAAGATGCTTTGTTATCAGTGTTGATTTGACTTGCTTTTTCAACTGTGTTACACTTGTGTTTTTGTATATTTGTAGACTCTCCCTTGGGTGGCACTTCCACTCTTTGTTTTGGTACTTGGGTAATTGTTACACTGTTAACATTTCCATTGTCATTCTGTTTTTTAGCAAATCTTGGTTACAAGAGTGCTTTTCCCATAGGAACGGAGGAGGGAGGGAGGGTTTGGGCTTCCAGCATTGGTGACTAAGTAATTCCGATCAACTCTCCCACTGAGGAAAACTAGAAAACTGGAAAAATCTGAAAATCTCGTCTTGAAATCATTGGAAAGTTAACAAGTTAGTGAAGAATTACTGAGCCAGGATCTGGGAAAGGAGAGAGATTGAGGAATGTAAGCCCCATAAATAGGACTACTTTTCCAGGTGGGGCATTTCTTGAGACGTAGTTTTCCTGAGAGGTAGCTAAGAGACAGAATGATGCTTACAACAGCCTTGGGTACTTAGCAGAACAGAGATTGGAGTCCAGAACCTGCTAAGAGAGAAAGCACCTAGTAAACAGCTCTCACTTTGGATTGGGATCCCAACAGACTGTACCCTAAAAGCAAAGGTGAATAGAGTAGACAAGCTCTTACAAAGATTGAAACTCAACTTCAACATCTCAAACACTGAAATTGTCTTAAAGTGATCCCAGAGTGCCAGTGCCCAAGTACCTGGCAGAAAACAAAGTGAGGGACTTCCCTGGCGGTCCAGTGGTTAAGACTTCGGCTTTCAATGCAGGGGGTGCAGGTTCCATCCCTGGTCGTGGAGCTAAGTTCCCACATGCCTCACGGCCAAAACACCAAAACATAAAACAGAAGCAATATTGTAACAAATTCAATAAAGACTTAAAAAAAAAAAAAAGTCCACATTAAAAAAGTCTTTAAAGGAAAAAAAGAAAAGGAAACAAAGTGAATCCTCTCTAAAGATATCATTATCTAGGCCTCAAATTATTTCTATGAACACATGCAAATATAATATTCAGTGAACAAACAAAAATAATCACGCATACTAGGAGACAAGATAACATGAACAAAAAATAGCAGCAATGAAAGACAATTAAAAAGCAGGCAAAAGAACCTCATATTGAAGTAATCAAATTGTTTGTTGTGTTCAAGAAGATAAATGGAAGATGGATAATTCTGACAGAAAACTGGAAAGTACAGACAAAAGCCAATTCTATGACAGAAAAATATAATAGAAATTAACAACCCAATGGATTGGGATTAACAGCAGATTAAATAAACACCACTGAAGAGAGAATTAGTAAATTTAGAGGTGGGAAGAAAATATCCAGAATTAAACATAAAGAGGCAAAAGGGTAGGAAAGAGAGAAAGGATAGAGTTATAGAGGAGAGAATGAGACTGTTTAACATACAGGGCACTGGAAAACTGAAAGGACAGGAAGGAAAGAGTGAGGCAGAAGAAATACTTGACATGAAAGGGCTAATTTACCAAAACTAATGAAAAAAATAAAGCCACAGGGTCAAGAAGCACTATGAATTGTAAATAAGAAAAACCTGAGGAAAATTAAAACTGGTATGTAGGTGAGGGTTGAGAGGATGGTGACTGTCTTTTCACCCATCCTCCAGAGACATGGGGTCAAATCAGGGAAGTGGGAAAGCCTCAATGAAAACAAAACTGAAGCAAATTCAATACATGCGAGAAACGGAGGAAGCAAAGTATAGTTTTGACAAAAAAAAAAGGAAAGGAAGAAAGAAAGAGAGAAAAAGAAAAGCTAATACCAAAGAAAAAGAATTAGAAAGTTTATTAATAAAATCCCAGAAGTAAAATTCTAGACAATATGTCCATAAATGACCTCACAGAGGAATCCAATGGCATATGAAAAAGATGTAAAAGCACTGGCTTGTTAGGAGATGTCGGTATAGATAGATTTTAGAAACTGATAGGAATTAAATAAACATGAGTATGAGTTTTAAGGTTAAGGTAATTCCCAAAAAATAAAATAGCATTTATAACTTTCAAACTAGCAGAAGAAAATCTCATCATGCAAAGTACAAATATATATATATACATATATATATTCCTATTTAATACACAGGAAATAGGAAATACAAAATAATACAGCAGGAAAAAAGTCTTAAGAGTAATTCCAATAAATATTGAAAGATTTGGGAATTCCCTGGTGGTCCAGAGTTTAGGACTCTGCGCTTCCATTGCAGGGGGCCTGGGATTCCATCCCTTGTCGGGGAGCTAAGATCCCACAAGCCAAGCACCAAGTGGCCTAAAAAAAAAAAAAAAAAAAAAAAAAATCTGAACAGCACAAAAAGCTCAACTTACTGGCTATATGTAGAATTCTATTCTCAACCAACAGAAAATCATACTTTTTAAACATACGTAGTACATGTTTAAAAATAGAACATGCATAATACTATAAAGGAAGCCACAACAAATTCCAAAAAATCAATATCATAATAGACCATGTTCTCCAAACATAAGATGCAAAAGTTAAAACTTTTTTATTGTTGAAAACTACAAATCCTATAAGTTGGACACTATAAGATTACATTTTTAAGTAACCACTGTGTTTTTTTTTAAATGTAAAGGAAATTACTTAGAAACAAATAATAAGGAAAACACTATGTGTCAAAATTTGTGGGACAGAGCAAAAACAGTATTGGAAGGAAGTATATATTGACAATTTTATTTATTTATTTTTAAAATTTATTTATTTTATTTATTTTTGGCTGTGTTGGGTCTTCGTTGCTGCACACGGGCTTTCTCTAGTTGCGGCGAGCGGGGGCTACTCTACGTTGTGGTGCGTGGGCTTCTCGTTGCAGTGGTTTCTCCTGTTGTGAAGCATGGGCTCTAGGCACACAGGTTTCAGTAGTTATGGCGCTCGGGCTCAATAGCTGTGGCTCGCAGGCTCTAGAGCTCAGGCTCAGTAGCTGTTGCGCACAGGCTTAGTTGCTCTGTGGCATGTGGGATCTTCCCCAACCAGGGCTCGAACCCATGTCCCCTGCATTGGCAGGCTGATTCTTAACCACTGTACCACCAGGAGAGTCCCTATAACTTTTTCTTATACCTTTAGATAATTTTGTATCTAAAGAGCTTATACCTTATTAGATTTACTCCTGTGTCATAGTTCTGTTGCTATTTTAATGTTTTCTTTTTATAATTACATCATATGAAGTTACTGGTGTATGGAAGAGCAATTGGCAATTTTGTATACAGACCTTATAATCAACTACCTTGCAATATTCTTCTATTACTCTAGTAAATTGTCTAGAGATTATTGTGTTTTTTAATGAAAATAATCATGTCATATAAGTATAATGGCAATTTTATCTCTTCCTTTACAATAGTTATGCCATGAATCTCTTACTATTTTCTTATTGCACTGGCTAGGGCCTCCATCACATTGTTGAGTAGAAATAGCAATAGTTGGCATGTGTATCAGGTCTATAATTTTAAAGGGAATGCTTTTAAAGCTTCCACATTTATGATAACATTTATTGTATGTTTTTTATAGGTGCTTTCTTCGGGTTACCATTCTATTTCTAATTTATGTTCAGTTTTGTCAAATACTTTTCCTGCATTTATTGAAATGTTCATATGGGTTTCTTTTTCCTCCTTAATCTGTTATTACAGTAAATGACATCTATAGATATTCTAACATGTATATATATTATTCCTGTGATGACCCCAACCTGGTCATTGTATTTGTTTCTTTTATTCATTATCAGATATTATTCACTAATATTTTGTTTAGCATCTTTGCACCTATATTCACAAGTAAAATGGATTTGTAATATCTTTTCCCTGTTTTAACTTTATCTGAATTTGGTATCAGGTTATACTGGCCTCATCGAGTTGGCAGGAGGTGGGTATTCCCTCTTTTTCTGTGCTCTGGAAGAGGTTGTATAAGATGATCTGTGTATAAGAATAATCTGTGGCTTGAAAGTTGACAGAATTTGCCTGTAAAGCCATCAGGGCCTGGTGTTTTCTTTGTTGGAAGTTGTTTACTGCTCCAATGTTTAAAAACCTTTCATTATGAAATAATGATAGAGTCACAGGAAGTTGCAAAAAACTGTACTGGAAGATCCTCTTTACCCTTCACACCCAGTTTTCCCTAATGGTAACATCTTGCATAACTATAGTACAATATCAAAACCAGAAGATTGCCCTTGGAGCAACCCACATGGCTTACTCAGATTTCACCAGTTTTACATGCACTCATTTCTGGGTGTATGGGTGTACACTTTTATACAATTTTATCCCATGTGTGGACTGGTGTAACCACCACCACAATCAAGGTACAAGACTATTTCATCACCACAAAGATCCTTCTACTCCCCCTTTACAGCTATAACCACTCCTCCCCCCACCCCTTTTCTAACTGCTGGCTACCACTAATCTGTTCTTCATCTCTGTAATTTTGTTATTTCAAGAATGTTATATTGGGACTTTCCTGGTGGTCCAGTGGTAAAGAATCCTCCTTACAATTCAGGGGACACAGTTTTGATCCCTGGTCAGGGAACTAAGATCCCCACGCCGCAGGGCAACTAAGCCCACCCACTGCAACTACTGAGCTCGCGTGCCTCAACTTGAGAGCCTGCACGCCACAACTACAGAGCCCACACACCCTGGAGCCTGCACACCACAACTAGAGAAGAGAAAACCCACACGCCAGAACTAGAGAGAAGCCTGCGTGCCTCAACTAAGACCCCATGCAGCCAAAAATAAATAAATAGATTCAATGAAGAATTTAAAAAATATATATATATATTATATTAGTGGAATCATACAGTATGTAACCATTCAAGGTTGGCTTTTTTCACTCAGCATAATTCCCTTCAGTTCTATCCATGTTGTTGCATGTATCAATGTTCTTTTTCATTGCTGAATTAACTAGTATTCAGTGGTATTGCTGAACCATTGAATTCAACCATTGAAGGACATTTTGCTTGTTTCCAGTTTTTGGCTATTACAAGCAAAACTGCTATAAACAATTGTGTACAGATGTTTTCTTTTGTGAACATAATTTTCATTTCTCTGGGATAAATTCTCAAGAGTATAATTTTAATCATTATAAGATTACTTGCCATTTGGGTTTTTCTTGAGTCAATTTTAATTGTTGTATTTGCCAGGAAATTATTCATTTCATATAAATTTTGAAATTTATTGGCATAAGTTTACAACAGTTTTCTCTTAATATCTTTTAAATCTAAGTTTTCTCTGTAGTTATAGCCCCTTTATTATTTATAATATTATTTATTTGTGCTTTTCTTTCTATTCTCATTAAATCTCACAAGAGATGTGTTTACTCTGTTAGCTTTTTAAAAAGAAAAACATTTTTTTCTTCCTCTTTTCCATCTGGAACCATGGAGGGTGCAGAAAAGGAGAAAAAGCTTCCTGCTGTGTCAAAAGCCCTTAAGAGTGAAGAAATTTTACAGAGCTGCTGATCAAGCATCTAAGAAAGAAGTTTGCCCAAAAAATTCTTTGAAATGCAAGGAGGAAGCTTACCTTACAAAAAAGCTAAGTACTGTCACAAGGAATATAGGTAGATGTACAGACGGAGATTTGAATGGCTAGGATGACAGGAAAAGCTGGCAACTTCTATCTACCTGAGAAACCCAAATTGGCATTTGTCATCAGTATTAGTGGTATGAGCTCAAAGGTCTGCAAGGAGTTGCAGGTTCTTTGCCTTCGCCGGGTCTTCAATAGTACCTTCTTTGAGCTCAACAAGGCTTCAGTTAACACTGTGAGGATTGTGGAACCATGTATTGCCTGTGGGTACCAGAATCTGAAGTCAGTAAATGAATTGATCTACAAATGTGAGTTATGGCAAAATCAACAAGAAGTGAATTGCCCTGACGTATTAACACATTGATTGCTTGATGTCTTGGTATATTTGGAATCATCTGAATGGAGGATCTGATTCATGAGATTTATACTGTTGGAAAACACTTCAAAGAAGCAAACAACTTCCTCCAGCCCTTCAAATTATCTTCTCTGACAGGCAGAATGAAGAAAAAGACCACCCATTTTGGAAGGTGGAGTTGCTGGCAACAGAGAAGACCAGATGAACAGGCTTATTAGAAGGATGAACTAAGGTGTCTACTATGATTATTTTTATAATCCAGTTAGTTAATAAAAAGTGACTGATTTCAAATTGAAAAACAAACAATTTTTTTACTTTGGGTCTTTTTCATTGATTTCTACCATTCATTATTTTGGTTATTATATCCTTATGTCTATGTTTCTAGGTTTATTCTTTCAATTTTTTCTTTTACATTTAGTTCATTAATTTTATCTTTTATTATTTTCTGATACAAACATTTAAAGCCATACATTTCCCTTGAGACTCTATTTTCTCTGCATCCTACAAATGTTAAATGTAATATCTTTATAATAACTTAGTTCTATGTATTTTTCTATTTCCAATGTGATTTCTTCTTTGACTCATGATTTATTTGTTTCTTTTTAAATTTCTAAATGTATTTGTTTTAACTTTTATTTAACTTTAATTTTTTAATTTAACTTAGTGTTGTGTTATTTTTTTAAAATGGTTTTTAATTGTGTATCACCCTTGCTGTAATTTTTCAAAAAGAAGTTTCAACTAAACCAAATTAATAAGAACAGGTAGCATATTATTTCTTTCTTTTTTTTTTTTATAAATTTATTTATTTATTTTTGGCTGTGTTGGGTCTTTGTTGCTGCGCGTGGGCTTTCTCTAGTTGCAGCCAGTGGGGGCTACTCTTCCTCGCAGTGCACGGGCTTCTCACTGCAGTGGCTTATCTTGTTGCTGAGCACAGGCTCTAGGCGTGCGGGCTTCAGTAGTTGTGGCTCGCGGGCCCTAGAGCACAGGCTCAGTAGTTGTGGCCCACGGGCTTAGTTCCTCCATGGCATGTGGGATCCTCCTGGACCAGGGCTCGAACACATGTCCCCTGCATTGGCGGGCGGATTCTTAACCACTGTGCCACAAGGGAAGTCCCAGCATATTATTTCTTTTTTTTTTTTTCCAGCATATTATTTCTTGATAACTTTTACCTCATTGCATCAATTTTGTGTCCTCTTGAAATGTTTATTCTCTTATTTTTGAAGTTATGTACTAAAGTTCTAAATATTGACTGATTTATACTGTAAGATGTACAGTTTATAAAATGATACTTAATATCCACCCAATATCCAGGATCTAAGATACTGTGTAAATTAAAATAAATGACCACAAAATATATTTATTGGGGAAATAATATTAATAAAACATCCCACTTGTGTTAACTCTGCTTTTTGTTTTGTTTTGTTTTGAATTTTATTTTATTTATTTATTTTTTTATACAGCAGGTTCTTAGTTATCTATTTTATACATATTAGTGTATATATGCCAATCCCAATCTCCCAATTCATCACATCACCACCACCCACCCCCGTGTTATGTTTTTATGATACTTATTTAAATCTGCTGAGACTTGCTTTATGGCTAGCTAACAGCTCTATTGAGATAAAATTCACGTACCATACTTGTCAGATGAATAAAAAACCAAAAGTTTGATAATACACTGTGTTGATTAAACTGTGAAAAAATCAGCACTCTCATAAGTCACTGATGGAGCTATAACTTGTCACAACCTCAAATGGAATATAACTGGACAACATCTATAAGAATAACAGATTCATAACATATTCTTGGAATTAGCAATTCCAATCTAACATTTTATTCTACAGAAATATTTGCACATATGTAAAATGGTATAGGTACAGTTACTCACTGAAACATTTTTTTGTGATAGCAAAAAATTAGAAGCAATCAAATAAAATATTATGTAGCTACCAAAAAAAAATTCACATAACATACAATTCACCCATTTAAAGTGTACAATTCAATGCTTTTAAGTGTATTCACTGATGTCTGCAACCATCATCACAGTCAATTTTAGAACATTTTCATTACCTCAGAAGGAACCTTTGGGACTTCCCTGGTGGCGCAGTGGTTGAGAGTCCGCCTGCCAATGCAGGGGACGCGGGTTCGAGCCCTGGTCTGGGAGGATGCCGCATGCCGCGGAGCAACTAAGCCCGTGAGCCACAGCTGCTGAGCCTGCGTGCCACAACTACTGAAGTCCGTGTGCCTACAGCCTGTGCTCTGCAACAGGAGAAGCCACTGCAATGAGAAGCCCACGCACAGCAACGAAGAATGGCCCCTGCTCGCCGCAACTGGATAAAGCCCATGTGTAGCAACGGAGACCCAACGCGGCCAAAAATAAATAAATAAATAAATAATAAATTAATAAAAAAAAAAAGGAACCTTGTACCATTAGCTATCATCCTCCTGACCCCCCATTCCTTATCCCCAGTCCTAAGCAACCACTAATCTACTTTCTTCTCTATAGATTTCCATAGTCAGGACTTTTATATGATTGGAATCATATCATACATGGTCTTTTGTGACTGGCTTCTTTCATTTAGCAAAATATTTTTAAGGTTCATCCAAAATGTAGTATGTATCAGTACTTTATTCCTTTTATGGCAAAATAAAGTCCTTCCATTGTATGGATAGACCATATTTTGTTTACCCATTTGTCTATTAATGGGTATTTGGATTGTTTCCACCTTTTGGCTGTTTCTGTGTGGACATACGTTTTCATTTCTCTTGGGTGTATACCTAGGAGTGAAATTGGTTGGTTACATGGGAACTCTGTTTATGTTCCTTGTTTGAGGAACTGGCAGACTGTTTTCCAAAGTGTCTGAACCATTTTACATTCCCACCAGCAGTGTCTGAGAGTTCATATTTCTCCACATTCTCACCAACACTTGTGACATAATTTTTGTAAAAGTTCAAAGAACTTGAGAAAAATATATAAATTCTCTAATAGTTGAATGCATTATTCTACATATGTCTGTTAGGAAGAGTTGGTTAATCATATTGTTCAAATCTTCTTGAACTCTGCTGATTTTTTTATTTTTTTATTTTTGTCTTCTTGACCTATCATTAATTGGGAAAGATGTATTGAAATCCTCCCAGATGATGGTGAATTTAGCAATTTCTCCATATAGTCTATTAATGCTGACTTTGTGTAGGTTTATGCCATCTTCTTAGGGGCACACATGTTTAAAATTTTTATATGTTATTTGTGAACTGAATTATATAGTGATCCTCTTTATCCCCAATGATGCTTTTTGTCTTAAAGTTTATTTTTCTTCTGACATAAATATATCTTTACAAGATTACTTTTGGTTAAAATTTACCTGAAAGGTCTTTTTTTTTCTCTTCCATGGTCTCATGAATTTTGCTTTTTTAATCCAATCTGACAAACCCTGACTTTTACCTGGTGAGTTTTGTCCCTTTTTGCTTACTGCAATTATTAATATATTTAGACATTTCTACCTTCTCTTTTATTTAATTTGACCTCCAAATTAAACCTCTTTGAATTTAAACCTGATATTTATATTGTTCCTCTAAGATGAGAACTTTAGCATGCTTTCATGTTCCTTTGTTTCTCTTCACCCATCATGATGATATTGTCCAAAATTTTAATAGTTGGCCATTATGAAAATATTTTTTCCTTTTTGGGGGAGAGGAAGGTATTCAGTTTTTGTTTTTGTTTTGTTGTTTTAAGACTACAGCAAGGACTTCCCTGGTGGCTCAGTGGTTAAAAATCCGCCTGCCAATGCAAGGGACACGGGTTCGAGCCCTGGTCCAGGAAGATCCCACATGCCGTGGAGCAACTGAGCCCATGTGCCACAACTACTGAGCCTGTGCTCTAGAGCCCGCAAGCCACAACTACTGAGCCTGCGTGCTGCAACTACTGAAGCCCACGCGCCTAGAGCCCGTGCTCCGCAACGAGAGAAGCCACCGCGATGAGAAGCCTTCACACCGCAAGGAAGAGTAGCCCCCACTGGCCACAACTGGAGAAGGCCCACGCTCAGCAATGAAGACCCAACGCAACCAAAAAAAAAAAAAAAAAGACTGCAGCAAACCTGCAAACCTTTTTATAGACCTTGGTTAACCTTACTTCTTACAGTATCTCCTGGATTTGTTTCTCGAATTCTCTCCAAGAACTTTTTTTTTTAATATTTATTTATTTGGTTGTGAGGGCTCCTTAGTTGCAGCTCGCTGGCTCCTTAGTTGTGGCATGCAAACTTTTACTTGCAGCATATGGGATCTAGTTCCCAGACCAGGGATCAAACCCTTGTCCCCTGCACTGGCAGGCGGATTCTTTTTTTTTTAATTAATTAATTTATTTATTTTTGGCTGCGTTGGGTCTTCATTGCTGCGCGCAGGCTTTCTCTAGTTGCAGTGAGCAGGGGCTACTCTTCACTGCAGTACTCGGGTGTCTCATTGCGGTGGCTTCTCTTGTTGCAGAGCACAGGCTCTAGGTGCAAGGGCTTCAGGAGTTGTGGATCGTGAGCTCTAGAGTGCAGGCTCAGTAGTGGTGGCGCACCGGCTTAGTTGCTCTGCGGCATGTGGGATCTTCCCAGACCAGGGCTCGAACCCGTGTTCTCTGCATTGGCAGGCGGATTCTTAACCGCTGCACCACCAGTGACGTCCTGTTTCCCACTATCTTGATTTGATCACTGTGATCCTAACCCCACAGGTCTGGGCCATGACCCCAGATTTCTGCAACGAGTGGCCAGGGGAAAACTGAACCAAAGTGATGGTGGAGGGGAAACAAAAGCAGAATTTAAACTGCTTTTTACTAATTTATCCTTTCGTAGCCCTACCGGCTACCCTCTGTCTCAGGCTATACACACATGCTTGTATGTATGCACACCAATTAAAAATAGCCTTTCCACAACCTACTGAATGGGAGAAATTATATGCAATTATATGACCAATAAGGGGGTAATATCCAAAATATATAAACAGCTCATACAACTCAGCATCAAAAAAACAAACAACCCAATTTTAAAATGGGCAGAAGACCTGAATAGACATTCTTCCAAAAAGGACATATACATGCCACGTGAAAACATGCTCAACATCGTTAATTATCAGAAAAATTCAGGGACTTCCCTGGCAGTCCAGTGACTAAGACTCTGTGCTCCCAATGCAGGGGGCCTGGATTCGATCCCTGGTCAGGGAATTAGATCCCGCATGTTGCAACTAAAGATTCCACATGCAGCAACTAAGATCATCGGCACAGCCAAATAAACAAATAAATGAATATTTTTTAAAAAAGAAAAATGCAAATCAAAACCACAATGAGACATCAGCTCACACCTGTTAGAATGTCACCAAAAAGAACACAAATACCAAATGCTGGCAAGAATGTGGAGAAAAGGGAACCCTCCTACGCTGTTGGCGGGAATGTAAATTGGTGCAGCCACTGTGGAGAACAGTATGGAGGCTTCTCAAAGAACTAAAAATAGAACTACCATATGACCCAGCAACTCCACTCTTGGGTATATATCTGAAAACAACGAAAACACTAATTTGAAAAGATACATGCACCCCAATGTTCATAGCAGCATTATTTACAATTGCCAAGATATAGAAGCAACCTAACTGTCCATCAACAGATCAATGGATTAAAAAAAGATGTGGTTTATATATACAATGGAATACTACTCAGCCATTAAAAAAATGAAATTTTGCCATTTGCAACAACATGGATGGACTTAGAGGGTATTATGGTAAGTGACATAAGTCAGACAGAGAAAGACAAATACTGTATTATATCACTTATATGTGGAATCTAAAAAATACAACAAACTACTGCGTATAACAATAAAGAAACATGCTCATAGATATAGAGAACACACTAGTGGTTACGAGTGGCAGAGGGAAGTGGGAAGGGCAAGATAGGGGTAGGATTAAGAGGTACAAAGGATTATGTATGAATAAACTACAAGGATATATTGTACAACACAGGGACTATAGCCAATATTTTATAATAGCCATCAATGGAATATAAACTTTAAACATTGTGAGTCACTATATTGTACACCTGTAACTTACATAATATTGTACATCAACTATACTTCAATAAAAGAAAAAAAAGTCTTTCCAGGGGTTTCTCCCTTTTCTTTTGGTTCCTTATCTTCTGTATCTGTTTCAGCTAGAGTCTCTTCAGGGGTTGACTTGGGGGAAGAAGCAGCAGCTCATGCCATTTTGCCATTTTAGTAAGAAGTGGAAGCACACATTTAACCTTGATTCCAAACTTGGATTAAGGTAAGTTCCTCAAAATTAAACATAGCATGGGGCTTCCCTGGTGGCGCAGTGGTTGAGAATCTGCCTGCCAATGCAGGGGACACGGGTTCGAGCCCTGGTCTGGGAAGATCCCACATGCCGCGGAGCAATTAGGCCCGTGAGCCTGCGCGTCTGGAGCCTGTGCTCCACAACAAGAGGCCGCGACAGTGAAAGGCCCGCGCACCGCGATGAAGAGTGGCCCCCGCTTGCCGCAACTAGAGAAAGCCCTCGCACAGAAACGAAGACCCAACACAGCCAAAAATAAATAAATAAATAAATTTATCAAAAAAAAAAAAGAAAAGAGAACCCTCCTACACTGTTGGTAGCAAGGTAAATTGGTGCAGCCCCTATAGAGAACAGTATGGAACTCCCCTAAAAAACTAAAAATAGAGTTACCATATGACCCAGCAATTCCACTGCTGGGCATATACCCAGAGAAAACCATAATTGGAAAGGATACATGCACCCCCAGTGTTCATTGCAGCACTATGTACAATAGCCAGGACATGGAAGCAACCTAAATGTCCATTTACAGATGAATGGATAAAGAAGATGTGGTACAGGGGCTTCCCTGGTGGCTCAGTGGTTAGGAGTCCGCCTGCCAGTGCAGGGGACATGGGTTCGAGTCCTGGTCCGGGAAGATCCCACATGCCGCGGAGCAACTAAGCCCAGGCACCACAACTACTGAGCCTGCACTCTAGAGCCTGCGAGTCACAACTACAGAAGCCCGTGTGCCCTAGAGCCTGTGATCCTCAACAAGAGAAGCCACCACAATGAGAAGCCCGCGCACCACAAGGAAGAGTAGCCCCCGCTCACTGCAACTAGTGAAAGCCCATGCACAGCAACAAAGACCCAAGACAGCCAAAAAAAAAAAAAAAAGAAGATGTGGTTCATATATACAATGGAATATTACTCAGCCATAAAAAAGAATGAAATAATGCCATTTGCAGCAAGTGACATGATGGACTTAGAAATTGTTATACTGAGTGAAGAAAGTCAGAGAAAAACAAATGTCATATGATATCGCTTAAATGAGGAATCTAAAAAAATGGTACAAATGAACTTATTTACAGAACAGAAATTGAGTCACAGATGCAGAAAACAAACTTATGGTTACCAAAGGGGAAAGGGGCGGGGGAGGGATAAATTGGGAGATTGTGAATGACATATACACACTACTATATATAAAATAGATGACTAACAAGAACCTACTGTATAGCACAGGGAACTCTATTCAATACTCTGTAATGACCTATATGGGAATAAAATCTAAAAAAGAGTGGAGATAAAGATATGTATAACTGACACACTTTGCTGTACAGCAGAAACTAACACAATGTGGTAAATCAACTACACTCCAATAAAAAAGAATAATTAAAAATAAAGAAACACCGTCTCATTCTCATAAATTAAACTCAAACACACAAAGGTACTGTTATTAAAACATTATTGAAATTTACAATAATACTTAATTATAATTCCAAGGATTAACTAAATGATTGTCCTTGAGGGGAGAGGAAGGAGAACGGGATTGGAAATGAGGGTAAGAGAGATGTTATTCTGGCAGCAGTGGGAGACTGTATAATAAAGGGGCAGGAATGAAAACGAGGTGAGAAGTGTGCTGGGAAAATCTGGATGGGGAAAGTTCTGCTATCAATTCTGTACTTGGATCTCTTCAACGGTTTCCAAATAGGCAAGTGAAAAATTTGACTCTGGGCCTTTGGGTAGAATGATCATATGCCAGTTTGCTGGCAAAAAATCTTGGTTTATACTCAAGACGTCCCAGAAAATAACGCCTCCTTTCACTCCTGGTTGGGATGATAAATGTATGGTCACCATACTTTTGGGATAGATCAGTGAATAAACAAAAGTCTTTGCCCTCAGGGAGCTTACACTCTACTCTGGAGAGAAAGACAATGAACAATAAACTTAGTAAATTATGTATTTCATTAGAGAGTAAAAGTGACAAGGAAAAATAAAACATAGATTAAGAGAAAAAAAAGATTTAGAGGACTCAAATGTGCTGAGGGTGGGGGTAGGGCACACAGATTGTAGCATTTAAAAAGGGTCCCAGGGCTTCCCTGGTGGTGCAGTGGTTAAGAATCCGCCTGCCAATGCAGGGGACACGGGTTCGAGCCCTGGTCCGGGAAGATCCCACATGCCACGGAGCAACTAAGGCTGTGCGCCACAGCTACTGAGCCTGTGCTCTAGAGCCCATGAGCCACAACTACTAAGCCTGCGTGCCACAACTACTGAAGCCTGCGCGCCTAGAGCCCGAGCTCTGCAACAAGAGAAGCCACTGCAATGAGAAGCCCATGCACCACAACGAAGAGTAGCCCCTGCTTGCCACAACTAGAGAAAGCCCACACACAGCAGCGAAGACCCAATGCAGCCAAAAATAAATAAATAAATAAACTTAAAAAAATAAAAATAAAAAGGGTCCTCAGGGTAGATAAACCACATTGAGAAGGTGACATGTGAACAAACACCTGAGGGAGGTCAGGGAGTTGGCCAAGCTGACACCTGGAGGGAAGAGCAATCTAGGCAATGGGGACAGCCAGCTCTTGCAAAGGCCCTGGCGTAGGAACAGAAAGAGCAAGGGATAGAGAAGAAAGAGTAGGAGAGGAGATCTGGCCTAAGAGGCCATGGTGAACACTGAGATGAGGAGCCATTGCGGGATATTGAGCAGGGCCTCCACATGATGTGACTTATGTTTCTATAAAAGATCACTCTGGCTGTTGCCTCAGGAATAGACTGAGCGGGGGCAAGGATAGAAGCACAGAGACCTACTTGGAGGCTGTTTACAGTGAACCTAAAAAAGAGATGATGGCAGCTCAGACAAAAGTGGCATCATGGAAGTGCTAAGAAGAGGCTGGCTTCTGGCTCCTTTTTGAAGGTAGAGTTAATAGGATTTCCTAAATAAAGGAATGAGGCAGGGGAGGGTGAAAGAAAAGAGAGGAATTAAAGAAGGTAGCAGAGCAAGGGAAGGTGGTCGTGGTGATGAGATGGTTCTCCCTGGATTTAGGCAGTAAGGAATAAAGGTGTACATTTTCTGTAGAGAATATAAAATAATAAAATGGGCTAGATGTTGGTCTGCTGTTTGCTATCATCATGCACCAGCGATTTTTAGCAATGTCTAAAAAGTCATAAAATACTCCCTCTCCACCACGGCAGACCACTGCATTGTCTGTCCCACTCTCCATCCCCACCTTTGGTATACCACTAAGATCACTTGAGGATTTGGAGGCCTGAGTACTGGAAAGGTGCCCTCAATTTTGCGGGGGAAGGCTATGGAATGAGGAATTTGGGGGAGCAGAGGGAGAGATTAGGAGTTCCGTTCTGAACATTTTTTAAAAATATTCATTTATTTATTTGGCTGCATTGGGTCTTAGTTGGGGCACGCAGGATCTTTGTGGCAACGCATGGGCTTCTCTCTAGTTGTGGCACCTGGGCTTAGTTGACCCTGCCATATGGGATCTTAATTCCCTGACCAGGATGGAACCCGCATCCTCTGCATTGGAAGGCGGATCTTAACTACTGGACCACCAGGGAAGTCCCAGTTTTGAACTATCTATCTATCTATCTATCTATCTATCTATCTATCTATCTATCTATCTATTTATCTATTTATTTATTTATTTATTTATTTATTTATTTATGGCTGTGTTGGGTCTTCGTTTCTGTGCGAGGGCTTTCTCTAGCTGCGGCAAGCGGGGGCCACTCCTCATCGCGGTGCGCGGGCCTCTCACCGTCGCGGCCTCTCTTGTTGCGGAGCACAGGCTCCAGACGCGCAGGCTCAGTAGTTGTGGCTCACGGGCCCAGTTGCTCCGCGGCATGTGGGATCTTCCCAGACCAGGGCTCGAACCCATGTCCCCTGCATTGGCAGGCAGACTCTCAACCACTGTGCCACTAGGGAAGCCCCTGAACATTTTAAATTTGAGATATCTATTCAACTTTCAAGCAGATTCAAGCAGTATGTGACTGGACAGATAAATAAGTTTGGAGTTCAGGAAAGAGGTCTGGGCTAGAAATATGAATTTGGAAGTTACTGGCATACAAATGGAATTTAAACTATGAAACTGGACGAGATTGGCAAGGGGGTGCAAGTAGGGAGAGAAGAGAACAGGATCAAATTTTGAGACGTGGAGCACTCCTACGTTAAGAGGTCTGGGAGAAGGGAAGGAATCCACGAAGAGACAGAGAAGAGATGGGAGGTAGATGATGTGGAGTCCTGGAAACCAAGACAAATAAGTGTATCGAGGAGGAGGAGGGAAATTTAACAAAACGGAGGTCACTGGTGACCTTGGCCGGGCAGTTTCAGTGGAATCCTGGGGCCAAAATCAGACTGGAGTAGGATTAAAAGAGAATGAGAGGAGAGGAATTAAAGATAGCGAAGAGACAAGACATAACTCTTTGGAGGAGATTGGCAGGAAGGTAGAGTGAAGAGAAGTTTCTTTTAAGATGGTAGAAGTACAGTGTTTGTAAACTGATGGGAATGATCCAGTAGAGAGCAAAAGTGGGTGATATAGAGAAAGAGGAAGACCAATGGGGCAATGTCGTCAAGACTAGTGACTTGGGTGATTGGCTTTAGGTAGGAACACGAAAGTTCATCTACTGTAGCTAATAGGAAGCATGTACGTAGGTTTAGAGTTTGAAATTGCCATTGTTTCTAGACCATTTCTTTAACCAAATCTGCACCAGGAAGTGCATGGGCCCAAATTTTATATTCAAACATAGAAAAATGTCGTCAGGCACCTAGTAAGTGCTCAGGGAATGATAGATATAATAATATTATTATTCCTAGCTCTTTATTTTCAACAGACTCAAGTCTCTCCCCACTGGCGCCACCCAATCTCTCTCTTCCCTTTCATAGCCGAAGTACTCGAAACAGTTGTCGACATAAAGACTCTACTTCTTTGCCTTTCCTTCATCCTTCAACCATTGAAATCTTGCTTCACTCTCACCACTCCAACTAAAACCTCTTAATGCTAAATCCAGTAAATATGGCTCATTCCTCATTCTCCCTGATCTCTCATTTGACCCTGATGACTATGCCCTACTTGAAACTTTGTCTTTTCTTGCTTCCAGTAATACCACCCTCTTGTGGGGTGCACCTTCTACCCTTAGACCCACTACTTTTCACCTCCTTCCTGGGTTTATATCCCTTGCTATGTAATGGGCATTGGTGGCTTGTGCATACACAGGCTCCACTTCCCCTTCGACTGAGAAGAATAGATCCATTTTCCTGTGGGGAACCATCCTTCCACCTATCTTGGTTCAAGGGACACCAGTCCCACCCCCAAGACAAGAGAAAGCTTATGACCTACGCCTGGCCAATTTATTATGGCTCAAGAAATGTCTAATGACTCAATACGGACCATTGAGAATCATTCCCAGGACTTTTGCTAGAACTATTAAGAAAGCACTATGTTCTTCCTATGGACTTTAGTTGTTATCTTTTTTATAGAAAGAGCTTGCCTGAGAAGAAAGCTAACCCAGAGGACAAATGCCATGGACCTAGCCATACCCCAAAGCTAGTTCTTTTTTCTGAGTCAAGAAACTCTTTTTTGTTTTGTTTTTGCTTAAGTCAGTTTTATTTGGGTTTCTATTATTTACAACAGAAGAACCTTGGAAGATATAGCCTGCATATTTTATGTTGCTGTTTCTCATGCTTTTAATCCGGGATTCTCTTTTTTTAATTGGTCTTTCTTTGGGTGCTTCTATTCATGCAGCTGCAATTTATATACTAATTATGCTCAGATTTAAGTGTTCAGTACTGACTTTTCTCATAGCCATCAACGGTTTATTAGACTCTTCCACATGGATATCCCACAAATATTGAAAACCCAGTTTGTCTAGACCTTCACTCATCATCTCACTCCTCCTCCCCAAACCTACTGTTTATTCCTAATTCTGTGACACCACCATTCACCCAGTTGCCAAAAAAAATTATACTACACTTTTCTGTGTTTCATCCAATCAGCCCAGAAATCTCAGGTCATGGCACCTTCTTTATCCACATTCTTTCATCCAATCCACCACTGAGTGTGTGGCAAGGACTGAATGAGATAACCCATGTAAAGTATTTAAAACAGGGTCTGAGCGACTTCCCTTGTGGCGCAGTGGATAAGACTCCGCGCTCCCAATGCAGGGGGCTGGGGTTCGATCCCTGGTCAGGGAACTAGATCCCACGTGCAGGCTGCAACTAAGAGTTCTCATGCCACAGCTGAGGAGCCTGCCTGCCGCAACTAAGACCCGGTGTCTGAAACATAGCAAGTCTACCTGCCTGTCTTCCATTAGTCCCAGAGGCCAGGGACTGTGACTGGTCCATTTTCAAACATCCTGAGTCTAGCAGGGGCCTGATATGCTTACTGAATGAATGAATGAAATGAATGATTGACAAGATGATATAGGGAGAAGCCTAGAGAAGCAATCTAAGGATATATCATCATGTACTTGAGGAATGTAGGAAGAGCCAATTAAAAAGTTTTGAGAGGGACTAGGTAAACCAAGATGGTTCTACACTTCAGAGCAGAGTAAGCTTGAGTAAGGACTAGGTTGCTGATAGGTCCCAGTTTTTAAGGTCAGAGGAAATGAGAGTAGAGAGGTCACTCTGTAGGATGATCGGGGGTAAGCTCTGCAGGAAGTATTTCAGGCTGTATCTGTAGCCCTCCTCTCATCTCCCCTCCACCCTCCCCTAGTTTTCATGGGATTAGGATAAAATAATGCCCCTCATCTGGAACCGGTGTTCCTTTCACCATTCTGCACTTGATCACTCCCATAGCAAAGCCTTTGGGTATTGTTGTTAAGGTTATACACTGTACAACACCACCACATCTAGATATCTTTGCCATTCAGAATTTTAAAGAACATTTTATTATAATTTTGCTGACTCCAAAGTCATAGTGATTTGTATAGTTACTGCAATAATGTTATGCATACATTAAAGTGTCTTTTTCTAACAAAGTCATTCCATTTTGACAATAATCAAAACATTTGTTGCTCTAATATCTAAAATAACTTAAACAAGATCTGCTTTTTTGACTGCAGTATTGACCAGTTATCATCTAAAAAAGAAAAGAAAAGAAAAGTATCCTATTGGTATCAGTGGCTTGGCCAAATGTGATATATTTTATCTTATAGTTCACACCATCTGCTTCTATATGTCTGTACTATGAGGTTATTGTTGTTATTATTAGTAAATTAAATTTACTAATACTTTCATAATGACACAAATTATTATGTAATAACTATCATGAATCCACCATTAAAAATCTACAAAGAATTACATAGATAAAGTTAAAGATTATTATATAATGACCTGCCAATTATATCAATTGTTTATTTACTGTTATAGAAATTTCATTACTACAAATATTATATACTGTTAAAGTTTATTAGTACATAACACTGATAATATTTTAAAGTGTTATGAATAATAAGATAAAATACTAAATTATAATATTATTTCTCCTCAGATAAAAAAAAATTTCTTTTTTCAAAGCACCATGAGATCCAGGGACTTCCCTGGTGGTCCAGTGGTTAAGACTCTGCACTTCCACTGCAGGGGGCACAGGTTCAATACCTGGTTGGGGAACTATGATCTCTCATACTGGGCAGTGTGGCCAAAAGTAAATAAATAAACAAACAAACAAACAAATATTTAAAAAATAAACTTAAAAAATTAATCATGAGATCCAGAAAAAGAAATCGGAAAGCTGTTAAATAAATTTTATTTATTTAAAAAATATGTATGTAGTTGCTTACAATGATCTAGGCACTGTCTTCAGCATTCTACTTCCATTAACCATACTTAGCAATGCCTCTAGATGACTAGATTTCTGGAAAAATTAAATGGATTGCCAGAAGAAAGGGAAAAAGTTCAGAGGTACTAGTTTTAGCAAAACACAGCACTAACACACTGCTGGTGGGGCAGGATGGGAGTTTACTTTGGTCTTCCACACTCTCATAACTGATGGAATTCAAGAAAAACTAGAAGAGAGGAAAAAAACAAAAACTAAGAATCCATTAAACCAAATGTACTTGCTGCCTGTCAGGTACCTGACCACAGAACCACAGAACTTTGCATATTAAACAGGCAACTCTGGTTGAAATGATCTATCTCAGGTAAGAAATGTTAAGTTTCCAAAGAACAACATTGGTAGGAGGTTTTGGAAAATTAATACTCTCAATTCTTCTTAAAAAAAAAAATCACTAACTCCTGGTTACTTTATTCTACCTCAAAGGATTCTTTATTTTGTCTACATTGTAAAGTCTTTGGGGATGGGAAAAAACACACACACACACACACACACAAAACAAATCAACGCTAGAATGAAAATGAAAGCAAAGATTGGCAGCATTTACTGCATATTCCTAATAAACATGAAGAAAGTTAAATGCACACCAACCAAATTGAAATCTGATTCCAAAAATATATCCCGGTGAAAAATGAGAAAAAATGGGTGCTGTTTTGAACATATGATACTTATGATTCACTTTTTGATGAAGGAATATCCAAGCTCATCCAAGAAGGTTGAGTGTGGGAAATGTTCTTAATTTGGCAGTAATCATAGCAGAATTTGATACAATTATGTCAGAATATTTATGCAAAATATAAACAATGACACAAAGTAATATTACACATGTTTAGGGAATAAAAGACAAAACAAAATAATTAAATATATGTAGATATAGATGCAGTGAATAAGAACATGTTGAATAAAGTAAAAATGTTAGACATTACTCAGTTATTTTAAATACAGTTCTAGGAACAAATTATGTAGAATACATAACAATTATTTCAGATTTGTTGATTTCCAAAATACAAAAATACCTATACGTGAACATACTGGGGGATTTTGTTTAGCAGATGAATTGACTAGAGAAGGATTTTACATTCTCAGTAGACCACTTACAAAAACTGAATCTAGACAAAAATAACCCAAGAGGCCAGGAATATGACAATGCAGCAAAAATGCATGGAAAACCATAATAGATTGTAACAAAAGATTCTTGAAAAATAATTCTGGGAAATCTGTTTTCTGTATTCTTTAAAATTAATAGTGAATGATGTGGTAAAATATTCTTTTGACATCACTGAATTTTTAAATATTGTCCAGGAAAAATCCAGCAAAATTTCAGTTTTGATGAAATGCTAGAGTGTTTTAAACATGTATTTTCAAACATAAATTTTCCAACACTGAATGTCAATGTTGAATTCACAATGAGAAAGTTAAGTGAATGCCATAATGTCACTAAAAACTCAAGAGGCAGGATGCAAAGCCCTTTTTAGGAACTGTTAATTATATTATCAATAATAATGATATAGATTCTAGAATGCAAAGTATATTCTAGCAAGTTTCAACTTTTAAATGTATTTGCTCAGGGCTAATATGAAATGGTGTTTAGGTAAAATCTTTTAAATAAATCTTACAGGAACCAAAAGTTTATATACATAATGCCCTTGAAAGCGCTGAAAAAGTTATGTTCTTTGTCTAAAACAGGAAGCAAGATTTATGAAAAATAGGTTATTGATGTCAAATTACAGAATTTCAACATTGATGCCATTACCCAGGTAGAAAATGCTAAGAAAAAGAAGGAAGACTCATTTTATTGTGATTTCCAAGAACTAAAATTCAATTTCAAAATTATTTCAATTTATTTTGCTATACCCGACCCACTAATAACATCCTTAAAAGAAAGATTTATGATATTAAAAGAATATCATGACCTTTTAAAAATGTTCTAATCCAGACAACATATATAACTTGAAGAATATGATAAATATGGACCACTGCAACTCTGTATAAAATTTACAATTGAAATAAACTTTATACACAAAAGAAGATTTTGATGGGACATTAATGTATTAAGAACCAAACATCTTGTTATTTTCTGAACTCCAATATGACTACCATTGAAGAATTGTAATACATTTGCAACAATGATAATTTTCTATTATTTTACATTCAATATTTGTGTAATTTACACAGAATGCCTTAATGTTTGTCATAATTGTAATATTGAGAAATAATAAACTAACTTATAAAATGTCCTACTGGAGAACAGGGTGACTTTTTCTAATTCTTTAAAACAGGGATCAGTGAATTCCCTGGCGGGCCAGTGGTTGGGACTCTGTGCTCTCACTGCCAAGGGCCTGGGTTCGATCCCTGGTCGGGGGACTAAGATCCCACAAGCTGCGAGGCACAGCCAAACATTAAAAACCAAACAGAAAACAACAACCAAAAAAAAAACAACAAAAAAAACCGAGGATCATGTTTCCCTGGTGGCGCAGTGGTTAAGAATCTGCCTGCCAATGCAGGGGACACGGGTTTGCACCCTGGTCTGGGAAGATCCCGCATGCCGCGGAGCAACTAAGCCCGTGCACCACAACTACTGAGCCTGTGCTCTAGAGCCCGTGCGCCACAACTACTGAGCCCACGTGCCACAATTACTGAAGCCCACACGCCTAGAGCCGGTGCTCCACAGCAAGAGAAGCCACTGCAAATGAGAAGCCCACGCACCACAACCAAGCGTAGCCCCTGCTCAACGCAACTAGAGAAAGCCCACACGCAGCAACGAAGACCCAACACTGCCAAAAATAAATAAATTAATTAATTTAAAAAAAAAAAAAAGAGGATCAGCAAAGTACAGCCTGCATGTTGAATTCTCAACCTGCTCCCTGTTTTTATATGATCCCTACAAGCTAAGAATGGTTTTAACATTTTTCGATGGTTGAAAAAAAAATCAGAAGAATACTATTTCTTGACATGTAAAGATGATATGAAATTTAAATTTCAGTGTCCATACATAAAGTTTTGTTGGAACACAGTCATGCACATTTGTTTAAGCATTGTCTGTGACTGCTTTCATGCTCCAACAGCAGAGTTGAGTACTTTCGACAGAAACCATATGATCCACAAAGCCTAAAATATGTACTATCTGGCCCTTTACAGAAAAAATTTGCCAACCCATGTTCTAAAAGGTACCCTATGAGCTTGGTGCGGCCCTGCAGAGCCGTCAATCCAAGCAAAGTTCCCTACAGATCTCCCCATCACCTAGCTGCCCCTTGAGCATCTCACCTTGATGGGTCACAGACATCTTGAATTTATCCTGGCCCATACCTTCCCATACCTGCTTCTTCTGGCACCTCCATCAACCCAATGGTTCAAGCCAGAGCCTTACAGTTATTCTTGAATCCTCTCCACTTGAACTTCCTGCTCCTCCATCCCATTAATACCTCTTCTGTATCTTGCAAACCCATACCCTTCTCCATATACTTCCTGCCACCCTAGCTGAATTCATTAGCATTTCCTGCAGGATGACTGGACCAATGTCCTCAGTGGGGATCCTGGCCCCTACTCTTGGGCCCTCTAATCCATCCTCCACCAGGGAGCCAGAATGGTCTTCCTAGAATACAAATCTGACTTCATCATTTCCCTTCTTCCATCACCTCCATGGTAGAGTGCTAGACCATTTGTCTATCTACGATCTCTTCCAGTCATGGCACCATCTTTCCTCTGGCCTCTTTCTATGTGGGTATGGTGGGACTGACAATCCCAGCATCTGGCCAATGGGCCACCCAAGGTGGGCAAGAGTCCCACACTGGGCCAATCAGGCTCTCTTTCCCGGGAATTTTTTTTTTGGCCACACCTCGGAGCTTGCAGGATCTTAGTTCCCCAACCAGGGATTAAACCTGTGCCCCCTGCAGTGGAAGCATGGAGTCCTAACCACTGGACCACCAGGGAATTCCTTCTTTCCTGGGAATTTTCATCTTGAGTGAAGATACATAGAAATGTTAAATCTATTGATATGAGAGGCAGCTTTATGGGGTGGGGTTTTGGGTGTGGGCTCTGGAGCCATATGGCTTAGATTTGAATTTCAGCTCCACCATTCACTAAACTGTATGACTCTGAGCAAGTCACATAACGGTCCCATGCCTCAGTGTCCTCACCTATGCAGTGGGGAATCAGAACAACTGGTCACACTTATTGAGGCCTGGTCACTTGAGGATTAAATAGGCTCATGCATGTGAAGTGCTGAGAGCAACACTTGGCACATGGTGGGAGCCTAGTAAAGGAAGCTCTCCTTATTACCTAGAGAGTTAGCACACAAGTTCCTGTAGCTGGGACCCCCCTCCTCCTCTTCCCTGGGCCTGCCTGTTTGTTCTTTCAGCTCTCTTTAAGACAGCCTTCGTCTTTCTTAAAATAGTTCAAGTGGAATTTTGTTCATTTTAAACAAGGAACTCTAGCCAACACCCTGTGGTTTCTCACCACCCCAGGGGACACAGATCAGAAACCTCCACAAGGGCTCGAGGTCCTGGGTGCCCCAGCCCTGTCAATCTCCCAGCCTCAGTTCTTTCCACTGCCTGTCTTCACCACCTCCCTCTCCAGCTCCTTGTGTGTCCCTGAATTTGCCAAGCTCTCCCTTTGAACCCAGGCTTCAGATTCTCTGCTTCCTAATCAGAAGTGCTCTCTCCTGGCTTCCACACACCTCCCCCCTTCCCCCCTTCAGGTAACAACGTTTTTATTTATGGTTGCGTTGGGTCTTTGTTGCAGTGCGTGGGCTTCTCATTGCGGTGGCTTCTCTTGTTGTGGAGCATGGGCTCTAGGCGCGCGGGCTACAGTAGTTGTGGCACGTGGGCTCTAAAGCGCAGGCTCCGTAGTTGTGGCGCACAGGCTGAGTTGCTCCACGGCATGTGGGATCTTCCCGGACCAGGGCTTGAACCGTGTCCCCTGCATTGGCAGCCGGATTCTTAACCACTGCATCACCAGGGAAGTCCCAGGTAACAACCTTTTAAACTCCTTCCCATTCTGGTAAATAAAAACAGGTCACATCCACCCACTCCTGATAGGCCTCTGGAAGGGGACAAGGCCCTGCCCCACCCCCACCAGGTTTAGGATCACTGATAAGAGACTTGTGACAACCCCTTTGACCAGATTTCTTGACCAGATTTCCTTCCATTTTACTTTTTATAGTCTGCATTAAGAAAAAAAAATCCGGGGTACTTCCCTGGTTGTCCAGTGGTTAGGGCTTGGCGCTTCCAATGCAGGGGACGCGGGTTCAATCCCAGGTCAGGGAACTATTGATAAGATCTCACATGCTGCACGGCGTGGCCAAAAAATAAAAAAAATAAATAAAAATTTAAAAATTAAGGTTTCCCTGGTGGCACAGTGGTTGAGAATCCACCTCCAATGCAGGGGACATAGGTTCCATCCCTGGTCCAGGAAGATCCCACATGCCGCGGAGCAACTAAGCCCGAGCGCCACAACTACTGAGCCTGTGCTCTAGAGCCCGTAGGCCACAACTACTGAGCCTGCATGCTGCAACTACTGAAGCCCACGTGCCTAGAGCCCGTGCTCCGCATCAAGAGAAGCCACCACAATAAGCCCACGCACCATAAAGAAGAGTAGACCCCGCTCACCGCAACTATAGAAAGCCCACACGCAGCAACGAACACCCAATGCAGCCAAAAATAAATAAATTAAAAATAAATAAATTTATAAAAATAAATAAAAATTTTTTAAAAAATCAAGGGTTGGGGGAGGGATAAATTAGGAGTTTGTGATTAGCAGATACAACCTACTATATAAAATAAAGAACAAGGTCCTACTGTATAGCATAGGGAAGTTAGGGAACTATATTCAATATCCTGTAAAAAACCATAATGGAAAAGAATATGAAAAAGAATGTATATGTATGTATATATGGGTGCACATATACGTATTATACACCAGAAACTAACACAACATTGCAAATCAACTATACTTCAATAAAGAAATAAAAGAGTTTTGTTTTGCATTTCCAAATAAAAGTTCTGTTGTAATATATTAATATAATATTCTTTTTAAAATGGGGGGTTCTGCTACATGCCCTTCCTTCTCCTCTCCTTTCCCACCTCTCTCCCCTACTATCCTGGGGACCCCCACATTCAGTACCTCTTCCTTGTCCCTTGTCCCCAGGCTGAGAGCTCTTGGAAGGCCAGGTCTTCAGCTTCCCCACCTCGGAGGCCCCACGGCCTGCCCAGGGAGGGGATCGGTTAATGTTTAATGAGAGAATGAATGGATACATTTTAAAGGGAGAGATAAAGGAGAGAGGGGGTTACCCTCTGCCCTCTGGGGCCTTTTCCGCTGAGTCAAGGGGCCGAGACGGAATCTCTGGTCATCTTATTGTTCACAGAACCCTTTCCCGCTGCAGCAGCAGAACAAATTGATGCCACTCCCCGCCCAATCCTCCACTCCAGAGCCCGCTTCCACGTACACCTCTCCCAGAGCTGCGCGCTTGACTCCGCCCTCTCCGCGCGGGAGGGGGGCAGGGAGTGAGCGGGGCCCCGACTCTTCGTGGACCCAGGAGGGCAGTAACAGGTGAGGGCGGGGTGTCTCTGTCCCAGCCCGACGGGTAAATAAACGTCACAGATGTCCTGTAACCCAAAGAGAAGAAACAAACCGTTAACAGAAAGGTTAGCTAGCACCTGATGAGGGGAGTCGCTGTGTTTTCATTTTGTGTTTTCCATTTCGTGCTGTCTAGAACATGTATTACCTTTTAAAAGGAAAGCAAAACCAGAATAAATATTGCTTTCCAAGTTGTCTTTTTGTATATGTGTCTTGATTTTGTGGTTTACTGTTCTTTATTTTCAGTTGTGTAAAGCCAGGCTCCTCTCCCCGGGGCACACACAGACTCTGCACACATACAAACCCCAGGAATTAAGCCGCTCTACAAAATTGTAAGTGGGGAGAAAGGGCTGGGAGAGGAGCCAGGCCCTGGAGAGGTCCGGGTGTGGAAAAGGCTTTGAGTACAAACAGGAGCAGATGCTTACACCCGCTGCCCTCTGAACTGTGGCCCCACTGCAGGCTCTAAGCCGCCTTACCCACCCCCCAGCTTGGCCACACCCAGTCGGGGGAGCAGGGGGAGGGGAGGGGGAGGAGGAGGGGGAGGGGAGGGGGAGGAGGGGGAGGGGGAGGGGAGGGGGAGGGGGAGGGGGAGCACAGGTGCGGGCAGCCTTGAGGAAACTTGAGATTTTTGCCACAATCCCTCTGTGACCTCTCTTTTCTTAAAAAAGAATGATTTCGCATCTGCTCTTTTCCTGTAAACATCTAAAACTTTTAAAAAACAAACAGTTAAGATATTTTTAAAATGTGATTTTCAAAGCTACTGTTGGGATGGAGCTCTCTTCTGCTTCTTTCACCCTTCCTCTGTCCCTACAGCATCCCCAGGGGTGGGGAAGGGGTGGGTCCGGGCTGGACCCTTTAAGTTCCCGCCAGGTCTGCCTCCCCCACCCCGCTGGAATCTTAGAGGGAAGCAGTTCCCTCCGGCCAAGAAGGAAATGAGTCCCCACAAGATGGCTGACCCCGGAGACCCTCCCAGGGACTTGCACAGATTCGTTTTGCAACCGGCCTAAAAATTTTGGGGACTTTGGAGTGCGAAGGGCTTTGCTTCTGGTTTTCCTAAGGCTGTCTCCTGCTTAATTAAGGAAATCACTGCTGTGCTCAACAGTTGAAGACACATGGGAAGGATCTAGAAAGGAACTTCTCCCAACTCCACCTCCCCATTCTGCCTCAGAGTCCAAGTGAAAGCTTGGCTCCGTGAGTAGGGCTGATGGGAGGACCAACAGGCTCAGGCTGCAGAGCCAGGCCATTGGCTGTGGGCTAGAATCCCTGCTGGATTACCTCAGTTTCTTCATCCGGGCACTGCCCTACAGGCTTGATCCGTATTGATTCATCCTGACCACAACCCTATGAGGCGGGTGCTATTATTATTATCTTCATTGCCTGGACAAAACCAAAGTGGAGAAAGTTGCTAAGGTGACACAGCTAGAAAATGGCGTAGCTGGGATTTGAACCCAAACAGTTTGGCATCACTAAACTTCACTGCTGCCCTTTGTGGAACACATCTTCGTCTCAGAGAATCTCTTAGAATTAAAGGAAATAGGAATGTAAAATGCTTCCCTGAGACTTCGTGAACTCTCAGTCAACAGCCATCATCATGGATTGACTTATCCGGTCTGTTCGGAGGCAGCCACAGCCTTGGCCCTGACTGCACAAACGTGGCAGCGTCCTTAGGTGCTTAAAAAAAAATCACACTGAATTTAAAAGAAGGAAAAGGAGGAGGAGGAGGAGGAGGAAGAAGAGGAGAAGAAGAACTAGGAAAGAAGGAGAGAAGGGAGAAGAGGGGGAAAAACCCAAAAACCAGACCCTGGTGATGTAGGCAGACCGCTGTATTTTTCTCTTTAGTGCTTTTGCTTTAAAAGAGCATTTAGGGGGCTTCCCTGGTGGCGCAGTGGTTGAGAGTCTGCCTGCCAATGCAGGGGACACGGGTTCGAGCCCTGGTCTGGGAAGATCCCACATGCCGCGGAGCAACTAGGCCCGTGAGCCACAACTACTGAGCCTGCGCGTCTGGAGCCTGTGCTCCGCAACAAGAGAGGCCGCGATGGTGAGAGGCCCGCGCACCGCGATGAAGAGTGGCCCCCGCTTGCCGCAACTGGGGAAAGCCCTCGCACTGAAACGAAGACCCAACACAGCCATAAATAAATAAATAAATAATTTTTTTAAAAAAAGAGCATTTAGGTTTCATTAATTTCTTTATTGTTTAAAAAGTTATAATTCTCATATGTGCTCGTTATAAACATCTCAAATAAAACCCAAAAAAGTCACAGCCATTATGGCAAACAGTATGGAGATTCCTCAAAAAATTAAAAATAGAACTACCATATGATCCAGCAATCCCACTCCTGGGTGTATATCCAAATGAAATGAAATCAGGATCTTGAAGAGATATCCATACTCTCATGTTCACTGCAGTGCTATTTACAACAGCCAAGATATGGAAGCAACCCAAGTGTCCGTTGCCAGATGACTGGATAAAGAAGATGCAGTATATATACAATAGAATATTATTCAGCAGTGAGAATAAAGGAAATCCTGCCGTTTGCTACAAGCTGGGTGAAGCTGGAGGATGTTATGCTAAGTGAAATAAGCCAGACAGAGGAAGATAAATACTGTATGATCTCACTTATATATGGACTCTTAAAAAAAAAAAAAGGAACTCATAGAAGCAGAATGGTGATTACCAGGCACTAGAGGGGTGAGGGAAATGGGGAGATGTTGGTCAAAGGGTACACAGCTGCGTTAGGTAGGATGAATGGGTCTAGAGATGCAATGTACAGGCAGGATAACCACACTTAATACTACTGTACTGAGCACTGGAAATACACTAAGAGAGTAGGTTCCAGGTGCCTTCATCACACGTACAAAAAAGATAACTATATGAGGAGATGATATGTTAATTAGCTTGCCCATGTATATGTAGTAATCATTTCACTATGTATATGTGTATCAAATCATCACATTGTATGCCTTAAATATATTTATAACTTTTATTTTTAAATATATAAATAAATTTAAAAGAAAACCCCCAAAGTCAAACATGGATGTCTTCTCTCAGCCCACATCTGTTGCTGTAAAACTTATTTTTCTCCTTCAGTGAAATATCACAAACGGGGACTTCCGTGATGGTGCAGTGGTTAAGAATCTGCCTGCCAATGCGGGGGTTCAATCCCTGAGCCAGGAAGATCCTATATGATGTGGAGCAAGTAAGCCTGTGCACCACGACTACTGAGCCCGAGCGCCTAGAGCCCATGCTCTGCAACAAGAGAAGCCACAACAATGAGAAGCCCACACACCACAATGAAGAGTAGCCCCTGCTTGCCACGACTAGAGAAAGCCCTAGCGCAGCAACGAAGACCCAATGCAGCCAAAAATAAAAATTACTTTTAAAAAATCACAAACTATACCTTCAGCTCTACTGCATCCATTTTTACCAGCTGCATAGTATTTCATAATGTAATTTTTTTTTCATGCATCCCCTTATTAGGGAATATTTATTTTGTTTGTAATTTTCTTTTCACTATTTCATATAATGCTTCAATAAATATTTTTTTAAACATCTTTATTGAAGTATAATTGCCTAACAATGGTGTGTTAGCTTCTGCTTTATAACAAAGTGAATCAGTTATACATATACAATATGTTCCCATTTCTCTTCCCTCTTGCATCTCCCTCCCTCCCACCCTCCCCACCCCACCCCTCTAGGTGGTCACAAAGCACCGAGCTGATATCCCTGTGCTATGCGGCTGCTTCCCACTAGTTATCTATTTTACATTTGGTAGTGTATATATGTCCATGACACTCTCTTACCCTGTCACATCTCACCCCACCCCCTCCCCATATCCTCAAGTCCATTCTCTAGTAGGTCTGTGTCTTTAAAATATTTTTATAGAAATGTCTTTGTCCCCTTATGAAAGTATTTTTCTTTTTTTTAATTTATTTTTTTTACTTATGAAAGTATTTTTCTTTCTTTTTTTAAAAAAAATTTTATTTATTTATTTTGGCTGCACCAGGTCTTAGTTGCGGCACTCGGGATCTTTGTTGCAGCATGCGGGCTTCTTAGTTGCGGCATGCGAATTCTTAGTTGCTGCATGCATACGGGATCTAGTTCCCCAACCAGCGATCAAACCCAGACCCCCAGCATTGGGAGCGTGGAGTCTTACCCAGTGGACCAACAGGGAAGTCCCCATGAAAGTATTTTTCAATGATAGATTCCCCGGAAGAGAATTTCTGCACCTAAAGAAATATAAATGTTAAATTCATGCTTTTCTTTAATAAGTTAAATATTTATCAAAGGCTTATAATGCTATGTATTCTTACTGGTGCTGAGAACACAACAGTGGGTATGACAGATGAGGTCCTTGCCAATCATAGAGGTTACATTCTTGCGGGTGGGAGGGGAAGGCGAGAAAGCAAATAATTCAAGTGTTAAGACACACAAATTGCTCTCCGAAATGGTTGCCCAATTTCAAATCCATTAGTAGAATATAAAGGTATACAAATACTCACAAACGCTTCATTACCAACACAGGCCATCATGAACCTTTTTTAATTTTGTCAACCTGATAGATGAGAAAATTGTATTCTTTTGTTGGATTTTTGTAACTTTGCATAGTAGGGATTTTAAAGCTCTTTTTATCTTTCTCAGCCATTTCTTTTGTGAATTGCCTATTTGTATTCTTTATTTTTCTATTAAGTTGTTTATTTGTAGGTGCTCTGTGCTTACACTATGTTTATCAATTATATATGTTATAAATATTTTCTCCCAATCTAACATTTGTCTTTTAACTTAGTTTTGGACTCTTTTGTGGTACATGACTTTAGATTTTTTTCTCATCAAATTCATCAATTTTTTACATCATGGCATCTGTTTTTTTGTCCGTTAGGAACACCTTCCTCAACCCCACATTATAAACTTATTCACCCATTTTTTTTTTCCTGAGTTTTAATGGTTTTAGGTTTAACACTTAAATCTTCAAGGGAGCTGGACTCCATCTGGATGAGAATCCATCATCTATCTGAGAATTGTCGCTCCTCAGTCATGAGCGACATGGGGGGGGGTCCTTAAATCTGATGGCCCTGTGTTCCCTGCTACAGAGGTTGATACATACTGAGCCATCCTTAAACAAAGAACTCTTTTCCAAATAATCCTGCAAAAAAATCACTGCAAACTCCAAAAATGGACTGCCTTGGTTCAAATTCCAGCTCCACTACTTAATAATTGTGTGAATCGGGGCAAATTACTTAACCCCTCTGGGGTTCTCTTGGTGCCCTCATCTGCAAAACAAGGATAAGGACAGCACGTAACTCACCCTGTTGGTGTGAAGATTAATTGAGCCATTGTGCGTGAAGTGTTTAGAACAACAGTCAACCAACTACAACTCATGGGCTACCCATTTTTATAGACCTCACTAGCTGGGGCTTCCTTGGTGGCTCAGTGGTTAAGAATCCGCTGGCCAACACAGGGAACATGGGTTGGAGCCCTGGCCGGGGAAGATCCCACATGCCGCGGAGCAGCTAAGCCCATGCACCCCAACTACTGAGCCTGTGCTCTAGAGCCCGCGAGCCACAACTACTGAGCCTGCATGCCGCAACTACTGAAGCCCGAGTGCCTAGAGCCCATGCTCTGCAACAAGAGAAGCCCACGCACCACAACAAAGAGTAGCCCCCGCTCGCCCCAACTAGAGAAAGCCAGTGCGCAGCAACGAAGACCCAACGCAGCCAAAAATAAATAAATTAAATAACTTAAAAAAAAAAAAAAAACAGAACTGACTAGCTGAAAGTGGTTTTTACATTTTTTAAAAAAACTTTTATTGGAGTATAGTTGATTTACAATGTTGTGTTAGTTTCTGCTGAACAGCAAAGTGAATCATACATATACATATATCCATTCTTTTTTAGATTATTTTCTATATAAGTCATTATAGAGGTTTTTACATTTATAATTTTATAAAAAAATAGTGGAAACTTGTTTTCTGTCCTGTTAGATACATCCCTATTTGATAGTGTCAATTTTGGCTCTTGACCTGCAAATCTTAAAACATTTACTGTCTGGCTTTTTACAGAAAACGTTTGCCAACCCCTGGTTCAGTCTGATTCCTGACCCCTAGCAAGAGCTCAGTGAATGTTAAGTATTTATTAAATGGGAAGAGATAAGTATTTTTGTCTATTTTTACAGATGGTGAAATTGAAGTTTAGAGATGGAAGTGACCCTGGCCACTGCTATGATTTTTGCAGTATTGCTCTGGGATGTTTGGGATGCTGTGAGGGTGCCCTCGGGACCACCCATACAGATGCCTCCTTAATCATCACTTAGTCATTGGGAGTCATGTTGGAAAAGACTTAGAGGCCTCCTGGCCTCAGCACAGGAGGTGAGGTACAAATTCCCTTCACTTGTAGATCTCCCCTCAAACTGTCTGGGGATTCTAGCAGCCCTGCATCATCCACCCATCACACATTCATAAAATAATATTTATGGAGAAACTCTGGACTTCACTGCTTCCCTGCTGGGGCTGCGGGTGGAACAGCTAGGCAGCTGGTGGGCTCCTGCCCACGGCCTCACTGCTGCAGCTCAGAATGGGACAGAAAGCTCTGCTGGAAGATGATGGATGGTGGATGCTGAGAACAGCTGGAGAGACGAGACCTGGCCACATGTTGACCCCCGAACAGAGGTCTGTGTGCCCATGAAGTTGAAGGCTGTTTCCCTGTGAACTGGGCATCGTAAATCTGTACTGGTTTAAAAGTTCAGGGTTTGGAGTCAGGCGACCTGGATTTGAATCCCAGCTCTAGCTGCTATATATGTGGCCTTGGGCCAACTGCTTCCTCCCCCGGGCATGGAAGCAGAAGTGACCTTAACAGCCATCCAGGCTGAAGCCTTCATTTGCAGTTGAGAAACTGTTACGAAACTATGTCCCCCTAAAATTCATATGTTGAAGTCCTAACCCCCAATACCTCAAAATGCGGCCTTATTTGGACATAGAGCCTTACAGAGGTAATCAAGTTAAAATGAGGTCATTAGTGTGGGCCCCAATCCAAGATGACTAGGGGAAGAAATTTGGAGACAGACATGCACACAGAGAGAACACCAATTGAAGATGAATGAAGAAATTGGGTGATGATTCTATATGCCAAGTACCCCCAAGATCGCCTGCAAACCACCAGAAGCTGGGGGGAGAGGCATGGAACAGATTTTTCCTCACAGTCCTAAGAAGGAACCAACCCTGTCAACACTTTGATCTCAGACTTCTGGCCTTCAAAACTGTAAGAAAATAAATTTCTGTTCTTTAAACCAACCTGTCTGGGACTTCCCTAGCAGTCCAGTGGTTAAGACTCTGCATTTCCAATGCAGGGGGTGCAGGTTCGATCCCTGGTTGGGAAACTAAGATCCTACATGCTGCGTGGTGCGGCCAAAAAATAATAATAATAAATAAATTAAAAAAAAATAAACCAACCCGTCTGTGCTACTTTGTTATGGCAGCCCTAGTAAACTACTACACAAACTGAAGCCAGGTGACCTGTGTTCTGTAGACCTGTAGAATTAGCTGTGTAACAACACTTAATCCTGTCTTAAGCTCAATTTCCTCATTTATAAATTGAGATCAGGATCCTACCAATTCAACAAATATTTCGATCTCCTCTTGTGTTCCAGGTTCTGGGAACTCAGAAGTAAATAAAACCCTGTTCCTGCTCTTGGAGAAAGGACAATGGGGGCACAACTCTGCAAATTTGTAGCAATTTATAATGTAATAAAAGAATATCAGCAGGTTGATAGAAATCAGTATAGAGTACAGTGGGAGCAGGGAGGAAGGAAAGGTTGGTCCTCCCTGGGAGGTACTAGGTGACATGTGTGCTGGGTATTGAAAAATGGGTTGGTGTTCACCAGGCTGGCAAGGCAAGGCAGGAGGGGTAGGTGAGGCATTCTAGGCAGAAGGAACAGCTTGGGCAAAAACCCAAAGGCATGAAACAGCAAGAAGAGTTTGGGAAATTGCAAGTCATTCAGTAGTGTCAGTCCTCCAGCAAAGCAGACAGATGGGAAGTAAGGCTGCCCCTGAGTGTTAGCCTGGTCAATGGAGTAGACCTGGAGTCACATTGCCTCCTACCAGGCATCCAGTGTGAACATGGGAAGGTTAATCAACTGCTCTGGACCTCAGTTTCCTCATTTATTCATTCATCTGACTATTAAACACCTACTCTGTGCTGGGCACTGTGTTGGATGTTCATAATACAATGGCAAACAGGGTAGTCAGGGCTGATGGGTCCTTGTGATCATGGAGCTTCAAGTCTATTGGGAAAGAGACTATAAAACAAATAGTGTGGGTTTTTTTTTTCCTTTGAGGTTAAACTTTTTTTTTTTTAACTGATGTATAGTTTATTTACAATGTCGTGTTAGTCACAGGTGTACAGCACAGTGATTCAGGTATATATATTCTTTTCCCTTATAGGTTATTAAAATATACTGAATATAGTTCCTTGTGCTATACAGTAGGTCCTTGTTGGTTATCTAAAAACAAATATGTTTATTAGGGTTAGGTTTAGCTGCAAATGCAATTAAGCCCAAACTAACTGTGTCTGGGTGGTGGTTCAGGATTTGTATGTCATTCTATTGCCAAGATATAAGTTTCCTCTATTTTTGTGGCTCCACCATACTTGCTCTATAACCTTATGGTGCAAGAAGCCAGATCTACACTCCAGGAAGGAATTAAAAAGAAGTGAAAGAGGCATGAGCCATCACACAAAGTTCCTTAATAAGAGTTTATGCTTAGGACTCTTAAGAAGAGTCTCTTAAGAATAGAGTACTTCCATCTCCATCCCATTGGCCAGATCACTGTCATATGGCCACACTAGATAGATGCAAGGAAGTCTGGGAAATGCAGTCTTTATTCTAGGTGGCTTTGTGCCCGTTGAATACTGGGAATTCTATTATCAGAGAAGAAGAGGAGAAAATAACAGGCTCTGCCATGCAAATGTAACAGGAAATTGTGTTGAAATTTTTTTGTTGACCAGATTTGGGGATTTGGCCCCAAAGGGGGACAAAGGTGCTAAGTGCCTCAAATTCTGAAAAGAACCACAATAACTGGGGAACCTCCAGATAGGGCCGACTTCAGGCATGTGAACTCTGCAATATCAAGGGGCCCTGTCCTCCCCAGGGCCTCAGGCTTGGTTAATGCTCTGCTGTCACCATCCTGACATTCTTAATCATTCCGTCTTTGAACTTGTGTTTTGTATGAGAAATCTGAGGGAACAGTGAAGCATGCGCAAGAGCAGAATAGATAAGCACAATATGTGTCTGCCATTCCTCGCCGCCTCCATTTGCAGATAGTGTTCACAAGGCCCCATGAGCACAGGTGTCCAGTGGAGCCGTGATGTGCGGGAATTCAGCAGGATTCAGTGAGTGCAAAGTAAGGGGGTTCCATCTATGGTTGAGTAAGCAGGAGCTTTGATAGTCCCAACAGGTCATGGTTCCTGTTCAAACCAGAACTTAATTGGAATGAAGAAAGAAGGTGATGGCATTCTAAGAAACACAAATGACCAGGGCACCCTTCCATATCCTTTCTTATCCGTGTTACTTCCCTGTATTAGCCAATCACCCTGAAAAGGACAACAAGAAGGAAAGGGAAAGATAGGCAACTCATAGGTCATTTCCTACCTTATTTATCAGTATTTCATATGATTAACTATTAGTAGTAGTGCTTATTATTTAGATTAACATTATTATTATATATAATATGTATTATTATTATATTTCATTTCTTTCCTTATTCATCAGTAAGTCAAAGGTAGACGGTGTTGATAGAATCTGTGCACGTCCAGAGGTGAAATAAAAGCAGCTGAGTTAGTTCAATACAGTGTTTCCATTATTCTGGTAAAATCAAAATACATATGCATGTACAAATTATGAAATACAAATTGTGTAAGTTTGGTGAGTTAAATGCTCTTATATCTGCATTTAAAAGCAGAATTTTAGGGAATTCCCTGGCGGTCCAGTGGTTAGAACTCCTCACTTCCACTGCAGGGGGAACAGGTTTGATCCCTGGTCAGGGAACTAAGATCCTTCAAGCTATGTGGCACGGCCACAAAATAAATTAAAAAATATATAAGAGCAGAATTTTATATAAAATGTAAAAATATAACGTATAAAAGTATATAAACATAGGGACTTCCTGGTGGTCCAGTAGGTAAGACTCTGTGTTCCCAGTGCAGGGGGCCTGGGTTCCATTCCTGATCGGGGAACTAGATCCCGCATGCATGTCGCAACTAAGAAGGCTGCATGCCACAACTAAGACCCGGCGCAGCCAAAATAAATTAAAAAAAAAAAAGAGCTGTTTATTTTTTTTTAAAGTACATAAATATATAAAATATAAAGAATGGCAAATTTAATTTAATAATTTATCTTTTTTACTTTTTAAAAAAAATAAATTTATTTATTTATTTATGGCTGTGTTGGGTCTTCGTTTCTGTGCGAGGGCTTTCTCCAGTTGCGGAGAGGGGGGGGCCACTCTTCATCGCGGTGCGCGGGCCTCTCACTGTCGCGGCCTCTCCCGATGCGGAGCACAAGCTCCAGACGCGCAGGCTCAGTAGTTGTGGCTCATGGGCTTAGTTGCTCCGCGGCATGTGGGATCCTCCCAGACCAGGACTCAAACCCGGGTCCCCTGCATTGCCAGGCAGATTCTCAACCACCGCGCCACCAGGGAAGCCCCTAATTTTTTTACTTAAATGACATTAAAAAGCAAACGAAAAACACCATGACAAGTCAAGAGCAAGACCACACATTATTAGCATTATGTTTTCAAGGTTCATTTAAGCTGTAGCCTGTATCAGTACTTCATTCCTTTTCATTGCAGAATAAAATTCCATCGTGTGAATATACATTTTATTTATCCATTTATCAGTTGATGGAGATTTGGGTTGTTTCCACTTTTTGGATGTTATGAGTAATGCTTCATTTATAAACATTTGTGTACAACTTTTTGTGTGGATACAGTGTTTTCAATTCTTTTGAGTATATACCTAGGAGTGGAATTGCTGGGTCATATGGTAACTTTAACATTTTGAGTAACTGCTGAGCTCTTTTCCAAAGCAGCTGTACGATTTCACATTCCTACTAGCAGTGTATGAGAGTCCTAATTTCTCAACATCCTAGCCAACACTTATTATTTACCCTTGTGATTGTCGCCATCCTAGTGGGGTTGGCTAATTTTTTCTGTAGAGGGCAGGCAGTTACTCAAACATGATGACGTAGTGTACAAGCAGCCATAGACAATACAGAATGAATGAGTGTGACTGTTTCCAAAAAAACTTTATTTACAAAAAAAGGGCTGGGAAATTTGGCCCAGAGGCCATAGTTTGCTGACCCCTGTTGTAGATTATTGTAACGTGTCAAATCTGACACATATTTAATATCTGAAAGTGACTGAGGATTTGTGGACTCTGACCTAGAAGTCATATCATTAAGGGCTTTATTACTCGGCTGGGGGTAAAGATGGAAGAAATAAGGAACTGTCATGTTTGTTACACCAACAATAACAATGAAATGGTATAACTGCTATGGAAACTTGTTGTATGAGCGCCTAACCTAATTCAAGATGAGGATGAAAATATGGGGGCAGGGGGAAGCGATCTGGAGGCTGAAGCCTGAAGAGTGAACAGCGTGTGGTTGCAGGAAGAGAAGTAGAAGAGTGTCCAGGTGGAGAAAACCCAGTAGCAAGAACAAGATTACTATGTTTGAAGGAAAAGAGAAAAGTTCAGAGTTGCTGGAACCTAGGGTGCAAAGCGAGAGCGGTGTAGGGGGCTGGGTGTTAAAGTCCCTTATTTTTTTTTTTAATAAATTTATTTATTTTCATTTTTGGCTGTGTTGGGTCTTCGTTACTGCGTGGGGGTTTTCTCTAGTTGCAGTGAGCAGGGGCTACTCTTCGTTGTAGTGCGCGGGCTTCTCATTGTTGCAGAGCACGGGCTCTAGGCGCGCGGGCTTCAGTAGTTGTGGCACGCGGGCTCAGTAGCTGAGGCTCGCGGGCTCTAGAGCGCAGGCTCAGTAGTTGTGGCGCACGGGCTTAGTTGCTCCACGGCAAGTGGGATTTTCCCAGACCAGGGCTCGAACCCGTGTCCCCTGCATTGGCAGGCGGATGCTTAACCACTGTGCCACCAGGGAAGTCCTAAAGTCCCTTATAAACCAAGATAAGGAAACTTGAGTCTGAGGGTAACAGGAAGCTGTGAAAAGATTTAAGATTTAAGAGCTGTGTTTCAAAAAGTCTTGCTGCACAGACACCTTCATTATAAAATAGAAAGGTTAATATCTACTTCCTAGTGTTGCTGTGGTAATGAAATACAGTTATGTTCATAAACTACTTAGCACAATGCCTAATAGGAAATACACAGCAAAACTGTCATCAGTAGCAGAAGTAATAAAAGTGTCCCATAAATCATATGTGATTAGATACCTAAGGGAGTAAATCAGAAGTAACAGATGTGGCCTTATAGCATGTTTTCTTTTGCCAGAACTGTATTTTACGAGTTTAAAATTTAGTTGCTAACATTTAAAAATCTGGAAGTTTTACATACATTTTAGATTCCCAGTTTCTCTTAAAATCAGAAGACCTGGCAACTTTGGTCACATAACCAGACGGCAGAGATCTGAAGAGTTGTCTGGTGTCAGCTCTCCCACTAAGAGGCACAAACTCTCAATTTTCCCCAGTCCCCACCTGGCCCACTTCATTCATTGATGATATCTGCCTAAATCCTCCAGGCATTTGAATTTGAGAATCAGGGAGGAAATTAACTGTGTGACCGAGGATTTAGGAAGCAACCAAAACTCTGATGCCGGGTACCTGGGAGTGATCTCAAGCAACAAGCCAGGACCCTGATCAGTTGCATTGTAGTCTCTTTGCAAAGAGGCTGAGGGAATGGTGGGGGGCCTAAGCCGAGAGCAGAGAAATAGAAATTGACGATGTCCCTCTGTCGTAGAAATGTTTTGGTTACTGGTAACACAGGCAAGTTTCAGCTAGCTTAAGCAGAAAAGGGAATTCTATGAAAAGGTGACCAGAGAGGCTGTGGTTCAAGATGGCAACCTGACCCTTGAATTACATTCTGTCTGGAAACCCAATTAAAATGATAGGAAGTGACTTCCCTGGTGGCGCAGTGGTTAAGAGTACGCCTGCCAATGCAGGGGAAACGGTTCGAGCCCTGATCCGGGAAGATCCCACATGCCGCGGAGCAACCAAGCCCGTGTGCCACAACTACTGAGCCTGTGCTCTAGAGCCCGCGAGCCACAACTACTGAGCCCTTGTGCCTTTGTGCCTAGAGCCCGGGCTCCGCAACAAGAGAAGCCACCGCAATGAGAAGCCCCTCGCACCGCAACAAAGAGTAGCCCCCGCCCACCGCAACTAGAGAAAGCCCGCGCGCAGCAATGAAGACCCGCTGCAGCCAAAAATAAATAAATAAATAAATAAAATTTATAAAAATTAATAAATAAAATAAAATGATAGAAAAATATTTAGAAATTATGTATCTGCACCTTAAAAAAAAAAAGGAGATTCATTCAATAGTGAACTGGAAGTTTCAACAGATTTCAGGATGATGGCAAATGGATGGCAAAGAGTTGACTGAGGAAGCATAACCCAGAAAGCAGCAAATCAGAAAATGTGGAGAGAGGACTGTAGGAAGAGAGAATCTATAATCCTGGCAGAATTCTAGAAAGGTTCCTGACCTTTCTAGAAATGAGAATTGGGATAAAGGGTTGGCATCGGAAGTGGGCTGTAAATGTAGGTACTAATTGAATGTCCCACCCAAAGGCTCTTCCACCACCCAGAACAGAAGGCTATAATGGAGGGCTCCTCTCTAAAGAAACTGAACAGTCTCTGGAGACTATGAAGACAGCTGGAGTGGGAGCTACTGCTCTAGTAAATCTCTCCTTTAGAGGCCCTCCAGCACCATGACGGCCCCTCCCACTCCTCCAGAAAGGAGGTCTTCAGTCAGAAAGCCTCTGGCAAGTTCATGCAAGTCCTTGCCTTTCCATTGCCTCTTTTTTTTTTTGGCTGCGTTGGGTCTTCGTTGCTGCATGCAGGCTTTCTCTAGTTGCGGCGAGCGGGGGCTACTCTTCGTTGAGGTGCACAGGCTTCTCATCGCGGGGGCTTTTCTTGTTGCAGAGCACGGGCTCTAGGCTCACCGGTTTCAGTAGTTGTGGCTCACGGGCTTAGTTGCTCCGCGGCATGTGGGATCTTCCTAGACCAGGGATTGAACCCGTGTCCCCTGCATTGTCAGGCGGATTCTTAACCACTGCGCCACCAGGGAAGTCCCTCCATTGCCTCTTTCTTAGAACTGTACACCACACAAGGCTTTCCAAGGCTTCCCTCTTTCATTTGATGAAAGCCTGCTGCGTGCAAGCGTGAAAGAGGAAGGCCAAGATAAACAAGTAGAAAAAAAGATCACAGAGGTAGCAAAGATAATTTAGCGACCCTAGTTAGTATCCTTGGAAAAATTCTAAGTTATTGTAAGCCATGAAACAGCAACAGCATGCTTTTTAAAATGAACTGAATAAGACTTCTTGGAATTAATAATGTGCTTAGTTTTCAAAAAACAGTGCAGTTGCAGAATTTTAAATGAAAGTTCTCAGAATGTAGAACTGAGAAGACAAGCAGAACATTTGAGAGCTGACCCAAGAATGAATAGAAAGCTTGAATCCGGATCATCAAGAAGAGATCGGAAAGTGACTAGAGCTCTATTATTTTTTTTAAAAAGTATGAGGTCAGATGTTCAATGAGGAACAGGTTACTTAAGTGATCTCAAAGTAATACCCCATAAATATTCATTAATTTCAAAGAGAAAAACTTGTAACTTTGCAGTGAGGAAACTTGGAGGACACCAACTTAATCAAATGGTCAAAGTTAACATCACCATGATTGGGACAAGCTGATTTTATCAGGGTACTATGCATTGAAAAGGACACAGCTCTTTTCTGTGATATTCCTGCTGAAAAGGCATAACCTGAATCCAGTCATGAGGAAACATCAGACAAAACCATCTGAAGGATATTCTACAAGATAACTGACCTGGACTCTTCCAAAATGCCAAGGTCAAAAAAAACAAATAAAGGCTGAGGAACTATTTCAGATGAAAAGAGATTAAAAACAGGACAATTAAATGCAACTCATGCTCTTGGATTAGATCTTGCACCTGAGGAAAAATAGCTCCTAGGGCATTATTGCAACAATTGATGAAATTTGAATATGGATTATATATTAGGTAATAGTCATGCACTAATATTAAAGTTCCTGATTTTTACAATTGTACTGTGGTTATATAAGAGAATGTCCTTGTTTTACATGTGGGAAGGTGGGAAAGAGAGAGAGAGAAAGGATGAGAGAATTATGTAGGGCAAAATGTAAACAATTATTGACTCTGAAATTCCTTGTTCTTTTTTTTTTTTATAAAATGTATTTATTTACATATTTATTTTTGGCTGCGTTGGGTCTTCGTTGCTGCCCGCAGGCTTCCTCTAGTTGTGGTACGCAGGCTTCTCACTGCAGTGGCTTCTCTTTTTGCGGAGCATGGACTCTAGGTGCGCAGGCTTCAGTCGTTGTGGCACGCGGGCTTAGTAGTTGTGGCTCGCAAGTTCTAGAGTGCAGGCTCAGTAGTTGTGGCGCACAGGCTTAGTTGCTGCGCAGCATGTGGGATCTTCCCTGACCAGGGCTCGAACCGTGTCCCCTGCATTGGCAGGCGGATGCTTAACAGCTGTGCCACCAGGGAAGTCCTGAAATTCCTTGTTCTTATGACTCTTCTCTAAGTATAAGATTATATCAAAATAAATTAAAAATCATTTTAAAAGATACCAGATTATTTCACAGCTGAATTCTCTCTACTCATTAAAAATCAAGTATATCGGGGGCTTCCCTGGTGGCGCAGTGGTTGAGAATCTGCCTGCCAATGCAGGGGACACGGGTTCGAGCCCTGGTCTGGGAAGATCCCACATGCCACGGAGAAACTGGGCCCGTGAGCCACAACTACTGAGCCTGAGCGTCTGGAGCCTGTGCTCCGCAACAAGAGAGGCCGCGATAGTGAGAGGCCCGCGCACCGCGATGAAGAGTGGCCCCCACTCGCCGCAACTGGAGAAAGCCCTCACACAGAAACGAAGACCCAACACAGCCAAAAATTTAAAAAAATTTAAAAAATTAAAAAAAATCAAGTATATCTAAGGTTATTTTAGATCGTAAAATTGAAAGACTCACAATTTATTTGTATGAAACTAGAATAACCTTACTATGTAGACTTGATAAAGAAGCATACAAAACTACATACCAAATCACATTATATAGATGTAAAAGTTCTTAATAAAACTTTGGCAATTCAAATTCAGCAACATATTAAGAAAATAATACACTATGGCCAAATAGACTTAATCCTAGGTATATATATGAATGCATTAACTATGAGAAACTATATTGACATAAATTAAAGAAAACCCATAAGATTATATGAATTGAGGCTGAAAAGGCATTAGCAATTGTTCCTAATAAAAACTCTTAAGTAAAATATGGATAAATGAAATGACAGTTAGTAGCAGTTGTACTAATAATAGCCAAATATTCATCAACAGGAGATGTGAAAAATGAATGTCTTATATTTAAATAGTGGAATATCATAGAGCAATGAAAAAGAATCAGCTCTCACTCTACACGGTAACATAGGTGAATTTCATGGATACAATATTGAGTGAAAGAAACCAGATGTCAAAGAGTACATACCATATGGTTACATTTATATGAAATTTTAAAATAGGCATAATTGCTCTATCATTATAGAAAGTTGAGGGGTATTGCTGGGAGGGGCAAGAGAGAAGCTTCTGGGGTGCTGGAAATGTTCTCTACTTTGATCTAAGAGACAGTTCCATGGGTATGTTCATTTCTAAAATTTAAGGAGATATACATTTAAGATTTGTGCACTGTATTGTATCTATGTTATACCTCATTAATTCCTTTAAATATGGATAAATTAAAACTACTTAAATATGATTTTTTTTAAAAGCCCAACAACTTATTAATCAAACATCAACAGCAAGCATCATTCTAAATGGTTGAACCCTGGGACCTCCCTGGTGGTCCGGTGGCTAAGACTCCACGCTCCCAATGCAGGGGGCCCGGGTTCGATCCCTGGTCAGGGAATTAGATCCTACATGCTGCAACTAAGAGTTTGCATGCTGCAACTAAAGATCCTGCATGCTGCAACTAAGACCTGGTACAGCCAAATAAATAAATGTTAAAAAAAAAAAGAAGTTTGAACCCTAAAACCACTTTCATCAAAATTGGCAAAAGATTGGGATATCTTACTTAAATGTTATTACTCAACATTGTTTTCAGAGGTTTTATCAAATTAGACAAGAAAATGAAGTAACTAATATAAATATTGGAAAACAAAGGATAAAATTGTTATTTCCAGATTCCTTGAAGCCTCCACCCCACTTCTTTGGTTCCCTTACTGCGAAATATCTCAAAATAATAATCTAGTCTTATTGCCTCCACTTTTTCTCCCATTTTCTCTTAAATGTACTCTAATCAGGCTTTTGTCCTCATTCCTGCATTGAAACAAGGTCACTGATGACCTTCATGTTGCCAAATCGAATAGTCAAATTTCAGCCCCCTTTACCTGCCAGATGAGCTGTTTCTGACCCAGTCGATGACTTCCTTCTCCCAGAAACCCTTTCTTCACTTGGCAGGTGGGGCACCACACTCCTGGTCCCCCTACCTCTTTGCCTTCTCTTCCTCTGTATTCTTTGCCAGATCTTCCTCACTTTTCCAACCTCTAAATGTTAAAATTCCCCAAGACACAGTCCTTGGATCCCTTCTTGTCTACATTCTCTTCCTGGGTTATTTCATCCAATCCCATGGTTTCAAATTCTGTTTCTATTCTGACAATCCCAGATTTGTATCACCAGCTCTGACTTTTCCCCTGACCTCCAGACAAGGAATTCCACTGCCACCTAAACTTTTCCACTCCGCAGTCCAAATAGGCACTTCAAACTTAACCTAATCAAAATGGAATCTTGAGGGACTTCCCTGACTGTCCAGCTGTTAGGACACGACGCTTTCACTGTGGTGGCCCGGGTTCAATCCCTGGTCAGGGAACTAAGATGCCGCAAGCCTCCCAGTGTGTCCAAACAAAAAAAAGGAATCTTGATCTTCCCTGCAAAGCCGGGTCCTCTCCCAATCTTCCCAATCTCATTAGTGACAGCTCCATTCACCGAGTTGTTCAGGCCAAAAATATAGTGACCTTCTTGATTCTTCTCCTTCTCTTTTGTCTCCCCTTTCCAATCCATCAGCAACACTGTCAGCTCTGTCTTCAAAATATACCCCTAACTGGGACACATCTTACACCCGTACAATCACTGGGAGAGCCGCCATCATCTCTCTCCTGAATTATTTAATTTGGCTCCTAATTGCTTCCGCCTTTGCCCCCATAGTCTATACTCAGCAGCCAGAGTGATACTTTTAAAACTGGTCACTTCTCTACTTAACCCTTTATCCCCCAAACACATCAAGCACATGCTCACCTAAGACCTTTACCTCTGCCAAGAATATTCTTCCAGTAATTTACATGATTCGAGTCACTGCTAAAATGTCACCTGATCACAGTGGTCCTCCGTGATCATTGTATCTAAAATAGCCCTTCTGGTCACTCCCTACCTCTAAGCCTGCTTTATATTTCTTATGGCAGTTTATCGTCCCCTGATATATTCTATTTATTTATGCCTGATTATCTATCTCTCCACACTAGATTGTAAGCTCTGTAATGACAAGGAGTTTTCTATGTTTCATTTATTAATGGTATCCCAGCACCTAGAACCTTTGGCCCATAGTAGTCCTTGCCTGATAGTTGGTGTTCAATAAATATCTGTTGAATTAATGAATGCTGAATGATATTTTATTTACTCAGGAAAACCCAGTAAACTCTAGTTAGAAAAACAAATAACAAAAAACACCAAATTAGCTGTGGTAGGTTGAATGGTGGCTCCTCCCAAAAGATATGTTTACCTCCTGGGACCTGCGAATGTGACCTTATTTGGGAAAAGAGTGTGCAGATGTAATTAAGCTAAGGATGTTGAGGCAATCCTGGATTATCTGGGTGGGCCCTGAATCCAATGACAAGTGTCCTTATAAGAGAACACACAGAGCAGAGATGGACAGAGTAGAGAAGAGACCATGTGAGACAGAGACAGAGATTACAGTTATTCAGCCACAAGCCAAGGAACACCTGGAGCCACCAGGAGCTGGAAGAGGCAAGGAAGGGTTCTTCCTCAAACAGCATGCCCCTGCCACCTTGATTTTGGACTTCCGGCCCCCAGAACTGTGAGAAAGAAAAACTTCTGTTGTTTTAAGCCACCAAGTGTGTCATAATTTGTTATGGCAGCCCTAGGAAACAAATACACTACCAGACTATTAAGGGAATTTGGCAAGAAGGATGACTACAAGATAATGACAACGGATGACAAAATCAATAGTTTTTCTTTGTACTCTCATTAAGCAATCAGAAAAAATTAGGAGAGCCACACACACACACACAAAGTTACTGCACCTACTTGTAGAAAAGTATAAAATTTTGTAGAACAATATAAAATAGGACCTAAACAAATGGAAAAAATATACAATTATTTCAGACTTCATGCAGAAGAGTAACATTTTGAACCAGCCAAGAAAATGATAAAAAATGAATAAGGATGGGGTCTTGCCATACCAGCTAATAAAACTTGCAATAAAGAAGTTGGCAAATATTATAACTTAATACATATATTAAATACTATAAAATTAAGAGAACCAAGCAGAATCCAGAAATAGATTTATGTATACACACACACACACACAAACATTTATGTATGTGTACATATGGCAAGGGTAGCATTTCATTTCAGATCAAAAATATGGTCATTTATGAAATGATGCTAGCACAAGTGGTATTAGCCTGCTCTAGCAGATAACAAAGCTGGGTTTTTCCCCCTCTCATTATATCAAAAGTTAATTCCAGTTGGACTAAAGATTTAAATATGAAAATAAAACACAAAAATTTAACAGAAAAATTAGAAGGGTATGTATATAACCTAGATTCTAGAGTTCAGGGTGATTCTTTTACACAAGCTAGGAAATAAAGAAGCTTTAAGTAAAAGATAAGATCCATTTATCCCATAAACATTTTAAAAGAAAGCAAAAACAAAGTCAGAGGACAAATGTTTGACCAATAAATTACCTTTAACACAGATGGCAGATACAAGCGTTCCTATAAGTTGATTACATAAAGAGTTCTTGTGATAAACCATAATGGAAAAGAATTTTAAAAAGGATATATAGGGCTTCCCTGGCGGTCTAGTGGTTAAGACTTTGTGCTTCCAATGCAGGGGCACGGTTTCGATCCCTGGTCGGGGAATTAAGATCCCACAGGTGGTGTGGCACGGCCAAAAAAAAAAAAGATATATATATGTATAGCTGAATCACTTTGCTGTACAGCAGAAATAAACAAAATGTAAATCAACTATGCTTCAATAAAAAAGACGCAAGTAAAAGAAAGTGATAAGAAAAAAAAGAGTTCTTATAAATTGATAAGAGAAAGGCAAATCCTCTTTAAAGAAAAAGGCAGAGAATGTGAACAGTTTACAAAAGAGGAACTCCAAATGGCCAATACGCCTATAAAAAGATGTTCATCCTTCTTACTAATCAACTATATGAACATTTAAATAACAATAAGAAGAGTGATAACCTTGGTTCTTAGCAAGGCTATGAGAATGTGAATTTTAAATTTAAATTTGCAATGTAAAATACAGAAATCCTTTTGTCCACCTGGCAATGCATCCAACAGAAATACAGGCACAATTAAAGGACAGATACAAAAGAATGTTAATTAAAATATTGTTTGTAAAGTCAAAAACAAAACAAACACAACAAAACCTGAAAACAACTTGCATCCCATTGATAGGAGTATGCTTGAATAACCTGTGGCACATCACCAGCATGGACTATTTTGCAACTAAAAGAAAAAAACGAATTAATTCCATTCATTGACAAGAAAGATCCCCAAGTTGAATTGCCAGGTAAAAAAAAAAGAAATTAAATGGAAATGTACATAATATGATCCTACAGTTGATTAAAAAAAAAAATGACAAAAAAGGGTATATATACTATATATATATAAAATAATTGTGTGAGCATGAGGAAAGACATGAAAGGATATACATTATAATGTTCAGAATGTTGTAGTTGATTACCTTTGAAAAGAGAGGGGGAAAGAAGAGGCAAGAAAAGTTTTTAATTGGTCAAACAAGGACCATAATATAATTGTTTTTAAACAAGTATGAGAAATACATTCATAACAAAAATGAGGGAACAATCTAATTGTTTGCTTCAGGGGTTTGGTTAAATTAATAATGGAATGGAAATCCCTCCAGAAAAATAAAGGATAGCTATTAGGAAACAGTGCTGTACATGTATATTTCCATGCTGAATGTGTCAAGTGAAAATAACAGGCTACATAGAGCACATACACATTAAGATCTCTTCTATTTATGTATATGTATGTAAATGAAAGGTAGCCTGAATGGATAAGGGCAAGAAAGTTCATGGCAGTACCTGTGCTTTGGAATTCAGGGTTGTCATCCCGCCTCCCCATATCTGCCTTAATTTTGTTTACCTGTATTTTCTATTTTTTCTAAATTAACTTCAAATCTAAAAGAAAAAAGACAGGAAGGTGAATTCAGAAGGAAGAACAATATCTGACTACTAGGAATTACAGAAAGAGAAGAGAGAAGACATGTTAGTCCTTCAGACATGGTCTAATAACACTGACCCTTGAAGAGAAGGGTTGGTGTTTCAATCTGATCGTTCCCAGATTACAAATTTCCTTCCCTCTTCCTGTTTCCATCCAGATACCAAATTGGAGAGGCGGCCCTTGTTAGGCCACAAAGGGCACCTTCACACACACACACACACACACACACACACACACACACACACACACACATACATAACTAATAAGGATCACTCCAGGAATACTTTTCTGGACAGTTCAGCCCCTGGGTAACTGTGTCCTTCCAGGCTGAGAAGCAAGCAGCAACTTTAAAACAGCAGCTTCTCTTACTAAACCAAAAATTAAGGTCTATCTCACCGGGCAGGCTTCTACATTATTAACAGCTAACAGACCATTAAAACCTGTCCGATCATGTCCTTCCCTGACCCCGCCCCTGGCCTAGAAGAATCAGAAAGCCTGAGCTAGATGTGCTAGCAGGACCCTAATTTCATATGCCTGGGCTTGCCCCTCCTCTTATTTACAGAGGATCAACCTAAATCTCCAGTCTGGGCAGCAAGTTCAAGGTGGCTCATCTCAGGGGCTACCAAACTCAGATCAGACCTGGTCTCCTGTGCCTTTTCCACTCCACTATTTAGAAAGACTTATGTGGGAATTCCCGGGCAGTCCAGTGGTTAGGACTCTGCGCTTCCACTGCAGGGGGCCCAGGTTTCCATCTCTAGTGGGGAACTAAGATTCCGCAAGCCGTGTGGTATGGCCAAAAATAAAAATAAAATAAAATAGAGAGGCTAATATGACCATGGGTGATTCTGCGCAGAAAAGGGTGACCAGCGTGTTGGAGGCTACCTGTGGTGTGCTGGTCAGTGCCCAACGGCGGGCTCTCTGGGGAGAAAAGACAGCTCTGGTTTGCGGCATTTGCCAATTTCCTTGGTGTAAATCCTCTCACTGTGGCTGATTTCAAGCTGATTTCCAACTTGACGTCCACCTGAAAATTGAACAGTCTGCTCTTGGACTCTAGCACACCACGGTAAACCCGGGGGACATACAGACCCAGGGTTCTGACACCTTCTAGGTCAAGTCTTGCCCTCGTCTCACCTCAGCAGGGCCCTGTTATTAAAAAAAAAAAAAAAAAAAAGTCATTTATAAGGATTTACGTTGAGGCAATGTGAGCAGAATGGGACAGAAACTTGGGAGTCCAGTAGCCTTAATTTCCTACCAATTAAGCAGCCTCACCTCACTGGACCTGAGTTGTCTCACCTGTAAAATCAGGATAATGATTCTTGACAAATTTGTTGTGAAAAATGAATGAGATAATAGTCATGAAGTACTTGACAGTCAATATGACTTCCTTCTATACAATACCGTGAACAATTGCTTATGACATGACACTACATGCAGAAATCAGAACACCAAATTCCTCCTAAGTTTTATTATCAGGGATGCACTGGTTGCCTGGGATGAGGGTGAGGAGATTAACAGAGAAGGGCATGAAGGACCTTTTTAGGTGATGAAAATATTCTTTATCTTGAGAAGCCTGTGGGCTACAGGGGTGTATGCCTTCGTCAAACCTCATCTAACGGTACACTTACAATCTGAGGATATCATTCTATGGAAATTATACCTCTATTAAAGAATGAAAAAAAAGTGGGTAAGGGGACATGATTATAGATTCCAAGTGACTTTTAAAAGCATACAAATTAGCAAATGGATGAGAAAGAGCTGGGTGAGCAGGCTTATAATCAGGAAAGGCCAAAACCCTCCACCTGGCTTTGCCGAGGATGGCCCGGCCCGAAATCTCTCAGCAGCGTGGAGGCAGCTGCTAATCACAGCTATGGGGGTTCTGGATTTAGACAAGGGCGCCGTGTATCAGGCATCATCACACACCAGCTAACATCTCTCCAGCAAGCCACTGCTCTAAGACCAAGTGCTAAGGGAAGCAGAAGTTAAGAAGTTAGTTAAGGCTTTGCCTGGGCAAGGGATGCACAACCCAGGCAACAGGACTCAGCTGAAAAGTCTCACCCAGCCAGAGTTGGCTGTTGCACCAGGTTTATTGGACAGACACAGTCATTGACCCCAGCATACCTTTGAAGACTATTGAGCAACACCTTCCTGCTTCCTAGATTCCTACAGCCAGTGCCTCTTGTGCTGTGCTGAATTCAACCCTCTCCAACCTGCTGGCATCTGTGATCTGACTGGAGACTATTGCCAAGAAAGAAAAGGCTTAGGAAACCCAAAGGAAACCTGTCCTGCAATATTTACAAAAAAAAAAAGAAAAAGGATGTCAGAAACATTCTCCCGAACAGAAACCAATAAGAGCTGGTCTATTTGTACTCTTTACTAAAAAAGGAAAAGAAGAGAAAAGAAGAAAAGAGAAGAGAGAAGAGAAAAAAGAAAAAGTGCCACAAATAAGCCAGGAAACAGCAGTTACTTCAAAATGAAAACTGAGTAATTAGTAAGAAGAACAGAACTTCCCTTTCCTATCATTCGGAAGATAGATACTTGGCCTGAGACCCTAGCAGATATAAATTTCTTCATGGTGTACTCCCATTTCGTTTCCACCGATTGTAATCTGGCTACCAAAAGATTGCAAAAGAGTTCAATATTAAGGTTCAGCTTTTACAGCACTATTTACAATAGCCAAGACATGGACGCAACCTAAATGTTCATCAACAGACAAACAGATGAAGAAGATGTGGTATATATACAATAGAATATTACTCAGCCATAAAAAAGAATGAAATATTGCCCTTTGCAGCAACATGGATGGACCTAGAGATTATCATACTAAGTGAAGTAAGTTAGAGAAAAACAAATATCAAATGATATCACTTACATATGGACTCTAAAAAAATGATACAAATAAACTTATTTACAAAACAGAAACAGACTGACAGACGTAGAAAACGAACTTATGGTTACCAAAGGGGAAAGGAGGAGGGAGGGTAAATTAGGAGCTTGGGATTAACAGATACACACTACTATATATCAAATAGATAAATAAGAAGGACCTACTGTATAGCACAGGGAATTATATTCAATATCTTGTTATAGCCTATAATAGGAAAGAATCTGAAAAATATATATATATATAAAACTGAATCACTTTGCTATACACCAGAAACTAACATTATAAATCAACTATACTTCACTTTAAAAAAAGAAGATTCAGCTTTCACAACTTAAATGTCCATCAACAGATGAATGGATAAAGAAGATCTGGTATATATATACAATGGAATACTATTCAACCATAAAAAGAATGAAACTTTTGCCATTTGCAGCAACATAAATGGACTTGGAGGGCATTATGCTAAGTGAAATAAGTTAGAGAAAGACAAATACTGCACGATATCACTTACATGTGGAATCTAAAATATACAACAAACTAGTGAATATAACAAAAAAGAAGCAGGTTCACAGACATAGAGAACAAACTAGTGGTTACCAGTGGGAAGAGGGAAGTGGGATGGGCAATATCAGGGGTAGGGGATTAAAAAGTACAAACTATTATGTATAAAATAAGCTACAAGGATATATTGTACAACACAGGGTATATACCCAATATTTTGTAATAACTATAAATGGAGTATCACATTTAAAAATTGCAAATCACTATATTGTACACCTGTAACTTATATAATATTGTACATCAACTATATTTCAATTAAAAAAAAAAGATTCAGCTTTTAAGAGTCTAGGACTTCCCTGATGGCCCAGTGGTTAAGAATCCACCTGCTAATGCAGGGGACACGGGTTCAAGCCCTGGTCTGGGAAGATCCCACATGCCATGGAGCAACTAAGCCCATACGCCACAACTACTGAGCCTGCGCTCTAGAGCCCTTGAGCCACAACTACTGAAGCCCATGTGCCTAGAGCCCGTGCTCTGCAACAAGAGAAGCCACCGCAAAGAGAAGCCTGCGCACCACAATGAAGAGTAGCCCCCGCTCACTGCAACTAGAGAAAGCCCGCGCACAGCAAGGAAGACTCAACGCAGCCAAAAATAAATAAATAAATAAATAAATAAATAAATTTATAAAAAAATACAAAGTCTAATGTGGTTTACTTAGTTTTCTCCTCTGGGTGGCCAATTAATACAGAAACATCTAAACATCTAATTAGGGACTTCCCTGGTGGTTAAGACTTTGCCCTCCAACGCAGGGGGTGTGTGTTCGATCCCTGGTGGGGGAGCTAAGATCCCACATGCCTTGTGGCCAAAAAACCAAAACATAAAGCAGAAGCAACATTGTAACAAATTCAATAAAGACTTTAAAAATGGTTCACATCCAAAAAATAAAAAAACTTTGAACATCTAATTATACTGAACGTAAAATTTTTTTTACAATAAAGAATAAAGGGGCACTTGGTTGTTATCTCTTTTTATCCATAAGAGTAATGTATTTATAGTGTTTCCCTATTTTTCTGGGAAAATAATTTTTTAAATTACATAATACTAATTTGGGGGAAAGTATCTCAACAGGGGTTTTTGTACGCACTGATGCCAAAAAAACCTCCCACATTTTTTACTCTAGGACACAGTTTGTGACGCTCTATAGCTATAAAATGGAATTCTGAATAAAAACAATTTGACTGGGGCTTCCCTGGTGGTGCAGTGGTTGAGAATCCGCCTGCCAATGCAGGGGACACGGGTTCGAGCCCTGGTCTGGGAGGATCCCACATGCCGCAGAGCAATTAGGCCCGTGAGCCACAACTACTGAGCCTGCGCGTCTGGAGCCTGTGCTCTGCAACAAGAGAGGCCGCGATAGTGAGAGGTCCGCGCACCGTGATGAAGAGTGGCCCCCGCTCGCCGCAACTAGAGAAAGCCCTCGCACAGAAACGAAGACCCAACACAGCCAAAAATAAATAAATAAATAAATAAATTTATTTAAAAAAAAAAAAAAATTTGACTTACAAATTAGGTATTGCAGAGTATAAATTCCCTACTGCCTTTAAAATAAGACACTTGTAAACAAGTTGGCTACATATACTGAATTTATTTTGTTGGTGAATATATTTCAGTTTATCTATTTCAAAATAACCCAGGTAGAATATTCAATAGTCAATCTGCTATAGAAAAATCCATCAAGTGACACTGAGGACAATATTTGTAAATAACTTACTTTTATTTTTCTTTTGAAAGAATATGTGTGTTGAGAGTTATGATTTATGCTAGAAATTGACACCATGATATGAATGCTTGAATAAACACCAGAGTTACTTGAATTTTCTCCAGGGGCAAGCTAAATTAAATCTTGTGTTATCAGAGGTTACTCAGCTAAAGACATGTGTGTGTTGCAATCCACTTCCCAGTTTTTCTTTCTGTCCAAATATGCCTTGATGAGTAATAAACCAAAGTACAACAAAAGGAACAAAAGATAACCCGTGGCACTGTGTACAGCAAGCATTCTCTGTCACTAGAAAATAGAAATATAACAAGTGTATCTGAAAAAAAAAATCTCTGGACACAAATGGCAGTCATAATTAGTAAACAGGAATAGCAATAAAAAGACTTTACAGGGTTAGGGTCACAGGTTAAGGGCGTCTTGGAAAGTAATTTACTTTGCTGCAGAAGGATCTTTGTCTCTGGTGAAAGCAGTTGGTACTGGCTAGCTTTCAGGGCCGTCTGACCTTAGGGATATTGAGTATAATCTGAGTGGCCATTTTGTCATCATTATGGTACTAGATTTCTAAGTGAGGCAGAGGGGTTGCATGCTTATGCACGGTGGCCAGGCATGCGGTGGGGCAGAATGGGGAGCAGCATACCAGAGACAGAGTGGTTACTTCCCTATGTATTGATACAAAATGTCCCATTTCACCCTTACTTCACTTGGGCTAAATCAAATTAACATTCACAAGCTGAATGTTAGTCCCTGCCTTTGAATAATTGTTCCACTTCCTACTATTTTACAAATGCTAGCAATGGTTAAAATACAAATGCTAGGGCTTCCCTGGTGGTGCAGTGGTTAAGAATCCTCCTACCAATGCAGGGGACATGGGTTAAATACCAGGTCCGGGAAGATCCCACATGCCGCGGAGCAACTAAGCTCACATGCCACAACTAATGATCCTACGCTCTAGAGCCCGATAGCCACAACTACTGAGCCCGTGTGCCACAACTACTGAAGCCCCCGCGCCTAGAGCCCGTGCTCCGCAACAAGAGAAACCACCGCAATGAGAAACCCGTGCACCACAACGAAGAGTAACCCCAGCTCACCACCACTAGAGAAAGCCTGCGCACAGCAAAGAAGACGCAACACAGCCAAAAATTAAATTAAAAAGACAAAAAAAATACAAATGCTAGCAAGTGATTTTTGTAATTTTTTGGTGAAAAACATTTTTTCCTATACTTTAAAAATTTTAATTCACCGTCAGTCTTTCAAAATGGACAAGACTTTTACAAGGATTGCAACTACATTTTTCTTTTAACATTCATTTCTTTATGAAACTTTCTATATTGCCACATTTTAATATTAATATCACGTGCTTTCCAAAATTGTCGACTGTATGAACCATCACTACATTCTAAAGCATTCTTCATTTATCTATTATAACACAATCAAAGTTCAGGAAAAAAAATTAAAGATAATACTAAGAACTTGACCCAGGAAAAAAAAGAGATGAAGGAAAAGAGAGAGAAATTAAGAGACATGGAGGCCAGATTGAGAGCATCTAACAGGCAATCCAGGAGTTGAGAATGGGGCGGTTGGCAAAGAGGCAATACTGGAAGAAATAAGGGCTGAAGATTTTTCCAGAATAGAAGAAAGACGTAAGTCTTCAGATTGGAAGTGCCCAAGTACTGAGCAGCTTCAATAAAAATAAGTCAGCGGGCTTCCCTGGTGGCGCAGTGGTTGAGAATCTGCCTACCAATGCAGGGGACACGGGTTCGAGCCCTGGTCTGGGAAGATCCCACATACCGCGGAGCAACTGGGCCCGTGAGCCACAATTACTGAGCCTGCGCGTCTGGAGCCTGTTCGCAACAACAGAGGCTGCGATAGTGAGAGGCCCGTGCACCGCGATGAAGAGTGGCCCCCGCTCGCCACAGCTAGAGAAAGCCCTCGCACAGAAACGAAGACCCAACACAGCAAAAATAAATAAATAAATAAATTTATAGAGTTCCTACCAAAATTCTTTTTTTTCCAAAATTCTTAAAAAAAAAAAAAATTATAATAATAATAAGTCAGCCAACTGATAGCAGTGGTTACCTCTGAAAGGGTTGGGATTGGCACGATGCTCAAAGCAGATTTTAGCCTTAGCTATAATGCATGCATTTTTTATAAGGAGACTGCATCTGTGTATTTCATATGCAACCGGGAGCTCTTTTTAAAAGAACCTAACCAGACTGAAATGTTGAGTTTCTTACTGGGAGACCAATCAGTTGGAAGCCGGGGAGAGGACTCTTGAGTGAGCAGCCACTTGGAATGACCACCTGGGGCGTCTGCCCTGGAGATGCCGATGCCTAGGGGGAGACAGAGCCGTGGAAAAGTACACTGTGGAAACTCTCAAAATAGATGGAGACATCAAGTGCTGGCAGCAGCAGCTCCTGTTCATCATCATGCGGATGATAACGCCAGGTGGTTAACAAACAGTAGCTGATCCGAATCTCACTACACTCCAGCAAGGCTGGGCTGTCGTGACTTTCATGTTAGAGATAAGGAATCTAAGGCTTAGAAAGATTAAGGTACTTGCTCGAGGATAAAGCTATACGTTAGCAGTCACCATAGCCAACACTGAACTGAATGCTCACTACAAAGCAGGCACTGAGAACTTGTTATATGCATGTATTAACTCATTTAATCCTCACAACAACCCTGTAAGACAGCACTAGGTTATCCCATTTTACAGATGAAAAAACTGAAGCCCAGATGTGTTAAGACCCTTATTGAAGCAAGTAGGTGGTAGAGCTAGGATTTGAACTTCACCTGAACAGAGCCTATGTCCTTAATTTCATAATATTTTGCATATGTGCTGAGGACACAGAAGAGGCTAGGAAATAATCTGCACTTGAGGATGAGGGGTTCAGGTTGGAGCAAGGCAGGATACTTTTGAGTGGGTCTTAAAGGGTGAATAGGATTTTGCCAGGGAGAACTGAGGAGGAGATAAAGCCTGAGCAGGGTGGCCTTGGGGGAGTGGAAGGAGTGGGAGTGTGGGCAGGAAGGGAGTGTCCCATTGAGGGGAGGGTCTCTGATGTATTGTACTTGAGTTTTAGTCTCAGACAGGCAAGGAAAAAGAAACCCACCTGTTTCTTTATCTGTTTTATGGAGAAGATAAAGGGACCTACCTCAAGGGTCTATCGGGAAGATTAAATGAGATTATACACTGAAAACATTTTCACAGTGCCTGGCACATCATAAATCTCAACACACATCAGTTATAATTATTAATTATTATATAAGTAAGTGTAGTTGCCCTCATACATTTCTATATTAGGCACAGATCTTTATTTCAAATGATGGAAACCCAGATCAAATAAATGTTTTTTGTTTTGTTTTGGAAGACTCACTTAGCCATGGAGAGTACAGGGGTCCAGGGACTTCCCTGGTGGCATAGTGGTTAAGAATCCGCCTGCCAATGCAGGGGACACGTGTTCGATCCCTGGTCCAGGAAGATCCCACATGCCGTGGAGCAACTAAGCCCGAGTGCCACAGCTACCAAGCCCTCATGCTGCAACTGCTGAAGCCTGCGTGCCTAGAGCCTGTGCTCCGCAACAAGAGAAGCCACGGCAATGAGAAGCCCGCGCACCGCAACGAAGAGTAGCCCCCGCTTTCCACAGCTAGAGAAAGCCCATGCGCAGCAACGAAGACCCAACACAGCCAAAAGTAAATTTAAAAAAAATAAAAAAAAGACTCCGCGATTCCAATGCAGGGGGAGTGGGTTTGATCCCTGGTCAGGGAATAAGATCCTACATGCCACATGGTACAGCCAAAAGATTTAAAAAAAAAAAAGTACAGGGGTCCAGCTTGCACTGGATTCAGGGACAGCCAACTCACAGGGCTCAGACACTGCCAAGTCTCTCATCTCTGCCTCTCTTTGCCTGAACGCTACTGTTTCAAACATATATTGGGATCACGGTGGCCAGCAGCTATAGAATCTCCCATCTTTACCACCCAGGAGAAAGTTAGAGTTGTTCTTTCTAGCTCTGGATCTAAACAATCTTGCGGAGGCTCTGATATAACATGGCCAGGGAGTTGGGGGCCTGTAAGACTGGGGAGCCCCCATTTGAAACACATGGTATATGTGGGGGACAGAGATAGGACCATTTCCCAGAAGAGTGAGGTGTAGTTCTGAAACAGGAGGGAAGGGGAGCAGGGCACAACCTTTAAAAGAATGACATAGCCATAGAACGTGACAAAAACTGGTTAGAACCAACTAGGTCCAAGACAGCGGAAGATTTGACTTCCAGTGGACCTTGAGCCTCATTATACACTTATTGTTATACATTAGCATAAGCTAAGTGACATACCCGCCAGCGCCCTGACAGTTCAGAGACTGACCATCAAAGATCAAAAAGTGGGTGGTGGCCCAATTCCTGGAAATCCCCACCCCTTCCCCTAAATAGTTGGAATAATCCTTCCACTCATTAGCCTGAGAAATTACCCAGCCCATAAAAACTAACCACATATTTCAGGGTCTCTCACCTTCTGAGATGGCCCGCACGCGTCTGTGGAGTGTGTTTCTCCCACGGCCCCTCTCACTTTCCGAGATGTCCCCATGCCCTGGGGCTGCTCTTGCCTTTTGAGACAGACTTTATTCCGTCTATGGAATGTATATCTCTCTAAATTAATCCACTTCTTACCTATTACTTTGTCTCTCACTAAATTCTTTCTGTGACAAGACATAAAGAACCTGAGTTTCATTAAGTCCTGAGACCAGGTGTGTGATCTCAATTAAAAGACAGTGGGTTAGGGGGGCTTCTCTGGTGGTCCAGTGGTTAAGACTCCATGCTCCCAAAGCAGGGGGCCCAGGTTCGATCCCTGGTCAGGGAACTAGATCCCGCATGCTGCAAGTAAAGATCCCAAATGCCACAACGAAGATCCCATGTGCTGCAACTAAGACACGGCGCAGCCAAATAAATAAATAAATAAATAAATAAATAAATAAATAAATAAATAAATAAAGGAAAGTGGGTTCAAGTCCCATTCTGGGTTCTGGCTGGGTTCAAGTCCCGGCCCGTGGGTTCAAGCCCTGATATGAGTTGTACGGTTTCACTTGTACGTCATGCTTTTTGCGTAGTAACAAAGTCAATGTCCTTTGCTTACCAAGATTTAACATCACAACCAGACTCTGTGTGTGCATGCCAGTGGAAAACTTGTTTTTCTCTCTGGAATCTTGTAATATCTTTTTTTTCCTATTGTTCTGAAATTTCCTGCCGATGTAATGTGGCATGGAGTGATTTTCATCTAATTTTCTGGGAACTCAGTGGACCTCACTATGGTAACTAGTGTTCTTCAGAGTTCCTGAATTGTTTCTTTGAGGATTTCCTCTGCTCTGATTTCCTCTCTTCTTTCCGGAACTCCTGGAACTCAGACCTTCTAGAGTGGCCCTCTAATTTTCTGATAATTCCTCTCCTATTTTCCATCTCTTTGACGTTTAGCTCTACTTTCTGTGACATTCCCATAACAATGTTCTTTCCAACTCTTCTGTTCTAGTTTTCATTGCTATTATCATCATATTCATGCCAAAAGCTGTTTTACATGTGTGTACAACATCATTTGACACAGGGGAAAAAAAGGTTTGAATTTTTTTTTTTTTTTTTTGGCCGTGCCGCACACCTTGCAGGAACTAAGGTTCCCTGACCAGGGATAGAACCTGGGCCCCTGCAGTGAGAGTGCTGAGTCCTAACCACTGGACTGCCAGGGAATTCCCAAAAAGGTTTGAATTTTTAAAAGCATCTCCACCTGCAAAATAAAGAACAAAGTTCTTTTTATGGGACTGGTTTTCATAGTATCAGGTCCAGCTCATGAAGGTAGTTTCAACTTCACACAATTAATGGCTGAAAGCAAGACGCCTTTGTGCAATGGCCCAAGTGCTGATTTTACTGGCTTGCATGGAATTAGTGAAAATTGCATTTTGGACCAAGAGAAACACCATGTTTAGAAGCAAAAGGAAATGGGAAATGTGTCACTTTAGACTAATACTGTGCCATTAGTTGGACATTGACAACATGTCAGATGATTTAGCATTAGTCCAGAAAAATGTTAAATACAATAAAGTTTTCATTGCAGATTGATGATCCTACAGACTGTAGTAATTGTTGTATTTATGTGGTACCAGTTAGAATCCCAAAAAAGTAAAGTCTGGAAGAACCTCTGAAGTTCCAAGACAATCTGCTGGAGATGAAATATTCAAAATGGTAATAAATACTTTGAAACACATGAGCTATTTGGAAACACTGGGTGAGTCTGGATACTGATGGCCAGGCAGGAAGCATGCAGCTCTACATCAGGAATTTCTTCTGGGAAACCTGCAAGTCAGGTAATACTTGTCTTATTTGTAAGGGAGCTTTCCTGTATAAGCTTGTAGAAGTTTGCCTATAGATCTGAATTCCACATTGAATGAGGTTAGCAGAAATGATGAATCTAAGTAATACAAACTGCTACAATCTCTTCTGCTTAGGATCAGGATACCACTTCTGAGATTTCATATCAAAGTACATGGCTTCCAGGGACAAGTTTATAGCTCAAAGAAAGACTTTTTTGTGAATAATTCTTACTTTTCAGATTTGTCGAAGGTTATTATTATCTTTGTAGAAGGTTTTATTCGTTTGACTTTTTTTTTTTTGAAAACCTGGTTGATCTTAATTAAAAATTGCAAAGATGGCATGAAACTAGTTAACCAGTATTGACGAAAATGTTCATAAAGTTAAGGCAAAATTGAATTTTGGGAAACTGAGATTGAAAATGATATGTTGGTGGTATGTGAAATAGGAGAAGGGTCTGAGGGTCTTACTCTTCTCAAAGAGCATTTCAACAAGTCTCCAGTTCCTAGCCCCACCTTCACTCCTAAGCCAGAGCCACCTGGTTCTACCATTTCCTGGGCTTTGGGGGTATGCTGCAGTGAAATTAGGTGGCTTCTCAGCTGTGCCCTGGCTGGTTTAGATTCAGCTCAATCACATTTCTTCTCATTTTAGTTAGAAGAAACAAATATTGAAGTATGTGTACAGTCTGCCATATTTAACTAGAAATAGTGATTTTTTCAAACTTTTTTTTTTTTTAACCAGATAACCTTTTTTTTTTTTTTCAGAGAGAAGTCACTTCGAAGTCCAATTTATGAAAGAGAAAAGGTGGAGTTGCTTTGGTTGGGGTAGGAATGAGGCTGTTTCCACATGGGATGTTTTCTATTTCTGAGTCCCTTAATCCCTGACCAAGGTTTCATTTGACTCAGTTTGACTCAATTAATTGGCAGCAATAATGTGATTTTTCTGAGCCAGGCCTTGTGCTAATTCCTGAGGATACAGATGTGGACAACAAAGTCCTTGCCTCAGGGAGCTTATGGGCCAGTGGCAGAGACAGATGGGTAATAAAGAATGATGAGGGCCTCCCTGGTGGCGCAGTGGTTAAGAATCTGCCTGCCAATGCAGGGGACACGTGTTCGAGCCCTGGTCTGGGAAGATCCCACATGCCGCGGAGCGACTAAGCCCGTGCGCCACAACTACTGAGCCTGTGCGTCTGGAGCCTGTGCTCCGCAACGGGAGAGGCCCGCGCACTGCGATGAAGAGTGGCCCCCGCTCGCCGCAACTAGAGAAAGCCCTCGCACAGAAACGAAGATCCAACACAGCCAAAAATAAATATAAATAAATAAATTAAAAAAAAAAAAAAAAAGAATGATGAGGTTGCAGCTTCCTGAAATGAGACGTGGAGTGGGCATTCATTTTTTTCCTAATGGAAACCCAGTCAAACTAGCTTAAGCAGAAAGGGTGGGAGTGGGTGAACCTGAACTGGTGTTCATCGGAATGGCACAAGTGCATGTGATGGTTTCCCAGGGCAAGACGTGGGGTGGGAGGCCCTGGACCCAGAAACCGGCAAAGCTGCCTCTGGCAGTCACGTGGGCTTTCTGGTTTCTGGTTTCTCTCTCTCTGCTAGTCACCCTTGGAGTCAACCATTTTTTTCTTTTTTTTGGATGCACTGCAAGGCTTGCAGGATCTTAGTTCCCTGACCAGGAATTGAACCTAGGACCTCACAGTGAAAGTGTAAGTCCGATCATGTCACTCCTCTGTTCCAAACTTCCCAGTGGCTCTTCTCATTCACAAGGCCCTACAGATGCAGCCCCGATGGCTTATCCAGCTCACTCCCACCCCGGGCCTCTGCCTGAACTGTTCTTTTCCCAGGGACCACAGGGCTGGCTGCCTATCTTCTTTCAGAGCTCTAGTCAAACATCACCTTCTTGCTGAAGACTTTCCTGGACGCCTTAACCAACATTTCAGTTCTTGCCCCAATACTTCTTCCTGCCCCACTTCCCAGCTTTATTATTTTTTTCTTCTTAGCTCTGAACATCATCTAACTTTTATTTTTCCTATTCATCTTGCTTACTGTCTCTCCCCCACTATCCAAGAGAGCACAGATTTTTGCTTTCATGGTGCACTTATGTATCTCCAGCACAGGGAATCATGCCTGACACACTGCTGCTGCTCAATAAATATTTATCAGATCAAAGGAAGTCTGGTCCCTTTTTACTCTCAGTAGCTTTCCTTCTCCCCTGTCCCTTCCTCTTCCTCCTCCTCTTCTGCCTTCTTCCTTCTGGAGGTAAACTGCTGGGTCATTCTGGAGCTCTATGATAAATTCCAGCTTCTCAGCTCAAGGACTCTGCCTGACCCAGTTTGAGTCAGCTGTTGTGCCCTGGACCAATCAGCTATGGTCACTGGGGTGGGATCATATACACACCCTGCTCTGTGGTAGGGGTCAGTTCCCAGAGAATCCAGGCTGGACACATGGCCCAAAATGTCTCTATGAATGGGAAGAAGCAACAGAAAATTTATCTAGAAAGCAGAAGCTGCCATATCCATTTTTTTAAAGCAGAAAAAAAAAAATTAAAAACCCCCCAAAAAACCAACTTTGTGTTTTTAGTTCCTTTTACATTTGTGGCAAAAATGCAAGTCAAGTCTCCTGCCACATTCAGCTTCCCCACTGACTTAAGCTGCCCTGGTTCCCACAGTCCTTCTGCTGCTGTCCTGGCCAGAGAGGAATGACAGGGATGGATCCCTGGCCCGAGGGAAACCAATCCTTTTGTTGGGTTGAAACAAAGGAGACTCTTTCCCAGGAACCTGAGCAAAGAGACCCACAAACCACGGTCAGTAGGTGGTGGGCTCCAGGAAAGGTCCTGATATGGAGACAAGACCTTGATGAGTCCAGAGGCACCTGAACTGGGGTGGGGGTGAGGGGGTGAAGTGATGGGAGGGCAGCAACTAGCTGTGAGTGGTTGTCACTGGTGCGTAGAGAGGAGTGGCCCGGGGTGGAGGGGAGGCCCAAGAGCAAAGCAGAGACAAGAGACAGCCTTGCCTCAGAGAGAGGGAGACGGAGACAAGCTGCCTGCTGACGTCCAGTTCCTCCTCACCATCACTCGGCAGCCGGTTGTTGAGAATCTCTTCCTTGCCCGGGACTGCGCTAGTCACTAGGGATGCGAGTGAACAAGACAGAAGGGGCCTGCCCTTGTGGAGCTTGCACTCCAGTGAGGGATAAAAATATGAAACAGAGAGTCATGTGGATAATCAGTTCATTCATTAGAAGCATAATCACCAATGTGAATTAATGACAAGAGAAACTATTTATGAGCGCTCCAAAGGTAAAACACAGAGTGCTATAAAGACAGAGGACATGGGATGTCACTCAGCCTGGGGCCCCAGGGGAGGCTTTTCTGCCGGGACCTCAGAGATAAGTAGGAGTTAGCTAGGCAAAGAGGGAAGGGGAAGAATATTCTAGAAAGAAGAGATGGGCTGTGCAAAGGTGCTGAGGCAATAAAGGGTATGGCACATTCTAGCAACTGACCAGAGTCCAGTGTGGCTGGAGTGTCACGCACAAGTGGAGGAGAGTGTGAAATCAGATGGAAGTGGTAGGCGAGGCTATATCAGCCCACCCCTGTAGCCGAGGAAGGAGTTTGGATTTTATTCCTCCAAGTGCAGTGGGAAGCATTACTTCAAGGGCTCTAAGCAGGGGAGCAGCGTGTCACAGGCAGTTTAGGAAGGTCACCCTGGAGGCAGGTCTAGATGTGCTGACATGGACATTCAAGACAGATCTTTAAAGAAAAAAGGCAGGTTGCCAAATGCAACACACAGAGCGATCCCAGTTATGAAAAAACAAGCAAACAAAATACAAGTCTGAGTGAAAACACATAGTCGAAGGTCTGAAAGGACACACGTATAATCAACAGCACCGTTTGCCCTCTCAGGGAGCAGTGGACTTGGGACTTAGGAAATTAATCATTGCTCTGTGCCCAGTTTTGTTTGAATTTTACAGGGATACTAAAGTAAATGTCTGTATTACTTGTTTAATTCAATAAATAAATAAATGAATTCTGTTTTAATAAAAGCAAAAAACAAATAGGTGGGTTTTTCCAGAAGCAGATCCCAAGATAAAGATTCTTCTACAAGCGATTTACTACCAGGAGAAACTGGTTAAGGGAGCATGGGAAGCAGGTCAAGGAAGGGGAAGAGGGCAAACAAGGATGTGATTTCAGACAAAATCCTGAGGTGGGCGTAGCATCTGCTTGACCCTAGAGGGAATTCTGGAGTGGAAGTACAGCCTCTAAGTTGTCTGGGCCTGAGGCAAGGGAGCTGGGCTGCTATTTCCGTTCTGATCAGTCCTGCCCACAGGGTAGGTATGCGGGGTATGAAGCCAGGGCTGGAACTTAAGCTCCCAGGTACTTCTAGCTCTCCGGAAGGCAAAGCAGCTCCAGCAGCTGCATCCAATCTTCCAGAGCAGGCTCTCAGGGATGGGCCATTGGAAACTATATCACCAGCACCCAAACCAGGGGAGATGCACACAGAAAAGGATAAATGGGAATCTGGATTTAACATCAACAGTGTCCACTACAACGTTTAAAAAGTTGTTTTTTAATAGGTAATATGTACATTGCAGAGCAACTAAGCTTGTGCTCCACAACTCCTGAGCCTGCGCTCTAGAGCCCACGAGCCACAACTACTGAGCCCATGTGCTGCAACTACTGAAGCCCGCGTGCCTAGAGCCCGTGCTCCGCAACAAGAGAAGCCACCGCGATGAGAAGCCCGCGCACCGCAACGAAGAGTAGCCCCCACTCGCCGCAACTAGAGAAAGCCCGCGTGCAGCAACGAAGACCCGATGCAGCCAAAAATAAGTAAATAAATTTATTTTTTTTTAAAAAAGGTAATATGTATACACGGTATGTTCCCAGAACTATTCTGTACACGTACAAGCTTGTATGTATATATTTCCTACCCTCTTTATAAAAGAAAAGAAGGGCTTCCCTGGTGGCGCAGTGGTTGAGAATCTGCCTGCCAATGCAGGGGACATGGGTTCGAGCCCTGGTCTGGGAAGATCCCACATGCCGCGGAGCAACTAGGCCCGTGAGCCACGATTACTGAGCCTGCGCGTCTGGAGCCTGTGCTCCGCAACAAGAGAGGCCGCGATAAGGAGAGGCCTGCGCACCGCGATGAAGAGCGGCCCCCGCTTGCCACAACTAGAGAAAGCCCTCGCACAGAAACGAAGACCCAACACAGCCATAGATAAATAAATAAATAAATTTTTTAAAAAAATTTAAAAAAAAAAAGAAAAGAAAACAAATAGTAGCATACACTGCATATTGTTTCTTACTTTCCTTATTTCACATCTTGGAGATGGCACATGGCAGTACATTTAGATACATCTCATTCATTTCAGTGACTTATAGTATTATATTATATGAGCAGACTTTAAGTATTTGAGGGCTTAACATTTGGATTATACCTGGCCTTTACTATAACAAAAAAACTGCAATGAATATTCCTTGTATATGTCTTTATGTACATGTAGATCTGTAAGTCAGATTTGTAGATGTAGAGGGTATTTTTTACATCTTTTTTTTTTTAATAAGTTTATTTATTTATTTATTTTTGGCTGCGTTGGGTCTTAGTTGCTGCGTGCAGGCTTTCTCTAGTTGCGGCGAGCGGGGGCTACTCTTCGTTGCGGTGCGTAGGCTTCTCATCGCGGTGGCTTCTCTTGTTGCGGAGCACGGGCCCTCGGCACGCGGGCTTCAGGAGTTGTGGCACGTGGGCTTCAGTAGCTGTGGCACATGGGCTCAGTAGTTGTGGCTTGCGGGCTCTAAAGTGCAGGCTCAGTAGCTGTGGCGCACGGGCTTAGTTGCTCCACGGCATGTGGGATCTTCCCGGACCAGGGATCAAACCTGTGTCCCCTGCATTGCCAAGCGGATTCTTAACCACTGCGCCACCAGGGAAGTCCCTTTTAAAATCTTTATTGTAGTTGCTTTACAATGTTGTGTTAGTTTCTGCTGTATAACAAAGTGAATCAGCCATATGCATACATATATCCCCATATCCCCTCCCTCTTGAGCCTCCCTCCCAGCCTCCCTATCCCACCCCTCTAGGTGGTCACAAAGCACCAAGCTGATCTCCCTGTGCTATACGGCTGCTTCCCACCAGCTTGTAGATGTAGAGTTGTTTGATCCAGAGTTATATGCAGTTAAATTTCTAAGATAGATATTAACAAATTGCCTTCCATAGGCTCGATACTGAATTACACTCTCACACATTATGAGAATTCTCACAGGTTATTTAACTCAGATAAGGGCATCTTCCGTAGGAAACTTTTACCTCTCTTCCATTGGTGTTTCTGTCTTCCTGGGCATTGAAGCAGAAAAGCAGATATAGGAATTCCCTGGCGGTCCAGCAGTTAGGACTCTGCGCTTCCACTGAAGGGGGCACAGGTTTGATCCCTGGTCAGGGAACTAAGATCCCCAAGCCTCGCAGCAAGGCCAAAAAAAAAAAAAGACGATTCACTTGAGGTAACATGTTTGTTTTTAAGAATAAGACCAGCATGGTGAGTGGATACAGAGAGGAACCACTGGGGGCTGGGGGGCTGAGTTAGGAGGTGGCTGGCATGGTCTAGGGAGGAGAAGGTGGTGGGTGGCAGTGACTGTCTGAAGAGAATCAGAGCGATTCCTGTGAAGACCGGGGCCTCTTCCTGCAGTTTCTCTGAATCTTTCCACAATCCCTCTTTTTATTTGATTTAGGTTGAATGGAGCTCAGTGTCTCTCAGCCCAAGAGTCTTCACCAGGTCCCTATTGAAGACCTTGGCATGGCTGGAGCACAGGGCTACCTGACATTGACTTTTTTTTTTTTTTCAGTAAAAGTAAGTTTGATAGGTATGACTTTTTTTTTTTTTTTAAACATCTTTATTGGAGTATAATTGCTTTACAGTGGTGTGTTAGTTTCTGCTTTATAACAAAGTGAATCAGTTATACATATACGTATGTCCCCATGTCTCTTCCCTCTTGCGTCTCCTTCCCACCCTCCCTATCCCACCCTTCTAGGTGGTCACAAAATACCGAGCTGATCTCCCTGTGCTATGCGGCTGCTTCCCACTAGCTATCTATTTTATGTTTGATAGTGTATATAAGTCCATGCCACTCTCTCACTTCATCCCAGCTTCCCCTTCCCCTTCCCCATATCCTCAAGTCCATTCTCTAGTAGGTCTGTGTCTTTATTCCCCTCTTGCCCCTAGGTTCTTCATGACCTTTTTTTTTTTTTTTTTAGATTCCATATATATGTGTTAGCATACAGTATTTGTTTTTCTCTTTCTGACTTACTTCATTCTGTATGACAGACTCTAGGTCCATCCACCTCGCTACAAATAACTCAATTTCGTTTCTTTTTATGGCTGAGTAATATTCCATTGTATATACGTGCCACATCTTCTTTATCCATTAATCTGTCGATGGACACTTAGTTGCTTCCATGTCCTGGCTATCGTAAATAGAGCTGCAATGAACATTGTGGTACATGACTCTTTTTGAATTATGGTTTTCTCAGGGTATATGCCCAGTAGTGGGATTGCTGGGTCATATGGTACGTCTATTTTTAGTTTTTTAAAGAACCTCCATACCGTTCTCCACAGTGGCTGTATCAGTTTACATTCCCACCAACAGTGCAAGAGTGTTCCCTTTTCTCCACACCCTCTCCAGCATTTACTGTTTGTAGATTTTTTGATGATGGCCATTCCGACCGGTGTGAGATGATATCTCATTGTAGTTTTGATTTTCATTTCTCTAATGATTAATGATGTTGAGCGTTCTTTCATGTGTTTGTTGGCAATTTGTATATCTTCTTTGGAGAAATGTCTATTTAGGTCTTCTGCCCATTTTTGGATTGAGTTGTTTGTTTTTTTGATATTGAGCTGCCTGAGCTGCTTGTAAATTTTGGAGATTAATCCTTTGTCCGTTGCTTCATTTGCAAATATTTTCTCCCATTCTGAGGGTTGTCTTTTCGTCTTGTTTATGGTTTCCTTTGCTGTGCAAAAGATTTTAAGTTTCATTAGGTCCCATTTGTTTATTTTTGTTTTTATTTCCATTTCTCTAGGAGGTGGGTCAAAAAGGATCTTGCTGTGATTTATGTCATAGAGTGCTCTGCCTATGTTTTCCTCTAAGAGTTTGATAGTGTCTGGCCTTACATTTAGGTCTTTAATCCATTTTGAGTTTATTTTTGTGTATGGTGTTAGGGAGTGTTCTAATTTCATTCTTTTACGTGCAGCTGTCCAGTTTTCCCAGCACCACTTATTGAAGAGGCTGTCTTTTCTCCACTGTATATTCTTGCCTCCTTTATCAAAGATAAGGTGACCATATGTTCGTGCGTTTATCTCTGGGCTTTCTATCCTGTTCCATTGATCTATATTTCTGTTTTTGTGCCAGTACCATACTGTCTTGATGACTGTAGATTTGTAGTATAGTCTGAAGTCAGGGAGCCTGATCCCTCCAGCTCCGTTTTTCTTTCTCAAGATTGCTTTGGCTATTTGGGGTCTTTTGTGTTTCCATACAAATTGTGAAATTTTTTGTTCTAGTTCTGTGAAAAATGCCAGTGGTAGTTTGGTAGGGATTGCACTGAATCTGTAGATTGCTTTGGGTAGTATAGTCACAATGTTGATTCTTCCAATCCAAGAACATGGTATATCTCTCCATCTATTTGTATCATCTTTAATTTCTTTCATAAGTGTCTTATAATTTTCTGCATGCAGGTTTTCTGTCTCCTTAGGTAGGTTTATTCCTAGATATTTTATTCTTTTTGTTGCAGTGGTAAATGTGAGTGTTTTCTTAATTTCACTTTCATATTTTTCATCATTAGTGTACAGGAATGCAAGAGATTTCTGTGCATTAATTTTGTATCCTGCTACCTTACCAAATTCATTGATTAGCTCTAGTAGTTTTCTGGTAGCATCTTTAGGATTCTCTATGTATAGTATCATGTCATCTGCAAACAGTGACAGCTTTACTTCTTCTTTTCTGATTTGGATTCCTTTTATTTCTTTTTCTTCTCTGATTGCTGTGGCTAAAACTTCCAAAACTATGTTGAATAATAGTGGTGAGAGTGGGCAACCTTGTCTTGTTCCTGATCTTAGTGGAAATGGTTTCAGTTTTTCACCATTGAGGACGATGTTGGCTGTGGGTTTGTTATATATGGCCTTTATCATGTTGAGGAAAGTTCCCTCTATGCCTACTTTCTGGAGACTTTTTATCATAAATGGGTGTTGAATTTTGTCGAAAGCTTTCTCTGCATCTATTGAGATGATCATATGGTTTTTCTCCTTCAATTTGTTAATATGGTGTATCACATTGATTGATTTGCATATATTGAAGAATCCTTGCATTCCTGGGATAAACCCCACTTGATCATGGTGTATGATCCTTTTAATGTGCTGTTGGATTCTGTTTGCTAGTATTTTGTTGAGGATTTTTGCATCTATGTTCATCAGTGATATTGACCTGTAGTTTTCTTTCTTTGTGACATCTTTGTCTGGTTTTGGTATCAGGGTGATAGTGGCCTCGTAGAATGAGTTAGGGAGTGTTCCTCCCTCTGCTATATTTTGGAAGAGTTTGAGAAGGATAGGCATTAGCTCTTCTCTAAATGTTTGATAGAATTCGCCTGTGAAGCCATCTGGTCCTGGGCTTTTGTTTGTTGGAAGATTTTTGATCACAGTTTCAATTTCAGTGTTTGTGATTGGTCTGTTCATATTTTCTATTTCTTCCTGGTTCAGTCTCAGAAGGTTGTGCATTTCTAAGAATTTGTCCATTTCTTCCAGGTTGACATTGACTTTTGACACATCATCTCATCATGGTATCTTTCCCAGACAGGAAAGGAAGGGAACTATTTGTAGTTGAGCACCTACTAGGCCCTTGACATCTATTATCTAAATTGGTCCACGGTGTTGTGGTTACTCCCCACCTCCCACATCCATTCCACATCCAGGTGATGCAGCCGAGCTGGTCATGATAATTCTGCCCCCCTTGACCATGATGGCTCAAGAATGGTCATGGGACCCAATTCTGTCCTGACAGGGCTCTGTTGGTGGGCTTCTGGGTAATGTTTTCCCCTAAGAGAGACTCACAGGATGGTATGGATCCCCTCTCCCCCTGAGCACTGTGGTGCTTGGACGTAAGGGCTGGAACTGTAGCTCTGTCTTTCAACTGGCCTGAGGATGAAGCCAACACTAAGATTGGCAGATCAGAGGGATGGCCAGAACTTGGGACCTGGATGGCATTGTGGAGTCATCAGCCAACCTGGAAGCCCTCCCAACTCTGGACCTTGTTTGATGTGAAGTAATAAACATCCTTATCCTTTAAGCCAGTTTGAGTTGGGTTATCTGTTCTGTACAACAGAATGCATTGCAACTGATTCATACCGATATTGTCAACAGCCCTTCATCACACAGTCTTCACAGGTAGGCTGCTGAATTTGGATCAAAACGTAAAATGCTTTTACTATGCTTTTTCTGAGGATACATACTGTTACCATGATGTCTGGCAGACAGATGGCTGAGAGGTGTAACAACTTCAGCTGATGCCCAGGAGAGATCCTGTCTGGACTGTAACATGCATGATGTTAGCCTTCTGAGTATGAGAGAACACGGTGAAAGAGGGAATTGTTCTTCTCCAACAGTAAAACAGTTCTAAAGGTACCTGACCCAGCATGATACCTGTGAGTGTTTTGTAGACATCATGCAATGTCAAGGTTCTCTGGTCATATTGCACTGTAATTACTTCTAATTTGCATGGTGTGATCATCAGTCTTTTCATTCTTCTAAGGTTGCTACCAAAAAATCTTTAAATTTAAAATGTGAAATAAACATAAAAAGGTCAAGACTGAACCACTGCTTATAACAATACTGTGAGTTAGCAATAGAGGCTCAAAGAGCTCAGTGTCAGACCCTGGGCTTGACATCAGACCTGTTTGCCTCCAAAATCTTGCCTCTTTCCAGTACAAACTGTAGGCACAACTTTCCAGGTTCAACTACATAAAGTCATAATGGAATGGCCAGAGTTTTTTGAAGAAGTCTTGTTGCACTGGCCTGCCCAATACTCCTTCCCTAACCTTTTGGGGATAAAAACCTTCTTTTTTATAAGGATCTATTCTATGTGGTTTGACTGATACTAACTCACCTATTCCTGCATGATAGGGGTGGGCACATGACCATGCCTTGCCCAACAGAGTATCCTATTGGCCTAACCTCAGTGATTGGATCAGGGAAAGAATGGGCTCTTGCCTCTGGGTGAGTCAAATGAGTCTTCCTGAGAGATTTTCTCCCAGAACTTTTGGAGAAAATTATCTCTTTCCCTTGAAGTTGCTAAGCTAAATCTTGGACTGCTGGAGGCCATCATACTTCCCACCTAGACATCCTGTAAGACAAGAGGAATGGAAGGTATCATTTGAACTCCTGGATCCAGCCATACCTGAAGCCAATAGTGTCATATTTCTAGTATTCTAATCTCATTTTTCTTCAACTTATTTGATCTAAGTTTCTGCTCCTTTCAAGAGAATCAGTCCTATCATACATCACAACCTCCAATACTGACACATGTGCTCCTTGAGTCTCTCAAATATATGAAGAGATTTTTACGTGTAACTCAGGGTCAATACTAAGAACCTGCTTGAGAACATTTGGATGCCATTCATTTTGCATAGGTAACTTTTGGGGGTCATGTAAATAGGTGGATGGGATTCTGACCCCTTGAAGTTTCCTTTGGAGTATGAGGCCTCACCATGGAACTAAAATGGCCTTGGATCCTCTTTTATGGTAGAGCAAAAAGAACTGAGTGCCAGCCAGGAAGGTGATATTAGGCAGAAGGGAGGGGGGAAGGGCATAGTTTACAATCAGTGTCCTGTAGGGTTAATTGCACAAGCTTCAGGGTTAGTGACTCTGTCTGAATCCCATCTCTACCTCTTAATCTCTGTATAGCCCTGGGCAGTTCACTTTCCCTCTCTAAACCTCAGTTTTCTCAACTTCAAGATTGGGCTAATTATAGTGGCAATCCCATAGATTTGTTTAAAGGATTAATGAAATAATGCACATAAGCTAAGACTCACTTCCTTTCCAAGTGATAGAATCCCAAATCAAACTCTCTTTAATCATAAAAAAGAATTCATTGGCTCATATAACTGAAAAGTCCGGGAGGGACAGCGTCGGGCATAGCTGGATCCAGGGGCTCAAATGATGTCATCAAAAGCAACTCTCTAGTCTCTGCTTTCTTTCTTTTATTTTATTTTATTTATTTGGCCACGCCACACAGCATGTGGGATCTTAGTTCCCTCACCAGGGATTGAACCCACACCCCCTGCATTGGAAGGGCATAGTCTTAACCACTGGACCGCCAGGGAAGTCCCTCTGCTTTCTTTTGCTCGGTTCCATTCCGAAATGAGCCATGCCAAATCACTCTATTTTTCACCACAGCTACTACCCTAGTCCAAAACACCATTGTTTCTACCCTGATGACTATAACAGCCTCCCAACTGGTCTCCCTTCTTCCTACACCCCTACCCTTCACTCCCAGTCTCAACTCCACAGAGTGCTCTTTAAAGAGTCATGAGTCATTACATGACTCCCCTGCCCAAAACCTTCCAAAAGATCCTTGGAGTAAAACCCATAACCCTCTCTAAGGCCCACCTAGCCCTTCAAGACTGGCCTCTGCCTGACCCCCTGACCTCATCTCCTGCTTCCCTTCTCTCTCACTCTACTGCACTGGCCTTCTTCCCATTTTTCCTCATGCTGGGGGTGTTCCCTCTGCCAGGAACTTACCCCTGTACCTTGTTCCCTAACTTAATTCAAGACTCAGTTTGCTTGATCTCATCTCTTCAGGCATCCTTCCTCACAATTCCAAGTCCAGGAAGAAAAGAGAGCTCTCTTGCCCAACAGTTTATACAGAAGTCCGGGGCTAGCTTTCTATTTGCATGGTGTGATCTTTCAATTGGCCCAAATTGCACTCTGGGCACATCCCTGAACCAATCACTGTTGCCAAGGGACTGAGATGACCTGATTGGTTAGGCTCGAGTCACATGGCCACCTGGACCTAATGCAAGTGTGGCCTACCCATGGAGGAAGGCAGTTCCCCAGAGAAAATTTGAGGCCATGTTACCAGAAGGGTGAAGTAATGCTAGGCAGCCGAAATAACAGATGTCTATTTTCTGTGTTTTCATAAGTGCTTGACAAATAAGTGTTTGGGGAAAAAGAAAGAAAAAAAAAAAAGGGAAAAGAAAAAAGCTAGCAGGCATTGTCTGCAAACGTCCCCTGGGATCTTCATCAACATTCATTCATTTAACAAATTTTTATTGAATCACTCAATTCCAGGCTCTGTCCTAAGGGACTCTGCTACTCTCTTAAATCAAAATGTGATAATATAATAGATTATATGACTTGTCTAGAACAGTGCCTGGCATTCATTCAACAATATTTATTGGGCTTTTATTAGCGTTGGGGAGAGCTCAGATCACAGCGGTGAACACCATAGGTGGTCCCTCTCCTCCTGGGGCTTATATTCTAGTGAAAAAAAGACAGACAGCCAAAAAGAACATTTAATCTTAAAGGAAGCACAAGCCATTCTTAAGTCTGAGACTTTCTAGGGAGAAAAAAGGAGTGGCCTGGGCCTCTTCTTTACTGATGAGCCTTTTGAACCTTTGGAATTGTGTACTCGTATTAATCATTTAAAAAATATTGATTCATTATTTTAAAAAGTAATGGCATAAGGAGATACACTGCACCCACTAGAATGGCTTAAGTGAAAAGATTGGCAATGCCAAATGCTCAGGAGCACGTGGAAGAACTGGAACTCTCTTACATTGCTGATGAGAATGTAAAATGGTACAACCACTGTAGAGAACTATTTGGCAGTTTCTTATCAAATTAAACCTACAACAACCCTATAACCCAGAATTCCACTCCTTTAACTAAGAGAAATAAAATCTCAGGTCCACAAAAAAAATTGAGACGTTCATAGCTTAATACTAGCCCCAAACTGAAAACAACCCAAATGTCCATCAACAGAAAAATGAATAAAGAAATTATGGTATGGCTATATAATGAAATACTACTCATCAATGAAAAGAAACAAATTACTAATCATACGATATGTATGAAATCTCAAGAAGAATATGCTGAATGAAAGAAACCAGACTCAGAAAAGTCATACTGTATTCTTTAATTTATATGAAGTTCTAGAACTGGCAAAACTTATCCAGGGTGACAGAAATGGGAACAGTGGTTGCCTGGGGTGGGAGGTGGGATTCATTGGGAAGGGAACCTTCTGTGGGGCTGGCAATATTCTCTGTTTTGATAGAGGTTTAAGTTACAGGGATATTTTCCTTTTTTGGTTTGTTGCTGTTGTTGTTTGGCCACGCAGCATGCAGGAACCTTACTTCCCCCACCAGGGATCTAACCCGTGTCCCCTGCAGTGGAAGCGCAGAGTCTTAACCACTGGACGGCCGGGAAAGTCCAGGGATGTTTTCAATTTCTCAAAACTCGTGGAACTGCATGTTTAAGTTCCGTTTGTGCATTTCATTGAACGTAAATTATACCTCAATTAAAAAAAAAAAAGTAGTTGCAAGTATTTGAATCGGGGAAGTTACTGCCTACTAGGAAATGTGTGACAGGATAACTCCAGGAGCCTGTAGGTGCGGGGGCGATCAGGGAAAGCCTTTACTGAGAAAGTGCGATTGCAAAATCCTGAGGAAGGCCAAGAATTGTCCGTGCAAAATGGGATGAAAGGAAGGAGGTGAACTCAACACATAAGTGTTAGCTTTTTATCAGTGGCGACCTTCCAAAGCCAGGTATCTAGTGTTCACTTTGTGCCTGCAGCTTTCATAGCTGTGTTTTCGCAGTTAATCTCCCAGATGATCCTTCGATAGCAGCATTTTGGTTCCCATTTTACAAGTGAGCAAACTGAGGTTCAGGAAGGTCAAAAGACTTGCTCAACAACTAGGACGTGGCAGGAGCCAGGTTTTAGGGCTGCATATTTGGCGTCACTGTCCCGAAACGTAACCTGAAACAGTAACCACAGACTCCAGGTTGGGAAGGCTGGAGCAAAGGAATGTTCTCTGAACAAAAGAAGGGCGGGGCCGGCGCGGTCGCACCTCCCACCTCCCCAGGCGCCAACCTCCAGTTCTCTTGGGAGAGTGGGGTAGGGGTGGGGCGCCAAGGTCTGGTTTCATTCCGCTGAGTCAGCAGCTCCCAACACCCGGGAGCCTTGGCTCTGGAACAAAAGAGTCCATGGGGCTGAGGGGCGGGGCCCGAGCCGGCGGAGGAGGGGGTGGAGGCCGGGGCGGGGCTCAACTCTGGGGAGAGGGGGCGGGGAGCGGCGGGGTAAAGCGCGGAGTGGGCGGGGCCCGACCTGGGGGAGATGGGCGGGGCTCGGAGGGGCCCGGAGCAGGGGAGACGCGCTCCACGGGGGCGGGGTTGGAGGCGGGGCCCGAGCTTCGGGAGCTGCGGGCCGGGAAGGACAGTAGTGGGGGAAGGCGTGAGGTTGGAGGGGGCGCAGTGGGTGGGGCCCGAGGGCCGGACGCCGAGTCGGGGCGCCTGGGGGGGCCCCGGGGGGCCCCAGACGTTTCCAGGCCGGGGGCCCCAGACGTTTCCAGGAAGCAGCTCGCTCCGCAGCTCCACCTGCTGGTCCCGGCCAGATCCGCCCGTCCTGAGAACCAGTAGGTCCGATTCTCTGGTAAGTCCTGGAGCAAGTCCTCCCCCTGCGTGGGTCCTGCTCCTCTTCTGTGCAGTGACCACGACCTGTCTTGTTTCGCAGGGTCGTTGGAGAGTGGGTTGGGAGAATGGAAGTGAAGAAGAAGCCTTGTTGTCAGCCCCTTAACCAACATGCATTTTATATACTTGCTAGGAAGAATTGTATTAATAGCTGTACTAATACTTCACACAATTTCCATTTTTCCCACACGACAATCCGTAGAATAGGTAATATTATCATCCTGTTTTACACTGAGAAAACTGAGGCTCAGAAGCGTTTATGTGGCATGCCCACGTTAACACAGCTAGTAGGTGGCAGAAGCACTTAAACCTGGGGTCTGACTTAGCATTTTTGGAGTCTTTCTTACCCTAAAGCCCATGCTCTTAACCACCATGTAATTACTGCCTAATTATTTATTCACTGATTCATTCATTTAAAAAATATTTATTGATTACCTACTCTGTGCTTGGTCATATAATGGGTGGAAGGTATGTAGTGAAGAGTTTCTACACAAATAAGGCTTACAGTCTAATTGGAAGACAGTGAAAAATTAATGACAGGAATAATTGCTCAGTTAAAATCGTGATATATACTTTGGTGGAAAAGTATAGGGAACTATAAAAATGGTGTTTTCTGGGCGATGCGTGCCTATTATGTGCCAGGTTCATGCTAAACCTTTTATGATTTCACTTGGGTCTCCTGCCCACTTAAGATCTAGATTAGACTTGTTTGAACATTGTGGTAACCAGGATTCTAGCAGTTGCAAGTGGCAGAAACCTACCACAAATTAAAGCCAAAAAGGGTTGGTGATGGGCAGGGAATAACTGACAAGCTCTACAAGTATACTAGTTTGAGGTATGGCTCCATCTCTCTCATCATCCCTCAATTCTCTTTTCCATGCAGCCAAGCAAGATGATTACAAACAGCCCTAGGCTTTCATTGAGTTTACACCTCTCAGTCCCAGAAGAAGAGAGAGCATACTTCCGCCCAGCTTCAGCATAAGAAAAGAAGTCTTGGGACTGTTTCCCCTAAACTCCCTGAAGTTGTCCTAAAACCTTGCAAAAGCTGACTCCCAAAGCCAGGTCTGTCTGAGCTCATCACTATCTCCTATCTAAGGTTACAGCATTAACTGTTTTTCTCTTATAACAAGTATTGAACTTAATGCCTGTACCATTTGCCTTTAAATTAAGCATTGTTTAGTCACATTCTGGATTACGACCACATTAACAGGTTTTGACTCAGCTCCTCCCCCTTGTGTGTTGGGGGATAGGCACATGGATGTACAATTTATTCATTCAGCAAATATTTGCTGAGCTTTTGTTATGTGCTAGGTAAAAATCATCTGGTGAGGAGAACAGACCCCAGTCTTGCCCTCATGGGAATTCATTGTCTGGTGGCGAGACTGATAACAGACACTAAACACAAATGAGTATATAACTATACTTGTGAGTAGTGCTCGGAAGAAGGGTAGGATGCTCTAAAAGCTTCTAAGCGGGGACACTGGCCTGGTCTGAAAGGTCAGGGAAGACACCCCCCCCCCCCACCAGAGGGATGTTTGATGTGACATCTGAAGGATTGACAGGTTAATTAGGCAAAATAGGAGAAAGAGCATTTTAGACAGAGGAACCTGCATGTGCAAAGGTCCTGGAGTAGAAGGGAGCATGGTAATGTCAAGGACTTGAAGGAAGATCAGTGTGGTGCATGCAAACAAGAATGAGGACTGGCATGAGATGAGGAGGAAGAGGTGGTCAGAGGCTGGTGGATTTTCTCAAAGCTTACAGTCTGAGGAGACAGGGGCTGTGCACAGAGGCTAGTAAGGATAGTGGCTACCATTTTTTTGTGTGTGTGTAAATCAAATGAGGTGATGTGTGAAAAGGCATAACAGTGCCTGGCATTCAGACAATAAATGGTAGCTTCTAATATTGTTCCACTGAACTGTGAATTCCTAGAGGTCAGGGATTGTGTCCAATCCATTTCTTCTCTGTGTCTACAGGCCCTCTATGGAGGGAGAAGACTCAGCAAATATTTGTGAACCAAGCTGGAAAGGGTGGCATTTAATCTATGTCTCAGAAAAGGAGGTAAAGAAAGAGCACTTGTGGCCAGGGGAGGGTATAGGCCATGGCCTGGAGGCAGGAATAGACTTTATTGGTTTGGGGAAGGGGGAAGAGACTTTGAGGCTGGTGGAAAGCGGAGGGGGTTTGCACCATAATGGTCATTGGTAGATTGCCTCCCAAGCAACCATTCCCTCTGATTTTTTTTTAATATAAATTTATTTATTTTATTGTTTTTGGCTGCGTTGGGTCTTTGTTGCTGCACGTGGTCTTCCTCTAGTTGCGGTGAGCGGGGGCTACTTTTCGATGCGGTGCGCGGGCTGCTCATTGCAGTGGCTTCTCTTTGTTGCGGAGCACGGGCTCTAGGTGTGCAGGCTTCAGTAGCTGTGGCACGTGGGCTCAGTAGTTGTGGCTCGCGGGCTCTAGAGTGCAGGCTCAGTAGTTGTGGTGCTTAGTTGCTAAGTGCAGGCTTAGTTGCTCTGCAGCCTGTGGGATCTTCCCGAACCAGGGCTTGAACCCGTGTCCCCTGCATTGGCAGGCAGATTCTTAACCACTGTGTGACCAGGGAAGTCCCCCTCTGATTTTTCTTTGGAGATCTACCAGTTCCTCTGCACTTAGACAATGTGGTAAGGATGGAGCTACCTCCTCAGCATCAGAGCACATGAGGTGGCTTGGCCAATCTTTATATCCATTCTCTTGGCTGTGGTGATTGGCTCATGTGTGGGCACATGACCTACACAGTTCCAATCAGAATGGGTTTCAGGCAATGGCCTGGTGAGGATGGGGGCTGGAGCATCTCCCTACCATGAGGGCCTGTCTGAGAGTTGGGCCAATCCAGAGGCCTTGTCACCGAGAGATGAAGAGGGAGAAACCAGTCTTTGGGGACATCATTTGAGAGCCTGCAGCCAGGCCTATACCTGGGCTGTTCAGCTGCGGGACCAATAACTTTGTGCTTCCCCTGGTGGGCATTAGGCTTTCTGTCACTTGGCTCCTGAGGTTAAAAAGTTGGTGAAACCAGTCTGGGAAGAGCCTGGATGTGGGTCCAACCTGACTTCAATGAGGAGACAAGTCAGCCCCATGCTATGTCTTTTTTGACCCCCAGCACAGGAACATGGTGGAGACAAGAGTTCCCAGTGCAGAGTGAGCAGCAGGAGAGGAGCAGGCAGTGGAGGTGTGTGAGCTGAGACAACTGCAGAGACCTTGATGATGACAATTTTGTAGAGAATGGCCTGGGTCCTTGAGTAACTGCAAGGAACAGAACTGGCCACCCACCTGGACGATTCACAAACTAATTCATTCTTGCTTGACACAAACTAATTCATTCTCCCTGTTGCCCAGCAAGCTCCTTCTCATCCTTCGAGGGACAGCTCAAATGTCCCCTCCTCCAGGAAGTCTTCTCTGAACTCACCCAGAGGAATAATCAGTTCTCCCTGCTCAGTGTTTCAAGGTTGTGCTCCTAAGTCCCTCCTTCAGGCCTCCGTCACCGGCCACATCTGATTCCGATGTGCTCCAGTTTTGTAGAGGGTGCTTCCCCTGTTGGATTGTGACACACTCCCCCACCAAGGGCAGGAATCGTGAACCCAGATTGTGATGGATCATTTGATTCCTCCGTTCATATACTCTGTGGAGGTCCCTACGCTTGCAAGATGTCTGCAAAATCCTGGAAATGCAGTGTGGGGATGGAGCGAGGAATTTGAGCGCCTGTTCGTGCTGAATTAGTTCAGCTCATGGAAGCATCTCCATCCTGTTCTCCTGTCTCTGGTACTAATTTTTTAAACCAGATCTAGAACTCAGCCTCTTTCTCTGATTCCCACAAATCCCCCTCACACAGGCCATTGTGTGGGTAGCAAACTACTGAAGTAGTTGTGGCACGCGGGCTCTAGAGCGCAGGCTCAGTAGTTGTGGCGCACGAGCTTTGTTGCTCCGCGGCATGTGGAATCTTCCCAGACCAGGGCTCGAACCCATGTCCCCTGCATTGGCAGGTGGATTCTTAACCACTGAGCCACCAGGAAGTCCTGCAATTTGTAATTATTATGTTTTTTAAAAAAATATTTTATTTATTTATTTAGGCTGCATCAGGTCTTTTTTTTAAATTAATTAATTAATTTATTTATTTTTGGCTGCCTTGGGTCTTCGTTACTGCACGCAGGCTTTCTCTAGTTGCGGCAAGCGGGGGCTACGCTTCGTTGCAGTGCGTGGGCTTCTCCTTGCGGTGGCTTCTCTTGTTGCGGAGCACAGGCTCTAGGCACGCGGGCTTCAGTAGTTGTGGCACGCAGGCTCAGTAGTTGTGGCTCACAGGCTCTAGAGTGCAGGCTCAGTAGCTGTGACACATGGGCTTAGTTGCTCCACGGCATGTGGGATCTTCCCGGGCCAAGGCTCGAACCCGTGTCCCCTGCACTGGCAGGCAAATTCTTAACCACTGTGCCACCAGGGAAGCCCTGCGTCGGGTCTTAGTTGCGGCACACGGGATCTTTCACTGTGGCACGGGCTCTTTGTTGTGGCACGCGGGCTTCTCTCTAGTTGTGGCATGCGTATTTTCTCTCTCTAGTTGAGGCACGCGGGCTTAGTTGCCCTGCGGCATGTGGGATCTTAGTTCCCCGACCAGGGATCGGACCAGCGTCCCCTGCGTTGTAAGGTGGACGCTTTACCGCTGGACCACCAGGGAAGTCCTGTAATTACTATGCTTATGTGTCTTTTTACTCTTTGTTTGTTTGTTTGCGTCCTCCACGAGACTGTAAGTAGGGACTGATCTTGCTCATCATCATGTTCTCAGTGCTCAGAACTGGTGGGCAGGAGATAGACATCAGCTGAATGAATGAATGAGAATATTAGACATCTGTCTGAAAAGTTCTTCTTCCATCGGAAGGTTTTCATCCAGCTCACCCCCTGCAGGTTTCCCAGGCCTTTTCCCCTTTCTCCCCTTCTTCCCAGTTTGTTCCACAGGGCCTCCAACTTTCTTCTCTCCCTGTACGTAGAAGATGTTCCATTCTCTCTAGCCCCTACTCCCCTGCAAATCCAGCCCCCTTAGGAATTCAGAAGAAACAAGACGCCTTCTGTACAAGGGAATCTTCACTCCTTAGGACACAGCAGTGGCTTTAAATGTCCCCTCTCCTCCACCATTACCATTTCATCTTTAGTACCCTGTACAGTGGCACAGTCGGAGCTGAGACTACCTATGTTGTATTAAATTCAGGGGGATGGAGAGACTTTAGATGGTGTGACAGATTAAAGGTGACCACAGATTCTTTGCCAACCCTATTATTAAGAGGTAGGGTCAGGAATTCCCTGGCGGTCCGGTGGTTAGGATGCCGCACTCTCACTGCCGAGAGCCTAGGTTCAATCCCTGGTCGGAGAACTGAGATCCCACCAGCCGTGCGGCACGGCCGAAAAAAAAAAAAAAGAGGTAGGGTCAGTGGTTCCCTCTCTTGAATCTGGGCTGGCCGGTGGCTGCTTTGACCAATGGACTGTGGTGGGAGTGATACTGTGCCAGTTCCAAACCTAGCTTTTCTGAGGACTGGCAGTTGCCACCTTGGTTTCTTGGAGCTCTGCATCACCATGTGAAACTCCAACGATTCTGCTGGGGAGACCACGTGGGAAGACCCTGAGACGACACGGAGAGGGGCCCAGCTGAGCTCAGTCTTATTGCTGTTGCCACCAAGACGCCAGGCATGTGAGGGCAGCCTCGTGGGTGCCTTGGATCCTAAGACCAGACTAACCTAACCACTCACTAAATATTGCCCAGTGGCCTGGGTTAATGCCATGGAGCAGAATAGCCCAGCCGAAACCTTCCCAAGTCCTGACCCCCCCAGATTGTGAGATATATTGAAATGTTTTAAGCCACTACATTTTGGGTTGATTTGTTAGGCAGCAATAGATCATTGGAACAGAGGGAGCAAGCCCTTTGGGGAGCCAGGCCAAGGATGCTGGCTGGGCCAACACCAGGACTCAGGACGGCAAACGAGTGACACTCTGGTGGGAATAGGAAAGCAAAGAGAGCTTCATTTGCACCCTGATAGGGCTGTGGCTGGAGGCACAGGCAGTCACGGGCCACCCCATCTCTCCCTGGCTGGCCTAAGCTGAAAGACTCCTTGGCGGTCCATGGCATTGGCTTCACAATGGAGGTGTTGATGTACCTTGTACTGATAACATGGGACAGAAAAGGCACATGTATATTGAGTTCCTACCGTGTGCCAGGCACAGTGATGCATGGCTCCTTACAAACCCAGTACACCCCAGAGAGAGACAGAGAAAGAGAGAGAGAGGTGTGCAAATAACAGGTCTGTATAAGTAAAGCAGAGGCTTGCAGAGGGAAAGTGATTTGCCCTGGGGCAGAGCTGGGATTGGAGCCTGTGCTGCCTGTTCCAAAGCTCCAGCTCCGGAACTGTGGCCTGGCCACATCAGAGGGGTCAGAGGGCCTTGAAGACCTCATGGTGGTGGTGGTGGTCGTGACCGCAGATCCCAGTGGGGCCGACCCGTGCTTTCACCCCGGAGTAGGGGCTGCTAGGATGAGGTCTTTTATATTTTTCCCATGGAGAAGAAAGTAGGGAATGTGGGGGAGTCCAGGTACCCTAAAACCCAGGGAATTAGGTCAGTTGTTCTTACCAAGCCCTCGGAGAGCAGGAAATGCTGCAGGACCCAGGCAAAGAGGCAGAATCTCTACCCGGAGGAGAACAAGGGGTTTAGAGTCGGAGACCAGGAGTCCGGTCACGGCTGTGTGGCCTGGCGAGGGAAAGGGCCCTTTGCCTCACCAAGCCTCAGTTTCCTCATTTGTAAAAGGGAATAACCATACTAGCCGCCCTGCTGTCCTTTCACACATTCGTTTAGTCATTCATTCATTCTCTTACTTACTCAACAAACACCTACTGAGCACCGACAGGACCAGGCTGGACACCTAAGGTGCGGCCCCAGCAGCAGCGTGCCCGTGACGTGTCCAGACCCCCGGCCAGTCCTTGCAGGCATGGAGTGGGGAGACATGATGGTCCCCAGACCTGGAACGGTTTCTTTCCCTTCCAGGGGCTCTGTTTTCACTTCTGGGCAATGGGAGTGCTTACCACAGTGAAGGCTCAGAGACACTTCCTGGGGCCTCTGGACAAAGGCTGCAGGGAGGTGAGCAGGTCATGGGGTGGAGAGAAGGCAGAAGGAGATGGTGGCTGGTTCTCAGGGCCAAGGCCTGTGACAGTGAGATGGGTCCTTTGCCCATTGCCATCCCAGGAGGGCAGACTGGGGCTGCAGAGGCAGATGGGGGAAGGCTGGGTCTGGCAGGTGGAGGAGGCCTCTGTGAGCCCCACTGGGGGTCAGAGCTGAGACGCAGGTCCCACCAGACTGCTCCAGAGTGTGGTCTGGCAAGGAGGCCTCAGGCCACTCCAAAATATAATGAGTTCTTTCCCTGCGTACAGCTTTTACAATTTCCAAAGCCCTTACCCTGTAAGGCCTGAAAATATAAATTATTAGGGTCATTTTACAGATGGGAATCTTGAGGCTCAGAACAGCAGCTGACTTGTCTAAAGTGACCCATTAAACTGAGACAAGAACTCACCTTCCTGGTCGCTCCCAGTGCTCTATGTCACCGTGACTCCTCCCATCTCCCCATTGACCTTCTCCCAATGGGGTCCCATTGACCCCAGCTCCCCATCTACCTTCTCCTTGGGGCCCTGAAACCTCCCTGTCCCCATCCATGGTAATTCATGAGATGTTATCTTTCAGGAAGAGGGGAGATGCCAGGGAAGGGCAGGGATCCGGAGGGCACAGACTGGAGTGGAATCCTACTGCGTCACACTCCCTCCAGGCAGGCAGAGGGGACACCTTCTGTGCCTGGAGGCCAAGGGAAGGGAACTCACACTTCATATTTTACATTCAGTACCACCTGTGATCCTCAGAGAACTCTGCCCAGTGAGGGATTTTACAAGTGACACAATGAGCTCCTGAGAAATGATAAGACTTGGCCAAGATTACCCAGTTAGTAAATGCCAGAGCCAGGACACAAACCCTGGTCAAACTCCAGGGCCCATGATCTTTCTGAAGCTGAGAACAAGAAAGGAGAGGGAGAAGGAGGACACTGGCTAGGCCGCAGGATGGTCAGGCATTCAGGAGGACATGGACTCAAGGGTGGGCGAGGTGGTCCCCTCCCAGTCCAGATGTCTGGAGGCAGCACAGATGCAGCGCCAGCCAGCAGATGTCGCTGTGACAGCCGTGCTCCCGAGTTTTCTTATGGAAGGTGGCAGAGGGAGATGATAATGCGAGAGCAAGATTAAGATTGTGAAAACAAGCAAGAGACAGCAAGGGTAAAACAGGGGCTGTACCTCTGCTGGAGATGGTGGGGAGGATGAACGATATCATTTATGAAGAGTGCCCAGCCAGGCGCTCAACAAACAGGCGTCTTCCCCCTTCACCACCTGTGAAATCTTAATTTCTCTATGCCTCAGTTTCCTCATCCATAAAATGGGAATTACGGCAGCTGCTTCACAGGGTCTCTGTGAGGATTAAGGGAGTTAATGTAAGTCTGGAACGTTGAAAGGACTCGGTGAGTATTTAATATCGATTATTTTCCTCCTATCAGTAGCATCCTACCCTGTTGGGCCCCAGGCCTTTAGTTCCCACCACCCTCACAAACCCCACCAGTCACACTGAGGACCCTCCCTAGACACAAGAGCAGGAGGCCAAGGATGTGGACAGAAATGCATATAGGGTGTGTTCACCTGGAGGGTGAGAGAGTTTGGAAGTCAGTGTCCTTGGCAGGTGACATGACATGATACTATATATAGAAAACCCTAAAGACTCCACACAAAAACTACTAGAACTGATAAATGAGTTCAGCAAGGTAGCAGGATACAAGATTAACATACAAAAAATTGTTGCATTTCTTTACAATAAAAATGAAATATCAAAAAGGGAAAGTAAAAAAAAATCCCTTTTAAAATCACATTAAAAAACAAAAAAACTTCAGAATAAACCTGACCAAGGAGATGAAAGACTTATATGCTGAGAACTATAGGACATTGATAAAGGAAACTGACAGTGATTCAAAGAAAAGGAAAGATATCCCATGTTCTTAAACTGGTAAAATTAATGTCGTTAAAATGGCCATAGTACCCAAAGCAATCTACCAATTTAATGCAATTCTTATCAGTGTCCTTATCTATGAAATGGCCATGATATCACTGAATGAGGCAGCGGCGCAAGTGAAACCCCAAGCCCCGTGCCTGGCACAGTAGCTGCAGGACTGGTGTTGGTGCTGGGGGCTTGGGAGCCCCTGCTCTCATATAATCACCAACCGATTTGTGATTCTTAATCTGCTATTCGGGAGCCTCTGGTGACAGAATGGGGTCCCTGTGCTCTCGCGGTATTTCTGAATCCAGAGAATCATCCCATATTGATGTGGGAAGAGGTTGTCAAGCCAACAGGGAAATCTGTTCTGGGCTGGGATCACCGACTCTCCAGGAAGTCATGTGGTGAGTCCTGCCTCACAGAGCTGGGACAGCTGCCTTGGGCAATTGGGAAATAATTATTAATCAATGCTCTCTTTTTAAAAATGGGACCAGGATGAGGATGGTAATTTAAAAAGTTGGGAGCCATTGATCTAGCTTCATTCCTCTCTTCACCCCAGTGCCATTGTGTGGGCAGAGACACCGAGGCCCCAGTTTGGAGCCTAAGGATCACAGTCTCAGATGCAGCCCGTGGTTTGACGAGACTGGGGTCAGGGGTTGTCATTTTGTCATTTGTCTTACGATGGGAAGGAACTAACATTTATTGGGGGCCGTCTGTGTGTCAAGTGCTTTACAGGTATTCTCATTAGTTATCACAATAACCCTTTCAAATATTGTCCCATTTTACAGATGAGAAAAAGGAGGCTCAAGTTAAGGGTTTTACCCAAAGTCTCACTCACCCCTCCTTGATGACTTAACTCACTTTATTTCCTCTGTAGAGAGGTAATTCTCCACCGGGGGCAACATTGCCCCTCGGGGATATTTGGCAGGGTCCGGAGACACTTGGTTGTCACTGCTGAGGGTGGGGTTACAGCTTGTGGGCAGGGCACAGGGGTGCTGCTCACCATCCTCCAGCGTACAGGGCAGCTTCCCACAGCAAGGAATCATATGGCCCCAGATGGGAATAACGCTGAGTTGGAGAAACTCTGATCTAGAGAAATCCATGCCCTTCCCTCTGGGTCACTCCAGGAGGCCCTCCCTGAGTCCCCCGGGAGAGGTTGCCCCTCCCTGTAGCCCCCGCAGCCATCAGCTCCCCTAATAGGTGCTGATCATGCTGCCTCGAACCAGAGCTCTTTGGGTAAATGGAATTGGATTGATAATCAGTAAATGCTTGCTGCCTTGACACGCAAGGTACTGCCTGTCTTCCTTTCTTTTCTTTGTTTTTTTAAATTTACTCATTTATTTTTGGCTGCGTTGGGTCTTTGTTGCTGCGCGCGGGCTTTTCTCTAGTTGCGGCGAGTTGGGGCTCCTCTTCATTGTGGTGCGCGGGCTTCTCATTGCAGTGGCTTCTCCTGTTGTGGAGCACGGGCTCTAGGTGCGCGGGCATCAGTAGTTGTGGCTCACGGGCTCTAGAGCACAGGCTCGGTTGTTGTGGCACACAGGCTTAGTGGCTCCGCGGCATGTGGGATCTTCCTGGACCAGGGCTCGAACCCATGTCCCCTGCATTGGCAGGCGGATTCTTAACCACTGCGCCACCAGGGAAGCTGGTGCCTGTCTTTCTATTAAGCCCTTGCTTCAATTAGGCTAGCATTAGGCTAGTGACTCTTAGCATTTCAGGACTGGAATGAAAGACCTCCACGGCCTCTTTGTCCTGGCCGGAGAGGTGGTGAGCTTCCCGTCACTCCAAGTGTGCAAGTTGAGGCTACGAGACCACCTAACAATGCAGATGTAGTGCAATGCAGAGGTTAAAAACACAGGCTTGTATGTCAGAAAGATCCTGAATGAAGTCCCAGCTCTGCAGCTTACTCACTGTGCAGCCCTGGCCATGGTACTTAACCTCTCTGAGTCTCGGTTTCCTCATTTATGAACTGGAGATAATCATAATGAGCACCTTATAGGGTTGTTGTGAGGTTCAAATCAGACAATCCGTCCACAGTGCTTAGCACAGTGCCTGGCAGGTGGCAGTCATCTGAGAATGCTGGCTATTACTATTATGAGGAGAGGCAAGCAGAACTAGGGTTTCTGCTAAATAATACCAAGGTTCCTTCTAACTCAAACTCCCCAAACATGCTAGGTTCTCTCACACCTCTACGTCTTTGAACAAGCTGTTCTTTTGGCCTGAAATGCTATTTCTCTCCACACAAGTCTTCCAAACTCACTCTGCCTCATTCTTCAAGTCTCGGTTCAAAGTGCCACCTCTTCTATGAAGCCTCCCTCGATTGCCCTCTTCTTCTGTGCTTCCACCATGATTCTCCACTGCATCCCCGGATCATACTGCCACTTATAGCATCTATTTTGTTTTTTGTTTTTTGTATTAAATTGCCCCCCTCTCCAGTCTGAGGGCTCCCTCTGGGGACAGGGACTAGGTCAGATCTATCTTTGCACCTTAGCACCAGAACAGACACGTGGAGGCAGTTTATGAACCTGTGGGTTCGTAAACCCATGGAATGAACCCATATGTCTGATTATAGGAGGTCCTCCAGCAGGTGTCTTCCATAAATATTTATCAAGTGTCTACCATGTCCCAGGCACCACGCACTCTCCACCAATGAACAGATCAGATCCCCTTTTCCCTGCTGCTCAAAGTTTTGAGTTTTTGAATCCAGAAGGTCACAGGGAAGAGTGGAGGAAAGGAGACTGACAGCCCATTTCTTCTATGCACCTGTTTGGTTTCTTAAAAATATTGAGTTGGCCAAAAATTCGTTTGGGTTTTCCCATAAGATGTTACGGAAAAACCCAAACGAACTTTTTGGCCAACCCAATAATGTAAGTGTATTATAACAACAATCAGAGTCGCTGTAGGGCTTTTAAAGTATGTCTACAAATTCTTTGACAATCTTTCCCTCAAAAGGTGAAGACTAATTGCTTACTCATTCATGTGGATTGGACTTAGTGAGTCACTTCCAACCAACAGAATGTGGTGGCAGTGATGGTGTGTGACTTCTGAGACTAGGTCTTCCTAGCCTCCTTGCTCTCTCTTTCTCTCAGATCACTTGCTCTGGATCCACTTTTTATGTGGCTCACTTCCTCCATGTGAAAGGGAACTGAAGCCTTCTATCAACAGCCACGTGATTATGCAGTCTTGGAGGTGGACCCTCCAGCCCTGCCAAGCCTTCACACATCTGCAGCCCTGACCTAACTCTAAACTGCAAGTTCATGAGAGACCCTGGTCAGCACCACCCAGCTAAGCTGCTCCCGAACTTCTGACCCATAAACTTTAAGACAGTGTTTGTTGACTTAATCTGCTAAGTTCTGGGGTAATTTGCTATACAGCAGTAGAAAGCTAAGAGTATCCTAGAGCAGTGGTTCTCAGCCCTGCCTGGGCACTGGAATTCCCCATGAGGCAGTATGTGTTCAGTGGTTAGATAATGAGTCAGGGGTCAGAGCGGCTGGATTTAAATGCTGATTCTGCCACTTACTAGCTGTGTAACTTTGAATAGGTGACAACCTCTCCCAGCTTTAGTGACTCCATCTATAAGATGGTGGTAATGGAACTTCTTAGGATTGTTAGGAAGACTAAACAAGAAAATATATGTCAATTCTGCCTAGAAGCTAAGTTGTAAGAGAGAAAGCTAAAGCGTTGTCTGCCTTGTTCATTGCTGTAGCCTCAGCGTCTGGAACAGTGCCTGGAATATAAGAGGTGTTCAGTAAATATTTCTTGACAGAGAGTGAAATCAGTAAACTGAGTGAACTCAAAATGCTAGTTCGTATCAGCTCCCTGGTTTGCCTACCTCAGCCTTCTCTGCTGGTTCCTCCTAATGTTCTCCAGCTCCCAGGACTGTCTTCAACCCTCTTCCCTGTCTACATTCATTCTCTTGGTGATTTTATCTATTGTCATGACTTGAAACACCATCTCAACACCAATGATTCCAAACTTCCTATCTTCAGCCCAGAACTCTCCTCTTTTATACCCAACGGCCTCCTTGACATCTCCACTTGAATGTCTAACAGGCATGTCAAACTTTAGGTGTCCAAAACCAGAACACGGGAGTCTGTCCCCAAACTTTCTCCTCCTGATGTCATCCCATCGCAAGGGCAACTCACTCAGGCTGAAAACCTTGGGGTCCTGTGTGACTCTGCTCTTTCATTCACATCCCACAGCCAAACCCCAGCAAATCTTCTTGGTCCTACACTCAAAATATATTGGAATCCAGCCATGTCTCACCTCCTCCACTGCTGCCACTCTGACCGAGCACCACCATCCCACACCTGGATTGTCTTGATAGTATCTGACCTGGTCTCTGTGTTTCAGCCCTTGACCCCTTACAGTGTGTTCTCCACACAGTATCCAAAGGGATTCTTCCCAGCTCTGTGGTTTCCCATCTCAGATTAAAAACTGAAGCCCTTATGGTGTTCTTCAAGCCAATACAGCATCTGACACTCCCCCCACCCCTTTATCTCTCTGACTTCATCTCTTACCACTCTCCCGTTTCCTTGCTTTGAACCACCCTGGCCTCCTTGCTTCCCTCCAGTATTCAGGCTCCGACTCAGAGCCTTTGCACTTGCTGTTCCCTTTGTCTTCTTCTTCAGGTATTTTATCAAAACTTTTTCTCAGTGAGACCTTCCTGACTAACTTGATGTCCAATTTAAAACCAGAATCAATCCCTATCCTGTGTTCCCTTCCCTGCTCTCTTTTGCTCCATGACACTTATCTGACACATCATATATTTTACTGGTTTACCTATGTATGTCTCCTCCCATAGATATCCCCCACTAGAGCAGGCATTACGTTCTGTTTTGTTCACTGCTGTATCCTCAGTGCCTGGCACATAGTAAGTTCTTAATAAATATTTGAAGGATGAATTCAGATGCTCTGGGTCCAATGAATTAGAATCTGGTACAGGAGCGGAGCCCAGAAATCTGTATTTTAAAAAGACATCCCAAGTACAGTTAGGATGGAGAAGCCCTGTTCCAGAATGTCAGCAGTAAAGAAGCCCAGGAATATTCTGCAAAGTCCAGCCCTCTCATTTCACTGATGAAGTCACCAAGACCGGAGGTGGGAGGAGTGGCCCCAGGTCCCAGGATGAGAAGGGGGCAGAGGAAGAACTCAAACTTCAGTTTTGGAGTATTTCAGTATTGGATGCCCAGCACAGGGCTCTCTCTGCAGCCCCAGTCGGCCTGGGCCTGATCAGTCTGGTTGAATCGCTGAATCCCTGGAAGCAAGGCTCAGGGTGGGGTGTGGTCCCCAGCACAGGTGGTGGCAGGCAAACTCAGACCTGCCTTTGCTCAAACTAACCGAGTGGTAAAGTTGTCAATGTTTAAGTTCAAGAGTTGATCCTAGACTTTGAAATTATTAACCCATTGTCTAAAAATTTAAGACTGTAACAATTATTAACGAATGCAATTAAACTTGGGGGAGAGAGTCTTAGAGTCGAGTTCTGATATGAGGGAGCTGGCAGGCATAATTTGGTAGGCCTTCCATGACACTGGAGGAGGGGAAGTTTCAAAAATGTTTGAATGCCTCTTTACCTGGGTCTAGGATTTCCCAAACCTGGATCACCTGGGGCACTAGTGAAAAACACAAGTTCCTTCCACTGCCCAGATGTTGGGTTCAGTGTGGCTCAGATCAGGCTCAGGAATTTGGATTTGTAAGGGCTGCTTATGCTCTGCAAGTTTGAGAAAACCCGTCCAGGGCCATGCCTGTTGAGTACTGAATCTTATAAGGCAATAAGGTCTTGGTGTCAGGCCCTCCCTCATGCCTAGTCTGTGTAGAAACAGCAAGACCCAATTCCAACGCATTCAAGCAAACACTAGTCTGTCTACAAATCCCAGGAGGCTCTTATGCTTGTCAAATGCACCTTGGGGAATTTGTATTCTAGTGCTTCAAAGAATGGCTTGGGGGGACTTCCCTGGTGGTCCAGTGGTTAAGACTTTGCCTTCCAATGCAGGGGGTGTGGGTTCGATCCCTAGTCAGGAGCTAAGATCCCCACATGCCTCGGGGCCAAAAAAACAAAAACATATAACAGACCAATATTGTAACAAATTCAATAAAGACTTTAAAAATGGTCCACATCAAAAAAAAAAAAAAAAAGAATGGCTTGGGCACCGTTATGACCCAGCAGTTATAGGAAGGTATGTCCTACCTGGATTATTCGAACGTGCAGAGGTTGCCGGGAGATGGCCCCAGGATGGCAGGAGCAGCGCGGGGCTTTGTGGGAAGGCCAGCTTGACTGGTTCCAGAGTGATGAACGGGGACACAGGGATGTCTGACTCCTGAAGTTCATGCTGATCTTTACCTCCCAAGTTTACACACATACCCCCAAGAACACACATTTACACAGGGAAGCAAGAAACCCTAGGCCTCTTCCAGGCAAAACACTGCTTCCTGCTTCCTTCCTCCAACCCACCCTTCCAGCCCTGCCAGTTCTCTCTACAGGACAGCTGTAATTGAGTAGCTTCTGCTCAAAATCCTTCAATAGTTCCCCCTGCCATCACACCAGGCCGATGCACTCTGGTTTGACATTCAGGGCCTCTGGATACAACTCCTTCCGTGGGAAGGCAGAATAATGGCCCCACAAAGAGGTTCACATTCTAATTCCTAGAACCTGTGAATGCGTTACATGGCAAAAGGGACTTTGCAGATGGAATTAAGGACTTTGAGAGGAAGAAATTATCCTGGATTATTCGAGTGGGCCCAATCCGATGACACGAATCCTTATAAGTGGAGAACCTTTCCTGGCTGTGGTTAGAGATGTGATGATGCAAAAACGGTCAGAGATTGGGACTTCCCTAGCGGTCCAATGGTTAAGACTCCACGCTTCCACTGCAAGGGGGCGCAGGTTGGATCCCTGGTCAGGGAACTAGGATCCCACATGCTGCGCGACCAGGGGCAAAAAAAAAAAAGGTCAGAGGGCTGTGATGTTGCTGACTTCGAAGATGGAGGAAGGGGGCCACGAGCCAAGAAATGCACGTAGCCTCTAGAAGCTAGAAAAGGAAATGGATTCTCTCCTAGAGACTCCAGAAAGAAATGCAACCCTCCAGACATCTTGATTTTACCCCAGTGAGACCCACGTTGGACTTCTACTGAACTGTAAGATAACAAATGTATACTGCTTTAAGAGACTAAAGTTGTGATAACTTATGACAGCGATAGAAAACTAATACATTCCCCACCGAGGCTCCCTCCAGCTAGTTCGTCTCTGGGCATTTTTACCCCAGACACTACGGGTTTTCCTCCCTCCACACCTCTGCTCAGGCTGTTGGTCCATCCACGATGTTCAGATCACCTATCTCCCGAGCTCCTATTAACAACCACCTTTCACGCTAAACTGTCCTCAGCATCGACCACCTGCTATCAGCATCAAATTCTGCCTGCTCACCCTGTGGGCTCCCCACTAGACCATAAACTCCTTATTTCCCTCTGACTCCACGACCAGGAATGGTCCACAGAGGTTTGAATAGTGGACCTGGGCATCCTTATGTAGAACCTCTGGTTCTTGGCCCCTAACTGCATCAAGGTCACCTGGGGATCTTAAAAATCTCAATTCTACCAAATCATTGTGGAAGAATGGGAGGCAGCTCCACATGTGTTATTGAGAGAAGATTTCCAAGATTCAGTTAGGTGAAAGAAGCAGGGAGTTGAAGAGTGAGTAAAATATGTTACCATTTGTGTGAAAAAGGAAAAAAATTTTATATAATTTAAAAATGTTTGACTATCTTCGGAAAGATACGAAAAATAAGTAAGAGTACATAGCCCCCTGGAACTTTCTGAATCCTGTACCACATATACTTATTACCTATTCACACACAAAAGTAAAATTTTAAAATTCAAAATACTGATTCTTTCTTGTACGGTCAGAAAAGGAGCCAGGATGTCCCAGTTGGGATGCAGGAATCTGTGTCTAAAGCACTGTCTGCCAGCTTATTCCAAGTCAGGAACTGAATTTTTAGGACGAGGGCAGAGCCAGGATGCAAAGGATATTTGAAAGCATAACCTTAAAGTGCACTTAATCAGAAAAATAGAAAGCTCTCCAAGGGATTGCAAAGCCAGGTTTGGGAACCCACTGATTTAATCCCCTCTCTGCATTTTATGGATGAGGAAAGAGAGGGAGTGTGACTTGCCCAAAGCTACACAGCCAGCCAGAGGGACAAGCCAGTGCCCCAGGAATGTCTGATAATGACAATGACATAGATTCCCAACCTCTGCCCACCCTCCATGCAAAGACTTCTCCCTTAGAAGACCCTGCCGACTCACAGGGCAGGAGGACAGGAAGATACAGAAGAAAACACCATCTTTTTTTTTTTTTAATTAATTAATTAATTAATTTTTTGGCTGTGTTGGGTCTTCGTTGCTGCACGCAGGCCTTCTCTAGTTGCGGCAAGCGAGGGCTACTCTTTGTTGCGGTGCATGGGCTTCTCATTGTGGTGGCTTCTCTTTGTTGCAGAGCACAGGCTCTAGGCACGAGGGCTGCAGTAGTTGTGGCACGCGGGCTCCGTAGTTGTGGCTCACGGGCTCTAGAGTGCAGGCTCAGTAGTTGCAGCACACGGGCTTAGTTGCTCCGTGGCACGTGGGATCTTCCCGGACCAGGGCTTGAACCCGTGTCCCCTGCATTGGCAGGCGGATTCTTAACCACTGCGCCACCAGGGAAGTCGGAAAACACCATCTTTAATCAACCCACCTGCACAGAAACCAGGGCAACACTCCCTGCCTTGCAAGGTCCCAGTGAGAAGAAAACTCGGTCTCCTTGAAAAAACCATCTTATAAAAACAAAAGGCTTCAAAGCACCAGTGGCTCAAGTCGTTGAGTAGAAAGGGGGTTGGGGGTTAGATGACAGCTGGCTGGGGTGGCTCTGAGAAGAGAGGGCTGGAGGCAGGACTTGGTCCAGGAGCAGAGCAGCAGTGAGGCCTGAAGGGAACTGTTGCCCTCCTGAGCTGTACCCATAGCTAACCAGGCTCACCATTTGGGACCTTGGGCCCTGTAGTGACCAGAAGAACTCCTGGGTTTGGCTCTTTGGCACAGACCTGCAGATGGGATGGTGGGGTGGGGTCCAAGTTCAGGATATTTTGGCCTTAGATGAGAGGGAATGCTAGATCAGAGAGTGGAGAGCAAGGAATGGTCACCATGGATGGGCTCAGGTGTGCAACCGTCTGTATTTCCATCTGGTTCCCCCATGCCTCCCACCCTCCTTCCTAAGCCAGGACCACTCCTATGTCACAAACTGGAAGCTGAGGCCTGATCCTCCTGCCCTCAGATTTACCAGCCAGCGCACAGGACGCAGGGTTCTCAGAGGGGTCTGTGGAGGGAGGTGAGGAGAATGAGCCCTGATCTCTACTTGCTCTTAAGAAAAGGTGCTGGCCCTCCAGACCCCCCACTATGACCCACACCCCCATTCTGCCTCTTCAGAACAACTTCTGGATTTGTTAGAGATTGCTTCTGGACACCGGCATGATCATGAACACTGGTGATCTTTGAACACTGTTGACCAGGCAGCACAGATGAGCCCTTTTCCACTCTGGAACCACAGGTCTTCCAACTGGTGAGGTGGATGGAGCCATCAGGGGTTGGCAGAGTTGCTGAAGGGGTGGGGGATCATGGGTGCAGCAGGCTCAGGGACATGGAAGGGGGTGGGGTGACTGAGTCGTGTCCCCCTTCTGCTAGAGAGAGATTGAAAGCTTTGCCAAGGGTGGACAGAGGCCGAGTCTAAGAAGGCTTCCCTGTGGGTCAGGCTGAATTCAGGGCTCTGGGATCCGTCCATCCTGTTCCCAACAAGAGAACGAATATATTGCTTTAAGAGAGGAGTTGGCAAGTGGTGGCGGTGGTATGTGAGTGTGGTGTATATCACGTGGGTTCTAGAGTGTCCAAGCTGGAAGGGGGCTTGGAAATGGGTTTTGGAGTCTGAAACTACAGATCATATACTGTGTTCAAGGCCTGCCGCCACCAAAAGCCCAGCTGCGTGGCCTCAAGCAAATTGCTTTACATCTCTGGGCCTCAGTTTCCATATCTGCAAAATGGGGATTACGTAAAATCCCAGTATAGTCCAGGGAATTGAGAGTCAAATGAAAAGGCTAGAAAGAGCTCCATTTACAGAGGGATTATTTTAATTATTTGAGGTGGGAAACTGAGGCCCAAAGAGGGCAAGGGCTTTGCCAGATGTCACACAGAGAGCTAGTGATGGAGCTGTGATTAGAACCCAGAACTCCTGCTTCTAGTTCAGGGTAACTTTCCCCAGGGCTGGTGAATGAGTGTGGTGAGATGGGGGTGAGTCTGTCTGTCCTGTCCTTTCTCTCTGGACAGGGGACAGGATGCTGGGTGAAGAAGGGTGAAAGGGAGAGGCTGGAGAAGGGCGGGAGGTTCCAGCACACGCCAAGGTGGAGATAAAAAAATACAAACCCCGAGAACCCCCTCCCCCGCCCCTCCCCCACCCCACCCCTTAAGTCCAGGCTGCTAAGCGCCAAGTCCAAGTCCGCTTCGGACCCATATCAAGCCGACCCAGGCTGCAGTCCGGTCAGCGAGCCGCCAGGGGGCACGCCTGCCATCTTGGCCGGAGCTCGCGGCTGCGGCGGTCAGTCTCGCCGCGGGGGTGGTCGTGGGGCAGAAGCTACTACCCCGCCCTGCAGGAAACAAAGGCAGGTTAGGGAAGTGGACCCCTAAGTAGGGAGGCAGAGAGATCCGGCTGCCCTCTCGGCTCCTCCCTCCTCTTCTTTCTCCTACACTAACGGCCCGCGCCCGGGTCCCTCTACCCCACCCTGCTCCACGCCATGACCCACGTGTACAGAGGCTGCAGTTGTAAATGCGACGTCTTCTGGGGCGCCTGGTATCCATAGGAGTCAAAGCCGCCGATGAAATCAACTGTGGAAGGGCAGATGGCACGTGGTTAGAGATGGGCCTGTGACGGGGATAAGTTATGGGAGGCTGGGTCCTGAGAGGGAGGAATCTGAGGCCAGACGCTGTACAGGGCCTTAGGGGTTGGGCTTTGCTGCAGTGTCCTGATGGATGGGCCAAGGCCCAAGAGGATAGAGAGCTGGGGGGTGGATGGGGAGGGCGGCCCTTTAAGGGAGAAGGCTGGGGGGAGGCAAGACCTGTTGGGGGTGGGAGTGGGACAAACTGGGAATGGGCGGTGCTTCACAGGAGTGGGGCTGTGGAGCCCCTCAGAGCGACAGGAAGGGACCTAAGAGGGGCAGGTAGGGGGGCAGTGCTGGAGCCTTGGATTGGGCACCTGGACGTCTGGGCCTCAGCCCAGAATGGGCTGGCTATGCAGATCCCCACTCACCCTGCTGCCTCTTCTTCCCCAGCCCCCAGAAGGGCCCCTTAAATCAGGGGTCCCCAACCCCCAGGCCACAGACCGGTACTGGTGTTAGGAACTGGGCCGCACAGCAGGTAAGCGGCAGGCAAGCGAGCGAAGCTTCATCTGTATTTACAGCCGCTCCCCATTGCTCACATTACCACCTGAGCTCCACCTCCTGTCAGATCAGCAACGGCATTAGATTCTCATAGGAGCAAGAACCCTACTGTGAACTGCACATGTGAGGGATCTAGGTTGCACGCTCCCTATGAGAATCTAATGCCTGATGATCTGAGGTGGAGCTGAGGCCATGATGCTAGTGCTGGGGAGCGGCTGCAAATACAGATTATCATTAGCAGAGAGGTTTGACTGCACAGAGACCATAATAAATCAATGCACTTGAATCATCCCGAAAGCACCCTTCCATCCCCCCATCCATGGAAAACTTGTCTTCCACGAAACCGGTCCCTGGTGCCAAAAAGGTTGGGGACCGCTGCCTTAAATGACCCAGGGCTCCCTCCTGCTCTGGCCCCTGTCCAGGGTGCTGACTGCGTGGGGTGGCACGCGGCCAGGTTTCCCCAATTCCCTAGGGGCTCCGCACTCACAGCTGTCCTCCTCCTCCAGGAATACTTTGCTCACGTAGCAGGCGAACACGAAGCCGAACAGCTGGGGGAGGACACAGCACGTCAGGGAGGGAGGGAGGGAGGAGAGGGAAGCTCTTCCTTCACCCCCTGCCTGGCCCTGCCCACCCCTGCTGGGGGGGGCCTTGTGTGCTAAGAGGAAGGCAAACCCATAACAACTTCAAGTCAAATGACTGCGCCTTAAACTTAATATACCTGGTTCTATTCTCCGTTCTGGGAGTGTGATTTTGGACAATTATCTTACCTCTTTGAGCCTCAGTTTCCCCAGTTGGACCTGGGCAATACCTTACTGGCTTGTTAAGAGGAAAGAGGATTATGTAACTGTGTGTGTAAAGTGCCTAGGGCAGGGCTGGGACAGGCAGGGAGACAGGAGAACTCACAGCCAGGAAGATCTGCAGGGCACTGCTGAGTGCTTCAATGTAGGGATAGTCAAGCAGGCAGCCGGTGACCGAGATGACGTGGTGGTCCTCCAGGGCCAGGCGGGAGTTCAGGACAGGTGTCACCAGGCAGCCTGGCCCGTTCTCCATCCACCAGGAGCGGTGCAGGGATGTGTTGAAGGTCATGATGAAGTCCCGGTCCTAGGGGCAGAGGGGCCTAGGATACTGAGCTTGGGCCGGAGGCGGGGTGGGGGTGGGGGGCGGAAATCCTCCCCAGGCTCCAGGAGACTTTTTTTTTCTGGCAGCACCACACTTCTTGTGGGATCCTAGTTCCCTGACCAGGGATCGAACCCGGGCCCCGGCAGTGAAAGTGCCGAGTCCTAACCACTGGACCGCCAGGGAATTCCCTCCAGAAGACTTTATATAAGGTCTGCTTCACACCTGGGTTGTTGTAACAGCTTCCTTTCCTGGCTTGATTTGTGAAAGGTATGGAGGAAGTCTGTATCTGCAAGTCTATATTTGGCCAGTAGGTGGCGCTTGATGACCATGCAGGCCTCACTGTATCACAGATGGAAGGGGCTGGTTCAAACCCACAGGAGTCTCAGAATTTCAGGGCTGGAAGGGACATTAATGGTGACCGGGCCCAATTATCCAGCTGTTGGTGAAATCCTCAATACAGACCCCTTCACAGCCCATTCAGCCTCTCCACTGCTCCCTGTGTGTGACCCTGGGCAAACCTCTCCTCTTTAGACCTTGGTCTCCCCTTTTGAAATGGAGAAGGGGCTGGCCTACATCAGAATTTCTTAGCCATGTGTGCATCTATGTTTTCCTCAATCCATTCATTCAGGCAGTCCATTAACAAATATTCACTGCATGCTGACTTGGTGCCAAGCACTGAGATGTTCGATCTCCTTTCGTCCCCTCAGCAACCACATGAAATTTGGGTTTCTATTAACTATACTTACTAGATGAGGAAACTGAAGCTCAGAGAGGGTAAGCCACCCTCTGGACTGCGAGGGAATTCCCCATCATTTGTTTTTGAGAAGTACGGAGGATGCCAGAAATGAAAACATAGGGATGGGGGATGGGGAGCACAGATTACTGGAATGTGTAGAGGGCGGTCTCTTCAAGAGATGATGCCCCTGAGACCCACACCACAGGGGCCCTTGGGGCAGGGGATGGGAAAGGTCAGGCTCTGCCCTCTGGCACTGCCAGGCCTGAGGCTTACCTGGGACAGCTGTCCAACCTCCAAGTAGAAGCAGATGATAAACGCATTCCAGCCAACCCAAAGCACCAGCCAGGCTGCATACTGGGGAAAGCAGAGGTGGGATCAGGGTGGGGCCTGGAGGAGTGGGGATGGGGCGGGTCAATGGACTGAGGAGACCTTTGCAGGGGAAACTATGACAATGCCTCACTCAGAGAGCAATATAGTTTACAGATCATTTTACATCCATCCAGTCCTTACGAGGGCCCTGCAGGGAAGGCACTGTCTTTCTCTTTAAAGATAACCAAGTTAAGGCTCAGAGAGGTTTACAGTTTCCAAGATCACACAGCTAGGAAGAGGTAGGGCTGGCATGCAAACCTAAGTCCTCTGGTAGCTAATCCTATCCACTCTGCAGAGAACCACAGACACCAGAGGGCATCCTACCCATGGCAAAGACCTAGAGAGGAGCTGGATATTTCCACCCAAATCCTATGCCTAAGCCAGTGGCAGCCGTCTGGCAGACAGTGCCGTTTACAGTGGTGCCTGGGGCTTTCCTGAGAACTGGAGAGAAGGGTCCTCTTATCTCAGGTGAGGGAGAGCTTTGGAAGGGCCCTGTTCACCTGGCTTCTGGAACTGAGCCTGTGGGAGGTGTGGAGAAGCCCTAGAATGAGCGCGAGTGGGCTCTGGGGGTGCCTGACATTACATGGCATTGTTACTTTGGGTGTCAAGCATTTATGTAGTAAATCTACCGAAAAGCCTTTTCCCTCAAGAGAGGTGTATAAATGAGTCACTGAGGAAGAGCAAGGGACAAGGGATGAGACTAGGTGAAAACAGGAGTTTGATAATCAAGGACCAGAGCTTGGAAAGAGGAAGTAGGAGGGGGGAGCCAGGGACATAATGCACTCCTGGGATTGGGGCACAGGAGGCATTGGCCTCAAGGCCACACTAGCCACTCTAGATCACATTCTTGATGAACATCAAGGGACAGAAGCCAAGCCTTCCTGAAGCAACTTGAGAAACCAAACAAGACAAAGTCCATCCCTCGCACGGGCTTACTAGGGCAGCGTGGTGACGCGGCAGGAGCCTTCGCTCTGGACAGGATGCTCTAACCCCGCCACTTATTAGCTGTGTGACTTTAGGAAGCCTTGTCACCTTTCTGAGCCTCATTTCCTCATCTGGAAAATGGAGATAAGAGATAACTTCGCAGGGCTGTCGTAAAGATAAGTAAAGCAGGTGAAACTCTTAGCACGTGCCTGGCATATGGTAGGCACTCACTAAGTGATATACCTTGTTAATATTTGGAATTTTCTGTAGAAAATTCTTTAGGAAAATACTAATTTTGTCTCCACTGAGCAAAGAAGCATTGGGATTTGGACATCCACATCACCAGCTGGGCTGGAGCCAAGACAGAGGCAGGGGTCTAGGTGCCCAGGGTGGAGAGCAGCTTTGGCTGGAGAACGAGGTGGGAACGGATGGGGATGAGAAGAGGGGGTTGGCTTGGGGAGAGGCTAAGTGAGCCATACCAGAATGAGGTACCGGGAGCGGTACTGCACGGTACCAAAGATGCCCAGGATAACTGCCATGATGTGCAGGAAGTTGGCTAGGATAGGAGCCCACTGGTAGCCCAGGAAGTCAAAGATCTGCCGCTCCAACGCAGCCACCTGTGGGAAAGAGCAGGCTGAGGCCACAGTCACCACCTAAAAAAGGAGGACAGGTACTCCTTTTCAACCCTGTGGAGCAGGTGACACCAGTTACCATGGTGATGAGGAACCATGACCTGATTATACACAAGTCTCAGAGCCATCCCAGCCCCACAGTACCAAAGGGATGCTGGGAGGTGAGGACAGCTCTGTGAGGATGAGCGGGACAGAGCCCTGTTCATCACTTTGGGGTGGGCTAAAGGGAGATGGGAGCCAGGGTTCAGAACGCCTTCCTCCCTGCCAAGAAGCCTCCCCATTGGCACCTATACTTTCCCTGGGGGGCGGGTCTCTGCCCGTGTAGTCAGGATCCAGACTGCCTCCCCCTAGCCCTGGCCTAGGGCTGAGCCAGGGCAGGGCCCTGGAGACCCCGGGGAAGCCCGGGGGCTCGGTCACGTTCTTCCACGGACCCCTATCTGGAGGTTGCCCTGGCCCATGGGATCCATGGGCTACAGAGAAAAGGGATTTTTTTCACTCCCTGTCCCTGAGGGAGCTGTAGTAGGTTGCACAATTGGCCTCAAATTCTTTCTCTTCCTACTTCCATGCTCTTTAGCAGTGCCCTCCCACACTAATTTTGTGCTTGGTCATGTGACTTGCTTTGTTCAAGGGGACTTTAGCAAAGAGGAAGCAAGTGAAGGCTTGAAAAATGCCGGTGCATTGGAGCTTGCCCACTTGTTATACTTGTAACACAGAGAACACCTTGTGAAAGAGCTCAAGCCGACCTGCTGGAGGAAGAGAGGCCACAGGGAAAAGAACCAAGGCACCCCAGGTGACAGCCAGTCAACCATCAACACACAGGAGTGAGGCCATCCTAGATCATTCAGATGCTAGCCAACCCACCAACTGACCAAAGACAGGTCGCCAGACCAAAAAGTCTCCCAGCTGAGCCACAGAATCGTTAGCTAAATAAAATGGTTGTTTTATTTTTTATTATTATTTTTCTTCAATTTTTGGCTGCGCCACGCAGCTTTCAGGATCTTAGTTCCCTGACCAGGGATCGAACCCAGGCCCATGGCAGTGAAAGTGCTGAGTCCTAACCACTGGACCACCGGGGAATTACCTAAAATGGCTGTTTTAAACCACTACATTTTGTAGGGATTTGTTACGCAGCAAAAGGTAACTGATATAGGACTCAATCAACACTCCCTTTCCAGAAGCCCCTGGTTCAACCTTTCAGCTGATACATTTAGGAACAAAGGTACCAAGGATACCAATTGTTACTGACTGTCCCATATTCTTTCTTCTGTTGACAGAACTTATCTCTCCGTTTTGGAAACTGCCTCCCAGACCCTCAGTCCATGTGGCTTGGGTGGGGCTGAGCCCACTTCTAATTTCTGCGGTGGGCTAGTGACCCAAGTCTAACCAAATAAGCAACACACAGTGATCTGTTCAGGGATGGGCACTCAGCCTGCACTCTGCTCCTGAGAGTTACCCTGGATATTTGCTGGGGCATCAGGACAGGGATGCCATCTGCCAAGATACCTGGATGGGTGTAGTGTCAGCTGAGAGTTGTTGGTGGCTGTCTTTGCCACCACTTGGGGACAGCCTGCTTGAGGAGGAAGCCAAAGCTAAAGGAAAGAGAGTGAGGGAGGAAGAGTGAACAAGCAAGGGGAGTGTCTGGGAGACATCGTTTTAGGTCTGAGGATCTAGCCATGCCTAAACAAATTCTCCCTCCTTGTACTTTTGATTCTGTCACTTGCACCCAAGAGTCCTGACTACATAGAAGGAGAGAAAAGAGGGTCTGCCTAGGGAGGGAGAAAGAAGATCCTGATAAAGTAAGACAATCCCAGAAGCCTTTTTCCTGGCAGGGAGGCAAGAGGAGATGGAGCTGATGGTACCACACAGATGGCAAAGCTTGGGCAGAGACCCAGGAAGCTGCAGGCCCAACCCTGGCACCCACCCACCTGGCACCAGCCTGCCTCTTGCTGGTGACTCCCCTCCCAGAGCTCTGCAGATTGTAAAGAGCTTTCCAAGTTCATCTCTCACTGGATACTTCTTGGCAGAAAGGCACTGCCGAGATCATTAACTCAGAAGAAAGAAACCATGAGGCTCAGAGAGGGGAAGTGACTTGCCCAAGGTCACACAGCAGGTTGGTGGCAGAGCCAGACAGCCATTCTGCCTTTCTCTGCCTCCTGTCCCACCTTGGCACCAACACACCACCTTTCCCAGTTGGCACTGGCTCGAGAGTTAAGACATGTGGTTTCTGGTTGAGAGTCTGACACTGATTCCTGGCTTACTTGGGCAGGCTACCTTCTCTGTGGGTCTTGAGATCCTCTTACATAGAGGCTGCCAGACTAAATGACCTCTAAGGGCCCTTCTGGTTTTGAATCCAGTGGCCTGCCAACCTTTGGGGAGAAAACTCCCCAGGCTGCTTCCCCTCCCAAAAGCTCCTGCCCCACTTCTCTTCTCCTTTCTACCCTGACTCTGCTAGGCCTTAGGGAGTCCTGGTGGTTTGGGGTCCAGCTGGATGCTCTCGACTCAGCTGGCACAGGGTCCTGGCGAGGAGGGTGAGACAGAGTTGCCCAGGCTCATAGTGTAGTTGGGGGACACACTGCCTGGATACAACTACCTAAACCTGACATCACCCTCACCCCCACTCTGGCCCTAGCCCAAAACCCTTGTGTTCTCAGGGACCTCACTGATAGAATGAGCAGCACTGGAGTCACTAAAACTCAAGTTCAAACTGCAGTCCTGCTGTGTGACTTAGGGCAAATTACTTTCCCTCTCTGAGCCTATTTCTTTAACTATAAATGGGGAAGATAATCCCTCCCCTGAGAAGTTGTTGTGAGGATATGGAGACATCACATAAACTAATAATTAGACTTAACATATGGTGGTTAATTAGTAGGAGACCTAACAGTCAAAGCTTCTTAGTTGGGCTTTGAAGGCTGCTAGGATCTGGCTCAATTCTTTACTCCCAGCCAGTTCTTGCCCCCAAGCAGCTGAAATAACAGTTGAGGATCCACCATCATTTCCCTTTCCTTATATCCAAGTCCTCCTTGGTTTTCAAAACATAGCACAGTTTTCTCCGTTCCTAGGAAGACCTCCTGACTGGCCCAAAGGGATCTCTCTTTCCACTGAATATGGAACACTGGCTCTTCTTGTCACTCTGAGCCATCCTTCCAGCCTCCCTCCAGCCTCCCATCCAACAACTGCCCACTCATTCATCAAAACGCCATCCACATCCATTTACTCATCGATCTGACATCTGACATGCCCTCATCCATCCAGGGTACATCATTTATTTATTCACAGAACGTTCAATCTGTGTCAGGCCCTGTGCTGGCGCTGGGATGCTGAAATGAATACATTGCAGTCCCTGCCCTTTGGGAACTCAGAGCCTAGGAGGGGAGATGGATGGAAAATTGGACAGTTAAAAACCACTGTGATCAGCGGGATAACCCAGGCCTGAATGATGCTGCCTCTCCCTCCAACGGTGAGTGCAGAAATCGATGTAAATAAATAAATAGTTTAATTGAGATTCAGTGTCTTATAAATAACCCCGATTCTAAAGTTGTTATCTTTTATTCAAAAACCAAGTCAAATATTCCAGAACTCCTGCTTCTGCAGCAGTGACATGCAGGTAATTAACAAATAAAGATAAGAACAAAAAATAGGAGAAATATCTTCCCTATCTGGTTGCCATGGCTTAGAAACAATAATCTCAGGGCTGCAGTGGTTGTAAATCATAACTGGCCTTGGAGTGTCTGTTTTTCTCTTCTTCCTTTTGGCCGCACTGCTCTGCATGTGGGATCTTACTTCCCCAACCAGGGATCGAACCTGTGCCCCTTGCACTGGAAGTGCGGAGTCTTAACCACTGGACCACCAGGGAAGTGCCTGGAGTGTCTTTTTTACTTTGATGGGAGGACTTGTGTAGAGACAATAGCAACCTACTCCTTTGCAAAAAGTTCAAGTGCACGTGCACTGAGAGGGAAAAAGTGACTTCGGGGGGCTTCCCTGGTGGTGCAGTGATTAAGAATCTGCCGGCCAATGCAGGGGACACGGGTTCGAGCCCTGGTCCGGGAAGATTCCACACGCCGCAGAGCAACTAAGCCCGTGCTCCACAACTACTGAGCCTGTGCTCTAGAGCCCGCGAGCCACAACTACTGAAGCCCGCGAGCCTAGAGCCCGTGCTCCCCAACAAGACAAGCCACCGCAATGAAAAGCCAGTGCACCGCAACAAAGAGTAGCCCCTGCTCGCCGCAACTAGAGAAAGCCCACACACAGCAACAAAGACCCAACGCAGCCAAATTAATTAATTAATTATTTTTTTAAAAAAGTGACTTCAGGGATATTTTTTCCGGGTCAGCCTACAAGTCAGGTGAGGCTGGCTTCTTGGGTCTCTCTCCCAAGTGGGCCAGCACAGAAGCTTCTGTGGGCAACTGCTGTAGCCTCCCGCCTGATCTCCTGGCAGGAGGAGGCTGCCTATCAACCTACTGAGTGCTTTTTCTAAAGCACAAATCTGGTCGAATCACTCTGTCATCAATGCAGCCCAGAGAGCCTGGGTAATCCCTATGGCCTCTGGACCAGCCAACCCCCCGGTCACAAGGACCCCAGATAAGCGGGATGAGTCCCCCTGACTGTAGTCCCAGAAAGACAGATGAGATCCAGTCCCCCCAGCCTCACAGCCCTGTCCGGATCTGTCAATGCCCACAGAGTAAGTCCCACCTTCCTGCCCGTTGGTCCTCTCTGCCCTTGATCTCCACAACGCTCTGTGCCGCCTCCTCTGACCCAGCCCTCCCCCGGCCCCCGGCCCCCGGCCCCCTTTCATGAGACCTTCCACACCAGCAAGTGTCTCTACAGCCTCGGCACCTTCCCTAAGGGCTTCCCCCACCCCTTAAACGTTGCACCCAAGGACACTGTTTTCCCTGTAGTCTTCTCAGTGACTCTGTTTCTCTTCTCTCATCCCATGCTCCTCAGGCCCAAAGGTGGGGTCGGTATCCTCTGGGGTCCCCAAACTGCCTGCAGAACTGTGCGACCCAGTGGCTATACCACCCTCATCACTGCTGGACTCGTCGTCCACTGGCCTCCGGGTCTTGTCCCTTCCTTGAAAACGATCCCATGACCTCTGCATCATCCTGGTCGACTCTGACATCTGGGGGCCACCCCCTCCAGCACCCTAACCTCTCAAGTCCTCTCCCATGACCTTTGCTTCCATTCTTCCTTGTCCATGGCCACTTCTTGGAATGCGTCATCATCCATAACTGCCCTGCCTCCAAAGTCGCCAATTTGAGAGCCCCTCTCAGACACCCCAGCTTCTTCCCAACACCCTTCACGATGACGGGCCCATCAGCCTGCTGGGATCACATGACCCCTCACTTCACCACCAGCTTTGCCTGTAACCCAAACTGTCATACTCCTCTGCCTTTTCATCACGTCTGTGAGGAAAAGCCCACACCTGGATAAACCCAATTAATAGTTTTCTCAGTTCTCGCAAAGCAGCCAAGCACTTCTGGAGAAAGTCACTCCACGGGGCAGACTGGGGCCACTGGAGATCCGGAATCATCGACTCCGAGAAGCTCCCCGATGCTGTCCCACAACCCAACTAGGCTTCTCTGAGGAACTCACTCCTCCTAATATTTCAGATCTTCTTGCTGTCCTCAACCCTCCTGGGTCCTCTTCGCCCCTACCCTGGGTAAAGACCTGGTCTCCCCCCACCCCCTATACTTGAGGCTCTGTCCCTCCGTGCACTAAAGGACAATGCCTCCTCCTGCATTCTGAACCCTATCTTCTACCTACTCGGGAGCCCACATCATCCACGATCTCTTCTCTTGTAAACCCAACCTCTTCCCCTGCCCAGAATCCTTCCCACTGGCTCCTAAACATGCTTAAGCCTCTTCTACTTAAAAAAAAATAAATAAATAGAAAGTCCCCTTTTCCCCCTCCAACTAATGCCTTATCTAGCCCAGTGCTCTCACATCCAAAACTGTTTAAAGGTCTCCACGCCCTCCCTGCTACTCACCCCTCCACCCACTTGCTACAACTTGGTCCAGGGGTTAGGAGCAGAGCTGGGTTAGAATCCTGGTGCTGCTGGTTTTTCTACAACTCTGGGCAAGTCACTTAACCTCTCTGTGCCTCAGTTTTCTCACCAACAAAATGGGTATGATTCATAGTACTTCCTTCATCTGGTCGTGAGGAGAGTCAGCATTATTTAAAATTATATTCCGCTGCAGAGCTCCCTGCCTCCCCCCTTGCTTTATTTTCTCCACAGCACTTATCATTGACTAACATACTATTCACTCCTTATTTACTGTCTCCTGCATTAGAAGGCAAACTCCACGATAGTGGGGATGTTCACTGCTGCATTTCTAGCGGTGAGAGCCGTGCCTGGCACACGCATTCTCCACCTCCTTGGCCTGATTCCGGTGCAGCCCATCCTCCTGCGCAGTCAGGCCCCTAAGTATCAGAGCACCTCAGGGCCACAGCCCAGCCCCTCTCCACACTCCACGTGTCCTAGCAAATGCACGTCCCCCCCAGCTTCAGTTCCGTCAGCCTCCAGCCCCTTTATAACCAAGTACCCATTGGATGGTTCATCATGAACTTAATACATCCAAACCTGGTCCATTTGCAGTGATGGGGGCCCCAGGATGTGTCCAGCTGCATGAGTTAGAAAGGTAAGCTTTAGGCCCTGGTCTTCCTCCTGCTCACCTGCGTTCCCAGTCTGTCATCAACTGGCTCTCTCATCTTCTGAATCTCTCTCACATCTGGCCACCTTCCTCCCTCTACCTTCTCTCACCTGGCCAACTGCAATACCAGCCCCCAGTCTACTTCAAGCCTAACCCACCCCTCTTTCCAGAGTGAAGCTTCCTCGAGGCTCCCCTCCTGCCCCTCCCCCTGCCCTTAGCTCCCCACCCCCATCCCTGATTATTTATTTATTGGGTAGCTGCCAGCTGAGGGGGATGCAGTTGCCATGGGAACTTTCAGCCCCGAGTCAGGGCTGCCTCTGCTCTCAGTAGGATGCTCTTGTCTGTCTAGACGCCAACCCCAGGAGCCCAACACCAGGCCGGGGGGCGGGGGGGGGGGGGTTGGGGGTGGGGAGTGAGAAATGAATAATGCAGATGGGCCCACCCCGGCCCCAGGAAGCTGGCTGGGGGAGAGGGCGGGCAGAGGGCTGGGCTTGGGGCCACAGAACCCATCAGAAGCCTCTTGTGTCCAAGTCCTTGCCAGTCAGTTCTGCAAGTCAACTACTTTCCTGTCCAAAATTGCAGCCATATCGCCAGGGGACTTAGATACAGAAGTCAGGCTGTCTGGGGAATGATGAGGAAGGGGCTGCTGAAGTTTCTGGAGAATAGTTTGGTCGCACCTTGTGTCCTTTACTGACTTTAGTTCACAGAGATGCTGAGGTGGGAAGAACCCGCCATTGGGGGTCAGGCACACCTGAGTTCCATTCCCAGCTCAGTCCCTGACTCACTGTGTGACCTTGGGCAAGTTACTCCCCCTTTCTGAGCCAGCCTGTTTCCTCACTGGGAAAACGTCCTGAGGATTTAGACAGCACATGTAAAGCTCTCATCCCGGTACTTGGTACACATTTGGTGCTCAGGATATGACTACAGCCTTTGCTGCATCCCCAAACTCAAGCCCCCCCTTTCCCAATGGATTTTTGAGGCAGCTGACAAAATTAAACTCGACTCAGCCCCTCATCCGTGAAATGAGGTAGTGGGATTGAAGCTGCAGATGGCAGAACTGGAAGGACCCCTGGAGATCTGTTGGTCCAACCCCCTCATTAGAGAGGTGAGCAAACTGACAGCAGAGAGGGGCAGTGACTCGTCTAAGGAGAGGGTCTTCTCTCTTTCTCTGAGCTCTGTCCCCATCTCCAGGGTCCATCTGGCATCCATGCCATTTGAGTATGAGTTGAAATAAACACTCAGCGAGAGATTAAAAGGAGTACAGTCATGGAGACCAGGTAGTCTCTGGCAAGGTCAGGGAAGATGGGCCTAAAAGGGACTCAATTCATCGAACAAATATTTCTTGAGCACCTACTATGTGCCAGGCCAGGGTATACAGCAATGAGCAAGCTGGCGTGGTCTCGGCTCCATAGAGTTCTAGTCTAAAGACAGATACCACAGTCCTCCGGGAGCTGATGATGGGGGCTTCTCTGCCTGGTTTCCCACCCACTGTGCATAGTGACCTGTGGGGAGTTCTTTCTACCCTCAACACATGCACACATTCTCTCTCTCTCTCTCTTTCTTTTCCAGGGCTCCCACAGCCCTTCTGCCTCTCTCTGTCCCAGCCTGGATCCTGCTGGAAAATGGCCAAGGCTATCACTGTTAAGTGAAAAAAAAAAAAAAAAAACAAGCTGCAGAACAATATGATTCCATTTATGTAAAAAAACAAAAAAGACACATGAAATGTGTGTGATTGTAAATGCAGAATCAAGAGCCTGGGAAACACACAACAAATGGTTATGAGAACTTCTCTCTAGGGAGCGGGAAGGAGGAAACTTTTACTTTTAAATACATACACTTTGGTATTTCTGAGATGTTTTAAAACAAAGCTATAATTTTTAAAAAGTTAAGAGAAAATGTTGTTAAGATGTTGTTGACTCATTGTTAGACTGTGTGAAGGAGCACTTGGGTGGCTCAGAGGATCTGAGGTCTCCTTCTGTGATGTGAATGTGCTTTGTTACCCAGGGCAAGACTCCTCTGGGCCTCAGTGTTCTCATCTGTACAATGGGGGCCTCTGCCGCTCCAAGTCGCTATCTAGGCCTGGTGTTGCTGCAGCCCGCCTGCCTTCAGGGGGACTGCCCTTGGGGTCCTGTGACCTCTGCTGAGAGCCTAATGGCCCATCTTCACCAGAAGGTGGTTCTGCCAGTCTCTGGTACAGCCTGTCTCTAGGTTCTGCCTGGGTCATCAGAGCCCTGCCTCTCCCTGACTACACACAGATCCACCATCACCCCTCCTCCAGGTGCCATCAGCCCTCTCCCCACAGCCCTAGTGTGGCCACCTTGATATGAGGAGGCTCAGCGTGGTCACTTGAGTCTCCTGAAGTCACTCAGACAGGATGTGGCAGAGCTAAGATCTGAGCCCTGTCTCTACACCCACTGCTCTTCCCACTCACCAGACATCTCTCCAGAGACAGTCACGGGCATACGAAGGGACAGAGTGGAGGCGGGGGCAGAACCTGCTCTGCATCAAAGGGCCTCTCATGAGCCACGCGGCCCAGCCTCCCATGGGCAGTGAAGTAACAGCTAATGTTTATTAACCTGTTAGTGCCAGGCACGGTTCTGAGTACTTCACACCTGTTCATTCACTCATTCTACCAACAGTTCTTGAGCGTCTTTTGTAGGCTTAGTGCTGAGAACTCAGTGGTGAATACAGAGGGCCCAGTTCCTGTCCTCACGGGATGACAGTCCTGCCCATAGCCTCCTCAGTGCAGACATCAGAACACCTGCCCCGGGCCAGAGAGCAGGGGAAGTGGGAGAGGGGCAAGAAGAGAGGACGCTCTTTCCCACTAGAAAACTAGGGAATTCCCTGGCAGTCCAGTAGTTAGGACTCCGTGCTTTCACTGCCGAGGGCCTGGGTTCAATCCCTGGTTGAACTAAGATCCTGCAAGCCGTGCAATGCGGCCAAACGACAACAACAACAAAACTAAGCTAACCTCTCCCAATGGGTCTTAGAATTGTAGAGTCATTTATTGAGTACCTACTGTATACTACCCCTCATACTCGGGTCACATTTCTCTTTTTTTTTTCGGCCCGTGCCGAGTGGCTTGCAGGCCCAGGCCCCCGGCAGTGGAAGCATGGAGTCCTAACCACTGGACCACCAGGGAATTCCTGGGTCACATCTCTTAAACTTCCCCCTACTGATAGATGAGGAAACTGAGGCTCGGGGAAGTCAAGGGGCTCGCCCACGGGCACACGGAAGAGCCGAGTCTGCAGCCGGTCTGCTGGGGCAGAGAGCCCTTGCTTCCCCACCACGTGGTTCTCTGAGACTAGGCTACTCTCACCCCCACAGCCCTGCTCCATAGCACCTTCTGCTCTCAAGGGTGACCTTCCTCCCCTCAGTGCTGCGCCCTCCTCCTCAGGACAGCTCCCCAGCCCCCAAGTCCTCAGACTGCCATCTGTCTGTCCTCACACCCTCCCTCTATGGCCCAGCCCCCTACCTCAGCTGGGCCTGGGGGAGCCAGGGAGCAGCTGGTCACTACCTTCCATGTAATTAGCCCTCGGAGACCATGCCTGGAGCTGTTAGAGAGGCTCAGGACTGTCTCAATGGGCTGGTCTGGCCAGCCCTGAACCTGTCAGGAGGCAGCGGCTGGGGCTTGGCCTGTCTCCATGGCAACCCCATCCCCTCATCCCAGTGATTACTGACCCGTCCGCAGCTGGGGGGCTCCTCAGGCCCCTTCTGGGCAGATCTATCCCTCTATACCTCTGAGCTGGCAGCTCCATTAGAACAACAGGTCTGGTAGAGGTCTAATTAGCATACATCTACATTAATTTGCATAACCCCTGGGCCTAGCAGCCCAGGGAGATATCAAGGTCAGTCTAAAATCAAAGGGTCCCTCTAATCTCATGGGGTGCCTAGCTCCTCATCGACCATCTGGTCCAAACTCACAGGCGCCAGACTGGGAGGTGGTGTGGGCAGTGCAGAGAAGGGCCTTCAGGCCAGTGACTCTCTGTGACTCAGTCTCCTGCTCTGCAAAATGGGCACAAGGTGCCTACTTCACAGCGGTGTTGAGAAGATCAACACCGGGACTTCCCTGGTAGTCCGGTGGTTAAGACTCTGAGCTCCCAATACAGGGGGCCCGGGTTCCATCCCTAGTCAGGGAACTAGATCCTGCATGCCGCAACTAAGACCTGGCGCAGCCAAATAAATAAATAAATATTTTTTAAAAAAAAAAAGGTCAAGGGGTCTTCTAGATTCATTCCCAAGTCCAGGCCTCACCCCACTCCTCCAACCCCCAATCTCCACTCCTGGAGCGCTCTGCTTCCTGCCTGTGGGGCAGGCCCTTCTTACAGGCCCATAAAAGCCTGCAGGAACCTGCTCTCCCCCAGGAGGCTCCTCCCACCAGGCCCTCCCTCAACCTTAATTTCTGGGTCCTGGCTGCAAGTGGATTAGAAGCTGCAGGCTACCAGCTTTGGCCTTTCATCAACACCCCTGGGCTTTGACCTGGTTGGTGCACAGCTGGGAAGCAGGGGAACAGAGGGCATCTGGCCTTGCCCTGGCCCCCAGCACCACCCACTCCAGTGCACCCTTTGGAAAACCATGCGAGGCAGTTTAGGGCACGCTCTGGAGTCACACTGCTTGGGTTTATCTTCCAAATGAGCCTCAGTGTCTCCATCTGTAAAATGGGGATAACAAGCCACACTTCTTGGAGTCATGAAAATTAAATGAGATAATGTATGTCAAGTGCCTGACATAGTAAGCACTCCATAAATGTTAACTGTTATTATTAAAATAATGACAGTAATAAGAAAGAAACCTGAGACCACCTGGAGGGTCAAAGAAGGGTTTACAGAGGAGGTGATATTTAAATTTGGCCTTGAACTGACTATAAAAAAAAAAAAACAACAACACTGCAAACACTCTGGATGTCCCTCAGAAGGACACACAGTAAATTATGGCATCTCCCTGTGATGAAACCAATATAGCCATTACAATGGTGTGGAAAGAGGGCCAACCTGCGTGGTGTGAAAAGGCTGCAGGGCCACTTGAGATGTATGATCTTATTTTTGTGCAGAAGAAAGAAAAAGAATCATCAAACTGTTAACTCTGGAGAGTGGAATTGGAAGGGGTCTTTGAGAGTCAACTAGAGATATTTCTGTAAGGTTGTTACATTGATGAGTAACACTTTTATAAGAAAACAAACTAAAGAAGAAATTACTAGGGGATGAATGAGCATGGGCAAAACCCCTGAGGTGTAGGCGGGGTGAGCAACCATCCCGGTTGGCTTGGGGCTGTGGAGTTTCTTGAGGTGCAGCACTTGAGCGGATAAACCCCAAAGTCCCAGGCAAACTGGGACAAGCTGGTCACCCCAGATGTGGAAGGGTATGGACCACTTATGGGCCTGGGGACAGCTCTGGATGGATGAAATGAGGGGTGGCAGGGTGGGAACACCTGCGGCTGGGCCTCAGACCTAGAGCTTTATCCCGCTGGCCCCAGGAGCCAGGGAAGGTTTGTGCAGAGGGACATGGAAGCTGGATGCTTCAAGCACGGGGCTCTCTGGCTGGGGAGGAGGCTGGAGGTGGGCGATCAGGTGGAGATGCAGAGGCCTTCCTTGGACGGCTGAGGGCAGGGCCCAGAATCCCTCTCCATCCTCACGGTCCCACTCTCCTAGGACTCCCACCTTCTTGGAGATGCCCTCTCTACCTCTGCCCCTGTCCCCGTGTCCAAACTGTTGGCACATCCCCAGTGCCAATCCTCCAACAGGCTCCGGAGTGGGCAGTGAAGGCCTGGGAGGAGGGCACCCTCCAGAGAGAAGCACTTCAGACAGGGTGGAGGGGAAGACAACCCAGACGGAGAAAACCCACCAAAAACCAGGCTCTCCCAGGAGATGCCAGCTGCAGACAAATGGACATTTGGATAAATATAAAGGTGATTAACCAGATCTCCCCATTAAGTATAATGAATGACACCATATAATTAAGTCAAAACCTCATGGCAGAAAGCACCTTAATGGAGCAGGCACTTAGGCAGGGAGAATTCATTAAGGAGGTGTGGAGAATTTCAGGAGTGGCTATGAGGATGGAGGCAGGTGGCAAAGACCAGAAGGTTGACAAAAACAATCGGGAGTTAACATCTGTCCAGAATGGGACTGAGAACAGAGCCCAGGAGTTATCAGCCCAGGCTCTGGAGTCAGGCAGACCTGGGATGGAGTCCCAGCTCTCGCTTACAAGCTGCGGGATCTGGGAAAGTCATTTCTTGGAGCCTCAGTTTCCTTATCTGCAAAATGGGAATACTACTACTACTAATACCCACTTCCTGGGGTTGTGAGGATTCAGTGAGGTAATGTGAGTAAAGGACTTTGCATATAGTAAGTGCTCAGTAAATTATCATTAATTGGACAAGTCACTTTCCCTCTTGGGATCTTAATTTCTCACTGACAAAAAGAGGATAATGTCCTATCTTCTTCCCAGAGAAACTGGAGGATGAAATAAGATCACAACCGTAAAAGCAATTGCTATACTATAATATGCTTTTTAAACTGTGAAGTGCTCTATCCACATCTGTCATTATTAGGATAATTATTAAGTCCTTGGTTTCATCCCAAGGCCAGATTCTTGCTGCTTCTTCCCAGAGAAGCTATACAGTGTAGTGGTTAAAAGGGTGGCCCAGAAGCCAGACTGTCTGGGTTTGAATTTGACCTTTAACACTTACTAGCTGTGTGACCATCAGCAAGTCACTTAACCTCTCTGTGCTTTAATGTCTCCATCTGTAAAGTGAGGATGATAATAATAGTACCTACCTCATGGGGGTGTTGTGAGGCCTAAATGACGGAAGATGTGTAAAGCATTCAGAGCATTTCCTGGCCGACGGCTATAGGTAAAGCCAGGTTAACTGCGACGATTTTTACCCATCGTGTAGACTCCGGGCCTGAGTCCCCCACAGGTTCAGAGGACTCCTGTTCTGAAGGAGATGAGACCACAGTCGTCCTGGTATGCAGGCCCCTTTGGGGCCAGGTATTACTCTCCCCCCGCCCAAACCCCCACCTCACTCCATCCAGTCCAGCAGCTGCCTGGCCCAGCCTGGCCCCTTGCTCCACCCTTGTTCTTCTCACTCACCCACCGAGCATTCGTGGACACTGACTCTGCACCAGGCCTGCACTGGCTGCACAGACGACCAACTCCAAGTGTCTGCGCAGTGAGAGCCCAGAGAAGAGAGCCAGGCCTCCACTCTGGGCACCTGCCCTGTACACGTGGCTTCATGTCCATTTCACTGACTCCTTTCACTCTTGAAAAGTGTCATTTTACACATGTGGAAACTGTGGAGCAGGGAGTAAAGTCACAGACCCCAGGTCACAAAGCAGGATTCAGACACACAGCTGTGGGCTCCAGAGCCTGCACACCACCCCACGTTTCCCTATTAGCTCCTCTGGTCCATGCACAGCATCTCTGCCACCGTGGCCTGACCACCTCCACCCCGCCACCACTGCTGAAACCGGTGCCCTCTCAAAGGATCCGCGACAGCCATGGAGAATGCTGAGATGTGTTCTGTTCAAGCCCATCATTTGGGGACCTCCCTGGTGAGGCAGCGGTTAAGAATCCGCCTGCCAATGCAGGGGACACGGGTTCGAGCCCTGGTCCGCGAAGATCTCACATGCCACGGAGCAACTAAGCCCGTGTGCCACAACTTCTGAGCCCGCGCCTAGAGCCCGTGCTCCGCAACAAGAGAAGCCACCGCAGTGAGAAGCCCATGCACCGCAACCAAGAGTAGCCCCTGCTCGCCACAACTAGAGAAAGCCCGCATGTAGCAATGAAGACCCAACACGGCCAAAAATAAGTAAATAAATAAATTTATAAAAAAACAAAAAGCCCATCATTTGCGAGCAGTGTGATGATGTCCAGCAAGTCTAAACCTCCTAAGCCTCGGTTTCCTCGTCTATAAACAGGAAAAGAATTAAATCTACCTTTCGGAGTTGACATTAAAGGATGTAAAGCAGGGTACCTGGCACAGAAGGCGCACCCAACAGATTCCATTCTTTGGTCCCTCTGAGTCCAATCCTTCCGCCCACCCCCATCCTCACTTTTGTAGACGGTGTTCTGAAGTTTTCTCATTCCTTCAGTGAAGGTTTCTTTCACTCCTTCTGGAGGCCTTTCTTCCTTGCTAATAAGACAAAGCAGAGCAAGGCCTTCCTGCAGCCATTCTGCTATCACCTCAAGCAGGGCGGCTGCCTGCCTTCACAGCACCCCTGCAAACCTCCAGTGTTAAGTGTGCTATTCACTGGGCCCCAGGGCTCCCTCAGAAAGCTCCCTTGAAGCTGACCTGGCGCTCCCTCTGAGCCAGCCTGGCTGAGCCAGCCTTTGAGAGCAGTCAGCCCTTGCCTGTAGCAGAGGTGCTCCGACAAACACCGGACAAGATGCCTCTGTACAAAAACCTCCCGACTTTCCGTGCCTCCTCCCGACTCTGCCTTTTCCTTCCTGGACTCTGGTGTGAGTCTATGACATCCTGTCTGACTCAGAAAATGATGATGCTGAGACCTTGGGCAAATCATTTGACCTTTCAGGGCCTCAGTTTTCTCATCTGTAAAATGGGACTTGTAACCCCTACCCTTCTTGCCTCCCAGGTTGAGGGGTGGATTCAATGGGATAACTGACACCTGGGAACCATCAAGCTCCCCCCCTTGCTGGGGAGACCTCCAGGGCTCGCACTTTCTGTTCCAACTGGGTCAAGAGAAGCAGAGCAGTAAAGCCCAGGCTCCTCCTCCTTCCCACCTGAGCATCCCCAACAGCAGAACTGACCTCCAAGGAGTCTGGGGCAAGAGAGGAATCTCCTGGAAGTCTATTTTATCTTAAAAGAATGTGCACCTAATATTCTGCTCTGACACAAAGAGTCTTCTCCTTCGATCATTTCCCGCCAGATCAGGATAGAATGGATGCTCTGCAAAGATGCAGATGTTCATCCTGTGGCTCAGCCTCCTCCTGCCCCCAACCAGGCAGGTACAGGAACTGCAATCTAAGAAGCCAGCCAGACCGGGTGCAAATCCTGCCTCCACACTTAGCCACAGGCCACACAGCTAGTAAGCCACTCAGCATGGTTGAGGCTGTTTCCTCATCTGAAATGGGGATAACTGATCCCAGAGCCCACATCTGTGGGTCAGGCCAGGGTAAGGCTGAGGGGAATGAGTGAAGAGAAAGGGTCCAAACCTGAGATCAGGGACGTGGAAGCTGAGTTATTGTAGGAAGGGTCTTGAGAAGATTGGGCTCTTTAGGCCATTATGAGACCTTTTCATTCTCCTTTCATTTGCTCAACCATTACATCTTTACTGAATGTCAGTCCCAATACTAGACATTGGAGATACAGTGGTGAACAAAAGCAAAAATAGACACAGCCCCTGACTCAACCAAACACTCAACTAAATGGGAACAGAAGGGAACTTCCTCAGCCTGGTAAAAGGCATCTATGAAAAACCCCACAGCTAATATCATACTTAATGGTGAGAAACTGAACGTGTTTCCCCAAAGATCAGGGACAAGACAAGGATGTCAACTCTCCTCACTTCTATTCAACATTGTATTGGAGGTTCTAGCCAGGACAATTAAGCAAGAAATAGAAAGCAAAGGCATCTGGATTGCAAAGAAAGAAGTAAAACTATCTCTATTTCCAGATGGCATGATCTTTTTTTTTTTTAATTGAATGAAAGATGCTTTAAATTCTATAGTGCTTTACAATTTTCAAAAGTTTTACCATAATGGAAAAGAATATGAAGAAGAATATGTAAATATATGTATAACTGAATCACTTTGCTGTACACCAGAAACTAACACAACATTGTAAATCAATTATACTTCAATTTTTAAAAAATCTTCACACAACTAATTTCATATAACTACCCTTTTTTTCCCCATCCCTATATTGCCCCTCCCCCTTCCCTCTCCTTACTGTAACCACTAGTTTGTTCTCTATATCTGTGAGGCAGATGACATGATGTTGTATATAGAAAGCCCTAAAGAATCCACAAAAAACTTAGAGCTACTAAATCAGATCAGCAAAATTGCAAGAGCCAAGATCAACATACAAAAATCAGTTGTTTTTCTTTCTTAAACATTTTTAAAATTTAATTCAATTTATTATTTATTTATTTATTTATTTTTGGCCGTGCCGCGCGGCGTGTGGGAGCTTAGTTCCCCAACCAGGGATAGGACCCACACCCCCTGCAGTGGAAGCACAGAGTCTTAACCACTAGACTGCCAGGGAAGTCCCTCAGTTGTTTTTCTATACACTAGCAATTAACAACCCAAACCTAAATTAAGAAAATTCCATTTACAATAGTATTGAAAAGAATAAAGTAAATTTAACCAAGGAGGTGCAAGACTCATACACTGAAAACTACAAAATATTACTGAAAGAAATTAAAGAGCTAAATAAATGAGAAGACATCCAGTGTTCATAGACTGGAAGACTTAATGTTGTTAAGACTGCAATACTTCCAAATTGATCTACAGGTTCGATGCAATCTCTAACAAAATTCCAAGTACTATTTTTGCAGAAATGGATAAGCTGGTCCTAAAATTCATATGGAAATGCAAGGAACCCAGAATAGCCAAAATAATCTTGAGAAAGAACAAAGTTGGAGGACTTATACACTTGTTGATTTCAAAACTTACCAACACACTACAGTAATCAAGACAGCATGGTAGTGAGATAAGGTTAGACATATAGACCAATGGAATAGAATCGCGAGTCTGAAAATAAACCCATATATTTACGATAAACTGATTTCCAACAAGGGTGCCAAGACTATTGAATGGAGAAAGCATAGTGTTTTCAACCAACGGTGCTGGGACAAATAGATATCCATATGCAAAAGAATGAAGTTGGACTCCTACCTCACACCATATATAAAAACTAACTCAAAATGAATCACAGACCTAAATATAAGAGCTAAAACTATAAAACTCTTAGAAGAAACCACAGGTATCAATCTGAGTGACCTTAGAATAGGCAACAGTTCTTAGATATGACACCAAAAGCACAAGCAGCCATAGGAAAACTAGATAAATTGGGCATCATCAAAATAAAAAACTTTTGAACATCAAAGCACATTATCAAGAAAGTGAAAAGTCAACCCACAGAATAGGAGAAAATATTGGTAAATCATAGATGTGATAAGGGTCTAGAATCCAGAATATACAGAGAACTCTTACCAATCAACAATAAAACGATAAATAACCCAATAAAAAATGGACAAAGGATTTTTTTTTTAAATTTTTATTTATTTATATTTATTTTTGGCTGTGTTGGGTCTTTGTTTCTGTGTGAGGGCTTTCTCTAGTTGCGGCGAGCGGGGGCCACTCTTCATCGCGGTGCGTGGGCCTCTCTTGTTGCGGAGCACAAGCTCCAGACGCGCAGGCTCAGTAGTTGTGGCTCACGGGCCCAGTTGCTCCGCGGCATGTGGGATCTTCCCAGACCAGGGCTCAAACCCGTGTCCCCTGCATTGGCAGGCAGATTCTCAACCACTGCGCCACCAGGGAAGCCCTGGGCAAAGGATTTGAACAGAAATTTTTCCAAAGAAGATACACAACTGGCCAATAAGCACATGAAAAGATGCTCAGCATCACTAGTCATTAATGAAACGCAAATCAAAACCACGATGAGATGCTACTTTACACCCACAGGGACAGCTATAATAAAAAATACAGATAATAATAAGTGTTGGTGTGGTGAGGATGTAGAGAAACTGGAACCCTCATGCATTGCTAGTGGGAATGTAAAATGGTGCAGCCACTATGGAAAACAGTTTGACCGCTCCTCAAAAAATTATATAGTTATCACATGGCCCAGCAATTCCATGCCAAGGCACGTACCTGAAAATTAAAACAAAGTTCACACAAAACTTGTATAGGAATCTTCACAGCAGCATTATTCATAGGAGCCAAAAAATGGAAACGACCCAAATATTCATCAACTGATTAACGGATAAACAAAATGTGATACGTCCATTCAATGGAATATTATTAAGCCATAGAAAGGAATGAAGTACTGACCCATGCCACAACATGTACGAACCTTAAAAATATTACGCTAAGTGAAAGGAGACAGTCACAAAGGACCACGTATTGTATGATCCTATTATACCAAATATCCAGAATAGGCAAATCCAGAGAGACAGAAAGTAGATTAGTGGTAGGTAGTCAGGGGCCAGAGGGAGGGGGGAATGAGTTTGAGGTTTCTTTTTGGGGCAATGAAAAATGTTCTGGAGTTAGATAGTGGCCATGGCTGCAGAACTCTGTGAACATACTAAAAACCACTGAATTGTGAAAATGGTGAATTTTATGGTATGTGAGTTTTATCTCAATAAAAAAAGGAGAAAAAAGAACTCCAGACATTTTTGCCCTCCTTGTCCTTATGGAGGTTCCAGTCAGTGGCGGGTAGTGGGAGAGGGAACCCCCCCACCTCCCCGCACCACACACACACGTGTGCACACAGACAAACTGAAATTACTATTGTGCTAAGTGCTCTCAAGAATGACAGCTATGGGCTTCCCTGGTGGCGCAGTGGTTAAGAATCCGCCTGCCAAAGAATCTGCCTGGGGCTTCCCTGGTGGTGCAGTGGTTGAGAATCTGCCTGCCAGTGCAGGGGACACGTGTTCGAGCCCTGGTCTGGGAGGATCCCACATGCCGCGGAGCAACTGGGCCCGTGAGCCAGTTAGTGAGCCTGCGCGTCTGGAGCCTGTGAGCCACAACTACTGAGCCTGCGCGTCTGGAACCCGTGCTCCGGAACGAGAGGCCGCGATAGTGAAAGGCCCGCGCACCGCGATGAAGAGTGGCCCCCACTTGCCGCAACTAGAGAAACCCTCGCACAGAAACGAAGACCCAACACAACCAAAAATTAAAAAAAAAAAAAAAGAATCCGCCTGCCAATGCAGGGGACACAGGTTCGAGCCCTGGTCCGGCAAGATCCCACATGCTGCAGAGCAACTAAGCCCGTGCGCCACAACTACTGAGCCTGCGCTCTAGAGACCACGAGCCACAGCTACTGAGCCCACACGCCTAGAGCCCGTGCTCCACAACAAGAGAAGCCACTGCAATGAGAAGCCCACACACTGCAACGAAGAGTAGCCCCCGCTCACCGCAACTAGAGAAAGCCCCTGTGCAGCAACAAAGACCCAACGCGCCAAAAATAAATTTTTTAAAAAAAGAATGACAGCTATGATGGAAGTGGTTGAGGAAGACTTCCGGGAAGGAAGTGATCTAAAGGAAGAGGGATTAGCAACGAGAAGAAGGGAGGGAAGAAGTTTCAGGCAGAGGGAAGTGCAAGGATCCTGTATGGGAGGGAGCTCGGCAAGTAGAAGGGTCCAGAAGAGACCCCTGTGTCTAGAGTAGGGGGAATGAGAGGGAGCAGGGCACCAGTGGAAGGGCTGGGAGGCCCACTGTGGCTGGGGAGGGGCCCCAAGCCCCCTGAGTACTCTTTGGGTCAAGATTCATGGGGCGGGGGTTGGGGGGGGGAGGAATATGCACCTACTGCAGGGGTCAAGCGCTCCCAGTCAACATCTGGAATGAGTTGGAAGGTCATTTCTCCCGACTGAGTCACTCTTCATGTGACCTGATGGAAGGAGGAAAAAATCCAATTCCCTGACTTATTTAGTGGCACCTCCTGTACTGATGCTCCCAGGGAGGAAATAGTGATGAAAACGAGCCTCACTGCTATGGCAACAGCAACCACTTCTCACTTTCCATCCTGATGAAAGGCCAGGTGGGAAGTCTGCCTAGCAGCAGTGGTGGGCGACAGAAGCCCCTCCCAGGGGCTTCAGGATCCCCTCCCATCACCGTCCAGGCGTTGCTCGGGTCCCAGCTTCTCCTTCCAATGGAGAATCACAGCAGTTGCCAACATCTGAGCAGCCCTTCCCAGCTCAGAGTGTGATTTATGCCACCACCCTGTAATGTGGGATCGTTAGCCCCACCGGACAGATGCAGACACTGAGGCTGAGAGGTGAAGGGCGCTTCCAGCATCCTTCCCTCTGTGCTGCTTTTACTCCTCCATATGGTAAAGGTCCGTTTATCTGTGCAGGTCTCCTGCTCTGATTCATCTGTGGCATGAAGGAATAAGTGAATGGAGTGAGTGTCACCCCCCAAGTCTCCTGTCACCCTCTTCCTTTCTTGGTGATCTACGAGTTCCGGGGGACCCCACCCCCCAGTGTTCTGTTCTGGCCAAGAGAGGACCAGGGGAGAGGGTCATGTGCGGCCTGTGAGAGCCAAGGCGGTAAGGAGGGATGGCAGGAGAGGGCCTGCGTGGGAGGGGTTACCCCTCCACCCCCCGCCAGGGGACAGGGCTGAAGTGTTTCCCTTCAAAATGCCTGGCTCTGAACTCTGACACGAGCATTAATATCGATGGCTAATATTTAGGGTGCACTTACTGTGCACCAGGCTTTGTGGCAAGTGCTTCGCACGCGCCCTCTCATTTGACTGTTCCATGGAGGGGAGCGCAGCCTGAGATCTGAGCTGGAGAGGCGGCAGAGCCGTGGCAAACCAGGTGGTTCTGGAGCCAGAGCCTGGCTCTTAACCAGATACCTGCAGCCCCGAGGAGACCACCTTGTCCTCACCTCCCCATCCCCCATCCCAGGGGCTGGCTGGGAAGATGAAAAGGGAGGGCAAAGGAGCTGAGGAGTGAGAGTGGAGCAGCCCCCTGCAATCATCTCCCGGCCCCGGGCCAGAAGGCTGCTGGTGGGCCTGTTGCGGAAGAGGTGCGCTGTCTGTGTGGCAGCAAGAGTGGAGGGAGGGCCCCTCCCGAGGACCAGGCCCTGCCTGATCTTCAGGCCTGGTTTACAGGAGGAAGGAAAGGGAACGCACAGTTCTCAAGTGCCTACTATGTGCATATGCTGAGCATCGCCCTTTACAGGTGGCATTTCACTTTACCCCCGGAATGACACTAAGAGAGACTAACAGCTAACGCTTATGATATGTCAAGCATCTCAGACGCTCACCATGCTTCGGTTCATTTAATCCTCACAGAAACATGCCAGGTACAGACACCCTGCACGCGGAAAAACTGAACCATGAAGAAGAAAAGTATCTTGCCCAAGGTCACACGGCTGGTAAAGCTTTGGTCCAGGTTCTCTGGCCCTAGAGTCCATGAGTAACACTTTGTATCCTGCTAGGGGAGTGTCGTCCCCATTGTCCGCAGTGGGAGAGTGAGGCCCTTTTTTGAGGTCACCAGGTGTCAGAGTGGGGTTTGAGCTCCATCTCCTGGGAATGTCTGTGGCATTTTGACTTCGTGGCACCTTGCCCCTGCTCCCCACCAACTCCTGCCCAGAAACACTGAGACCACAGGAATGGTTCTAGCTGCAGCCGCTGGCCCATGGCTGCCCAGAACTGAGCAAAGAGCAGCCCCCTTCCACCCACCTGGAGAGCTTATTTTTGTTCAGGGTTTCTTTGTCTGGAATCACACATCCAACTGCCATCCTTCCCAGAAATGGCATCAGCTTGCTTCCTGGAACAGTCCACGAAGGGCCCCGATGCCAGGCTCCCTGACTTTCTTTGGGGCGGCAAGGGAAGGAGACAGGGATTAAACCCCTCGGGCCCTACCGCCTCCCCGGGCCTCTGTGGACCCATCCGTACAAAAGGTTGGCACGATGTCTCCGGGGACCTTCAGGCTCCTGCATTCCAGGATTCTCTGCCAGGAGCTTCCCACTCAGCAAACAGTCGTAACTGTGCGCCTTGCAGACGCACCACCTCCCAGGGCCTCACTGCCATTCCCATTGGCTGTAATTACAGCACCTCCCATTTCCTAAGTGTTGACTAAGTGCCAGGTGCTGTGCCGAGTGCCTTTCATGGATTCTCTCGCTGAATCTGCTGGACAGCCCTAAGAGGCAGGTCCAGTGATCTCCACTTTACAGATGAAGAAACGCGGCTCAGGGAGGCTGAGCACGTTGCCGGCGTGCGCGCTCCCAGGCAGCAGCAGAAGCAGGACATCTCACCACTGCCTCATGCAGCCGGGACGGGGAGAGCCGATCGCGTATGTCAAGGATTTGGCCACAGGCCTTGATAAACCACGTCCCCACACCCTCCCTCCTGCCCCATCAGGCCTGGGCGCCCACCAGCCCAGCCTGTCACAGCTGACAAGCACGGTGTGATTCCCAGACGGGGTCCCAGACAGCCTCTCACTTCAGTGGAGGGTCCCTGTGTCCCTGGCAGCCTATCATGAGAATGACAGCTAGTGGCAGCTTGGGGACAGCAGCCCACTCAGATGGCTCATGGGGCTGCTGACCGGCAGACAGACAGCGACGGGCTGGAGCAGCTGGCATCGCCAGAGGCAGGTGAGGCACCTGGGAGCCTCTTATGGCACCCACCCCCGAGTCCAGACCCTTCGCTAACATTTGGGGGCCTTCAGGACCGAGGCAAGAGTACCAACAGAGCACCATGTGTCCAAATATTTAAGTTACAAATCAAGCTGACAAACTCTTAAATAAAATATGTTTTATCTTCCCACCCAGACATAATGGTCTGGAAGGCCAGGCTGTGCGCTGAAATTTCTCAGACTCCTCAGAGCTCCGTGCCAGAAGATAGCAGTGCCTTCTGGGTTCCTTCTGTGCAGGGGCCTCATACACAGGTCTGGACACCCTGGGACACACATGTAGGCAACATCCACACCTGTCCCTCCCCCAGGCAGCCAGCCTTTGTCTGTCCCGGGGGCTCGGGGGGCGCACATACCAGCTGCACAGGCTCCCTCTGGAGATGCCCTGGCAGGTCCTGAAAGTGGGCTTGGGGCTGACCTAACAGGGGACCCTGGGGTCTGTCGTGAGCAAACTGGTAAACCCTCACTTGGAGACACGTTCCGAAGAAAGAGTCTCGGACCACACAGGTGCCTGGACTCTGGGCGGTCCGGGGGGAGGGAGAGAGCTTAGGATTGAGCATCAGGAAATCCAGGCAGACACCAGCTCTGCCACATGCGTGCTGTGACTTGTGGCCGGTGAATCCCTCTCCTGGGTCCCGTTTACTCATCTGTAAAACAGGGACGACAGTTCCTGCCTGGTGGGGCCGTAGTCAGGAGTAAATGCAGTCCATGAAAAGGTTCCTGCTTTGCTTGCAGACTGTTCAACTCCACTGAAGACTGTCTCTAAGAAACCCTCCCGTTAACACTGGACTCCTTCACCGTCTGCTTTTCCGTATGTCCCTGGCCACACCGCAACATGATCACTGACAGCATCTGAGCCCACACTGGCCGGGTGCCTCCCACAACACAGAATCCCCGGCACCTAGCACAGGGCCAGACACAGTGAAAGCAGAAGCTTTGTGATTATTCACCTGGCCTTTCCACCTGCTTATGGGGTTCACCCAAGCATCGCCATCACTGAGGGCCTTCTGAGGGCCAGACTCACCACCAGGCTCTGAGGACCAGATGGCTCAGGCACCTCTCCAGGCCCCACGGAGCTTGCAGTCTAGAGAGAGCGATTTGACGTGGAAATGAGAACAGGTGACAACAGAGGGATGCCTGCCGTGACGCAGGCAGTAGGGGCAAGGTGTTCCCAGAGGCCAGAGGAAGACGGGTGCAGGCGTACAGTGACGCTCGAAAGAGGAGATGATGGGTGAGCTGGCCTTAAGGAGATTAAGAGCGGAGGGGACTTCCAGAGACAGGAACAGCAGGTGCAAAGGCACAGAGGTGTGAGGTACAGCTGGTGTGCTTACCTCAACGTGGCCAGAGCTCAAGGACATGGACGTGGTGAGCGTCAGGGTTGGCGGGGCAGCCAGGGCCACCCAGTGTCCCACGAGCTAGCCCAGTAATTCTCAACGTGTGACTAGCAGCATTAGCAGCACCTTGGAACTTGTTAGAAATGCAAATTCTCAGGCCCCACCTCAGACCTACTAAATCGGACACTCAGGGCAGGATGCAGAAATCTGTATCTGAACAAGCTCTCTAGGTGTTTGTGATGCACGCTAAAGTTTGAGAACCATTGGACTTCCTCCTGAAGGCAACAAGGAGCCGTGTTATAAAGCTGCCCACATCTGAAAGTTGGCCTCACGTGAGCCCTCACCTCCAGCAGGACAGCTGTGTGTGGCAGAATAATCTATCTTCACCTGTGATGGAGGGGGCCACTGGGAAGTCAGAGACCCCCGGTGGGCACAGGGCCCGTTACCAGGGTGACCACCTGTCACTCGGAGAAAGGGGGCAGCACCCTACAGCGGGTCAACGAAGGGGAGCTTGTTATCACGGCTACCTTCCCTCAGGTGGGACAGGGTAAGGGAAGAAGGGAGCCTGTGGTCCCAGGTATCCACCCCCATCCCCAGGTGGGAGCATCACAGCCCTGTGCTCCTCCTCTGACTGAATCTAGCCCACCGTCCCCTTCTCTGTCCATTTGGGCCCCAGGTGGCAATTTCCTCCCCTCCCCATCAGGAAGCCACACCCTCCTGTCACAGCCTAAGGGCTGTGGGGCTGTCTCCTTGGTTACAGCCTGGGCTCCTTTATCCATGGTGACCCTCTCTCAAGAGGCCCCACACCCTCATCTGCTAGGCCTTCACTTTCCTTTGCCAAGGCTGGTTCTGGGGGTCGTGACCCAGATCAGTAGCAGGGCTCTCCCACTCTCTCTTCAGCTGGCACATAGTGAGAAAAAGAGGACCAAGAGGATTCAACACGTTACCTTCGACCAGGAGACAGACACAGGGGGTGCATCAAATAGCTTTACAAGGTCCAACTTGAAGTTCAAGAGAGAGCAAACTGCACCCTCAAACCTAGTCAAGTGGGCTTCCCTGGCGGCACAGTGGTTGAGAATCTGCCTGCCAGTGCAGGGGACACAGGTTCGAGCCCTGGTCTGGGAAGATCCCACATGCCGCGGAGCAACTAGGCCCATGAGCCTGCGCGTCTGGAGCCTGTGCTCCGCAACAAGAGAGGCCGCGACAGTGAGAGGCCCGCGCACCTCGATGAAGAGTGGCCCCCGCTTGCCGCAACTAGAGAAAGCCCTCGCACAGAAACGAAGACCCAACGCAGCCATAAATAAATAAATAAATAGATAAGTAGAATAAATTTAAAAAAAAAAGAAAAATAATTAGGAAAAAACCCCCAACAAACCTAGTCAAGTACAAAGCATGAGAAGGGTTCTAGGGTCCGAAAGGCCTGGGTTTCAGTCTACACCAACCCTGTGTTATCTTGGGCAGGCTTTGTTACTTCCCGAGCCTCAGTTTCCTCACCTGTACACTGGAGATAATATTAATATCTACTCCCTAGGGTCTCTGCAAGATTAAGTAAGAAAATGCATCTGAAGTGAGAAACATAGTGCCTGGCACCTCACTGCATCTTACCTTCCTGTTCCTCAGAGAGGGGGAGGAATGCCTGTTCCCGGGTGACCTCTCTCTGCTGGTGGGACACCTGGTGGGGAAGAGCAGTGGCTCTGGGGTTAGGAACAATCCATAAACATCCACTGCTGGTACTGTTATGATTACTATTAATCATGGGCAATGAATGGAGCCCAGCCTGGTAAATTGCTTCCTCCAGGTAATTTACATTTCCTATTGTCATTGTAGTCTTCATTCAGTGCAATCTGATACAGGGATGTTTTCTAGAAAGCAGGAGCCATGTTGTGCTTCTTAGTTATCCTGCAGTGCCTGGTCCCCGGCCCTGGCAGGGAGCACCCAAGCAGCTCAGCGTGGAAGGGACTTGGATATCACCTACTCTAACTTAGTATGCAAGGCAGAAAGCTCTCCTCCCTGGCTTTATCAAGTGCTTGGATGCCTCCAGGGATGAGGTCCTTATTCTCTGCTGAAGATGGACTAGTGCCTGGGACTCCAGGGGGGCTGAGCTCTGCGGGGTGAGCAGGAGCTGAATGGGCAGCTGCAGGAGTTGGGGCGATGGGAACTCCTAGGGCCACCCCTACACCCTAGCAGCCCCCCTTCCTCTCCCGCTGAGAGTTGATAATAGGAACGGTTCTAATTATGCTCTAATTGTTTTCTTCCAGGCAGTTTCTCCGGAGCCAAGGAGTTCAGAGTTCATGAATAAATGAAGAGGGAGGAAGCGGGAGGGGATGTTTATTGATCCACAAATCTCCACGTGCCAATGTCTGCCCCACAAATGCTTGGGCATGCAGCTGTGTGCAGTTTTGCATGCATACATACATACAAACACACAAATATACACACCACAGCCCCCCAGACGCCTCTCTCCAAAGGACTGGTGGGGGGTAAAAGGAAGGTAACAAGAAGTGTCCTAAACTGGTTTTGGGTCCCAGTCTCAACTCTGCCACTGACTTGCATTGTGGTCTTGGGAAAATCCTAGTTTTCCCAGCTGTAGAGTACGGAGGCAGAGTGATGTCTGATACCCTCCTCTCAGAAAACCCAGCCTTTAGGATTTCAATGGGGTATCATCCAGTTAGACAGAACCCTGGGCAGTGCCAGGTGGGCACTGTCGCCCTCAGATTGTCCTTTCATCTGGATGCCTCATTCCCTAAGAAGAACTGGCCAAGCAGCCAGGGGCTTCAGGGAAGTGGCAGGAGGAACACACACATCTTCATCCTGGTGGGACACTTAGTAAAGATGAGTAGGGGCTCTGGACTTGGGGCTGTGGGGGCCTGGGCAAGGCACTTGAACTTCTTGAACTTCAGTTGCTTTGTCTGTTAAACGGGAATGAGAGACTCTGTGTTAGGAAGGTTCATCCAGGGCATATAGTGGCCTCAGCCGAGTGCCTGGCATACAGTGAGCATCTGGTAAGTGGTAGTTGTTATTGCTAATATTGTCAACACCCTGCAAGGTATAGATTGGTGCCTCATAACAGATGAAGAAACTAAGGCACAGAATGGTCAAGCAACTTGCCCCAGATCATGCATTAAGTGGCAGGATTTTAACCCAAGCCCATCTGACCCTGAAACTTCTGTGTTCCAGTCTTGTTTCTCCACTGTGTCTGATCCATCTGGTCCCCAAGAACTGGCACACAGTAGGTATCCATAATATGCTGAATGACAGAGGAATGTAGAAAAGAAAAAAAAGAGCATAACAATACGCTCTGTTTCCAGTGACCAAGGTGGGGGTAGACAGATGAGAGAAGAACTAGACCAAGATTCCCTCCAAGGTCAAATCGAAGTGCTGGGTCTGGGCGGACCCCAGGCCTCCCTGCCTCGTGGCTGGGGCCAGTCCAGGTGGGGATCAAGGGGGTCCTTGGTATGTGCTTGAGGAAGTAAATCTTTTCACTCTTTATGACTTCCACTAAGAAGCCAAAGTTAGCAATCCTGGCTTTTGGCATCAGCCAGAACCTGCTGTGTCACTGCCTTGCTGTGTGACACTGGGCAATCAACTGTAGCTCTCTGAGCCTCAGAGCCCTTATCTAGGAAATGGGGATAACAGTGGTCCAGCCCTGGGGCTACTGGGAGGGTGATAAGGGATGACACGTGTGAGGCCATACGCTAGAGGTTAAGAGTAGGGCCTGGAGTCCGGCTGCCTGGCTTGGTATCCCAGCTCCTCCACTGCCTGACGTAACCGCCTGCAGCCTCAGATTCTGCTTCTGCAAAATAGGGATCATAACTGTCTACCACAAAAGGGTGCAGTGAGGGTGAACGAGCTTCCACAGGTAGAGCGGTTGCGACAGTTGGCAGTGCTTCGAAATGCTCAGTAAATCTTCTTTATTGGACATTTCACATATGGGGAAACCGAGCCCCAGAGCGGGCAAGGACTTGTCCAAAGTCACAGAGCCAGTTCATAGCACAGCCAGTCCTATGTGGGAGCTGGCTGTTTGCAGGGCCCCTTGTCCAGACCACGGCTTGAATGGGTAACCACAGACCTTTCACAGTACCTGGGCCATCCTGCTCCAGCCTTGAGGACTCTGGGGGACTGAACCCACCCCCCTTCCTGTCCTCCCTGGTGCCTCTGAGGCTGGCTCAAACCAGTGGGGTATGTCAGAGGGCAGGGAGGGCTGACCTGCCTTCCTGGCCCACCTGGCCGGCCCCTCCACTCCAGGGCTGGCTGCAGAGGCCTCAGAAACAAGCCAGGGGTCCAGGACCAGAACACTATTTGTCAGCCCTGCATGATAGTGGCAGGCTCATCTCCATGGCAACAGTGCAGTGTGAAGGCATCCTAGCATCATTAGGGAGAGCGCTGAGTAGTATAAACAGAGGCTGCAGTAGATTACACGCCTATTATGAGCAGTCTCAGGCTCTGAGCACTGGTAATTATGCCTAATTGTGCATTTAATTCTGTAATTGAAAACCCACATCTCTGGTTCAGGCTGGGGTTGCAGAACCTACCCCCCAACCTCAAAAGAAAGAGGCGTAGGAGCCACCCCTACCCTAATAATCCCAGGGCTGCCTCTCCTTCTAGGGCACGGGGTAGCCAGAGTGGGCACGGAAGTAAAGTATCTACAGACTCCCATTTCCCCCACTTCCTGTGCCAGGAGCTCTGCCACGCTCTGTGATTTGGGGTAGGGGGGAGCATGCCTAAGGCAAAGGGACATGGTAAAAGCACAAAAATGCTCACAATTTTCATTATTCATAATATGTACCATTTTGTACTATTGCCACTGTCCTCTCAGGACCCAGAATCAGCCTCTGGTGGTTCCAAGGGACTCGGATCGTCACTAGATCCATTACACATCCAAGTCATCCAACCTACATATAAATTCTTAATCACTGCCAGAGACAGGGAACTCACCACCTGATTGTCAGTCCACCACTGCAGAGCCTCTGTAGATAGTTTGAAAACCGCTGATGGAGTTCAACACTCTCTCCTCCATCCCCTGGTTTCACAGACTGGAGAAAATGAGACCCAGAGAGGGGCAGGGCCAGCTCAAAGTTGCACAGGAAGTGAGTACCAGAACCCTGGGATTCTGACTTGCAGCTCAGGGTATATTTTGTACCCTAAAGTGACTCAGCACCAAGAATTGTGCCCAGCACTTTGTAGGTGCTTCGTAAATATTTGCTGAATGCAACTCAGGGTACGGTTAGTTGATGGCAAAGCTTACTCTCTTACCCAACAATATTTTGTCTTTCTAGGGGTCAGGAAGTTCCCCTGTAGTGGGTCAGGGGTTAATGATGGGTTAGAACCTCCTGCTCTGAACCTCTGGGGTCTTGAGACTTGATCTTACAACTAAATATGCCATGTGGGCATTTGGGATGGGGATAGTACCGACACTCATTCAAACAGACAGAGGAAAGAACAGGTCACCTGAGTCCCTGACAGCCTGGCACCCCAGGTGTCAAGCCTCAGGCATGCCATTGGAGGCAGAAGTCTCCTCCTCTCCCCAGAGCCTGATACTCCCATCAGTCATCGCTGCCTGCAGCAAGGTGGGCTGATGTGGCAGCAGCTCTGATATCCTCCTGGGAAAGGATGGAACTCACTGATGAGTCAGAGCTGGAGGAGTCCTTTGAGATGATGAGTCCAACCTTCTCCCTTTACAGAGGACACAGAGAGCCAAGCTTCCTCTCTGATTTCCTCTGAATGAGCGCTGGACTCTGTGCCCAGAGCTCTCCCTGCCTTATCTCAGGTCACCCTTACTATAGTCCCATGAGGATGTGCGATTATTATTCCCATTTTACAGAAGAGAAGATAGAGGGACAGTAAGGCCAAGGCCACAAACGTTTAGCAGAACCTCTGCTTCAACTTGGGCCTTCAACTGGTTGAAAAAAAGGACATGTCCATTTCCCATCCCACGATATTCATGTTCATAAAACCTGCTGTCTCACTTACGGGGCATTCAAGAATGTGAACCCTCTGTGAGCTCCTACTCAGCATATTTTACCTCCGGGAAGGACACTTCTCTGAGGACGATTACTAGTATCCTGATTTAGAGAAATGCACGTGGAATCTCAGAGAGGTTAAGTGTCTTGCCCAAGGTCACTCAGCTATAAAGAGGCAGAGATGGAACTCAAACCCCAGCCTGACTGCACAGCTCAAGCTCTTTCCAGTCGAACTCCCTGCCTCTGGATGTACCAGCTGCTCTGAAAGGCAGGGACCAGGAGGCCAGAGTAACCCATTAAAACCTGCAACCACAGTAACTGCTCTTCCAAAACCCTGGTACTTGCTGGCAGGAGCACATGTCCCAGAGAGGCGTGTTTTGCTGCCTGAGGCTCTCCCTCAGTCTCCGAATCACCATCCCTCTCCCTCTCCAGGACCAGCAGGGAGACCAAGAGCACTGGGACTGGGGTTCCCCAGACCAAAGCCAGCTCCATCTGCTGTGGCCAGGAGTTAGCATTCATTCATTCATTCATTTATTTATTTATTTATGGCTGTGTTGGGTCTTCGTTTCTGTGCGAGGGCCTTCTCCAGTTGTGGCAAGCGGGGGCCACTCTTCATCACGGTGCACGGGCCTCTCACTATCGCGGCCTCTCTTGTTGCGGAGCACAGGCTCCAGATGCGCAAGCTCAGTAATTGTGGCTCACAGGCCCAGCTGCTCCGCGGCATGTGGGATCTTCCCAGACCAGGGCTCGAACCCATGTCCCCTGCATTGGCAGGCAGATTCTCAACCACTGCGCCACCAGGGAAGCCCAGGAGTTAGCTTTTAAAAGCACATCTCTGGTCTCATCTTGCTCTCCTATCACCTACTCCTCCCTGAAACTAGATGAGAAAAGAGACTTCAACCATTAGAGCTGACCATCTCCACTTGGTCTAGATTTTGCAATTGTTCTCAAATCCTTTCCCTGTGATCATTTATGTGAAGCCTAGACTGTATCTTTTGTTTCCTTGGTAACAAGTCACTTCATTCTTCTGACCTCAGTATGCCCATCAGTAAATGGGTATAAAGACCATCCCTATCTCATAGAGTTGTTATGAGGGCTGATAAGTCTTCAATACAGGTTAATTTCTTTCCCGCATAACTTGTTCTTAACCTGCGTCTCAGTTCCCTTAAACCCAACACAGGTCTTGGGGTGAGGAGAAATGGGGACGGGGGATGGGGTTAGCATTTGAATAAGCAGCTCAGAAGGTCTGGCGTCTAGTAACAACCCTTTATGGATAAAGAAAGATTTAGATTTCTCCATCGGTTTCCACATCCAGCATCGCCACAATCCTACGGGGGAGCAATAGGGCATGCAAGGTAGAAGCAGTGGAGTCCTGATGCGTGAATGCTCATTCTGTCCCTACTATTTATGTGGCCATGGATAAGCCAGATAGTAACAAAGGATAAGGTATATAGAGCACTTAAGCACAGTGCCTGGTTCATAGCAGACACCAAATAAAAGGAAGTTGTTGTTATTATTTCCCACCGAACCATTCGTTTTCCATATAAAGAAACTAAGACTTGAAGAGTTTATGGGTATGAGTCTGGTCGCTAAAATCTCTAATCCAGGCAGAGATGGGGGCTGAAGTGACTTATCCAAACTGCAAGGCAAATAACAGCCAGCCGCAGGGAGCACTGCCTGGGCCAGTGCTGTCTGGGCACCATCTCAGGGAACCTTCCCAAACTACCATGGGGTAGGAGCTGTTGTCCTGACTACTTTACAGGAAAGAGGCAGAGGCTCAGAGAAGGTAAGGGACTTTCTGGAAGTCACAAAGCAAGGCAGCAATGTCTGCCTGATCCCAGAGGTCCTTCACCCCTCTGTGCCAGATGTCAGAGCAGCTGCCATTTATGGGGTACTTATGTCAAAATCCCCCAGCCACCACCCCTGCAAAGGAGCAGAACCAGGGCCATCCACTGCACCTCCCCCCCGTGTGGGGGGGGGCCCCACTCCATTCCACCTTGCCCACCTCATAAAACTCATAGGGTTTTGAGGGCAGTTTGGCCTCTGTCTGTCCATCTGCAAAAGGGACTTGATCACCCCAGCCCCCACCCTGTCAAAGGGGTATAAAGAACAAAGAGGGTCAGTGGCCTGGACGATTTCGTGCTCTGACTCTGAAGCCCGGCCCAAGGACCTGAAGCACCCAGAGCAGAGCCAGCCCCTCCCCAGGAAGCCATGAGCTTGCAGATGCAGCTGCTTCTGAGCGCAGGCCCCTGCAGAGCCTAGCTCCCTCCGGTCTTCATGTCTTCACCATCCACTGCTGCTAATAACGACATCAATCAGGTTGACCACGTTTCACACCATTACTCGCAGCTCAGCAGGAAGCAACATATTTCCCCCCTCACCCACCATCTTCCAGAAAGCAAAGAGCTTTCCAGAGGGGAAAAGAATGAAACCGATGTGTTTTCTGAGTACCTACTGCGTGCATGGCAGCTGCCTAAGCCCTTTTTCTAACTCTGAGAGGTAAGGATGACTCTTTTTCTTTGACAGGGAAAGACACTGGGGCCCAGAGGAGCGAATGCATGTGTCCAAGGTCACACAGAGCCGGGACAAGAACAATCATGGCAGTGATGTATCACTGACCACTCACTGGCTCACGGTGCCAGGCATGTGCGTGATCCTATTGAGACAGTATCATTTTCGTTTTCAGATAAGGAGACTGAGGGCTGAAGCAGTGAAGAGACCTGTCTGAGGTCACGGGCTGCTTAAACGTGAGCAGCAGAGTGACATAGGGCGGAGAGGGTGGCTCTCTGCTCCGGCAAAAGAGCGCGTGAATCTTGGTGCTGTCACTGACTAGCTTAGAGACCTGAGCCTCAGTTTCCTCATCAGAAAAAGGGGCTAACTGCGTGCCTAGAACCCATGCTCCGCAACAAGAGAAGCCACGACAGTGAGAAGCCCGCGTACCGCAACGAAGAGTAGCCCCCTCTCGCCACAACTAGAAAAAGCCCATGCGCAGCAACGAAAGACCCAACACAGCCAAAAGTTAAAAAACAAATAAATTAATTAATTTAAAAAAAAAGAAAAAGGGGCTAATAAAAACATCTATCCCATTTTGTAGGATAAAAATAAGAAGGATAAAAACCGTAAAATAGCTAATGTTTATCGATCACTTAACATGTACCAGGCAACTTTGCCAAGCACTTTACATATGTAAGCTCACTGGGTTAAATGAGGTTATGCATATAAAGTGCTTAGCACAGAACTCCAGAAATGGGAGTGATCATGGTGATGATGAAGAAATTGATGATTCCCTTGGGCAAATCTCCCTGGTTCATCCTCTTTCAGGAAGGAGGTGGACCAGGAAAGAAGGGCAGGGTTTGGACAGGGGAGGGAAAAGGGAAACACATAAAAATTAGGGTGTGAATAGCATTAGTAATGTTAAGATGATATACCAAGTAGGGAGAAAGGAAGGGACCCAAGACGTTCTACAGAGTCGAACTAGACTGAGACACACGGAAACCTCCAGGCCAGTCCAGACCTCCTCCCAGGGTCCCAGATGGGCAGAACTGGCAGGACCCTAGAGACACAGACCAGTGGTTCTTCCCATTTTACAGATGGGGAAAAACCAAGGCTTGCAGTAGGGAAAAGACTTGTCCAAGTTCACAGGATGTCAGTGGCAGCGGCAGGCTTGAATCCAGGCCTCCTGACTTTTAGCTCCATGCCCAACTACCTGCTGCTTCCCACAAAGGAAGAGTGCAGGAAGGCACTTGGATATGTCTGGGTCACAATTCCAGGAAAGCATACCAGGGTAGACATCATTAAGATAATAACAATAAAAAACTATAGTTTATTGAATGCTCACTCTGTGCCTGGCACAGTGCTAAGCTCATCTGCATTAAGCTATATGCATTTAATCCTAACAACAACCCTAAGACTTGGGAACTGTTTCTATCATCTCTATTTAACAGATGACAAAACTGGCTCAGAGAGGCTAAGCAACTTGTTTAAGATCACACAGCTAGGAAGTGACAGAGCCAGGACTCCAACCCACATCTGTCCTGTCAAACTCCAGAGCCTTGTCCCCTTTACTTGTCCACCTGAACGGTCCAGCCCCCACCTGCTTCTCCTACCCTCCAGTGCACCCTCACATCGTACTCCCTCACCCAAAGCAAGTCTACCCCAACTATAGAACAGTGTTTAGAACTGGCCTGTTTTCTTGTAATCATCAAGCCCCACACAAGAAAGAAAAACGACACAGTTCCTCTTCTAAAGTTTTCAGCTGAGAAACATTTAACAGTCTCTTCCTTCTCTGCCCCTGTCCACTGGATGAGAAAACAGGCTCCCTTCTCCCTGGGATGATGTCAGGCTGGTGAATTCCAGCAGCCAGGAGCACATCACCAAAGCTGCCAGGCAGCGAAGGCTCCTGGGGGTCAGCGACAGCTGAAGGGACCCACTCTGCAATCGGACCAGACAGAGCAACAGACCCAAGAGACCCATTTTCAAGTCCCTCCTCAGAGCACCTCCCCAAATTATGTCATGTAACCCTCACAAGCCGCCCAAAGGCACCCAGCCAAGATGTAGAAGGATCAGAATCCCACCCAGGTCTTGTCTAATTCCAGAGCCCCTTGTGCTGGTGAGCCCTCTAAGTGGAAGGGTGGGTTTAGCTGAGCTGGGGAGAGCTATGGAGGCAGGTAAGTGAGAGGCAGGGATACTGCCTCGCCGCCTTCATCTCTCTATAGAGTAGGAAGCACCTCCCAAGGGACCCCTGACTCACCAGAGCCAGAACTACTTTTACAGTTAAGAAGGCAACAGAGGATGCTGGTCAGCTGTCTGGCATCACAGCCTGGCCCCTAACTGTAGAACTTTGGGCAAGCTACTTCCTAGGGTTGTTAGGAGGATTAAATGAGTTAATACATGGAAAAGTGCTTATAGGGTACCTAGCACCTAGTAAGTGCTCCCCAAAGCTAACCACTGTTATTATCATCAACAGAGAATGACCGTGGGCCAAACTGTTAATAGTGCTTACCTTTGGGGTATGGGACTGGGCATAGAAGGAAACGTCTTTAACTTCTGCTCTGTTTGGTTATTTATTGATTTAATCATTTTATAATATGTGTGTGTTACTTTTCTAATTAAAAAAAAGTCCTAGTTTAAAATTTTAAAATTAACACAGAAAAAATAATTCCTTGGAAAGTTTCAGCACTTCTTGGCATTTTATGTTCCTCAAAGGAGATAAAGAGGAACTGGGAGCCTGGAGTTGCCAAATAACTGATTCACTCATTTATTTTACAAATATTAATGGAGTGCCAGGCACTGTTCCAGCTGCTGGGGATTTAGGGGGAACGAGAAAGATAATCTCTGCCCTTCTGGAGTTTCCATTCTACCTGATCTTAATTAATCCCCTCTGCCACACTCAAGGATGAGGAATTTACCGAGAGGCCAACTAAGATGGCCCAGCCAGGGGAAGTCACTTGCCCTGCAGCCCACAGCTGGGAGCAGGGCTACAATCTTCAGGGCCCAGCTGTTTCGCCCGCTGCCCAAGAGGGCAGGTCTGTGGATGCAAGTTTGGGGTTGGGGTCCACAAGAGGAGAGAAAAAAGATGAACGAGGAGGTCTGTATAGCCACACTCAAAGCTTCATTCTGCGTTACTGTACACACCTGTGGTGGAGGAAGGGCAATGGATGCAGGCAAAAGTGGAGACCTGGATCACGGAGTCAGGCATCAGTGAGGCTCAGGTTACCCCAACTCAGACTCAGACCTGAGTTCCGTCCATGGAGGTCCCCATGCACCTCTGCCCCCAAAGCCCCCAGTTGTTGGGCCTCAGCTCTAGGGTAGGCAGGAGAGCCTGGCCTCTCCTTAAACACCTTCCCAAATTCACCTGCCAGAGTCTGAACTGAAGGGCAGAGCTGGTCCCCTTCAGCCCCCAAATTCACTCCACTGGCCTCCCTGAGACAAGAACCTGAGTTCCCTGGGCTGGGATTAGATATAGTGTCCCCAGATGCTCCCATCCTCCCCAGGGCACACAAGTATCCCACCCCTATCAGTGCCAGCCCAGGCAGAGGAGCCTGCCTCCCCCCCGCCCCCCTACTCTGGTGGAAATGGTGACTGACAGAATGCCTGTGGCCTCAGCCCAAGCAGGGAGGGCGATCCCGCACCTGGTTGGTCAGATTGGCCCAGGACCTGGTAGCTCCTTGTGACCCTCTCCAGGGAGGGGCTCTCCATTCCCAGGCCTGCCCAGTCAGGAGGATAGAGGGAGGCAGGAAGAGCACAAAGGAGTGAACGGTTCCTGGAGTCTATGATCCCGATACACACAGATGAACATGGACCAGAAATGGTCAGAGATCTAGAGACATACCAACGAGAAACCAGGAGAGAGACACACACAGGAGCAGAGACTTTGTGAGAAACACTGGGGCGGAGACCAGAGGCTGAGACCCACGCAAACGAGTGATCTAGAGGAAAACACACGGCAGTGACCTCAACGGATCCACACACCAGCCTCGGAAACACCCCCAAACCCCGGCGAGCCACAGTCCCACACCGCATATCCCCCAACAGAAGGCCGCTCGTACAGTGCGGGCGAGACGCGCCGAGCCCCAGGCGCGGAGCGGGCCGGGGACTCGCGCACAGGACGCACTCGGGGACCGGGGAGCGCCGGGCGAGAAGCGCACACAAAGAGACAGCCGGGCCAGCCCGAGCAGGCTCCGCCCGTCCGCTTCGTGACTCCAGTCCACCCCCCAACCCGGGCGCTCGCCCCAGACCCACAGACAGAGACACACACCCCACCCGCACGACCCGGGACCCCGCCCCGCCGCGCCCCACCCGGCCCGGCCGCCCGGGCGCGCGGCGCTCACCAGCTGCAGGCAGCAGAAGGCGACCAGCGTGCAGCGCCCGCTGCACTTGCCCATGGCTCCGGGGGCCGCGCGCGCCGTTCGCCGCGGCGCCCCTCTAGCTCGGCGGCCGCCGCCTCCTCCGCTCCGCGCGGGCTCCGCGTTCTCCCAGCTGGGCGCCCCGGGCGGCGGGGCCGGGCGCCTAGGGCCGGGCCCGGGAGCGCCGGGTCCTCAGGGCTGCGGCCGGCCGCTCGCACTCGGAGTCCATGGTCCGTCCGCCCGCGCGCCGGCTCTGCCGCGCCTCCTTTGTCTGGCCGGCCGGCCGCCAGGCGCGCCTCCCGCCCCGGGGCGGCTGGCGGGGAGCGCAGAGCGGGGAGCGCGGAGCGGGGAGCGCAGGCACCGAGCGCGGCGCGGCGCAGCGCAGAGCAGCACTGCCCAGCAGGGGCAGCCGCCCGGGCGCTCGGCGGCCGCGGCTTCCCAGCCCCACCACGTGGCTCCGCCGCCGCCGAGAGGTAGGGAAGGAGGGAAAGAGGGGAGGGAAGAGGAGGGGAGGAGAGGGGCGGGGCGGGGCGGCCGAGGAAACGGAGGGAGGGGAGAAGGGGGAGGGAAGCGGAGAGCAGGGGCGAGAGGCAGGAGTGAAGTGGGAAGAGTGAAGGCTTGGGGACTGATGGCCCTGGGTCAAACCCAGACTTCACTGCTCACTCGCTGTGTGACCTTGGGCAAATCACGTCACCTCTCTGGGCCTCCGTTTTCCTAACAAAATAGGAATAATAATGACTGCTTCAGTGTTGCCACAAAGATGAAATGCAGTTAGGTGAATAAAGCACTTAGCTCTGTGCCTGGCCTCCCCCGAGGGTGCTGGAGCATTCCTCTGTCCACCTTGTCCCTAGGGCCCGGCGGCTCCAACCTTGGCCTTCTATTTCCACTCCACTTCCCAGATCTGCTCCCCATCCCAGCTTCCCTCCTGAGTTCTTCCTTCCCTCTTTCTTCTACTGGCATTTATTGAGCCCCGACTGACTGCATACACACCCCTGGGAGCCCTATGACCCAGAGATGAGCCCAGCAGCACTGTTCCAGAACCAACTGAGCTTCCCAGGCCAGGGAACAGGCAACCCCCAGGGGCATAAGCAGGAGATGCCTGATGGCAGCGGTCTGCCCAGGGGGCTGTGGCCAGCCCCTCACCCAGGCTGCACTGGGGAGGGAGTCAGGAAGGGCTTGCCAGTAGAAGACTGCCTTCTTCAAGGCACCCCCTCCAAAAGCACTCAAGCTCTCGAACACATCCCCAGTCCACTGAATCATCCCAGCCCCACTCCTAACGTCTTATATAGGGATTAGCATCACCCAGGTGGGAATCCCTGCAGCATCCTCCGGGCTCCTCTATCCCATCTGACCTGTCAGTACATTCTGTGAACTTACCTTCCAGCTGTTATCTATGAAATACCTACTACCTACCAGGCTCTCCACTGGGGATAAGGGGATGAACCAGTTCTGCACTCACTGAGAGAATAGTCTAGTGAGGAATTGTCATTAAAACCAGAAAACATGCAAATAAATAATGACAAATTCTGATGAGTACCTTAAAGGATAACAAAAAGTGAAAGAATAAGGGGGCCATAACTCAGGTCCAGAGACCCCAAAAGGCCTCCTTGAGGACATGGCATTGATACTGAGAAGACAGTAGGAGGGAAGGAGAGGCCAAGGCATGGAGAATAGTGTTCTGGCAGAAGAAACAATGTTTCTTATTCTTATCCTTCTTCTCAGCTCTCACTGGCCCTCTGGACTCAGAAAACAGTATGACATAGATTAAGACCCATGGTTCTGGACCCAAGCAGCTTGGATTCCAGTTCCAGCACTGCCACTTACGCGCTGTTTACAGAGTAAGCACTCGAATGCATGATTTCTCCTAGGACTGGCGACATAATTTGTGGGGGCCAGTGCAAAATGAAAATGCAAGACTCCTTAAGGCTCATTAGGAAGGAAGACACAGCAGACCATAAAACCAAGCACAGGGAGGGCCCTGTGTGACTGCAGAGGACACATGCCCCTGAAGCCAGTCGTGTTTTCTCCCTGGACTGTCAGAATGGTCTCTTCACTGGTCTCCCTCCTCCACCCACTTGTCAGCCGCCACTTTTATTTTATTTATTTTATTTTTTGCCACTTAGTTGTGCTTTTTTTTTTTTTTTCTTTAACTGTGTCGTGCGGCATGTGGGATCCTAGTTCCCCGACCAGGGATCAAACCCGTGCCCCCTGCATTTGAAGCTCTGAGTCTTAACCACTGGACCGCCAGGGAAGTCCCAACCACTTGGTATTTTAAAACACACAGAATATTCGTAGAGTTGAAATTATGGGGGGTGGGATGAATTGGGAGATTGGGATTGACATATATACACTACTATGTATAAAATAGATAACTAATGAGAACCTGCTGTATAGCACAGGGACCTCTACTCAGTGCTCTGTGGTAACCTAAGTGGGAAGGAAATCTAAAAAAGAGTGGAGATATATATACGTATAACTGATTCACTTTGCTGCACAGCAGAAACTAACACAACATTGTAAAGCAACTATACTCCAATAAGAATTAATTTAAAAATTTTTAAAAAAGAAATTATATGAGCTGAGGTTTTCACCTGGAATAATAAGCTGAGATAACAGTGGGAACTTTTCTCAGCCATGCTTGGTGAGTAACAGCTGTGTCCAACCAGGTTCCATGACTAGACAGGCCTCCAGGAGTCTGTGAAGTCCCTGAAATAATACGCAAATCTTCATCTGAGCAGATGTGTCATTTTCTGGGGAAAGGGTCCACAGGTTTCATCAGATTCTCCAAAGAGTATATTTCCCACAAAAGAATAAGAACCAGCCCCGCAAAGTCTCAGCCCAGATGTAACAGTTCTCTAGGAGATCCTCTTTAGGGCCTCTTCCACACAGAGCGTCTGCCAGTTCCCTCTGTGACACTAACAATGCAATTCAATAATAATAACCATCATGGCTCCCATTTATTGAGTGCTTACTCTGAGCCAGGTACTTGGCATACACTATCTCATTTAATCCTAAAAACAGTGGATTCCACTGGGGCTGTGACCTGCCTTTGCCAGGCTCTTGGCTGTACCACATCATGCCTGTGACACCCTGTTCCAGGGCCAGGCTGACTCACTCTTAAGTTTGTCCTATGGGACCAGGGATGATGGCCTGACATCAGCAGAACTAGCCTCTGCCCCTGGGTCATTCCGTTTAGTCGAAGTCTTGCCCACACCACACACACACAGCATGCCATCTCTCACTTCCATGATTTGCATGTGTTGTTCTGTCTAGAATGCATCTCCCATCCAAATTTTCAGCCTGGAGGCCTCCTATTCAAATTTCAAATCTCAGCTCACCTGTCACTTCCCCCACCCATCCCAGACCTTCCTTAACACTCTGTGACCTCAAGGAGGCACCCCCATTTGGGATCACATGTGGTCTGTGTTATCTCCATGAGAGATTTTACTGGGATTTACTGTCCTTGTCTGATTTTGTTCCCCCATAGACTGAGCTCTATGAAGACAGTGACTGTGTCATAAATTATCTCTATATCCCACAGGACTTGGATCACATCAGGAGTCAACAAGTACGTGGTGAATGAATGATCTTCCTGCCTTGGGCCCGAGCATACCTTGTGCTCTCTTTACCACGGGGAAGTCCAGGATGCTAAAGGGGAAGGCAATCTAACTATAGGAAGAGATAGAAACATCTTCGGCAAGAAATTGGGGGTGTTAGGAGCTGAGGATGATATCAGGAGGGGCTTGTAGTATAGTCGACACAAAAGATGACTAACCCTTGGACTAGGGAAAGAATGTGGGGGAAATGAAGCAGGATTTAGAAATAAAGGACAGAGATGACTCAGAACATTCCCACGCTTCCTGAGTAAGAAGGCAGGATCATGGTCAGCCCTAGAGAGAGGCACATTAGGAGCTGCTGAAGTGAGGAAATTTCTGAGGTGTTACGTCCTTCCCTTGCCCTAAACCAAGCCTAGTCACCATGTCTGAATCTTCCACCATTTAGTCCCTCTCTGGGTTAAAACACTAAAAGCTTCTGAGAAAGTTCACTCATAAGATAGCAGAAATGTTAAACCTATTAATTTCTCCTTCCAAGTTAGAGGACTGAACGTGCTCCCTAATTACAGTTTGTGGGGTGTTTTCTGACACCAACCAATTCTCCAACACCAGCTGGTTGTCCAACAATTCAATTCAATTCAATGCGGACACTACCCAGAGTTGGCGCAGACCCACAGCTTAAAGGTTCAGTCCCACAAGACTGCCTCTCCTTCAGATGCTAGTTGCAGATCTCCAGCCAGCCCTACTTTTGACCAACCAGCTATAAATCGGGGGTCCCCATGACCTCCTCCTCAGGTTGGATAATTTGTTTGTGAACAGCTCACAGAACTCAGGAAGGTAGTTTACTTACATTTACTGGCTTATCATAAAGGATACAAATGAATAGCCAGACGAAGAGGTCTATAGGGTGAGGTCTGGAAGGGTCCTGGGCACTTCTGTCTCTGTGAAGTAGGGGTGCACAACCCTCCCAGCTGGTTCACCTACCTGGAAGCTGCTCTGGATCTCATTGTTCTAGAGCTGTTAAAGAGCTTGGTCACCAGCTACCACCCCTCCTTCCTGGAGCTCAGTAGGAGGGGCTAAAAGGTTCATCTCTAATCACTTGGTCTTTCTGGTGACCAGTCCCATCCTGAGTCTGTTGAGGGGTCTCGTCCTAAGTCATCTCATTAGAATAAACTCAGGTGTGATCAAAAGGGACTCATGAATAACAAGAGACACACCTATCACTGAGGACACTCCCAGAGTTTTAGGAGCTCTGTGCCAAGACTAGGGACAAAGACCTCATTATATCACAGTAGCTAACACCTCTTAAGCATTCTGTGCCAGGCACTGTTCTGAGCAACTTTTACGCATTAACGCATTAAACCTAACAGGAGCCCTCTGAGGTGGGTACTATTATCACCACTGGCAGTTTCTAGGAGAGGGAACTGAGGCTCAGAGAGGTTAGATCACGTGCCTGGGGTCATACAACAAGGAAGTGGCAGAATCAGGATTTGAATCCAGGCAGAACTACCTATACCATTCCTACTGCATTCCTTATGGTTTTTGAACTTTAATTTTTTAGCAGCAAATGCTTCTCTTCAAAAGAAATCATACATTTCTAAAACTGAAAAAATGTTGGACCACTCTGGTTTTGTGGAGAAGGAGGGCTGGGAACCTGCTGTCTCAGTCTACCCCTGCATCCTGTGAAGTCCCCCAGATCAGCCCCTCAAGCCGAAGTCCCTCAGGAACAAAGTGAAAAAGCCACTGGCCTAGATGATCTGCAAAGTGCCTTTTCTGAAGAGGCGAGAGATAAAGAAAGGGAGAACCTGAATGGCAGAGAGGTTGAGTGAGTTCTGTAATGTCACACAGCACGTTAGGGCAGAGCTGGTTCTCAAGACCTCCGGGTAAGTTCCATTACTGTGTCAGGCACTGAGCTAGGAGCTTTGGAACCAAAGATGAAAAGGATAGGTGCCCCTGACAATCCTTGGGCTAAAAGCCTGAGGCTTAGCATACAGGCCAGCAGCGTGACATCGTCCACTGCTTGTTTCCCTAAACCCAGCAACTTCACCCATTTGCTTTTCCTCTCTGGGCCCTGATGGCATCTGAGTTTGTGACTCTTGGGCCTGTGGGAGAGGCAGACATATAAACAGACAGTTATGAGTGATACGTAGAAGGGCATAGTGCCTATGAGGTACAGAAATCAAATGGTGGAAAGAATGGCTAACTCTACTTAGGAATAGGCAGTGATGGAAAACTTCAGAGAAAGGATGATGCCTGAAATATAGGCTGCCAGACAGAAAAAGAAGTGCAAGAAAAATTAAAAATAAATAAATAAAAGAAAAAAAAGAAGTGCAGACACAGAAGTGTTTAACAGCAAGCTGTGTTCGGGAGTTATGACCCCTTCTCTTTAATTTCTGTGCATACTTTTTACTGCTTGTCACCTCCTTCCTGCCACCACCCCTGTCCAACCAACTTCCTTCAAATCTTAAAAGGAAAAAATTTCTAAGAAAGAATGGTTGAGGGACTTCCCTGGTGGTCCAGTGGTAAAGAATCCTCCTTACAATGCAGGGGACACGGGTTCGATCCCTGGTCAGGGAACTAAGATCCCACATGCCGTGGGGCAACCAAGCCCACACACCACAACTACTGAGCTCGCGCGCCTCAACTAGAGAGCCTGAGTGCCGCAAACTACAGAGCCCATGCACCCTGGAGCCAGCGCGCCACAACTAGAGAGAAAACCCGCACGCCACAACTAGAGAGAAGCCCACGCGCCGCAACAAAAGATCCTGTGTGCCTCAACAAAGATCCCTCAACAAAGATCCCACGTGCCGCAACTAAGACCCAATGCAGCCAAAAATAAATTAAATAAATAAATAAATAATAAATAAATCTTAAAAAAAAAATGGTTGAGAAAAAAGGAATAGGAAGAACAGGGTGTATATGAATGGGCAGGGTCTAGGTCAGGAAACCCTAAACAGCTCTGATGGCAGGCAGTAAAGCTTGTAGAAAGTTGACTTTCCTTGTCTTGGTCCAGAATCCCTAGCACAGAATCTGCTGACAGCCAAGACAAATCTCCCTTTTCACTAGCCCTTAGCAGCTGCCTGGGCTTTCAGTTAAAGTCTGCCCTCAGGCCAGCTGAGCTGGGGACTTTGAGAGATGGCAGGAGGCCCTCTCCAATCGGGCCCATACTTCGCTGGGCCTTTATTATGCTGCACTGGGCTTGCCCAAGGGCCAGCTGGGGATAGGAAGACAGATGGGGTCAGCTCAGGCCTGGCCACTCCAGCAGGTCCCAAATGCCCTGATAGGATTCTTAACCCCCTGCTGGCTCCCCCACCCCCTTATCATTCTCCATAAGCCCTGACCCAGACATCCTTTCACAGCCAACAATTCACCGAATCCTAAAATTACCATCTTAGAGTCTGAGGTAAATGGCATGTAAAATCATAGAACAATGGTGTTGGAAAAGACCACAGAGGTCCTCTAATCGAGTGGCTCCCAAATATTAGTGTGCAGACCACTTGCATCTGAATCAGGGCCCCACACCAGTTCAACTACAGCAAAATCTCTGGAGGTGGGACCTGGTTACAGGTATTTAAAAAATATACTCCCCAGGGATTCTGCTGAGCAGCTCTAACCCTCTAAATCAATTATAACACAGGCATTCCTGTCAAATGGTCACCCAGCTTCTGCTTGTACATTCCAGAGAGGAGGAATGACCATTCTGTGTTTGGACAGCTCTGACTCAACTGCTTTCTTTGTTGAGTGTAAGTCTGTCTTCTTATAATCCACTTGTCTTGGCTTTGCACTTTGAGGCTTCCCAGAATAAGAGCGTTTTCTCTTTTCCAAGGTAGTCTTTTGATGTTTGAAGATACTGATCTCATCTATCCCCTGGTTCCTACAACAGTTCCCTATCATGATTTTCTGAGAGGGTACCCAGAATCAAAAGCATCCTCAGGTGTGGTTGAGCTCCTGGGCAGAGTACTGAGAGAACTTTGCTGGCTTCCTTCCCATGGAACAAAGCCCAGAGCTGCCCCACCTGGCTTTTAGACTCTTTGCAGTCTGGCTCCAACACTTTCCAAGGTTCCTACTCATCTGTCACTCCTCCAACATGCTGTTACCACCACCATGTGCTGTGTGTCATTTTTGATCGCACCAGGAGTTCTGGTGATCTGTGAAGTTGTCCACTATTCAGACTGTACTTACTCCCCTCCCAGATCCCTCTTCTCCCCAATTGCCAATCTTCCTTTAAGATTCACTTAAAGTGTCATTTCCTCGGTAAAACTTTTTCTAATTTCTCCTGAGGCACTTCCTCCTAGCTTGTAGGTATACCTCCGACAGTATGTATTAGACTGAATTTGAATTGCTTATTCATATCTGTTTCTAAAACAAGGACATGAGAAGACACAGAGCACAGATAAATACGGTACATCTTCCTGGAGTGTCAGTTTTACTTGGTGCTCAGTCATTTAAAACATTTATTAATGTAAAACAAGCACAGCTATATTATGAAGCAGCACACAAAACCACATACATTTAAATAGTCAATTTCACTGGGGGAAGAAGGTATGGGGGAATGTTCTAGATTAAGAGAGACTAGAGAGAATACCCCAACCCATAAAACTTGATTCTAGATTGAAAAATTAGCTATAAAAGACATTTTTAATACTGGGGAAATTTTAATATGATCATTAGATGGTATTATGGAAATTGCTGTTAATTTTCTTAGGTGCAGTAATGGTATTGTGGCTACGAAAGAGAATGTTCTTAGGAGATAGATACCTGCTGGAGTATTTAGGAATATTTGGGAGTAAGGAATTATGATGTCTGCATCTTACTTTCAATAGTCATTGAAAGTTGTACATATACAATGTGTGTGAGAGAGAGACAGAGGAGAGATTATTTAATTATTGAATCTAGATGGAACATATACAGATATTCGCTATGTTAATCTTTCAATTTTTATGTTTGAAACTTTTCAAAAAGTTGAGAGGGGGGAATCATACATTTTATAGATTCAAGGTGAGATTTCAAAGTTATTAATTTCAGGAGTCCCTCCTGCTCCAGTTCATTCTCCTCTGCCATTAAGGCATTTACGGGGAAAAGTTTGAGAAGCCCTGATTTTTGTTTCCCTCCCCACTATTCTGCCCTGTGAGCCTTCGAAGATGAGGCTATGACTCAGTCATTTCTGTATTCTCGGAGCACAGCACCAGGGCCCACCACAGAGGCCTGTTGAATTAATGTTTCCTGAATGAGCAAAACCTCTAACTTAATATGCATGTGACCTTGGTTAAACAGTACCTCTTTTCAGTTTCCCCTTCTGTAAAATGAGGTTGGACTAGATGACCTAAGTACCTGTAAGGTCCTTTCTGGCTCTAGTATCTTTGGATGCTATACTTTGAAGGAAGGTCAGAGGTCATTTTTCTGCACAAAGCCCCACAGTCAGTCAGGCAGAGATGACCACAGTAGATCAACCTCTGCTTCCTGGCCAAACTCCTAAGTTTCAGCTCAGCCGTGGGCACTGGGAGAAGTGTTCTTAAGTTCGCACAGACCACATGTCAGAGCAGTGGTTTCCTTGAGATCCAAGGGGTGCCAGGAGAAGTCAACTTGGCTTTATGCTACCCTCCTGTCTATAGTTATAGCCATGGCTAACACTAGTGTCCTCAACTTTAACTGCACATTGCAATCGCCAGAGGAACTTTAAAAAAATACTGATGTTTACCCTGGAGATTGATTTAATTGGTCTGGGGTATGATCTAAGCATCTGGATTTTTAAAGGCTCCTCAGGTGCTTCTAATGTGCATTCAAGGTTAAAAGTCACGAAGGCCTACACTGTGGTGATGGGGTAAGATCTCTAGCTGGGTTTTATGTCCTGGCTTTGCCACTTACTAGCTGGTTGATCTTAGATGTTACATCTCTTTGAACATGTTGCCCCAAATGTGACAAGTGAGATAAAGCATGTAAGCCAAAAAGAACAGTTAAATAGTTAAGGACAACTATCACTGAATAAACAGGAGAAGCCTCTGTGGCTCTCCCAGGAAAGATGAAAACTTTCTGAGTCTATAGAGCAGTGGTTCTCAAACTTGCATCAGAATCACGTGGAGGACTTGTTACACCAGACTGCTGAACACTCTTTCCCCCAAAGTTTCTGATTCAGTAGGTCTCGGGCAGAGCTCTTGAGTTTGCATTTCTAGCATGTTCTCAGGAGATGTTGATGCTGTTGCAGTTCCAGAGACCACACTTTGAGAATCACTGCTCTAGAGCAGAGTTTCTCAACAGCAACACTAACGACATTTTGGAGCACCTACTTCTTTGAGCATCCCTGGCCTCTACTCACTAGATGTGTGTAGCATCCCTCGAATTGTGACCATCGAAAATGTCTCCAGACATTGTCAAATGTCCCTTAGGCAGCAAAATTGTGCAGAGCTGAGAACTACTGCTCTAGAGGATATAAATTAAAGAAGAATCTAAGAGTGTAGGTGAGTTGCAGAGGCAAGTGAGGAAAAGAAATTGAAACCTAGAAGAAAGGAGGAATTTGGGATAGCTCAGGGCTTGACGTGGAAAGGGTGGGCGCCCACCCAGGGGTTTTTCGAAGAAGGATCATTATGGGCCTGGGGTATAGAGACAATTGACCAGAGGGCAGAGGGCAGGCTCAGAGGTCAGACTTGGCTTTATTTGGTTCCACAGGAATAGTGGCTGTCTTTTAAGTCTGGCCCCTCCTTCTGTCCTGGGACACAGCTGTCAAGCTCTAAAATCTCTTGGAAGAAATCCTGTCCTAACTCAAATGGCCTTCCCCTAAGGCTCAACTGCCTGCAGCTCCAAATTGCTCAGCGCTCTCTCTCTTACCTCTATTTCCCATCCACACCTTGAGATATTAACAAGCAGCAGACTTCAGGTCTGTCAGGAGAAACAAATAACTCTGTAGTTTTGCTGTGAAGAAGCAACTCTGTTAAGAGCCCTGACCTGTCCAAATCCACCTCCCTGACAATTCAGCTCACAAAACTTAACCACCCAGTGAAAAAAAGATTTGGCTCTTTAAGTGCCAATGGTATTAAGTGCTAGAGACTGGAAGTCATAAAGGGAAATTAACTGAAAACCAGAGATGGCATTACTCATTCGGGAGCAATCTATCTCTCCCAAAGTGAGAATACAATTTACACCCTCTAGGGACGTTTTATACTCAAATCTTTATTCCCCAGGCTAGGGCCTCTATTCCCTACAAATTCTAAGTGGTGTTGCTATTTCCTGCTAATGGGTTCTACCCAGCCTTTGAAGAAGGCACTTGGGAGGAGTGGAGAGGCTGAGGTTAGAGGAAAGCCCTTGCAGCCTCCAGGGCCTTGGTTCTTCCCAATCATTGCCAACTTCTCAACGGATTGGTAGGCTTTTAAAAGTGCAGTGTCAAAGTTCAAGCCTTGTTTTACCCCAAGCCAAGAAAGATGAGGGTATGTGAAGGGGACTAGACTAATTGTGAGGTATGTAGACCGGGTATTTATAAGGGATTAGGGAGTAAACTGTGATTGTGATAGAGGTGTGAAAAGTGGCTTGCAAACTATCTCTGGCCAAGTCTCTTCTGGTTAAAGGCATAACCGTATCTATAATTATTGCTTAGGTCTGAAATCTGAGTCACCATTCCTTTTGAAGCTCTCACTCTACTTAGTAAAGGTTCTAAGCATTCCTGCAGTAAAGGAATGCTATTTCACTTTATTTAACCCAGTCTTTCCTGAACTTATGTGAGCATGGGATCTTTATGCCCAAAGTACCTAAGATACCTGGGAAACAGTGTTCTGTGGAATACACTTTAGGGAACCTCAACCTATAAGATAAATTATAGTACAAGCTCTCCAGCATTTGGCTCCTACTTAATTTGGCCCCATTACTAACCATGCTGAAGTTCTTTTGGTTCATGAAACACACCAAGCTTTCAAGCTTGTGCCTGCTGTTTCTTAGAATGCACATGTTTTTTGCCCACTGGCAAAGTCCTACTCATTCTCTAAGTCCCAATCTAAGCATAATCACTTAATCTGTGAAACTTCCTTAACTCCCAGGAACAATAAAGTGCTTTCCGTTTCCAGTGTAAAGTGAATAAACTTTATACTTTATTCACTGTACTAAAAATAATTGGTTTGACAGGTTTATCACCCTGCTGGTTCCTTCATTAATGAGTTAAATCTTGGACATGTGCTCACTTAAAACTATCCTCTTTCTTTTATAACTTAAGTAGATGATTCAGTTTGTGAGCTAAAAGTATAAAACCAAACATGTTCAGAACAGGTTGGAGGTGTGAAGACCTCTGTGTTGAGGTAGGAGATTCAGAAAAGACACACTGCACTCCCCAGTGCCAGATGGTATTCATCAGTGCTGATCTGTGTGCCGGGCAGTCACCCCGTGAGCCAGAGACAGTACCTGTCGTGGGGGTAGAAGGCAACTAATAGCATTTCTTAATGCCTGTCAGTTTAAGAAAGATAAGCACAATGATAAAAAAAAAAAAGTCTTAGACAATGTCATGGCCCAGCAGCACCAAAACTTTCTCATATTCCTTTTGAGTTGAGTTTGATACAGCATTCCAGCCAATGCTATTGCTACCAGCTGAGAATGCCCCAAATCTGCCCACTTCAGGAAACCGGAGGGTAGGGACTGCTGCTCAGGAAAGTGCTTTTGGCAGGAGGCAGAGTAGACACAGACTATGTTCAGCTTCTTGGAAGTCTAAATGGATTGTATGTATCCCCCGGCCATATCATGCTCTGCTTAGATTTACAGTGGTCAAGCCTCAAAGAAAAGACAGCAATAAATCCAATCCACATGGCTCTTGTAAAAAGGCATCTATTTGGCTTTTAATACAAAATGAGTCAGAGAAACAAAGAAAGAGAATATCATACAAGTTATTGAATTAAAAAAAAAAATCCCCAATGAATAAATTTCGGTCACATTTCCTGTCTTCAGCCTAAATTAGGAAACAGGAGACTATGCACCAACCAATGTGTGTCCCTTTGAAGAAACCTTACTTAAAAAAAAAAAAAAAAAAGAGGAAAAAAAAAAAATCAATCCCTGAAATCTGGCAGGTGGTTTTAAGAGGCCACTGTAAGGTTGCCTTAATCATCCTGATGAAACAGGATACTGGGAAACTTGTGGTTGCTGGAACATGGCCACCTCCTCCTTGTTTCTTGCTAGTAATGATCTTCATCTGAAGGGAGGATGCTGGCTTGGGCATCATTTGATGCCACTTATGCTGTCTGAGGTCTCAGGGTCAAGCAGCCTTGTGGAGTCTTCCACTCCATATCTTCACTGAATCTCTCCCATATATAGTCTCTTGTCACTGGATGCTGAGAGAACTGAGGTGAAAAGAACAGAGAAGATAACTGGAAATAATGAAGGCTCAAGGAGACCTGGTGCTCAAGGGCTCTTATGTTAAGAGGCAATTTTGGTATAAAAGAGCAATTGGATTTAGCTTAAATTCCTCTCCTCTTAAACACCATTCACAGGAAACTACAGTATAGTCTGACTTTTCAATCCACCTCCTCTCAAAACCATGAGGGTGGACTGTGCTATGGGAAATACATTATCAGGGTCTAAATCCTGATGTCCCTTGTCAGTCAAACCTTAAGAAAAAGACCTTCTCAGTCATTCTAGAAGAGAAGAATCAATGTCTTTGTCAGTCATTTTGTAAACATGCGTCCGCTTGGAGAAAAGTTACATTTTCTCCTTAAATTCAAAGCTCATTATCTAGTTCAGCGAGCCAATAAAATGTTAAGTTGAAATTTATATCTGAACATTAAGGAACATCATTCTTTTATCCAACTACATCACTGAATCATAGACCTGAAGCAAGTAAACTCAGAACAACTAGAAATAAACAGACTAAGCAACCCCCCTTTGAGATTGAGAGGAAAATGGATCATTGCTCTTACCCTCACCACTTAGAACGATGGTGAGACTGTCAACGATACCCATAAAGACTGTTTGCATGGAAATCCACATAAAACAGATGTCCACCTCTGCCTCTGTATTCTTAGGGCTCTTTAGGGAGATTCCCTCAGCTTCCCTTTCCCCATAGTCAGGACAGACTTACTGATGGGTTCGTCGGGGTGGAAAGCCACTTCATTGATGGAGCCAGCATGGCCGGGTAGCTTATACAAAATCCTCCTGCTTGTGGTATCCCACACATACACAAACCTGCAAGGTATCATAAAGAGCAACGCTAAGGCCTCCCAGAACTGAGGGTAGGGGAGAAGCATGGCTTTTTAAGGGAAACGGAAGCAACCCTTTATTTATTCAATCTGTATTTATTGAACTGTGCTCTGACGTTTAGAAACTAGGAATATAGATTTTAAATAAGGCATGGATCCTGCTCTTGAGCAACTGAGTGGAGAAATAGGAATAGCTAAAAATATCAGCATTGCTGGTATTTTCGAACACAAGTTTCTGAAATAGGAAAGATCATGGAGAAGACAAACGGTTTTTCCTACAGATCCTACACAGAAATCTTCTTTAAAGAGCACCCAATACAATTAGGGTGTAGTTAACTTCATATGCACCTAGGAATGTCTTAAAGGTAACCTAACTCATGGCAGGTTGGGAGACTAGGCTGTAGATCCACCTGAACTTCTTAGTACTGTATTCAAATCACAGAGCCCAGAGACGGACAGGACATTTCTGCTATATAAACAAAACCCAAACATATGCTTGATCCAAATCTTGCATTGAATTCATGGACAGAAAGAATACTGAATTCTAGCATGGGAAGGGGCCAACAGAAACCAGCTAGTCTACACTCATTTTACAGAAAAGAAAACTAAGGTACAGTGACTTTTCCAAGGTTACACAGTTCATCAGTGGCTCAGTGGCAGAATTAAAATTAGAACGTTTAATATATTCCAGTATTCTTCTTTCTCTTACCACCCTCAAATATCTTGTGTCCCTTGCCATCCTCCACTCCCCCACCCCGACCCCTGCCAAAAGAAGTTCCTTTGACCCTCAGCCTTGCTTGGGTCATTTTAAGCTGAAAGTAAAATAAATAGATATTATTTTCATATGACCATGCAAAGACAATCTGTTGGTAAATTTAAAAGGCTGGTGGTTTTCAAACAGGTTATACCAATTATTTACATATTTGTTTTGTTCAATCAAGACCTAAAAGGGTACACTCATCAGCACTTGATTATAAAATACCTAGTTCTGAACAACATTACACTTTTGGTCTAAAATGCAAATAAACAAGAGCTTCTTAATTACACTGTTTAGCTCACAAGGGCTAGGCTCCATAGGAACTAAATAAAAGTTCCACGCAAGGTGGAAGAGAAGGAACCCCATCTATCTACAGACTCCTTGGCTCTAATGCTCATATTTTCCTCAGTGTCTTCTTTCTTGCCATGCATAATAACTGTCCTCATTAATCCATCTAAGGCTATGTGGCCTATTGAAAAAGTGTATAAGTTCTGCGTTCAAGTCTCAGTGCAACTATTTAATAGTTAAATAACCTTAGACATTCATTTAACTTCTCTGAGCTTCTCTTTCCTTAGTCAAATGATGGAGTAATGATGGAGACAATGTTGATCTCACAGCTCTGTTGAGAGAAATAATGAAATAATGTATGCAAAGTACCTGGCACACAGAATTAATGATAGCTATTGTTACGATGAATAAATAAATGATCAAAACAGAATCACATGAAATCAACAGGCTGAATATGAATAAATCACTCACAGCAGAGAGACTGACCAGTCTTCTTGTAGTCCTTGATAGGAACTGTTGAAGGGTTTCAAATCTGAACATGAGGAGGTAGGTGAATTGCAAGTAGGGAGGGGAAATTTGCCAAATTCAGGCCAAGCTGAAAAGCAGTTTTCTGAGAAGGAACAATACATTTTCCAGGCACATAAAAGCCAGCAGAACCCCAGCTCTCCAAGGGTTTACTTTGAGCCCTCACTCTCCATGGCTGCCAATTAGATGCTAAATTTAGAGGGGTTCCTTATCCTCTCCTTACTCTGGCATGGCAACAGTTGGCAGGAACTAGGCTCCTCATGTAACAGAGCTGCTTGTTGACTTGGGGCTAATTGGTGAGGTGGCCTGTGAAATGTGGCCAACCCTCAGCAGGTAGACATACAGGCTCTTCCTAGACCAGAGCCATGCTTCCACATGTAAGGCTTAAAGGAACAGTGGGGAGGGAAAGAGGGAAGAGAGGACATGGAAAGTTAGAAAGGACCAATGTCAGAAACAAACTGCTCGGAAGAAAAGCTAGGCAGATATCATTTAAAAGCTTAATTACACAGGAAAGATACATCTCTGCTGAAAATCATGTAAAAATACTTAGAATGGTTCTTACTCTGTCAGAATGTAAGACATCTTAGGCTGTGGGCCTGTTTTTCGAGGTCTTCTTTAGAAACCTGGCAACGGAAAATCCTTTAGATTCCCTCTTCAGGGCAGCTTGCTAAATCACCAGGACTCAAACCAGCAATGTGACACGGTTTTACCTGGGCCCTTGTCCCCCCATAAAATACTCAAATACTTGTCCATTTTTCCTGGCATTAAACATGCCAGGGAAAAAGAGTGGACTCTGGAATCTTCAGGTATGTTCAGCATTGTTCACAAGTCAGAAAGGGTGGGACAGACCAAAGTGAGGCTTCTTTATGGTTGTGCTAGAGCCCCAAATAGGAGAAAACTCTGGCACATGCTGAAAGCCCAAGCTAGCCTAGGAAAGGCTTCATGCTTATAGGATGGTGCCTGTTTTAGCTGGGTAGCAGGAAAATCTCTAAGGGGGGAGAAAGATGGGGTTAAGCTAAAAAGGGTTAAGACATCTCCCAATGGGAGCTAAACCTAGAGTCTGCCATCAGAGGGCCTCATCATTCTTTACCATTCCACATTTGCGGCCCTGGGCACTTGAACATCCCTACTCAACCTCTGACTCCCAATTATAGGTCACCACAGACATGTCAAATACAACAGCATCTGACTGAAGAATTCTCTCCCTTCTGTTTCTCATTCATCACCTAATTCCTCAGGCAGTTTAAATTGATAGTTAAAGCTTCACAGTCTCTTAATTCAGCTCAGGGTTGGAAAATACCTAGCCCACATGCTGCCATACCCCTCACCTAGCAATCTTGACACTTTTCCCATTGAACCCAGACCCAGCTCTGAATCATCCCCAACACAGGCAGCCATTACCAATAGATAAGCTGATATGCAGGGCAAAATTTGACTGCCATCCTTGAGCTAGGAATTTATTCATGTAATATTCACTAGCTTCTTACTCATTCAGAGATGAGTAAGACTCATTCCCTGACCTCTAGGAGCATATAATTTAGTAGGGGTGCCCCACTATGTTTGTCTTACTGTAAGATGTAATAAACGTTAATAAAGGTTAGATGTATACAGTGTGACTACAAGCCAGAACAAAGAGCAATTAGTAATGCCTGAGAGGTAAGGGAGAGAGAGAGCCAGGAAAGTTTATAGATATAACATAGATGATTACTAGAGAGATACAGGAGTTTGGATAATGGAGGAGAGGAGATATAAGAGAGAAGCCTGGAGGCATAAGGGATGTAAGAACAGGGAAAGTTCCATGTGAGTGAAGCATTGTGGTGATGGTGGGGGAGGAGTACACAATATGTATCTGAATGAACTTAAGCATGGCAGAAGAATCTCATGAGGGAAACTGGAGCCAGATTAGGAGTTTGAATTTTACTTTGATGGCAAAGGGAATCCAATAACCAAAGAAACTGTTTACCCTCCAGGTGTAAAATGTATCCAGAGAGGGCAGAAATGATGTGTTTGTTCACATGATCTTTAAACCCTTCAGACCGCACATGACTTCATCTCTGAGTACAGCTATAACTCTCTGTCTGCTATAGCTCAGTATCTGCACTTAATGTATTAAACATGAGAAGATACCTGCATAGCTACATCATTCTTTACCTCACGCCCAGTAATCCTTACCTGTCGGCTGAGCCAGCTGCTATCTTGCTTCCATCAGGTGACCAAGAACATCTCAGAAGATTCTATAATGATGAATAAGCAGGAATCCAATGAATATAATAATGTACCAAACCCCTCTTTACTAGACTATAGCATCACTAAGAGACTTTAAATTTCTTGAGTTTTTTTTGGCCGTGCCACACGGCTTGTGGGATCTTAGTTCCCCGACCAGGGATCGAACCTGTGCCCCCTACAGTGGAGGCATGGAGTCCTAACCACTAGACCGCCAGGGAATTCCCCCTCTTAAATAGAGTTTTAATTATTCTCCCCAGAATATAATCAATAATTATCTTATATTCTGTGGCCCAAGACAGCCTAATTTGATATATTTCAAACCATATAAAAACCAACTGTAGAAATTGCTTAATTTACAGTAAATTAAGAGTGGACCTGGCAACAAAATTTTACTCTGCCTACAAATGGAGGCTCCCCTTGCTCCTTTATCTTGATCCTCATTAAATTTTTTGTTTTTATTATAGGAAAATAAAAATAAAACCAATTCTAACAAAAGATAAAATTTGATTTATAAAGTGAAATTGAATTTTAATGGGTTCTCAAAAGAAAAACATTAGTCTATATTAACAAACTACCTGGAGGAAAAGCTGCTTTGAAGAGCTGACCTGGGATTTGAGAGTTTAGAAAAAATTTCTGTCTCTCAGAACTTGGCCTGTGGTGCTTACTGAGGGAAGGGATGTATTCTCAGGGCTCTAATAGCTGGTCACTGGGAGGGTGAGGGAGGCCACCTGGGTAATAGCCATGGGAATCTGAGTCCCATATGGAACACTGACCTAGGAGGGTCAAAGTTCCCAAGGAATTAAAAAGATAGGAGTGTCTTGCTGAAGTCCGAAGTCCTAAATTTGAGGGGGGCCCCATCACTATCTATCTATGTGATTGCCTTCTTGCCTGTGCTTCTATTAGTTTTATTTCTGGCAAGGACAGTTTTGATGGAGAACAGTGTTACTAGAATGCAGCCCCTTCTCAGTAGAGCTATTGTTCCTTATCCTTAGCACCATCTTAAATGTTTCTTTGAATCAAATGGACAGTAAAATTCCTCTGCCATGCAGAACTCACCTTTTCAAAGTTGTGCACATTTCCTTGAAATATCTTCACACACCTTTCTTTGGGAGCAAACGGCCGGACATCCCAGACCCGCACTGCAAATTCAAACAAACGAAGCAAAACAGCTATCAGCCAGGGGCCTCCTGAGAACCCAGCTGAAATCAGTATCATGTCAATGACAGATGCTGTTTCCTGGGTGGAGAAAGACCAACATGGTACACTGCTACCTGACGAGGCTTTTTTATTTTTCTAATGGGAACGAAATGCATCCAAGTTCCATTAACAGGGACTAAGGACACAGAGGAAAACTGAGAAGGTAGGAAGGGAAAATGTCAAACACATTGCTGGGGATCTGCAACAGAAAGTAGTTGGGTGTGATACTGATTTCAACAAAACATTTTGCAAATGATTCCTCTGCCAACCCTAACAGTCACACCTAGCAAAGTTTCAATATGACAATCTAAATACCACTGACTACTGTGACAATCAATCTATAAAAATCAAACTCAGGACTAACCTTTTCTAATTTTGCTCATAGGGGAAACTGACAGTTTAATTATGAACAAGGTCAATATTTATATATATATATAAAACACTATACCAAGAATTAGAAAAAGTGAACTTTGATTCCAATTCTAGCTCTGCTGTATATATGGGGGATATCAGGAAAATAGTGAGGTTCTTTGTGTTTTGGTCGCCTTTATAAAACGAGAATACCACTTGCTTTTTTTTTTTAATAAGAATGTTTTAAGGGTCAAATAAAATGATACATGTGAAAGGGCTCTAAAAGATTGGCAGCAATAAACAATAAACAAAAAATTTTGTTATTTTATTGTATAGCTATAACAAGAAATTCTTCTTATTTTTAATAACCATTTAGGGAATCTCATCTTTCCTTACTATGAACAATGCTAGAATTAGACAATGGCAAATCTATTGAAATAGGACATAAACACCCACAGTAAGCAGTGGCCACAGCCATTGTTAACTAAAGCTAAACCTACAGTGGAATTTGAGTGATGTCATTTTATTTGAGTGTGAAAAAAACAACAATCCTTGAAGTCAAACAGGTATAAAAAGGTGAAGCTATGCATGAAAGTTTGCTATTCAGCTGAGAATACAGTCAGAGGTAAGGATGTTCATTCATTCAACAAGTATTAATTGAGCACCCCTTGAGTGCTAGGCACAGTTTTCATTACAAAATGTCAGTGAAAACATTTTAGTATATCAGGGGGCAGTTCCAAACTCTCCCAATATTAAGCATATAATCCAACAGGTCATCTTTCTTTTTTGCTATAGTAAACTCACCCTCCCATCCAACAATTCAAAAACAAGCAAAGAAAGGACAAGTGTGTGTGTAAATCCAGAATACTGAGGTGTTTTAATGAGGACCTCTTGTCACATCAATGCTTTTGGAGTGGGGAGGGAAGATAGACTGGCAGAAAGAGCACAACTGAGATATCAATAGGTCTATTGATCATCTGAGCTTGGTACTCTTTGAAAATGCTTGAGAACTGCCTTGGATGGATCTCCAGACCCATCTTCCTCAATAAACTAATCACTACGAGTTTTTTGTACTCTGCTTGAATCCACAGCCTTGGATTCATAGCACACCAGAGCTGAAATGGGCCTTAAAAGTAAAGTCCAGGTCTCTTATATTATCAGTATAGAAACTGATGCCCAGAGAGGACAAATGCTATGTGCAAAGTTGCTCAGGGATTAGATGGCAGATCTGGGACTAGAATCCTGGCTTCTTGACCATCTCTTCTAAAGTTTTTTCTTTTTCTTTTTTTTCTTCCTTTTTTTTCTTTTCTTTTTTATGCCCCTGCCTCCTCCCCTCAAAAGTCAATTTTAAAAGGTTACATATTCCAAGGTATTGAAGATATAGTTCCAACAGAAAAACACAAGCTCTGCAACAAGAGTTGTGCTGTCTCAAGATAATCAGGTTTCACAGTTCAGGCAATTCAAAATTAACTCACTATTGCCCCCAAACTGATTAAGAACTGTTCACTGGCAATTTAGAGAATCTAAAGAAGTCATATGGAAACAAAAGCATTTTGTAGGTTTGCATGTACCTCTATCAGTTAGATAATGAAAATGACTCCTGCAAAGTTAAGACAGCCGCACACATAAGGCAGTGGTGGTTGTGACACGCAGAACGAGTCGCTTAGTAATGTTCAGGGTCGGTTTTTTCTTACACTTCTGCTTAAAATATGAGCACCCTCTTGTTCCAAATAATTTTTACTAAAACCTAAAATAAGAATAAACTACATAAGGACTAAAATTCTACTGAGATGACCATGATTTAAACAAAAATCGCTGGAGGTTAATGGGGAAGGCACTAAAGAAAGAACAACTTGGTGCCTGATTCTATTTACCCACTGCCTTTCAGAGCCTATATATACCACCATGTTAACAAGGAACTGATTTCAAACCAGTCTATACAGACCAATTTCTATGTAACACTATTTTTAAAAGTTAAAAAATGGTCAACTTCAACTGCTGAAATTCACAGACATCAGTTCATCAGAAATGCCTAAAGCATCCTCTGAACTCCTCTGACCCTGATCACAACAGAAGTAAAAAAGTAAAAGGTTTCCCCTAGGCCCAGATATCACATGTCCCTTAGGATCTATCTCACCAAGCAGGCAGGGAACAAATTTATTTACTTTCTTCCCTATCCACTGACTAAACATTTTAAAAAATTACTTCCCAACTGGTGTCTTATAATGCAGTGTGCTGGAAATGTAAACACTGGCCTTTCTGTTCAGGCTTTTATACTTTGGGAGCAGCAGGTTCACTCCTGATGTCTTTGACATCATTGGTTCTGCCCATCAAATAGAATTCTTTGTTGGGAACAAGACTGACAAAATGAGCAAGGTGGCTGGACATGGCATACAAAGCTGAAATTGCAGCTATATCCCAGGCATCTTCTTGGTTGAAGACATGCACCTCGAGCTTTTTGAAATGGTCATCTGTTATGTCATCAGCTCGGGAAAATAGCAAGTGCAAATTCCAGCATTGCCTTTTCCCAGGCACGGAGGTCAGACTTTCTCCAGTTCACACAGACCTTGTCAGAGAGCACTGGGTTCTTTGAGAAGACCCTGTACTGGGCACTGTGGACAACCACGCTATAAGAGCACCTGTCGGCCAGGCTGGTTACCACAATGATGAGTTCCTTGTCAGCTTTGCTGAGCTGGCCTGTTTCCTTGTTACATATGGCACTGTAGTAAGCAAAGAAGGCTCTGAATTCCAATGGCCGGTGGGACAACACTTAAATACATTTGGTAAAAATCCTGTCTTCTTTTCTATCTCCTCCATGAGCTCTACAATATCAAAAGGCAGGTCCTCTTTGTAGTGAATGGGGCAACGGCTGATGGGTTTGGACTTCTCTTCCTGCTGAGTCTCATAAAGGTGCAAGTTCAGGGTCACCATAGGCAACTTTTTCCAAAACCTATTTGTCACAGGTGAAGAAGAGACATCTGCCTCACAGCGCCGAGGCGGCAAAGCATCGACATGGCGGCACGTGGCGTGGAGGCCAGGCTGCCTTTCCGCGCACCCAGCCCTTTGGGCCTAAAGTTTTTTCTATTACAACCTGTTTTCCTAATTGTCCTGGTGGACACCTGCAAGCCATCTTGGACTCTTTCCTTGGACCCTCATTTATCCAGCACACATTTCTAGTTCCTAATGCCCACTTTCTTTAGGGTCTACAGTGACTGGGCACTGGGAGAGCTTTCCTTTCCAAAGTTACCTGTATTGTCCATTGCATTGGACAAGAGATAAGAGCCTTCAGAGCTTAAACTCAGGCCAGTCACTGAATCTGCATGGCCTCTCATCGTGTAGGTCAGCTTATTTTGGCGCAGGTCCCAGACCTGCAAAACAAAATAAGGCAGCACTCCCAGAAAATCAAATTGTGAACAGCAAAGAAATAGTTATTAAAGAGTCAACTGCCTGGGAAAATTGGTATCCCTTCTTAATCTGCCTCTGGGCCAAGCATTACTTTACCACAAAATATAGGATTTCTACCAAAGAAGAAAAAACTCTTGCCTTTCTAAAACAGAGTCAAAGTTACTAAGTTTGACTAGAAAAATATGAACTAATGAATGTCAAATATTAAGATAAAGTTTAACAAAAAATAATAGAATTTAAAGAGGTTATTTTCAATTCATAACAAAATATATTAGGAATTAAAAAACGAAGTAGCATTTAAAACACAAACTATGATTCTTAGCAACTAAAAATAAACTATTAGAACGATATAAAAACAAGTAAACAAGTCATTTGAAAAAGGCATTATGATTGCATGTAAAATGTATATAACAAGGTAATATGCAAAAATACAGAGGCTTAAAAATTTTCATTTAACGTCATAACATGTATACAATGGAAAAGCATATTTATTAAAAGAAAAATAAATTGTAGGTTCATTGTTCCCTGAGTAGGAAAGGTACGAGAAACAGTTCAGCTGAAAATAACCTAATGTCAAACAGAAAAAATAAATTGTTCATTAAGTTATGGCTCATAAACATACTGTAACACTATGAGCTCTCATGCTAGCATTCGAAGAGCAGAGTGGAAAGAGTGAGCATTTAGGGTCAGACCCTACCAGTCTCTGCAACTTAAAAGAGTTATGTATCACTGGGCCACTAACCCTCTCTGAGCCTGCTTCTGGTCTATAAGATGCGGACAACATTTACTTCTTATGGCTGTTGTGAGGATTAGAAATAGAATGCCTAGTACACAGCAGGCCCAATAATAATTGGTAGCTATTATTAAGCAACTCCTAAAAATACTCTGAAGATCAAATGTAAAAATGTTTATAAAATAATCTATTATTAAGCAAAGAAGGAAAATACAAAACAGTCTATATTTACATAGACTGAAACTATGTAAAAAATATATTAAAGGCAATAGAAATGGTCTGGAATGTCATATGGAAAAAGAACAGCAATTTTGTTAAGGTCATTGTTATTATATAAAATTTCATCCAAATTTGATTCCGTATTGCCACATAGTTTTTCTAAATGAAACAATTTTCTGCTGTCCCTTTAAGCAAGGCACCTTCCTCATCTAGAAATGAGTTTGATGTTGTATGTCAAAGCAATACATAAGGCAGACAACTCCACTTTCCCCATCAATAATTCATGTGTGGATGTATGTACACACTTCATATACAATCATTTTTGTGTCAGGATGTTTGTTGCCTCAATAATTAGGGAGGCTTGAAGTGGCTGACATTTTTTTGTTCAAGCTATTGTTCCTCCTCTTCAGAGAAGCCATTGTTGAAATCTTCAGCTTTTTAGGAGAGAATGTAATTCATCATCCCTCACAACACTTGGGTGCTCTTTCCAGACTTTCCTCTTTGAGGCCTGCACACGTTGTTTTGCAGAGCCAAAATGTATCTGGGATTTGCCAAAGAAGAGTGAGTAGGGCACTAATTTAAGCAAAATATTTTGCAGATGTCCTAATCAGGTGTTCAGTGAATGTTTGGGCATCTGACTCGTGCAGGCGCTGTTGGAGATAAAAGAGATGTTGTCCCTGTTCTCAAGGAGCTAAAAAAGTGATGAGAGGCCTGGACAAGGGGCAATAGCCAAGACAGCAGAGGGATTAACGTTCCCGTGGTACATGAATGGGAGTGAGAAAGGGAAGGTTTCACAGAGAATAAAGCACTTGAGCAGGATATGGAAAAAGAAGGAGATTTTTGTTTGTTTATCTGTTTGCCGCACCACGCAGCTTGTGGGATCTTAGTTCCCTAATCAGGGTTGGAACCTGGGCGCCTGGCAGTGAGAGTGCAGAGTCCTAACCACTGGACCGCCAGGGAATTCCCAAGAAGTTGTTGGTTTTTTTGTTTTTTTTTTTAAATTTATTTATTTTATTTATTTATTTTTGGCTGCGTTGGGTCCTTGTTGTTGTGCACGGGCTTGCTCTAGATGCGGTGAGCAGGGGCCACTCTTCGTTGTGGTGCGCGGGCTTCTCATTGCGGTGGCTTCTCTTGCTGCGGAGCATGGGCGCTAGAGCGCAGGCTCAGTAGTTGTGGTGCACAGGCTTAGGTGCTCCGCGGCATGTGGGATCTTCCTGGACCAGGGCTTGAACCCGTGTCCCCTGCATTGGCAGGCGTATTCCTCAACCACTGCACCACCAGGGAAGCCCATAAGAGGTATTTTTTATTTAGACCAAATAGAAGGGTATTCCCAGGCAAAGATAATGCATGAAAGCAGAGAGGCATGAAAAAATTACTGGGTTGTAGGGAACTGGGCAAAGAGAGGCAGCAGACAATGCTTGAGTGATTGGCAGGCAAAGGGCAGCTCATGAAAGGTTTTGAATGACTGGCTTGGACTTGATCTCCCTCACTGGGGAGCCACAGAAGGGTTCAGAGTAGTGGAATGAGTTGGCCAGATTCCAGAAAGATCCTTCTGGCCCAGATAATCGGAAAGGATGAGAGCAGAGGTCGGAAAATCAATGAGGATCTGTTCTATCTCTTTACCTACTACATTAAAAAGAATCATCAACTAAACTCCCATTCTGACTAGAGCTCAGGATTACAAGCAATGCCAAAGAATTGCCAATCAGATCTTCAAGTCATTAAGAAGAAGCACATTTTCTTCTTTTATTCATTTCCCACTGACTCCACAATCCTATGCCCGGGAAGAAAATCCCAAGAGGCTGGCAGGAACAGTATATTTGCTCACAAACATATAGAGAATTTGCTCACTCCAGATTTTAAAAGGGGCTTCCATTCCCTGTTTGCTCCCTCCTTTCTCAGAATAGGCAGTGCTATCTGAGAGACAGAAGCAAACAGAAACCAGGCTCTTCAGGAGTACTTCCTAATGTAGTAAGGCAGTGTAGGCATTTGTCAAGCAAATGCTCAAGGCTGGTAAGCCCCTGACTGCTTAAAGGGTACTTGTTAATTGACTAAAGGCAATTTGATAGAGGCAATTTGCAGGGGACACGGGTTCAAGCCCGGGCCACAACTACTGAAGCCCGCACTCCGCAATGAGAAGCCTGCGCACCACAACAAAGAGTAGCCTCTGCTTGCCACAACTAGAGAAAGCCCGCATGGAGCAGCGAAGAAAGAAAGAGAAAGAAAGAAAGAAAAGAAAGGAAAGAAAGGAAAGAAAGGAAAGAAAGGAAAGAAAGAAAGAAAGAAAGAAAGAAAGAAAGAAAGAAAGAAAGAAAGAAAGAAAGAAGAAAGAAAGAAAGAAAGAAAGAAAGAAAGAAAGAAAGAAAGAAAGAAAGAAAGAGAAAGGAAGGAAGGAAGGAAGGAAGGAAGGAAGAAAGAAAGGAAGAAAAAGAAAGAATTTTTTAAAAAAGAGTCTTTCTGGGTCCAAGGGCAGTTACTCACTCCTAAGCATGTCAGAACAGGGTGTTGTTAAATAGGGAGAAGATTGAAATTCTATGGTCTCACATCTCTCAAGCACACCCCTTAGTTATACAAGAGCAAAATGAAGTCAAATAGCTATAGCAACCTGATTTCAAATTATTAACTGCTGTCGCCAAAAAACAATCTGGCAACCTGTATCCAAAATGTGAAACATCCTTATATTTGTTAACACATTAATTTTCATCTAGAAATCTATTCTGAGGAAGTAAATAAATATGGAAAAAGTTTCACACACAAATATGTTGGATACAGCAGCATAATTTGTGATAGTGATATATATGAAACAGACTGTTCAGTATATTGATTGCTGCTTACTAAATTATGGAATATTCTAATAATAAAATATCTAGAATATTCTAATATTCTAGATGATGGCAGCTGACACGTGCTGAACACTTACTATGTAACTGCCATGTTGCTAAGAATATTATATTTTTTTTACCTCATTTAATCCATGTAACAACTGTATGAGGTAGGCTGATTATTCCCATTTAGAGATAAGAAATGGAAACTCAGAGAGGTTAAATAACTTTCTTAAGATCACATAGCTAGGAATTAAGTGGCAGAATCAGAAAAATGATCCTAAGTTCTGGGGATGTTATGTACATCATGGTGACTAAAGTTAACAATACTGTATTGTATATTTGAAAGTTGCTAAGAAAATAGATCTTAAAAGTTCTTATCACAAGAAAAAATATTCTAACAATGTGAAGTGATGAATGTTAACTAGACTTCTAAAGTCAACCATTTTGTGTTATATACATGTATCAAGTCATTATGCTGTATACTGAAAACTAATACAATGTTATATGTCAATTATATCTCAATAAAACTAGAGAAAAAAAGAAACAGAAAAATGATCCAAACTACAACGCTAAGAAGAAAATAAGATAAGAGTGATGTGACGGAGAGCAACTAGAAGGAGGGCCTAGTTTCATCTAAGAAATCCTCTCTACAGATATGTCTGAGCTGACACTTGAAGACAAGACTAAGTCAGCCATGGCAATATCTAGTGTCGGGGGTTCCAGACAAAGTAGTAGCTATATGTTACTAAGTGAAAAGAGCATCATATAAAATCTTATCTGAACATTAAGACATTTACATACAAAACACTATGGCACAGAAACAGACTGAGAGGAAATAAACTGAAATATCACAAGTGACTAAATTTGAATGATGAGACTATGAGTGACTTTTTTTTCTATTTTCACTTTTTCTAAACTTTCTTCAGTGAACAAATGATCATTTTTACTACTAAAAACATTTAAATTGTAATAAATAATTTTATCTCAATTTTTAATAATTTTATTCCCAATAAAGTTGATTTATTAACTATACATTTAAACGCAATTTTTACATCTCTGCAAAACTTTTAAGGTAAGTAAGTAGGCAAATCAGGAAAGCCTACCCTGATTTTTAGTTTGGAAAATAAGATATACTGTAAACAGCGCACAAACACGGAGTTCCCAGTGCTGACAAGAGAACGTAATGATCCAGAACAGGTACATGATAAGAATGCCCAAGTTTTTAGAATACTGTGTGCATTTCTAATAAAAAAAAGTCCCTGAAAATGAGCACTGGCAGAAAAACTTGAATGTCTGTGGAAAGAATAATGACTTTTTAGTTTAGAAAGATAAAGACTACAAGGCTATGATATGATCCAACAACCCCACTCCTGGGCATATATCACGAGAAAACTCTAATTTGAAAAGATACATGCACCCCAATGTTCACAGCAGCACCATTTACAATAGCCAAGACGTGGAAGCAACCTAAATGTCCATCAACAGATGAATGGATAAAGAAAATGTGGTATATTATATAATGGAATATAACTCAGCCATAAAAAGAATGAAATAATGCCATTTGCAGTAACATGGATGGACCTAGATATTATCCTACTAAGTGAAGTAAGTCAGAAAGGGAAAGACAAACACCATATGATATATCACTTATGTGTGGAATCTAAAATATGACACAAATGACCTTATTTACAAAACAGACTCACAGACATAGAAAACAAATTTATGGTTACCAAAGGGGAAAGGGAGTCGGGGAGGGATAAATTAGGAGTTTGGGATTAGCAGACATAAACTACTATATGTAAAATAAACAACAAAGGTCCTACTGTATAGCACAGGGAACTATATTCCATACCCTATAATAAACCATAATGTAAAAGAATATGAGAAAGAATATATATGTATAACTGAATCACTTTGCTGTACACCAGAAACTAGCACAACACTGTAAATCAACTATATTTCAATTAAAAAAAAAAAGGTACAAGGCTATGATGTAGAGTTATTAATTGCCATACTCATGGGACTATATTTATATATTACTCATATTTGAGATAAATTTGGATTTCAGAACAAAATTGGTATATATCAACAGACAAAGACTGAGATTAGCTATCTGAAAAAAAGCTGATCCTAAGAGAAGGTATAACATATAACGTGTGTCTGAGAAGACATGGAAAACCTTCAAAACCTAAAAAGAGACTCAGTCCCTTCAGGACTATAGTACAACTGAATATATTTGTTTATAAAACGCCCTGGAACAGTCTACACAAAGAGCCCGGAATAAGCCACACTACTTGTGGTAAGAAGACATTACTGGCACAAGAGTATTAGGCTAGTCTGTCCCCACAGTACACAGGAAAAGATCAAATTCTCATAGTTTAAATTTAAAAAGCCAGTCTCAGAAGGTTACATATTGTATGATTCCATTAATATGAAATTCTAGAATAGGAACTATAGGACAAGGAACATTATCTATGGTTGGTAGGGGTTAGGGATGGGCAGAGGGTTTGACACAGAGGAGCATTATGAAGATTTTTGGAGTGATGGAAATTGTTCTGTACTGTTTGTGGTAGTTACATGAATCTGCACAAGCATTAAAATTCATAGAACTGTACACTAAAAAAAGGTTAATTTCAAAGTATGTAAATTTAATAATAACTTAAAAGTATGAAAATTATCATAGCTAGATGACACTAATCCACTTTTATGTGTATTAGAGCCCTCTAGTCATTCTAATGATAGTGGGCCCCCAAACTTCACTCAGGGAAATAATGCATTAGCTACTAAGATGATCTAATTAAGCCCCCACGTTCTGACTGTACATTCTCCAAATAGTTATAGGGTAGAAAAGGGATGTGAAGTTGAATTTTGGAAACGGTGAATTTTGAAGTACTTATGAGACTTCCACGTGGGGGATGCTGAGTAGCTGGTTGTACACATGGGCCTGGAGCTGAAGATCTGGGTTGAGAACAGACTCATCTGAACAGAAATGACAATTAAAGTCACAGAATTAGATGAGACTTGTCCAGGGAAAGGTATATATAAGAAGAGCACCTAGGAAAGAACCTGGGGGAATAACGACATTTAAAGAATGCATAGAGAGAATAGCTTGTAGAGGTATCTGAGGAAGGATATGCCTGATGGAAGGGGTAGGAAAGCATATTATTAGAGCCAGTTTAAAAAAAACAAACAAAAAAAAGACTAAAAGGATCTACTGGGTTTAGTAACAGAGAGATCTCTGGTGACCTTGAAGAGAACAGTGTCAATAAAGCAGTGGAGGCAGAAGCCAGACTGCTGAGGAGTGGTCAGGAGATACGGAACTGAGGAATGAAACGGAGATAAGGCATTAAAGACAGTGAGTGTAGGAAATCTTCAGGGGATTTCTCACAGGTATTAAATAAGAGCAGGACTCTGGAACCAAACTGCATTTTGAACTGAGGTTTCATCGCTTATTAGCTGTACAGCCTTGGGTTAAGATGTTGTGCCTCTCTTAGCTCAGTTTCTTCGCTGGTAAAACGGCATTAATAGTACTTATTTCATAGGATTGTTGTGAGGCTTAAATGAATCAATAATGTAAAGCTCCGAGAACAATGTCCGACACAGTTAAGTATTAGAGGATAATGGTAACACTATTATTATCATAACCACTATCACCATCTTTCAAGAAGTTTGGCTGTAAAGGGGATGATTGACAGGGCAATAACAAGACAATGTGTAATTGAAGGAAGACTCCTTACCCCACCAAGAGAAGACCTGAGCATAATGAAATGCTAATGAGAAGCAATACAGTTGTTTAAAAATATAGGATCTGGGGGACTTCCCTGGTGGTCCAGTGGCTAAGACTCTGCGCTCCCAATGCAGGGGGCTCGGGTTTGATCCCTGGTCAGGGAACTAGATCACACATGCCGCAACTAAGAGTCTGCGTGCCGCAACTAAAGATCCCGAGTGCTGCAACTAAGACCTGGCACAGCCAAATAAATAAATAAATACTAAAAAAAAAAAAAAAATATATATATATATATATATATATATATATAGAGAGAGAGAGAGAGAGAGAGAGAGAGAGAATCTGGGAAAATTGATGGCATGAGGTCCCAGAGACAGGAAAAAAAGGTTGAAATCCTTCCATTTAAGGGACTACCTTTAGACAAAAGGACATTTCATCCATAGTAACAGCAAAGGAGGCAAGAAGAGATGGGAATACAGTACAACTTCTAGGTAGAGACAACATAAGTTGAGTATTTACCCAACAGTTACTACTCTCATGACAAAGCAGAAGGTAAGTCAAAGTCTTTGAAATACCTAAGGAAGCCAATAAGTAAAAGCAGACACAAACTGAGTGGCCTCCCCCCGCCCCCACACAGTTCATATTTACTGGCACTTGCTATGTCCAAAAACTCTGCGAGGTGCTCTAATGAATTTGGCTCATTTAATCCCCATGACAACCCTATGAGATAGATATTATTATTACCCCTGGTGCACACATGATAAAACAGAGGCTGAAAGAAGTGAAAGAACTAGTGTGAAGTCACAAAAAACTAGAAAATAGTGGAACCGAGAACAGACCCCAAGTCAATTACTTGAAAGCCTGAGCTACACGGTACTGCCTCTAAACACTGTAGTCTATTGCTTCTTTCTCCAACATCATTACCATCTCACATTCTTAGCTATGGACCCCCCAAAACTTCCTTTCCATAGTCTCAAAAAGAAAGACACACTGAGAGATTAGGGTACAGAATCACAAATTGATTTACTGCTATCTCATGAGGCCAATGCAGGTTTAAAAAAAAAAAGTTTCAAATGTCTCTAGGCAGGGAATGCACTCTTCATTTTTCAGAGTTCCCACACAGGGACTTCCCACTTCACATTAACTGCCTACTCCCTAATGGCATTTATATAATGCAACCCTGACTCAGGAAGTCAATGAAGATAGGACAGAAAGAAAACAAGTTCTAATTTATCTTCCATTTAGTTGGCATAAAGTGCAAAGCTAAGAAGTTTGGAAAGATTTACCTCTGTGAGTGGAGATAGGTGAAAGGTAAATATAAGATAAACATCTAACATACCTTGATATCGTTGTCTATTCCACCAGAAATAATCTGATCACTTGTGTCATTGAAGGTCACAGCTAACACTTGGTAGGTGTTCTGAAATGTCTGGATCGCTGCTTTCTTACGGATGTCCCAAAGCTGAAAAAGAGGACAAGAGAGCCTATAGTAACAACAATTGCACAGTACACCCCTAAATCCAAGGACTGTGGAGATGAAAACATCTGTAATGGGGACCCTGTTCAGAAACTTGTCTGAATATCCCATTAATATGGTGAGAAGTGACTATAATTTTGCCAACATATCTGAAGGTTGGTGGAACAAATCACTTTGGTTATATTTTCAGTCTCCTTTGTTAAAGTTTGAATAAACAGAGTTAATTATCATGCCCTCAGAATGGAAATCTTCACCTTGCTTATTAGTTCATATGTTCTTAGACACCAAGGATATTAGACCAGTGTTTTCAAACTGTAGATCTTAATTCATTAGTGGGCTACAACTTACGTTTAAAAAATATATATGGGGAGGAGGTTACATCAGTGAAAATGGCAGAGTAGGAAATGCTCAAAGATTATCCCTCTACAAAAGCAGAGAAATACCCAGCAAAAAAACTGTGGGAACCAACTTTTTCAGAACTCTAGAAACTAAAGTTTATAGCAACTAGGTGAATACTTATTGAAGATAAAAACTACCTGGGTCCTAGTAAGAGAGTTTTGCAGCATTTTAACTTATCCTGGCTCCATCCCTACTCAGCAATAGTTTTGAAGACAACAGCCTACATTCCTAGCATAGGTTCCTAAGTACCCACGGAAGAATGGACCTTATTTCTTATTTTCAAAGAATTGTAGGTTTAAATATTAAAAAAAAAAAAAAAAATTTTTTTTTTTTTTGGACCTGTTTGGTGGCTCCCTGATGGCTGAGCTCAAAGGGTTTGACTTTATTTTGCCTAACTTGGAACTCTCCCAGGGCAGAGCCAATTGTCCAAAACATTTAAAGATAAATGCATGAGCCTCTGCTGGATAGGGCAAGGGATAACAGCAAATAGGAAAGGCTGGGGAATGACACAGTTTGGAGAATAAGCTTTGAAAAGCTCTGACATATTTCTGGGACTCTAGAAGGCCACTTGCATGCCCATGGCTGGGCACATGCTTAGGAAAGACCTGAGAAGGCCCTAAGCTCTCACCTCTTGCTGACCACAAGCAGGAAGTGAAGGCTAATACAGAGTTGCAAACTGCCTGGCTGAGAGGTGATACAGGCCCCAACACACCCACAGAGCCAATCTACAAAGACTGGAAGAGTTCTCCCTGCTCCCCCAGGTGTTCAGGGAAATCTCTGCTGAATCGTCAGTGAACCACTAAGCTGATGAAACAGAGATTTCAGTGTCTACAAATGACAAAGAATAGTCTATAAAATTAGTTCAGAAAATTCACTAAATAAACAGCTTCAAAAAGGAGCAACAACAGGGACTTCCCTGGTGGTACAGTGGTTAAGAATCCACCTGCCAATGCAGGGAAATGGGTTCAATCCCTGCCTGGGAAGATCTCACATGCTGCGGAGCAACTAAGCCCGTGCGCCACAACTACTGAGCCCTCGCACCACAACTACTGAAGCCCACGTGCCTAGAGCCTGTGCTCCGCAACAACAGAAGTCACCGCAACGAGAAGCCCGCGCACCGCAACGAAGACCCAATGCAGCCAAAAATAAAAAAATAAATTTATTTTTTAAAAAAAGGAGCAACAACAAACTCTGGAGAGAATCTAATTTCCAGAGTTGCCACACTATAATATTCAAATGTTCAGTTTTCAACAAAAAATTATGAGGCATGAAAGGAAGCAAAAAAGTATGGCCCATACAGAAGAAAAAAAATAGTCTTTCAACAAGTGGTGCTGGGACAAGTGGATAACTACACGCAAAAGAATGAAGCTAGACCCTTACCCCACACATGCAAAAATTAACTTGACATGGATCAAAGACCTAAATGTAAAAGCTAAAATCATAAAATTCTTAGAGGGAAACATAGGGGTAAATCTTCATGACCCTGAATTTGGCAATGAGTTATTAGATATGACACCAAAAGCACAAGTGACAAAAGAAAACAGATAAATTGGACTTCATAAAAATTAAAGACTTTTGTACATTAAAGGATATTTATCAAGAAAATGAGAAGACAACCAACAGTGGGAGAAAATATTTGCAAAACATATATCTGATAAAGGTCTAGTATCCAGAATAAATAAATCTTATAATTTATAAGATTTATAAATAAATATAAATAATCTTATAATTTAGCATCAAAACCACAAAGAGCCCAATTAATAAATGGGCAAAAGGACCTGAGTAAACATTTCTCTTTAGAAGATATAAGCACATAGAAAGATGCTCAATATCACAAATTATTTGGGAAATGCAAGTCAAAACAATAATTAGGTATCACTTCACACTCACTAGGATGGTTATAATTAAAACACATACACAGAAAATAACAAGTATTGGTGAGGATGTGGAGAAATTAGAACCCTTACACATTGCTGTTGGGAATGTAAAATGACATGGCTGCTATGGAAAAGTCTGGACGTTCCTTATTAAACAAAGAGTTACCATATGACTCAGCAGTCCCACTCCTAGATATATACCCAAGAGAAATGAAAACAGGTGTTCAAACAAAAACCTGTACATGAATGTTGTAGCAGCATTGTTGATGATAGGTAAAAAAGTAGAAACAACTCAATATCCATCAACCGAGGAATGGGTAAGCAAAAGATGGTATAGCTATACAGTGGAATATTATTTAGCCATAAAAAGGAATGAAGTACTGATAATGATACAACATGGATGAACCCTGAAACCATACGCTGAGTGAAAGAAACCAGACACAAAAGGCCACATACTGTATGATTCTATTTATATGAAATGTCCAGAATAGGCAAATCCATAGAGACAGAAATAGATTAGTAGTTGCCAGGAGCTGGAAGGCAGAGGAAAAGTAGTGACTTGTTTAATGGGTATGGGGATTCTTTTGGGGGATGATGGAAATGTTCTGGTATGGGATTGTGGTGATGGTCACACAACACTGTGAATGTACTAAAAGCCACTGAATTGTACACTTTTTAAAAAGGTTAAAACAGTGGATTTCATGTGAATTTTACCTCAATTAAAAAAATTATGGGAGAGATCAGAGAATGTCACATATAGAATGGGTTGGTTCATTCACATATAAGACATACTGAAGGGAATATATATACTAGATCATAGTATAAAATGTATTCCTTAATGTGGGTTGTGATAAAAATATTTAAAAGTTACTGTGCATAAACTATCTAGATGAAGAAACTAAAGCTCAAAGAAGGAAATGACTTGATGAAGAATATCTAGGAAGTCAACAGCAAAATGAGGACTAGATTTTAGTACTGTTAGATTCTATTACGTTAACATTGCATTAATTTAAAAGTACCAAACATGTGCTCATTCCTTATAATAACTAAAGTAATATATGCTTGTTTAAAAAAATTAACATTTTTTTTTTTAGTTCTGTTTTTTTTTGGCCATCCCTCGCAGCTTGTGGGATCTTAGTTCCCTGACCAGGGATTGCACCCGCGCCCTCGGCAGTGAGAGCGTGGAGTCCCAACCACTGGACCACCAGGAAATTCCCAACACTTACTTTTAATGGCGGCTTGATTCATTAATAATAGAAGAGGAAAAAAGATGAAGATTAGGTATAACAACTCTACATCCTCATATTCCAACTAACCAATTTGTTTCTATTTTTTTTTAAATAATAAACTTACAATACAACATGGGTCTACATTTTTAAAGCATGGATAGTTGGTCCTAAAGATGGTTCAGTAAATGACTGACGGACTTGAGAAGAACCATGAGGAAATGTCTTAAAAGTATGGGTCATTTCATTCAGAAGAGAAAGGCCTTGGGGTGACTACGTTCTAGGTTTTAAAGGGTTGTCATAAAAGAAAGAAATCAGCCATGGAATCATAGTAAAGGCCAGGGGTTTAAATTCAATCCTGTGGTAAACAAGTAGAATATGAGTTGTCTCTGTGCCAAGACACCTTTTCTTTCCAATTCTCATGGTTTAGGATGAAAAGTAGTTTCTACTTCATTGATGGAAACATGAACTAAAAAGGCTTAGTGCTACTCAGATCAATGGTCCAAAAAGAGTGCTTCACTCCTCTTCTAGAGACCCAACAGCCAACCCCTGCCCATCAAACTCTCTGGCTATAGAATGAAGTCCAAACCTCTTAGCTTGGAATTCAAGGTCTTGATAATCTAGCTCCCACATCTTACCAGACTTACTACAATCTTTGTCTTAACAAATATTCCATACTCAGGTCAAATCAATCTTTGTCTTTATCGTAAAAGCTATGGTAGCCACTTAAAGCTTGATTCAAATATTGCAGAATTTTAGTTCCAGACAACCAAAATTTTTAAAAGATTATTTTATTCTGAAATATCCACACTTACCAAAAAAACTGTAAACGAGAACATTTTTTTGCCTAAATCATTTGAGTTGCTGACCTAATGCCGACACTCCTAAATACTTTAGTATATTTAGTGCGCTTGTCCCGCAAGATGTTCTCCTACGTAATCTCAACACAACCATCAGAATCAAGAAACTAACACCCATACATTACTACCATCCTCAGATCTCATTCAAGTTTCACCACTTGTCCCAATAGGGTCTTTTATTGCAAAAGGATTCAGTTCAGAATCATATGTTGAATTTATTTATTTATTTATTTGTAAATACTTATGTATTTATTTGGCTGCGCCGGGTCTTAGTTGCGGCATGCGGGATCTTTAGTTGCAGCATGCGAACTCTTAGTTGCAGAATGTGGGATCTAGTTCCCTGACCAGGGATCGAACCCGGGCCCCCTGCATTGGGAGCGCACAGTCTTAGCCACTGGACCACCAGGGAAGTCCCCATATGTTAAATTTAGCTGTCATGTTTCTTTAGTCTCCTTCAGCCTGGAAGAGTTTCTTAGTCTTTCCTGGAGTTTCATAACCTTGACACTTCGCAAAATTACAGGACAGTAATGTTCCTCAATTTGTGTTTGTCTGATGTTTTCTCATGATTAGATTAACGCTATTTGGCAGGACTATACTGAAGTGATGTTGCATTTTCATTGTATCCTATCGAGTGGCTCACAATTTTCATTTGTCCCATTACTAAAAACATTCAAAAAATTTTTTTCTTTTAAATTTTGGCTGCACCACATGGCTTGCAGTATTTCAGTTCCCCGACCAGGGACTGAACCCAGGCCATGGCAGTGAAAGTGCTGAATCCTAACCACTAGACTACCAGGGAACTCCCATAACATTCAATTTGATCATTTAAGAGATTCCTCTGGCAAGCTTTTTTGCATAAGACGTTCTAGGCCCACCTTGTACTTTCCCTGCCCAGACCTGAAATAAGGAGCCCTTTTAGCGGAAAATGGTATTTAAAGGCCAAGACCTATACAGTAGACGTGCTCACTGGTTTTGATGTGTTGTTGTTCCTAAACCCTCTAAGTGGACAGTTAAGCAATATACGCATACACAGGTGCACACACATGTATCTACAAACACACATTTACATCTAATTTTTTTTCCTACACTTATCTGTTTATATATTGAATGTCATGAGCTCACACTGATACTCTGAATTCGATACTGACAACACAAGATGCATTTTAGTTTTCTCTTTCTCAGTGTGATTTCTCAGATGTACTCCTTTGAAATCCCTCCCTGTTTAATCATAAAAAAAAAATCCAGAGTCAAAAACTAGTGCCAAAGAAAGAATAAAATGGTACTACAAAGCCGTGTGTCCTGTGTGCCCCTGAAATAAGTTACTATTTCTAGGCCTCATTTTCCTCATTTGTAAAGTGAGGATGCTGGAGGAGATCAGTGGCTCCCAAAATGTCGTACCTGCTACATCAAACCACTTGAGGAACACATTTAACATTCTGATTCTTAAAAACACAATACCATTGACATTAGCATCCAAAAAGAGAAATACTTAGGTGTAACTGTAACAAAATCTGTACACCATCTCTATATGGAAAACTTAAAAACTCTAATGAATGAAATCAAAGTAGAACAAAATAAATGGAGAGATATTCCATGTTCATGGGTAGGAAGACCCAGCATTGTCAAGACGTCAGCTCTTCCCAATTTGATCTACAGATCAATCATACTGATCAATGCAATGTCAACCAAAATTTCAGCAAGTTACTTCATGGAAGTCAACAAATTGGAGTTTATCTGGAAAGGCAAAAGACCCTAACTTGCCAATACAATATTGTACAACAAAGTTGGAGGACTGACACTACCCAACTTCAGGATTTACTATAAAGCTAGTAATCAAGACAGTGTGATATTGGCAAAAGAACTGACAAATAGATCAATGGAAGAGAATAAAAAGCCTAGAAATAGACCCCCATAAATACAGTCAATTGATCTTTGACAAAGGAGCAAAGGCAATACAATGGAGCAAAGACAGTTTCTTCAACAAATGGTGCTGGAACAACTGTATGTCCACATGTTAAAAAAAAAATGAATATTTTTTTGCACCTTTCACAAAAATTAACTCAAAATGGATCACAAACCTAAATGTAAAATATTAAACTCCTAGAAAGTAACACAGAAGAAAACTTAGGTGACCTAGGGTATGGTGATGACTTTTAGATATAACACCAAAGGCACAATCCATGAAAGAAATCATTGATAAGCGGAACTTCATTAACATTAAAAACTTCTCTGTGAAAGAAAATGTCAAGAAAATTAGAGGACAAGCTACAGACTGTTGAGAAAATACTTGCAAGACACACACCTGTTAAAGGACTATTATCCAAAACACAGTACAAAGAACTCTTAAATTCAACAATAACAAACACAGACTTCCCTGGTGGTGCAGTGGTTAAGAATCCGCCTTCCAACGCAGGGGACACAGGTCCGAGCCCTGGTCTGGGAAGATCCCACATGCCGTGAAGCAACTAAGCCCGTGCGCCACAACTACTGAGCCTGCGCTCTAGAGCCCATGAGCCACAACTACTGAGCCTGCATACCACAACTACTGAAGCCCGCATGCCTAGAGCCTGTGCTCTACAACAAGAGAAGCCACTGCAATGAGAAGCCCGCGCACCGCAACGAAGAGTAGCCCCCGCTCGCCGTAACTAGAGAAGGCCCGCACACAGCAATGAAGACCCAATGCAGCCAAAAATAAATAAATAAATAAGTAAATTTATTTAAAAAACAAAACAATAACAAACAACCAGATCAAAAATTGAGCTAAAGAACTTAACAGATACCTCACCAAAGTACACAGATGGCAAATAAGCATATGCAAAGATGCTCAACATTGTGTTACCAGAGGAGGAGGATAGAGGAAGTGGGAATTGGAGGAAGGTGGTCAAAAAGTACAAACTTGGGACTTCCTTGGTGGTGCAGTGGTTAAGAATCTGCCTGCCAATGCAGGGGACACAGGTTTGAACCCTGGTCTGGGAAGATCCCACATGCCGCGGAGCAACTAAGCCCGTGTGCCACAACTACTGAGCCTGAGCTCTAGAGCCCTCGAGCCACAACTACTGAGCCTGAGTGCCACAACTACTGAGCCCGTGTGCAACAACTACTGAAGCCTGAGCGCCTAGAGCCCGTGCTCCGCAGCAAGAGAAGCCACCACAATGAGAAGCCGCACACTGCAACGAAGAGTAGCCCCCGCTCGCCACAACTACAGAAAGCCGGCGTGCAGCAACGAAGACCTTACACAGCCAAAAATAAATAATAAATAAATAAATTAGAAAAAAGAAGTATAAACTTCTAGTTATAAGATAAATAAGTACTAGGGATGTAATGTACAATATGATGACCATAGCTAACACTGCTATATGATATACAGAAAAGTTGTTAAAGACAGTATATCTTAAGAGTTCTCATTACAAGAAAAAAATTTTTCCTTTTTTTCCTTTTTGTTGTATCTACATGAGAAGATGGATGTTGGTCAAACCTACTGTGGTAATCATTTCACAATATATATAAATCGAACCATCTTGCTGCATGCCTTAAATTTGTAGTGATGTATGTCAATTATTCTCAATAAAACTGGAAAAAAGAAGATGTTCTACATCATATATCATTGGGAAAATGCAAAGTAAAATAAACGTAAGATACTACCACACACCTATTAGAAAGGCCAAAATCTGAAACACTGACAACACCAAATGCCGACAAGGATGGGGAACAAAGGAACGCTCATTCATTGCTGGTAGGAAGACAAAATGGTGCAGCCACCTTGGAAGACAGTTTGGCAGTTTCTTACAAAACCTCTACTGCACAATCCAGAAATTGTGCTCCTCAGTATTTACCCAAAGAGTTAAAAACTTAGGTCCACACAAAAACCTACACACAGATGTTTAGAGCAGCTTTATTCATAATTGCCAAAACTTGGAAGCAACCAAGATGTGCTTCAGTAGGTGAATGGATTAATAAACTGTGGTACATCCAACAATGGAATATTATTCAGCACTGAAAAGAAATGAACTATTAAGCCATGAAAAAACATGGAGGAATCTTAAATGCATATTACTAGGTGAAAGAAGCCAATCTGAAAAGGTTATACACTTTATGATTCTACCTATATGACATTCTGGAAAAGGCAAAACTAAGGAGACAGCAAAAAGATCAGTGGTTCCCTGGGGTTGAGAGGAATGAATAGGTGGAACATAAAGGATTTTTAGGGCAGTTGAAATACTCTGTATGATACCATAGTGCCAGGTACATGTCATTACACATCTGTCCAAACCCACAGAATGTACACCACTAAAAGTGAACCCTAATGTAAACTATGGACTTTGGGTGATAATGACATGTCAATGTAGGTTCATCAGTTGTAACAAAAGTACCACTCTGGTGGGGGAAGCTATCCATGGTGGGGGCGGTGGTTATACGGGAAATCTCTGTACTTTCCCTCAATTTTGCAGTGAACCTAAAACTGCTCTAAAAAAATAAAGTCTTGGGACTTCCCTGGTGGCGCAGTGGTTAAGAATCTGCCTGCCAATGCAGGGGACACGGGTTCGAGCCCTGGTCCAGGAGGATCCCACATGCCGCGGAGCAACTAAGCCCATGCGCCACAACTACTGAGGCTGAGCTCTAGAGCCCGTGAACCACAACTACTGAAGCCCACACACCTAGAACCCGTGCTCCGCAACAAGAGAAGCCACCGCAATGAGAAGCCCGCGCACTGCAATGAAGAGTAGCCCCTGCTACCTGCAACTAGAGAAAGCCCACCCACAGCAACAAATACCCAATAATAATAATAAAAAAAAAAATCCCCTTCCAGACCTACTAAACCAGAATCTGGGTATTTTTAGCAGGTTCTTCATGTAATTCTGATATGCATACAGGTCGGAAATCATTGGACTAAATGACTTTTAATACCCCATCTTGTTACTAAAACCACATACTGTATAGTCAGTATATAAAACCTTTTTATTATACTGACTATAATTACAGAACAGTCTTCTAAGACGTGTATATTATTGTCAGTGTTCTAAAAATTGATAAGCTGAGGATCAGAAAAGTGAACTGCCTATGGTCACACAATTAAATAAACAGCTAGGTCAAGAATCCAATTATTCTTGGATGGTGGTCCATTTTATTCCAAGTCACAATGGTTCAACACGGCTGTAATATTATTCTGTAGGATACCTAAAAAAAAAAAACAACCCTCAACTGCTTATTATTTTAAACGTATTTTAAATAATGTCTGTTTTGGGAAATGTCTGATGAAACAAAGTTGTGGAGAGGAGGGTAAAGCACAGGTGGGAAGACAAGTTAAGGTTCACATTATGTCACCTCAGAAACCCTCAACACACAGACAGACAGACAACACCCACCTTAACTGTACCATCGTCACTGCCAGTGCAGACAAGCTGGGGACCCCTCCTGGCCGGATAACAGGAATTCACAAAGGAAGTGTGCCCCTTCAGTCTTTTAACCCTCTCGCCTGTTTCACTATCCCACACCGCCACAGTTTTATCTGTGGATGCTGAGAAGAGCATACTAGAAGGTAAGAGAGGAAGAACAAAAAAATAAGTGAAGACAAGGAATAGCAATCTATCTTCCCCACTTGCCAAAACGTGCCAAAGTCTTCAAGATCACTAACATGTTGTGCTCTGACAACTTGGCACCTGATGCTGGAATGCCTCACCTTCCATAACAAAATCCTAATCATGCTCTAGACCCAGTTATAAGGTCTACCCTACGAAATGTAAAAAAAAATTTCCCTCTGTCAGTCCCCACATTATACATCTAATACAGCAGTCTTCTCAATCTTTCCCTCCTTTTTGATATACAACACTTTACACATCCTTCCACTTGGAAATGTTTAATCACTCCTTGCTGCAGAGGTGAGACAACTGTAGCAATTCCTGACCCAATGGCTTGGTAACTCTCTTTCTCTAAAACTCAAAGCTTTTGTCTCTGAGGATGATTTCCAGGTTATGATTGAATTTATAATGCTTTCTTTACTCAAACAGGAAAAATGTATACAAGGCTATGCACCCAGTTGTTCAGGGAACCCTAAAATTTTTAGAGGTCAGAGCTGTAAAACAATAAATGTTTACTGAAACACCGAATGGGATTAACTTTGTATAACCACATTTTTATATTATCTGCAGTTATTCTAAAGTCATGCAATTGTTAAAATATTTACAATAGTATGTTATAGTAAACAGATATGACAGGTGAATAACGTTAAGGGTAAAAAGCAGCAGACAAGACTGTACAAGTAGTTCTTTTTTTTAAAATTTGGCTGTGCTGCGTGGCTTGTGGGATCTTAGTTTCCCGACCAGGACTGAACCCAGGCCATGGCAGTGAAAGCACTGAGTCCTAACCACTGGACCGCCAGGGAACTCCCACAAGTAGTTCTAATATATACATAAAAACAAACTGTTTTGAATAGGAAAAAGGCTTGAGAAAAACATATAATATTAACAGTGATTATCTTTGGAGTGGTAAAAACGTGGGCTATTTGGTCATTTTCCTGCTTTTTTTGGGAGTTTTCTTGAAATAGATTATTTTATTATTACTTTTATAATAAAAATTGCTAATTTCTATATATATAAATTACATTTTATGTCTTAAAATTTTTTTTTCTGGGATGTTGATATGTTAGATAGAGGTGATGTGTTTACAAATGCATACATGGAACAATAAACACCTTACTTGGGTTACAGCGACAGGATAATAAAGTGGTTGTCCAAAACGCAGTTTCTTGTTTAAACATCTTTATTGGAGTATAATTGCTTTACAATGGTGTGTTAGTTTCTGCTGTATAACAAAGTGAATAAGCTATACATAAACATATATCCCCATATCTCCTCCCTCTTGCCTCTCCCTCCCACCCCTCTAGGCGGACACAAAGCACAGAGCTGATCTCCCTGTGCTATGTGGCTGCTTCCCACTAGCCATCTATTTTACATTTGGTAGCATATATGTGTCCATGCCACTCTCTCACTTCATCCCAGCTTACCCTTCCTCTTCCCCGTGTCTTCAAGTCCATAAAATGAAGTAGTTTTTGACAGCACAGTCTCCTGAGAGAAAACTCAGGGATGAAATGTGAAAGGATGCCAAGAAGAATTACTATAAGAAGCAGCTGTCACCCACTATGCAGAATACTCACCTGCCGTCTGTGTTATAATGCAGTTCCATCACTGCTCCACTGTGTCCCTTCAATGTAGCATAGTTATCGCAGTCACCATAGACATTCCACAACACTGTTAGGGGGACAGGGGTTCTGTGAGCATTACTAGGCAAAAGAAAACTCATTATTGGCCATGGAAAGGGTACTTAATGAATTCACTAGAACAACAGTTTTGAAATTATACTCCTTTGGAACACTATTAGTTCTATTAGCTAGATCAATTTTCTTCACATTAAAACAAAAATAATGCAATATTCTCACATTTCATAAAATAAAAACATTTTAGTTAATGGCTATAATTTTTTAAATCTTAAGTGTTTCTCCTGTACTTTTAAAAAGTTGGCACTCACAGCTACTGTCTGCTATGAGTAGAAGCAGACTGCAAAATGATGGTACTTACAGAAAACTTTGGAAGCTGCAACTGACTTGAAGGTCCCAGGAGAATGACTTTATACTACATTCACTCATTGCAAATGTACTAAATACCTGTGCCAGGTGCTGGGGTAAAATAAGGTAAATGAATAGACACAGTTCCAATCCTTAGGGAGCTTGGTCCAGCACAGAGTGAAGTTCGATGAGTGTTATTAAGGAACACTCTATACATAATGAGGTATTTAGAGTTATTTTCCTGCTGATAAAACTGTTTCTAGTTTGTTCAATGAAATTAAGCAAATCAGTAGCTCAAGTATGTTCTGCAAAGATCCTTAAGCCTTCCAAAGACTTGGCCACTAATAAATTTAAGGAACACAGAACTAGAACACCAAAATCAAAACAGACATCATCCACCCTGAGGCACAGTTACAAGCAAAGAGCCAAAAGACTCTTCTTGACTAGTAGCTGAGAATCGGGTAGCAGATCCTATTGATGGACAGGTAGATTATCCAAGTGAGTTGCCACGTCAGGATTCCCTCCTTCCTTTCCAAATGCTGAGATTCTGAGGGAATGGACCAAGAGGAGAGCCTCAATATCTTTGGGAAAAAGTTATCTCTCTCCTCTTTACTCCCATTAGCCTGTTAAGCCTAGATCTCCAGTCTTGCTAAATCAGCCCCCCGAGATTTGCCTCCATGAGGATGATGTTCTCAAACTAGAGCGACTCACTTTCCAACTGTTAACATAATTCCTTCTGTATTTACCACATGGACCCTGAGTTCTACACCCCACATCATTCAGCATTTTCATGACCCTATTTTAGCATATTAGCCACACAGTTTGTTATGTGACCAACTTAGACTTACACTCTCTATGGCACTGAAGGTTTTAAAAAGTAATCACTATTTGGCAGAGAGCAATTACTCCCGATTCAAAAACTATGCCTTACATATCAGTCGGTCAAATCCTGCAGATGCTAAGGTGGATCCATTGGGGTGAAACTTGCAGCAATACACTTCCCCTTCATGTCCTGAGAGAAGCATGATTGGGGCTTGAAGGGAGGAACATCTTGGAGGCCCCTAAACAACAGAGAAGTACAGAGTAGTCACTACATACAGGCAAAGGAGACTGAAAGGTCGGGGAATGGGGATTATAAGGAAAAGACAAGGGAAACTGATTGAGTGTATTTCTCCTGATTTAGAGAATGGTAACTCTTCTCACATAACTTATGTCTCCAATTTGATACTCTCCTGCTGAAGTTTCCAGTGTCTATCTGTTATACGAACTCTCTTCCTCCCTCACTGTGCTCCCATCCCATACCCAACTTTTATTTATTTATTTTATTTATTTTTTAAATTCAAGCGCTCACTTGCCTGCTTGCCTCCTTCCAAGTTTGACCTCATTTCTTAGGCTGAGTGCCCATATTTTTGTCTTATTGTCCGACATCATTTTTAAAAATTAATTAATTTAATTATTTATTTTTGGCAGTGTTGGGACTTCGTTGCTGTGCGCGGGCTTTCTCTAGTTGCGGTGAGTGGGGGCTACTTTTCGTTGCGGTGAGCAGCTTCTCATTGCAGTGGCTTGTCTTGTTGGGGAGCACGGGCTCTAGGCGCGTGGGCTCAGTAGTTGTGGCACGCAGGCTCAGTAGTTGTGGCTCGTGGGCTCTAGAGTGCAGGCTCAGCAGTTGTGGCACGTGCACTTAGTTGCTCCGCAGCAGGTGGGATCTTCCCAGACCAGGGCTCGAACCCGTGTCCCCTGCATTGGCAGGCAGATTCTCAACCACTGCACCACCAGGGAAGCCTATACCCAACTTTTAACTGCTCAAACACATTAAACTAATTTCTGCCTCAGGATCCTTTACACTTGTTGTTGCCCGACAGGAACCCCCTTCCCCTAGATCTTCCTATGTGTGGCTCCTTTCAAATGTTTCCTCTTCAGAAAGTCTTTCCCGGAACACTCAAGCTCAGGCAGCACCCTATCTCCCTTCTGCATTCTATCAACCCTACTGTATTCTCTCACAGCACCTATCACTATCTGAAATTACCTTCCTTATGTGTTTGTTTACATTTTGTTTCCCCTGCCCTGCCACTAGAAAAGCTCTGTGAGTGCAGGAACCCTACCAGTGTAATTCTACACTGTTTTCCCAGTTTCTAGTTTGATGAATGAATGATTGAACTAAGTTTTCCCAAAACCCTGCAGGGTACAGTTATTAAGCAAAGTAGTTTTGATTATGGTCTTGGACATTAAGCCTAGGCTTGGGCAATTCAAAGAAAACTGGGCTGATATTCTTACTTGTCAGACAGAAGAACAAGTACACTATTAATAATCCCCAAATCTCTTCAGTTTTCCAGCTTACTCATTTGCTCAAAAAATACTATGTGCCAGGCACTGTTCTACGCACTGAGAAAACAGTACTGAACAAAATAAACAATGGAGCTTGTGTTCTAGTGGGAAGGAGGGACAGAAAGGAGGGAGGGAAGGCAGAAACAAGTAAAACATATAGATGATGGTATGTGCTATGGAGAAAAACAAAGCAGCAATGTGGGTTAGTGAGCACAGGGTATTGCAATTTAAAATAGGCTGGTCAGGAAAGCCTTCACGGAAAAAGTGATACTTGAGTAGAGGTTGGGAGGAGTTGAGTGTGTAAACCATGTGGATATTCGGAAGAAGAGTAAATCCATAGGGGGAGCAGCAAATGCAAAGGCTTTGTGGCAGGACCATGGAAGTCAGTGTGCCTAGAGCAGGGTGAGCAGTGGAAAATTGGTAGTTCAGAGAGGTCAAGGGAAAGAGGGCAGAAGATTGTCAGGATTTTAGTTTTACTCTGAGTGAAGTGAAAAGCCATGGAGAGTTTTCAGCAGGGGATAATACGATCTGATGTTCAGAAGGATTCCTCTGGCTGCTGGATTGAGAACAGCCTGAGCATCCGTGAACAGCAACAGCAATATACCATTAGGACCCTACAGCAATAATGCCAGATGAGATAATGATGGTTTAGACCAGGAGCTAGTGATGGAGCTGGCAGAAGTAGTAGCAAGTCTGGATATATTTTGAGGACAGTGCCAGCAGTATTTACTGACCAGATGGTTGAGGAGTTGGGGAGGGGGGTACATATATTTCTTCAGCTGAGCCTAACAGGACCGAGGGAGAGGTGTGATCACCACCTCTATCGTACAAGAAATGTAGTTAAGAGCACGGATTCTGAATTTAAAATCTGTTCCTATCAGTTACTAGATAACTTTGTTTCCCCATCTACAAAATGGGATAATAACAATTCCTAACTCTCAGGCAGTTACCAAGATTAACGGAGTTTTCATATACAAAGAAAGCACTTAGTAGAAGAGCTCAATGGATGGTAACTATTCCACGGTTGTTACTAATACTAGTGCAGAGAAACAGAGGGAAAAGCAAGTTGCCGCAAGTCCCAAAGCCAGCCAGTACCCTTCATTTCCTTCCTTCCTTCCCGCATTCATTCATTCATTCATCCATCCATCCACTCTTCCAACTTCCCTGAACGTTTATTCTATGCCGGATCCCTGGAACGTTTAAGATTCCAAAGCCCCGGTCCCGGTTTTGAGCTCAAGGTCCTTAAGCCTAATTCTAACGCCTCCTCACAGGGCGGTCGAGATGCCGAAAACGGGCGTCAAACGGGGAAACATATGGAGCATTGCAGAGTGTCGGCCGCTCTTACAGTGCTTTTCTGCTTCAACTTCAGGGTGACAGAGTCCCGTTCCGTCCCCGCAGAGTGGGGAAAGGGCCGGTGCGGGATCACCAGGTGCAGCCCTGAGGAGAGAGGAAGAGCTGAGGGCCGAAGGCCGCCTGCTCCCTTACTCACCGCTTGCAGCAAAGCTCCCGGCGCCGCCTGCTGCTGCCCGGCTCCGGGGCCCGACCCCGCTGCTCCCAATAGCAATTCATGCCGCGGCCGCTTGACTGGAACCAGCGGCAACTCCGGGCCCTTTCGCTTCTGCTGTTCTATCATGGCGGCAGCCACTCTCCTTAAGCCGCCACTGACCGCGCGGACACCCTCAGGCACCACACGATTGGCTCCAACTTAGTCTTCCCCCGGAACTTCCGGCTTGGAGAAACCAATCAGCTTCCAATACTCCCCTCTGCACCGCCCCCTGGGGACTCTCCTGTTATTGGTCAGTTCTTTCTGCCCTTACGAGAGTACTATTCCAGGATTGGTGAATGGAGCTGGAGTCCCACCTAGGCGCGCTGTGTCCTGTGGGTGGAAGCTCGCTGACTGGGTTTCGGTGTTTCGCGCAATGCTGCGGTGTGGAGACCGGACGCTGACACCGAGTAAGTGTAAGGAAGATTGGGGGTGGGGGCAGTGGAATCTGGAGGCGGCGCCTCCGTTATGTCTGAGACTGGCCCTTCTCAGCTGCAGGTTTGATTGCAAGGGGCAGAGGGGGGCCCCGAGTTCCTAGCTCTGGTGTGTAGTAGCCTGGGTTCCCTTTCTAGGGCTGGAGCAGAGCTTTGGGGTCTCTGCGCCTGCCTGGGGCCCTCGACGACTGACTTCTTCAACAAGAGCCTTCCGTGTCGAGCCCTGTGCCAGGCGCTCCCAGGGAGAAGAGGCCTGTCTCCCAGCTTCCACTAGGGTCCTCTCTGACTGAGGAGGCCGACTTGTTTCTGCCATGATTCTGCAGCCTTCTTTTAGCGCCTGCTCAGTGCTCCTGAGAGAGACGGAGATGAAGGAAATGTCCGACTCTCGGCTTCCACAGCACAGTCGTGTTGAGAAATTCGGATTCATACCTGTGAACTAGGCCTTCTCCTTAATCGTGCAACTGATGTTTATTGTGCAAAGCACTGGGGAGACATTGTGAACCAAACATGGTCCCTGACTTCAGGGCTGTTAGTCCGGTGGGGAAAACAGATGCTCACCAATGATCTCACTAAGAAATGCAAAGTAAGTGCTGCCTACGAGAGGAAGCTGGTGTTACGAGTGCCTGGAATAAGCAGGAAGGCTTCTCTAAGGAAAAGGTGCCTGAACTGATACCTGAAGGAACAGTTCTAATTAGTTGGGTGAAGAGAGGAAGGCAGCATATTCCATACAGAACAGCATGTGCAGAGGTCCTGTGGCAAATGTGAAGAAAGTGACTAACAGGCACAAAGAGGCCAGTGTGACCAGGACAAAGAGAACGGAGGGGAGTGTGGTACAAGATGAAGCTGGAGGCGGGCAGAGGCCAGACTTGGTAGCTTTTGCTTTAAGACTGATGGGAAATCACTGAGGGTTTTTTTTTTGCAGGTGGTGGGGTGGGGGAGGCAGCTTGATCCCTCAGGCCTTAGTAGTGTGAACAGATTGGAGGGGAGATAGATGCAGATAGACCACTTTGGTGAGCGTTGTTGGCAGTGAAGACTGGGGTATTGGAGGAACTGAGAGCTAGATATTTCCTAGACTCCTCTGCACCTAAGATGAGAATTGAATTTGGAAGTGAGAGGAGGAGGAGGGTGAGAGGCATGCCGTTTTGCTGGCAAATACCATAGCAGAGGCAGTGAGTTTCTTAGTCGTCAGCTTTTTGGTTTCGTGACTTTCTGCAATGATAGCCATGACTTTCTTGATCATGGCAAAGACTGTTGTTTTGTGGGTCAGGAGGTGTTCCTGGGAAGTTCTACCAGTACTTCCTATAGCCCTTGCAGTAATTTTGTAAGTCACATAATACCTGGCAATAAATCCCTTTCTGTTTAACCTAGCTAGAATGTGTTCCAATATCTGCAACTGTACTCCATCAGGGTAGGGGTACTGCCAGTTAGGTGAGCTATAAAGACAGAGTTAAAGGGAAGTTAAGTTATTGTTTGAATGATGGACTATGGAATCTAAGCTGGATAGAGAGGAAAGTGAAGAAAAAAAGAGGGCTGATAGATTGGAAGAAAATAGAGGTCAGTAGATCAGGATTCTGATGAGGTCAATGAACAGTATTCTCTGCTAGAGGACTTCTGTTTATCCTTAAAGGCCTACACAGTTGTCACCTTTTAAACTTCCTTGCTTCCCTCAGGCCCTTCTTCTCTTTCTTGTTTTCTTAATACTTTGAACCTAATCACTAGCACTGATCATACTGCATTGTAATTGGTCACCATTATCCTTACACGACTAGGAAGCCTTTGATGACAGGGACTGTGTTGAAAAGAATGGTTTAGTGGCAAGTGTGTGTGGCTCTTGGAATGGCCTAAGATTTATCTCTTTCTAGCTGTGAATTTTCGACAAGTGACTTCATTCCTTTAAAACAGAGATACCTGTTTTGTAGAGTTGTTTTAAGGATTGAAAGGAGGTTTACGGGGACTTCCCTGGTGGTCCAGCGGTTAAGACTCCGTGCTGCCAATGCAGGGGGCCTGGGTTCAATTCCTGGTCAGGGAACTAGATCTCGCATGCTGCAACTAAGAGCCCTCATGCTGCAACGAAAATGCCGTGTGCTGCAACTAAGACCCGGCACAGCCAAATAAATAAATAAATAAATTTTTTTTTTAAAAAAAAAAAAGAAAGAAAGGAGGTTTATGAAGTGCCTAGCACAGAGCCTGACATATAAATATCAATAAAGGTGCTGAACTGATAAATTAACTAACAATTTAAAATAGAGTAAAATTAAGTACTTCAGTATTTAAGTAGACAGTTACAAATTTCTGTGTGCTCTATACTGTGGTAAGCACTGGAGATTTGAAGGATATGATGGAGTGCAAGACAAGGGCACGCTTGGAACAATTTCACAATCCATAAAGGAAAGAAAAAATATTCGTAAATAGGATTTGAATCCCATCTCCATCATTCATAGTTTTGTAATCTTGAACAAGGTAACTTAGCTTCTCCTATGTCTTAGTTTCTTCATCTGTAAAATACCTTAACAAACAAAATGATAATTGCCTATCTTGTAGGGAGGTCAAAAAGGGAATTAACTTAGTTAAGACAAGTAAAGCTTCTAGGTTAAAGGCAAATAGGAAGCACTCAAGTATTAGCTATTATTATTAGAAGACTTGGAAGGGACCTTAGGGATTGTTGACTGAACAATCAATCAATTGTTGACTGGTCCTGGGGTCCAGTACCAAAATGGCTAACTGTGAGCAGCCCTTGTCAAGACATTTGACCTCTGTTAGCCTCATTTTCAATTAAATAAGAGTAATGGACTGAATGACCTTAATAATTGCTTTCAGCTTTCACTTTTTAGGAGTCCATTTTTGTTTTTCCTTGCTTCTTGCTATTTTTCCTCTTTCCTGCCTTTGACCATTTTGTCAACAGATCCATGACCAGAGTGCAAAATGGAAAAAGCATCTGTCTAAGATAGTTACTCTAGAAATTTGATGGGAAGGAGGAGGATTGGGCCACCAGTTTGATATTGGAAAGTCTCCCATCTTCTGACTTACCCAGCGAATTGTGTGGAACTCAGTTCCTTCTCCTACATTCTTTAGACCAGAATGCTTTCTTCCTTCTTTCTCTACCTGTGTTTGCCACATAGTAAGGCTCTATTCACTCATTCAAGAAAACTTTGAGTACCTACTGTATACAGGTACTGGGAAGACAAAATCAAATGAGAAATGGTCCTTGGTTACATGTTTAAATGAATAAATCCAGACCCTGCTCATCCTACCCTCCAGGAATGATGCCCTTCTAATTACTCCTTATTGGCATCTCTAATTTGGGACCTGGTTAGTGTTAGAACTATATACTACTCTTCAGGGAATTCCCTGGTGGTCCAGTGGTTAAGACTCCTCGCTCCCAATGCAGGGGGTCCAAGTTCGATCCCTGGTCAGGGAACTAGATCCTGCATACCGCAACTAAAGATCCTGCATGCTGCAACGAAGATCCAGTGTGCCGCAACTAAGACCCGGTGCAGCCAAATAAATTAAAAAAAAAAAAAAAAAAAAAAAGAACTACATACTCTTCAAAATTTAGATGTGGACTGTGAATTCTTTTTGAGGCAGTGTGGAATAGTGTTTGAGAATGAAGGCTCTGTCATTATTCTGTCTTTGATGTGTCCCAGTAGTTTGACTTATCGGTTGATTCGCCTCAATTCTTATACATAACTTAAAAATAAATTAAAATCACTTTAACTCTCAGAGGTCTATCTAATTGGTACTGTTAAGTAACAACAGTAAATCTAAATCTTAAACTTAAAAACAACAACAAAAATCTTGGCCAGATCAGTGAGGTGACACATGAAATGAAGTTTCAAAGGGGCTACATATTATCTTTCCAATTTAATATTATTCTATGAATTGCTCATTGCTTGAGGGGAAGGAGGAGAGGACGTGGTTATTTTTTTTCCTAATTGCAGGCACATTAAAAAAAAGCTGAAAAATCACAAAATTATGGAGGTACAGTACAAATAACACTTCGTAATGAATCATTTGAGAGTTAAGTTGCCGACTTGATGCCCCATCACCCATGAATACTTTCGTTTTCCTATAATCATGGACATTCTTCTATATAACCATAATATAACTTCTAAAATTGGGAAATTAACATTGCATAATTACCTCTAATCCTCAGGCCCCGCTCTTCCATGTTTGGGCACTGACTCCCCATTCTGGATTGCCCCAGTGTGCGGACACCCTTATAACCCTGCTTCTCCCCACACTGGGTTGCTCTTTGTGGATTTCCTCCTCGCCCAGCATAAGCTCTGACCTCACTCTCGGCTACCATTCCCCTGCCGCAGCTCCCATTCCCGTTCCCACGCTATACTTTCCTTGCTCTGCCCTTTGTTTTGGGTTGGGAAGGAGGTGGCTAATAAATAACTGGGTCCTTATTGCTTCCCTCCATATCACAATTGTTTAAAACATTCAAGTAAAATGAAACGCGTAAGGAATTTTTTGTTTCTAGAACTATTGCAAGGCAACTTCAAATGGTGTACCTCAATTCTTGTCAATTTACTTGCTCTTTTAAGTCTACAGATGTGGTCCTATTGAACTACACTATATATGTCTCAATGTTTTATAAACTTTTTGAAAGCAGCAGAACTATTTTTTCCAAATGAAATGTTACATAGAAGCTTAATAGGTAAACCAGATCAAAGCAGAATATGCTGTTAAAAGTAGGCCTTCCTCAGGTAACACCTCCCTTCCCCCTTGCTACCATGACCCACCCCAAAGCTGGGAGGGCAAGTGGGAATCAGCAATAATCAACCTCTGCTTAATTACTGAGGAGAGGCTCCTAGCTTCACAACTGCTCTGTGTGGGACCTCCCATAACTCAGATTTCTTTGGGGTTGTTCTCCCCCACCTTTGGTATGGAGGCTGTCCTCTGGTTGGTTGACCTAGGGCCCTTCTTCTTTGGCCTTCCTGATCCTGTTGTCCCTACATATTTCAGAACTGAATTTTTAAAATAAACTTGAGTTAACTGAGAAGCTTCTGGATAACCAGAAGCTTCTGGAAGAAACCTTAGGTTTTTTCCTAGGTATTTTATTATTTTTGATGCGATTGTAAATGGAATTGTTTCCTTAATTTCCCTTTCTGATAGTCCGTTGTTAGTGTATGGAAATGCAACAGATTTTTGTATATTATTTTGTATTTATATTAATTTTGTATCCTTCAACTTTACCAAATTCATTGATGAGCTCTAGCAGTTTTTTGGTGGCATGTTTAGGATTTTCTATGTATAATATCATATGATCTGCAAATAGAGACAGTTCTACTTCTTCCTTTCCAATTGGGATTCCTTTTGAATAACCACCATACAACAACCCTAGGTTTCTACACAATATAATTCAAAAAAATTTAAAAATACCATGTGGGAAGGAGGTGGCTAATAAATAACTGTGTCCCTGGCAACCCTTTACAATTCTGAAATCGTAAGCCTGCTGCTGTTGTATAACAGGATTTCTCTCAAAAATGCATGCCAATTTCCTGCTTGAAGAATTGCATAGGGTTTCTCAGGCTACTGTTCTACAAAAGGAGCAAATACGGGAGCTTTAAACTTAGCTGTTCATACTCTTATCACAGCAAAAATCTGTACAAAATAACTTAAGATTGTATTGCTCTTTCTGTGACCTTTGTTTAAAGAAGAACGGTTGATAGACTAAGTTGTTTGAGCTTAATTTACAAGTCCTAGCTGCTGATGCCTCTATGGATTCTGTACCTCACTAGTGCTCCAAGAATTGGAGGGATAATTAAGGTTTCTTGATAGAGTCATTGGCCTCAGGTTAATAACCTTTGTTCTAGGATATGAGGTGAGCATGCTGGGCAGAGGGAAGGGAAGGACTAGAGATGAGACTGCATAGCTGGGAAGTGGAAGAGGCAGGATCCAACCAGGCTGTGATACTTGGATTTAAGCTGTTTGTCAGCCATTTCTCAAGAACTGACAAATCAGCCTTCATTCTATCTGTGTGCTTTTAATAAACTAATAAAACTCACTTCTGGCTGACGTAAACAGAAAAGGGCAAGTTTATTATACGAATACAGGTTGTCTTATGGAACTCAAGGACAGGGATGTTCCTGGGCTTTGGGATGATATAGAACTAGGGTTTGGAACCTGACAGAATTTTCTTTCATTTCTGTTTTAAGTGAGGCAGTTCAGTTAATGGATGGTTATTGTAAATCAGGAAGACTTTCCAAAAGTAAGACCTAAAGTAATCATCTGGAAGTGTAGGGGTGTGCTCAGGATTGAGGAGAGAAGGAGGTATTTGCACACGAAAACTCAAGGAAAATTGAGTTTCAGGTCTTATTGATGTCAAGTAATTAGGAGGAAAAAGAGAACTGAGGACTGTACCATTAACTTTATCTTTATGTAGCAGTGATTTATGCAGCAAGTAAAGGGGCATGGTTAAGAGCCACTAGATTGCTGGTTTCCTCCCTGTTTAAAACCGGAAGGCTGAGCAAGAGTACCTCTAAGATCCCTTCCAACTTCAAAGCTCTAAGACGTGGTACTCTGGCAGCATCAGCATCACCTGGGAGCTTGTTAGAAATGCCCACGGAATTCCCTAGTGTTCCAGTGGTTAAGAATCTGCCTTCTAATGCAGGGGACTCGGGTTCGATCCCTGGTAGGGGAACTAAGATCCCACATGCCTTGGGACAACTAAGCCCATCTGCCAGAACTATTGAGCCCACGCACCACAACTACAGAGAAGCCTGCTTGCCTCAATGAAAGATCCCACGTGCTAAAATAAATAAATAAGTTAATTAAAATAAATAAATAAATTTCAGAAAAAAAAAAGGAAAGAAATGCCCAATCTCAGGCACCACCCTAGACCTACTGAGTTGCAATCTGCATTTTAATATGATTCATAAATAGTTAAATAAATTTGATGCATCCAACAATGGATTGTTACATAGGCATTAAAAAAAGTGTGTGTGTTTGTGTATGAATTGCGAAAAAATAATATAAAATGGCTATTAATATTAATTAATGGTTTCATGATTCCATTAAAAAACCTGCTTGTACATGTAAAAAGGTCTGAAAGGATATAAACCAAATTGAATTATAGATGATTTTCTTTTCTTCAAATTAATGTGTTATCTGAACTTTTAAAATGAGCATGTGTGTTTTTAATTTCATTGGAGAAAAAAGTAAGCTGTGCTTTCTGCTTTTTTTGGCTGCGCCATGCACGGCTTGTGGGATTTAGTTCCCTGAACAGGGATCAAACCTGCGCCCTTGGCCGTGAGAGTGCAGAATCCTAACCACCAGACCGCCAGGGAATTCTCTATGCTCTCTTTTTGAAGTCACTTCAGATTTAACACCTAGAATAGTGGTTAAAAGTGTGGACTCTGATGTCAGCCAGAGTTTGACTCTACCATTTTCTGGCTTTTTGACATAGGCCTAATAAGTTGGCCTCTGAAAGTCTTGGTTTTCTCATCTACATAATATGATAATAGAACCTACATCTTGAGAGTTTTGAGGATTAAATGAGATATTGGATGTCCAGTGCTTAGCACAGTGCCTGGACATAGTAACTGCTTGATAAATGTTAGCTCTTATTACTATTATTATTCCTTTTTTACAGATCCGTTCACACCCCTCCCCCCCCCCCCACCAAAAGCCTTCCCTTGGCAAAAGAATAGCAATAATAACAATAAAAACAAAACAGTAAGCTAATGGCCTTGGTAAAGTATCAAATTGAAAAGAAATAAGATCAGGGTTTCCAGAACTTCCCACAGTTATAGTGGACAAAGGAGGTTTGGATAAAAGTACATGGTGGGGACTTCCCTGGTGGCGCAGTGGTTAAGAATAATCCACCTGCCAATGCAGGGGACACGGGTTCGAGCCCTGGTCTGGGAAGATCCCACATGCTGCGGAGCAACTAAGCCCGCACGCCACACATACTGAGCCCGTGTGCCACAACTACTGAAGCCCGTGCGCCTAGAGCCTATGCTCCACAACAAGAGAAGCTACTGCAATGAGAAGCCCCTGCACTGGAAGGAAGAGTAGCCCCTGCTCGCTGCAACTAGAGAAAGCCTGCACATAGCAACGAAGACCCAACGCAGCCAAAAATAAATAAGTAAATTTAAAAGTACATGGTATTAAATCTAATGGTATTATCCTGTAGGGACAACCTGTGGATCGGCAGCACATTTTTTTTTTTATTGCCAATGTCTCTCTGATTGTTACCTGTTCTGTTTCTTTGTGACAGGACACTTGAATTAGCTTTAGCAGAAGAGAAATGGAGGAACCATAGAACATTAAGGATGAATTCAGGAAGACCCGAGACCATGGAGAACTTGCCTGCTCTCTACACTATTTTCCAAGGAGAGGTATATTCTTTTGGCTTTGAAAACTTCCCATTTATATTAAGCGTAGATTGAAGGTGAAAAGCAGCTGGGTTTGGAGCTTCTGTCCGCTTGAGAATGTCTTGAACATTACAGTTTAAACGGGAAGGGCTAGCAGAACATCTGGCTCCCACATGTACCTCCTCTGAGCTCCAGACTTCTAACTACATACTTGGCATCTTCATTTGGATACCTCACAGCATCTCTAATTTATGCTTTTTTCTTTTTTTTCGGCTGTGCTGCATGGCTTGCGGGAATCTCAGTTCCTCGACCAAGGATTGAAACTGGGCCACAGTAGTGAAAGCCCATAATCCTAACCACAAGGCCATCAGGGAACACCCTTTAATTTATGTTTTAAACTGTATTTTTGCTTTTCTCACCAAATCTGTTCTTCCGGTCTTTCCCATCTCAGCAAACGAACCCATTATTCATTCAGGTACCCATGCTAGAAATCTGGGCATCATCTTTAATTTCTCCCCTTGATTTGATCTTGTTTCCCTCCCTCTCCAGTCCATTATCAGGTACTATCTTTCTGCCTCCCAAATATGTCTCTGGTGTCTATACTTCTTTATCCCTTTGGCACCCCATTAGTTTAAGTTTTCATCTCTTGCCTGGCCCTCCTGGGCTCCCTACTTCTTTTGTAGTCCACTTCCAATCTGTTTTTCCACATTGCAGCCAGAATAACGATTGATTGATTGATTGATTTGGCTCGCTGCACAGCTTATGGGATCTTAGTTCTCTGACCAGGGATTGAACCCAGGCCCTTGGCAGTGAAAGCTGAGAGTTCTAACCAGTGGACCACCAGGGAATTCCCCAGAATAACATTTTAAAAACAGATTGGATCAAGTTGCTTTCTTGAAGTTCTCCTAGGCTTCTCATTATACTTGAATGTATCCAAACTTGTTTTCATGACCCTTACCTGACTTGGCTTCTGCTTACTCTGGCAATGTTGTTTAGTTCCACTCTACTCATGCTGTAGCCACTCTGGCCTTATAGCTCCAAACATCTAAGCCTGCTTCCTTCTCAGGACTTTTACACATGCTGTTGTTTCTAACTGTCCCATTTTCTCAGCAACTTCTTTTCATCTTTTAGGTCTCAGCCCTAATGTCATCTCCGCAGATCTTTTTCCCACCATAAATAAATAGGCTCATGTTATATTTATTTTGTACTTGTTTAAAGTCTTTCTTTCTCAGAGGACACTAAGTTCCATGAAGACAGAGCCCTGTCTGTTTTGTCTACTGTTGTATATCTCAGTCCCAGGTAGGTGGGTAGAAAACAGTAAGTGCTCAGTACACCTTCATAACTGAGTGAATGATCAATCTTTGAGGGAGGAGACATTGTATTTGTTTAGAGAGCAGAGGCTTTGGAACCAGGCAAAACCTGGATTCCGTCCTAGCTCTTTTACTTACTAACTGTGTGATCCTTGAGATCGTCACTTAATTTCTTTGAGCCTCAGTTTTCTCATTTGTTAGATGGAGATAAAAACAACTTTCATAGGATTGTGATGATGGTTAAATAAGCTATCATCTATAAAAACACAATGCCTGAGACGTAGTAAGAATTCATTAATGTTATCGCCCTTTTTAAAAAAAATTATTTATTTATTTATTTTTGGCTGTGTTGGGTCTTCGTTGCTACGTGCAGGCTTTCTCTAGTTGCGGCCAGCGGGGGCTACTCTTCGTTGCGGTGCGCAGGCTTCTCATTGTGGTGGCTTCTCTTGTTGCGGAGCACGGGCTCTAGGCGCGCGGGCTTCAGTAGTTGTGGCACTCGGGCTCAGTAGTTGTGGCTTGCGGGCTCTGGAGCGCAGGCTCAGTAGTTGTGGCACACGGGCTTAGTTGCTCCATGGCATGTGGGATCTTCTGAGACCAGGGATCGAACTCGTGTCCCCTGCATTGGCAGGCAGATTCTTAACCACTGTGCCACCAGGGAAGTCCCCAGTTGCCCTTCTCTTGAAGCAAAAGTAAAGCCAAAAAATTGTTTTCAGTGTCTTATGAGTGCCTGTAGTATTTTAACTATATCATTCTTATGGCATTCATAGTTGCTTTATGGTTGACAAAAGTTTTACCACCTAATAACATGAGGCCTTTGAAGACAGACTTTGTGACTGTTGGTTGGTTATAGATAAATGTGGCTCTAGACTTCTGTTAAGTGGATCCCAACTTGTAATGTAAGAGACAAGGTACAAAGGATGATAACATTCTAACAAATAGCAAACAACTCTGCTCTTCAGAGCCTCTGTCCTCATTCTTTAGGGCCCATGGTATCCCCAGAGATCAGTGAGGTACCAGGGCTTAGAAAAAGGAAATGGTAGCTCTGGAGATGAAATTGATTTTTCTGATCATGAAGCCCTCACTTGTCAGGTATTGCACAAAAGAAAGAGGAGCTCTCTGCCCTCCACAAACTGACTCAGATTTCTAGTAAAGTGGCTCCTGATCTATGTCTTTTTCTTACATGAGATGGGGCTTGAATTAGTGTAGGTTTTATATTTTACTGTCAAGGATGGATGGGCTAGGGTAATGTTCAGAAAGAAGTTTATAGTTCTAATACTAGAACTATAGTTTTACTATTTCAGGAGCACATTTTGAAAAATGCCTAGGAGTGACTGGAATTAGGGAAAGAGAAATTTCATGGTAAATTGGAAACAGGAAACTATTTTTCAGAATATTCATCCAACAAACATTGAGTGCCTAATATTTAAAAAGAAGAATTTACATTAAAATTCAAAATAAATTTTGTTAAGCCTAATGTATGTTAGCAATTTCACACGTTACGTGTCATTGACTTTCTCCAAAGAAATTGTTAACCCCATTTTATGGATAAGGAAACTTTTTAGAAGTTAAGTAATTGCCCAAATGATTAATAAATGGCAAGTTCTAAATCAGGTTCTCCAGATCTGCAGCTGGGGTTGTTCAACTGTTCATAAATGCATGGAGGAACCAAAAGACCCATAAGAGAACTCTTTTGACTGAATTGGGGTAGTATAGGAGGAAGGTAGATGGTAAATCTGGTTGTTCCACAGTCATTTGTTTGTACCTCTATCATGACATTTATAGTCTGTCTTGTACTATTGTTACTTGTATATGTGTCTGTCTCCTCCATTAGATTGGGTGTTACTAGGGAGCAGAGGCCACGTTTATCTCATGTATCTTGGTAACTAATTCAAATTCATTTAAAAACAGACTGGGCATCTCTCTCTTTTTTTTTGTTTTTTGTTTTTTGTTTTGGCTGCACCGAGTGGCATGCAGGATCTTAGTTCCCCGACCAGGGGTTGAACCCGTGCCCCCTGCAGTGGAAGCATGCAGTCTTAACCACTGGACCGTCAGGGGAATCCCTGGGCATCTCTCTTTTTTTTTTTTTTTTTAGTATTTATTTATTTATTTATGGCTGTGTTGGGTCTTCGTTTCTGTGCGAGGGCTTTCCCTAGTTGTGGCAAGCGGGGGCCACTCTTCATCACGGTGCGCGGGCCTCTCACTATCGCGGCCTCTCCTGTTGCAGAGCACAGGCTCCAGACGCGCAGGCTCAGCAATTGTGGCTCACGGGCCCAGCCGCTCCGCAGCATGTGGGATCTTCCCAGACCAGGGCTCGAACCCGTGTCCCCTGCATTGGCAGGCAGATTCTCAACCACTGCGCCACCAGGGAAGCCCTGGGCATCTCTTTTTATATGTTGTTTTTATTTCACAGTGCCTGACATGGTATCTTGCATGCAGGTGCTCAGTAAATATTTGAATTAAATTGAATCCAAGCCTCTTAGGACCAGTTGCCTTTGAAGAAACTGGTGGTGCAGCCCATATCCTAGCAGCTCTTCTCTTAGCAGGCTCAGCAGGGTTGGAGGGCCTAGTAACAGAATAGCCGAGAAGCTAGTATTCATCCTTCTCTTGTTCTCTGAGAGACATCTTGGTGCTGGAGTCCATTAAGCATGGTAGGGAGCACAAGCATAGCATTGAGATTTGGGATTTGGCTTAGCCCAGATAGCCAAAGAAATGCTGCGGCAAGATTGGTGTTGGTAAGTTGGAAATAGCATTGGACTAGAAGTCAGAAAACTTCTTTTCTGTACTTGGTCTTGATACTTTCCAACTTTGTGACTTTAGACAAGTAACTTACATCTCTGAGCCTCAAATTCCTCATTTACATTATGGGGATAACAAGTTTCAAGGCCAGTGCAACCTCTAATCTGAAGATGGTAAATTCATTTTACCCAAGCCCTGAGTTCAGTTGAGATAATTACTGAATTTTCTCCCCTGAGCTATTGGATTAATTGTTCTTGGGACACCAGGCAGACTGTGTGATCATCTAAGGCAGGTGCCATTCTGTTAATTTCGTCTGACTGCACCTTAGGAGACACAGTGATAGAAACACCTGCTGCTGAAAATAGGCAAGAATGTGTTTTCCCAACTGAACAGTTGAGTGCATTAACCTTTCCTTTGGGAAGAAGCCAAATTAAGGTCTGTTATGATATTTCCTCAAAAGATAATAATGTGACACTGGAGCTTCAGTATTGAAAAGTGAGATTGTTTCAATTTATAGCAGCAAGGTGATTTGGGCTCCAACTTCCAGATGCTGCTTTTAAGTTGTTTAGATAATTATGCCCTTAAATAATGTTAGACAGTATGAAGCATTTCAGCCCTCTTTCTAGATCCCTGGAGCAAAAGCCAAAGTGCCTTTAGTTGGTCCAGAAAGAAGGGATTTTCTTTTATTGCAGTTAAAAATATTAAGTCTTCTTTATCCATGCGGTCCTGTTTTACAGAGAACAACTCACTTTGTGAACTTGGATAAGTACTTCATCTCTCTGGTCTTCACTTTCCTCATTTGAAAAATGACAGGATTGGATCAGTTAATCTCTAAAGTCCACCTTGCCTTGATTTTAAGTACTAGTATCTGCCTGGCTGTACTGTTTCTTTGGGAATATCTGGTCCCTAACCCTAATATTCATTGTAAAACAGGAGTTTAGAAATTTTGGTTCTTAACCCATTCTTTTTTTTAAAATAAATTTATTTATTTATTTATTTTTGGCTGTGTTGGGTCTTCATTGCTGCGCACGGGCTTTCTCTAGTTGTGGCGAGTGGGGGCTACTCTTCGTTGTGGTACACGGGCTTCTCATTGCGGTGGCTTCTCTTGTTGCAGAGCACGGGCTCTAGGTGCACAGGCTTCAGTAGTTGTGGCACGTGGGCTCAGTAGTTGTGGCTCACGGGCTCTAGAGCGCAGGCTCAGTAGTTGTGGCACACGGGCTTAATTGCTCCACGGCATGTGGGATCTTCCTGGACCAGGGCTCAAACCCGTGTCCCCTGCATTGGCAGGCAGATTCTTAACCACTGCGCCACCAGGGAAGTCCCCCCTTCTTCTTCTTCCTTCCCCTTGTTTTAGTTATGTTTAAGCCAAAACAGTGATTGCCCAATATGAGATAACTAATTTTAAAGCCACTGGAAAGAACAAAGTTTATATGTGTAAGAACGTATTGAATATTTTATAAATAATTATGAATTTAGTGATAAATATAGTGTGTAGTGACAACTTTAATCCCAATCCACAGTTGAGGGGTGGGGTGGGCTGGAGGATAGACAAGAGGAGAGCAATAGAGGTAGAGGCTGGGATAATGATTTATCTGGCAAGGCTTTTGGGCCTTTTGTTTCTATTACATATTGCATATTACATAGATCCATCAAGCCTCTAACTTCTCCATTTTAGGTCAACTCTGCAAAAGACAACTCTTTCTCTCTCTGATTACATCTTTTCAGGTTCTGTCAGATGTCTGTGTGTTGGCTTTTTCTCTAATTGTCTTGATAAAACCCAAGACTCTGGTTTGGAGTGAAGTGGAGCAAGCTGTATGGTCTCGTTGGTTTGAAGTTTAGGAAAAAGAGATGTCCTACATGATCCATTTCAAATTATTAAACTTCTCCATTTGGATTGAAGGCCTCAGTTCCAGATAATATAAAGTGTAAATTTATTACCTAATTTTCTGCTGTTTGTTCCTATATCTTTTTGAGGGATTTCAGTACATGTGGGATTTGGGCATTCCTAAGTACTGTCATACCATCTGACAAACACACCAATCTCACCAATGTTTTTAATATGATCACACATACCTGTCAGTCTAAACTTCAAAAAACCAAAAAAAAAAAGCATTGCAGTACTATTTACAATAGCCAGGTCATGGAAGCAACCTAAATGTCCATCAACAGAGGAATGGATAAAGATGTGTTACATATATACAATGGAATATTACTCGGCCATAAAAAAGAATGAAATAATGCCATTTGCAGCAATATGGATGGACCTAGAGATTGTCATACTGAGTGAAGTAAGTCAAAGAAAGACAAATACCATATGATATCACTTACATGTGGAATCTAAAAAAAAGCTGCAAGTGAACTGATCTACAAAACAGAAATAGAGTTACAGATATAGAAAATAAACTTACGGTTACCGGGGAGAGGGGGGTAAATTGGAAGATTGGGACTGATGCATACATACTATATATAAAGTAGATAATAAGGACTTACTGTATAGCACAGGGAACGCTACTCAATACTCTGTAATGGCCTATATAGGCAAAGAATCTAAACAAGAGTGGATATATGTATATGTATAACAGATTAACTTTGCTGTACACCTGAAACTGACACAACATTGTAAATCAACTATACCACAATAAAAATTAAAAAAAAAAAAATTGGGGAATTCCCTGACAGTCCAGTGGTTAGGACTCTGCACTCTTACTGCTGAGGGCCCAGATGCAATCCCTGGTCAGGAAACTTAAGATCCCACAAGCTGTGCGGTGCGACCAAAATAAAAAAAACGTCAAAAAGAACATAATGTTTGACAGAACATCACTTTTAGGCAGTTTTGCAGCAGATAGAGGCAGTCAGTACCAAGTAGAAATTCAGGGAGACAAGAGAGAGATTCTTATTTGTGTGACAAAGATTCTTTTCTTTTTTTTGTCTTTATAGGTTGCTATGGTGACAGACTATGGAGCCTTTATCAAAATCCCAGGCTGTCGGAAGCAAGGTGGGAACCTATAACTTGAAATTCAGCACTCTCATTTCACTCTCTCTACTGTCACCCCCACCACAGTTTAATTATAGGCTCTACTTTTTTCAGAGAGTAGTTTGTGTTTTTAGTGTAAAGATACGAATACGGACAGTTGATGACAGTTCATTTTTAGCAAGTCTTAACTCAGAAGAATGACTTGTGGGGAGGGCTGGGGCATAACCACTTGTGTTCACTTCTAGAACTGACTCTTCCCTAAATTTCACCTGTGATCCTAGGGCGAGTCACTTGACCTCTTTTGGCTTAGGGTTTGGGGGAGGGCAAGCTACTTATTCTCTGAGGCCAACATTGTGAGTTTTCTGGTATATGGCATGCGGAAAGGAAATAGTATTGTAACCAACACAAATATATATAATGCTTTAATTTTCTTCATAATTGATAGGTATCTATTGAACATTTTTGGAGAATCCTTTCACATCTGTAATCTCACTTGTTTCTCAAAACAATTGTGTTAAGTAGAAAAGGTAGGTTCCACAGACTGGTGGCCTGCTCAGAATGATTGAGCTAGGTCGTGGCATGGGCAGGACTAGAACCCAGGCCTCCTGATGCCTAGCCCAGTGGGCTTTCTGCTCTGTTAACACTGCTAGTGAATCAAAAGACTCAACTTGCTAATTCCTTGTGCTAAAATAAATGAAAGATTTATTAAAGATTTTAATGTAAAAGATGTAACCATAAGTGTTTTATTAGAAGAAAATAAAGAAGAATATTTGACTATATAAAAGTCAATATAGGGCTTCCCTGGTAGCGCAGTGGTTAAGAATCTGCCTGCCAATGCAGGAGACATGGGTTCGAGCCCTGGTCCGGGAAGATTCCACATGCTGTGGAGCAACTAAGCCTGTGCGCCACAACTACTGAGCCTGTGCTTTAGAGCCTTCGAGCCACAGCTATTGAAGCCTGCACACCTAGAGCCCGTGCTTCGCAACAAGAGAAGCCACCGCAATGAGAAGCCCACGCACAGCAATGAAGACCCAACGCAGCCAAAAATAAATAAATTAAAAAAAAAAAGTCAATATAGAAGTATATTTGACTACATAAAAGTCAAAAACATAATTGCAAAAATCATCATAAGCAAAGTTAAGTTAGGAAAAAGAATTTTCAGTCCATATCACACAGGACTAATAAAAAAGAAGAAAGTAGGAAAAGGGGCCAAGGATATGAAAGGATAATTCATAGGAGAAAAAATAGCAGTTGAGCAGTAAATATCTTAAAAGATGCTCATTCTCAATATTGATTAAAAATATAATACAAATATAAACTGTGATATATCCATACAATGGAATACTGCTCGGCAGTACAAAGGAATGAGAATGAAGTATTGATACATGCGACAACCTGGATCCGTTTCCAGAAAATTTTGCTGAGTGAAAAAAGCTAATCCCAAAAGTTTACATATGTTATGATTCCATTTATGTAACATTTTTTAACAGCTTTTTTGAGACATAATTCATATACCTACATTTCATCCAAAGTGTACAATTCAGTAGTTTCTAATATATTCTAACATATTCACAGAATTTTGCAACCATCACCACAGTTTGAGAACATTTTCGTCATAAAAAAGAAATTCTGTACCTATTAGCAGTCACTCCAAATTCCCTGTCTCCCTCTCCTCTCTGCCCCCAGCCTTAGACAACCAGCTATCTACTTTTTGTCTCTATGTATTTGCTTATTCTGGACATTTCTTATAAATGGAATCATACAACATGTGGTCTTCTGTGACGGGCGTCTTTCATTCACTTAGCATGTTTTCAAGGTTTACCTGTTTTGTAGCATGTATCAATACTTCATTCCTTTTATTGCCATTCCAAAATGTGTGGAATCAACAGCCAGTTCTCCAGTTCTCTGATTCTTTGATATCAAGTGGGCGTCCAACAATTCAGTTAATTCTGATACTAACTACCCAGAGGTGCTGTCAGACTCTACAGGTTTAAGGTCTCAGTCTCACAAGACTGCCCTCACTTCGGACAGCACTTGCAAGTATCCTGTCCCTGTGTTACGCACACTTCTGTCTGACCTGGCTATGAATTTGAAGGTTCCCACACCACCTTCCCAAGATTGGATAACTTGTTAGAACAACTCACAGAACTCAGGAAAATGCCATACTTAACAGTTACAGTTTATTACAAAAGATACAAATGAACAGCCAGGTGAGGAGGTACATAGGGTAGGGTCCAAAAGGACCCTGAGTGCAAGAACCTCTGTCTCTGTACAGTTGAGGTTCATCACCTTCATGGTGTGTGGATATACTTGCCAACTCAGAAGCTCTCCAAACCTTATCATTTAAGGGTTTTTGTGGAGACCCCATTACATGGCCATAATTGATTAAATCATTGGCCACTGGTGATTTAACTCCATCTCCAGCCCCTCTTCCTTCCCTCCCTGGAAGTTGGAATGGGGCTGAAACTTCCAACCTTCTAATCACACAGTGATTCCTCTGGTCATTACCATCTCCCATCTTGAAGGTCCCTAGGGGCCGACCAATAGTCACCTCATTAGCATAAACTTGGGTAAGATTGGAAGGGTCTTGTTATAAATCACTAGATGCTCCTATCACTCAGGAAATTCCGAGAGTTTAGGAGCTCTGTGCCAGGAACCAGGGACAAAGACCAAATACATATTTCTTATTATACCACAGTATCAGTGCCGATATCCTAGTTGTGATAGTTTTGTGATATCCTAGTTTTGCCAAATGTTACCATTGGAGGAAACTGGGTAAAGGGTTCATAAGATCTTTCTGTATTATTTCTTTCAACTACACGTGAATCTAAAATTATTTTTAAAATATTTTTTAAAGTATTGGGTATTTCCAACAATAGTTTCATTTACTTTTTAAAAAATTTTTATTTATTTATTTATGGCTGTGTTGGGTCTTCGTTTCTTGTGCAAGGGCTTTCTCTAGTTGTGGCAAGCGGGGGCCACTCTTCATCGCGATGCGTGGGCCTCTCACTATCGCGGCCTCTCTTGTTGCGGAGCACAGGCTCCAGACGCGCAGGCTCAGTAATTGTGGCTCACGGGCCCAGTTGCTCCGCGGCATGTGGGATCTTCCCAGACCAGGGCTCGAACCCGTGTCCCCTGCATTGGCAGGCAGATTCTCAACCACTGCACCACCAGGGAAGCCCCCATTTACTATTGAGAACGTAAATTGTTACATACTTTGGTAATACCTGTTAATGTTTTTATTTTCTTTATTTTTTATTTATTTTTTTAAATTCATTTTTAAAATTTTATTTATTTGTTTGTTTATTTGTTTATTTATTTCGGCTGCGTTGGGTCTTCATTGCTGCGTGAGGGCTTTCTCTAGTTGCAGCGAGCAGGGGTTACTCTTCGTTGCAGTGCGCGGGCTCTAGGCACACGGGCTTCAGTAGTTGCAGCGTGTGGGCTCAGTAGTTGTGGCTCGTGGGCTCAGTTGCTCCGCGGCATGTGGGATCTTCCCGGACCAGGGCTCAAACCCGTGTCCCCTGCATTGGCAGGCGGATTCTTAACCACTGCGCCACCAGGGAAGTCCCCTGTTAATGTTTTTAATGTGCTTACTCTTTTGATCCAGCAGTTCTTTAGGGAATATAGTTTGCAGTATGGAATTAGATAAATTATGTACATCTATGCAGTGAACTATGCAGCTGATAAAAAGAATGATAACTGTATTTCTAAGATACTTTGGTGCTGGTACTGTCTTCCTTTTACCATAAGGGTCAATGGAAAGTTTTTATACAATTCCACCACACTGATACCTGACAGATAGCAGTTGTAAGACACCATTGGTTATAAGAAGCATTCCAATTTCAGAGATGTTAAAGTGAGGGGGAAAAGTGCATCAGTAAAACAGGGTAAGTCAATTTACTGAAATGGATAGGTGTCTAAGCTAACAAAATGAAAAAAGCATGTTGCACAAGAATTTGTATAGCATGACCCTTCCCCCTTTTAAAGCATGTTTACATATGCCTAGTATTTTAAACATTATTGCGTATATTTAGAAGAAAGTCTGGAAGAATAGGCAACAAATTATTAACAGTGGTCACCTCTGGGGAGCTTGGTTTGCTAAGGGAGAGATGTACATGGAAAAGGGACTTTCACTATTTGCAATTTTTTAAAACAAAATTTTTCTTTTACAGAAGTCCAACAGCTGATTTTGATAATAAAGCCATACCTCTAGCCTTGGAGAGTATGTACTCTGCTGCAAATTGCATCTTGGCGAATTAGAAATGGCTCACCAGTAGTTTCCAAGCTCGCAAAAAGCAATCTGTAATAAAGTTTCTCGTTTTACGTTCACTGGGATGTAATGAGGTGTAACTCATCCTCATCCCTATAGGGTATGCACCTCTTTTGATCCGAGGACAGCTTTTCTTGTCAGTGTACATGCCATAGCTGCCAGTACCTGAAAGTCTCATCCTTACTTGAGTATTTATGTGACACTTTGGGGACTGTGTGGCAATTAAAGGCCTGCCATCTTCCAGCAGTTAGTCTAAAACTCACTTGTGTCCATAGCCTGTCAGGTGATGCCTTTGATTGTGACTGCCAGTTTACAAGTCAATCTGTCAGTCTGACAGCTGTGCTGAGACAAGCCTTGGATGGGGAGCTCAGGGAGCCAAATAATTAGGTGGAAACTCTGTGAGTTCTAATCCTGGGCACTTCTGTAGGTTCATTGGGTAACTGGAGCAGTTACAGTGTATTTTAGCTTCTCCACCCTTGAATGGAGGAAGATTATTAAGTCCCACCCTGAAAGGACTGAGTTATGAAATAACTGGTCTCTAGATTTTAACATCTCTCATTCAGGAAGGTAGACTCTAATTTGAGTCATTTTCCTCAGATTTCTATTTTCAGAATTTTTTAATCACTACTGAGTTAAAGACCCATTCCTAGTATTGAGGTCTAAACTAGATTTTCCTTCCCCTCTCATGGTGTTGTCCAATAGAACTTTCTACAGTGATGGAAATGTTCTATATTTGTTCTGATGTGTTTTCTAACACCAACCAGTTCTCCAGTTCTCCGCGCACCAACAGGGTGTCTAACAATTCAATTTTGACACTGCCGGGAGTTAGTGTCAGGTCCCATAAGTTAACGGGGCTCATTCCCACAAGAATGCCCCCACTTGAGATGCTAGTCGCAAGTCCTGAGCCACCCTTATTTCTAGCTGACCCACTATGAATCAGGAGTTCCATTGACCCCCTCCACAAATTTGATAATTTGCTAAAATGGCTCACAGAACTCAGGAAAACACTTTCTTTTTGTTTGCTGGTTTATTATAAAGGATACAAACAGGAACAGCCAAACGGAAGAGATGTATAGGTTAAGATATGGGAGGAGGGGTACACAGAGCTTCCATGTCCTCTGGCATACCACCCTCCAGCAAGCTAAGGTGTTCACCAACCCAGAAGCTCTCTGACTCTCATTGTTCAGGGGTTTTTATAGAGCTCCATCTCCAGCCCCTCCCCCCGGAGGTCAGTGGAGCTGAAAGTTCCAATCCTTTAATCACTTGATCTTTCTGGTGACAGCTCCATCCAGAAACTATCAAGGGGCCCCACAACTAAGTCACCTCATTAGCATAAACTCTAGTATGATCAAAAGGGGCTTACTATGAATTACAAAGACACCCCTATCACTGGGGAAATTCCAAGAGTTTTAAGAGTTCTGTGCAGGGACCAGGGACAAAGACCGAATATATTTTTGTATTATACTACATCTGTGCTTTCTAATACAGTAGCCCACCAACTTTTAAATTTTGTTTATTTTGATTAATTTAAACTTCAGTGTAAAACATCTGTAGCTAGTGACTATCATAGTGGACAATGCAACCCTATATATTTATGAAGTTCTTTTTTTCTCTACTATCCTCTGCCCACCAGCACTAAACTATGAAATTTTGAGAGTAGAGATTGTTCAGTATTAAACACTTTTAAAGTGCCTTGCTTGTGGTAGTAGCACAAATATTTTTAGCAAAGAATTCAGGTTTAACAAATAATTATTGAGTTCTATTTTCTGGTCAGTATGTTATGTTGGAACACAGAGATAGGAAAACATAGTCCCTGCTGCTCTCAGATTGTTCACAGTCTAGGGCTGTAAACAAATTACAATGTAGTGTAATAAGTGAAGATGCCGTTAATCCACTGAACTGTGGAATAGTTAGGCTGTTGGGATGAGTCAGGGCCTACTACAGTGCCTGAGATATAGTGGGTGTTCATTGAATTTTATTAAATGAATACATGAATCCTAGTCCCAGCTCCCCCAGTTACTAGCTTCTTGACTACAGCAGGTTGCTTAGTCCTTGAGCCTTAGTTTCCTTATCTGTGAAATGGGATGATGTGTATACTTTAGTTTCTTGACCAGCAGGATCATGTCTTACTCATCCTTGGATCCATTTTTGCTTATAATATAGTGGATATTTAGTAAATGTTTGAACGAATCCATAATCTCAACAAGATAAAGGATGTGCAAGCACTTTAATTTATGTGCTTACATTATTGTCATATACTGCTGATTGGAGGTAACTTATTTGACAAGTCTAGAGAGGGAATTCAGATGCCCCAAAGATAAAGGAGACCTTTTATCTTGACATTTTTGGGCTGCAGCTGTCCCCTAATAGTTTGTAAGTTTTAACCTCTTTCCTTTATTGTCAATGGAATTTGTGAAATTAATGGTGAACCTAACACAGTTGGGAGAATATTTTTAAGGGAACTATAATAGGCTAAGTCTGTTTTTCTCATATGGCGATTTAGATGCTAGCTCTTTCCAAGTTGTCAGAATTTTTTTTTTCTTTCTTTTACCAGCATACACTCAGATGGGACTCATTCTGTTTAAGTGTTATGTTAGGTTTACTGAATGATGATGGATTTGATATGCCCTTTGGGCGTTTATGGCTTAATGTCAGACATCCAGACACACACTCTCCCCTTCCATGTGACATGATGAGCAAAGCATTTTTGTTGGTTTCTGTTCTGGAGCATTTGCTAGAACAGAATTAGATGTGTTCCTACTGTTGTAGGTGAGATCTTTCTCTTTTTAATTGAAAAGATAACAGATCGATAATAAAGAAAAAAATGGAGAAATATCTGCTGTGTTGTAGAAGACCTGACAGACTCGTATTTGAATTGCAGTTCTTTCTTTATCAGCTTTGTGACCTTGGACAATTTACTTAACTTCTAGACTATTTCCTCATGTGAACCTATGTCACAGGGCTGATGTAAGGTTTAAATGAATGCGTGGTTGTTCTGTATCTAGTGAGATACCCAGTACCAAGGAGGGAGCCTCATGTTTTATTTGGTGCCTTCTACCATATACACTTAATCCAACTGTTGATGGTGTATGTGGGTAACAATGAAGTACCTCCCAAGAATTCAGGCTGTCTTCTGAGAATGAAACTAATGATGAATCCTACACAGAGTATAGGATTAGCCATAGACAGAAATATACCAGGTAATTGCCTATAAATCTGTGACTGAGGAGTTGGGAGCGTTCAAGACTTCAACAAGATAATCTGGGTTTAATTCTAGGGAAAAAGGGATTGGAATGAAATTGCAGTTTAGTAGGCTGAAATCTAATTGATTGTATCATTCTACTAGGGAGAGATTATATGAGCAGATATCAATCTCTGGAACATAGTAAAAGAAAGCCTGAGAGCCTGAAGATGGCAGTATTTATTTTGCCTTAATAAGGAAAAAATGAATCTGATGGTAGGAACTAGAGAGATGGATTCTTTTATGAGGGGGTCCGTTAAACCTTCATGGACTGGAAACATCTCTCAAAACGTTTGTCTCCCTTTTGTTCTGATTCCGTGTTGAAGCAATTTTTGATCACTAATCTAATTTTTAGGTATTTGATACTGGGGTCAGTGGGTAGTTTACCTAGATAAGGACTTGGAACCTTCCAAGTATAAGAAAAGTATATCCTCTGTTGTAAATTAATAAATTGGTGAATTGTGTCTATCACCGAACCAATCACTAAATTGACAGTCTGATAAATGTATTTTGGCATGTAAGCATCTGCATGCTGAAGGCTCCTACGTTTGTATCTTCAGTTTATACCGCTTCTCTGAGCTACAGACTTACATATCCAACTGCCTACCTGACATTTGCATTCAAGACTGTGGGCTAGACCATTTCTCTTGTTTAATTCACCCAATAAACTAAGGAGATAAGCCATTAATGTTTCAACTATAAAAATCCTACACCCCAGCATAACAATTTTTATGTTCCCTTTTCATCTGTGTGCATATGAGACATAATTTTACATAATTTCAATCATAGTGTACATATTATTTTTACATTTTGCTTATATATATATATATATATAGGTTTTTATGGTTAAAATTTTTATGGTTAAAACTATTGCATGCTTACAGAAAAATAAGAGAAAAAACTACCAAAGCAAATGATCGTTGTGTGATATTACTACCACACAGAGATAGGCACTGTTAACATTTCGGTGTATTTCTTTATAGTCACATATGTGCATAAAAATTAACATATTGAGATTAAGATTATATTCTATATATACATTTTGCAGCTTTTACACTTAATGAATGTTAAACATTTATCTTTTAAAATACCTTTTGTAAACATTTAAATGCATTATTCTATCATTCAGATGTACCACATAATCATTTTAAGTTGTTTGTAGCTTTTCGTTATTAATGCTTTACAAAAGTGCCATATTTAACTAAGAGAGATGACTGGGCCAGGAAATATCCTGCTTTGGGATCACGTGGGAGAAGGACAAATGGTTAACTCATTCTTTCTTTGTGGTACTCCAATAAATAGACCTGTTTGAGGAAAAAAAAAAAAATGTTCTCTCAACTATATTAGGTTCAACAGTAATTTCTTTCCCAACTTCCATTAGCAGTTCAGGAAAGAAGTGAATTTTAGAATTAGAGGACAGTTACAGCGGAAAAATGTCAAAATGAAACGTTTCCCATTCCTTTAGGGCATCTGAATTTCCTCTCCAGATTTTCCATTTAGGTTACTCTGCTCATTACATGATCATGAAAAAGAAAAAAGCCCAGCTCCATGAATTTTATCCAATTTAGAGATGATGTGATAGTCTAAAATTTTAAACATGGGTTATATAATGTATATAGAATATTTTGGTTCCTGGGGTATTGAATGATAGGCTATCAACCTCCAGAATCAGCTGAAGTAGGTCTGAGAGACCCAATAACCATGATCAGAGAAAGCAGTGGCTTCCCACAGGAGCTGCAGACACAGAGGGTAGATATTTTGAGTTACAGGCATGTGCTGACAACTTTGCGTATGCATGTGTGTGAGAGAGAGACTGAGAATAAAGGTTAGTAATTCTCTCAGGAAACTTCAGGTAGGGCAGGTTTTTTGGACATAAATCTTTGACTTGTCAAGTTTTTCTTTAGATTCCTGGTTTATTTTCATTCAAAATAATTGTTTATTATATTCGTTTCCCTCAGAATATAGTTTTCTCTATTATTGAAACATCTGAAAATAAAACATTAACCTGCGATCCATAGCAGTTTAGATTATTTCTTTCTAATTTTTAGAATCTGCGTTAAGCATTTTTATTATTTAAATGAGAAAATGCTAGTTGCCTACAATGCTTGGCACATAGTAGGCACTCAATAAATATTTGCAAAAGAATGAATTATTGATGTATTTTTACATAATCTTTTGAACATTGTTTTTAATGGGCCAAGTAGCTGTACCATAGTTGACTTAACCATTACCCTATTGCTAGATATTAGGTTGTTTCTAATTTGTTTCTGTCTTAAAAATACATTGAGGGCTTCCCTGGTGGCGCAGTGGTTGAGAATCTGCCTGCCAATGCAGGGGACACGGGTTCGAGCCCTGGTCTGGGAAGATCCCACATGCCGTGGAGCAACTAGGCCCGTGAGCCACAACTACTGAGCCTGCGCGTCTGGAGCCTGTGCTCCGCAACAAGAGAGGCCGCGATAGTGAGAGGCCCGCGCACTGCGATGAAGAGTGGCCCCCGCTTGCCACAACTAGAGAAAGCCCTCGCACAGAAACGAAGACCCAACACAGCCAAAAATAAATAAATAAATAAAATTTTTAAAAAAAGACATTGAATATTTTGATATAGATCACTTTTCTAGGTGCATATAGATTTTTCTGTGTTTAAGATTATTTTCTTAGACTCAGAGTGATTATGGGTCAAGTTAATTATTAGAACTCTTGGTCGCAAGGGACAAAAATACAGGAGAAACATTTTGGCTAATTTAGCTGGGGAGTAAATTTAGCTTCCACCAGGGCTGGATCAGGTGCTCAGTTTATGCCTTCAGGGCTTTGGTCGCTTGTTTATGCAGGCTCTTCTTTTGCTTCCCTCTGGCTTACTCTTGCCGCCTGGTGGTAAAGATGAGCATTGGTAACTTTTTGTAGTTTATAATCCTGACAAAAGGCTTGAGAAAGTTGATTTGATTTAGCTAGCATCTTGTGTCTGTCCCTGAACCAATCAATTGTTGTGGCCCGGGGAATGAAGTAACTTGATTGACTATGCCTGTGTCATGTGCCCACAGCTGGGGGTCAGATCAGCTCCAACCAAATTACAAGGACTGACCAGATTATTTTAGAATGTAAGGAAGGTGGTTCTCCCAGAAAAGGACCTTGGACAGACAAGGAAAAGGATTTAATTTTATTAAATATTTTTATCACTCTTGATAGCCATTGCTAAATGATTTCTAAAGATTTATATTAGCCTCAGAAATATTTCTTATTTTACTATACTCATATCAACATTGGATATTATCTTCTAAATATTTTGCTAATTTAATAGATTAAAAATGTCACCTTGTTTATATTTACTTTTTTCACTTATAATTATTTTCTGTAACTGTAATTTAAGTGGCTGCTTACTCTTTTCTTCTTTGGCTGTGTTGTGTCTTCGTTGCTGCACACAGGCTTTCTCTAGTTGGGGCGAGCAGGGGCTACTTTCGTTGCGGTGCGTGGGCTTCTTATTGCGGTGGCTTCTTTTGTTGCGGAGCACAGGCTCTAGGCGCACGGGCTTCAGTAGTTGTGGCTCACGGGCTCTAGAGCACAGGCTCAGTAGTTGTGGTGCACGGGCTTAGTTGCTCTGCGGCATGTGGGAGCTTCCCGGACCAGGGCTCGAACCCATGTCCTCTGCATTGGCAGGCAGATTCTTAAGCACTGAGCCACCAGGGAAGTCCCTGTTTACTCTTTTTTGAAAGATTTATCATAATTTACCAAGCTGTTTTCCAATTATTCGTCGTTTAGATTGTTTCGTAATTTTTATTTTTAACCTTGGTAGGTAATAATGCTGCAAGTATTTTTATATGCCATAGATTTTTGCCTCTATCGAGTTTTTCTTTTGGAAAAATTCCAATGGTGATATTCTTGCATCAAAGGTATAAACATCTCTATGCCCTTTGTTTTCAAAGAATTTTACCAACTTGTATTTTTACCAGTATTATATAAATGTAGTTGTTGTATTACATCTCTACTAACATTAAACACTATTTTAAAGAATATTTGTTAGTTGATTAGGTATAAAAAGTGATCTCAAATTGTTTTTTTGTTTTTTGTTTTTTTAAATAAATAAATTTATTTATTTATTTATTTATTTTTGGCTGTGTTGGGTCTTCGTTGCTGCACATGGGCTTTCTCTAGTTACGGTGAACGGGGGCTACTCTTGTTGCGGAGCCTGGGCTCTAGGCGCGCGGGCTTCAGTAGTTGTGACACGCGGGCTTAGTTGCTCTGTGGCATGTGGGATCTTCCCGGACCGGGGATCGAAACCGTGTTCCATCCCTGCAGTGGCAGGCGGATTCTTAACCACTGCGCCACCAGGGAAGTCCTCAAATTGTTTTAATTTGCAGTTTTAAATTAATGAAACCTTTTTCAGTGAATCTCCAACTCTTCTCCTTACTGTGTTATTTAGAGTATGAATACCAGACATGCCCTGTGCCTTATTTTATTTCTTCTTCTTGCGCTCAGGTCTGGTCCATCGAACTCACATGTCATCCTGTCGCGTGGATAAGCCCTCTGAGATAGTAGATGTCGGAGACAAAGTGTGGGTGAAGCTTATTGGACGAGAGGTAAAGTTCTGTGCAACTTTAACTCATTAGAAAGGATTAGGAAAAGCTGGGATTTTCTTAGTATTTCATGATGATATTTCATGAGTGTGTATGTATTGTTAACCGTGGCTGATAATCTTATTTTTGAATCCTGCCACTATAATCTGACTTGAATTTAAACCTTTGGGCTGTCTGTCATGCAGACTCAGAAGGAATGGTGTGAACTGCATGTAATAAGGGTGGTGCAAAAAGTACATGTTTATAAAACTTCCTTCCCTGAAGCTCACCCACATGGTGGGTGTGGAGAAAATACCAAAAAAGTAAAGAACCAAAAAGAGAGAAGAAAACTTAATCTGTGAGACTATCTTTTAGTAGAAATCTTGCAGATGCACTTCAATTTGGACCAAAGCAAAAAGGGGCATAGAGTTTACAGTCATTTTTTCCTCATACCTGGCACCATGCAATGTGAGGCAAATGAGAAAGCACTGGAGGATCCTGTTAACAGCAACTCAATTGAGGGTCTGTGGGTGTGGACAGACCACAGGAGAGATGTGCAGATACACTGAGACCTGCTCTTTTACCAGAGAATGGCAGGGGAGACAGGCCTGAAAGAGACATTATTCAACAGTATTTGAGTGCTTATTATGTACTAGGTCTGAGGGATATAAGAATCAGATGTAAATGACTCCAGTGGTTATGGAACTTATATAGATTATAACTGGAGGAGACAAATAAAAAGTAAGCAAGCTAAAATAATTAAAAATAATTACAAGTTATAGTAAGTGCTATAATAGGTTCAAACAATGTGGAGGTAGATTTAGGTAAAGTGGTCAGGAACGGGCTTTCTGCGGGGGTGGTATATGAGCTGAGACCCAAAGGAAAAGGAACTAGTCATGTGAAATGTTAGGAAAAGAATATTCCAGGCAAAGAGAATAGCTGATACAAAGACCCCAAAGTGAAGAGGGCCTTCAAGTGCTGGAGGAAGCAAAAGAAGACCAATGTGGCTAACAACTGTCTTCACATTTGAAGATGGTCTTAATTGTTTTCATGTTTAAGAAGCTTTTAGATGAAGTCCAAAAAGAGATCTAGTCCACCGGAATGTTCTGAAACCTATTCTGTGCTCATGGATCTCTGAACAGATTATTAGGCTGAACTATCTAAAAGAAACAGCTTTTATTTTCTGCTTGGTTACTTCCACAGGCCCCAGATTTCTGAGCAACCATTTTTGTCTTTCCCCCCAGGAGGGTCAAGAATGATAAGAAAACCATTTCCTAAAATGCTTTTGCCATAAGATCTGCCTGTTATGCTTATTAGTACCCACAGTGTTCCTAGCACAAGACCTTGGCCATAAGAGGAACTCAGTGTTTGTTACATGATAAAAACTTCAATTCTTAGATAATTTTAGACCAGCAGTCTAAATGATGTACTTTGAGCTTTTGCTGACTTTGCTTTTGTTTTTTTCAGATGAAAAATGATAGGATAAAAGTATCCCTCTCCATGAAAGTTGTCAACCAAGGGACTGGGAAGGACCTTGACCCCAACAACGTTATCATTGAGTAGGTAAAATGTTTGGAAAGGCTAAAATCCTTCTACTTCTCAAACCGCAGAATGCTGTAGTGAATCAGGCCCACGTGGGAACTCTACTATTTGTAGACTATGAAATTGATGAGTTATGTGACCTTCGTGAGCTTTGGTTTTTAGAGGTATAAAGTGTTATAGATAACACATTACTGCATAGAGTTCTAAGATGAAATGCTAACATGCACCTCCTAGCATAGAAGTGCAATGGTTCAATGTCAATGGTTTCATTTCCTTCCCCTTATTCTTTTTCTGCTTCTGCCCTTTAACCAGTTAGCCAACAAGCATTCATCATGAGATATTTGTTATTTGCCTTTCTCCTAGCTCTGGGACTGAAAAAAGGCAGAGACCATGTAGGAGGAATAACTCCAATGGGGTTTTAGACTCCTGCGTCTTGGGATATGCTGTGTTCTGAACATAACACCTTACTTTCACTGGCTCTTCTGACCTTTCATTTATGAATGGAAAATTTTCTCTGTAGGATACTGTCTGGTGATACAGGGAATTTGCTGTCTCAAAATCTTTCTTGAATACAGGCATACTTTGGAGATACTGTGGGTTCGGTTCTGGACCACCACAATAAAGCAAATATCTTAATAAAGTGAATCACATGAATTTTTTGGTTTCCCAGTGCATATAAAAGTAATGTTTACACTATATTGTAGTCTATTAAGTGTGCAGTAGCATAATGTCTAAAAAACAGTGTATGTACCTTAATTGAAAAATACTTTATTGCTTAAAAAAATGCTGAAACAATGACAATAGTAACATCAGAGATCACTGATCAGAGATCACCATAACAAATATAATAATAATAATAATGAAAAAGCGTGAAATATTGCAAAATTACCAAATTTGATACAGAGACATAAAGTGAGCAAATACTGTTGGAAAAATAGTGCCAGTAGACTTGCTCAACTCAGAGTTGCCACAGACCTTCAAATTGTAGAAAACACAATATCTGTGAAGCTCAATAAAACGAGGGTATACCTGTATATGCCAGTGGTTTCTAACCAGGGGTTCCTAGGTCGCTAACATCCCTTGAAGAAGTCTTGGGGGTTTATGAACTGTTTCAAGTATTTCAGAAAGCCAACTAAAAAATCATACATTTATCCTCAGGTTAACCATGACATTATTTCACTGCTTCTGATGATAAAATATCACATTCTTTATCTCATGCTAATTGGGTGCTCTTAGTGGCCATCATGTTATTGATTATTTTTTTAAAAACAAGAAAAAAATAATAAATGTTGTTTGAGTGGGATCTTGGTGGCACAATGTTTGGAAACCCTTAGGTTTATAGTTCTGAGCAAAATCATTTTGGATATGAAGGAAATTTACCTAAAAGGAAGGGAAATGATGTTTATTGAATACATACTATGTGCCAGGCATTATGCCAGGTGGTTTGTGTACATCAATGCATCTAATTCTCATAACAACCTGCAAAGTGGGTGTTATCTCCATTTTACTTTATTTTCCTAGTTTTAGCTTGATGCTTGGTGATAACTTGCCTGTGGTTATATAACACTTTCTATTTACATTAGAAATCTTTTATAACTCTGAGCTCAGAAATGTTATTTAAGTCTGGCATTTACTGATTGCATTGTAATAAATTACTTCTGCTCCAAAGAATCCTGTCTATACAGACTCATTAAAAGCAGTGAAATTTCCCAAAGCCACCCTTATAAGGATGAAATATAAAACAAGTAAGATAAAAGAGCTACTTCTCTTTCTCACAACAAGGGAGGGGAAGGGAAAGGACCCCCTGCCTTTATGATGAATGTGTCTTTATGTATGGACTACTTCTAGTAATGACTAAGTGACCAAACAGTAACTTTTGTTGTAAACTATTTCTAGACTGCATCTAGGAAAGAAGCATGGCATAGTGGAATGATGACAGGTTTTAGAGTTAGACTTGAATCAGAAAGAGTCCTAGTCCTGCCACAAGCTAGTATACCACCCTGAGCAGATGAGCTAGCCTCTTTGAATCTCAGCTTCTTCAAAATGGAGGTAATGACACCTACATCTTAGAAATGGTGGTATGATTTAAATAAAATCTTGTTTATAAAGAGCCTAATTGTCTAATCTATAGTAGAAACTTAACAAATAGCAGCTACTTGTAGTTATTGTTTTAAAATGTTTCTTTGTTTTTCCTCTAATATCTGAGATTATCATACCCTTTCTTTTGAAAGAATATATAAAACCCATAAGGCAGAGGCCACAGCTTATCTCCCATAGTGCCTAATGTACAGTAGTCATTTAGTTAGTGCATCCATTTACTCATTATTCAACAAATATTTACTGGGCTCATATTCTATTTGAGGTATAATGGCAATACCAAGATTTCTGCCTAAGGACCTTACTGCCTAGTGTAATGAGATAATTATGCAAATAACTTTAATTTTAAGGCAACATGTAATAAATGTTAAAAGAGTGTTTTAAAGGAAGGATTCTAGGAGTTACCTTGAAGAGGAAGAGTTGATATCAGGCCCCTGATGGTCAGAGAAGAGGTGACAGTTGAGCTAGGTCTTGAAGAATGGATAAGATTTTGTCAGGCAGCAGGGGAAAGAATAGTATTCCAGGCAGAAGAAATAGTTTGAGGAAAGGCATGAAGCAGGAAAGCACATGGCAATTCAGGAGTCTTGTTTAAGGAAAGAAGAGGGTATGGTCAGGTACTAGGATGTAGGGCTTGAAAGATACGTTGGGGTCAGGTTGTGAACAGCTTTGAATAGCAGTCAAAGAATATGAATGTTTTTTAAAGCCTTTGAGTGGGAGAGACTCCTGAGCAGATTATTCTCTCCAGGTACCCCATTCTCTGGCCTCAACCTGTTAGGCTCAGTATCTTCATGCTGTCTCCAGACAGTTTGTCAACTACCTTTCATTTTTCATCAAAATCTAGCTGTCTTGTATTTCATTCCCGCAGGCCCCAAAGTATTAACAAGGTCATCTAATAAGTGAATCTGCAAGTGGAAAGGGAAGGGGTTAAATGCAGTTTCCAGTTAGGTTTAGCCGGCATAGTATAGTCTTTAGAAAGAGCATTTATGTATCGCCACACTGTAATTATCCATTTATATATCTCTTTCCACTGGTAGACTATCTACCATGTCCTATCATTTTAATGTACTTACTCATATCATTGTACTAGCACTGGTGCTTGCCACTTATTAAGTTTAAAAAAAAAAAAGAAAGATTAATGCAACTATGTGTGCTGGATGGATTAGAGGCAGGGAGACCAGTAAATGAATTATTACTGTTTAGGTGAAATGCAATGAAGCCTAAACTAGCATGATGGCAATAAGGACAGAAAGGGAGACAGGTGGTGAGTGACACATTTGTTGAATTGGGCGTTAGGTGGGAGGTATGATTCGGCTTATAGTATGTTTGAATCTGCAGTGTATTGGAATTGATTATAATGAGGGTTTGATTAAGCTGCAACTTATAGTCACTTGAAACTCAGCTCCACAAATAAGGACATCCGAAAGCAATGGAGTTTTCGTGACTGTTCAAGTTATGTCCCCAAGATCCTGCCTTGGTGGGGTTTTCTGTTTGTTTGTTTGTTTGTTTAATTTTCTTTTATTGTGGTGAGAACATTTAACATGAGATCTACCCTCTTAAGAAATATTTAAGTGTATAATAGTATTGTTGACTATACATACAATGTTGTACATTAGATCTCCAGAACTCACTCATCTTCCTTAACTAAAACTTTATGCCTGTTGATAAGTAACTCACTCACATTTACTTCTCCACTCTCCTCGCCTTGGTTTTTGTTATTCAAGCTTCACCATTTGAACTGACCCTCTCGCATGACCCATACCAGACAGTAGACTTCCTGTCATTTGACTAAGATTCTTCTAGGGCAAAAGCTAGGGATTTGAACAGACATTTTCAGAACTTAAACCACATGCTTTTCTGGTCTGTCCCAACTGGGAAGCCACTAGTCACATAGGCTATTTAAATGTAAAGTAATTAAAAGTAAATAAAATTTGGTATCCAATTCCTCAATCACTAACCACATTTGAAGTGCTCATTAACCAAAGACATAAATAGTCAGCAGTACAGACATAAATTTATAGAACTGTCCATCTTTGCATTCTTTTGGACACCAGTATGTATGCTAGATGGTGTGCTCTCTGCTCAGATATAGAGAAGAACATGATATAGACTTTACTATTCAAGTCCTGGTTGTGGTACAGAGGGTGAGGCAAAATGTAAACAAACCAGTAAAATAAAGTGAGTATTTAACTCTGCCTGTGGTAGAGTTTATAGAAGATATGATATTTGAGCTGAACTTTAAAGAATGAATGGGACAGAATATGGAGTATCTTTATCCTCTCTGTTTTCTCTCTTGATCCCACATATCCCATGAAACTGTTGGCTGAAATTTGTGAAGTGAGTAGCTCTGTTTTGCTTTGATATTGTTATCCTGCATTTCTCTGGGTAATGTGGCTCTTTTGGCAGAATATTTCTCTGTTTTTGCTGGACTCTACAGAGACCTGGTTGGAAAATCTTAGGTGAAGTCAGAGGTCAAAGTTAAAGATGTTCAGGTAAAGAAAAATATTTTGGATGAAGAACAAAGAAATTTCAACAAGGTTTTTTTTTTTAATTTTTAAAAATATATTTATTTATTTATTTTTGGCTACGTTGGGTCTTTGTTGCTGCACGTGGGCTTTCTCTATTTGCGGCGAGCGGGGAATACTCTTCGTCGCGGTGCGTGGGCTTCTCATTGTCATGGCTTCTCTTGTTGCGGAGCATGGGCTCTAGGCACGAGGGCTTCAGTAGTTGTGGCTCACGGGCTCTAGAGCACAGGCTCAGTAGTTGTGGTGCTCGGGCTTAGCTGCTCTGCGGCATGTGGGATCTTCCCGGACCAGGGATCGAACCCGTGTCCCCAGAATTGGCAGGCAGATTCTTAACCCCTGTGCCACCAGGGAAACCCCAACAAGCATTTATTGATGCTGTTGCTTGCCAAGCCTTGGGCTGAGGTGCCAGGGAAATAAACACAAGTAAGATATTTTTTCAACGGGCCCATGATCTAGAGAAGAAACATAACTCTGTGGTGTGATATGTGCTAGGCTTGACATGTGTATAGGATACAGTTAGAGTTTGAAAGAAAGAATGATCAGGAGTGATACTCTTCAATTAAACATTTTCTAAGAGTACTCTGCAGGTACTGTGTGTTATAGTAAAGGTGAAAAATAAGAGCTATGACAACTAGGGTACTTTGGCTCTTCTGGTAGGAGTGTAATTGGTAAACACACTGTCTGGCAGTGTCTACTAAGGCAGATGCCCTACAACCCAGTAGTTCCCCTCCTATGTGGAACTAGGCATTTCCCAAAGGAATGCATGTACATATATATGTTCACCAAAAGACGTGTGCTAGAAAGTTCACAGAAGCACTTTCATAATAGAAATTAGTCATATCCATCAACAGCAAAATACTTTGCAGCAATGAGAATAATTGATCCACAACTAGTTACAGCAGTTGGATGGATCTCACAAAGTAGCGAAAGGAGCCAGACACAGAAGGGCCCATTCTCTGATTCTGTTGATATAATTTACAAAAATAGGTAAAACTACTCTATGCTGTTAAAAACTAGAATAGTAGTTACCCTTGGGGGAAGCACAGTGACTAGAGGGGCTTCGGAGGTGCTGGTGATATTCTGCTTCTTTATCTGAGTACTGGTTACTGGGATATTTCAAATTGTAAAAATCAGTGAAGCTGTATACTTGTGAACACTTTTCTGTATGTATTTTATACTTTGGTCAAATGTTTAAAATTTTTAAAAAGTGTTATGGGAATGTGAACAAAGAGATTAATTCTGGCTGAGGGGCTCAGGGAAGATAACTGGTTAGAAGGAGGGGCAGTAACTGAGCTGAGCCTTGAAATGTTTGGGTGTAGTTAGGTGGTGAAGTGGGAGTAAAGAGGGGAAGCAGAACATTTCAGAAAGAGGCAGCTGCCTGAGCAAAAGCAGTGAACCATCTGGGGAAGGTAAAATAGTCTGGTTTGCCTTGAGCATATTGTGCAAGATGAGGCTGGGAAAGTAAGTTAGAGACAGACTGTGAAAGGCCTGGAATACCAAGGAGCTTAGACTTGATTTTCTAAGAAGTTTTTGAAGGTCTTTTAAACCCAGGAGTGACCTTGTAAGGGTTGCAGGGGGCTTAGCAAGGTGAGTAATTATATCTTCATCCCCTGTGCGTCAGTGAGATAAAATCTAGTCTCATTCATAATGATTAATTCAGAGCCTTGTCCTGAATGAAAAAAATTGTCATTTCATGTCGTTTCTTTCACTGCCTGTTTTCTTATGCCCAGTGCTTTTCCTTTCTCCCTTCTTCCTGACAAAACAAAACAGAAAAACAACATAGAGTATTAACTTGTAGTATCTCTGGCCACATCTCTTAAGAGGGCCAACAGTCAGTATCATTTCATTACAGGCAAGAAGAGAGGCGGAGGCGGTCCTTCCAGGATTACACTGGGCAGAAGATCACCCTCGAGGCTGTCCTGAACACTACCTGCAAGAAGTGTGGCTGTAAAGGTAAGGCGAAGTCTCTACCATTTCAGTTTTTCTCTCTTTGTGGATGACCCTTTACGGGATGAGGGAGGCCCCCTGGTGTGAGTTAGCTCACTGTGGTTTTTAGCCAAATGCTGGCCTCACCTGCTCATCTGCTCTTCCTACTAGACTCACATCAGAGTTCATGGCTTGTTGCTTTTTCTGTTTCCTTTTCTGAATGCTGGCCCTGCCAGATACTACACCACCAGCACTACTCCCCTCTCTCTACGGGTGATGTCCTCCCTGGGCAAGGTCCCCATGTACTATGCCAGGAGGGGTAAGAGTGTTGGATTATGATTAACACTCTAAATTTTTATCTCTAAGGATGATTATTGTTCTGCTGCAAAAATTAAGTGACTTGGAAATATATTCCTTAAGGATCCAAGTCAAGCTCTTTCTTGCTTATTACCTTTATCTCTATAACTTCAGAGTTCTGAATACAGTATCTTTTTAGTAATAAAGAATACAGGCTAGTCACTTCCTTTTAGCTTTGTTTCTTCAAGTTTCCTGCAGTCCTACTCAAATATTAAAGAGCTCTTTCGGCCTGACTTCCCTTGTTGGAGCTATAATGAGAGGTATTGCCAGCTTCTCATTTTCAGAGTGACCTCAATTTGTCACCCCTTCTCCCTAGCCTTTCACCTACCCAGCTCTCTTGATTTTTCTACAATGAGTGGTAGCAGATTTGTGCCCTGGTTGAGGTTGTGGGGTTTAAGCCCCGATTTATCATTAATGTAGAGGGAGGAAGGGAAAAATAAAATAGAGAGAATACTTCCTCATGAGTATTGTGGGACCATTTCCAGCATAGATATTTGGAAAACTCTATGCTGTATTCTCCTTCCAGGCTCCATCCCGCTTCTGGACTCCGAGTTGCAAAGTAGTTTACACATAGCTTTTTGATGACTTCATCAAATTCTTTGTGCCCCTGAGAGAGGGTCTACAAAAAGCTCAGACAAAACCAGCCGTGTAGCATCTGTTAAATGTCCCCTTAATAGCGGTGTAGGCTCAGGGAAGGTAGGGTTCTCTTACCTTCAACTTGTGTCCACCAGGTGTTACATGAGGCAGAGAAGAATAATGAGAGATGGAATTTGGCCCAGGCAGGCCAAAGGTGGTTGGTTTTGGTGCAGCAGAAAGAGCACAGGGCAGGGAGGTATGAGACCTGGGGTAAGTTTTAGCTCTACTGCTGTCTGTGTGACCTTGAGGTACTTCTCTACTCTGGACCTTCATGTCCTCTGCAAATGCAGTGTTGGATTTGATGATCTCTCAGGCCCTTGCCAGACCTGACAGTCTGTGAATGTTGAGTGCCCCTAGGTGACTGCTCTCTTTCTGTGTGTTAGCTTGAATCTGAGTGCTGCCTTCCTTCTTGCTGCCTAAGAGCTGTCTTCCTTTAGGGCTTGGCCTGCCAGTCGGCTCCCTCTGCTAAGTATTCTGCTCTCTGGAGCAGCCTTTCATTGTCAGGAATAGTTCCAAATAGACCTTTAAAAATTCCTGAGCCCAGTTGCTAATGGAAGGCAGCACAAGCCTGTATCCTCATGTCCTATGCCATTCCAAAGCGGTGCCAGTGTTTCCCACAGCTCTAGGACCAGATGCTTGTCTGGCTCTGGTTAAGTGAGCAGTGCCATCTTGAGGTGACAAAATCTGCTCTGAAGGCAACAGCTGCTCTGAATGAACTCATTAGTACCTCCTGAACGAGCCAGCCCTTCAGGAACTTCTAGGGAAGATCCAGCTGCTAAGGTGAGAGACTGCCTCTTGCCTCCCTACCTTTCCTACTTCTCTTCTGCAGGCCACTTTGCAAAGGATTGTTTCATGCAACCAGGTGGGACCAAGTACTCTCTGATACCTGATGAGGAAGAGGAGAAGGAAGAGGCAAAGTCAGCAGAGTTTGAAAAGCCTGACCCCACGAGAAATTCTTCTAGAAAAAGAAAGAAGGTGAGTGCTGTCTTTATCTTATTTATCATATTTTTTTGAGTTTTAAAATAAAAATATACTTTCTGCAGAAATTTTAGAAATACTGAAAAACATAAAGAACATTAGGATCTCTTGTAATCTTTCCACCCAGCAAGACTCTTATAGTAGTTTTGGTATATTCTAATATTTTTTCTAGGTAAATATATACATACATATAATATAAATATATACATAATTTTCTAGGGAAGTGTATATATAATTTTCATATATGTATATGTTTACATATAAACACACAATCATGGTCATACTAGGTATAGTTTATATCCTACTTTTTTCATTATATTTATCAAAAGCGGGGCTTCCCTGGTAGCGCAGTGGTTAAGAATCCGCCTGCCAATGCAGGGGACACGGGTTTGAGCCCTGGCCTGGGAAGATCCCACATGCCGCGGAGCAACTAAGCCTGTGCGCCACAACTACTGAGCCCGCGTGCCGCAACTACTGAAGCCTGTGCACCTAGAGCCTGTGCTCCGCAACAAGAGAAGCCACTGCAATGAGAAGCCCGCGCACCGCAACGAAGAGTAGCCCCCACTCACCGCAACTGGAGAAAACCTGTGTGCAGCAACGAAGACCCAACGCAGCCAAAAGAATAAAATAAATAAAATATATAAATTTATATTTATCAAAAGCATTTTCTAGTATCCTTAAGTGTTCTTCAAAAACTTGATTTAAGAGCACCATATGATATTCTACCCTATGGTTATATGATGGTTTATTTAATAATTTTTCTATTGTGGGATATTTTTGATTACTTCCAACCTAAATCTTTGGCCATCTCTTATTGCTTTCTTTGGATAAATTCCTAAGTAAGATTACTGAGTTAGGGGCTTTAAGACTCTTGATACATCTTATCAAATTGTCTTTCCAGAAAGTACTTATTTTACACCCAGCAGAGGATAAGAGTGCCTGTCTCACTGAGTTGTATCTTCCATCTACTACTTCTAGCAAAACAATTCATAAAACAGACATTATTGTGGTGCAGGAAAAAAACAGTGCATTTGTAGCATACAACATAGAGAGGAAATGAAAAAAAACTATGCTATAGTTTGGTCAGAAATAGTTGTTCTCATGTAGTGTAGTGTTTTTCTTTTTTTTTTTTTGGCCACACACCACAGCATGTGGAACCTTAGTTCCCCGACCAGGGATCGAACCTGCGCACCCTGCATTGGAAGGCAGAGTCTTAACCACTGGACCGCTGGGGAAGTCCCTAGTGTAGCGGTTTTCTAATTGTGGCTGGTTATTAACTTTTGGGGTTTTTTTGGTTTTGTTTTGTTTTTTCAAAGTTTTGGCAAACTTTTATTGAGTGGTCATTTTATTCCAGGCATTGCAAACCTAGGAATATAAAAACTGTGATAAGGTCCTTGCCCTCAGTGGGCATTATCTACAAATTCAGTATTATCTTCATTTTAGATGAGGAGGAAGGCCCATTGTACCATTATTAAGAATTACCCCAAGTATATGGATAATAATATATCGATCTGTATATTCTTTCCCTGGGTGATCACATCGCTCCTAAGACTTCAGCTGCCCTGACCACTTTCACATCACTAAGTAATATCCCACTGGTACTTCAGACTTTGGCTTGGAGTCAATCAGACATAGGTTGAGGCCCTTCTGTGCTACTTACCAGCTATATAACTTTGGGCTCTCTAACTTCAGTTCCTTAACTGACAAAGTAGGATCATTGTGCTCCTTGAACAACCAAAACCCTTGTTTCTATCCTTCTACCTTGTATTACTAGTTTTAATGACAGCAGTGACCTCCCAGTCTCCCAAGAAAGAAACAATATGTAATTAATTTTCTTCTCCTTACTATCCCATGCCTAGTCAGTCACCAAGTCCTGTCCATGGTACCTTATAATATCCCAATTCTGTTCCTTCCTCCCACTCCCACTACTACTGTGCATTTCACCTGCTTCCCTCTCTCACTTATATTCAGACTATTGAACTAGCCTAGGGAGATTTTAAAACTACATATTTGCCTTCTACCTCTTGAGTACCAAGTTCACAGGGCCTGGGTCTGGGCATCTGATTTTTTTGAAAAAGCACCTTCTTTATCTCACTGCTCGATTCTCTTCATTAATATGATTTTTTGCCCTCTGCTTTAATTCTGAATGGACTGCTAGAGGCTGTGGCTGTATTTATTACTCCCTTCTCTTCTCTAACTACCTTCTCCCTAAGTGATCTCATCCTGTCCAGTGGTTTTGAATACCATTTATATGCTAATAATCCCCCAATTAAGTATATGTATCCTTTTTAAAATCCAAGTCTGTAATTCTCCAAGTCTGTAATTCTATCTCTAACTTTTTCTCTGGAACTTCAAATTTAGATATTCAGCTGCCTATTTGACATCTCCATCTGATTGTCGAGTTGACATCAAGCTTAGCACACTCCAAAACTCTTCAGTGTTCCTCCTACCCAAGGCTGCTCCGTTCATATTCCTCCCTCTCTCAATGAATGGGTCACCAGTTGCTGAAACCAAAATCTGCAGCCTTTGGGTATAGTGTTGTTGTTCTAATTGTAGTAAAAGATATGTAACATAAATTTTACTGTCTTAATCTTTTTTTTTTTTTCCTTTGGCGGGAGGCCGCGCTGCACAGCTTGTGGATTTTAGTTCACCAACCAGGGATTGAACTTGCCCCCTCGGCAGTGAGAGTGCGGAGTCCTAACCACTGGACCACCAGGGAATTCCCCCGTCTTAACCGTTTTTAAGTGTACAGTTCTTTGGCATTAAGTAAATTTCATATTATTGTGCAATCATCACCACCATCCATCTCTAATACTCTTTTCCTTTTTTTTTTTTTTTTGGCCGCGTTGGGTGTTCGTTGTGGTGCGCGGGCGTCTCGTTGCGGTGGCTTCTCTTGTTGGGGAGCACGAGCTCTAGGTGCACAGGCTTCAGTAGTTGTGGTGCACAGGCTTTGTTGCTCCGCAGCATGTGGGATCTTCCCAGACCAGGGATCGAACCCTTGTCTCCTGCACTGGCAGGCGGATTCTTAACTACTGTGTCACCAGGGAAGTCCCTCTAGTACCCTTTTCATTTTGTAAAACTGAAACTCTATACCCATTAAACAATAACTCCTCATTCCCCTTTCCTCCCAGCACCTGATAACCACCATTCTACTTTCTGTCTGTATGATTTAGACTACTCTAGGTATCTTATAAAGTGGAATTATATAGTATTTGTTTTTTTGTGACTGGCTTACTTGAGTTAGCATAATGTCCTCAAGGTTCATCCATGTTATAGCATGTGTCAGAATTTCCTTCCTTTTTAAGATTGAAAATATTCCATTGTATGCATATACCATATTTTGCTTATTCATTCATTTGTTGTTGATACTAGGATTGTTTCCACCTTTTGGCTTTTGTGAATAATGCTGCTGTGAACATAGTTGTACAAATATTTCTTTGAGATCTTGCTTTCAATTTTGGGGGGTATATACCCAGAAGTGGAGCTGCTGAATCATATGGTAATTCTTTTTTTTTTTTAATTTATTCATTTATTTTATTTATTTATTTTTTGGCTGCGTTGGGTCTTCATTGCTGTGCACGGGCTTTCTCTAGTTGCGGCAAGTGGGGGCTGACTACTCTTCGTTGTAGTGTGCGGGCTTCTCATGGCAGTGGCTTCTCTTGTTGCAAAGCGCGGGCTCTAGGTGCGCGGGCTCAGTAGTTGTGGCTCGCAGGCTGTAGGGTGCAGGCTCAGTAGTTGTGGCGCACGGGCTTAGTTGCTCTGCGGCATGTGGTATCTTCCCAGACCAGGGCTCAAACCTGTGTCCCCTGCATTGGCAGGCGGATTCTTTAACCACTGCGCCACAGGGAAGTCCCATATGGTAATTCTATTTTAATTTTTTTTGTGGAACCACCATACTGTTTTTCACAGCAGCTGCACCATTTCGCATTCCTACCAACAGTGCCCAAGGGTTCCAATAGATCATAGTGTTTTATTATTGTCAGTTAGGTAAAAGTGGATGATGTTGTTGTTCAGTTGTTAAATTCTTGTCTTTTCTCACTTTTTCTTTTTTTAAAAAATTTCTTTTTAATTCCCAGGAAAGTGTTGTTAACATATCCAATCAGAACATGTCTCTTCCTGTTTAAAATCCTTCAGTGATTTCCCATTGTACTTTAAAAAAAATCCAGACTGTCTCCTGTGAAAACAAACTGTCTAACCCTAGTCCTCTTCAAGTACTGCCTTTAGCAGGCAGTAAATTATATCTAGCTTAAAACATTGTTGTGTCTTTTTTTTTAAATTAATTAATTAATTTATTTGGTTGCGCCAAGTCTTAGTTGCGGCAGGCGGGCTCCTTAGTTGTGGCATGCGAACTCTTAATTGCGGCATGCATGTGGGATCTAGTTCCCCGACCAGGGATCAAACCCGGTCCCCCTGCATTGGGAGCGCGGAGTGTTAACTGCTGCACCACCAGGGAAGTCCCTGGTGTGTCTTTTTTATGTATTTATTTTTACAGTTATCTTCTGCTTAAGACAAGGGCTGCAAGTTTTCTATTTACAGTGCTGTTATAAAGTTTCCCTTTTAAGTAGGACTTTTTAAAGCAAAAATTCAGATATTAAGAAAAAGTTTAAGTAAAAAAATAGCAGTTTATAAACACACGGAATAAAAATTGTGGCACTATTATATGAATGAATGGCACTTGGAAGACACTGATTTAGAGCAGTGGGGATATTATTTTAATTTGGTACTGTTCTCCTGTGAACCAAAGAAATAGAAATTAACAAAGGCCCCTACTTCAAGCGCTGCCCTCCAGAAGCCTTCTGCAAACCTTCAGCATTGCCGTGTTTAGCCTAACTCCCTCACAGAGGCAACTGTCCCCAACCCTGCAAGCAGTATTGCTTTTTTTTAAAAAATTTTTTTAATTGAAGCATAGTTGATATACAATATTATATAAATTACAGGTGTGCAATATAGTAATTTACAATTTTTAAAGGTTATATTCCATTTATAGTTACTATAAAATATTGGCTCTCTTCCTCATGTTGTACAGCAGGGGTCCCCAACCATACTCCCCACCCGCCCCTCGGGGCCGCACAGCAGGAAGTGAGTGAGTGAAGCTTCATCTGCCGCTCCCCATCACTCGCATTACCAACTGAACCATCCCCCCCACCCCGCCATGGAAAAATTGTCTTCCGCAAAACCGGTCCCTGGTGCCAAAAAGGTTGGGGGACCGCTGTGGTACGGTGTATCATTGTAGCTTATTTTATACATAATAGTTTGAGTATTGCTTATTTTTGAACACAGGGTTTGGCTTTACATATCTTTATTCTTGATGCTAGCCTTCCTCATAGAGGTCTGAGGACTTGATTTAAAGAGGGAAATGGGAAGCTTCCACCATATTACCTCATTATTTAAATATAAAGCAAAAGAAGGGCAACCCATAATCTTAATACTTTACCAGAATCTATATTATTGTGGCACATATTTTCTTCTAGCTGTTTTCAAATGCATGTTTTACCTAGATGTAATTAAAATGTATGTATAATTTTGTTTCCTGTTTTTTACTTTGTCATAGCATCTTTCCATTTTTGACACATAGTCTTTTTTTTTTTAATACATTTATTTATTTATTTATTATTTTTGGCTGTGTTGGGTCTTCATTGCTGCACACAGGCTTTCTCTAGTTGCGGAAAGCGGGGGCTACTCTTTGTTGTGGTGCGCGGGCTTCTCATTGTGGTGGCTTCTCTTGTTGCGGAGCACGGGCTCTAGGCGTGCGGGCTTCAGTAGTTGTGGCGTGCAGGCTCTAGAGTGCAGGCTCGGTAATTGTGGCGCACGGGCTTAGTTGCTCTGCGGCATGTGGGATCTTCCTGGACCAGGGCTCGAACCCATGGCCCCTGCATTGGCAGGAGGATTCTTAACCACTGTGCCACCAGGGAAGCCCACCACATAGTCTTAATAATCTCATTTTTAGTGGCTATGAAATATTACATCAGGTGGATGCTGAGGAATTGCTTTTCTGAAGGCAGTAGAGGATGTACTTAAGAACCTGGGCTGTGGAGACAGACTGCCCGGGTTCTAATCTCAGTTGGGTCACCTCCTCACTGTGGAACTTAGGCTAATTACTAAACTTCTCTGAATCTGTTTCCTTTATAAAATGGGAACAATAAACATCTACTTCATAAGGTTCTTAGGATGAGGAGATGCACATAACACTCTTGAGCACAGTGCCTGCATACAGCAAAGCCCAGTGCGTGTCAGCTACTAGTAGCTGTTGCTTAAAAACAGAGGCTTTATTATCACTGTGCAAGAGGTGCACAGTGCACCTCTTGCACTGTTGGTGGGAATGTAAATTGATACAGACACTATGGAGAACAACAGTATGGAGGTTCCTTAAAAAACTAAAAATAGAACTACCATAGGACCCAGCAATCCCACTACTGGGCATATACCCTGAGAAAGCCATAATTCAAAAAGAGTCATGTACCACAATGTTCATTGCAGCTCTATTTACGATAGCCAGGACATGGAAGCAACTAAGTGTCCATCGACAGATTAATGGATAAAGAAGATGTGGCACGGATATACAATGGAATATTACACAGCCATAAAAAGAAACGAAATTGAGTTATTTGTAGCGAGATGGATGGACCTAGAGACTGTCATACAGAGTGAAGTAAGTCAGAAAGAGAAAAACAAATACCATATGCTAACACATATATATGGAATCTAAAAAAAAAAAAGCTTCTGAAGAACCTAGGGGCAGGACAGGAATAAAGACGCAGACATAGAGAATGGACTTGAGGACATGGGGAGGGGGAAGGGTAAGCTGGGACGAAGTGAGAGAGTGGCATGGACATATATATACACTACCAAATATAAAATAGATAGCTAGTGGGAAGCAGCTGCATAGCACAGGGAGATCAGCTCTGTGCTTTGTGACCACCTAGAGGGGTGGGATAGGGAGGATGGGAGGGAGATGCAAGAGGGAGGAGATATGGGGATATATGTATATGTATAGCTGATTCACTTTGTTATAAAGCAGAAACTAACACACCATTGTAAAGCAATTATACTCCAATAAAGATGTTAAAAAAAAGAAAAAAGAAAAGAAAGAGGCTTTGTGGTCAGAGACTGGGTTTAAGTACAGACACTGGGTTCAAAAAGTTCTTTATATATTCTAGATATCAATCTCTTATCAGATATATGACTTGCAAATATTTTCTCCCATTCTTTGGATTGCCTTTTCACTCTGTTGGTAGTGTTCTATTTTTATTTTTCAGATTTACATTAAAAAAATTGTGGTGAACAAACACATGAAACTTACTGTCTTAACCATCTTTAAGTACAGTTCAGGAGTGTTAAGTATGTTCACATACTAAGTATATGATAGTGTCTTTTAATGTACAAACATCTTCCATCATGATGAAGTCCAACTTCTGTATTTTTTTCTTTTGTTTCCTGTACTTTTGGTGTTATGTTCAAGAAATCGTTGCCAAATCTAACGTCATGAAGCTTTTTCCTTCTGTTTTCTTCTAAAAGTTTAATAGTTTTAACTCTTACATTTAGATCTTTGATCCATTTTTTGAGGGTTTTTTGTTGTTGCTGTTTGTTTGTTTGTTTGTTTTAACATGGTGTAAAATAAGGTTCCAACTTCATATTTTTGCATGTGGATATCCAGTATCCCCAGCACCATTTGTTGAAAAGACTGTCCTTTCCCCATTGAATGGTCTTGGCATCCTTTTCAAAAGCCATTTGACTGTACACATGAGGGTTTATTTCTGACTCTTCTTCATTCCATTCCATTGGTCCATTTGTCTGTCTTTTTGCTAGAGCCACACTGTTTTAAATGCTCTAACTTCATAGTAAGTTTTGAAATCAAGAAATGTGAGTCATCCAACATTGTTCTTTTTCAAGTTATTTTGGCTCTTTGGGGGTCCCTTGAGATTCCATATGAATTTTAGGATGAAATTTTCTATTTTTGCAAGAAATGTCATTGGGATTTTGGAAGGGTTGCATCAAATCTGTAGATTACTTTGTGTAGTATTGACATCTTAACCATATTAAGTCTCCTAATCCATGAACATTGATGTTTTTCCATATATTTGTGTTGTCTTTAATTTCTTTCAGCATTGTTTTGTAGTTTTCAGTGTACAAGTATTTTTGCCTCCTTGGTTAAGTTTATTCCTAAATATTTTATTCTCTTTGATGCTATGGAATTGTTTTGATGCTATGGAATTGTTTTCTTAATTTTCTTTTCGGATTGCTAATTGTCAGTATATAGAAATGCAACTGATTCTTGTGTGTTGATTTTGTATCCTGCAACTTTTCTGAATTCACTGGTTAGTTCTAACAGTTTTTTTGTGGAATCTTTTAAGATTTTCTACCTACAAGATCATGTCTACAAACAGGCAATTTTACTTGTTTAGTAGAGCTAGATTTTTAACTGTGATTCTATTTGTATGTTCCAGGGGTTTTTCATTCTCTTTTAACCTTTTAGGGGTTAAATGGTATTTGTCAGATTCCTGAAGTGGTTCTGTGGATATCTCACTTCTGTGGGTCTTTGGTTGTTTTTGTATTGCTTGATACACCTGGTGCAATTAGTTATTGCTTTGCTTCTAAAGCTGCTTGGAGATGTGTATTTCAGTTCGCCAAAATAATTATTAAGGATCTGCTAGGCATGAGGTGCGTTATGACCTGCTTAGTCAACCCATTATCCTACCCTCTGTCGCTCTTCACTTAGTAGAGAAATGGTCTGATGAACAATGGCAGTAATAATCATCAACCTTATTATTTTTAAAGTACCTTTGTGTATATGAACTTCTAACTCATGAGTCCTCTTTGATTAAAAAGTGCTCCAGGGAGCTGAAACTGTAAAAACTTCCCCCTTGATGCCCATTGTTTCTACTAAGATATCATCTAGCGTCATTGTCTTTTCACCTTGTCGTTAATCCCTTTATTATCTTTTATGCCTTATATTTGTTTAGTACTTACAGTTCATAAAATATCTTCTTTTTTTTTTTCTTTTTTTTTTTGGCCACGCTGCACAACATGCAGGATCTTAGTTCCCCGACCAGGGATCGAACCCATGCCCCCTGCAGTGGAAGCGTGGAGTCTTAACCACTGGACCTCCAGGGAAGCCTCAAAATATCTTCATTTTTTATTTTGTTTTATCCTTACACAATCCTGTGTGGTAGCCAGAGTAGGCATTATTATCCCACCATTTTACACCTTAGGAAAATGGAGATTAATAGAAATTGTCTCACCTGAAGTCACACAACTATAAGAGATAGTGCTGAAATAAGAACCCAGTTCTTCAGATTACTAACCCAATATTCTTTTCTATACCACACTTCTACCATTAATTCATTTAGCTCTTCAATTATTTATTTACTCAACAACTATGTATTGAGTGCCTCATACTTTTCTATTGTGCATTGTGTTAGGTGATTGACTTATCAGGTCTTATAAGGTCACTTTTGGGCCAGTTTTTGCTCTGTTACCAGCTACCCTTAGTAATCATCTGATGTTATCTATTGATTTTTTAAATTTTCAAATGTGTTTCATTTATTTGTTTTACGTGAATTTGTATTCCTTAAATGTATTTCACCGAGCTGATAAAGTGAAGTGCTCTAGGAATATGCTCTCTATTGATCTGTTTTTGTTCACAACCATAAATCAAGTTTCCAGGCCTCCTGTTTCTTCCCCCATCTAAATCTTTGATTCCAGCAGGAGGTTGGCTTTCCTTATCAGTAAAAACTTCTACCTGAGATGGATATTTTGGAGTGTGCGAGAGTGGCAGATTTGGACACCTGTTCCAGCACTAGTTGGCTCTGGGCCATCCAGAATTAGAACCAGAAAGTGAAAAACAGTCTACTGGGTTCTCATCTCTGCTTCTTTACAAGACTGCTTCATTGTCCCACTTCTTTCTGCAGTCTGGTAGAAGAGAATGTCTAATGTAAAGTCTCTAAGACAGGAGAAGGTGCTAGGCATGTTGGGAAATCAGGAAATGGCCAGGATAAAGAAAGGGTGTCACCTGTTTCAAATAGTGCCTGGCACATATAGGCATGCACTTTTGAATTGATAGAGTCCATCATATGTGACATGTGTAACTCCTCCGGTTCCTTCACTCAGTGAGGCCTGCCCTCAGTTTGGAGAGTAATAGGGACTGACTCCTGCTGCTACTGGTGAGTAGGGGCAGGAGTAAGAGATCTTTCTAGCCCTGAGCCCCCACCTCTTTTTATCAAACATACATGAATTGAATGCATGTCCTTGTCCAAAAATCTAGTACGTATTGGTTTAATTCTATGCAATACCTATTCAGTACCATGACGGTTTTCATCCCAGTGTCTGAAAATTATAAGTCATTTTTGTTGGACATAATTAGAACCAGGAGGAAGCTGTGTGTTGCAAATGGAAATGGGCTATGAAGAGGTTGATAAAATAGGAATAAAGGTTTTTGTAGTGAAGCCCTGGATAATCTTTCATGAACCTGTGGTATGTGCTTTGCTAGTAGCCTCTTTCACTTATCATATGCCATCATGGGTCTTTCTGAATCAGGCTATATTATGAGGAAGCATCTGCTTTGGGGATCAGGCTGCTGACTTACTGTAATGAAGTTTAGCTATATTTGATCCAGAATATAATTTTCTTCTTTTCATGTGGCTACTATAATTACTCTCTGCTGTACTATATTTAGAAGAACAGAAATAGGAATATCATCCCCTTGGCTGCAGTGCTGGCTCTGTTCTGTTCTCCAGACAACTTCTGGTGCCTATCTGAGAGAGAGGTTGCCAGTCCTGGGCCTCTTCTGCTGGAGCACAGAGAGTCGTCCAGTGTAGTCTGCTCGAAAGCCTTCTGGATTCTCCTTCTTCTATGGAATAAAGTCTGAGTTCCTTTAAGACTCTTCACAATCTGTCCAACATCCCAGCATCATCTCTCACCAGTCCCTTCCCTCACACACTGTACTCCAACCTCATTCATTAAAAGAATTTCTATTGTGTGCCAAGTTCTGTTCTAGTCATTGCAGCAACAATAGTGAACAAATCAGGAGAATCCCAGTCTTCATGGCACTTACTTTCTAATGGGAGTCACAGACAATGAACTAGTAAATAAATATAAAATAATACTAATATTTCAAGTACTGAAAAGTGCTATGGAGAAAAATCAATTTGGTAATGAGAGCTAGGGAGTACTAGAATAGGGGTAAGGGGGTAGCTGACTTGCCATTCTAGATAGGATGGTAAGGGCAGACCTTTCTCATAAAGCATCATTAGAGTGGATCTTTGAAGGAAGTGAGAAAGCAAGCTACTCAGGTAAGTGGTGAGAGAACATTTCAACAAGTACAATAGTTGGATATTGGGAGTGAGCTTGGCATGTTTAAGGAACAGTAAGGAGGCCAGTGTAGCTGGAGGAAGTGAATGAGTTAGAGGAAACCAGGGCCTTATAGGAGAATCTGAGGACTTCAGCTTTCACTTAGAGTGAGATGGATGTCATTAGGCATTTTACTAGAGGGACGACATGATCTGACTTATCTTATAAGATAATTATTCTGGCTACTGTATGGAAATTAGATGGTTAGAAGGGAAAAGTGGAAGTAGCAAGCTAGTTAATAGATAGTATTAGTAATCCACATGATCAAGTAAATGAGGCCTAAGAACTGACCATAAATTTGGCCATGTGGAGATCACTGGTAACTTTGACAAGAGCTGTTTCAGTAGAGTGGTGGGTTGACAACCTGGTTAAAATTGTTTAGGAGGGTTGTTTTTTTTCAAAATGGGAACTATTATAGCACATTTGTTTATTTTGGGGAATGAGCCATTAAAGAAGGACAAGTTGATGCAGGAGAGAGGGGACAATTCCTGGACCGATGTCTTTGAGTAGGAAAGAAGGGATGGGATCCAGTACAAGGTAAGTATGCCACACAGGATCTTCCAAGCATTTGCTTCATTCTGTCTTCCATCTGGCTGGAAGGCCCTCAGTTCCCTTCTTCCGTCAGCACTACTACCACTACTCCACCTGCCAAAGTCATATTCATCCTTCAAAAGCACAACACATTACATATCCTTCATGAGGCCATCCTCAAATTCCTCAGACATAATTGATTTCTTTCCCTTGTGTGTCCATGGCATGTTGTTTGTACTTTTCTTACATCACTTCCATGGACTGCCTAGTATCTTAATTAATCTTTCTCCTTGATTAGTGTATCCCTTGAAGGCTTCTGTTCCCTGATTTCTAATGTCATTCAAGTACTATAAGAGACAAATTAGTTAATAGATATTCCTGGCTCATAGAATGTACTCAACAAATATTTGTTGAATGAATGTACTGTATGGTTATTGGGAGTTATTCTTTCCCTTGTTTGATGAGGTTGGCTCAGGTTTGGAGGAATGGTGCCAGTCACCACTCCTGAGCTACTGAATGTGTTTACTTTGCATGCAACTATAGCTTTGCACTAGTAGGTACTCTGTATTTGTCTGAATTCTATTAAAAATGTGTTCTTATCTCCTAAGCAACACTGTATGTAACTATGGCTCTCTAAAATGCTTTATAGGTAGTAAAGTTCAGTAAATATTTGTGAGTTGATTAATAACCTTCTCCCTCTGGTCTTACCCTTTCCAAGCTATGATAAACTGGTGCTTATAGGCAAATTCTAACCAGGAATCACCCTCTATCCTACTTTATAAAAATTAACCCTAGAGAATCAGTTTGAGAATCAAATTATCTCTTGAGAATCAATCATTTCTCAAGAATAAGAGAATAAATAACCAGTGCTTTCTCAAGAATAATTCTTAAGAATAAATAAAACAGAATAAATGCTTGCTTGCTTGATTTCTGGCTAGATCAGTGCCTTTGGGCTAGAAACTGCTAAGTTAGGTGCTGGCTTTAACACACAGAGCTAAAAAGAACATCTAATTTAGGGCCCAGCCTGAGTCAAATCCAGGTTCTACCATTTGGGCAAGTTACTTTATCTCAGTAAACCTCTCTGAAGTTATAATTTTCTTTCCTGAAAATACAGAGATTATTATGCCCACTTAATAGATTTGTTTTGAAGGTCATGGGGTATGTGTGCAAAGTGCCCAGCCCAGCATCTAGAAAATTAGGTACTCAGTAAGTGTTAACTGCTGTTACTCCCCTTTCTCAGTTTTTGTTTTTGTCTCACGCTGGGCCGCTGCTAACCTTTTTTTAGAACTATAGAGAAAGTGGATGGGCTAGCTGCTGTAGCACAGGATATGTGCTTCTCAGAGAGAGGTTTTGAGCAATGGCTTCTTTCCCCTGCCCCTCCGGCCTGTCTACCATGAGCTCACACTTCTGGGTCATTACCCTTTACCTTATGCTCCTCTTCCCCAGAATGTAGTCAAGGGACCAGAAGCTAGCTTCACCTCTGACTTTCCAGCTTCACCTCTACTCCAACTCCCAGCTTTCCTCTTGAACTACAACATATGAAGTAATTTTTGTTCTCTAGCTCAAGGTTAGAGACAAAATGAAAATGATGCCACCTGCTGGAGAACTAGATTTCCTTTATTCGGGTTGCAAAAGAGCTTTTACATCAAGATTGAGGTCTAGAAAGCCATCTTCCCGAGTCGTCCTTGCTACCTAGAGTCAACGTTCTAGCTTGCCAGGGTTCTCTAGTGATTTGCTTTTCTCTTTCCTCCTTCTGAGCCTGTATCATTGAGAAAGTGGAAATAACGCCAAATTCTGAGTTAGAAAGTGTAACATTCTTGTCTTGTCTTTGGTCACTTCTTTGAGTTGCAGTTTTCACCTCTGTAAAATAGCAATAATAATTCCTGACTTCTGACCTTACCAGATTATTATTACAAGATACGAGATGCAGGAAGTTTGATAAACTAAAGTGCTATTTGTTTGTAAGGAAGTATTATTACTTTCCTTTCTCATTTATGTATCCAGGCTGGGCCAGTCTTGGGGGAATTGGTGCCAGACTCTGCATCTGCTTGTTTACTTTCCCAGGACTCTGTCCTACCTAAGGGGCAGAGACGGGTGAGGCTGCCAAGCCCATGTAGCCTGTGATTGACTTCCATTATCTTCCCATCTAGGAAACTGCAACACCATAAGCCAAACCATGGATTTGCTGACTCTCAACTTCTCCCAGCCATGGTTCCTACAGCTTGATAACTTGGGCCTGGGAAGCTTTCCCTCTCTCTACTCCACTGGAGACTCCAAGAAAGAATTTTGGTTTAATCTCCTCTCAGAACTTTGACTCATCTGCTGTAGATACTTGGCCAGATTGTCAGAACATTCTGGGAGTTCTCTGAAATAAGAGAATAATACAATACTTCTAGCTACCACTGAGTTCCTACCATGTATCAGGCACTATAGTTAGTACTTACCATGTTTAGTCCTCATAGCATCCTTTGAAGTAGGTATTTATTATTTGTAATTTACTGAAAAGAAAACTGAGGTTCAAAAAAGTCTTGGGACTTCCCTGGCGGTCCAGTGGTTAAGACTCTGTGCTTCCAATGCAGGGGGTACCGGTTTGATCCCTGGTTGGGCAAGTAAGATCCCACATGCCACCCGGCGCGGGCCAAAAAAGAAAAAAAAAAAAGTTAGGTCTTTTGTTCTAAGTCACATAGTTAGTAAGTGGCAGAGTTGGAATTTGAACTTAATTCTTTTTTTTTTTTTTTTTAATTTTTTAAATTTATTTTTGGCTGTGTTGGGTCTTCGTTGCTGCATGTGGGCTTTCTCTAGTTGCGGCGAGCGGGGGCTACTCTTCATTGCGGTGCATGGGCTACTCATTGGGGTGGCTTCTCTTGTTGCTGAGCACGGGCTCTAGGCACGCAGGCTTCAGTAGTTGTGGCGCATGGGCTCAGTAGTTGTGGCTCGCGGGCTCTAGAGCACAGGCTCAATAGTTGTGGCGCACGGGCTTAGCTGCTCCGCGGCCTGTGGGATCTTCCTGGACCAGGGATCGAACCCGTGTCCCCTGCATTGGCAGGCAGATTCTTAACCACTGTGCCACCAGGGAAGTCCCTGAACTTAATTCTATCTTATTCCAAAACTGTTGTTCTGACCACCATATACCATGAGGCCTCCCATCACTATACAGGAAGAGGGGCCACGTGCAATCAAGGAAAACTCAGGAGATTTCCAGTCGTATGATCTACATGCAGATCCCAACCCTGCCTGTGTGATCTGGGGCAAGTGGTTTTCAACTTCTCCAGCCACAGATACTATCTCTTCACCACCATGTGACATAGGTGCTATTCTTATCTCTGTTTTACATTTGAGGAGACTAGGCCTCAGTGAGGTGAAATGACTTGCCCAGGGTTACAGAAGAGTAATAGTAAGTGGCAGAGCCAGAACTCAAGTCTGGGTCTAACACCTGGTTCTGTGTTTTGTCCACCATTTCTCACAGCCAGCTCCCAAGACCTAGTCTGTCAGGCAGACTTACAGCTCTCAGGATGTTGGATGGAAGCCTAGTAGGAGGGGCAGGAGCCTTGCCCTCTTCTACTCTCACTTTCGCCTCCCATAATCTCTCCTTCTTAGAAACCTTACTGAGGCAATATACACATTTGCAATTCAATGAAAAGGTTTATTCAGTGCTTACAAACTGCTCCAAGTACCCTACAGAAGCCTGGGGATCAGGGTCTCAGCCTTTGTGTGCGTTTGTGCTGTTAATTTGGTGGCATAGTGTGGTGGGAATAGTGTTGAGAAAGTTCTTTCTGAGCTTTTTTCTTTATCAGTATACTCTTGTAAGGTTGGTTGCGAAAGTTAGAGATGGTAAATATTCAAGGGCAGCAGGTGGGGCCTTATTAACTGATGGCGGTTATTTTCCCTGGCAGCAGGGTCTAATAGAAACCAGACTGGGAGTCAGGAGTCTTAAATGCATTACTCTCATATTCTTGGGCATGTGAAGTACTGTCTCTAGTCAGACTAGGTGATCTCTAAGGACTCCTTTCAGCTTTAATATCCTGTGCGTTTTAAAAATGAAAGTAATAGGGAATTCTCTGGCGGTCCAGTGGTTAGGACTCAACGCTTTCACTGCCACGGCCCGGGTTCAATCCCTGGTCGGGGAACTAAGATCCCGCAATCCGCGTGGCACGGCTGAAAAAAAGAGAAAGAAAGAAAGTCATAAATGCTTGTTTAAAAAAAAAATGAAAAAGGACAGCGGAAGACCTCAGCTTCCCTGTATGCAGTTCATTCCTGAGGTAACACTTGTGACTGTTTGTGTCCTTTCCATTGTTTTCTGTGTATTTTAAATATATACAGGTATGTTAAATATACATATTATATTATGATTTAATGTACTAAATATTATAATTTATATATGTAAATATATATAATACATATGATATGCATGTATATGTGTGTGTGTGTGTGTGTGTATAAACATACACACATATATTATGTTACATACCCTGGAACCTAGAATACTTACTGCGTTATGACTTGATCCTTTTTCGCTTATTTTGAGCACTTTTTCTTGTTAGTACTTAAAGATGTAATTTGTTTTTTTAATTACAATGTTTTTTAATCTATTAAGTTATCCCCTAATGATTACAGGCCATGATTTTTTAAAGCAAATATACACATACAATGTTGAGTTTTTATTTTATTCATTTATTTTTTTTTAGGAAAAAAAGAAAAAGAAACATAGAGACAGGAAGTCATCTGACTCTGACAGCTCAGACTCTGAGAGTGATACAGGCAAGAGGGCAAGGCACACGTCAAAAGACAGCAAGGCAGCAAAGAAGAAGAAAAAGAAGAAGAAGCACAAGAAGAAGCACAAGGAGTGAGAGTGGAAAGAGTGGAGGGGGTGGTGGAGAGAAGGAACCAGGAGCCTTGTGCCTTGAAGCGCTGGCTCCTGGAAAGACTCAGTAGTGAGAATATGGCCTTCCACCCCATTGACTTCTCTCCCATGGGAGATGGCTTCCCCTCCTGCCACAGGCAGGTTTGGGAGATATCAAAAGTATCTGCCTGAATGAGTTGTCTTCTTCATTCCAGTCCCTTTGCAAGTGACCCCTGCAGCTGACCCATTCATTCACCCAACAGCCTTCATTCAGCAGGAGGTCCTATTACCCTCTTCCAGCTGCCACTGCCAGAGCCAGACTCCTATACAGGAGTCCAGGCTAGAGCCACAGGTACTGCTGTGGAGGTGAGTCTGGCTGTAGTTGGAGAACGGAGTGATTGGCCCCTCCCTGTTGGCCTGCCTTGGGCTGATTGGCGGGTGATCTCTGCTGCATCCAACACAGGGGCAGAGGGAGACTGGCAGTACTAGGGAGAACATGGTAAGAAGTGGTGCTCACTTTTTCCATTCCCCCTAACATGATTCTACTATGTTAGAAGTGACAGCCAGTGGTCACAGCCAGAAAACCATTGTTTGCAGTGACTGAGCTTTGTGTGTGATGTTCCGCCCGATCACTGAACCAGACAGCTCAAGCCAAGATCATTGCTTTACTTTGTATTTACTACAATGTGAATCAGTTGGTTCCATTTCAGGTCTCTGCTTAAATTCCTGGCCCTAAATGGAAGTGTGCTTGGTTTTAAACTTACTGAGAGTCCTTATTGGTATAATCCCTCTTCCTGTAACTTACAGACTTAAAAGTCACTGAGGCTGCATTAGGTGACAGAAAAACATTTAACATGTTACCTTAGACCTTGGAGAGCAGCCCAGCTAAGGTACAGTGCCAGAGGCACTAGCAAGTCACAGCCTTCTTAGATCACTTATAAGCCCTCACTTCTGTAATGATTAGATGACCTCTCCCCCAGGGCTGATTAGAGAACCAGTAAGAATTTGAACCATGAGTAATGGCCTAGCACATAGGCAGACGCTCAGCCGTCATCTTCGCCAGTGGGCATTTTCTCCCACTGCCACTGGCACAAGCCTGGATCCTGTGTCCTAAGCCTGTGTTCTGGAAAGAGAGAGACCACAGCATTCCACAGAGAAGAGCAACTGTCCAGACCCAAAGGCATTCAGTGCAGGATGGACCTGAGGTGACAGTTCAGAAGCCCCGCCACTGAGTGATTATTCCAGGTTGGACTAGCTCATTTGGCCATAGGGAGGGGGCAGTGTAAAGGGAAGTTGTAGGTACAGCTGTTTTATTTTTTGTACGTGTAAGGTGATCAGCTATCACTGTCCCTGAGACTGTCCATTTCAGTCTCTCATCCAGTGGTTCTTCCTGAGTGGCAGTCATTTCTGCCTACTCTCTGACACACACAGAAACTGAGACTCCCAGAATCATGTCACCAAAAGCAAAAAGGCAACTGGGTGGCCTAGGTGCTGCTTTATTGACCTCAGAGCACCCTTTGGGTGCAGTTAAAAAAACAAACATACACAATGAGAACAGAACTGGATCCAGGCTGGTGCCACCTGACCCCAGGAGAATTTCCCCAATCAAGGTGGATTTATACAAAATGCCAGAGGAAAAAAATGAGTCAATCTGGTGCTGAGTCCAGGAGTAGCCAACTGGCAGAGGAGCAGTTGTTGAGGGAGTGGGCAGGTCATGCCCCTTTCTCATAAGTGCGAGTGCAAACTGCACTGCAGTGGGTGAGTGTCTGGAAGAAAAGACAGAGTCAGGTTAGGGCAGGGGTGTGGACACAGAAGGTATTGGGAATACTCTCCACTCTGATGGGGAGAGCCCTCTACCTTCATGCTAAAAATTTTCATTTACTGCCTACCTACCATGTGCCAGGTACTTTACATGTATTTTTTCCTAATGCTTACACCAAGTCTTCTTTTTTTTTTTTTTTTGCCATGTCACACGGTTTGCGGGATCTTAGTTCCCCAACCAGGGATTGAACCCGGGCCACAGCAGTGAAAGTACCAAGTCCTAACCACTGCACCACCAGGGAGTTCCCCCAAGTCTTTAAGTTAGGCATTGTAATTCCTCCTGTAGAGATTTGGGGAAATGAGCTTTCAGGGAGGAAGTAACTTGGTCAAGATCCCAGAGTGTTTCTCTTTCCCTTGTACCGCTCCTCTCCCTTCATCTTTAGTGCCTAAGATGGTGCCTGGCACATAGTAGACAAACAGGTGAATAAAAATGTCCAGAGGCTCTTGGGAAAGGACTTTACTAGGCCACCAACTCTCCATTCTTTCCCTAACTTAGGGTAGTGCCAGGGCCAGAGGCCTGAACCCCCAACATCCTGCCTGGTATCACAGAGCCAGGCCCATGGTTTCACCATAGCTCAATTGCCCAGTGAGTATTTGGTACTGTATATCACATTCCCACCAGAGCTAGGTAACTCATTATTAACTCTGCAGGGCCCCCTGCCCCGTGTAAGTGCAAGAATGCAGTGAGCAGGTTACACTGACCCAAGAAGGTCTGCAGTGAAGATGCTGAGGCGAAAACCTGAGGCCCTACAGAGTAAGGAGGCAGAGATCACGGGTGGCTGCTGTCTCCACCCCTGGGGGTGTTCAGTCAAGGCTACATTCTTCAAGCGAAGTCCCCAAGTTTGTCCCTAAACAGACAGATCTGCCAGCTTGTTTGTCATTTCCAACCCAGGCCTTAGGTACTTGTAGTAGGCCAGGCATGGAAAGCTCTGAGAGGAGGTGAGCCTGGAATGAAGTAGAAATGACTGTGCTGTCAGTTGGGGCCCCACCCATCACCAGCCTGTCCCTGCCCAAAGGCTTGGGAGATGGGAGCCTCTCCTATGGGCCTGGAATCAGATTTGGCCATGCTTTCTACCTCTCCCTGGGGCAAGGCAATGCGGCAATGCAGAGGATGAAACTAAGGCCATGGAGTGTGCCTACTGTAGTGGTCCCACACCAGTGATGCTTTGTGCTCTACATCCACTGTGTCCTTCAGACCTCCCAGCAGCCCTACAAGGTTGGTGTTATTAACACCCACTTTACAGTTGGACTTGGAGAAGGTGACTTGTCCAAAGTCATGCACCCTATAAGCTGCGATTTAAACCGAGGCTTGTGCAAGTCCAAAGCCACTACATAGAAAATTCCTACCTAATACCACCCAGGCCTGCCTCCACCCTCCATTGTTCCAGCTTCCATTGGTCCCACTGATGACCTTGGCTTTTCACAATAGGCTTGGCTGAAGGGGCAGTAGAAACCAATTGGGTGAGGCTCCAGAGTTACCCATCTTACCAGGATGAGTTTCCCAGCAACTACTTCCCGCACAAGTGTTGTCTCTTGTCCGTTCCACTTCTGCGTGTGGACGAGTTTGCCTCCATCCAGCGTCACAACGGACTGTGGAAAGAGGGTAGAGGCCTGAGCTGAGATCTGAGCTAGGATTGAGGGGCAGGAAGGGGTCTGGTCACTGGGGCCACAAAGGACCCAGCCTCTAACCCAAACTACTGACGGTGCTAGGATCAGAGATCAGGCAGCCCACCTCCAACCTAGCCCCATAGGATGTCTAGTTCACCACTGCTGCTTGGCCGGGGGAGGGGCCTTCAGCTGTTGGGCGAGTAGGGAGAGGCAGACAGTACAGTGGAGAGGAACAGCCTGGCTCTGAGAAGTGCCACCAGCCTTCAGGATGGGCACTTATCCCATACTCTAGGTGATGCCCACAGCCCAGTCCCACTAAGATACAGAGGGGGGTACCAGCCTAATCCCTGGGAAAGACTGGTGAGGAGGAGTAATCCTGAGACTCTCCGGCCAAGTGGTGATCACACATAATGTCTAAAAGACCCTTGGGGACGGGAGGTATTGGAAAATTGGACCCTGCCCCGTATTCCTACTCCTCTTGGTCCATATCAAGTGACCCCCTTTGGCTGACAAGTGGGCAGCAACTGCCAGGTCCTGGGACTGCGGGCCCTTGGAGTGTTCCACAGTCCTGGTCAAATGTCCACTTAATCTTCTGGGTGCTGCCAGCCTGCATCAGCTGGCTCTCATTTGGCAACTCTCCCAGGTCTCTCTTTAGAAATTTGGGGGCTCTAAGCCAGGCTAGGGTACCCTGACTGACCAGGGTTCAGCAGAAGAGTCTGCAAAGGCTGTGTGTATGTGCTTGGGGCCAGTGGGTCGGTGGGTGTGCACCCTTACCACCACCTTCCTCCTCATTCTCATTCCCCTAGCTTTTTGTCCATTCAGAGCAGGTTATGTTTAGCCTAGGCATCCCAGAGAACTACTGTTGTGTTTAACTGGGATTCTTGTCCTTCAAGAAGGTAGGCTAGTTCAAGGAGGTAAAGGCATGTGGTAGGGCAGGCACCTCTCTCCAAGGTAGGCTGCCATCTTTGGGTACCATCCCATCTCTGCTGCCAGCTTCCTGTATGATCCTGGGCTGGGCTCCAGCTTCCTCCACAGGGAGGAGATTAGACCCTCTCCTATCCTTGGGAGCAGCTGTGAGGAAGAAGAAACAGCTGAGGAGCTGAATGGAAAGGTCTGGTGGAAAGGTACTGCTATAGGTACACCCTGTTGAAGGCAAAACCCCTTAGTTCTCTCTCTTCCATGCCTGGCTCAGTGGCTGGGAGGCCTGAGGCAAGCTGCCAAGACAGCCACCACCGGGTGCCAAGTCCTGAGACTGGGGGCAGATGTACTCTCCCTCCCCAGAAGGAGAGGGGCTAAGGCTTGGTGAGAAGACACTACAAACACACCAAGGACAACGCTCCATCCAGAATATCCAGACAAAAGCTCCATCCAGCTTTTCCTGGCTGTAGGCTGGCAGCATTGGAAATGGTTTCTCAGGGTCACTGGCCAAGCCCTGGAGGTGGAGGCTGGAGAAGAGGAAGCATCTGAGTAGGCCTCAACCTCTTGTCCCCAGCTGTCTCCTTGGCTCCTGAAGGCCAGGATGACCTTTCAGTGGAGGACCTTGACTTCTGGGCATTGTTCCTAAAGCACCTGAGGTCACAGCCATGTCCACATAACTCCCCCCATCTATGGAAGGGGAAAGAAAGCCAGAGCTGTTGCATGCCATGCACAAGGTCACCCAGCTGGAGCTGGCATAGACAGTGAGGTCAGACTATCCTGGCTCTGTGCTGCCCACTCCCAGAGGCAACAGGTAGATGCTTCCCAAGATGGGAGGGAGGAGAACAAGATAGGACTAACATGCATTTAGCACTTGGGACATCCCAGCACTGCACAGGCGTTATGGACCTCATTTGCCACTTCAATCCCCCATGATAGCCTACCCCTCAAGGTGCAATAATAGGGCGCCACTCTATTCCCCTTCAGGGCCTTCCATTCCCCATGGACCCTTCCTCGACTCACCTTGACCTTCCTGTCATCTGCTGTTGTCTCATCGAACTCCACTCCTAGCTTGAAGCTGATCTCCGTGTTCTTAAAGGTGCTTTGTGTTTTTATGGTGATTGTGTCCCCGTTCACTTCGATGATTGTGGTAGGCTTGGTCATGTTGGCCACCTGCCTGTTAGCAAAACCCACACCTGAGGGCAGAGGGAAGGGTATGAGTATGAGCTGGAGCGAGAGGCAGGGTACAAGGAGCTCAATGACCAACTCTTAGGCCTGGATGTGGGGAAGGGGGAAAAGAGGGGAGAGAACTTTCAAAGACTTTGCATGGCTGTTTGTTAATTGTCTTCCCGTTAGCTCTGTGTGGTGAAGAGACATTACTGATCCCATTAGACAGATGAGAAACTTAATGGACAGGCATGTCTCACAGCAAGTCAGTGGCAGAGCTGAGATTAGAATAAGCTACTATTAAGTGCTTTCTGTATGGTAAAAACTACACGTGTAATCTCATTCAGTCCTTCCAGTCTCCCCGAAGGATTGATGCTATTATCTCTATTTTACAGATGCAAAAACTGAGAATGAGTTGAAGCCCAGGGTCAAAAATCTGGAATTCAAATCCAGAATGTTCAACTGCACAGCTCACTGTACTGCTCATCTATAAAGGCTGGAGCGCAAGGCTCCCTTCCAGGGCACCTGAGCAGCTTTCAAGGCACAGGCTGAGGGAGAAAGAAGTAAATGTGGACTTTGCCTTCCAGAGCCTATGGACAAGAATTTTCCACCTTTGAAAGTTTTTACCCTGAGATGCACTGGTGCTCTTGTCCCCCACGTATGGTAACAAAGACATTTTCAAAGCCTCTTAACCATGATCTAGGAGGTAGGCAAAAGGGAGTGTTTGTCTATGTGTGCAGATTTAGGAGAGGCCTAAAGTGGTAGGCAGTCAGGACTCCAATCCAGGTCTCCTGGTCTAAGGCTCTGTGGGAACTCCCCTCCTGACCCAAGCATGGCTTCCCTGAGTGCTGCAAGAGAGTGTGGAAGAAAGAGCCCTGCAGGTTGTGGCTTTCCTGAGATCTGTCCTTTTGCCTCCAACCTCCCCCTCTGCTCCCAGCAGCCTCTGCTGAGCTGTCCTCCAAGGGCAGAGGCTGAGGTGAGGTTGTGGGTGGAAAGTCTCCAGATGTGCCTGGCTATATGGGTTGTTTTACTTAATGTTTATTACAGCCCTGAATGGTGGGTTTTATTATCCCCAATTTACAAATAAGGCTTGGAGAGTGAAGTGACTTTTGCCCAAAGTCAAAGGGTAAGTGGTTGACCTAGATTTGAATTTAGGCTCTAAAACTGTTCACTCTTCCTCCTGGGCCGTCCTGCCTCCCAGCATGTACTTCATCTGTGCCCTACGGCCACCAAGTGTGCCTGAGATAACTGGTACTAACTAGGCTAGGCCTCTTTGTCCTCTGAGAACTCTTGGTTTAAAACAAGAGGGGCACAGGCAGCTGTGCTGCTGCTGGCCCACCCTGCCTGGCTACTGAGGGACTTGGTCTTGCCCCCTGTTATCAGAGTGAGTCAGGTCAATCCCACTCCCCAGCACAGAGCAGGGCCTTGTCACTGCACAAGGAGCTCTGTTTACTTAGGACCTACCCAGAGGTGTGGAGCGTTTGAGGAAGGAAGGCATTGTGGAGTGGGTGAGAGACTCAGCTAAGAGAAAGTTACAGAATTAGGAGTCTCACGAAGAGATGGGTTCTACTTAGAAACGAAGCTGAAGCTATTTACTGAGAGCTAAGGAAGGTCTTTTCCCCCCCATGGGTATCTCATTTTTTCCATGTGTACAACAAGCAGGCTAGTTGGATTCTCAGCCCCCTAACCCAGGTTGGGGCAAAATAAGGGAGCAAGGGTGGTAAGGATGGCACGACTCACTTCAGGGACCCAGGTCTTCAGTTCTAATGTCTGCTGGGAGACACTTGGGAGAGGAACTAGCTCTGGGCATTCCACCTTCCCCGACAGCTGCCCAGGGTCCCCTACTTCTCCAAGAATTACTACCTTCCTGGAATCATTGGGCATAATGCTCAGCATAGAGTAGAGGCAGTTGAGCACTTTGGCCTTAAAAGCCAACACTTGTGGTCCCTATTTCAGGGGTCAGGAACAGGTGGGAGGTGCCTGGAGTGGACCCCCCACCCCTTCTTTGGGTAATCCAGCCCCCCTTCCCTGGGAGGAAGGCATGGAACCTAGCTCAATCATGAACAACATTCTAGTTTTCCCTATCCTAGCCTGGGAGACTAGGATAATCTCATAGCTGGGGATTCCAGAGAAAGGATATCACCCTCTTTGTCTAGCCCATATTAGAAGGGGAAGGGCTGAGGTCAATGCTTAGTTAAGCAGTTCTTACCACTCCCACCCCCGGGGTCCATAATGGGAACTGCTCTGGGTTGCCTATCTAGAAATCTAGGTTTTCATATCAGCTCTGCTGTGGAATTGATTTGACAAGTTTCTACTCTGTCTGGGTCTTGGCTTCTTCATCTGTTGAACCAAGGCACAGGGACCTCCAAAGTCCTCCTCTGCAGGATTCTTTGAATCTTCATTCTCCCCCGTCCCAGCCTCCTAGACCAAAGACCCTCCCTGCCTTTACCAGGTCTTGGCTTTGCTCCAGGCCCCTTAGCTGTACCCCTCCACCAGACACCTCCCCAATGAGCAGTTATCCTTGGGTTGCAGCTGGTGATGGGGCCTCTTGCCCTACCCTACCACTAGGCTGGTTGGTGAGAAAGAGGGCACCCTCCAGCGACAATCCTTTACCCTAACTAACCCAACGTAAAGGGGCAGGGGTTGTTGCTAACTGTGCAGGCCCCTGTCTCAGCTCCTCATACCCTGTTCAGGGCTGTTCCCCCTTCCATCTTCTTTCTCCTGGGGATTCCCTACTTTAGGCCATAGGACACTTCCCATCAATCTGCTCCCTTTCACTGTTCAGTCTCCAGTTCCTAAACCACCCATGCTCCTCTTCTTTTCCTCCCTCCCCTCCCGTTTTATCCAAACCTGCCCCCTACCTCCAGATCAGAAGCCTTTCTTCCCCGAAAGCGCCTCCCTGCCCCCACATCGACCGACACGGCTGCCTCCTTGAGCCTCCTTGCCTGGGAATCCCTCTTGCCAAGTTCAGAACATGAAAGCCCCCTCCCCGGAATTCCCTGGCGGTCCAGTGGTTAGGACTCTGCGCTTCCACTGCAGGCGGCAGGGGTTCCATCCCTGGTCGGGGAACCAAGATCCCGCATGCCCCGTGCCGTGTGGCGGGCGCGGAACTGGGAGAGACCCCTCCCAACAGGCCTCGCATGCCCTAGCGCAGGCTGCCACCTTCTCCGCATCCCCGGGTTCCCCAACTTTTACCAGGAGGGATGCAGCAGGCGTGCAGGGTAGTAGCCACAGCTGGAGCGCTGCTCCGACCCGGCACGCGGCCAGCCCATCCCCAGCCCAGCATCCCGAGCGGCCCTCACCGATTGACCTCATGTAGTCATCGAAATTCTTGCTGTCCGCTAACTTCCAGGTGCCCACGAAGGCGTCCACCATGGTGAGGCTGGGCTAGGCTGAGAAAGAGACGACAGAGCACGCGTGCAACGGGACCTGCGACTCCCAGCCCGCGCTGCCGCTTTAAAAGGCCCTTGCATCACGTGACGGAGCGTGGCCCACACCCCGCTCCCGAAATAGGAAGCCCCAGGCTGGCGCTAGCTAGCCTGGGGCTGGCCGCCCATCCCCCAACCCGCCGGGGGGAGGGGGAAGGGGCACCCGGTGGCTCCCGGCTCGCCTACGTCAGCGCGGGTCCTGGGGGTCCGAGTCCCTGCCCCGGGCTAGTAGGACCTACTCCCTTCCCTGGCCTCAAGGCGCTCTTCGGAATCTAAAAAGAAACGAGTTGAGGGCACGGTGCCCGTGAGCTGGGGCGCACGCCAGGGACATCTTCCCTCCCCTGGTCCCTCCCCGAGCTTGAGGTCAGAACAGAGATGAGAGTCTAGAGGAGAAAGGAAACTTTTGGGCTGATGCCCACGCCGGGAAAGCTCTGGCCGACTCTTCGCGGCGCAAGCATCTCGGTCTTCATTTTACAGGTGAGGGGTCCAGGGCTCAGAGGGGGACTGACAAGGTCGCAGGAAATAAGGAGTGAGTTGGAGTCCATATGGCGAGCCTGGTCTAGCCGGCCCCAGACCCTGCGCTCTGCCGCCACTCCCCACTGCCCGGTGGAGGGGAGAGTCACCGGGGGCAGCGAGTGCCCTCCGCCTGCTCCGGGCAAAAGCGTGACCCTTCCCGTCGCCACGCGCCTGCTCCTTACGTGCTCGCCCCTGCCTGCGGAATGTCTCCTGCGCGAGCCTTTCCGCCCTGCGGTCCAACTACCCCTCCACCGTGCCAGTGCACCAGGCTTTTCTGACCTCTACGCACAGCTCGGAGCTTTTGCTCCAGTCGGCCGTTCCCTCCTCACCCGCCTTCAGAAATTCTGTCCTTCCAGCCAGCTCTTCCAGGCTCAAGGACAGCTCCCCGTTCTGCCTGCCTGCTGCGGCCCCCACCTGCCGCCCTTCTCTGACCTCTGCACACTGGCAGGCAGCCGGCACTTTCAGAGACCGGCAGTCACCTACCTTGTTTGACACTACAGTTTCCAAAGCACTTTTAATAACAATTAAGATCCACCTTGTATTGCTGTTTATTGCATGCTGAGGGCTTTCAGTGCATTGTCTTATTGAACTTTTAAAACAAAGTCCCTGAAGTAGGTGTTATTATTATCCTTTTCACAGATGAGCATACTTGAAGCTTAGAGGAACCCATTCATTTCTTAATCCAGCAGTTATTGAAGCACCTACTTTGTGCCAGGCCCTGGGCTAGGCTCTGGAGAGACAACCACGAACAAGACACACGCTCCCGAAGGAAGACACAAAACATAAGCGAGTGGTGCCCAGCTGAACTCGGGCCCGCAGAGGTCCTCACAGAGGGGCCCAGGAGGGGCCCGCCAGCTCTGCCACATATGTATCAATACAGAGTGGTGGGCTGCCTCCCTGTACCTCTGTTTCTCCATGTGGAAGTAGAGAACATCTGCTCCCTTCCCCTAACTTTCTGGGAAGAAGGCCAGGGAGGAAGAGCCCTCTCTCCCCCAAGGTCTTGGTTCTTTTGGACAGGTCCACTTGCCAGAAGACCAAGGTGGATTATTTCTGCCAAAGCTGCAGGACAGGCCTCAGGGCTGGGCATGGAGCCCTAGTGACCTCACTGCCGGAGCAGGTACAGGGGGAGGAGGAGGATGGGATAGTTTCTAACTCAAGGGCACAACCTTTAGACACAGGGCCTCCTCCTCTCTCAAACACTGAGTGGCTGGAGAGCCAGGGACCAGAGCTCTCTCCCTACATGGTCTTTATAAAGCAGTGCTGGAGAGCTGGGGCTGGGCTAACAGCTGCTGGCAGATAGATGTGGGTTCCAGTTCCGATTACGAGCCGTGGCTGTGGGCAGTTCACTTAAGCCACTCTGAGTCTCAGTTTCATCTCGAAAATGGAGGAAATGACAGCATTTACCGTATAGAGGTGTTGGGAGATCAAATGAGATAATGCATTTAAAATGCTGTACAGTGGTTAAGAATCCGCCTGCCAATGCAGGAGACACAATGTTTGAGCCATGGTCCAGGAAGATCCCACATGCGGCGGGGCAACTAAGCCCGTGCGCCACACTGCTGAGCCTGCGCTCTAGAGCCTGCAAGCCACAACTACTGAGTCCGCATGCTACAACTACTGAAGCCCCTGCACCTAGAGCCCATGCTCTGCAACAAGAGAAGCCATCGCAATGAGAAGCCCGTGCACTGTGACAAAGAGAGTAGCCCCTGCTCACCGCAACTAGAGAAAGCCCGCGCGCAGCAATGAAGACCCAATGCAGCCCAAAATAAATACAATAAATAAATTTAAAAAAGTTTTTTTTTAAGTGCTGAGCAAGGTAGATGGAATAAATGTTTGCTTGCTGCTGCTGCTGTTATTATCTCCATGGATAGTGCAGGACCCCTAAGACCTGGTATTAGCTCTGCCCCTCACCTGCTGTGCCACCCAAGGCAGATTGCTTTGCTTCTCTAATCAGCTTTCTTATTTCTAAGACAGGATTAGAAACTGCTGTGGCTGTGAGGAAGGGGCTATAGAGATCTTCAGGGTGGGCTGAGGGGGACACTGCCAGAAAGTCCTTTTGCTTCCTCTCTTGGGCTCTGCCTAAGTTGAGCAGCATGGTGCTTTGAGGAACTCTAGACAAACCCCAGACCCACTATTCTCGCTGCCCTAACCCCATCTCCCCACCACGCTCAGACCTGGCTCACCAAAGTTGACGCCTAGCTGCACCCTATCTCCTTTCCACGTGACTTTTATCCTTATCCCTTCTAGGTATTTGCAACCTTTCCCTCATCCCTCTGATTACCTGCACCCTCCCTGCCCTTTTATGCTCACTACATTTGGGGAAAGAGGGGCAAGGGGAAGGAATATGAGCCCTGTCCCTTTTCCTGCCCCCCTTTTTTGCCCTTGGTAGATCCAGATGTGGATTTAACATCTAGCAAGCAGCAAGACCAGTCCCTGCCAAGAGCAGTATCACCCCAGCCCTCACCCTATAGTGATGTCACTGTACTATGTTTCCACGGCAACCACAGGCTGGAAAGATAGAGAAGAGGAGAGACGAGTAACCAGGAGAGAGCCAATGAGATGGGCTGGCAGCACCGGATGATCTGTGGGGCCATGGGGAGGCAGGGAGAGGGAGGCCTACTCAGCATCTTCAGCTGTTCCCTGGACCTCCCTGCCATCTGGACGCCTCCACTAGGAGATGTGCTGCTGGAGCAGGGAAGGTATGAGAGGTAGAGGCCAAAGAAACTGAGCTTGGAGGTCCGCTGACCCAGGGACTTGGAAACCTCCCTTTACCCCTTCAGGGCCTAAACCTATGGATGCTGACCACCCTCACCCCACTCCCAATACCTGCAACTGGGAGTTTTTCTCTTTGGTTAGTTATGGTGGTGGGGCTCTCTGTCTCTGCGTGCCATGGAATCAAGTCTTAGACAGCCCTTCTCTCCACACCCTCCCCCCTCCCTTGGTGCATGTTCTATTCAGAAGCAGTATCTTCGGAAAGAGGCCTGGTTCTAAATCCCAAGCCAGACTTCCCTGGTGGCCAGTGGTTAAGAATCCACCTTCCAATGCAGGGGACGCAGGTTCCATCCCTGGCTGGGGAACTAGGATCCCACATGCGGTGGGGCAACTAAGCCCACGCCCAGCAACTAGAGAGCCCGCACGCTCTGGAGCTCACGCGCCACAACTAGAGAGAAGCCTGCGCGCCACAGTGAAGAGCCCGCGTGCCTCAACGAAGATCCTGCATGCCGTAACTGAGACCCGACACAGCCAAAAATCAATCAATCAATCAATCCCAAGCCTGCCACTTACTAACTAGAGACCCAGAGCAAGTGCCTTCCCCCTTCTGAGTCTCCTTTCCTTCCAAATGGAGGTAGGCCATCTATTTCTCCGAATTGTCATGAGGATTGAAAGAGATAACATATGGAAAGCCTAACACACACTAACACTCAATGAATGGTGACCCCCTTCTCCCTTCTGGGTCCCCTCCCCAGGGCAGTTGACCCAGCAGTGCCCAAGAATGAGCCAAGGCCCTTTGAGACCCTGAACCAATAGAAGAGGATCCAAATATATCTCCTCCTCACTGACGTCACTGAGTGCCTTCAGGTGCTACAGAGAAGTTTCCTCATCTCTCCCTTCCTCTTCAAATAAATTGAGCATTCCTATGCCCAGCACTGTGCTGGGCTCAGTGGGGACCCACTGAGAGAACAGGAGAGACGCAGCCCTGCGCCCCCTGAGCTCACAGTGTGCGGGGATTGCAGCCACAGTGGGTGGAATGGAGTGTTCTTTCTGTCACTAGGAAATCGCTTCCTCGTTCCCCCAGAGTTCTAGTTACTGTGGGTCTGAGAGAACAAATGATGGCAAAAGATAGAGGCTTACTCAACACCCATTTGCTTCTGCGAAACGGCTGCCTGTGGCAGAGTGCTCCCTGGAAGGAGAACGGTGGCTCTCCTTGCGGGGAGGCGTGTGGGGTGGGGTGGGTGAGGGCAGCTCCTAGTGAAGGGCAGTCACCCCTCCTTCCCAGAAACCGGCCGTGAGCCCTGTTGCTGACGGAATCAAGCCCAAACTCTTTAGCCTTGTCTCATCTGTTTTGTTAGACTAATTTATTACTGAAAGACTGCTCCAGGAAGAGTGCCTGGCAGATAGTAGGCATGAATGAATGACTACTGAATACTGAAGGAGTGAATGAGCATATTGAATGTACGAATGAATGAGTGAGTGAGTGAGTGAATCTATCTACCTCCCCAGCTTTAGGGGCTCTGGAGTGAGACTCACTTGGGTTCCAGTCCTGCCCCCGTTACTTACCTCCTAGCTGTGTGACCTCAGGCAAATCATGATCTCTCAGGGGCTCCATTTCTCCATCTGCAAAAAACACCACACAGTCCCCACCCAGCCGACCTCCCAAGGACTCTGGGAAGATAAAGAAGCAGGGTAAATTTGGGAATGCAGCACAAAGGTTAATTGTCTCTCTTCTCAGCCTACTTCCCTGGCTGCCCCTGGCCCTCAGCGCAAGACCCACACCCCTTTCGTCACAGCCTCACGGCCCCCGTGCTCTGGCTCCCACCTGCCTCTCCAAGCTCTCTACGCTGCAGCCACTCTACCCTTTTTGTGCCTTGAAGGGGTGCCGTGTTTCCCGCTTGCTGTCTGCCTAGAATATTCTTCCTTCCCCGGCCCTACTCTTTTAATTAACTCCTGTTCACTTTTCAGCTTTCAAGCTTAACTCTCCCTTCCAACAGGAAGCCCTGACTCTCCCTGTCATAGCACTTATCCTGCTTTCAGGGGGTCCATTAGTTTCAGAGTCTGTCTTCCTATTACACCAGAAACCCTGTGAGGGCTCCCCGCTGTGCCCACAGGGCCTGGTGCAGGGCTGGGCATGGATTTGTAGAGGGGACAAATAGTCTCTCTCGAGCAAAGAAAGCCACTTGTCCTCATCAGTGTTCTCTCTGTTTGAAAAGTACCCTCCCCCACCCCTGCCCTTGTCTACTGCTCTCAACTTTCTTCCTGCCAAAGTATCCCATCTCCTGTTCTCTTTCTCATTCCATCCCTGAGGGCCATTTCCGGTGTAGAGTGGGAATCCAAGTACTCTCAGGGGAGAATTGCCCTTCTGGGCACGTAGGTGTAGCCTGAGTCTCTTTGGGGACAGTGCAGTTCCCAGGAAATAATCAGACCAGATCCCAGACTTGGGGCTGCCCCTGGCTCCTTCACCAAACTACTCCTATATCAAATGAAAAATTTGCCTCTGAAAAATTACAGATGATATTGGATTAAGTAAGGTATAATTAGAAAGGTAAACCTGTGCTTACGAAACAGCACCTCATACCACCCTGAGTTCTGGGTCATGTTCATGTGCCATGTGACCTGGCACCAAACAGATGGTTCAGTGAGCACTCCCTCGAGTACACTTCATTCAGGACTAGCTTGCCCAAGATTCTGGAAAGTTTCAGGTAGCTCCAGGAGGCCCGATGAACCTTGTTGGTGTGGACACGTGACCGCTTGTGTATCCTTAGGTGAGGAGAGCTGGCAAACCATGGCAGGGGGCCTGGCAGGGAGCTGGTGTTGGCCTGAAGAGTCTGGGGCCAGGCATGTTCCAGGAAGCAGACACAGAGCCAAGGCTGTCAGCCTGGCTTGGGCTTTTTTAGGGGCCTGGGATCTTGGGGTTGGCTGGGTGTCAGTGGGGGGTAGCATCCCCAGGCTCTGTAGTAAACAGAGACACTGGATAGGAAAAGGAAAGAGTCATTTGCAGGAAGGACTGGGTTGGCTGGGGGACAACCAGGACTGGAGTCCATGGTGAGAGATTTCCCCTTCTAGGCTTCAGTGGTGGCAAGACCAAGAGTTAGAAGGCTGGGATCAGACAGAATCAGCAGGGATGTCGGATGAGCAAGGTTGTCTTCCCTGCAATGGGGTCATCCAGTGCAGGGGTAAGACGAGCCCAGGGTGGCATCAGGAGCCAAGGGCTGGCTCTCCATGTCACCTTCTCCATTTGACGAACCAGTGTATGAGCTGTCGGGGGCAGGGGGCTTGATATGGAAAGACCACTGGCAGGCAGTTGAGAGATACGATACCAGCTGTGTGAACTTGGCCAGTCAATCTCCGTTCCGGGGTTGTTGGAAGGGACAAACAAGATTGTGGGTGTTGAGAAGCTTTGTATGCCATAAAGTGTGGTGCAGAAAATGATTGCTAAGATCGATGCAGCCCTTACCAAGTGCCAAGTGCTGGACTCAACTGCTTTCTGTCTTTCAACTCTTATAATCCTAACAATAACCCAGTGATGTAGGTACTACTGTCCCCATCACCCGTTTACACGTGAGAGTGAAGACTCGGACCCAGGCAGACTGGCTCTAGAGTTTGTATGGCTTAACCACTACTCTACATTGCCTTTCCCCGTGACCATCTTCGCTCTGTCTTGTTCTGTGACCTTGGGCCAGTCTCTTCCCTTCAATGTCCCCAACTCCATGTTGGGGGTTGGGCCAGATGAGCTCTTTAATCCTTCAAGCTTTGGCAGTCGGTGGTTCTGGAAGGGAACTTCCAAGAGCGAGGAGAGGACAAATTTTTCCAGCATCTCTGCCCCAACCCTGCCCCTCCTTAGTGGGCAGACTGGCAGGCTCCCCTTTGCCCTACAATTATGGGGCCAAGGGAGCAGGTGATGCTTAGCCCCAGCCTGAAATACCCACTGGTCACTGGGGGTCACTGAAATCTGCGTGCCAGGACGCCTGACAACAGGCGGGCAGGGCCCAGAGGGCAGCAGGGACACAGACTGCTGGAGCCACACCTCTTCGTTCCTACCCACCCACCCTGGGCTCCCATCTCCTCACTCAGGGTCAGTTTTTCTGGGCACCAGGCCTGCTCTGGGGCCTGGGATAGGGCTATTTCTAGATGTCCTCCTTGTCTCCTTTGCCTGGGCCTTCGGCCAGCTCAGGTCACCCACATAGACCCCACACACACACGTGCGCGCGCGCACACACACACACAGTGTCCTTTTCTCTCTCTCACTCACCGCCACTGACTTGGTGCCTGGCCCTGTGCAGGGTACTGACAACCAACAGATATCTCACACTTGACTCTCACTCTTTTGAGAGATGGGAGAAGTGGATGCATCTACAGAGGATGACAATACAGAACAGCTATCACTATCCCAGGGGGCTGTACACAGACCGTGGGAGACCAGAGGAGGGAGCTGCTCATTCTGCCGGGAGGGTCAGGGAAGGCTTCACATAGAAGATACCCTTTGGGCAGAGTCTTGAAGAATACATCAGAGTCTGCTGTGTGTGGGGAGAGGAATTGGGAAGGCAGAGGAAGAGGGGATAGTTAAGCAAGGATGAGATTTTCCTGCTGATTGATCTGGGAGGACGGCAGAGGATAGAAGTGACAAGTGATGAGACTGGGAGAATAGTTTAGGGCCAGACATGAAAAGACCTTGTCCATCATGGAGGAGGTGGCCTTTCTTCTGAAGGAATGGGGAGCCATGGAAGGTTTGGGGCAGGGCAGCACCATGATGTGACTTGTATTAAGGGAAGAGTTTTCTGGCTCTCGTGGAGGCTGGACCGGAGACTGGTTAGGAGGCTGTGGCAGCTGTCCCAGTCTGCTCACCCACGCCTGCAGCCAGCAGGAAGGGGAAAAGGGGAGGGGACACACCTCTCCTAATGAAAGGCATGACCTGGCAGGTGCACACGTCTCCTCTCTCGGCCAGAAATTAGCCACACATCCACATGCAAGCGAGTCTGGGAAACATGGTCATTATTCTGGACTGCCTGTTGGTCTAGAAAGAGGAGAGAATGGATATCAGGGGATCAGAGGTCTCTGACACAGTGGTTAAAAGTCTCTCTCTGAAATCAGACTTCCTGAGTTTAAGTCCTGCCTTACCACTTACCAGCCATGTGGGCAGTTTACTTGCCCTCTCTGTGCCTCATTCACCTCACCTGAGGGTACAGTGAGCTAACACACCACGTCTTAGAGTGGAGCCTGGTACATAGCGAGGCCCAGAGCTGTCTTTGGCTTCTGAGAGAAGGGGTTGTTTTGGGGACACGTGCTGCCTGAGTCCCCTGCCAGAGCTGAGGCACCCATGGGGCCTGATGTATGGCTAGGGCACCCAGGATTATTTAGCCCCTTCCCTTAAACCCCATGGTTTAGCTGAGGCAGAGAATGCTGGGAGCAAGGGCGTGGGGGTTCTGGGAAAAGAAAGGTCAATTTTGGAGGGAATTCGAGAATACGTGGCCCGAGGAAAAATACCCCTGGACCCAGGAGCTTTGGAGGCAGCCCAGCCCGGAGCCCCTTCCACTCTCAGGAGAGCAGATCTCCCAGGACCAGGAGGAGGTGGTTAGTTTTGAGTCAGGGGCACTTGAAGCAGGGCTCAAGGGCTCAGACTCATAGCTGCTGTGTGACCCCAGGCCTCCAACCATCATTGCCCCTCTCCTGACCTGGGTCTTCCCATTTGGAAGCTGGGGATCACTTATTCCTGCCTTCCTGCCATGTGACTGTGAAGATTAGAAGTCAGTCCTGGCTCTGGAATTGGTTGCACCTGCAAGGCTGAGCACCTGGAGGGATGGGTTGCTGCGGATGACAGTGCGCCCCCTCCTGGGAAGGCAAAGCATTGCAGTTCCGTCCTGCTGTGCCACCGATCTTCTCCCTCCTTTGGCTTGTGCTCCCTTTCCCAGGCTACTGGCTGTGAAACAGGGTGAGATAAGTGCTGATGTGGGAGGGAGAGGAGAAGAGCCTAGAAGGATTGGGGTGGGAGGGAGGAGTGGGGAGAAGATATAGCAACTGCAGGAAAAAGGCAGAGTGGTAAGATTGAGGGCTCGTGGGCAGGGACGAGAAGCTTAGCGTGAGCGGAGAGGTGTTTAGAGTTAGCTTTGGAGGGACCCGTTCTCGCCATATTCAGGCCCAGATGTGGAGCTTTCTTAGGGCAGGCACTGTGCCTTATTCATCCTTCTATCCCCTTCCAGGACACCGCGTAGGCCCCCACCAAAAACAGGTCAGCTATCGGAGTTCGTTGGTTCACTCATGCCCCACCCCAAGCCTTCATGAAGCCCCCTTCCCCCCAACAAGACTCTGCTTAGGGGAAGATCTGAAAGGCAGCCCTGGGAGGAAAGAGATGCCCTGGGAGACAGGAGACTGGGTCTCAGGCAAGGAGTCCTTGTTGCCTTGCTCTGTGACCTGGGACAAACCACATATCCTCTGGACCAGTCTCCCCATCTGAATAGCACGAGGGGGCACTGCGGTTTGAGAGCCATTGTACACCAGAGAATCCTGTCTTCACACGAATTCGTTAGGTGGAAGTCCAGGAGATGAAACAAGCAAAAGGGAGCTGCACTGCTGAAGCCAGGAAGGGGTCTGGAATTTACTTGTGTGCTCCCGGGGGCCAGCAAGGCCAGTGTAAAGAGTGCCAGGATGGACACTTGGATCTCTGGGCCTGGCAGTCCTGCCTGTTCTTTCTGCAGCCTGGGGGTGGGGACGGGGATGGTGGTGGGCAGATGGGTATCTAAGCAGCTTTGGCGAAGAGCAGGCAGAGCCCCTCCCCAGGTTGCCCTTCTATCCCTGGGAACCGGCCCTGCCCACAGTGGTCCCCTCTGGGGTCCCTGGGCTGGAGGGAGGGACCCCAGAGAGAGCCCTCAGATTCCAGGGCCTCTGGGTGCTTAACAGGGTTTGGAGTCCTGAGTAGGAGGATGAGGAGAGGGGAAATGAAGGGGAACCGCAAGATTTGGTGTCAGGAGGCTCCTGGTGCCAGCAGGTTAAGTGGTCTGGAGCAGCCACTGCCCCTCTCTGGGTCTCGGTTTCCCTGTCTGTACAATGACGGATGAATGCAGTGATATCTTCAAACCCTTTGTCACTTGTGACTGGAGGAAAGATGGGGGTGGGGTTGGAGATTGTGCTGTCATGCTGAGTTTCCCAAGAGAGATGGAATCCTGCTTGGAATTCAGAGGCAGTGATGGTGGGCGTGGCATCAGAGGCATGGAGCGGGTGAGGTGGGCTGGCAGGAAGACTGACTTTGAGCCTGGGCTCTGCCACTGAGTTGGTGTGTGTTGTCCCCTCTCAGGGCCACACTTTCCCCATCTGTCTAAGGGGACCAGGTGCTCCCAGATCCAGGATTCAGTGACTTTCTGGAGTCAGACTGGGACAGGGGTCTGGAGCAGGCCCAGGGCCAGGGTCCCATTTTGCAGAGCTGGGAGTGGCTGTCATCAGCCGTGGGAACCTGAGAGTCAGGTAGGATGCAAGTGCTGAAAGGAACTTAGGGGTCATAACATCCAACAGAAGGGCAGCCAGTTGCCCAAGGTCCCAGAATGGGTTGGGGGCAGAGCCAGGCCCAGAACCAGGACTCCTGACTGCCCGTTTCCTCTTCTCCTCACAAGAAGCCCTGATTGTGAGGTGCAGGAGCAATCTGGGAAGTGGGGGAGACTGACCCCCTCCCTGATCCCTGGGGGGGCAGGGAGGACAGAGGGGACACGTGTGGAGATTGTGGTGCCCAGTGTTAAGCCCAGCTAGCATGGCTTCCTCTCCTCTCTCCCTGGGACTGGTGATCTGGGAGGTTTCCATTGCCCTTCCTATCTTCCTGCAGGGCGAGGGGTGCAGTGGGGCATCGGGATTTTGCAGAGACAGAGGGGTCCTGATCGGGGGGGAGGTGAGGCTGGGCTGGGGGGGTGCAGGGAGGAACTGAAGACAGAGGCTATTCCCCGTGTCTGGGGTTGGGTGGAGTACTGCCTTGTAATTTCTGGAATTCCCGCAAAGACCAGCATTCTAGTCCCCAAGTCCAGAGGAAGAGACATCCCAGACATGCACATGCTGGGACCTGGGACCTGGGACCCTTTGCTGCAGCGCTTGCACTTGTGCAAACGTCTCCTGGAGCAACAAAATACAAAGAAACAAATAACTGTGTACATGCTTGCAGTTGGGGCAAATTATGAACAACAAGATACAAAAAGATCAAAAACTCAGCTGCTACTTCTGAGGTGTCAGGAGCAAAAGCAGGGCTCTGTGCATGATCCCTGCACACAGCACCACCAAGGGGGTGGGGAGACCACCCAAGCACCCCTCTGGCATGACCCATGAACCGCCCCCTACCCTCACCCCACTTAAAGGACCAGCTCCTTCCCCCCCTAACCCCACACCCCCCACCCCCAGGGAGCGAGCAAGGGAACCTGTTACTTGTTTTCTCTCCCTCTTTTTTTTTAAAAATTAATTAATTAATTAATTAATTTTTGGCTGCCTTGGGTGTCTGTTGTGGTGCGCGGGCTTCTCACTGAGGTGGCTTCTCTTGTGTGGAGCACGGGCTCTAGGCACATGGGCTTCAGTAATTGTGGCTTGCAGGCTCTAGAGTGCAGGAGTAGTTGTGGCTCACGGGCTTAGTTGCTCTGCGGCATGTGGGATCTTCCCAGACCAGGGCTCGAACCCGTGTCCCCTGCACTGGCAGGTGGATCCTTAACCACTGCGCCACCAGGGAAGTCCCTTTGCTCCCTCTTGCTGCAGCATGAGTCCCAATAAAGCCTTGCCTGAATTTCTCTTATCTCTGGCCTCTTATCAATTTCTATTGATGAAACAGTCCAGGAACCTGGGTCAGTAACACAACCGCATGTGACCTCACATACACACCCGGACGCCTACTCACATATCCCCGCCCCTTGACTGGTGACATAATTGGTGGGGTCCAGTGCAAAGTGGGCCCCTTGTTTAAAAATTATCAAGAATTTCAAGGTGATGACAGCAAGCATTAAACCAAGAGTGAGGCCCTTGTGAGTGCAGGGCTCTGTTCGAATGCATAAGTCTGACACCCATGAAGCTGACCGCACCCCTAGACCCACCACCACTGAGGCACACGCTCCCTTCCCTCCAGAAACACACAACTACACCAGCCCCTGGGTTGCTGGAGCCTCACACTGAGCCAGAGCCCCTCCCAGCTGGGGAGGTCCAGCTGCCCCTCATCTGGGCTGCAAGATCTCTCCCTCTTACTCAACACAACTGCCCCCTTACACACACCACCCTGCCTGCTGGCTTGGGGGTGAATGATAGAGGAGAGGGCGATGCCAGCTCCTCCACCCATTACGTGTGCCAGCCTGCAGGGACGCAGCTGACAGTGAAATGCCAATAATAATATACCTAACACTTGTTGAACATTTACCACGTGCTAGGCACTTCTAACACTTTATAAATATTAACTCATTTAATCCTCACAACTTTATGAGAGGTATTGTAAGTTATTGTCACTTTACAGATAAGGAACCTGAGGCACAGAAAAGTTGAGTCACCTGTCAGATCACACAGCTAGTAAGGGAACTGGGATTTGAACCCAGGCTGTCTGCTCCAGAGAGCCTTCTCTGTGGGTTGTTACCATGGTGCTGGACCAGGAATGTATCAGGCACTGTGGACCCAGATCTCTCAGGGCCTCTTGTGAAATGAAGAAGAAAGATGATTATGATGAAACATCACCTCGACTGGGATCCATGGACAACCCCGGGAGCCGCAGGATGGTCACCAGACTGCAGAAACACAGATGACTGTCTTTATTACAGTCTCAATATCTAGAAGATGTATGAGCTAGAGACATATTCGTTTTTTATCTTTTCACAAACAAAAATGTCATATATGTAATGAAGGCATTTTCACTGACAACTGTGTACATGGTTGGATCATGGACAGTCCACATGGTGGCCAGTTCTCTAGAAGACTTTCTCACGAACTGGAATGAAGGGAAACCTGCCCGGCCAGCAAGTCCTGTTCATCCAACTGGTCTCCTTTAATATCATAGACCAGACTTCCCTGGTGGCGCAGTGGTTAAGAATCTGCCTGCCACTTCAGGGGACACGGGTTCGATCTCTGGTCCGGGAAGATCCCACATGCCGCGGAGCAACTAAGCCCGTGAGCCACAACTACTGAAGCCCACGCACCTAGAGCCTTTGCTCCACAACAAGAGAAGACTCCGCGATGAGAAGCCCACGTACCGCAATGAAGACACAACGCAGCCAAAAATAAATAAATAAATAAATAAATAAATTTTTAAAAATGTTTAAAAAAAAATATCTTAGACCTTCGGGAGAGTCTGCCCAGCCCATGCCCACCCTCCTTCTCTCAGAGTTGCCCCTCCCCACTCGATGTGATCCTTGAGGCCCCGTCTGAATCCTTGGCCCCGCTCCTGCACACCCCTGGCCGTGACTGATTGGTCCAGGAATGCCTACCTGCTCCAAGCCGGCCAATCAGATCTTTTGTCTGGGGATGGTGGCTCTGCCTGTCAACCCACTTCGGCTGGTCTCTGACCTAAGAGCAGGTAAACTTGTTGACTGTAAACCAGCTGCCTTCACCTTCACTGCTGTTTGCACAAAAGAAAAGAAGAAGGAAACTGTGTACAGGGGAAGAGAAGAATGAAGTAGTGACGAAGGGATATGTGGGGGGAGAGGGGAGCTGGCCCTCCCGCTGATGGCCACACTTGCTCTTCCTCCCCGGCATGCATCCCTAGGATAACTCCTGCTGTCATGTCAGTTAGCCTGAGAAATTGCTGTTCCTTGCGGTTCAATAACCTTATTTAAGTTTAAACTGGAAAATGGCAAAGAAAAGTACCACAAAGCCCCTGAATGTGTTGGTTTTATTGTCATTGTTGAAAATGACAGATCCCAAAGCCACAGAGCTATCTGTGTCCTGGGAGTGTCCCCAATGGAAGCACGAGGTCATCTGTCTCTTTGTTTGGAAAATGCTTCCCACAGTGGAGAGGGCTTCCCCGAGAAGAAATGAAACCGAGTTCCCTTACCAAGTTTATGATTAATCTCTCTATACGACACTTTATTCCCTTTCTTGTCCCCTCTGACCTCAATCCTGTGCTAACTGAACACTCATCAACCAGAGTCAGATGACTAAAATTGCTGTTGTCAATAACATCATTAATGTACTAAAATTGCTATTGTAAGATATCATCATCAATGTACAAATTCAGGTTGTTTCTCCAGAAACACCTGGTTTCTCCAGAAACATCTGGTTGTTAGCCAGATGAGCTAACAGACCCCCACCCCACGCCCACCCCAGCCGCGGACTACCTGGCCAGATAATCGTAAACCAGAGACATCCTGATTTCTGAAACTATAATTGATTAAGAGATGCCACAGCACCGTCACTAGGCGATGATTAATCCCAGCCTCTTTGTTCTTCCCCTTTAAAAAAAGCCCCTAACTCAAAGACCAAGTTGGGGTGGATCTGAGGCTTATCTCCCACTCCCTTGCTTGACATCCTGCAATAAACCCTTACTTTGCTGCCAACTCGTGCTGTCAGAGTTTATCTTTCTGCACTGCTGGCACACGAGCCCTTTGCCTGGTTTCAGAAATGTGCTTTGCAAAGGACTTTATCAAACTTGGGCTGTCCAATGGTGTGCCAGCAAATATTTGACAACTGGTGCCTCAGAAATCCAAATGTATACATTATATACATATGTACATATATATTTATTATAAATTTTACTGATAAAGTGGATGCGTAGAACACAATTTACAAATAACTGCACAATGTAGGAACTCTTGATTGTAGATTCCTTATAGTCAATTGATTCTCCAGAAGGCTTTTGTTAATTTTTGCTGAACTGTTGTATGTCTAGTCAACCTATGGTTGCAATTCAATCCAAATTTGAAATGGGGTTGCATTCCAGTCTGCTGTACTAACTCTTTTCCCCATAAATTTATTGTCATTAAATCTGATATGTGATCTACTGTTACACTACTCCCTCTCCTATAAATATATTCATTAAACTGAAACCTCTTTCAGCTTCAGCACTTTAGTTTGCACTGTTAATATTTCATCCATCACTTTCCTTAACCTAGAAAGTCAACAAAACAGCAAATCAAGGCCCGATTTGTGACTTTTGCCAATTCCCACCTTGGCCAACTTCAAGTTACCAATGTGATATCACAAAGCAGAGTTGGGAAGAGGTGTGTGGAAGCACCTCATTCATTATGCCAAAGTTCTCCTATTCAGTTACAATAGATGCAGATAACCTCAAGAGAATAGAGAATAGTAAAATGTAGTAAAATCAGTAGGAAGTCGTGAGTTTTGAGTATTATCTTTATTTTAATATTTCCTTTTTTAATTGAAGTATAGTTGATTTACAAAGTTGTGTTAATTTCTGCTGTACAGCAAAGTGGTTCAGTTATACGTATATATACATTATTTTTCATATTCTTTTCCATTATGATTTATACCAGGATATTGAATATAGTTCCCTATGCTATTCAGTAGGACCTTGTTGTTTATCCATGATTTAATATCTCTTAATTGTAAATTTATACAATTTAATTTTTAATAATGACTGTTCAACAAGCTGAAATCGCAAAATTCCCCAAACTTTAGCAACTGGCTTCTGAAAGCTGGTGTGAGCCAGCTCTGGCGCACTGCTGGATTTGTCTCCATCCAAACGCACCCTATGGGACATTGTCAACAGAAGAGGCGCCATGACTGGAGAGTCTGGTGAAGCTGTTTGCCCTGGGAAAGTTTGAGCCGGTTTGTGCCTTGGAGCAGAGGAAGAAACCTGCAGCAATGACTCTGTCAAATTCAAGGACACATCGACGCAGCCAGTTTGGCAGGGCCATTTTGATTCCTTCATATCAAAACATGAGATTTCTTTTTTTATTATTATGTGCTCAACAAACATCCTTGACCCTTGACCTCAGCCCCTCTCTGCACCCCACTCTGTATCTGAGACTCACCCCACTTATCACAGTCTGTAGGTGCCTGTTTTCAACCCAGGCACCCAGAGGAGAAGCCTTTTTGTTTTTTAGATTTTTCAGTCTCCATCACAACTTGCTTGTCCCTCTTTCCCAGGGAAAAGCGGAACTTTCACTAAGATTGCTATCTTTGCGCAGCCAATGTGACAGGAAAAATTGTTTAATTTTAGAAGAATTCAGTACCTGTTTTACTCATCCTCACCTTTCAAAACCCTACTCACGTCACCTCCCTTCTGATATTTCATTTTCCAACATTGCTATGGCTATGACTTGTCCATAATCCAATTGTACTTGTTCAGACAAGAGTGTGAATGTTTGTTTACTAATCAGTGCCCTTGACTAGGCTGTGAATTTTTCCTCGAGGGCAAGGGTTGTGTCTGTCTTGTATGCTATTGTGTGGCCAGTGGCCAGTACAGGATCTGGCACTGAGGATTTTCTCACTAAATATGTCAAATTAAAACACCTGAATATATATTCAATGCCATGGGGCCTCCTATAAGCCCTGGGAGATGATTTTGAGCTAGTCCTTCCTTTAAGGAAGCTCTCCTTGAGGCCCCTTGCACCTCCTCTTAATCTCCCTAAACACGTATTTCCCACTTGGACCCCTAAATGTCAGAGCCAGAGGGGTCCTGAGGCCATTTGGTCCCATCAACTTGTTGTGCAGATGGGGAAACTGAGGCCCAGGGAAGGGCAGGGACTTGCCTGAGCTCACATAGCTCATTAATAGGGTGGAAACCAAGCCTATGCCTCCCGGATCAGGCTTCATCCTATAACTCCCTTCTTAGAGACAGGGTAGCAGGCCTAGGGAGTGGAAGGTGAGGCCAAGCTCACACAGCAATTGAGGGGCAGAACCAGGGCCCGGCAATTCTCCTGCCCCACCCAGATCTCCTCGGGACCTTTCGCTTCCTTTGAGGCCTGGCAATGAGACTTGTGGGTGCCGCCTCCACGTACTCAGGGCTGAGGAGGGGCGATTCCGTGGGTCCTCATCTGGGAGTGGATGGAGGCATGCACCAGTTTGTCCACTAGGGGGCACTAGAGAGTCCAGCTAGGAGAGCGGTCAGCTCACTGAGCCTCCAGCCTTGGTTCATGTGTACTTGGGCCAGATGGGAAAACTGAGACCCTGGGAGGAGAGGGACTTGCAGAGTCACCCTGAGAGCCAGAGGGAGAGCTGGCACTTGACCCGGGCTTCTTGAGACCAGTCAGGTGCATTCCCTGGGTGGCTGACCCTGGCCTGGGGGTGGGGCTTCTCTGCCCTTTTGCTGTCCACTCAGGCCAGGCTGTGCAGAGCCACACCCCGCGTGCATGACGTTGCACCTCTCCCTGGTACACACTAGCCAGTGCTGAGTCACACCTTGCTTCATCCCTGCTCTGTCTGAGGTCCCCCACCCCACTGCTGCCTCCTGGCATCAGCACAGGTGTTTGTGGTTTAGGAAACATTGTCACTCTCTGCTTACCTGCTTTGCCTGCGTGGAGAAGAGGGTGGGCCTCGGGTTAGGCTAGGGAGGTGGATTCCAGTCAGACCAGCCCCTCAACCTCAGACCAGGTTGGTTACACATCTCTTTGGGCCTCAGTTTCCTTATCTGTAAAGCAGAGATGATAGTAGCTCTTATCTCTCAGGGGTTTTGAGAGGGTTAAATGAGATAGCACATCAAGTCCTTGGGAGCTTTTTATCAAGACTGAAACCTGTGTAGCATCTGGGAGAGATGTGAAACTGCCTTCACCTTACAGATGACAGACTGAGGCTCAGAGAGGTCAGTGAGCAATAATGCAACTTCCTAGCCGAGGGCCAGGTATGATTGCCAGGCCATGACTCAAGGGTGTGAGAAGTAGCACTTTCTTTTCTTTAGCCCAGGGTTGTGTCTCAGTTGGGGTGGGAGAGGAATGTATGTAAAGCTAAGGCTTGGGTAGGCCCATGTGTTTCCCAGCCATGTATCTGCATGGGTCGCCTTGGTGACACCATTGCCCTTTTTGCTTTTTTTTTTTTTTTTAATGTTGATTCATTCATTTATTCATTTCTCTTCTGTGCCAGGTGAGCAAAATGGGCATCCTCCCTGTCTCATTAGGAGCGTCTTGTCTCGTGAAGTTCCATCAAGAAAGCATTTCTTTTTTGGTCTTAAGACTCATGCAAGATACCGTCTGTGCCCTGGTTCTGGGTCAGTGATTAGAATTGCACCTTCCCTCCATCAGCTCTGCCAACTGGTCAACTATGTTAATCCTTCAGATCTCAGGGTTTGGTTTTTTTTTTTGGTCCTTTTTGCTTTAAATGGCCCTTCCGGGGCCAACATCTCTCTCCACTTCTTCTGGGTCATACTGGAGGGCGTAAGACTAGTTCTGCTGAGCTGGGGGGGTCACACTGTGGTTTGGGGGTCATTCTGGTAGGTCTCCCTTTGGGGTCTGGCTGCAACGTGCAGGGCCCTCTCAGGGCCCGTGATGTCTCTGCTCCCACCACTGTCTCCATCCTTCCTCCTGTTCCAGCCTGGGGAGGCCTTTAGTCTGCTTAACAGTTTCTCTTGCATGGGAAGCAGGCGAGTAGGAAAAGGGCAAAATATTAGGAGAAAAACAAACAGATCAATTATATCAATACATATTTCTGGAGTGGCTTTTATGTACCAAGCACTGTTCTAGGCCCTGGGGTTGCAGCTATGAGCAAGCAGACAGTTTCTTCTCTCAAGGGGAGCTGGGGCGGGCAGACAGTGATGGTCACAATGGCTACCCTTTATGGAGCCTTACTATGTGCCTGTGTCATCTCATTTACTCCTTCCAACAACATAATGACATGTGTTACTATTATCCCCATTTTATAGGTGAGGAAATAGAGGCACAGAGAGGTTCAGTAACTTGCACCAGCTAGTAGATAATAGAGGTAGGATTCTGAGCCAGGCAGTCCGAAAATTAAAGAAGGTCATGGGGTAGAGAAGGGCTGGCCGTGCATCCAGCTGGGGAGGACACTTCTAGCGTTCCTGAGTGAGGAGGTGGGGTTTGAGCTGAGGGCCGCCTGATGGTAAGAGGCAGACATGCCTGGATCTGGGGAATGAACATTCCAGGCAGAGAGAAGAGCAAGTGCAAAGGCTCTGAGGTGAGAATGAACTTGACTTATCAAGGTCTGGAAGGAAAGCCACTGTGGCTGGGAGGTCAGGAGTAAAGGAGAGAAAGTAGCAGGAGGTGAGGGGCGGAGTAGACGGACCCAGATTGACAACATTAAACTCCGTGGGGCAGGGAGGTTGCAGACATCTGGGCTGCTTCCCTTGTGCTGGGCAGGGCCAAACCCTATGCCCATAAACCCCAAGAGGTCATTATCTCCTGCCCCTGGAGGCAGCTGGGGCACCCATGGCTGGGGCCTATTCTAACCTCTCATTGGTCCTGGGACCCTGAGGACTATCCAGCTGCCAAGGGGAAGGGGGCCAAGGGTGGGCTAGGGTGGAGGGCCTGGGGCCCAGAGAAGCCTTATTTCTGATGGGGCACCAGGCAGGAGGTGCTGACCCCTGGGTCAGAGACCTGAGGTCTGTCCCAGTGGTGGCAAAGGCATTTTGATTGGAGTCATTAAGATCACTCAGCCTTGATGGCCTGGACTTGAGCCAAGCTGTCCTCATTGGCTCCCCTTGACTTCCTGGCCTGACCTCTCCCACCACCCAATGACAGGAGAGGCCCCTCTGGAGGCACTAATTAGCACTCCCTCTTCTGGATTCCAGGGCTTTCTCCCTGCCCCCAGTCAGGGAAAGAGCTCCTTTCGGAGACCAGCCATTGCCTCTGCCCCCCACACGCACCTTCCCCCACATCCTGGGGTTTCAGCTGAGGCCAGTGCAACCACATTTCCCAGGGCCTCCTGGTCCTTCCTGCCCACGGGGAATTTTCACCCATGTCCCCTCTACTGGGAATGTTCTTTCAACTTCTGTTTACACTGAAAATTCCTCCTACCTTATTCCTCAAGGTATAACAGGTGAATTTCTTCCTTCCTTCCTTCCTGTGTTCCTTTCCTCCCTCCCTCCTTCTTTCCTGCCTTCCTTCCTTTCTTTCTCTTTTCCTCCCTCCCTCCCTTCCTTACCATCATTCATTCATTTTATTATTTTTTTTTAATAAATTTATTTTACTTTATTTATTTATTTTTGGCTGCATTGGGTCTTCGTTGCTGCGCACGGGCTTTCTCTAGTTGCGGCGAGTGGGCGCTACTCTTCATTGTGGTGCGCGGGCTTCTCACTGCGGTGGTTCCTCTTGTTGCGGAGCATGGGCTCTAGGTGCAGGGGCTTCAGTAGTTGCAGCATGCAGGCTCAGTAGTTGTGGCTCGTGGGTTTAGTTGCTCTGCGGCATGTGGGATCTTCCCGGACCAGGGATCTGAACCCGTGTCCCCTGCATTAGCAGGCAGATTCTCAACCACTGCACCACCAGGGAAGCCCTCATTCATTCATTTTATTCATACATTTTGGGCATTCATTTATTCAGCTTCCACCAGGCACTGGGGGCACAGAGGGGGTAGGACAGATTCTGAGGTCAAGGAGTGTATTAACCTGTGTGAGAGGCAGAAGGTAAACAAGCAGGACAGGCTACATACATAATGGACGGGTCCCAGTGCAGAATAAAAATGTGAGACCCCTTGTTAAAAAATCATTAAGAATTTCAAAACGGTGACAGCAGAGCATTAAACCAATCGAAGGGTGCTTCCTAACTAGGAAGCCCTTCTGCAGAGTTCGTGTCCCCAGGAAGCTGGTCCCGTGAACAAACGATTCCATCAGACATGTGGTGGCGAGCCTGGGAGTCATCCAGGGGGAGGGGATGTCCACAAATGGCCAAAAGCAGAAGGAGAGAGATGGAAGGACTCATTTTGGAAACTGCACGTTGTCCGGATGTGAAAAGGGGCCAGAGGAGCAGGCAGGGTCCGATGTAAGGGAGCGGGTCTTTATTCCATGGGCAGTGCAGAGCCACCTAAAGTTCTAAACAAGGGTGTGATCAGATTCTTCTTCTGAAAAGATTATTCTGGGACCAAATAAGAAATACAAATAAAAATATATGAAAAATATAAATAATAATACATATAAATGATACAAAAAATAAATGTGAAAAAATTTCCACTTCACTAGTAATCAAACAAATCAAAAGTAATGTTTTTAACTTTTTTTTTTTTTTGCCACGCTGTGTAGCGTGCGGGATCTTGGCTCCCTGACCAGGGATCAAACCTGTGCCCCCTGCAGTGGGAGTGCAGAGTCTTAACCACTGGACCACCAGGGAAGTCCCAAAAGTAAATTTTTTTTATTATCAAAAAGTGTTGTTTACAATATCAAAACTTTGGAAATGGCTTTAACCCACACAGATCAGGCTGGTGCCCTTGTCCTCACAGCTCCTGAGAGGTCTGTTGGGGTTCTCCGGGGCACATGGTTGACATGGGAGACATTCCAAGGGGGTTGACTTTATTTGATGATAAGTAATTTCAAACCTAATTTTTGTGTTCAAACAAACATGACAATCACACCACATGGCCACAATAAAAAATATAGACAATGACAAGTGTTGACAAGGATGTGAAGCAATTGGAACCCTCACCCATTGCTGATAGGAATGTAAAAGGGTGCAGCAACTTTGGAAGACAGTTTGGCAGTTTTCAAAATGCTAAACAGAGTTACCATATGACCCAGCAATTCAACTCCTAGGTATGTACTCAAGAGAAATAAAAACATACGTCCACACAAAAACTTGTTTATCAATGTTCATAGCAGCATTATTCGTAATAGCCCCAAAGTGGAAGCAATATAAACGTCTGTCAGCTGATGAACAAATAGAATTTTTTAAAATGCTTTATTCGTATAATGTAATGTTATTTGGCAATAAAAAAGAATGAAGTGCTGATACATGCTATGATATGGATGAACCTTAAAAACATTATGTTAAGTGAAAGAAGACTGTTACAAAACGCCACATAATTCCATTATTTGAAATGTTCAGAACAGATAAATTTGTAGAGACAGAAAGTAGATTAGTAGTTGTCAGGGGCTGTGGGGAGAGGGGAATGGGGAGTGACTGCTTAACGGGTACAATATTTCTTTTTGGGGTGCTGAAAATGTTCTGGAATTAGATAGTGGTGGTGATCACACAACCTTGTGATTGTTCTAAAACCCACTGAAATGTACACTTTAAAACAAGTGAATTTTATTGTATGTGGAATATATTTCAATAAAGCTGTTTTTTTTTTTTGAAAAGAAATCATGAATGCAGTAGAGCAAAGAATTAGGGTGACCAGCTGTCCCAGTTTGCCCAAGACTAAAGGTTTTCCGGGGACATGAGGCTTTCAGTGCTAAAATCAGAAAAGTCCCAGGCAAAACAGGACAAGTTGGTCACTCTGCATAGAATGCAAACTTTACATTTATTTGAATGATCAAATGTGAGAATTTAAAGATATTTCCTGGTTATATGAGACGTAAAGCAGGGGGAAAGCTTAAGGAGCACTGACCTAAATGTCCAACAACAGGAGGTAGTTAAATTCATTCATTCATTCATTCCCCACTAGAATGTAAGCTCCACAGGGCCAAGGGTTTTTGTCTGTTTTATTCACTGCTGTACTGTGAGGGCCTAGGACTCTGCCTGGCACACAGTCCATGAATGTTTGGTGAGGAGAGCTGTATGCTAGGTGCCAGTGGTGCATTAGTTCCTCCTGTCCTAGGGCTTAAACTGCCTCGTGGCTAGTTTAATAAGCAGACAAACAAGACACTAGTGGACAGATGAGGGAATAAGATAATTTCAGATAGTGATATATGTCATGAAGAAAATAAAGTGATCGAGTGGATCCCTTTAGGCTGAGTGGTCCCAGGAGCCTTGCTAAGAAGGTGACTTCTGAGGGGGGGGACACCCACTGACAGAGCCATTCTCAATGGTGTTAAGAAAACATCTTTTTTCCTTTTTTTTAAACAATGAATCAACTTCTTATTTCACTGACCGGTACTTCTGATTCTCTATCTGATGCTGCATTTAAAATCTTCAGGGTCCCCCAAAACAGCATTCAGTCTTCTTATATCCAGAGACAGGGGCCCAGAGGCAAAAAAGCTCAGGCCCCAGGCTGTTTTCAGGTGGGACAATGGCAGACATTCCTATGCAAGCCTGTGTCAGTTTTTAACTGAAATGCCATTAAGCTCTCCATCCTGAAACTTTTTTCTATGGCATCTGTGGCAGAAATACACTCATCTCTCGTATACATAACTCCATGGGCGTGTGGGGTGGGCATTACACAGGTGCCAGCCAAACTTCTTATTCAGCCAGAAACTGGACTTCTGGCTCAGTTTAATAGCAAGGAGATGAGCAAAACTGTGGTGAGTGTGCTGGCCCTTCCTCAAGGTGAACTGGGCTGGATGTGAATGGAAGCACATGATAAAGGTGAATTAAGCTCTATAAAAAAATTAAGTTGCTCCTATCTCTATGAGCGGTCTATGAGCTGCTTCCAAGAATCCAGGGATGCCCACATCCCATACCTCATCCAGACAAGGCCAATTCCTCACGCACAGCTACATGGGAAGCATAAAAACCTTTTGTTGGGACTACCCTGGTGGCCCAGTGGTTGAGACTCCTTGCTTCCAATGCAGGGGTCGTGGGTTTGATCCCTGGACGGGGAACTAAGATCCCACATGCTGCAGGGCGTGGCCAAAAAACCCCAAAAACCAAAACAAAACAAAACAAAGTCTCTCAAATAACGTCTTGCTTTAAAAAAAATCTTCCGTGCAGATGAACCAGTTTGCAAGGCAGAAATAGAGACACAGATGTAGAGAACAAATGTATGGACACCAAGGGGGGAAACCGGGGGGGGGTGGGGTGGAGTGGTGGTGGTGGTGGTGGGATGAACTGGGAGACTGGGATTGACGTATATGCACTAATATGCATAAAATAGAGAACTAATAAGAACCTGCTGTATTAAAAAAAATAAAATTCAAAAAAAAAAGGAAAAAAAACTTTCTCTTTAAAAAAAAATCTTTTATTAACTTTGGGGGGTGGGGATTGGGTCTTGGGAAAGATGTGGGATGGCTTTTTTATTCCCCCTGCCAGCAACAGCTATGTATCTATACACACACTCAGACACACATGCATATCCATGTTCAAGGAAGTTTTTCTTCCCTGACTACAGGACCCCAGAATCCAGCCTGCCCCAGACTGAGAGACAGTGCCTATTAACTGCACAGATCTGACGTATCAACATATTGTATAAGGCTCCTGTGTTGTCTCACAAACTGAGAGGGCAGGGGCAAAGGGAGTGGATACTCACGGGGGATTTGCTTTTTGTCTGAAATCCAACCTACTCGGCAACACTCTTAGGTCCAGGCTCTGGGAGAGGTTCTGTGGGCACGATATGGTAGGTGACCGTCATGACGGTCCCAGCCCACTGGGGTAAGAAGGGAGTGATTTAGCAGGGACAGCGTAGTATCTCTCACAGTCTTTGTGGGCTCGGCTTCTACACCCCTCAGCAATGCCTGAGTCCAGCACAGCAAGTGAGCTGTCTTCACTGACAGAGGCCAGGAAGGGAGCATTGTGTGGGGAGAACACCAGCCCAGTGACACACTGGGAGTGCACAGCTGAGCCGAGGGCACAGCTTGCACTCTTTGTGCCCACAAGGGAGGCAGTCCATTCTCATCACCAAAGACAAAGACTTTACTCCGCTGAGGATGCCAAGGCTGGGAGGTAGGAAGGTGGTCAGAGGCACTGCAGCCCATCTGTGATGCTGGCTTGGGGCAGTGGATATCCCACAGTGAAATTCTACTGTCCTCACTGCATGAAAGAAACACGGAGTCCTTGTGCAGAGAGGCAGCAACACAGGTGACCTGCCCAGAGTGAGCTCGGTATGAATTCAGAATCATCTACTGAGCAAGGTCCCAAACCTTGAGGCAGAAGTCTTTGCTACCACCAACCGCTTGTGTGCCAAAGCTTGGGACACTGCAGACACAATGTCATCGTGCTCATACTTGCAGAACTTGCTGTCAATGAGTGTCTCATTCTCATCCAGCTCCCACAATTCAACAGCACCTGAACTGGAAGCCATTAGGATACCTCTGGTCCCCTGCCCAAGTGAGGTCAGCCACTCCAGCCTCTGTCTGGACTCCAGCAGAGCAGAAATCTTCCTTGTGGACAGCACAATGGTCCCTAAAAAGCCAGAGGGAGCCAGCCCAGCAGAGGCCACTCAAGCTGGAAACCGTTAGCAGGAATGCCCCGATACCACACCGCCTCCATATAGGCGGGTGCATTAGGGGGATGGTTCCACTCCCCGCTGCCAGGGGCACAAGTTGGGGGCGGGGTTTCCTTCCAAATCTCCGTGGTTCCAACTCCAACCTGACCCCAAACTGGACACCCGCCAGAGATTCAGCTCCGCCAGCCCCCACGTGGTCCCTCCTCAGGAAAACATCTTAATGGCCAGGAAAATGTTCATGGTGAAATGGTACCCTTATGTTCATAGCAGCACTATTCACAGTAGCCAAGACATGGAAACAACCTAAATGTCCATCAACAGAAGAATGAATAAAGAAGATGTGGTACATCTGTACAATGGAATACTACTCAGCCATAAAAAGTATGAAATAATGCCATTTGCAGCAACATGGATTCAACTAGAGATTATCATACCAAGCAAAGGATGTCAGAAAGAGAAAGACAAATACCATATGTTATCACTTATATGTGGAATCTAAAATATGACACAAATGAACATATCTATGAAACAGAAACAGACTCACAGACGTAGAGAACAGACTTGTGGTTGCCAAGGGGGAGGAGGGTGGGGGAGGGATGGATTGGGAGTTTGGGATTAGCAGATGCAAACTATTATATATGGAATAGATACACAACAAGGTTCTTCTGTATAGCACAGGGAACTATATTCAATATCCTTTGATAAACTATAATGGAAAAGAATATGAAAAAGAGTGTATATATAAGTATAACTGAATCACTGCTGTATAGCAGAAATTAACACAACATTGTAAATCAACTATAATTCAATAAAATAAATTTTAAAAAAAGAATAAGATATATTAAAGCAGGACTTCTCTGGTGGCGCAGTGGTTAAGAATCTGCCTGCCAATGCAGGGGACACGGGTTCGATACCTGGTCTGGGAAGATCTCACATGCCGCGGAGCAACTAAGCCTGTGCACCACAACTACTGAGCCTGCGCTCTAGAGCCCACGAGCCACAACTACTGAGCCCGTGTGCCACAACTACTGAAGCCCGCGCACCTAGAGCCTGCGCTCCACAACAAGAGAAGCCACCGCAATGAGAAGCCCGCGCACCGCAACGAAGAGTAGCCCCCACTCGCTGCAACTAGAGAAAGCCTGCACACAGCAACGAAGACCCAATGCAGCCAAAAATAAATAAATAAATTTATTAAAAAAAAAAAAAATATATATATATTAAAGCACGTTGAGGGTGGGAAGTCACGGGTGATTTCTTTTTACTTTTTTAAAGCATTCTTGTATTTCCCCAATGCCCTGCCTGATGCAAAAATCTGGGGGATTGGATCCTGGGGTGAACCAGACAAATGAGGTCCCTGCTCTCATGGAACAGGTATATTTTATAACTGGGAGAAACAAAACCCAGAGTAAAGGAGTAACGTTATTTTTTTAAAAGATTGAAGGAATTGCACTGGTAGGTGTGCCAAAGAGCCAGCTGGAAGCTGGAGTCCGGATTAGGAGTTGGATGCAGCAGCTGTGCAGCCCGGGGTGAGAGCGGGGCTCGCTGGGGAAGGAACAGAAAGTCAGGGAGAACCTCTCAACACTCACCCATTGTGTGCATGGGTGTAAGTCCTTTCCCATCCTAGCCTCAGTTTCCCCATCTGTTAAATAAGAGGAGACACTAGATGTGTTTCTTGTTTTTAAAAAATTTATTTATTTATTTATTTATTTGTTTTTGGCTGCGTTGGGTCTTTGTTGCTGCACGCGGGCTTTCTTTTTAGTTGCGGTGAGCAGGGGTTACACTTCGTTGGGGTGCACAGGCTTCTCACTGCTGTGGCTTCTCTTGTTGCGGAGTTCTAGGCACACGGGCTTCTGTAGTTGTGGCACGCGGGCTCAGTAGTTGTGGCTCGTGGGCCCTAGAGCACGGGCTCAGTAGTTGTGGCGCACGGGCTTAGTTGCTCCGCAGCACGTGGGATCTTCCTGGACCAGGGCTCAAACCCCTGTCCCCTGCATTGAAAGGCAGACTCTTAACCACTGCACCACCAGGGAAGTCCCTCCTTCCCTTTTAAGACTGAATAATATTCCACTGTATGTATATACGTTAGGTAGTTTTGAGTTTCCTTCAGCTCCAACATTGCAGGATTCTCAATTCCAAGTGGCTGTCCACCCTGGGGCTGATTGCTGCCTGGGGGGTTGGGGACCCTGGCTTCAAGCTGACCTTCCCTCCTGCTTGTGTCACCAGGCAGCCAGGGGAGGACCCCGGGGAATGAAAGGCTTTGGCTAAATACCTGCCGCCTTCTCTCTGGAGCTTCAGGAGCCAGGTCAGGGCCTGGCGCAGGGCAGGGGAGGGGAGCTAATGATGGCCTGCCAGAGGCTTTGTCATCCAGATGAAGCTGGCCCTGCTCCGGGGCCCCTGCTCCCCGGCCGGCCTGATTACAGAGAGCCCTATTCTTCCCCTCCCCGGGGCCAGGCCTGTCCTCGAAGCAGCCTCTGCATGCCCAGCTGCTCTGGAGCAGCTGCAGAGGTAGGCCAGCTGAGGAATCTGGGGTAGCAGCTGCCAAAATGCACTGGCTTTGGGGCCAGAACAACAGATACAACGCATGATGAAGCCAGCAGGCTTATGCAGTGGTTCTCATCTGGGGGTGACTAGTAATAACAGCCACTGTTGCCTGAAGTTTTAATATGTTCATCATGTTCCAAGCACTGGACATGAATTATTTCATTTAATCTCACACAGCCCTAGGAGGTTGGTACTGTTAACCCCATTTTACAGAGGAGCAAGCTGAGGCTTGGGGAGCGTAACACAGCTAGTAAGCAGCCCAGCCTTGTTCTGTGATGAAGCCTGATTTCTTATCCCCTGGTTCTGCGATTGGGTGGAAATTTCTTTGGCGAGTTCCTTGGTGGAGGGCAGATGAGGGGGCTGAGTGGATGGAGATCTATTTGCCTTCCCTGCACCGACAAGGGCAGCAACTCTTGTAGTTGCTCGGGTTTCTGCTTCCAAACATGTGAAAGCCACTGCTGTAGTTCACCTCATTTATTTTACAGTTGGAGAAACTGAGGCCCTGGGAGGGACAGGGAACTGTCCAGGTTCACTTCAACAGGGTCTATGGCAGAGATGGGATTAGAACCCGAGTCCAGCCTCCCAGCCATGCTCTGTTTTTGGTGCCCACATGGCCTGCTGGATCTTGTATATGACCCACACAGGCAGGAGGGCACTCTGGGGCCTCACCTGTTGGGTCTGCTGGGCCTGGACCCCCACCCTTCCTTACAGAAGGAGGCAGATGCAGAGGTGGCCGGCAGTGGTTCAGAGAATAGCAGGCAGGCTGGAGCTCAGTTCTGACCCTGCTGCTACCTTGTTGTGTGGCCTGGGTAGCTCTGCTCTCTCCAGGCCTCAGTTTCCCCTTCTGTACAATGGGGGTTGCTGACAGTTTGGACCAACAGGCACTGGGCAGGGGAGGAAGAGTGGTTAGACAGGAGGAGAGGAAGGGAGTGTATGGAGAGGAAGGGAGGGGCCATGGGGCCGCAGGACACCCTGCCTTGCCCCGCTGTCCTGGGGAAACACCCCAGGTTCCACCGCCCACACTCCACTGCTGGCCAGGGGACGCCGCTTGGCCTGAGAGTGTCCAAGCCTTGGATGAGAGAGTTCTTGGTCCCCAAGACTGCCATGGGGCTGGTGGTTTCCCTTCCTCAGCCCCAAGACATTCCCTTGCCCTGAGAATGGTGCTGGCCTCATGGGGACCTAGGAGGAGGCTGAGCTCCTGGGTGGGCACTCCCATGGGCGTCAGCCTCACCCAGCCACGTGTGCTTGTATCCCTACAGTGCGTGTATGTGCAAACCCACACGCACGCCTTACACAGCAGGGACTCTCACAGGCCAAGAGAGCCCCAAACCAGTTCTTATTTTTGAGGCTCCCAGTAAGTTAAAAATGAAGACATGCCGAAACAGTCTGGCCACAACTGTGGTGTGTTTTACATACTTTTATTTAATAAATTAACATCTTTAACATGCACACACACAAACTCACAAATCCAATGCAATTGAGAGATTCATAAGATCATTGCAGGAATTATAAATGATATGAGTTCACAGTGCTGTGTGGGCCGGTGATGGGATATAATTTAAAATTGTACGATGAGCGTCCTGTTCTTTCCATCCTGCGCGTGGTTCCCTGGGACTAGACATCCAGCCTCCTTCGAGTGTACATTGTTTTCTAACATTTTATTATGAAAAATGTCAAGCATCCAGAAACGTTGAAACAACTGTACACTGAACACCCATATCCTTATCATCTGGAATCTACAAGGAACATCTTGCGATATTTGCTTTATCTCATATCCATCCCTTTTTCCATTCATCCATCCAAATCCATCCTTTCATCTCTCTATCCCTCCACCCATCCATCTGTTTTTTGATGCATTTTTGAGGCTCATGAATGTGAGGTCTTGGTCAAATGACACTCTTTTCCCTCCTCCTTCTCCCTGACAGTAACAGGCCTTGCTGCACTCAAACTCACACTCACACACACACACCCCTACATGTAAAACCCTTATAGGCACACACCATTCACCCATGTTCTCCAATTCATGCATGTCCTCTCCTTACACATATGGACATGAATTCACATATGCAAACATCACACATAATCACCTGTGCACACACACACATAAAGACACACACACACACACAGTGCCCACATGTGCATTTGTGGCAGACTTTTGATATCTGTAAAGGGAGCACCCAGAGACCTAGAATCCTCAGACCTGTGACCCTCGGGTAGTCCACACCAGGCTCTGGTTTACTCCTCCAGCCCTCGCTTCTGGCAAGTGTCAGGGGCTCCCCTGCAGCTCCCCGCCCCACATGTCTCACCTTTTCCACTTTTCCCACAGTCTTCTCCCTCACCTCCCAGCCACATCCCACAGAGAAAACCTCCCACAAAAGTTCCTTCTGGAGTGTTACCACATCTGGGTACAAAGCCCACCAGACTGCCGCTCTGGGAGGGCAGGGACAGTGCTGGCCTGTTCACACCACATCCCCGGCACATGGCACCCAGCAGGCCCTGTGGCTGGTTGAAAAAGGAACAAAAGCGGCAGAGCATTGTATCCCCTGGGCAGCCTCAGGGGCATACGCGTCACACATGCTCACCGCCATGCACACACAACACATTCTGCATTCAACCGTGCTCACATGTACATCGTGTGTGTGTCTGCGTTCATGCACACATCTGTCTGCCTGTCTCCATATTCTCCAGATGGAGTCAATTCCAGGATCTGAGTCCTTTCCTAAAGCCTTGGTCGCCTAAGACCACTGTGAGCACATCTGCTGGAGTGTGAGGTCCAGATGTGGCCCCCTGACCATGCGCTCCTGAGCTTGGCCCTGTGCATCTGCATGGCAGAGGTTAAGAGTACCAGCTCTGAGAATTCACTGGTGGTCCAGTGGTTAGGATTCCACGCTTCCACTGCCAGCACCCTGGTTCAATCCCTGGTCGGGAAACTAAGATCCCGCAAGCCGCATGGCGTGGCCAAAAAAAAAAAAAAAAGAGTACCAGCTCTGGAGTCCGACAAAACCTGGGTTCCATCCTTGCTCTGCTTGTAATCACTTTACATGTTTCACGTATGACATACGTGAGTGCTACTTCTTGGAGCATGGATTTCCTTATCTGTTAAATGGGAAAATAGTTCCCATCTTACAAGCATCTTACAGGAGATGCTCTTAGCAGGGTGCCTGGCGTGTCGTAAGCACTTAAAAATGGTTGCTGTGGATATTATTATTGTTGTTACTTCAGGCCTTTGCCTCAAACTCCCATGCACCCTTTGGGAGGGAGGGCAGCCTTGGTGGGGGGCTGTGTATGGGAAGAGTGGGTGGAAGGTGTCCGTGAATGCCTCTCCCCAGAAGCTCCCCCAATCCCAAGCCCTTATTATCCCACATGAATATTCATAAGGGATAGCTTCAGCCCTGCTCTGTAAGTGGGTCAGAAGCAGGAAGTGGAGGCCAGGGCAGAGAGCGAGGCCCAGGGGACAGGAGGCTCAAAGCCAGAGTGCATCTGAGTCCTCACGGACGGGAGGATGGTAAGAGGGATGGGCAAGGATGGGTGGGGGATACTGGGGGCCATGGGGGAGTTTGAGCAGGGGATTGCCCGCATATTGCAGATTTGAAAACTGAGGCCCAATGAGATCAGATTAGAGAACACTTGGGCTGAGTGGCCCAAGAAGCCAGGTCCTGCTTCCTTTGGGATCTGGAGAGTTGAGCATCTGTCTGGGCTGGGTGATGGGCACAGGGGGATGGACCAATTGACCCCTGCAGGTTTCTCTCAATGGGTGTAGTTTACATGGCATTACATGGTTGGAAGAGCTGTGGTGATCCTGAATCCCAACCCTCCACTGAGGCTCCAAGAGGATGGGTGACTTGCCAGGATCACACAGCTGCTGACAGTAATCTTGCCTTTGGAGGTGTGAGAGATAGAATGATTCTGATCCCTTGCAAGAGATTCAAGACTGGGAGAAAGGTGGGTGGGCTTGTCAGGATACCAAGGAATGAAGCTTCTTTATCCATCTCCTCATTTCATCTCCTCACTAGTCCCGTGAGATAGCTGGAGCAAAAACGATTATCTCCATTTTACAGATGAGAAGCATGAGGCTGAAAGAGGAGGAAGCACCAGGAGAAGGCTACAGAGTGAATTGTCTGTAGGGTGGGTCTGCCCCTCTGTGCAGGGCGATGTGGGGATGTGAGAGTCCAGCTCGCCTCCATCTTGGGCGGGGTGAGGCCAGGACAAGGCAGCACATCACTCTGCTCTGGAAAACTTCAATCTAAAAAAATCAGAGCGGGGGGTGGGGGGGTGCTTCCTTGGTGGCGCAGTGGTTAAGAATCCGCCTGCCAAGGCAGGGCACACGGGTTCGAGCCCTGGTCTGGGAAGATCCCACATGCTGCAGAGCAACTAAGCCCGTGCGCCAAAACTACTGAGCCCACGTGCCGCAACTATTGAAGCCTGTGCACCTAGAGTCCATGCTCTGCAACAAGAGAAGCCGCCGTGGTGAGAAGCCCACGCACCGCAACAAAGAGTAGCCCCCGCTCTCTGCAACTAGAGAAAAGCCCACGCGCAGCAGGAAGAACCAACACAGCCAATAAATAAATAAATACATTTAAAAAAAAAAAATCAGAGGGGGCTGTTTCTCTACACTTGCAGGTATGTTAATCCCTCCCTCCTTTCAGATAATTGCCTGTTTCTTAGAATGCTTTCTGGATGCCTGTAACTGCTCTGTGAGGTTAAGTAAGATAACCACTCCCATTTCAGGGTAAGGGGTGGAAGTAAGAGAGGAGAAGTGATCTCCAGGGCGGCAGAGGGTGTGAGAGGCAGTGAGAGAACAAGAGTCTCAGTGAAGTCGTGGGTGTTTTCTACTGGACCAGTTCATGGAAAGGGACGGGTTGAGGGATGGAAAATTCGGCTCTTGGGGCAGCAGTGTCAAGAGGAGCTGACCCTGGGGTGGGTGGCCGTGAGAAAGGCTCACTTCAGACTGCTGGGTGGCAGAATGAGGACACTGGCCTTGTGGTACATGTTCAGGCATTCATTCATTCAGGAAGCATTCACTGCCTTAGTGTGCCAGGCCCTGTGTTGTGCCCAGGGCAGGGGAGGGACCGGCCAGAGGTGAATCAGACAGTCCTTGGGCGGCTCAAAGTCTCCTGAGGGTCTCTGACTAGGACTGAAGACATTATTGGACAGAAAAAGAGGCTGACTGGGTATTGTCACCTCTGCTTTCAAATAGAGGCAGTGGGATGTCGGGGACAGGCCTTGGGTTCTGAGATCAGGGCCAGATTGGGTGGTCTTCTAGCTCTGCCCTTGTGAGCTGTGTGGCTTTGAGCAGCAATAATAACTAACCACAATAGTCATAGCTGATGTTTATTCAGTGCTCAGTTTACGTCTAGCACGTCACTTTACTTCTTTGAACCTGTTTCCTCATCTGTAAAATGGAATGGAGTAGGAGTTAATCTACTTCTCAGGGTTACTATAGGGCTTGAATGGGACCATGTAGGTGAAAGAGTTTGGTATAAGCTTGAGATGTGTGGCAACTTTAGTTATTTGTGGGGCTGTAAAGGGGTCCCGTGTTGTAGAAACACAGGGAAGCAGGAGGATATTTATTCCTAATGGCGCCAGGTAGTGGTTTTGGGGGAAGGGTGGTTCTCTTCACCAAAAAGATATGAGATTGTGAGCAAGGCTTTGAAGGGTAGAGAGGGGGATAAAGAGAAGGACTTTCCAGGGGGAGAGTATCCTGTGTGCAAAAGTGTGGAGGAGGGAAAGTGTAGGGTATGTTTGTGGAACAGTTCTGGTACACTGAATGGCTAAGCCTGGCGCCCCATGAATCACCAAGGATGCAGTCAGGTAGGATCTTTGGCCCTGGGGCCAGCTTTGAGGCACGCAGATTTCCTTCCCTAACATTATCCCATCTACGGCTGAGTGAGGAGTGGGCTGGAGGGTGAACCTAGAGTGATTACAGAGCCCTGCTTCTGGGTCTCTCCCACCTACCTCTGGGGGACGATCTGGCAGGAATGTGACCCACCCACCCCTTCTGACCTCCTTAGCTGGGGGCCAGGTTTGTGCATCCCTGGGGAGCGATGAGCCGGGTGGCTCTGGGGAGCATGTGGCCCAAGACAGGAGTCAGTAGAGCTTAAAGAACAGGTGGATGGAGGAGAGCACAGATGAAAGAGTGCGAGGCGGGGTCTTAGAAGTAACAGGCACAGGGAGCTCACACTTGGCAAGCATCTCCTATGTGTTGTAACAGCCCTTTGAGGTAGGTATCCTCACTTTACAGATGGGGAAACTGAGGCTCAGAGAGGTGAAGTGACTTGCCCATTCCTTTGTCCAGTCATTCATCATTCAACGCTTACGTATTGGGCAGAGGCTCCGTGCCAAGCGCCGAGGAGTCAGGGGTGACCATCTCTTGGCTTCTGTCCCCTGCGGTGGGGGTCCGGGGGAAGTGTTGTGAGGTCGCATTGCGGCCTCGTCGGCACTCGAACCCAGGTCTCACTATTTCCAAACCATCACTTTGGACCGGACACCAGCCCAGTTGCGCGGCTCGCGCGACCGCTGGAATCCCCGGTACCTCCACTTTCCCTAGGGTCCCACCTGCCACACCTGGCCCAGGTGAGTCCCGTGAGGCTCCGAGCGCCGCGGGAAGGCGGCGAGCGGTTCCGGCAGGTAGGGCGGGGCGGGGCGGGGCCGGGAAGGGGCGGGGCTGAGGGCGGGGCCAGCCCGCGGCGCCAGGAGCCCGACCGGATCCCGCGCCCCTCTGCCCGCGCCCTGCGCCCCGCGCCGCCGCCGCCATGGGGGCCTGTCTGGGCGCCTGCTCCCTGCTCAGCTGCGTGAGTCCCGCCCCCGGCGCCCGCCCCCGCCGTCTGCCCCTTCTTCGGCCTCGCACTTTTGTCCTTTCTTCCTCCAAATAGTTTCTTCTTTTTCCTTCCTCCAAACTTGTCTTTCTGGGACCGCACCCCGCCTCCTCGCCCCTCGGGTCCCCCCTCTCACCGACTTCCCCCGCCCCCATCCCGGGCCCGCGGGCGCCGGGGACAGCTGGTGTCCGGGGATCGGGTTACCGCGGGGGAGGGGGTGGGGCGCGCTCGGGCGGGGGAGGGGGTGTCCTGGGCGGGCGCCCCTCCAGGGAACTGGGGCGACTGAGGCCCGGAGCCCGGGGCGGGGGTGGGCGCTGCGGCCCCAGCTGGCTCAGCTTGGAGTCGTCCTGGCAGTGCTCCTCTTGTCTCCCTCCCGGACGCTCTCTTTGTGTGGCCTGCCGGTCCCTGTCCCTCTCTGCCGTGTGTCCTTCTCTGTTTCTCTGGCAATCTGTCAGTTGGTCTTTCTGTCCCTACCCGTCTGCCTCAGTTTGTCCATTTGTGTGTGTCTGATATCTGTCCGTTCGTTTGTCCGACTGTCTTTGTCTGTCCGAAGCCTCTCCATCTGTCATTGTCTGTCTAGACGGTTCCCTGTCTGTCCGCCGGGGTCTGTCTGCCCGTCCGGTCTATCAGTCTCTCTGTGTCTTGTCTCTGCTTCGTTCAGTCTGGCTCAGGCTAATTCCTGGGCACTTCCCCAATGAACCCCAGACCCTTGCCCTCTGGGCCCCAGAGCCGAAGTTGGGGGTGGGGAGGAGGCCTCCTTTGCCTCTCTAAGCCGGTCTTGAGTGAGGGGTGCGGGTTACCACCGCCATCGGCCCAACTCTGGGTGGGAAAACCCAGGAACTGAGGGAGGTTGGGGTGTGTGTGTGGGAGGGATTACCTGGTCGTCTGCTCGGGGACCTGGGGAGCAGCCAGCAGAGGGGAGGAGCGTCCGCCAGACCCCGGCTGGGAGGCCCCTTCTCTTTTCTCCTTTCCCAGCCCCCTCTCCCTTCCCTCTTCCCTTCACTAAATCTGAGGTTCATTCAGGCAGCCCCCTCCCCCTCTGCCCCACACAAAGATGAGCGGAGAGGAAGGAGGGGGAGTCTGGTGGCTGCTGAATCCCAGACTTAGTTTCCTTTGTCCCTGATTTGTGTGAGTGTGTTAGGATGGGGGTGTAGGGGCGGACAGCTGGGGGATCTAGAGATTTACTTTACAGCCAATTTTTGGAGAATGGTATCTGCACAGAGAGGCTACATAGTGGGTTCCTGGACTCTTGTCCTCCCTGGGCCTCTATTTCCCCATCTGTGAAGGGTGTGTGTGTGTGTGTGTGTGTGTGTGTGTGTGTGCATACCCGCTGGAGGGGGAATCAAGAGCTGGTCCCTGAGATCCCTCCCTGCCCAGTGAAACCAAGGTTTGGGCTGGGGCTCTGGCCAGAAAGGGTTTGCTTCCTGATGGGGGAGGGAGAGTTTCCTTGGAGTTGACCAGAATTGCGTCAGGCTGGGCTATCCTGGGGGTGGGGGGAGTGTTGAAGGGAAACCTGCCATTTCTCTGTGTCTCTGTCTCCCTGTCTACCTCCCTCATAATGATATTGGGAAGATTTAAAAGTGCCCCGCCCTGTTCCTGGCATAGAGTAAGTGCTCCAAATAGGAGCTATTGTTATTATCATCTTAAAAAGGTGGGTGGAGAATTCCTTCTGGAGCCAGTTGCTTGTCTCTGAGTCAGACTCCTACAGTGCTGAGTCAGAATGCACCTGACAGGCCTGCTCCAACCCCCAGTTTACAGATGAGGAAGCTGCAGCCCAGAGAGGTTAGCTGACTTGCCTAAGGTTGCACAGTGAAAGGAGGAGGAACTGCACAGTCAGGGTTAAAATCTGATTCCTGGTCTAGGCTTCTGCCCACACCTTCCCTCCCTTCACATCCTGGATGCTGAGGGATAGGGTTGGCACAGAGTGGAATCAGGAAGTTCGCTTAGGGAGTATCTGCAAGGGACCTGCCCCTCGGGTCAGTGGCCTCCCCTTGGCGTTCTGACCTCTGACATTTACTGAGTACTTACTGCATGCCAGGTGCTGTGCTGAGCCCTTCACCCCTGCCATCTCATTACCCACCCCACCCGCCAACCCCATGACATAGTTATCCTATTTTACAGGTCATGATACTGACAATAGCTGCTGTTTACTGAGTGCTTACTGTAGGCCCAGAGCTCACAGCCCAGAGCTGTCCAGTGGTAGCCCAGGCCCAGCAGTGTAGTGAGCACTTCGTATATACCCTTTCATTTAATCTTCACAACGACCCCAATGAAGCAGTGAATATTATCCCCATTTCACAGCTGAGGAAGCTGGATCAGAGAGGGAAGATGATTTCCCCACAGCCACACAGTATTAAGTGGTACAGTTGGGCACTACTGGATACCAATAACAACCTGTTTCAATGAACATTGCCCCACAGGAGTGAAGTTCTAATGGGGGGTTGCCAGGCATCTTTAGAGGGAACATTTTGGCATACATGGGTCGGTGGGGAAGACTTTTGTCCCTCCTGCTGTGACGCATTTGCATCTGCCTCTTGGTCAGGGCAGGAAGGGGACAAAAGTCGCTCTCTTGGTCAGCATTTGGACTGGGCTGAAGGTGAGTCCTGGCCAGGAGGAGATAAGATGGGCCCACTAGGGATGGGAGTCACCAGCCAAGCCAGCACTTGGTGAGTTGGACGGTCAGCAGATATTTAAGGAGGACCTTCTACAGTCGAGGGAGTGTGAAAGGCCTTTGACTCAGACCGATTGGTCTTGGTCCTGGCTTGGCCTCTTCTCAGCAGCGTGACTGAGGACCTCTCTCCTTGTCTGTAAAGTGGAGAGAACAACGGCACCTGCCTCTCAGCATGTCAGGAGGGATCAGTGGGACTTAGTTAGCATGAAGCTGGCGTGCAGTGGCTGCTCTGTAAGCTCCCGCCGGTGGTAAAGTGCTGGAGACCACATTCGAGGAATGGGGAAGCTGGTGAAACCCAGGGCTGTCTGATGGGCTCCAAGCCACCTCACTGCCCTGCCCAGCGGCCCATTTTATGGCTGAGGAAACTGAGTCCCACTTGTCTAAGGTCATACTGCCAGCTGGTGGCAGAGTCAAGACAGGGCCCTCTCCTCTTCACACTGCGTGGGGGAAGGAAGTATGCTTTGAGTAGTCCTGGGCTGACCTCTTCTCTCCTGTGTTTGGTCTAGTGCTAGGGTGGCTCAGCCAGTTATGGGGTGCCATGGAACCTTGCAGCTTAAAGACTCTCAGACCCAGGGCTCCTGAGTTCTGAGTTCTCCATTCTGAGAACCTGGCTGGTGCTAAGATTCCACCGCTCTTATTTCTGGCGCTTTTCCATTGCTGCCTTTCCCCTGAGTGCATTTGTGGAGGGGGTGTTGTAATCTGAGTGCGGGAACTTTGTAGTTTGCCTTGGCCTTTCACATTGCATCACAAGCATAGCCTGTGTTGCTGTCAGTCTAGTGGCTTTCATCTTTCCTGCCTCTATAACATTCCATGGAGTCAGTGGGCCACCACTGTCCCCTGGTGTTGGGCAATGAGGTCGTTTGCAGTTTCTTGATAGTCTAATAAGCTCATACAACCTAAAGCTTCGTGCCTGTTTTAGTTTTTTTCTTAATTTAAAATTTTTATTTTTTGATAATGAAAATCAACTTTATTGGGGTATAATTTATATTTAACTATATTTAGTTGTATATACCCATTTAAGTGTTACCAACACATCTGCTCCATTCAGCAGAGAGATCCCTCTTAGGGATCACGATGTACCATGATGTACCAGGATGTAATGATGGATATTTAGTTATTTTCAGCTTTCCCCTATTATTTTCCTCACGTGAACAGTGTCACAGTGGACTTCCCTGTGTACATGTGTGCGCACGTGTCTGCCTTTACTCCCGTGGGCTGGTATTTCTATGGGAAGAGGTTGTGGTAGGAGTGATCGCCAGAGGTGGAGTGGGGATCGGAATGTATGAACAACTCCAAGGAAGCTCCAGAAGCAGCGGGGGGCTGTGTGTATTGCTCTCTCCCTGACCTGGTCTCTCTGGCTACCAGCTAGGCCCTTGGAAATCCTGAGGTTTCAGGTATCAGGAATACCTGGATTTTGATCTCCAAAAACCACAGTGAATTGAAAGACCAGGCTCCCTGACTGCAGTGTGCAGCTTTTCTTGTGTCTCAAATGTCTCAAATTGAAATGCTAACAAGCCAGAGCCGGGCCCTGACCTGGGTACTTGGGTACTTGGGCACTTGTTTCCTGAGATCAGTACCTGTTGGCCTCCCTTGGTTTTCTTGGGCACTGGAGGGATTGTTTTCATCGCTGGGGTGTTTTGAAATTTAATGAGTCTGCCATCAGTGACTTAGCAGGCCCTGGCGCAGACAGACTTGACCTTGAATCCCAGCTCCTTAGCTCACTTGCTGTGTGACCTTGGCTGCGTCACCTCTCTGAGTCTCAGTTCCCCACTTGTAAATGGGAAGTTACAACACACTTCATAGTGTCCTTGAGGCTTAATCTAGACAAAGCCCTTATCATAGTGTCTGGGACAGAGTAACTCGTCATAAAGGGAAGCTATCACTGTTATTACTTGAATCTCAGCACTGCTGTTCACTTACTGTGTGACTTCTGGCAAGTTTCTTAATCTCTCTGATCTTAGAATGCTCTTTATGGTTTATAAAATGCTTCTTCTGGCATTTGCTTATCGCCTCACTGCCCCCCCTCCAAGGTAGCCACGAATAGGAGTCAGGGATTGGGGTGGGGTTTGCAAGATACAACCAGAAATTGCTGGATGATTTGGACCGTGAGGGAGAATTTCATTCGGCATTCACTTAGCATCTGTGCTGTTACTTGGCTTTGCGGGTGAGAGAGATGGGTAAGAAGGAGCATTCTCAGGGGCATTTCCAGTCTGGGGGAGAGGTGTGGGGGAGACGGGAGGGCAGCTGCCCCTCAAGCAGAGTGTGCTCTACCCCTTGTGACCAGTCCAGAAAGCAGGGGGCGGGGCCTCAGAGGAGCAAGGGGCCCTTTTCAGCCTGCTCTCCACAAAGCTGGTAACTCAGTATAAGGCTGTTCCTGTCCCTCCCAGCTTTGGGAGGTGATGCCCAATGGCAATGGATGCCCATTGCTCGTGGGATGAACATGAGGGTCCTGCACATGGCTGCCAGGCTCTGCCAGCCTGGCTGACCTCACCACTCGCTTGCTTGTGAAGTTTTGGCCATAGGGCCTTCTTTCCATTCCTCCAACGCTCGGCTCCTGTCCGCCCCAGAGCTGCCTCAGGCTCTGTTCCCTCTGTCTGGAACACTCTTTCTTCCCCTTGGTCAGGAGAGTGAATCCTCTTTGTTCAGCTCTCAGCTTAAATGTCACTTCTTCCAGGAAGTAACCCACTACCCCCAATCTGAACTAGGCCCCCGCCGGTCACTCTCATGGTAGCACGTATGTTTTCTTCTTCACACTTACCATGACGGGTGTAATGACTTGTTGAGTATCTTTCCTGCCCTTGGAAGATCCAGGATGGCAGAGCCTGTGTTTTTCTTGCCCTCCAGACTCTTAAATACCTGAATGAGGAGTCAGGGCTGTTTGGGGGAAGAGAAACAGTGAACCAGATGTATCTGGATGTGGGCCCACTTCCTCCAAGTCTGGGCTGTAGAACTGGCTCCCAAGGGATGAGTCTATAGCTATGAAAGGTGTGGCATCACCAGCCCCTAAGTGATTTCAGCCAGCCCTAGGGAGGGAGGGTCTGACAGAGGGCAGAGGAGCTGGAGACAGAAAGGGTTGGACGCCTCTGCTGTCCCAAACTGGTGCAGCCCCAGAGCGGGAAGTCACAGCCACTCATATTCTTCATTCCATTCATTCAACAGATGTTGATTTATCAGCACTTGCTGTTTTTTGAGGTCTTAACATATGTCTGGTACGATGCCAGACACTTTACATTTGTTCAGCAGATAGTCACTGAGCTCCCGATGATGTGCCAGGCACAGTTCCCACCTCTGGGAATGCCATGGTGAACTAAACAGACAAAACCCCTTGCCCTGGTGGAGCTTGAATGCTAGCAATGAGAGGCAGGCAACACTAGTAAACTATGAAGCCAATCAGGTGGTAGTAAGTCCTACAGAGAAAAATAAAGCAGGGAAGGGAGAAAGGGAGCCTGAGTGAGTTACAATTTTTTTTGGTCGTGCTGCGAGGCTTGCGGGATCTTAGTTCCCCGACCAGGGATTGAACCCGGGCCCTCGGCAGTGAAAGCACGGAGTCCTAACCACTGGACTGCCACGGAATTACCAGGGAGTTACAATTTAAAATCCCTACCGGACTTCCCTGGTGGTCCAGTGGTTAAGACTCTGCACTTCCACTCCAGGGGGTGAGGGTTAGATCCCTGGTTGGGAACTAAGATCCTGCGTGCTGCGCAGCGCAGCCAAAAAATTAAAAATTAAAAAATAAAATAAAATCCCTACAGTATTTCATTCTTAGAACTGCTATGTGAGAAGCAGGTACTGTTACGATTCCCATTTTGTGGAAGAGGAAACTGAGGTCCAGAGAGCTTGAGTGAGCTGTATAAGGTCACATAGCTAATCAGTGAAAGAGCTGGCCTTCTGGATTTTTTTTTTCCACTCTGCCTCCTCCTAAGTAAGAAGCACTGTGACCCCAGCTCTCTCTCCGAAGCCACAGTAACACCTGAGATAGATCCAGGTTTGAATCTGGGTTCTGTTGCTTACTGGCTGTGTGTCCTTGTGGGACCCAGCCTCTCCCAGCCTTGGTTTCCTTGGCCTCTCCCTTGGGCTTGAAAGTTAGATGGGGTGACATCTGGGGAAGAGGCGTCCCTTCGTGGTGTGGCACAGGCAGTCTCTGCGTAGGTTTGGAGATACTGAACAGGCAGCGGGCAGTGGGTGGATGCTGTGTGCTTGGGCGGGGAAGGGGAGAGGAGACCAGAGAGTAAGGTGCCATCCTGGCCTCCCCGCAGGCGTCCTGCCTCTGCGGCTCTGCCCCCTGCATCCTGTGCAGCTGCTGCCCCTGCAGCCACAGCTCCACACTGAGCCGCCTCATCTTCACGGCCTTCCTCTTCCTGGGGGTGCTGGTGTCCGTCATCATGCTGAGTCCCGGTGTGGAGGGCCAGCTCTACAAGGTGAGCCACCTGCGGGACCTGGCCTCTGGCAAAGGCTCAGCTACCAGGGGGCCCAGGCTTGGGGGCCCAGCTGATCAAGAGGTGGGCAGGAGTGCCAGCGCACCGATGATCCAAGCTTGACGATGGAGGGTTGTTTCTTCATGTTGGGAGGAGGGTTTGAGCCTTATTGTTTCTCATAAGCCTTGGTCCCCTCGGGAAGTCTCATGAATCATTATCGCCATCCCCGCCAGACACTGGCCCAGGGTAAGCTCTCCCCACTTTAATGCATAAGCCCAGTTTGAGGGTCCTAAGTCTTCCCTTCATCTCAGTGTTTCATAGCCAGTGGGATAGTTAGGCCAGAGGTTCTGATATACTAGTGTATACAGAGCATGAATTCCCTGGGAAGTATGCTCGTCATGCAGAATCTCAGACCCTCCCTTAGAGACTCTAGTTCTGTAGGAGAGGGGAACCTCCGGGGATTCTGATGTAGCTGGTGGGTGGAGAGCACTTTGGGAAATCCTGCCCTGGACCGTGCCATGCCTTCCGTTTGTCCCTGGGGGGGCTCACTCATAGGGCTTCAGCCGCAGAGGTGGGTGGGAATGGAGATGGGCCATGGGTGGAGGTGGGAGGCTCGGGTGGCCCTGCTGGGAGAGCCTCCTGCCTGGCGGCCTGGGCAGAGTCAGCCCGGGTTCTGGGTGGGGTGGGGTCTTCCAGCTGCTCTGTCTGTCTCCACAGCTGCCCTGGGTGTGTGAGGAGGCGGCCAGGTCCCCCGTCGTCCTGCAGGGCCACATCGACTGTGGCTCCCTGCTCGGCCACCGTGCCGTCTACCGTATGTGCTTCGCTATGGCGGCCTTCTTCTTCCTTTTCACCCTGCTCATGATCTGCGTGCGCAGCAGCCGGGACCCCAGGGCTGCCATCCAGAACGGGTGAGGAGGGGTCCCACCTGCACCCTGGGCCCCTCCCGCTGTGGTTTTCCCCATCCTCTGCCTGTCTCCAGCAATCTCCAGACCCTAATCCTCAGACTCAGGAGCCGCTGAAGCCAGGAGGGCACGGCACAGAGGTCAGCTCATTTAGTAGTTCCCGTTTCTCAGATGAGGAAATAAAGCTCAGAAAAGGCAACAGCATCCCTCAGGCCACGCACCAATTTAGGGACACAGTTGGGGTTAGAACCCGGGTGACCATCCTCACCCATCACTGGTCCTTCCCTCTGCCCCTCGGGGCTTTTTCTAGGACCAGGACAGACTTTCTGTGCCTGTCAGACCATCAGGAAATCTCTCTCACCTCTCCCAGTACCTGCTCTTCAGGGGTGGGGTTCTGGGGGTCCATGCAGCCTTTTTCTCTCCCCCTACTCAGCTTTCTTGCCTGTCCTACCCCTTTCCCCACCATAGGTTTTGGTTCTTTAAATTCCTGGTTTTCGTGGGCATCACCGTGGGCGCCTTCTACATCCCTGACGGCTCCTTCTCCATCCCTGACGGCTCCTTCTCCGACAGTAGGTGGCCCTGGCGGGGAGGGACGGGGGCTACCAAGAAGGATGAGCGTGCTGGGGGCTCCTCTGCACACAGACCCCAGACTGCTGGCTAAGTCATTGCCTCCCACCCAGGAGACAGGACTCTGGTGCTTGGCCACATGGCCTTTGGGCAACTCGGGGTTGGAGGGAAGCCCCCTTGACCCCGACCCACACCCTGACACAAGGCATCTCTGTGCGTGGCCAGGGGCTCCCGAGGGCGGGGACTTTGCTACTTCTCAGTATCCCCAGTGCAGGGTGTGGCACAAATGACTGTTGAATGTATAAAAGTGAGCGTGAGATGAGACCCAGACCCAGGGGCTGCTGCGCCACGGCTGGACCCCCTTGCCTCCCTCCCCTCTGCCTGCCTAGTCTGGTTCTACTTTGGTGTCGCGGGCTCCTTCATCTTCCTCCTCGTCCAGCTGTTGCTGCTTATCGACTTTGCGCACTCCTGGAACCAGCGGTGGCTGAACAAGGCTGAGAAGAGCGACTCCCGCGCCTGGTATGCAGGTCAGTGCCATCCAACGGCCTCGCCAGGGGGCTGGGCTACCTGAGGAGTCGGGGGGTGGGGGGGTGGGGGGGGTGGGGAGTGGTGTTCCCTGAAGCTGGACGACGCCTGGAGGGCATCTCGAGCTGCCTCCTAAGGCAGGAACTGAGCCGTCTGTGTCACATGGAGGGAAGGGTGTGTGGCAGGGGCCGCTGACCCGGGGTGGCCGAGGTGGGGTCAGATGAGAGCTGCACTGGAGAGTTCACAGGGATCTGGTTGAGCGACCCCTGCAGGGCGAGCCACGAATGACACCTGGTCATTGAAACCCCAGTGGCAGAACGGGTCCCTTTTCAGTTCTTCTGAACTGATCAAGAAGAAAGGCGCTCTTCAAGGTTGATTTGATTTTCACACCTCCCTGATCACCAGGCGTCTAGTTCACTTTTTGAAAGACTGTTCTCTATTCACTGTCTTTTTTTTTGGCTGCATTGGGTCTTTGTTGCTGTGCGCGGGCTTTCTCTAGTTGCGGCGAGCGGGGGCTACTCTTCTTCGTTGCCGCGTGCAGGCTTCTCATTGCGGTGGCTTCTCTTGTTGCAGAGCACAGGCTCTAGGCACGCGGGCTTCAGCAGTTGTGGCGCACGGACTTAGTTGCTCCACAGCATGTGGGATCTTCCCGGACTAGGGCTTGAACCCGTGTCCCCTGCATTGGCAGGTGGATTCTTAACCACTGCGCCACCAGGGAAGTCCCCTCTATTCATTGTCTTTATTTTTATGGTGACCTTTTTTGCGGCAAGTGAATCATTTTAGTTCAGGGTGGGGCAGGAGCTCACAAACCCTGGGCGAGGGATGGAAGTTTTTTTGTTTTTAATAAATTTATTTATTTTAATTCTTTTTGGCCGCATTGGGTCTTCGTTGCTGCGCGCGGGCTTTCTCTAGTTGCGGTGAGTGGCGGCTGCTCTTCGTTGTGGTGTGCAGGCTTCTCATTGCGGTGGCTTCTCTTGTTGCGGAGCACGGGCTCTAGGCACGCGGGCTTCAGTAGTTGTGGTGCACGGGCTCAGTAGTTGTGGCTCGTGGACTCTAGAGCGCAGGCTCGTAGTTGTGGCGCACGGGCTTAGTTGCATGTGGGATCTTCCCGGACCAGGGCTCGGACCGTGTCCCCTGCATTAGCAGGCAGATTCTTAACCACTGCGCCACCAGGGAAGCCCCCAGGGACCGAAGTTTAGTAGACACTCCTTGGAGGAGGAAGTTGGGGCCCGAGACCCAGTGCACTGCTCGACAAGGGATGGGGGTCCTTGCACCTCCTCACCCACCTGCCGCTGCCCCTCCCTCCCAGGCCTCTTCTTCTTCACCCTCCTCTTCTACGCTCTGTCAATCGTGGCCGTGGCACTGCTGTTCATCTACTACACCCAGCCCGGCGCCTGCTACGAGGGCAAGGTCTTCATCAGCCTCAACCTCATTTTCTGTTTCTGCGTATCCATAGTCGCTGTCCTGCCCAAGGTCCAGGTGAGCCTGCCTGTCTCTGCCCAGCCTGAAACCAGGCTCCTCGGTGTGTGGGACTTCTTGTAGGAACCTTGGGGTCCTGGGGCCAGGGCTGTCAGTCACAGAGGCTTGGGCCAAGAGTGTGGGCTCCCAAGTCAGCCTCCCTGGGTTAGAGTCTTGACTCTCGCATTTATATGCTGGCTGTCTTTGGGAAAGTGCCTTAACCTCTCTGTGCCTCTTTCGTCTCAAATGTAAATTGGGAATAATAACACTATTTGGAGTTATTCTCAAGATTGAGACCATGTTTATGAACACTTAGAACAGTGCCTGGCATATAGATATTAGAACAGTGAACACTTAGAACAGTGCCTGGCATATCCATCAGACATTGACTATTGTTATCATTATTTTGATTTCATCATTGTTTTCATGCAAATCAGGAGAACATTAGGAAGGGTCACCGAGTGATGATTCCTAGATACCTCAAGAAGTGGTGTTAGAAAGTGCAGTTCCACAGTTTCCAATCCCAGACTATCTGGGATGATGGGTGGGAGCTCCCAAGGTAATCACTTGTTTTTCAGAAGGGAAGCCTTCTGAGTCCAGTGGTATTTCACAGTTTGGGATATCAGCCCACCAGGTGTTTCAAAGGTAGCTTAGATAGTCTTTGGGGGTCCTTAGCAGAACGGTTGGGAATCTCCCTTCTGGCCAGAGCTTCCATTTCCCAGTAAGAAAACGGAAGCCCAGAGAGGGTGATGCCTCTGTTCCAGGTCACACAGCAATCAGTATTCATTCAGCAAATACCTCTTGAGCATCCACTGTGTATCAGGCACTCTTCTAGATGTTGGGGATACAGCTGTGAGGAAGAGGAGGAATAATAATGGCTAACAGTTAATGACATCTGTCATGTTATTTAGTCCTTGCACCATCATCATCCCCGCTTTCCAGATGAGGAAACAGAGGCTTAAAGGAGTAAAGAGACTTGCCTAAGGTCACACGGCTAGTAAGGGGTGGAGCTGGGATTTGAACCCAGGCAGACTGGCTCCAGAGACTGTGCTCCTAATCATAGAGTTCAGATTCATATTTTCAAGTGTGTCTGTGTGGTGAGGAGTGGGAAAGAACAACCGATAGGAGATGAGGCCAGGTGAAGTAATTTTGGAGAATAAGTGCTATGTGGAAAATAAAAGAGGGTATGGGCTGAAAGGGAGGTGGGCAGGCAGGGCCGGGGTCTGCTGCAGTCAGGGTTTTCAGAGCCTTTTGGGGGGTCCTGTTTGAGCTGAAGCCTGAATATAAAGACACTGCTGGTGCAGAGATATGGGGGAGGAAGATGTCAGGGAGAGGGCAGGGCGAGTGCAAAGACCCTGAGGTTGGAGAGGATTTGGCAGGTTCCACGGACAGAGAGGTGGCCACCATGTTTGGGGAGTAGTCAGCAGGGAGGGCTGTCGGATGAAGACGCAGATGGGGTAAACGAAGGAGGGCTTTAATTCAGAGTGTGAAGAAGTGCTGCCCCTGAAGGAGCTCAGCTGGGGAACAAGTTGGGCAACCTGTTAAGAGAAAAAATTAGGACTCTACCTTTGGGTGGGCGAGGTGGCAGTGGGTGGCCCGGGTGGTATGTTTTCCCGAAGGGTGTGGGATGGGATGGCCCTAGGGTGGTGGGGGTTTCTGAGGTCCCCCGGTTGGGCGTGGCTGGGCTGGGTGGGGGTGGGGTGTACCCAGGTTTGGCAGGAGTCACACTGTGGACTGCTCTTGCCAGGATGCCCAGCCCAGCTCGGGTCTGCTGCAGGCCTCGGTCATCACGCTCTACACCATGTTTGTCACCTGGTTGGCCTTATCCAATGTCCCCGGTGAGTAGAGGCCTGGGTTCCAGGTGGCCTGGTCTTCCTCCTGGGCTGGGGACCCTCAAAGATGATGGGGACATTCCCAGCCCATTCCAAGACTTAGTCCTTCAGGGAGGTGGAGGACCCCATCTGTTCCTGGAGCTGTCTCTGTTGTTTTGTCTGCTGAGTGCTGTCGCTGGGACTTGAGTGGTTCGTTGTGTGTCTGTCTGTCCCTTGGCTGTCCATCTGAGCCCATCCTCTGGGCTCCCTGGCTACAGACCTGGCCTGCGTGGGCTGAGGGTGACCATGCTCCCATCCCCAGACCGGAAATGCAACCCCAACCTGCTGACCCACTTTGGCAATGGGACGGTCCTGGCAGGCCCCGAGGGCTACGAGACCCAGTGGTGGGATGCACCGAGCATCGTGGGTCTCATCGTCTTCATCCTGTGCACCCTCTTCATCAGGTAGGGTGGGGGGCTGGTTTCTGGGAAGGAATCATGATTGGGAGCCCTGAGGCACAAGTGATGGGAGGATGTGGGAGCCGGGACACCAAGCTGGAAGGCGCGCTCAGCAGGCAGCACATCCAGCCCCTGCACTGTGCTGGTGGGGAAACTGAGCCCCTCAGAGGGCACAGAGTGACTGGGCAGAGGAGGTGGGGCTGAACCCTGCCTCCTGGCCGAAGGCTTTTCCTGACCCCGGGCTGCCATGTGCCCAGCTCAGCCGGGTGCAGGCAGCTGTGGTGCCAGGGCAGGAGCCTGGACTGGGGCCAGCGGATCCAGGCTCTATCACTCACACCTGTGTGTGGCCGCTTCACCTTTCCAAGCTTCAGCTTCCTTTTCAGTTAAAGGATGATAACCTCTAATGCCCAGGGTGGCTTGTGACCCCACAGTGTCCCTTGAGAAAGAGCAGCTCATTCTTAAGATCACATGTGCTCTTAAGAGCACATTCTTTAAGGGGGTGTCTTAGCAAGTGCTTATCAGTGTGGACTTGAGCCAGATTGCCTGCAGTTGAGCCTGGCACCTTGGGCAAGTCTCTCAACCTTTCTGTGCTTCAGTTTCCTTATCTGTAAAATAGGAATAAAAATACTACTTACTTCATTGGATTGTTGAAGAGTTATGATGAGTTAATATGTACAAGGCACTTAGAAAAGAACTTGGCAAGTAGTAGGTGCCAAATAAGTGTTTGCTATTATTGCAAAGAACTATTAATATTTGCACAGCTGGATGGCTGTGAGTGGCTGTTTTGTGTCACCAGATGGTGATATCAAGTATACTTATTGTTGACACTGGCAGACTCAGGTATTGCCTCCCTGCGGCCCGGCATCTCTCCAGGTGCCACTTTGTGTGTTTGCACCTCTGCCCTGATCTCCTTTTCTCCCCCAGTCACCCTTCCTGGGCAGTGCCCGTTTGCCTGTAAGCAGCACACCTGCTTCTAGGCTCCTGGGCTAGAACATTTTGAGGCTGTTTCACATTTCGTTTTATTTTCACCTTTTTCAAAACATTTTCTCCCAGTTGAGTTGGGGCAGTTCACAAACATCTCTCTTCTTTGTCCTCTCCTTTGATTTCTTTTCCAATCTGGAAGGGCCCATGTCACCTCCATCTTACAGATGAGGAGACTGAGACTTGGTGAGGAGCAGCCACTTGTCCGAGGCCATGAGTGCACAGTGGCCATGGTGCTTGAGCTCACTTCCCTTCCCCCGAGCTCTGTCCCTCCCCATCCGCAACGTGGGCACAGAGCTGTGCTTCCTGATGCTTCTCATACTCACACCTCCCTGACCTTCAGTCACTGGGCTGCACCTCGGAGAGCCCACAGATCCCATCTGTTCTTAGCACAGTTCTTAAAACCCAGAAAGCAACAAAGCATAAACAGCCATGAGGGCAGGGACCACTGATGATGGCTCTTGCCCCCAGCTAGATGGCCCAGATCTAGGCTCATGTGCACTAGATATCAGCACAGTATTTGGTGATTGGGGTCAACTGAAGCTCAGCAAGGGGTGATTTTTCAGTTTGATGGAATGGGCTGGAATCCAGGCCTTTGTTCACTTTTTTCAGGATACAGGTTGGATCTTCAAAATTGTATATGTGTCTCAAACTACTAAATGTAGTCAAAAACATCAAGACCTCATTGTAGAAAAGCAAGGACAAAAATCATTACTGTTATTCTCTCTTTATTATAAACATAGAGAAAGGGGGGAGGCAGTGGGTAATACTACTTAGGTAAAATGAATAAAAGGTAAACAAATGTACCAGCAAATGAGCATTATTATGAACATTTTTAATGAATGTAGTAACTGGTATGATCCTTTGCAGTACTAAGTTCTCAACACGTGTTTGTGGAAATGGCAAATAAACAACCAGAATAACAGGGGCCGTTTATTTGGTTTCTACTCTGTGCCAGGCACAGTGCTAGGGGCTTCAAACACCATTACTCCATTTAATCCTCCCAGCAACCCTATGAGGGAGGTACTATTATCTCTGAATTTACAGACAAGGAATCAGAGGCTCAGAGAGGTTAAGCGTCTTGCCCCAGGTCACACAGGGGGTAGGGGTAGAGTTGAGAGTCAAGGCAGTTTGTTAACTCCAGGGCCCAGGGCCTAACCTCCAGGCCACCGGCTCCCGAGGCTCTGGGACCCCAGTGCCCATGGTCATCACGGCCAATGCCGTGGTGCGTGAGGCCCCTGGCACTGCCCACCCACCCATCTCATTGGTGACGGCCTGACAGCCACACGCACATCCTGCCCCCGCCTCCCCCAGTCTGCGCTCCTCGGACCACCGGCAGGTAAACAGCCTGATGCAGACGGAGGAGTGCCCGCCTGTGCTGGAAGCCACGCAGCAGCAGCCGGTGGCGGTCTGCGAGGGCCGGGCCTTCGACAACGAGCAGGACAGCGTCACCTACAGCTACTCCTTCTTCCACTTCTGCCTGGTGCTCGCCTCTCTGCATGTCATGATGACGCTCACCAACTGGTACAGGTGCGTGGACGGAGCCGCAGTGTCCGCAGTGCGTGTGCCACTTCCCTTCCCCTCCAGCCCTGCGCTGGGGTTTAAGACTTGGGCATGGAGGTGTCTCTCTAGGACCCTCCAGGGAGCCTGCCTCACCTGTGCCCCAGTTTCCCTGCCAGTGCCTGGTCCACTCAGTAGCTGGTACCTTCGCTAAGTGCTGAGAAGTGGGGATCACGGGAGGTGAGGCTGGACCTGTGCAGGGCAGACCGGGTTTACAGATCAGGGGTGGTGATTTGGGTTATGGGGTCGGATTTGGGATTCATGGTTTGAGGGTTAGGAGTAGGGTATGGGGTCAGAATCAAAGTCACAGGGTCAAGAACAGGAGTCATGAAGTCGAGAGTCGGGATTGGGGCCATATAAAGTAACAAATTTGGCCATTTGGTTAAAATTGGGGTTACAAGTCCAGAAAGCCAGGATTGAAGTGACCAGGTCAAGGAGCTAAGATCAGAGTAACTAGGTTAGCGGCCAGAACTGGGGTCACAGGGCCAAGGGTCAAAATTGAGGTCAGAAATATCAGAACTGTGGTCATAAGATCAGGGATGGGGTTATGGGATTGAAGGTCAGAGTCAACATTAGAGGTCAGGACTAAAGTCAGGAGCTTCCGGGTCCCAAAGTCAGGGACCAGGAGTGCAGTCACAGAATTAGGATCATAAGGTTAGCGACCAGAATCAGGTCACAATATTATGCCTAGGACTGGGGTCAAGGTTGGAACTGAGGTCAGGGTCAGGTCTGTGGTACAAGGCCATGAGCTCTATGTAGGGTCTTAAGGCCAAGTGTCAAAAATATCAGAGACGAGACTAGAGTTTACAGGATAAGAGCCAGAGGTGAAGTCAGGGGCCGCAACTGGATCCCAAGGTCAGGGCCAGGACTGAGGTCACAGCATCAGGGGCCAGGCTCACTGGGATGATGGTGTGTTCCAGACCCGGCGAGACCCGGAAGGTGATCAGCACGTGGACCGCCGTGTGGGTGAAGATCTGTGCCAGCTGGGCAGGGCTGCTTCTCTACCTGTGGACCCTGGTAGCCCCCCTCCTCCTGCCCAACCGTGATTTCAGCTGAGGCAGCCCCCTGCAGCCAGCCCACCTGGTGCTTCAGGGCTCAGTGACCGAAGGCTGAGCGCCCGCCCCACCTCCGGGACTTGCCCCTGAGCTGGGCCCCTCTGTTCTTAGTGCCTTCAGGGAGGAGGAGCATCAGGCCCCCCCTCCCTCCCACTGCCCCCCCACCCCGACCATGGAGCTGCCTCTTCCTTCCCCTCACCCCCATTCGCCCACACTTGCCCTCTTGGGAAAAAAGGGCCCCTTGTTCTAAGGCTCCCCAGGAGAGGGTCCTGAAGGAGAGGAACACTGAGAGCTGCTCGGAGAGCAGGAGTGCTCGCCGTGGTGGGGTGCCCAGCACTGGGGCCCGGGTATTCCTGACCATGTACTCCAGGACACCCCGTCCCCTTCCTGGGCTCCGTGCCTTACTGAGTCTCTAAGACTCTGCCAATAAAGAAGCCGGTGTGTGTGCCTCCCGTGTCTGTGCCCCTCCCCCTCGGCACGGGCCCCATCCCATCTGGGCCCAGTGCAGGGGCTGGGAACAGAATGTCAGGGCAGAGGGGGCTGACGGGCCAGACCATGAGGGGCCTTGAAGGTCAGACAGAGGGGTCCTGGCTCTGTCCTCTGGGTCATGGAGAGCCTGCAGGCTGGGGCTATAGAGGAAGGAGGGGCTTTGGAAAAAGGGAGCCTGGGGGTCAGAAAAGGGGGCCCTGGAGCAGTGTCTGTAAGAGGGGTGATGAGGCCAGAGTCAGGGTGGAGAGGGGGCTCACGTGGGGTGGCTGAGAGGCTGGTCTTTGGGCCATCTTACCAGTGCCCATCCTGAGGTCCTGCCCACCTCTGACCTGCCTCTAGGGTCCTCCTGAAGAACTTGTCACCACCTTCCACTTCTCCCTGCTGTAGACGTTGGCCGCTGCTCTGGGCCCCGGGGTGTGGTGGGGAAGAGCGTGTGCTCTAATGTCGGCCAAGCTGCCTGGATCCGCTGAACTGCAAGAGCCGTGGGGCTCCGGGCAAGGCCTCCCCTCTGGGCCCTGGCTCCTCATTCAGCAGATGGAAAAACGCCACTGTACCCAGGCTGCTGTGGGGCTCAGATGAAACAGGTTACCCATTTCTGAAGGTGCACAGCGATGTGCGGGGGACGGACAGGCTCCTGGCTGGGGCCTCCTGAGCCTGGTCTTGACGTTGTGATGTCCATCCTCAGGTCATAACAGAAATTGAGGTGACTGGGGTTTGTTGGGGGCCGGGATGCAGTGGCCAGGGACGCAGCCCACTTCTAAGGAGCTTTAGGGTCATGGGGGCAGCACAGGTGCACGGGTGCACCAAGGAGATGCCTGCCGCAGCCCCTGTCAGGACAGTGGGAGTCAGCCAGATCAGGGGGAGCGAAAACGCCCAAGGGACAGGACGCGGCATGTGAGCAAGAGAAGCAGAGCAGGGTGTTTGGAGACCAATGAGAAACAGGGTGGTTGCAGTGCAGAGAGCGTGTGGGGGTCAGGAGGTGGTGAGCTTGGGAGAGATGGGCTGGGCCTGAGTCACACAGGCCCTTGAGGGCCATGGTGAGGAGACCAGATACTATCCTCAGGGTAGAGGGGAGCCATGGAGGGTTTCTGAGCAGGGGAGAGGCCGTGAAGTTGTGAGCTGACCATGGGGTGGTCCTGGAGGGTTTAGAGCAGAGTAGTGACGTGGTCAGATGGTTATTTTGGAAAGATCTTCCAGGATGAAGTGGAGGGTGCAGCAGCTAGAGGCGGGTACCAGGGCCCAGGGCGGAGTGGGTGGGGGCCTGGAGTCGGGCAGGGGCCGAGGAAGCCTTCTCTCACCCTGAGACAGATCCTGTGGATGCTTTTGTCCCCTGGTAGCTTTCAGCTGAAGGAGACCTCTCCACGGAGCAGCCTGATCTTCCTCCCCGCAACACATGAGATTTCATTTCTTTCCTTATTTCACTTTAGGGAGAAAAAGCCCATTTTGTGCTCCCGATAACCTTTTTCAAAGGTTTGTAGAAGTGGGCACTTTTATCCTGCTTTTGTATCCTTGTTGCTCTGCAGTTTTTCAATTATTCATTCAACAAACATGTACTGAGCATGATTTGTGCCAGGGTCTGGGCTGGGGCAGGCCTGGCAAGGAAGGAGGCTGGAACCAGACTGAAGAGCCTGAATGCTGGCTAAGGAGTTTCAGGTCCCAGTTTGGCTCTGAGAAGCCACCTCTTATCCCCCAGGCAGGGAGCTCTCCCTCCGTGTTTCCTCAGCCCCTGTTCTCTCTGGCGAGACAGTGGTCACGCTCCTGTACCTGGTGGTCGATGGGGGTATCAGGTGTGAGGCCTGACCCACTGCCCACCCAGGGGCTAGGAAGCCCACTCGGCCTGTTTGCTGTAACCCCCTCATCCCCTGCTGCCCAGCATCATGGCTTCCACGCATCCTCCCTCCCCCATCTTTCCTCCATCACCTCCTTTCTCATTTCCTTCCTCTTTTCCTTCATATCCTCTTCTCTATCCCCTCTCTTCTCTCTCACTCTCCTTTGTCACCTCCCTTCCTTTGCCAGTCTGTGGGACAGGCTGTAGGACCCCAGCTTTTTTTGTCTGCCAGCGCTGACAGGCTGGGCTTCCCTGCTGGACTGCTAATGGGGAAGCGGCTGCCCTCATCCCCGAAGACCTGTGCTCTGTCCCTGGACACCTGTTGCCTGACACCTGCTTCCCAGCACCTGGGCTGTGGTCCCTGCGTAGATACCACCAGCAGCCTCAGCCCAGCCTGCTCTGGAGCAACTTTGGACAAAGTTGTAGAACAAATATCTGGGCAGAGTGGGTGCAAGACCTGCAGATCATGTGGGGAAACAGGCAGTGTGGTGCGCTGGAAAGGGCTCTGGGCTCAGCTCCAGTTCTGTTTCCATGACTATCTCACCACTATCTCGTCACCTGAAGTTAGGCAACTCAGTTGCTTTCTCTGGGCCTCAATTGCAGCTTCCGTAAAATGGCAATAGTAGCTGTTTTGTAAACCATAAAACATGGTGCTTTCATGAGACAAACACTGTGGTTAACCAGCAGACATTCCCAAGCCCCTTCTCCCTTTCCTGCCTCTGTCACAAAGGCGGGAAAAGTCAACTGTCACTTTGCAGCTTCCCTGAGAGAAGTGGGTACCTGAAAACATTCTAGCTAAGTAGACCCAAGTGGGGATGCTACGGAGCAATTCTAGAAAAGTTTCTGATTTTCTTTTACAAGGCACTACTCATTCCCCCTTTTCCTATTTTAACACAAATACGATGCCTGGAGCCACAGCAGCTATATTGGGACAATGAGGCAATGAGCCTGAGGATGAGAAACCAACATGATGAGGATTGTGGTACAGAAAAATGGAAGGAGTCTAAGTCCTTGATGCACTTTTGAGCTGCTGCATCAACCCTACTGTACCTGACTCCAGACTTCTGTTATGTGAGGAAAACAAACACCAATAAGTTTAAGCCCCTATTAGTTGGGCATTAAGTTCCTTGCAACTGAATGCATTTCTAAATGATATAACATGTGAGATGTTTAGTGATAATAAAAATAATAAACAGGAGAAACTTACCTCCATTCCTCAGGACTATGGGCTAGCAATAGTATAGCACCCCCCATATATATGTGTATATTTATAAATAACTGTATATTGTATATGTTTATACATACATATATGTTTAGTAGCAGGAGAAATTGTGACAAGACAGTTTTGTGTTTTTTTTCCTGCCCCTGCCCTGGACTTCAGCCCTGCTCCTATGATCTGACTAACTTGGCACCTCTGCTTTACTCTCCCTCTTTCCCATGGACACTATTATACTTTGTGATATTGTGATCAAATATATATCTGGTCTTTGCCCCTTTCTGGCACAGAGCTCCTAAAACCCTTGGAATTTCCTTAGTGATAAGAGTGAAAAAGTGGACAAGACAGTTTTTTGAGATATTAAATTTTCTCTCCTCTGCCAAACACATGGGAGAAGAAGGTTCTGGACCTCCTTGTCTTGGGGGAGGTCTGAGGAAGAGTGGGAAGCAGGAGAGAGAGGTTACCTGCAAAATATACTTCCCCTCCTGCCTTTGGTATCCAAAAGTCCAAGTTTGTTGAGCAGCTTCTGGGCAGTGGGGGAGTGGGTGGTGATGGGGGCAGCAGAGGCGCCTCCTGGACGGAGAGGAGAGAGCCCCAAAGGAACTTGATTAGGGATGGGGGTGGTTCTTCCCATACCCCAAAGAAGTTCTCCATGACTGGAAGAGGAGGCTGAGGGCTGTGAGTTCTATGAGCAAAGATGGGGGCACCAGTTCCTGCTGAGCTGGGGGAGCCAGGCAGAGCCCGGGGAGCAGGTGAGACCTGAAAGGGTGGAAGCACAGTTCCCTGCCCTGCCCGAGCTGCCCACCACCTCCCCCCGCCATACCAGATCTTTCTTGCTCTGCCCACTGCCTTGCTGCTACATGCAACCCCAGGACTTTTGCACTATCCAGGAGGGGTCGTGTGTGTTGGGGAGGAAAATGAAAAATGGCTGAGGTTGAATTTCCCACCAGCCTGGCTGGATGGGGCTTTGCACAGAAAGAAAGTTGATATAGGGGGCTTCCCTGGTGGCGCAGTGGTTGAGAGTCTGCCTGCCAATGCAGGGGACACGGGTTCGAGCCCTGGTCTGGGAAGATCCCACATGCCGCGGAGCAACTGGGCCCGTGAGCCACAACTACTGAGCCTGCGCATCTGGAGCCTGTGCTCCGCAACAAGAGAGGCCACGGTAGTGAGAGGCCTGCACACCGCGGTGAAGAGTGGCCCCCGCTTGCTGCAACTAGAGAAAGCCCTCGCACAGAAACGAAGACCCAACACAGCCAAAAATAAAGAAATAAATAAATTTAAAAAAAGAAGTTGATATAAAACAAATGAACAGGGCTTCCCTGGTGGTGCGGTGGTTAAGAATCCGCCTGCCAGTGCAGGGGACATGGGTTCGATCCCTGGTCCGGGAGGATCCCACATGCCACGGAGCAACTCAGCCCGTGCGCCCCAACGATTGAGCCTGCGCTCTAGAGCCCGTGAGCCACAACTGCTGAGCCTGCGAGCCACAACTACTGAGCCTGCGTGCCACAACTACTGAAGCCCGCGCACCTAGAGCCTGTGCTCCGTAACAAGAGAAGCCACCGCAACGAGAAGCCTGTGCACTGCAACGAAGAGTAGCTCCCGCTTGCTGCAACTAGAGAAAGCCCACGTGCAGCAACGAAGACCCAACGCAGCCAAAAAATAAAAAATATAAAAATAAAAATAAAAAAATAAACAGATATACTGTTTCTTGCACACCTGTGAATTGAGCTTGATACCCCCTTTAAAATAACTGTAGATATAGGCTGATTTATGGCAACCCTCTCCCCCCAAAAAACAGTACAGGAGTGTGAAAAGCATTCATCTATTTCATTTTTTCAAGCAGCAGCACAGGATTCTATTGAGTGAATATTCTATCATTAATTTAACTAATCCTCAGTTAATGGGCATCCACATTGTTTTTAGTGGTTTTTTGTTTGTTTGCTTTTGTCTTTCCTACTACCAGCCGCTGTGTTTATTCTGGCAGCTTGCTGAGCTGCAGGAAGAACGTGGACTCCAGAGCCAAGATCCTCTATGTTCTTATCTCAGCTTTGCCCATGAGCTGCCCTCACCTCTCTGGGTCTCAGTTTCCCCATCTGCAGAATGGGGATTGTACTAGCACCCACCCCATGGGATGTTGCCATGGTCAGTGAAAGCACATCTGTAAAGGGCCTGGCACCATGCTCGGCTCACCGAAGGAGACAAAGAAAGGGTGCTTCCTTCCTTTTTCTGGCTATCAGTCCTCGGGGACTGAGACAAAAGTCTAGGCCATTGAAAGAAATTAAAGATGATACCAACAGATGGAGAGATATACCATGTTCTTGGATTGGAAGAATTAATATTGTGAAAATGACTATACTACCCAAAGCAATCTACAGATTCAATGCAATCCCTATCAAATTACCAATGGCATTTTTTACAGAGCTAGAACAAATCATCTTAAAATTTGTATGGAGACACAAAAGACCCCGAATAGCCAAAGCAGTCTTGAGGGGAAAAAATGGAGCTGGAGGAATCAGACTCCCTGACTTCAGACTATACTACAAAGCTACAGTAATCAAGACAACATGGTACTGGCACAAAAACAGAAACATAGATCAATGGAACAAGATAGAAAGCCCAGAGATAAACCCACGCACCTATGGTCAACTAATCTATGACAAAGGAGGCAAAGATATACAATGGAGAAAAGACAGTCTCTTCAATAAGTGGTGCTGGGAAAACTGGACAGCTACATGTAAAAGAATGAAACTAGAACACTCCCTAACACCATACACAAAAATAAACTCAAAATGGATTCGAGACCTAAATGTAAGACTGGACACTATAAAACTCTTAGAGGAAAACATAGGAAGAACACTCTTTGACATAAATCACAGCAAGATCTTTTTTGAAACACCTCCTAGAGTAATGGAAATAAAAACAAAAATAAACAAATGGGACCTAATGAAACTTCAAAGCTTTTGCACAGCAAAGGAAACCATAAACAAGACGAAAAGACAACCCTTAAAATGGGAGAAAATATTTGCAAACGAATCAACGGACAAAGGATTAATCTCCAAAATATATAAACAGCTCATGCAGCTCAATATTAAAGAAACAAACAAGCCAATCCAAAAATGGGCAGAAGACCTAAATAGACATTTCTCCAAAGAAGACATACAGATGGCCAAGAAGCACATGAAAACATGCTCAACATCACTAATTATTAGAGAAATGCAAATCAAAACTACAATGAGGTATCACCTCACACCAGTTAGAATGGGCATCATCAGAAAATCTACAAACAACAAATGCTGGAGAGGGTGTGGAGAAAAGGGAACCCTCTTGCACTGTTGGTGGGAATGTAAATTGATACAGCCACTATGGAGAACAGTATGGAGGTTCCTTAAAAAACTAAAAATAGATTTACCATATGATCCAGCAATTCCACTACTGGGCATATACCCAGAGAAAACCATAATTCAAAAAGACACATGCACCCCAATGTTCATTGCAGCACTATTTATAATAGCCAGGTCATGGAAGCAACCTAAATGCCCATCGACAGACGAATGGATCAAGAAGCTGTGGTACATATATACAATGGAATATTACTCAGCCATAAAAAGGAACGAAATTGAGTCATTTGTAGAGACGTAGATGGATCTAGAGACTGTCATACAGAGTGAAGTAAGTCAGAAAGAGAAAAACAAATATCGTATATTAACGCATGTATGTGGAACCTAGAAAAATGGTACAGATGAGCTGGTTTGCAGGGCAGAAGTTGAGACACAGATGTAGAGAACAGACATATGGACACCAGGGGGGGAAACTGCGGTGGGGTGGGGATGGTGGTGTGCTGAATTGGGCGATTGGGATTGATATGTATACACTGATGTGTATAAAATTGATGACTAATAAGAACCTGCAGTATAAAAAAACAAACAAACAAAACAACTAATACTAAACTTTCATTGGGTTATTTGTATGGAAATATGTTAATATAAATGTTTCAGACATTACATGAAATTTCTAAAGATCTTATATGTTCTGGCATAATGTTATAAGTCATAATTCTAGTTATTACTTTAAAATGTATATCTCAGAAATAACTAAATTTCCTTGTCAATTGCATTATTATGAACTTTCATCAAATCTTTAACCATGGTCATTTTTAAGTCTTTTGTCATTTACAGACAGTTCTGGGTGTACTCTGATGCTTTTGCAAATATGTTCCTATAAAAGGGTTTCATCTTCAAGGAATTCATGGAAAAGACTCTGACAAGTACAGGTTTCTGGTAACTGATTGTACTGCTGAACTGAATGAATAAGCATTTTCAGAACTCTAATGAAAAACTGATGAACTCATAAAAGTGCTAACAAAAGATCAAGATGAAAAAAAACATTTACATGGGACTGAGTGAACTGATGAGGATGATTATAATTTTTGTGACTTTCTGTTTGAATCTAAAAAAAAATCCCACAAGGACTCAGAGGCAAAGAATATACAAATCAATTTTTACTGCAAAGTAAAGGAGCTGTTACAGTGGAGGATTACTGGACTGAATGTCAATACTATGACATAGTATGAGTGTGTTTCGTGTTTGGTAATTGCAATCATTGTTGCTTTTGTTGTGGTCATCCATTTACAATGCTTGGTGTCAGTCTATTTATCTCTTGTAAGAATAAAATACAGTGTGTGTGTGTGAAAAAAAAAAAAAAGAAAAAAGTCTAGGCCAAAAGATGCGGTCACCTTAGCTTTCCCTCTACCTCCAGGGACACCTGTCCTTTGCCTCTCTGGAGGAGGATGTGAGTGACAGGTGGCAGGAGGTAGGGAGAAAAATTATAACAGGAGCCAACATTTATTGAACAGTTCCTGTGTACCGAGCCTGGAGCAAGGAACTTCAACGCCAATAGCAAGTCTATTAGTGTACAGAGAAAGAAATTCATAAGAGAAAAAGAAGATGGAGACCTTGACTCCCCAATCTGCTGTGATCCCCAGTCTAAATTAGCATTCCCATTTCTCTTGGTTTTCTTAAAAACTCTACACTTCTCTGCATACATAGCCTTTATTACAGTGTGTGATTATGTATCTATTTGTGTGATGATCACTGTATTGTCTGACTTCCCCTAAGGTCAATGAGGGTGAGAACCTACTCTCGTTGTTTATCATTTCCCTGGTGCCTAGAACAGAGCCTGATAAACAGAAAATGCTCAATAAGAGAAAGGTTAGTTGATTGACTGATCATCTGAATGAGTATTAGTTGATTCTGGAGTAGCCATGAGAAAGCCTAGGGGACAGAGAGTTTATAGCAGAGTAGGAAGGGCCAGAGCCCTGGGCTGGGGTCAAGAGGCCTGGGTTCTGGCACTGAATGTGCAGGGTCAGAGGAAAATTCCGAGGAATGGCTTTGAAGCTGAGACCAGCAAAATAGGTGGGAATTGGGTGGTTCAAAAAGCATAGGAAGACTGACCAGGGCAGAGGACTGCATGGCAGAGGCTCTGCAGTAAGAGGACAGGACCATCCAGGAGATGAGGAGCTCGAGCATCATGGTGAGGGGTCAAGTGGTGGAGGTGGGGAGGTTCAGGCTATGGAGTTCAGAGGTCGCAGACTGGTGACCGGAATGCGTGTCTGGTTTGGCCCTTGTTATATGTTTAAAGCAACAAGAACCTCAACGAAGAATATGGTGCCTCGCTCTGGAGCACACCTTCTGTCTACCTCAGCTTCCCCTGTTCCTGCTCAGCATTCCCCTGCTGCTTCATCTTTTAAGTGACCTGCCTGACCATGAAGACATCTGAGTTGCAGCCTGATGCAGGGCCAGGTAGGCTGTGGACAGGGCACTGGGAAGGCCTGAGACCTGCCCACCCTCCTCTGAAATGCCTCCGGGGCTGCAGGCTTGGTCTGTCTTAGCCCTTCTCTGTTCTGTTTCCCAAAGGGTCCTGGGCTGGTGAGGTCCTGGCTTGTGAGGGTGGAAGGGCCCTTGTGGGGGGGTGGGTACTCTATGGTGGTCAGATCCTGAGCTGGAGTCCAGAAGGTTTGGTTCCCGTTCTGGCTCCTCCACTTGCTTCACCTCTCTGAGCCTCAGCTTCCTTGCCTGTGACAGTGGTGATAAGAGTCCCTACCCCAGAGGCTCAGGGTAGCTGTTTGACTTTGACTATGAGCAATTCAGGACAACCCACTCGCTTATGCATTTGTTCAACACGCCAGGGTGTGAGAGTTTAGTCAACCGTACAGTTTAAAGACAACACAGGCCACAAGACCACCGTCACTTCTGACACCAATTGCAGGTTCAGGGGTTTCCAAAACTGCCCTTAAGTTTGATCGTTCACTAGAAGAACTCACAGAACTCAGTGAAAGCTATTCTACTCACAGTTACAGTTTATTACAGGGAAATGACAGAGTAAAACCAGCCAAGAGAAGACAGGAATAGAGTGGAGTCCGGGGACACGTCAGCTGCTGAGCTTCCACTGTCCTGTCCACGTGAAGTCAGGGTGTGTTCATTTCCCTGCATCCATGAGCGACAATATGCACAGAGCACTGCCAACCAGGGCAGCTCACCTGAGCCTCTGGCATTCAGAGTTTTGATTGGGCCTCCACTGGGTAGGCATGATTGATTGATTTACTGATTGATGACTGATTGGTCAATGGATACTGTGTGACCCAAAACCCGCATCCTAAGTCATGCGGTTGGTCTTTCTGGTATGGCCAGCCCCCATCCTAAATCACATTGTTACTGAGCAGAGTGGTGTGAAGGAGCCGGGCAGGAGCACACGGCCAAGCCCCCGCACAGGATGACAGCCCTCGGTAGCGTGTAGAGTGATGCAAGGTGTTTGTTTGAAGAGCTGACCCCGGGACTTCCCTGGTGGCGCAGTGGTTAAGAGTCCGCCTGCCAATGCAGGGGACACGGGTTCGAGCCCTGGTCTGGGAAGATCCCACATGCCGCGGAGCAACTAAGCCCGTGTGCCACTACTGAGCCTGCGCTCTAGAGCCCACGAGCCACAACTACTGAGCCCACGTGCCACAACTACTGAAGCCCGTGCACCTGGAGCCTGTGCTCCGCAACAAGAGAAGCCACCGCAATGAGAATTCCGCACACCACCACGAAGAATAGCCCCGGCTCGCAGCAACTGGAGAAAGCCCGCATGCAGCAATGAAGACCCAACACAGCCAAAAATAAATAAACAAATAAAAATTAAAAAAAAAAAAAAAAAGAGCTTACCCCTTCCCACCCCTCTCCTCAGGCATGAGGCTCTGCAAAGGGAAGTCAGCACCCTGGCAGGACCACTGCCCTGTGGGTGAGCTTCCTTTAGTGGACGTATCCCACCAGCTCGCCTCATCTCCCGACTGGACAGTCCTTGCAGGCTTTGCCTGCAAGCCCAGAGGCTGCTGGCCCAAAGGAGGCCCCACCGGTCCTTCTCTGAATCCTTCATCCGGGCCCTCATCATCTTGTGTGCCCCTCTGTCTGTGGTCCTCTCCTCCATCTCCATCTGGGATGACCACTGGCTCCCGGCCGACAACTGCCTCTTCCGGCTGTGGCGCTTCTGCACCGCCTCCAACCAGACTGGGCTGCACTGTCTCCAAGACCTGAGTCAGGCCCACGTGCCCAGGCTGGCCTCAGGCATGGCCGTGGCCCACAGCGTGGCCACCTTGGCCGTGGGGGTTGCCATCTTGGTCCTGGAGCTCCTCATGGTGTCCCAGGTGTGAGGACCCCCATTCATGGCATGAGTGGGCCATGGGCTCCGCCCTCTTCCTTGTCTCGTTCATCCTCTCCTTCGGGGGCCTCCTGAGCTTCCTGATCCTTCTAAGGAACCAGGTCACGCTCATCGGCCTCACCCTGATGTTCTGGGGCAAGTTCACGGCCTCCTTCCTCTTTTTCCTGAACGCCATCAACCGCATCACCCACTTCAACAGCATCACCCATCCGTGGGGCTTGTCTACAAAATTTTAGGCCCCCCTCTGAGAATATCGAATGCTGCCAGAAAGTGTGGCCAAGATGGCACTTTTCCAACGTGTGACATTAAAACTGCCACCTCTTAGCCTTTGGCTGGTTGGGCCAGTGGCCCTGGGGCCTTTGCAGCTGGTCCCACAACCCTGGGGTGCAGCTGGCTCCGTGCCACCAGCTGCACCGGCTTAGCCAAGTTATTAGGATGTAGATTTTACAAGAAGAAACATATTTTTAAGAAAAATCACATTGTTGCTATCTGGCTAGTCCCAGACCCCCCCAGGCAAACAAAGATTACCATCCAGAAGGTGAGAGCAAAGCTCAGACCTCTTTTTGGCAAGGTTAAGTTTTATTTTATTTTTCCAGCCTCACTGAGATATAATTGACACATAACATTGTGTTGGTTCAAGGTGTATGTGTCAATTTGATACATTTATAAATTGTAAAATGATTACCACCATAGTATTAGCTACCACCTGCATCCCATCACATAGTTACCATTTCTTTTTTATGGAGAGAACACTTAAGATCTACTCTCTTAGTAACATTCAAGGATATGATACAGTATTATTAGCTACAATTACCAAGCTGTGTATTAGATCCCCAAACTTGTTAATCTTATAACTGGGAGTTTGTACCCTTTGACCAACACCTCCCCACCCCCAGCCCCTGGTAACCATTAAATTCTTTATTACATACAAGGTCAGCCTGGAAAAGAGACATGACTTCTGCATCTTAGAAGATTCAAGAAGAGCCACCTTGCCTCTACGCACACTTATAGTCTGAGCAGCCTGGAGCCGGTAGGCTGACTTAGAATAAACAGAGCTACCACTTATTGAAGATTTCCTACGTGCACGGGCTCAACCGTTTCCGTGCATTATCTCACCTAACCTTCCCACCTTTTCCACAAGGAAGAAATATGCATGGCCTCATTTTATCTATGAGAAAACCAAGGCAAGGAGAGGTTTATCACTCACCCACCACACACAGCTGGTAAGGCGCTGAGTCTAGGATTTGGACACAGGTCTAGGTGACATCTAAGTCCACACTCTCTGCTACCTGCCTCTTATATTCTAAAATCACGGGGTTCGATTCAATTGTGAAAATTAATGAAAGAAGGGAAACCTCACTAAAATGGAGTTGGAAGCCAAAACGGGGAGCTCTCATAAGGGTACCTCTCCATCAATACCGATTCCCAATGGGAAGAGACATACCTTGCATCTCCAGCAGGAAATGAACTACTTTACTACCTGCAGCAGGAGGAAGAAAGATTTTCTCCTCCACTGAAAACAGCTGGGCCAATGAGAGACTGACACAACTCAGCCAATGAAAAGCCACTATTCTTTGAACTCCCAGTTTCCTCCAATGGACTTTTTGTTTATAACAGCCCCTCCCAAATTCCCCTTCTCTATAAAAGTTTCCTCTCCTTCCCTTTACCTGACTAGCCCATGGTTTACCATAGTTGCAATTCTTTGCTGCTTCCCAATAAACCCATTTTGCTGGTAAAGTAACTGACTGTTTTGTTGTTTCAGATTAACAAAATATATTGAGTTCAAATTCTGGGCTTAGCCACTTAGGGGCTGTGTGACCTTGGTCAGGTCAGGGATCCTCTCTGAGTCTCAGTTTCCTTATTGACAGCAGTTAGGATGCCCCCTCAGTGCCCCCTCCCTCCCTTTGGCCTCCTGACTCTGTCGAGATTATTCACCTGACTCGCCCACAAGGCTAGGGACTGCTGGAGGGAAGAATCGCGACCTATGTGTTCATCCAGCTCCCACCGCCACCTGCCACGCTGCCTGGCTCAGAGGAGGCGTCTGTAAATGCTTGCTGTTATTGAAGTACATTGGAGCGTGCCCCAGAAAGACCAGACACGAATCCTGCTGAGCAGGGGGAGGGCTGTGCAGCCAGGCATCCTCGTGGCTGGGTGCCCAGGGCTGGAGGATCCCTCAGGTGACCCTCCCTGGGAACCTGGTCGCACCTCAAGTGGAAAACACAGACCTTAACCCCCAGGGACCTGGCTGGGTTTAGGCCAATGTCTCGACTTGCAGTGTGGCCTTAGGCAAGGACATAACTCCTTTGGCTTTGCTTTTCCCATTAGTAAAATAAGGAAGTAGGACTAAACCATTGGACAGTTAAAGCCTGTTCTCCTACCTCGGCTGAAAGTCCCTCAGGACCTCTGGTTCAGGTCCTCACAGAGGAAATGTCTGTGATGGTCTTTTTGAGAATGCCTCCTCTCTCTGGTCTTGATGGCCTGTTCCTCCTCCTACTGTGCCCCGTCACACACATGCACGCATGCATGCATGCATACAAGGCACACACATGCATACACACGGTGATGCATACAATGGACTGTCACTCAATATCCATCCACCCCTCCTCTCTGGACCTGCCTTAGTGCAGGAACTAGAAAGCTGAAAACACTTCTAAGACGCCCTTTCACTTAGAGCTAGAGTTCTGCATGTGACTTAGCTTCAGACAATTGGAGACACTTACATGACCTTTGGAAGGTGGAAGTGAGTTTCCGCAGACAAGCATTGTCTGCAGATGTTTGTTTTTTTTCCTGTGGCCATTTCCAGCGTGTGGGCACCAGGTTCAGGTGGGGTGAGAGGTGGGGCTGGGCTGTGCAGATGCTGGTGGTGAGTCTGCTGGGAGTGCCCATCCACTGTGACAGGCAGTGGTGGCACCCGGGGCTCCCTGATCCTGGTGGCTTCAGCACGGGTGGTGAGGGTCTGGAGCCAGGGGCAGCTCTCTTGAAATAATCAGGTCTCCTGATTGTTTATAATACATAACACTCTGTAATGGATTCCTTTCTGTTTAGCTAGAATACTTACTTTCTGTTCTCTGCACCTAAATCCTTCAAGTCTTAGCTCAGCTGTCCTGACCCCCAAGCTAGACCGAATCCTCTGTTAGGTGCTTCCCATTCTCCAGTTACACCTGATATTCGACCAATGTCTATTCTCTCAGAGCCTGGACGAATTCACATCCTCTCATCAGATATTTAATGGGCATGTGTAGGCTCTGTTCTTGGTGCTGGAGATAACAGCCCTTCATAGTGTGAAAATTAATAAAGGAAATCTCACTGCAATGAAGTCCGGAGGCCAGAAGAGGAAGCTCTCAAAGTACCACTCCAGGTCAATTACAGACCCCAACAGAATGATATTCAACAGGGAAGAATCATCAATTACAAGCCCCAACAGGAAAAGATGTACCTTGCATCTCCTACAAGAAATCAACTACCCTAGCAACTCAGCCAAGGAGAAACCATCGTCACCCTGAACTCTCACTTTTATCCAATGGACTTCGGTTCAAAACAACCCCTTCCAACTTCCTCCTTTATCTCTATAAGATAAAGTTCCTTTCCTTTGTTTGTTGGACTTGCCTGTGGTTTTTGCTGTGGCTTGCTTGTCTGGACTTGCAATGCTCTGCTCTTCCCAAATAAACTCACTTTTGCTGGTAAAATAGCTGACTGTTTTATTTTTAAAGTCAACAGTGTGACAGCACAAAGTAGGGGCTCAGTAAATATTAAGGAAACACACAAACAGGTCAGCAAGTTAATAAATCAGGTAATTTCAGATAATGAAAAGCATTATGAAAATAGAACAGAGTAAAGGAATGGATGGATAGTTGGAAAGCTATCTTTCCAACTGTCTATACATTTCCTGAGCCAGGGTTAGGAAGGAGCTAGGGGAAGCCTCTTTGAGGGGGTGACATTTGAGCTGAGACCTGAAGGAGAAGAAGCCAGGCATAGGAGGGTCTGGGGAAGAGAATTCCAAGCAAGTGTAGAGGGCCTGAGGTTAGAAGGAGCTTGGAGTGTTTGAGGAACAGCCGTCAGGACAGTGTGGCTGGAGCAGAGTGATTTGGGGCGGTGGTGGGGCGGGGAGGGAAAACATAGGCTGAGTCACATCAGTTAGGGCCTTGGATGCCATGCTAAGGAGTCGAATTTTATTCTGAGTACAGTGAGAGGCTGTCAGAGGCCCTGAAGCAGGGACATGATGTGACTGGTTTATGTTTTATTATTTTTTTTAGATTTTGGTTTTCTTAAAGGAACTAATTTTTTTAATTTTAAATTTATTTATTTTTGGCTGTGTTGGGTCTCCGTTGCTGTGTGTGGGCTTTCTCTCTAGTTGCAGTGAGCGGGGGCTACTCTTCGTTGTGGTGTGTGGGCTTCTCATTGCAGTGGCTTCTCTTGTTGCAGAGCACGGGCTCTAAGAGGCGCGTGGGCTTCAGTAGTTGTGGCACGCGGGCTCAGTAGTTGTGGCTCGCGTGCTCTAGAGCGCAGGCTCAGTAGTTGTGGCGCACGGGCTCAGTTGCTCCGTGGCATGTGGGATCTTCCGGACCAGGGCTCAAACCCGTGTCTCCTGCATTGGCAGGTGGATTCTTATTTATTTATTTATTTGTTTGTTTGTTTGTTTCTACCTCTTAATTTTACACTTTATTTATTTATTTATTTATTTTTGGCTGTGTTGGGTCTTCGTTTCTGTGCGTGGGCTTTCTCTAGTTGCGGCGAGTGGGGGCCACTCTTCATCGCGGTACGCGGACCTCTCACTGTCACGGCCTCTCTTTTTGTGGAGCACAGGCTCCAGACGCACAGGCTCAGTACTTGTGGCTCATGGGCCTAGTTGCTCCACGGCATGTGGGATCTTCCCAGACCAGGGCTCGAACCCGTGTCCCCTGCATAGGCCGGCAGATTCTCAACCACTGCGCCACCATGGAAGCCCTGGCAGGTGGATTCTTAACCACTGTGCCACCAGGGAAGTCCCTGGTTTATGTTTTAAAAGACAGTATGATGTCAGGGGGTAGTAGAAGGTCAGAGTGGGATCAGGGTGACCATTTGGGAGGTGACCATAGTAGACAGGGAAGGAGGTGACTGACTAGTGTGACAGCCCAGGAAATGGTGCAATGTGAGCTGAGCTGGGAAATTTTTTGGAGGTAAAACCAGTAAAAATTGCTGATGGGTTAGACATGGGGGTGTGAATAAAAGAGAAGAATCAAGGATGAGCCCTGGCTTTTGGCCTGAGCAACTGGGTGAATATTACCTATCGCAATGCGGACAACTGGAGTTGGATTCGGAGAGGAGAGGTCATCAGATTTCTGTTTGGGATGTTAGAACATCCAAGGGGAGCTACTGAGAGGCTGCATAGTTCAGGGGTTGAGAGCAAGGGCTCTGGAGCCAGACTGGCTGGGCTGGATTTCTGGCCTTTTAGTAACCGTATGGCCAAGTTACTTTAATCTACTTTAAACCAATGCCTTAATTTTATCATCTGTAAAATGAGAATAATTATGGTACTCATTTCATAGGATTAATGAGGATGAAACGAGTGAATTTATGTACAGTGCTTGGGACAAGTATGTATTATATGTGTTGTTGTTATGATTATGATGAGGCCAAGCCAGCAGTTAGATATAAGAGTCTCGAGCTTAGGAGAGACGCCAGGGCTGAAGCCATTGACTTATAAAGGATACATGTACAATTACTAGACTGGATGATTCTTCCTGGGGGAGAATACAGAACAGTACATGGACATGCATGTTGTTGTATTCACCACTGTATCCCCAGTACCTCACACAGTCTGCATATAATAGGTGCTCAATGAACGTGTGTTGAGTGGGTACATTTCCCTTGGCAGAAGGCTCCTCTAGTGGCCAGACTGACCATGTCTGACCACGTCTGTCTCCCAGATGGAGTCCCCACCACCCTTGGGCCCTTTCACTGCTATATTCCCAGGGCTCAGCACGGGGCCTGGCACCATAAGCCCTCAATAAGTACTAATAGTAGTTGGAAGAGTAAAAGGATACCTACAGGTGTGCTAGCTCAGGGGTGAACACAGAGTAGGTCTGACCTTGGAACCTGTGCATGAACGTGACTGTTGGCACTTGGCAGCCGTGCCGGCCCATTCTGTGTTCTCACTGGGTTCCTGGGCTCTAAGCTCAGGAACTAGATGTTCCAGACTCTTTTACTGGCAAGATTATGGGTACAGTTCAGAGTGTCCTGAAGAAACGTGCTCACATGACATTTAGAAGGTGGAAGAGGGTAGAATCCATCTTTCCTTCTTTGGCAGCCATGATAGATGTGTGGGCTTCTGCAGATATAAGTTTTTACAGCAGCTGGATGACTCCATCCCCCGTCCGACTGCCGGTTTCCGGCCTCGGGACTGCAGGACAGCGCTGACTGCAATGCGGGCCAGGATTTCCTATAGTTTCTCGACTCCAGGTGGCAGCAACAGCATTCTAACTCTTCATATCTAGCTACACTGTGACTCTTGACCCTAGAAACTGGTGGCATCTCCTGACTTTACTCCTGATACCTTCTTTGCAAACACCTAATTCCCTGTGTTAAATTCCTTCCTGCTTGAAATTCCTAGAGTGGCTTTTGTTTTCTTGATGGAACTCTGGTTGATACAGCAACCTTCAGGGAGGGACAGGGTTGTGTTGCAGAAAGAGCTGGGACTCTGGAGCCAGGCAAGACTGGATTTTCATCCAGGCTTGTCCACTTTTTTAGCTGTGTAAGCTTGGGCAAGTCACTTTGTCATCCTTTGCCTCAGTTTCTCCTTCTCTAAAATGGATATAAAATTAAGTAGTTAATAATCATCATTTATTAAGTATATAACATGAAATAAGCACTTTTCTAAAGGCTTTGACTATATTAACTCATTGCATGTTCCTTAATAATCCCATGGTCAGATTTTAGATATTTAAGACAAAATTTTAAAATTGAGGTAAATTAACAGGAAATTAACAATTTTAAGGTGTACCCTCCAGTGTCATTTCATACATTCACAACGTTGTTCAAGCATCACCTTTACCTAGTTCCAGAATACTTTCATTTCCCCAAAAGGAAACCCCATACCCATTAAGCAGTCACTCCTCATTCCCTCCTCCCCTCAGACCTTGGACACCACTAATCTGCTCTTTGTCTCTATGAATTTACCTATTCTGGACATTGTGTATAAATGGAATATGCGATCTTTTGTGTCTGGCTTCTTTCACTTAGCGTAATGTTGTTGAGGTTCATCCATGTTGTAGCAGGTATCAGTACTTCATTCCTTTTTACAGCTGAATGATATTCCAGTGTATGGATACACCACATTTTGTTTACGAATATTTGGGTTGTTTCCACTTTTTAACTATTATGAGTAATGTTGCTATGAGCATTCATGTACAAGTGTTTGTTTGAATACCTGTTTTCATATCTCTTGGGTATATACACACATAGAAGCAGGTGCTAAAATTGTGTGTTTGTGAATGTGTGGATGTCCCACCCTGATATGAGGCTACACCATGCCACTGGCTGCCCAGAGAGAGAGGGCAGAACACCATGGCCTCCTGTACCAACTCTCCTCTGGGCAGTAAGCCAGAATGTGCACTGGGTAAGTCTCTTCTCTGAGTTGAATCCCAAGATCTTAACTAGTGCCTGGAGACAGGCCAGCCTGAGCCATGACCTCATCTGATTGTACTGTTTATGCTTTTCTGAGAACTCTTAAGATCACTCACCACAGTCTGAGTAAGATGCCTCCACCCAACTAAGAGTCTTTAGAACATTCAGTAACCAAGGCAGGACAACTGATCCACTCCCTAGTCGGTGCATAATGACTACAGGTGAATAAGGTGACTTTGGACACATTTCTTGAAGAAATGGAGACTCAGTTTCCTCTCCTGTACAATGGCAATAATAATGCCTTCTTCCTTCATTCACTCACTCACTCTGTTCATTCATTCATTCACCAACTATGTATTGTGCACCTATCCTGTGGCTGGCCTTGTTCCAGGCACTGAGGACACAATGGTCAGCAGCAGACATCGTGCCTACCATCCCGGGGCTGATAGTCCAGTGGAGGAGATGGACATAAACCCAATAGCCACACAAACACATGTGAAGTTGTAAATGTGTCAAGAGCTATGATGGAAAGGTAGCCAGAGCTATGAGCTTCCATAGCAAGAAGATTCAACCTGCCTGGAAAGGGATGGATGGCTTCACTGAGGAAGTGCTACTTGAGCTGATGTCTGAAGCAGGAGTGTAGTGGTATCACGCGATCTTTTTTATTTTGGCCGCACCATGCGGCATGCGGGATCTTAGTTCCTCGACCAGGGATCGAACCTGGGCCCCCTGCAGTGGAAGCACAGAGTCCTAACCACTGGATGGCCAGGGAAGTCCCAGTATCACATGTTCTTAATTTACATTTCCCTGATGACCAGTGATGTTGGGCACTGTTTTATATGCTTACTGGACAGTTGAATACCCTTTTGTGTGTGTGCGTGTGCGTGTGTGTGTGAAGTGCTTATTTAACTTATTTCCCCCAGCTTTATTGAGGTATGATTGGCAAATGAAATTGTAATGTATTTAAAGTATACATCTGATAAAGTGATGGTTGATATACATATGGTACATTTGGTAATATATATCAGTACATTTGGTGAAGTGGTGATCTGATATACATATACACTGTAAAACTATTCCCACAATTAAGTTTTTGAACCCATTCATCACCTCATAGAGTTCCTTTTGGGGGGGGGGGATGAGAATGCTTAAGAGCTGCTCTCTTAGCAAATTTCAAGTGTATAAGACAGTATTATTAACCATAGTCACCATGCCATACATGCCATACATTAGTGGACATTAGATCCTCAGAACTTATTCATCTTATAACTGAAAGTTTGTTCTTTTTGACCAGTCATTCCTAATTTCTCCTGTCCCCCAACCCCTAACAATCACCATTGTACTCTGTTTTTATGAGTTTGACTTTTTTATTTTTAGATTTTATATGTCAGTAATACCGTACCACACAATATTTGTCTTTTTCTGTCTGGCTTATTATACTTAACACAGTGACATCCAATTTTTTTCATGTTGTTACAGATGGCAAGATATCCTTCTTTTTAAAGGCTGAATAATATTCCACTGTATATCTGTTGAACTCTATTGTCCATTTTTAAATTGGGTCATCTTGTAGACGCTTCTTGAGAAGTGCGTCCTTTTATTGACATACGTTTTGCAAATATATTTTGCAAATATCTTCACCAATCTCTGTCTTATCTTTTCACTCCCTTACTGTTGTCTTCTGATGAACAGTAGTTCTTAATTTTAATGGAATCTGATTTATTATTTTTTTCTTTTACGATGCTTATTTTGCCCTGCTTATGAAACTTTTGCCTCCCCCAAGGTCAGAAATATATTCTTTAATTTTTTCTTCTGGAAACTTTGTTGTGCTACTTTTCATAGTTAGGTCTATGCTCAAACTCATATGATCACTGCTATTATTTGTCTTATCAACCCTTACTCTTCCTTCAGAATCTAGTTCCATCACTGGCTTTTCTTTGGAACACTGTGACCGCTCTAGACTTATTTAAAATGCAGTTATATCACTGAACATGTTGTGTTTCAATCAGGATTCAGTTGCATGCTGGCTAGTCTAAGCAGGAAGGAATTTTTCAAGGTGTTAAGTGGCTCACAGAATGATTGGGTGAGCTGAAGAAACAGGCTCCAGTTCGAATTTTCAAGAACAACTCCCAGAACTCGACAATCAAGAGCAAGGCTCTAATTAGAAATATTAGGCTCCAGAATCACATCACTGCCACAGCTAAGAAGCTACTACTAACGTACCAAGCCATGCCTGCCACAATCCTTGGTAGCAGAATGAATGAGTGTCCAGTCTTATTCTTAATGTCTACTAAGCAAGGGAAACCACATCATTACTAACTGTGCTTCAGAAAAACCAAATGTCTCCACAATTGTGTTGCTAGCAGAAATGGCAAAAGCAACGGGAAGATGGCCTCCATCTCGCTTCCATTTTCCTAAATCTGGTGTGAGTGAATCTGATTGCCCTTTACATAAATCCCCTGAGTCCTGGCTGCCAGGGGCCCTGGGAGAGCACACTGGAAGGAGGGTGCTGACCCAGTGTATCCATCACACACAGTATTGTGATACGTGTGCTCTTTTCTGGAAAGGATGTGTTCCAGGAGGGCAGGGTTCTATTAACCTTTGTGTATGCCCAGTGACTAGGTATAGTGTAGGGGCTGGTTAAATGTTTGTTGTATGAATTAATTAAATGTGTTTCTGCTTATTGTCTGTATGTCATTTAGGATACTTTTAGTTATAGCCAACTGAACAGCCAATTCAAATTTGTTTAAAAAAAATAAAGAGAGTCTATTTGTTCATGTAACTAAGAAAGCCAGAAGTAGACTGGCAGCAGGTGAGGCTTGATCAAACTGCCCAACAATGTCACCAAGGGCATAATTTCTTGTCATCTCACTGATCTGATTTCTTTCTCCAATGCTGGTTTCATTTTTTTCTGTTCTCGTGGGTTTTATTTTCTAGTGAAGATGAACAGATGATTTTATTTTATTTTAATTTTTTTAAAGATGTATTTATTTATTTTTGGCAGTGTTGGTCTTAGTTGCGGTGCACGGGCTTCTCTCTAGTTGTGGCGTGTGGGTTTTCTCTCTCTAGTTGTGGAGTGCAGGCTCCAGGGCACGTGGGCTCTGTAGTTTGCAGCATGCGGGCTCTCTAGTTGAGGAGCTCGAGCTCAGTAGTTGTGGCTCGCGGGCTTAGTTGCCCCACAGCATGTGGAATCTTAGTTCCCTGACCAGGGATCGAGCCGGCACCCCCTGCATTGCAAGGTGGATTCTTTACTGCTGGACCACCAGGGAAGTCCCAGATGATTTTAAAATATGGACTATATAGTGTATTAAAAGCTGAGACATGCTCTGAATAATAAATAAAAGAGGAATAAAATAATAAATAATGAATTAAACTTAAAAAAAACAGGATTGGAGGGCGGGCCAGCCAGTGGTTCTTAACCTCTTCTGTGCCATGGGCCTCTGACAGTCTGGTGAAGCTTAAGGACTCCTTCTCAGAATGTTTTAAATGCACAAAATAAAATATATAAGACTACAAAGGTAACCAATCATATTAAAATAATGAATAAGCAAACTTATGATGGGGTAATATATGTATTTTTATAGATACTTAATATAATAAGATATTTTAAATACCAACAAGTCAAAGCTTTAATTTTATTTTAAAATGACACATCAACATGAGACAGTTGTTACCCAGTTTTAATAAGAACATTAAACAGTGAGGTGAACTTTGACTTACCTCCTTCCACTTGTTGATCAACAAACTATGTAGGGAAAGGAGCTTGGAAAGCAATTAACATACCTGGGTCACTGGTATGAGACCATGAGACATAACTGTTTGGTGACTGAACATCTACTAGGCACAGAGTTGCCTGATATTGGCTGGCAATGTTGCAGAAGCATCGGATGAGAACATTTTGATCACATGTATTCAGCAGCAAATTTAATAATTACTCTAATTTAGAAGTAATAATGAACATAAATGATATTTTGAGAGGTTTGCAACACTGCAATGTGATATGGATATCTGTGATTTCCACTGGTGACAAAGACACAGGTACTGATCATGTGACTGTGGTTTGATACCTATATTTATAATGAAAGAAAATGATAAATTTCAGTGGGAGGCTGGTGAAAATAAAGATATAAGTACTTTCCTATATGGGTTCACAGACCTCCTGAATTCTATCTGTGGCCCCCAGGTCAAGCAGGTAAGTCATTCATTGCCACCCCACCCAGAGGTGAGATTAGTATTACCCAACTTCTAATGGTTGGAAAATTCTGATATGATAAGGAAGGTGGGGAATGGGTGCTGGGGAGGTCACAAAAGAGTGTCCACTGCATCTCTGTGGATCTTTCATGAATGTGTTATATTCAGTCCTGGTTTCCACATCCTGGGAATCCCTCCTCAGTCTTAGACAAACCAGTAAGGCTAATTTCTCTACTCATCCAGCTTTCTCTGTAATCTCTGTGCTTCCATGAGTTCATGAATTTGGCTTCATTTACCTGAACTTCGACTTAACCCAGGAGCCGTTTTGCATGGGAGAGTGGGTTAGTATCCAGAAAACTGTCTTCACGCTCTGTTTCAGTCCATTTGGGTTTTATTCTCTGGGTTTTATTCTCAGGGACTTGTAAGATCATTTCATCTGACCACACGCAACTCTCAGGTAGGTCATGAAGGAGTGAGAAGGTCCTCTCTTCCTTATAGAATATAAAACCAGGACAGCCCTGAGCTGTCAGAGAGCAGATGCAGACGCTTCCTTGCACACTTCAATGTTAGCAGAGGACCTGTCCATGCTGGGACCAAATCTCCGAGGCAAAGACCTCAGTTTCCTGATCTGAGAAATGGAATGATTGGGGGAGATCAGATATTCTTAGCCTGCAAAAGATCTTGATAAGAGAAGAAACGGATAATAACTTTCACTTGATTCTCAAAATGGTCTATGATCAAGAAAAGTTTAGATCCCTTGGATCAGATGGTTTCTAAAAGGCCTCCTGGACATTCCATCATCACCATTGCCATCACTAAGGTGACCAGCTGTCCTGATTTGCCTGGGTCTGAGAGATTTCCTGGGATTCAAGACTTTTGGTGCTGAAACCAGAACAGTCCTGGGCAAACTAGGGGATGGTTGGTTAACCTAAGCATCATCACCGTCACCGCCACCACCATCAATAGCATCCCCATTAGTACCCCACCGCCACCATCATCATTACCATCCTCATCACAATCACCCCCACTATTACCATCTCCACCATTACCACCGCCATCATCCCCATCACCACCGTCGTTATCATCACCGTCACAGTCATTCTCATCTGTAATTTACTGGACTCTTACTGTGTGCGAAATGCTTTACATGCATGGTCTCATAAGTTCATTACAAAGCAGTAAGGTAAGGACTAAGTCTTAAGAATTCAGGCTTAGGAATGTGATAGTAATGAGCTCAAATCCCAGTTCTGTCACTTACCAGCTGCAAAACTTTGCAAGTCATTTACCCTCTTTGAGCATCATTTTTTTTTTCCATTCCTATTACTTTCCCCTCTCTCCTTGTTGTATATCTCTGTCTCTAGCACTGGATTTCAGGATGCTTGAGGGAAAGCAGTTTGTTTTATTCATTTTCTCTGTCATTCCACCTCACCCAAGAGACTGATATAGAATAAACATCTGTAAATAACAATAATTGTTATAATGGTAGCAATACATATATTTTTTTGAGCACTTACTTTGTGCTGGGCTCTTTTCTAAGCACTTTACATGTATTAACTCATTTCCAATTTGGTTTATTACATTATATATAAACAAAAAAAAATCAAAGAAAAATGGTGGGAAATGGAAATGCAAAATAATATGGTATGTTTTATTGTATAGAAATTAAATCTCCATAAAGCCAAATGAGAAACAAAAATATAAGATAGTAGAAATAAATACATGTTTGTCATTAATCACAATAAATGCAAATGAATTTAATTAACCAGAGTTCTCTGGTAAGATTTTTTTATAAAGATACATCTATATACTATTTGCAAGGGTCACACCTAAAACACAGTGACACAAAAGGAGAAAGTACAGGCATATCTCAGAGATATTGCAGGTTTGGTTCCAACTACTGCAATAAAGTGAATATGCAGTAAAAAAGAGTTACACAAATTTTTGGTTTCCCAGTGCATTTGAAAGTTATGTTTATATTATACTGTAGTCTACTGTGTGCAATAGCATTATGTCTAAAAAACAGTGTTCATACCTTAATTTAAAATACTTTATTGCTAAAAAATGCTAACCATCAGTGACCAAATGCTGTTGGAAAATGGTGCCAATAGACTTGCTTGACTCGGGGTTGCCACAGACCTTCAATTTGTGAAAAAAATGCAGTATCTGTGAAGCACAATAAAGCAAAGCAAAATAAAATGAGGTATGCCTGTAAATTGGTGGAAAAGACATAATAGGCAGACACTAACCTAAAGAAAGCTGGTGTGTCAATATCGATACAAACAAGATAGATTTTAAGGCAAAAGTCTTTGTTAGGTATATAAGAGAATCATCATTTAATGATAAACAACTCACCAGGAAGTTATAATGAACCTAAAGCTCTATGGACCCAATAATGTAGCCTCAAATTATACTAAAGCAAAAATTAACAGACTAGGAGAAATCTACAAATCTACAATTAAAATGGGATTTTTAGACATGCTTTTCCAATAAATGATGTATGAGACAGTAAAAAAGTAAAAATAGAGAAATTGGAATAATAAATTCAACAACTAGTGGGGATAGAGGTTGGGAAATAGATTCCTTAAAAATTAGTCTTTAAGGCTAATGACATTTGTGTTGGTAAGATGTGGAGAAACAGGAACTCACATATTTCCAGCAAGAGTGTATATTGGAGCCATTATTTTGGAGGGAAATGTGGCAATATTGGGCAAGCTTGAAGATGAGAACAATGATTGAGCAATTCCATCAATAGATGTTTGCCCTAGAGAAACCTCACCCACATGCACAGGTAGACATGTACAAGGATGTTCATTGCAGCTCTGTCCATAATAGTGAAAAGTGCAAAAAATCTAATCAGCACTCTGTTAAGGATGGGTAAATAACCTGAGGTTTGTTCAGATAGTGGACTACCCTATAGTATTTGAAATAACTTAAGTAGAGCTACATAAACCAATAAGGATAACATAAAAACACACTGAAGACTGAAAAAAATCAAGTTGCAAAATGATATGATATGACATGATTTATGTTAGGTTTTTTGAAATGCACAAAATAATACCCTATATTGTTTGTGGATATATGCATATGCAGTAGAAGTACAAAAACATGCATGGTATTTTTTTAAAAAATTTATTACTTATTTATTTATTTTTGGCTGCGTTGGGTCTTCGCTGCTGTGTGTGGGCTTTCTCTAGTTGTGGCGAGCAGGGGCTACTCTTCGTTGTGGTGCATGGGCTTCTCATTGCAGTGGCTTCTCGTTGCAGAGCACGGGCTCTAGGCGTGTGGGTTTCAGTAGTTGTGGCACGCAGGCTCAGTAGTTGTGGTGCAGCGGTTTAGTTGTTCCGAGGCATGTGGGATCTTCCCGGACTAAGGATCGAACCCGTGTCCCCTGCATTGGCAGGTGGATTCTTAACCACTGCGCCATCAATTTGAAGATTTCCCTGTGAGGGATAAGGAAGAGGAATGGGGTTCTGGCCACGAGAGCACAAACCCTAGCTCTAACTCTAACCAGGACTGGGTCTCGAGCCTGGTGGGGGTCGGGGGAATCCCTCCTCATCCTTGTTGTGTATTAGTTAGACTCCAAGATGACCCTTGCTCTGCTGTCCATCACGTGGGAATTTGGGCTTGTGATCTTGAGCAATTCCCAGGATCTCTCTGGACCTCGATTTTCTCATCTGTGAAATGAACTAAAGGTATTTTCCCTACAGGTGGACTCAATCTTGACCTTCACATTGTCAGAGGCTTGTCATGGGGAAGAGAATTTAGACTGATTTGTACTGTGTGGTTTCAAAGAGCAGAGCTAAAGCAAGAAGTGGGAGGTCGAAATAAACTGCTATCAGTCAGAGTTGCTGTTCAAGAACTGAAAGGGAGTGAGCTCTATGTCTTCAGGAGTGTGCAGATAAAGTCAGCTAGATGAACATGTGGAAAGGAAGTTGCAGAGGGAATTCCTGGTCTGGGAGGAGAGGCTGATGTCCCAGGGACTGCCCCTGCCCCTCCAAGGTCCTTGCTGGCTGAAAGCTTCCGTGATTCTAAGTTTCGATGATTATAAGAACCTGCCTACCTGATAGGTAACTTTTATTTACCCCTCTTTTGCAGATGGGGAAACTGAAGCTGAGAGAACACAAGTAACTTTTATAGGAAAGCCCCTACATGTGGCTTAAGATCCCCTGTCACTGTCACTGTCAAGTGACAATTTTCCCTCTGCAGGGGAAGCACATGGAATTAAAAGATTGTGAGTGGCTATTGCTGTTATGCATCTTTTGAAAGGGCTGCTGCACCTCTTCTGTGAAGTCAGTTGAAGATCTATGATGGGGAGAATTATGTGGTCTCAAGGCCCTTTGCTGGAGATGTCTTTCTGCTGAATAAGGATGTGGTGGTGAAACATTCGCCCTCAACTCCCTCTGGTTTAGTCATCATGCTGGCTAAGTGCTCTGTTAGTGTCCACACTGCCTTCCAAGAGCTTGCACATCAGTGTCCCAGTTCAGGGACACAGGAGATCTGCAATGTCACCACAGGCCTGAACTTCTACTCTGAGTGAAACTCTGAGTGAAAGGGAGGTGGCCCTGTTCCCCCTCCCCCACCCAGTCACCTGGTTGCTGCAGCAGGGGTTTGGCTGTGGGTGGTGGGTAAGAACCTTTGTTGGCTTCTATGGCCACGTGGACTACACCAGCTCTGGGGGTTGGATGCTATCAGGTGACTGAAGACCCCCACCTTCAGACAAGAATAAGAAAATGTGGGTAGCAGTTTGCATTGTAATTAACCGGGACTAAAGTGTTCCTTGTAGCTCATGATTTTTGTTTCACTGGAACCAAAAAGAAAGTATAGTCTGTTACCGAGGGGGAGTTAGTCCTTATTTGTCTGACCCTAAAACATTTGGAATTGCATTTGCTGAATCTGGGATCCCAACAGATTTTGAACCATTGGGTGGGAAATCACCAAGCTCAGATTCTTGTTGGACGGACTTGATCAGTGGGGAATGGGGCTCCCCTGCCCCTTCCTGCTGCCACCAATAGCTGAAGCTGGTGGTGAGGAGTAAGAGCCCAGGAGTCAGTCTGAGACAGGAGGATAGAGGTAGCATGAGAAGCTGCCCTCAGTAAGATCTTCTCTCTGCCCAGTGGCCCCAAATGGACCAGAGTTCTAGGTTTTTTTTTAATTGTGGTAAAATATGTATAACATAAAATTTACCACTTTAACCCTTGAGTGTACAATTCAATGTTATTAAGTACACTCACATTGTTGTGCAACCATCAACCCATCCACCTCCAGAACTTTTCTGTCATCCCAAACTGAAACTCTGTGCTGGTTAAACCATCATTCCCCATTCTCCAGTCCCTTTCATGCTGTCCCCGTCTAGCCCTTGGTAACCACTATTTTACTTGCTGTCTCTATGAACTTGACTAATCTAGGTACTTCCTATAAATTGAATCGTACAATATTTGTCCTTTTGTGTCTGGCTTATTTCACTGAGCAGAATGTCTTCAAGGTTCATCCATGTGTCAGTGCTTTATTCCTTTTTACAGGTGAATAATATTCCACTGCACGGATTATACCACATTTTGTTTATCCATTCATTTGTTGATGGACATATGCATTGATGGACTTTTGGCTATTGTGAATAATGCTGCTATGAGCATAGGTATACAAATATCTGAGTCCTGCTTTCAATTTTGTTTTGGATGTATACTTAGGAATTGCCAAATCATATGGTAATTCTGTGTTTAATTTGTTTTAGGAACTGCCATAATTTTTTTACACAGTGGCTGCCCCATTTTACATCCCTGCCAGCAGTTGACAAGGGTTTCAGTTTCTCCACGTCCTCACCAACACTTGTTATTTTTTGTTTTTTTGGTAATAGCCATCCTAATGCGTGTGAAGTGGTATCTCTTTGAATGGACAGGGTATTTAAACTGTGAACAGGTACTTATCTTCCGTGAAAGTGCAGTAAACTTGGCTGCGGCCAGAGAACAATTGCCATGGGCACCTGGATGGGGAGTAAGGAGACTGGCGTAGTGAAACCCCTATCCTGGTTTTGGCCACCTGTCCAGTGAGTGGTTGATCATGGAGGGATGGAAAACCAACTCTGCACCTTGAAATCCCCTGATCGGTCAAACTATTTGTTATTGAACACAAGTTCATGTGCCTGATGCACAGCAAGGCCAAACAATACGGGAACAATGACGTTTGGAGCAGAGAAAGGTTTATTGCAGGGCCATGCAAAGAGAACAGGTGGCTCATGCCCCCCAAAAACCCAAACTCCTTAAAGGGTTTCAGCAAAGCATTTTTAAAGGCCAGGTGAGGGAGGGGCATCCCAGGGTATGTGATCAGCTCATGCTCTGATTGGTTGATGGTGACCAATCCTTAGGTGCCAGAAGGTCTGGGAACTATGTGCTCATGATCATCAAGTAGTTAATTTCTTCCATTTGGTGGTGGTTTTAGCATCTGAAAAACTCAGGAAATATGCATGAAATACTCTCTGGGTACTTCAGAGAGGAGCTACAGCAGAGGATATGGGGGAGGGGTCCATCCCAGAAAGGCCCCATAGGGTCCTGCTCAGTTACGTATTTACAGAGAGTCCTCCACAAGCCAGTGCAAAAAGATGTTGGGTCTAAAATGAAGTGGGGTTTTTTTGTTTGTTTTTGTTTATTTGTTTTTTAGGTCTTGATTTGTCAAGAGAATTTTGAAAAATGCTGAAGATCTGGTCCATATCGTCCCTCATGTTACTATTCCCTATGTATCTAGTGCATGGAGACTATTTGTGACACTAGGTGCCCTTGTCCTCCACCTTCTCTGGGGTTCCCCATAGCTCTCCCTCTCCTGGTCTGAACAGTTCAGCTCCCCCCCCACACTTGCATCTACAGAGCAAAAGCCCTGCCATTACCCATGTTCAAGCATGCTTACCACTCCCATAAGTGACTTATCAATGCATCTTTTCCAACTACTCCAATGTGAGTTCCATGAAGGAGGAGACGTTGGTTTGTCCACTGCTGTATCCTCAGTGCCTACGCTGTCCCAGGCCCATAGTAAGTGCTTGATAAATATTTATTGAATGAATTGATTAATATATGAATGAATGAACAACGCATTGTACGTTCCTGAATAGTAATTCTGTAAATACCATGTTTTTAACCTTGTCACATTTCCGGTGGTATTTTAGTCCCCCTTAAAAATCAGCAGCTTCCTGACTGGTCAATCCCTGTGCAGTTCTGAGCACCTCCCACTGTCCTCTGTCAGCAAAGTGAAGTCTTCCAAAAGAGGTGTGTATTGAGCTGGACAGTCTAGTTTAGGCTGCAGTAACAAACAACCTTCAAACCTCAGTACTTAAACAATAAGGTTGTTATTTCCTCAAACTATATATCCAGGAAGGGTTGGCTGGGGGCTCTGCTCTACACTGTCCTCACTCTGGGACCCAGGCTGGTGGAGTAGCCACCATCTACTGATTGCTCATATGGAAGAAAAGACGGCGATTCACACTGGCTCTTAAAGCTCCCTACTGGAAGTAAGGTATTGCTTTAGCTCACACTTCATTAGCTGAAGCAAGTCACATGGCCATACCTAACTTCAAGGGATGGGAGGCTGTGATAGACTGTATTATTGCCAAAATGTTTGCTGTCTCTCCCTGTAATCCTCTCCCCGCTGACATCAGGCTTAGCCATGAGACTTGTTTTAGCTACTGATTTTTAGTAGAAATGTGCCATGAGGGTCTGCTCCTTCAGCCTGAATCCTGGAATGATGGAACAGAGCCAGAGCTGACCCACAATGGGAGCATAAGTTGAGTGAGAAACAAATCTTTATAGTTATGAGCTTGTATGATTTGGGCATGCTTTGTTATTGTGGCATAACTTAGCTTAAATGGATTGATTCAGTGGGGAAGTGTAATTTTACCAATTACAAGAGAATTGCGAATAGCCGATGGACAGCTCTAATGACTACCACCCAGAGCCATTTGAGTTGGACATTGGAGATGAACAGTAGCTTAGCAGGCTGGAGGGAAAGGGTTTCAGGCAGAAGGAAACTTCTGCAAAGATTTGGAACAGAGAGGGATGTGATAAATGGGCTGGGTGGGACTGGGGAGTCTTCTGAGGTTGGTTGTGTGGTGGGAAGGGGGAGACTGGCAAGGACAGAAGGCCATTTTATTCCTCCAAGACTGGCTGTTTGCCCTGGTCTCCATCAGACCCAGATCTGAGGTCATCCTTCGAGATGACTTCTGTGAGTTCTGGAAGCCATTTTGTTGGGTGAGGTCCTGCTTCTCTCTGACCTTCAGGTTTCCATCTGTAAAACCAACATAATAATATTCACTTTGCAATGTTGTTGTGACTATTCAGTGACTATTTTAACTAGTAGTGGAAAAAGCCTGGGATCTGGAATCATACAAGACCCGTGTTTGAATCCGGCTCTGCCACTTACTGAGAACCTCAGGAATTTTTTGTTGTTGTTTTTTAAAAAAATTTTTAGGAATTTTTTTTAAACATCTGTGAGCCTCTGATTTCTCATCTGTAAAAAAGAGATACACAACAGTGTAAATCAACTATACTCCAATAAAAATTAACTTTAAAAAATAGAGATGGTAATTATGCTTCATGGGGCTGTCATGAGGACTATAAGAAATAGTGAAACTATGCAATGCATAGTAGGAGTTCCGTAAATATTCATTAACCCAACTGCAGGGCTCATAGAAATGTTGGGTCTGACTTACCTGTCTTTGATTCTAGACTTGCTACAAACCAGATGGTTTTTGATGTATTTAAGGCAAGAGAATGTGGGCTTCATGAAGCTTCATGACCTTTAACAGCACAGTTAAAGAAAATCTGAGGTATCTTGGCATTTAACCACATGGCCATCCCAGGGTCTAACAGGACCTAACCCCAGTTATTCACCAAGGTCACACCCTGCATTTCAATCCCATTCCGAGTCCATAGGATCAAACTATGAATGTTCCAGAAGAAATGTGCATATGATCAGGCAGGCTGTGCTGAGAGTCATGTACTCACCTGACCTCTGCACAAGCAAGTCCCAGCTCTCAGAGAAAGGTAGGGCTGTCAGAGCCATCTGTGGAGCACCTGCTTATACTAAACCGTGTACCAGCCTTTAGAGGCCAGGTTATGGCACAGAAACAGTCCTCAAATCCCAGTAACTTAAACCAACAGGGTTTAAGCTAAGATCTTGATTTGGTTGTCTCATACAATCCTCAAAATAGCCCTAGTGTCCTATCCTAATATTGTTTCCATTTTTTAGATGAGGACATAGAGGATCAAAAAGGTAAAATAATTTGAGCAGAGATGGAATTCAGATGAAGACCTTAAATTGTCTCATTATACTGCTTCTTGGGTTTTACGGTTGAGAGACTCAAGACCTGAGAGGGCAGACTTACTCAAGTCACACAGCCCTGTTAGCTGATCTCCATGTCAGCACCACGTCACATGTCTCCTGATTCCTAGAAAGAATGAGTTCTGAGTTTATGAATGTACATAATTTATAAATCAGGTGCCATCAAATCTGAATGTTTACACTATGATCTCTTTGGTCACATCCAAGCTTAAAACATCATCCCCCCTCCCAAAGATATGATACATAATTGACTATATTTTAATGTATTTTATGGATTGTTTAAAAGCATATATTTGATGCTTTAAATCATTTCATGTTTATATCGGTTAGAAGTGAGATTCTAAATACATTTTATTTTCCAAATTGCTCACCTACTGTCCGAACACCATTTGTTGTATACAATTTTTTTTTTGTTTTTTTCGATGATTGGTGATTTTTTTTTTTTAAGAATTTTAAAAAAATTTTTATTTATTTTTGGCTGCTTTGGGTCTTCGTTGCTGCACGTGGGCTTTCTCTAGTTGCAGTGAGTGGGTGCTACTCTTCGTTGCAGTGCGTGGGCTTCTCATTGCGGTGGCTCCTCTTGTTGTGGAGCATGGGCTCCAGTAGTTGCAGCACACGGGCTCAGTAGTTTTGGCACGAGGGCCCTAGAGCGGGCAGGCTTCAGTAGTTGTGGCACGCGGGCTCTGTAGTTGTGGCGCACAGGCTTAGTTGCTCCGTGGCATGTGGGACCTTCCTGGACCAGGGCTCAAACCCATGTCCCCTGCATTGGCAGGCGGATTCTTAACCACTGCACCACCAGGGAAGTCCCTGGTGATGTGTTAAATTCTTTTGTTCTGAGCTTTGTTTCTGGCCTGTCAGTTCTGTCCCATTGATTTTTATCTTCTTGATCCTGAACAGGTTGTAGAAGCAGACAGACTTTGATCTATATCCTAGATCTTAAGTGTCTTAGCTGTGACATCCTATATTTACTTATTCTACAAATATTCACTGAAGCAAATTCTGTGCCAAATCTTATACTAGGGTGCATCACTGGAGACCCAGAAATGCAGAAGATGTGGTCCCTGTCTTCAAGCCATCATAATCTGGTGGGGGCAATTCATAGGGACAGAAACGCAAGCACAAATACCAACAGTAATAGTGAAGCACTTCATGTACATTATCTCACTTAATCCTCATCACTGCCACTTGAGGTCACTGCCCCTCATTTTTCAGAGGAGGGAACTGAGGCTCAGAGCTGTCAGATAATTTGCCCACAGCCCCACAGTTAGTGAGTAGTAAACCAGGGTGATTTCAAGCCCAGGAGATTAACACCTCTGCTATACCAGGTCACTTGGCAAACAGGAGGAAAGGAAGAATACTGTCCAAGTCACACAGCGGGTTATTTTCTGGGTAGAGACCCACTTCTTTGCCACCCAGACATAAGAGACTTGCCATCTCTGCCATCCTTGGGTCCTCCCCCCCCCTCCTGCCCAGGCAGGGCTGGCAGAAGAGAAGAGTCAGGGCAGGAGCCGGCTCCTTGATGAACTGCCTTCCTGGAACAGGCAAGGAGGCTCTGGTCACAGCACAGAGGTGGGGTGTAAGCCTGCAGGAAGTGTCAGCTGACATTCCAGGGGCAAGGCAGCCCCAAAGTGGTGGCTTCAGCCTGAAAGGGCCAGCAGGTCACAGAGACCTCAGCAGCTCACATGGAGAGGGAGGGTGCGGCCAGGGAGGAGGGACGTGACTGGACACTGAGTGACACAGATAGGCTCATTTTTCCATCTATCAGGGTGACTAAGACACTCTTTTTGCAACTCAGCAACCTCTTCCATCAAGGGCTAAGCTCCCCCAAGAAAGTCAGAAAGACTTGCAGCCTCTTTCTGCCTTGGCCACATACCTCCCCCAAGGGCATAAATTACAGAAATAGCCATTGGCATCAATGAGGAGGAGAGAAGAAGGGAAAAAAATAGACCATATCTCAAAACAGACTGACGTACAGGTCTCAGCTGAAGCCATTCATTCTTGGATTGAGTCTCAACTGTGCTGCTTCTCAATGGTGAGAACTTGGGTGAGGTACACCTGCCCTCGGAGCCTCAGTGGCCACATCGGCGAAATGGGAATAATTTATACAGTACTTCTGCCCACACCACCCCCCGCCCCCGGCACAGTGCCTGGCACATGGTAGTTGCTTAACAAGCACATGTTGCATGAGTTCATAATTGTCTCCCTCTGGTTCAGTTGAGTAGGAGCTTCACAGGGCAGGGATTTTGGTTTGGACTGTTCACTGCTGTTTCCCCAGCGCCCAAGCTAGAGCCTGGTACAGAGTAGGTGCTGGAGAAATCTTTGTTGAATGATTATAGAATAAGTAACCTAGAGCCTTCCCTGGCCCAACAGACTTCTCCTTCCTACTGAGGAGAGGTGCGTAAGTCGAAAGGGAGTAGAGAAAAGTGGTTAAAAGCAAAGCTCCCTGGACTTGGGAGACCTGGGCTCAGATTCTCTCTTTGTCATGTACTTGCTGTGTGACCTTGAGCCAGTGACTTCCTCTTTCTTTTTTTTATTTTTATTTTTAAAATTTTATTTATTTTTAGCTGCGTTGGGTCTTCATTGCTGCGCGTGGGCTTTCTCTAGTTGCGGCGAGGGGGCGCTGCTCTTTGTTGGGGTGTGCGGGCTTCTCATTGCGGTGGCTTCTCTTGTTGTGGAGCACGGGCTCTAGGCGCGTGGGCTTCAGTAGTTGTGGTGCACGGGCTTAGTTGCTCTGTGGCATTTGGGATCTTCCTGGACCAGAGATCGAACCCGTGTCCCCTGCACTGAGGCGGATTCTTATCCACTGCGCCACTAGGGAAGCCCCTGACTTCTTCTTTCTGAGCCTTCATTTCTCCATCTTTAAGATGGGACTTAAGAGTTATTGTGAGGATTAGCTGAGATAACCCACTTCCCAGGTTTCCCTCCCTCTTTCCCTGTCCTGGCAGGACCGCTGAGGCCCCTTCACGGTGGCCGACCTGGGCGTACTGGCCAGCTGCCATCGGGCCTTCCTCCAGGCCCTGCCGCGGGTCTCACCCTTCTGTGCGGTGAAGTGCAACAGTAGCCCCTGGGTGCTGCGTGTCCTGGCCACCCTGGGCACCAGCTTTGACTGTGCCAGCCAGGTGGGTCTGGGCCTGCTAAGGGTCAGACTGGATCAGCCAGGTGGGGGTTGAATCCCACTGAGCTGCGGGTCATATATAAGCTTCCCCTTGTCCTGTTGAGCACTTTATGTGCCAAGCGCTGTGTGAAGGGCCTCACACGGATTTCTGTCCTTGATCCAACAGCTCTACAAGGTGGCCAGGGGTATCCCCCCCCCCCTCATTTAAGGAGGAAACGGACTTAGGTGGATGACTGAGCCTGTCCCAAAGGCTGTGCTCTTTCCTTACACTGGGGAGTAGAACATTCTGGAGATTTCTTAGCAGAAGGGGATTCACGGTGTTGAGGCAGGTTGGAGCAGGAGCTCAACTGGTGGGAATGATATCCCTGGAGATGGGGATATTTTACTAAGCCTCCCTCCTTCCCTTTCTGAGGATCCCTCAGCTAAGCAGGATTAAATGTACCAGCTGCCTACAGGCAGCCCCCCTGATTTCTTCTCCCATGGGACCAGAGTTTATTGGAAAGGGGTTGGTTCTGAGCTAGAACTATCAGCATCTGGAACAGTGCCTGGCACATTGCAGGGACTCAGTCACGGGCACCGCATGGTCCCATCCAGGGCTCTTGCCTGAAAGTGGGAGCAAAGGAGTGGGTCACCAGTTGGGCTCTTGTCCATGCCAGGTGGAGCTGGAGCAGGTGCTGGGCCTGGGCATGGCCCCCTCGTGCATCATCTACGCCTACCCCTGCAAGGCTGTCCCCCACATCGAGTGGCCGCTTGCCATGGGGTGAAGCTCCCGGTCTTTGACATCGAGAAGAAACTCACTGAGGTGGCCCAGGACCACCCGGGGCCAGGTGTGACCGGCAGGGGTGTGCAGGCAGCTGGGGTGAGGGTCAGGAGGTTGGGGACAAAGGCAACATAATAAGCAAATTACCCAACACAGTACTTACCCAACAAACATTTGTCTAGGACAAATGAAGAGGAGGACCTGCAAGTCCCAGCCTGGTTTAAGGGGTCTGGCAGCTGGTAGTATCTGGGAGCTCTATTGCATTTGGACTGAGACAGCCCAGGTTCAAATCCCAGCTCGGGCACTTACCTGATATACGTATTGGGTAAGTCTCTGAACATTTCTAACACTTGACTCCTTCATTTTCAGAATGGAGGCGTGTTGCCTGGCACACAGTAGGTGTACTATATCAATGTTGTATCTGTTTTCTACACTCCCTTCCCTGGGTGTAACTGAGGAAGAGGTAAATGTATACACATGTGTGCTCTTGGGCTGGTGATGGATGTGGAGACTCGGTGGTATTGGACACCCTACCAGATCTGGGGGTCCGCTGGGCCTGGAAAGAGGGTGGGAAGCAGTGGTCTAGCCCCCCTGGCATCTCGGCTGAGTGCTCTTTCCTTGCCCTCCCCATTCACTGTGTCCCTTGCCCAGCCTGGTCCTCCAGCTGCAGACCAAAGACAACCAGACCACCGCCCCCCGAGCGCCAAGTCTGGGGCCAGCCTGGAGGTGTGTGGGCACCTGCCCATGTCTGCCAGAGACCTGGGGTTGGCAGTGGCGGGAGTCAGGTGAGGGAGGCTGAAGACTCCAGAGCTGGGGGCGGGAGCCCTGGGGTCTAGTCCTGCCCTTGGCAAGCTGCAGCCCCTCTCTGGGCTTGTGGGACCCCATCTGTCAAAAGAGGAAGGATGGGATATGAAGGTTACTTAGGCCCTCCTGCTCCAAGGCCCTGGGGTTTGGGGTCTGGTCATGAAATGTCCCTGAGGGGAAGAGGAAACCAGGTGGCTGTGCCGCCGCTGGGGTGTGTGTGCGGGTGTGTGTCATGTGGACCCCCGGGTCTGGAGGTGAGTGTCCCCCATGGTGCCTTCATCCGTAGGTCAGCCCGAGTGTGCAGTGAGCTCACAGCTGGGCCGGCACAGTCAGGTGTGTTTCCAGGTGTTGGTTTCTGCATTTGGCCCCGGTGGTTCTGTGTCTTATACATGCCAGTGCATCTCTCTCTGTGATTATCCACGGTCTTTGTGGCTTTATGGTTCAGAATGTATGAGGCCATAGGTTTCTGCACACATTTCTCCCGAGTCACACGCACAGACCGTGCTCAGCTTCCACGTGGGATCCGACTGCCAGACACCCCAGAGCTACATGCAGGCTGACGCTGACTGCTGGCACATGTTCAAGATGGGCTGCAGGGCTGGGCAAGACATGCCTCCTGGCTATCAAAGGGAGCTTCCCAGAGTGAAGGGTTTGGGGCCCAAGTTTGAGGAGGTGAGCTGGTGAGGGCCCTGTGGCTGGTACCTGTGCTCAGGGAGAGCACAGTTTGTGCCCGGGCACGTGCACGAGTGTGGGTGTCTGTGTACATGTACACGTGTTTGTGTGTCCACCTCTCTTTGTGCCTCTGCGTGTACCAGGTGTGCATGTGTGCACATGCATGTCTTGGTTTGGTTCCGTCCAAAAGCAGACCCTGAGACAAAATCTTGGGTGCTGGTAGTTTCTATGGGAGGCACCAATGAGGAAATCAGGAGAGTGAGATGGAAGGGAGGAAAGTCAAAAAAAGAAACGGTCAAGCTGGTTACCACTCTGGGCATCTGGACCAGCCCCACTGGGGATCATCTGCGGAACCAGAATCATCCACCAGAGGACGGGGAGCTGGGGCCTTTGTCCATCAACTCCCGTCCCTCTTTGGTTGAAGTTGTGGGCAAGGGATGGTAATTCCCCCACACCCAAGCTGGTTTCTGGTGATGCTGGAGGAAATCGTCGGAGAGAGAAGAAGGTGTAGGTATGCGTATATGTCTGTTTGTGTGTGTACATGTTTCCCTGTGTCCGTGTGTAGAAATGTGTATGTCTATTAAATAACTATTCTCAGCCTGTCCCATGATCCAGCAACCAGAACCATAATACCTGACCCAGTGGGGCTTCCGGGACCCTCCTGCAGATGAAGGTAGTTGTCCCTCCAAATAGGTTGATGCTCAGGCCATATTGTTTGTAAATATGTTGGCTTTCACTCCCAGCCAATGAATGTCTTAGTGTGTGCACCAATTTGCTTGTGTATATATGTGTGTCTGCATGGGTGTGTATGTAAGTGTTTCTGGGTGTCTCTGGACATGTGTCTTCGTGTGTGTATTTGCCCCTCCTCCCATCAAGCTCGCATGCTGGAAACAGAGGTGCTCTAAGAGCAGAGGTTACAAACAAGAGACCCCTGGGCTTGTTTGGCTCCCACAGTAGTTACAAATTTTAGTTGCCAATATTTTTTTTAAAAAATAGACGCATTTCACAAATGCCTGAATTCCTCCGGCCCTCTCAAAAATTTGAGAGAGCTGATGATATAGGAGTACAGTCCATCTTGGCAACAAGTAAATCAAATTTATAGCGCATGTCCAGTATCTGACGGATCTGTGGGACTGGGAGAGTAGCTGCCCTCTTTGCAGAGGCATTGACTCTCCAGTTTGTTATAAGACTTAACTGGCCTATTTTCTCATTTATGTTACCTGCTCAGCCCCTTAGGTAACTGAGTTTTCAACCTCTGCTTTATAGCAATAATAGGAGCCAACAGCCTCATACTTTACAGATGAGGAACTGAGGTCTCATGTGTGGGCAGGCCCGACTCTGTCAGGCTGGGCAGTGGAGGGATAAGTCCCAGCCAGTGCACACACCCGTGTCCCTCCGAGTGCTCCGATGGCTTCTGGTTGAGCCGGTGAAGGGGAACAGGCCAGACCTCGGTCTTTTCTGTCTTCCATCCCTTTCTTCCCTTCCCCTGTGTCCCTGCAGGAGCTCTGCCTCGAGCTGACCCTCTTCCCCTGCACCCTCTACAGAAATCTCCCCTGGACATATGGGGAGCAAAGGGTGGATTGGGGTAACGGGTGCCACCCAGAGAAGCTAGAGGAGCCCAACGACCCCACTCAAACATGGTTATCTCATGGACGCATCGCAGAACATCAAATTCCCCACCTGCAAAGTATCTTGGTTCTGCCCAGTCAGACACTCAGGGGTATAAGTAGGCTCTGGGAAAATGTAAGTTAGATCAAGATGGAAGACATTTCCATGAGTTTTCTTTACTTGGGGAGGATGGGCAGGTCTGAGTATATGACTCATGGGTCTCCAGGCCTAATCAGCCTGTAACAGACCCTAAACAAGAAGACCTTTGCTTTTTATTCTCCATAGTAAGAAGTCTCCATCACTTGAATCATGGGAAATGCTTTAAAAAAAAAAAAACAAACCAAAAAACACTAGGTTTTCATCCTCAAGAAAATACTGAAAATCCAGGAGAAGTGCTCATATGTCCCACAAAGCCACCCCGTGCTCTCTCTCTTGTGACATAATAAGAAATAGATATTTGGTCTCTCTCCCTAGTTTTCTAGCACAGCTCCTAAAACCCCTGGAATCTCTGAAGAGATGTGTCTTTTTGTATGCTAACACAATGGCCTCAGGATTTAATCAATCATGCCTACATAATGAAGCCTCCAAAACCCCCTAACTGAAGGGGGTCAGAGAGCTTCCATAGGTGAACATGTGGAGGTGCTGGGAGGGTGGTGCGCCTGGATGGGGCATAGAAGCTCTGTGCCCCTTTCCGCATACTTTGCCCTACGCACATCTTCCTTCTGGCTGTTCCTGAGTTATACTCTTGTGTAACAAACTGGTAATCTAGTAAATAAGCTGTTTTCTTGAGTTCTGTGAGTTGTTAGCAAAATATCAAACCCAAGGAGGGAGCTGTGGGAACCTCTGATTTGTGGCCGGTGCGTCAGAAGCACAGGTGACCACCTGGACTTTTGATTGGCATCTGCAGTGGAGAGGACAGTCTTGTGGGACTGAGCCCTTAACCTGTGGGATCTGACGCTTTCTCCAGGTAGATCGTGTCAGAATTGAGTTAGATTGTAGGACAGCCAGTTGGTGTCTGCAGAGAATTAGAAAATTGCTTGGTGTTGATGCTGAAAGCTCAGCCTCTGTGCACCAAATTGAATCTTGGAGACAGAGTTTTGGGTGAAGTAGAAAAGAACAGCTTTATTGCTTTGCCAGGCAAAGAGGGACACAGTGGGCTTGTGCCTCTTAAAATTGTGTGTCCCAACCTGGGAGGATATGGAGTTTTATAGCAGTAGTTCAAGGGTGGGGTTGCTGACAAGATTAGGGTGTGTGCAGGGCCTGCACTCCTTTATTTATTTATTTTTACTTAATTTTAATTGGAGTATAGTTGCTTTACAGTGTTGTGTTGTTTCTACCGTACAGCAAAATGAATCACTTATACATATACACATATCCCCTATTTTGGGATTTCCTTCCCATTTATGTCACCATAGTGCGTTAAGTAGAGTTCCCTGTACTATACAGTATGCTCTCATTAGTTACCTATTTTATACATAGTATCAATAGTGTATATATGTAAATCCCAATCTCCCAATTCCTCCCACCTTTCCCCCTTGCCCCCTTGGTATCCATACATTTGTTCTCTACATCTGTGTCTCTATTGCTGTTTTGCAAATAAGATCATTTAATCTCATCTCAGGTGGTGGGTCTCCTAATCGTGATGGGCTTCTCTGGTCCCTTTAATCTGGCCTCAGGTGGTTTCTTGGCTGCGCCTCCTTTTATTAGCAACTGTTCAGAATCTGCCCTTTGGAACTCAGGGAAGGTCATGGAGGCTGGAGTCTTGCCTTCATATAAGAAATGGGGGACAAAAAGGCTTCCGTGCCCAGGAGCCCCACGGGGTCCTGCTCGGTTTCAGTGTGGAACACCCCCCATATATCTGGTTACGGAAGTGTTCTGTGAGTGTAGAGAGAAAAAGAGCGTGGCTTTGCGTGGCTTTCTTTCATCACCCCTCTTCAGTTGGACCCCTGCAGCTCTGGGCTCAACAGGAGCACCCCTGAACCCACTTCTCTAACTGCCTCTTCCAGGCTGCTCCAGGCTGTTCTGGTTTCCTGCCTTCAGTCACTCTGAGCCTCCCCCCCCACCATCCCAGAGTGCAGCTCAGATCACAGCATGGTGCTTTACAGACCTTTTCTGAAAGTTTGATGATGAATGGAATTACTGTGCGGAGAAGAAAACTTATATTAGGTTTCTAGGCAAGGGGCTTGGTTTTTCTGGGCCTTAGTTTCCTCATCTATGAAATGAAGATAATGACAGTGCTTTCCTTATCAGATGGACATGAGGAATGAATGAAAACATGCACATAAAGCATGGTGAGCTGGGACTTCCCTTGGTGGTGCAGTGGTTAAGAATCTGCCTGCCAGTGCAGGCGACACGGGTTCGAGCCCTGGTCCGGGAAGATCCCACATGCCGCGGAGCAACTAAGCCTGTGTGCCGCAATTACTGAGTCCGTGTGCCGCAACTACTGAAGCCCATGTGCCTAGAGCCCGTGTGCCGCAACAAGAGAAGCCACCACAATGAGAAGCCCCCACACCGCAACTAGAGAAAGTCCGCATGCAGCAATGAAGACCCAACACAACCATAAATAAATAAATAAATGAATTTATTGTTAAAAAAAGCATGGTGAGCAGTCAATAAAATCACCTCTTTACACGTGTATGTCATTGACAAGTACTTATTAAGCATCTATTGTGTGCTGGGTCTTGCTGAGTGATAAGACAGAGCAGTGACTAAGGCTCCCCTTTTCAAATTTATAGTCCATTTGAGAAGTGCATCAGTTGGGACCTTACAGGAAAACCGAAAGGACCCCAGGTATTTCAAACAGAGAGGGATTTAATTGAGGAAATTAGCTGAGAGAAGGTTGGAAGTGCAAAAAAAGGAAGATGTGTTACCCAGTGTCTTAATTCCCCCAGGAGCTGACCCAGGGACAAGGATTTGAGTGCATACAGTTAATTTGGGAGCTGCAGGGGACACTAGCAGTGGGGTGGGGAAGTGAGATAGGGAAAGGAAGGCAGCCAATAGGGGGCAAAACACATGGCTATCACAATGGGTGATTAGTGTTCAATTCCACAGGCAACTCTGGGGTATAAAATACATGCCTCAGAGCCATCCCACGTGGGGAGCGAGGGAGCTGGACTATTTAACCCCAACCCCCAAGAATCATTGTTTGAGGGCTCCTGGGGGAAGAGGTTAATTCTCCTGTCATTTCTGGCCTGCCTTGAGTGCAGGGCATGTATCTGCCCCCAGGAACAGGGATGGCAGACACTGGCTGTTGAAGTGGGCAGGTACACTCTGAAATAGTAGTGACATGGAGCAGGACCCTGTGGGCCCCACCCAGGTAAAATTCTTTTCGTGTCCCCCGTTCCTTATTTGCAGGAAATAGGCTTCATTCAACCTCCTTGACCTTCCCTGAGTTCCAAAGGCCAGACTCAAACAGTTTTTTAATCATGGAAGGGAGGGAATTCAGAAACAAAAGAGGAAGGTCAAGAAACAATAGTGCAGCCAAGAGGCAGGGTCCTAGTTACTCCTCAAGGAATATACATAAACAATACCTTTGAGTTCTTCTGCAGGAACTAAAGCCCCCACCCAAGTGGAGGATGGTAACTTCAGGCTGATCACAAGATTCCTGGAACACTCCCCTGTTACCTCACCATCAGCCAATCAGAAGAAAGTGGAAGACTCTGACCCCCTCCCCAAATGATTCTCCCTTGAAAAACTTTCATGACGGAGCAGAATCTTTGGAGTTGGTTTTTGGACATGGGTCCACCTTCTCCCCAGGTTGCTGGCCTCCTGAATAAAGCAACCTTTCCTTTTCCAACCAATATTTGTCTCTCAAGTATTGGCTTTTGAGTGGTGAGCGGCCGAACCTGGGTTTGATAACAGTAGAGTCTCAGGGCAATGGGTAAAACCCTGCAGGCTCTGAAGAGGATGAGGAACCACAGAAAGCCCCTACTGTCTGTGTAGGAGTCAGTGCTCATCTGAGCCCACAGTCCGATATTCTGCACTATTATGCGGCTGTTCCTAAGGCCACCACCCAGTAGAAAGCTGCACTTTCCTACCACTGCCACTTCCTGTCACTACAGGAAGTACTGCCAGGAACAAAATGGCTTCTACCTTCTTCCTGCTTTCTTCTCTGGCAGGAGTGCCTCCCATTGGCAGAATGCAGCTGAAACCCTGCTGGCAAGGGAATCTAGGAAATGCAGTCTGCAGGCTTCCAGGTGGCACAGAGAATACCCAAAGGCCCAGAAGGGTAAGTGTGGGGCTGAGTGTCAATGGACAGTGTGTGGTTTCTGTACAACGACAGAGAAGATCACCTGAAAACTCTTTCACACAAAACACCTAGATTTGCTGGACAATATGCAATCAACTTCCTTTTAGATGCATAGCTAAGCTCATGAGAAAGAGAAATCCTCAGGGGCCAAAAAGAAGGAGGAAACTAGACTCAGATCAGTAAGTGTGGAGCTGGTCTTGGGGCTGTCCTGGTGGTGACCGAGTGCCTTGGCTTTTAAAAGCCATCTGGGGATAAAATAGGAGAGGCCTGGGAAGAAGGAGATAGGTATTTGGATCTGAGACTTCCCACAGGAATCAAAAACCCTTGTAAAGCCACACTGTCAGTAAGAGGGTGGGCAAGACAAAAACCCAGCCTCAGCCCCTCACTGGCTTAGAAAGCTAACTTTGTTCACCTTGACTTTTGCTCTGAATTGGAAAAGAAAATAATTCTCCCTTGAGAATTCCCAACCACAGGCCAGACCTCCCAGGGTTTAGGATTTGAACTCACGTTTTCTTTGTGGTCTGAGAAACCCCAAAGCTGAGAAATTAATCTCCAAAGTGATCTGTGGCTGGTAATATCCTAGGGATGCCTGGTAGAAGCAAGTAAAAGCTTCTCTGGACAGTCACACCCTCAACCCACAGAGAGAGATGAGCTCACAATCCCCGATTACAAAATGCACCACAAACAAACGATACCAAAATGGAAGGATCAACCCCACATAAATCATTAGAAAATAAAATTGGTAGAAATAAATCATTACATTTGAGCTGAAGGAGAAGCATGAAAAGTACAGGGTGTGATGGGAATAGACAAAAGTCTAGGGCCAGATGGCTTCACAGGTGAATTCTATCAAACATTTAGAGAAGAGTTAACACCCATCCTTCTCAAACTCTTCCAAAAAATTGCAGAGGAAGGAATACTGCCAAACTCATTCTATGAGGCCATCAACCCCCCGATACCAAAATCAGACAAAGATACCAAAAAAAAGGAAATTACAGGCCAATATCACTGATGAACATAGATCCAAAAATTCTCAACAAAATACTAGCAATTCGAATTCAACAATACATTAAAAGTATCATACACCATGATCAAGTGGGATTTATCCCAGGGATGCAATTTCAATATCTGCAGATCAATCAGTGTGATACACCACATCAACAAATTGAAGAATAAAAACCATACGATAATCACAATAGATGCAGAAAAAGCTTTTGACAAGTTCAACATCCATTTATAATAAAAACTCTTCAGAAAGTGGGCACAGAGGGAACATACCTCAATATAATAAAGGCCATATATGACAAACCTACAGCTAACATCATACTCAATGGTGAAAAGCTGAAGGCATTTCCTCTGAGATCAGGAACAAGACAAGGATGTCCACTCTTGCCACTTTTATTCAACATAGTTTTGCAAGTCCTAGCCACGGCAATCAGAGAAGAAAAAGAAATAAAAGGAATCCAAATTGGAAAAGAAGAAGTAAAACTGTCACTGTTTGCAGATGACATGATACTATACATAGAAAATTCCAAAGATGCTACCAGAAAACTACTAGAGCTCACCAATGAATTTGGGAAAGTTGCAGGGTACAAAATTAATACACAGAAATCTGTTGCATTTCTATACACTAACAACGAAAGTTCAGGAAGAGAAATTAAAGAAACAATCACATTTACTGCCACATGAAAAAGAATAAAATACCTAGGAATACACCTAAGGAGACAAAAGACTTGCGCTCCGAAAACTATAAGATGCTGATGAAAGAAATCCAAGACGACACAAACAGATGGAAAGATATACTATGTTCTTGGACTGGAAGAATCAATATTGTTAAAATGACTATACTACCCAAGGCAATCTACAGTTTCAATGTAATCCCTATCAAATTACCAATGGCATTTTTCACAGAACTAGATCAAAAAAATCTTAAAATTTGTATGGAGACACAAAAGATCCCAAATAGCCAAAGCAATCTTGAGAAAGAAAAACGGAGCTGGAGGAATCATGCTCCCTGACCATGCTACAGTCATCAAAACAGTATGATACTGGCACAATAACAGAAATATAGATCAATGGAACAGGATAGAAAGCCCAGAAATAAACCCACGCACCTATGGTCAATTAATCTACCACAAAGGAGGCAAGACTATAAAATGGAGAAAAGACAGTCTCTTCAATAAATGGTGCTGGAAAAACTAACAGCTACGTGTAAAAAAATGAAACTAGAACATTCTTTAACACAATACACAAAAATAAACTCAAAATGGACTAAAGACTTAAACGTAAGACTGGATACTATAAAACTCTTAGAGGAAAACATAGGCAGAACACTCTTCGACATAAATCGCAGCAATATTCTTTTCTATCCGTCTCCCAGAGTAATGGAAATAAAAACAAAAATAAACAAATGAGACCTAATTAAACTCAAAACTTTTGCACAGCCAAGGAAATCACAAACAAAACAAAAAGACAACCCACAGAATGGGAGAAAATACTCACAAACGATATGACCAACAAGGTCTCCAAAATTTACAAACAGCTCATGTGGCTCAATATCCAAAAAACAAACCACCCAATAGAAAAAAATGGGCAAAATAAACATTTGTCCAAAGAAGACATACAGATGGTCAAGAGGCACATGAAAAGATACTCAACATCACTAATTATTAGAGAAATGTAAATCAAAACTACAACGAGATATCACCTCACACCAGTCAGAATGGCCATCACCAAAAAATCTACAAACAGTAAATGCTGGAGAGGGTGTGGAGAAAAGGGAACCTTCCTACACTGTTGGTGGGAATGTAAATTGGTACAGCCACTGTGGAGAACAGTATGGAGGTTCCTTAAGAAACTAAAAATACAGCTATCATATGATCCAGCAATCCCACTCCTGGGCATATATCCACAGAAAAACATGGTTCAAAAGGATACATGCACCCCAATGTTCATCGCAGCACTGTTTACAATAGCCAAGACACGGAAGCAACCTAAATGTCCGGCAACAGATGAATGGATAAAGAAGATGTGGTACATATATTCCGTGGAATATTACTCAGCCATAAAAAAGAATGAAATAATGCCATTTACAGCAACATGGATGGACCTGGAAAATATCATATTCAATACTTAGTGAAGTAAGCCAGACAGAGAAAGACAAATATCGTATGATATCCCTTATATGCAAAATCTAAAAAAAAATGATACAGATGAACTTATTTACAAAACAGAAACAGACTCACAGACTTTGAGAATGAACTTATGGTTACCGGGGGGAAGGGTCAGAGCAGGGATAGATGGGGAGGTTGGGATTGACATGTATACACTGCTATATTTAAAACAGATAACCAACAAGGACCTACTGTAAAAAAGTAAATAAATAAAATAAATTAATTAAAAAAAACCCAAATGATACCAAAACAGAAGTATCAACCCCACATAAATCATTAGAAAATAAAATTGGTAGAAATAAATCATCACATTTGAGCTGAAGGAGAAGTGTGAGAAGTACAGGGTGTGATGGGAGGTATAGGTAAAATCCAGGCTTAGTCAGCATGCTGAGAGAAGGCGTTGCTCTGATGCTGGTGAGAGATGAGGGTCACCTGGGTCAGGGTGGTGGTGAGGGATGGGATGTGTGTCAGAATAGCATGGTGAGCAGAGTGGAGGAAGAACATCTGGTACGCCCTGTGGGGAGAGTCCTGTAGATTCAAGTTCCCACCACCCTCCTTCCCCACCCCAGGGTGTCCTTTGGCCTTTGCAGCCTCCAAGCCCTCCTTCCATGCCCCTCCCCATTCAGTTATCTGAACAGTATCTGTTCAGTTATCATATGTTTACAATCATCATCTCCCTGGTACATCACAATGATCCTATAAATATTATTATATTTTAAATAAATAAATTTATTTATTTATTTTGGCTGCGTTGGGTCCTCGTTGCTGCGTGCAGGCTTTCTCTAGTTGCGGAGAGCAGGGACTACTCTTGGTTGTGGTGCGCGGGCTTCTCATTGTGGTGGCTTCTCTTGCTGTGGCACAGGGGCTCTAGGCTCACAGGCTTCAGTAGTTGTGGCACGTGAGCTCAGTAGTTGTGGTGCATGGGCTTAGTTGCTCCGCGGCATGTGGGATCTTCCCAGAGCAGGGCTCGAACCCGTGTCCCCTGCATTGGCAGGCGGATTCGCAACCACTGGGCCACCAGGGAAGTCCCCTATAAATATTATTAATCTCCATGTATTAGAAGAGGAAACTGAGGCTCAGGAAGTTGGTGTCACTGCCCAAGAGTTTTTTGAGAAGATGATATTTGAGCTGAGACCTGAAAGATGAGAAGCTACTCATGGGAAGGGCTGGAGAAAGCACTCGAGACAGAGGAGAGCCACTGCAAAGGCCCTGAGGTGTGGAGCGGTTTAGAATATTCTAGAAATAGGAAGGAGGTCTGTGAGGCTGGAGCTCACTTCTCAGACCAGGGCTACCTGCGTCTGACTCCCTCTTCAGGAATCACCTCTCTGCTGGTGACTCTGACTTCTCTCTCCAGCTCTGGCCACACACTTGGTGACAGTCTGCACTCAGTCTCTCTGCAAGGACCATCTCACATTTCCCTGGCCTCCCTCAGACCTGGGGACCAGCGCTCTCACTGTGGAGCCTGAGGCTCCCGCCCCAATCCCTGGACTGGCCTCAAGGGGGCAGCGGTGTATAGAGAATGCCCAGGGTGAGGCTGCCAGCCCAGCCAAGGCCTTCTTCCTCAAGGGCTCTGCTTCCCGCTGCTTCCAGACCAGAAGCAGATTTATCACAAAATGAATGAAACTTAAACCTCAAAGTCCTTCACTCTGTTAAGCCACTTTCAAGGCCCAGGAATGGGCTCACAGCAATTTTGTACTAATAATTTTGCTTTTTTCCCCTTAAATCTTACAGAGGATCCCAATCTGTATAGCTTCAGATCCCACCAAACCTCTCAGGGCTCCAGGGGATTCAGGAGGAAAGTAAGGTCACTGGTCAACTGCAGTTGAGCCAGTGAGGGCCTGAGGGCTTCCTGGTGGGTTAGGACACTGGTCACAGCCAGTGCCTACCAGCCAACATCAGCCTTCGACCTCTAGGTCCCCACTCTGAGGGTCCCTCACAACCCTGATGTGGCTCTGCTCCCAGGGGGCTCTTGGTTCTTAGCAAGCCACTTTCCTGCCTGGGCCTTGGTTTCCACTTCAAAGTACAGCCAGAATGAAGACATGAGTGAGAGAGGTGGCCACCTCAGCTCCTGACGGCTTCTCAGTTCCTGGTTCTGCCTTTCCTGGGGTCTCTGAGATGCCTCAATTTCCTGCTAAGAAATCCCCTTTGAGTGACTGAGTGTGAAGGTGGTTTTCTTGTAACCCAAAGAACTAAGAAGGAGCAAAAGGTCTGCTGTATCTTTTAGCAGATTTTTGCTGCTGCAGAATGCACTGAACAGAGCCGATATGGGTTAGGCTGTTCAGCACTCAGACACTGGGAACATGCTGATTGCTCAGTGAGTGGCTCTTCTGAAACCAGGAGGAGGTTTGTCGACTGAAAAAAAAAAAGGCCCAACCTAAAAGTTGAGGGTTAGGTTTTATTTGGTGGACATTCCGAGGACTTCAGGTCCCAGACACAGCATCTCAGATAACTCTGAGAAACTGTTCCGAAGAGGCAAGGCAGGGAGCCAGGATATATAGGAGTTTTTGCTACAAAGACCAGGTAGTCGGAACATCAAAATATTACTGTTTTTTTCTTTTTTTATAAATTTATTTATTTATTTATTTTTATTTTTGGCTGTGTTGGGTCTTTGTTTCTGTGCGAGGGCTTTCTCTAGTTGCGGTGAGCGGGGGCCACTCTTCATCACGGTGCGCGGGCCTCTCACTATCGTGGCCTCTCTTGTTGCGGAGCACAGGCTCCAGATGCGCAGGCTCAGTAGTTGTGGCCCACGGGCTTAGGTGCTCTGCGGCATGTGGGACCTCCCCAGACCAGGTCTCGAACCTGTGTCCCCTACATTGGCAGGCGGATTCTCAACCACTGCACCACCAGGGAAGCCCAAAATATTACTGTTAATAAAAGAAAACCAGACATCTCAGGTTAAGGAATTTAGAGCTTGTCTACATATGGGAAGAGGCAAGAGTCTGGGCTCACTGAAGTCATTTGATATGCACCTCAGGTATCTGGGGCCAGCATCCTGTGCTTTCTCATCCCAAGTCTCCCCTGGGTACACTGTTGGGGGTGGCTGCAGTAGTTGACTACTAGATGGCGGGCATTCTTTGTTTCCATCCTGAGTTCCCTCAGGGCTCACCATCGGGGCAGGTGTAATGTGATGGCTGGGTGGCTGCAACATCCTTTGTTTACTGATATGGCAGGCAATATTTTAGTTCACAGGCTGAAGAAAGTTGGAATGGTTGAAAGGATTTGCAAGCTTGGACTAATTTATTCCATTTTGATTTGGTTTGGGCCAGTCTGAGCTGGTTTTATCTGGTTAGACCCCAATTATTACAGGTTCATCTGGCAGAGGTGAGTCTTGGCCGGTTTGGACTAATTTTCGCCATTTGAGCCGACTTAGGCTGGTTTGATCCAGCTGCTCATCCATCACATTGGCAAAAAATGTTCAAACTAAGAACCCTTGGGGAAGGATACAGTTTGGCAACATCTATTTGCCAAAGCAATTTGGTAATAGTTATTAAAATTAAAAGCACAGACATTTTTTGGTCTAGCAATACCACTCCTAGAATCTGTATCACAGAAATGAGAATGCAAGCATGGAAGGGTTTATGTACAAAACCTTTTTTTTGGCAGCACTGTTCATGATAACAAAACTGGAAACAAAATGTTCATCTAGGGAGGAAGAGTTAATAGCTAAATAAATTGTAGGACCTCCTTACCATGGAATAGAATGCAGTCATTAAAAACAATGAGTTAGAGCTAGATCTATTGATTTGGAAGGATTTTCATGCTGTTTTGTGAGAATATTAAGACACAGATAAATGTATATTTTTAATATAATTTTTATTTTTATTAGACAAAAGGCCCAAACTATATATATATGATTATATGAGCCTAAAAATACTGTGGAAGGATACATACCACTTGGTTAAAATAAATTACCTGGGGTGGTGGGAGAGGAAGGAAGGAATGAGAAGAGTAGAGAGGGAGGGGGGAGGGGAACAAAAAGGCTGATTTTAAAAAGATGTTCATGATACAGAGTACACGCTGTTACTGTCCCAGCGATGGGATATTAAGTATATGGGTTTGTTAGACTCATAAACAGATGCATGTAAGGCTGGTCTGAAAACATTAAGGGTTTTCATTGGGGAAATGGACTTTCAAGTGGTTTTTACTTGCTTTCCTTTAACTTTCTGTATTATTTAAGTTGATCACCATAAGCAGGTACTATTTACATAAGCCTAAAAATAAAGAGCCATTTTTATTGTGGAAGAAAAAGGAAAAGAGATACCATAGTCTTCAAAGACTCTCTGCAAGGCTTTTTTAATCTCTGTTCCACAGCTGGGTGAGCAAGAGTTTGGAGGTCCAAGATCACACAACTGAAAGAGGTGGGGGGACTCAAGCCCTGGGTCCAACACTGAAGTCCAGGCCACACCCACTCTCTGCCTTCTGCCTCCCAGCAATGTAAGTTCTGGAATCACACAAACCAGTGCCATTCGCAGCTGTCACAGCAGGCCAGCCATCGCTGTCTCTGAGCGAGGACCTGCCTCACATAATTTTTCCCAGTGAATTAATAGAACCACTGTGTCTCTCCATGGTCTGGATTCATGGCTGTGTCATTAAAATGTTCCTCCTTCCTGACCCTGGGCCCCGCCTGTCTGTGACCTGAGCCCTGTCGAGCTAAGTGGCCCTCGTGTGGAAGGTGTCTCCACAAACTGTTTCAGCCGGTTTCAGTCCAAACTGTTTCAAGACAGAGTGGTCTGGGGTTTATATCCTGTCTCCTCTGTGCTCACAGAGCTGATTTCATCTTGCTGTGTACAGGCAGATCATGCAGGGGTCAGGCATCTGCTCTGTTCTTTCCAGAGTGTAAGCCAGGGATCCCTCCTGCTTCCTGATTTCTGAGGCAGCTCACATTGTCTCTGAACACTCATTTCAGAGGCATCCGTTGACCTTCCAAACAGGGAGTGAGTGACAGGGAGAAGGCAGCACAGCCAGGCCTGGCCCTTGGTCCTCTATGTGCGTTGGCTCAACAACCCTGAGAAGTGACATCTGTTAGTATCCACATTTGACAGAAGGAACAGAGGCACAGGAAGGTCAAGTACTTACCCAGAGCAGCTCCAGAGCCGGCTCAAACCTTGGGGGTCTGGCTGTAGGGTCCATGACCTTCACTACTACCGCTCTCCGTAATAGCTGTGGGACCATGGACAACTCATCTGAATTGTTGACCTTCAGTTTCCTCATCTATAAAGTAGAGATGAATACCCTGCCCTCCGCCGCCCAGTGAGTGTGTACATCCTTGACTCAGCACATAGACTTGGGTCTCCTTGACCCAGTCCCCTTCGTTCCTCTCCACCTGAACCTGCACCCCAGGGCCTGGCTCAGAGTTGGAATATCTCGTGTTTGCTGATATTGCAGTATGCAGAAACACACCCCAGAAAGGCAAGGGCACGGAGGCACTAGCATCAGGCCTGGCTCCAAATGTGCATTGTATCCACGGTGTGTCTTGAATAAGTCATTTATTCACTTAACCTCAATTTCTTCATCTATGAAATGGGGCATTAACCTCCCCTCTGCCACATTGGCTGTGTTCATGAAAGTACAGTAAGTCCCCTACATATGAACGTGTTACGTTCCGAGAGCGCATTTGTAAGCCCAATTTGTTTGTAAGTCAAACAAAGTTAGTCTAACTACCCAACTAACACACTTGGCTATATAGTACTGTATTGTAATAGGTTTATAATACTTCTCACACAAATAATACATAAAAAACAAACACAAAAAATAAACATTTTGGGACTTCCCTGGTGGCGCAGTTGTTAAGAATCTGCCTGCCAATGCAGGGGACACAGGTTCAATCCCTGGTCCAGGAAGATCCCACATGCCACAGAGCAACTAAGCCCACGCGCCACAACTACTGAGCCCGTGCACCACAACTACTGAAGCCCGCGCACCTAGAGCCTGCGCTCCACAACAAGAGAAGCCACCGCAATGAGAAGTCCGAGCACCGCAACAAAGAGTAGCCCCCTCTCGCCGCAACTAGAGAAAGCCCGCGCACAGCAACGAAGACCCAGCACAGCCAAAAATAAGTAAATTAATTAATTTAAAAAAATAAGCATTTTTAATCTTACAGTACAGTACATTGAATAGTACAGTGGCACAGTACAACAGCTGGCATACAGAGGCTGGCATTGAGTGAACAGGCAAGAAGAGTTACTGACGGGAGGAGGGAGAGGAGGTGGGAGATGGTGGAGCTGAAGGATCGTCAGCAATAGGAGATGGAGGGCAAGCTGCAATTTCACTCATGCCTGACGTTGAAGGCACAGGTTCTGGATTCAATTCTATTTACCCTCTTGAAAAAATGATCCAGTGATGTCTGGGTAGTAGCTTTTTTTTTCTCGTCATAGATGACACGGTAGCACTGGATTGCGTTCTGAACGGCTGCTGCAACCTTTGTGTACCATTCTACGTTCAGGTGCTGTGCCTCAAAAACTAACAGTGCCTCCTCAAATAAAGAAAATCCCCTTGCCATTTCCTGCATGGTGAATCTCTTTGGTTCTTCAGTTACATCTTCTTCCTCTTGTTTTTCTTCATCCTTTCTCTGGGCCTCCAATTCCATCAGGTCTTCATTAGTAAGCTCCTTGAGTTGCACAGCAACAGTACTGTACAGTGAAGTATACAAAAGCACAACCACTTGTAGAGGATGCACTCACGTGACAATGTACACCAGACACATGAACTAACTTACGTGATTGGACATGTGAATGCATGTTCGAATCTTTGAAAGTTCGAAACTTGAAGGTTAGTATGCAGGAGATTTATCGTACCTATTTGCTGCTTATTGACATATGTAGGAACATGCCCCAGAAAAGCCAGATCAGAAGTCCTGCTTCAGGTGGGGCTGGGCGGGCAGTCTCTGCTCCCTTGGGGGCATCCTCAGGCAGGAGTCAGTGTGGGATGATTCCTCAGGGATGTCTCTCCATCCAGCCTACCTGCAGAGTCACCCGGGGAACTGAGTCACAGCACCAGGGAACTCAAGGGTCCTGCCCTGAGAGGTTCCTATTCTGCTGTCTGTCAAAGGAGCCCCAAATCTCACTCTGGACTGTGACACCTACTCTCTTTGTGACCTTGAGCAGGTTACATAACCTCCCAGGGAGGAAGGAAGAGGCCAGACCAATGGGAACTGGGGGCATTTGGCCTAGGGAAGAGCTACCTTGGGTGACATGAGCCCTGTCTGCAGATGGCTGAAGGGCTGTGAGGGGGAAGGGGTTTGTGAGGAGAATGTAGCTCTTCAAGACATTTATTTTTTTTCAAAACTTTAACTTTTCAAAAATTTCAAATCTAAATGATGCCTGGCACAAACTCCCGAGCACACCTCCCCTCTTTCTGGTTTTGCCCCTGGAGGCCATCACTTTGAACACCATCAGGCATTTCTTCTGCTATTGACCTCAGTATTTCCAGATAACGAGCTTATGATGCTATTTCATGATTTAATGTGTTAAATATCATATACTTATTTTTTCATGAGGTTCTTCTATATCTCCTCACTTCTCTTCAGTCTTCCCAATATATTTTATCACAATTTTATTTAAATCAGTTACCAACACTTACTTTATTCTGACTATACAAAATATTGTTTATCATTTTATTGCCTATTATTTTTAAAACTATTGGGAAGGGCTTCCCTGGTGGCGCAGTGGTTGAGAATCTGCCTGCTGGTGCAGGGGACGCGGGTTCGAGCCCTGGTCTGGGAGGATCCCACATGCCGCGGAGCGGCTAGGCCCGTGAGCCACAACTACTGAGCCTGCGCGTCTGGAGCCTGTGCTCCGCAACAAGAGAGGTCGCGATAGTGAAGAGGCCCGCGCACCGCGATGAAGAGTGGCCCCCGCTTGCCACAACTGGAGAAAGCCCTCGCACAGAAACGAAGACCCAACACAGCCAAAAAAATAAAAAAATAAAAAAATAAATAAATAAGACCCGGCACAACAAAATAAATAAATAAATAATTAAAAAGTAGAGGTGGAATTAGGTAAATTTTAAAAAAACAAAAAACAAAAACCTATTGGGTATACCTAGAGTTTCTTTTTGGGTTAAACAGATCAAATGGGATTTGCTCAGGGTCATACAGTAGTCTGAACTGAAATCTCAGTAGTCTGAACACCTACTTTTGTCCTACAGAGCCCACGGTCAACTGACCACACCAAAGACCCCGGCAGACCTAACCATTCTGATCCCACTGGGGCCCTGCTGTCCACGATGGTAACCATGTTGCCTCTGCGGCCAAGTGCTGTTACTTGACCTATACTATCCTCCAGGACCTCATCTCATCTTTCCCTTTGAAATAAGAAAGTCCATTTCAATGGCAGAATTTCCATCCTTTATCTCTGGCTTAGAGAGTGATTTTCAAAGAAACTACTACTCCTTTTGCTGATGTGATTCTCAATGCATTTCTCAGTCCTTGGAGAAGGCATGTTCTCCTGAACCTCTACAGGAAACGTAGTTAAGTTGTGGATGAGCTGCTTGGATGCTCTCCTTAAATCTCTGGATTCCTTCCTCTGTATGAAACCAGGGAATTTATGGCATTCAACCTCACTTACCCCGGGCCACCATGGAGCTCAGGTTTAGCTAATCAACCAAGCAGACCACTCCCGGAGGTTTGAGCGAGCACCTAGATGGTGACTGCAGGTAAGTGAACCGTATGGATAAACTGGTCTGATCTAAAATTATGTTCCTCCCTTCTGGGTCTAACACCCTCAGCGTCCATTCCCACACAGATTCTACAGGGTTTTTTTGTTAATGTAAATTGATTAAACCTTTAGATTATTTTGGTATGGCAGTGTTCCCCTCCAGGGTTTGACATTACTGGGGTGCCCTTGGGGTGTGCTGTTAAAGAATTTGAAGCAATGAGGGGTGGGGGGTGCATGAAGAGATTACGGTCACTTACAACCCTCCCGCAAGGTCATAACAGGGAACTTTAGAGAGTCAGAAACAGCTTCGTCAGTGTCAGGAAAAGGGTTAACTGTGCTGAAGAGGGAGGCTTGACGTATTCTGTGGGTTTGAAGCACTTTGAGACATCGAAAGCTCCACATACGTCTTTACTACAATTCTTAGGATGCATGCTTTCTAAGTCAATCCTTCAACTTTCATATGTCACCAGAGGCCTGATATAGTTATGAAAATTTGAATCTTAAGTGTACAGCTGAATGAATGTATATACACAATATATACATGAATATATACGTATGTGTATATGCATCTATAAAAAGGTGAATATATATGCTGATGATCCCCAGCTTGTGAGGGTTCGACTTACAATTTTTTGACTTTATGGTGGTGTGAAAGTGGTACACATTCAGTAGAAACCATATTTCGGATTTTGAATTTTGATCTTTTCCTGGACTAGCTTATTTGGTTCCATACTCTCTTGTGATGCTGAGCATGGCAGCAACTGCAGCGACCGCAGCTCCCTCCCACGAGGTCACCAGGATAAACAATTGATACATTTACAACCATTCTGTACCCACACAACCATTCTGTTTTTCACTTTCAGTGCAGTTTTCAATACATTACATGAGGTATTCAACACTTTATTATAAAATAGGCTTTGTGCTAGATAGTTTTGCCCAACTGTAGGCTAATGTCAGTGTTCTGAGCATGTTTAAGGTAGGCTGGGCTAAGCTATGATGTTCAGTAGGTGAGTGTATTAGATGAATTTTCAACTTAAGATATTTTCAACTTGTAATGGGTTTATTGGGACATAACCCCATTGTTAGTAGGGGAGGATCTGTAAGTATATTCTATATTACCACTGGTAGAACAAGATATAAGATATAGGACATTTCCAGGAACCCAGAAGGCTCCCTCACACTCCCTCCCTGCCAGTAGCCTCCTACCCAGAGGTAATGACTCTTCTGACTACTGTCAGAGTAGATTAATTTTACTTGTTTTTGAACTTCATATAAATAAAATCATGAAGTATGTATGTATTGTTATTTTGGGTCTGCCTTTTTTTTTTCTCTACATATGTCTGTGAGATTCACTCATGGTTTTACAATTAACATTAGTTTGTTCTTTTTCATTGCTGTGTAGTATTCCATGAGATATATATGAATTTATTTGTCAGTTCTATGATTGATTGACTTTTAGATTGTTGCCAGTTTGGCGATATTATAAACTTGCTATGATTTTGTACATGTCTTTTGGTGGACATATTTCTGTTGAGTATTTCTTATTTTTTTTGAGTGTATACTCAGAAATGGAATTGCTGAGTCACAGGATGGGTGTATGTTTAACTTTAGTAGATGTGTGTGTGTGTGCGTGCATGTGCGCACGTGAGGTAAGGCTATAAATTTAACTGATGTTGTGATATGGCAACTTGCATTCTCAAACTTTTATTTCCGTTATTGGCTCATTCATCTCTTCAGCAGCAAGAGATGAGAGATTCTTTTTTTTTTTTTTTTTTAAAGATTTGATGAAAGTTCATAATAATGCAGTAATGCAGTTGACAAGAAAATTAGTTATTTCTGAGATATACATTTTAAAGTAATAACTAGGATTATTACTTATAACATTATACCAGAACATATAAGATTTTTAGAAATTTCATGTAATGTCTGAAACATTTATATTAACATATTTCCATACAAATACAAATATAAGATTTTTAGAAATTTCATGTAATGTCTGAAACATTTATGTTAACATATTTCCATACAAATAACCCAATGAAAGTTTAGTATTAGTTGTTTTGTTTGTTTGTTTTTTTATACTGCAGGTTCTTATTAGTCATCAATTTTATACACATCAGTGTATACATATCAATCCCAATCGCCCAATTCAGCACACCACCATCCCCACCCCACCGCAGTTTCCCCCCCTGGTGTCCATATGTCTGTTCTCTACATCTGTGTCTCAACTTCTGCCCTGCAAACCAGCTCATCTGTACCATTTTTCTAGGTTCCACATACATGCGTTAATATACGATATTTGTTTTTCTCTTTCTGACTTACTTCACTCTGTATGACAGTCTCTAGATCCATCTACGTCTCTACAAATGACTCAATTTCGTTCCTTTTTATGGCTGAGTAATATTCCATTGTATATATGTACCACAGCTTCTTGATCCATTCGTCTGTCGATGGGCATTTAGGTTGCTTCCATGACCTGGCTATTATAAATAGTGCTGCAATGAACATTGGGGTGCATGTGTCTTTTTGAATTATGGTTTTCTCTGGGTATATGCCCAGTAGTGGAATTGCTGGATCATATGGTAAATCTATTTTTAGTTTTTTAAGGAACCTCCATACTGTTCTCCATAGTGGCTGTATCAATTTACATTCCCACCAACAGTGCAAGAGGGTTCCCTTTTCTCCACACCCTCTCCAGCATTTGTTGTTTGTAGATTTTCTGATGATGCCCATTCTAACAGGAGTGAGGTGATACCTCATTGTAGTTTTGATTTGCATTTCTCTAATAATTAGTGATGTTGAGCATCTTTTCATGTGCTTCGTGGCCGTCTGTATGTCTTCTTTGGAGAAATGTCTATTTAGGTCTTCTGCCCATTTTTGGATTGGGGTGTTTGTTTCTTTAATATTGAGCTGAATGAGCTGTTTATATATTTTGGAGATTAATCCTTTGTCCGTTGATTCATTTGCAAATATTTTCTCCCATTCTGAGGGTTGTCTTTTCGTCTTGTTTATGGTTTCCTTTGCTGTGCAAAAGCTTTGAAGTTTCATTAGGTCCCACTTGTTTATTTTTGTTTTTATTTCCATTACTCTAGGAGGTGGATCAAAAAAGATCTTGCTGTGATTTATGTCAAAGAGTGTTCTTCCTATGTTTTCCTCTAAGAGTTTTATAGTGTCCAGTCTTATATTTAGGTCTCTAATCCATTTTGAGTTTATTTTTGTGTATGGTGTTAGGGAGTATTCTAATTTCATTCTTTTACATGTAGCTGTCCAGTTTTCCCAGCACCACTTATTGAAGAGACTGTCTTTTCTCCATTGTATATCTTTGCCTCCTTTGTCATAGATTAGTTGACCATAGGAGCGTGGGTTAATCTCTGGGCTTTCTATCTTGTTCCATTGATCTATGTTTCTGTTTTTGTGCCAGTACCATATTGTCTTGATTACTGTAGCTTTGTAGTATAGACTGAAGTCAGGGAGTCTGATTCCTCCAGCTCCATTTTTTCCCCTCAAGACTGCTTTGGCTATTCGGGGTCTTTTGTGTCTCCATACAAATTTTAAGATGATTTGTTCTAGCTCTGTAAAAAATGCCATTGGTAATTTGATAGGGATTGCATTGAATCTGTAGATTGCTTTGGGTAGTATACTCATTTTCACAATGTTGATTCTTCCAATCCAAGAACATGGTATATCTCTCCATCTGTTGGTATCATCTTTAATTTCTTTCATCAGTGTCTTATAGTTTTCTGCATACAGGTCTTTTGTCTCCCTAGGTAGGTTTATTCCTAGGTATTTTATTCTTTTTGTTGCAATGGTAAATGGGAGTGTTTCCATAATTTCTCTTTCAGATTTTTCATCATTAGTGTATAGGAATGCGAGAGATTTCTGTGCATTAATTTTGTATCCTGCAACTTTACCATATTCATTAATTAGCTCTAGCAGTTTTCTGGTGGCAGTTTTAGGATTCTCTATGTATAGTATCATGTCATCCGCAAACAGTGACAGTTTTACTTCTTCTTTTCCAATTTGTATTCCTTTTATTTCTTTTTCTTCTCTGATTGCCGTGGCTAGGACTTCCAGAACTATGTTGAATAATAGTGGTGAGAGTGGACATCCTTGTCTCGTTCCTGATCTTAGAGGAAATGCTTTCAGTTTTTCACCATTGAGAATGATGTTTGCTGTGGGTTTGTCATATATGGCCTTTATTATGTTGAGGTAGGTTCCCTCTATGCCCACTTTCTGGAGAGTTTTTATCATAAATGGGTGTTGAATTTTGTCAAAAGCTTTTTCAGCATCTATTGAGATGATCATATGGTTTTTATTCTTCAATTTGTTAATATGGTGTATCACATTGATTGATTTGCGTATATTGAAGAATCCTTGCATCCCTGGGATAAATCCCACTTGATCGTGGTGTATGATCCTTTTAATGTGTTGTTGGATTCTGTTTGCTAGTATTTTGTTGAGGATTTTTGCATCTATATTCATCAGTGATATTGGTCTGTAATTTTCTTTTTTTGTAGTGTCTTTGTCTGGTTTTGGTATCAGGGTGATGGTGGCCTCATAGAATGAGTTTGGGAGTGTTCCTTCCTCTGCAATTTTTTGGAAGAGTTTGAGAAGGATGGGTGTTAGCTCTTCTCTAAATGTTTGATAGAATTCACCTGTGAAGCCATCTGGTCCTGGACTTTTGTTTGTTGGAAGATTTTTAATCACAGTTTCAATTTCATTACTTGTGATTGGTCTGTTCATATTTTCTGTTTCTTCCTGGTTCAGTCTTGGAAGGTTATACCTTTCTAAGAATTTGTCCATTTCTTCCAGGTTGTCCATTTTATTGGCATAAAGTTGCTTGTAGTAGTCTCTTAGGATGCTTTGTATTTCTGCGGTGACTGTTGTAACTTCTCCTTTTTCATTTCTGATTTTATTGATTTGAGTCCTCTCCCTCTTTTTCTTGATGAGTCTGGCTAATGGCTTATCAATTTTGTTTATCTTCTCAAAGAACCAACTTTTAGTTTTATTGATCTTTGCTATTGTTTTCTTTGTTTCTCTTTCATTTATTTCTGCTCTGATCTTTATGATTTCTTTCCTTCTGCTAACTTTGGGTTTTGTTAGTTCTTCTTTCTCTAGTTTCTTTAGGTGTAAGGTTAGATTGTTTACTTGAGATTTTTCTTGTTTCTTGAGGTAGGCTTGTATAGCTATAAACTTCCCTCTTAGAACTGCTTTTGCTGCATCCCATAGGTTTTGGGTCGTCGTGTTTTCATTGTCATTTGTCTCTAGGTATTTTTTTATTTCCTCTTTGATTTCTTCAGTGATCTCTTGGTTATTTAGTAACGTATTGTTTAGCCTCCATGTGTTTGTCTTTTTTACGTTTTTTTCCCTGTAATTCATTTCTAATCTCATAGCGTTGTGGTCAGAAAAGACGCTTGATATAATTTCAATTTTCTTAAATTTACTGAGGCTTGATTTGTGACCCAAGATGTGTTCTATCCTGGAGAATGTTCCGTGCGCACTTGAGAAGAACGTGTAATCTGCTGTTTTTCGATGGAATGCCCTATATATATCAATTAAATCTATCTGGTCTATTGTGTCATTTAAAGCTTCTGTTTCCTTATTTATTTTCATTTTGGATGATCTGTCCATTGGTGTAAGTGAGGTGTTAAAGTCCCCCACTATTATTGTGTTACTGTCGATTTCCTCTTTTATAGCTGTTAGCAGTTGCCTTATGTATTGAGGTGCTCCTATGTTGGGTGCATATATATTTATAATTGTTCTATCTTCTTCTTGGATTGATCCCTGGATCATTATGTAGTGTCCTTCCTTGTCTCTTGTAACATTCTTTATTTTAAAGTCTATTTTATCTGATATGAGTATAGCTACTCCAGCTTTCTTTTGATTTCCATTTGCATGGAATATCTTTTTCCATCCCCTCACTTTCAGTCTGTATGTGTCCCTAGGTCTAAAGTGGGTCTCTTGTAGACAGCATATATATGGGTCTTGTTTTTGTATCCATTCAGCCAGTCTATGTCTTTTGGTTGGGGCATTTAATCCATTCACGTTTAAGGTAATTATCGATATGTATGTTCCTATGACCATTTTCTTAATTGTTTTGGGTTTGTTTTTGTAGGTCCTTTTCTTCTCTTGTGATTCCCACTTAGAGAAGTTCCTTTAGCATTTGTTGTAGAGCTGGTTTGGTGGTGCTGAATTCTCGTAGCTTTTGCTTGTCTGTAAAGCTTTTGATTTCTCCATCAAATCTAAATGAGATCCTTGCCGGGTAGAGTAATCTTGGTTGTAGGTTCTTCCCTTTCATCACTTTAAGTATATCATGCCACTCCCTTCTGGCTTGTAGAGTTTCTGCTGAGAAATCAGCTGTTAACCTTACGGGAGTTCCCTTGTATGTTATTTGTCGTTTTTCCCTTGCTGCTTTCAATAATTTTTCTTTGTCTTTAATTTTTGCCATTTTGATTACTATGTGTCTTGGCGTGTTTCCCCTTGGGTTTATTCTGTATGGGACTCTCTGCGCTTCCTGGACTTGGGTGGCTATTTCCTTTCCCATGTTAGGGAAGTTTTCGACTATAATCTCTTCAAATATTTTCTCTGGTCCTTTCTCTCTCTCTTCTCCTTCTGGGACCCCTATAATGCGAATGTTGTTGCGTTTAATGTTGTCCCAGAGGTCTCTTAGGCTGTCTTCATTTCTTTTCATTCTTTTTTCTTTAGTCTGTTCCGCAGCAGTGAATTCCACCATTCTGTCTTCCAGGTCACTTATCCGTTCTTCTGCCTCAGTTATTCTGCTATTGATTCCTTCTAGTGTAGTTTTCATTTCAGTTATTGTATTGGTCATCTCTGTTTGTTTGTTCTTTAATTCTTCTAGGTCTTTGTTAATCATTTCTTGCATCTTCTCAGTCTTTGCCTCCATTCTTATTCCGAGGTCCTGGATCATCTTCACTATCATTATTCTGAATTCTTTTTCTGGAAGGTTGCCTATCTCCACTTCATTTAGTTGTTTTTCTGGGGTTTTTTCTTGTTCCTTCATCTGGTACATAGCCCTCTGCCTTTTCATCTTCTCTATCTTTCTGTAACTGTGGTTTTTGGTCCACAGGCTGCAGGATTGTAGTTTTTCTTGCTTCTGCTGTCTGCCCTCTGGTGGTTGAGGCTATGTAAGAGGCTTGATGGGAGGCTCTCGAGATTCTTTACAGTTTAGTCATAGAAAGTTCCTGATTCTCTGGCCATGTCTTGTGCCCATAAATTATGCCTCTGAGCTTGCCATATTATTTCCCTAAATTCCCTAGGACAGGCAGAAGTTACTCCACCCCCAATACTGGTATTCCTTCTGCCTTTTGTGCCATTTTATGGCACTAGACATGTGGTCCCTAAAGCCTTACTTTCAACGGGAACTTCATTCCAATTGACAACAGGCAACAATTTAATTAACCACTGCTCCACCACCACACACCATGGCGGTGGCTAGAGTCACTTTTGTAATACTAGCCAGTCCTCATTGCCTTCAGATCAACCTGATAGAGCCCAGGTCATGTTTTCACACATCCTGGCAAAGTTGGTTTCTTGCTTCCACATTGGAGAGACGGGACTTCCAGGAAGGGTGTTCAGAGATGCCGGGCATCCACAAGACATGACAAATATCCACTGTAGGGTCCATATGTAATTTTTAAGACAAAAAGTTTAAGGTCTCTGGTTTAGATGATCTCTAAGGCCCATATCTTGCCAACATTTTTATCATTATCGTTAACTACAGTTTAAGTACTTAACCAGTGTCATGAAGGCACTAAACTATGGGCTTTCCATGCATTACCTCATTTATTCTCCACGGTCTATTAGGTAGATTTTATTATTATCCTGCCTCTCCCTGCCTTGGTTTCATCACCTATAAAATGCGGATAATAACTGTAACTACATCCGTAAGATTTTGTGAGTATTGAATGAGTTGATACCTGGTAGGGTGTGTGGTAGTAAGCACTCGATAAATAATTATACTATCTTCACCTCCCCCATCATCATCATCTCCATTGGGCACATTAAATTCTATGTGTTTAATCACTGAGTTATGCTGCCTTTTCATTCCTGGGAACAGAGGCTCTGAGGTCAACAGAACTGGGTTCAAATTCCTGTTCTGTCTTACCAGCTGTATGACCCTGGGCAAATCTCTTCATCTTTTAGTCTAAATACAATGGGAATACTAAGTCCTCCTCTCTGGTCTCTGGTTGTCTACATATCCATCGTTCCCACAAAACTGGGGATAACTTGCGAAAAGAGAGCCTGTTTCCCCATCTTTCTGCTCTTCCCGGGACTGGCATAGTTGTTGGATGTTGGTGAGTCATTCCAGCCATGCTTCAAAGAGACTCAGGACACAAGCCCGACCAGGCAGGCTGAGTGAGGTGGAGGCTCAGCTTGGAGAGGGGTCCTTGGTGCTGGGTGCCGTGTTAGTCATGATGTCTCTCTAATCAATCCTGCACTCATCCCCAAGCTAGGAGCCAACATATGGAACTTAGTCAAAGCCCAGGGGAAGACCTAGTGCTGACACATTCTGCTGTCTATCATAGGAGCTCTGGGTAGACGGGCTGGTCCCCCAACTCACAATGTGATCTCTCAGCCTCTGTGTTACCCGTGGTGAATCTCTCTGGAACTTTGCTTCTGCACGGGGAAAACCACGGAGTTATACTAGATAGAAATCAGAGAAGCAGTTTTTGACTCAGAAAAGGACAGACTCAGGGACATATTGATACAAATTTCAGGTCACTGAAGGGGTTCTGTGGGGGCCTGAAAGGGAGGAGGCAGGACCTATAAGAGTCAACCAGGGGTTTCCCTGGTGGCGCAGTGGTTAAGAATCTGCCTGCCAATGCAGGGGACACGGGTTCGAGCCCTGGTCCGGGAAGATCCCACATGCTGCGGAGCAACTAAGCCTGTGTGCCACAACTACTGAGCCTGTGTGCTGCAACTACTGAAGCCCGTGCGCCTAGAGTCCGTGCTCCGCAACAAGAGAAGCCCCCACAATGAGAAGCCCGCCACCACAACGAAGAGTAGCCCCCGCTCACTGCAACTAGAGAAAGCCTGCGTGCAGCAACGAAGACCCAACACAGCCAAAAATAAAAAATAAAATAAAATAAAAAAGAGTCAACCAGGAAAAGACAGAGTTTAAAGAAAGACCTCGTCGTCAATCAGAGCTGTTCAAGAATAGGGCTGGCTGCCTCAGGAAGTGGGGTGAGCTCCCTGTCCTGGGGGGTATGTCAGCAACCTAGTGGGATGATGACCTATTTAGGAAGCTGAAAAGAGGATTTATATACCGAGAGACAGGGAGGTTCGACCACATATCTTTTCAGGTCTAAGATGTTTGGTTCAGAGATTCTGACAATCTAAGAGTGTGTGCATTTAAGAATCTACCTTGTAGGTGCTTCTTATCATACCCTTTCCATGGGTGAGAATCCTGACGCTTAGAGTAGATAAATCGCTTTCTAGGTTTCTGGATTTGATTCAAACTCAGACTGGCAGGTTTGCAAGATCTATGTTCTGTCTGTTTCACCCAGGGCTGGACTGAGAGCCACTTTGTAGGTTAGTAATATTGTGGTGTCTCTTTAAGTGAATATTCTTTTTTTTTTTTTTTAATGGTGCTACTATCTGATTTTTCTTACTTTTTTTTTTAATAGATCTTTATTGGAGTATAATTGCTTCACAATACTGTATTAGTTTCTGTTGTACAACAAAGTGAATCAGCCATATGCATACATATATCCCCATGTCCCCTCCCTCTTGATCCTCCGTCCCACCCTCCATATTCCACCCCTCTAGGTCATCGCAAAGCTCTGAACTGATACCCCTGTGTTATGCTGCTGCTTCCCACTAGCTAACAATTCTACATTCGGTAGTGTATATATGTCAATGTTACTCTCACTTCGCCCCAGCTTCCCCCTCCCCACCTCGTGTCCTCAAGTCCATTCTCTATGTCTACGTCTTTATTCCTGCCCTGCCACTAGGTTCATCAGTACCATTTTTTTAAGATTCCATATATGTGTGTTAGCATACAGTATTTGTTTTTCTCTTTCTGACTTACTTCACTCTATATGACAGACTCTAGGTCCATCCACCTCATTACAAATAACTCAATTTCGTTTCTTTTTATGGCTGAGTAATATTCCATTGTATATATGTGCCACATCTTCTTTATCCATTCATCTGTCGACGGACATTTAGGTTGGTTCCATGTCCTGGCTATTGTAAATAGTGCTGCAATGAACATTGTGGTACATGTCTCTTTTTGAATTATGGTTTTCTCAGGGTATATGCCCAGTAGTGGGATTGCTGGGTCATATGGTAGTTCTATTTTTAGATTTTTAAGGAGCCTCCATACTGTTCTCCATAGTGGTTGTATCAATTTACATTCCCACCAACAGTGCAGGAGGGTTCCTTTTTCACCACACCCTTTCCAGCATTTATTGTTTCTAGATTTTTTAATAATGGCCATTCTGACCAGTGTGAGGTGATACCTCATTGTAGTTTTGATTTGCATTTCTCTAATAATTAGTGATGTTGAGCATCTTTTCATGTGCCTCTTGGCCATCTGTATATCTTCGTTGGTGAAATGTCTATTTAGGTCTTCTGCCGATTTTTTAATTGAATTGTTTGTTTTTTTGATATTGAGCTACATGAGCTGTTTATATATTTTGGAGATTAATCTTTAGTCTGTTGTTTCATTTGCAAATATTTTCTCCCATTCTGAGGGTTGTCTTTTCGTCTTGTTTATGGTTTCCTTTGCTGTGCAAAAGATTTGAAGTTTCATTAGGTTCCATTTGTTTATTTTTGTTTTTGTTTCCATTACTCTAGGAGGTGGGTCAAAAAAGATCTTGCTGTGGTTTATGTCAAAGAGTGTTTTTCCTGTGTTTTCCTCTAAAAGTTTTATAGTGTCTGGTCTTACATTTAGGTCTTTAATCCATTTGGAGTTTATCTTTGTGTATGGTGTTAGGGAGTGTTCTAATTTCATTCTTTTACATGTAGCTGTCCAGTTTTCCCAGCACCACTTATTGAAGAGGCTATCTTTTCTCCATTGTATGTTCTTGCCTCCTTTGTCAAAGATAAGGTGACCATATGTGCATGGGTTTATCTCTGGGCTTTCTATCCTGTACCATTGATCTATATTTCTGTTTTTGTGCCGGTACCATACTGTCTTGATTACTGTAGCTTTGTAGTATAGTTAGAAGTCGGGGAGCCTGATTCCTCCAGCTCCGTTTTTCTTTCTCAAGATTGTTTTGGCTCTTCAGGGTCTTTTGTGTCTCCATACAAATTGTAAAATTTTTCGTTCTAATTCTGTGAAGAATGCCATTGGTAGTTTGATAGGGATTACATTGAATCTGTAGATTGCTTTGGGTAGTATAGTCATTTTCACAATATTGATTCTTCCAATCCAAGAACATGGTATGAATATTCTTTTTTAAAATATATTTTGAGATATTCACATACCACACATTTCACCCATTTAAAGTGTTCAATTCTCTGTTTTTGTTTTTTTTTTTGTATCTTCATGGTGTTGTGCAACCATTGCCACAGTCTAATGTTTAAATGTTTTTGTCACCCCAGAAAGAAATCCTGTATACATTAACAGTCTCTCCCCATATCTAAGAAACCATTGCCTAATCCAAGGTCATGAATATACTCCTATCTTGTCTTCTAAGAGTTTTATAGTTTTAGCTCTTATATTTGGGTCTTTCATCCATTTTGAGTTAACATTTATGTATGGTATGAAGTAGCAGTCCACTTCATTCTTTTACATGTGGATACCCCATGGTTCCAGCATTAAATAAATGTTCCTTAAATATCTGTTTAGCATTCATTCAGAGGAAGTTGTACAGAGAGAGGGTAGAAGTATGGGCCTGCTGGTAACAGGAGGCCCTGCTGGTGACCCCACCTCTCCCTTCTGTCTTAAGCAATTCAGCTCTGCCCAAACTTGCAGCCTTTCTTGCAAAGCAAAAACCCTGCAGTTTACCACACCCACCCACTCCTGAAGCCAGGGTGATTATGAGAAGTGGTTACATGAGTGTCACCTCACCCTGTGTGACCTACCAAAGTTTGACTTCCAATCTCTTACTGAGTTTTGTGACACTCAGCTTTCTTCTCTGGCTCTTCTTCTCTCCCTTCATTTCCTGGGTGTTTTGGTGCCTCAGAAACTGAGCTGACCCACTCTTGAATTTAACCCTGAACAAATGATTCCTGTAAGCAAAAGAAAGCATGATTTGAACATGTGATGGAAGAGTGTTCCCAGCAAAAGGAACACACAAGCCAAGAAAGCAAGCACTGCAGCTCTGGAGAGAGAGCGCAGACATCACCAGGGTGGTGTATATAGCTGGCGAGGCTGGGAAATGGACAAGGAGCATCCCTCGGGGTTGTACATTTAGGAGGAAAGGGGGAGCTGGTACAGAGCTGAAAGCCTCTCCATCTGCAAGTGTCTAGCTCGCCCGAGATCAGGTCTGGATTTGAGATCATCTTATTAGAAGGGTACTTTGTATGCTGGATGCCACATTTTGCCCCCCTCCCTCCCCATTTTCACATCTGTAATATCAGGCTAATACTTGACTTGTATTACACATCGACTTTGAAGCCCAGCAAATTCCCACCTCCTTTCTTGCACCACTACATTCCTTTCTACTCCTGGGGCCCAAGCTTGTTCCCACCTCTGAGCCTTTGCACCAGCAGTTACCTGGAATGCTCTGCCCAGTATTGGCCTGGCTGGCACCTTCTCACCCTCGAGGGCTCAGGTAAATGTCTCTACCTCTAAGAAGCCTCCAACCACCTTTGATCATCCTGGGTCTGCTTGCCCCCCTCCCCATCCATTCTCTGTCCCTCCCTGACTCTGTCCCATCTTCCAGGGGGGCTGGCTTCCGGCAGGGCTCAGCCACTGGGGGGCACTGGCATGAGGCTGGGAGGCCACAGGAGATACCAGGCTGTGTCTCCTCCACCTCTCTGTCCCAGGTAGCTTCCTAGGCAGTGGCTGTGTCTCCGTGGTTCCAACTTCCACGAAGTGACCTCCGACTCTGGTTTGGGGAACATCACTTTTCCCTTTGCCCCTCCAGTCCAGGCACGGGAATAACTTCCTGCCAGGATCCAGGTTGCTTCACTGTTCCGTTTGGCCCTCAGCTGCTCCATCACCTGTGGAAACACTCCTCTGCATTAAATTGTCTCTGTTGTGAATAGCTGAAGTGGCTTTATTTTCCTGCTTAGACACTAACTGATCTCCCTCCAAGCTAAATTGTGTCCCCAACTGTCTTCTTGAATTCAAGGGACACAGGGCCTTCCTCCTCAAGCTGCTCCAGGGGTAGGACTGAGGGCCCAGGTTCTGTATCCCTGAGATCCTCAGTACCTCCGCCACCCAGGTCTGGGCTGAGCAGCAGTCAAGGGAGGCCCAGGGACCACACAGGTGGGTCCAGCCTGAAGGAGGAGGGGCTGCCTGGGTTGGCGGAGGCAGTTGGGAGAGACAAGCAGGTGACAGAGTGAGCCCTGGCAGCCTGCATGCTAAGGTAGAGAGACAAGGAGACAAGGGGCCCAGGTCGGGGGTGGGAAGGGTGTGGGAGGAGGGGGATGTGGCCCAGCCCCATGGCCTGATGGGGTGCGACTGACTTTCCCATTTAGAGAAATTTTCAAAGAAATATTTAAACCCACAGAGAAAGGCAAGAATCTGCACATAAGGAGAGGCCAATACATCCTCCAGGGCAGTGGACCCGGAATCAGAACCCACCCAGGATCTGCAGTGTGCGGAGATGGACTGAAGACCAAGTCCACCACCAACTCGCCAGGGGAGTTCTGGCCCTTTTCTCCTTCTGGCCTCTAAGCTTTCCCATGTATAGGATGGGAGAAGAGGTTGAGAAGGAGCCTAGGTCCCTTCTGGTTCTGACGGGGCTCTGATGGTCACACATTAGCAGGAGTCTGAGCTTCACCCATGTACCTGTCACTGTGGGCAGACCAGGAGTAGGAGAGTTACCATGGCTTGGGGAGGAACAGTTTCCGGTTGGGCTCCTCTGCTTCGCGGGGATCTGGTCGGGGCCAGCTCTATCCATGTGGATTTGCCTAGAGCCAAGAAGTTGGGGTCAGGCACATGACCTCACAGGTCTCAGTGCAGGGCAGGGTGGCAGCTGTCCTCACCCCAGGCTGGCGACACCCCACACGCTGGGTAGGCAACTCACCAGGAGCGTCTTGTCCACATTAATCCAGGTACTGAGCTCGTCCTGGTGCTGAGGTTGCAACCCCATGGGGGTTACCCATCCGACACAGATTCGCTTTGTCCAGGGTCCCACAAATGTGTAGCTGGCTCTGGGTGGAATTTGCCTCATAAGCTGCTATGAAGACTCCATGACTGACCCACATAAAGTACTCAGCGTAATTCCTGACACTTATTTAGGGCTTAGTAATATTGGCCATTCTTGTTGCTATTATCATGATTACTGGTATATGCTGGCACTTGGCTAAACTCTTTTCATCTCATTTAATCCTCACGACCACCTGCTGGTTTATCCCCATCTTGAGGCCCCCAGAGGTGAGGTCATCTGCCCAAGAACTTACAGCATCTAAGAAGCAGAGCTAGAAGTCAGTTCCAGCTGAAGCAGTCTCGGGTGAGAGTAGGTGGGGGTCTCCGTAAAAGCCTGGACTTTACTATCTTGTTTGGAATCACAGATGGGATTAATGAGGCTCTAGAAGTTAAGGGATTTGTCCTGGTCCTGCAGCAATTTCCTCCCTCCAATCCAGGCTCTACCTGTTGCCCCTTCCTAGATGTTTAAGCTCCCAGAGGCTGAGGGGGATGGGAGGCAGGGGGCATTGACCCCTGGTGGGAGGGAAAAGGGCTGGAGGCCGCAAGTGAGCAGAAGACCAGGCAGGGCTGGCAGAAAAGAAGAGTCAGGGCAGGAGCTGGCTCCTTGCTGAACTGCCTTCCTGGAACAGCAAGGAGGCTCTGGTCACAGCACAGAGGCGGGGTGTGAGCCTGCAGGAAGTGACGGCTGACATCCTAGAGGGTGGGCGGCCCCAAGGTGATGGCTTCAGCCTCGGAGGGACAAGAGGTCACAGAGACCTCAGCAGCCCACATGGAGAGGGAGGGTGGGCCCAGGGAGGAGGGACGAGACTGGACACTGAGTGATGCAGATAGGCTCACTTTTCTGGAAAAACTTCCAGCGAGGTATTTAAATCTGCCGTGGAGGGCAGAGACGCAGCACCAGGAGAGCCCAGCTCTTGCTCTGAGGCAGTGGAACCGGCCCGTGATTAGAGTCTGAGGTCCTGATTCTACCCCCTCCAGGTTTGCTGAGTCTTCCGGAGACCTCTGGGTCCCTTGGTGTTTCCATCTGTGAAGTGGGAAGGGTGGACGCCAGTCCCCAGGGTCCCTCTACTCTGATTGTCTCTGATGTTCACTTACAATTGGAGTCTGACTTCACCTGTGACCCTGTCGTGTGGGTGACAAAGGAGGGTTAGTTCTCGGGGCCTGGGAAGTCTGGGCTGAGCAGGCAGGGCTGGCCGAGGTTTGGAGGGACAGCCTGGGGTGGTATTTGCCCTGGCCCCTGAGATCTGGGCTGAGTTCTGCTCTTCCCATGGGATTTACCCGAAGCCCAGTCGCCACAGATCCTGGCCCCCTGGGTTGTGGCTGGGGAAGCAGGTCACAATAGGCACCAGGTGAGTCTGCGTGTGGCGTGGGGGGCATGCGTGCAGTCCCAGCTGCGGAAGCAGAAGGCCTCTGGCTGCAGGCCACCCTCACTTCGGTCTCAGGGAAGTGTGGCCAGCAGCAGGTCCAGTGGCTGCTCTAGGGAGCGCAGGTGCCAGGCCCAGCTCTGCCACTGACCATTTGGTGACCTCGATCAAGTCCCTTCGTCTCTCTGGGCCTCTCATCCCTGTGCGTAGAATGGGGACCTTGGACCTAGATCATTTCCTGGGCCCTGGCTCTGAGCCCTACAATCTGAAGATCCTGGATTCTGCACTTATCTTTTCTGGCCTCAGTTTTCTCATCTGTGAATGGGAACACGTGTGTGGAGGAGCCCGGAAGAGGATGCCAACCCTCTATTCTGTGTGCACAGCCTGTGTATCTGGCTTGGTCCCCCACCAGTTCTCTGAAGCAGGCTGGGCCCGGCCAGTGGCCCATTTTACAGATGGGAAAATTCACGAGGGCTCTGTGGAGCTCTTGTGGCTGAAGGGGAGGGCTGAGAAATTATGGCCTAGGAACTCTGGCTCCGGGGCCCTCAGGGAGCTGGGAGGAGGGAAGAGGCCCCATCCTCAGTGCAAACCCTTTCCAGGATGTCGGAACCGCGCCTGGCTGAGGGCTTGGTTGGAGTGTCGGGGATGAGCACCCCCGTCGGGAACCCAAAGGAGAGTGAAGAAAGCCCTGGAAGCATGTGGCCAAAGGATCTCATCAATCTGGAGGCTGGGGAAACTGCCTGGCAGGTGGTCCTGAAGAAGATCAGGGAGCTCTCCGATTCGGTAGGGAGGGAGGGGGAGGGGAGGAAAGAGGAGGGAAGGGAAGGGGGTAAGTAGGGAGGGAAGAGGGTGTCTCAGTCTCTACTCGGTGGGCAAGAAATAAGACTTTCTGTTTTACAGTCTTATGTCAGTCTCCTAGGTCTTATTCCAAGGCTCTGTTCTGCTGGGGATGATGGAATATTTCTGTCCCCTTCTAGCTCCCTCCCCACCCCACCGCTTGGAGTTTTACCCAGTGCCAAGCTGTCTGGTTGAGGGTTGGAGCTTTGATCTACAAAGATTGTTGCCCTCTTGTCCCCCTATTTTAAGAGTTAGAAGGCCTGGCGTCAAATCCTATCTTTGCCATGTACTTGCTCTGTGACCTTGAGCCAGTGACTTCCTCTTTCTGAGCCTTTGTTTCCCCATCTCTGAAATGGCAACAGCAATAGTACTTACTGCATAGAGTTGTTTTGGGGATTAGATGAGATAACCCACTACCCATCCTTCTCTTCCTCTTTCCCTGTGCTGGCAGGACTGCCGAGACCCCTTCACGGTGGCTGACCTGGGCATGCTGGCCAGCGCCATCAGGTCTTCCGCCAGGCCCTGCCTCGGGTCTTACCCTTCTATGTGGTGAAGTGCAACAGCAGACCCTGGGTGCTGCGTGTCCTGGCCACCCTGGGCACCAGCTTCGACTGTGCCAGCCAGGTGAGCTTGGGCCCAAGGCCAATTGTCTCATTCACGGGCCTGACACTTCCTGGGAAAAAAAGGCCAGTTGCCAGGGGTTCTGGAGTGGGGACTGCAGCACCTTGAACAGGGGATGACACTCATAATCCTCAATTGTTTGGGAAGGAATAAATGAACGAACTATGGGTGTGGTCAACCTCCCACTGGTCCACGTGACTAAGGCAGACAGCCTGAGCGAGTTGAGTGGAAGCACAAGCTTGAAGCCACAGACCCCGTTCCTGTCCTGGCACAGCCATTTCACCTGAGCCTCAGTTCCTTCCTCTTGAAAATGGGGCCAACTATACTTTCCTTAGAAGAGTCTAGAAGCTTAAAGAGCACAATTTGTGCTCAGCGCACTGCATAGTAGGGGTTCAGTCAAGGGCAGCCCCTTTTACTCATGCCCAGGTTTCCTGTCCCCAAAGAGTAAAGGGCAGTGAGGCAGCCCCCTACTCTGGCTGTTACCCATGCCAGGTGGAGCTGGAGCAGGTGCTGGGCCGGGGCGTGGCCCCCTCCCGTATCATCTATACTAACCCCTGCAAGCCTGTCTCACACATCTAGTATGCTGCCCACCATGGGGTGCGGTTCCTGACCTTCAACAGTTAGGAGGAGCTAATCAAGGTGGCCCAGCACCACCCCGGGGCCAGGTGAGACCAGTGGAGGAGGGGCGGTGCAAACAGGTAGAGACAGGTGGAGCAAGGGACCTCAAGCCTGGGACCCCAGCAGATGGAGTTGGGCTGCAGGAACCAGATGAAGGTGGTCCCATACGGTGACTGGCACAGGCCCAAGCAGCAAAGTACAAGCATTTGGGTCAGTGGCCCGATGCCTTCCCTGGTGCACGTTGGTGCTAAATAAACATTGCCTGTGTCTGCATAGATACTAGGCAGAGCCTAGCATTAGGCGGTCTGGCATTAGGCGACATCATGGAAAAGGCACTTGTATTGGAGTCGGGGAGACCAGGGCTCACATTTCAGTTTCATTTGTCACATGTTGTGTGATCTTGGAAAGTTATCTAACATCTCTGATCCTGTAACATGGAGACCTGTGGAAGGTGTATTTATAATTTTATCCTTTTCCTGCTTTTTCTTGCCTGGGCAGAAGTCTGTAAGTAGTGAGCGTGTTCACTCCTTGGGACTCCATGGCTGGACAGTCCAGAGGAACTAGGCAGGGGTGGGTGGGAAGCTGGAGGGAGGTTGGGTCGGGGGCCTCGGGGCTCATGTGCCTAAGAACCCCTGGCATCCTTTGCACCCCTCTCCCAGGCTGGTCCTCCGGCTGTGGACCCAGGACAGCGAGAGCATCTTGCCCCTGAGCGCCAAGTTTGGGGCCAGCCTGGGGGTGTGTGAACATATGCTGAAGTCTGCCAGAGACCTGGGTTTGGCGGTGGTTGGAACCAGGTGAGCGCACTGGCTTTCCCTGCCTGGGAGGCAGGAGTCCTGGTTTCCACTGTCGATCTCCAGCCTTTGGCTTATTGGACACCCTCCGGTCAGCTGAGGCCCCTCTGGACCTCGTGATGCTCCACCTGTCCTCAGCGAAGAACCCGGATCTTATCTGGGATTAGGGTGGGGCAAAGGAGGCACAGGCCGTGGGTGCAAAATTTAAGGGGATGTTAAAACACTTAGTACTCTAGATAAATAACATTTTAATACACTATTTGAAAAAATAAAAAATAATGCAAAAATGATTCATAATGAGGAAAATATCAAAATTTTAACTAAAGACAGGATTGGCATTTCTGATTTTTCCTTTTGCTTCAGGGTTCAATTACTATTACCAATCTTGTCTTTATTTACATTATTTATTTATTTAATATTTATTTATTCATTTAATATTTATGTATGTATGTATGTATGTATGTATCTATTTTGGCTGCACCGGGTCTTTGTTGTGGCATGTGGGATCTTCGTTGCAGCATGCAGATCTTTAGCTGCAGCATGCGGGCTTCTTAGTTGCAGCATGTATGCAGGATCTAGTTCCCCGACCAGGGATCAAACCCAGGCCCCCTGCTTTGGGAGCACCGAGTCTTACCCACTGGACCACCAGGGAAGTCCCTATTTACATGTTTAATGTTTTATTCATTAGCGATGTTTCTGAATCAATGTTGCTCTTTACAACGATCGCATTAAATGTTCTTTATCTTGATTCTTTAGTGTTGTGGCACCCCCTGGACTTTTGCACTGGCCTCACCCGACCCAGCCCTGATTGGTTCCTCAGCCTGCCCTGCCCTCCGGCATGGGGATTCTGGGTTCTGAGCACACTCCTTCCGAGGTGGAAGAGAAAGGGAGCCTCTGCAGTGAGGCACTGGGAGGGGCCTGCTAAGAGAGGTGACCGCCACCCAGCCGAGAGTGCCCCAATTCAAGGATGACCGTGTGTCGGTGTTTCTGACCCTGTCTCTCTTCCTACTGACCCTTGCTTTTTCACATGTGTTTCTCTACATGTCACTCGACATGTGTTCAGCTTCCACGTGGGCTCAAGATGCCAGGCACCCCATAGCTTCACGCAGGCCATCACCAACTGCTGGCGCGTGTTCGAGATGGGCTGCGGGGTCAGGCATGACATGAGTCTCCTGGACATCGGAGGGGGCTTCCCTGGAGAGGAGGGCTCTGACTCTAAGTTTGAGGAGGTGAGAGGGGAGGATGAGAGGGAGCCAGGTGTCCCTGCCTGGGTTTAGGGGACAGAGTGTGTGTGTTTGTGTATGGGGAGCTCGTGGAACTGTGAGTCGTATGCGCGTATGTAGCTGGGATTTGTCTGACTATACTTAGCCTGTGTGCATATATGAGCACGTGCATATCTGGCTCCGTGTCTTTCTTTAGACATGTTAGTTGCTATTCCCGGTTAAGCTACAGTCGGGTAGAAGTTTGCTATCCCTGAGACCCAGGGAACATTTCATCTTCACTGACTGTGTATTAATTTAAATGGTTCCAAATTCAGACATCTCAGGGTGCTATGTGCTATGTGCCCTTGGACAAGTTACTTCCCCACTCTGGGCCACAGTTTCTACCTGTTTCCTCCCTAGTAAAATGGCGCACAGCTCCCACACAGCTGTCATGGGAATGAAGGGAGACGATGCAGGTAAAGCTCCCACAGAGGGACTGACCACATTAGGCTCTGGGTCTACCCCTGCAGACGGTGGGAGTGATCAACACCGCCCTGGCCCAGGACTTTCCCTAGGGGAGAGGCGTCAAGGTCATCGCAGAGCCCGGCCACTTCTACGCAGCATCTGTCTGCCTGATCGCTGTCAACATCATTGCCAGGAAGGCTGTGCTGGAGCCCGGTGGGTGGGCAGGGCACTATCCAGGTGTCCCCCGGCCCTCAGGGGAGAGGATGGGCAGGGAGTCTGGGCTCCGACCCTGGGCGGCTAATTAGCAGGAAACGAGCTTCAAATTGGGTCTAGGAATGAACCTGTTAGTATCACTGTTTTGTTGTTCTGAAATAGACTGGGAGGTGAGAACAAAGACAAAGGGTCTTCACTATTCCTAAGTAGCCAGTGGATTTATACTGTGTTTATGGGGTTAAAGTTACAAAATACAGCCCATGAGGTTCACAGACACCATCGTGCTGGTGTGCACCTTAAATTCATCCAGCAGGCATTTTCTAACATGTGCAAATTCTTATACCAAAAATACAGTGAGTAAATACAAATTCTTACAACAAATATAAGAAGGCACTCTCGTTGTTGTCATGGCCTGAAGGTTAAGGGTGACATCTATAGGGTAATGGTAAACCTTTGGCAGTTGAGGTCAACCACCACAGGAGAGTTTTTTGATTGTTATTTTTGCAGCAGGAGTGGGGTGGGTTTGCTTTTCTCACAGTGAGCTAACCAGAAACTCCATTTCATGATGAGGTGGAGAATATGAATAGATGTCTCCCGCTGGCTTAGTGCTTTTATTCTCTGTGGCTTTATGATAACTGACATGTAAATATTTATAACCTGCTTTAATCTCCTCCCTTATCCTTTTTGACAAATGATTGGCCCACAGCTTTGTAATCCCAAAGGCACTTGTGTCAGCTCATTGCCATTTCTTCACAAAATGTCTCATTAAAGATTATTGTGATAGGAAGCATATGATTTCAAGCCATCATTTAACAAAAGTCTAAGTATTAGGGGCTTATTATTATTATTTTTAAAATTTATATCTTTATATGGTAAGGGGTAATTTTTGTGTGTGTGTGTGTGTGTGTGTGTGTGTGTGTGTTTTGGCCGACCCACGTGGCATGCGGGATCTTAGTTACCGGATCAGGGATTGAACCCATGCCCCCTGGAGTGGAAGCGCAGAGTCTTAACCACTGATCCGCCAGGGAAGTCCCTAGGGGCCTGTTATTTTTATTTCCACAATAACAAGAGATGCCAATTTTTAAGTATCTATTATGTGTGAAATGCATATTTTCTCTCATTTCTGCTCCACAACCCTGTGAAGTAATTTGGGGGCATTCCCAGTTTACAGGTAGAGATAGTGAGGCTCAGAGAGAGGAAGTAACTTGTCTGAGGCAGCACAGTTAGCTAGTGGTGCAGCTGGACCTGGGTCTGTCTGATTCAAACACTGGTGCACTTGGATTTGTACTACATGCCAAGCGGAGTTGGGCTCTTGACCTTAGGGATGTCTTGACTACCTCTTGTGACCAACTAGTTTAGGGACAACTGGGGCTGTGGCTACAGGAGATGGGATCAGTGATGGCAGCTAAGAAAGCAGGGAGGGGATGGTGGGAAGTACACCGGGGAGGGGGCATTGTGTTTCCCAATATTCAGAAAGATCTGGGCATATAAATGCCCAAATGTTATGAAATGCTCCAAATGTTAAAAGAAATCAGCGCAAAATCCTGAGTTTAGATTCAAGAAAGCAATGTTCTAAGAACAGATGAAGAGTGGTTGTGAAGAAACCGGCTTGGTAGTAGGTCCTGTCCAAAGGATCTGGGGGTCATAGGTGACCACCAGCTCAATATGCATCAGGAGTATGATGGAGCTGGAGAGAAAGCTGCCACACGTTTATTTCGGTAACATCAATAGAGGCAGAATGTTTAGATGGAGGGAGGTGACAATTGTGCTGTACCCTGTGCTTGTCAGAGTTGGGCACTGTTTTTGTTCTAATCAGGTTATGTAAGACATGGAAATAACTGTCATGAAGGAGAAGTTATTACTCACAAGTTTCCTCTGTAGAAACCAGAGGCATGGCAGGCCACACAGGGCCACAAGGGGAAGGACCGGAGTGGTTCAGCAGGCAGAAGGACAAAGGGGAAAGCCAGGCTAGAGCCTCTACTGTGGTTTTCAAGGATAGGAGTGGGTGAGGCAGGGTGAGCTGGATCGGCAGGTGTGGGACTGGCTAGTTTGAGCAACTTCAGTGGGTGGTGGGGGTAAGGACTGCCCTGGGGCCACTAGGCCAGAGGTAGCGTCTCAAGTTCAGGGAGCTCCGTCTAGGAGGCGGTTTGCGGTATGGACGCTGGATTGGTTGGCTTGCACAGGAAAGGCGCTCTTGTAAGGCAGTCGTTTGCTATCTCTAGTAATTAACCAGCCCGGGGAGGAGCAGTCTCTCCATGGTCAGCAAGGCCCCAGATGCCAGAGCATCAAGAAAATGGGGGGCTTCCCTGGTGGCGCAGTGGTTGAGAATCTGCCTGCCAATGCAGGGGACACGGGTTTGAGCCCTGGTCTGGGAGGATCCCACATGCCGCGGAGCGGCTGGGCCCATGAGCCACAATGACTAAGCCTGCGCGTCTGGAGCCTGTGCTCCGCAACGAGACAGGCCGCGATAATGAGAGGCCCGCGCACCGCGATGAAGAGCTGCCCCCACTTGCCACAACTAGAGAAAGCCCTCGCACAGAAACGAAGACCCAACACAGCCAAAAATAAATAAATAAGTAAGTAAGTAAGTAAATAAATAAATAAATAAAAGAAAATGTGGTTTCTACAGGCACCCCTTTGAGGAAGGAAATTGACAGATTAGCACATCACTGTGGAGCAACCATGATGGAATCATGTCAGGAAGAGGCCGTTTGCCCCCAGTTTTGACTCATGCAGCAGGGGCTCAGGGAACCTGGTCTAAGGTGAGGGCAGAGTACCTGAGACCTGCGACCTGGGGACAAATCCCAGACCTGCCACAATCTCCTGTGTGACTTCTGACGAGACTCAGTTTTCTCAACTGTAAACCAGGGCTCATTGTACCTACTCAGAGTGTAGTTACAAGTTAAGTAGCTTAATACATGTAGAGAGCTTAGAACAATGCCTGGGCTATATGTCATGGTATGTTAGTTAGATTATTCTTATGAGGAGAGGAGGAGGAGGGGCAGCACTCCGATGCGGGGAGCAGAGGGGCAATGGGACAGCAGAGGACAGGCCCCAACCATGCATGGGTTCAGAGAAGACTCCTGGAGCAGGGAACAGGGGTTATCCAGCGCCGGTCAGAGGGTCAGGCCTCCCCCAAGGGTGCTGGGCTCGGGTGTTGAGGGTCAGCGGTGAGACCTGGCTGAGCACAGCTCGGTCCTGCCGTCTGCCCGCTCTCAGGAGGCTACTGGAAGCTGCTGTTCTATCTCAGCAACGGCCACTACGGCACATCTGCATTCTCCCAGGGACCCTGAACGCAGGATGCCCATTGTGGTGAAGGTAAGGAGAACTTTTTGTGGCTCTGGCACCTCCCAGACTCTGAGACCCCCTAGTCCAGCCCTCTTTGGGCAGGGCTCCCTGCTGCCAGGGGGAAAGGCGAAAGATCTCAGGTTATCGGTGGCTTGACAGATTGTCACACCTCGTGCATGTACCAGGATGTGTACGTGTGTCTACGTGTATTGGCAGGTGCACTTCTGTGTGTGTGCCTTTCTCTGTGTGGGCCTGTCGATTTACACCTGCGCAGGAAGGTGGGTGTCCAGGTCCATGGGTCTGTGGAGGGGTGTGTGTGTAGCTGTTTGGCTGTTTGTGTTTCCCTGTGCATTTCTCTGTGTCGCTATGTTTGTGGTTCCAGAGTCCTTGAATCTTGGAGATGCAGGAGACTTAGGAAGTAGAGATTCTCAAACTTTGCTTCACATTAGAGTCATCTGGGAAACTTTAAAACGCCCCTATGCCCAGACCATGCCACAGACCATTGATATCGGAACTTCTCATTGGTTGGGACCCTGACACGATCCTTTGTTAAAACTCCTCAGGCGTTTGCAGTGCAGCCAGGTTTGAGGCCCGGTATTTTGAGTGATTATTAAATAAAATCTTCCCACTTTATAAATGGGAATACTGAGGTCCCATCTGTGTCTGCACTTGTGAATTGGCAGGGCAGGAGTATGTCTCTAGAGCATAAGCTCCATGAGGGCAGGGTCAAGAACAGTGCCTGGCACATAAGGACCACTCAGGAATTGGTCAGAGTGGGTGAATGAGAGAGTCCTTGCTGATATCTTCCCTCTGGTGCCCTGGGGGCATGCCCTGCAGGCTGGGGAGTGAAGGGGGGGGCATCTTCCTTCTCTGATTCCACCCGCCCCCCCCACCACCATGTCCCTGCAGGACCTCCGCCCCAAGCTGCCCCTCTTCTCTTGCACCCTCTACAGCCCCATGTGCAATGCCTTTGACAAGCTCTTCTTGAAGGAGGTGCAGCTGCCCGAGCTGGACGTGGGCGACCGGCTGGTCTTCCCCTCCATGGGCGCCTACACGTCCGCCATGAGCTCCACCTTCAATGGCTTCCCTCTCCCCTCCATCTGCTGCACTGTGGGACCCGAGCTCAGGTGTCTGGGGGAGGTGGAAAGGGGCTGGGCAGTGAGGGGCTCTCACCAGGATCTGAATTTGGCAAGGGGAGCTGGTGGCTGAGCTCTGGGGTCCCAGGCCCCGGAAATACCCTACTCCCCCAACTGGCCCCAGCAAAGCCCAAGATGTCTGGCTGACCTTTGACACTGGCCTCTGCCTGTGGGGTTGACCCTGTTACAGCCTCTCCACAGGTAAGTCCAAGGTAGACCACCTGGGCAGTTCTGACAGCCCTGATGCATAGATGCCTTTCTGGGCAGAATCAGGCAGCCCTGTGTCCCCAGATGACCCTCAGCCCCATGGCTGAGGTCCCCCCACCCCGCTCGGCTCTGACCGTCTGCAGCTGCCCCCTGGGTTCCCTCCTCAGGTGTCCCTTCCCCACCAGCTCCAGGCTCCCTCACAGCCCCACCCCAGGATCCCCTCTGGGCCCAACCTAGGGTTTGCCTCCTTAGGTAGTAGAGGGGGCCCTAGAACACCCCTTTACTGGCACATTCCTTCCACAGGAGCCTGCAGGAGACCGCACTGTAGGCTGAGACAAGGCCAGAACGGAGGGGCTTCAGACACCTCGGTGCGCCCACGTGGGGATGCTTGGGGGCAGGGATCTGGGGGGAGGAGTAGCGTGGAGGAAACAGAGGTTTGGGTGCCTCTGAAATGATGCGGCAACCTAAGGTTCAAAACTGTCTTCTCCCTAAGTGGGCCTGAAGCCTAGGTTAGCTCTTCTGGAAGGCTCATCCTGCCCTCCCTGCTCCTAACCCGCTAGACCCTGGGGTGGGGCAGGGAGAGGAACCTGCGCTATTACAAGAGTGCCCCCTGGACACCATGCCCTGGAATGTGAGGCAACCTGCATTGACCAGCACCTTGCGACGCTTTGGTCCTTCCTTTCCTCCAGTTAGTGACCCCTGCGTTGTTCCAGAAAGGTTTACGTGAACCATAGGCACCCACCCTAGTGGAGAGAGCAGGGCCATTGGAGTCAGACAGGTCTGGAGGGAATCCAGGCTCCACCACATCCCGGCAGTGTGGTCAGAGCCTCAGTTTCCCCATCTGTGAAGTGAGGGTGAGATTAGCATTCCCCTTGCAGGGCTGTTGAGAGGATTAAGCCAGATGATGCAAATCCTCATTCAAGGTCAGTTCATGTTCACCTGCCTCTGGCTGCCCTGATCCTGGCCCTCGCCTGCTCAGAGACGACCCCTGCCCCCACGGCCTGGCCACCCTCAGGGAGCATGCACACAGCATCTGGCCACGCAGCTAATGGGCCATGTGGGTGCCTCAGACCTGACCTTGGCCTGAAGAAACGCCCAGGTTGGGAGGTTGGATGGACAAGGTGTGGATACAGCCAACTCCGAAACAGGGCAGATGCTACTACACGTCCCCTGGGCACACTAAAACTTTAAAAACAACAACATTTGGGGAGTTGTGAGCTCAAAAAGACAATGTATCCTACAGGGAAGGATGATGACAGAGGTAGGGGTCGGGACACATCGGGATGGCCAGTCACCTTGCTGCAGCGAGGGAAGGGGAGAGACGGCCCCAGAGGCCAAAGTCACCCACCTCCTGTGTCCTGTGTCCTTTTTTAAGCTTCGCCTGATAAGACAAGACATTCTCTGATCTCCAGCTTCTGCAAAGAGTCCTCCCCATCCACCAGAATCAGCCTTACCAACCTTGCTGCTGCCTCCCCAGCCCAGCCAAGACCAGAGGAATCTTCCAGCATCCTTGGGCTACAGAGATTTCCCCTTCAGACATCTGAGGAGAAGGGAAGGGTATCTGCACATGCCACCCAAGGAAGCCGGAGGATTCAGACAGCCTTTGGATTATGTGTTATCCACTTGTCTCCTCCAAGAGCCTGAAAATTGGGAGTGGAAACGTCTACCCTTACCTCCCCAGAGATGTCTGGAAGTACAAATATGAGTGCGCTTTAGGGAAAAATAAAGTTGTATTCAGATGCAAGAGATGTTGGTGTGTTTTGTGTTTTGCTCTCTGGGTGCTGTACTGTGTGATTGTGGATATTCATCCATCCATCCACCCATCTGTCCATCAATCCACCCATCTATCCAGCCACCTATCTATTCACCACTGATCTATCAATTGATCCATCCATCCATCCATCCATAAAATAAAAGGCGAGGGCCTAGACTGTGTCTGGCACAGGTGACACATGGTGAACAAGATGGACAAAAATCCAAGCTCATGGAGCTAAACTTCCAGTTGGAAAACGAGAATAAGCAAACACATAAATCAATGATAAAATGAAGTGGAAGCAATAGGTGCTGTGAAGAAAAATAAAACAAGCAAGGGGCCAGTGAGTGATAGAAGACAGTGCTATTTTAGGTAGAGGGGGGCCTAGGAGGCCTCTCTGAGGATGTAGCAGGTGAGCAGAGACCTGAAGGGACCGTGTGGTTAGCTGAGTCAGAGAGTTCCAGGCACTGGAAGCAGCAAGTCCAAAGCCAGGGATGCAGAGTGTTTCCCCAAAGGCAAGAAGCCCTGTGTGGGTGAGCAGAGTGAGTGAGGGGAGGTGTTGGGAAAAGAGGCAGGAGGAGGGTCAGGGGCTGATCTTGTCAAGCCTCAGATAAGTCAGGGATTTGACTTTGTTCTGAGGCAGGGGAAGGCGGGGAAGGGGGAGGGGGAGGCCCTGGCTGGTTTGAGCAGGTAAATGCGGTAAGAGGATGCAGAGAGAACTTGAGGGGCTCCTGCTGGTCCTGGGAAATGACGGTGGTCACAGTACGGGTGGTGAGAGGCGCCAGGTTCAGCACAGGCTGCAAAGGTCAAGTCGAGAGAATTTTCTGAGGGGTCAGATGTGGGGTAAGAGGCAAAGAAAAGAGTCAAGGACAACTCCAGGGCTTTGAGCTGAAGCTGCCAGTACACAAAGGGAGATGCAGGGGAGGAGAAACAGGTTAGGAGGGGTTAAAATGGAGAGTTCAGTTTTGGAAAGGTCAGGTTTGAGAAGCCTATTCAACCTCCAAATGGAGTCAGGTACAAGCATTGGATTTCAGGGCAGAGGTCAGGACGGCAGATATGAACGTGGATGGGGCATGGTCCACACTGGATGGACTTTGCATTCCTGGGGCCGCCCAGCCCAGCCAGGAAGTGAGCATAGAGAGAGGACACAAGGCACGGGAACTGAGAGGAGAAACATTCCAAGAAGGTGGGAGCCCTCAGCTGTGTCAAATACTGCCCAGAGGTGGGTGAGGTGAGGGCTGAGAACGGCATCGGGAAAACGGAGGTCATTGGTGATTTTAACCAGCGGGTTTCAAAGCCAAGGAAGGTTGGTGGGAGTGGAGTCCAGAGAGGACGGTGGAGAGGGTGGGGCGTGGTCACCTCTTCCGGGGACTTAGTTGTGCTGTAAGGGGAACAGGAAATGAGAGGGTAGCTGGAAGAGGCGCCCCATAGAGTCAAGGAGGGTTTGTTTTAAGATGAGAGGTATTATGGCTTGTTTGTAGGCTCACAGGGATGACCGACAGAGGGGAAGATAAGATGCAGAAGAGAGAAGCGACAGCGGCAGAGCAAAATCCTTGGGTGGGTGGAAGGGGCTGGCGTCCTGGGGGCGGGGGCTGGGGGAAGGTGCGCCCAGATGGGAGCTGGTGCCGCACCTCCGCGGGGACAGGCAGGTCGCTGGGAGAACGCAGAGCTCTCTACTGATTGTTTCTTTCTTAGCGGAGTAAGAAGCAAAATCATGGTGGAGAGCAAGGAGGCAGGAGAGGGTCCTGGTGTTTTTAGGAGAGGGCTGAGTGGAAACGTCACAACACGCGTGGAAGGGTGAATGGACCAATGAAATGGGTGGGATTGCCAGCACAGGTGCCCACTCGAGGTTTGTGGGGATCCATTTAGAATGAAGCCTGTCATCCGGTGTGTTTTGTCCTCAGCCACGTGGGCACCTGTGCTACGGGTGCGGGTGCAGAATGGGGGGTGGGGTGGGGAGGGGGAGGGGGAGACAGCTTGGAGAATGAGGTGCTCCTGGGGGTCTCTGCAGGTCCAGGCTCCACACGCAGTCCTCAGAGCCTTTTCCTGAGCGCACATGCTGTCCTTCCACAGCCTTTACCTGCTGGAGACTCATAATGACCCAGTGAGCTTATAATGCCCCCACGTTAGAGAAGCAAACCCTGTGGTCGCCTCGCCAGTAAGTGGCAGAGCTGGGATTTGACTTCAAACATAGTTCAGTCTTCTCCCTTTAGGGCAGCAGGGGTATGCACACTGTGTTTAAGAAAGTCTTGCTTTCAGAGGCACATGAAAAGCTGCTCAACATCACTGTTAGAGAAATGCAAATCAAAACTACAATGAGGTATCACCTCACACCAGTTAGAATGGGCATCATCAGAAAATCTACAAACAATAAGTGCTGGAGAGGGTGTGGAGAAAAGGGAACCCTCTTGCCCTGTTGGTGGGAATGTAAATTGATACAGCCACTATGGAGAACAGTATGGAGGTTCCTTAAATCTAAAAATAGTATTACCATATGATCCAGCAATCCCACTACTGGGCACATACCCAGAGAAAACCATAATTCAAAAAGATACATGCACCCCAATGTTCATTGCAGCACTATTTACAATAGCCAGGTTACGGAAGCAACCTAAATGTCCACTGACAGACGAGTGGATAAAGAAGATGTGGTACATATATACAATGGAGTATTAGCCTTAAAAAGGAACGAAATTGGGTCATTTGTAGAGACATGGATGGACCTAGAGACTGTCATACAGGGTGAAGTAAGTCAGAAAGAGAAAAACAAATATCGTATATTAACACATATATGTGGAGTCTAGAAAAAGGGTACAGAAATAGAGACCCAGATGTAGAGAACAGACGTATGGACACCAAGGGGGGAAAGTGGTGGTGGGGGAATGAATTGGGAGTTTGGGATTGACATGTATACACTAATATGTATAAAATGGATGACTAATAAGAGCCTGCTGTATAAAAAAAAAAAGAGAGAGAGAGAAGGAAAGTCTTGCTTTCACCCAGATGGCGAAAAAAACCAAGCTTGGCTGTTGGGAGGTTGAACTTCAGGTGTTCCGTGCAGTGGCCCAGGCTTTGTCATGGTTCAACCAAAGTGACTTGCTGCCACCCACTGGCCACTATCAGTATTGCATCCAAGCAGAACCTGCGTCGCATTTGCTCAGCTAAGGATTGATTCAGTGTCTGGGTCCAAAAATGCCTTGTTGAAAAGGGCTGCAGAGGAGTTCTCTTCCCACTTTGACAAATGAGGAGAGAGAAGTCCAGAGAGATGACTTTAAAAAGCCATCTGCACCCGCCTACTCCATCCACTCAGTTGCTCGTTCATTCAATAAATATTCATTGAACACCTCTGTGCCAGACACTGTTCTAGGCACTGGGATTCAGCAGAGATCATTGCTGTTGTAGAGCTGACATTCCATGGGGGCGGGGGGGGGGCGGGGAGGACAGGTACCAATCAGGTAAATAAACCAGATAATGCTAGATTGTGATGGGTGATGTGAAGGAATTAGAGTGACTGGAATTAGAGAGGGTGGTGGGAGGTGACATTTAGAGGAGAGACCAGATGACTGGGAGGGTTCGGGAAAGATGCTCCAGGAAGAGGGAACAGCACTGCAAAGGTTCTGAGGCTGTGAAAGGTGTGAACGGGTGGAGCCCACCAACACCCCAGCCCACAGCTGTCTCTGTAGAACGAGTAGAAGTGGGAGCAGAACTTTCTAGAAGGAGGGTCATGCCATTGACCTTCACTCAATCAGTCCACAGCCTTGATCAGCACCCATCTCACTCACACAGCTGACCACTGTCTCCTGGAAACTCTCTCTTCTCTTGGTTTGTATGATACCAACCTCTGGTGGTAGGAAAAGCTATGATTATTCTCCTGTGAAAATTAAAGCTTAACAATCAACATAGAGAAGTTTCCGGTTTGAAGGAAGCCACTGACATGACAAAAGCTAGAGCAGGAAATACTGGCATGTGGAGTCAAAGGTCAAGGTTGACATTTCTGGGCTCTGGGACAGGAGCATGTAGAGGAGAATTGGTGGAGATGTAATCAGTCTTGCTCGTAGCTGTTGCCGTGTTATAAGTGTGTGTTTGTGGACCTGTTTGCTGCTAATTTGTGAGCCATTCTTGCAAAGAAAATGAATATTTATAAGTTTATAGATGTAATATGAGTAAGCTTTATTCAAATCCTATGAGTGGTGTTCCAAGAAATAATAAGTTTTGGAAGCAAAACAAGTCCCTAATTTGGTAATTTCACCATGTTACTCGAATACTACCCAATTATGTTAGCTGGTATTTTCCAGTGTTTGAATGTTTGCTCTAGGCTATAGTTCTCTGTAAAGCAAAATTGTTCATTACTAAAAAGAGGAAAGTTATATGAAGTAACATGTACCTAATACCCAACTTGGAGATGTTTAAACACACTCAATTCCACCAGCATCAGTGCAAAATGAAATCAGTTCCTCCACACCAGAAATATTTATCATAAAAACAGAAGATCAAGGGCAATTAATACTTTGTGTTTTAAATTTTCATTTTAAGACTTTTAAGTAGTAAGCATTTATGACTTTTATTTGGCATTTACGTTAAGTTAATGTTTCCCCTTTTTAATTTTTAAAAATATTTTATTTATTTTTGGCTGCATTGGGTCTTCGTTGCTGTCCGTGGGCTTTCTCTAGTTGCAGTGAGCAGGGGCTACTCTTCGTTGTGGTGCGCGGGCTTCTCATTGCGGTGGCTTCTCTTGTTGCGGAGCACGGGCTCTAGGCGTGCGAGATCAGTAGTTGCAGCATGCAGGCCCTAAAGTGCGCAGGCTTCAGTAGTTGTGGTACGCGGACTCAGTAGTTGTAGCGCAGGGGCTTAGTTGCTCCACGGCATGTGGGATCTTCCTGGACCAGGGATCGAACCCGTGTTCCCTGCATTGGCAGGTGGATTCTTAACCACTGCGCCACCATGGAAGTCCCTAATTTTTTTTAATGATCAAGTGTCTATACGAGGTAGAGGTCATTGTTACATGTTACTGAAATACAGTAGTCCCCCCTTATCCAAGGGCGATATGTTCCTAGACCCCCAGTGGATGCCTGAAATTGCGGAGAGTACTGAGCCCTGTATGTACTATGTTTTTCCCTATCCATACATACCTATGATAAAGTTTAATTTATAAAGTAGGCACAGTAGATTAACACCAACTAAATAGAACAATTATAATAACATACTGTAATGAAAGTTATGTGAATGTGGTCTCTCTCTTTCTCAAAATATCTTATTGCTCAAATTTCATACCTTTTCCATCTTAACTAAGCACTTATCTTGCACTGTGGCCATAACTTTTGCACTTTGAGGTGTGACATCCAAACTAGCATGAATTTCTTTTTTCTTCTTCACAATTTCAGGGATAGAAAATTTATTCTTACCATAGATCTTAGCAACCTCAGCATTTTTTCATTCCCTATAAGTTTAGGACTTCACTTAAAGGAAGGACTTTACGGCTTCTGTTTGGCATATCTGGATTGCCAGCATCCCTACTCTTGGACTTTGTGGCCCTTATTAAGTAAAAATAAGGGTTATTTGAACACAAGCACCAAGATACCACTATAGTCAGTCTGATAACTGATGGATACTGAATGACTCATGGGCAGGATTATACTGACAAAGGGATGATTCACGTTTCCTGTGGGATGGAGTGGGACAGCTAGAGATTTCATCATGCTACTCAGAATGGCGCTCAATTTAAAACTTATGAATTGTTTCTGGAATTTTCCATTTAATATTTTTGGACCATGGTTGACTGTGGGTAACTGAAACTGTGGAAAGCAAAACCATGGATATGTGGGGGGGGGGGATTACTATATACCATCCTGTCATATAATGGCTCATAATAATAATAAACCATGCATCTATAATCCTGATTTTTTGAACAGAAAAACTCTGAAATGTTTAGTATAACCCTCTTACAGAAAAATTTTCACTGGTTTATTATTATGGTCAATTATTATTTTTCCAAAACCCATAAAGTGTTGGGGAAAATACAGAATAATGTATGATTTCAGGAATTCCTGAGAATTTCCTGGGATACTGACATACCCAAATCCCAAAGAATATCTGTTGGGAATTTGGAAATGCTCTTTGAAATTTTACCTCTGTAACATCTCTCGACTCTGCATCCCATCCCATCCCCAAGGCCACTGCTCTGATCGCCAGACCTTTGTCATCTCTTCTGACCTTGTGAGTCAGACTCCAGACTCCTCCAGCCCATCCTCCACGCTGCACAGGGATCTTTCTAAGGCAAAAACTCAGCCTGTCATTTGGCTGTGAAATCCATCCCTGGCCCCCCAATTCCTTCACCAATGTTTTTCAAAATGCATCTTGGGACAGTGGTTACATAAAAACATCTGGCAGTTTCTAATAAGTGGTGGTTTAGGTAGCTTCATTCAGAGATTTAGAATCTCTGGGAGTTGAAGCCTAAAAATCTGCATCCACATCTTCTGAATGATTTCTTTAAATCCTTTTTATGGTGAAATACAACATGAATACAGAAGCCACATAAAACAAAGGTACAGATTAGTGAACCATAATTAGGCAAACTCCCCTATAACCACCACCCCTGTCTGAAGGCAAATCCTTGCCCCCCACCCCAGAAACTCTCTGGATGCCCCCCTCCCTAATAACCGTTTCCCACCTCCACCCCCAAGAGCAACCAGCAGCCTGGCTTTCACTTTGCCTGTTTTTTGCTTATTTTAATGTCATTAAATTTTGTTTAATCCTTGGTTCTCTTTCCATCTTTTTTTTTTCCTTCTTGTGATTCATTTGCTAATGAAACCAGATCATTTGTCTTACAGAGTTTCCCACAGTCATTGCTAATTGCATCCCCATGGTGAAGGTAGCATATTCCTCTCTTCTCTGAATTTCCTGTTAATTGGTAATTGGATCCAGAGACTTAATCAGATTCATATTTCTTTTTCTTTTTCTGACAAGCCTACTTTTATAGGTGATGTGTTCATCATCAGGGGCTCATGACTATGTTTTCACTTTCTCATCTTGTACATTTCCCACCCCAGATCTGAAATCAGCCCCGATATCTGGGGTAAATACCTAGGAGTAGAATTGCTAGTTTGTAAGGCAGAAAAATGTTTAACTTTCTAAGAAGCTGTTAGTCTTCTCAGATGGTGTACTTATTTACACTCATATCAGCAATGTATGAAAGCTCTAGTTGCTCTAAATCCTCACCAAGATTTAGTATGTGAATCTTATTTTAGCCATTCTAGTGGTATGAAATGTTATTTCATTGTGGATTCAGTTTAGAGTTTCCTAACAACCAATGATGTCGAACACCTTTTCATGTGCTTATTGGCCATTTGTATATCTTCTTTTATGAAACGTGTCCTGCGTATATATTCTATATGTGTCAATTGAGTCAAGCTGGTTGACTACTTTGTCCGAATCATCTATACCTTTACTGATTTTGTTTGTTTGTTTGAGTTTCTGAAAAAAGTGTGTTAAAATCTCCAGCTGTGGTGGTATGTTTGTCTATTTCTCTTTTAGTCTCAACAACTTTTGCTTTATGTATTTTTAAGCTGTGTTACTTGGTGCATGCAAGTTTAGAATTATAACATCTTCCCGTTGAATTGGACTTTTATTGTTATAAAACATCTGCCTTTATTTCTAGTAATAATTTCTGTCTTAAGCTTATTTTATCTGGTATTATTATAGTGACACTAGTTTTTTTTAAAGTAGTTTGAATGGTATACCTTTTTTCATCCTTTTGTTTCTGTGTTTTTATATTTTTAAAGTGTTTCTTATAAATGAATATAATTGGGCTTTAAAAAAATCCATTTTAATGATATCTGTCTTTTAATCAGTTTGTTTCAACCATGTATATCTAATGCAATTACTGATAGCGTTGGATTTAGGTCTACTATTTCTATTTGTTTTTCTGTCTCACCTGTTCTTTGTTCTTTTATTCACCCACTGTTTTCTTCTTTTGGATAATCAAGTCGTTTTTATTATTTCATTATTTTCCTTTATTAGGTTCTAGTTATACATTTTAATAAAATTCTTCCAGTAGTTACTATAGAGATTTAAATATGCATCTTAGACCTATTACTGTATGTCTTAGTTCAAGCTGCTATAACAAAATACCATAAACTGATTGGCTTAAACAACAGAAATTTATTTCTCACAGCTTGGGTGGCTGGAAAGTCCAAAATCAGGGCACCAGCATGATTGGGTTCTGGTGAGAGTCCTCTTCCTGGTTTGCAGACAGCTGTCTTCTTGCTGTGCCCTAGCATGGCAGAGAGAGGAAGCAAGCTCTCTTGCCCCTCTTTTTTTTTTTTTTTTAATTAATTAATTAATTTTATTTATTTATTTTTGGCTGCGTTAGGTCTTCATTGCTGCACGCAGGCTTTCTCTACTTGTGGTGAGCAGGGGCTACTCTTCGTTGTGGTGCGCAGGCTTCTCATTGCAGTGGCTTCTCTTGTTGCGGAGCATGGGCTCTAGGCACACAGGCTTCAGTAGTTGTGGCTCGTGGGCTCTAGAGCGCAGGCTCAGTAGTTCTGGCGCACGGGCTTCATTGCTCCGTGGCATGTGGGGACTTCCCAGACCAGGGCTCCAACCCGTGTCCCCTGCGTTGGCAGGCAGATTCTTAACCACTGCACCACCAGGGAAGCCCGCCCCTCTTCTTATAAGGGCACTAATCCCATGAGGACTCTAATCTCATAACCTAATTAATTCCTAAAGGCCCCATCTCCAAATACCATCACCCTGGAGATTAGAGTTTCAGTGTATGAATGGGGGGGTGGGGTGGGGAGGGAGAGACACAAACATTCAGTCCATATCATAGTATTACAGACTCATTGTAGTATTAAATTAATATGTTTACCACTGTTTTAACAATGTAAGAACCTTACAACAGTTCAGCTCCTTTCACTCCCTTCCACCTTTTGTGCTATTATACTTTATTTCTTTATTATATTTTACTTCTATATATGTTATAAACCCTAGAAGACATTTCTATTATTGTTTTACTTGTCAACTTTTAATGTTTACCCACACATTTGTCCTTGCCAGTGCCCTGTATTACTCTCTGAAGGTCTGTGCTTTCATCTGGGATCATTTTACTTCAGCCTGAAGAATTTCCTTTAATGTTTCTTGTGGTATAGGTTGGCCAGCAATAGATTTTCTCAACTTTTCTTTGTACAAAAATGCCTTTGTTTCACCTTAATTCTTAAAAGATTGTCCCTCCTCTGTATAGAATTCTAGATTAGCAGGGTTGGTTTCTTTTGTTTTTTGGTTTTCGTTTTCATTTCTGACCTTTTAAAATGTCATTCCATTTTCTTCTGGATTTATAGTTTCTGTCGAAATGTAGGCATCAGTCTTATTACTGTTGCTTTAAAGATAATGTGTCTTCCTTTATCTAGCTGCTTTTAAGATTTTCTCTTTGTCTCAGTTTTCAGCTGTTGACAATGATATGTCTAAGTGTGGTTTTCTTTAGTGAAACCTGTTTGGGTTTTACTAAGCTTCTTGAATTTGTGGGTTGATACCTTTCAACAGTTTTGGAAAATTGTAAGTCATCTGAAGTAATCCTCAAATATTGCTTCTGTCCCAAATCTCTTTTCTCCCCTTCTGGGATTCTAATTACACAAATGTTAGAACTCATTATGCTCTGTTCCTGCTATATTTTTCTCTGTTTCAGCTTGGATATTTTCTGTTGAACTGTCTTCAAGTTTGTTAATCCTGTCTTTTGTCTTTCTGCTGTACCCTTTTGTTGTTATTGTCATTGTTGTTAAATATACCCAATAAGTCCTGGGACTTCCCTGGTGGCGCAGTGATTAAGAATCCACCTGTCAGTGCAGGAGACATGGGTTCGATCCCTGGTCCAGGAAGATCCCGCATGCCATGGAGCAACTAAGCCCTTGTGCCACAACTACTGAGCCTGTGCGCTAGAGCCCGTGAGCCACAACTACTGAAGCCACACACCACAACTACAGAAGCCCATGCGCCTAGAGCCCATGCCCCGCAACAAGAGAAGCCACTGCAGTGAGAAGCCCGTGCACCACAATGAAGAGCAGCCCCCGCTCACCACCACTAGAGAAAGCCCGTGCACAGCAACGAAGACCCAACACAGCCAAAAATAAATTAAAAAATAAAAATAAAGTTTCCAATCCCATAGCATTAAAAGATATATATATAATATATATCTCCAATAAGTTCTTAATTTCAGGTGTTGTATTTGCCAGTTTTAGAATATTTGATTATTTTAAAAAATTTATTCCACTTCTCTATTGACAATCTCTATTTTATATCCACTTTGTCAATCTTTTTTTCTTCTATGTTCTTTATCATATTATCAGAGTTATTTTAAAGTTCTTGTCTGCTAACTCCAGCATGTGGATCATTGTGGTTCTGACACTATCTTCTATTTTTTTCTCTTGACTACCAGTCATGTTTTCCTGCCTCTTTGCATGTCTAGTAATCTCCAATACATGATATTGTTCAAATTGTAAATTATCCCAATGTGATAAGTGTGTAGTAGCATCTTATTGTGGTCTTAATTTGCATTTTTCTGATTACATGTAAGGTTGAGCACTTTTTCATATGTTTATCAATCATTTGGTTTTCCTCTTTTGTGGAGGGCCTGTTCAACTTACTATTTATACAGTGGTTCCCTCTATTCCTAATAGTACTTCTTTTTTATTGAAGTATAGTTGATTTACGATGTTGTGTTAGTTTCAGGTGTACATCACAGTGATTCAGATATATTCTTTTATATTCAGATATATTCTTTTATATTCAGATATATTCTTTTTCAGATTCTTTCCCCTTATTTGTTATTAAAAATATTGAGTATAGTTCCCTGTGCTATACAGTAGGTCTTTGTTGGTTATCTATTTTATATATAATAGTGTGTATATGTTAATCCCAACCTCCTAATTTATCCCTCCCCCACTTTCTCCTTTGGTAACCATAAGCTTATTTTCTATGTCTGTAGGTCTATTTCTGTCTTGTAAATAAGTTCATTTGTATTTTTTTTAGATTCATATATAAGCTATATCATATGATATTTGTCTTTCTCTGTCTGGCTTACTTCACTTAGTATGATAATCTCTAGGTCCATCCATGTTGCTGTAAATGGCATTATTTCATTCTTTTTTATGGCTGAGTAATATTCCTTTGTATATATATATATCACATCTTCTTTATCCATTCATCTGTCAATGGGCATTTATGTTGCTTCCATGTCTTGGCTATTGTAAATAGTGCTGCAATGAACATTGGACGCATGTATCCTTTCAAATTATAGTCTTCTCTGGATATATGCCCAGGAGTGGAATTGCAGGATCATACTCTATTTTTAGTTTTTTAAGGAACTTCCATAGTGTTCTCCATAGTGACTGTACCAATTTACATTCCCACCAATAGTGTAGGAGGGTTCCTTTTTCTCTATATCCTCTCCAGCATTTATTATTTGTAGACTTTTTGATGATGGCCATTCTGACTGGTATGAGGTGATACCTCATTATAGTTTTGATTTGCATTTCTCTAATAATTAGCAATGTTGATCATCTTTTCATGTGCCTGTTGACCATCTGGATGTCTCCTTTGGAGAAATGTCTGTTTAGGTCTTCTGCCCATTTTTTGATTGGGTTGTTTGTTTTTTTGATATTGAGTTGTATCCTAATAGTACTTCTTGCCTTAAAGCCCACTCTGTCTGATGTTAATATGCATAGGTATTTGGTTAGTAACCTCACCCAGAGGGGACTTCTACTTCCTTTAACTGACTTGGGAATTATACTGTTTTTATTGTGTTAATGTTTATCCTAGAGGTTATAATCTACACACTCAACTTCTTCAAATGTAGAGTTAATCAACCCTCCCTCCAAAGAAGATTTTCACTTGCTTTTTCCAGGAGGCTGGAGGCACACAGTCTGGGGGCACGTCAATCTAAGTTCAAGACTTGAGTTTACAGACCATCCAACAGATATAAGCTGGGGCTGCAAGTCCATACTAGGGCTGGCTTCCTTCTGGAAGCATGGCTTTTGGGATTCCTGGCTTATTGTGGGGAAGGTTTTCTATACGATCATTCACTATGGACTCTAACTTTATCTGTGCCCCTTGCGCAGGGGAGTCGGCAAAACAACAGTTCCAATTGGCCAGAATCAGAAAAAATGACTTTCTTGCTTGGTTTGTCTGTCAAGGTTTCTGTTTTCCTTCCATTTTGTTCTGGTAATTCTGTACCCTCTGGTTACACCAGTTTACCAGCGTTTTCAGTTGTTTTCAATGGGAGAATTGATCTGAGTAACTTAGCCTGGCATTACCAGAAAAGAGGTCTACCAGACCCCAGACTCCATTTGACAGAGATGGAAACTGTGGATCAGTGGGGGGTGAGGCCACTTTCCCAGGGCCTCAGAACTAGTAAGAAGTGGCACCAGCCTGCAGACTGAGGACTGTCCTACACCAAGTCTGGTGATCTCTCCACTCATTCCCTGGCAGTACCCTCTTTGAGACTTGGTTTCTCCATATGTAATGAAGAAGTCAGACCAGACGGTCTTTGAGGGCCCACTGGACTCAGAACAGAATTTCATAGTTTTTCAATCCTCTGAGACCCACTCAGCCTCCTCCCCAACCTTCAGTTCTGGATTGGCTCTTCTTAGATCCGACCCCTGAGGTTAGTCACAGATAATTCCCAGATCAGCCACAAGGGGGCAGTGGTGTGCAGAGATCGCCCAGGTTCTGAGATGATGGCTGAGCCAAGGGCTTATTGGAGGTCTTTGCCTCTCACTGTCAGAGTAAAAGGGAAAATGATTTTGCCTGGGATCCAAAGCCCCCTGTCCCTTCTGCTTCATTTCATTTGACAACCTCTGGCTGGTGCATGGAGATAAGTCATCCCCTGCCTCTACCCTTGAGGACTTCATGGTCCACTAAATCCTTCTCTCCAGGCTAGATTTCAGGCTGATTTTTCCACCTCCCTGTTTTTGCTCCTGCCGTTCTCCTTCCCCCATCGCTGCCATTTCTCCTCATTCTTAATGCTCAGCTCAGATGCCAACTCCTCCCTGGAGCCTCCTAAACACTCCCATCAGAATCCCCCTCTCCCTTCCCTGTGCTCACAGCCCTGGCTCTGTATTTTGAATCCTGGTCTGGCCATGTGCTTGTCTCATTCCTCAGGCAGGGCAGTGTCCCCCTCAACTCTGGGCCCCCTGTGCCAGCCCAGGACAGCATGAGTGCTGGAGGGAAGGAGGTGGAAGGTCTGCTGGATGGGATTTCTGGCGGAGCTGCAGTGGATTGGAGCCCAGCACTGAGAGGGCTCCACCGTGGAGGCTCATTTCTCTACCCCAAACCCCAAGACTTTTCGGGATCCAGCTTTGCACCCACTGCTGAGGAAATGACAAGAAAAGCTTCTAGTTCCAAGAACCAGTGAATACATAATGAAACCATAAAAACAGCAGAAGAAAACATAGAAGGGTTTCTGATTAACTTTGGAGTTAGAAAGACCTTTCTATGACTCAAAACCAGAAGCCATTAACAAATAAGAAATATAAATGGCTTTTAAACTTTTGAAGAAATCCTCAGCCTTATTTGTAAGAAGATAACCACAGACTAAAAATACATTGAGGGCTTCCCTGGTGGCGCAGTGGTTAAGAATCCGCCTGCCAGGACAGGAATAAAGACGCAGACGTAGAGAATGGACTTGAGGACATGGGAAGGGGGAAGGGTAAGCTGGGACAAAGTGAGAGAGTGGCATGGACATATATACACTACCAAATGTAAAATAGATAGCTAGTGGGAAGCAGCCACATAGCACAGGGAGATCAGCTTAGTGCTTTGTGTCCACCTAGAGAGGTGGGATAGGGAGGGTGGGAGGGAGAAAAAAAAAAAAAAAATCTGCCTGCCAATGCAGGCGACATGGGTTCGAGCGCTGGTCCAGGAAGATCCCACATGCCGCAGAGCAACTAAGCCCGTGCAGCACAACTACTGAGCCTGCACTCTAGAGCTCACGAGCCACAACTACTGAGCCGCGTGCCACAACTACTGAAGCCCAGGCGCCTAGAGCCCATGCTCTAGAACAAGAGAAGCCACCGCAATGAGAAGCCCACGCACCGCAACGAAGAGTAGCCCCCGCTCACCGCAACTAGAGAAAGCCCGCGCACAGCAACGAAGACCCAAAGCAGCCAAAATAAATAGACAAAATAAAATAAATTTTAAAAAATTATAAAAAAAAGAGCAATGTACTTAAAAAAAAATACATTGAGATTCCATTTTCACCTATCAGATTGGCAGAAATCCAGAAGTTTGATATCGTTCTTTAGGTGACACTGTGGAAAAGCAGGCATGCTCAGCGTTGCTGGGGGAGGGGAGATCCCATGGGGGACCAGATGGCAATATCTATCCAATTTACAAATGCCCCTGTGTTAGACTGGATTGTAAGGTGACCCTCCTTGGCTTTCAACTTTGTGTGATCCTTTGCATGTGGGCAGAATCGGTAAATATGATGAAAATATGGACTCAATGATTATGTTCCATTATATGGCAAAAGAGATCTTGCAGATGTAAGTAAGGTCCCACCCAAATCAGTGGATTTTTTTTTTAAATTTTTTAAATTAATTATTTATTTATTTTGGCTGTGCTGGGTCTTCGTTTCTGTGCGAGGGCTCTCTCCAGTTGCGGCGAGCGGGGGCCACTCCTCATCGCGGTGCGCGGGGCTCTCACCATCGCGGCCTCTCTTGTTGCGGAGCACAGGCTCCAGACGCGCAGGCTCAGTAATTGTGGCGCACGGGCCTAGCCGCTCCGCGGCACGTGGGATCTTCCCAGACCAGGGCTCGAACCCGTGGCCCCTGCACTGGCAGGCAGATTCCCAACCACTGCACCACCAGGGAAGCCCCGAATCAGTGGATTTTAAGGAAGAGAGATTACCCTGAGGGGGCTGGACCTGATCAGCTGAGCCCATTAAATGCAGAGAATTTTCTCCAGCTGGTCTCAGGAGAAGTCAGAGATCTGAAGCATGAGGAGATTTCATTGTGCCATTTGGAGGAAGCCACATGGTAGAGTATGTAGGTGTCCTCCAGAAGCTGAGGGAAGCCCTCAGCTGATCGCCAGCAAGAAACCAGAGACCACAAGGAAGCCAGCTCTACCAACGACAGGAGTGAGCTTGGAAATCGATTTTCCCCCTGAGGCTCCAGATGAGGACTAAGCCTCACCAACACCTTGATTCCATCCTGAGCAGAGAACCCAGCTACACCATGCAGGACTGACCTATAGACTCTCAGGGTGTTATTTTAAGCTGCTGAGTTTGTGATACTGTTATGCAGCCACAGAAAACAAATACAGTACCTTCAACCCAGCCATCCACTGCTGGGAATTAATTCTGCGAGTATACCTTTAACATGTATTAAACAAAGTATGTACGTGATTATTTATTGCAGCATTATCATAATACCAAAAAGAAAAAGAAAAACTAGAAAGGACTCAAATGTCCATCAATAGGGAATTGGTTAAATGAATTATTTCAATCTACAATAGAATATTAGGCAGTGATATAAAAGAACAAGAAGCTCTATTGGCTGATTAAAATCTCTAAGATGTGTGGCCAGTGGGAAAAGGTACAGCACAGTATATATAGTTTGTTACGTTTTATGTAAAAAGGGCGTTATGAACATTTATTCATTTTTGTACATGCATAAAGCAACTCTGCAAGAAAACCTCAGATACTAATAAAAACTGGTGACCTGTAAGGGGTGGGGACAAGGAGTCAGAATAGGGCAAATGAGGCACATGCATCCGAGTGAGACTTTCTATTGTACGCTTTTTATACATTTTTTTGGAACAATGAGAATGTATTAATTAATGAAAAATCAAATTAAACTAATTGTTTAAAAAAAAAAAAAAATGAGTCAATGGGGGAATTCCCTGGCTGCCCAGTGCTTAGGACTCCACACTCTCACTGCCGAGGGCCCAGGTTCCATCCCTGGTTGGGGAACTAAGATCCCACAAGCTGTGTGATGCGGCCAAAAAAAATAAAAATAAAGATAAAAATAAAATGAGTCAATGGGCGCTACCCCCCTAGCTTCTTTCTGGGCCTGAGCGTGCTCCCTTGTTTTTCCACCAAAAGTTGATTCTGGGGCATGTCCTCCACGGCACCCTTGACCTCTAGCATTCCATCCTCATTCTCCCTTCTGCCCTAGGGGAACTAGAGACACGGAGTCAAATAGCTGTGTCTGAGCGCGTCATGTCTCTGGAACTCAGTTTTCCCATCTGTGAAATCGGGATGATAATACCTCTGAGCATTGTTGGGGGATTAAATGAGATAATCCATGTCAAGTGACCCACCTGTAGAAGGTGCTCCTGGCATTTGTGCTGGCTGGGATGGAGGAAAGGGCAGTCCTCGTGGAGGGAGTTTATCGAGCACATAGTAGGTGGACCACAAATGACAGTTCCCTCCATTTCCCTCTCACTCACTATGTGACCATGGCCCAACTCCTCCCTCTGTCTAGTCTCCATTCCTTCAGTTGCAAATGAGAAGTTTGGACTGAATGAGCTCTCCGTCTTGTGTATGAGTTTGGGGCCCTCGGTGACCATGGAGAGCTCCCTCTCATTTCAGATATGGGTGAGTGAGGCCCAGACGGAGCGACGACTTGTTCAGTGTCACACGGCATGTCAGAGGCAGAGCCAGGACAGGGACTGAAGGCCCCTGACTCCCACCCAGGCCCTTGACCTCTCTCTGCCCAAGCTCATCTGTGCCCGAGCAGCCATGTCATCACGTAGAGACTCTCCCCTGGGCCTCTCCTTATCTCCCCAGCTTCTGCTTGTTACTACAGAAGGGCTGCTGCCCACCCAGCCTTGAGTTTAGAGGCTCCAGCTCCCCTGCAGGCCCTGAGCCCCAGCCAGGTGTCTCCCCCAGCCCCTCCCCAGCATCTGCCCCCTCCAGCAGGAGACACAGAGTGCCACAAATGCCCTGGAGAGAGCACCCCTGGGGGGGGCATGGAGCCAGTGAAGGTCCAGGGGAGCGCCTGTGACCACCGGAGTGAGCTGCCCCACAAAGGCCTCTAACTTTTGATCTCTCACCTGAGACTCCCAACCTCCCGAGGGTCTCCCTCCCCTCATCCTGCTGCTTACAGAGCTACTGGCCTCGAGGGAGTTACCTCCCCTCCCTGGGCCAAAGAGAGAGTGGCCTTGGGTTCTGACAACCTTCTAGATCTCCATGGATTCTGACTATATTTTTTGCCCCTGAGTTTCAGGAGATTCTTAGGGATCCTGGGTCAAGATATCCCATCCTCTGTCTAATTAACGTGAGGTTGGTTCCGAACATTTGAGGCTTGACCTAGGATAAGTAATTTGAGTGTTTCTTTCAGCAGATGTTGGTTGTGCTTCCGACAGGGAAGTACGTCCTGGTCTCTCTTAGATGTGGACTTAACTTCCATGACCTCTGCCTATGCATCACTCTCACCCCTGGGAGATGTGTGGGGCTGTTTGTTACCGTCCAAACTGACACACACAGAGAACAGAGACCCTTCGCATGTGCAAACGCCATGTACAGATTCCAGACCTGCTCTAATCCTATTTGACTGCTTTAATCTGGTTTTTGTACGGGTTGACCCAAGAGGTTTGAGCAGGTTTACATTAGTTTCAGCTAGTTTTAACTGGTTTGACTCACTATATGTAGGCGTAAGCACATTTGCATCTATTTGACTATTCTGAGCTCATTTGTGGCTGTTTTGATTTGGGTTATTTTAATAATGGCAGACACTCATATTGCACCTGTGATGTGTCGGCACAGTCAATTCCAAGGGCTTTACGTTAAGTCCTGTAATTCTTACAACTACTCTGCAGGCGGGACGGCTATTAGTGTCTTCATTTTACATGTGGATAAACTGAGGCACAGAGAGCTTCAGAAAACTGCCCCAGGTTTCCTGGTCCCTGAGAAGTGGAGCCGGGATTTGAACCTACCCCATCTGGCTGCTAAGTCTGTGCTCTGAACCTTGACGTTAGGCTGTATCACTGCTGATGAGTCTTTGACCACTTCTTGATACGTCAGTTCTGTCTGAGCCCGTTTGTTCTGCTTTTGCCAGTACGAGCTGCTTGGTGTTGGTTCCGTCCGCAAACAGACTTGCATTTGGCCCATTCTGATTGACCCACAGATCTCAGGTCTCACGGAGCCTAGAAAGGGAAGACCGCTATATTAGTTTCTTGGGGCTGCTGGAACAAACTGCCACAGATTTGACTGCTTAAAATGGAAATGTATTTTCTCATGGTCTGGAGGCCAGAAGTTCAAAATCAAGGTGTCAGCAGGGCCATTCTCTCTCTGGAGGCTCGAGGGGAGAATCTGCTTCTTGCCTCCTCCAGCTTTTGGTGGCTCCACGTGTTCCTTGGCTTGTGGCCGCATCACTCCAATCTCTGCATCCACAGTCACATGGCTTCGGCTTCCTCCTCTTCCTCTGTGTGTCTCTCATAAGGACATCTGTCAGTAGATTTAGCACACACCTCCAACTGCCCCCTCCCCAAGATATTCAGGCTGATCTCATCTCAAGATCTTTATCTGCAGACTCTGTTTCCAAATAAGGTTACAGCCACAGGTTTTAGGAATTAAGACTTGGACATATCTTTTGGGGGGGCTCCATTCAACCTATTACAACCACTAGGGTCACATCACAGCATTTCCCCCTGAGAACCTAGCTCTTAAAAGTGACTCTTTCTATCAGATTGGGTTTTTACCCAACCTTCAGGGCTTTATTACTTTCTGCTTAGGGATTAAAAGGCGAAAGTGTTCAATGTGCTTGCAGCCACGGAAGAGCCCCTTGTACTTTTCAAGACCCATTTATTAATATTCCTGGCCGGGAAAATCAGGAATTCCTGGAAACACCAAGCAAGGTGTGGAAATGTTTCTGTAAATAGGCACCGGAAGACAGAACCCACTTTCTAAGATGTTTGCTGATGATAACACCAAACTTACTGTTCCCTGGGGAGCTCTCTTTAGTGAAAGTAATGCTGAATTGAAGGAGGGCAGATAATTAAGAGATGAGGGGGAGCCGTTAATCCCCCCAAAAATCTCCGCACTCCTGGCCGAGGGTTGAAAGAAGCCAGTCATTTAGATAAAGATAGAGATGAAGAAATGGTGTTGTTACTCAGCAAATAGACTTTGCAAGGAAGCAGCACTCGGGGCGCTTTGTACTCAACTGGCCCCAGCACCAATATACAGAAATATAACAGAAAGAGGAAAGCTCTGTTTCTCTTTTCTGCATTTCCCCACTTGCACCCATAGCTGACGACCATGAACACTACCGGCTGTGAGAGTCAACTTAGTCCTTGGATAGTTTTAGCATCTGCAGAGGCTTCAGGGATTGGGCTCAAGGTCCTGCTCTGCCCCTATCAGCTGTGTGACCTTGGGCAAGCCAGAAAGCCTTTCTGAGTCTTGACTTTCCCATCTGCCAATTGATTTAATAGGATTACCCGGGAAAAGGCCCACGTTTGGCACTTGCCGTGTATGGCAGAAAACACACTAGCAAACAGACTGGCCGGCCGGGGTCATTACAAATTCATGGTCAGCAACTTCGAATGGTCACTCCGTACTGCCGGAAATCCTACTCTGTTTCTTTAGTGGGCTTGATTCTGATAACTATTTCACATTTAATCCTTGATCCTCCGTCCCCTCTTCTTTTCCTGTCTCACTTTGGCTGCAACTTGCTTCCACTCCATTGGCAAAATAGAAACCATCAGAGGAGGTTCCCTCAGCTTTGCGTGGCTGATTCTACAAATCCACCTCCTCGTCTTCTGCCTCTCAAGACGATTGTCCCTGCTCCTATCAAAGGCCAGCTCTCTCCTCCTGTGCTCCGGGTCCCCTCCCTCTTACTTTAGCAAGGACTTTGATCCTGAGAAATCCCCTCTCTCTGTATCATCAGTTCCTCCCCAGCTCCTTGCCATCAGCATAGAGATACGATGTTATAGTGTCCATATTTGGACAAAACTGTCCCTTCACCCTCCTTATTTCCTTCCAGCCAAAGCCCCATTTCTCAGCTTCCCTTTGCATTAGAATGTTCTAAAACGTTGCCAGTGGTTGTTCTCTCTGGTTCATTGGCTCCTAATTGCAGCTCCACCCCTGCCAATCAGCTTCCATCCTGATTCTTCCACTGAGACCGCTCCATCAAGGTTGCCCCGAGGTCCTTGCTGCCACATCTAGTGGACACACCTCTGTCCTCAGCCTACTCGACCTTTCGGCAGCATTCCACACGGGCAGCTCCTCCTCCTAGGTCTTGAAGCACTCTCTTCCCTTGGCTTCCCGACAGCTCTCTCACCTGGACTCCCCTTTCCTCCCTGACCGCTCCTGCTCAGCCTACTGTACCCTCTCCTCCTCTCTGCCCAGCTCCTGATATAGGAGTGGCCCCAGGCTCTGTCCTCCCGCTTTTCCAGTCTGAGCTGGAAACCAGCCTAGGTCACACAGTCTCTGTGGGTCCAAGTGGTCCCCAAGCCTCCCCAGGCTCCAGGAAGGGGAACAGCAGAGAATTTGGGACCATCCTCAACCCGTCAGCTAGAAACCCGGAAGTCCTCCTCAATTCCTCCCCTCTCTCACCCATCACCTCTGACCCTCCAGCAAGTCCACAATAGGTCCCCAACAAGCCTGCTTCTCATGATCCTCACGGCCCCCAGCCTCGTTCAGGCCTCAGCATTTCTAGCCTGGGTCACACCATCGCCTCCTACCTGGGCCCCCTGATTCCACTCTTACCTTGTAGTCATCTGTTCTCTACAGAGCAGGCAGAGTGGGTTTTTGCACGTGTGAATCAGACAATTTCACTGCCATGTTGAAATCTCTTTAGTGCTCAGAAGACAATTCAAGCTCCTAACTACAGCCCACGCAGCCCACCTCCCAGCCTCATGTTGCTCCTCTGCCCCCCTCGTTCACTGCAGAGTGGCCACTCTGGGCTTCCTTCTGTGTCTCAAACAGACCAACTTGTGCCCGGCCTCAGGGCTGTTGCTCATGCTGGCCCAGCTTCCTGGAACACCCTCTAGGAAGGGCTGCCTCCTTCTCATCCTTCAGCCTCAGCTCAAATGCCATCTCCTCTCTGAGACCCCCTTGACCATCACATGACTGCAGGTTCCCACGCCATGTGCACGGCTTCATAACACTCAGCATCTAGCACAGGGCCTGGCACATAGTAAATGCTCAATAAATACTTGTGGAATGAATGAGAAAAATCAAACAGGAAAGCATTCCACGGCTCAGTACAACAGACTTCCACATGGCCCCGAATCTCATCTCCCACAAGCTCCAGCATGCTACGGCAGCGCAACACTTTGCCACACAGCCCTGCGGGCAGTGCTTTGATAACACAGTCCAACGGGCCCCAGGAAGCCCGACATGTCACGACAGGGCCCAACACGGACAACATTAGGCCTGGCCTGGATCTCAGACTCAGCTCCAGGTATCACTGCTCCAAGCTCTGGATGTGTCCAGCTGACCACAGGGGCCCACAAGGGACCCCCAGCCCTAGCTGTGGTGCCATTTGGGACCCAAACATCTGAGCCCCCATGCCTCAGGTGGTGGGTAGTCGGCCGCAGACCTGGGTTGAGCAGAGTACAATGGGTCTTTGTCTTCCCAGGAGGCCCTGCTCAGCCTCCAGAGGAGAATGGTCCATTCTGAGCACCCAGAGCAGCTGGGGAAGGGGGAGGTGGAGGAGGGGTAGCATCTGAGTATAGAAGGGAAACCAAGGCCCAGAGAGAGGCAGTGTCTGCCCAGGGTCACAAGTGAGGGAGGTCAGAGTCACTGCAGAGCCCCAGGCCACCTGCCTCCCAGGAATCCAAAGGGCTCAGAGGGTAAGGCCTGCTGCTATCTCCTCACCTGTTGCTCTGCCCTAGGCCCTCGGACAAGAGTAAAGACAGAGAATGAGTCACCAGGAAGGAGAGGGGCCATGGAAAAGGAAAGTGGGTTTCCAGCCCCTCCCCCAGAGCCCTGCCCTTTTCCTTTCCTCTTTGGCCAAGGAACCCAGTGAGTCACAAGATTCCACTGGGGCGGGCTCAGTGCCAAGCTCAGTAATGACGAGGGACCTTGGAGCCATGCTTTTGGCTCTGCTCTCTTTCCCTGCTCTGTGTTCCTGTCTCCTATGCATGGACAGACAGGCAGGCAAGGACAGGCAGATAACTAAAACCCGTGAACAGACACAAACAGACACCTACACAGACACACAGACTCCTAGCAAGACAGACACCTAGTAGCTAGGCAGACACAGACAGGGACAGTCACACAGCTATACACAGCGACACACAAGCCAACAAGCACACAAATACAGGCAAACAGTACACTGATGGACAAGACAGACAAACCCATGACCACACAGAGGCAACATCCAGACAAATAGGCAGGCACATAACAGACAGGTAACAGAGAGACAAGCAGACTCACACACTCAAGCAGAAACACCTCACAGACTCAGATACACGTACAACACTGACAACATGGGTGGCCTACAGGGGGTGATTTGGGGCAAAGAACAGGCCAGACGCCCCTGGGCCAGGCCCGAGCCCCAGAACCACACTGAAACTGACTCATAAAAGTGGGTTCTCTGGGCATGAACTCTTCTGAAGGCAGCCTCCATCTCCTTCCCAATACGAGGGGCCCACCTTGCAGTAAGATGAATGGAGGTTAGACATGGAAAGGGACTTCCCGACCAGGAGGGTGTTGAGACCTGCAGTGGGTGACTAAGGGTGACGGGGGAAAGGAGTGGAGTGGTGGTAGGTAGGGAGCCTGCATTCTGGCTGTGTGCCCTTGGGCAACTCTGTCCTTCTGAGCCTCAAGTGTCTCATCTAGGTTCTGTCCTCCGGGGTCCCTGCACGGAGCAGATGGCCAGCGCCTGTGAGTGTTCCCACCAACGCTGGGGCTCCAGGACATTACTCCTCCATCCTCCGCACGCGCACCCAGGGCAGGATTCCCTCGTTGACTCCCTGCCCAGTACCCCCTGGCAGGGGGTAACCCAGTCAACCCAGTCACAGATGCCGGTTGTCCTGGTCCCTCCCCTCCCCCTGGGGCTGGCCAGCTGAGGATGCCCCAAGGCTGGGGGAGGGGTGCAGGGAGGTCAGAGAGAGGGCAAAGGGAATCCCCGATACTTGAAGCTTCCCTCACCTAGGGGCGGCTGAGAGGCTCAGGCCAGGGATGGGGGGATCTGTCCAGGTGGAGTCTCTTTCATCCTCCCGCTGTTAGAATCCTCTGGCCCGGACCCAAACTGTTGGAAGAGAGGGGATTGCGCAATGGGGAGGTAAAAGGTGATGGGCAGGCCTGGCGGGACAGAAGCCCCATTGTTTGGGGCCCAGGCCAGCCTGGGCAAAGGCAGGGTTTATAACCAGGGCAGGAAGCGGGGGTCTCTGCAGGGGGCACCAGCTGGCAGGGCTCTTCCTTTGGACCCTGGATGGGGGACAGGTGCCGAGCAGGATGCCCCCTGGAGGGGTTGATAGAGGGAGCAGTGTTTGGCGAGGTGCCGGAACTGAGTGGGGAGGGCGGACCCAAAGAGGGGTCTCAGGGCAGGGAGGCAGCTCCCACACCACACCCACCCCACCCCCTCGGGAGGATGAGCAGCCCAAGGGTCCTAAATCCTCCTCCTCCAGATTCCAGTCATTCCTGGGAACGGAGGCGGCTTGGGGCGGCTCCAAGCCTCGGGGGGGGGGGCACTGTGAAGAGGGGTGTGCATGGCTGTATTTATTACTGAGGGGTCACGGGGGGCTTAGAGATTTTTGCCGCCCACACTCTCCCCATCATTTCCCACACTTAGGTCCCAAACTCGGAGCTCCGCTGCCCCCTATCTTCCCTTGTCCGCGCGAGCCCCTCAGCCCCACGGCGAAGCCCACTGGGCAGTCCTTACCAGTGTCACACCACAGTTGTTTCTGCTTCGGTTGGAGTTCCGCCCCTAAGGGAACGGCTTCCACCGGAGACCCAGCAAGGTCAGTCACGTGCTCACGGTCCCTCTCACTAGTCCCAATTTCGGAGTTACGGCCGGGCTCTTCCAGGTGCAAAAGAGCCGGGGCCCCTCCCTCCCGCCGCCGGGGCGGGGGCGGCGCGCAGGGCGGGGCGGTACAAAAAGCGATCCCGCCCAGCGTTCCTCACTTGACTTTGAGTGTCCGGCGGTCGCGGGAGCGGGAAGGCGGAGGCGAGTAGGGCAGCCGGGCTCAGCCCACACACCTCACCAGGTAGGGACGCTCCCCTGCTCAGAGGGGAGACGGTGTAGACAGAAGGAACAGAGAGCATGAGGGGCCAGGTGGAGGGACGAAGACAGGTGGCAGAGAGGGAGAGTGGAGGGGGGCAGAGGGGCACAGAGAGAGGGACACATGAGGGCACAAAGTCAGGGACCCCCATCAAGGACGGAGGCTGAGGGAAGCACAGGGATCCAGAACAGGAGGAGACCCCGGGTGCGAAGCATGGGTGTTGAGTGGGGAGCACCAAGAATAACGCCATCCCCACCTCCTGTCCTTGAAGGTCCCCCGGCAGGTCAGGGAGGGGCTCCATTTCTTGCTTAAGCCCCTTCCCCCTGTAAGCCAGGGCACATAAACTGTGGCTCCTCGCCCCTGTCCTGCCTGGGGACACAGGAATCAGGGTCCCTGATGGAACCCCTTGGACTCACAGCCCCAGGAAGCTGGGAGATCAGTCCCTGGGGTGCCAGGGAATCTGTGTTGCCCACCACTTCTGACCCCTGAACTCTGCCCTCCCTGGGCCCAGGAGGCATCATGTGGCGATGTCCACTGGGGCTGCTGCTGTTGCTGCTGCCGGCTGGCGAGTTGGCCCTGGGTGCCCAGCGGGGTCGTGGGCGCCGGGAGCTAGCACCGGCTCTGCACCTGCGGGGCATCCGGGATGCGGGTGGCCGGTACTGCCAGGAGCAGGACCTGTGCTGCCGCGGCCGCGCCGATGACTGCGCCCTGCCCTACCTGGGTGCTACCTGTTACTGTGATCTCTTCTGCAACCGCACCGTCTCCGACTGCTGCCCTGACTTCTGGGACTTCTGCCTCGGCGTGCCACCCCCCTTTCCCCCCATCCAAGGTGGGCACCAGACGGCCAGGGGTGGGTCGCTTTGTCAAGCCCAAACTCAGCAAGGCTCAGCAGCAAGGCTGATGCATTGACATTTCCAGGGGGAGGCTTTGTAGAATCTGGGAAAGAGACCCCGCCCCTCTCTCTGCGCTTCTGGGAAGTCCCCACTCTGGTCTAACTTGAATCTCTCCAGTAAGATGGAAAAAGAAGAGCCTCGGGCTGTGGGATTTTAAGTTGGCCCAGGAGGAGGGCAGCCTCCTGCCCTTTCTCCCAGTCCTGCCTGTCTCCATATTCTGGACTTAGAAGGTGCTGGCCCCACCTGCTGACTCACCCTCAGACTGATAAAGCACACAGGGGTTGGTCAGCGTCATCTTAACAATTCCTCTGCCTTTGCTCAGGATTCTCTACCCCTGAGATGGCTGGTCACACCTGGGAGGTGGGTTAAGTCTGTTCCTGCTCTCAGCTCTCACCACCATCCACTCGCCCTTATGCAAGAGGAGAGTCACTTGAATTCTTTCCCACAATTCCATGGGGCTGCGGGTGTGAGACTGCATACCTGGGCTGTCACTCCAAAGTGCTGTGTCATCTTAGGGGTGTCACTTACTTTCTCTGGGCTTTGGCTTCCCCATACTCCTCCCACTCCCCATCTCCAAACCCCAATTCATTTAAATGGCATAGGATCTAAGGAATGTTGTGGCTAGCATCCAAGCAAAGCGAGAGGGATCCGAGCTGGAGTCGCTGAAGAACTTCCCAAGTAGCAGTTGGTGTGTGACCCTGTAGGAGATGTCTTAAGTTATAGCTTGGCTTTAGTTTCAGTGAGGGCTGGTGTGTGTGAGTGTGTGTGTTTGGGAGGATTCGGGACACCTGACCTCTGAGGACCTGGCCATCTCAACCCATCGTCTCTGGTCTTGGCTCCACTTCTCTTTCTGACTTTCCTCCCACCAGGATGTATGCACAGGGGTCGCATCTATCCAGTCTTGGGAACCTACTGGGACAACTGTAACCGTTGGTGAGTGTTGGGGGCTTGCCTTGTGGGCTTTGTGGAACAGACTTGGTTCAAATCCTATCCCTGTCACTCCCTTGCTGGGGGCAAGGCCTTTCCCTTTTCTGAGCCTCAGTTTCCTCATCTGTAACGTGGGAATTTTTACACGGACCGTGTCAACTTCTATACCAGCATTCCAACAGCAGTCCCCAGGAGCAGTCAACCATGGATGCCCAGCTCCAGGTGCAGCCCCTCCTGCCTGGGGCTAGGCTACTGCCCCTCCCAACCTTTCTCCCTGTCACGGGAGAGTCCAAGAAGGGGGCGCCAGGAAGGAAACCTCTGACTGCAGCATCCGTTGCCCTGGACCGGATGAGGGTCAGGGATGGCTGAGCTGGCAGCCAGCCAGACTGTAGCAGGGCCTTCCCTGGAATGTGGCCCCTCCTCCTCCCCCAACCCTCCCCACCATTCCCAGTAGGAGAATGAAGGGGTTGGGGTGCCCCTCTACCTTAATCTGAGGCCTGAGATGGGAGGTGCGAAGCCTTGAATGCCTTAATGGAAATAATGGGGACCCTAAGACTTAGAGGAGGAGGCCCTGCACCCACTCCACCCCATGCCCTGGGACTGAGAGGGCCCCAGGGAGGAGGAAACTTTTTGGAATGCATTACGCATAAGCTGTTTCCATTGCCTCACTGGCGTGAGGGGTGCCTGGGTCACAGTGAGAGTGGGGACTCGTGCATTTTAGCGTGTGTCTGGGTGAGAGAGCGTGTGTGTGTGTGCACGCTTTGAGTGTGTGTGACCTGTGTGTGTGTTTCAAAAGATGGAGCGTGCTTGCATGATTCTGCTGCTACTGATAGGATGGCTCTGGACATGGAGGGGTTAACACTCTCTCTCGGTCCCTTCCCTAGGGCCTGGCCACCCAGGCCCCCTCTGGAATGCTGGGACCTGCTGCCACCAGTCCTGCCTAGACCTGCTTGGACAGCCCTGGGGGGCAAAGGGGGAGGTGGCAGGAAAGGACTGACCAAGCCACTGCCCTCCCAGGCCAGTTTTGGCTGTGTTCCCTGCACTTGACACCTGAGGGAGGGTGTGGGACAGTGTCTGTGGGCCTCCCAGGCTCTGTGAGCCCTCGAGGATGCTTTCGAGAGTCAGAGGGGGAAGGGAAGGATGAAAACCTCCCTGAAAGTGCCCCCACAGCTCCTGGGGCTGGAGATCCCAGCCATACTGGGTCTTCGTCCCCTTGAGGCTCCTTAAAAGGCAACAAGGGAGGCGGGAGCCTTGGGCAGGCTTGAAAGGATGCAGTTTAGCATCTTGTCATAGCAGAGTTATGAGCTTGTAAAAGCACTGTAGAATTCATAGAATTCAACTGTTCAGTCGACACCTATTAGAGACCTACTATGTGCCAGGTGCTGTGCTGGGCCAAGGAGATGCAGCCAGAATGCGGCAGACAGTCCTTGTCCCTGCACTGGAGCCTCTAGTCTAATGGTGACACAAATAACAAACCTGTCATTACAACCTTACAGGTGTGATGGGGGGAAAAGAGGTTAATGGGGGACCCTAGTTTAGAGTGGGGTGGGGGCGAGGGAAGGCTACTCAGGAAGGGATATTTATGCAGATACCAGGGAGATGAGAGCATGAGTGGCCCAGGCCCAGGAGGAGGGAACATGGGGGAAAATGGCTTGTGGAACGGCCAGGAGGTGGGACCGAGCTCATTGCAGCTGGAGCTGTGAAATGGGGAGAGAGGCCCCGAGGAGGGGCAGGCCACGTCCCATGGGTCTCATAAGCTGCACCAAGGATTTTGCATTTTGCTCTAAGTGTCGTGCGCAGCCACTTAGGGAGCACACAGTCTGATTTGTGTTGTTCAAAGATCTCTCTGGCTTTAAGAGAGGGGTGTGTGTATTGGGCGGAGGGAATCACAACGAAGCAGGGAGCCTGGTTAGGAAGCCACTGCTGGGGTCCAGGTGAGAGGGGATAAGGGGCCAGTGTAGGGTGATGGTGGTGGAGGGGTGAGAGGCAGGTGGATTCGGAGTCTTTCATGACCAGCTGATAGGGCAGGCTGGTGATAGGTGGGTATGGGTGAGGGGCAGGCGGTAGGGGAGACACCACGGACCACACGGAGTTCTGGCTTGAACAACTGGGTAGATAAGGTGCCGTTTTCTGAGTTGAGGATGTTAAGGGAGGAACAGGTTTGGGGGAAGATAGTTTGGCCATTCTGAGATACCTTTCACACACCCAGAGGAGCTGTCAGGAGGCCAGCTGGATATGAGTCTGAAACTCAGGGGGGTGGGGAGTTGGGGTTCCTGTAATGAGAACAATAATGGAAGATAACAATTCTTGAGCACATCACATGGGCCAGGCCCTGGGCTGAGTACTTTGCAAGCTTGCCTTTTAATCCCTGGAATGTGGTACTATTATTATCCTCATTTTACAGACAACATTGAGGGAGAGTTTAAAATAACTTACCTAAGGTCACATGACTAGTCAGCTAGACTCTGAACCCTGGATTCAATTCAGAATCCATGCTCTTAATCACTTCACTGTACTGCCCCATTCATTCATTCATTCATTCATTCCACAAATATCTATTGTGTGGCTATGATGTGCTAGGTTTTGTTTTTAGGCACTGAAGGTATCAAACAATACCTGCCCTCAAGGACCTTAGATTCTGTGAGGAAACAGGTATAGACAATATAAATAACTAAAGATATAATATGTCAGATAGTGATGACAGGCTGAGGAGAAAAGAAAACAGGGAAGCAGGGTAGGAAGGGTGGAGGATGCTGAGATAGGGTGGCCAGGGCAGGCCGCCCTGAGAAGGTAACATTTGAATAAGGACTTAGAAGAAGTGAGAGGGGCCATGAGGATGTTGGAGGAAGAACAGCGCAAAGGCCCTGGGGCAGGAGCACGGCTGGTGTCAACAGTCGGGACCAGCCTGGCTGGGACCTCAGGCACCAGGACGGGGAAGAGGGGGTCAGAGAGGGGACAGGAGGACAGATCGTGCAGGGCCTTGTTGGCACTGGAAGGACTTTGGCTCTTATTCTTGATGTGAAGCCAGTGGCAGGTTTTGGGCAGGGGAATGGCATGATATGATTTGGGTTTAACAGGATCGCTCGGGCAGCTGTGTTAAAAATATACCGAAGCGGGGGAGGGGGGCACAGGGCAGAATCGGAGAGAACAGTGAGGAGGCTACAGCATAATCCAAGTGAAAGGTGATTGGACCATGGTGGCTGCAGAAAAGAATGAGACGTGGTTTGGATTCTGGATGTGTTTTTAAGGTAGAGTCAACACGATTTGCCAGTGAATCGGGTTAGCATGTGAGAGAGAGTCAAGGGTGCCTCCCAGGCTTTTGGCCTACGCTCCAGGAGAGGAATGGAGTGCCGTTTTCAAGGACTGTGGCAGGCGCAGGCCTGGGAGTAGGGGAGAACAGGAATTTGGTTTGGGATGTGGTGAGTGTGACCTGTTAGACACCCAGGAGGTGATGTGGTGTAGCAGTAAGATCCTTGAATCTGGAGTTTAGGGAGAGATCTGAGAAGCAGATGTAAACTTGAGAATCATAAAATTTGAAATTGACATTTAAAGCCACCAGGCTGGATGGGATCATCTGGCGGTCCTCTCATAGGTGCTGATGCAGAATTTCAGGCCCGTGTTGACCTCTGAGGCCTCCTCCCTTCCGAGGATGCCCAGCACCACCTCACCTCTTCCTTCCCTCCTGTTCTTCCAGCACCTGCCAGGAGAAAGGGCAGTGGGAGTGTGACCAGGAGCCATGCCTGGTGGACGAAAACATGATCAAGGCCATCAACCAAGGCAACTATGGGTGAGAGGCCCTAAAAATGCCCCGAGTGGGCACACATGCACGTGCACACACATATACACATATGTTCTGCCCGAGATGCATGTCCTGCCAGGTGCACCCACACTCAGATCTTATTCATGTGTACATTTAGCTGGTAGGCATTCTCTCCCACCCACATGCGCATACCTCCAGGACCCCCAGCCTTGGCCGGTCTGTGACCTCCATCCCCTCTCTTTCAGGTGGCGGGCTGGGAACCACAGTGCCTTCTGGGGCATGACCCTGGATGAGGGCATTCGCTACCGCCTGGGCACCATCCGCCCGTCTTCCTCCGTCACCAATATGAATGAGATTCATGTAAGTCCATCCCTGCCCACAATCCTGCCATCTCCTCTTGGCCTACGACCCCAGGGACCCTGGCACCCTGTGTCCTGCTTCTCCAAGGGCCTAGGCCTGTCCCCCACCAATAGGCTGTGTATCCCTGGACAAGGGACTCCCCTTCTCTGGGCCTTAGGTTTCTGCCTATAACAAGATATGCTGCACTGCAAGAACTGATGCTCAGATTCTGAGTTTTGTGGTCCCAGCATCTGACCCTCCCTAGCTTCTCCGGCCTCTCCGGCTTGGGAAAAATGTCATTGGTCCCAGTATGGCTGGGTTAGGGCCCTAAGGGCCAGGAGGTCACCTTGGTATTTTGGGAAGGGAGGGACAGACACTCCTCCAGCTTTGGCCAGAGAGCAGCAATTCTCAGAAACAAACACCATCTCAGCAGAACCCCCAGGGAGGAGGGGGTTTCTCCCTTCCCACCAGTGGGACCCTCCAGAGGAAGAAATGAGAACCAGACCCAGAACAGTCAAAGGGTGAGGAAGGGGAGCTTCAGCGGGACAGGGCTGGGTCACATGCCAGAGGCTCCTTCCATCAGTGGCCAGCAGGGAGGAGGCGGTGACTGGCCAGAGCGGCCCTCCCTGCAGAGGGAGCTCAGCTCAAGGCTGAGGTGACCAGACCCTGCCCCTGCCCTTACTCCCCTGGGCCTCCGGCTATTTTCTGCCTCCTGCTGTTTGCCTTGGCAGCCTGCCCAGTCACGGGACCTTACTGCTTCTTCCCTCCCCTGCCCTTTGGGGCCTGAAGCCCAAGGTCCTGGTGGGAAGAAGGATGTAGCAGATCAGAAGGTGCAGAGGAGGAAAGAGGCAGGGGTTGAGGATGGAAAGTGGCCCGACCACTTCCCTATTCCTGGCTTCAATTGCCTCACCTGTAAAACAGGACTAGTCACCCCCCACCTGACACTAGAGAGGCACTAAATGGTGCCGGGGTCTTCCTCTGGGTCACCGTGGAGGTTGCTGGACTCTCTCAGCAACAGAGGGCTCAAGATCAAACTGCAGAAGGCCCTGGACTCTTTTTTTTTTTTTTTTTAACATCTTTATTGGAGTATAATTGCTTTACAGTGGTGTGTTAGTTTCTGCTATATAACAAAGTGAATCAGCTATGCATATACATATATCCCCATATCTCTTCCCTCTTGCGTCTCCCTCCCACCCTCCCTATCCCACCCCTCTAGGTGATCACAAAGCACCGAGGCCCTGGACTCTTGGGAGACCTCCAATGCCTAGGGCCCCTGAGGGGCAGTCTGGGGCAGAGGCAGGAGGCAGACAGAGTGACCTTTTCCTTGCAGACAGTGCTGAGCCCAGGGGAGGTGCTGCCCAGAGCCTTCGAGGCCTCTGAGAAGTGGCCCAACCTGATCCACGACCCTCTCGACCAGGGCAACTGTGCAGGCTCCTGGGCCTTCTCCACGGCAGGTATGTTCAAGGGCAGGGGCTGGCCAGGTGGGAAAGGAGGGCAAAGGCCTGACCCCCTGACAGCCCCTCTACCTCCCCTCCCACCAGCCGTGGCATCTGATCGAGTCTCAATCCATTCTCTGGGGCACATGACACCTGTCCTGTCGCCCCAGAACCTGCTGTCTTGTGACACGCACAACCAGCAGGGTTGCCGCGGTGGGCGACTTGACGGTGCCTGGTGGTTCCTGCGCCGTCGAGGGTGAGCAGCAAGGGGGTAGGGAAGAGGGCATGAGGCGGGGGTCTTAGGAAGGGAAAGCCTGCAGGAAGGGCCTGGGCCAGGCTGCCCCGTGCCCACTCTGTCCCCGCTCCCTCCTGCTGCCCCTGCAGGGTTGTGTCTGACCACTGCTACCCGTTCTCGGGCCATGGGTGGGACGAGGCTGGCTCCGCACCCCGCTGCATGATGCACAGTCGGGCCATGGGTCGGGGCAAACGGCAGGCCACCGCCCGCTGCCCCAGTAGCTATGTCCATGCCAATGACATCTACCAGGTCACTCCTGCCTACCGCCTCGGCTCCAACGTAAGTCTGCACTTGGGTGAGGGGGCAAAGGCAGGAGAGCTGGAAGGTTGGCCAAAGGCTTGAGCCTTGCGCCTGATGGATACTCTTCTCCCCACCCCCTCACCCTTCAGGAGAAGGAGATCATGAAGGAGCTGATGGAGAATGGCCCTGTCCAAGGTAAATGCCCCTCATCCTGCCCCCTGATTCCAGAAGCTTGTGCCTGCTTGAGACTGGGCACAGAGGCACAGGTGGTCCGTACAGCATTGAGCAGCAGGTCCACTGGGGCCAGGAGCGGGGGGACCATGTCCCTTCCCCAGGAGCAGCACCTGGAGGGGGCACTTAGAGTCTTGGTACCAGAGGCCCCGGGGCCTGGGCATGCATCTCCAGGCTTGGGTATCAGTGCCTGTGCTGATGGGCTGAGCCAGCCCCATTTTGACCTCTGCCCACAGCCCTCATGGAGGTGCACGAGGACTTCTTCCTGTACCAGAGCGGCATCTACAGCCATACACCAGTGAGCCTTGGGAGGCCGGAGCAATACCGCCATCATGGGACCCATTCGGTCAAGATCACAGGGTGAGGGGCTTGGTGGGCAGGGGGGTTGGGGGCAGCAGGGCTTGCACTGGGGCCTCTGAGTCTGCCTTGAATCCTTACCCCTTCTCTGCAAAGCTCCATTTCATAGGGGAGGAAACCGAGACTCAAAAAGAGGAGGTACTTGCCCTGGGTCACACCAAGAGTTAGGGGCCTTTTAAGGTGTTTTAGAACTCTTCCTTCCTTACACACTGGGGAAACTAACTCCAAATGAAATACAGACAAGGATTCAAGAGTTGCTCAACCTCTCCCCAGCTCAGCACCTGTCCCAGCTCTGCCTGACTCACTCCCCCAGCCCTCAGTTTCCCCAGCTGATATAAGAGGCAATGCTAGAGTCACTGACTTCAATAGTCCAACCAATGAAATGTACTTTGCACACACACCCCGCCCCCCGCCCCCCGCCCCCCATCCCCTGCCAGGTGAGGAGGGAGGGCAGGCAGATGTGTGAGGTCCCAGAGAGCTGGTCGCTGGGATGTGGATCCCTGGAGGGGGGGAGGCCCAGTTTCCCTCCTTTTCTGCTTCCCCCTCCAGTTGTCCCTTTGGGACCGTCCCCGCACCGGGCACAGGTGCACAGAATTAGAGATGTGGAGACTGAGGGAGATGCAGAGAGGGACAGAGAGCTGCCCAAGTCCTGAGGGTGCACCCAAGTCACCAAAGGCAACAGGGGCCTGGGCAGGGAAGGCCGCGGGCGGGAGCTCGGGAGCTCCTGAAAGCAGGTGAATCAGCGCCCTTCCCCCTCCGGCTCTGCCCCGCAGGTGGGGGCAGGAGACGCTGCCCGACGGAAGGACGCTCAAGTACTGGGTGAGTCCCTGCGCCGCGTGCCCTGCGGCCGCTGTCACCTTCCCCCGGGCCTCCTGTCCTCCTCCCCCACTCCGATTCCCCTCCTCACGGCTCCTCCTCATTCCCAGACGGCGGCCAACTCGTGGGGCCCAGCCTGGGGAGAGAGGGGCCACTTCCGCATCGTGCGCGGCGCCAACGAGTGCGACATCGAGAGCTTCGTGCTGGGCGTCTGGGGCCGCGTGGGAATGGAGGACATGGGTCACCACTGAGGCCGCGGGCACCACGCCGGGAAGAGCCTCCTGTGGGGCAGCAGCCCCCGCCCCGCCCGCCCGCCCGACGGAGCTCCGGGCCCCAGGGGCCTAATCCTCGCGCGGGTTCCGCTGACGCAGCGCCCGGCTTGGGAGCCGCGGGCCGGCGAGGCTGGCGGAGCCCCCAGCCCTCCCAGCGGGGGCTGGGCAGGGCCTGGCCGGGGAGGAGCAAGACCACCGAAGCCAGGACACCCCCTTCTCCGGCCCCACCACTCCACCCCACCCTTGTACTCTTATTCCTCAAAGATATTTATTTTTCTTTTCACTGTTTTAAAATAAAAACAAAGTATTAATAACTATGTATCGGGGCTTCCCTGGTGGCCCAGTGGTTAAGAGTCCGCCTGCCAATGCAGGGGACACGGGTTCGAGCCCTGGCCCTGGACGGGGAAGATCCCACATGCCGCAGAGCAACAAAGCCCATGAGCCACAACTACTGAGCCTGTGCTCCAGAGTCCGTGAACCACAACTACTGAAGCCTGCGTGCCTAGAGCCCGTGCTCCACAACAAGAGAAGCCACCACAATGAGAAGCCCGCGCACCGCAACTAAGAGTAACCCCCGCTCGCCGCAACTAGAGAAAGCCCGCGCGCAGCAACAAAGACCCAACGCAGGCAAAAATAAATAAATAAATAAATAAACAAAAAAACAAAAAAAACTATGTATCTTGGAACTTCTGGGCATGGAAAACCAGGCCAGAGTTTGGGTGGCATATGGTTAGACAGCAGAAAGGACTGCCTGAGGTGGTGGGTTGGGGGGAGGTGGACCAGAAATCTTAGCCTCCATTCAGCCCTAATTGTCAGTGGCCCTGGACACTGACCCACTTGGAGGTGGGGCATGGATGGCATGGCCTTTGGCCTCTAGAGAGTCGTGGGCCCGTGGGAACCACCTCTCAGACGCTGAGTCAGCGTCGCCTGAGGCGGGGGAATCCAACCCACCAATCAGCAGAACTGGCGCCAGTGCCCAGCAGGCAAGGGGGGCACAGCCCCACAGAAGCTGGAGCCTCTGTCTCTGCAGATCAGCCTCTCCAAGCCACCCAGGCAAAGGGACCCCCCCTGCTTCCCCTACCTCTAGGCCAGGCTGGGCCTGCCTCTCTGAGCCCTCTCCCTCCCCCACCTCCCCATGCTCCCAGTGCCAGGAGAATTAAGTCCAGGCCTCGGCCTGGCATTCAAGGCCATCAGGACCCACCCCACCAGCCTCCTCACCAGCTTCTTCACCCAGTGCCCAGGCGACTCCAGAGTCCTCACTGCTCACTAATGTCCAGTACACACACAGACCACTGGGCATTTGTACATGCTGCTCTCGGTCCAGATGCCCTTCCGTTCCACCCACCCCTGTCCCACTGCTGTTTCAAAGCCAACTCCAGGGTTTCTTCAATCAGACAGTACTGGTGGAGAGTAACTGATGTGCCAGGTGCTGTGCAAGGGACCCATGAGCCCCCAAACCACCCCAACCCCACTTAGCATGGCTTAGACACCCCCTCCCTGAGCTCATCTGCGTCTTGCCCTTTCACCAGTATTTCACGTATCCTCCTTATGCTGGAAGTTCCTTGAGGGCAGCGAGTGGGTCTGGTTCATTGATGAGTCCTGGTACCCACACCTGTACACTGGATAAGGTGGTGTTACAGTTTGTGGAATGGTTGAATGAATATAACCCGTTCTTTCCCCCCCATTCCCTTCTCAAGACTCCCTCCCCAGCCCACCCCTCTAGGCACCATGGTCAGTGTGAAGCCCTGCCTTTCCAGGAGCTCAGGGAGGCTGTGCCTGGTGATGGGGCCTCCCATGGCAGGAATCCTCCTTGCCCCCACCCCCAGCTGACCGGGAAGGCAGGGGAGCCAGAGTCGCTGAGCAGAGGCAGCAGGGAGGTCTGTCCCCTGGCAGGCAACCCCTCAGGGCCAGCCTTGTCCCCCGGGGCCGCTTGGGCATCACCTGAAAGGAATGCGGGGTGACCGATAAGCCGCTGCCTTTGTTTCATTTCCTGTTTGCTAGGACGTCCCGAGCCGGCTCCCCTGGCCGGCCCGCCTGTCCCCAAGGAGCCAAGGCTGGCCGGGGGCCCTGGGGACAACGAAGGGAGGGGAGTCCTGAGCAGGGGTGACGGGGGCTGCCCAGTTACTACCCCCTCTGCACCTTTGGCTGCCAGACGCGCCCACTGCTCCCATCCCGCTGGAAAAACCCCGGTCCAGGGGCGCGGCTGGAATTTTCTACAAGGACCTTTGGCGGAAGCAATGGGGGTTGGGAAAGGGAGGGGAACAGGGGCGCGGCTGGGTCTCCAGGCTCTTAGCTCTGCCAGCCCTGCTGGGAGGCCTGACCCTCTGGACCCAAGTGGGGTCGGCCCAGCTCTGTTCCTGGGCCAGGGGCCCCAGGCCCGCAAGGTCCGCCGTGGAGTGGGAGAGCGTGTGAATGGGGCTGGGGTGGGCTTAGTGGGTGCCTCGTCAGCCACCTCTGGTTCTCTCAGTGAGAACCAACACTCAATGAACATGTTGTTGTAAAGGGAGAGGCAGACCAAGGACCTCCAACCAGATTACTGCCCTTGAGTGGGTCCAGAAAGAAATCCTGGCACCCCAGCACCCTGCTCTGTGTCCTGAGGCTAGTCCCTTGCTCTCTCTGGGCCAAGGGTGTCCTTAGACAAACCTGAGTTTGAACCCCTACTCTGCTTGTTCTGCACTGGCTATGTAATCTTGACCTCTCAGAGCCTCTGTTTTTCTATCTTTAATGGGGATAATAGTACTCACCTCCTGGAGTTATTGGGAGGATTAAAAGACACAAAGCATGCTAAGCATTTAGCACCATGCTTGGAACTTATTAAGGGATCAATAAATGGTAACAGCTCCAATCTTCTAAGGGTGGGGGTGGACTTGATAATGTAAATGTTTTTCATATTGAGCTAAACATTTATTTAGTGCTTAGCCACAGCCTTCTGACAGCACGTTGTTCTGAGTGTTTTACATATATTATCTCATTTAATACTAAAAATAAGCCCCTATTTCCTTATTTTGCAGATAAGGAACAGAAGCATAGAAGAATCTGAAGGTTGGTTGAGGCAGGATTAAACCCAGGCTGTCTGACTTCTCATATTAATCAACTTTGTACTAATAGTGGTTGTTTGGTAGTGATAGTCCAATGTCTTTTTCCAAGTCCTTTCCCTGTTTGACAAACTCTTATTCATCCTTCAAAACCCAGCTCAAATGTCTCTCCTCTGGAAAGCCTTTCCTGATGTCCATCTTCTAGACCTCCAGGGACTCCAGCATACATCCCTGGCACAGACAACTTTTCCTCCCACAAAAGGTTGGGGCAGGAGTTTTTTTCTTAGTCCCGTCCTTTCTTTTTTTTTTTTTTTTTTAAACATCTTTATTGAAGTACAATTGCCTTACAATAGTGTGTTAGCCTCTGCTTTATAACAAAGTGAATCAGTTATACATATACAATATGTTCCCATTTCTCTTCCCTCTTGCATCTCCCTCCCTCCGACCCTCCCCATCCCACCCCTCTAGGTGGTCACAAAGCACCGAGCTGATCTCCCTGCGCTATGCGGCTGCTTCCCACTAGTTATCTATTTTACATTTGGTAGTCCCGTCCTTTCTTATGCACCAAATGTTCCGCTTGGGCATTCATTCTGGTCTCCCATGGAGCTCTGCAGGGTCCCGAGGCACCTGACTTTCGTTTCCCGAGAGCTGCTGAGTTACATCACTTCACTAGTGCTGATGCTTCACATCTTCCTGGTATCTTGCCAAACCCCATCCTTGCCAGGTGCCCATTAAGGGAAAGGAATCCATGCCTACTGAGTCTGCAGTGGGCCAGGCCTTGGGCTGAGTGCTTCACACACTTTAGCTCATTTGATCCTACAAACAACCCTGTGAAAAAGTATATCTTTAGAAACCAGTGCCAACAAGTGAGGTGACCCTGGGAATCGAAGGGAGGGGTGAACTTCCAGATTGTGAGCAGGGCTAGTGGGCCCAGGCACAGCCAGAGCTAGGGATCCAAATCCTGCCAGGACTCACTCACATACTCTGTCTCTCTCTGCCCTGCCTCTCCCTCTCTAGACTAACTCTGCCATGAGGTAGGACATTTGACCAATGACAACTCCTGAGCCTCTCACATTTTCACAGCCATCTTCTCAGTTTTGACTCAAAACAGAACAGAACAGGGAAGGCTTCCGATTGGCCCAGCTCTAATCAGGTGTCCACCTGTGGGCCAACCATCTATAGCCAAGGGACGGGATCATAGATGCCATGACTGCCCTGGCTGAACCAGTGTTTGGAGGAGAAGATCCTAAAGAAGGGGAAGACTGCTGTTCCAGGGGAAAGGAGGGATGCTGAACAGATGATGGAAACAGTCCATAATGGCTAGGGACTACTGTTACCACCATTGGACAGGTAAGGAGATAGAGGCTCAGGGAAGCATGGGATTGGTCAGGTCACTTAGCTGATAAGTGGTGCAGCTGGATACAGCCCACACTGCCTACCACTGAATTTGTAGATCAACCCAGAAAGATGACTTTGTGGGTCAGAGAATGAGACGTTCCTCCCCCAGCTTCTCCCTGATGACTCATTCCTGAACCCTGGGAGATAACTTTTCTAGAATCCCACCCATTTTGTGAAAATTCTGTGGCTCTGACACTAACACCCGAGGCAGTCTTCCCAAAGTAAAGCAAAGCTCAGTCTGAGCAGGCCTTCCAGGAAAGCATACTTCTTCCTGCTCCAAGGGGAATAGTGCGGTCCCCACTGTGGGATGTGATGAGATGGTTTAACAAGAGCTGTTTGTTTTGAGAGCAGAGGTATGAGTGAATGAATGGGTGCACACAGGCAGGGCCCAGAAGCACGGTCAACATTGGCAGCAGGGCCCCCTGCTGGCTGAATCTGCACCGCACCCACCACAGCCCAGAGAAGCGAAGAGCAGGGACCTGGGAGACACCTGGAACTGAGCAGCTACCGGCATGCACATTTCTCAGACTCCCTGGGTGAGTCCTCATTACTGCTCCATGAAGCCTGGAGACCGGCAAGGAGACAAACAGAAAGGGGCAGAACTGGGAATGCATCTCATTCTGTTGGACTCCAGGGCCCCCCACTCTGCACCTCTCACCCAGATGTTGTGCCCCAGCCTGGCCAGGAGAGGGCTTTGAGGTTCCTGTGGCTCTGTCACCTGTGGCTCTGTCCTCCACTCAGGCTCCCCTGTCTCCCCCCAGCACACACAACCTCCCTAGGAAAGCCTCTAATTCAGAGCCAGACAGACCCAGGCTCAAAGCCAGGCCCCACTGGGCTCCCCGAAGCTCACTTTCCACTCTGAACCTCAGTTTCCTAGTCTGTAAAATGGGAACAGTTATCTCTGCCATCTCTGTGTGGGAGCTGACCAAGATTGAACATTTCCCTAAGAATGAGGAAATGAGGGAAACAAGCTGGGCCCACGGAGAGTCAGACTGAAGAAACTGGTACCTAATGAATCAGAGCAGAGACGTGCAAAGTCACCTTAAAGGGCCAGGCTGACTCTGGGTCCTGTAGAAGCTGACAGTCCTAGGTGAAAGTACTGACCCATCTAAAGTACTAAAGTACCCTCAGACAAAGGTGAGTCCCCGTGATCCTGAGATACTGAGTTTGTCCAGGGAGAGGCTGCTCTGGCCATCAGACCAGTGGCCAAGCTGAGTCTGTGTTACGATGGACAAGGTGGGTGTTATTGATGGGCTTTGAGTAGTTCCTTCCCCCGAGGCAGGGTAGTGCTCTGGAGACCTGGACGTGGGGGCTTAGACTGGGGCCATTAACCCAGGGTCTCAGCCTCAAATGTCTTTGGGACTAGGCAGATACAAGGTGAGCCAGGAGTGTCGGAATAGGGAATAGCGGGGCCTGCGTCCAGCATGTATTGGAGAGTGCACACTTGCCTAAAGGCATTCAGAATCAATGACTTTTAAACACATGATGCCAGCCTGCATCACTCAGGGTCCCAACAGGAAATGGCGTGTTCTAATGAAAAGAACTTGGGCAGAGTTTATTTTCAAAAGGACTAATGACAAAGTAGGGCATAGGGGAGTCGCAAGAGCTCTGAGGCTAGCAATAGCATAGCTTTCATTCCCCTAGGCCACAGGGTCAAAGGGAGGGAGCGGTGACCAGGCTCTGATGGAGAGTTATGTAGAGCAGAGGTGACCTCACGGTGAAGGGGCAGGGGAATAAATACCTCAACCTCACTCTTTCCCCTCCCTCTCCTCTCCTGCTGGCTCCTCATTTACCAAACCCCACAGGAGCCGTGGCTGTGGACTTTCACATGGACAAGAAGTAAAGTTCTATCTTATTTAAACCACTGTTTTTTAGGGTCTTTTGAAACAGCAATCTAGCCCTAACCAACACACACATAAAAGGAAACATCTGCCAAGAAGATATAATAATCATGAACTTATATGGATCATAAACTTATATTTATTTTGGTGAAACATATCAAGCAAATCTGTCAGAACCACAAGGAGAAAGGCAGGAATCTATAAACAAAGTGGGAATTTTTTTTTTCAAAGTGAGAAATTCTAATTAAGCTTTCTTAAAACCAGTGGATCAAATAGCAAAACATTAGTAAGGACACAGAAGTTAGGACAATGTAATTAAGAACTTCATCTGCTAGATAAACATAAACTTTACACCTCCTTACACACAGAATACCCATTGTTTTCAAGTTCACATGGAACACTTTTAAAACTACCACATATATGGCCATAAAGGAAGTCTAAGATTTTTTTAAAGAATCAATTTCATCGGGGCTTCCCTGGTGGCTCAGTGGTTAAGAATCCGCCTGCCAATGCAGGGGACATGGGTTTGAGCCCTGGTCCAGGAAGATCCCACATGCCGTGGAGCAACTAAGCCCATGTGCCACAACTACTGAGCCTGTGCTCTAGAACCCGCGAGCCACAAGTACTGAGCCCGTGCACCACAGCTTCTGAAACCCGTGCGCCTAGAGCCGGTGCTCTGCAACAAGAGAAGCCACCGTAATGAGAAGTCCGCGCACCACAACGAAGAGCAGCCCCCGCTCGCCACAACTAGAGAAAGCCTGCTCACAGCAACGAAGACCCAACGCAGCCAAAAATAAATAAATAAATAAATTTATTTTTAAAAATTGAAGTATAGCTGATTTACAATGTCATGTTAGTTTCAGGTGTACAGCACAGTGATTCAGATAAATATATATGTATGTATATACATATATATACACACACACACATATATATATATATTCTTTCTCAGATTCTTTTCCTTTATAGGTTATTACAAAATATTGAGTATATTTCCCTGTGCTATACAGTACCCAGCTTATTTCTTGTAGTGTAAAAGTACCAGCTCCAAAAGATGAATCATGATTTGGTCTAAGCCAATCGTGGAATCTCATTTCTCTTGGTCAATGATCAGGGAAAATGTGCTCATGTGACCCAGTTCTGGGAAATGAGATGTATAAGGGAAATCTTCCGGGAAATGTTTCCTTCCTTTTCCCTTTCTCCTGCCTGGTACATGGACACAATGTCTGAATGAGTAGCAGTCTCTTTGCCGTCTTGACATAACACATGTGAGCACAAAGGCTCACAAGCTAATGCTGATGAAGAAGAAATGCAGAGCCAGCCTGGGTACCTGATGGCATCACAGAGCAGCTAAAATAATGCCAACAAGAGTCTAACTCTGGAATTTTTGTTGTTTAAAGGAAATATACCCCAATTTGTTTCAGCCTTTGTAGTTGAGGTTTGTTATTTGCAGCTAAATGCATTCCTAACAGGCACATCAGATGAATAATAAGCCAAAGGAAACTGGTGTAGCTTTAGAAATATCAGATGAAATGCACTTTAAGTCAAAAGGTATGATTTTGAGGATGAGAGGATCATTACATAATGGTCAACAAAATGGTAAAATGTTACCAGGGAGATATAATTCTGAACTTCTTTGAATCTAACAGCATGGCCCTCAGATTATATTTTTCCTATAAAAGGACAGATAGTAAATATTTTAGACTTTTCAGGTAATACAGTCTCTATCTCAACTTATCTTTGCAATAGTAATAAGAAAGCAACCATAGATAACACATAAGCAAAACAACATGGCTGTGCTCCAATAAAACCTTATTTATAAGAACAAGGAGTGGGCCAAATTTGGCCCACATACCATAGTTTGATACAAAACAAAACTTGAGACAATTTTGAAGAAAGATGGATGGATTCACAACCCTCCCAAGGATTTTATCTTTCCTTTCTCCATAGTTACTAAATCAAGCAGCCATAAGATTAATAGATATGCAGAAAATTTGAATAGCATAATTAAGAAGCTTGTTCAAACAATCAGAAAATTGACATTCTTCTCATACAATAAGGGAAATTTTATAACAATTGATCACATACTAAATCATGAAGCAAGTCTGCCCATAGAGGGAAGAACTGATATTGTATAGGCCATCTTCTATGATTACAATAAAATGAAATGGGAAAACCATCACAAAAAGATAACCCTAAGTTTGAAAATTAAAATCATACCTCCAAATATTTAATAGGACAAAGAAAAAATACAAAATTAGGAATTGGCTGACAATGAAAGCATTACGCTTTGAAATTTGAATGCAGCTAAATCAGTCCTTGAGAGGTATGCATATTCTTAAATACATTTATTAAGGACTGCACATTAGTAAAGATTTCATATTAATGAGCTGAGCATCCAACATAGGAAACTGGAAAAAAACCATAATAACATCCTTCTCAAATAGCAGAAAATAGTGACAGACTCTGGGAGGGCTCATGCCAAGGAGTACTTCCCAGAACTTCTGCTGCCAGTGTCCTTGTCCCCACGGTGAGCCACAGTCCCCCCCCCACCTCTGCAGGAGACCCTCCAACACTAGCAGACATTAGGTAATCATTGGTCTCTGATTGTGACACAAATACTTCATGCATTTGTCACTGGTCTCTGGCATTTGAGGATGATGCTGCTGAGAATGCTTACCACCTACATGTGCAGTTGCAGCTACAAATTCTGAGCAGCGAGAGAAAAACCTCCAGGGGAATATTATTGAGAATTTTACATGATGGCAATCTATCAGGAAAGGCCAGTCCACGTTAAAGAGAATGAAAACTGAGAAGAATTGTTGGAAGTCACTTCACAAAGGTAAATTGCTGTGCACAGAGGAGAGAATTTGAAACCAAGAGCTCCTAGAAAGAAGAACATTCTAAATATACGCACAGCCATCTCACCCTCAGGAGTCAATACTGAGTTTGAAGTGATTGAAGAATTAGCCTTTATGAATAGCCTGCATGGAATAACCACAGATTCTCCAGAGGGCAGACAGCAGAAGCAAGAAGAACTACAATCCTGCAGCCTGTGGAACAAAAACCACATTCACAGAAAGATAGACAAGATGAAAAGGCAGAGGGCTATATACCAGATGAAGGAACAAGATAAAACCCCAGAAAAACAACTAAATGAAGTGGAGATAGGCAACCTTCCAGAAAAAGAATTCAGAATAATGATAGTGAAGATGATCCAGGACCTCGGAAAAAGAATGGAGGCAAAGATCGAGAAGATGCAAGAAATGCTTAACAAAGACCTAGAAGAATTAAAGAACAAACAAACAGAGATGAGCAATACAATAACTGAAATGAAAACTACACTAGAAGGAATCAATAGCAGAATAACTGAGGCAGAAGAACGGATAAGTGACCTGGAAGACAGAATGGTGGAATTCACTGCTGCGGAACAGACTAAAGAAAAAAGAATGAAAGGAAATGAAGACAGCCTAAGACCTCTGGGACAACATTAAACGCAACAACATTCGCATTATAGGGGTCCCAGAAGGAGAAGAGAGAGAGAAAGGACCAGAGAAAATATTTGAAGAGATTATAGTCGAAAACTTCCCTAACATGAGAAAGGAAATAACCACCCAAGTCCAGGAAACGCAGCAAGTCCCATACAGGATAAACCCAAGGAGAAACATGCCGAGACACATAGTAGTCAATTTGGCAAAAATTAAAGGCAAAGAAAAATTATTGAAAGCAGCAAGGGAAAAAATGACAAATAACATACAAGGGAACTCCCATAAGGTTAACAGCTGACTTCTCAGCAGAAACTCTACAAGCCAGAAGGGAGTGGCATGATATACTTAAAGTGATGAAAGGGAAGAACCTATAACCAAGATTACTCTAACCAGCAAGGATCTCATTCAGATTCGATGGAGAAATCAAAAGCTTTACAGGCAAGCAAAAGCTAAGAGAATTCAGCACCACCAAACCAGCTCTACAACAAATGCTAAAGGAACTTCTCTAAGTGGGAAACACAAGAGAAGAAAAGGACCTACAAAAACAAACCCAAAACAATTAAGAAAATGGTCAGAGGAATATACATATCGATAATTACCTTAAACGTGAATGGATTAAATGCTCCAACCAAAAGACACAGGCTTGCTGAATGGATACAAAAACAAGACCCATATATATGCTGTCTACAAGAGACCCACTTCAGACCTAGGGACCCATACAGACTGAAAGTGAGGGGATGGAAAAAGATATTCCATGCAAATGGAAATCAAAAGAAAGCTGGAGTAGCTATACTCATATCAGATAAAATAGACTTTAAAATAAGGAATGTTACAAGAGACAAGGAAGGACACTACATAATGATCAAGGGATCAATCCAAGAAGAAGATAGAACAATTATAAATATATATGCACCCAACATAGGAGCACCTCAATACATAAGGCAACTGCTAACAGCTATAAAAGAGGAAATCGACAGTAACACAATAATAGTGGGGGACTTTAACACCTCACTTACACCAATGGACAGATCATCCAAAATGAAAATAAATAAGGAAACAGAAGCTTTAAATGACACAATAGACCAGATAGATTTAATTGATATATATAGGGCATTCCATCGAAAAACAGCAGATTACACGTTCTTCTCAAGTGCGCACGGAACATTCTCCAGGATAGATCACATCTTGGGTCACAAATCAAGCCTCAGTAAATTTAAGAAAATTGAAATTATATCAAGCGTCTTTTCTGACCACAACGCTATGACATTAGAAATGAATAACAGGGAAAAAAACGTAAAAAAGACAAACACATGGAGGCTAAACAATACGTTACTAAATAACCAAGAGATCACTGAAGAAATCAAAGAGGAAATAAAAAAATACCTAGAGACAAATGACAATGAAAACACGACGACCCAAAACCTATGGGATGCAGCAAAAGCAGTTCTAAGAGGGAAGTTTATAGCTATACAAGCCTACCTCAAGAAACAAGAAAAATCTCAAGTAAACAATCTAACCTTACACCTAAAGAAACTAGAGAAAGAAGAACAAACAAAACCCAAAGTTAGCAGAAGGAAAGAAATCATAAAGATCAGAGCAGAAATAAATGAAATAGAAACAAAGAAAACAACAGCAAAGATCAATAAAACTAAAAGTTGGTTCTTTGAGAAGATAAACAAAATTGATAAGCCATTAGCCAGACTCATCAAGAAAAAGAGGGAGAGGACTCAAATCAATAAAATCAGAAATGAAAAAGGAGAAGTTACAACAGTCACCGCAGAAATACAAAGCATCCTAAGAGACTACTACAAGCAACTTTATGCCAATAAAATGGACAACCTGGAAGAAATGGACAAATTCTTAGAAAGGTATAACCTTCCAAGACTGAACCAGGAAGAAACAGAAAATATGAACAGACCAATCACAGGTAATGAAATTGAAACTGTGATTAAAAATCTTCCAACAAACAAAAGTCCAGGACCAGATGGCTTCACAGGTGAATTCTATCAAACATTTAGAGAAGAGCTAACACCCATCCTTCTCAAACTCTTCCAAAAAATTGCAGAGGAAAGGACACTCCCAAACTCATTCTATGAGGCCACCATCACCCTGATACCAAAACCAGACAAAGATACTACAAAAAAAGAAAACTACAGACCAATATCACTGATGAATATAGATGCAAAAATCCTTGACAAAATACTAGCAAACAGAATCCAACAACACATTAAAAGGATCATACACCACGATCAAGTGGGATTTATTCCAGGGATGCAAGGATTCTTCAATATATGCAAATCAATCAATGTGATACACCATATTAACAAACTGAAGAAGAAAAACCATATGATCATCTCAACAGGTGCAGAAAAAGCTTTTGACAAAATTCAACAGCTATTTATGATAAAAACTCCCCAGAAAGTGGGCATAGAGGGAACCTACCTCAACATAATAAAGGCCATATATGACAAACCCACAGCAAACATCATTCTCAATGGTGAAAAACTGAAAGCATTTCCTCTAAGATCAGGAATGAGGCAAGGATGTCCACTCTCACCACTATTATTCAACATAGTTTTGGAAGTCCTAACCACGGCAATCAGAGAAGAAAAAGAAATAAAAGGAATACAAGTTGGAAAAGAAGAAGTAAAACTGTCACTGTTTGCAGATGACATGATACTATACATAGAGAATCCTAAAAATGCCACCAGAAAACTACTAGAGCTAATCAATGAATTTGGTAAAGTTGCAGGATACAAAATTAATGCACAGAAATCTCTTGCATTCCTATACACTAATGTTGAAAAATCTGAAAGAGAAATTATGGAAACACTCCCATTTACTATTGCAACAAAAAGAATAAAATATCTAGGAATAAACCTACCTAGGGAGACAAAAGACCTGTATGCAGAAAACTATAAGACACTGATGAAAGAAATTAAAGATGATACCAACAGATGGAGAGATATACCATGTTCTTGGACTGGAAGAATCAATATTGTGAAAATGACCATACTACCCAAAGCAATCTACAGATTCAATGCAATCCCTATCAAATTATCAATGGCATTTTTTACGGAACTAGAACAAATTATCTTAAAATTTGTATGGAGACACAAAAGACCCTGAATAGCCAAAGCAGTCTTGAAGGAAAAAAACGGAGCTGGAGGAATCAGACTCCCTGACTTCAGACTATACTACAAAGCTACAGCAATCAAGACAATATGGTACTGGCACAAAAACAGAAACATAGATCAATGGAACAAGATAGAAAGCCCAGAGATAAACCCACGCACCTATGGTCAACTAATCTATGACAAAGGAGGCAAAGATATACAATGGAGAAAAGACAGTCTCTTCAATAAGTGGTGCTGGGAAAACTGGACAGCTACATGTAAAAGAATGAAATTAGAACACTCCCTAACACCATACACAAAAATAAACTCAAAATGGATTCGAGACCTAAATGTAAGACTGGACACTATAAAACTCTTAGAGGAAAACATAGGAAGAACACTCTTTGACATAAATCACAGCAAGGTCTTTTTTGATCCACCTCCTAGAGTAATGGAAATAAAAACAAAAATTAACAAATGGGGCCTAATGAAACTTCAAAGCTTTTGCACAGCAAAGGAAACCATAAACAAGACGAAAAGACAACTCTCAGAATGGGAGAAAATATTTGCAAACGAATCAACGGACAAAGGATTAATCTCCAAAATATATAAACAGCTCATGCAGCTCAATATTAAAGAAACAAACACCCCAATCCAAAAATGGGCAGAAGACCTAAATAGACATTTCTCCAAAGAAGACATACAGATGGCCAAGAAGCACATGAAAAGAAGCTCAACGTCACTAATTATTAGAGAAATGCAAATCAAAACTACAATGAGGTATCACGTCACACCAGTTAGAATGGGCATCATCAGAAAATCTACAAACAACAAATGCTGGAGAGGGTGCGGAGAAAAGGGAACCCTCTTGCACTGTTGGTGGGAATGTAAATTGATACAGCCACTATGGAGAACAGTATGGAGGTTCCTTAAAAAACTAAAAATAAAATTACCATATGATCCAGCAATCCCACTACTGGGCATATACCCAGAGAAAACCATAATTCAAAAAGACACATGCACACCAATGTTCATTGCAGCACTATTTACAATAGCCAGGTCATGGAAGCAACCTAAATGCCCATCGACAGATGAATGGATAAAGAAGGTGTGGTACATATATACAATGGAATATTACTCAGCCATAAAAAGGAACAAAATTGAGTCATTTGTTGAGACGTGGATAGATCTAGAGACTGTCATACAGAGTGAAGTAAGTCAGAAAGAGAAAAACAAATATCGTATATTAACGCATGTATGTGGAACCTAGAAAAATGGTACAGATGAGCCGGTTTGCAGGGCAGAAGTTGAGACACAGATGTAGAGAACAAACGTATGGACACCAAGGGGGGAAAACCGCGGTGGGGTGGGGATGGTGGTGTGCTGAATTGGGCGATTGGGATTGACATTTATACACTGATGTGTATAAAATTGATGACTAATAAGAACCTGCTGTATAAAAAAACAAACAAATGAACAAAAAACAACTAATGCTAAACTTTCTTTGGGTTATTTGTATGGAAGTATGTTAATATAAATGTTTCAGACATTACATGAAATTTCTAAAACTCTTATATGTTCTGGTGTAATGTTATAAGTCATAATTCTAGTTATTACTTTAAAATGTATATCTCAGAAATAACTAAATTTCGTTGTCAATTGCATTATTATGAACTTTCATCAAATCTTTAACCGTGGTCATTTTTAAGTCTTTTGTCATTTACAGACAGTTCTGGGTGTATTCTGATGCTTTTACAAATATGTTCCTATAAAAGAGTTTCATCTTCAAGGAATTCATGGAAAAGACTGACAAGTACATGTTTCTGGTAATTGACTATACTGCTGAACTGAATGAATAAGCATTTTCAGAACTCTAATGGAAAACTGATGAATTCATAAAAGTGCTAACAAAAGATCAAGATAAAAACAAATTAATTACATGGGACTGAGTGAACTGATGAGGTTGATTATAATTTTTGTGACTTTCTGTTTGAATAAAAAAAAAATCCCACAAGGACTCAGGGGCAAAAAATATACAAATCAATTTTCACTGCAAAGTAAAGGAGCTGTTACAGTGGAGGATTACTGGACTGAATGTCAATATTATGACATAGTATGAGTGTGTTTCGAGTTTGGTAATTGCAATCATTGTTGCTTTTGTTGTGGTCATCCATTTACAATGCTTGGTGTCAGTTTATCTCTTATAAAAATAAATTACAGTGTGTGTGTGTGAAAAAAGAAGTGATGTAAAAAAACTAATATAGAGTTATATGTCAATTATATCTCAATAAAAGAGCAAAGTAATTAATAGTTATTAAAAAAAATAGCAGAAAATAGTAAAGATAAGAGAAAAATTGATAAAAAGAACAGAAACAAAGAAACAATACAGATCAATAAAACAAGAGTCTAATAAAATAGATTTCTAGCAAGACTGATTAAGAAAAAAGAGAGAAGGCCCAAATAAATAATGAAAAGAGGGAATTAACTAGAGAAAGATTTTTTAAACCATAAGAAACAATTTTATGCAAATAAATTTGAAAATGTACATGTAATAGATAAGTGTCTGTAAAATATAACATCAAAACTGACTTAAGAAGGGGAAATGAGAAATAAATGACAACATTAAAGAAATAGTTGTTTAGATTGTTCTGTTTTTCATGTTTTAAATCTCCCCTGGGTGTGTAGTTATCATATCTTTTTCATTCTTTTTTTTTTAATTTATTTTTAATTTTTTAAATTTTTATTTGAGTATAGTTGCTTTACAATGTTGTGTTAGTTTCTGCTGCACAGCAAAGTGAATCAGCTATACATATACATATATCCCCTCTGTTTCGGATTTCCTTCCTATTTAGGTTAGGGTATTTACTCTTTCTGACTTCTTTCACTCAACATTCTGTGAGGTTCATCCATGTTGTTGCCTGTTACAACTGTGGTTTGTGTGTGATTTATTTGGGGGTGTAGCATCCCGTTGCATGAATATACTACAACTTATTTATCCATTCATCTGTTGATGAACATTTGGGTTGTTTCCAGCAATGTGTTTTTAAATTTCCAAACATGTGGGAATTGTTTACTGTTATCAATTCTTAACTTAATTGCATTTTGGTCAGAGAATATGGTGTGTATGACTGATTCTTGACAGTAAGACTTGCTTTACGGCTTGGTATGTGGTCAGTGTTTGTAAATGTTTCATGCATGCTTGGGAAGAATAAGTGCTGGGTGTTGGAGCTGCTTTGTGTCAATAAATCAAGCTTGTTACTTGTGTTGTTTAGATATTCCATATCCTTATTAAATTTTTTCCAGTTAGAAATATCAGTCAATAATGGAGAAAGGTGTTTTGAACTATCCCACTTCAAACTGTGTATTGTTGACTTACTATTATTACTAATGTATTTGACTTGTCTCCACCATTTTACCATTTGCTTTCTATTTGTCCCACTTTTGATCTGTTTTTTTGTTCTCCATTCTTATTTTTTTAAGAGTAGACTGAATTTCTGTTTTCTGCATCTTTACTCCCATTTAATGTTTTTGACACCATAGTTTACATCTTTTTATTTCGCATATCCCTTAACTACTTATTGTGGATATAGATGGTTTTACTACTTTTGTCTGTTAACCTTCCTACTAGCTTTATTTTTTATTTGTTTTATTTTATTTTATTTTTTATTTTTGGCTGCGTTGGGTCTTTGTTGCTGTGTGCAGGCTTTCTATAGTTACAGCGAGCAGGGGCTACTCATCCTTGCAGTGTGCGGGCTTCTCACGCGGTGACTTCTCTTGCTGTGGAGCATGGGCTCTAGGCATGTGAGCTTCAGTAGTTGTGGTGTGGAGGCTCTAGAGCGCAGGCTCAGTAGTTGTGGTGCACGGGCTTAGTTGCTCTGCGGCATGTGGATCTTCCTGGACCAGGGATTGAACCCGTGTCCCCCCTTTGGTAGGCAGATTCTTAGCCACTGCGCCACCAGGGAAGTCCCCCTACTAGCTTCAAAAATGGTTGGTCTACTACCTTTACTGTGTTTGCCTTTACCAATGAGATTTTTCCTTTTGTAATTTTCATATTTCTAATTGCGGTCTTTTCTTTTCCACTTAGAGAAGTCCCTTTAACATTTCTTGTAAAGCCGATTTCATGGTGCTGAACTCTTTTAGCTTTTGCTTGTCTATAAAACTCTTTAACTCTCTTTCAAATCTGAATGAAAGACTTTCTGGGTAGAATATTCTTGCTGTAGGTTTTTTCCTTTCATCACTTTAAATATATCACACCACTCTCTCTGGCTGGCAAAGTTTCACTAAAAAGTCATCTGATAGCCTTATGGGTGTTCCTTGTACATAACTCGTTGCTTTCCCCTTGCTGCTTTTGAGATTCTCTCTTTATCTTTAATTTTTGCCATTTTAATTACAATGTCTCTTGGTGTGGACCTCTTTAGGTTCATCTTGTTTGTGACTCTCTGTGCTTCCTGGACTTGGATGTCTGTTTCCTTTCCCAAGTTAGGGAAGCTTTCAGCTATTATTTCTTCAGATAAATTCTCTGCCCCTTTCTCTCTCTCTTCTCTTTCTGGGACCCTTATAATGTGAATGTTAGCGTATTTGATGTTGTCCCAGAGTTCTCTTAAACTATCCTCATTTTTAGACATTTTTTTTCCTTTTCTCCATTCAATTTGGGTGATTCCCACTACTTTGTCTTCCAGTTTGCTGATCTGTTCCTCTGTATCATCTAATCTACTATTGATTCCTTCTAGTGTATTTTTCATTTCAGTTATTGTATTCTTCAGCTCTGCTTGGTTCTTCTTTATATTTTCTAGCTCTTTGTTAAACTTCTCACAATGTTCATCCATTCTTCTCCCGAATTCATTGAGCATCTCTATGATCATTACCTTGAACCCTCTTTTGGGTAGATTGCTTATCTCCCCTTTGCTTAGCTCTTCTGGTGATTTATCTTGTTCCTTCATTTGTAGCATATTCTTCTGTTGCCTCATTTTGCCTAATTCTCTATTTTTCTTTCTTCTTTTTTTTTTTTTTTTTTTTGGCCATGCTGTGCGGCATGTAGGATCTTAGTTCCAGGGATCGAACCCGTGCCCCCTGCAGTGGAAGCGCAGGGTCTTAACCACTGGACCACCAGGGAAGTCCCTCTATTTTTATTTCTATGTATTGGGTAGGTCAATTACATTTCCTGATCTTGGAGAAATGCCTTCATGTAGGAGACATCTTATGTGGCTCAGCAGCACACCCGCCTCCGGTCACTCGAGCTATGTGCTCTAGTGGTGCCCCTTACGAGGGCTACATGGGCCCTTCTGTTGTGGTGGGACTGACTACTGTAGGCACACTTGTAGGTGAGGCTGGCCCCTGGACCAGCTGGCTGTCAGGCTCTGCCTCGTGTGGAGGCTGCTGGCCCACTGGTGGGCAGGACTGGGTCCTGGTGCTAATGAGCTAGAGAGAGGATTCCAAAATGGTGCTTGCCAGCACCAGTGTCCTGGTGGTAAAACAAGCTCCCCACAACGACTGCTGCCAGTGTCTGTGTCCTCAGGGGGAGTCCCAGCTGCCTCCTGTCTCTCCAGGAGGCTCTCCAAGATCAGCAAGTGGGTCTGATCCAGGCTCCTTTCAAATTCCTGCCTCTGTGCTGGGTCTTGAGCCTGTGAGATTTTGTGTGCACCCTTTAAGGGTGAAATCTCTGTTTCCTATAGCCCTCCAGCTCTCCTGGACACAAGCCCTACTGGCCTTTAAAGCCAGATGTTCTGGGGGCTCGTCTTCCCAGTGGGAACCCTGGGCAAGGGGGCCCGATCTGGGGCTTGGACCCCTTGCTCCTCGGGGAGAACCTCTGCAATTGTGATTATCCTCCTGTTTGTGGGTCGCCTAACTGGGGGGTGTGGGTCTTGACTGTACCTCGTGTCCACCCCTCCTACAAGTCTCTCTGTGGTTCCTTATTTATATCTTTAGTTGTGGAAAATCTTTTCTGCTGGTCTTCAGGTCGTTCTCATCGACAGTTGTTCTGTACATAGTTGTAATTTTGGTGTGTCTGTGGCAGGAAGTGAGCTCAGCGTCTTTCTACTCCACCGTCTTGGCCACACCCTGAGTTTCTGTTTCCTTACTCTACTTTTCCTGTCTACTGGCTTGAAAATTAACTCTTATTCCTTTGAAATCATTGACTCTATTCTTAGAGTGCTTATTTTTAAAATTTTACATTGCACACTTAACAAAGCCTGAATTTAATATTCCAGCTCACTTTCCAAACAATACAAGAACCTTGGCATACTCTAACTGCAATGGCTGTCTCCTTCTACCGTGCAAGCAGGTTTCATTTCAGTCTGTCCTTTTTTTTTTTAGCCCACAAATTTGCCATCATGCTCATTATATTATAAAACATTTGTTTAGATTTATCTACATGTTTATCATTTTCTTTTCTCAATAATCCTCCTTGTATTTCAGGTTTGTCTTCTTCCATCATTTTTCTTCTTTCTAAAGTACATACTTAGGGAATTCCCTGGTTGTCCAGTGGTTAGGGCTTGGCACTTTCACTGTCGTGCACCCGGGTTCAATCTCTGGTCAGGGAACTAAGATCCCACAAGCCATGCGGCACCCCCCCCAAAAAAGTACACACTTAGACATTCTTTTAGTGTAGGCCTGTTGGTGGCGATTTTTTTAATATTTATTTTGAGATAATTGTATCTGGGAACTAGGGAGAGCCGCTGACCTGAAATGACTTTAACACACTTCCAGGGTCCCTGTTCAAGCTGGAATCTCAGACTCAGGTCTCCCCACTTGCTACTGGCCCCATCTGTGCTCCTGACTGTGGTGCTGAATAGGCATTCACCTTTACATATCACCCCTCCCTAAATGTGTACCCCTCATAGATGTGCGTTCAGGTCACAATTTTGTTTTGTTTCATCTCCTTAGGGATTTCACTTGCTGGGTTATAAAATAACAAGTTATTGGGGTTTGTTTGTTTGTTTATTTGCAGCATCTGGTTCTTTTGGAGTAGGAAGGCCTTTCAGAGTACCTAGTCCACCATACTGCCAGAAGTAGATGTCCTATTTTTTTTTTTTTTGAAGTATAATTACTTTACAAATGTTGTGTTAGTCTCTGCTGTACAACAAAGTGAATCAGCCATATGTATATATCTATCCCCTCCCTCTTGGACCTCCCTCCCATTCCCCCCATCCCTCCATCTAGGTCATAACAAAGCACCAAGCTGAGCTCCCTGTGCTAAACCGCAGGTTCCCACTAGCTGTCTATTTTACACATGGTAGTATATTTATGTCAAAGCTAATCTCCCAATTCATCCCACCCTCCCCTTCTCCCCCTGTCCACACTTCTGTTCTCTACATCTGCATCTTTATTCCCGCCCTGGAAATAGGTTCATCTGTACTATTTTTCTAGATTCCACATATATGCATTAATATACGATAATTGTTTTTCTCTTTCTGACTTACTTCACTCTGTATGACAGACTCTAGGTCCATCCACATCTTTACAAATGACCCAATTTCATTCCTTTTTATGGCTGAGTAATATTCCATTGTATATATGCACCACATCTTCTTTATCCATTCATCTGTCAATGGACATTTAGGTTGTTTCCATGACCTAGCTATTGTAGATAGTGCTTCAATGAACATTGGGGTACATATGTCTTTTTGAATTATGGTCTTCTCAGGGTATATGCCCAGTAGTGGGATTGCTGGGTCGTATGGTAGTTCTATTTTTAGTTTTTAAAGGAACCTCCATACTGTTCTCCACAGTGGCTATATCAATTTACATTCCCCCCAACAGTGCAAGAGGGTTCCCTTTTCTCCACACCCTCTCCAGCATTTATTGTTTGTAGATTTTTTGATGATGGCCATTCTGATCAGTGTGAGGTGATACCTCATTGTAGTTTTTATTTGCCTTTCTCTAATAATTAGTGATGTTGAGCATTTTTTCATGTGCCTCTTGGCCATTTATATGTCTTCTTCGGAAAAGTGTCTATTTAGGTCTTCTGCCCATTTTTTGATTGGATTGTTTGTTTTTTCAATATTGAGCAGCATGAGCTGTTCATATATTTTGGAGATTAATCCTTTGTCCGTTGCTTCATTTGCGAATATTTTCTCCCATTCTGAGGGTTGTCTTTTCATCTTGTTTATGGTTTCCTTTGCTGTGCAAAAGCTTTCAAGTTTAATTAGGTCCCGCTTGTTTATTTTTGTTTTTATTTTCATTACTCTAGGGGGTGGGTCAAAAAAGACCTTGCTGTGATTTATGTCAAAGAGTGTTCTTCCTATGTTTTCCTCTAAGAGTTTTATAGTGTCTGGTCTTACATTTAGGTCTTTAACCCATTTTGAGTTTATTTTTGTGTATGGTGTTAGGTAGTGTTCTGATTTCATTCTTATACATGTAGCTGTCCAGTTTTCCCAGCACCACTTATCGAAGAGGCTAAATCTCCTGCATTCCTATACACTAACAACAAAATATCAGAAAGAGAAATTAAAGAAACAATCCCATTTACCACTGCACCAAAAAGAATAAAATACCTAGGAATAAACCTACCTAAGAAGGCAAAAGACGTGTACACAGAAAACTATAAAACACTGATGAAAGAAATCAAAGAAGACACAAACAGATGGAGAGATATACCATGTTCTTGGATTGGAAGAATCAATATTGTGAAAATGACTATATTACCCAAAGCAATCTACAGATTCAATGCCATCCCTATCAAATTACCAATGGCATTTTTCACAGAATTAGAACAAAAATTTTACAATTTGTATGGAAACACAAAAACCCCGAATAGCCAAAGCAATCTTGAGAAAGAAAAACGGAGCTGGAGGAATCAGGCTCCCTGACTTCAGACTATACTACAAAGCTACAGTAATCAAGACAGTTTGGTACTGGCACAAAAAGAGAAATATAGATCACTGGTACAGGATAGAAAGCCCAGAGATAAACCCACGCACCTATGGTCACCTAATCTATGACGAAGGAGGCAAGAATATACAATGCCCTTTCCATTTGAGTTTTTATAATTTTGCTCCTCTTCTTTGTATCCTTGAGCAGTTCATAGTATTGTTTTGCTTATTTTTAAACCTCATATAAAGTTATCACATGGTACATATCATTCTGCCTTTTATGTTCAGTATTACAGGTGAGATTTGTCCAAGTTAACACACAGCACCTCCCTTAGATTCAGGCCCTCATCTAGGGGTTAAAGTGTCAAGGATCACCCAGGAGCCTTCCCTCGCCCTTCTAAACCACGTCTGGGTACCCAGGATCCTGGAATTCCCTTGCTCCAGGGGCCCAGAACCTGTTTCCAAGGCCAGAGCAGTCATTTCGCTAGTTTTTCTCCAGAGGTTGACCATGAGGCCATGTACCCTCTAATCCTAAGGGGTGTCCAGGGTGGCTGTTTTGGGGGGATGGGTTTGGTGGACAGAGTTTAGGCGAATTGACTGATGTGTGAGATTCTTCACTGTGTGGGATGGAGCCCAGAGTGAGAACAGAAGAGGCATGGGACCTGAGCCTCCAGATTATTCTTGCCCTTGGCCTCATAAATGTTAGGGGCAGGCCTGTCAATAAATACATATATAGATTTTTCAGTGCATTCATCTTTATCTTTTTTTTTTTAGCTCTAACATGATTTAGTTATGCACTATTCTATTGTTTTTGATTTTTCACTACACACAGCGTGGTAATGAACATTCTTATACTTGTCAAGAGTTAGAATTTATTTCCAGAAGTGAATTGCTAAGTTAGAGGGTACGCACATGTTGAACTTTACTAGATTTTGCCATATTGTTTTTCAAAGTGGTTAAAATTTAAACCCTCTTTAGCATTAACAGGAATGCCCATTGTTCCACATGCTCACCAACACAATATATTCAGCCTGAAAACGTTGCCAATCTTCACATTACCAATTTGAGATATAAAATTATATCGCATTGTTGCTTTAATTTGTATTCCAAAAATTTCAAGTAAGGTTATAAACATTTTATATATTTGTATGGTTTGCCTCTTTATATCCTTTACTCACTTTTCTTATGAGTTGTTTATAATCTTTTATTGATCTGTAGTTCTTTATGTAACATGGATACTAATGCTTTGTTGTATGAACCATATATATATATATATATATATATATATATATATATATATATACATCTTCTCCCAGCCATGTGTCTTGGCTTTTAATTTTGCTTATATTTTTACTATACAATACTTTGGAGTTTGAATGTAGTCAAATCTATCTGTATTTTCTTGTTTATGCTTCTTGTAGCTTGAAATCTTTATATCATGACATCTAGAAAAGATTTTCATTTAAAAGTTTAAAATTTTTGGGCTTCCCTGGTGGCGCAGTGGTTGAGAATCTGCCTGCCAATGCAAGGGACACAGGTTCGAGCCGTGGCCGGGGAAGATCCCACATGCTGCGGAGCAACTAAGCTTGTGCTCCACAACTACTGAGCCTGAGCTCTAGAGCCCACAAGCCACAACTACTGAGCCCACATGCCACAGCTACTGAAGCTCGCACGCCTAGATCCTGTGCTCCGCAACAAGAGAAGCCATGACGATGAGAAGCCCGCGCACTGCAACGAAGAGTAGCCCCCGCTTACCGCAACTAGAGAAAGCCCGCGCACAGCCACAAAGACCCAACACAGCCAAAAATAAATAAATAAAATTTTAAAAAAAAAAGTTAAAAAAATTTTTTTCACATTTAGTATCCCTCTGCATTGACTTTGGTAACCAGAATGATAGGAGGGTGCAAGTCTCTTTTTTTCCACATGGAATACCAAATTCCCACCATTTATTGCAGGGAACTGGTTTAAATATTATCTCTAACATATGTTGAACCTCCAGTCTTCATGACTCTGCCTCTGAGCTCTCATTTCTGCCCCATTTATTTATTTGTACATCATTCTGCCAATCTTTCCTTGTCTTAACTACTTTAGTTGTATAATAAGTCTTGTTATCTGGAGGGTCATTCTCCTCACCTTGTTCATTTTCTTCAAATTTGCCTTTGCTACTCTTGGCTGTTCTTTCATATGACTTCAGGATAAGCTTGACATGTTTCCGAAAGCATTTTTTTTCTGAAAACATTAATTTTAAAAACATTTTATTTAACCCTTTGAAACTGAAATAGATTTATAGATTAATTTGAGGAGAACTGACATGTTTACTGTTGAGTCTTTCCTTCTACAAGCAAGTTATACTCTCTATTTATCTATGTCTCTTGAATGACCACCAATCAAGTTTTCTAATTTTCTCCGTAAAAATCTTGCACATCTCTTAGATTTATTCCTAAGCACTTAAGAGTTTTATGTGCTTTTATGAATGGTATCTTTTATAAATAGCATTTTCTGTATGTTGCAAGTATTTAGAAATGAGATGGCAGAACTGCCAAGAATGTGAAGGGCCTGGGATTTCGCCCTACTCAGACCCTTAGCTACCACTGTGTCCTGGATGCTGGCAGAAGACGTGAGTCTCCTGGGTCAGAGACAAAGGACTTTGTTCCTTGTGGCTCAGCAAGCAGCATTAGCTTCATGTTTAAGTCAGTGGTTCTACTTGCCTTCAAAGTCCCACAAGGATGCAGCTCATGCAATGATTGTGTTTGCATAATTGCTGAGGACCCCTGAGTTGAGGGGACCCAAATGTCTGATCTTTGCTGCAGAGGGACACATTATCTTCATTACACTGGACAGTAAGCAAATCTGCTTCTGTTCCGGAGGGAGACACTTACTCTGTATTCCAAAGATGGTTGACATACAAACATTCTTAAAGAGATTGTCAAGAAAAAGACCAAACAAAGGGCAGTTAGTGCCTCTGTTTGCAAGTCATCCAGGAATGCAACAGACCCGTGGAAAATTGCCTCTCAATGTGAATTCTCTCAAGTGTTTTAAGAATTTGTCTGTAGGATCTCTTAGATTTTCTGGGTAGACAATCACATGACCTACAAATATATAATGACTATTTTGTTTCTTCCTTTTCAATGGTTTATACCATTTATTTACTGTTTCTTTTTCTTATTGCATAAGCTAAGAAATCCGGTACAGCATTGAAGAGAAAGAGGGATAGTGAACATCCTTTTTAGGTTTCTGACTTTAAAGGGAATGCTTTTTAAGTTTTTATCATTAAGTGGTATGTTTACTGCACGTTTGAGAAAGATCCTTTATTATGCATCATGTTAAGGAAGTTCCCTCCTATTCCTAGTTTGCCAAGAATTTTAATAAATTGTTTAATTTTATCAAATGCTTTTTCTCCATCTGTTTTACATGATCATAGGATTTTTGTGTCTGTTAACCTGTTAATACTGTGACTTAAAATGACAATTTTCAAATGTTAAAATATTCTTGCATCCCTGGAATAAACCCAACTTGGTCATTATGTTTTTTTAAATATATTGCTGTGTTTAGTTTGATAATATTGTGCTTAAGGTATTTACATCTATATCCATCATTGAGACTGACCTAAGACCTTCCTGTCTCAAACTGTCCTTGCCTGGGTTGAGTATCAAGGTTCTTCTAGACACATAAAATGTAGTGGGTTGTTTTTTCTCTCTTTTTTAAAATTTTTTGAAGCAATTGGTATACGTTATGGACTCTCTGCTCTCTGAATATGTACCTGAGCCCAAGATACTTGACTGTCATAGTCACATGCCACTAAGAGTAAAAGGGAGAGAAAGAACTGAGACTCTGAGCCCGCGACATGGGAAATTGGGGTCAAACCATCTATTCACCAGGTAATGATGGCTGTGATGGGGGTTCAGTTAGCAGATCCCTCAACTCACACCCTAAGCTGAGGCCTCCCACTTTACATCATCAACGATAAAAGTGATCTTTTGTCTCCCATAATTACTCTTTTACTTTATCCCCCAGCATGTCAGAATCAGGCCAAGGAGGAGAGGAACTCTTTAAAGGAGCCCCACTTGGAGACCCAAACTGGCAGGCACACAGAGAAGGCTCAGGCAATTGATTAGAAGGTAATCAACATGGTAATTAAAGAAATATTTCCTAAAGTATGGTACATGCACCACTGCTGTGGATGATATTTAGTGGTAAATAAATAAACCTCCGTTATCTTTTTTTAATTTTTATTTTTATTTATTGAAGTATAGTTGATTTACAATGTTGTGTTAGTTTCTGGTACGCAGCAAAGTGATTCAGTTTATATATATACATATATATGTATATGTGTGTATATATATATATATATATATATATGTATATTCTTTTCCACTATGTAAACCTCTGTTATCTTAAGAGTTATGTGTTTATTTTCATATAGATTAGAAGATATCACTGTACAATTACAAACAATAAGAGATATAACTATAACATCACACTTGCAATTTTACAGGCATAGTGTAGAACTAGGACAGTCAATTTAAAGAAAAATAATACCATAAGTAAATAATAATGAAGATAGTAAGAAGATATGGCAAAAAATGAGATGGTGGTATGCGAATAACCAAAGTTCGGAAAATATTCAAGTAAAGACCTGTTTAGTAAACAAAGAGCCAGTGTCAGCCACCAGCTCTCCCCTGCAAATGCACTCACATCAGGAACATACAGGGAGAGCGGCAGATTAAAAAGTGAGAGAGAACGAAGACATACAGATGGCCAACAGGCACATGAAAAGATGCTCAACATTGTTAATCATCAAAGAAATGCAAATTAAAACCACAATGAGATATTACCTCACACCTTTTAGAATGGCTATCATCAAAAAGACCACAAATAACAAATGTTGGTGAGGATGTGGAGAAAACAGAACCCTTGTACACTGTTGGTGGGAATGTAAATTGGTGCAGTCACTGTGGAAGACAGTATGGTGATTGCTCAAAAAACTAAAAATAGAACTACCATGTGATCCAGCAATTCCACTCCTGGGTATAGATCTGAAAATAATGAAAACACTGATTTGAAAAGATACATGCACCCCAATGCTCATAGCAGCATTATTTATAATTGCCAAGATACGGAAGCAACCTAAGTGTCCATCAACAGATGAATGGATAAAGAAGATGTGGTATATATATACAATGGAATATTACTCAGCCATAAAAAAGAATGAAATTTTTCCATTTGCAACAACATGAATGGATTTGAAGGGTATTATGCTTAGTGAAATAAGTCAGACAGAGTACGACAAAAACTGTACAATATCACTTATATGTGGAATCTAAAAAATAAAACAAACTAATGAATATAACAAAAAGGAAACAGACTCACATATATAAAGAACAGACTAGTGGTTATCAGTGGGGAGAGGAAAGGGAGGAGGGGCAAGATAGGGGTAGGGGATTAAGAGGTACAAACTACTATGTATAAAATAAATAAGCTACAAAGATATATTGTACAACAGAGGGAACATAGCCAATATTTTATAATAACTATAAATGGAATATAACCTTTAAAAATTGTGAATCACTATGTTGTACACCTGTAACTTTTAATACTGTACATCGACTATATCTCAGTTTTTAATAAGTAAAAATTTTTTAAAAAAGGAAAAAGTGACTCTTATTCAGAGTATCGGGGTCTAGAGTAAATCCCTTCTTATTTGGCCCAGGGTGGGAACCCGGCGTCTAATTTCCTATCTGCCCCCCTCCCACATACCCTAAAGTGAAGTCTGCTGGTTGACCTCCCCGTTCAGTAAGCATAGGACAAATTAAAGACATTTTCAGACACACAAAGATTCAGATAGCTTTTCTCCCAGGTACCCCTTTTTAAAATGTTATTTGGGGGCTTCCCTGGTGGAGCAGTGGTTGAGAGTCTGCCTGCCAATGCAGGGGACACGGGTTCGAGCCCTGGTCTGGGAAGATCCCACATGCCGCAGAGCAACTGGGCCCATGAGCCACAACTACTGAGCCTGCGCGTCTGGAGCCTGTGCTCCGCAACAAGAGAGGCCGCGACAGTGAGAGGCCCGCGCACCGCGATGAAGAGTGGCCCTCACTTGTCACAGCTAGAGAAAGCCCTCGCACAGAAATGAAGACCCAACACAGCCATAAATAAATAAAAATAAATAAATTTTTTAAAACCTGTTATTTGAAGATATACTCCAGCAAAACAGAGACAAAACCCAAGAAAGAGAGAGCTAATAGATTCATGAAAAAGTGGAATTAACCCAGGAGTGCAATGAATAGAAATACCAGAGGTCCATAAAACCATCAGTCAAAATGAGAACAGGAAGTCAGAGGGTTTGGAGAAGAATGTCCTTAAGAAGAAAATGGGCTTCATTCAACAAATAATGTAATTAAGAAGCTGGAAGATTTTAATGACCTGATTAAAAAGGCATATGTTTCTTTTCACAAGAAGAGAAGAGAAAAGCAGTTAAAAACTCTGGGAGAACAAAAAGTTGTGTAAGAAAGTCATGGCCCAAACGTGAAGCAAATTAAAATATAACATGACTTCAAGTATCTGAAGGAATGTAGAAAAATACATATGAACTTGGAGCCTGGAGCATTTCTTCTTCAAGAGCATTTAAACCATAAGATTATAGCTCCTTCTGTATAGGTCCCAGGATGCTAGTTAGCTCTGCAGAGAATAATGTTTACATAGTCATAATATTTTTTAAAAACACCTTATTGATATTTCAATTTTTGAAGCTCAGAGATAGACAACACACAAAAACAGAGCATTTTAATTATGGGTACAGGACCAGAGGCAAGTGTAATGGTTTAGCAAGAAGAGGGAGGAAAAGAGTGATCAAGGATGTCTCATCTTACACAGCCAAGAGTCAAGAGATATTGCATAAAATTAAGAACACAAAAAAGAGGAGCTGGAAAATGAGTAGCTATCCAAACTCTGGGGGGAAAGTACCTTTGTTAAACTTCTCGTCTTTCAAAGTAGGACACTGTTAACTCCTCAATAGCCACCTTCCCTCCTTCCTTTAGTCCTAGAACCCCTACATTTCAGCCGGACGCATGGCTACTCAGAAAAATTATATCCCTCAGCTTCCCTTGCAGCTACATGTGACCAGGTGACCAAATTCAGGCCAACTGGATGTAACAGAAGTGATAGGCCTCTCTACTAGCTGGAATACGGATGAGACTGGCCATCTCTGACCCAAGCCAAGAGTTTTTCCATTAATAATACTAGCTAACACTTATGCGTAGGCTACGTGTCAGGCACTTTTCTAAGTGCTTTGAATGTATTAACTCATTTAACCTAATGAGAATGTGTATTTCCTGTTGCTGCTGTAAAAAATTACAGCAGTGTTGCTCTAGAGCCCACAAGCCACAACTACTGAGCCCACACACCACAACTACTGAAGCCTGCACTCCTAGAGCTCATGCTCTGCAACAAGAGAAGCCACTGCAGTGAGAAGCCCACACATCGCAATGAAGAGTAGCTCCCGCTCGCTGCAACGAGAAAGCCCACGTGCAGCAACAAAGACCCGATGCAGCCAAAAATAAATTTTTAAAAAATTAAAAAACAAACAAAAAAACAAGTATTAAAAAAAATTACAGCAGTGATTTAAAACAGGACTCTTATAGTTCTGGAGGTCAGAAGTCTGAAAGCAATGTGGGGCTTCCCTGGTGGCGCAGTGGTTGAGAATCTGCCTGCTAATGCAGGGGACACGGGTTCGAGCCCTGGTCTGGGAAGATCCCACATGCCGCGGAGCAACTAGGCCCGTGAGCCACAACTACTGAGCCTGCGCGTCTGGAGCCTGTGCTCCGCAACAAGAGAGGCCGCGATAGTGAGAGGCCTGCGCACCGCGATGAAGAGCGGCCCCCGCTTGCCACAACTAGAGAAAGCCCTCGCACAGAAACGAAGACCCAACACCGCCAAAAATAAAATTAATTCAAAAAATAAATAAATGTTTAAAAAATAAAAGCAATGTGTCAGCTGGGCTCCTTCCATCTGGAGACTTAGGGAGGAATCCATTTCCTTGCCTTTTCAGCTCCGAGTGGCCACCTGCAATTCCTTGGTTCGTGATCCCTTCATCATATCACTACAGTCTCTTGCTTCCATCATTGCATCTCCTATTACTACTTTGATTTCCTGCCTCCCTCTTAGAAGGACCCTTGTGATTACATTGGGCCAACCCAGGCAACTCAGGATAATATCTCAAGATTCTTAACATAATCACTTCTGCAAAGCCCTTTTTTTGCCATTTAAGGTAACACTCACAGTTTCTACGGGTTAGGACATAGACATCTTTGAGGGAACATTATTCTCCCTACCTTAGACTGGAACTATATTATCCCCATTTAACAGACGAAGAAATTCAAGCACAGAGAAGTTAAGTAGTATGTCCACGGTCACACAGCTCATAAGCAGCAGACCCATGATTTAAACCCAGACAGTCTGGCACCAGAACCTGTGCTGAAAACTGGGATACTTTTCTGTCCTGGTAGAATTCTGGGTTTCTGATGATTGTAGGGTCACCTTGCCAGCCCTGGATAGCCTGCAGAGAAAAGTCAATGTCCATCTTTCTAAGGCACTGTCATTTGGGGAATCTTTGTTATAGTAACTATATTCTTATACAGGAATCGATAGCTACTCTACATAATTAAAAATAATGATTTTATTTTATTCTGAGTGGTTTGAATCTTTTACAAGGAAAACATACTCTTGATTCATTTCAAATGTGTTTCAGTTGGAGGGTATGGCTGCCAATCAGCCCACATCATACCCTCACTCACACCGTTCAGGGACTCCACTGCCTCTGGGATGGAGTCCAAGCTCCTCAGCCTAGACTGAAAGCGAGCCCTTCACCCATCTTTCTGTTTCTCGTTGGTTCTCTTCCTGGGATCACCCTCAGGCCAAACTAGCGTTTACTGTGACCCCAGAACAGACCTTTGGCCATGCCCACCCCTCATGCTGTCCCCTCTGCCTGGAATCCTGCCCCTTCTTCCTCTCTCACTCCTGCCCAGCATGTCTCACTCAAAACCCACCTGTGAACTCCTATTCATCCTTCAAGACCTAGCCCCTAGTTGCCTCTGGAACGTTTTTGCTTATCTTGGTTTTTCTGTGTCATGTTTAAGATTTTCCTCAAATGTCTGGTGATCCAGGTCGTAGTTAACTTGCTCCCCACCCCCAGTCTGCACACACACACACACACACACACACACACACTCACTCACACCCCTCCCAGGAAGATCAGGCGTCTCCTTCTTTTGCTTCTCCTTGTATGTTCCTGTGTTGAAATAACCACACCAGCACACATTTCTTATGATCATTGTTTATTACTAATATTACTTATTATTTTAGGATTTGGATCTCTAACAGCCTCCAGCAGCAATACATGACTCAAAATAAAAACAATACCAAATAACGGGATAAGCATAAGGATATCTGGCAAAGTCCTGATTCTTCCCATGAAGACCCCTCTGATTTTTAAAAATATTAAATTATTTTTAAAATATCATATGAATGAACGTGCGGTTGTCTGTCTTGCTGGTGCCCAGCACTTGCTGCTCTGCACACCTGCCTGTTCGCAGTGAATCCTTACACAACTCTATATGGTAAAGGTTCCTGTTGGTCTCATAACCAGTGAAATGAGGCACAGAGAGGTTGTATTATTTCCTGTTGCTGCTGTAACAGATTGCCACAAGCTTAGTGGCTTAAAACAACACAATTTTTTTTCTCTTATGCTTCTGGAGCTTAGAAGTCCAAAATGAGTCTTATGAGGCTAAAGTCAAGGAACTGGCAGGGCTGCGTTCCTTCTGGAGGCTCTAGGAAAGAATCTGTTCCTCGCCTTTTCCAGCTTCTAGAGGCTCGTGGACCCTTCCAGCATTGGCATCACTCTAACCTCTGCTTCTGTCATCACATCTTCTCTTCCTCGCCCTCTTGCCTCCTTCTTATAAGGACCTTGTGATTATATTGGGCCCACCTGGTTAACTCAGGATACTCTCTCCAACACAAGATCTTTAACTTAGTCCCATCTGCAAAGCCTCTTTTGCCTTTGTAACTTATTTATGGATTCTGGGGATTAGGACATGGATATCTTTGAGGTCCATGACCCAGCCCACCGGAGAGGTGAAGTGACTAGTCCAAGATCACACAGCAGTAACCGACAGAGCCAGGACTCTAACCCACTCTAACTCTTTCTGGCTCCAAAGCCTGTGCTCCAAACCTTCTTTCAACACTAGGTTTAACAGGCTGAGGGGTTTGTCTGTTTTTCCTTTGGGTCCGCATGCACTATCCGTTGTTGGTCCCAGCCCCATCCTACCCCCGGCCCTGACTCCACAGGTTCCCACCCTAATGCATTTGATACCCACCCCCCCCCCATGTTTACATGGGGTCTCCCCAGCCTAACCAGGAGGGACCCCAGCTCTGCAACCTACCTGCCACCAGTGTTTGTTGAGTGGGTGTATGAGTGAGTGAGCAGACAGAAGGCTGCTGTCTCCAGCACCTTCGCTCTAGCTCCTGCCTCTGGCTTGAAGATGCTCCCCAGCTTGTGAAGCCACCGAGGATGCCTGACCTCGGGACCTGGGCCCCTCATTCTCCTGGTGGATGTTGGTTCCCTTCCAGCCACTCAAACCCTGAAGGAGGGCCGGCCCTCCCCAAGACAAGGGGCACAAAAGCTGAGTGCCTGGCCTGGAGATGGAGGACATGAGGTCCCTCAGTCCATCCCGTGGGCATGGCACTTTGTCAGGAACTTCCAGAGGCCAGTACTGTTGGGCCCAAGGACCAAAACACCCCAGCTGCCTCAGTGGCTTGCCTGGACTCAGCCCTCAGAATCCCCCTTTCTGGGCTCACAGCCCAGTCACAGCTGGCCCACGCCTCGCCCCGCCCCACACTTCTGCTTGTTTTCTGATCTCTGTTCTTCTAAGAAGCACCTCTGCCCTGCCCAGAGTATTCCCATCCCCATCCTGGGTCTGTGGCAGCGTTAGCAAGTCGAAAACGCAATTACATCTCGATTATTCTAGTGCTGGCCAGACAGAGGTTACCGTAAGTCACAATGGAATTGGGAGGGAGGGGGAGGCAGCACCTGGGGCCAGTGCCTGGGCTGACACTTGAAGATGGATGTGACAGGGACCTGTAGCTCAGAGGCTCAGGATTAGATCAACAAGGCTGGAGCTGGCTGTTTCCAGGAAAGAGGTGGTGTGGTCTCGGTTGACTGACAGCTCAGGCAAAGCAAAGGCTTCAGGCTGGCCCTCCCTGGGAGAAGGAGATGCCAGGCTGAGGGCCCAGCCTGGAGATGGAGGATATGAGGTCACTGGGTCCCTGTCCTGGGCACAGATGCTTTGCCAGAAGCTCCCAGAGTCCAGTGCTGTTGAGCCCCCAAACCAAACAACTGCAGCTTCTTGTGGGTCTCCTGGAGCATCACTGCCCCCCTTGGGACCCCAGGACTTTCTCTGAGCAGGCATACCAGGGTCTCTACCCCATGCCCGCGCAGGACTAATAACTGGCTTCTCCTACTCTCAGGCCGTGGCTAAGAGAGCCAGACTCAGGACCTGGGGACCCAGAGCCTCCTCCCTGGCCAGGGTCTGATAGGGGAGGAAAAAATATCTGCTGCTTCGGGGTACAAGGAATCACTCAGGATCCTTTGTCCTGGGGAGCAGCCATCTCTGGGGTACCAAGGGATGAAGAGAGGGTTTGGCGAGTGGGAGCCCTCTTAAGGGGAGACTGGACTGGCTCTGTGACATTGGGCATTGTGGGGGTGTGGGTGGATTCTCCACCTGACTCCGTCCCCACACAGACATGTGCACCCCCATTATAATGACTTGGGGGCACCTGGGAAGCCCCTTGCTCACTCCAACCCAGGGTGTCTGGGAGGCCTTGAATCATGGCACTCTGAGGTCTGGGCTGGGTTCTAAGCCTGGTCTGTGCTGGGCTCAGCTGCTGCCCGCCACCCACACAGGCACAGAGGGGTCTGTACCTTTCACATCCGGCTGCAGCTGTCATTTGACTGTCCCGCGCTATGTGCCTCCCCTCCCCGCGTGTGCCGCGGCCCCCTCCCTAGCCCCTAGCTAGCAAGCAGTCACAGCTCTAGATGGGGGGTGGTTCACGTGGGGGATTAGATGAGTCATCCCCGTGGGGGCAGACGTACTGAGTTCCACGCACGCACGCTCGCTCGCAGAGCCATGGACGCAAAGGCACACCACACTCACATTCCCACACTCACAAGAGAACACACTGGGAGGCCAATGCTAGTCAAAGCCACAGTCACACACCCAGACACACCGAGAGACAGACACCCCCCAACACACACACACACACACACACACACACACACACATCCCTCATAGACACAAACACCAGTACACACAGAGACAAATCAAGACCCATACAGACATATCCCACCCAGGATGCCCCCCAGTCATCAACCCAGAGCCTGTCCCCTACCTACATTCAGGCTCAGAGACACAAACACACACACAGCAACACACTGGATTCCCCAGACACACAGTCACAGCCCTTACTTCTAAACACAGACACTCAAGCTCCATCTCTCTCTCTCTCACACACACACACACACACACACACACACACACACACGTCCCCTGATCCATTCCCCTACCTCTGCCAGCACCTAGGGCAGGCAGGACAGAGCGTTGTTACCGCAAGGGTGCTCTGACCCATCACTCACGTGCGGATTGCACCCAGGGACAGGGTTCTGCCCTAGGGCCAGCTTCAGTCCTTCCTCCTGCCCTGGACAGGTGAAGGAGGTCCCTGACCTGTCCCCTGGGCTGCCCCAACTTCTCTCCCACACACTCTGTGCCTAATGGTACATCTCTAGCTCCTTTGAAGAAAGGCTTTGGCTGCAACAGGGAAGATGGAAGTTCCATCTCAGGAGTTACCTCCCAGGAGGGAAGGGGTGTGAATCTCCGAGGGTCAGAGGGGAGGGTGAATCTGATGTTTTAGGAAGGTCCTGTCCTGAGACAGATAATAGCCAAGGTGATGGCTTGATGCTCAGAAGGTCACCCTTCATCCACTTGTGACTCCTGGAAGGTCCAACATCCTCACCTTTGCCCCTGTTGTTTCCTCTGCCTTGAATCACCCCCTGCAGGGCTTCCTGCTCATTCTTTAGGTCTCTGGTGTGTTCCTGCTGTAGGAGGCCTGTCCTGATGCCCTGGTTGGATCAATCTGTCCTTCTGTGCCCCCCAGCTCCTGGGCCCCCTGGCAGCTCTCCTCGCTCTATAGAGGACTTGCCTGGCTGTCAGCCCACCTGCCTCCAGCCAGCCTCCGTCTGGTGTGGGAGGAAGACCTGGAGAAGAGTGCAGGTTTGAATCCCATCTCGGCCTCTGCTGTGTGACCTTGGGCAAGTCACTGAACCATGTGAGTCCAGGGTCCTTATCTGTGAAATGGGGATGGTAACAGCTGCCTCACTGGGTTGATGTGAAGATTAAATGAGATCATGCAGATGGTGGGGACTGTACAAATGGCAGCTGTATTATTCTAGCTCATTGCCTGGCACACAGCTTAGAAAATGTTAGTTGAATTCATCAGCCCCTCTGGCGCCCCCCCCCTTCCTGCCCCCACCTACTGTCCTTGTCTTGGGAGGGGGGAAAGTAGGTATGAACAAAAAGGATTGGAGGGCAGATGGAATCGGAGGCTGTGAGAAGGGCGAGCAGGGCCTTCTGGCATCGCGGGGAGCTAGCTGCTCCAGCAACAGCCGGGGCCTGGCTGGAGGTGGTGCAGTGACCCACCTGTGCCCTCATCCTCATCAGCTAGGTGAGGCAGCGGGGAGAGGTGGAGCTGGGATCCACCTCTGCACTGTGGCTCTTCGAAGCTGCCCGGGGCCCGCCGGCACACAGTAGGTGCGCTCTGAAAGCAGAGTAGCCGGAGGCAGAAATGTTGAATGAATGCGAAAGGTATGAATGAACGGATGCAAACATGAATGGAGGTGGGATGGACGCTTGAAGTCTGGGGCGAGGAGGAACGAGCATCTCCCTCCCGGTCTCTGGGTTGGGAGACCTGCAGCCGAGACCGGCCAGGGGCTCCCTCCCCTCCCTGCCCCTCCCGCCCCGGCACCCCCCCACCCCACCCCCCCCACCCCCCCCGCGGCGCGCAGCCTGGCGGAGCCCGCGCCCAGCCACAGCCCGCGTCGGAGCCAGCGCTCGCGCCCAGCCAAGAGAGCCCAGGTAGCGCATCCTTGGGAGGGGGTTGCCCCGGCCCCCTCCCCTCCACCCCCAGTCCCCGGAGATCGGCCTTCGGGGCGGGGAGGCAAAGTCCCGGTGCAAGATCGTGGGACCAGCAGCCGAGGACGCCGGGGTCCCGGAGCCAACAGGTGTGGGGCTTGGGGGACCCCCGGGCTCGGGGTGGGGGGTTCCAGAGGACCTTCGGCGGGAGCCAAGAGTCTCGGGAGATAACCTGGGTGCTGGGAGGCTGGGTCCCCGGCATGCTCTGCCCTCCTCCCGGCAGGCAGGCTCCTAAAGAACGCTTCGCGCCCTCGCTCCCCCCACCGCAGCCCCCACAGCCCCAGAGATGCAGGGAGGTCCCGCTGAGGAAGCGGGTCCGCCGGCGCCCGCTGCGGGTATGAAGGAGACCCCTCATGCTCCCCGGGGGGTCTCCAGGGATCGGCAACCCTCCTACATACGTCCGGGGTCCTCCCTTCTCAGCCGGGGGAAGGACGGGTCTGAGCGAGCGAGGAGGGGCGGGGTGCGAGGCCGGATTTATGAATGAAGAGGGCGGCCCGCGCGCCGGTCCAGCGACCCCTGGCGGCCGCCGGGGCGCATCGCGGCCACGGGATTCAAGGGGGGACTAGCGGGGGTTGGGGGCTGACGGGCCCAGCCCCTGTGCCTGGGGCTCTCCCCTCGCTTTCGGAGAGGTTGTCAGTTCCTCCCTGCACCTCTACCCACACTGTGTGTGTGTGTGTGTGTGTGTGTGCGCGCGTGTGCGTGTGTCCCCACCAGGGAGGGTCTGGCAGGTCTTGTGGGCGGGGCCTGGGTCTTCAAAAGCCTCCCTTGACCAGTTTTTCAACCAAAAATTCAGGCCTGTGAACTGACTCAGGAGAGAACATTTAAATCAGGATGGCTTCCCCTCTCCAATCTGTGGTATTTGGTGGACTCAGACAGACCTGGAATAGCAGCTTTGTGACCTTGAGCAAGGGGCTCAACCTCTCTGAGCTTCTATCTCCCCCTCTGCAAAGCAGGGCTCTTAATAGTGGTAACCGGCAATGACCGTGAAGCCGGCTTCCGGTGCCAGTTTCTGGGTAAAGCACTTGGCATTCATTACAGCTCATTACTCCTCAGCGGGGCCCTGTGAGGCCGGTTCAGTTATTACTCCACGGGATAGATGGGGAAACCAAGGCTGAGAGGTAAGTTACCCAACTGGTATGAAATTGGGATGCAAGGCAGATCTGTCTTTCTCCATCGATTTCAGGCTCTCCGTAACCCACATGACTGTGAGAATTAAGAGGAAGCTTATCTGCAAATTGCCTGGCACTCTCCCTAACGTTCCCTTTTCCTTCCTTCAGAAGGTTTCAGGCTGGGACCACAAACACCTGAGTGCAAGACTCTGGGTCCCCTGAGGGAAGTGGGCTAAGGCCTGGCCTGGGGGCGCCCCTCCCTTGGGAGAGCCTGGGACGTCCATCAGCTGTAGTGGCTCCTGAGCTCATGGAGCCCTCGGCCACCCCAGGGCCCCAGATGGGGGTCCCCACTGGCAGCGGGGAACCGTCCCCGGTGCCTCCAGACTATGAAGACGAGTTTCTCCGCTATCTGTGGCGTGACTATCTGTACCCGAAGCAGTACGAGTGGGTCCTCATTGCCGCCTACGTGGCTGTGTTCCTCGTGGCCCTGGTGGGCAACACGCTGGGTAGGTCTCTAGGTCCCTGTGGTGCTTCGGGCTTCCCCTGGGGAGTGGGAGGGGTCCTGGGCCTTGCTTCTCTCCCCCTCCCCCCAGTCCCTACTGGGTACTGTGGGGGAAGGGTCTCACTGATGGGACCCAGCTAGACTGGGCGTGGCTCTGCCGCCGGCCTCATCTCATCCTGCTCCCACCCTGCAGTCTGTCTGGCCGTGTGGCGGAATCACCACATGAGGACGGTCACCAACTACTTCATCGTCAACCTGTCCCTGGCCGACGTGCTGGTGACGGCCATCTGCCTGCCGGCTAGCTTGTTGGTAGACATTACTGAATCCTGGCTCTTCGGCCATGCCCTCTGCAAGGTCATCCCCTATCTACAGGTGAGCTTTGCCTGGGTGCCCCTCATGACCCCCCTGTCATACCAAGTACAAAAACCATGGCCTTGCATAGGTCTCAGTGAATTTCAAACTTGCCTTTTAGACAGGACATCATGGCTCAGTACCTTGGCAGTGTCATGCTCTATTGTTAGCAAGGGCAGGCCGCCAGGCACGACACTCAAGGACACAGACACAGACACAGCCCCATATACTCATACAGAGATCCCCTCCAGGTCACACCCATAGACATACACACAGGCATGTACGGACACATGTACAGTCACTTCCAGGTACACGGGCACACAGTGGAGGAGAGAGGCGCAAGCCCACCGTGACAGAGAGTGGGCCTGTTCCCTGATCCCAAGGGGGGCAGCTTTGAGGTGGCGGGCTGGCAAGAGTCTCCTCCCCGCCCCTTCCGATCCTGGCCGGGGCCTCCCCTCTCCCAGTGGTGGGCATCAGGCTGTCCTGTAGGGTTGCTGGGCTGGAAGGAGAGCTGGCCAGAGGGTTGCATCCCTCGACCCTCTCCCTGTACCCCAGAGGGCAGGGAGCACTCCTGGAGCCAGTGCCCCTACGTCTCTGGCCTAGGTTCATCTCTGCCTCCCAGAATAAGGACTCTTTTTCCTCACAGCCTGGGGAAGGGATGGGATCCCGGGGCAGAGAGAAATGCCTCTTGGATTTCCCATTATTTGGAGGTTTCCCACTCAACCCACTAACTCTGGCAACCCTGAGAATAAAGACAGGCAGGTGAGGAAATCCACCTTAGGCAAGTTATTTAATCTTTCTTGCTTCAGTTTCCTTACCTGTACCTTGGGGGTAAGAGGACACACCTCAAGGGTTGTTGTGAGGATAATGAGAACAGTGTCCGCCACGTAGTTATTTCCTAAAGTGTAAATTATTATTCATAGTAGGGGAGCACCTACTATGTGCCAGGTCTCAAGCTGGACATTCTCCATCCATAATTTCATTTATTCTCACAAGAATCCTGCCAGGTGGATGATACATTCCCATTCTGCGTATGAGGCTCAGAGAGGGTGAGTGATTTGCCCAAATCTACACAGGCAGTAAGTGGCGGAGTCAGGATTTGCACTGCACCTGGCTGCCTGGTATTTCTGGGCTGTGAGCTCCATCACTCACCCCATGTCTCTGGGTGGCCCCCAAAAGGACTGACATTGTGTCCCCATGGGGCAGGCCGTGTCTGTGTCAGTGGCAGTGCTGACTCTCAGCTTCATCGCCCTGGACCGCTGGTATGCTATCTGCCACCCCCTGCTGTTCAAGAGCACTGCCCGGCGTGCCCGTGGCTCCATCCTGGGCATCTGGGCCGTGTCGCTGGCTGTCATGGTGCCCCAGGCTGCTGTCATGGAATGCAGCAGTGTGCTGCCCGAGCTAGCCAACCGCACCCGGCTCTTCTCTGTCTGTGATGAACGCTGGGCAGGTAACGGCGGGAGCCTTGGGCAGGTGTCCCTGAAGTGGGCACCTCCGGGGCACACCCCCCCAGAGCAGACATCTATCAGGGCACTTTTGGGGTGGGCACCCAGGGGTGGGTATCTCCTGGGAGGACACCCTAGAGCAGGCATCTACCAGGGATACCTCCGGCGTGGGTACCTCCTCTAGTGTAGACATCTGCCAGGGGTCCCTCCAGGATGGAGACCACTGGGCTGGGCAACTCCAGGGTCTCTCTGCCGTGGCACCTGTATGGGGCCCAGCTGCTTACTCTGGCCCTAGTCAGGGCAGGGTGGTATTGCTAAGCAGGGCAGGCTGAGGGTTCCCAGATTGAGCCCAACCCTCGCATCTCTTGGCCCCTGCAGATGATCTCTATCCCAAGATCTACCACAGTTGCTTCTTCACTGTCACCTACCTGGCCCCGCTAGGCCTCATGGCCATGGCCTATTTCCAGATCTTCCGCAAGCTCTGGGGCCGCCAGGTGAGGCGCACTCTGGTGTCACTGTCTGGGCTGGGAGGGGACAGGGGTACTGGTCTGAGGGAGTAGACAGTCCTCTGCCTTCAGAACATGCCATCCTGGCTGCAACCAGAGAGGCTAGGCCTAGGCACATGTCAAACTCAAGGCCAAAATTGCTAGTGCCGGCCCTGGAACCGAATAGTAACAAACATCCTCCTAACATCAGTAGCTGCCAGTTATTGTACCAGGCACTCCCAGCTAGTCTTGCACCCTCTTCACCACCATATGTTATCCCCACCTTTTTTTTTTTTTAATAAATTTATTTATTTTATTTTTTTTGGCTGCACTGGGTCTTCGTTGCTGCATGCGGGCTTTCTCTAGTTGCGGCGAGCAGGGGCTACTCTTCGTTGCGGTGCGCGGGCTTCTCGTTGTGGTGGCTTCTCTTGCTGCAGAGCACGGGCTCTAGGCGCGCGGGCTTCAGTAGTTGCAGCACGTGGGCTCAGTAGTTGTGACTCGCGGGCTCTAGAGCGCAGGCTCAGTAGTTGTGGCACACGGGCTTAGTTGCTCCGCCGGCACGTGTGATCTTCCCGGACCAGGCCTCGAACCCGTGTCCCCTGCATTGACAGGTGGATTCTTAACCACTGTGCCACCAGGGAAGTCCCTATCCCCACCTTAATATATGAGAAAACTGAGACCCAGAGAGGCAAAGCAACTTCTCCCAAATCCCTCACCAGCGAGTGGACGATCAGGGACTAAAACCCAGGTCTGTGGGGTTCCAATGCTCGGTTCAGCGCCACAACAGCAATAACACCTCCGTGCTGCTGTCCAAATTAGGCACTTTGCTTGCAATGTCTTCACAACTATCTAAGCAAAGAAGCAATATTACCCACTTTACAAATGCTGAGTAAGGGCAACCAATCTGCCACGGCCGATGAGTGGCAGAGCCTTTCTGGTTCCAGGGCCTTCCTTCTTTCCTCTATTACAAACTGACCAACAGCAGGTTTTGGTGTTGGGGGGGGGGGCGCGGTTTGCCATGGGAGGGGGTGCTCAGAGGCCCCTGGCACTGCGGGACGAGTCCTGGGTCAGTGCCCGGGCGGGGAGAGGAAGCTGGCCAGAACACGAGCAGCCCTGCGGCCCACCAACACTTGCCATCTGCTCCTCGCAGTCCCCCGGTCACGATGGCAGGAGTCGCTATCCTTATCCAACAGGAAAACCAAGGCTCAGAAAAGAAAAGTGAGTTTACCAAGGTCACATAGCTCGTGAATGGCTGAGCTGGCCCTGGATCCCAAGTTTCCTGAACTCTAGCCCCATGCCCTTCTGTTGTGGGGTGATTCAGGTGTCCAGTGTGGGAGAGGCTTTGAGAATATCTGTGGCTGCTCCAGGAGCCTAGAACCACAACAGGCCTATCGGCACTGACCTAGGCTGGGACCTGTGCTCTGAGGCCCAGGCCATTCCACGCTGTCCACCTGCATGCCCCTTGCTCAGGCCTCCCAGAGTCGGGCACGGACTAGGGGAGGCACGAGTCATCCAACCACCCCTGTCACCACAGATGGAGGTGGTGATTTAAGGACGATGGATGGGTAGCTGGAAGGATGTTCAGGCCCCAGGCTGTGACCTGGGGACTTGTCAAGGGTCCCCTACCTCATCTATAACTAAGGGTGAATAATACCGTACCAAGAGGCATATTGTGGGTGGTCTCACGATGAGCTAATGGAAAATGGAAGTACGCTCAAGTCCAGAGTGTTGGCTTTTATCATGAATATTAGGCTCCTTCCTGCTGCAAGGGTTTGTTCCCTTGCCCACCTGCCCCTGCCCCAGGGTCCAGCCTGGAGCAGGCCCAGCGAAGCAGAACGACCCATCCAAGGAGCTGTACCCACCGCTGCTGTCTGTGTGTGCTGGACAGATCCCCGGCACCACGTCGGCCCTGGTGAGGAACTGGAAGAGGCCCTCAGACCAGCTGGAGGACCAGGGGCAGGGTGTGGGCGCAGAGCCCCCGCCTCGGGCCCGTGCCTTCCTGGCCGAGGTAAAGCAAATGCGAGCTCGGAGGAAGACGGCCAAGATGCTGATGGTGGTGCTGCTGGTCTTTGCCCTCTGCTACCTGCCCATCAGTGTCCTCAATGTCCTCAAGAGGTGAGAGCGTGTGGGGAGGGGTTGGGGGTGGGGAGAGGTGGTGGGGTCAGAGGAAGGAGCTCTCTCTGCTTCGGAGAAAGACCTGGCTTTCTCCATTATTATTATTATTATTTCTCCATTATTATTTCTCCATAATAATACAGGCTAGCCTGCCTCCTAGGGCTATCGTGAAAATTCTCTCGTCTGGGCACTCAATCATCAGGTTGTTAGGGCTGGGAATGGAGTGAACGAGTGCACGGGACAATGTCCTGCATTCGTGGAGGCGACATCTGGTGGGAGAGAGAATGGACATGTATTACAATGTCAGCCAGTGATAACTGCTTTGAAGAAAAAATAGGGAAAGCGGATAGAGAATGACAGTGACAGAGGTTGGTGGGGTTTAAAAAAAATGTTCTTTAGATGTAATGGTTAAAAAAAAAAAACCCCTCTCTGAGGAAGTGACATTTGGCAGAGACTTGAAGGAAGGGAGGAACCACACCTACAGGTGTCTGGAAGAATAGCAAATGAGAGGCCATGGGGTGGGGGTGGGGAGGGGGGCAGGGCAAGACCCTGGGCTCTTTGCCATGAGACAATCTCAGTGTGAGTTTGTGCTTGGTCACTTCCTGGCTGTGTGATCTTGGACATATCACTTTGCTTCTCTGAACCTCAGTTTCCCTATTTGAAAAATGGATGATGTCTATGACTCATCATGCTGATACGGGGATGGATGATAAAGTGGAGGGGGAGCCCCAGGGGATCACACAGCTGGTGACTGAGCAGAGGTACCCTGGTCCCTGTTCCTAGGCCCACTCTGGTCATACTTTCTGCGCCCAAGAACCCCAAACTGTGGTCAGGACCCCAGACTCAGAGGCCCAGGAAAGGGCTACCTGGTGGACAGAAGGGGCAGTGGGACTCTTGTACTTTACAGCCATTCATGAGCTATGTGACCTTGGTCAACTCGCCTTCCTTTTCTGAGTTTTCCTGTCTGGTAGATGAGGATGGCGACTCCTGCCCAACATAAACACACACACACACACACACACACACACACACACACACACACACAATCTATCCCATTTCTGAGTGGCCTGCCCCCTGGTCCTAGGGTGTTTGGGATGTTCCACCAAGCCAGCGACCGAGAAGCCGTCTATGCCTGCTTCACCTTCTCCCACTGGCTGGTGTACGCCAACAGCGCCGCCAACCCCATCATCTACAACTTCCTCAGTGGTGAGTGGGCTGGGGACACAGAGTGACTGAGGGTGGCAACAGTCCCCAGGACAATAGTCTCCCCATCTTCAACCCAGGCTGAATAAAGCATGCGGGGAAGGATACACCTGCTGCCTCCTGGCGATCATGACCCTGCTCTGGGAACTCCCACTCAGGGGGAAGACTTGTCCCCGCCCAAGAGCCCTGCTCTGAGTGGGAGACAGGCCACACTCCCAACAGTGGCCAAAGAAGGTGACCAGCACCAGGACCCAGTTTTGCAGATTACGCAGACCACTGAGTGGGTGGGAGCGCAGGGGCTGGGCCAGCTCGCCTCCACCCCTGCTTGATGCATGCACAGCAAGACTGCCAATCAGCCAGTCTGGTCAACACAGGCTCCAGATGGAGCCCCTGCCTGAGAAGATGACTGCATAATCGAGGCATCAGGGGGAAGGGCGGGCCACCAGCGAGGCAGCCCAGGGCCAGGAAACAGCTTCCCCATGCCCAGCTAGACACATACTGGCAGAGTGGCCCGAATTTGGGGGTGGGGGGGCTACCCCTGAATCCACCTGCCTCCAGCACCAGCCCTCCCACTCTCTCCCCTGCAAGTCCAGGCATCTCTGGTCCCCTGTCCCCCAGCCCAGGCCTCCTCTCTCCGCTGTCCCATAGCCCCCACCCCCTTCCACTACCTCCTGGTCTCAGGGTGGAAAGGCCCCACCCCGGGCCCCCGCCTGGGCCCAGCAGAGTGTGACTCACCAGACCTCTGACTCGGACCAGGCCTAGAGAACTGACCAGATGACTGCTCAAGCCTGGACAGTCTTTGAGAAAAGGTTGAAAGGTTAAAGAAGGGGCTGGGGTCAATGCTGTAACCCTCACTGAGACCAAAGAATTACTCAACAAAGGCTAGCCGGGTGGTTTCCAGCTCAGAGGAGAGAACAGAAGAGATGAGCAAGCGGCAGAGGACACATCAGGCAGACTTCCTGACGTGCATTCCTTCGTTTGGTCTACATTTACTGAGCGCCTACTGTGTGCTCGGCCCTCTGCTGGGCACTGGCCAGGCTTGCGGGGTGATTGAAACACAGTTGTTCAGTTCCAGCACAATCTGTTGCCTGGTGTCCTCTGACTGTACAGGTGGCTGTGGTGGTCCCTCCTTCCCCGCTGTCCCCTACCCTTTAAGCAAAGGCTCTGGAATGAGAACGGGGCCCAAATTCTGGCTGGTGACCTTGGGCAAGCCACTGCACCTCTGTGTGCCTCTGTGGAGTGAGGTTAAAGGACTCCAGGCCTTCAGGGTGCTGGGGTGAGCTGGGCGACAAACTCAGGCGCCCAGCGCAGTGCCTTGTGCAAGGGCTGCTGCCGCTGTCATTTTCATCACCATGGGGCAGAGATGGGGAAAGCCTAGCCACAGATGGTGAGCCCTGAGCCCCTCCACCTACCCGCCAACGAGGGCAGAGGTGACCTGAGCTCCCTGAGCCAGACAAAACGTTTTCAGCCAGGCTCAGAGCCAGAGCGCAGTCAAGGAATCAGATGAAAATTGCATTTCTCCTTGGAAACCTGCTCCAGGGCCTCTGTCCTCACTCTCCCTGGCAGTGACGAGGTCGCCTTGGGGCTCTCTCCTGCCCAGCTCTTCCCTTCCCTCCCACCCCCTCACAGGCAGCTTGGCTGGAGCTGCGTGGGTGTCCCTGGGCCCAAGGCCCCTTCCTGCCACTTTTGTCTCCTTATGGCTGTGTCTTCTGTCTCTCAACCAAGGCAAATTCCGGGAGCAGTTTAAGGCCGCCTTCTCCTGCTGCCTGCCTGGCCTGGGTCCCTGCGGCTCTCTGAAGGCCCCCAGCCCTCGCTCCTCTGCCAGCCACAAGTCCTTGTCCTTGCAGAGCCGGTGCCCCGTCTCCAGAGTCTCGGAGCACGTGGTGCTCACCAGTGTCACCACGGTGCTGCCCTGAGCGAGGGCCATCCTGGTGGCAAAAGGGGGTGCAACCTATCCCCTGCCTGGACTGCTCCTCTGACTACTGGGGGACCTGCCCCCACTCCTCGTGGAAAGATTGCTGGTTGCAGTGCGAGGCCGGGGCTCCTCGCCTCGTTTTCTGTTTAACTCTGGGCAGTGTCACTTCCCTTCTCTGAGCTGCGTCCCCTAAGTGGATTGATGTGAGGATTAAGCACGCTCAAGAAGGTGGAAAGCTCTCTGTAAACTGTAAAGTGTTATGGACAAGATTAACGTTGTGTTCCTCCCACTTGGCTATACCACACAGTACCATCCATCACCATCATCCTTCCAGAGCTTGGCCCTCCTCCCAAAGACCCCTCTCCTACCCAATCATAGGTCTTCCCTGGAGTCTGCTATAAGGGTCCCAGCAGGCATTTCCATCTGGTCCAGGGGCTCTAAAGCCCAGGCTGCACTGGGCAGCGCTCCTTGAGGCCCATGTGAACTAATCTGAGCCCAGCCCTTCCCCAGTGGGAACAGAGCCCCACCCTCACCAGGTGCCAAGTGCACACACCACAGACTGCACCCCGTCGGTCGTGCAGTGATAGGACACTCTCCATGAGGCCGTTTGGTATGGAGGCCAGCAGCCTGAAGCAACTGTAATTAAAAGGCTGGCACTGAATGTTCCCTTTCCTTGTCATTGCACAAAATCTGTGCTTCTTGGGTTAGGAGTGAGAAGGTGGGGAGGCTGGGGGAGGGGAGAAGACAAGGCAGTGCTGGAATGCTGCTATCTGCTGACCCCTCCCACCTCTCGTCCCCTAACACACGGGATCCCAGATGGCTCCTGGGCAGGCCTCAGAGCACACGTGCTCCTGCCCGCTCACGTGGCTCCGATCCTCTGATGCCACGACCTCGATCCTGGCCACATCTGTCTGCTCACGAGCCCAGCAGTCTATGGAAGGTTAAGGGGGGTAGGGTGGGCAGACAGCGGGGTTAACAGACCGATTTACTGTTATCTTCACCTTCTTGGAAATCAGGGCTTGCATTTATTTTCTATGAACTCACAGATTTAAAAGAGAAAGCCAGAGACTGGGCTAGACGTGCTCCATCTGCCACCAAGATGATTAGAGGGCTGCCAGAGGCCCTGATCCTTGCTGCCAGAGCAGGAGGTGGGAAGCAGTCTGAAGGACTCTCTGCTGAGAGGAGCGGGAGACATCTGGCAGAGGCCAGCTCGGCCATGCGCACCGCTGGGTCTGCTTAACCTGATTAATGACCTCACCCGTCAAGAAGTGGGGCAAACCGCGGCTCCTGCCAGGGGCCCAGCCCAGGAATGCTTTAGCACCCCTCCTCGTAGGCAGAGCAGGTGCAGGGAGTGGTCTGAGCACATCATCCTGCTCTCCAGATGACTCGCCAGCCCAGCTCACGTGAACATTGCCACAGATGTGCAGCTGTTGCCAGAGGGTACAGGGTGTCCCGCCCATTCTCCACTCCCCTCCCGCTAGCCTTAGGATCCAAAGCTGTTTGTCAAGTTTGTAGCCAGGCTTGGAGGGGCAGTGTGTGGAATGAGGTGTGAGGGCTGACCCCCAAGCCCAGAACCAACCATGCCCACAAGGAAGAACCCAGGTCCTGGGCTCCTCAGCCCCAGCTGATCACAAAGGTGACAGAGTATGATCGACACTGTTCTAGACACAGGTTTCAGTAAACACTTGGCTCAGTGGGAGCAAAGAAACAACAGAAGCTTCCCCTAATGGCTGCAGTTCTACTCTGTTCTCTGTGGGTTGAACCCAGCACCATGGTGGGCCTCGGGCCTCCATTTTGGGGGACTCAGATGAACTCAGAGGTGACCAGGATGCCATGGAATGAAGCTCAGTGAACAGCTTCTGGAGAGCCCGGGACTATCTGGCCTAGGGAAGGGAGGACCTGGGGGAATGTGGTGGCAGGTTCCAGATATCTAGAGGACTGGCATGCAGAAAGGGGTGAAATATGTTCTGGGTGGCCCAAGAGAGAAAACCATAGCCAATGGGTAGTGTTTTCAAGGTGGTGGGATTTGGAATCCACATCAGGAAGAAGTCCTCCTAGTCTAGGAGGAAATGGGCTGCCTGGAAAGGCACTGAGTTGTCATTGGAGGTTGGCAAGCAGAGGCCAGACTCAAAGTGGGGTAATGGAGGGGGTTCTAGCTCTGCATGGGGCCTGGCCTCTGGGAACTGGATTCCACCTAACTCTAGGATTCTAGCATGACAGCAGCCCAGAGGAGAACCGAGGCTGAACTGGCTAAGCCTGACATACCTGCCAGGCCTCACTGAGCTGCTTCCCCAACCAAGCAGGGAGGAGAGCCTGTTTTCTTATCTTCATCCCCCAAAATGAAAGGATTAGCTCACCATTACCCATCATAAGGTCCCCCAATCAAACCAAAACGTCTGGTGTCTTGGCTTCTGATTGAAATTTTGTCAGATCACTGTAGACATTTGGTATAGACTGATTATCAAGCTGATCTGAAGATCCAGCTGGCAAGTACAGAGGTCTGCGCTTAATAAAAATGGGGAGAAAGTTATGACTTCATAAATGCAGTTTGTCTGGAAGATTAAAACTAGGGTTTGAGATAATAAAAAGGCCAGGCTGTGAAAAGTCTGGGGTGGCTGCTTCTAGCCCAGAACGCCAGCCCTAAAACTGTTGTAAAACACACGGTCAGCTTCTTGGACTGAACCTGGCAAGGTTAGACTTAACCTGAAGTTAAGTTACACTTAACTTCACCCCAGTGAGAGCAGCCCTGTGGAGGCATGTCCCCCTGAGCTGTTTCTTTCTGCACGGCGTGGTATATACTATGTACTTAAATATTCGTTGAATGAAAGAATAAATGAGTGACTGAATGGATAAGCATATGAACCTGTAACTGGGAAGGTGTGGTGGAAAATGTGGAACTCCAGAGTTTTATTCTTGTATTGAAGCTTACAGTTGCACCAAACTTTTGGCCCCAAATGAAAAAAACCACAAAAAAAAAAAAAAAAAAAAGCATTGGCAGTGGGAGGTAGCAACTTGTCCCCTGGGGACTGAAGCCAAGCAGAGGATGTCAGGCAAGTATGAGGGGTCCAAGCTGCAGAGGGGTAGCCTGGCCAAAGATGCTCAGAGAGCAGACTGCCCAAGCTCCCTGAGCAGGCAGCTAGAAGTCAACACACACGGACTTGTGGCAGGTGGAATCCAAGCCACTGGTCCCATGGGCAAATCTCTCACCCTGGTCAGATTCCATTTTGGAGAAACTGGGTTCATCTGACAAGACAGCATGGGTGAGGGAACGCAGGTGCTAATGGTAAGAGGCTGATGAACACTTACCACTGGCGTCAGGGCACAGAAGGAAAAGCTAGAGGCTGGAGTCAGCTGACTGGACACTAACCCCGTTGCAATGACCAGCATCTCTTGCACCTGGCGCAAGGCTGTGCCATTTAAATACTCAGGGATGTAAAAGGATATTCAATTTCCAGTCCTCTCCTAGGTCAGGCCCCTACCTGTGTGGCCTCAGCCCAGCTCCCCACTACTTGGTAGCTATGACGCGGACCCCCAGCCCTCTTTGGGAACAATGCTGAACCAGGCAAGGGAGAGTTCTTTTTCTAGGAAGGGCAGGAAATGAAGAGAGGCCCACATGCTTCTCCCACCCTAGGAGCCAGGAAAAGTCCCTTGGTGCACTCCCCACTTTACAGATGGGCTGGTCATAGCAACCGAGAAGCTGTCATGGTGACGAAGTCCTCGAAGCTGAGCCGAATGTTGCCCTGCACAGCTGTGTCCTTCTCCCGGAAGGCCTCGGTCAGCACTTGCAGCTGGGTGCACACCTGGATGAAGCGATCTAGCTGCATGGCAGGACTGGCGGAGCGTGGGCAGTAGCGGGAGACCAGGAGCTGGGTGAACTGGGGGCTCAGATTGTAGCCCATCTGGGACAGAGCTGGAGAGGAGGGGCACAAAGAGCAGACACAAAAACCTGCCGTGAGCACCGCCATCAACCAGCTCCACGGAGTACAGCAGTTCAGGAACTTTGAGGGGACTGGCACCAAAGCAGAAACAGGACAGATGTCCCCAGGGGCTGTCCAAAATGGCAGGAGCACAACAGGGGCTCTGGATGCTCCCCTGAGCTGGAAGGCCCCCATCCCTCTTTCTCAAAATCTCTGTTGTCTGTTCAGTTAGGGGCCCGCAGGGTCCCAGAATGACACCAGTCTGTCCACGCCCATCTCTGACTCATCTCTATAACAGACAGAAGCCTGAGCCCCCTCGGGTCACCCTGCCCCGAGCAGACACACAACAGAGGCGGCTCAGCATGAGGCTATGAGGGCCTGCTCTGGAGTCGAGGCAGCCCCTCTGCAAGTTGCTTATTAACCCTTGCTAATCCTGTCTTATCATCTCTAAAATTGGGATAATACTTACCTTGTAGGTTCTAGTAAGGATTAAAGGAGGTGATCATGCAAAGGATTTGGTGTAGTGCCTGGCACATAATAAGCACCCAGTAAGTGTTATTTGCTAAAAGTAATAAAATCATCACCATCTCCCCAGGCGAGGTTGCTGGGCAGCTCCAAGGTCACAGCCTCCATGCTGCTCCTCCTCCTGTCCCTCCACCTGGGATGCTTCCTTCTTCCTCTCTGTATAATCTACCAGCTCAGGCTAAAGTCTCAGCTCCCCTTTTGCTATGTGGCCCTTGGGCAAGTCACCTAGACTAAGCCTCAGTTTTCTCACCTGTAAAAGGGTAATAATAAGAGATCCTTCATCTAAGGATGGGGAATAAGAAACAGTACCTATCACATGGGGAGAAAGAATGATGTAATATATGAAAAAAGCTTATTACGGTACCTGGCCCATAGCAAGCATTCAGTAAATATTAGCTTTCCTGTGATAATATCACCCTTACAAATATCCATCACCGGACCATTACCTGACAACAGAGTAGGTGCTCAGAACAGGTCACCTCCTCTCCCTTCCACCAGGGAGCTCCCCCTCCCCCCGCTCCCGCCCCCAGGCTCCTTAGTCTGATTGAAATCCACGGCCAGGGCGAGGGGCTGGGTTCTCTGGGGAGCCCTTTCTCCCTCTCAGGTGGCAAAGCTCCCTGTCCAGTTCTCATCCCCACACTAACCAACCATCCTCTGGAGTCAGAATTGGAACCAGACCTGGAGCTGTGGCCTCAGGTCATCTTAGCCAACTGCAACTTTTAGAGTGGTCCGGGTCCCAAAGCCGGGAATGAAATTGCCTTCTAGCAGGGCTAGCAACAGAAGCCACCTTTCTGAGCCCCTCTACAGGGCTCTTTCCATTCTGCATGCTAGAAACTAGAGAGGAAAGAGCCACACGAGCCACATGTCCCAGTCTCGAAGTGCCCTGGGCTGCTGAGTTTCCATCCCCAAGGCTCCCTGCCAGCTGGGCCTGTCTCACCTGGTGCTGCCAGGAATCCCATCGCCAGAGAGTCCAGCCCTGATCATTTCCCTGCCCTGGACTGGGCTCACGGCCCAGCCAGGTCACAGAAGAGGTGGGGAGAGGGCCTGTGCTGAGGGCAGCGTTTTGCAGTGCAGTTGGACACGTGGTAGCCAGAGGCTAGAGAGAACCCCTTGCTCTGTCTTAGGGAGTAAAGAGAAACAATCGGCTGTGCCTGTCCGCTGAGTCCCTGCCAGGCCCTCACCTTGCTGCAGCTCTGTGTAGCTAATGGAGCCCGAGCGGTCCCGGTCATACTGCTGGAAGAGGTTCTTCCACTGCTGGATGAACTTCCACAGGGCTGAGAAACCGTAGACATCAATGCGGCCTGACTTGGTCTTGTCAAACATGTCTTGGGCGGGGAGGGAAAGAAGGCTTCAAGACTAAGGGCCAAGGGTCCTCAGATACCACTGAGGCTCCCTTCTCCCCAGGCTGGAGTAGGACGCTCCACAGAACCACAGGCCTGAGGCCCAGATGCCAGTACCCAAGATGCACCCTCATCAAGTACTATACCAGCCTCCACCCCTGCCAGAACTGCATCTTCTCCGCAGGCTTGGCAGCTGACCCCCTCCCTGCCATCTCCCACCAGGACAGGGAGTCCCATTCTGCAGATTGAGAAACTGAGCTGGCCTATGATTCAGCAAGGTCTAGAACTTGAGAAAAGATCTAAGGAAAAGAGCTCTCTAAGGAATCTCACCTTGCACCCAGTTTCCTGCCAGAAATCCTCCCTGGCCAAAAGATTTCTCCTCAGAATGGCCTCCCACCCACCTACCGTCAGACAGGAGGTGGCTCTGCCCCAGCCGGAGCCCGTGAGGAAGGGCTAGGACTCACTTATCATCATGAGGCATGTCTCGTCGTTGAACGAGGACCAGTTGGAGTTGACCAGGGCCTGCTTCAGCTCCTTGATGGAGATACAGCCACTGTGATCGGAGTCCACTGACTGGAACCAGGAGTAAGCCTCGGGATCCACACCGGGAGGGGCGCCACCTGCAGGAACGGGTGCCCACCAGGGGAGTCAGACGCAGGTCTCAAGACCAATCCGCAGAAATGCTGGGAAGGTCAGCCTCAGTGCCCCCCAGCTACAGGTCTTCCCTACCTCAAAAGTCTCACAGATCTGCCTACCCACTCCCTGTCTTCCATCAAGACAACATCCTTACTCTAATGGAAGAGGACCTTCTGTGTAAACTCACGAGTATTTGCGGTTGATTTCTACTCCACAAATCCTTCAGGTTTTTCCTACAGTACTCCAGCCACTTCTCTATTTGATTTTTAAGTTTCTAAGGAACAGGGACTTGTCCGGCAGATTAAGAATTCTCTGAAAAGGGGGATCATCTCTTCCCCAAAAATGTTTGCTGAGCACCTAACACGCACAGCCCAGAGACAAGCATTTTGAGAGTCAGGCAGCAGGGAGCTCTCTGGGGTGGGAACCAGGTCTGGTCCATCTCTGGCACCAGGAGAGCTGGCATATTCTATCAAGAGCTACCAGAACGTGGGTGGCCACAGAGCTCCATGTCTCTTCCCTCCCCATCACCTCCGATGCCTGTCCCTATCTCCAAACCTCCCTGCGGACATCTCTGACACCTCCTCACCCCACACATCCAAAGAGCTGCCAGTTCCATACACAGGTATCAACTCCTCCCTGTTCCTACTACACCTGCCCTGATTCAGACACCTCTCACCTGACTGTGGAACAAACCCAAAATCCTAACCAAATCCTCACGACAGCGACTCTCCACCACTTAGCGCTTGTTGCCGAGTAATCTTTGTAAAATTCCACTCTGTTCTCACCAATTTCCCCCCACCTCAACTCAGAACTCTTCAAAGGCTCCCCACTGTCTACAAAATAAAGTCCAGCATTCCAGTTTCCCCACAATGTGGTCTACCCCCATCTACCTGTCACTCTATCCCTACTCTGTCCCCCTCTGCCTGTTCCAGCCTAGATGCAGTAAGTAAGACACTTGGTCCTACCCAGACCTTCACAGCTCCCTATGAAGCCTTTACTCACCTCACCAAGTTCTCTCTGTCTCATACCCTCTTCTCCCTCATCTCTTTGCATCCATTTCCCACCCACCCTTCAAAACCCAAATAAAATGCTGCTCCTTCTATAAAGCCTTTCCTGTTCTTCCATCCCTGGACAGGCCTCCTTCCTCTCTCCTTTGTACTCCTCTCTATGGCCCTGATCACTCCAGTGTACATGTTTTTTCCTACTCTTTCCAGGTTACACTTGGAGCAACTTGTGGGCAAGATCCCAGCCTAACTCATCTCTGAATCCCCATGGGCTAGCACAGAGCTGGACACAGAAAGGGGAGGTGCTCAATTCATGCTAGAATTGGCCTCCTGGTTCAAGTCCCAGCTCTCCCATGTGCGGCCTTGGTTAAGTTATTGAAGTTCTCTGTGTTACAGTTTTCTTATCTGCGAAATGATAAGCACAATAGCATCTACTCCATAAGGTTATTATTATGAAGATATAATTAATACATGAAAACCCTTAGATCAACACCTGGCACCATCCAAGCACTATATAACTGCTGATTATTAGTGTTGCTGTCACGGTTCAAACAGCTTTGTGTGTCTGGGAGCTTTGTGTGTACGTCAGAAGAAAGGATCGTTCATTTGGAAAGACATGCAGGGTGGGCTGGGGGTGAGGGGAGAAGGTGGCAGGTGAAAGCAGAGAAGCACAGAAGACTGTCTTGGGAAAAAGCCAGAGTTACACAGTATTGGTAAACCTGCTGAGTTGACTGAGGGCTCCTTCACACAAGGCAGTATCAGAGACAGCACAGAAGCCACTGCCCAGTCCCCAAAGTAAGGCCAGAAGGATAAAGGTTTGCCTGACTGAGGGACTAGTCTGACTTCCTCGGATGGGAAATCCAGACAGGCCCCACCCTCTTTCCTAAAACAGCTGCTGTGCCGTGGGGGAGAGGAGGTCACAGCCAGAGGCAGGAGAGTCTCTGTAACATGTGGTCTGCGCAGTCAGCATAGAACAGCTCAGGCTCTGGAAGCAAAGAGAGCAAAGATCCTTACGAACCTGTGTGGCTTAGAGGAATTGTTTCACTCTCTGAATACTGATTCCCCCATTTCTAAAATGGACCTACTTCCCAGGGTTGCTGTGATGATTAAATGAGATAACAGCAAAGTAAAGTTTTCACAAAGGGCCTGGAATGTGTGCAGTCACATTTTCGTGGAGGAAGGCCTATTTAAACTGGGTCTGAAAGGATGATTAAGAGTTACGATGGGGAAAAGAAAAAGCATGTGGCAAAGGCACAGAGTGTGTTCAGAGTACTCCAAGGGGTCTGGGGTTGATGGGAGAGAGAGGGTCTGGAAAGGCCCGTTGGGAGTCGAGTGCCCTTAGGATCTTCCCTGTGGGCAATGAGGCACCTTTAAGGGTCAAACCTCTCTTGCAGAGCGTGGTGTTCAACATTTAGACCCTGTATTCAGCGGGGTTAAGGTGGGGCCTCCAGGTGACTCCACTGCAGGTGATAGACGGATCATACTTTAAGAAGCACTGCTCCAGGGACTTCCCTGGTGGTCCAGTGGCTACGACTCCGCGCTCCCAATGCAGGGGGCCCGGGTTCGATCCCTGGTCAGGGAACTAGATCCCGCACGCATGCCACAACTGAAAAAAAAGATCCTGCACGCTGCGACAAAGATCCCCTGTGCCGCGACTAAGACTCCGCGCAGCCAAATAAATAAATAAATAAATATTTAAAAAAAGAAAAAAGCAGCACTGCTCCAGGGGCTCACGGGCCGCACTGGAGAGGAGAGGAAGCTGCAGAGGGTGAGCAGTTAAGAGTCTGAAGCGCATTTCTCCTCTCCGCTGCAGCCCCATTATCTCTGGCCTCAGGCCCTGCAGGGATAAGCCTCACAGCCAGGGGTTTCTTTCCCTGCAGTGACCTCATGTAGGCTCGGAAACAAAACTTTAAAAGGAGGAGGAAATCCACCAGGAAGCTTCTGAGCTGAAAGCAAACAGCCAGCAGCTCCAGCTCTGACAAGATAAATGCCACTGGCTCACAGTGTTTAGAACCCCCAAGGTCTGAGCCTCTCCCTCGGCCACCTGCTGGGTGTGTATGCTAAGATGCTGCAGCTTCCCAGCAGTACCATTCCCTGGAGGCCCTTCAGATGCACCAGAGTGGTTCCAGGCTGCCTCGCTGCTGGTGTGGTCTCCTGGGAACAAGCATTGCGAAGAGGCTGACTGAATGAGCTTGGGAGGACACAGGGGTCTGGGAGCTCACCTTCCCCAACCCCCTGTCTGAAATCATTCAGAAATGTTCACTGAGCTTGAAGCCCCACCTAAGATTCTCTGCCTCCACTGAGTTGCCAAGCCCCCTCCCCAGCCCCCATTTGTCCAGTACCTCAGCTTTACTGTCTCTGCTCTTTATCCTTCCCCTACCTCATCCCATCACTCTCCTGACTGCCTCGGCATCTTTCAGTGGTACAGCCCTTGCCACATCTGCTATCACATTAAATGCCAAATACCTCGTTGCTGAGAATGCTCCAGAACGAGTCCTCTCACAGAACACTGTTTACTAAGCCCCTCCCATTTGCCATACACTGTGCCCAGTGTTTACCTGCAACTTCTCATTTAATCTTTATGAACAATCTTATGAGGTAGTGACATTTACACATTTTACAGATGTGGACACTGAGGCTTAAAGAGATGAAGTAATTTGGTCAGGTCAGTAAGTGATCTGATCTCAAAAGCCCAAGCTTTCAACAACTATGCTATCTTACCTTTCTACATACAGTAGTCAGTCTCTCTTATACAGAAATGGGGCTTCTCCTCACAGTAGACTATAGTATTATCTCCAATCATTTGCTAATCTACTCCCTCCCCTGCTTCCCTGCAAGAGCATGGTACATCCTCTCCACTGCCTGGTGGCCTGCAGAGCCCCTCCAGTGAGAGGAGTATCCATTCCCATCCTATTGACGTCAGGCTTGAGCAGAGGATGTGGTTTGGCCAATAAACGTGAGTGGAAGAGATATAAAGTACTTCAAAACAGAAGCTTTAGGAGGCATCGTGCGTTCCTGCTAGCTCTCCTGCTCTTTTTGTCTGTCACAAAAACAGTATATCCCAAATAGGGACTGCTCCTCCAGCCTGGATCCTGGAAAGAAAAGACACGTGGAGCAGAACCTCAGCAGCCAAGCCTGCAGCTGCCGACATGTAACCAAGAGTAAATAAGTGTGAGCAAGGAACAGAAATAAACATTTGCCATTGTGAGCCAGAGACTTAGGAGTTGTTGTTACCACAGCAAAGCTAATTAACAGACTTCTCATTCTGCTAATGCAAGCTAAGCTAGAGACAAGATGCTAAGGTGCCGGAGACCAGGCTGCCTGCACATCCACAAGGAGGGCAAGGAAGGGCCCTGGATAACTCGAACAAGGTCAGAGGCACCTGGCGTCCAAGATCCCTACTTACCTGGAGGAGGTGTTCCCTGTCCATAAGGCCCGGGATGCTGGGCACCATAGGAATTTGGAGGTGGTGGTCCATAGGGGCCCCCTGGGGCCGCGCCACCATATGGTCCTCCCGGAGTTCCAGAAGGGAGCCCCCCAGGGTTGGGGTGTGCATAGGGCCCTCCACCAGCTGGTGGTCCATAAGGCCCTCCAGGGGCAGGACTTCCTCCATATCCGCCACCAGGGGTTACCCCGCTAGCATATTGCCCTCCAGCATGGGGGAGTCCGGGGTAGTAGCTACCCGGAGGGGCTCCGGGTGCTTGTCCTCCAGCTCCTGGGCAGCCCTGCAAGAAGAGCAAGATATCAGTCAGAATGACAGGGCCAGAAACTAGCCACAGTATGGCACTTTACAGTTATAAGGCACTGCCACTGCCTTTCTTTCAACTGATCCTATGGGCTGAACTGGACTGGAATCATGACCCCATTGCTCAGATGGGGAACCTGAGGCTTCTGGAGGAGATACAACTTACCCAAGGTCACATTGCCACTGACCTGCAGAGGTAGGGCTGGATACCTGCCCTCCTGGCTGCCCTTCCCTGCACACCAAGGGGCTCCACAAGGGCTGGGATCATGTCTGGTTTGCCACTTTATCCCTTTATCCCCTTATCCCCAGACCCCAGTGCAGAACAGATGCTCAATAAATATTTATTGTATGAATGAGCGGGCAAATTAATCAAACTGAATTCCAAATCCACACCCTGTGGTACCCCCATCTCTATCCGCAGAATTCACAGTGCAAATGTGATCTCCAGCCCATGCCCCTGACCCTCTTCAGTCACAAATGATGTATCTATAGCATGGATTCATCCACAGCATGTCTTCCTTACCCTACTCTAGCTCATGATGCAAAACCATTTCCCCAGCCTCATTCATGGCTCTGTGAGACAGGTAGGCAAGACCCTATTCCTAAGGCAATATAGGCCCATGGTTAAGAGAGAAAAAGACCAGTTCAAGCTTGCGGTCTGCCACTTACTAACTGGTCTAATGACTTACCCTCTCTAAGCCTCAATATCCTTGGCTCTAAGAGTGCCTGCCTACCTCCAGGTTAGTATGTGAATGAAATGAGGTCGGTCACGTGAAGGGCTCTGACACAGGCCCTAGCACAAAGTAAGCACTCAATACACAGTAACTATTAATAGTAGCACTCTTCTATGGAGGAGGAAACTCAAGTCCAGAAAAATCACACAACAACCGTGTGGAGGGGCTGGGGCCAGAGTCCAGGTCTCCTGGCTGCTAAGCGCAGGCCATGTAAACAGTAGAGCATACATGGGAGCACTCCTCCCTCTCTTGTCCCTGTCCCCACGCCACTAGCCAGGGATCCCTGAGGCTCAGAGTGTTCGGCTCCATCTCCCTAAATGGCCTAGTGGAGCACAGCCTCAACACATCTGCAGACAGGCTGAGCTCAAGGGCATAAAGAGCAACTGCGCCCGGCTCCGAGCATCGTGAGGATGGTACCATCTGGACACGTTTTAGATCAACCTGTAAGGCACACCAGTGGCCTAGCCAGTACAAGCCTGGATTTTCTCTTTTAATTGCGTTTGATAGCTTCCAGGACCGTTACCCTCAAGGCTAAGGCCAAAGTCACACTTCATCTCAAGAGAGTCTGCTTGCTCGGGGAGGAGAGGCTTCTTGAGGGAGGGCAGGAAGCATGCCCTTCCACCTTCCCCACTCAGCATCGTGGACACTCTTCTGCCCTGGAAGCTGCCACAGCTCGTAGCAAGACTCCTTCACAGATAATGAAGTCACAGGCAAATCTCAATTCAAAACTCTGCTCTCATCAGCTGAGCTCATGACCATGGGTCAGTGGCTTAATCTCTCTAAGCCTGTTTCCTCACAAGTTAAATATAATAATCCCTTCCTCATTGAATTGTTCTGCAGATTACAAGAAATGTATACAGCAGAATTTTGTTAGTTAAATTTTTAGCTAAAGAACCCCACCCCACCCCACCCTTTTTTTTTTTGGCCACGCGGCTTGCAGGATGTTAGTTCCCCAACCAGGGACTGAACCCGGGCTACGGCAGTGAAAGCGCCGAATCCTAACCACTGGACCACCAGGGAATTCCCTAAAGAACCTTTTGATGAATAAAAGTATTTAAAAACTGACAAGAGAAAGTTGCTCTGGTTGGAGGTGGGGGTCCCAGAGCCCTGACCACGTAGGCCTCTCCCTTGCTAGGCTGTGAGTGAGCCCTGCAGAACCCCCACCAGTGATTTAAAAGGCACTCTGAAAACCATTAGTACAAGACACAGTTCTTACGACAGCGTCCGGCATAAATCATAGCTCTACTGTTATATTAATTATTATTATTACTATCAGCAAAGCCCTGGGCCAGGTAAACTCTTGGGGCGGGGGGTGTGTATAAAGGAGAGTGAAATGTTCGAAGGAGCTCAGTTAATAGGAGAGGCACTGAAACACACTCTGTAACATTTAACAAAACAGCATAAGGAAACAGGTGTTTAAAATGGACACATAAGCCATGTGCCATGGGACCACAAAGGAGAGTGAAATCGGGGAGGGTTTCCAGAAGAAAGCAGCATTTGGGTTAGGACTTAAAGAATAATAAAGATTCCCAAGGGAGCTGGAGAGGTGTGATGGGAGAGGTGCCCAGAAGACCTCTTCAACCTAACCCCTTCAGTTTACAGGCGGGAAATTAAGGCCAGGTGAGGGGAAGAGACTGGCTTAAGAAACGCTGTGAGCTTAAGGCAGAGGCAGGTCACTCCCCGTCCACACCCCAGTCCATTGACTCCCACCACCTCCTGCCACGGTGCTCTTTCCTTAAGCAATAGGGCACAGGATTCCAGTGTAGGGTAGAAAAGGGGATGGGGACTCCGCAGAGTCTGGGCACACCCGAAGAACAGGCTGGACACCAAGCCAGGAAGTTGCTGCTCCACAAGAAGTCGTGTGAGCAAACCCATCAACTGTTCCTGGCTTAGGACACCTGAGGCACAGCCCTTCTCCCAGGAAACGACCCCACGACAACCAAGCTAGTGCTGCCGGCCGGTCTTCGGACCTTGGTCCTATCACAATCCAGGGGTCTGGTGCAGCCTGGCCGCAACTAAACCCTTTCCTTTCTGCCCTGCATTAAAGCCCTTACATGTAGTTTACAAAGCACTTTCACATACACACAAATGCTACTGGTAAAATTCTGCCAACAATCCTCTAACAGAAAAAAGGAAGGTATTAGTAGGCCTATTTTCAGATGAAGAAACTGAGGTGCACAACTGTTAAAAGACTTCATTCATTCAGCAAGCATTTACAGAGCAACAATGTTGTGTTAGGCTCTGTGCTAGGCCGGGGGGCACGAAACTAAACAGGGCCTGGCCTTGAGGAGCTCCAGATAATTATGATACAATCTGATCAGTGTCAACAGAAAAATCTACTTAAATGCTATTAAGAAGGCATGGGCAGGGGAATTGGTTCTGTTTGTCAAATGATAAATGAGCAATCAAATGAACACATGTAGGCAGTGGGTCAAGGAAGGCTTCCTGGAAGAGGCAGGAGTAATACTGGAACTGGCACTGAAGGATGCACAGGCATTCTCCAAAAGGAAGGCAGCAAAGGACATTCCAGACGGAAGAAGAAAGACAAACGCACAGACCTATGAGCGAGCATGGAGTAGTCAGGGAGTGGGCTAAAAAGCAGGTGGCAGGGGCAAGAACGCAGAGTGAACTCAGAAAGGCAAGCTCTTTACATGCTCCTTGTCTAATCGCCTGCCCTGCTGCATTTCAGTTAGCTGGTGCACCTTAGAGCAGTTTCTCTCTGTCACACAACAGTGAGCTCCCCAGGGGCAGACAGTGGCCTCATTCATCACGGTAGCCCAGGGTCCAGCACAGAGTCTGGCACCGGCAAGCCGCCATAAAAATGTGAACAAATGAATACCACTCAAAAGATTTGGAGCTTTATGCCGGAGGAAACAGAGCGCTACAGAAGGGTTTCCAACAGGGAAGAAACGTGATCGGGCCTTGTTTAAAGAACTAAGCAGCGGCGGGTGTGGAGGATGAACTAGCGGGGGAGGCGGCAGCCCAGGTGCTGGACAGGCAGGGCTTGAACCAGACAGCAGACTCAGAGAGAACGGGATGGATTCTGAAGCTATTTCAGAGATAGACTAGACATGACTTGGCAACTAATTAGGTTAGAGAAGCGATGGAGGGGGCAGCGAGGAAAGGGAAGTGTTTAGAATGACTCAGGTTTCTAGCTTGCACCAGAGGACGAAGAAAGTAAAACCACGAGATTCCAGGCTGGGGAAGAGGGTTCCCAGGGCCACTGAGTTGTTAGTAAATGTCTGAACCAGAAATGAAAACCAGAGTCCCTGATTCCATGTTCTTTTATACTACTCCATGCCATTTGCCAACCCTTTGAAGAGCTTTTCCAAGAGCATTTCATGCTGATAAACACAAGACTGTCCAAAAAAAAAAAAAAAAAAGACAGGAAGAGTTCAGCAACCATGGTTTCCAAAACATTACAGAAAACTAACCCTAGGTCTTTACTGATTGCAAATAAACTACATTTGATAAATTTGGGTGGGGGGAAAGGGCAATTAACATTTTATTAAGGCTCTCACTGATCCTCAGTCCTATGAGGTAAGTGCTATGATCCCCATTTTACAGATGAGAAAATTAAGGTGCAGAGTTTAATCATGTGCCTGTGATGATGACGCAGCTAGAACTGGTAAGCTGCAAAACAGGGTCTGCATGACTCCACCACTCTACCCTCTTCTGGGTGTTCACAACAAATGAGTGAGTGTCTACCACATGCCAGTGCCAGAGACCGTCCTAAATATATGTGTCAGATATGATGGATTTCTACAGTGGGAGGGGTTGAAGGGGAAAGGGTTGGATTAGGTAATCTTTCAGAGGCTTCAAGCCCAGAAACCAGGGAGACTCAGAAGAATCTTATTCTGTTTTCACCCCTGCACCTAGACCCAATTCGAGAGCCACAGTATTGTAAGAGACCCCAAAGACCTCCCAGTCCAACCTCTCAGTCGATGATGGAATCTCTGTAGCACCATCTGGAATCTGTGTTTACATTCCTGCAAGTGGTGGGGAGTTCACCCCCTCCCAGATAACCCACTCAGAAAGTCCTACATTTTCTTTTGGCTCTGAGGGCTCATTCTTCTACCCCAAGACCCTTGTGAAGCCCAGAGGTGTCAAAGTTTGGTCCATGCTGAGTGCTGAGGGGAAACACAAGCCTGTGTTTCAAACACAAGGCTGTGTTGCAAACACAAGCCTGTGCTCTGGAACTACCCCACAGCCCGCTGGAGGAGGTCAGAGCCCATTCTAAGGGGTTAAACAATCACAAGACTACAGAAGGAGTGGTTTGGGCATTCACCAGCAGAACCTCCTTAAATATTTAAAGGCCAGAAATCTGCAGCCAATAAACAGCGAGCCAAGAACTGTCCCAAGACTTCAATTACCACCTCTGCTGACACTCCAAAATCTTTCTCTCCAGCTTCATCTCTCATGAGCTGCAGACCTCATATCCAACAACCTCCTGGACCTTCCGTCCAAATCTATTCCTCCCTCTGTGTTCCCACTGCTGTGAAGGGAAACCCTGATGCCCTCCTGGACACCTCCTCTTTCCTTTCCTCCGTCACCTCAATTAGGCACCAAGTTTTCTCACTTCTACCTCCCAGCTCCATGTTCACCAGGTCACTGTTCTCTCACCTAGATTACTTCAACAGCTTTGAAACTGGTCTCCCTGCCTTGTCTCTCCTGCTTCAACCACCCCTGACAGTGCCCCACGGTCACCGCTCAAAGCACGAATGGGAGAAAACTCTTCAGGAGCTCCCCGACAACTCTCAGGATGAAGTCCACACTCCTCAAAAAGGCACATAAGGCCCTTTAGGATCTGGTCCTTGCTTACCTTTCTGGTCTTATTTTTTACCCTTTCCCCCCGCTCCTCTTCACTACAACTAGACTGATCTCCTTAAATTCTTCCAAAATACTGGGCTCTCTTACTTGCTTCCTGGCCTTTGTGAATACTATTCCCTCCACTGGAATACCATGCCTTTCTTCACCCAGCTAACTGCTACTGGAGATTCGGTTTTTGGCTTAAATGTCACCTCCTTTAAGAAGACTTCCTTCCCTCAAGACTAAGTTAGGTGTCCCTCCTGTGCTAGCCTGACACTTACTCCCATTTAATACTCATCGCACAGATTCTACAATTTACGTGTCTGTATCACTCTTCCCCTTGGAGTATTTACTATATGCCAAAACACCATATCAAGCACTTTATGTGGATTATCTCATTTAATCTTTGCAGTAACCCTTGAGGTAGGTACTCTTATGACCCCATTTTTAAAAAGGGGGAAACCGAGCCTCAGACTTCTGCAGAAATTTCTGCAAGGAAATGACAGAGCAAGGATTTGAAGCCAAATCTCTCTGGCCTCAGAGACCAAGCTCTTAAGCACTGAAATCCATCAGGCTGGCTCCCCCACAGGACCAAAGGGTACTTGAGTTTTACTCCTCGAAAACCCAGTCCATGCTTGAGGACCCTGGAGCAGGACGCAGCAGAAAATTATAGTTTTGACTCCTAACAAGAGGCTGGAATCCTCCAGGGCTATGTACTGGGTGGAGGGGAGGCAGCACTGACTAAGCCTTTGGATGTTTTCAGACAACCCACTTCCTTTCTTGGAACACTGTGAACCAGGAGCTGGATAGGAGGAACGAAGAAGGTATGATGGGAGAAAAGCATTTCTTCCTCTACTTGAGACACAGTCCTCTCTGCGCTCCTTTTCAGTATTTCACTGAGCATAAGCCCAGGCAGCACGGCACGATAACAGTGATCCCAGCAGCAAGAGCTATGCCACCACGCTCTGGCACACACTAGGTATCAGCAATGCGCCAAGCTCCCTACAGGCTTTATCATATTTCATCCTCTTTTCAGCCCTATGAAGTACTATTCCTCCCTCTTTACAAGTGAAGAAATGGAGGCTCAGAGCCCTTAGATGATGCGTCCAAGGGTGTATAACTATTAAATAGTAGAATTAGGATTCTAGCCCAGTTCTGTCTAACCTGGAAGTTCAGGCTCTTAATTTCTATGTCACTGCTTCTAGGATGCATACAAATTGTCTCCAAAAGCTTATTAAAATGTAGATGCTTGGACCTTTCCTGGGTACAGAATAGGTCTGAGGTGGAACCCCAAAATGTGCTTTTTTGACAAGCTCCTAGGTGATTCTGATGTAGACCATCCACTGAGAAACAAAGTACTATGGCAATGTTTTCCCAAACTGTGTTCCTCAAGAATACCAGTGTCACCAACATATGACCAGACTTAAAAGGGGGTGGGGGGGGTGGGGTTCCATAGTTAAGTAAGTTTAAGAAACACTTCATATGCTATCCCTCTCTGGCAAATTTACAATGTCTATTAACAAATTAAGAATTCTGAGATGGCCTGTGGTTAACAGGCCATCTGTATTTAACAGCGTATTTCCCAAACTTATTTAACCACAGAATACTCCTTTATTAGCAATACTTATAAACATTTCACAAGCCTCAGCAAATGCAACTGAGCTTGGGAAACACTGCTAGGTTATACTTCCTCCTAACCCCAGCCCAGGCTGGCCTCTCTCCTTCCTACCTCTGCTAAGTATGCAATGACAGAAACTCTAAGTTCTAGCACGGGAACTCCCTCACTTGCTATGTGTGACCTTGGGCAAGCCACTTAACCTCTTTGGGCTCATTCCTCAGCTATAAATTGGGGGAATAATCCCTGCTAGCCTGTTTACAGAGCCTTCATGATTGAGATAACGGATGTCCAAATACTGTGTGCAAAAACTGTACAGGGCTGCACTCCCTACGAGGGCTCTTGCCGCATCTTCTGATATGTGATTACACTCAGCCCAGCGCTTAGCAATATCCCATGTGACCTTGTTTTCCAATTTTTCCTGCATGGGTTTTATCTCCTAAGTTAGTGTGATCTCGGGCAACTCAGGAGCCCTCTCTGAGCTAAAATGAAGGGACTCTTCTGAGGGCCCTTCCAGCACTGGCCTTCAAGGAATCTAGTAAAAATCAAAATACTAAAAGGTAACACCTGTCACACTCTTCGTAGTACCAAATGCTTTACAAGCATCACTTCATTACTCTTCGTAACAGCTCTATGAAGTAGATCCTATTATTTGGCCCTGTTTTACAGAGGAGGAAACTTCAGCTCAGAAAGGGCTCAATGGCTCAAAACTATTTAAGTGATGGAGCCAAGGTGTGAACCTTCCTCTGACTCCAGACTGCACTTCACTACTCTAACGCTCTTGTTATCCAACAACGGATTCTGGCCACAGAATCACCTTGCCGTGGTGTTCTTGCCTGGATCAAGATGGGCTGGCAAGTGGGGAAAAGGCATTTGCTGACAGCTCCGGGTTCTGCTGCCTAACTGCCTGGTGACTTCAGATAAATTCCATGTCTCCTTGGGTTTCACTTTTCCTATGTGTGAAATGGAAGTGTTGGACTCAGTCAGTAGTCGAACAAGCTCGTTTGTGCAGCCTGCTAAAACCACAGGTTCTCCTGATTATTCAGATGCAGTACGTTCAGGGTGTATTTTTATCGACTCCCCAAAAGATACCGACAGAACCAGCGCTCTAAACGTTCTGTTGGCGTTGATGACCCCGCTTGGGGTCCCAGCGGGACCCTGGGAAGGTATGGGGCCCAGGCCAAGCCCAGCCTGACTCTGTGGGGTCCAAGAACCCCAAATCTTCCCGTGGGAAAGGCGCGGAGGAGGCGGGGAGAAAGAGAAGCAGGGGATCCCGGACCTGGACTTGGCGAGGCACCCACTTGGATTCGCCCGCCCCTCACACACTCACCTGCCCGTACGGATAGCTGGCCATGGCGACTCTGACGTCTCACGTCGCCGTGGGGCGGGACTTTCCGCCTCAAACCCGCCTCCTCCTGGGCGTGGGGGCGGGCCCTGTTCTGATTGGATGTCCGCAACTATCAATCCTGGGCGCATGGGTCAACGGAAGTGACGCTATAGGGCGGCAATCGGGTGCCTCCCAGAGACGCCGGAGAAGCTAAGGATCCGGAGACGTTCCCAGAAATCTTCGCTGTCCTGGCGCACCTGTTCCTCTCTTTCCTGCCCTAGAGTAGGCTCCAGGGCTGGTCGGGCCGGGGTATTTAGGGAGAAGCTTGGGTGGGGTGTTGCAGCGGTGGCCATGTTTTAACCTGGCAAATGGGACGCATGATAGTGGCGTAGTTGCTGTCGTCGCTCCAAGTTTCCACCTGCGGAAGGCCCAGGCGGTTACCGTGACAACGGGGAACAGACGGAGGCCTCCGGGGAAGGCTAGAGGCAAGGACAAGAAGCTACTGCGTTCTAATGTCAAGGCACCACGTGTCAGTTAGTAGCTTTGGAGTGGGATCTATGGTGTTTGGACAGGAAAATTCCAAACCATCAGAATGGGAAGGAAATTAGATCATCTAGGGCCCCTTCTTTCATAAATGGGGAAACTGAGGTCCAGAGAAGCAGTGACTTGCCCTAGTTCACTATGGGTTAGGGGCAGAGTGTAGCCGAGAACGGGGGTCAGTGAATGTCCCAGTTCTCATCAGGGAAGTCTTGAGGACTGGTGCCAAAGTAAGTAAAATCCTGGTTACTAAGTGACCTCATAGTCATGTACTTGCCTGTTCGTGGTTCAGGCTCTCCATTTGTTTGCATGCTTATTTAATTTGTTAGTTCTTACATGCGGGCACAGATTGTGTCTGGTTTTGCTTGTCATTATATCTCCAGGACCTGTAGTTTTTAAAAAATAAACTAATTAATAGTGTTATGAGGTGCTTTCCATTCTGGCCCATCTAACCATCTCGCCAGTGTCACCTACAGATTGGCACTTGCCATCTGCCTCTACAAGGATCAAATTAAGAGCTGCTGTAGCTGCTGACCTTCAACACCCCCTGAAAGGAGTTCAGAGTGGAGATCAGGAATGAGGCACTCTGTGCTCTGGGAAAAACTGGCAGAACAGGTTTTCAGACAGATATTTTCAGGAGACGATTTTATGAGCCCAATTCTTCATGTCCTCGTATCTAGAAAAGCATAAAATCCTCCATGGTGACATCTGCCCCTCATGACTAGCAGTAACCTTCTGCAAGAAATATGTGCTTGATTGTGTGTACTCCCCCTTCACCAAAATCACATATATACTGACCTTCCCCCCAGTCTCTTTGGAACAGTTTTTCAGATCTATCTGAAATGCTGTCTCCTGGGCTGTAGTCCTCATTTTGCCCCGAATAAAACTTAACTCACAACTCTCATGTTGTGGATTTTTTTCAGTCAACACCAGGCACTTTTCAAAATCACAGTGCTGATCATGCTGCTTGACCACGGGAGAGCCTACAATGGCTCCTCTTCATCTACACCTGCAAAATAAGGCCCAGCCTCGGCACTGTCACCCCAGGCCCTTCACAATTTGGCCCAACCTTCACCTTTTCAATCCTGTCTTACAGTCCCTGCTGTCTGCTGCTCTGTACTCCTGTGTTCAGTTCCACCATTCAGCCCCCTTTCTTTGGAACAGGGATCTTGATTTTACCACTTGCTAAGTCTATGACCTTGGGCAAGTGATTTAACTTCTGAGTCTCAGTTTCCTCAGCTGTCAGAAACCAATATGTAAAGAGATCTGAAAAATGAGCTTATGGCACCTGTTCATGCCCAGACTTGTGCTCAAACCACTCCTTTCCCTGAACCAGCAGCCCTCCCAAGTCCAGTCCTTCAAAGCTCAGTTCCAGTCCCATCCTGCACCTAGCCGTCCCACATTCCCCGCAGCTCCAGAGTTGGCCACGCTCTCGCCTGCCTCCCTGTGCACTTGGTACTGTCACTGTGCTATATTCTAGCCTGCCTGTACAAGAGTTCTCTTTGATATGTTTCCCAAAACCTGTTCCTCTCCTTCATCTCCAAAAATCCACCCAGCCTCTCAGGCCAGAAACCTAGGATCATTCTTGTGTGGCCTCTGTTTCTCCACATACTCTCCCACCTCCCCGTGCTCTAGTTCAAAAATAGACCCACATCTGCTCTTTTCTCCAGGTTTGCACTGTCACCCTAGTCCAAGATGCCATCATCTGTGGCCTGGATCATGACCATAGCTTCCTGATCGACATCCCTGCTTTCACTCTTTCCCCCACATTCTGTTTTTCACAGTGCAGCCAGAATAATTGTCTTAAATATAAATCAGATAATGTCACTCCTGGGCTTAAACTCCTTCAGAGGCTTCCAATAACTCATAAGAACATCTAAACTCATCCTTATGACCTTTATGGCCCTACATAACCAAGACCCTGCCTGCGTCTGCAGCCCCACTTCCTGCCACAGCAGTCCTCAGGTCGCTCCAACCGTGCTGGCCTGGTCTCCACCCCTGGAACGTACCAAGCTCATTCCCCCCTCTAGATTTTGGATTAGCTCTTCCTTCTGTCTGGAATGCCATTCCCTGGGCTCTTCACTGGCTAGCTTCTCCTTGCCATCCAGGTCTCAGTTCAAATATCTCCTCCTTGGGTGGGGGAGGGGGACATTCTTTGACACCACAAATACAGTAGCATTGCCCCTACACACATTCTAGTCATCCATGGTATCACTATGTCTCATTCTTTCGTAACACTTGTCATTACTTGAATTGTCCTCTTTAAAGTTTACATGTAAATTGTAGGATTGTCCTTTTCTTATTCACTCCTCTATCCTCCGTGCCTAGAATAGTGCCTGGCATGAGTTCAATAACTATTATAGTTATTATTAGTAGTAGTATCCTGTATTGAATGCTTACTAGGTGCCAAGCATTGTGCTAAGTACAGTGTGTTTCATTTTCACCACAGTCCTTTGACATAGATACTATATTACCCATTTATAATCAGGAGCTGAGGCTGAGAGAGGCTAAGTGACTTCCCAACTATCAAAAGGAAATGCAGAAGGCAGGATTTGAAGCCAGGTCCACAACCTTTTAACTACTCAGTACTTAGGAGTTGGTAGGTCTTATCTTCTTTACCTTTGTAAACCAGCCTACCCCCACCCCCGCCCACATAGACAGTTCAAAAAACTGGTGGAATCGAATTGCAAAATCTCAGAAAGGAAGAAGCCCTGTAGTCTGGGTTGAAGGTCAAGGGAGAGAGAAGAGTGACACCTGGCTTGCAAACTGGAGCCGTGTGAGGCACGCTCATTCTACTCCACAAACATTAACCTGTTGAGTTCCCACCATTTGCCAGGCTCTGTTCTAGGTGCTGAGGATTAAGCTATGAGAATTTCACACCCCAGCCCCGGGCTCTGCCCATCACAGGGCTCATACGAGGACATTCTATTGGATGTCTGTGCTATTTGGGGGCAAGGGTATCCAAGTCATCTCTCAGGCAGTCAGAGACCAGCCAAAGCCAAGTCGAGGGCTGTGCCTCGGAAGACCTGCAGCAGGACCAGGTGTGTTGATTTTGGAGAGGGCTGGGTAAAATGGAGATCAGGATCTTCCAAAGACTGAAAAACAATTAACTCATTTCCAAAACCTCAGCTACCTGAAGCAGACAGAGGTGGGTGGAGAAGTTCCTGTTTCTGTTTCAGCTTTAGCCAAAGGGGGAAACTTGGATTCCAGCCCTTTTTAGAGCACAGAGTACTTTCCTGAGTTCATGGAAGCCCCGTGGTGAGGCATAGCTTGGTAATGGAAGGACCATCCACTGGAAACTATGGCCACCCATGGAGACACATCATTCCCTCTAGGCCTCCTGTCTCAGCACCAAGCTCCAGTATTGCTTACTGAGAAGGAATACCAATACCCACTTAATTATTATGGAATTAATTCTCTTTGATTCTGACTAGATTCAGTTCCAAAATTTAAATTCCAGTTGCATGCCTTGGATCAGAGCGTGATTTGTAGCTTTCCACAGAACCAACAGAAAAATGAGAACAGCAGACAATTGGCCACACTCCCCTTCCATTATAGGATCATACGGAGGCTGCATTGATACGTTCTATTCCCATAAACTATTCAGGACAACGACAAAAAGAGCTAGTCTTATAGGGGGGTTAATGGACCACATGTGAAGAGTCTAAATAGATTCTGTTGAGTTCTGTGACAGGGAAAAATATTATGACAGAAAAGAAGACAAATTCCAGAAGGCATCAAATTCGGGGGTTTTTCTCTGCAGAATAAACATGCAGCAGCCTTTTCTGCATCTTACAGAGCAGAGGGTTTCTCAAATTAAGAGTTCCCTGTTAGGCAAACCTGGCTCGACACAGCCTCACGTGAAACCCTTGCTTCCCATGTCTCTCCCGCTCTCACTCCACATTCCAACCACATGCACTGTCTCTCATCACTCAGCGTGCTGTCCTCAGTCATCTCTGGACCTTGACGTGTGCTGTTCCCTCTGCCTACATGGATCTCTGTCTAGACAAGGTTAGGTCTCTCAGCTCTGTACTCCCCTGGCGCCTGGTACTGCCCCATCATCCCACGTTATTGTAACTGCTTGTTTAACTCTCTGCTCTCCCCCTAGACACCGTGGAGGGGGGGATCCTATCTGTCTAGTTTGCCTCTGAATCCCCAGAGCCTGGTACAGTTCCGAGCACAAAGTAGAAGGATGAAATGGACTCGTCAAGTTAGATATTGCCAATCTGAATGATCTGTGTGTTGCCTTCAAAGCCTGGAATAAATACACTAAGAAATGAAGACAGGTGGGAAAGTGAGAGAGCTGCCTGAAAGGAGGGGAAGGGGTGCACCCCTCCTCCCTTTCTCTAAAAGCTTACCCAGCTCCTGAACTTACCAGCAAAATCCATGGATTTTTTTTTTTTTTTTTTTTTTGCTGACCACGGTAACAGAGACTATAAAATTCAGCTTTCCATCTGGTTCTTCATGGTCCAAGAGAATACAGCAATTTCAAACTCCAGGGAGACCAACACTCAAATCATGAAAGCTTAAACCTAGCCTGTCTCAGAACCCCCTAAGAGTAGTATGAATTTGACTCAAGAAGAAAAGTGAAGAAAACATCATTTACTCTGTAAGGATCGGTTCCCTGGTGGTCCTCAGAGGGCTTGAGTTTGATGTTTCCTCATAGCGATTTTCCCCCTCTGGCCTTCAAAGCCAACCTGCTCAATTCAACAGCTGGTCCTTGCTTCCCTTTCTTTCTACTCACACCAACGTGCTCCTTATCATGAGGCCCATCATCGGTCAGTGCTTCACAGACTGGGTGGAAAGGAAGCTGGCCTTCCAATGGGAGCACTTTAACATCTGTCCTCATCCGCTGTCCAAAACTGGCTGCTACTTCAATGCAAAGAGGATGAGTTTGCTTTTTAATGTTTTATGTTAGAATCAGGGTTAACTGAGAATTGCTGGTGAGAGATAAAATAAGAATTGGCTCCTCCTTTATCTAGAAACATCATGTGAGGCACTTGGCATACTCAGGAGTCTGCCTGATTGCATTTCCCTGGCCATCGGCACACCTCTGCTCCTGGCAGGAAGAAAAACAGGGCAAAGGTTCTGAAAAGCTCTCGGTATTTGGGGCTCAATGGGAGAAGGGAATTTTCAAAACTGTGCTGGAAACGCCAGCTCAGGAGAGATTTTACGGCCAGTTTGAAGGCTTCAGGCAGTTTGGATAAGCATCTGGACTCTGGGTATATTTCTCAGCCTGCTCTGTGATCCCTTTGAAGTTTATCCAACTTGAATAAACCTTCCAGAAAGCTGGGGCCAGTAAAAAGGCTTTCTTTGGAAGTCCCTCTGGATGTGCCCTGTTGATTTCTCACAGAGCAACCAGCCCATCAGGACAAGAGATCTGAAAAGCGGAAAAGGAAGAAGCTTGAGATAGAACGTTTCTGTAATATTCAACTTGCTGTCTTTTTTTTTCTCTTCCTAGCCTTTTTACATATGGAGAAGGAGGCAGCAGATAGATCACCAAAGTCCCAGTGGACTTTGAGGACAATGAATTCAGATCTGATCGTGGCTTGCCCATGACCCCTTTGCACTGATGCAATCTGTTTCTGAAGGCCTAGACTGAGAGGTACAGGAAAAGCACCACACGAGCTAGATTAACAAAGAATAACGAAAGATGTCATGCGCCATCCAGGAGAGCTGGTGACAGGGCCATGCACTGGTACAGGCAGGAGTTTCCATGTCATTTCCTGGAGAAGCAGCAGTCCCTCGTTGCCTGGGCCAGGGGCTGCGGCCTATTGTTCCTCCTGTTTGCACAGGCTTTCTAATCATGGAATTACTGGAGCCGCAAGAAGAGACCGTGCATGCTTGGAGGTGCCGCCAGGCAGATGAATGCACCTCAGCAGCAAGTGGCAGTTCCCAAGGGGCACCTGGATTGGCTTTGGGTCACACCCAAGAAGAGATGGGTGGGGTACCAAACACTGGTTTCTTTAGGGAAGCAAATAGGGAGGGGCCTTTATGAGCTGCAAGCAGGGTCTTCAAACCCGCCTTTGGCTCACCCATGGGAAGAGGCTGAGTGATGCCCCGTCTCTGACTTGGAGAAGTGTGCCATGAAGGATAGGACACAAGGTCCAGAGGCCCAAAGGTTGACTCAGAAGTATCTGGAGAGGAGAGCTGAGCTGGGGGCCCCCTATATAGCAGCATCCCACAGCTTGACTGGTTGACCACAGACGATGAAGGAAATGCCCTCTTTTGACCCTGGGACCAAGTGACAAGAGGAGGATGACAGGGAGATGCAGCTGCAGCCCCAGAGAAACCCCACTGGAAGTGAGATTGCAGATAGTTTTGTTTCTTTGTTTATTGATAAAAAAATATTAATAGCAATTGAAAACCCAAAACATTCACAACCCATCCAGAATCCTATAAGTTTTAGCCATTTGTTCCCAATGGAGTCCTTCATCTGATGGAAATGGTGATTTCAGCCAAAAGGCCCCTTCATGTTTTTCATGGGTGGGTACTGTTGCTCCATTGGCATGGCCCCAAAGCAGTCAGAGGGGCTACAGTGGCCGGCCTTGCCCGGCGGGCCCATGGAGCCTGGGGGGCCAGGGATGCCAGGAATGCCTTGCTGGCCCATCGGCCCAGTTGCACCCATCTTGCCGTATCCTGGAGGACCTTGAGGACCTAGGGAGGAAGGAGTCAGAGAAGGAAAATCAGGAAACCCAGACAAGAAAAGAAAAGATAATAGTCATGGTAAATAATACCTTACATTTGATAAATATTTCTCCGGTTACGCCACATTTTCATGAAGACCTGATCTGATCCTTACATTAGTTTAACGATAACAATAATACTACTGGCTAGTTTTATTCAGAGTTTCCACGTGCCAGGCACAAGGCAAGTGCTTTTTCTGCATTATTCATCGAATCTTCACAACAGTTCCATGAGAAAGAAACTATTTTCTCATTTTGGAGACGAGGACACAGGCTCAAAGAGGTCACCCCCCTGGTAAGTGGTGAAGCTACATCTCAGAGCCAGGTTATCAAGCTTTAGTCATTTCTCTCTTAGGCTCGTCAAGGTCACAGAGCCAGTAAGAGGATGAGCAGGACCTGGACTTGCATTCCCTGGCCCCACCACATCCAGCTCTCTTCCACTGCGTGGTGCTAGCCCAGGTTAGGACTTGAGGGCAGGCACTGGGTCTTCCACCGCATCTCCAACACCCGCCCCCCTCCCCACGCACACTCACACACACGCCCTCGTAGAGTATCTTACACGCAGTGGCATTACTCTAAATGATGGTTGATAGGCCTGTGGTTACTTCAGGTTCTACACAACTATGTTATAGAAGGAACATAAAGAAAGGCGATCTCAACTGCTCCAGATTCATGGTCTCAAAGGCTGGCTTCTCCTACCTGGGGGGCCGGGGAGACCAACTTCTCCTGCAATGCCAACACCAATGTCTCCCTTTTCACCTTTGGTACCAGGCAATCCTGGAACAAAAGAAATAAAATAAGAGGCCCCATCCCTGAGTAGAACAATGACACACCCAGTAGGACTATTTGAAACACACGTATACACGCAAATGCCATATTCACAACAGACCTCATGCAATGCTCGTGTTTGCCCCCAAGAGCTAGGTATGCACCTCAATAACCAGACGGCAGACCTACCTCTCAACCCGGGCAAGCCCTGCCGACCTTCTCTGCCAATCTGACCAGGGAGCCCAGGTGATCCCGGGGCACCTGGCCGGCCCGGGGGACCGTCCTTCCCTGGGGGCCCTGGTCGTCCCGGAGCTGCTGCCATCTCCATGGGAAACTGCATCCTGGAGGTGTAGTAAGCCATCCTCTCTGTAAGAAAGGACGGGGACAGGTCACAGGGCGCCCCCAGGGACTCAGAACGACTGCAGATGCTACAGACAGGCCCCCAGCATGGAATCCAAGACAGCCTTTCTTCAGAGGGATGTCAGAGCAAGGAACGTGTGGGTGGATCTCTTAAGTGGTCTCCTGTGCCCTAGCCCCACCTTGCTCTCCTCCGTGAGCTTCCTGAAGCAGAGATCTGATTACAGCATCTCTCTTCTCCAGTGGCCTTCCTGAGTTCACCACTGGCTTCAGAATAAAGTTCAGACTCCTTGCTTGGCATTCAAGGTCTGCTTCCCAAGCAAGATGTCTAGCCCCTTCTGGAAAGGTCCATGTTTTCCCCAGTCCCTAGCCTGTCAATTTTGGACAAACAAATGAACAGGAAAAAAAGCTTAAAATGAAACCACAGCAGCCTTCTTAGAGCTGCTGCTTGCCCCTTTATTTAGAGCTCACTCTATGCGACTCATTTGATATCAATTTTCTCGGCTGTCTCCTCTGCTCCAGTGGGGGCTTGGGGAGGGCAGAAGGGAATCATTCTGTCTCTGAACTGAGCAGGTGACAGGAAAGGCTGAAGCCTAATTGAGCATATGCCTATAAGTGGGAGAGCAAGGTAAGTAGGGGTGGGGGTGGGGAGGAGGATATTGAGCTTTAAGGAAAAGGAGGCCGGGGCGGGGTGGAGAAGCAGCTGGGAAGGGCGAGCAGCGCCCACTGCCACCCAGCCGGCTGCCAATTACCATCAAACATTTTAATGATCTCTTGTCTGATGAACCTCTTGATTTCATCATAATTCACCATGTCTCCCTGAGGAAAGAGAAGAAACCTGCCTCAATTATACTTCCAAGCCTGGGGCTCATCTCCCCTGGGGATGGACTTCATGGAAGTAAAGGATGGGAAGGGAGGCAAGGGTCCCAGGAGCCTCCTACAGATACTTAACCCACTGTCCTAACCCCCTAAAGTGGTACAAAACATTTCACAAGTCAGTGCATTTTTCTGGGGAAAGGGTCCCCAATCCCCTCAACTCGCCCACACAGTTAAGAACCACCCATAAGGGGCTCATGCTCTTTCCTGTAGAGTGTCAGCAAGAGCTTCTAAAATGGTCCACGCTCTACCCCGCATGCCTGCTCTGTGGGCCAGTGCCCATGGCTGCCAGCCTCCCCGCCTTACCATGGAGCCAGGTACCCCGGGCAGACCAGGGCTCCCTGCAGGTCCCGGAGATCCAGGGTGGCCTCTCTCTCCTGCAGGACCCGGCGGCCCAGAAGGTCCCATGGAGCCACTCTTGCCAGGCCCGCCAGGCATGCCAGCTCTTCCCTTCTCCCCTGCCTGGCCCTTCTGCCCGGAAGGTCCCAGGTCACCCTACAAGGACAGGAAGCACAGTCCAGCATTGCCGAGTACTGTCAAGCCTCCCTCACGATGTCTCAGCAATCTGCTCCTGTCTTCAGCCCCCTACCTGGCCCCCAGCGTCTCCCTCTGGACTGTGGCCACAGGATCTTGACAGGTTGCCCCATGTCGCTGCCCCCAAAGCAGTCCTTCTAAAGGACAGTTTTCATGTTGTTACTCCCTACTTAGAAATTCTGATGGCTCCCAACTGCCCTCAGGATAAAGGTTGAATTCCTTGGCCAGGCATTCAAGGCCATTCATGATGCGGTCCTGACCACATCTTCTCCAGCCTCGTTGCACCTCCAGCCACACCTCACTGGTTATGATTCTGACTCGGCCATGTGTCTTAGTCCTCCCTGCCTGGACTGCCTTCCCCTCCTCTCTCTGCGGTGCACTCCTCCTACTCAGCTGAAATGTCCCTGTTCCCTGTGCAGCCTCCCTGACGCCCCAGGCTGAGCTGATTGCTCCCTCCCTCTGATCCCACGGTGCTACGTCTAATCTTCTTCGGTAAAACCTGCCACGCTCCAGTGTAAGTGTGACTGGACTAAGTGGGCACCTATTGTTCAGGGACCTCTGTTTGCCCAAGGTTAGGACAGAGGGCCTGGCGGGTAAGCAAGGCCAAGTGGATGCTCGCAGAATGAATGAATGAATCAGTCAATCAGGATTGAATGAACCTTGGAACAGCCCCACGAGAGAAGTTGTCAGAGACGAGGTTGCTCCAAGTTCTGCGCACTTTCTTCCCTGCCCACTGGCCTTCCTGTGTCTCCCCTCCATGGCTAAAGTCAGAGCTTAGAGTTGGGCTTAATCAACTCATGAGCTTCTCCTCTCAAACCCGGCCAGTGCCCACTCACCTTTGGACCAGGGGGTCCGTAGATTCCCTGTTTTCCAGGGGGTCCCTAGAAGAAAGCAAAAGTCAGGGATCAAGTCTGGGCAGCGTCTCCAAGCTGTCCAGGAAAGACAGGTGCCGTGAAAGGACCTCCCACAGTGTTAGGTCCCCAGGCCGTGTCCACTGGGCTCTGTGTGAGAAAGGATGCCAACCTCCCTGCCAGCAAGAGCGGGGACATCTGGAAGGGAGACTCATGTTCCTGGGGTGTGGCCGTGTATGATCGTGTTGGTTGGGTTTCTTGTCACAGACAAAAAGAGGTGAGAAATCAGAATGAAAGGTAGGGCCTGGCTAGAGCTGGTGCCCAAGAAATGTTTATTTGGAGTATTATTATTATTATTGGCTCTTTTTGACCAAGTATATGGTAAAAAAGAAAAAGGGTGAAAAACAAGGCTCACTCTCATCCTTCTCCCCTAGTCCCCAATCCCTCTCCCCAGAAGAACAAGGGCCCCGGTTTCCTGTATATCTGTCCAGAGATAGTCTGTGCATACAGGGAGCATTTACTGAATGAATGAAGAGGGGTCAGGGCAAAGCTAAGAGCAAGAAGAAGCATCCCCAAGAGAAAAGGAGAAGCCCAGCACAACGGTACCTCTTTGCCAGCTGCACCATCTGCACCAGGTTCACCCTGGGGAGTAGAGAGCAATGGAGCTGTGGTGAGTGCCAACCCAGCTTGGCATTTCATGCCTCACTTCGCCCACCAGGCATGGCCAGCCCCAGTTCCACCAAGGAGTCACGATCCTCCCCACCTCCCCCCAACACTCTAGGCACAGGCTGTGGAAACTCAGACCCCACCCCACCCTCCAGCCTGCTCCCGGCCGCCCCACTGACTGAGCTCTATGGGGGAAGAAGAGCAGACTGCGCCTGCCCTGCTCTTTGCTTGAGATCCTGGCGTCTCGCACATTCCCTGGCTCTGAGTGTATGTTCAATGTTTGCTGAATGAAGATGTGAACTCTGAATCTCTGGCCTTGATGAGGTCCCAGAGATCGGCCAGGGCAGCCTCAGTGTCCGCTCCCTCCCCAAAACAGGAGAGGCTGCCTCCAGGGCCCTGCCCATTTCTAGTGGGATGCTGGGGAAGAGGAATCTGTGATTGCAAGGCAACTGGCAGATTCATCCCGGGACCCTGGAGGCTCCTGAGCCTGTAGGCAGGAGGGATGGAGGGTTGGCGGGACCTCCCTGCCCGGGGTCCGCAGCAGGAATCAGATGAGTGGGAGGCAAGGCTCGGCCCTCTTGGCAGATGGGCCGACCGATTACTCCTGCATGGGCTAGAGTCATCCGCCCCCCATTCCAGGGCACCAGCCCCAGGGGCATTGCTACTGCTCCCCAGAAGGAAGTCTGCTTGGGTGGAAAACACCCTGACCTGGGGGCTAGGAGACCTGGGTCCCTGCCTCAGTCCCCGGGGAGATTTTTCATCCCTGAGACTGGCAGTCAGTTCCACCTGATGTGGCCACCCGTCTGGAACCTTTGAAAGAGAAAGTGTCGCAGAGTGGCTCCGGACACAAGTTCTGGGGTCAGGCAGCCTCTTCCACTCACTAGCTGTGTGACTCTGGACAACCTACTTAACCTTGCTGAGCCCTGGTTTCCTCATCTGTAAAATGGGGACAATCAGACCTACTAAATAGGGTTGCGGTACAGATTAAATGACAAAATGTCAAGCACGTAGGTCACCATTCAGCACATTGTCAGTGACCAATATATCACAGCTCTTAGTATAAACTCTAGCTGAAACTAAGGAGCGGTTTCTGAGCTGTTGCAAGAGCTCCAGCAGTAGCGCAGCGTTTCTGGTGCCTGACATTTACAGGTTTTCTGTGGTTACCAACAAGCTCCCCTGGGGAGGGGGGCAGGGGTGGAACAGGGGCCAGTCTCCCCTGTCCGACACCTAGTGGGGGGATCTGTACAGCGGTGCATGGCGGGAAGCAGCGGTCGGCTGTGTGGTCGGCCCAGTGCTGGCCTGTACAGCTTGTCCTTTTTTCCAAATAGGACATGACCCTCAGGCACAATCTCCGAGCTGCCATCGTCCGTGCTAAATGCCTCTCCTTCCCTGGAGACCCCGGAAGTGCAGGGCTGCGCGCAACTGACAAAGCCCACTGGCCCTTTCCCCCGGGCTGTGCCGCAAGATGTAGGGTCTTACCGGGGGGCCAGGGTGTCCAGGGGGACCAGGCTGGCCCGGAAGACCTGAAAGGCCCCTTTCTCCAGTGGATCCTCGGTCTCCTTTCGGGCCCTAGGGAAAAAGACAGGGATGGTGAGAGGGAAGAGTGAACCCCACGCAGCCAGAGGCAGACACTGTGCGCCAGGGACCATGGCCCCCACCCTAAGGCCGCACACGGGGAGGTGGCGCTGCCCGAACTTGGGGAAGGGCCCTGGGATGGCCTCCAGGCTTCTCCAAAGGTCTTCATGACAGGCCAGTGAGGGAGATGTCTGGACGCAGGAGAGGCCGATGCCAGGGAAGGAGGGGGGCTGGGGACATGCTGCTCTCCAGCCCTCACCCCCCACCCCACGCGGCTCCCTTTGCGAGGAGCCTGCAGCAGAGCAGGGCCAAACTCCGGGGAGGGAGGGACAAGGGGAGCACGCCACTCACCACTGCAGAGATCCCAGCTGGGCCTGGCTGGCCTGGAGACCCCGGGGGCCCCTAAAGAGAGCCAAGTCAGTGGGATGGAAAGAGGCTCCAGTAATAAGGCCCCGGAGGCAGCGAAGGACCAACAGCAAGAACACGTCCTAACCTTGTTATGACTGCTCCATTCTCTTCCCCGAACCCTCCTTCCTTCTGCTCTTGCATTTGACCCGTGCCAGAGCTGAGGCCTGGGGGGCCCTGAACACACAAGACCCTCATGCCTGCCGCAGGCCGAGTGGTACCTCTGGGGCCTGCACGGAGGGGATGATCTGGGAGCCAGAGCCAAGTGCAGAGGGCGTAAAGTACATGGTACGTGGGCCTGGGTGTCTTCTGAGTTCCCCCCCCACCCCCTGCCGCCTTCCTTCTGTTCTCTGGGAAGAGCAGAGACCAGGAGCTTTCCTCTGCGCAGCAGGGGTGAGGGGCAAGGGCTCAGCACCAACTCCAACGTCCTCGCAGAGAAGCCCCAAGCTCCCTGGTCTCCTGCCGCTCACCTACCGCTGGAGGGCCATGAGCCTGAAACACGCAGGAGGGCTCCGGCCTGCCCCATCTCTCCACATCCTGCCCCTGAGGCTCAGCTCAAATGTCACCGCCCTGGTGGTCAGAGCTACACTTTCTCTGAACCCCAGGGCACCCAGGTCTCTCTCAGAGCACTTCCCTCCATGCTCCCAGATGGAAAGTTCCAGAGGCACAGGCTCTGTTCTACTCATCTCAAGCCTCCTAAGGCAGGAATGTCCAGCACTGGGACTGGCACACAGCAGGGGGCTGGGCTGGATGGACAGAGGTGGGAAGAGGAACCCTGCACAGCCCCAACCCCCCAGGGGGTCTCCGATGTGGACACAATTCAGAGTGTGTGATTCCTTCTTTCATCTGTAACATGGAGGGGACAGGGCTAGACCTGGGGTCCCCAATCCAAGGTCTCTGGACACCTTGAGATCCATAAAAATAGTGATGAGGACCCGAGAATTCCTTTTTTGGGGTTCTGCACTATTCTTAACATTTCCAAAAGCCTTCTGGAAAGTGTACAGCCAGCCTCAATAGGGCTCTCTGGAATCCCACCCAGCTCGGCATGGTCACACTGATCAAAGGCGCCCACTGGCAGTCATCTGTGTTGCAGATGAGTGAAGTAGACGGGAAAGCCATTATTGCTTAATAAACATCCTCTGCAAGTCACCCTTTCTCAGTAAATACACCACCCACTCACCCAGCTGCCCAAGCCGAACAGGAGTCACCCTTGATTCCTCTCCTTCTACCGCCTCCTGCCCCCTCGCCATCCAGGTCATGAGCAAGTCCTCTATCTACCTCCAGACACTTGCGGGATCTGTCCACTGCCACCAGCTCCACCGCCATCATCCCTCCGCTGACACCTCTGCTGTCATTTGCGCGCCCTCCCCCTCCTGCCCATGCCCCCGAGGTCCTCCACCATCTGCATCACGTCCTCTCCCAGCTCAGCTTTCCCGTTCCCACTCACACCCTCCTCGGACTCCACTCCCGCCACGCTGACTCTGGGGCTCCCCAAGCCCTCCCTGCCTCAGGCCCTTTGCAGCAGATGCACCCCTGCCGGGATGCTCTTCCACCAGACTGCTCGACATCTGGCTCCGTCTTGTCATTCGGGCCTCTGCTCAAAGGCCACTTCTCCGGTAAAGTCGCCTCCCAGGCCCTCCCTATGACAGCACATCACCGCCTGATCCTTCCGCGTTAATCTGTTTGCTGTGCCTGTGTGGAAGCGCTGGGATCAGGGGACTTGTCTATCTCACTCATCACCGTAGCCCAGGGCTTGGAACAGTGCCTGGTATGGAGCAGGTGCTCAATAATTACTTGCTGAATAACTGAATGATCTTTGTTTGATAAGCAAACTCGAATGTGCCCAGAAAATAAGAAAATGGCGAAAAGCCGGGGAACCGCTGGATGGGTGCGCCCAGAGCCCCTTACTGCTCTACACGGCTGGCACTGCTGCTGCGGTCAGTTCTTTTGGGTCATCACCAGCTTGCCCACCACCACCCAGCCCAACACAGCCTGAACTCTCACAGAGACAGAGAGGAAAACAGATTAACTCACAACGTGTCCAGGGGGGCCGGGTCTTCCCTGGGGTCCCATGGCACCAGGCTCACCCTGCAGGAGGGAGAGAGAGGAAGAAACAACACAGAAACAGACTTACACACACAGACTGTGAGGTAGGAGAACGCTGAGCACAGCAGGTGGAACACCAATGGCCAGAAGAGCTGCGCTGAGCCCGGGCCTCTAGGCCTAAGCCTTCCGGGGACAGGGGACCAGCACTGCCCATGAGTATGGCTGGAGGGGGAAGGTAGAGCCCAGGCCTTTATGGGTTAATGACCCAATAGCCCGTAGGGAGAGAAAACCGGAGGAGGAAGGTCAAGATGTGCAGTGTTGGGCAAAACCTCCCCCAGAAGGCAAGGAGAGGAGGCTGCCACTTCGCCAGCGAAGGGGGAGGCAGTGGCTGCGTCCTGGACTCAGCAGAACCCAAGGGCTGTCTAAAGGCAGCACGCATAGACCCCAGGCCCTTACCTCTGCTCCGGGGCGGCCACTGCTGCCCGGGGGACCAGGCTTTCCACAGTCACCCTGCAGGAGAGAGGGGCAACTGAGGCTCACCAGACCTCCATTTGGCTCCCACACCCCAAGCTGACCCCACATCAGAGGAGTCCTGCCACATGCCCCGGCTTTGGCCAGGGGCCCTCTGATGCCCTCGGGCTGGCAGATGGCAAAGCCCCAACCCAGTCGGCCAGGCACCGGTGGCCTCAGAAGGCCTGGATGCTGGGATGGCATCTTAGCCAAGGGTCAGGTGGCACTCCACTCCGGCTAGACTGCCACATCTGCCCGGGGTCAGACCTTGAGAAAAGCCGAGAAAACCCAGTTGGCAGAAGTCACCAGGCCCTTACCTTCAGTCCTGGGAGGCCGGGATGGCCCGGTTTTCCCTTGAAGCCCTGGAAGAAAAAGCAGGAGCTGCCACGTCCCTCACCTCATGCAGAGGCCACTTCCCACTCCTCTTTCCTCAGGTTAAACAAGTCAAATCCATCCAAAGTCATAACATGTCCACAGGGGATGTGGATTTGAGCTGCCCCACCCATCAGGGCACCTGCCCAGCTTTGGAACCTCCCAGCTCCCCGCTCCTTCCTGCAGCTCAACTTACCGGGGGTCCCATGAGTCCGGGGGGGCCAGCAGGACCAGGGTCCCCCTAGGGAAAGAGACCAGGGGCACTGAGACAAGAGCTTTGTCCAGCTTGTACCCACTCATTCATCAGTCTCCCCCTTTCTCCAGCCCCTCCCCCAGCTCTCCAAGGATGGAGGGATTGTCGCATGGGGCACAGGGAAGATTCCAAGCCAGGCTCAGCCTCTGACTGGCTGTGCATTCCAAGTGAATCCCGGTCCCTTTCTGAACCTCAGTTTTCCTTCTTTTGGGTGCAGAAGGGGGTTGACCTTGATGCTCTGCCCTTTGCCATGGCCCCGTCCTTTTCAGATGCCCCAGAAAAATCAGATCCAAGGAGCCAGGGACACTCAAGTCCTTCCCTGTCTGCAGCCTATTCTTTCTGACACCCAGCCTAGTTTCTTCAGCTGATTGAGTTTCTGGGTATAAATTTACTCCCTTCACTGCCTGCCTTTGGTGAGACCCAGCTCATCCAACCTGGTTAAGGCAACTGGGAGAACAGAGAAACCAGGGGGCTCTGGTGCCATCAGAGAAGTGGGGTGTGGTGAGAGGCAGACCGAGGGAAGGTGGGGCACCTCCTGAAAGAGGTGTGGGGCAGTGGAATTCAATTCCCTTCATCAGGGTTCCCTTGACTTTGGCTCTTGGAGAAGGAAGGAGAAGGAAGGGGGTGCCCTCCTGGGCCCACCATCTCACCCTCACGCCAGGCTTGCCGTCCTTCCCATCCAGACCATCCAGACCGGCAGGGCCCTGGAAATGGGAAAAAGGCATTCCTGCACGCCTGTGCTGGAGCCCTAGGAGGTGGGAGGCCTAACCCAGCCCCTCCACCCTCTTCACCCCCTCCACCCCTCACCCAACTCCCACCCCTAAAACACACACACAGACACACACACACACATGCGTGCATGAGCACACACACATACTCACACACACACACACACCTGTCAGGCTAAGCGCGCACATGCTCACCTGAATCCCGGGAGATCCTGGTGGTCCAGGGGGACCAGGCAGGCCTGATGGACCTCGAATCCCTTCACTGCCCTGGAAATGAGCCCCCCAGCAAGGTCAGCGGGGCCTTGCCCCCCTCCCTCCCCCTGACACACACCGGCAGGACAAGAGACCCCGGCCACGGGGCCCGGTGACTACTGGAAGTCAGGACAGCTGGCTTCGAACCCCAGCTCGGTTCTGGCCTAACTGGCTGTATCCCACACACCCCTCCCCCAAGAAAATCTGTCTTCATCTGCCAAGCATCCGCCTTTCTGCACTGCTCCACGAGGAAGAGACAGAGCCTACTGGGTCCAGCGCCCTCCTCAGGGCTGACCAAGGACTGGCCTGGTGGGTGCTCGGTAATGTGGGCTGAAGTGAGGGCACACATTCAGTTCACGTTGACCCCAGCCAGGTGCCAAGCACTATGTGGCCTCTGGTTCCCCCAGATGGAAAAAGGGTGGGCCCTGCCCTCGAGGAGCTCACGGTCCAGCGAGAGTCACAGGCCCAGGACCATCAAGGGCATTGCGACAGTCCATGTGCCTTGTGTGAGAAAGGGGCCCTGGGAGTTGAGGAGAGGGAGCAGCTCACTCTGGTCGGGGGCAGGGAAAGTGTCACAGGAGAGTTAGCAGGTGCTGGGCTCTGAAGGACGGCTGGGATTTGGGTAGGTTTAGGAGAAAAGGGCATGCCACAGAGGACTTCAGAGAAGGATAAAGATTGGGAGGTGTTCACATGCTTGGTCTAGCTGGGGTGTCTGGGGAGCCCGTGTGATGTGGGGGTGGGGGGCGGAGAGGAGGCTGGAGGAGGGCCCTGAAACCCTGTACTAGATTTTATCAAACAGACCGTTAGTTTTCAAACTGTACTTCTCAGGGCCTGGGGGTTCCTGGAGGAGCCTGGAGGGGCTGGGGGCACAAAGTGGAGGCCAAGGGGGTGGGACTCCAGGACCCCTACCCTTGCCTTAGCCAGAGCAGCTCCACTTGCATCTGTTTTAGAGACTGAGCGTTCATATGAGATTTTGTGTGACAAAAAGCCTTGGGGACTACAAAATAAAGTCTGAAAAACACCACTACGGGCACTGGGGAGCCACTGATGGTTCAAAGCAGGGGAATGATGAGAGCGAACGTGTGAATTCAAATGTTTATCGGAGAAGAGAGGGGGAGGCAGGTAGCTAAGTGGGGAGGCGGCAGCATTTCCCCAGTGGGGAGAAGGTGGCTTCCCTGGGGCAGTGGCTGTGGGGGTCACCAAGGGGAAGGGATCCAGCTAGAGACCCCACGGGGGCGGGGGGGGGGGAAAGGGCTCTGGGTGGCATTGCCATGCCACCAGCTACCAGGAGGGGTCAGCACAGCCCCAGGAAATGGCAGCCCCACAGGGAGTCAGGATGGAGAACCGCTGGCCAGAGGTTTGGGAGTCTCTGCAATGACCGGCCTAAGGAGAGCAAGCAGCACTCGGGCACAGAGGCAGCACGGAAGACTCTGGCAGGGGCCGCCACTCAGGTGCCCCACAGAGAAGGGAAGGGAGGTGGCACCCGCCACTGCCTCAACCATAGCTGATAGGTGCCGGCTCTGGGGTGGGGGGACGCAGCCAGGGGCTTGAGGGTTCTCCTGAGCTGGGAGGGAAGTCTCAGCTCCGTCACTGTCTCCCTGTGCATCCCTGGGATGCCCTCAGCCTCTCTGGGCTTCATTTCCTCACCCGAACAGTGAGAACCTAGACCAAGGTGGCCCTTCTAGAAGTCCTTTCCAGCTTTCAGAGGAAAGAGGCTCCCCAAGAAGCTGCAGATCTCCTGCCCCTCCCTGTGGGCTATGATTCCCCTACCCCAAGCTTAGAAGTCAATTTGGGGCCTCATTACACTGCCCACCTGTCACACCTGGAGAGCCCAGAGGATGGGCTGAGACAAGGATGTCAGCCTCCAGAGCAAGGCATAGCTAGTCCCAAAGTTTATCTAGCCAAACCCAGGGGCGGCCAGTGCGGGGGCCCCCCAGCTGCTGCTCCTTCCCACCCTTGTCACCAGGTCACAGGCCACGCCTGCCCTCTCTGGCCCTTGGGGACACCCTGAGCATGGCTTCCCAGGAGGCCCATTCCCCTTTCCTGCTGTGGTCAGACCCAGAAGGCAAATGCCCAGACCTCCTCCTGCTGAAGGGCCCGGGGTGCCCAGTCTTGGATGTGCTTCCCTCCTTCCCTCAACTCCTCGCCCTCCCCTGGAGGAGCTGCAGCTGGCCGGGGCTGGCCTGTCGCATCTAGTGGCCCACCTCTCACTACACCCCTCTGCCTCCTCCCCACCCACGCTCTCCCATTGGGTGGGAACCTCGGCGGCACAGAGGCCAGTGGGCATCCTGGGCCCAGCTGTCAGCCCTAGGGGCCCACTGGTCTGCCCCGGCCCTGTTGCCCTACAGCAGCTGCTGGGCTCATCCTGGAGGTCTCTTTGCCCACCCTTGATGTAACTGAATTAGTCCTTGAATTTCTGATGGCTCAGAGCTGTGACTGTGGCCAACTTGGGGTCCTGCTCACCTTCTCCGCTTGGGGGCCAGGTGGGCCAGGTGCTCCAGCTTTGCCTGGGAATCCAGGGGGACCCTAAATCAACAAAGAAGCAGGCAGGAATGAAAGCGGGGCTGGAAAGCAGCTCCCCTTCCTTCTTCCTCCTGGGTGTGTTTCACCACTGTTAATGTGATGCGTTTTTGACTTCCCAGAAACACCACCCAGGAGCATTACGTCTGGCTGGGCGGCTGGGCTGGGGCCCACGCAGGAGGCCCTGCTCTCCAGGTCCTGGCTCCTGGAATCAGGCCTGGCCACCCAGGCCATTCCTCTGTTCTTCCCGTGCCTCTTCCCTCCCCTCCCTAGGCGCACCCTCACCCAGCCTGGCCTGGCCAAGCCTGCCCCTCACAGATGGGATCACATCGGACAGAGCTGGCTTTGTGTGTGCACTCACCGGTGGGCCTGGAAAGCCTGGCTGGCCTTGAAATCCCTAGGGGAAGAAAGCAAGGGACAGTTTGCTGTGCCACCCTCTCTCTCCTGCCTGGCTACCCAGGTGGAAAGAATGACAGCGTGAGGCTGCCTCAAGTCACGGGCCTTGTCCTCCACTCTGCCCCAAATGGCCAGCAGGTGAGGCTCTGGGCACGAGGTGAGAGGTTACAACTCAAGGATGGTGGGGGGTGGGAGGCTAGAGCTGGTCACTGCGCCCCCTCCCCCACCCCGCCCCGTACATGAGGGTGACCATCGGGGGAGGACAGCTAGATAGGTCCCTGCCACCACTCACCTGGTCACCTTTCTCACCCAAGTTCCCTTGGGGTCCTCGTTCTCCTCGGGGACCCTGTCACCACAGAGAACAATGCATCTAGAACCCAACCTTCCTGTCCCCAGACCCCAGGGCAGGATCAGGGATCCCCATGTCCACATCTCCCTGTCCCCTTCCCCACTCACTGCTGGGCCTGGGGGACCTGGGAGGCCTTCAGATCCTGGTGGGCCCTGGTGACAAAAAGGAGCAGAATCGGTCACTCTGACTGGGGCAGGCGGGAGACCAGGGGATGGGGCAGGGGACGGGGCACAGAGCAGAGGCAGGGACGTGGTGGGATGCCCCTCTAAGCTGCAGGATTCTTCTCCCTGGTCTGTTCAGGCTTCCCTTCCCTTGCCTGAGCTACTGAACCAGCCTCTTAACTAGTTCTGCCATCTCTTGGTTTGCTCTAATCCAGCCAGCAAGAGGCTGCCATCTCCTCTGCTTCAACACAGCTCTGATTATAATACTCTCTTGCTCCAACATCCTCCATGGCTCCCCTCTGCCAACTGAATGCTGGGTTTTGAGGCATCCTGTGATCTGATACCAACCACCCTTCCCTGCTTCACCTCCCTCTCCTTTTCTTACCTTCTGCCTGGCTTGGCCAGACTGCAGTTCCCTGAACACTATACAATCATACCACTGGGCATTTGCACAACTGTCTCCTCTACCTAGGATGCCCACCATCCCCCACCATTTCTAGGTCTCTCGAAACCTTACCAAATCATTCGATGGCTCGAATCTGTCCCTGAGGTACCCTCACCCGTGGCTTCTCCCTCTGGGATTCGCCAGCACAGACAACCATGTGCTGGTTGTCTGTGCTCCCACACACCCCCGCAGCTCCATTCAGGGCTCAGCTCAAATGCCGCCCCCTCAGAGAGGCCTCCCTGACCCTCTGTCTAATGCTTCCTGTTCATGGCTCCAGCTCCTTACCCAGCTTGATTTTCTCCACCGGTCCTACCTCTCAAAATTTATATGTAGCTGTTTACTCATCTGTTATCTACCTGGCCCACTGGAACGTGAGCTCCCTGAGGACCAAGGGCTCAACTGCCTGTTTTATCCACCAAGGCATCCTCAGAACAGAGCCTGGCACCCAGAAGGCCCACGAGAAAGACTTGTTATTGAATAAATGCACAATGGGGTTTGCTGCATCCCACCGGGGCCTCACCAGCATGTGCGAGGGGGAAGGTAAGACAAAAGACTTGGGAGGTTTGTCACAGACTTGGGTTCGAGTCCAGGCTCGGCCCTAATTCACTAACTAGCTGCAGGACCCTGGGTGAGCCACGTCACTTCGTGAGCCTCGGTGTCCCCATCTGATGACCGCCCCAGCTCCTGTGCTCAGTGTGGGGGCCCTGGCTCTCCGGCCTGTGGGCGTTGCGGGGGGAGGGAGGAGGTCCCCTGCCCGCTGACTCTGGCCCCCTGCCCCCAGGCGGCCCCTCTGCCGGTCTCCACGAAACCTGCCGGGATTCTCCTCCTCGCAGCTTCTGCCCCCGCAGCAACCAGCGGGCAGCGCCGACTGCTTGAGACGCAGCTGGAGCGAGTCAGGGGGCCGGGAGGCCGGGGTCACGTCTCCCGTTCAGGGGCGGTTGGGAAGCTCTCCAGGCGGCGGACAGGGACCGGCCATTTGAAGCCCTTCCTCCCGCCCCCGCGGAGGGAGCTGCCCTCCCGCACTCACCGATTCTCCCTTCTCTCCCGGGGAACCCGCGTAGCCGCGCTCCCCCTTGATGCCCTGACAGGCAGCAAAGAGAGAGGGAATTAGCCCCGTGGTCCGCCTGCCACGGCGCCGATGCGAGGGGTGGAGACTGCAGCAGGCACACAGACTGGCGCTTAGACGCAGAAGGCGCCCCGGACGAGGCTGGGGGGCCAGAGGGGTGGGCTGCTCCCGGAGCGGAGCGGAGCGGAGCGGGGGCGCCTCTGCGGCCTCCCACCGCCACTCAGTGGAACGGGGGTCACGTCCACCTAACAGGCGCCTCCGCTGGATCTCCCCAACTCTCCCCCGCCCCCGGGGAGGCAGACCTCTGTCCTCTCCTAGTCTGGGAGGCTCCGGGTGCTCTGAGAGTCTGGCCCTTGATGTGCAGCGACTGTGGTGGGCCCCCCAACGCGGAGAGGGAGGCCAAGCTCCACCACCAAGGGGGCTTATGGGGTGGGGGCTGCTCTGGACAGACAGCCTGGCAGAGACACCAGCTGAAATGCTCGGAAAGGAGGGAGCCCGCTGAGGATGCCCAAGCCTGGCTGGTCCTGATCACCACCCCACGGCTCGGGTAACCCCAGACCCGGCTCCCCTTACTCACAGGCAGCCCCGGGGGGCCCATGGCACCTGGGTAGCCAGGTTGCCCTGGAGGACCCTGCAAAGAAAGGGAGACATGATGGGCCAGCCCCCCAACATTTCTGTCCCCATCCCTGGCTGTGAGGGCGGCCAAGGCCCGACGGTCTGGAGCTGCCCCTCAGCAGATGCCCCGGTTACAGCCACCCCCTTGGGCCATTTCCCCCAGACCCAGCTCCCCTCGGTTGTGATCACCACCCCAGTCCTGGACGCTGGGAGCTGAGCCAGAGGAGAAGGCCCAGGGCAGGGGATGATGAGGACCCGGGTGGGGGCAGTGGAAGGGGCATGCTGAACGCTGCAGGAAGAGGGAGGGAGAAAGCCCCCAGGGATGGAGGTGTTTGCCCCTTACAGGGAGTCAGGGCACGTGGAGATCAACTTCCTTTGATCCTGAGGGATCCCCCAATACTGAGGGAATCAGGGCTGAGGGGCAAAGAGTTTCAAAAGAAGGAGTCCACCTCCCGTCTTCCACCCAGCAGCCATCCCGGGGGTCCCAACCTCCGTCTCCCCAGGGCTCTTCATCTACCTCCATCCCCTGCTGCCTCCGCTTACCGGTTCCCCCTTCTCTCCTGTCGGGCCCCTGAGGCCTCGCTCTCCTTGAAGACCCTTGGAGAGAAAAATCATGAGAAACTGCAGGGGAGGGCAGTCTCCACGCAGCCCCTGACTCCTCCCTGCAGCCCCCCAGCCCTCTGTCCCCGTTCTAGGCAAAGGTGGGGGGCTGCTGGTGGCCCCCCCTAGTGTCCCCAGAAAAATGACCATAGGGGGTGTGCCCAGAAGGGTAACTATCAGAGGTGTAAATTCCCACGTAAGGGTGCCTCTCAGGAGCATGCCCCCCGAGACAGGTCACCACAGAGATATGCCCGCCCAGTCGGGTGACCCTCAGAAGGTACTTCTCAGGCGGCTGTCATTGGTGTGCCCTACTGTGACCACTGTCTGGGGTGCACCTTTAGGAGGGTGGCACATGTGCTCCCCCTGAGGGGCAGCTGTCCAGAGAGGGGTCCCTAGAGTGATGCTTCCCAGCAAAATGTATCACCCGACTCCCAACACTTACCTCTCCAACCCCCCGCCCCAGCCAAAAACCACATTCTTTTAGGGATGCTGGGGAGGGACATGGGAAGGCTCCCTCCAGAGCAGTCCCTTCACTTTCTAGGTGGGAAGGGATATCCACTTCAATCAAAGCCAGAGCCCCCATCCCTCCTCACTCCTCGCCCTGGCCTTCGTGGATGCACCGCACCATTAAGGGGCCGTGTCTGCCCCTTCTCCCTCGTGCCCTCAAGAAACGGCACCCAAACCTTTCCACAACACAAGACAGATGGCTAGACGGACAGATGGCCCCTTCACCCAAGCAAGCAGAAACAGACAAGGTCCGGCCAGGATGAGGACGTGGGGACAGATGGAGCTGTGACAAGGAGAGGCCTTGCTCCCTGAGCCTCCATCACCAGGCCTGGGAGGAGAGGAGCTAGGCCCCAGGGACACGAAATCTGACAAACAGGAGGTTAGTTTCCATGACCCAGGAGGGAGCAACAGTGGGGATGAGGATGACTCAAACATACTTGTGACGATGACGAAGGCAGAGCAATTAACGACACCTGGCAGAAGGAGGCGGCCAAGACACTGGTCACAGAGGGGCAGGGCCCCACGACACCCAGAAGCCCTACTGCTGGCATCACGTGCCCAGCCTCAGAGCAGACTGGGACCGGAGCCAAAGAAGAGGAAAGGAAGAGGAGGAAGTTTCCTCTAGGATGATGGGAAAAGTTGCAAGCATGGCCGCCTTGAAATCCCTGGGGCGCCTCTGGACAGCCCTGCCAAGCAGCAGGGCAGCAAACCTGTGCCAGCCTGCAGTGTGAAGCCCTAAAGCTTTGGCGTCTCTGCCGGGCTCTGGGCCAGGTGCCTGGCAGGGCCCCAAGAACTACTTTCAGCAAATCTTCAGTCAACACCAAAGGTGGGAGAAGCAGGAGGCAGAGTGAGAAGGCAGGGATAAAGAGGGCCCTAGAGGCACCAGCTTAAAATAAGAAGGTAAAATAGCTCCAGAGGATTTAGGGGGAGTGATGTGTGACTGTGGGAGAGAAAAAGGGAAACGGAAGGGGGGAGAAGAGAGAAGATGAGAGAGGGAAAGCAGGAGAAGAGGGAGAAGGGAGAAATGAAAAGAAGTCAGAGACTGGGAGGCCGTCCAAGCTGCTGGGACCTCAGGGAACCTGTGTCGTTAGCTACCGAGCCTGCAGGGGGACAACGACAAACATGGAGGAGGGAGGCCAGGGCACGACAGGAAGGGAGACAAGCAAAAGCCACAGAGACCTGGCTGGCAGGGGAAGGGGAGGTCGAGCAGCGCTAGGTTCTTACAGGCAATCCGGGGGAGCCAACGGCACCAGGAAAACCTGGGGGGCCCTGGTGGGAGAAACAGGCAGGTCACATCTCACAAGCACGGTAACCCTGGGTCACAGTCTGGGGCTGAGAGGTCACGGGGAGAGGAAGTCACGGGAATATTTTCAAGGCAGCTGGAAAAGAGACTCATCCCAAGTCTTGGCCCAGAAGACATCTGCTCCTCGCCTCGGCTCCAGGAAGAATGGCTCTGCCATCAGTAGAGATGCGCAACAGCCCCCAGAGTCAAACCACCTGCCCAAGTCTTCCCGAGTCCGAGTGAATCCTGGTGCCAGAGTGGAAGCCCATCATGCCTGTTACCTGACCTCCATGGGCCCCCAGGTGGGGACTCCCTGGTTCTAAGAGGCTCCCACCAGCCATTTTTTTTTTTTCCTCCAAAGAAAGCATTTTCAGTTCTTCCAGGCTTTCCTAGTCACTTCTATGTTCCTGCCATATCAACACCACAGAGGACTCCAGGGTAGATGCTCCTAGTCTAGCCTTTGTAGGCTTGTCTTAGAGATGGCCCTACAGAGCGATAGAGGGCCGCTCCATCTTAGCCCCTGGCCCCTGTCTGAAGGTTGCCACACGCTTTCCTGGCTGTCCAGACCATGAGCCATGGGTGCAAAACACAGCAGGGACAGGGCTGCAGAAACAAGGATGCGCCCTGAGGGCCTCCTCTAAGCAGGACCACAGGCAGAGCGGGGCGGAGCAGGCCTGTTCTGGGGATTCGGTGGCGGGAGGCCACAGTCCCCGCAGATGCTCTGACGAGGGAAAGGAGAGGGAAAGGAAGTTCCCTCTTTCTGTCCTGCCCAGCTTCCCGGAGACAAGGCAGCAGAATGGTGTCTGGCTTTACAACCCCTCTGAGAGCCTCTCAAGCAGGCCAGGAAACCCACAGATACTTACAATAGGGCCTGGAGGACCCGGAGAGCCCCTCATGCCGGGCGAACCCTGCAAAGGAAGCCAGGGAATATGGATGAAGAGGCTCAGGCCCACAGCGCCCCGAGGTCTCCGCAGCCCTCCTCCCAGCCTGCCACAGACCCAGTCAACAGGCAGTGCTGTCAGAGCAGGATGTTAAAGCTGACGTTAAACCTTTCATTCGGTTCATTCAATCATCCAACAAACATTTATCGAGCAGCTATTATGTACTGGGCACTGGTCCAGGGGCTGAGGACACAACGACAAATGGAACATTAAAATCCCCACCTTGTGGCGCTTACATTCTAGGGGGAGGTGGACAGTAGTGCATGGAACAGAGGCTGGCACACAGGCGGTGCTCAGTAGACACCTGCGGCGTGTTCCCGAATGAAGGGAATACACAGGGTACCACACAGTGAGGAGTGTGGGGCAGAGAGAGGGACTGGGCATCGAGCACGGGTGTGCGAGTTCTATTTTAGAGAGGGTGGTCAGGGAGTGTCTCACCGAGAAGGTGATATGTGAGCAAAGGGCTGAAGGGGTGAAGGAGCGGGCCTTGGAGGGGAGTTGCAGGCTGAGGGAGCAGCAAGGCCAGGGGAGGAAGAGTGGCCCGGGGCCCAGCGCTGCGAGGAGGCCCGGTGCCAGGAGAGCAGGTGAGGCCAGAGCAGCGCGGGGCGCCGGTGACCTAAGGCCTCGAAGGCCCCTGAAAGACTCCCAAGAGAGGCAGGGAGCCACCGGAGGGCCCGAGAAGACTTTTGGCAGGAAGGAAACTGCCCTCGGGAACTGAGAGTTGTTGAAGCGGAGACCCCAGCCGCCTCGGGGTCCAGCCCAGGCGAGGGCCCTGCTCTTACCTCTTCTCCTCTCTGGCCGGGCAGTCCCGGAGCACCGGGCAGGCCGGGGCTCCCTACACAGCCCGGATCTCCCTCGTTGTTGTCCCCCTGGAGCGGGATGGACGGTGAGTGTGAGCAGCCCCGTGGGGCCCGGGGCAGGGGGTGAAGAGAAGACGGAGGCCCACTCACCCGGGCCTCCTCAGCTCTCGGGCGTTCCCGCTCCATGAAGCACTGCGGACGACAGCCAGAGGCCCGGTCAGCGGGGGGCAGCCCGGAGCTCGCCCTGCACCAAGGCCAGCCCGAGCCCAGCCTCCTACCCGGGCGCAGCTGTCGAGGCCTGGCACGCCGGGGATACCCTGGTCTCCCTTCTCTCCACTTTCCAGGAGGGCCGCCGGGTGGGCCGTCTGCCCCCGGACACAGTCCCCGCAGATGCTCTGATGAGACAAAGGGGGGGGGGGGTGGTGTGGCGTGGGGCCCGGGTCGGAGAAGGCCAGGGTGGGCCTCATGGGGGAAAGCCACGCCGAACTCAGCCAGGGGCACCCTGCTGGCCGGCACCCACCCACTCTCTTCCTCCCCAGCCACGTGTCTGCGGCGGCTCTGCTGTATCCTCAAGGGGACCCGATCCCAACACGGGCTTTGAGTTTCCTCCAGGAAGAAGCTCCGGTAGGGCCAAGCCAACGCCACTTTCCAGACAGGCGTGTGGGAGGAGGCAGAGGGGCCCAGGGAGGGACCATCTGTCCCGGCTGTTCCTGCAACCTGCACCCAGTGTGAGGACATGCCACGAGGAGTTAGACTGAAAAGGCCAGCTCCGAACACCAGCTTCTCTGCCCAAGGGAGCAAAGGAAACAGCTGCGGGAGGAGCCAGGCCCTTCGCAGACAGCCTCTGGGATGGGGCCTGCCCTGCACTTCCCAGTGGATCACGGCTGTTACAGGCTCCCCAGTGGGCCGGGCCTGAAGTCTTCCTGACGAGAAAGTCCTCCTCTTACCTGGAGGCTTTAAGCTCTTTGCGTCACAGACCTCTCTGAGGGTTTGATGGAAGCTGTGGGTCCGCTTCCCCTCAAAATGAAGCCTACTGGTGAAAACTAGACTACGGTTTCAGAGGACTCGGGAGCCTGGCGTCTATCCACGGCCCGGCGGGATGTCCACGGGCCCCTAGAGGAGACACTGCTCCACCTCCACTGTTCGCTGCAAAGCTCAATGATAATGGTTGTCAGTTACTCAGCCCCCACGATGCCAGCAATGGTGGCAGGCCTTGCACATTATCACATTCAACCCTGACACTGCAATGAGGCAGGTCGTCTTATAAGCGCTCTGGAGATGAGAAAGCTGAGGCTCAGAGAGACAGCATGACTTGTCTAAGGTAAGTGGGACCCTGGATCGGACCTTGGCCTGTCTCAGGGCCAAGGAAGCGCTCTGTCCACAGGCCCAGGCTTCCTCTGGGCTGTTGGTGCCCATCTGACCCCTTCCCCGGCCCACACTCAGTTCCTGTTGGGGGCCCTCCGTGGTGCGCTTGATCAAGAAGCCATCAGACAACATGTTACACAGAGAAATGTCGAATCCTGCATTTGGAGTCGCCTAATCACTTGCCCAGGGGCAGGACTTGGGGAACCCTGGCTTGCCAGAGGCCTAGGGCAGAAGAGCGGGGGTTCACTGCCACAACCCTGCCGTGATCCAACCTGTAGCTGCCGCCAGGAGGATAACCCGACCTCAGGCTGCTTCTGGAGATGACTGCTGTCCAGAGCAGCGGCGGGGCAGGCGGTCCCCATGCTCTGTCCTGACCAGGACCACTGGGGTCGTGGGAGCTCCAGGCCACTGACCAGCCAGCGCTAGAAGGGGGTGACCAGGACAGGGGCTCTGGAGGCCAAGGCGTGGGAGGGACCCCAAAGGATGCTGAGCTGGAGGAGGGAAGAGTCCTGATCTGGTCTCTAGAGGTAACTGAGCAAGGAAGCGCTGTGGCACCCGTGGTGCCCAGCGTGGGAGATCAGACCAGGTCACAGCCCTCGAGCATGGCCTTAATGCTACTGACAGACCCTGGCACAGGCCGGCTCTCCCTTCAGGCCCCAAGTCCTCTTTCTTGCCCCACTAGAATCACCTCTCAAATCCCTTCTCCTCCCTGGATTCTTTCTGGCTTGAGCAGAGGACAGCCGGAGCCTTCTTCCAGGCCCCTACCCAGCCCTATCATAGAACATAACCTTCGCAAATCCCTGCCTGACTGCCCTCCAAGTGCACTTTCACCTTCCCTGCCCTGCCCCCGTGCGACCTCACTGGCAACTGCTGCGGGCAGGTCTCCGTGTTACCACTGCCCAGAGCACCCATGGCCACCTATCTGGGTGCCTTCACAGGATTCCTTCAAACACTCGCTCAACAAACACTGACTGGGAGTCTGTTCCGAGCCGGCCCCTGACTAGGCCCCCTCAGCTAGATGCCTGGCATGCACGGTTCCCACAAACAGCTCCATCTGCAGCTCTCTGTGTGTGGTGCCATGCAGCTGAGCGCTTACTACAGCGATCCCCTTAGGGGAACCCCTGCCAGTTCCTAGGCCCTCCCTCTGACTCTCTTACCTTAAGGACATGCTGTTCAATGGGCAAGGATCCCTGCAAGAGACAGACACGAGGGCTCAGAGGGCGAGCGGAAGGGGGACGGAGACTTACGGCACCAGGTGGAACCTCGGGAAGCCACGTGGCATCCAGGTTTCTCCCAGCCTCGGAAGACGGAGGGAGGAGGGACCCCCCACAGCAGCTAGGGGCGCTAGCATGGCAAGCTCAGCCCTGGGAAGAGCAGGGGGGACGCAGGACAGTGAGTCCAGGCCGGTACCTACCAGCTCTGCAGTCAGCCCAGGCTGTCCTGGCAAACCGTTGTTCCCCGGCACTCCCTGCAGCCAAGAAGAGACACGGGTGAGTGGACACCTCTCTCTAGCCTGTAGGTCACCCAGATTCTTTCTCACCATCGCCACTGCCTCTCCCCCTCATCCTGAAGAGCTGAGAGCCCTGGCTGACGTCTATTCTCAGCTCAAAAGTCTCCAGACTGTTTGTAGGAGGAGCTGAGCAGACCCAGAGGGGTGACCCACCCCCCAAAACCAGTCCAAATGATTTCTTCCCCTACATGTCAGGGCAGTGGGTCTTCTATATAGTAAATAACTATTATTTCTTTCTGTGCTAAGTACTTTTCCTATATTTTCTCACTGTATTTTCTCATTTAATCACCACAGTTGTTTTGGTGAGGTAAGTGTTATCCCCATCTTAAAAACAAGACGAAGAACTCAGAGAGGCAAGCAACTTGCTAAAGGTCACAGGACGAGCAAGGCACAGCGGTGAGATTCAGATTGAGGACCACTGGCTTCAACCCCTCTCTTAACCACGATTTCTGCATCATTCCTCAAAAGACATTCCCCAGAACACTCAGGCACACACAGGGTGGAGGCCTGGGAGTCATACCCATCTAGGTGCAAATTCTAACTCACTACCTGTACAACTTTTGTCAGGTTACTTGCGGGGAGGTGGGGGGAGAATCTCTGTGCCTCAGTTTCCTTTTCTGTAAAACAGTGGTAGTTTGTGGTGAGGCTTAAAGGAGATCACGGCTATAAGGAACTTAGTACAGAGCATGGCACGAGGGATGCTCACGTTAAACGTTTACCACCCAGACTCTGTTCCCCTTACAGACTCACAATGCACATCTGCATATTAAGTACTCCATGGAGGCAGGGAGTATGTTCGGTTTGAAACCCCCAGTGCCCCACCCGGAGGAGGCATGCCTCAGATACATGCCGAGCGGACGCGCTGCTGCTCACCTGCTGCCCCGACACAGGATTTCCTTGGCCCGCTCTGAGAGCTGGCCTCCCTTCAAGTCCCAGCTCCCAGCAATAGAACACGTTACCCTCCCTGGCAGCCCGCCCGATTTCAGGCCAGGCTCCACCAGGCCTGAGTCAGACCTGGAGTCCGTCTCCCCCGGCCCCTCCTGCCCCTCCACGTGCCGTCACCCAGCCCTGCTCATTCCGAGCCCTCAACGAGTTAAGAAGGCAAAGTGCTTAGAACAGCCCCCGGCACAGGGGAAACACCGTGACCGTGTTAATTCTAATCATGCCCCTAAATGATCATTCATCCCCTGCCCCACTCTCCATTGTCTGTGTTAGTTCAAGCCTGATACTTTGTGATTTTCTTTTTCTGCGCGCCCAGAACTATACCTCCCACTCGTTCTGCTGTAGAAGTGAAGAGCTACTATGCACTGTCTACTAGCTACCGAGCCGCACACTTCTTAACGTCTGTAGGAATGGATGGGGATTACTGGAGCTCTGGATGCTGTCCATCTCTGAGCCTGTTCCTGCACCTGAAGAGAGGAGCTGCTGGGCCCTCCCTTCCTTGAAAGGACTGCAGGAGACGACCAGGGAAGGGGACCTGCACCCTGCCTGGCACGGGGCAGGTGCCCACAAGCAGCCGCCTCGGCTTGGTCTCCAGCACTGGTGCCAGAAGAGGACTCTGGTGCCTGGGACCAAACTCGGTGGCAGTCACTCTTTTCTGCCTCATTCCCCCAGCATGCCTTGGCAGGGTTCACATGACATCTGCATGCGCCTGTTAATGGGTCACTTTGAAATGACTCTCACGTTTCTCCAAGCAAATTGCAAGCCCCCTGCAGCCTGATTCCTGTTTCCTGGCAGTGCAGCAGGAAGCCCGGACACTTGGTAAAGGTGTGGCTGGCCTGTGGGGGACCCAGAGTTGGCTCTAATTCTGAGCTCTCAATGAGACAGAGAATTGGAATACTGAGAGAGGCTCCCATCAGCAAAGGGGGCCCACCAGAGCAGATTCTCAGCCCAGGGTGAAGGGAGGTATATATAAAATCATCAGGGCAGTGGGGGGAGAGTAGTTTGTAAAAAGCTTCCACGCAGTTCTGCTCTGCCTTTTCAGGTGAGACTCACTCTTCCAGGAGCTGGGAGCCAGAAACACAGAAGCTACTGTCTGTGCCTCCTAGGGCCTCTGGGAAGTGTGGCCTGGCATGCAAACCTTGGGGAGCCACCCTGCAGGGCAGTGGAGGGCAGAAGAAAGTGCCCTGCACGGGAAAGCCCCAGTCCAGCACTGCCAATTTGGAGCCGATGACTTCAGACAAGATATTTCACCTCCCAGAACCTCACTGTGCCCAGCTGTGACTTAGGGATCCACCACCTTCCTATTGGAGTTGATGTAAGGCTCAAACAAATGCGAGAGAATGGATGTAAAATCATAACAGTAGTTGTTGTCATAATGATGGCTAATGCCTTCCGAGCGTTCACTATATGCCAGGCAAGGTTCTACACATTTAGCAAGCATTAACTTGCTTAATACTCACAAAAGCCCCATGAGGTAGGTTCTGTAATTACAATATCTCCACTTAACAGATGAAGGAACTGAGACACAGAGAGGGTAAGTAACTTACCCAGCATCACAAAGCTAACACGTAGCAGAGCTGTGATTCAAAGTCAGGCTGCCTGGTTCTGGAACACACACTCTAATCATGATGCCACAAGGATCTCAACTCCTACTGCTCGCCCCTCACTCCCTGGCCTCCTTCCTATTCTCCAAACATGGCAGGCACGTTCCCACCCCCAGGGCCTTCGTACCTGCTCCCTTGTCTATCTGTCAGGAATACTCTCCTTTGCAGGCTCTCTCCTCATTTCCTTCAAGTCTTTTTATTTTTTCTTTTTCCCTTTTTTTCCTTTAAGTCTTGATTTAAACATCCCCTTCTTTTCTACACTTTTCTCAAATATCTTCCCTGGGCTCCTCCCATTTTCTATCCTCACTCCCTGCTTTAACCTTCTTATCAGGACATATCACTTTCTAACATACTGTATATTATTTATTTCTCTTGCTTACCGCCTGTCTGTCTTACTAGAATGCAAGCTCCCAGAGGGCAGAGATTTCTTTCTGTCCACTGCTGTATTGCCAGCACCTAAAACAGTGCCTGGAAAATACTAGGTGTGCAAAAATCTCGTTGCATGAATGAATGTTGAACGCTGCTCCAAAATGGTGAGCTCTGCACCAGTGTCAAGGATTGTCAGCTGACCCAGGTTCTGGGTTCCTGACAGCTGACCAAGGCCCGAGCTTGACACAGGTGTCAGTGGGGTACCTGGGCTACAACAACAGGGCATTCCTCAAAAAAAGGTCTGGGAATACACACAGCCTGCCCTCAGGGACCAGTGCGTCCTCCGTACCACTTTGGGAAGCGGGAGCACAAGGAGTGAGAAATGACACATACAAGCGTTGGGGCAGGGGAGCGGCACACTTGGGGTCCGGCACAGAGCATGCGCCCTGTTGCCTTGCCCCCCGGCTTCTCTTCTCCCTCTTTACCTGAAGCCCAGGCATTCCAGGGGGGCCTGGTGGTCCAGGAATACCCGGAGGACCCTGAAGGAGAGAAGAAACCATCAGATCCAGAAGAAAGTTCTGCCCCATCGCTGGGGGCGCCGGCGTTAGGATGGGCAAGCCTCGGGACGCTGGCGGACAAGAGGAGAGACAGAGGAGACAAGCGACACACACCTGCGGGCCCGGCTGCCAGGAGCTGCCCATCCAAAGTCCCGGAGCACCCTGGGTGGGAGTGGGGATCGCAAAAGAAGGTTATAGGCAATGTCCACACCAAGCACAGGGCTGCGTGGGGACGCAGTTGGCTGGGGCGCAGGGGCCTGTGCGTCTTGGGCACAAGGCCGGAAGCCAGGCCTCACCCCCAGGCCGGGGGGGAAGGCTCTCGGCACCACTTACCGGCATGCCAGAGAAGATGGGGTCCCCTCGGGAGGGGCAGGAGCACTCCCCTGGCTCACCCTGAAAAGAAAAGAGCCTTTGTCAGCAGGGGGCGAGGATGGAGGACCCTCTGGAAATCAACAGCTGGGAGGCAGGGTAGGCTCTAGAGATGGAGAGGGCAGGGTTTAAATCCAGGATCGGCCTCTTTCGACTGTACCCTTGGGTAATCTGTTCAACCTCTCTGAACCTCGGTCTCCTCATCTATAAAATGGGGATAATAATACCAAATGCACAGACTGTCATGAGGATGGAATGGATGAATGTATATAGAGTTCCTGCCATGGGCCAAGCACTCAGCCATCAACAGCTCCTGGGGTTACTGCATTTTTCGCTTCATCATTGTCTGCTGCTGCATAAGTATTCAGCCCCATTCCCCTTGGCCCAGCCTCGCTTCCATGCCCTTCTCTCCTGGTCCCTCATATCCCTGTCCTCTCACTAGTCCTTCCGAACTCAGTTCCTTCCCCTGTCCTGTAACTCAGCGTCCATCTGAAAATGCAGCTGCCTCCCATGGGGGCCTTGGAGCTCTCTGGGTCTCCTGGGATCCTGGTTGAGCCCTGGGCCAGCAACCAGGGAGCTAGTGGGTGGCAAGGAGACCAGGATGACTCCTCAGCACCCATCCTTCAGCCCAGAGCCACAGCCAAGTGCAGAGGGTCCCCTGGGTGGCAGAGCTCCAGGGGCTGCTAATTTCCCCAGAGTATTGGTCACAGGTCCCTGGGACTTACCTTTTCTCCCTGCGCTCCCTTTTCACCCTGCAGGGAAGAAACACAGGGGGATGAGTAGATAGGGGTGTGGAGAAAGGGCCAGCTGTGGCTTCCTGCTGCCCCACGACACGGTACTCACCAGCATCCCTCTGGCTCCTGGAAGTCCAGTCTGTCCTTGCTGCCCATCAGGGCCCTGAAGGGAGAGAGCCCAGGGTCAGTGGGTGAGGCTGGACAGCAGCCAGCCATCTGGCCTGCCAGCAGGGGAGGGTGATAGGACAAACAGAAGCAGTGCCAGGCTCCCCTGGAACCCACATCCCAGTGCCCATGTCCTAGAGTAGGAGACTGAGGCCCAAGAGACAAGGCGAGGAGGAAGGAGGAAGAACACTGGCATTTCCCGAGCACCTTCTTTGTGTCAGACACTGGGCCAAGCACCTGTCAGGGAGCACTGGATGGAATCCCCACTCCCAGCCCTGCAGGATGGTATTGTTCCATTATACAGGTGAGGAAACGGAGGCTTAAAGACATTTTGTAATAGAACCAACAGCACGGCTGCACCCAGGTCTGTGCAGCCCAAAGTCCCTGCTCTGTCCTCTTACCCTTTAGTGTTTGACACAATTCTCTCCATCATAAAAGTTCTCTCAGTTGATTTAAGGAGGAGACGGGAATTTCAGCCCTGATTTGTCAACAAGGAATTGAAGGCCCTGAGAGGCTGTCACTGGCCTAAGGTGACACAACTAGTAAGTGTGGCGCCAGAATTGGGAAACCTCCCGGATGGGATTCAACTTGAGGGAAGGCGGTCTGGAGAAGTCAGCAGGGCTCTCTGACGGCTGCTGTCCTGTGGGACAGGCCACCTTCGCATGTGGGACTCAAAGCTCCCTGAGGACCAGGGCCGGCTTCACCTTCACCTTCACCTCTGCCTTTACTGGGAGCTCCCTGGGACAGGCGGGGACCCTGACTACCTAGCCGTGCTAGGCAACCACACGGACGGTGGGGACCTGGGCAAGGCCGCGGCCCCTCTGGGCTTCAGCGCACCCTCAGGAGGAATCCATCTGTGATTCCCAAACTGGGTCTGGAATTGCTCTAGGGATCCATAAAGACAGAAAAGATACAGTTCACAGGCTATTTTCAACATTACCAAAAGCCTAGGAAAAATTATACATTTGCCCACAACCTGGCATGACACAGGCTGGCTGAAAGGTAGCATTTCTTTGATTTAGGCTAGAATTATATCATCTTAAAAAATTCTAGTGGATTCATGTGGAGTCAAAGCTAGCTATTATACAGGTCTTTGATGAATAAAAATGAGGAAATGCGTATATTATTACCTAATCTATGCAATTTGTTCAACAGACACATCTTTCAGAACATGGGAATCACTGGTGGGACAGCAATAAAGGGAGGTCCTTGAGGGTAACAAGGTTGAAAGTGTTGCTGGTCTGGATAGATCTGTGCGGGCCAGTACGGTAGCCAATAGCCACATGCGGCTACTTAAATTTAAAATAATTAAAATTAAATCTAAAGTTTAGTTCTTCAGTCACACTAGCTACATTTTGAGCGCTCAACAGCCATGGGGGGCTGGTGGCCACATCTCAGGCAGGGTAGAGAGTTCTATTGGGCAGCACTGTTTTAGATGATCCCGAATGACTCCAAGGTTTGAAGTGGAGGGTGGCGGGCAGAGCATATGGGCTTTGAGTCAGACAGACCTGGGTTCAAGTCCCGGCTCTGTCTCCTCACTCTCTGGCCTTCAGTTTCCTCATCTGTGAAATGGGGATAATCATAGCCCTTCCCTTACGGGACTGTTGTGAGGATTAAGTGAATCTCTGTTTGTTTAGAGCTTAGCACAGGGCCTCAGCACGGTCACTGCTCAGAAACTGGTGGTGTTCAATACTATCACTCTTCAGGGGCTCCCCCCAAACAGGGCGGTCTTCCTTCTCCCAGGCCGGGCCAGGCTGAGGCCTCTCTCCTCCCATCCCCCATGCTGCTGGGACGGGCAGGGTCAGCCCCATGCCCTCTTCCTGGCGGCAACGCCCTTGGTCCAAACAACATCCCCAGTGTGGAGCGTGGGGGAGGGCCCTTACCGGAGGCCCAGAGACACTGGCACCAGCAGGTCCCACAGGCCCAGTGGCTCCTTTCACCCCTGGAGATCCCTGTGGAAGAGAGGGTACAAAGGTTGCAGGGCCAGAGTTTGAAGCTAGCTACAATCCAGCAGGTGAGACCAGGCCTTGCACAGCCCTCTGACAAACATCCCTCCGCTCCCATGTCCCCCGTGCCCACTGCCAGGACATTCCGAAGTGTTACAAGTCTAGAGCCCAAGCAGGCAGAGGCTCACCTTGGCACCCTTCTCTCCAGCAGGGCCAGGTGGCCCCCGAGGTCCCAGGAGCCCCTGCAGATGGAAGCACACTTAGTTATCTCTATCCTAGAGTGGCCCCTTCACCTGCCTGTCTCCTCCAGGCCCAAGGCAGACGTACCTGAATGCCAGGCAAACCCTGGGCTCCAGGCTCCCCCTGCAAGTCAGAAAAGGCAGACTGGGCCACAGCTGCCCAAGCCAACCTGCCCCGCCGGCAGACCTGGTCTGGGGTGGGGTGTCTGCCAGCCCAAACTCAGGAGAGCTCCACAAGGAGACTCTGAGGGTCAGAGAGGGGCAGGGGGTCAAAACCAAAGTCCCCAACAGAAACAACCGCAGGCCAGGGCTATGCCCTTGAGCATCTGGGGGCAGGCAGAGCTCTGAGGTTTGGGGGGCAGGTGGGAGTGAGCAGCTGGTTAAGGGAAGTGCTGGGAGGCAAGCAGGCACGCGTAAGGCTGGAGACTCACCTGGGGCCCCTGGACTCCCACTCCTGGAGGCCCTGGCTCTCCCTGAAGAGGCAGAAGGACAAGCCTGCGCTTGAGATTCCCCACTCACCCTTCTCCCCTGTCCCAGCCCCTCCTCCTGGACCTCCTCCACCTCCGCCTCCTCCCTGCTCTGCAGCTGATCTCCATTCCCCCCTCCAGGCCCACCGTCCCCACGCATCTCCGCATCCGCACCCTCACCCACACAGAGCTGCAGCCCAGGCCCTCACGCTCACACACACCTGTATGCCCTTCAGTCCTGGGGGTCCTTGAACTCCTGGTAGACCAGGCTGGCCCTAAAAGACACAGGTGAGCCCTGGGTCCCTCAGGGGAAAGGGGGCAAGAGGAAGAGAAGGAAAGCCCAGGGAGGGAAGGACAAGAGGGCAGGTAGCCAGAACTCACCGGTTTACCAGGCCGGCCCACGCCTTCTGGCCCCGGATCTCCTTTCAGGCCTGGCTTCCCAGGCGGTCCTGCCCTGTCAGTCAATGCCCCCTGCAGGCTGGGGCAGGCAGTGCAGCCATCACCCTGGTCAGAGATGGGCACAGCCAGGAGCTCATGAGCCAGGCCTGGCAGCCAAGCCGGGAGGAGACATCGGAAAGGGGATCCTTGCGCCCTTCTGAAAGCTCTGCCCCTCCACTGACCCCTCCTCAGCCTGGGATATCAAAATGGGCCCCTGACACGCCTAGCTCTCCTCCCTGCCTCGGAGAATAGCCGAGGCGCCTCCACCCAGTGATTCTGGCATCCCCTGAGGCTCACAGCCTGACCCCAAGTCCTTCCCCTCACTAGCTCTCAGCCTAATCTCTTTCTGCTCATGCAAAAAACTGCCCCCTGCCTGACTGACCTTTTCTCCTTTTGGCCCTGCAGGGCCCCGAACCCCAGGCTCTCCCGACAGTCCCGGCCGCCCCATGGTGCCCGGTGTTCCAGGATCTCCGGGATTCCCAGCATCGCCCTGTAAGGAGTAGGGTTCAAAGAGGGCAGGGGTGATCCAGCTGGAGTAGGGTTCAAGGAGGGCAGGGCACGGTGCCCTCTTGGGACCTGCAGGCACTCAGAGCCCTTCACTGGGGCTGGAGGCTGGGCAGGGAGTGGAGAGTGGGCACAGGGCAATCAGGAATAGGAGGTGGGGAGGGCATCTGAGAGGAGGTGGTGCCCACCCGTGCCCACCAAATTATCTTACCTTCTGCCCCTTCAATCCATGCTCTCCAGCTTTGCCCTGAGGAGAAAGCATTTCCAGCACCCATTCACTCATACTAGACACCCTTAAGTGTCTGGCACTGTGTTAGACTCCGGGAATACACAATATACAAGACAGATCAAAATCTCTGCTCTCATTCTAGTGAAGCAATATTCAAGAGAAGAGACTTGAGCCAGGCTCCCTGCCTGGGTGATCCTGGGCAAGTTACTTAACCTCTTTGTGCCTCGGTTTCTTTATCTGTCAAATGGGGACAATAAAAAGAGCACAGGCTTCTACCTCGTAGGGTTCTTGTGAGATTAGACAAGCTGATATAGCTGATATATGTGAAACAGTGCATGGCTCATGATGTACACTATGTCAGCATTCACTGCTATTAGTAAAGCAGTAACAATAATAATCGCCACAGTGGTAATTATCATTTCTTGAATGCCTATTGTGTGCTGCTAAGTTCTTCACACACATCGTTCCTAGGCTTTACAACAACACCATGCACAGGAAACAGAGGCACAGAGGGGAAGTAACTGGCTCAAGCCAAAGGGCTAGTAAAAGGCAGATCTGGACTTCGAACCCAGGTCTGTCTGGTTCCAGGTTGGTGGTCTTTCTGCACACCCGGCCATGCTGTGTCCCAGGACGAAGGGCAGAGGCCTGTCAGGCCAGCTCCCTCTGGGGACAGAGGCACTGACCCCTCCACACACTCTCACCTACTCCCCACTGCACAGGGAGCCTAGAGACCCAGGCAGCCCCTGTCCCCCTCAAGCCCTGCCTGTATCCCACCTCCACAGGCCCCAGAACTCACCTGTTTTCCTGGCAGGCCAAAGCCTGGATGCCCAGGCTCCCCCTTCTCTCCGGGAGGCCCAGGCAAGGCCACCACGTGGCTGTCCCCATCCTCGTGCTTGGACAGGGCTCCGCATGACTCACAAGGCTCCCCCTGCCAAGCAAGGACACAGAGTTGGGGGACCCCAGGCAGGTTTGGAATCTGGGGCTGGGGCACGTAGCCCAGCCTGACATAGCACCTGTGCTTGCCAAGGGATATCTCAGGAGACATTGTGGGAAAACAGGTAAGAAACGAAGGTGGGGGCCAAGGCCTCAGGGGTCCTGACATCATGCTAAGGAATCAGATGTTACCCTCAGGCAGTGGGGAGCCTCGGAGGGTTTGAAGTAGAGCAGGATAAGTGTGTGTTTGGGAAGCTGGCACTGGCTGCAGCGTGGGGAACGTCTTCAACTCACCTTCTCCCCCTTGATGCCTGTGGGTCCCACTGGCCCTGGAGGCCCCTGTGTGATAAGAAGCCGTGTGTGATGCCCGGCAACTGCCTGGGCCGTGCTGGGGCCTCTCATCTCCCCGCGTCCCACCTTGTCCTTCTCCCCAGAGCTGTTGCCATCCAAAGCTCACTTACCAGACTGCCGGCTGGCCCTGCCTCCCCGAAATTACCCTGCGAGCAAAGCAGAGGACACAGGGTCAAAGTGAGGAGGCCACTCTAGGTCATTCCCAAACCCCAAACTATACAAATAACCCCTTGTGACCCCCAACTACCCCCCCTCATTTCCTGGCTAGGGAAACCAAGACCCAGAGAGGGAAAGGGATTTCCCCAAGGTCCCCAGGGGAGTCTGTGGCCAGCCTGTTTCTGTCCCCAGCCTCACTCTGCAGAATCCCAGCCCCACCCTCAGCTCTGGCCCAGCACACAAAGATCACGAATTCATTTATCCAACAGTCACTCGCTGGATGCCTGTACACACTGTGCACTCAGCAAGGTGCCAGTAGGTAGCAGTGAACAGCACAGACAAACACACTTGTGGAGCTTACACCCTTGTAGGGACACCAAGAACTTTTAAATAATTGTAACTGAATAGCGATGAGTGCTGTGAAGGAAATAAACAGGGTGATGAGACAAAGTAGGCAGGGGAGGCCGTTTTAGACAGGATGGTCAGAGAAGTGTGAGCCACAATTATTATCAGAAAGACGAGACAAAGGCCAGCCAATGAAAGAATAGGGGGAGGTAGAGAGGAAAAACGTTCTAGACAGTGGGAGCCACAAGTACAAAATCTAAGAGGTGGGAACATTCTTGACATATTCCAGAAAGTAAGGAGGGCAGCACATCTAAAGCACAGGAAGTGGGGAGAGGAAAACCAGATGAACCTTCAAGGCAGGCAGGGCCAGGAGTCCAGGGTCTTGTTAGGCATAGAAGGCCTTCAGTACAAAGTCCAGTCATAGAAGGATATTAAGCAAGGAAATAATATAACCTGAGGTTTTTATTTGTTTTGTTTTGTTCTTTTCTTTTCTTTTTTAACAAAGCCCCATTAGCCACTGGATGAAAAAGTTTAAGAGCTTCAGTGGCCACAGGCAGGCCAGCTAAGGGGCTGCCGCCACCATCCCAGTGAGAGATGATGGGACCCAGACGAAGTGGCGGTCATGGAGGTGAGCAAAGGAGGTGGAATTGAGAGAGGTGCTGTGGCAGAACTGTCAAATGGAGGAGATGATGTGGAGATGGGAGGAATCAAGGATGCTGCACGGTTTGGGGTTTGAGGAGGTTTGAGGAACTCGGTATATGCCATTTACAGAGATGGGGGGACCGGAAGAGGAAACAAGTGTGGGGTGGTGGCACAAAGCTCCATTTGAGAAATGACAGGCGTGGTTTGCCTGGTAGAGCCGAGTCTGAACGTATATTCCAGTGTTTCTCACGCTTGAACACTCGTATACCCACAGGACCCCTCATTTAAGTAACACTGCATTATTAATTCAACGCTGTCATTCATCTCCAATGCAACCACAAATACAAAGGTTCACATGGCACTGAAATTGAGTAACCCAGCTGAGTAGGGAAGATGACAAACTCTGGAGCCACATTCCCTGGGCTCAAATCCCAGATCTGCACCCAAACACCCATGTGACTTTGAGCAATTTGCTTGGCCTTTCTGGACCTCCGTTTCCTCATCCATAAAATGGGAATAATGGAGTACCTACCCCATGAAGTTTTGAGAGGAGGAAACAAGTCAATACACCTACAAGCCCTTGGAATGCTGCTCGGCACAAAGTAAGTGGTAAAGAAGGGTTATTATTATTTTATTATAAGGTAGTCTTGCATGTACTTAATTGTTTTGGATTATCAGTAAATTAAAAATACAACACTAAGGAACTTTCTTGGAGAACATGTGGGCTCTCAGAAATCAATTCTTTGACTCCAGTCTGCAAAACACTGATGAATCTATTTCTCTGTGGATTTACAGTTTGATCTCTTGTCTATGTTGTCCCTATTCCCCGTCCAGGGGCCCTCTCCCCTGCCTCCCGGCCAAGAAGACCCCGGTGTTCCTGACATCTAACCAGGTCTCACCTTCTCTCCTTTCAGCCCTGTTGGCCCTGGAGCCCCAACTTTCCCCTGAAAAACAATCAAGTCATAGTCACTGCATCCCCCCACTCCCATCCCTCCAAGACTCCATGGGTCCCAGTGTCCACCCAGAAAGAGAAAGGCCAGCTCAGAATTACAAATCCCACAACCCTGCAGGTAGCAGGACAACTACCTCTGTTATACAGATGGGCACTCAGAGGTTCTAAGAGGGAGTCCCAGGGCAGTGCAAGGGTGGAGGGAGGCCTGGAGAACCTGCCTCAGGGCCTCCTTCCTGGTCTCTGCCTTGAGACTCAGAGCCTAAGGAGCCAGGGAGGCCACCAGTGTGGCAAAGATGGGCTGGGCTGGCCTGGCCTGGCCTGGCTAGGAGGAAGCAGTCACTCACCGGAAGGCCAGGCAAACCGAGGCCAGGAGGGCCCACATCTCCTTTGGGCCCTATAGCGGGCCCAAGATGTTGGGCTGCTATGGCTGAGCTGCAGGACAAGCAGGACTCCCCCTGGGGAAGGAAGAGAAGGGATCAGAAAGGCTCCCAGTAGTCAGAAGGGGTCAGCCAGAGAATAGTGTCCCTCACCTTTTCTCCTTTGAGGCCTTGGATGCCAGGGTCTCCCTGCAGGGAGAAAAGGTGTATGGGCTGAGAGACTGGGTATGTTGGGACACCCCAAATTTCCTAGCCATATATGAGGACAGCAATGTCACACACCACAAACCCTTCAAACACCCAGGGGCCCCAGGGGATTCAAGGTCAGCACGCCAGAGCCGGGGCTCATCAACCCGTGTGACAGATGGAGGAAATGAGGCCAGGCTAAGCTACCCCGCCAGAAGTGCCGGTACATACCCGATCACCCTTTTGTCCAACAGCTCCCAGGCCCTCCTGAAAAAAAGGGTCTGTGAGGGAGTGGGGTACAGAGTCCAGCCCAGGACCATAACCCAGCCCTGCCCGCTCCTTTCCTCCACCTCCAACCAACACCCAATCCCAGGAGGAGGGCACAATCTCACTCACTATAAGGGTTGGCTCCACCCCAGCTTGCCCAAAAGGCATCTTAAGCCTTGGCTAGGAGAACCCCGGTTGGTTGCTATGGAGACCTGGGGTGGCCTTCTAGCCCAGCCCTAAAGTCTATGGTTCAGCCCCCACCCCACCCCACCCCCATGGAGCTAAGAGCCTAGACTCTCTGCCCACAGTGTCTCTATGGCCATGAGAAGTTTCCAGCCCCTCTGCCCAACTCCTCTCCATGATTATGCCCCCAGGTTTTTTGGTGGAGTCCCACAAGGGCCACCCTGGGCACTCACCCTGGCGGGTGCAGGATCACCCGGTTCTCCCTTGGGCCCTGGCTTTCCAGGGAGCCCCACAAAGTTCTGGAACCCTTCAGGCAGCGTTGGGCACACTTCGCAGCCGTCACCCTAGCAGAAGGGAGAGAGCATGAGTGGACAAGTTGGGGCTAAGACCCTGGGGAAGACAAGGAGCTCTAGGCACGGGGTGGGCCGGGGCAAAGTGCACAGCAGGAACACCGAGGGGGCTTTCCGTTCAACCGACTCAGTCATTCAGCTTACGATTCCTGGACATCAAGAACTACATCCTCAAAAAAAAAAAAAAAAAAAAAACTACATCCTCACAACAAGCCATAAGAAATCACTGTGTCCCATTTAGAGGTGGGGAAACTTGGGCAAAGGGAAAAGCGCATTGACTTGCTGTGTTCATGTGCATGGTCGAGGTGGGATTTGAACCTGTCTGTGTAACTCCAAAGCCAGGCCCTTTATTTAGTAATCACACGCACACCATAGGAACAAAGAAGGGGTGGGGGTCCCCCGAGGAGGGTCCCAGGCCCAGCGCCCTTGATGCTCAGTGTCACCTTCAGAGAGAAGCTTGCCCTCCCATCCCAACCTGGGGTAACCAAGCCTGGGACTCACCTTCTCTCCCTTCAGCCCTGGAACCCCTGGCTTCCCCTGTTGGAGAAGCAGTGAGCGTTAGTGCCACAGCAGAAAGGGCCCGAGGACCTAGCCCCTCTCTCTCTGGAGGCCTTGGTAGACGAGGCCTGGGCATGGTGGGCAGCGGCTCCCCTCCCCCACCAGATTGGGGTCACTCACAGGTTTCCCACCAGGACCTTCCTTTCCCGGCACTCCGGAGCTGCCCTGTGGTCAGAAGAAGGGTTAAGGGGGAGGCTTCTGGCCGTGACCTCAGCCCATGCACCCCTTTGCCATCCAGTTCCCTCTCTGGACGGCAGGACAATCTCGCCAAATCTCTCATCTCCTCTTGGTCGGTTTTGTCAACGAACACTCCCTTCCTGTTGCCTGTCCCTCTCCATGTCTAACCTGAGTCCTTCTGGTTGCAAAGGAATGGAGAACAAGAGGCCTCTATGTGCCCCTTCCCCAGTGCAGCACGTTTGGAGGTGACACGGGTGACCCCAGAGGAACCACAGCAGAAAGACATTTCCAGGACTTTCTGCTTGTCAAGGCATAAGGGCCTAAAATGAGCTTGGGCCCTCCAATGAGGCCACTCCGGTCATTACCAGACTTAGGCCTGTCCGTCCCTGTGCCTGCAACCCAGGCCAAGGCTCCCACGTCAGCAAGCACTGGGATGGGGACACTGCCCACTGAGGGGCCCAGCCCCCTAGCCCCTTCCCCAACATGCCGGCCGCCTCCCTCCTCCCCCCTGCTGTCCCTGCTGCCCCAGCCACCCCAGCCCCGTTCTCCTCTCTCCTCTCCCCTCCCGCTAAGCAGGGGGGCTCCCGCATGTGCCCCTGCTCCTGCTTGTGCTTACCTTGTCTCCCTTGGGGCCTGGAGGGCCACCTGGGTCCCCCTGAGGGCAGAAACAGGGTCAGGCAGGGGCTTCCCAGGGCCCTCACATTACAGTGAGATCCACTCTGGCCCCTTCCCCCAACCAGGCCGCCTGGGACCAAGCGTTACCTCCCCACCCCTGGCCAGGAGGGAGAAGGGTCTCTGAGGAAAAGAGGGCAGGAGGGGCAAGGGGTACTCACCGGGGTCCCAGGAAGTCCTATCCCAGGGGGCCCAGGGAGGCCCGGGGGCCCAGGCTCTCCCGCCAGCCCCTCAGGTCCAACAAAGCCAGGGTCTCCCTGGCACAGACATAAGGTGGGTATGAGAGAGCCACCGCCTCAGCCCCACCACCCACTCTTCACCCCTCAGATGCCCACAACTCACCTTCTGCCCTTTGGGCCCCATGACACAGATCTCTCCTGGCCGGCCCTGTGGGCAGGGTGAGGGTCTAAGAATGGCTGAGGCCTGGCACCTCCCGGGGACAGCAGCCCCACTGGGACGTGTAAATACCCAGCTGCCCACCCTCCCTGCCCTGTCCCAAAGCCTGACTTCACCCAGTGCCCCGAGGTCATTAGATGTCAACATCAGGACATTGGAGGTCAGGGGCTCCCAGGCTGGGAGTCAGGATGCCCAGGGTCAGGCCCTTCTCTGCCCCCTCCTGGGGCGCAGTTCTCCCCTCCCCGGGTCTCTGTTCTGTCTGAGCAGCGTAGTGGGTTAGATTCCCAAGATTACAGTCCAGCATTTCAGGACCACGTGCTGAGGGATGTGGGGGTCGTGCTGAGGAAGGGTCCCAAGCACCGTACATCTCGGCCTGGCTTTCCTGGCGAGCCCTTGATGCCACCGTCTCCGTTCTCGCCTTTCTGGCCCTGAAGAAGGAAGAGGCAAAGTGACTGGGGCTGAGAGAAGGGGCTGGAAGAGCCAGGACAGCTCCATCTGGGGAGGGACAACTGCTTTCTAGATTGGTGGTCTCAGCCTCCCCAGAGATTAAATGGCTTCACAGGAGGGGAGACAACAGGAAGAACTGCCACCAGCCAGGCCACTCGCTCAGGGAGTCTGTGGCTTTTCTCTCCAGGTCTAGCAGGAACTTGGACAAGGCAGGAGGACTGGGAGGCTTCGGGAGTACTACCAGCTCTGGGCCCAGTGACACCATCCCCTAGGATGACTTTGGACACCTCCCTCCTCCTGTCTGTAGGGTTCGCAGACCTCCCTGGCACACACCCCTCAAAATCCTGGCCCATTACCTTCTGGCCTGTGGGGCCGGGGAGTCCTGAGGGTCCCTGAGATAAGGAGGGGACACAAAAGAGAGGTGAGGAAAGGAGGGGGAGGCTGGCCAGGACCCCGCTGCCCTGCCCTGTCTCTGGTCCCATACTCACCAAGGCTCCCGACTCCCCCTTCTCTCCCTTTGGGCCTTCTGCACACTGAACAGGGAGATAAGGTGTTGAGAGGGGCCCAGGGTCTCCCCCATGGGCTCTGAGGGCACAGCCCCTTCCTCAGGGGCTGACCCCATATCGGCCCTAAAGCAGGCCTCTCCTCCAGGCCTTACCTGAAGTGGGGCGTCCGGCGAGATTCGAACACAGTCATTGCCCTAGAGGTAGGGAGCAAAGGATCAGCCTCCTAGGGGAGCCATCCTAGACCTGTTTTGAGGAGGATGGGCCCAAGAATCCCATAGTCGCAGGTGCCCCTAGAAGATGCATGTTTCCGCACACTAACCCCTAGAGAGACCCTGGCCCTCATCCCCTATTTGGACCAGGCTGCAGGTTTCCATCTGAGATGATGGGATGATGGCTCACATTCTGGCCCAACCCCAGGGCACAGGTGGGAACGTCTTACCATGGGCATGGCCGGGGCACTTACCCGGGCTCCCTTCTCTCCCTTGGGTCCTGATGGACCAGGCAGGCCCTGCTCACCTTTCCCTCTCTGTGGATGAGACCAAAACAAGGGCTGGGACCAGAGGAGCACATGAGAGCCTTGAAGAAGCTCTCCCCATCCTGGTCTTCTCCACGCATCCACCAAACACGGGTGTGTAAATGAGCACAGCCCTGCCCCACCCCACCCCCCCGCCCCCACACACACAGCATATGGATTCCATACGCATTCATCCGCCTGTCCCTCCCACCCCAAAGGACCATATTTGGCAAATCCGTAGTTTCAGGCAGAAGGTATCTCTTCTCCCACACTCCAACCCAAGCATGCTAGCTCACACACAGCACACCCAGGGGCACAGGAACACATGTGCGTGGACACACACATGTGGAGTGGCAGACACCCATGATGGTGAGTGTTAGGCTGCCCTAGTTCAAATCCTACCTCCACCGCTTACAAGCATGTGTCTCAGGGCAAGTTATGTGAACTGTCTGAACCTCAGTTTCTTCATCAATAAAATGGGATTCATGTCAGCACCTACCTCAAGGGGCTGCGGTGAGGAAGAAATGTGACACTGCAGGTAAAGTGTGCACCACTTAGCACGCACATGGAGGTGGCTCCAAGAATGACATTATATACTCACAGGCACACAGAAGTGTGCAATCTCACATTTGCACATCACCCACAAGCTCTGCTGTCAGGCCCACAGGTATATGGGTTCACCCCCCTGCACATGTGCAAACATGTGTCCAGAAATGCATGTAGTCACACACACACACACACACAGACACACACACACAAAATCACACCAGTCACCCACGTGGGCACAGCTGGATCTCGGTTTTCCCTGAAATAAAATGATAGTACCCACCCGGCAAGATGCCTGAGGGGGTTCAGGAAGGTCATGGTGCCAATGGGTGGCCCAGTGCCTGATGCACAGTAGGCCCTCAGAAAAGGGCAGTTCTTAACATCCTCACATACACACAACCCCCTACTCTCTCCAACACACACACACACACACACACACACACACACACACATATCTAATCACCCCACACATATGCAGGCTTGGGTAGCCCTGATATATACACACAGCCAAGGGGCCACATGCCGTGAGATGGACTAGCACCACTGAAGAGGGCAGGGGTGTCCTGTTCTCCATCTGGGACTCACCTGGGGGCCAGAGGGACCAATTGTGACCTGAGGGGACAAAGGAGAGAGGATGTAATCATCTCAGGGAGGGAGCGGAAAACAGACCCAGAGAGGGCAAGCAATTCAGTCCGGGTCACACAGGGGTGGCTGAACCAAAAGCCCAAACCCCAGCCCCTGCTCTGTCTCCCAGACCAACCAGCATGCTGATTTTATATCCCAAAGCTGTCAAACTTACGGAGGGGTTTGACCTTCCTTCTCTAACCTGCCTGGCTTTGGCTAGCTCCACCCTGCAGTTGCTAGGATAATATGGCTGCTTGGTTGCCATGGTAACCCCTGCATGTCTGGGGACCATCAGCCTTACTGGATTTGGTGGAGGACTGGACGGAAACAGGGGAGGGCAGCAGAGGGGGTACTTCCTGATGTCCCCCAAGGCCAGGGGCTTAGAGCCGAGGGGAGCGGGGGTTGTGCCCTTTGTGGATCAATGCAGAATGTCAACTCAGAATGTCAGGCTGCGGGAAAGTGGTGACTCATACTGCCCACGGAAGAGACACAGTTGGGTACCAGCTGGGCTCGCACTGAGTCCCTTTCCCTTGTCCTTCTGGACCCCAGAGGGAGGATGGGCCAGGACCAGCTAGAGAGGGATAGGAGGGGAGGCCCTGAGCCAACACGTGGTTTGGGGGGCCATGCTGGGCTGTGTCACCCTGAGCCAGCCCTTCCCCTTCTCTGCCTCGAAGATGACATGGGAAGCCTTCCAAGCAGACCAGGCCTGAGTCTTTGAGGGGAGTGCCAAGCTGGGATCAGCAACCAAGGCTCTGATTCTGCCAGCCGCCACCCCGTCCCCATTCCACCCTGGAGCCCAATACATTGCATGAGGCTTCCTTCCCTGGGGCCCTGGCTTGGTGGGACTGCGGGTGTGGGTCAAACCCAGCTCTGGGGGTGGGCAGGCAGAGAGTGTGAAAGTGCACAAAGACCCCCTTGTCCTGAACCAGGAAGCCGCCAAGCCAACCTCTAGGCAACGCCCACTCCCAGGCCCCGTCCACCCCACCCAGCACACTCTCTCTTCACTCACGTTGCTCTCCCGGGCACCATGGACACAGGGTGGGCACTGAAAGGGAAGAATGGGCCTGGAGGTCAGGTCTGAGAGCCCAGGACCAGCCCTCTCCACCCCACTGGCCCCCATACACACACCAAGAACATCACAGGTGTCTGGGTGGAGTTGAGGAGCATAAAGATGGAAATCCTATCAAGCTCGCCTCTCAACTCCCACCAACCCAGAGCCAAGCCATTTCTCAGATGAGGAAACTGAAGCCCAGAGAGGAATAGCAGTGGGCCCTGGGTCACACAGCATGTTGGAGCAGAGTGAGGCCCAGAATCCAGGGTCCCATGGCCAAGGCCTGGGCTCTCTCCAAGATACCCGTGGCCATTTGCTGCCAACTCAGCAGGAGTGTCCAGGGCTGAACACCCCGCTCCTAAGGAGAAGCAGCAGGCAGACAGGGTCCAGCATCAGGTCCCCAAGGAATGCTGGGAGCTGTGTGGTCATCCCACACCCCCATGCCCAGGCTCCAGGGCCCTAAAGCCTTGTCCGAAGGGCTCATGCTGGCACCTTTCCAACCAAGCTCTTTTTGCCAGTCTAGATGGGAGGCTTACCTCATCTACTGCTGTCTCCTGGTGGGCCTGAGAAGAGGGAGGGCATGAGAATGGGTGGGGAATGGAGGGAACAAAGCACTGCTTCCAACACCCCTACCCAAGAACCACCAGGAGCGGGTGCCCTAGTAGTGCCAGGTACTGTCTGTCTCGCTCCCGTTCATCCTTCTTTCTCAGAGCTGGCACCTACAAATCCTAAGCTCTGTCCAGGGGAGTGGGGGCAGGTAGGAAGAGCATGGGCAGAGAGTCTCTTACTCGAGGGGTTTACGGAGGACAGGGAGGGCAGACTGAGGACACTGTGGGCTCCTCCGCCCACGCACTGTCTCTACCTTTGTTCCCCTTTCTGCCTTCTGGCTGATTCTTCCCGTCGGCTGGGCATCCACCTGAGCAGACAGAATAAGGGGGAAATCTTGAGGAGGGGGCAGTTCTGGGGCCCACACTAGATAGGGGCCCCCAGGCAGGGGCATGGACCCCTGGGATGCCTCAGCCTGACATCTGGCAGCTCCCAGGTCATCAAGAGCCTGCTCAGGCCCCTGGCACCCCAACAGGTCCCCCCCTTCCTTTTCACCCCACCCACGTGATGTCGGAGAAAACAAGACCGTGAATCAATGGGATCCTGTGTTCCTGCAGCCAAAAGCTGGGCAAGATGCCCGGTAGGCAGGGAGGCTGCCCTGCCAGGGTGTGGGGCTATGGGAGGAACTGGGCTTCCCTGCCACCCCTAAAGAACCTAAAGCAGGCAGGGCAGCTGGCCATGGTGCTGGGCATGGAACCAGCCTGGCACTTGCCCGGGCTGAGCCCAGGAGAATGAGTGAGCCCCAAGGCAAGCAGTGTGGCACCTGGCCTCTGATCCCAGATATCCCTGTCCTGGAGAAACTGCCTTTGGGTGCCAGCCTGGTCCTTCCCTCACCAGGGTCTGGGACGGTACCAGTGAGGGTCTGGGTAGTACCAGAGCTAGATGGGCACAACTCTCAATGCCAGCAGGCAGGCAGGCACAGGGTCGTACAGTGGGCTGTCTCTCTGCCTACCAGAATCCAATACGGGTGGGAAGCAAAGAGGCAGGGCTTCCAGTGCCCCCCCTGCCCGGGGGCACATGGTCAACTGACCCTGGGGGCAGGCCCCAGTCAGGTCAGGGGAGGGGCAGGCCCACTTGTGCCTGCCTGTGCCCATGTCTGCCTGCCCTGCCTACCCACCTTGCTGTTTTGCGGCTCCTCCAGGCAGAAGCAGCGGGTGTAGACCTTGCCCTCAGTCTGTGGATTGATCTCGATGAGCTCATTGCTCTGGGTGTCCCGGCGGGCCTTGGAGGTCTCTGGGGGACACTGCCCAGTGTGGGGGAAGGGCTGGGGTCAGTACAGAAGGCAGACCCCTCCCACTTCACCCACTCATCATCCTAAGATCTCTAGGCATCCCCTTCCTGGTCCTCCTCCTCCAGCACACTGTGTCCCTGGGCAGTGCCCCAACCCCTCCCAGCTGTGCTGGGGCCAGGCCACTCACCCCGCCCGGTGAAATCTCACAGCAGCCCTCCTCCAGCACAAGATCCGGGTCACAGTAGATGTGTGCCTGCTGCAGGTCAAACTGCAGGGGACACACAAGTGTCACTTCATTTTAGCAAAGAGCTCTGAGTCCTGGCCCTTAATGAGGCACAGAGATGGCTCCATCCCAGAGTTTGCCCTCAGAAGGTTTCCAGTCTGGCCTGGGAGACCATCAAGAATACAGCTGTCACAAAAAGCAAAACAAAACTATAGGCGAAAGAAAGAGGGAGAGGGGGGAGAAATGTTCGCTTTGGCCCAGAGGAAGAGGGGAAGAGGAGATTTCATTCAAGCTGGGCCTTGAGGACCAGTAGATGTTCAGCAGGTAAGTATGCAAGGAAAAGCATTCCAGGTAGAGGTAACAGCATAGGCAAAGGCTGGAGGTGTGAAAGTATTAGGTGAGATGGATGTCTGGGATGGAATCAACCAGAGCAAAAGCTGCACGGAAAGATGGAACGGAAGATGTTGCTGCAGTCATTCATAGGGACCAGATCATGAAAGACCTTGAATGCCAGGTTAATATGTTCAGGCTGCATCTGGAGGTCAATGGGGAACCATGAGAGGATTCTGAGCAAGGGAAAGCCCTGGTCAGATATAGGTTCCCGGGAGCTCACTCACGCTCCCAGAAAGTAGGAGCAGAGTCCAAGCCTGACCTAGCACTCACCGAGACAGGTTTGCCCCGCTCAGCATCCAAGCCCAGAAAAACATGGCCCACAGGCCGCATGGGTCGCCAGGGCCCCAGAGGCCGGGAGGAGACTGATGTGCAGTCCACATGCACAGAGGCTACGCGTTCAGCCACGCTCAGCACCAGCTTGTGCCAACGCAGGTCAAAGAGCTGGGGCACTGAGAAGATGCAGGACACAAAGTCGCCATCTTGGCCCCGGGCCCGGAGCTCCAGGCTCCGCTCTTGGCTGTTGACTTCCAGGGAAATCTGTGTGGAATTGGGAAAGGCAAGGACAGAGAATCAGAGCCCCGCAAGCCACAGCGTGACAAAGGTAAGGGCTCTCAAGCTCATTTCACAGGAGGGGAAACTGAGGCCCAGAAAGGGACGAAAGCTGGCTGGGGTCACAGAGCAATACCTCCTAAGAGAATGGGATAGGTGGAGTGGGGGCGGCCTTGAGGGTGGGCACTGGGATGGAGCAGGGAGGCCCCAGAAATCACAAGCTGGGACAGAAGCTGGTATGGACTGGTACTGCTCGAATGCCAAGAGCAATGGGGGTGGAGCAGGGGGTCGGGCTCACCTGCGGGTACCCATTTCCATCGGTCACTTGAAACAAATACCACGTGTTCTGGTGGGTGTGTTTCTTCAGCGATAGTGTCAGCACCAGGGCAAACTCACTGGGGAGGCCCCGAGGGAATACGCGTCTGTGGGTAGAGCAGGGAGGGTGCCTTGAGGCTCAGGTAAGAGACCACCTGCTGCCCACCCTGGGCCCTCAGGACTGTTGAACCTACACGAGACGCGCACAGGCACACACCTCCAAACTGCCACACACGTACTTATACACATCCATTCATTCTACAGATGTTTATTGAGGGCCTACTATGTGCCAGTGGTGGGTCTGGCTGCCGGGGGTAACAGGGGTGAAAACACAGAGAAGAGGCCTGTCCTCAGGGAGCCTTCAAGTCTGACGGGGTGATGTGGGAGGTAAGGCCGTAAACAAAGGATCCTCAGAATGACTGTGGCACTATTTCATTAGGATTGTGGTAAGTGCTGCCGAGGAATCCAGGATGCCTTGGGGAGAATAACCGGGCCTGGGGGAGGGGAAGAAATACTGAAAAAAGATGAACAGGTTCAGCACGACTGGAGCAGCAAGAAAGAAAGGGGGGCTTCCCTGGTGGCGCAGTGGTTGAGAATCTGCCTGCCAACGCAGGGGACACGGGTTCGAGCCCTGGTCTGGGAAGATGCCACATGTCGCGGAGCAACTGGGCCCGTGAGCCACAATTACTGAGCCTGCGCGTCTGGAGCCTGTGCTCCGCAACAAGAGAGGCCGCGATGGTGAGAGGCCCGCGCACCGCGATGAAGAGTGGCCCCCGCTTGCCACAACTAGAGAAAGCCCTCGCACAGAAACGAAGACCCAACACAGCCATAAATAAATAAATAAACACACACACAAAAAAAAAAAGAAAGAAAGGGAACATTTTGGAAGATGAGGCTGGAGAGGCAAACAGGGGCCAGACCACCCAGGGACTGTGGGAGTTTGGACTTCGCACGTGTGGGTGCACGCGCGTGTGCGCGTGCGCGCGTGCACCGACACACACACACACACACACACACAATTCTTGAAGTTTCCCTCCTCCATCCTGGAGTCCTCAGAACTGGTGCCCACAGGATGCAGACCTGTCCTCACCCACTGCTAGCCAGAGATGGGGAAAGGACACAGGGTGGGCCTGCCGGTCCCCTTCTCTCTGCACGCCCTGCAAGGCCCAGGAGTGGAGACCAGGCTGACTCCTGACAGGAAGCAGGATACAATGACCCACGAGTGCCCCTGAGCTTAGGCCCCACATGCAGAGTTGCTGGGAGTGTGGCTGAGGTCAGTACTGATTCCCAGTGGTCACACTGGGGCCTTTACCGCATGGGCTGGGTGACTGAGACCGCTCCCAGTCGCAGGATGAGAGGTCCCTTGGGGTTTCGGATCTTCTTGATGGCAGATGTCTTCATGAGGCTGAGTCGGCGGATGAGATTGAAGCCTTTAGGGGAGACACCAGATGACAAGCTCAGCTGGGCAGGTGAGTGGGGTACTGGCCACTCCAGGAAGATGGTGGAGGGGGGACAACGGGATGAGATGAGCACTCACCAGTCACGTTGGTCGATAAGTCGCTTCTGTGTTCCAACTTGAGTCCTTCTTGCTGTGAAGGTGGGCACCGCTCCCCTGGAAAAGAATTGGCAGTGGGGCATCTGGTGGGCTCAGGCTGAGGTGACTGCACAGCCGGGCTCTTGGGGAATCTGGGACGGAGCAAGTTCATGTTCCCCACACTGCATCTTTACCCAGGCTCTGCCTTGGGGTTGCTTTCACCTTTTGCCTTCTGACCCTGGCTACCCTGGGAGCCAGTGCACAGATGGGAAGACTGAGGCCTGGCCCAAGGCTACTAAGTAAGTTCACAGCAGAGCAAGATCAGAACTCCTAGAACCCAAATCTCCCTAGGACCCCCAAGTCAGGGGCCAGGCCAGCAAGAGAATGAAAGAAACTCTGGGCAGCCCTACAGCTCAGATGGGGTGGGGAGCTGTGTATATACATGTGCTCCCTCCACAACATACAACCAAATGGGAGACAGAGGAGCACTTCAGGGGCAAGGAAATGTCAGGTCCATGCACACTGTGTTATATACCAGTGCATGCGCATGTCTGCACATGTGTGAGTCGTAGATGCCTGTGCCACCAGGGATGCCATGTGCTGCTGGTACACATGTTCTCAGCAATGGGTGGGGTTCCACTTCCCACAGCCAAAACAGACAAGCAGGCCAGACACAAGTCTGAGTCAACAGATTGACTTTTCAACTGGATAACTACCTTATGAAACTGTGAGAAGAGACTGAGGGCCTGAGTGGACCACAAGCTCAAGGGACCCACCAGAACCTTGGGGCTCCAGACAGGGTATATTAAGGAGGTAAAGGTTCATGCAGAAGGGGATAGCTTAGTCAGGTCTCCAAAACCCTTAAGGGACAGGTAGGCAGCCATGGGCCTGCCTCTTCTCTAGGGCTGATTGAGCAGAAGTAATGAGAGAGTGCTACAAAAGGAGAGACGGAGGCTAGAATAAAAAAATAAATAAAAACCTTTTCATCAATGCAGATGGGGTAGCTGGGACAAGCCAGTGGATACAGCTCCTAGAAGCTGGGCATTGGACTCCCTGGATGCCTGGCTGGAAGAAGGAATCCTGGATTCCTAGGCCCAGTGACCCCCCTGGAATCTTTCTCCCCCAGGTTTGTCCAGAAAAACTATCACTGTCTTTAGCATCAGCAGCAGCAATGGGTGACTCACCCCTTGGCAATGGGCCCAAATTCCTTACAGATGTTGAAATTATCTGCCCCAATCCCCAGGGGACCCGGTGAGGGAGAAGAGAGTAAGGCATATATGCAAACATGCAAAAACACATATGTACACACACAACCCACAGACAGTCACATGTACCCCACTCACATCTGCATCTTGGTTTTTCTGCCTCTTTCGGCTGGATTTGGGGGTCTAGGAATTCTATTCCTGCTCAGCCACACAGCCAGAGGGCACCTAGCAGGGCAGGGCAAGCTGCCTGGTCAACTTCCTCTGGCTTTGGGCCCTGGAAAGCTACACCCTTTGTCCCATCCGGCGTCTGGGCCTTGAGGCGGGCCCTTTATCCAAGATCGCCGTGGAGGAGGAGGAGCACGTGGGCTGGAAGATGGATTCTCCACCATGGAAAGGACTGAAGAGGCCTGGCCTGTTTGGGGATGCAGCTTCCCTCTGCAGGGAGAGCTTGCTGCCGGCTCCTGCCCACCACGCTGGCCCCACCAGCACTTGGGGCACAGGTTGGGTTTATGTATTAAGGTGGGTGGTTCTTCTCACACACAGAGACACAGGAGTATGTACAGATGCACACAGCAACTCTGAGATGTAAACACAGAGAGGCCCAGAGACACACAAATATGTAGACAGAAACACACATCCTCTCTAGCTCACCTCACACTGGCTCATGTGTGCAAACACCTCAGGCTACCCTGAGCCCAGCCTCTGGACTCTCCTATAAATGCCCACGTGACCCAGGCCCGTGGTCACATACGTGCACAGGACCCCACACCTCAGAGAGCCAGTGGCAGGCCTATGGCACTCTGATCCTCACGTCATCTCACCTGTATCTGCCTCATGGCTGCAGATAACACAGAGACTGAGCAGCCACAAGCCAGGAGCCCAAGATGCCCACATCCTGGTCCAGAGAAGTCGGCCGCAGCCACAGCACCTGAAAACCATAGAGAGCAGGAAGGTGGATTCCTGAGCTCACAGAGCACAATTCCACACGTGGGCAAGCAGCAACCAGCCCATGGGGCCCAGGCGCTGGTACTGGGGTTGCAGGAGGTCTAGCCAGGCGTCAGTCCCCCTCAGAGGCCCAACCACAGGCCTTGGGCTAGGATTTGGGCCGAGGTGATATTCAAAATATTTAACCACCGGTATGGCACGGACACTGAGCAGCCAGAGCAGAATGCTGGCTGGAGCGCTGAAGCCAGGTCCAGGCGGCATCTGGCTGTGCCAGTGGACAGTTGCTGGATTGAGGAGAGATCTAGAGGGTCCTAGAAGGCCAGGTCACTCGGGATAGCGAGGAAGCTTGAGGCAGAGGCTATTTGCCAAGACACTTGGAAGTATTTCAATATTTTATCAACCTGTGCACTGCATTGGTATATGCTAGCCTGGTTCCTGGCCAGCCGCACCCAGCTCAGCCAGGCGGCCCTGTCTGGCACCCACAAGGTCAGGGGCTGACAACTGGGCTGAGTCTCCTGGAAGGCATCACAGGGTTGACTGGAAGCCTCCCCCATGGGTGCAGCGGGCGAGAGAACAGGTCAACGGGCTCAGGACCTTGTTGCCAACCTCCCCTGCTGATGGATGCTTGTCTTTTAGTTTTATTAAACCCCGATGGATGGGCCCAGATAAATCCATGCGGGCTCAGCAAGCGGCCAGCAGAGCCATACATCATCCAGCCTCCCCCGAGACAGGCAGCTCGCTCACGCACACAGTCATGCATGTGTCAGCATGACACACACAGATACACAGGCACATATACACAGAGACATATTTGTGCCCATGTGTGCATACAGTCCTACCTGCACACAGGCATGGTCACAGAGACACATGTTCACGGTACACTTAGACACACCAGCTAGTACATATACACGTGCACACAGCCAGCCTATGACTACTCCGCCATAGGCCCTCCTGTCGGGAAGTTCTTATGCAAGTCTGACCTCATTCCCTCCAGCTGTAAAGGAATTCTGTTTCCCCTCCCTCAGTTCTGGATAGGGAATGAGAGCAGGAAGGACCCCTCGCCTCAATATATTTGGAGATAGGGCCCCAATCTCCTTCCTCCTGGGGCAGAACTGTTCCCCCACCCTATTCATCCCGCATTCTGGTGGCATGCACATCCTATCTCTCAAACCCTATCCTGACCTCCCCCTCCTGCCAGTCAGTGGAAGGACTGCCAACTGTGACAGACATGTGAATGCATGTGAACTTCAGTGGTTCCCTGTCCCCTTCCTGCTCCTGACCTCTCGCCTTCACTCCTCTAGCCCCAGCCAGAGCAGGGGGCTACAGGAATAAGAGAGAAGCTTCCAAGGAGATGACCCCATCCATATACGAAGGCACAGATCTGGGGGCAGGGAGAGTCAGAACTGCAATGGAGGTAGAGCTCATCCTGCTTTAAAGAAGGGGACTGAGGTCCAGAGAGGGGATGCCTCTTGCCCCAGGTCACACAGCAAGTCAGGGGCAGAAGAGGCCCTTCAGTCCAGAGCCCCGAGGCAACCCGCTCCACCCCTACTTACCGTGGCTGGGAATCCCTGCCACCTCACTGAGTAATCCAGGCAGCCCAACGCAGCCAACCGCGGGAGGCAGGGCCTGCGTTCCTCAGACCCGCTGGAAGGTCCTCGATTACTTCTGGCCGGCCTCGGGTCCCCAGTTTCCCCTGTCCTGAGCTTTTGGGGCTGAATGCTGCCCCGCTCGCACGCCCGCTCGCCTGCCGGGGACTGCCGGCCACTCCGGGTGGGAGAAGAGGGGGAGGCTCCAGGGGGCTGGGGACTTGCCAGGGCCGCTAATGGAACACAGCTGGACCCGCCCGCCAGGCAGGAGGAGGGAGGGAGGACCGGGAGGGGGCTCCAGCGGTGGCAGAGGCGGCGGGACGCAAGGCCCGCTCCTGGCCTGGCTGCGTTCCCAAGCCCATCCCTCCCACTTGCCCCGCCAGGTGAGCGAGCGAGCAAGGCGGGACCCTGCGTGCCGGGAGTTGCCCTGCAAGGGGCTCTGGCGGCAGGCGGGTGGGCGGGGAGTCCGGCCCTTTAAGAGCCAGGCCTGGAGCTTGAAGGGCCTCCCCTGTGCCACCCCCTTCCCCTTCCCTCGCTGGGCCTCCAGAAGGGTGGTGGGGCTGGGGGGAGGGGGGGATGGAGACCCTCCTCCTCAGTTCCGCAGCACCCGTGACGTGGCTGCTGCCCAAGCCTCCTTGGTCAGCTTTTTCCAGTTTCCGAGCCTAACATTCCCAGTTAGTCTGTTCTCTGACCGTCTGAACTGGGGGGAGGGGGCCCCCTCCAGGAGTTGGGGGGTGTGTGCGCGTGGGTGGGTGCGCGCATGCTAAATTAACCCCTTCTGCTCTGGACTCAATTCCAGACAAGTGGAACCCAGCGGGTCCCCTTATTCCTCCTGACTCCGTGAGGTTAGAAGGGCTCAAATCCCTGTCCTCCGCTCTAGCTTTGTGGTTTTGAACTTACTATTTAACTATGACTCCACTTTCTCATCTGTAAGATGGGATAATGACTGCATATACCTCACAATGTTGTGAGCAGGAAACAAGTTAGTCTGTAAAAGTACTTACTAAGGGCACAAAAGAGGAGCTCAATAAATATTCACCGTTATTATCATTATTATTGTGGACGCTGGCAGGAGGTGAGGGCCAAGGACGGGGTGAGGGGGTGAAACTGGACCAGCCCAGCGATGGAGAGGGTTTTGCTTTATACTCAGGATCCAAGGAACCGAGAGGAATTGAGGTTGGATGAGAGATTGGACCTCTGAGGAGAAGGAAGCAGGTAATGTGTCCAGTTCTGTCCAGAGGCAGGGGGATGATCAAGGTGACCCTCCCAAGGGTCTCCCCTGGAGGCAGCAAACAAATTTCTTGGCCCCAAGGATGAGGAACTACAGAGAAGTAGGTTCAAGAGGCCCTTGAGTGGTAGGAATGCGTGTGGGGGGAGCACCTGGAGTGCCCTGATGGGGGGTGGGGGCTTCCTGGAGAAGCAACATGGTGGAGCCATAGCCCTGTGGCCCCATTTAACCAGAGGGGCGGCAAGCCTAGGGTTTCCCGCCTCCGGAGCCCGAGGCGCTGAGTCAGCGGAAACCCGCAACCACGGCCACGGAGACGCGCCACTGTGGTCCCTGCGCAGAACTGGCCCAGATGTGGCTACGACACATGGGGCCTGGGAAGCGCTGAGCTCAGCAGGCGGGAAGTGGAGGGGTGGGGCTTTCTGGGAGCTTTGGCCTGAGGAGTGGGCAGGCACCGGCTCCGCCTGCCCATACGGTGCTGCGCCAGTGGCGGGCCCTTGGGAATGAATAGACAGCACCCAAGGTCAGGCTCTGTGCTAAGAACTTCACACAGGCTAGCTCCTTTCATCCTCACAACAGCCGCAGAAGGAGAATTCTATGCTTACGGCCATTTTACAGATGGGGAATACTGGAGCCCAGGAACAACTCAACTTGCCCAAGTTCATATGGTTAGTGGATGGTAGGGCAGGGGCCCATGCCAGCTAGGCTGGACCCATAGCGCACGCTCTTAACCACTGTGCCATCCTGGGCAACTCCTATATCCTTCCTCCATTCATATCCCAGACCCTCCCGGGCAGGAGGGGACGGCTGAACGCAGTCTAGAAATGGGCCTATGCCCCTTCCTGCCCCTGACACATATGTGCACCCATCCAGAAGCGTGCAGTTAGATATGTTCTCTCACGACACATGTGTACAGACTCCACGTGCATATGTAGACACTTAGGTTCACACAGACACATGCACACACTTGATACTCCTCACGTAAACAGACACACAGAGACACATGTGTGAGCACAGATGAAGCCACAGAAATATATCCCTGGATGTACTCAAACACAGGTGCATAATTTTCAGAATGCATGTACTTGGCACTGCTTTTACTTGGATATGCACACATGAGACATACGCATGCACATGCAGACATGTGTGTGCACAAACATACACATAGAAACACACATCTGTGCCCACAGGCATAATTCTTCATATATGCAAACAGAGAAACCTGCAGACCTACAGCACATGCACATGTGTGCACTCAGACACAGGTGGCCACGCAGACTCAGCTCCTGCAGAAACCCCGACTCAGACACGTACACACCAATGCACACCCACACACACGCAGGCAGCGATGCTGACACATTTACATGCATTCAGCCCCAGAAAGCCCTGCATGCCAGCAAGCAGGGTATCCCGTGGGGCTGGGCTCAGTGCCCTAACCCCAGATGGCATCGCCACTAGGTAATCAACGCTGCTAATCGCCACCAGCTGCCCCGGAGCCTGCCTGCCGCTGCCGGGCGGGGCTCCCAGGCCTCCTGGGCCTGGGGTTGTGTGCCCAGATGTCGGCAGTGCCAAGGGCCCACCCACCCCATTGTTCCTGCTGGCCATTGGGGAATCCCCAGCTGGCAGGGGCAGCACCAGGGGCTGGCGAGAGTGAAGAGCCAAGACAGGGCCTGGTCCCAGGTCAAGCCCAGGAGCTCCCACCCAGCCAAGCAGAGGTGAGCTGAACCGCCACAGGCACACGTGCACACCTGGGCCCCGGCATATGGGCACACGGGTGCACACACATACACACACAGGCATATCACACTTAGCCAAAACAGACCTCTTGACTGTTCCCCACAGAGCTGCATCGCCCTGCCTTCCTCATTCTGATAAACACCACCATAAATCATTCAGATGCTCAGGCAAACAACCTAGGAGTCATCCTTGGCTCCTTCCTTTCCCCTGCCATCCCTGCTATCCTGTTGATTCTACACCCAAAATGCAGCCCGCATCCACCTACTTCTCCCCGGTCTCACCCAAGCCACCATCCTCTTTGCCTGGACTGTTGCAGGAGCCTCCCAACTCCCTACTTCCCACCCAGCAGCCAGCAAGACCTTTCCAAACCTGGATCCACTGGCTTCACTCTCCTGCTTCAATCTTCCAGTTTTCATTTCACCCAGAAGAAACCCCCAAATCCTTCCCTTGGCCTTACCAAGTCCTTCATGATCTGGCCTCTGCCTTCCTGTCCAGCCACCTCACCCCCAGAAGCTGTGGTCCCACGGGCCTCCCTTCTCAGTCCTGAATTCACCAAGTTGGCTTTCTCCTCCGGGCTTTTGTACCAAGTCATCCCTCTGGAAGGATTTGTCCCTGATCTTTGCGAGGCTGGCTCTTTGACATCCAGGTCTCACCTCATAAGTCACCCCTCAGAGTGGCCTTCCCTGACCACCAGGTCTAGAGGAGCCCCGAGTCACTCTCTAGCATGTGACTCTGTTTGAAATCTCTGCATAGCTCCGGCATTTGTTTGTGTACTGTCTTTCTTTACTAATAAGCAAGAGTCTCCAGGAGGGGTCTTGTCCGCTGGTACCCACTGCCCTGCAGAGGAGCCTGGCACCCCACAGGCAGCCAGTGGTGAATTAGCAGATGAACGCACACAAGCACTATCTGGGCACTCAGACACAGACGGCCCCCACAGGAGCACAGACATGAATGCTCCTGTGGGCAGAGATACACACACATGCCCAGCTTCTGGGTCCCAGAGGAGAGACTGAGATCAGAGGACCAAGGTCTTCTTCTGCCTCCTTGGGTTTCTCTGGGTGTCTCCGTCCCGTCTCTTTGTGACTCCGGCTTGTCTCTTGTGGTGTGCTCCAAGGACAAAGAACAAGATAAACTCAAAGGGCAAATATTGCCAGAACAAAGAGTTACAGCACTCCTATCACCCTGTCACAGTGCAACCATTGCAATGTCCCAGAGCCCTCCCAAGCAGCATGCCCTGTCCCTTTCCCATCCCATATAAGAAAAGATATTTGCCCCGTTTATCTCCGCTCAGCACACTGAAAGTATACATACTCTGCCCAGTCAGCAGATGCCAGGCAGCTTCCCTGGCTATAAAAACAGACAAGCAACCCATGCTCGGGGTCGACTTGCCCTGGCTACCAGGAAGTCGGCCCACTGTTCTTGCAGCAACCCTTCTCTTTAATAAACTCTATCTTCCTTACATTCTGCCTTGTGTCTGGAAATTCTTTTCCAACCCGCACTCAGACCACGACATCTCTCTCACTGAATCTGGCCTGCTTTCTCTGCATCTGGTTCTCTAGCTCTCTTTCCTTCCTCTCTGTGACTCCGGCCCCCTCTCCAGCTCTCTCTCATCTTTGTCTCTGTTTCTGACTCTGCTGTTGCCCTCTGTTTTTGGATCTGCGTCTCTAACTCTGCATCTCCCTCTGTGTCTCGGGTCTGTTTCTCGCACTTTCTGCGTCTTTATGTCCTTATCTCCTATCTCTCTTTGTCTTGGAGCTTCCGTGTTCTCTGCTTCTCTTCACCCTGTCTCTTTCCCTCTGTCTCTCTCTGGTTGTGTCTCTGTTTCTGGCTGTGTCTCTGTTTCTGGCTCTGTATCTCTGACTCTCTGACTGTGTCTCTCATTCTCCCTCCTTCCCTCTCCTTGCTCTAAATCAGCCCTGCCACCATGTCTCCACGGCTCTCTGCATCCCCGTGGCAGGGGGACCCATCTTTCACCTCTGGTGGCAGCTTTATGGTCCCAGCAGGTGGGGCGGTGCTCCACTTTGCTGATGCCCTGCTCCCCCGCAGGGCCATGGCGAGCTCCACACTGACACCCCCAGCCCTGGCAACTTTGGCCCTGGCAACAGCATTCTTAGATGCCCAACAAGGGTGTCTTACTTCAGTAGCACATGACACCAGGCACCTGTTTGGAGCTTCTGGAGAGGTAAGCCCAGACTCTGATGGGCTTTGCAGTGGATGTGGCAATGGTCAGGCAGGTAGACACTGGGGGAGGAAGGGGGAACGCTCCAGGCATCCTGAGTCCCAGCGTGGTTGTCCCCTGGGCTCTGCCCACCTGTTCTGAGGGACCTGTGGAGAGGTGACAGGCACAAGAGCCCTGGATTCCAGACCTATCTCTACCCACTGTGTGCCCCTGGGCCCCAGCCTCCCCGCCATACGAAGAGGTAAACCGTAGGATCCCGTGTTAACCCACCTGGTGTGTTAAAGCACCTCAAACCACCTTGCCTGATTACCTCAGTAACTCTCAACCAGGGCAATTTTGCTCCCCAGGAAACATTTGGCAATGTCTGGAGACATTCTGGGTCATCCCAACTTGGTGGGGGGACACCTCCTAGCATCTAGCGGGTAGAGGCCAGGGATGCTGCTAAACATCCTGCAATGCACAGAACAGTCTTGCACAACACGGAATGATCTGGTCCAAAATGCCCTCCCCCGAGGGGAAGGTTCCGCTCCTCAGAATTCCCACGCTCTCTGACCTGCACTAAACTCTTTTTTTTTTTTTAATAAATTTATTTATTTATTTATTTATTTTTGTCTGTGTTGGGTCTCCGTTGCTGTGGGCTTTCTCTAGTTGCGGCGAGCAAGGGCTACTCTTCATTGTGGTGCGCGGGCTTCTCATTGCGGTGGCTTCTCTTGTTGCGGAGCACGGGCTCTAGGCGCATGGGATTCAGTAGTTGTGGCACGTGGGCCTAGAACGCAGTCTCAGTAGTTGTGGCACACGGGCTTAGTTGCTCCGCGGCATGTGAGATCTTCCCGGTCCAGGGCTCGAACCTGCGTCCCCCGCATTGGCAGGCGGATTCTCAACCACTGCACCACCAGGGAAGCCCTGCACTAAACTCTTAATCATGCTCTGACCAGGGGTGGGGGGCTGTTAGAAGACAGTAGGGATTGATCCTGCCTCTGCCTTTAATAACAGCAGCTAACATTTACTGAGCCCTTTTGAAGTGCTGGCCGGCACCATACACAGAGAAACTCATTTTAGTCTCACAACAAGGGCAGCAGGCCCAGGCACTGTTACGATCCCCATTCTAAGCCCGAGGAGACAGGCAGAGAGAACATGAGGAATCAGCTCAAGGTTACACAGCTGGCAAGGATGGAGCTGGATGTGAACTGGTCACTTTGGGACAGACCCACAGGGCAGAGTCCTCTCTGGAAAGGAGCCCACACAGCAGGGGCCTGGGCAAGTCCTCTTCCCTCTCTAGGCCGCCATTGTTTCATCTGTCAAATGAGATCTACTCTCTCATTTAACCCGGCAACAATTCTAGGAGGTGAGGCACCGTTATCACCACTTCACAGGCTAGAAAGGCAAAGATTCATGATTTAAGTCTCACGGTCATAGGGCTGGGAAGTGGTGGGACAGAGATTTGAATTCAGCTCTGCCTGACTCCAGGGCCCATGATCTTAGTCAGGTCACCTGCCCCCTGCCCCCTGCCCCGCCAACCAAGGTGCTATAAAGCAGGAGAGCAGAAGCTCTGGAGCTTGGAGGACTTGTTAAACACAGACTGTCGGGGCCCACCCCCAGAATTTCTGATTCAGCAGCGTTTGCTTTTCAAATAAGTCCCCAAGCAAGGCTGGTGCTGCCAGCCCAGGGATCACATTTGGGAACCCCTGCAGTAGAGCATGGTGTTAGATCGCCTGTACCTGGGTTCAAATCCTGGCTCTGTAACTTGGTGGTATCGCTTAACCTCTTCCTCGGAAAATCAGAAATACAGCAATATCTGTCACTTAGGGTTTGCTGAAAGGATTAAGGGAGAGAATGGCAAAGAGAAAAGTGCACTCATGCTGCTGGCACCTAGTAAATATGCTCATAAATGCTCGCCAGGGTAACAATCCCCAACACAGGCAAGTCCCTCCTCCCCAGACAGACTGGAAGCTCCCAGGTGTGAAGGACTAAGCAAAGGACTAAAGCTTCCTTTTCTCCTGTCTACCAGCCACCTCCCCAGGTCTGCACAGAGCAGGACACAGAGATGACATCTCAGAACAAACACAGCAGGGACAGTGGGATGTAGCCCACATCTGCCAAGGCGTCCCAAGTGTCCTTTGCCCCATGACACAAGGCCTGTGGAGAGGGGTGAGGGTGGAGCACAGGCAGCACTGAAGACCCCCAGATGGACCTGGCCCCTAGCCTTCCTCCAGGCCCTGCCCCATCCCCAATAATCCCTTCTGGGGCAAGAGTTGGCCTCCCAAGGCCCTGGTAGGATAGTTTGTATACCCTTACCCAAGCAACCCTTTGGGTACCAACCAACTCAACTCACAGTACTGTTGTGTTGTGCAACCTTTAGCCAATCGCTAGGCCTCTCTAGGTCTTAGTTTCTTTACCTAAAAGTCAAACAAGAACTCAGCATAATGGTTAACAGTGGCAGCTCCAGCCCTAGAATAACTGGGTTCAAACCCCACCCCTGCCACTTACTAGCTGTGTGACTTTTGGCAAATCCCTTCATCTCTTAGAGAGAGCTTCAGTTTCCTTGTTGGTAAAATGGAATTGTCCATAGCTCACAGGGATGCTGTGAGCGTTACCCGAGATGACAAATTTCAAGTGCTGAGCACAGTTCCTGGAGCTCAACAGATGCCAGGTATTCCATACATGCGGTGAGAGAGTGTAACCTTACCACCACAAAAAACACAATCTGTTGGGTGCCTTCCCTTCCCACCTGTCCCTCACATGTTTAGCTTTGAGACTATCTTCACCTTCCTTCCCAATAGGGGCTGGGGAAGGCAGCTGGGAACAGTCTCCCAGAAGGGGTAGATCTGAGCAGAAGCTTGGAAGCGGGAGGGGTATAATCAATTATCAGCCTGCTAGACTGTAAGCCATAGAAAGTGCTGTTTTTGCTACCATTTTATCCCCAAAGCCTATGACAGAGACTAGGCACTTTATAAATACTGGCTGCAGGAATGAAAGAGGGCCCAGGACAAACTCCCTTCTGTGGAGAGCAAGCCAAGGAGTCTCCTGGGTGAGGCGTGGTGGGGAGAGGAGCACTCGGGGACTTCCGGATTCTCTTTTTGCAAGCTCTGCATGCAAAAGCCTCAGACGGTTGGACTCATAAATTCTTTGAAACCTGGAATCTCTGGTAGAGAGAAACTCTGGCTGCTGCCCAGCCCCACCTCCTCCCAGTAGTGCCCAAGGCTGGGCTTGGGAGGCCTGACAACCTAGCTGGAAAGGGAGGCTGAGGGAGTGGGCAGGGCAAGGGAAAATTCAAGGTGAAAACCGAACTTCTTCATCAAGGCAAAAAATAAAATCTAAGCTCAGAGAGGGTTTGATCCTGGCTCTGCTACTTCCTGGTTTTGTTCTCTTCCTTCACCTCTCTGAACCCTTAGTTTCCATATCTGTAAAATGGGGTGATTATGATAACACCCACCCACATGGAATTGTTTGGAGGATTAAATGCGACAATGCATGAAACTAAGTCCATAGTAAACACTCAAAAATGTGCATTATTAACATTATTATTATTGGGGAGGGCTATATAATTCACCAGGGACTCTTGTCCTGCACCTCACACCCATGCTCATCCCCTTCCTATTTACAAAGCTGATTTCAGGTAGCTTTGAAAGGTCAATGACATTTCCAACAGATATCAGACTTTTTTTTTTCCCCCATTAAGTGGCCTAAATAACAAATAATATGTAAAGAAATATAACCAAATAAAGATGTTTAAAAAATAAATAAATTAAAAAAAAAAAAAGAAATATAACCAACTTGAGTATTGTCAGCCTTGACCATTCAGAAAAGGCTAGATACTGGTGTTTGGAAGACAGAGGACAGGTGGTTAGAAGGTGGGGAGAAAAAGCCTGGGACTGGGGAGCTGGCTTCAGGGCCAGGGTCAACCGTGATGCACTGTTTGGCTTTAGGAGGGCCCCTGCCCTTTGCCAACAAGGAAAAGTTGATCTTAGGGACTCTTGAGCCCCTTCCATTCCCCAAGTCTGTCGCTCTTAAACCTGTTATGACCCAAACATGCCTCCTCCTCAGAAAGGGGAACAGGGTGAGGTGAGCCGTACCCATGCAAAGCCAGGATGCTGCCCCTCCCCCCCCCCCCCCCCCCCCCCCCCCCCCCCCCCCCCCCGCTCTGGCCCACGTGTTCCACGTTCACCTAAGTACCGCTGTGACCAGGCTCCAACCACCTTAGCTGAGCCCCAGGCGTAGGGTGGGCAGGGCGAGCTCACCACACCCATTAATCCTCCTCTGTACATGCAGAAGGGGAGAAAAACAGGTGCCAGAGATGATAACTAACTTCCTGAGCTGGGACTGAAACCACGTGTAACACTCAACATGTCATTGCTGCTTGTTAAAAACTAATTTTTTGGCAAGGGCGCACCACCCAGCTTGTGGGATCTTAGTTCCCCGACCAGGAATGGAACCCAGCCCGGCAGTGAGAGCACCAAGTCCTAACCACTGGACCGCCAGGTAATTCCCGTAAAAAGATAATTTTAATCATCAGGACGATCCTAAGTATTTATCATTATTCCCATTTCACAGTTGAATGGGTGTCATCCTCAACTTGAGCGCTTTACAGTAAGGAAACGAGCCCTAAGAAGTGGCCAGCTAAGAGTCGGAGCTGGGATTTGAATCCAGGGCTATCACAGCACAATCTGCTGTGTGATAGGCCCCTTCCTCTCCCCTGGGCTCAGCTTTCTCATCTGTTGAATGGGGATGCTAACTCCGGAACCTGTAAGATCCAAGTTGGGACTTTTTGCTGCTCCGAGCCCAGGTCCCCACCCAGAAGCCTAGAACATCTCCGTGGGCCTGGGCGGGAGAGAAGGGCAGGTGTAGACGTGACTGTCCTGCGGGCGGCTGGGGGATGGGGGCTGCCGCCAGACACACAAAAACAACTAAATAAATCAGGACCGGGAACTCCTAATCCTTCCCGGCTGTGGCTGCTGCCGCTCACTCAGCCTGGGCCACCATCGCCTGGCCAGCTCCCGGGCCTGGGAGGGGGACATGGCACAGCCAAGAGCGCAGAGTCGGGCCAGCAGGATCAGAGCGACGCCAGGCCGTCAAGGCGGCCTAGGTTCCCGAGATGGGGGGAAGGCCCTGCCGGCAGGGTGACTCAGGCCTCCCAGACCCCCTCCCGCGTAGGCACGTTCCCGCGTCTCAGTCTATTTTCAGAGCAGGCTCCAGGCCTGAGCGTTGAGGGGCAGGGAAGGGGTTGCTGGCGGGGATCAGGCGCCTGACCAGGTCCTCCAGCTCGGGACTTAAGCCCCAGGACCTCCAGCTATTCTATCTAGAAAAGAACGGAAACACTTGGGGTGTGGGGGGAGGTGCAGGCCCAGAAAATGCATCCCCCTTTCCCCCGCCTGCTCCGCAAGGCCTGGCAGTTCCAGGGAGCTGGGCGCGGCCTCCCAAGAAACGACCTCTGTTAAGTGGGGCCGGAAGCTTCCCGACGGCTGGTCTGTCTGGCTATTGGACTGAGGGCCAGAGCGGGCTGGGCTCCCGAGCGGCCGCAGTGAATGGGGCGGGGCGGGGCGGGGCGGGGCGGGGCGGGGGTGGGGAGTGCTGGAGTGAGGGGAGGACGCTTCCAGGCTCGGGAGATCCGGACCCCACCCCGCCATAGGCCACGCTCCTATCCCTCCCTGGGCCGCACGCACGGCCCCGGTGGCTTCCCTGACTCCACCCTAGGCCCCGCCTCCTATCTGGCTCTGCCGGGAGCCAACCTGTATCCGGTCCCAAAGGTCCTGGGAGGTCTAGGTGCTGGGCGTCTAACAGCCTGGGACTGGAGCTGAGCCTGCCTTTGGGGGCCGGGTTAGAAGTGAGAGGAATGGGGGCCTCTCCCTCCCCCAGCGTGGGGTCGGGGAGAAGGAGAGCGTCGGGGGGCAACAATGGCGCCATTGACGGGGAGGCCTCTAGGCTAGGGACGTATCTATCTGTGGGAGCCAGGCGGTTTTGGAAGCTGAAGTGGTGGAGGGAGCCCGGAGCACGGAAACACCCCGGTATACGCGGGCACAGAGCTGCGCGCGGAGGGACCTGGGCAGAGGTCTCTGGCCTGATCCCCCTACTACTGCGCCCTAGAGGCTGAGGCCACAGTCCTGGGGAGTGGGGGCAGCTGATGGCCCCAAATACAGACGCTCTCCTATCGAGTTCAGGCACACGGGGTTTGGAAAGGCCCAAGTGGAGGCCCCTCCCACTGGGGGGTGAGGGGCAGAGGATGAGAGGCGGAGCCTGTCTCCCAGCACCAGCCCTCCATCTAGTGGGAAGTTTGGGAATCGCGGGATGCAGAGATGGGGTGGGGGGAGGGGTCCATTGCACACCGAATCCTTCCTTCTTCTCGCTCGATGTTCTGCTGACACCTTCACACCACCGTCCTGCTCTGCCCCATCTCAGGGATTCGCCCCAGATAGTCATTGGAAGATCTGCCCTCCCCCCTTCCCCCCAAGTCCTGTCCCTTCTTCCTCATAATTATCTATGGATAATGCCCTCTTCTGTCCATCACTGCCACCACCAGGGGTCCAGGCAGCCACCATCCTTTGCCTGGATCCCTGCAGCTCCTGCCAACTGCTTTCCCTGCCTCAAATTTTACCCTCTCTCTATTCATTTTCTACTAATAGCCAATTAAATGTTTCTAAACCAGAAATCTGCTCGGGTCTCTTCTTTGATTAAAATTTTTCAGTGGCTTCTTATGGTCAGATTAACTCCAAATCTTCGCTTGGGATTTAGGATTGAGGCCTTCATACCTGCTGTTCCCTCTTCCTGGAACACTTTTCCTTGCTGTCTTCAGGACTCATCTGGCAAAAACTTCCCTCCTTGAGAGGCTTTTCCCAACCTTCTGGCATGAGTTAGGTGCCCCTTGTCTGAGCTCCCACAGGACCCAGTGCCTGGGTCTCTCATCACCTATCCACTTTTTGTGGCAGGATAATTTATTGAAATGTTAATTATTTTGCTCCCTTCCCAGCTCCAAGCTGGTATCTGAACCCTTTGATTTTTCTAGCCTCTGGGAACTTGTGCGGGGTTGAACATAAAAGCTGCTTGAAGTCTGACGGCGCATCCTGATTTTGGAAAAGCTAACCTTCTGGAAGTGACTGTGCTAGGTGTTCCCAAGGGGATGGGGAGAAGAGGGCAGCCAATGTGGGCAGAGAAAGGAGAGAGCGCAGCTAGCTGCAGAGGAGCTAGAAGTGGAGGTCGTCTGAATGGTGGGGATCTGTGGCCGGCAGCCCCTCCCCTGATAGATCATGGGAGGTGGGGGGCAGGTGGAGCACCTGGGGAGGCTGGAGCCCAAGCACTGAGGTACTAGCCTCAATGCTTCCGGGTGGCAGAGGAACAGCTGAGTTGCCGAACCTCAAGGGACCGCACGGACTAGTACAATGGGCATCTATCTCTGTGTAACTAGTGTAGCCGGAATCAGGACTCCGTGCTTAGACCTGGGTGGGACAGCAGGTCCTTGCACAAGCCTATCGAGAAAGTGGCAGACGGCCCCGCGGATGGTTGAGATTGAATCTTCTGCCAACTTCTAGGCAAGGGCTAGAGTGAGAGTCAGATTGGAGCTGATTTAATGAGAATACAGAAATAGTGTGTTTCTGGAGTCTGTGTGCCAATAGTCCCACCCGCTCCACCTGTCTGTGTATCTCACTGCAGGACTGAGACTAGGTGTGCCTCATTCAGAATTGAATCCTTAGGACCCAGCATGGTGCCTGGCACATAGTAAGTATGCATTCAAAATGTATTTGCGGGACTTCCCTGGCGGTCCAGTGGTTAAGACTTTGCCTTCCAATGCAGGGGGTGCAGGTTCGATCCCTGGTCGGGGAGCTAAGATCCCACATGGCTCAGGGCCAATAAACCAAAACATAAAACAGAAGCGATATTATAACAAATTCAATAAAGACTTCAAAAATGGTCCACATTAAAAAGAAATCTTTAAAAAAAGAATGTATTTGTCGAATTCATTTATCCTCGGTTGCTACAGAATCTTTCTAAAACCCAAGTCTGTTCCAGTGATTTGCCGGCAGCCCTCAGGATAAAATCCAAACCCCTACCACAGCCCACAAGGCCCACTGTGATCAGAACCTGCCTCCCTCGCCGCCTCGTCTCTGCAGCCCATCCTCCTCGCACTCCCCTCTCCACCCAAACCATACGATTTGCAATTTTCCAAACTTGCCAGGTTGTTTCGTGCCTCCGCGCCTTTGCTTACATGGCATCCTCTGCTGGGAGTGCCCTTTCCCTTTTCTCTGCCTGCTGAGCTTTCAGTCTTCAAAGCTCAGTGCAAGTGTTGCCTTCTTTAAGTGGCCTTCCCTGACACCCTCCCCACAAAGACAGAGGAAACCCCTCCTGCTCTGGGGCCTATTGCTCATGTCCAGGTCTGGCTCCCTCTTCCCCGAGCCCCGTTTCCTGGACTGTGGGCTGCTCTAGTGTGATGAGTCCCCAGTGCCCAGAGCAGTGCCAGGTACACCATAGGTTCTCCATAAATCCTCCCTGCCCACTGAGCGTTAGACCTGACCCCCGCATGGACTCCTAATGTAACTTTGCAACCTCTCCCCTCTATGGGCCTCAGTTTTTCTCTCTGCACGATGGGGGGAGTGGAACTCAATAGTCTCTAATGGCCCTTCCTTCCCTCAGTTGGGCTTGGAAGTGATGGTGTGTAAAACATAAATCACCTGTGTGCACCGCCTGCCAGCTAAGGGCAGAGCCTGCTCAGACATGCAGCTGCACATGGTAGCACCCAGGGGCCACATGGAAGCCAACCCCTGCCTAAATAGCTATACGTGACACTCTCACACTTAAGTAGACGTAGCCTTCATCTCCAATCAACCACTGGCCCTGACAGTGAAAAACTCAGCAGCAGCTGGAGCTGCCAGTCTAGCAGCAAGTTGATATGCAAGGAAGGAGCCTCCTGCAATATGCATGCCCTGAGGCTGGACACCACTGGGGCTCTCCCCTTCCCAGGCCTGCATATGCAACACCCTCCCTCCACCCCCAGGTCTAGACGCAGATATGGTCAGTCTATGGTGGGGCACCAAGGGCCAGAGCTTTAGCTCTACCTGCTTCCTGGATACCTGGGAACCTTAAATTCCACATTCATTCATTCATCCATTCAACATTAGCTATGAAGTTCATATCACATGCCAGGCAATGGTATGAATGTCAGTGACTATCACCCTTTTTCACCCTCAGAGGCTTACAGTCTAGTGGGGGAAACAGACAATAAATAGGAAATAGGTGCTATAATTTCAGATTGGGAGAAGTGGTACTATGGAAGGATTAGGGTGATGTGATAGAAAATGGTCCAGAAGGGTAAGGGGTATGCAGGAGGTGGCATCAGAGCTTCAGTCAAAAGATGAGGAGCCAGCAAAGCAGATAACCAGGGAAGAGCCTTTCAAGTGGTAGGTATAGCATATGCAAAGGCCCTGGGGTGGGAGAAACCATGAAATGTGTTCTAGGAGCACAAAGGAGGCCATGTGGCTGGAGCTCTGCCGGAGCAATAGGCAGGGACATCAGGCCCTGCCTCTTGGGCCACTGTGAGGAAACTTAACTTTATTCTAAGAGCAACGAGAGGCCCCTGGAAGGTTTTGGGCAGAAAAAACAAAATCCATCCCTTCCCCCTGCTTCCTTCCTCCTTGGTATCCTTCTTAGAAAGTATGTCTTCCTCATCTTTACATTGTCAGTGCCCAGCTCAGGGCCTGGCACAATTTGGCATTGGACAATGTTTACTGAATAAATGAATGACCAAACCAGCCTCTTCTGGCTCAAGGCTTGACTGAGTGGCTCCGAGTGGGTCAGCTGGGCTGCTGAGGAATCTCTGGGCAGCTCAGGATGGGAGTCACCTGGGCCAGACTAAGACATTTAGATGTCCTAGTACTCCCCATACATGATTCGTAATAGAAATGATAGTAACCCATGAAGCATAATACTTACGTGTATACTGAAATGAAAACAACTTCTTTTGGGATTTTTCAATTGCAAAACTGTGGATAAGTTCATTGAAGCAGTATTTCTTCTCACTTATGTGTGTGTGTGTGTGTGTGTACGTGTGTTGCTGCCACCTTGCTGGTGCCCCAAGCTGGACTGGCTGTTGGGTCACCCAGGTGCTAGGTGGCAGGCCTGGCCTGACTGTCCCCTTGGTGACATGGTCTTGGCTCTTGAGCTCAGGATAACGAGGAGCACCAAGGGTGCCACGGTGGCCCAGGCCTGATAGCGAGCAGCCTCATAGCAGCGTTGCTGGCAGCTTCTCAAGGCTGTACCAGTGTGCAGCTGCTCAGTGTGAGAACTCTGGTAATACCCCCTTGGGCCACCAAGGCTTGCCCCTGCCCATCCCTGACCCTCTGAAACTGTAAAAAGTAATCCAAGCCCTAAGAAACGTCTCAGAAGAGGAATCGAAGGCTCAGAGAGGTTATTTAACTTTCCCAAGGTCTCTCAGCAAGTTGGGGATGGAGTTGCGGTTTGAGCACAAGCCTGGCCCCCAAAGCAGACTCCATTCCCTTCCTGGGGGTGGGTGGGCTGGGCTGGGGAAGAACGCCAAAGGGCACAGCCCACCTGCCCATATCTGGACCCACAGAGCTGACAAGAACGAACAGTGGAGCTGGACCCAGCCCAGCCTTGAGGTGGGCCCAGCCCTGCCCTCCCCTCAGCCTCTTTCGCTGCCCAGCTGGGCTCTAGGCCTCTAAGCTCAACCCTCCCCCAAGCCCCTCTCTGAGGTCTAGAGATGGACCCTCATCTAAGGTCCTTGTGTGGGTTCCACAGCATCACACGGGTACAGCAGTGGGCACCCAGGAGGGGCTCTAGAAGCCTGAGCCGGCACAGCCCTCGGGTTCTGGGTCTTAGGACTTGCCCTCACTTTTCTCCCACGGTGGTATACTTCACGGTTTCTATCCTTCCCTCCATTGCTCAACCCGCAACCACACCCGCTCTGTGTATGGACCCTGCAGGGAGTTAGGCTCAGTCCCCGCCTGGGAGGCATGTGGACCTCCCGGCCTCCTCCTCACTGGAGACAGGGCTCAGGAAACTCAAACAAAGCAGGTCGGTGATTCTCAGGGAGAATGGGAACCTGGGTGGCTAAGGGCAGCATCCCCACATGCAGGCCAGTTTTCCCAATCCGACCCAGGCTGAGCTCTGCCTCCACTGGGTTCCAGTACTGCCCTCCTCCCCTCCATGGGTGGGAAGAGACAAATGAGCCTGAGGAAGTGGAGGAGGGGAGTCGGTGATCGATGGCATTAACATGGTGCCCAAATTAAATATTGACTTTCTTGGTTGACTCTGGGGATGACCGGATCGATGGCTGGGGCTGTGCCATGCCACGGCAGGGGATGGGGACACAGCAGCCTGGAGCAGGCCCCGTGGGGAGCTGAGACTGTGGGGATGACTCACCCCTGCTCCTGCCTGGTCAGAAGGAGCAGGGACAAGGGCTGCAGAGAGCCCAGGGCACCGGATCTGTATCTCCATCTTGTGCCTGGGAGCTCCCTATGGAGTCTAGAGTTCCCTCCTCCCAGAAGACCTTAGAGCCACGGTTTTGCTGAATGCCCACCCCTATCCTCCCCCACCCTCCTTCAGGAACTGTGGCTGGCCTGCAGGCCAACAAATGAGCAGAAGCAATCTCTGTGATGATATCCATTACCAGGTCTCAGGACCCTGCCTCCCAGGATGGTAGGGCTGGTTATTTTTGGTCTATCATTATGTAGGATCTTGGGGAGGGGGTAAGGATGGCCTCTGCATTCTTGGAAACATTCCATCATCCTCTCCAGCTAATTCACCTTCAGAGCCAACAGTGGCCCCTGACCTCTCTCTCCCTCTTTTCATAGCTCCACTTCAAGAATTGTCTATCCTGTCTTAATTTCTTCACCTCCCACTCACTCTACAGCCTGCTCCAATACGGCTTCCTGCCATGCCAGTAACTCTAGTCCACCCTTCTCCTGAATTCTAGTCCTATACGTCTAACCATCTACTTCCTACTTGAAATTCCCCCATGACTATCTCCGAGGTATTGCAAGGTTAACATGTTCTAGGTGAAAGTCATGATTGTCCCCTGCCAAAGCTGGTCCTCTTCCTGGTCTCCAAATTCAATGCATGGTCATCCATCCAGGTGTGTAAGACAGAAGCCCACAAGTCACCCTTGGCTCCTTCTGATACCGTCCATACCAGGGGCTGACAATCCCACCATTGCATACATGGAGATTCCATGCTCCCTCCGTAACATCCCCCTAAGTTAAAGTTTCCTTTGTATGGATGGTCTCTTCACCAGTCTCTCTGCATCCATCTCACTCTTCAGTAACCGCCCCCCATCCATTGCCCATCCACCCAGGGCAATCGTATTAAATCTGATCATGCCACCCGCTGCCCAACACCCTTCTTGACTTCCCACTAGTCTGAAATGCCAAAACCCTTATTGGAGTCTCCTCTGCCCTGGACACTTAGCATGTGTTTTGAGGGCCTGAGAGGGTAGGGGTGTTCCTGGGGTGGGTGTTCTGGGAGGAGTGCAGGGAGGAATAATAGGGGGTACTGGGGACTGGCTCTAAAAAGCCCCAACTACTGGACCCAGGGCTGCCCGGGGGGTGGGCAAGAGGAAGCCTCAAGGGAAATAAGTCCAGAGAGACAGAAGTTGGCAGCATCCTGCACCCAGGTTCTCCCTCAGGCCACCTAGGTCACCTAATTTCCTTTCAATTGGTGCATAATGGAAGTGAATTAAACCCAAGTGAGTTTAATGTGTCTGTTCAAGTTCCATTCCTAACCTGTCTCCCTTCTCCCAGGGGCAGGGCTGCAGGTGGGAAAAAGGAAGACAGGCTGTGGGGGTGATGTCGGGGTGGCGGGGGGCGGGGTGGGTGCGCCCTTCCCCCAGCCCTGCTGAGGTCGACCTGACACCAGTGCACAGGTCTCCTCGGGACTTCCTCCTACTTCCCCAACACCCCCTCCCCACCCACTTGTGTCCCCTGAATACCTAGATTCCAGGAACACCAACTTAGGGCCTACTTGGTGCTGGCGCCGTGCTGGGAACCTGCCTTACATGAACGCTCCCATGAACGCTCCATGAACCTCCATGAACGCTCCCATGACCCAGTGAAGCAGGTAGTACTCCTACCTCCTTTACAGAGGTCACTGAATTGACTTGCCCAAGGTCACTGCGTTTGTTCCGTCTAGAGCTGTGCTGTCCAATATGATAGCCACTAGCCACATGTGGTTACTGAGTCCTCAGGATGTGGCTCTTCTGAATTGAGATGTGCTGTACATGTAATGCACACACTGGATTTCAGAGACTTAGTAGGGAACAAGAATGTTAAGTATCTCATCCATAATCGTCTATATTGATTATGTGTTAAAATGATAGTATTTTTGATATAGTGGGTTAAATATGTTATTAAAATGAATTTCATCTTTTCTTTTTAAAAATAGCTACTGGACTTCCCTGGTGGCGCAGTGGTTAAGAATCCGCCTACCAATGCAGGGGACACAGGTTCGATCCCTCGTCTGGGAAGATCCCACATGCCGCGGAGCAACTAAGCCTGTGTGCCACAACTACTGAGCTTGCGCTCTGGAGCCCGGGAGCCACAACTACTGAGCCCACGTGCCACAACTACTGAAGCCCACACGCCTAGAGCCTGGGGTCCGCAACAAGAGAAGCCACCGCAATGAGAAGCCCGCGCACCTCAACGAAGAGTAGCCCCTGCTCTCTGCAACTAGAGAAAGCCCACATGCAGCAACGAAGACCCAAAGCAGGCAAAAATAAATAAATAAAATAATTTTTAAAAATAGCTACTGGACAGTTTTAAATTACATATGTAGTTTGCATTATATTTTTGTTGGACATTCCCCAGGGTCTGGTCTTATGAAAGTAGGGGTGGTCTGCTCACCCGTGACCTTGCCACAAGTCTACAAGGCATGGAAAGGCTGCAGGTGAGCTTGGGTGAGCTTCTCAGGCTGTCTCCTTATTGCTTGGGAGGGCAGCGTCCCATTCAGCACCCTGGACAGCACCCAGGGCTGGCTTCCCACCTGGGGTCCTAATATATATATAGCACAGAGGCCCGAGAAGGAATAACTGGGGGAGGGGTGGATACCACCTGCAAAACTCTCCCCAGGAATAATCTCAAGTCATGTTCTGGATACCCAGTGAGGAAGGCTGGGTAAGGATTATCGGTATCCCCATTTTGCAGATGAGAAAACCAATGTTCCGAGAGATTTGTGCATTCCATCTGTTCACTCAGTAAAGAGCCACTGAGGTCTGCTCCACATGGAGCCCTCGGCTGAGTGCACAAACCCAAACCAGGCTGACACAGATGATAGCCATCCTGTGCAAGCAGTGTGAGAGTCAAAGTGTGTGCCGGGGCTGTGGAAGCCCAGCGAGTGCTGACTGCTGAGGCGGGGAGCTCAGGGGCAGCTTCACGGAGGGGGGCCACTGGGGCTAGATCTGGAAGGCTGAAGCGGAAGTTGCCAGTGTGAGCAGGTGAAAGTTCCAGGCAGAAGGAATGGCATGTGCAAAAGCATGGAGGTGAGAGAGATGGGCCAGGAGAGGTAGGCAAGGGCCACATCACTAAGGGCCTTGCATTCTAGGCTAATTCTAGGGTCCCTGGAAGCCTTCTGAGCAGGGAGAGCAGTGACCTGACCAGATGTGCATTTTGGAAATATCACCCCAGAGCTAGGTAGCGACTGGAGGCAGAGAGAATAAGGAGGACAATGAGATGAGAAATTCAAGTCTAGGAAAGACGTGACAGGTTGTTAGATATTAGCCCAAGCGAAAGGACAATCAGGACTACAGATAAGGAAACCCCAGTCAGACGGGGCCCCGGTGACCTGTCTGAAGAGACGCAGCAAGTCAGTGCCTAGGGAGTGGGGACTGACGGGCAGAGAGGAGCACAGCCCTCGACACAGGAAAGCTCTGCCCCTGACCATGGAAGTGGTGAGTCTCAAAGCCCTCAGGAGCCTCTGCTGCAGCTGTGGTTGCTGTCGAGCAGGATCAACAGGATGAATAATACTCACCCTCCTCCTCAAACCAGATGCAAAGCAAGAAACTACAAGCAGGGAGGGGAATGCACACTGCAGCTCATCCCGAGAGATCCTTGTGGTGGCCAGTGGAGCCCAGCGCTGGGAAGGGGGGAGGCAGAAACACAAGAAAGGCACCCAGAAGGCTTTAGGTGATGCCTCTTTTAGAAAAAGGCCTGGCCCAGATGTGGCGTGGGATCTGCTGGCAAAAGGTCAGGGACCGGGGCTTTGTTTGTATGAGCCCACTGCCCCCTTCTGGGAATAGGACCTCCCCTTTTGGAGACCTACTCCCCCTCCCCCTCCCCTGAGGTTCCCAAGGGGGCTGCCAATCACAGCGCCCCACCCCCTGGCTGGGGCCAATCAGAGCCCTTCCTTGGGGGTTTTCTGATTGGAATTCAAGAGAAAGTTTCTTTCCCTCTGGGGGCAGAGTTGAGTGATAGGGGCTGGGAGAAGGAAGCCTGGGGGGCCCAGGGGGATGAGGAAGCTTGCCTGAAAGAATGGAGCTGACATTAGAGAGCAGCTGGAAGGGATGGGAGATCTGGCCACACCCTGATCCTGGCCTTCATCGCCCAAGGCTAGCCACCCACCCACCACCTACCACTCCCTTCCTGCAGCTTGCAACTCCGAAGCGAACGAAGTCCCCTTTGGCCTAAGCTGGCTGGTACTGGGGATTCTGCCACCTCCGGGCACAAGTTGCAATATAGCCACTTACAAGCCGTGGGAGTTTGGGAAAGTCAGGTCCCTCTCTGAGCCTTGATTTCCTCATCTGCAAAATGGAGGAGTCACAATACCTACCTCGAAGACTCAAGTGAGACGGTGCCTGAGTGATCGCTTTGTACCCATAAGTGCTAGGGCTGCCCAAGGGGAGGGCGGGGGTCTGCTCCCTCCTCTGACCGGGCTCGCAGCTGGCAGGATTCAGAGGAGACTTAGGGAGCCAGTACCACCACGACACCCACTCCTCCAGCCCCTCCAGGAGGCCATTAGCTGTGACACCCACCCCCACCCCAGCAGCCAGTCCCTTCTTCCTTCTCCCCAATCCAGGCTCCTATAGCACCTAACCCCTCCCTCTGACATGTCCACCTCCAGAGTCAGTCAGCTCTCCAAGGGCCTGCATCTGTGTCTCAGAGTCTCTGGGGAGGGGCCCAGAGGTGCCCATGTTGCTAAATGACCAGGCCGGCAGCTGCACCTGTGGCCTCTGCTCCCATCGCTGCCTGACCACAGAAGAGCCATGGCAACATGTCTCCACACTGATTCTACCCGTTCTTTGCCTGGATTCCTGGGAACTGAGAAGGGTTCACTCACTCAGGTTTATAAAGACTACGCCCCAGAAACTGCCCTCTGGCACCCCACACCCACCCTGAGCCCTGGAACCTCCACCCCACACCCCACACCCACCCTGAGCCCTGGAACCTGAGCTCTCCGATGCTCCTCTGCAGCCATGAAGGTCAGGTCCCTGGAAGCTGAGCTCAAGCTTCCAGTCCTACTAGGAGGGTACTGATAAAGGTGAAGTCCCAGCCCTGTCTCTGACTGTGGCCTTGAGCAAGTCACTTCCCATCTCGGGCCTCATTTTCTTATCCACAAAATGGGCCACCTAAAACTTTCCTGCAAGGTTGCTGTGACGGGTCCAGGCCGAGGGTGTGGAACTCCTAGCACAGAGCACAGCAGGAGACCAGGTGCCTTAGACAACAGCTAATACTAAAAGAGCTTCTTCTGTGCCAGGCACTCGCTAAGCTAACTTTACATATGTTAATCTGTTTCATCCTCGTAACAACCCTATGAGGTAGGTACTGTCACCATCCCCATTTCACATATGGGGAACCTGAGGTCACTAAGCTCTGCCTGGCCTCTGGGCCCCAGTGAAAGGCAGCCATGACCATCACAGCCAATGGGGAAGTCCTACTTCAAGGGGCCCCACCCTACATTCCCAATCTGCTTACCTCAGGCCCCAACAGGGGAAGGGTTGTGTCCAGGGTCACCCAGGGAGTCAGGGGCAAGGATGGAGTCAGAGCCTAGGCCACCCCCTCCCAGGTGGAGTCAGCCTGACCCCATCACAATTTGACAAGACCGAGCGAGGCGAACCAAAGAGATGGAGGAACAAAGTTGGGGTCCCAGGGCTGGGCCTTCCCCTGGGGAAAGCAAATAGCTCAGCAGCAAAATCCACAGAGTGAAGTTTATTCCCAAGAAAGTTCCCTCCCCGCTCCCCAGCCCGGGACAGGGACAGACAGGCTGGGGGTGAAGATGGGGCTCCAGGGGCTGAGGGGCCTCTGAGAGACAAGGAAGGGCCCTGGTCCCCCGGCCACGCCGTGTCTGGCTCCCCCAGCCCAGCTGAGTCCACTGTGCCTCCCTGCCCAGCCCTCGGGAGAGGGGAGGGGGCGCTGGCTCCTGGGTAGTTCCAAAGTGGAGTGTGAAAATAGAGAGATATATAATATTTATACGCAGTGGGCAGTCCGGAGTGGCACTCACACCTCTGTCTGGAAGTCACCATCCGGTGGTTCTGTGGGCTCCCAGGCTGCTGCCCGGTGCAGGGCCAGCCGTTCTCGGGGCTTGGGGGGCAGCGAGCCCAGCGTCATAGACTTAAAGGTGCTCCAGCTCTGATGTCGCCGCTGTTGGGACAAGCCGGGACGCTCCCCTGGACTGGGTTTCTCCTGTGGCGGGGAGAGGGAAGGGCCCGTGGCGATGGGCCAATACCCTCTCACCCACTGTACAGAAGAACCAACTGAGAAGGCCCAGGGAGGGCCAGTGACGCCCAAAGTTACCGAGCAATCGGGTGCCAAAGTGGAGTTCAAATCCAGACCCGCCTGGCTCCAGAGTGGGGTTCCTGATCCCTGTGCTCAAAGTGGCCCCCTGAGACCATGTCTTCTGCTGCCCACCCTCCTCAAGATCCTGATGGAGCTCCCACCAAAACCCCCCATCTCCTAAAAACCCCAGACTGTTGCTTATGCCACGGGCAGGCCCTTGGTGAGGCAAGCTGAGGCTGCCCAGGCCGGGGAGGAGGGCAGGGAGGGAATGAGTGCCTCGAGGCCCACCTCCCCCCACCCCACCCCAGCCTGGGGCACTTACGCTGGACACGCTCCGTTCGGCTGCCCCACCTGAGGACACACTCCACCGCTTCTCCCTCTGCAACGGGGGCCACGGGTCAGGGTCTGACCCCAGGGGCCACTGTGCCAGGTTGGGCCCCGAGCTTCAGGCAGGGGCAGTCACAAGAGGAGCCCTCACCTTGGCCGTGGACTGGCTGCGGTAGCGGTCGAAAGTGTGGAATTTCTGGTTGAGCTCATGGTAGAGTTCCGAGTGCCGTTTCCGGGTGTGCATCACCTTCTGGGAGCCACAGGGCGTCAGGGCAGGTGCTCCCCACGGGACGCTCAGCATCCTGGGTCCCCACATCCCTGCCTGCTGCCAGCCCCTCTGGGACAAGGCCTGGCTCTTTCTTCACCCCAGAGCTACGGGCTTGGGCAGTTGAGGGACCGCCATGGGGTCAGGCTCTGCACTGGGGCTTGGGCTAATTTTAGGAGGGGACCCTCCAGGGACAAACCGCCCCCAGCAATCCCAAACCCAACACATACATACACTGTAGCACTTACCTCAAAGTCCAGGTCTGAATACCGTAACTTCTTTCGCTGGGAAGGAGCAACAAGGAAGCAGTGAAAGAGAAGAAAACTTTTTACCATGTGCAGGGGGCTTAGAGTGAGGAAATCTGCTCTCCCAGGGTCTGCCCACTGTACCTTCCCCCAGCCCAGGCTCAGGAGCTAGGAATCCTTTAAAGGACAGCCCTTGAGGTTGTGGAAATGGGCTTGGGGCCTGGGAAATGAGGTGCCAAGGCGCTACCCCACCACAGGACTGCCAGGGGCACACACAGGCTGGCACACGCGTAGACATGCACCTGCACGTGGACCAGATGTCACAGCGCAGACTTGCAACACGGCGGGACACAGATCCCCACATGGGATCACAGAGCAGACCCTCCTTCCTCTGTGTCCTGGATCCTACCCCTCTGTCCTGCCCCATGTTGCCCCATCCTCTCTGCCACCAACGGGCTCCTCTCTCCCTGGAAACCTCCACTTGTCCTGCAAATACAGGACGCAGGGTTACAGAAACCTTCCTTTCACCGCACTTTGCCCCTTTTCCTGCCAAATTTGGCCCTGCCTCCCCTGGCCTCCCTCCCTCATGCCTCTCCCGGCTCTCACTTGCCCAAGACCACCTTCAAGGCCCCAGTGGCCTACGCAGCATTCGGTGCCACTCAAGAAGGAGGCCTTAGAGTCTCAGAATGTTGGCGCAGGAGTGCTCACAAGGCCAAGACCAACCTTCTCAGGTTACACTGGGGAAACTGAGGTCCAGAGTGAAGGGACTTGCCCCACAGTCCTCAAGGACGCCGCTAAAACCGCCATCTAGATCTCCCCAGTCCCAGGCCTGCAGACACGCTCACCACCACTGGCGGTGGTGACACCCCTCTCCTGGTCCTTCCACCTCCCTGCCTGCTCTTTCTTCGCCATCCACCCTGGCGTCTCCAACTCTCGGCCCCCGCACTCTGCCCTGCGCTCTCCCCTGCCCTTCACCACACACACACACACACACACACACACACACACGCACACGCACACACACACACACACACGTCCTCCCCGTTCCCAGCCACACTGCACTTTCTGGAGGCAGCGGGACTCCTCTCCCTGCTCCCTGATGCCCACGGGCAAGGCACACACGGCTGCGCCCAAGAGAATAAACTCTAAATTCCCCCGCCCCAAACACGCTCCTCCGCCCCATCGCAGTTGCCCACACCGGAATTCTGGACGTCATCCTTGACCCCTCAAGACTCTGCCGTGTTTTTTGCTACCTCCCACACAAGGAGCCCAGGGCTGGTCCCTCCTCAGGGGCCCAAGCATGGACAGGTGTCCCCAGAACAAAACCTGCCACGATGCTGAGCGCTCCCCTCCCCAGTTCCCGTGTCAAGTTTTCTGTCTTTGTGACGCCTTCCTGTTTCTGCCATCTGCGGCAAGAGCAGGCACCAAATGTTCAAGAAACATTTCGGGAGAAAAACTAAACTTGCAAACCTTCTAGCTGCTAACTTAGTTTTCTCTGTGGGGAGGAAGGGGAGCTGGTTTCTGGGGCCGAACATGAGCAGCCAGTGGTGCCCGAGCTGTGACTCCTGACCCTGTCCTCATCCACACCCTCCTCATCCCTCCAACGAAAGTTCTAGAGTTCTACAGTGGGCCACGACCAACTGCTTGTTGCCAGTGATTCCCTGCAGGGAGCAGGCCTGAGGAGGTCAGAGAGAAGGTGGGACAGCCACAGAAAACACACAGGCAGGGAAAGAGATGGGCTGACATTTTCTCAGGAAGAGAGGGGCAATTACCACAGGCCTATGGGCAGTGCCTGAGGCTGATTTCAGGAATGATACCAGTAGCAATCCCCAATCATCTAGCACTTTCTACCTGCTCCACACAGAGATAAATATTTTATATCAATTAGTCCTCGCAACAACTCTACCAAGAGGCTGCTCCTGTGTTATCCCCACTTTACAAATGAGGAGACTGAGGCTCGGAGAGATTAAGGCGAAGAGAGACTACGTGAGCCTCAGGGGAAGATTATGCTCCAAATCTCACTGATCAGCAGCGTCCAGATCTGAAGTTGGGGACTCAGAGACCCAGGCTCTCATCCCCTATGATGTGGCTTCCCTAGCAACAGAGCACCAGGCCTGAGCCACAGGCCCCTTAAAGGAGGGCCCATCCTAACCGGTCACCCCAAAACAGGCACTAAAGCAAGTGTGAGCACCTTCGAGAAGTGCACCCTCAGCGCGTGGCGTCCAAGCCCATCTGAGGAGCTCAGAGGAGCCAGGATTCCCTTGGAGCCGCCGTGGGCACAAACGGAGGAGAAACGCACAGCAGATATACTCCCCAGGACTTTGTATGAGGAGGCTGCCGGCTGTCCCTTCCCGGCTGCTGCCAGACGTAGTCACAGGCACCCGGGGGCAGGCCTCCCACCCCCTCACCCCCCGCCCGTGCCCAGCAGCCCCTTACCTCCAGGGAGCCCAGCTTCATGGTGGAGCCGGGCACGGTGCGGGGCATGGTCCGGCTGCGCTCCCCCGGCTCGGGCACTTGGCGGGCGCTGGGTGTCGGCGGTGGTGGTTGGAAGGTCATCCCGTAGGGGTTCTGTAGCGACCCGTAGGCAGGGCCCAGCCCCAGGCCCGAGTGGTCCACAGACAGGAAGCTGGGGTAGCCTTCGGCATGGCCCAGTGCCTTGGCAGCCCGCCGGGGGGTGCCCTCGGGCCGGGCCCGTGGGGCGTCCTCGCCACCTCCGCCCCCGCCGCCGGGCTGCAAGCTCAGAGTCCTCCGGGGCAGCACCATGTAGTCCCCGTCGGAGCCCGGCTCGGCAGGCTGCAGCCACGTGAGATCCAGCTGCCGCAGGCCACCCTCCCCACACATGTACACAGGGTTGGCCTCCTGGGGGGGCGGTGGCTCCCCCAGCCCTGGTGAGGCTGCCATGGGCACCAGGAGATTGCCAGGCAGCGGTGAGAAGCTGAGGCTGCCCTCAGGACCCACGAGGCAGGACTTGGGCTCCTCGTCCTCGTCCAGGGACAGGCGGGACAGTGTGCCCGTGATGGTGGACGGGTTACAAGTGTTGACCTCCTTGAACAGCACTGGGGGCAGGAGTGGAGGGAGGTAAGTCCGGGGGAGGAGGAGCCCCCAGATGCCCTTGCCCAGGCTGAGCAGGTAGCAAGCCCCTGAGCTTGGACAGCAGGGGAAACTGAGTCCTGGCGTGATGGCTGGGTGGTTAACACAGGGGTTAAGAAGGTGTCTATCCCAGAGGCCCACAGCAAGGGAGGGCGAGGAACGAAGCCAAGGCCCAGCTCCCACAGTGCCCGGGTGCGGGTCCTGACCTCTGACCCGACAGCCCCAAGGCTGTCAAAAGAGCCTTGCTCCTCCCCGCTCCCTGGGCAGCTTCTCCCCAGGAGACAGAACTTGAAGGAGGTTCTGGTAAGAATCATGGAAATGACACAATGATATAACAGCCACTTTGTGCCGAGCACGCGGCTAGGCACTTGACGTCCCCCAGTTCACGTAAGGCTCCCACCCACCCTGGGAGGACAGATTTCTCTCCTTTATAGGTGGTGTTAACTGAGGCTCCAGGGTAAGCTGTTTGCCCAGAGTCATACAGTGAGTGGTGTTCACAGCCTTGAATCCAACTCAGGGTTGCCTGACTCAAAAGTTGGACCCCGCAGCCAGACGCCTGTCAGGGCCTTCCTTGGTGCGGCTGGGGGCCCTCCCTTCTTGCCCCTCTCTGGGGCCATTCTCGGCTCTGCCCTGGCCCACTCACCTGTCTGACAAGCCAGATCCACATCTTTTTCAAAGTCTGACTATAAGCAGAGAGGGAGAGAGCAGACAGGCAGAGAGAGGATCCATGTATCAGGGTGGGGGGGATGCAGGCCCCTCCCTACCCACCCAGAGGGTCTGCCTCTGTTGGGCACACTGCCCAACAGAGCAGAGGGGCCCCAGGCGTGGTCTCCTCCAGCCACACCTGACAGCAGGAAGACTGAAGGGGGGAAGGACTTGCCCAAGGCCACCCAGCTGTCAGTGGCTGAGCCTGAATCAAACCCAGTCTCTGTTCCTTCCCTGCCATAGATGAGGCAGGTGAGGGGTCTAGGGCAGGGGGCACTCAGAATGCACCTGTGCCCTGCCCAGGCCTCCTCACTCACCAGGATCTGCAGCTGCCCGTTCTTACACGAGTCGGGGGAGTCTTCACTCTCATCGGCCCGGCACACGCCCATCTGGCACTTCACCACATCCTGGACCTGGGGGCAGCAGGTGCCTGCTGGGCCTGAGGCTGCCACAGGGCCCCCCGCCACGGTTGGCTGTGCCTCCCACCCCAGGCACCCAGACGGGTGTGGAAGGAAAGAAGCGCATCCAGCCTAGGGGAGGGGAGAAGGAGCCCCAGGGGGCCGAGGCCAAGGCCAAGGCTGCCCAAGCTACCAGCGTGCACATCAAGGGCTGCCCAGCTGGGGACCCGGTCGGGCCTCAATCTTCCCCATCTGCACCCATCTGCACCGTGGGGACAAGCGAGGGACTGGCATGGTCGGGGGCGGACAGGGGCAGGAGAGGCCCAGCCCACCTCTCGGCGCAGAAAGCAGTGCACAGCCGTGATGACAAAGCCCTGCGCGGAGTTGAAGACAGCAAAGAGGGCCTGGAAGAGGACGGAGCGGCGGTCTGTCATGGCCAGGACGGCGGACATCCAGGTGAGCGCCAGCAGGGGCAGCACCACGCAGGAGCTCCAGAGCGAGGCCCTGAGGACAAGGCAGAGGGTCCGTCAGGGCGACACTCCAGGGGACAGGCTGGGCGGAGCCTGGGCCTGCACTCAGCCTGGGGCCCTTAAGCTGCCCACGACTGGCAGGGCCCCAAATGCCAAGACCTCAGTAATGTCCCCAAGCAGGGAGGCTGAGGAGCCGGAGGCAGAGAAACAGAACAAAGACAAAGAGCAGAAAACTGGGGGACAAGGAGAGGGGGAGGGACAGACACACCGACACAATGGGACTGAGCCAGAGGCAGCATCAGCGGACAGAGACAAAGCAGGTGGAAAGAAACAGTGGGAGAGAAGAGGAGGAGGGAGACAGATACAGACGCTGTGAGTTTCAGCCACAATTTGCACAGAATCACAGGCCTGGGCCACATCCCCAGAGAGTCTGGGAGGGGAGGAGAGGGAGAGGGACAAAGAGAGACGGCAGACATGGTGAGAGAGCGGATGAGACGGGCAGAGACACACAGGAAGGTTAAATCGGCAGAGAGGACGGAGGACATCACAGAGCACAAATCTTTGGGGAGAAGACGGGGGGCCAGGGCAGCAGAGGCTCCTCCCCTTCAGCTTCCCAAGGAGGAGGTGCCAGGCTCCCAGGGCCTGCTCAGAGCTGGGCAGAAAGATCATAGCTGGGGCTGGGGGTCAAAGCCAGGGTCAGGGCCAAACCCACACATCCCCGGCCTCCTTGACAAGGGAGGGCAGAGAAAAAAGGCAGAGGGGCCCAGGCATCCGGGCACCAGTGCCAGCCCGCCCCCACCAGCAACAGCCCACGAGCGCACAGTAGGGCAGTCTTGCCCTACTGGGCCAGGTGCTACACCCTGCCCACTCTGCCTCATGAACACCGCCGGTGGGAGAGTCAAGCAGGGGTGGGCACAGCTCTGGACAAGGCAGAAAGATGGGCAGGCAGCCAAGACCTGCCCTAGGAAGAGCGGTCCAGGGCTGTTCAGCCTGGCAGGGGGCGGGCACAGTGGTCTCCATAGGCCCCGGGGGCAGAGCCAAGACTAAAGAGAGGACCTAATCACAGCCATGAGGGCTACCACTGATTAACCACCAATTCTCCGGCAGGCCCTACACCAAATACTTTACATACATTAATCACACTGTGACCAAAACAACTCCAGTAAACAGGCATGGGAATTATTATCCCAATTTACAGATGAGGAAACTGGAGTGTGCCCAGCTGGGCAGACAGAGACAGAGCCGGGATGCAAACCCAAGTGGCGCCTCAGAAGCCCAAGCTTTTAACTGCTAGTTCTGAGAGACTGAGTCAGAGAGGCAGATGGGAGCCCAAGCGAAAGGGAGCTTTCTGCTATACAGAGGTTCCCAGAGACGGTGCCAGCCGCCTCCAGAGGCAGTGAGCTCCCTGATCCTGGAGGTGTGCAAGACAGAGCTGGGCCCCCACTGCTCAGGGAGGGTCAGCTGGATTTCTGGCCCTGAGTGGGAGGTTGGGCCTGAAGCCCTGAAGTTCATTCATTCATTCTACTCTTGTGCAGCTGGGATTTTAAGAGTCTCAGCTGCCCGGGGACAGCTCAGTGAAATAATTCCCTACCTCCAAGATTCTCTGTCCTCCAACTGATTGTAAGATTCAATGCCTCTGAAATTCTAAGTCTCAGATTCTATGACAGATGATAAGACTCTATGATTCACTCATTCGAACATTCTTAGCTTCTGATTGTCTTATTCTAAGATTCTACCATTCTAATTCTGAGGTTCTATGGGCTCAAAAATTCTAAGGGTGGAAGATTCTATGAGCCTCTGTAGGTTGGGGCTATAAGGGGGAGTGTGTGTCTGTGCCTGGATAAAATGTAAGCCGGGGCTGGGGGGGCAGGGCCAGGGAGCAAGGGGTGGGCACGGGAATCCGGCATTTTCTGGAAGGCACAGACATTCATTCCCTGTGGCCTCTTTGCCATCACAATGTTGAGCCCTTGAGAGTGCATGGCAGTTGGCGGGGCAGGGCAAGCTTTCCAGGGCACTGGGCTGATATCCCTCCTCCCCCCACCATGGGCACTGCCCCCCCTTCTTTTGCCCCCTCCCACCCCCCCCCCCTTTCCCACGGGGGCACAACTAACATGGCGTTCCTGGCCGAGGCTGAGCTGAGCAGGGGGCTGGGGACCGCTCCACACGCTGAGCAGGGGAGGAGCAGGCTGGCCCAGGGGCACCGCTCCGACCTCGGGGGCGGCACAGACATGGGAGAAGGGGGGAGACACACGGGAAGTGGGAAGAGATGGGGCAGTGTGAGCCCCGAGTGGGGTGGGAGGGGGAGGGCAGATGAGAGAGAGAGAGGTGGGTTAGGGTGGGCGAGGGGCTGCAGCTGAGCACACCGGGTGCCCACCTTGCCTGCACCCTTGATGCACCAAGGTCAGGGAGCCCCGGTCGCATCATCAAGCCCTGAGTCTCCAAGAGTGGCTGTGGCCCACCCTCCCTACAGCATTTCCCACAAGGCCAAGTCACAGCGAGCCCCCTCCCCTTACCCGGCCCTCTGCTTCTTGGACTTGTCTGAGATGCCATCACGAGCCATGAGCTTGTTGAAGACGATGATTCCGATGAGCATATTCACCTGGGGGCCCGGTGGAGTGGGGTAGGGGAAGACAGGATCACCAGATGCCCTCCTGGCAGGGAAATCCCCAGGTGGAGGAGGTAGACCCCCTGGGGCCATGCCCCTCCCAGGATGCTGCAGGGGCACATACCAGGACAATGACAGCTGCTGGGCCCACGAAGGCATAAAGCAGACCACCCTCCAGAGAGAGCCAGCAGCTGGGGAGGGCGGAAAGAGGGGGTATCAGACAACCAGTGGGCCCGCTCCCATGCTCAAACACCATCCCTCAGGGCTCCCTGAGCTGCCAGGTCACCTTACGCATGGGGCAGGGACCCAGACAGGGTGAGAGCGAGCCACTGACTGTTGCTGAGACCCTCTAACAAGGGCCCTGGGGCTACCAGGGTTGATCCCTGACCTAAATGGTTCTGAGATTATCCAATCCCAGCACAGCCTTTTATAGTCAGGGAAACAGGCTGAGACGGGAGAATGTGCCCAAAGTCCCACAGCAGGAGTGGGCCAGGATCACAGCCCGAGAAGTCTGGAGGCCTATCAGGTCCACTGACTCCCGCTTCCCACCCCGGGAAGGCCCACGTACTAGCTGGATGTACCGTATCCTTTGGTGCGGGTAAAGCCGACCGACACGGCCACCACCAGGGCAGGCAGACCTGGGGGAGCGGGGGAGCCAGAGTGAGATGGCCGCTCGTCCTCAGGGTCCTTCATTCTCCCAGACCCCCAGCCCAGCTGACCCCTGTGCCCAGAGAGCAGGGCCGGGGCCGGAAGCTCACTTGCTGCCCCTGCCCCCAAGGCCCAGTGACAGGGTCCAGCACGAGCCCTGCTCACCCCAGCCCAGGCAAAGGAAGCGCTTGCGGACGAGGCGGGTGCGCATCCGTCCGATGACAGCCAGGTAGGACTGCCAGGCCTCAGTGAGCACCCAGCAAAAGGACGAGAGGAAGAAAAAGTGCAGGAAGGCGGCTGTCATGGTGCACACACCCTGCAGGGAGAAGGAGAGGGAGGGAGTGGCCCTGAGCAGCCGCCAGGGTGGGAGGCGCCGGGCTTCCCACGTCTGCTGCTGGGCGCTGCCACAGCCGCCCACCTGAGCTCCGCCTCCCACAGAACCCTGCCAGGCACCCCCGTCTTCCTGCACCCACACACAGCACGACACAGGCCCGGTGACACGCACACGGCACTCGGCATCCAGGAGGCGGGCGGGCAGGCTGCCCACGCACAGACGGGGCTGTCAGGGAGGGGGACAAACAGGAGTGCCTGCCACGTCATGGCCGGGTGGGCCCCACGTCTGGCACCAGCAGGGCTGGCGCTGTGCAGAGAGGGCCGAGGGGGCATAAGGGACAGCCAACACAGATCAGATGCGGGCAAGTGGCACAGGAGGCTTCGCTTGGGCTCCCACATGCCCGCAGACACGCCCAACACACGTGTGCACAGGCGCTCGGCTCACGTACACGTTCACAGATGTACACAGACATCCCTCACTGGAGTACACACACCCCCTCTCCGACTCCCTCATGTACGCTCACACACTATCTCCCACACACACCCTCACCCAACACCCAGCTTGAGTGTCTACACACATCCGGCACTTAGTTTCATACACACGAGCACACGCGCCATCCCCCCTTCGCCCCACTCTCACACCCCGGCCCCCCTGTGAGCCTGCACCTGCCTTGCTCAGCACCCGCGACTGGCCCACGAGGATCAGGATGTTGGATGCCAGGATAGATAGGCAGAAATTCAGCAGGATGATGGAGCGTTCCGATTTTATAAACCTGGTGGGGCACAGTGGGCAGAGACAGGGGAGCTAGCCCAACCTGGGGTGGCAGGCCACCTCCCGCCCCGCCCCTCGCCCCCCCCAACCCCCCACCGTCCCACCTACCTCCAGAAGGCGGCATAGATGGCAAGGAGGGTGAGCAGCGCCATGCAGGACACAGCACAGCCGATCACAAGGGGGACCGAGGGGGAGCCCGCCAGCTCCAGGGTCTGGGGTAGAGGGGCAGACCGTCCGATGGGTCACTGGGAGAGGGCAGCTACAGGGGTGCCATCGCCCTCCCCACCTCCTGTCTAGGACAGACTGGCACCCACACCTGTGTCACACCCACACACATTAGGGGACTCACCACTGCCTCCACACGTGCACAGAGCAGACCCAGTCACGTACGTGGACGTGTATTTATGCTGTCACCCGCACTCTTCCACACACAACCAGACACATGTGTGTGTGTATATGCATGCAAGCACCCACTGCCACACACCCCTGGGCATGTGTCATCGCTGTGAGCACCATCCCAGGGGCACAGACTTCCACGTGCAATCCCACAAGTACACCCACGCAAACGCCACGTGGGATCACCCAGATCCCCGCCAGCACTGTCACAGATGGCCACTGGCACCCAGGAGCCTCTTCTCCGGCCCAGCCCAGGCACTTCCCTCCCACTCACCAGGTCCTTGGGCGGCTGGGCCAGCACAGCAAAGGTGGACAGGTGCTGGCACTGGCAGCGAGTGTGGGCTGCCTGGGTCTCCAAGGTCTGGCAGCTCTCAGTGTCCCAGTCCCCTGAACTGGCATCTCTTGGGTGGAGGGAGAGGTGGAATGAGCCCCAGCCCAGCTCCATGGCCCCACCCCCAGTGCTGGCCACTGCCCAAGGACAGGTGAAACCCAGAGCAAGGCCACATCCAAGAGGCGGGCAGGCAGGCAGGCAGCGGGAGCCACAGGGTTTGCCCTTGATCCCTCAGGCCAAGGATGGTGCCAAGGCACCCTCCCTCTGGCCTTCCAGGCAGGACATCCCCTCCTGAGGGAGGAGTCCCAGGGCTGCAGCCTTCCCCACACAGAGCCCCTGCCCAACTCACGCTCTGGAGTAGTCCCAGCTGGCACAGTGGGGATCCGTGGTGCCCTGAGGAGCAGAAGACCTAAGTGCAGCGTGGGTGGGAAGCTGCCCACCCGTGACCACCCCCATCCTGCCATGGCAGGCCCCACACAGGTCAGCGGTTCAGCCTGCCATCAGGGCAGACCACCTGCCCATCAGACAGGCCTTTGGCTGCCCCGGCTGGGGCATATCCACGGTCCCCGCCCAGGGCCCCACTCACGTTGATGATATAGGAGAGCTCCACGGTGATGAGGGGCTCAGCTAGTGGCTGGGTGGGGGGCCTCACAGTCACTGTCATCACCCTGGATGTGACGGCCAGCGGGGGCCTGGGGGACAGATGCTGAGGTCAGCTCCTGCCAGCAGGTGCCCAGACCCAGTCAGGAACCCTGAAGGTGCTTTGGATCGAGGGCAGGAGGCTACCATGGTGCCAAGGCCAGGGGAAGGCCTAGAGTTCAGTGGGGCCCAGGACTTTGGGTGAGGTCTAGAGCTCAGTCCAACAACCCCTGCACCTCCTCTGAAGCCTCTGGGAGCTGCATGGATGTCTTGGAGAAGCACCTGTGTCCAGAGCCAGGCGAGGGGTCCCTGAGGCTGCAGATGGCTCTCTCTGTGGCCAGCACGGGCTCAGCCCTCCTTCCCTTACCTAGGCCTCCCTGGACCCGCAGCAACCCCATCCACCCCTCCCAGGGACTCACCTGGGGGGCGGCAGGATGAGGCCGAGGGTGCGGTAGAGCACAGCACCAATCACAAAGTAGGAGGAGGACTCCTCAGGGTCTGCCGGGAGGAGGCGCTGGTGGGAGTGGCCCGGGCCAGGGGGCACGGTTCCTGGGCCTCTCCCCCTGCCAAGGCTGCCTGCTGCCCCGGATGCGGCCGGCTTCCCTGGGGAGGAGAGGCTGAGCACCTCCTTGGGTAGGAAGAGGCGGTCCTCCGAGTACCGCACCCAGTCCTTCATGCCCCGGCGGCCACGCATGGGGAACGTGATGTCGCTGGACACAGCCGAGACGGGCTCTCGCTGAATGCTGATCACTGCAGAGGACAGACAGAGACAGAAACAGAGGGGAAGGTCACAGGGGAAGAGATGAATGTGGGGGAGACAGACAGCAGGAAGGCAGATGCAGACACCAAGGTTGGTACAAACAAAGAGGCGGGGAGACACGTATACAGAGAAACAACAAAGAGACGGAGCATGGGAAGAAACATGGAGACAGAGATACAAATAAGGGGTTAAATGAGGGAAAGGCAGGGCCCAGAGAAAGAGAGGAAGATAGGAAAAGCCCTCAGAAACCATCCCTCCCCCAAGGCATCCTGCGTTCGGCCACATCCAGCACCCCCTCCCCAGCCTGCCTCCTTGTACCCAGGTTATCTGTGACAATCAGAGAGCTCTGGAAGGCCTTGAGAGCGTCGCCCACCAGGTGAATGAAGTCCTCCACGACCCGGAGCAGGTGCACAGAGCCAGGGGACACCTGGGGGCAGACAGGGCATAAGGGACCGAGGCAGGGGTGGGTCATGGGGGAACAAGCCTGGAAGCCCAGCCCCTCACCTGCTGAGCGTCATCCCACTTGTCCTTGTTCTCTGCATCCACCATGAAGCTCACCACCTGGAAGAAGCGCTGGGGAGAGAGCAGTGGGTGTTGGGAGGTCCCAGCCCCAGGGACAGTAGCTTCCCCGCCACAGCCACACCTGCCACCACCCCCCCCAGACTCTGCTATAGGGGCCCGGCCTCCCCCTTCAATCTAGGGCTTCTGAACCTTCAGCCCTCCTTCCTCTTGACAGGGTAGAGGGTACCTGCACGTCATCAGCCGAGGGCACATAGGTGGCTCTCTTGAAGGTGTCAGTGACATTCCTCAGAATGTCCACGGAGAAAAGCAGGTCCCCACTGTAGTAGGTGCGCCGGGCCAGCAGCTCCTGCAGGCTCCGCACCACTTGTGACATGCCCTCGCCCGCCAGCATGCGCTGCCCCTTGGCCAGGTGCTCCCGAAGCTGCCAGTGACAGGTAGGCTGCTGTCACCAGAGTGTCAAGAGCCGGGACCCGCCCCTGGCCCATCCCACTCCAGTCCACCCACCACTTGCATCCAGAGGGAAAGGGTCAGATAGAGATGCTCAAAGGGATCATGGGGAGACAGAGTCTAAGAAAGAGACCCATAAAGAGAGAATCCCCAAAGATACGTAAAGACTGAAATAGGAACAGCAAAAGAAAGAAGGAGCTCAGATATACATATAAAAGATGACAAGCACAGTTGAGGGACAAGGCACCTCCCTAATCCAAAGAGGTCATCACACGCTGGAGTGTAATGCGCTCTCTCTCTCTCTCAAATACGAGCTCCAAGCACAAACACAACAAATACCGGTTACAGTCAGACGAGTACACACAGGCCACGTTCGCTAACAACATTCTTACCCCATGGCAAGCCCTGGGCTGGGCACTGGGGACATAAAAATAATTTCAACTTTGTCCCTGCCTTCAAGGAGCTCCCAGTCTCACAGAACACAGACATTGTGATGAGCACTCATAACACCTAATGACTGAGAAGCTCAGGGGGCTGTAGGAGCACAGGGGGAGGCACTGGAGATAAGGGAAGACATCTGAGAGTCAGGCCTTGAGGGATGAGTAGGAGTTTGTCAGACAAGGAGAGGCACAGCCAGGCAGAAGTGGGCACATTGTATGTACGCCAAGGCACATGGGCACGAGCAAGAATCAAGCTCCCTCCACGCCCACCAGAGTCTGGGACAGATCCTGTGTCGCCCCAGCCCAGCAGGGTGCACTCACTGACAGATACAGGTAGCGGTACTCGTGGGAGATGCAGCGGGCAAAGCTGGGCAGCCCCCAGTAGGCCACGCCCTGGGCACTGAGGAGACAGCGGCGGCTGGCAGACCCTGCACGGGGACAGGACAGAGGGTTGGGTGTGGGGGCCGAGCTCTCACTCACTTCACTCCACACCTCAGGATGGAGGCTCAAAGAGGCTGGGGGCCCGGAAGGGAGCGGCAAGAATGGCGGGTGTGGGAGGCATGCAGGGAGAGCCACCCGCCCCTCACCTGAGGCGTTGGGGGGGCACTTGTTGTAGATGATCTCTCCAGCAGCCGCCTTCTTCCACATCATCAGCATCACGTACTCGTCCCTGCACATCTCATGGAAGGCTGTTGGTACAGCGGAGGGGCTCAGCCAGGCCCAGGCACTTGCCCCCCAAGCCCCAGGGTCCGGTGGGCAATACCTGGACACCTCTTCTCACTGCAGGGCTTCACCTCCTCTCCGGTGCCCTCGCAGGGGTAGCCCTGAGCGCCTGTGGCCTGGCACATGCGGAAACGGCGCTGCCAGCCTGTGTCACATGTCTTGGAGCATAGGCTCCACGCGTTCCACGGCCCCCACTTGCCGTCTGTGGCTGCAGAGATGGGGGGCGTGAGTGGCCCCAGGCGCCCCCTGGGCCAGGGCCGCCACCTGCCCGCCCTTTGCCGTGCACTCACCCGGGCACTCAAGGTTGCCGCACTCCCGGGTGTCAGTGAGGGCCCCGGTACACGTGGCCCAGGCTGGGCCCGCCACACTGCACTTCCGGCTGCGCTGCTGGGTCCCATTAGCACAGGACATGGAGCACGGGCCCCAGGGACCCCATTCTAGCCACTGGCCTTCCACTGCATGGGGAGACACAAGCAGGGTTGGCTGTTGAGCAAGGGGTGTGGGGATGCGTCAGGGCAGAGCACCGCAGGGAGATGGCATTCAGATTTAAATAAGGCCAGACCCACTGGAGAGGGGTGGATGAAGCGGGGCTGGAGGGAGCTGGTGGTGCCTGGGCCTGGGCCTGCCTGCCTGCCACCAGCTCCAGGAACAGAGGACCCCTCTCCACTCAGCACTGAGGCACATGCTCTCTTCTGGCTAGGGAAACGGGCCCCGGGCCACCTTCTGATCTTTGCCCACATGTAAGCCCAGCTTTGTGTCCCCTCACAGCCCAGCTGGCCATGAGCACCAAAGTGCTATGAACAACAAGGGTAGTCCAGGGCTCAGGGGAAGGGGCACTGGCAAGCAGCCCCCTTTAGATGGAATCACAGGGTGCCAACTCCAAGTAGGCTGGGCCAGGTCACCTCCCACGCTGGCAGGTAGACTCTGCCAGTCTCCCCATGCTTGGTCAAAGCTCACTGGGGTTCCCCCAGGGGCAGGGCATTGGACCTGACTTCCTCCCCTTTCCCGACCCCCACCCAGCTGGGCAGCGCCCGCCTGGAAGCCCACGGGTGCTACTGACCCGGGCAGGCGGCCATACTGCAGAGCTTAGTCTGCAGCTCGGGACCCTCGCAGGCCTTGCCGCCGTGCTGGGGGGGCACGCAGGTCCGCATCCGGCTCCGGGACCCCCGCCCGCAGCTGCGGGAGCACAGGCTCCAGGACCCCCACTCCTCCCACACGCCGTGCACTGCAAGGAAGCACGTGGCCGGTGGCTGGGCGGCACCTTGGCCCCGCCCACTGCCCACCCGCCCACCAATCAGGAGCTCCGGCAGCTCTGCCACTGCTCCTCATTGGATCTGCCCTGGGCCCCAGGATTCCGCCCTTTGTGGGGGGTGGGGATGTGGAAGACACAGACTTCTAGTCCCAACTCACACAGGACACTGCCTGTGGACACCCGGACGGGGAGACTAGAATCAACCCAGGAGGGGAGCCAGGGGTCCTCCTCTCCTGGGGGCACAGGAAAGCCCAGGAAAGGGCTCAAGATCTACCCCACCTTACCCCATCCCCATCCCTCCCCACCCCAGATCCAGAGCAAGAATCCAACATGGCAGGCCTGGGGCAAGAGAATGCCCCTCCCCACCCCAAGCGCAGGGACACACAAATAGACATGACCCTCTACGTGGACACTGACACAAAGAGCTCACATTGGAACATGGCTTTGCCCCACCCCTTTGCAAGCTCCTGGCACACCCCCAGCTGCCAAGACCCCTTCCCAGGTAGCCCTACTTTAAGTTCCCAGCCAGGAGCTGATCTGGCCTAGGTACCACTTGCACTCCCTCAGGCACAAGGGGCAGGACCCGCTGAAGCTGCCGAGCCCCTCCTGACGGACAGGCAGTCCCCACAGGCACATGCACATTCTCAACAACTCCATGCTGAACTGAGGAAGGCTTCAGGGTCTAGGGGAGGCTCCCTGGGGAGTGGGATAGGGAGTCAGAGGAGGGAGGGGATGGTCAGAGAAAGCTTCATTTTTTTTTTTTTTTAAGTGGCATTTCTCTTAGATCTTGAAGGACAGGCTGAATTTTAATAGCCAAGGTAGAGGTGGAGGGGATAGGATGAGAATAGGCAAGTGCAGGGTGGTGGGAAAGTGCAAGAGGTGCTGGTGTGGCCAGAGCATAGGGAACACGGAAGGCGGTGAGGGTAAAAAGACAAGCCTTGATTACCAGGACGTAGGCATCAGGGGAGTGATGTGCCCAGAACCAAGCCTGCTGGTGCGGGCCCTGGTCTGATTCATCTGTGTCCCCGATGCCCTGTGCGGGGCTGGGCACGGTGGGGGGGTGGGGGGACAGTCAAGTTTGCTGAATGAAAGGAGGAGGCAGCCAACCATCTTTGGAAGATGAACTTGCCTGAGTCCCAGGCAGGACCCGACCCTGCAGGCAGACTGGGCGGGGAGGATGGGCATACCTGGGCAGGTGGCTGAATTGTTGCAGGGCCGGGTCTCCCGCAGGGGCCCGCTGCACAGGGTCCCATAGGGGGAGGACACGCAGGAGCGGGTCCGCACCTGCAGGCCCTGCCCACACGTCAGGGAACACACGCTCCACGGGGACCACTCCTCAGCCGCTGGGTCGCCTACGAGAGAGGGACAGCGTCGGCGGCAGGGGGCATCTCCCAAGCACTCAGTCTCATAGGAATCCTCCTACCCTGACCCCAAGTGACAGGCTCTTCAGGAGGCAATCCAGCCCTGCCCACAGGCCTCGCATGGCAGAGAGACACGACTGAGCTCCAGGACATAGACACAGACGGGCACACGCCAAGCACACATGCCACCAGACGCCACAGAGTCGGGCCCCCGCCACAGAGGAAGGGAGGCGGGCCCGAGTTACCTGTCTGCGCCATGTACAGCCCAGGCTCATCTGCAGACCTTGGCCACTGGGTTTTCACCTTCGGTTCCTCTTCCGGCTCCTCACCTGGAACACGGAGGTGGTGGCAGGGGCTCAGCAGAGGCCAGCTCAGTCCCGCCAAGGTGGCACAGAGAGGGCAGCCTTGCTCGCCCTCAGCCAGAGGGTCTGGAACCAACTGCAGGTGACGCTGAAAGAGCATCACGTCCTGCCCCCTGCCCCACCACCACCATTTTACAGATAAGGAAACTGAGGCTCAGAAGGCCACACAGGGCTTGCCTACAGCCTCACGACTGTCTTTTCCTCTTGCCTCAGCCAAACTGGGGGAGACTGGAGAGGAGTGGCCGCTCATATTAATGAGCTCTGGGAGGCTTCTGTGCCAAGTGCTGTCCCTACCTATCTCCTTAACCCTCCCCTGGGAAGTAGGGACCATCACCTCCGTTTAAAGATGAGAAAACTGAGGCCCAGAGAGGGGAAGTGACTTGTCCAATATCACACAGCTTGGAAAGCCTCATGTCCAGTCTCTTTCCCCTCACAGGGCTGACCCTAAGGCAGACAAACAGCCAAGGTGAGCAGTTGTGACTACTCTGTAAGCTTGGGACACGACTCATGCCAAGCCAGGGGCTGGGCCTGGGGCCCAGATTCTGCTCCCCAAGCAGCACTGGACTGTGACCCGGAGGCACAGGTCAGAACGCTGCTCCTCTGAGACCTAAGGGCCTGGGGCAGGTGCCTCCATCCAGCAGACCCTACTCCCCACCGCCCTGTGGCCAGCGAGCAGGGGGCGCTCTGGGATCTGCTGCTGCCGCCTCGGCCCCCGCCTCACCGGGCTCTTGGCTGCCCGATTTCTGTGTCTGGTCTAGGCCTCGGAAGCACTGCCAGCTCTGGAGGAGAGGCTGGGAGCTCCCATTCTCCAAAGCCAGGCCCTCCTGCTCAGACGTGAGCTCATCAGGCCCTCTCCCACAGGCTGGGTAGCGGGGATGGTGGCAGACAGGAGTACAGGGGAGAAAGACCCAGCCCACGTAGAGGCTGCTGGGCAGGTGGGATCGGAACAGCATTTTGGGACAGGGCTCAGCCCACGCTGTCCCCAGACTAGAAGGTACTCCTCTCCCCCACTCCCAGGCCCTCTCCTATTTCTGAACACCAGCTCAGCACCGAACAGGCACTCTGTGTTGGAAGGAACCCAAGAAGGCTGTACTCTTCCTGCCCCCTGCCGCCCAGTCCAGGCCCTGCGTCTGAGAGAAAGCTCTTCCTCACCAGGCGTGAAGAGTGGCCACTCTGAGCAAAGCTGCTGTCCAGGGGGCCCTGAGCTGCCACTCAGCCCAGTCTCTGGTCTCATCCACTCCCGGGCCCTTCCCTCCACTTCAGCCACCAGTCCCAGGACCTGATCTTCATCATCCCCGAAACTGCTCCACCATCTCTGAAACCTGCGTCTCCCCAGCCCACAGGACACCTTCAGAGTCAGGCAACCCTGGTCCCAACTGGGGCGTGGACACGGACCAGCTGTGTGACCATGGGCAAGTGTCTTTGCCTCTCTGACCCTGTTTTCTGACTTCTGTAGAACAATACTCAGAATACCCCCTACCCTGAGGGCTGACCTCAGGACTTCCTGACAGGAGATCATGAAGCCCTCAGCACCCTGCTTGGACATGGGGAATGCTCAGAAGGCAGCAACTATCTGGTTTATTTTCACCATCTTCCCTTCCCTCAACACCTCCACCCCTTCAGCACCCTCACGTGCCACCACCCCTCAGCCCCCTGGGCCTCCTCCCTCTGAACAGCATCTGCCATCGCTCCTGGCCTCACTTTGGGCCCTGCCTCTATCAAGACCACAGAGAAGGTGCTGGAACCATGCCTGGCAGCTCCTGAATCCCCTCACCCAGCCTTTCCACCACACCCGCTCAGCCAGTCCCCAGCCCTGGAGACTGTGACAAGCCGCCTTCTCCACGCCCACCCCCAGGCTGCTAAAGAAATCTACAGCTGTGCCAACTGCCACCACGACAGATTCAGGGATGCACATCCGATGGCCGAGCAGGGCTCCCTGCCTTCCCTGTCCCCCACCTCGGCGGGCTGTGCCAGACCTTGACCTCTCTCCTCAAGCCCATCTCCGCCCACTCCCTCTCTGCAACAAGCTCCTTTACAGAGAAAGCAGAAGCTATGACACGGGAGCGCCCCCATCCCGACTTCTTGCCTCACCCCTCCAACTCCCAACTTTCCTGGAGCCCTTGTCTTCACAAAGACCAGCCCCTCATCCCAGTGCTGCCTTCTATTCCTCCCGCCTACCTTCTCGGGGAGGGCTCCACCCATCATCTCCTCTCATCAGCATTTCGTCAGCATTCTCCTCGTGGCAGCCTGGGAACAGATCTAGGCCCTTTCTGTTCTCAGAGGGGCCCTCCTCTGACTCTCCTGCCTTCTCTGGCTACTGCCCTCGGCTCCTCTTCACCATCAATGAGTGGTCCACAGCTGGCACTCCAGTTTCTCACCTGCCACTCACGTCCTGGCTCAGACGTCACCTTGCCTGGTAAATCCACTGCAGTCTGGCTTCTGACCACATCTTTCTGCTGAAACCGTTCTTGACAGAGTCATCAGTGCCCTCCTTGTTGCTAAATCCTATGGACGCTTTGCAGGCCTCGTCCCGCCCGACCCCTTGGCAGCATTTCGCCCTGCTGACTCTCCAGCCCTGAAACGCTCCCCTCCCTGACTCGCCTGGCTTCCTGCTACCTCTGCCCTGCCTCCTTGACCGGTCTGTTTTCATGCTGCTTCCCACGTCAGGCATCCACGCTTTGTCCTGTTTTCACAGGACAACACCGCCCCCCCCAGGCTTCATTAACCCCCTCTGAATGGCTGCTCCGAAGTCGTTGCGCCACCCACTGAACCTGTGCTTCACTCCTGTATAGCTTCCTGCCTCCTGAACAGGTCCCCTGACGAGGTGGGGGGCGGGGTGGGCCCTCAAGCTCGGCGTGTCCAAAATAGGATCATCATCTCCTCTCAAACCTCTCAAACCCACTTGTTCCCCACCTTCTTCACCTGGAAAACTCCTACTTGACCTTCAAAACCCACCTCAAATGACCTCTTGTAGGCGAAGTCTTCCTTATCCCTCACTCCCCTGCAGAGTTGGCTGCCCCCTCTTCTACGTGCCCACTCATCACAGATGATTCCATCTGCTGTCTGAATTACCCCCCATCCGAGAACCCTTTGAAGAAAGGCTGTGTGAGCCATCTCCCTGACCACATGAACACCAGCACAGAATCCAGCCAGAGAAACAGCAATAAACACCAATGAACATGTTGCTCCTAGCTTCCCCCACCCCATGCGGGTCATTGGAAATGGTCGTTTGTCATCTTGAGTATCAGCTCTGACCTGCAGCCCGCCACCTAGACCACCCCAAGCTTGACATCCATTTATTAATAAACACTCTGGAGATGCCATTTGACCTGTTGCAAATCCAGTCAAGAGTCTTCTCATCCAGCTCCTTTTTGGCATCTTGGCCATTACTGTTGTGGGTGGCAACCCCTCCCATCCCTGGCCTGGCATCCAGTAAGCCCATCAAATGCGGCCACGTGAGAGACCAGCCTGACTTGCTTGTCGTGGACTCACACTGCTTCCTGTGGTGCCCCGATCCTCTACTGACCACTCACCACCTGTTTGCTGGCCAGCCCCGCCATATAACCAGAGGTGGTGTCGGTGGTTTCTAGAATCCACCCCATTTGAAAATCAGAACACGTCCCAGGTCCAGCTCTTGAGCCCCTCTCCTAGCCTCCTGGGCTGGGCCAGAGAAGGGAAGGGACAAGCCCAAGGCCACACAGCCGGGGCCTGCACTGACTGCCCTCCCCTCCCCACCCCCACCTACCCCCCTCTGAGGAAGGCCAGTTCTCCCTGCAGGGGAAGAAGACAGATAAGACCAGAGGTGTCAGCCACTGAAACAAACGTTTATTCAGCATACACCACGTGCAGGCCCCTGCCAGCTCCGGGCCCAGACCAGGGCAGGTGTGAGAGAAAGATGGGCCAAGAGGACAAGGAGGGGTCCAGGAAGGGGTGTGAGCACCCCCAGACCTCCTGAGCGTCCCACTCAGTGGGCGCCGTGAGCTGACTGGACCAGGGACTCTGGTGCTCCCAGCCCTACCACCTGTCAGCTTTCCCACCTGGCTGCTTGCTGCCTGGGACCCGCTTCCCCGCTCAACCCCGGATGATCTCTAAACTGTTCTGTTTTGTTTTGAATAACCCTGTAGGAGATAATTTACTACACACCTCCTATGTGCCAGTCACTGCATGCTCTACATTACCTCATTTAATCCTCATTAGGGCAGGTTCTCCCATTTTACTAATGAGGTACTAATGAGGCTCCAAGGTCTCATCCTGGAGAGAGGCTGGTGTGGGATTCGAACTCCGGCCTGCCTGATTCCAGAGGCCACTTTACGCTGAACTGCTCTGGCTCTGACAAAATGCAATTCAACTTGGACCTCCTCAGAGACGGCTTCTCTGATTCCCATGGGACCCCGAGTTACTCCCTCGCCTCCCCACAGCCCCCCACGTACTTGCCTCTATTCTCGTTTTCAAATCTCTTCCTAATTGTTCCTTTGAGCATCTATGCCCCGCGTCCGCCAGGCGAGACTGATTCTCCCTTGTAGGCTCCAAAGTGGTCCTCTGGAAGCCCAGCCACACACACTCGCCTGCTGAGAAACCTTCAGTGGCTCCCCACTGCTACCACCACAGTAAACCTCTGAGCCTGGCATGCTCTGGTCCCTGCTGACCTGTCCGGTCCTGTTTTCCCCTCCCCACCAGGCAGCCAAACTGTGAGGCCGTGTGGGTCAGTGGGAAGGATGTAGATTTGGGAGCCAGACAAATGCAGGTCTGATTCCCAAGTCTGCATAGTCTTGCTGTGTGCCGTTGGGCAAGTCGCCTCACCTCTCTGAGCTTAAAATTTTCCAACTGAGAATAGAGGTGACACTTCCTAATTCATCATGAGAATTAAATGATGAGAGATACGGATCACCTGGAGCATAATAAACTCTCAATGAAAGGAGCTGCCATTCCCTTCTTGTTATCCCTTGAACATGCAAATGCTTTCCTCCTTCCACTCATCTGTTAATGGTGTTCCCTCCTCTTGGAACGCCCTTCCTCTACCTCAATCTGTCAAAATCTTCTAGATTTCAAATGCCACCTCCTCCAGGAAGCCTCCCTAGGCTGACTACACAGAGGTCTGGGTGTGCAGGTCCCTTCTTCTGCTATAGCTGTGAGTATCCTGTGCTAATCCCTCTCCTGGCCCCTGAGGGAGGGTTTCAATCTCCCTTGACCTCTTGCACAGACGGCCCAGCTCTGAGCTGCCAGACACAAGACAGGCATTCAGCAAACACCAAATATCCCTGAGGGTTCCTCCACCCTAACCACACAGGACCACTCTGGTCTCACCCCTGACACTGGCAGGCAGGGTGGGCACAGGCACTTTGCCATCTGAGCAGGACTGCACACACCTGCTACCCCATGCTCCGCAGACCCTGCCCCCCAAACTCCACACAGTCCAGCCCCCTCAGCCTCCTTTGTCATGAATGTGTTAAAAACAACCATGATAATCACCACTTCCACGGGGAGAGAGCAGTGCAATTTACAAAGCAGTCCTCCCTCCCCAGGGTCTCTGCATCCTCCCTGAGGCTGGCCCTAGAGCCCCAAGTAGGCACCCACTGATCCCCCTGAAACACGGTTCTGTCACGTCCCTCCATGGCTCCCCAGCCCCAGCAGAACATCAGGACCCCAGGGGGGCCAGGGCAGAGGAAGGTGGCTCTTGTAAATTCTAGACTCTGCCTGTGCAGCCCCATGCAACTGGGTACACCCAGCCAGGACGCCAGTCCCCTTCCAATGACTTCCTCCCCAGGCTGCTGGCCTATCTGCCCAGCCTCCCAACAGAGCTAGCTGGGTCTCTGCCACCTCCCCCACGTAGCCAGGAGCTCCTCGAGAGCAGGGACCGCGTCCGACTCATCCTTCTTCCCCCACGCCGCCCAACTTCTTGCTGCCTTAGAGCCCTCGGCCAACAGGGTGAGGTCCCAGTGTCTGGGTGCAGCAGTCAGAGCCTTGGCCCCATCTCCCACCACTGGGGCTACCATCTGGTAAAGGCTGGTCTACTACAGCCCCCTGTCCCCAGCATGTTCACATTCCACGCCCTGGCACAGGCTGCTTCCTTTACCTTGAGAGCCCTTCCCCTTGCACCGGGAAATGACTTGGGGAGGCTCACAAATGTGCCATAAAATAACACTGGGTCACGGACTGAGGAAGTGATCCCCTTTCCAGGTCTCATTTTAGTAGAGTGACTATTTGCCAATCTGCCTGGGATAGTCTGATTTAGGCCTATAACCCTGATGGAATTAATAGTACCCCCTCCCCCCATTTATAACCTCGAAAATGTCCCGGCTCAGATGATAAATTATATGGTCACCTCACTTTTAATCCTTCCAAGTGCATGAGAAAGAAGGTCTCTGTGCAGTCCGAGACTTTAACACATCCCCAGTACGTGCTAATTTCTCTTTCTAACAAATTGAGAGGAGGGATGAACGTCTAGCTAGAATTTGTTGTTTCTTTGGTTATCTTCTATTTCAGATAAGTGATACTCTTTTTCCATTGATGATATGAAATTTCTTTGTAATGTATTAAATTTCAAAAGCGATTCGATTTAAAGAAAAAAATTCACAGGCTAGTGAATTCCTATTCACTCCTCAAAACCCAACTCAGAATCACCTTCTTTAGACCACCTTCCCACCCCTTTGTGGTTTAATCCCTCACTCTTCCTCCTCCTTTGACATCCAGCACATACATTCATACCTATTACACTAAGTTATGACAACACACAACTATTTATCAGGGATTTACCATGTGCCAGGCACTGTGCTAAGCATTAACCCACATTCTCTTGCTTAATCCTCACCATTACTCTTTAGAATAACTCCACTATCCCCATTTTACAGGTGATGATATAGGGATGAGGAAACATGCCCGTTGTCACACAGCTAGTCAGTGGTGGTATCAGGGATTGAACCTGGGGCTGGGTGACTTCAGCCTGTAGCCTTGACCACCACTGTACACTAGTGGTCACTCTCCCCCACCAGAGGGCAGAAGGTGTGTCTGCTTCACCTCGGATCTCATTCACTCAGAGCTGCTCCAAGGCCTGGCATAAACTCCATTCTGATAAAGAAATGAAGACGTGTGTGATGGATTGGCTGGGACTCAGTCCCCTCTGAGATGTCTGGGGGTGGTGGGGGGGTGGTCTGTGCCCCACTCCCCATCCCATGATGGAGCACACAGATTTCTAGCAGCAGAGATCTGGGCTGGAAGGATCCTCCAGGAATCGTACCACATGTGCTAGGTCTCCCCCAACCCCACTCTGAGAGAGGCCCTGCCTCCCCAATGTCTGCACCCCAAACAGTCAGGTAAGGTAGGGCCCCTCTTTCTGCCACCAGACCATGCTGGCCAAAGGAAGATGGCAGAGCCTGAGGGTCAAGGAGAAAGCCAGTCGAGGACTGGGTTAGGCAGGTGAGAGGCAGCTTCCTAGAGGAGACAGGGCTTGAGTCGTGCTTGGAAGGATGGGGCAAAGGATAACCCAAGGCAAAGGGCATTCCAGGTGAGGGAAACAGCCCAAGCAAAGGCAGGGAAGCCAGAAAGCAGGGGGTTCTGGGGCCAGTAGGAGCCCCAGTTGAAAGGGTGGGAGAGAACCAGAGGGAAAGCAGGTGGCAGCTGGGTCAGGGGCGGGACTGGAATGCCAGGCTGAGGAGTCTGGGCCACGATGGGGAGTCCCTAGGGGCTGAATCAGGGAAGTGACACACAGAGAACGGGGGGTCCTGAGGCCCCAAGGGGGTAGCGCCTTGTCCAAGTCACACAGCAGCAGTGGCAGAGGGGGGATCTGAACCCATTCTTGCCTCCCAGGCCTGACACTCAGGGGACCACAGGCTCACCTGGCGCCCATGCCTCTGGAATGGAGCCTGGATGATGGAGATGGTGGGCTAGTAGCCACCAGCCAAGGGTGGGACAGTGCCCCTGGGGGGAGGCAGGGAGTGTGGCAGAGGAGGGAGGGGGCTGCAAGAGTGAAGGACACTTTCTCCCAGATGTCACCCCGCACAGCCACATCTCAGGATTGGAGGGTCAGCAGGCAGGAACTGCAGGTTGGCGACCAGCTCCCTGTAGCTGGGCTCTGGAGCTGGTACCAATTCTACCACCTGCCTTCCGGCCCCGGCCTCGGCCAGCCTCCGTGCCTGTCCTCCGTGGAGCTCCTTCCTGCCTTCCTTCCCTTTCTTCCTCTCCCCCCACTTAACAGATTGCGGCAGCAAGATGGCACAAATTTATGGCTCAACTCACCAAAAATAACAAGAGATTTATCAAAGGCAGTTTGCGTGAAATTAACAGGCGTCTGTACCCTCTTGTCAAACGCACTCAGCTCTGAGGCGGGCCCAGGCACTCCGCTCCCGGCCTCATCGCTCTTCCAGTACCAACCCAGCTCCACCTCGCTTGGCCTTGCGTTGATCCTACCTGGGATGCCCCAGAGAAGTTGAGCACTGCTCCCCTGCCCCAGTGCCTGGCAGAGGGGCTGGGATGAGGATCTCACCTGCTCACCACCATCCCACCAATCTTGTCCTCAAGCTAGCAGCTCCATGTGCCAGCCAGTTCTCCTGCAGCTGGTACGTGTCCAACTGGCCCAGTGGGGAGGAGGTGAAGAGAAGCATGGAGGTGAGGCCAAGGGCTTGGCCAACGTGGTGCCGCCACCAGGCACAGAGTGCTCCAGGCCCTGATGATGCCACTGGCCCTCAGATGCCCCCTGCCGCATGGAACAAACTGAGTCGTGTGCCCATCGTCTCTTGCCCCAGAGAGGGTGGGCAGAAGGTAAGAGGTGGCAAAGAGGAAGAATCTCTTGCCTGACAAGGGAGAGGAAGGGGCTGTGCCAGCCCAACTCTGGACACCAGTGTGCCCTGTGAGCCAATGGCTGATGCCACATCACCACCACCCCTGCCCCCCATAACTCCCTACAAGAGCCCTCCCTTCAGGCCATCCCATGGAGCAGCCTGGCAATATGCCAAGCAGGACAAGGGGCATGAGTTGGGAGCCCAGGGCTCCCTGCTCAGAGAAGATACCAGGCTTCATGCCCAGGAGCAACCAGCATCCAATCTCCACCCATCCTCAGTCCCAGAGGCCTCTGCAGAGGCTCTGATGATGGTGAGAACAATGGTGCCCTTCCCGTCACCAGCCCCCTCTGACCCCTAAAGACACCCCGGCTACCAACCAACTCCCGCTTCCGACTTCAGCCAAGCCCAGCTGGCTGCTCCTGGCTCTGTGCTCCACGTGGCAGCCTGCCCGGATGGTGCCCGCCCAGGAGGGCAGAGCCTCACTCCATCCACTGTGAACCACTGGGCTGATGGACCGCAGAGAAAGCCAGACAAAAGAACCCGCCCTCTGCCGAGCACAATGGGGGAGGCCCCCACAGAGTGACAGGCAGTGGCGGCCAGGCAGGAACAGCCATAAACCTCCTGATATACGCCTGGTGCTCTCCGCCGATGTTCGACAAAGAAGCAAAATTCAATTTCTTCCTGCAGGCACTAAATCCCAGGCCAGCCTCCAGGGCCCGTAGCCTGCCCAGGGCCTGGCTGTCACTCGGATGGCTTCATCGACTGCTGTGAGAGGCCAAGCTGGCCTAGGGGAGAGGCCAGAACAAGGCCACTGGGCATTTGCCATGGATGGGTGTGATGCCAGATGTCTCATGAGGGAGGCTGAGAAGCTCTTCCCCAAAGCCTTGGGAGAGGCTACTGTCATGATAAACACCTCCTCTAATTAAACCAGGCTATCTCCCCATTTTACAGACAAAAAAACTGATGCCAAAAAAAAGGATCTACTCAACGTAACAAAGACAGTTCCCAACTTTCGCGTTCTGTCTCCAAAGCAGGCATGGGAACAGATCATACCCCTCCAATACTCCTAGCAGCCTTCACACGAGACCCCCTGTGTCCTTGTAAAAGCTCTCAGCCAGATCCAGACGCCCCTCTGACCCATCCCTGCATGACAACCTCACAATGGTAGGCGAGCATCTGTTATCCCAAATGGGAAACTGAGGCCCAGAGAGGGGCGGGAACTCCCTGTTAGTACCAGCGCTGGAAACCAGATCCCAGATCTGCCTCCCTCCCACCCCCACGTCCTGGGACCCCTGGCCAGTCCCTGGCCCAGCCCTGTTCAGCAGACACTTAGGACCCAGCCAAGGATCTTGGGGCCTTGAAGCTGCAGGAAGGAGGGTTGGCAGAAGGTGGCCGTGGCTGAGGGAGCTGGGTGGGAGCAGGAGCAGGCAGGACTCAAGGGCTTGAAGAGCTTTTGCCCAGTCAGCAGGAAGCTCTAGCAGCTGGCAGCCTTGGTCCCAGAAGACGTGGGCCCAGAGCGGGGGAGACAGGGGACGCTGGGAGCTGAGCCAGGCCAGCCCTCCAAGGCAGCCTCGAAGCTCAGGCCTCTTCACCCAGGCACATTCTTCTGTGCCTTCCTCTGCCCCGACCCTGGGGCCACAGCCAAAAACCACTGACCCGTGTGGGCAGGAAGATGTCCCTGCGCCCTGCCTACTCCAGCCTCCAGGCAAACTTGTCAACTTGCAGTGCCAGCGCCCGCCGCCATCATTCCCAGCTTTGGGCCTTTGTATACACTGCTCCCTCTGCCTGGAATGCCCTCACCACTCCTTTGGCTTGGCTTGCTTCCACTTGTCCTTCTGATCTCTGTTCTTGTATCACTTCCTTCGGGAAGCCTTCCCCGACTGCCCAGTTAGGGGGTCCCCTCCCTGGGTTTATCACACTGCATTGTCTATGGGGGTCTATGCCCCCATTCATCCACCCAGACTGCAAACTCTTCAAGAGGGAGGTCTGACCCCAATCCACTTTGGTGACCCCAACACCAGGACAAGGCTGGACCCAGTGGAGACATTGGTGAACAACCACATGAATGCCCCAGTATCCGCCAAGATGGGCACCATCAGCCCTCCAGACACACCCACCTCACCTGGGCGCTGCTCAGACTCACCATATCTCATCTCTGTGGTGAACAGGTCATTGCTGCTCCCGGAATGCAAATCGGCCTCGGCAGGTGGGGCTGGGCCCCCGGGCACCAGAGCATTGGACAGGGTGTGGGCAGCAGGAGGACCCGGAGGCGTGGTGGTAGCGGGGCTGGCCCCTGTCTCACCAGGGCAGCTGCAGCCCGGCTGGGCAAAGCCACAGGCCCTGCCAGCCGCACGGCCGCACTCCTCGCTCCAGCGACACAGGACGCCGCAGGTGAACTGGCTGGAGTTATTGTTGTTGATCAGCAAGACCTCGACAAAGCGGAAGGCCAGGGCTGCGGGCGCCAGCAGGCGTGGGGCCTCCGAGGGCTCGGCCGACAGGCACAGCTGCACAAAGTTCTTGTCGAAGTGCAGGAAGGTGAAGGGGCCCGAACCGCCGCACAGCTCCAACCCCGCGGCCTCCTCCTCCTCCTCTGGCCGCCCCAACTCCGCCTGGGCCTCCGCCTCGTCGGGGCTGGGCCTCAGGCAGGTAAAGTTGACCAGGTAGTGGTCCAGGGGCAGCAGGCGGGGGGCAAAGTGGGCGCACACCTGCTCCTGGCGGTTGAAGCGCAGGTAGAGGGAGTACTTGGTCGGGTCCGGGTTCTCCAGGGTCCAGGAGCAGCCCGAGGCGATGGTAGGAAAGAGGTCCTGCAGTGAGAAGGCCCCGTAGAGCACGCCCGAGGCCAGGGCAGAGCAGGCGCTGGGGGCGGGGTCGAAGGCGGCGGCCAGGCGCAGGGACAGAATCACAGATAGTAAGAGGGGACAGGCTGGGGTCATCCTATGTCCCTTGCCCTGTGGAGAGAGACAGTGGTCAGTGGCCCCGGGTGCAGCCAGCATGGGCTCTGAATCTCCTGTGGCTAGCTGCAGGTCGTGGGCCTTGCGGTGAAGACTATGTTCTTTTAAGTCACCCAGGTCCACCTGTGTGATCTTAGACAAGGGACTTGACCTCTCTGAGCCCCTTACTTGAGAAATGAAGGCCCTCAGGAGAGCGTCTGGAATCTCGTAAACCCTTAAGAAACATTAGTTGTGACTATTATTCTGTGGTTCCTCCATCGGTCCCATCAACTGCCAGCATCTCGGCCTGACGTTCAGATCCATCCCCAGCCCCACCACGCAACTTGTATCCTCCAGAACTGCTGCTCTCAGTCGCAATGTGTCGTGATCAGCTGTGAGGCGTGTCACACATAATCCAGAGGTAATTGTCAAAGTAGCGATGTTTGACAATGATTTGCTTTTTTATAAATCAGAGCAATTCAAGGTTATTCCCGGAACACTGTTATTCTCACTCACTTGCTTTACTGAGTGGGAGAGAAAGGGGAGGAGTTACCGCTGGTGTGCTGGGGACTGAGCACAGCCTGAGCCATGCCCATGGGAGGGCATCACAAGTGTGAACGTCATGACTACCGCTGCTGTGGATTTCCTGCTGGAAACAAGGGGGAGAGGCATCTGCAAAATGGGTGCAGTTGTTCCCCTCTAACCCCTCTTCCCCTCCCACCATGGTGTTATCCTCCAAGGCCTGGCGCAGGGCCTGCTACCCCCGGGGAGGCCACCAAGCCATTTCCCTCCTCTTAGCTCCCACAGCCCTTTCCTGAAAGTTTGCATCACCCAATCGTGACCACTAGCCCTTGCTATGTCCCCAGGGCTAGCTCACTCATCTCATGAGTCTTCAAGCTCCTAGGAGTGGAGACCAGCATCCGTTGATTTCTAACTGCCCCCAAAGCACTAAGCTGAGCTCCCAGCAGCTGTGCATGTACTCCAGGTGTGGAAGGGCAACCAGGACCCAAGTTGACAGACACACAAAGCAGTCACGCCAGAGTGGACAAGGGATGGGGGTGGGTGGCGCTGCAGGTGCCTCGCACCTACCAGGCCAGGGCAGAGCCACTGCCCACAGCCTCCACCCCAGCTGTCCAGGTAGCAGAGAGTAGTGCCCAGGCTCAGCCCCGCTTCCAGCCCTGCCCCCAGGCGGGGTCCACGCTGCCTCCCTCCTCCATGCCCAAAGCATAGCTCACAGCACTGGATGGGCCCCCAGAGCCTGGTTGTTCCGCATTAGAGGAGAAAAGATGAGGCTCTGAGAAGGGAGGCAATCTGCTCAAGATCACCTGAGAGAAGCCAGGCTGGGACTGGAGCCCAGGACCTGAGGCCCCAGCCCGGTCTCTCCCGTATCCACACATAGCTTCCCGCTCTGTCCCCTTCTCTGCTCCTCACGCTTCAGTCCCAAGCTATTAGCTCTGGGAACTGAATCACAAACATAGGATAATTCACAGGGTGTGGCTAGATTGTGCCAGGACACAGCTGCTCCCCAGGGACAGGTTTTCCTGTGGCTGTTCAGGAGTCTAAAGAGTGGTCAGAGGCGGGGGTGGGGGTGGGTGGGAAAGGAATGAGAATCCCAGAATTCCAGTTCCTGCGCAGCATCCAGGGAACTCCTCGCTGCCCCAGATCCCACGTGCTGCCACTCTGAACCAGGCCCAAGCCCCAAGCGCAAACACACATTTGCCCCTCCTGGGCCACAGCGGGGTGGGGAGGCAGGCTCTAGACAGGCGCATTTACAAGGAAGGAGCCACACCACCCTCCTCCAAAGACCTGCCTGGAGTTTTTCAGCAGAAGTCAGTATAGGCTGTGTCTCCTCTGCCCCGCACAGAGCTGGAAAAGGGACCAGACCCCTGGCCTTCCCACCCCACATCATGACTGTGCCAAACCGTTCAGCCTGCCCAGCCTGCTGCGGCACCAGGGAAGCCAGCAGCTGATGATGAGTGACATCCAATCCCCCCGCTGCCCCCAATTATTTCTAAGCAGGCTGCAAAATTCAGGCCATGGCTGTAGCTCAGTGGAGGGGAGGTGGGGCCTCATTATAACTGGCCTTGTCTCCCCCACTTAGAGCAGGGCAGGGAATCTCCACGCACAAACACACCAACACCCCTGTGCCCTGCAGACATGCACACAAAAGCATGGATGCACAGACACGTGTATAGCCAGGCGTTCAGCCTGTGAAGAGATACACATGCACACAGACATGCACAGAGATCGGAGTAAACCACAGATGAGTGAACTCAATGCACACGAGGTGCACACACTCACATGTACCAGGCTGTCAAGAGCCAGACACTCATACACGCGTGCAGAGATGCAAATATACTCTCTAGTGTGAACACACAGGTATTTGGGTTTTTGAAGCTCAGCATATGACAGCTAAGCATCAGGCCGGATCTGATCTGCTGCTCCTTCCTTGGTGTTCCTGAAACTGAGGGCTCAGGCCCCCAGCTCCATCTCCTGAGCCTCCCCTGCTCCCTAGTCCATAGCTCCAACCCATCAAGAAGCACTAGGTCCATATCCTTCAGAGCCACAGCCTGGCTTCTCCAGAATTGAGCCACCTCTAAACCCTGCCCAAGCCCCCTCCTCCACTCAGTCTCCTTCAGACACCTCCCCTCACATCAATTCTGGAATTACACCCTGGGTGTATATGACTCTCACTGTTCCTGCTGTGACATAAGACCTTCTAGGGGCCCCTTTTTATATCACTCCCCATCCACAAAATAAGGCAAGGAGCCCAATTCCGAGCTGGGTCAGAGACCGCCTCCCCTGGGAAGGGACCTAGAAGGATCCTGGCCTCACAGGCAGCTCAGGTGGTTATGAGCCGTGATCAGCCTCCCTGAGCCTGAGTGTCCCCCTCTGTGGAGTGGAGACATGATCCCTGCCCTCAGGACTGCATATACCTTCTCATTCAGCCTCCTGGTGAGTTCCCAGCACAGAGCCTGCCACGGGGAGAGCGCTCACACCATCCTTTCCCCTTCCCCCTCCCTCTTCTCAGAACCTCACAGTCTCTCCTCTTTCCTGCTGAAGTTGAGGTCGGTACCTCTGAAGGCTCTTTGGGCTAAACCTCAGAGTAGCTTTGCCACCTGCAAGCCCAGGAAGACCACAGACCCCTCCACGCACAGAGCTAGACAGGAGGGGTATGGAGGTCACCTCCGAGGAAGAACTTCCTGGGTCAGGAGGCTGATGGAGAGGATAATCAGTAGGCCACCTCCCTCAGGACCTGTCTGGGCGGAGATGGGTGAGGAGCTCAATCTCAGTCTCAGGAACCCCCTCCTCCAGCCACAGGCCCCCTTCACCGCATGCCCCCCTGCCCCCCTCAAACCTGAGAATCCCACCCTCTCTCCAAAGACATTCATGCCCCCTTCCTCCCAGATCCCACAGGCCTGGGCTTCCCTTCTGCACCAGTGAGGGATTCCGAGGCTTTCCAGCAGCTGGAAGGGCCAAAACAAGACTGGGGTGGGAGGAGGCATAGGGCGTAGTGCGGCGGGGAGGGGCACCTCAGGGCAAGGGCTGGGTCTCCGGGATCCCTGGGATCGACCCCTAGCCTCCCGCTAGCTGAGAGCAGGGGCGCCGGGCGGCGGGAGCCGGGGGCCCCGGCCGCGGGCGGGGGAGGGGCGGTGGGTGGGGGAGGGGGCGCGTCGGTGCGCACATCCGTCGCGTTTATCCACCTGGCAGCCCCAATTCGCCTGCCCGTCACTCACCCTCCGCCTCCTGGGCGCTCGCTGCGCGGCGGAGCCCAGACCGACACGCGGGCGGGGACCCCCGGGCCTCGAGGTCCCCTGCCCTTGCATCGGCCGGGGGCGGGGTCCTCAAGCACCCCTCTCCCGGAGCTCTGGCACCCAGGAAGGCACACTCCCTCCATCCAGCCTTGGGAGCTGGTTGGCCGGACCGAGGGGAGGGGGCGAACCTCCCCAGTGCAGCCCCTCCCTCTCCGGCTGGCAGAGTGTCTCTCCGTCTGGCGAGGGGGGCAGGGGCCTCCGACACAGCACTAGGATGCGGGCCCCCAGCCCCCCGGGGGAGGGGGGGGCGGTGCCGTGCGTGCGGGCGGCGGGGGAGGGGTCGGTGACTCAGCCGCCCTCCGCCCGCCTCCCCGGAACTTTGCAGCAGCTGGAGCCGCCGTTGCTACAGGAACCGAAAGCTTTTGTTCCCCAATGTCAGGGCTGCCCCGGCAGGCGGGAGGCTGGGAGGCTACCACTCCCCGGTGGGACCCAGGCCCAGCCACACTGCCCAGAGGGCTTCCAGGCCAGCAGAACGTCACGGATTCGAGCCTCCTCTCTCTCCCTTGCCCGCCAAAGCCAGGTTTCTTCAAACTCTTGGGGCCCTCTGGCCAGGTCGCCGCCTAACTCTGACCCGGAGCTCTAACTGCCCTGGAAAGTTCCTGCTGGCATCTCTCCTCCTGGGGGTAGGCAGAGGCTCTTCTGTGCCCCATGTGCTCCTCTGTGACTGATTTCCCACGTGGGCCGCCCCCCCCCCTCAAGAGGCAGCCTACCTTTGGGGACCTTGACTTGGTTCCTCCACTTCCCCAGCTTCTACACTTGAACCATTACCTCAGAGGCCTTGGCCTTTCACTGATGCCCCTCTGATCCCGGAGGAATCTAGTGGGGTGTTGAAGGATGGGTGAGGGAGGGAGGAGACTAACGGTCAAAGGCTCCCTGGACCCATTCTGGACCTGAAGCTATTTTCTGGCTTTATTATCTTGGAGGTTGGAGCGATGTCACTAGAACTTGTTCTGCATTTCTACTCTGGGATTAGGAGTGGAGTGGAGAGGGGCCTGACCTTGGCCTTGAAGAGAAACAGCCCAACATACCTATCATTGTTGAGCATTACTAGGTGCCAGACACTCTATACAAACAACCTAATATCATTTCTCCCAGCAACTATATGAGGCAGTTATCACTGACCCATTTTATGGAGGGCGAATTGAGGCTCAAAAAGGTTATATAGCTTGCCCAGGTCACACAGCTTTTGAACCCAGGTCATCCAACAAAAAGCTGAGTTCCTAACTACTCAGCTCCATTACCTGGGGGTTGGGAGGGAGGGAAGAGGGCAGAGACTAGCTGGGACCTCACTCTGGGTTACAGAAATGCCTACCGCACACACCCACCCCAGGCTGGACCTCTTTCCTTCTGAAGAGTGATGGGGGAGGGAGAGAGAAAAGGGGAGGAGAAGAAGAGAAGGCAGAGAAGGGAAGAAGAGGGGGGAAATCTCTCTGTCAATCTTGGTCCAGAGAAGACCCTCCCTCATGCCCCCCCCCCCCCCCCGCAAACCAGGGCAAGCCCTGCAGAGTTCATACTGACCCTCACTCACCCCTGTGGCAGCTCAGGGGATGCTCCCCAGGTCCCTACTCTGTCCCAGGGCCAAGTGGACTCCCCCACTGCCTACTCCATGCCCAAGCCAGACAGAGCCCACCTTTGCCCCCCCACCTAGTGGGTACTGCCATGGGGTAGACAGATAGACGCTTCCTGGGGACACCTGCCCAAAGCCCAAACGAGCCCAACCAGAGCACCTCAAATCCAGGGGCCAGTCCTGCTGGTCTGTGCCCTGAACTGCTGCTGGGATAAGCCCTCCACCCCACCCCACACCTCATCCCCAGAGGATAAGGCCAGACAACCAGGGCTGTTCTGGCACGGCTAGCAAGAGAGGGCACCGGGCCTCGCCCACCAGCCTCCTCTCCACAGGGACTTCCCAGCGCCCCGCAGCCACCACTGCTGCTCGGGCTGCGGAAACCTAGGGTTGCCCGCGGGAGGAAAAGGGGAAGGCGGGTCCAGGGCTGCGGGCAGGGGGCGCCAGAGGACGCCCAGGGGCCCGGCCGGCAGCTGGCGAGGCGGGCAGGCGGGCAGGATCTCTTGGCCCGGGAGCCCCTCCCCCCGCGGGCACCAGACCCTTCGCCAGCTCTGCACTGGCCGTGGCGCGGAGGACTTCCCTCGGACCGAGCTGACTGCGGGAGTGGCCGCCAACTTCACGGCCTACAACCCGCCCCCCCCCCGCCCCCGCATCATGCCAACCCCGGGGCTGCGGGAGGGTGCGTTTGGTGCCCAGCTCTATGCCCTGGGGTGGGAGGAGAGGGACGGGGGATGGACAGAGAGACTCCGACCAAAGATGGACAAGGGAGGCAGGGATGCGAGGCCAGTCGAGTTCCCAGACTGGAGAGGAGGGGGCTCAGAGCAGACATGGGGAGCACGGCCCCAAGTCCAGGCTGAGGGGGAGGGGACTTGCAGCAGAGACTGGCGAGGGATAGCGGGACTCCGGGTAGATATGGGGGTGGGGGCGATCAGGACAGAAATAAGAGGGGAAGCATGGTTGGGTTACCGGCGCTGGGAAAGGCAGTAACTAGGGGCAGGCATGGATGGGGACAGGAAGGACTCTGTGCAGAGATGAAGTGCAGGGGAGGAGCAGGGTCCGGCTCCAGACGAGGAGGGGGAATTAAGCGGGGAGACACAGGCGAGCTGCAGGTTGGAGAGAGGAGCTCTAATCAAGGGGGAGGGCGCACCCCTGGATCCAGGCTTAGATAGGGAGAGACTCGAGACAGCGATGGGGGTAGGTGTGGGTGAGGACTGGCGGCGGGGCCGAGGGGTTTTGGCAGAGATGGGTAAGGAGGAGGGGGACAGGAAAGGGACTCGCCAGAGATGAAGGGGACCTCGGCCCCAGGCTTGTTAGTTCCCAGAGAGACGAGAGTGGGTAAATAGAGGCTGAACGAACTCAGTTGGGGCGGGGGAGAATTCAGCAGAGGTGGGTTGGGGGAGCGCCCCCAGTCCGGGCCGGTGCGGAAATCGGGACCGCGACAGGAGGGCTCGGTGCGGGGCCGGGTCGGGGTCTGGGGCCGAGCACTCACCTGGACGCCGTCAGCAGCAGGAGCGGGGGCCGGCGCTGGCGGAGGCGGCCACGGGGCGCAAGTTTGCCATCCCTAAGGCGGGGGCTTGACGGGGCGCGGGGCAGCTTGCTGCAGCCGCGCAGAGGGCCGAGGCTCCCGCTCCTCGGAGCGGCGGGTGCAGAAAAGGCGCCGCGAAGCAGCGCGGGGCGGGCGGGCGCCGGGCCGGGCGAGGGCTCCTGCCGCCGCCTCCTCGCCACGCCGCCCCCCACCCCCCGCTCCCCACTCCCCCGCCCAGAGCACCGCCCGCGCTGCGCGCCGCCTCCTATTCGCGGGCGGCGGCCGCAGCCCCGGGCTCTGCAAGCCGGCGCCGCATCCTCCTCGGTCTCCGAGCGCCGCTGCCGCTGCCGCCGCCGAAACGGGTTCCTCCGGCCGCTCCGGCCGCTGCCCGCAGCGCGCGCGGGGCCGAGTGACGGCCGAGGCGGGACGCGGCGCCTGCGCCGGCCGGGCCCGGGAGGAGGCGCGCGCCGGGCCGGGCGCGAGGAGCCGCCGGAGAAGGGGCGGGGGGGGTGGGGGCGACGCGCGCCGCCTCCTGTTAAAGGGGGAACAGCTCCAGCCGAGCCAAGCTCACCCTCCCCCCTCCCCGCCCTGGGCCACAGGCGCCGGCGCGGGAGAAGCCCCGGGTAAGACCCCGCCCCGCCCTCGGCCTCCCGGACCGCAGGCTGAGGCGATCCGCGACACCCCTCCAGCGATATCCCAGGCGTAAGGCATCTCGCGCAGCCAGGGTCTCGGGGCCCTGAGGGCTGAAACATTTGCCCCCCTCCCCCATGTGCACTGCAAATTGCATATCCCTGTGCATGCAGGTGCCAGTCGTGTGAGCTGAACTTTGCATATGCTTATGCATACAGGTGCCCTAGGCGTGCACTGCAATGTTGCCTGACTCTGTGCATGCAACTGCCTCACACATGCACAGTGCTTTAACTTGTGCTCAGGTCCTGAATGCATGTTGCTTTTTTCTGTGGGTAGGGATGCTATATATGTGCCAGCTTATAAGTGCCACATGTGTGCTGAATGCTGTGCGTCACTTGTATGTAGGAACCACATATGTACACTGCAGCGTGGTATGTTTGGTGCATACTCTGGTGTCAACTCGGCAATGTTGCATGTCCCTAGGCACGGGTATGCTACACGTGTGCAGTATGTTACATGTTTTCCTGAGCGCCTGTCTATTCCCTCAAGTGCCTTTCCCTGTGCCAGGGGCGCCCCCATGTTGCATATATTTGTGTAGAGGCAGCAGAAACGTACAGACCCGCCCCCTCCCCATCCCGGCAGTGTGCCCAGGAACAGTTGGGTGGGGCCAGAGCCCACATGGTAAAGGCGGTACTCAGGGAGATGCCCATGGCTCAGGACCCTGCTCCGGTGGTTTGTGGCCTGGGCATGTTGCCACCAGGAAGGTGGGCAGACCAGGGACACACCACTTCCGCCAAAGAAAGACAAGTAGGTTAATCCCACGGCTCTGGTCAGAGGAGTAGCCAGCAGGGGGCAGCTTTGCAATGAGGGTGGGATGGTTTCAGGGACTCTACTTTTTGAAGGTTCTCCGGCCAGGAGGGGGCCAATCCTAGGGAGCAAGGAAGTCCCCAGTCCACCCAATCCCAACGCCAACTCTCCACTGAAGCCCCTTGAGTTGTGTCTCCCGGGAGATGGAGCAGGATAAGACCACCTCTCCCCAGGGGCAGTACCAGAGAAAAAGCCCCCGTTCCCTCCCTCTGTCTCTTGCCTCTCCAGCAGTCTCAGTGACATTTGTTGTGAGTGATTGTGAGAGATTATCCACTTTAATGGAAGGAGGTAATAAGGAGTGATGAAGGAATCTCACCCATTACCTTAAGGGAATTTATGAGGCTGGATGAGGCAGGGAGGAGGGCTGGCACTTTTCCTTTCCCAGCAGGAGCCCAAGGAGGCCCGTGCCTTGGGCCTAGCACTGGCAGGCAGGGCTCCTGGGTTCTTGCTGGGCACCCTCAAGCACACCCCGGGTCTCTGGGTTCGGAGGTTCAGCTGCTGCTGAGAAAGCCTAGCCAGGCGAGCCTTGCCATCTGCATGGTGTGTTGCGAACCACCCCAAGGGCAGTGGGAGATCCCAGGCCTCCTTACTCGAGCGCTGGGAGGGGCAGTGCGGTTGCTGGGGTTGAGGTCCTAAGGAGGTGGGCAAAGGTGAGGAGAGTGGTCAGGACGTGGGATACCCACAAGGATGTAAGGACAGGACCTCAGAAGTCTCCAGGACCCTGTCCTCCACAGCTCCAGCCCCTTCCACTCCTACAGGGAGCCTGCCTTCCTCTGTATGAATATTCATGACATTAGCATACTAGAGACCCAGAGCCCAGAGAAACCCGGGCAGGTCTCTTGCAGATGTGATGCAGCTGGATCCCTGAGGCTTTCCCCCTCCCCCCAGGATCCAGCTGGGTTCAGGGTAATGGGAGGACTGGCTCCGGAGAGACAGCAGGGTGTTTTCTGTTTCTCTGTGCCTTGGAAGCCCTCAGAGTTCTTGACCCCCTTCTTTCAGCCACAAAAACGTATGCCCTAGGAAAAACAGGTGGTCAGACAGAGTGAGGGACTGACAGAGATGGTATCCCATACCTGGGGGCTCATCGGGGCAGGGTGGGGAGATCAGTAAGGCAGGAGGGGCTGTGGGAGCTGTGTGGAGAAAGCTGGACCTCCCAGGGGTTGTGCAGGAGCAGCCTAGATTAGGTCAAACCCCTGGAAGGCTCTCCCCGAGGTGCCTCCCTGCACTGGGGCTTCCCCACCTCCTTTCCCAGGAGCCCCTGCCCTTCTAGACTCACTCTGGTGATTATGCCGCCCGGGAGGACTTGGAGTAATTACAAATCGTTTCCATATTCAAATCCAGCTGGTTGAAGAGAAATTACTTCTCTGACAGCCCTGGCAGGGGGTGGGAAGAACAAGTCTTAGCCCCAGGAGGGCTTCCAGGGAGCCTGGGGCAAAACCTGGGCAAGGTAAGGGGCACCGGCCACAGCCTGAGCACAGAGAGCTTGTGCAGAGTGAAGAAACAGCTCCCAGCAGCTCCCCACCACACAGACTGGACAAGGACAGTGACTCCAGCTCTTTATCCTCATTGGGGCCCCTTCTGGGACCTCTGAGGGGATGGCGGGGACCACTCCCACAAGGGCAACTAGAAGTCAGGCTGTCTGCTTGCTCTCATACTGCCGTGCTAGGGTACCTTGAGAAAATCCCTTCAGCTTTCTGAGCCTCTGTTTCCTTATCTGCAAAGTGGTATAAATGATCTCACCTGCGCTCCGGTAAGATAAAGATATGGATTAGCAAGAGTTATGCCCCTGAAAAGGGCTTTTTAAAAATAATTGTTCGATTACCAATTAATTTGTATTTTTATTAACAGTAACCACCACCAGTAGCCCAGTCGGGAGGCAGCCCAGCCCTTAGTGGGGCAGCACAGGAGAAGATGGCGTGTCGAGGAGGGGAGCAACCCCAGCCTTGCCCGCTTGGCCTCAGCTCTGCCTCTCGCTGGACCAGCCACCGCTATGCTTCACTGCCCTTTAAACAGATGAGAAAATGTTCTTCTTCCCTTTGCAATGATTTATTTGGCCCAGAGCCTGGGCAGGTTTCCTTCCAGCGGGTGGGACCTAGGAGCACCCCTCCCTCAGCCCCTGCCCTCCATTGCCACCCAGCCAGGCACCTACAGCAACCCAAAGCTCTGGGTACCAAGGTCTCCTTCCAGACCCCCACCCCCACTGTAGACACCTATCAAGAGCTCATAACATGTCCCCAAATACACCCACATGTCACACACCATCCATGTGACAGTCTTCTACAAGGGTCTGCCCCAGAGCTCAGTGCTCTGGCTGCCAGGGCGGGGTATCCTGGAAAAGATGGACTGGCGGGCCCTCTCTGCCTGCAGGAAGTCCTGCGTGTCTAGCTTCCTGCTGCAGATGCCAAATGGGCTAGGAGCCTGGGGCAACCCAGGCTGGATGTTTGTCATTTTCTTGGTGCTATAAATTAGGGAGAAAAGGGAGGATTAGTTGCTTCCTAGCTAAATCTTCCCAGAAGGTCAATGCCTGGTTTGTGTACAGCCCTCAGGGCAGTGCCTGCATTCTCTGGGCCCTAGCCCCTGGGGCAGAGGATAGAGAAGAACTTTAGGGTCCTGGGTGATTTTTACATACATGTCTTATACTGGAGGATGTGCACAAGACACCTGGAGGGTATGCACAAGAAGATGCCTTCACTCATTCATTCAACAAATAGCTATTAAACGTTTACTATGTTCTAGGCACCAGGATACAGACCATCAGCAAGTCCCATTGCTTCTACCTCCCAAAATATCCCAAATCTATTCACTCTTCACATCCCCACTGCCAACACCAGGATCCAAGCCACCAACATCTGGTGCCCGAACTCTCCCTTATTTAATCTCTGGGTTCCCACTTCTACTTCTCCATCCCAATCCATTCTTTGGAGCCCACTGAGCCATCTTTTTAACATATAAATTGGAGCACCCCTTCTTAAAGCCTCCAATGGCTTCCCACTGCATTTAACACCATGACCTTCCAGGCCCTGCATGACCAGGCCCTTACCAACCTCTCCAGGGCCATTACCCCACCCCCACACTATGCTCAAGTAGCACAGGTCTCCTTGCTGTTCTTGGAAAACTCCAAACCCTCCTCTTCCCAGCACTTTGCATGGCTGACTCCTTCTCAGCAGGAAGATCTCAGTTCCAATATCGCCTCCTCCTGCAGGCCTCCCTGATGACACTTCTAAAGCAGCTTCCCCCCTCCCTGCCCCCACCTGCACCGCTCCAGCCGCTCCATCCCATTGCCTTGTTGTATTTTCTTCCTAGCACACATTACTCTGAAAATATGTTGTCTATTTACACCCATGTCATCTGTTTCCCCCACTGGACCATGAGTTCTGTAAAGGCAGGGACCTTGTCCATCCATTCACCATTGGATCCCCTGGCACAAAGCGCGATGCCAAGTACACGGTAGGTGCTCAGCAAATGTTGAGGGAGTGAATGGTGAAAGGACAAGCATAGACCCTGCCCTCAAAGAGCTTCCAGTCTGCAATCCTCGATCAATATTTGTCCAATAAAATTGTGTTTTACAGTTTCCCACGTGATGAACTGGAAAGAGTTCAGGCCCTGGGATCACACAGACCTGGACTCCTGCTTCTGTTCCTCACTGGTTGTGTGACCTTGGACAAGTCACTTATGCTCTCCAAGCCTCAGTTTTCTCTTCTGTAAAATGGAAATAATGATCCCAACCTAATAGAGCTGATGTGAGTCACATGAGACGATAAAGATGAAGTGCCTCACGCAGTGTCAGACACAGGGAGGTGTCATCTGCATGAATGTGGGCCCCTTTCAGACTTACTCGGGGCTGCAGGCTGTTCTAGGTTCTGGGGGTCATGGAGATGACTCAGAATGGGGTCCTGACCTTGAGGCCTTCCCAGTGCCCCCTACCTGAGCCCCATACCAGCTGGAGTTCTTATCTGCTGAGATCATTGAAGTGAAGGAGGCAGCGGGAGCCAAGGTGTGACCAGGACAGTGTGCGCATGTGACCCCTGCAGAGAGACTGAATCCGGATCCACTTCTCTGCAGCACTTCCTCTCCTTATTTGGAAGCCCCTCTTCCTTTTCTGCCATCCTTGTCTGTGTAAACACACACACACACACACACACACACACACAGATGCATATACAGACAAACATATCCACACACTTTACACAGTCGCTGTCCCACAGACATATACACTTGACTGGGGTACGCAGGTATATAATTAACCAACACACCCAACCCCAGGACACGACCCCCTCCATTTTTCTGGTGCAGCGGGGACCTGTCTGGCTTATCTATCAGTCCTGTCACCTCCTGCTCTAGACTGAGGTCACAGACAGTCCCTCCCAGTTGACAGGAGGCAGCCCAAGCACTCCCCTTGGTAAATTCTCCCACACTCCCCGCTGCTGCAGGCCTTAGGGGCTAGGAGCCCTGGCAACGACCCGGGGTCGGGTGGGGGCAGTCCCTTGGGGGAGGGCCTGGGACACTCGGCAGGCACGGGGCACACTGGCAGTCAGGGGGTCAATGTGTTCCCATCGTCTGAGATGCCCCAAGTTCTCTCCCTGCCCCCAGGTGGGCTCCGTGTCACCTGGATCCTGCTGAACTGGGCTTGTGTCAAGTCGGACCGCACGAGCATAGCAGGCAGGGTGGGGGTGACCTAGAGGTCTAGAGGGACCAGCTCATCCTGTGAAGCCCTTCTGTGGGCCTGACACTGTGCCGGCTGTTTTTAACTTATCGTCACAATTAGCCCCTGGAACGACCCTTTAAGTTGGTAGGGTCACTCCCATTTCACAGATCAAGAAACTGTGGCTTAGAGAGAGGCAGAGATAGAACCCGTGCCTCCCCTCATTGAGTAAGGCCCTGCCTGAATCCTGCCTCATCCTTAGCCTCCTTGCTACCCCCCAGAGGACAGACCAAACGCCAACTGTGGAAAATAATTTATTTCAGGATTAGAGCTGATCTTTCAGAGAAGACCAGCTCCCTCAGGGTGAGAGATCTGAGAGGGGTCTGACTCCCAGGGCCTCGTCCCTGAAGGGAGAGGCTGAAGCCAGACACCTAGATTTGGGGGAGACAACCAGAGTTGCTGAAGGTGTTGGGAAGGACATGGCACAGGCCTGCTGACACCCACACCCTTGCCTGGCAAGTACAACCGCCGTTGCCGCAGACACCACCGCATGGGGACTCACCCCAGGAGGACATCACTCATGCTTAAGCATACGCCACCTCGTGCTGGCAGGAGAGCAATCACTGCCAGGTAAGCGGATGGGCCTACCTCACTGCCAACCCTGGCGACTCTGACCTCTGGGGTCTCAGGCTTGGAGGTGAGGCCTGTGGCTGAGGCAGGGGTTGGGGGTCAGGGGAGGAGGGGAAAGAAGGCTCCTGAGTGCTGTGGTTGGAGGGGAGAGGCCCTGGGGTGCACCACTGAGCCAGTGTTCTGCGTGTCAGAGTGGGAGTGAGCGGGGCTGAGCTCGGGTACATGTGTGGGTGGTTGTATGCGTCAATGCGTGGGGGGAGAGTCTGTGTGTGTATATGGTGTGCCTGCCTGCAGGTTCTGTGTGTGTCTGCCTAGGCCTTGTACGTCAGAAGCCGGGGCCTGGCTCCGGGGATCTCTGCTCTGTGTATGCGTGTGTGTGTGTGTGTGTGTGTGTGTGTCTTTGCGTGCAGGATGTGTGGTGTATTCGTGCACTGATTTTTCTGTTTGGGTATATGTGTGGTGTGGAATGCATACTTGTGTGTGACACTGGGATTTGTGCACCCCCTCAGTGTCTGGGTGAATGTGCTGGGTGTTGACAGGGCAGTGTTTGGTGTTGTTGGAGTTTGTGTGCAACCAGAGGGTGTGGTGTTTCTGTTTAGTGTGTGCTTGAGCCTGTGTGTGTGTGTGTGTGTGTGTGTGTGTGTGTAGCAGAAAGTGCTTTCAGGCCTGTGCATGTCTGTGTGTCAGTGTTTGGTACGTGTCTGTGCCAGCCTGTGGTGTGTGTTCCTGCGTGCACTTGGAGCTGTGGGCAGGCCTTCAATTCCCCAGGAGGCCTGTGTGTGTGTGATACTATTTGGTGTGTGTCTGTGGGCGGTTGTGGGCCTGGGTGCTTTATATATATGTATATGCCTAGATAAGGGGTGTGCATTAGTGTGTTGCGTGTGTCTGCTGATCTGTACTCATGACCTGGTGATTCTTGTCGTCGGGGATTTTTTGAACTAATTCTTGCCAGGAAGCCCCCGGGGACACACGGCACTCCCAGCCTGAGACCTTGGCGGTGCTCCCCACTCCCAACCAACTTGGTGAGCTCTGCGCCTTCCTTCTGGAGGCGGAGCCCTCCTGAGGGTACCCAGAAACTGTCGGCCACCGGGGCAAGGTCACATAGCTGGAGGAACACGGCCTCCCCGCACCCCTCCGCTCACAAAGGGCACTCCCGCCGAGGCTGCCGCGCACCCCGCGCCCCGCCCAGGTCTCCCCTGAAATGAATTTTCATTTCCGCTCGGGGCGGGCGGCGGTAAGGAGTCCGGAGCCCGCCGTGGAGGCGGGGGTGCCGGGCCCGCAGGGTCGCAAAGCGGCGGAAGGCAGCGCGGATTTGAATTTCAAAGGCAGCAGGGGCCCAAGTGCGTCTGCGTTGTGCGGTTGTGTGTGCGGCGCTGGTGTGTCCGCTCACGCGCGCCTGCGTGTGTGGCGTGTGTCTGGGTGGACGGGCTTTGTGACTGGGTCTCTGCGGGGACGGGGCGAGCCCGGCGTGGGCTGCGAGCCAGTAACTGGGAGCACAGGTGTCAGGGTCTCCATCACTGCGTGAACATCCACGGGAGCGTGTCGCGCGTCTGTGCGCGCTGTGGGCAAACGTTTGCCTCTGCGAGCATGTTTCCAGGACGAGTCCGCCCGAGCGTGTCTGTGTCTGTGTGTGTCTGTGTTCCCGGTCCTGCGTGTGTCTGCGAGTGTGCCAGTGCGTCTGGGTGCTCGCTACCTATGTCACTGCGGGTGTGTCGGTGTGTCTGCGCTCACGTGTGGACGAGCGTTTGCCCCGGTGAGGCTAGGGGGCGGGTGTTTGTAGGAAGGAGTCTGAGTGTGTCTATCCGTGTGTGTCCGCGCCCAGCCCCTGCACAAAGCTGCGATCGGGTCCCTGCGTTTGTGCACTTAGGTGTCTGTATCATAGTGTCTCCGCCGGCGTTGGCGCCCACGAGTGTCGGTGTGTCTGTGCAAGGGTGCAGGAGTGGGTGTCCGTGAGCGTGCGCTGGGGGCACAGCGCTCTAGCGAGCAGGCCCGACGCCCACAGCCGCCCGTGCCCCCAGCGCTGTGTCCTCTACACCGCCACTGGGCCTCTCTGGGCGCCCGCGGGAGGCTGAGGGAACGGCCCTCTCCTCACGGGGACCCCGGGCCGCCGGCCCCGGGCACGCCCCGGCCCTCTCCTCCCCGCCAACCCCGGCCGCCCGGCTCGCCGACCCGCGGGCGCTCAACGGGCTCTCGGAGGCAATGGCCGGAGAGGATGAGCCATTAGCCCGAAGGGCGGAGCGGTGCCCGTTTCACGCTCGCGCTCTTCTGAGGCCGTGGGGGGAGCTCATCCGTCTTGGGCAATGGGCCTGCGCTGCTCTGAGATCTTCGCCGACATGTGGCTGCACTGAGATTCAAGCTAGATTGCAGGAAGGACCACCAGGGTACCAAGGCGGTGCCGACTCCTAACAAGCACATGCGCACACGAGCCCTAACTCAGACGCGTCTGGGCACATTCCTAAGCACGCCTAACACAGCCAGGCGTGTGAGACAGGCCCCTGACACGGGGCTCAGAGGGCAGGACCACAGGTGCACAACCAGAGACCGGCAAGTGTGTGTGCACATTTCACTCACTTGAACAGCCTCAACTCTCCCTGGGTTTTGGACCCTGTGGGGTAAAGAGCACCGTGGCTCAGAAGTGCTAGAGAAGAGGGGCAGCCTGAATCACTGCATGTTCCCTTTACTCTGTCAGGCCCTAGTTTGGGCCCTGACAGGGAGGGTTCACCCTGCATCCTATCTCCCAGAAGCTGGGGGGAGGGGGCACAAAGACCCCAAATCCAGTTATTCCTGGTCATTCCAATAATGTGTGGTCCCATAGCCAAAGGCAGACAAGAGCCAGTTGCTGCCTCCTCCTGGGGGCCCTCCAGAGGCCTGACTGGGGACAGGGAGGTGACATCAGGATGCCCAAAGGACAAGAGAAGAGGAACTAGGGATGAGAAGGTGATTTCAGGTCCTCCTTCCCTGACAGATGGGGAGCATTTTGAGGAGGGGAGGGGCCGACCCCTCCCAGTAAGGCTCAACCAGGGGCCTGGCACCAAGGGGCTGCTCCAGAAACACTAGGGACAGAATGAAGAAAAGAAATAAATGAGTCAGAGAAAGCAGAGGACCACCTGAGGGCTGAGGGAGCCCTATATAAAGGCAGAAATAGTATATCCAGGCTCTGTACCTGTGTGTGTGTGTGTGTGTGTGTGTGTGTGTGTGTGTGTATTCAGCTGTTTGGGGGAGGACGTGTGAAGCTGGAGGTTAAGCTGGAAATATACCACTGAGGGTCTTGTAAGCTAAACTAGAGGTAGATTTTATTCTGAAAGCAAGAGATCTATGAAGAGCGTTGGACAGGAAAGAATCATAGTCAAGTTTGTTTAAGGAAGGACACTGGGCAACTGGAAGGTGGATTTGAGGAGTCAGAATTGGAGAAGGCAACTGGTTAGAGGCTCATTTGATCATTCATTCATTCATTCAACAAATATTTAGTGAGAGCTTACTAAAAATGTCTGGCACTGAGCAAGTGAAACGGATACAACCTAGGATCTCAAGGAACTTCTAGAACCCGACAACCACATAACTGCTGTGGTTATGTGGAGTTTACCTTCCAGTGGGGGAGGGGAGCCAGGCACAAAAGCATAAATACATGGCATGTGAGTGTTGCTAAGTACAAAGAAGGAAGACAGTGCTGGGTAAGGAGGCAGGAGAAGTAGAGGAGAATGGGGGTGATTTGGGGTAAGGTGGTCAGGGAAGGTGTCTCTGGGAAGGTGACATCCAAGCAGAAGGAGGTGAGGGATATTTGGAGGAAGAGCTGTCCAAATAGGGGGAACTGCAAGTGCAAAGGCCCTAAGGGGGAGTGTGCTATTTACTCAGATGGGGAAGGATTCGTGGGAAGTCGATATTTTCTATTTTGGACACACTGCATTGAGGTGCCTTCAGGACATCCGGGGATGGTGACCAAGAAACAGGAGAGATTTGGGTAAAGATAGGGATTAGAGAGAATGGAACCTTGGGAGCTAATGCAGTAGGAGAGATTAAGGATACACTGCAGGGAGGAGAATGGGAAGCAACCTGAGGCGTGAGAGTCAATTTTGGAGAGACTGGCTGCTAGGGGTGGAGAGTGGGCGTGGGGACAAGGTGACTAAAATGGCATCCCCAGAATGATCCTGGTACTAGCTGCCCCTCCTCCCAGTCCTGCCTGGGCCCACAGCCTCTCCTCTCTTGCCAAACTACCCTGCTGCCTGGGAGAGAGCCAGGGAAACAAGCTGGGTTGTTGACAGGAGCCCCTTTCGACATGACCTCCTGTGGTCCCCGGGGCTCCATCTGCCCCATCCCCGCCATCAGACCCAGCCTCTCCACCTTTAGTGCTTCCTTCCTCTCCCTTGAGGCTGAATCCTCACGCAACTCTGCAGCCCTCTCAGATGTTATCGGTCCTGGGGAGTAGGGGAGCCTGGACTGAGAGTCTGGGGGCCCACAGACTTCTTAGGTGGCTCCCGAGCCTCAGTTTTCCCTTGTGTTGGGATTTGTAGAGACCTTCCAGCCCTAACATGATTAGAATCTCTGAGGCTCTTCCAGCACATTTCAGATGGTTTCAGTGGTGTGCTGGTAACTGTTTAACTGGCTCTGGGTAGGGAGTAGGGAGGTGTAGCCTTGATTTGTAGCATTTGTCAATTTCCATGGCGTAAAGCCTCCCATGATGATCAATTTCAACTACTAACATGAAGTCAACTGGTTGACAAAATTCCTAAACATTTACAATGGGCTCTCATAAGCTGGTATGAGCTGGCTCCGGCACCTTTGCCAGACCCTTTCCAGAGAGATGGAAGAGGCAGAAAGCCTGGGGTGGGGCATGGGGGTGTGTGCGGTATCTGCCGGCAAGTGAGGAGGGAGAAAAGCTGGGCTTTCTAGCCTCCCCATCTTCCCTCTCAACACCGAAGTCTTTCCCCAGGGAGAGGCTCAGAGCCTCTTGTCTGCCCCCATTGCTCCTCCAACTTTAACCATTTGACATCCTTCCTAGGCTTTCTACCTACTGCATTTCCTACACAAAAGGGGTCTGGTACCCACGACCCCTCCCACTTTCCCCTCCTCCCTCTCAAAGGGGCACCTTTACTTGGAAACAGAGGCCAGACAGCCACAGGCCATGTCATAAGGACCCGTAGTCAGGCCACAGCTGTGGTCACTGTAGACAGGTGACCCAGATATCTGGTCCAGCTCTGCCACCAGCTCCCAGGACGTTCCTCCCCCTACCTGTCCTCAGTTTCCCCATCTGAAAGATAGGTAGCAAGTGCTGGCCTCTCCAAAGGCTCTTTCAACTGTGAGATTCTGCAGTCTCTACCTTTCCTTGTCTCAGCCCTGATGGCAGCTCAGGGCCTCCTCTCTCAGACACATTTCCCCAGCCTCCTAGACCCTCCCTGCTCCAGTGGCCCCCCACTGCTTCTGGCTCCCCAGGCTCCCCGATAAGGGGCCCAACTAATTACATTAGGATTTCATGTCAATTAGCGAACAATTACACGGGAAAATTGGTGCCTAATTTGGAGCAATAACAACAGTTCCATTGGACATCTCCACTGGCCAAGGCGAGATAGCTGCAGACAAGACTGCTCAGCAGGCCTGGCCCCATCAGAGCCCCTGCAGGACGGGAGCTGGCTCTCAGCCCTGACCTGAGCCAAAGCCTACAGTTCTCCTTTAAGGATCTTTCTTTGAACAACTTTGTGCTGATGACATGGTCTGCTCGGGCCTTTGTTAAGTGAAGGTTATAGAGGAAAGGAGGGAAAGTGGGCAGTGGGGACAGAGGGGAGCTGAGGCAGACAGGGCCTCCTTCACTGAGGAAGTGGGGAGGGTTTGGAGAGGCAGGGAGGAGGGGAGACATGGCGGGGGGGGGGGGGGGGGGGGACGACAGGAATTAACATGAGCAAAGGCTTGGATGCTGGAGTGGGTGATGTGAGCTCATGACTAATGGAGAAACCGGTTGGGCCAGAGCACAGGTTGGTGAGAGGATCTGAGGCCACAGAGGTAGGTAGGGTCAGACTGGGAATGCCATTCCAGGGGATTGAAACATTCTCCTGGAGGCCTAGGGAGCCACTGGGGGCTCAGGGGAGGAGGAGGAGGAGACTGTGCTGAGACTCGTCTTGGGTTCCTGACCTTGGACCACCAGCAACTACCCATCTCACTCACAGCTGCTGTGGGGTCCCATCTGATCTCCCCTCTTAACATCTCTGGAACCCACTGCCTTTGTTCAGGACCACAGACATGTAACAGTAGCTGCTAGTCTTGTCCCTCATCCTCTGACAGTATTTTCCCCAAGTGATCACCCTAAAGAACAAATTCAACCATATTCCTCCTTTGCTTAAACCCCCACCGGCTCCCCAGTGCTCTCGAGATAAAGTTCGAACTCCTTACCTCAGCATTCACTGCCTTTTACCATCTGACCCCTGTAGACCCCCCAGCTTTCCCTTTCTTCCTGCCTCCACATCCACCCCATGTCCCAGGATCTAGACCCCATTTTCTGATCGTGCCAGCCTCTTTCTCACCTCCCAGTCTTTGACCATGCTATTCCTTCTGCCTGGATTTCTCAGTGCATCTTTCCAGGCCCCCTCCTCTACCTCCCAGATTCCCCCAGAAAGCATCAGTTCTTTTCTCCTCTGGGCTCCCTTTGTAACCTCCTTCTGTGACACTGTAAACTCTGTTTCAGAGCTGTTAGCACCAGCATCTGCTTGTCCCACTGGACTCAGAGCTGCTCATGGGCAGGGCCTGGAGCTGATTTACTCCGTGTCTCCTTCCTCAGCACCAAAAGTGAACAAATAAAGAAGACAAAGGGATGGGAGAAAAACATTTTCCCCTGAGGGTGGTAGGGAAACTGAGGCAGGGACCCAGAGAAATATTCATGAATCTGGTGATGCTTCACTTAGAAAGGAAAGCTGGGTCAGCTTTCAGCCCTCTGTCTGCTAGAGCCAAGCCCTGCCCCCATCCCTCCAGGTTTTTTTCCCAAACATCCTTACAAAGCCTGGAGTACCTCACTTCAATCCACTCTTACCCAGGTGTTTTCACCTCTGCTTTCAACAAATGAGATAAAGAAAGCCCCTACTAAGCCAAGGATACCCCACCCCCAAAAAGGCAGTTCTCAGGAGGGCAATGGCACAGTAAACTGAACTGCAGCATGAAGAACTGTGGGCAGACTCAAGGAGGAACTTCCTGACCATCAGGGCTCAGCCCCTAAAGTGATCCCTAAAGGAATGACAAAGGGAAAGGGGTGGGGGGCCTTGGCCTATCCAAGAGAGACCAAAGAGAGGCCAGGGATGGATACGCAGACCTTCCTGGAGGCAGGGGGATACCTGGCTGACTTTTCTGAGAGCTTGGTTCTCACTTGGGGGGTTGCCACTCCATCTCAAGGCCCATCATTCACATTAATTACTGAGAAAAAGCTGATTTCTCCTCATTTCCAGATCTCAAATGACAGTATCATTAGGCTGGTAATGTTCAGAGAAATTGTGTGTGTCTGTCTTGGAACGTTTCCTGAGCCAGAATGGGTGAGGGTGCCCCCAGCGAGGGCTTGTCTCCAAGACACTCCGTGTGACAAAGGGCCAATCTCAGAAAGAGATGCTGTGCCACCAGGGCAGAGGTGCTCTCCTTCTCTGGTGATGGTGATTAAACCATACCAGGCAATGGTGTGGGTAACAGCTCACAACACAAAAACCCTGCCAGATGTGAACAGAGCCAGCAATTCCCCTCTGGGACTTACACAAGGACACAAACATCCTTGACTCAGCTGAACTTGAACTCAGGCCTGACTGTTGCCACAGGCCTTCCCATTCTAACCTGGACTCTGTGCTCTGAGCTCCCTGCCCACCTCTGGACCAAGAGGCATCTGGGCACCATCTTGTCTCTGGGAAGGGGGAGTTGGCCATTGCCACACATTCCTTCCTCCCTCAGCCCCCTGAACATAAACATGAGCAGACCTCAAACAATACCTCACAGCCCTTTATATGCCTCTTCACACTCTTCATCATGTTTAACCCTCACTCAAACCCACTTATCATATGTGGAAACTGAGGCCCAGGGAGGTGAAGTAATTTGCCCAAATTCAATCCTCCGAGCTAAAGCTTGACTCCAGGTCTTTCTTCCCAATGTCAAAGTTAAGGCTGAAGACAGAGTCTTCAGTGAAATCCATCCAGTACTCTGGGAACACCTCCTCCGTCCCTGCTCCTGATACAGAGAATTGGACCCAACAGGCTCTGCCCTCAAGAGCTGAGGTTGGTGAGGGAGAGGCAGGATGTAAAAATATAATTATAGCTCACTGTGATCTGTGCATGACACAAAAGAGGAGATACAAAAGCTTTATCCTCACCGGTAATCAAAGACATGCAAATTAAAACAATATGATGTAGTTTTACCTATTGAAATGAATAGTTTTTTTTTAAAGATAGCACCAGTGTTGATGAGAACTGAAATCTGGGGCGCTCTCAGCCTCCATTGACGGAAGGGTAAAGGCCATCGGGCTGTGGTGTCAGGAGCTTTTAAAACAGACAGACCCCTTGGTGCTCTTAATCTACTTTTAGGAACTCAATCCAAGAAATAACCAAAGATGTTGAAAAAGAACCACGCATAAGGATGCTTATTGCCATTATTTATAACTGTGAAAAATCACAACCACCATAAATGTCTAGCAACAGAGGGTTGGTTAAATAAATTATGATATCTCCCTATATAAGAATATTATGCAAACATTAAAAGTCATGTTCTTGAAGAATTTTTAATAACCTGGGGAAAAGCTCATTATATAATGATAAGTGAAACAAACCAGGAAAAGAAACTGTACATACAGGATAGTCTTAATTTTATAACGAAAATATTCAATCAATTCATTTAAAGAAAGTCTGGAAGGAAATAAACAGAGAATTGAATCTGAGGAGAGGATTATCGGTGATTTTTTTGTTTCAATTAATACTTTTCTGTTTCTTCTAAATCTTCTACAAAATTTTTGGGGAAAAGTCATTAGAAATATGTGCAGTGTGTGTGTAGGGGAGGAAGGGGGCAGCCCAGGATGTCATGAGAACACAGAGGTTCCTAACCCAGCCTGGGCAGTCAGGGAAGGCTTCCTGCTGGAGGTGATGCTTATGCTGAGTCTCAGGATGCGAAAGTTTATCCAAAGGAGGGAAGATTGGCTAGTATAAATGGTAAGTATAATTTTGGATATCTGGGTAATTTCTAAGTAAGATAGGATGCTCAAACATTGGTCATGAGGTATAGTCTATATCTAGCTTTGCTTCTTATTTTTATATGTTATGAAGTAGTTAGATCTTTGTGTCAGTCAAACTGCCACTTAAGAAGGTATAAAAGGGATGTGTAAAGCAGTGGGGCTTATTTCATGTGTTCTTATAAACTCTTTTGGTTTGTGTGAAATTGTGATTTATAATAAGAAATATATATTTTGTCTTCCTCTTGAAAAAAAAAAGGAGGGAGGATTGGTCCCAGGCTAGGAAACATTATGTGCAAAAGCACAGAGGCAAGAGAGATCCTGACCTCTTCTGGCAACTCTTAGTAGCTGTGTAGCTGAGTGAAGGGGCAACAGGTAAACCCAGTCAGTGAGCAGAGACCTAGACCAGGTTGAGGAGCTGGCGCTTTGCTGTGAGAATAAAGTGGATGGTCCTCTGCAGGGGCTGTAACATAACAAGATCCAAGTTGTGTTTTAGAAAGATCGTTGTTGTGGCCACAGAATGGGGCATGGGAGACAGGGTGAGGCCAGGAACTGGGGAGAGCCATTAGGAGTCTGTTGCATCATCTGGGTGAGAGAGGGGGTTGGCCTGGGCTGGGCGGTGGTGACAGAGGGGAAGAGAGGAGGGGCAGGCTGGAGCAGTGATCATGAGGAGATTTGACAGGAGAGGGGAGGCGGGGTGGGGGAGGGGAGGCTCTGCCTCTGACAGCGACTGTAGCGCGCACATGCAGGCACTCAGATTTAGACCGCACGGTTTCAGGAGTGGCTTTCTCCTCCATTCTCCCAAAGGGGCAGATTTGGGGCTTAGTCAATATTAGGCTGCAGACCCTGGAAGAAGCTGACCTTGGCCCAGTCACCACCTGACCTCTGGCTCGCACTGGGCACCCCTGTGCCCATGTGTGTGTGCCCAGCCTGCTGCGCCGGAACGTGGGGGTGGGCAGGGTTAAGGGGAAGCCCACATGGAGGGGGGCCGTGGGGCCGTGGGGGGCAGGCCTTCCCTCATGACTCAGATACACACAGCCACACACATGGACCGGGATCCACAGAGAGAGGGCACAGTCGTCCACAGGGACTGTGAGAGTCACAGACGGCACAGGCAGAGATGCACAGAGGCACAGCCTGACGTAGGCTGTCAGACGCGGGTCCTGTCGCACACACAGCCACGTATCCACAGTCAGACAGCCTCCGACACAGTCAGCCCCAGACGGGGCTCATGCTCGGGCCACTGTGCTCAGCTGGAACCCCCAAGGGCCTCCCGGCTAGTCCACCCCCAGCCCTACCACCCCACCTCCCTCCCCAGGAGGACGGGACAGAGGGGCCAGCAGAGGGGACTGGCACAGAGACCAGCAGCCAAACAGGGCAGCCGGGAGGGAGGCCTCTGAGAAGGGGTTGCCAAGGCAACAGGCTCCTGCAGAACCAACCAGGGGCTTAGATTCTTGACTCTTATTTTTAGAAGTTGGGCCTGGGCTGGTTGGACCAGCCAGCGGGCCAGGTTCCCCCAGGCAGCGCCTGATGGTATAGACACCAGCCTCAACCCTGTCTCCAGGGGTTCAGGTGGGCACTGCTCCTGCCGAGACTTCCACACACCCCCAGCCTCCTTCCCAGGGACATGCCCTGGGCAGGATCTTCTACTTCCTTCTGTCTTCATGCAGACCCAGGATCCTTCTACCAGCACTAGCATCTAACCTCCAGGCCCCAGGAATGGGGACAGAGCCTGCCCTCCTACCACAGCCTGTTGATGTCTATGGCTTAATTTCTGGTGTGCTGGGGAAGAAAAGGGTGGGAGCTTGGCCAGATTTGTGTGGTAGTGCGGGTGACACCTGTGTCTGAATAGTGCGTATGTGTGTACATCTTAAGGGTGACTCTCGCACTCAACTCTGCATGCCTGTGTGTGTGTGTGTGTGTGTGTGTGTGTGTGTGTGAATTCTCTCTTCTGCAGGGGCAAGACAGAGTTCTCCCTCTCTCTCGGTCCCACTCACCACCCCCCCCCCCAACCTCCACCCCTGTCTGGATGTCTTAAGAGTGGGGAGAGGGCAGAGACCTCAGCTGGAAAGGTCGTGGAGGGCCTGGGCCCTGGTGTCCCCTCTTGTCCAGACCCTCTCTGCGTCTGAGCAGATAGCTCCTGAGGGGGGTGAAAGAGTGGCGTCAAGGACGGGAGGGACCGGACACATCCAGGTGGACAGAGACTGGATGAGGGGAGCTCGGGGAAGCTCCAGTGAGCTGACTTCATGGCGACTCCTCCAGCTGCTGGGGATTTCTCTGTTAATCTGGGACTGCTCCATTTGCATCTCATTTGCCTATATTTGCATAACAAGGACCTGGCTGGCACCAGAGATTGAAATTCCTAGCCTGGGTAATTATGTGAAAAAGCCTCTGGAGACCAGCAGGAATCCTGGGGCCAGGGAAACAGAGGCAGGGAACTGGATGTGTTGATGTTACTGGTACCCATTCAATCCCAGAAGCCTCCACTCCTTCCCTAATCCCTGCTGCAGGAGGGGTGGGGATGTCAGTGAGAATGGGATGGGAGGGGCGACAAGACTGAGAATCAAGTCATCCTTGGGAGCCCCCGAAGCCCAGATGGAGCTGGGCACAGAGCATTCCCATGGGGGGGATGACCTGAATTTGGTCAGGGCAGGGTTGGGAGTGGGGATGGAGAAGTAAAACTTAGCAACCTCTGCCCATCCCACCAGCCCCCTGCCCCCCTCAGCCCCCATCAGTCCTTTAAGAGCTGACTCTAACCAGAGAGCCTGGGATCGTATCCTGGATCTGCCATTTACTAGCTCCAATATTTTCAGACCTGAGCAACCAAGGCCCTTGCCCTGGACACCCCACTTTAGATGACCCCACTTTGGCCCTCTTCTGCATGGGGTGAAGAATTTGAAGGTTCACAGTGCCACAGGGTTGTGCCCACCTGGAGCTCCAGCCCCCTTCTAAACTACACTCCAACCCTAAACCAGGCCCTGGCGGCCTCTTCCCACGTCCTTTCTCCTCAAGCTTGAAGGGTGGCAGAAGGGTGGCTCTTTGCCAGGAGTGTGGCAAGCAGGGTCTTGAGTGTCGGGGCATCAACAGGCATGCACACAAGGCCCCTCGTGCAGCCACAGGGAGCCCAGGGATGGGAGAGAAGGGAAACGGGTGGAGGGCTAGAGGCCTCCTTTTGTACTCTGCCCTAGGCTCTTTAAACACTTGGGGTGGCTCTGACAAGCTGTTTGACACTGGGCAAGTTACTTAACCTCCCTGTGCCCCTAAGTGGGGTTAATAATAGTAACTGCTTCATAGAGTTGTTATGAGGATGAACTGAGTTAATTCATGTAAAGCACTTAGAACGGTGCCTGGCACAGTGTAAGAGCCTGTAAGTGTTAGCCATTATTATCTATTATCCTGGGACTTGGCTTTTTTCCTTCCAGCTGCAGAAGAAACACCTTTTTTTTCACTTTGAGAGACTGAGGAAGAAATAGGGGATGGGGGATACCCTTTCCACTCTTTCCCCTTCTCCCTCAGAGCCCAGACCCACCTTTTCTCCCTTCCCAGCAATTGCATCCCCAGGCCAGGAGGCCAGGAGGCCAGGAGGCCAGGAGGGCAGCCAGGTTATTAGCCTGAAAGTAATGATTTGTTTAACGTCCTTATTGGTTGAATGAGTGAGTGAACAAATGAACAAGTGAAAAACAAAGATTGAATGAATAAAAGTCAAACAGAAGGCTCGATTGACTGACAGAAGGAGGGACTGACAGGCAGATGTTTTGGCTTTGGGGGCCCTCAGATCTGTTTCCTGTCTGCTTTCATTAGATGGTGGGAGGCCGAGGGGGAGTGAGGGCCCTGGCCAGGCGCTCTGCAAGGTCAGCCCTGGCTTTGGCGAGTGGCTCATGCCTTGGGAGGGGGTGCCACTGCCAAGGGCTGCTAAAGGGGGAGTGCCAGACACTGCCTGTGTCTGGGTCCTTCTGTGTCCTGTAGAGGTCTGCGTCTGTGTGGGTGGCTCCGTGTGAATCCCTGTAAATGTGTGTCTCTGCTCAGAAGCTCCTCCCTGCCCAACAGTGAGAGGCCCTGGGGCAGGCCGCATCTGGGTCTCGGGTGGGCAATGGGGGATGTTGGTGAGCCTCATTACCCCCTTATTTACACCGTGCCCCCCTCTGGCAGAGCCAGGCCTCAATGTGCCTGCCTGTCAGCCGGCGGGTTAGCAGTGAGGGAGAATTCTCCTGGGGCCTGGAGGCCTCCGCCATCTGGCCAGACTAGTGTTGGGGGAAGTGGTAGGGGGACCTGTCACTAGCTCCAATATTTTCAGACCTGGGCAGAACTTGGACTCTAATTGTTCAAGTGTCCATGTTTCTCACCAACCTGTCGGTAGGGGGACCTGTCACAGGACAACCCTCTGGGCCCTCGGGCTTGGCACTAAGCTCATCTCAGAGAGGGATGGGAGTGTGGGCACGTGGGAGTGCAGGTGTGTGCGGGCATCGCTGCGTGGGAGCCCGTGTGTGTGATTTTGTGTGTGAGGTGAGACTGTGCGTGGGCAGATAGGTCTGGGTGTGACCGTGAGTAGAATTTTATGTGTTTATATTCATGACTGTCTATGTTTGTGTGTCTGCATGACTGTATCCTTGTGGTCTGGGGTTTCTGTGTATGATGGCGTATGTCCCAGGCTGTGAGCTAAGTGCATGAGTCTTGGGTCTGGGGGTTTTCCATGGGAAGCTCCAAGGTGGAGGCAGGAGTGGGAAGGGCCCGGTGGGAACTGGAGCTGTGGCCTTGCGAGAACGGTGAGCATTCTCAGTGAACTCCTGACTCGGCTTTCAACCAGGAAAAATTAACCTCCAAGTCCACTCCTTTAGAAACTGTTCTCATTTCTCTCCTCCTACCTGGGTGAGGCCCAATGGTGCTGAGTCCCACTAGAGGGGCTGGAAGTCCCTGTGAGGAAAACCAAGGAGTCCTAGAGGATGTTTGACAGTCTCTGAGCCTCGATCCCTGGAGGCAGACCCTGGGATCAGCAGAACTCGCAGGTTCCCCGGGAAGTATCCCATAGAGAATTCCCTCATCTGCCCCAGCACAGGGACAGGACACACATAAAGCCACTTTGAGGTACAGTCACACAGTGACCCAGACCTGGGCACTGACATAGCATCACACATGAACCGGAAACCCACGTGTGTAGTCACAGATCTGCTGCACACAAGCACATGTACCCGTTCCCATGCACACATCACGACACGCGGACACTCATACAGGCACTCAGATGTATAGACACATGCGTGCTTACACACAGGAACATGCCCATACATCGGTAAAACACACTCTTGCAAGGACATACATGCTTAGACTTACATGCACGCATACATGCTTGCATACATGTTCACAAATACTCTGTCCCTTCCTACCCGCACTCCGATTCTCTCAAACCAATGCCCAGCTGCAGCTCTCACCCACTACGCACGACCCTTTGCAAGGTGGGCATCAAAGGAGGGCAAATGCCATATGCATCTGGGACCCTAGGAGTATGGAGCTGTGTGTCCATATAGCCAAACTGTATATGTGTGTAGCTGTGTGTCTATATATCCAAATTGTATATTGTATATGTGAGTGTCACATGGGGTGACACTGGTTGTCTGGTTGTCTGTGTGGCTCTGTCTAAAACAGGGAAGTGTCTGTTTATGACACTGTGGGTATTTTCCTGTGTATGTCTGCGTGTATTTCCGAACGACCAATGTGTAGATCTGTGTTGTGTGAATGCGAGTGTGGGTGACAGTGAAGGATGTGTGTGTCTGTGTGACTGCACTTTGTGGACTATCTCTGTGAGCCTGTCTGTCTACGTTTGTGTATATGCACATTTCCCATGTATATATGACTCTGTGGTCCTGAATCCACAGGCTGGCTGGCCTGACTCCCTCCCTGCAGAGGCTGCAGCCTGGGCGGGGCCAGGAGAGACTGCACTGAATCCCTCAGCCATTGACAGTCGTATTTACAGAGCCCCGAGTAGGACGTAATTGCTTCTATTAATCTTTCTCCGGTTGTTAATTGCTCACTTATCGGGTTGTGTATTATGCTGACTGTTGCTCTTAATTCGCCTCCATAGCTGCAGGTGTTTGCTGCCTTATTAACTGTTAATCGGCGCGGCTAGAGATGGAGACTTAATTGGCCCCCAGAGCGGGACACAAACAGGCCAACTGGGCACTGCCAGGCTCTCAGCCTGTCCGTAGAATCCTTACTTGTGGAGCACAGGTGGCTACTAGGGAAGGAACTGGCTCACTGCCATCCGCTGGCAGACAGTAGTTCTGCAGACAGTGTCAGAGTGACAACGGCAGGGTATGGCCCCCAGGTAATTCCACCTCCTCCAGGAAGCCAACCAACCAATCAGAATCCAGCTTCTATACTCCCTCTTCATCACCAATAACCTTCCTCTACCCAGGACAGGAGCCAATCTCATTTATTTTAATTATCTGAACCTAACTGAGAACTAAGAGACCAACACAGAGTGGAACTGATTCTCCTCCTTTAACACCTGCTCTGCCTCCCCTCTGACCCTAGCAGTCAAGGCTGTTAAGGTTACAGAGACACCAGCAGAAAGGAGGGAGAGAAGGAGCTTCTGCCAGAGCAGGAGGGTAAAGTTAGACCCAGGAAGGACTTCCCAGCTTTTGAAGAGGCTATCTGGAACAATTAGGGTCCAAGTAAGAACAAGAGCTTCCAGGAGATCTACTGCTCCATCCCAGCCACGCTAAAGGGGTACCTCGCAGCCTCTGCCCCAACAGAAAACTCACTTCCTCCATGGCACTGCTACAGAGCTGCAGCAGTGAGAGGGTTCTCCATACTGAGCCCTCCGCCCCAAATCACAGCAGAGGAGTCCCAGTTGTCCACAGTGGGGAACCTGAGGACCAGAAAGGGCAAAGGAGTGGCCCCAGGGTCCCCTAGTCCTCTCTGGTAAAGGCTCAGATATACGGCTCTTCAAGCAAAGTTTCTGCCCTTAGCCTCCTGCTGGACCCTACTCCATCCCAGACATCTCAGTCCTGGAGAGTACTTTCTCGGTCACCTTAGCTCTGGTTCTTAAGTCTCTCAACCTCCCTGCTGCCGTTTTGAGACAGAAATGCAAGGTTTCTGGAAACAGTTGGCCGCTGAGAGAGACAAGGGTGTAAAGGTGTGTGTGGTAGTGGTGGTGATGGGGGTGGTGGTGTCCATGTTTCTCACCAACCTGGCCTCCAGCCTCCAAGAAGGACAAACAGGAAAACTAATAGTCCTCATCCTGTGCCTCGAACCCAGTCTGCCCTGACATCTGGAAGTTCTTCCTGGTGTTTAGTTGTCATGACATGAGCTGCAAAGAAGTCAGTTTGCTTTGGCTGGGGCCTGAGAGGAGCTGGGCTCCACGGAGGGAGGCAGAGAGCTACCACTGAGTGGATACTGTATGCCAAGAGCAGCAAGAAGTGCATGTAAAAGTGGCATCCCACTGAACCCTCACGTAACCTGATGAGTTAGGGATTAGTATCCCTATTCACAGAGAAGGAAACTGAGCCATAGAGAGGACAACTAAACTTGCCCAAGGCCACACAGACAAGAGAGGGCAGAACTGGGATTCCAACCAGGCCTGGCACTGCCCAGTGGGACTGGGTCTTTGGTCAAGGGTACCTGGATAGATTCATCCAAACAGCTCTATGAGGTGACTGGGGGGCCCAGGAACCGGTGGTCACTATTACAGGGCACCCACCCACCCCCAATCTGGGAACATTAATAAGCAAAACACTCACGCATGCGCGGCCCACGTGCCCATCAGGCGGGATGAGAGAGAAGCAAACGGAACTGTCCAGGGATACTTGCCCAAACAAGTTCCGGCTCCGCCTCTATGTTAATGACATGCAGATATATGTAAATTTGCACACGCAACCGCTCAAACCTTTGGGAGCAATGGGGTGACACTGGAGCGGTTGCTATGGAAACCCCAAAGCGACCCTCCCTCCCCCTACCGCACAAGCAAACGCGTAGGCACGTGCACAAGGACCCAGGGTTCCTCGCTCCAGAGCCCAGAGGATAACGGAGTCGCGGAGGGTGTGACCGGAAGGACCCTCCGATACGGCGTCCTGCCCAGGGGAAGCTGAAGCCCGCAGAAAGTCGCGGGGAGAGCAGCGTCGACGGCCGCCTTCCATTAAACCGAGGGAAGTTAGCTGGCCCTTCGGGTCCCCTGATACGCCTACTCCGGCCAAGCACCGTGAGCCCCGCCCAGCGTTGCTTAGCAACCCCGAGCCCAGCAACCTCCGGTCACGCCCCCTAGCAACAGCTCGCCTAATCCGCGCTCCTGGCCTCCTGTGCCAAAGGAAAGGCAAGGGGCTTGTGGACTAGAGCCAAAAGGTGGGTGAAGGTCATGCTCTCCAGCCCCCAACCTCGAAGCAGGCTGAGGATTTCGGGGCTCACCTATAGCCCTCTCTGCGGGGCGAGGTGCCAGAGGGCCGCATGATCACTCCCATTTACAGAGGGGAAAACTGACGCTCCGAAAGGAAGTCCCAGCCCAGAGTACGGAGCTTTTTCTTCCCTGAGTGCTCGGGAAGGCAGCAAACGGTCTCCCGTCTCCCTGGGAGGAAGTCCTGGGCTTGGAGGGAGGGGGCGCATAGCCGTCCCCCAACTGCCCTGTGTTAAGAAAATGACCCAAGTTGCTGCCGACTTAAGAGTCAAGCCGCAGGTTGCAGGTAATTTGGGTAATTTGCATATAGCACTGAGGCCCTCACAAGGCCCTCGGAGCTTCCCCCCTCCCCGGTTCACCTGTCCCGTCCCCCCTCCTTGTCCCACCCCCGGCACCCCACCCCACCCCCACACACGCCCCCAATCCCTACGGCTAAATTCCCACACTTCGTCCCGCCTCCAGCTTGGCCTCCAGTCCTGCCAGCCCCGACCTCCATCCCAAGGCCTAGGGCCCCCTCTGCTGTCGGCCGCGGGTAGGGCAGCACCACAGCTCATGGGGCAGAGAAGTGGGACTCCCCCAACTATTGCCCCATCTTCCCCAGCCCAGGGCGAGGCTGGTACATGGGTAGGCCTCAGAGAAGGGGTGGGAAGAGATACACCCCTTCAGGCCGGGGCAGGGGTGAACGGTGGGGTCCTGCCAGAAGTTCTCTCCTCCAAGCCAGGCCCTGCTTCTGGACCCTGGGTTAGGTAGCGAGGAGGCAGTTAGTTCCCATGGCAATGCCTAGACTCAGCTCTCCGGAGGTACACACACACTGAGATGCCTTACAACTGTAGCTGCGGTTAAGAGCTCACTCCAGGCCCCAGGCAAAACAGCACCATCCTGCCCTATAACACCAGCCTCCAACCCCATCCTGAATGTCCACCCGCAACCCCGCACCAGGCCAAGGCCCTTGGCTTTCTCCAGTATCAGTCCCCAGGAGCGGGCAAGAGGAACAGAGAGGACACATCCTATTTGGACCTCCCAACTTCCTCAACAGAGACCCACACACAGACATATGGTCACAGGCATGCGCACACACAGAGACCCTCAGACACACACAGAGATGCGTAGGGATTATGGCGGTAACCCCCAACTATCCAAAGGAAAAAGTCTTGGTAACTGAAAAATTTTAAATCCATTGCAACTTGCTCTCCTTTTCCTCTCTAACAATCTCTAAGTGTCTATGCCCCTTCCAAAGCCTCGTTTTTCTCTCTCTCCCCAACCTAGTGCTGCCTTCTCTCCCATCACTTCTTCCACCCAGTTCAAAATACTTGCAAAATGCTTCCAGAGCCCACCATGGCAACAACTGAACCCTGGTGCACAGTGATGGTTAAGGACCTCAGACAAGCAGCTGGCAAGGCTGCCCCCTCCATCCCTAACACTTTAGCTCTGCTGTATCTGTGCACAGAAACTCCCAGACACACCCACCCCAACCCACATGTGGCCAGGCCCAGGGTCCCTCCTGTCCAGCCAACACATGCAGTCTCAACTTTGCCAAATTCTTTACTAAACCAAAAATCAACACAAAGCAAACTGCAGAACAGGAAATTCAAACAGCTGACCGTCCCCTTCCTCTGCCCCTGTTGCTCTTTCTGGAGCACCTTAGGGTTCAGCACTGGTTAGGGAATTAAAGCCCCTCTTTTGGTGGGTAATGAGGGTAAGGTCTCTCCAGGAGGGGGACACTCAGAGCCAGCTCCATCTGTAGACCCCAAAGAGGAGTCAAGGGCTGGGCCAGGGGGCTCTGGAGCTGCAGGGGACTGGCAGAGGAGGCCAAGAATCCCAGGGGCTGCAGGAGGCTGGGCAGGAGGTCGGGGAAGTTGCTCCTGGCCTAGGGACCTCAGTGAGGCTTGGAGCTGGTGGCTCATGGCCACCAGGGATTTGAGATGCTGGAGCAGGGCTTGGTGGGGACAGGAAGCCCTGTGGAGGTGCTGGTCATGGCCAGCTGGTGAAGCTGAATAGGGATGCCAGGACTGGTACCAGCCTGGGTTTGGAGGCCGTTGCCCTCGCCCAGGACCCTGCCAGGTCTCAGGCTCTCCCCACAGTCTCCCCCTGCCTCTGGGAGGCCTCTGCCAAGCACAGATTCCCCTTGGGGCCAGGCTGCCTTTGCCCTGGCCCTGCTGCAGGGCACCCACCGGGGAAGGGGAGCCCTTCAGGGCTACGTCTGGCCCCCTGGCCTCTGGCTGGTAGTATCTTATCTCCACTTTTCTGCTGAAGGAGAGCATTTTGCGAACCTTCCCCCCGAAGGGGCTGGACTCTGCTGTGTCCAGAAGCCCTGCCTTGGGGAGCAGCACCGCCAGCAACAGGCTTGAGTGAGTGGCTTCCAGGCCTGGAGAAAGAGGGGGAAAGAGACCAAAGGCTTGGACGGAGAGAACTCATAGCCCCCAGAAGCTGCATTCTGGCTGTGGCAAGAGGTCTGGAGGTTAGACCCCAAGAAGAGCTTTCCAGTAGTGAGATGGGGCCCATGAGATGCTGGGAAAGTAAGTAGGAGGGTGTAAGATTTGCTCTCACAGTGTGTGAAAGGGTTCACTTGGCTGAGACTGGGGCATGGATGGTTTAATCTCAAGACTGTATGATTCAGTCTACCACACTGTCCCCAGGACAGGCAGCCCAGAAAGATCAAACACTACTCAGCAACAGGTACAGTCCACCCCTTGATACCCCCTCCAGCCCCCTCCCATGCTTTCCTGGATCCACGCCCTGGAGGCTATCCAGGCACAAAAGCCAAGCTTGGCCCAGGATAGCTGTGGTGAAAACATCTCTCCTTCCTCTTTTATTTAGGTCCTAATTTCAGCCAGTTGGTGGTCCTGCCTCTGTTCTGCTATGCTGGGGTCAAATGTGACTGGTTTCTCATCAAGGTGCCTGATTGGTGAGGCTGTATGTGTGGTGGTTGGGAGGCCAGTTTCTGCTACTGACTGGCTCTGTGACTCTGGACAAGTCACTTGCTTTCTCCCTACCTCAGTTTCCTCATCTATGAAGTGAAAAAATTAATAGCACCATCCTGAAGGGGTTATTTTGAGGACTAACTGAATTAATATAAGTAAAGCTTTCAGAATGTTTGTCTGGCACATAGTAAACAATATACAAGTCTGAGCTCTTCCTGTTTTTGTTCTCACATTTGCCCGTCTCAGAAGTTCCCTTCTGAGATGTGCCTGCCTCCATGGAGACAGGGGTGACTGTGTCTACAACGCCTGTCTGGTCACCATGTGAGGGGAGGCAGGGTCTGGGATGGGCATCGGGCACTCACCTGGGCCTCCAAGAGGGCGCAGCCTGGAGGGCAGGGGCTGGAAGGCAGGCAGGGGCAGCAGGACCACCCCCACCTGCTCCACAGCTGCCAGGCCATGGCGCTGCTTGTCATTGAGGTAGGAATAGAGCAGGTGGCAATTCTGGGTGTCCCGAGAGCCCTGTGGGCACAGTCTGACCACGCAGACGTCCTGAGGTTGCAGGAAGGAGAGCAGATTTAGGAACAGTCATTCTTTGCTCCTGTGAACACCCCTGGTCTCATCTGAACCTCTGAGAACGCTGTGAGGAAGAGTGGCCCCATTTTCCCAAGGTGGAAACAGAGGGACTTGCCCAGGGTCACACAGTGAGTCTGCAGTCACAGTGGGAACTGGACCCGGATATCTTAAACCAGGCCTCTGCTCCAGAGCTGGAGCGAAAGAGCTCAGGGCTGGGGATATGGTGCTAGGAGAAGAGGTGGTGCCCAAGGGTGGGTGGTTACCTTGGCCTCGGCTGGGCAGATGCTGGCCAGAAAGTCCCAGACAGCACTGGGGGGGATGCAGCCTGCGGAGCGGATCACCTGGGGCAGGGCCTGGGGACAGGTAGGAGGCCAGTCAGCCTCCCAGCTTCCCACCCACTTAAGGCAGACTCAATACTGGCTACCCGGAAGCCACAGCCTGTGGCCAAGAGGATTGACAGGCAGTATATCAGGAGCCCCAGTGGCTGCTGGAAAGCCCTAACTACCCCTGGAGGCCTACAGCCTGTCCTGGCCAATCTCCTCCACTTCTCAGAAGCCCCTTACTCCCTCCTCTAACCCCCTACCCTCATCCAACACTTAGCTGATCATTCACTCACTCAACAATAACTCCTAAAACCCTTCTCTGGGCCAGGAGGCACCAGACCCTTTTCCTGGGTCCTTCCTGCTTTATACCTTGGGTTATAGGGAGTCCTTTGCCCATGTGTCTCTGCAGGAGTGGGGCTGCATCTAGCCTAGCACAGGGCCAAGCACAGAGAGGGAGCCAATGACTTGTTTCAGAAGGAGTGAGTGGGTGAATGAATGAATGGGGGTGTGTGTAGCTGACTGGGCTGGTCAGGGTGCAAGGGAGTCTCCGGCAAGCAGGGCAGGAGTACCCGGATGAGCCGAAAGCTGTGCCCCGAGACCAGCTGGGCCTTGACCTGGAACCGCTTAATGGAGAACATGTCCAGAGACCCCTCCCAGGGCGGCTGGCTGGGCAGGGCTTTTGTGGACCCAGCAGGCATCTGGAGCCTAGAGGGAGGGACAGAGAGAACAGGGCCAGGTGAACAGGTCACCAGGGCTTCCCCAGCAGCTCCTTAGTTTTCAGAGAAGGTCCTGTGTCCCCACTGTGGGTGCTGGAACACTGGTCCAAACATGGCCTTATGTGGTGGAGACCAGTAGGCAGGGATGATTAGTTCCATTGCACAGATGGGGAAACTGAGGCCCACACAAGAGGCAGGATTTGCCTAAGGCCATATGGAAAAACCCACCCTGTGTCTGCTGCCTCCCCCACCAACCCTGCCGGTTGCCCACCTCCTTGCCCACTGCCCCATACCTGTCCTTGGGATCCGTGGGAGGCTTCTCCTTGGTTTGGGGCACCTCTGGAGAGGACATAGGGACTAGGCTTGGGGCTCTCTGGAAATCATCATCCCCCATCCTCCTGGTGGCTATGAAGGAGGCTGGCTGCTCACACAAGGGCTTCCAGTCTGCAAAGCGGAGAGGCAGGAGCTAAAACGCGGGCCGGCAGCTAGGCTGAAGCCAGCCCAGGGCATTAGAAATGGAGTTTGAACCAGGTCCTTTTTGAGGTGACCTGGAACACGGGTACCCCCGCCCCACCACCGTCCCCCCAAGCCATGAATCCCTGTTGCCGCTGAACCCCACACTCAGCCCCGGCCTGCCCACCACCCCTGTGCCCCTCCTGTGTCTCCCTCCCACCCATGCAGATGCGGCAGCTGGGGTCTAGGAAGTGGTGCTCGTGCTGCTCTGTGGTGTCCTCGTGCTGCTCCGTGGTGCCCTTCGACATGGCAGGCAGGGCCAGTGGGTCGCCGTCTATGGACACCATGGGTCCCTGAGAGGCAAAGGAGGAGAGAGGGGTGGGCTGGGAAGGCGGCTGGGGAGGTCAGCAGCCCTCCATGAGTAGGGGGCCCTCAGGGCTGTGGTTTTATTTTTCTAAATAATATATTCTTTAATTACAAAAGTATCGTGAACTTGTTACAGAAAATTTAGAAAATACAGAAAATTTGAAAATAAAAAAAAAAAAAAATCACCCCTTGTCCCACCACTCAGAAACAACTGTTGATATTCTGGGTATCCCTTTATAATAGTTTATCTATACACAGAGTTTTTGGGGGTCCTTTTGTGGTTCATGTGTCCAGGAACCACAGCAAAGTTATCTGCCATGTTATACCGTCCCTGTAGACACTGCACTGATGGGGTGGGCTGGAGTGTACGCATCACCTCTGCTGCTAGACAATCAGGTCGTTCCCAGGCTTTCACTGTAACAAATAACACTGAGGACATCCTTATGCTGCAAGTATTTTCCTAAACTTTCAATTATCTCCTTAGGACGAGTTCTCAGAAGCAGATGACAGAATTGGGGAGAATGAACGTTTTTAAGAACCTTGATGCCCAATGCCAAATCACCCTTTTTTCCTCATAATAGAAACAGCTTTAAACACACAACAAACATTGCTTCAGGAAGATTTGAAAAGATCTTGAAACTCTCACTCTTGCCTTAAAACCACCTCCAGAGCAGTGACAAGGCACAGGCTTTGGAGTCAGAGAGCCTGGGTTCCAGTCTCCCCCACTGCCAACTAAGTGACCTTGGGCAAACGGTTTCAGGTGCCTCACCCAGGAAACTGGCATCACCCATCTTGTAGGTTATATCGTGAGGTTTGAATGAGGCATTGTTTGTAAAAGTGGCACATAGTAGGTGTTCAATCGGAAGAAATGTTGTTATTCTGTGTTATCTTCCCCTCCCCTACTCTGCCGCCCCTTCTCTCTTCCATCTCTCTCTGGCTCCTCCCCCTACATTTACATTCAATTTACTCAGGGAATACAGGTTGGTTTGGGTTGGGGAGCAGCCACGCCCTCTTAGGGCTCCTCTCCGCACAGCCAGGAGGTCTGGTTGTTGGCCTGGATACTGGTGAGGGAGAGCAGGGATTTTTGTCGGTCAAGGTCACTGCCATTTCCCCAGCGAACGTGGCTCAAGGGACCCTGCGCTCCCCCATCCTGGACACACAGCTGATTAGACCGGGGTGAACATCTGACCCACAGGACACCCAACCAAAGCCAGAGCAGCCTTCTCCTGAGAGTGACTGAAGTGAGCCAAGGGGGGGCGCTCTGATTGGCTGCAGGAGGCTGAGGGGATGGGTTCATTGATTCGAGGGCTGCTGAGCCATCCTGTTGAGCCATGTGCAAGGAGGAGGAGCCAAGGGGGAGGAAGAAGCAGGATGGACAGGAAGATGGGGCAGATCCCCCACAAAAAAAAGGACACTCTGCACAGACTGCTCTGGACTCCAGGTGGTACCCTGCCGGAGCAAGGTACCTTGAATAGAGCAAGTCTCTGCTCCTTACATCCAAAAAGTCCCTGCCTCAAACAGTGTGTCCCTCCTGCTTCCCAACCCGGGATCTGGTCGGAATGCCTGAGCTCAGGGGGAACTGTGGAGATAGGACTCACTACTACTCACATGAGGTGCCCTGGGGTTAGGCCACAAGGAGGGGGAGCAGCACTGAGAAGGTGCGGACAGGCCCGGCGCCGGCGTTTGTCTCACCCCATGCTCACCCAGACCCTGTGCGGCGACCATCATCCCCCTATTTACGATGAAGACCGTAGGCCTCAGCGTAGTCAGATGACTTGCCCAAGGCCACACAGCTGGTGAGGTGAGGGGTGGGATCCGAGGGCACAGGCCCTGCCTGGCACCACGTCAGGCTCCCACTTACCACCAGATCCTCCAGGGTCAGCATCTGGTCCATGTCCCGCAGGATTTCGACTTCCCCCTTGTGGGTCAGTTTGGAGGCCGGGAGGCTGCACGGCTCCTTCTGTAGCTGCTCAATCATCTCCAGGCTCTGAGGGGCGGGGCAGCCCCAGCTCAGCCAGGGTTGGAGGACTTTGGCCACCAAGAGCCCAAGTGCTCCCTCTCCTCCCTTGAGGCCCCTCCGCTGCGGCTCCCCTTCCGTGCCAGCCCTCTCCCTTCCTCCACGTCTCTGCTTCTGCCAGTCCCTCACCTGGAGACCCCCCACCATCTGCCTCGCCTCTCCATTTTCCACTCATTCACCCTCCAACTCAAACCCGGCCTCCCCCAGGAAGCCTTCTTGAACTTCGCCTTCTCGCATGAGTCAAATCTGCCCCTGACCGTATCCCACCCACCCTCTGCCTGGGGAAGAGTGTGGGGTAGTTGAAAGAGCACAGGCTCTAGAGCACCAGCTGTCATTAATAAAGACCCACAAGATGGTGTGGCCCTGGGCAAGCCCTTCATTGCTCTAAGCTTTAGTTGATCTGTTCTCTAGAAATGAAATTAAGAGCATCATATTAAACAGCTTATGTTGAGTGCTTAGCCTGGAGCCTGGCTCATAGTAAATGCTACTTGTGATTCTTATTGTTGATCAGTGTCATCCTATCTGAAACGATTCCTGAAAGCCTGTCTCTTCCTTTCTAACAACCCCTGGAGGACAGAAGCCGTGTCCTCCCAGCAGGGTTGGCTTCGTGGGCATGGGCTCCATGCAGTAGCCCAGGGCCCTGCGCCTAGAAGGGCCCCATGCTAAATACTGCCGTCATCTTGAAATTCTTTTTTTTTTTTTTCTTGGCCGCACTGCCGGCATGCGAGATCTTAGTTCCCCGACCAGGAATCGAACAAGTGCCCCCTGCAGTGGAAGCACAGAGTCTTAACCACTGGACCGCCAGGGAAGTCCCTGAAATTCTTAATCGTTGAACAAAGCACCCGCATTTTCATTCTGCACTGGCTCCACAATTTACATAGCTGGTCCTGGTTGCCCACAGTGCCCGGACAGAAGCTCAGAGTGGACAGATGCTCCTAATGGATTCCAGTTATTAATTCTAACCAGCCCAGTGTCTGTCAGAACAAGGGCATTAGAGCCCCAGCCCATCCCACGGGCGATCAGTCCCTCCCTTTCTCACTGGGGCACCAACAAACATTATGCAAGCATCTCCTGAAGCTGGCTCAGTGCCCACACCTTCCCTGCCCCTGTGCAGTTCCCTGGGAGGGAGAGACCCACGGACGCAGGGTGTATGGGGGTGTATCTGTGAACTGCTGGAGGCTGTGGGGTTCCTCACTCCGCCTGGGGCACTAGGAAGACTTCCAGCCTTTTCTGGAACTTCTGGGACTGGGACTGGGACTGGAGCAGGGGCATCACACTGGGTCTGCACCCCGTGGATGGCGGATGACAGTCCTGGATTCTAGACTCTGGGCCAACATCCCCAGTCCCCCCACCCACCAGCCCAGCTCCATAGAAAAGCAAGTGGAAGACGACACCCCCGGGGGCGTCACCTCTCTACTGAGCTCTCCATCTCCAATCCCCTTCATTTCTGCCCCTTTTCCCTTTTTTTTGGTGGGGAGAGTCTCTCTGACTCTCTCCCTGTCTGCCTGATCTTCCTGTTCCCTCGTTTCTGTTTCTGTCTGTCCTGTGCTCCCCTGTCTCATCACCTTCCTCCTCACTCTTTGTCTCTGTCTCTCCCGCTCCATCCTTGGGCCTCCCCCTCCCCAAACCTCTTCTCCATGTCCTGACTTGACCCAACAGCTCACCCTCTTCTCCTCCTGGTCCCGCCAGCGGGCCAGCTCTTGGGGGGCCAGCTGGATCGAGCTCATCCGCACCAGGCCGTGGGGGCTGACGTCTCCGTGAACCACTTTGAGAAACAGGTCCTGCAAGTGCAGGGGCTGCACCACACTGCTTGGAGAGCCCCACCCAACATCCTGCTGGGGCTTCCCACCTCTGAGGGGGACCCAGCCCAGCCCAGAGCCCCACTCACCGGGTTCCTGGGGTCCCGCAGGTTGAACAGCAGGCTGCGGTACTTGTTCTTGTAGCGGCCGTTGGTGGCTTTTGTCAGGTCGAAGAGGGCTGCCTCGATGCCAGCAGCAATGCCCTCCACGGCCTCCTCACTCAGCACCAGGTCTGGGCGCTCCTGAAGGCTGTGGGGCACAAGGGCAGGGCCAGGGCGCCGAGCCCGAGAGGGAGACATGGGTGGAGAGCAGGGTCTGGGCCGACTCTGGTTTCTATTCTGAACATTTTCCTACATGAACCCATTTATTCTCCCCCCAACTCCGTGAAGAAGAGGTATTATCATTCTCCATTTACAGATGGGGTGACTGAGGCTCACAGAAGATAAGGGGCTTGCCTGAGGCCACACGATGAGTAGAAAAGTAAGATCGGATTGCTCAGCCCCTGCTCTATCCCTGGCCAGTGAACCGGGGTATGGAGGGAGGGGAGGAAGCCTGGTGGGGGGGAGGGTAAGGCATTGGTCAGGGGAGGGGATGGAGCCCTGGCCCTGGATGTAACCCTGAATCTGCTACTGACTTGCTGTGTGACCTTTGCAAAACCCTGTCCTCTCTGGGCCTTGGTCTCACCATTAGTAAAATGACAGCTCTGTGCTCAGATCTCTGAGATAGTCCCAACACAGAGTCTCACTGTGTCTGAAAGCATTTGCTGTGGGCGATGTCCACGAGGACCTGAGCAGAGACTGAGAGCTGCAGCGGCTTAATGAGAAAGCACAACCCTGAAGCCAGAGAGACCCAGGTTCAAATGTGTGGGCAAATGACCTCACAGGACAAAATGGGGTAGTCATACACACAGAAGCCCTTAGAACACGGCACAGCCTTGGGAGGTGGTGTGTGTGAGGGCAGCCCTTCAGGATGTCCTGGATGTCAGGGAACGCGGAACAAGGCCTTACCGACTACACAGCGCCTCCTGCATGGCACGGACCACAGTGCCCCGTACCCCGATATCCAGGGGGAGCTTCTCCTGTTGGGGCTGAAGCTGAGCTGTGGGGAAACAGAGTCACTGGCGCCCGGTGGATGCTCAGGGGCAAGGGGAGGGGGTGACTCAATGCTGAGGGGCTTAGGCAGGCAGGGGAGGGGTCCCACCCTCAGGGACCCAGGGCGTCTAGGATGTCTGTCTGGGAGCCGAGTCCAGGCAGCCAGCGGTCCCCACCCCTTTGGGGAAGGACTACAGGCTGATTGGGGGTGGGAGAGGAGAGGAGCCTTAGCAGGGGCTGGGGCCCGGAGCTGGCTGGGAGCCCCCTGCGCGCTCAGCAGTCCCTAGAAGACAGACGGCTGCCGAGGGGCACCCTCCACGGCCCCTCACCTGAGTCCTCTCCCCGCGCTTGCTCACCAGGCTCCTCCTCTTCAGCCTCCACTGGGCCACACTGTAGGGGAGGGGTGAGGAACCGAGGCCTTGTCCCTGGGTGCAGCCTCCCAGCCCCAGGGGGACCCTGCTTCCCCAGTCGCTTCCCCAGCCCCACATTCCCCCTACCCGTGCTCCAGGGAGGGATGCCGTGTGGCCAGGGCAGAAGCACTCACCCCGGGACACTCAGCACCAGCCTCCTGAATGGGAACCCCCTCCTGCAACAGAATGAGGATGTGGAGCCCCTGGGCGGAAAGGAATGACTCCTCGGATGGTGGACGGGGTCAGAGAGGCCACCAGAGCCCCATGCTGTCCCCCCGAGGGAGGTGGCTAGAGGATCTTGGGATGGCAGGACATGAGGGGCGGCCAGGAACAAAGGTCAACAACTGCTCTCTCCCCAAATGCATGGAGGCCCAGCCCCTCCCTTCCTCCTCTGCTCCGGTCAAGCTCCTGAACTCAGCAGTGCAGGAGGAGGAACGAACAGACCACCGCCCGGGGGCGGCCAGCCAGCAGAGGTCTAACCCTGCCTCTGGCTATGACATTCTGTGTGACCATGTGCAAGTCACAGTGTCTCTCTGGGCTGCAGCACCATCTCTGTGAATCAGGTGTGCATGCGCCTCTCCCAACAGGATGAAGAGACATGTCAGCGTAAAGAACATCTTCTGTACCTGGCACCCCGCGGGGCCCTGGGCCATGCGCCTTTCCTTCCTTCTGGGCCTCTGGGCAGGTGAGGCTGAGTTGACCTCCATCATGTCCTCCAGAACCTCCAGCTTTGGAGGCAGCAGCCCCCCTGCCTGGCCGTAGCTGATGGCCCCCAGGAGGTAGATCACTGCCCCAGAACCAACCTGCCAGGGGAGAAGAGCCCTTCAGAGCACTAGCCTCACCCGCAATTGTTTCCTGTCCTCGCTCTTCCCCGCTGAACTGTAAGCTCCATGAGGACAGGGAGCATGTACGTCTTAGCCCCCACTGTATTCCCAATGCCCAGAAAAGGCTGGCACAGAGGAGGGCTCTATAAGTGTTTGCTGACTGCCTGGCCTCCATCCCAGGAGAGGAACCTGTCTTCATTCCCATCCTCTCGGCTTCCCCTCTCACTCCCAGCCACGTTCAGAGTTACCTGGACCCTGTACTGAGACCCTTCTCACCCTGCTGACCAGAGATGCATCTTACCAGGGAGCCATATCCTGTTCTGAGCCCACCTTCTCTTTCTCAAAGCTCTGTCATGCCCCTTTTTCCAGGGTCACTGACTTGCCTTTTGCCCCTGAAACAGCCACGCAGTGAACACGTCCACCACCCCGTCTGAAAGCCTGCTGATCACCCCTCTGTTGCCCCTGAGAGGAAGCCCTTCATGACCATTTCAGGATGCAGAGTGGTTCTGGGTCTTCTAATGAGATATAGAATCTCTCTTGCTCCCCTTTTTGCATTGGCTGCCAGGAAGCTTAGTATTAACTTTAAGCCTAGACGTTGTACCTTCCCAGGATTGGGAGCGGGGGGGTGTTGTAACAAGATTTCCCCTTCTCCTTCCCCTTTTCTTGCTTTCTTTAGACTTTAACCCATTTGAGTATGTTTTGATTCTTTTAATTTATTACAAACCACAGGGAATTGTTTTGAAAGTAGATGGGTCTAAAAACTAATCTTTGAATGAATGGTCATGAATGGTCAGGTTCCAAGGTTTGGGGGAAAATAGAGGTCTGAGATTCACATCATAGGAAGTGGGGAGTACTAGGAAGCTCCGGAGGAGGGCAGGCTAGGGCAGGGGGCTGGGATTGTCTCTGGGGAGGACCCCTCCCACCCCACCACACCTCAGGAGAGAGAGGAAAAACAGCAGTAATAAAAAGGAAAAACCTACGTAACACACATGCTTCACCCCACGGGCCATTTTCATTGCCTCCTTGGAGAGAAAGAGGATACAGACATTAGAATTCAGAGGACCCAGTGACCCCACTGCAGGGAATTCACAAGAAAATACACACAAAGGTGAAAGATGTACATTCAGTGTTCACTGGGTTGGCATTTACGACAACAACAAAAACGTTGGGTACAATCCAGTGTCCATCAAAAGGGTAATGGTTAATAAACAGTGACATATCATACTATGGATTCTAAGTGGCCATTAAAAAGAGTGAGTAGTAATAAAAAACTACCGTTCATCAAGGGCTTATAAAGCAGCTGACCCTGGAGGAAGCATGTCATACATGATCTTATTAAGGTCTCAGAACAACACTATGAAATATGTACTATTTCCATCCCCATTTTACAGATGAGGAAACTGAGGCTCAGAGAGGCTCTGAAAAGTCCCATAGCTACTAAGTGACAGAGCTAGGATTAGAACCTAGTTCTGTCTGACTCCGAAGCCCAGGCATTTAACTGCTGGGCTATGTGGAGAGCTCTGACAGATATGGTAAGATTCATGGAAAGATGGCAAGCTGTATTGTTTGGAGAAAAAGAAAAAAATAGGTTATGGAGCAGTATGTGTTGCATAAGCCTATTTATGTAAATATATATTTATAGATGCATAATAGAAGTTATCTCTGGGGAATGAAATTCCAGGGGGATTTTCACTTTCTACTTGTAGACACTGGGTATTTATGTTACTCAGAATGAGCATGTGTCTCTTTTATAAGCACAAACATACTTTTTAAACTAAAAGACAAGTTCAGAACAATGTGTGTAGTGTGCTACCATTTGCTTTAAAAAGAGAAAGATTTTTTCATTGTATTTGCTTGAATCAGCATGAAATATCTCTGGAAGTATCCACAAGAACCTGATAACAGAGGCTTCCAATAGGAAAGGGACTGGGAGTTGGGAAGGAGACTTTTCACTTTTTTTTTTTTTTTTTTTAACCATGGGAATGAATCAGCCTTTCAAAAAAGTAAATTGAGATGGGGGGGAGGGGGTGGCAGAGAGAAAACAGGGGACATCTGGGAAGGAAAACAGGAAAGAGATTAAGAATGGTCCTTCACAGTTTAAAACCTTTTGACTGGCCCCTGTTCTCAGGGGTCCACATACCAGAGTTTTGAGGCTCCAAAACAATAGGCAGCAGAATCAGACCAGCAAAGGCTTTAGATACTGGACTTAGCAGACAAGAATACAACATATATATGTATGATATGTTTAAAGAAATAAAAGGCAATGTCGAACATATGAGTGAAGAGCAAAAATATGTATTAAAAATATTATATATATATATATATATATAAAATCTGAAGGGCAGATTTGGTTGGGGACAAAACACGACTTCTGGAAATAAAAATACAATAATAATAACTATTAAAATTTAAAAGTCAGTATATAGGTTTAATAGCATATTAGACACAGCTGAAATAAGCTAGTGAACTAGAAGATAGACTTAAAGAAATTATCCAAAATATTCACAGCACAGAGACCGTGAAACACAATCAAAGAGACACAAAGGCTAGAGCGAAAGGACTGATATCACTCTGGAACTAAAGTTCCAGAAGGAGAGAGGAGAGAATTGAGCAGAGGGAGTATTTAAAGATAGACGGCTAAGAATTTTCTGGACTTGATACAGGACGACAGTTTACAGATTCAAAAAGCTCAGTGAATTTCAAAAAGTTTAAGTAAAAGTAAATCCACACCTAGACACATCATAGTGAAACTGTTCCACACCAATGATAAGGAGATCCTGGGCTTCCCTGGTGGCGCAGTGGTTAAGAATCCACCTGCCAATTCAGGGGATACTGGTTCGAGCCCTGGTCCGGGAAGATCCCACATGCCGTAGAGCAACTAAGCCCGTGTGCCACAACCACTGAGCCTGCGCTCTATAGCCCACGAGCCACAACTACTGAAGGCCGTAAGCCACAACTACTGAAGCCCGCACACCTAGAGCCCATGCTCCGCAACAAGAGAAGCCACTGCAATGAGAAGCCCGCGCACTGCAACGAAGAATAGCCCCCGCTCACCACAACTAGAGGAAGCCCTCACGCAGCAACGAAGACCCAACACAGCCAAAAATAATAAATAAAATAAATAAATTTATTTTTTTAAAAAAAAGGAGATCCTAAAAGCATTGAGAGAGGGGGAAAAAATTCTACACTTTAATAGCACTGAAAACGTGCTACCACTGTTCTGAATGCTTTCCTTGTTAATTCACTTAATCCTCATCACAACCCTGTGAGTTAGGTACTGGTACCATTATTGCCCCCATTTTACAGAAGAGGAAACTGAAGCACAGAGAGGTTAATCAGCTTGCCCAGTGTCATACACCTAGTAAACCAAAGATCTAAGATTTAAATCCTGGCAGTCTGATTCCAGAGGCCACACCTTTAACCACTAATGCTATAATGCCTGCCTCTCACAAAAAGACACTCTACCTACAAAGGAATGGTAGTTAGACTAACAGCTAACTTGTCAATAGTAATATGGAAGCAAAACATAGTAGAATAATATTTTCAATATGCTTAAAGAAAATATCAGTTGTGCACCCACACAAAATATTTTTTGAGAATGAAGATAAAATAAAGATATTATAACATTTAAAAAACAGAAATAGACTCACAGACATAGAAAATAAAGTTACGGTTACCAAAGGGGATAGCGGGGGCGGGGAAGGATAAATTAGGAGTTTGGGATTTACATATACCCACTACTATATATAAAATAGATAAACAATAAGGACCTACTGGGTAACTCAGGGAACTATATTCAATATCTTGTAATAACCTATAATGGAAAATAATCTGAAAAAGAACAGATTCAGTGAACTGAATCACTTTGCTGTACACCTGAAATATTGTAAATTATACTTCAATTTTAAAAATGGTTTAAAATAAAAAATAACGATATCACAGAGAAAACCAAGAGAGTTATTGTTTTTCTTGATAATTTTATTTTTCTCAATAAACAAAATGTTAAAGGATGAACTTGAGGCAGAAGGAAGGAAAAATGATCCCAGATATAAAAGCTGAGATGTAGAGAGGAATTCTGAGCAAAGAAAATGATAACTATGTTGTTAAATCTAAACGAACACTGATAATATGAAACTATAATATTTGTGTAATTTGTGGGATTAAAAAAATAACTTAGGACCAACTTTCTAGATAACAACAGCACATAAATTGGGAAGGTGCATGCTTGGAACTAAAGCATTCCCAGATCATCATATTACTTCAGAGGAAGATAAAGACAGTAACTTCCTTTATACTTTGATAGGTACAAAATAAGACAGTAGGAATACAGTCAAATAAATCAGTAACTACAACAAATGTAAATGGACTAATATTTCAGATTAATGCAAAAATTATCAGAACTTTAAAAAAAGAAAATCCAATTATAAGACACTTATAAAACCTATTTCTGAAACACAACAATGCAAAAAGGTTAAGAGAAAAAAATGGAGTAATATGTGAGTGGACAAATACTAACCAAAATAAAGTTTTGTAGCTACACTAGTCTCAGACAAAACAGACTTTAAGGCAAAAAATAATTAGAGGCAAAGACCTCATTACATAATGATTAGCAGTTTCACCAGAAAGCTAACAACTCTAAATGTATAAGCGTCTAATAACATAATCCCAAAAAACATAAAGTAAAAATTGACAAAGCTATGAGGAAAAAGCAAAACCACCACTATAGAATGAAATTTTAATGTATTTCTCTAACTATTGCTAAATCTAGCTGACAAAATAATCAGTAAGGATAAAAAAGATTGAATGAAAACCATGAAGAAGCTTAATCTGTGTACATATATAGAACACTTAATATACACATTCTTTTCAAGTATACATGTAACATACATGAAAATTAACCACAACCTGAGCCATAAAGCAAATCTCAACAAATTTCAAAAGACTAGTATTTTTTAGACCAATGCTGACCAATTAATTACAAATGTAAGCCATAGGTGTATCTTTAAGTTTTCTAGTAGCCACATTAAGAAAAGGTAAAAAGAAACAAGTGAAATTCATTTTATATTTTACTTACCTCAAAATATCCAAATATTATCATTTTAACATGTAATCAATAAAAAACATTATTAATGAAATTTTAATTTCTTTTTTTCAGTGACTAAGTCACTGAAATCCAGTATGTATTTTACACTTACAGTACATCTCAATTTGGACTGGCCAGCTTTCTTTTTTTTTTGGCCACGCCACGCAGCATGTGGGATCTTAGTTCCCAGGGATTGAACCCACGCCCCCTGCATTAGAAGCACGGCGTCTTAACTACTGGACCACCAGGGAAGTCCCCTGGCCAACTTTCAAGTACTCAGTAGACACAAGTGGCTAGTGGCTACCACATCAGACGACTCAGATAAAGATCACTTTCTCAGACCACAATATGATTAAGTTAAAAAGCAATAACAAAAAGAAAAACATAGAGAAAGAGAGAGAGAAAGAAAGTAAAGAAAGAAACTCATATGAATGGAAATTAAGAAATACACTTCTAAATAACACATAAGCCAGGGACTTCCCTGGTGATCCACTGGTAAAGAATCCACCTTCCAATGCAGGGGACGTGGGTTTGATCCTTGGTCGGGGAACTAAGATCCCACAGCCGAGGGGCAACTAAGCCCACGTGCCACAACTACTGAGCTTGCGCACCTCAACTAGGGAGAAGCCCATGTGCCGCAAGGAAAGATCCTTCATGCCTCAACGAAGATCCCATGTGCTGAAACTAAGACCCGATGCAGCCAAAAAATGAATTAAATAAATATATATAAAATAAATAAATAACACATAGGCCAAAGAAAAAATTGTAATAAAAGTTATGAAATACTGAGAATTGAATGATAATAAGAAAGACATATATTAGAGTGTGTGGATGGAGCTAACATCATCATTAGAGGTTCCTTTATAACTTTAAATGACTATTAGAAAGGAAAAAGATAGAAAATTAATGAACTAAGCATCATTCTTAAAATATTATAAAAATAAGAGAACAAATGGAAAGAAAGATGACACTGAAAACAAACATATAATGGAGAGGATCAACAAAACCAAAAATCAGGTCTTTGAAAAGACTATAGAAACAAACAATTCTCTGCCAAGATTAAGGAAAAGAGGGAAGGGACAACAAGACAATATTTAGAATGAGTAATCATGAGTGCACAGATATTAAAAAGATAAGAGGCTATTGTGCAATACTTTATGCCAACATGCAAGTAGATCTGAAAACTCAGATTAAATGGATACATTTCTAGAAAAATGTAACTTACCAAAATTGACTCAAGGAAAAAATTTTTTAAACTGAATACACCTATAAGCATAGAATTAATTGAATCAGTAGAGAAGGAATCATCTTCCCTAAAGAAAACACCAGTCCAGACTTCTTTTTTTAAACCAGTGATGCTACCGAAATGTTCAAAGAACAAATAATTCCAACTTTATACAAATTACTGCAGCAAATGGAAAAAGGGAAAACACTCTACAATTCATTCTATGAGGCTGCAAAACCGAATACTAAAATCTCACAAGGACACTATAAGAATAAATCATTTCAGGCCAGTTAACTCATCAATAGAAATACAAAATTTCCAAACCAAATATTATCAACATGAATTCAGAAAACATAAAAAAGATATAACATGATCAATTTTGGGTTTATTCCAGAAATGCAAGATTGACTTAACATTTAAAAAACCCAACTCATTAAATTAACATTAGTAAGAGAATAAAAGTCATATTATATCAAAAAATGCAGAAAATACACTTCTTAAAATGTACTTTCCATTCAGAATAACAAGCAAATCAGGAATAGAAGGGAGCTTCCTTAACTTGATAAAGTATCTATATAAAAACACAGCAAACATCACAGTCATGCTGAAATGATGACCACATTCCCTTTGAAATCCAGAACAAGACAAAGTTCCCTGTTGTTACCCTATTACTACTTCTATTCAATATTATACTAAAGGTCTTAGCCAGCTAGCACAGTAAGGAAAGGGGGTGGGGGAGATGTAAGAATTAGAAAGGAAATAACAAAACTCTCATTATTTGCAGGTTATATGACTATCTACATAGAAAACAAAAAAAAATCCTAATAGGTAAATTATATAAATTAATAAAAGATTTCTGCAAAATCAATTGCATGTTATACGCCATCAATAGTTAGAAACCGCAATTTTTAAAAGTTACCATTTTATAATACATAAAAACATAAAGAAATAAAATCAGACATTATGTGCTTTCTGATGGAAAGACCACACCACCACCTAAAAAGTAGTCAGCCCCAAAACTTTGAATCCAAATCTAATTAGAGCTCCAGGTTTAACCACAAGTTCACAGAAAATACAGAAGACAGAGGAACAGGTTTCACTATACCACAGCAATGCAATAAGCTACGGGACAAACAACCTAGTTTCTTCAAAAGTGACTGCAAGGGGCTTCCCTGGTGGCGCAGTGGTTGAGAATCTGCCTGCTAATGCAGGGGACACGGGTTCGAGCCCTGGTCTGGGAAGATCCCACATGCCGCGGAGCAACTAGGCCCGTGAGCCACAACTACTGAGCCTGCGCGTCTGGAGCCTGTGCTCTGCAACGAAAGGCCACGATAGTGAGGCCCGCGCACCGCGATGAAGAGTGGCCCCCACTTGCCGCAGCTAGAGGAAGCCCTCGCACAGAAACGACCCAACACAGCCATAAATAAATAAATAAATAAATAAATAATAATTTTTAAAAAAAAATGACTGCAAGAAAAACAAGATTGGAAACAGACCTGTATGTTAAAAGAGGCTTACAAGGCATATCAACCAACTGCAATATGTAGATTTTACTTAGATCCTGACTTTAAAAAGACAAAGTATAAAAATAAATTATCATCTTTATGAAACTATTGGAAATTTGGATATTCAACAAATATTTGATATTAAGGAATTATGGTCAACCTTTAGAGAAAATAATGCGTGGTTGCTAGAGTTGGGTGATGAGTACAAGAGATTTCATTCCAGGGGCCGGTCATTTTTTTCTGTAAAGAGCCAGAGAGAAAATATTTTAGGCTTGCTGGCTATACGGTCTCCATTGCAATCACTCAACTCTGCCACTGTGGTAGGAAATCAGCCATGGACAATATGTTAACAAATAGTTGTGCCTGTGCTCCAATAAAACTGTATTTACTAAGCCAGCTGAGGTGACCAAAGCGTGGGTGATAACTTGCCAACCCCTGCTTAAAATTCAATCTACTTTTACATATATTTGAAATTTTCCATAACAAAAAGTTATATATAGATATAGTATTTAGGAATAAATCTGAAAAGATATGCAAGACTTTTATGGAGAACGTATAAAACTTTATTGAAAAACAATAAAGATGATCAAAGTAAATGGAGGAATAGACTATGTTCATGGATTGGAAGACTCAATATTGTAAAAATGTTAGTTCTGCACAGGTTTTTTCAAGTGTGGAAATTGACAAGCTGATTGTAATATTTATGTGAAGGAGAAAAAAATAGTTAAGAGTAAAGATCCTCCTGAAAATAACAAAATTGGGAGACTTTTCTTGCTAGATATCAAGAATTATTAATAATTATTATAATTAATATAAAATATATGCATAAGGAAAGAAATTTTAAACAAGATGAGCATAGGGAGAACAAAACCAATCCCACATATATGGAGACTTGATTTATGACAGGGCTGACATTGCATATAACTGGAGAAGGACAGAATTTTCAGTAAATGGTGTTGAAACAATTGGGTATCCATATAAAAAAGTGATATACCCCATATCACTCACAAAAATCAATTCCAGGCAGATTATAGACCTAAGTGTGAAAGGAAACACAACACTACATAGAAGAACATCTTCATGACCTTGAGATAGGAAAGAAATTCCTTAAAAAGATTATACATATTAGGATACATAAAAATTAAGAATTTCTCCAGCAATTCTACCTCTTTTTAATTCCAATTCAATTCAACTTCCACTTCTGGGTATAGACACAAAAGAACTGAAAGCAGGGACTTGAATATTTGTATACTAATGTTCATAGCAGCATTATTTACAATGGCTAAAAGGTTGGAAATAACCTAAATGTCCATCAACAGTTGAATGGATAAACAATATGTGGTAAAGGCATACAATGGAATGTTATGCAGCCTTAAAAAGGAATGAAATTCTGATGCATGCTACAACATGGACCTTGGAGACATTATGCTAAGTGAAATAAGTCAGTCACAAAAGGACAAATATTGTACAATTTCAATTATATGAGGTACCAAGAATAGTCAAATTCATAGAAGCAGAAAGTAGAATAGTGGTTATCAAAGGCTGGGGGAAGGGGAGAATGGGGAGTTATTGCTTAATGGGTACAGAATTTCAATTTGGGAAGATGAAAAAGTTCTGGAGATGGATGGTGGTGATGACTGCACAACAATGTGAATGTACTTAATGCCACTGAACTGTACACTTAAACATGGTTTAAAAGGTAAATTTTGTGATGTATATTTTACCACGATAAAACAATTTTTAATAATTAAGAATTTCTACCCATCAACAGACACCATAAGGAAAGCAAAATATGAACCACACTTTGGGAGAATATATTTGCAAAACATATAACTGACAAAGGAAGAGTATCTAGAATACATAAAGAACTCCTACAGATCAGTAAGGAAAAGTTAAAACCAAAAAAATTGTTTTGGCAAGACTTGACTTAACCGGAAATGACCAGAATGCATGCAAAGATTCTTCTTAGTAATAGGGAAATGAAAATTAAAACAACATTGAGACGCCATAGCATATCCCTATTTTGGCAAAAATTGAAGTCTGATAATATCAAGTGTTGGTAAAGATGTGGAGCTACTGGAATTTTGCACTGCTGGTGGGAGTACAAACTATTTTTAACCATTTTAGAAAACATCTGGCACTGTTTAAGTAAAGTTGAATATGTGTATACCCTATAACCCAGCAATTCCACTCCCAGGAATATTCCACGGAGCCACTCTTGCCCATATGTACCAAGAAACATACAAAACGGTTCATCATAGCAGCACCATATGTAATAGCAAAAAACTGCAAACAACCCAAATGTCCACGTGGAGTCAAGGAATAAATAAATTGTGGTATATTCGTGCAATAGGATACTTACTGCCAATACCTAGGATATGTGTGATCTTGGGAAAGTTACTTAACCTCTCTGTGCCTCAGTTTTCTCATCAGTAAAATGGGGATAATACAAGTATCAACCTCATAGTGTTAATGCAAGGATCATTATCATTATTCAAGACTCTTAGAACAGTGCCTGGAACTCAGCAAGCTCTCTCTATAAACTCTGATGTTGTTAAGATTCCTTGGCTCCTGCCCCTGAGAAAGTCCCTCCCGATACCTGACCAGACTTCAGTCTCTCCATTTCCCTTTAAGCAATGTTGTCCTCACTGATCTTTCCCACCTTCCTCCTCCCCTCTTGACCTTACCCCACCTACTGCTCTGCTCCTGCAATGCTCCAAGCTGCTTCCTGTCTCTGTACTTTTGCATGTGCTCTGTGCTCTTCCTAGTATGCCCTTCCTACCTTCTCTGCCTGCTGCACACCCACTACCTTTGCCCAGATGCAGCTCCCACAGCCCCCTCCTGTGCCCTACCCTACCTCCAAGCCCTCCCACCCACCCCTCCCTAGGGAAGACTCAATTGCTCTCTGGGTATCCAGAATCTGCTAGGTGTCAATCTGAATCTCAACTCTGGTTACTTGTTTGTCTCCCCACACTGGACTTTGAGATCCTGGAAGAGCACCCCCTGTTTGCTGAACAAATAAAGCCCCATAAAAATCTAAATCCCTTAGCCAGGCCTTTAGCATCCTGGCTCAGTGCACACAGTGGAATTGAACAGGCACTTACTTACTGTGTGACCTTGAGTGAGTCACTTAGCTTCTCGGAATCCCAGTTTTCTTAATCAGCAAAACAAGGGTATTAACACTGACTTTTCATGCTTTTGTGAGGATTAAACATGAGATGATGACCTACGTGAAGCTCCTGGTATACAGTAAGCACTTAAAGAGCTATTCTTAGGCTGTCCGTCTGCTGGAGACACGCTCCTCCCTCACACAACTCCTGATGCTTCGTAGCTGCAGACGGGGTACCTGAGTGTGGGAGCCTAGGTGGGGCCGGAGGAGCTGTGTGCCTCCTGAGCTGTGACAGGCAGAACAGGGGACACTGCCAGAGCTGCCCTCCCCATGTCCCCCGCTATCCCATCCACTGAGTGGCTCCAGACCTAACTGACCACCGTGGGGATCAAATAGAGAAGAAAATGGCACTTCAACCAACTTCCCCACCCCCCTCTAAGAGTCTCTATCTCAAACCAAAAGAACACAACACAGCCAGCCTCTCATACCAGATTCCCAGCAGTTCTGGGGCCCAGCTGATTCCCACATTTCATAGAGGAGGCAACTAAGATTCAGAGAAGAGACATCTCTCGTCTAAAGTCACTCCGTTGTAAGAAGCAAAGCCTGACCTTGAACCTGTCTATCTGCCCCTGACACGAGCCAAGCTGCCTCCAGGAGAAGGTGCCAGGGCCCTCAAAGGGGATGCAGACCAGCTGGGCACTATGCCCACGCTTGCCCACGCCCCACTCAGCCCTGTCCTCAACCACCTGCCCGTCCCTGTCACAGCCCAGCCTCAATTCTTCTCCTGCAGCTGGCACCAGTTGCCGTGGCAACGGGTTGTTTGGGAAGCTGTGGGATGATGGGCTGTGCCGCAGAGTCAAGGATGGGGCCTGGAGGAGAGAGCAGATGTGGGCTGCTTCCAGTCAAGGTGGGCAGGAACCTGGCTCCACCACCAAGCTCAAACACCCCCTCAAAACACTGCAGACCCAGGAATTCCAATTCCGGGCATCTGGCCCAAATAAATAATCTGAAATGGGGAGAAGCCAGATGCACAGGGGTGTTCACCCCGGCAGTCCTTAAAGCAGGACAAAATTGTATACATCAATAACAGGTAACATTTTTTAGTTTTTTCTTATACCAGGCACTATGCTAAATACTGAACACACATGTGTGTCATCTCATTTGCTCCTCACACTGCCCTATGAGGTAAGTACTTTTAATACCCCCATTTTGCAGATGAGGAAATTATACTCAGAAAGGTGAGGCCGCTTGCCTAGGTCACATTCAGAGAGGGGCAAAGCCAGGACTGAATGCCTGTCTGTCAGCCTCTGAGCTTTGTGCTCTTAACTTACATGACAGTGGTCGGAAATGAGAAGAGGAAGGCCCAGCCCATCCTCTGGTCCTGGCAGTGCCTGTAGACAGCTATGATGCAGGGTTCAGGGAAAGCACAGACTTGGCAAAATTGTATGTACCAACTGGGAAACACCTTCAAATACTAAAGCACTTGAAAATTAAAGTATAAGTCCCAGAACAATGAGGCATGGCATGAGCCTACTTATATATAAAAAGGTGCCTTCAATATACAGATGTTCAATATACAGATGTTCATATATGTATAGAAGTTATAAAAAGGAGACTGGAAGGATGCTAAGCATTAACAGCAGACAAAGGGCAATTGGGCCGGGAGGCATTAAAAGGGATTTCCTCACTCTGTGTTAACAAATTCATTGTAAAACAATTTTTTTTAATACCTAAAAAATCAAGTTATAAATTGTGACATGGGGCTTCCCTGGTGGCGCAGTAGTTAAGAATCTGCCTGCCAATGCAAGGGACGTGGGTTCGAGCCCTGGCCCGGGAAGATCCCACATGCTGTGGAGCAACTAAGCCTGTGCACCACAACTACTGAGCCCACGTGCCACAACTACTGAAGCCCGCACGCCTAGAGCCCGTGCTCCACAACAAGAGAAGCCACGAAAATGAGAAGCCTGTGCACCACAATGAAGAGTAGCCCCTGCTCACCGCAACTAGAGAAAGCCCACGCACAGCAACGAAGACCCAACACAGCCAAAAATAAAAACAAATAAATTAATTAATTTTAAAAAATTAAAAAAGAAATTGTGACATGCGTGATCCCCTTTCTAGGCAAAGAAAAGATATATATGCATAGGAAAAAGATGGAAGAAAGGACATATATCAAAATGTCAACAGGATAGAAAGCCCAGAGATAAACCCACACACATATGGTCACCTTATTTTTGATAAAGGAGGCAAGAATATACAATGGAGAAAAGACAGCCTCTTCAATAAGTGGTGCTGGGAAAACTGGACAGCTACATGTAAAAGAATGAAATTAGAATACTCCCTAACACCATACACAAAAATAAACTCAAAATGGATTAAAGACCTCAATGTAAGGCCAGACACTATAAAACTCTTAGAGGAAAACATAGGCAGAACACTCTACGACATAAATCACAGCAAGATCCTTTTTGACCCAACTCCTAGAGAAATGGAGATAAAAACAAAAATAAACAAATGGGACCTAATGAAACTTAAAAGCTTTTGCACAGCAAAGGAAAACATAAACAAGACGAAAAGACAGCCCTCAGAATGGGAGAAAATATTTGCAAATGAAGCAACTGACAAAGGATTAATCTCAAAATTTACAAGCAGCTCATGCAGCTCAATATCAAAAAAACAAACAACCCAATCCAAAAATGGGCAGAAGACCTAAATAGACATTTCTCCAAAGAAGAAATACAGATTGCCAATAAACACATGAAAAGATGCTCAACATCACTAATCATTAAAGAAATGCAAATCAAAACTACAATGAGATATCACCTCACACCAGTCAGAATGGCCATCATCAAAAAATCTACAAACAATAAATGCTGGAGAGGGTGTGGAGAAAAGGGAACCCTCTTGCACTGTTGGTGGGAATGTAAATTGATACAGCCACTATGGAAAACAGTATGGAGGTTCCTTTAAAAACTAAAAATAGAACTACCATACCACCCAGCAATCCCACTACTGGGCATATACCCTGAGAAAACCATAACTCAAAAAGAGTCATGTACCACAATGTTCACTGCAGCTCTATTTACAATAGCCAAGACATGGAAGCAACCTAAGTGTCCATCGACAGATGAATGGATAAAGAAGATGTGGCACATATATACAATGGAATATTACTCAGCCATAAAAAGAAACGAAATTGAGTTATTTGTAGTGAGGTGGATGGACCTCGAGGCTGTCACACAGAGTGAAGTAAGTCAGAAAGAGAAAAACAAATACCGTATGATAACATATATATGGAATCTAAAAAAAAAAAAAAAAGGTTCTGAAGAACCTAGGGGCAGGACAGGAATAAAGACGCAGATGTAGAGAATGGACTTGAGGGCACGGGGAGGGGGAAGGGTAAGCTGCGACAAAGTGAGAGAGTGGCATGGACATATATACACTACCAAATGTAAAATAGATAGCTAGTGGGAAGCAGCTGCATAGCACAGGGAGATCAGCTCCGTGCTTTGTGACCACCTAGAGGGGTGGGATAGGGAGGGTGGGAGGGAGACGCAAGAAGGACGGGATATGGGGATGCATGTATATGTATAGCTGATTCACTGTTATAAAGCAGAAACTAACACACCACTGTAAAGCAATTATACTCCAATAAAGATGTTAAAAAAAAGAATATTAACTGTATCTTATAACTTAACATATACTAGGTTCTAATAGAATTTTGACGTTATTAATAAAACTTGTCGCAATTACAAAAAAAAATGTCAACGGGAGATAGCTGTGAATGTTGGCATTATGGGGTTTTTTATTTCTTCCTTATTTTCTACAAAAAACACATATTCTTTTTTTATTAAAAATTAATGTTTTTGAGTGATGTTTGCAAAGACAATGTAATAGCACTTCTAATGTAATTATAGTACCAAATTAGCGGTCAATCACACAGGCAGCTCATTGGTTCCTATCCCAGTTCTACTAATTTGCTGTTTGGTCTTGACATAGTCACTTTACCTGTCTGAGCCTCAGTGCCCACAACATTAAAATGGGTATACATCATTAGCATCTACCTCGTATGGTTGTTAGGAAGATGGAAGATAAAGAGCTCGGGAATATACTCAGCTCATGGTAGGCAGGCCAGCTGCTATTACTGCTGTGATCCTAGCAGGGAATGTGCACAAGCAAGCAGTCCAGCAAGCTCTCCAGACAGACTGCCTGGGTCTGCATCCTTGCTCTGTCATTTACCGGCTGTGGGACCTTGGGCCTGTAACCTTACCTCTCTGGGCTTCAGGTGAAGACTAAACCAAAAGCACTTAGCACATAATACATATTCAATCAATGTGATAAAAATTTAACTATGTGACTACTATATATAAAATAGATAACCAACAAGGACCTACTGTATAGCACAGGGAACTAACTATACTCAATATTTTGTAATAACCTATAAGGGGAAAGAGTCTGAAAAACAATATATATATACATATATATGTATATATATATATCACTGAATTGCTATGCTGTACACTTGGAACTAACATGATATTGTAAATCAAATACTTAAATAAAAAAAATTCAACTATGTGAGAAATATACTTCAAACACAGGTAATGCCATCTTCTGCCTTTGGTGTACAAACATGTTAGCTATGATTATTAATAAAATGACAAATATTACTATCAGTAAAAGAACAATGGAAAGGGAAGCAGTGAATACAGGGAACACAGCCAGGCACTGCCTCCCTTGCTGTGTGAGCTTAGAGAAGTTTGATAACTTCTCTGAGCCTCAGTTTCCCCATCTGGAAATACAGGGCTAATGCCTGTCTCATAAGGCTATTATAACACTCAAGGAAAAGCAAATTTAACATAAATGGATTTACCTTGTGCCTTATGCTAGGCACGTTAGTTTACACCATCATCTCATTTAACCCTCAAAACCAGGGGTCCTCATCCCCCAGCCACGGACGGGTACTGGTCTGTGGCCTGTTAGGAACCAGGCTGAACAGCAGAAGGTGAACTGCGGCTGAGCGAGCGAAGCTTCATCTGTATTTACAGCCGCTCCCCATTGCTCCTGTCTCTGTACTTTTGCATGTGCTTTGCGCTCTTCCTAGTATGCCCTTCCTACCTCCTCTGCCCGCTGCATATATATGCTCGCATTACTGCCTGAGCTCCGCCTCTTGTCAGATCAGCGGTGGCATTAGATTCTCATAGGAGCGTGAGCCCTACTGTGAACTGCGCATGCGAGGGATCTAGGTTGCACACTCCTTATGAGAATCTAATGCCTGATGATCTGAGGTGGAGCTGAGGCAGTGATCCTAGCACTGGGGAGCGGCTACAAACACAGATTATCATTAGCAGAGAGGTTTGACTGCACAGAGACTATAATAAATCAATTTCTTGCAGACTCATATCAAAACCCTATTAGTGAGTGGCAAGTGAAAACAAGCTAAGGGCTCCCACTGATTCTGCATTATGGTGAGTTGTATAATTATTTCATTATATATTACAATGTAATAATAATAGAAATGAAGTGCACAATAAATGTAATGCACTTGAATTATCCCAAAACCATCCCCTGACCCTGGTCCGTGGAAAAATTGTCTTCCACGTAACTGGTCCCTGGTGCCAGAAAGGTTAGGGACTGCTGCTCAAAACAACCCCATTGGGGCTTCCCTGGTGGCACAGTGGTTAAGAATCCGCCTGCCAATGCAGGGGACACAGGTTCCAGCCCTGGTCTGGGAAGATCCCACATGCCACGGAGCAACTAAGCCCGTGAACCACAACTACTGAGCCCCCGTGCTGCAACTAATGAAGCCCACACGTCTAGAGCCCATGCTCCACAACAAGAGAAGCCACCGCAATGAGAAGCCCGCTCACCTCAACAAAGAGTAGCCCCCGCATGCAGGTAGAGAAAGCCTGTGTGGAGCAACAAAGACCCAACACAGCCAAAAAATAATAATAATAATAAAGTAAAATAAATTTTAAAAAATAAAGTATAGGATGTGGATGTGTGTAGGTTATATGCAAATATTATGAAAAAAAAACCAACCCCATTAAATTGGAATTAATATTCCCTTTTTACAGATGAGGAAACAGGTTAAAAAATATTCCAGGGTCACTCAACAAGGAAGTGGGCAGAGATAAGATTTCAATCCAGGACTCACTGACTCCAAAAGATAATGATGCCCTTCCTATCTCAACCTCTCAGACTCAACCTACCAGTTTGGGGCAGCCTCCTGGGCTGGATTCCTCTGCCTGGTCCTGGTTGGAGTCGTCCGGGCATCTGTCAGTGCCCTGGTCCTGGGCATGGGGCACCGGGCCCCTGCTCAACTGTTTAGCACACTTGGATCTTCTCCACCCCATGGATGGGCCTGAGCTAGCCTTGCTGGCTACAGGCTGCAGGGCAGCAGCGAGTCCCTGTCCTGGCATCTCCCCAGACACTGGCTGAGCCTTGACCTCCAACTCCTCCTGGTTGTGTGAGGTGGCAGGGCCATCACCACCGCCAGGCCCCACGATGTGCCTGGCTTCTTTCTGCTCTGTGGAAGCCTTTCCGGACACTCCCAGGCACAGTACAGGGCTCTGTGGAGAATCCCGGGCAGCTGGCTGAAGGGACTCGCCTCCACTGGGCAGTGGGTACCTGACAGGGTCACAGGGGCTGCCTGGCTGGGTCCCGCCCTCTGCAGTGGGCAAATATTCAAACTTCTCAATCCTTGAGGCATAGCTCATCCAACTTCCACCTGGATCTCCAGGCCCACACCCAGTGTCCTTGCAAGAGAGAGGACTGCAAGGGCCTCCCAAGGACTCCAAGTCAGCACCTTGGGGGGAGTCTCCCACAGACTGGGGCTTGTCCCCACCAGGGCTCTGACCAAGCCACAAGAAGCCATCAGCCCCCTCCTCCTCCTCTGAGGGGGCCTCAGACCTCCTGCTTTTCTTTCTTGTTCCCATGGACGCACTACAAAGATTCCTGGGCCAGCTTCCAGCTAAGATGTCGTGCACTGTAACCTGGAGCCTCTTGGAGGCCTGAGCCCTCCCGTGGGCAGGCACTGTGGGCGGCTGGATGTGGAGCCTGGGGCCGGGCACCGAATCCTGGCTCTCTCCCATAGCTTGCAGCCCCAGGACCACCAGGTGGGCCTCGGCCTCCAGGCTAGTCCCAGGAGCACCCACTACCTGGGAGCTGGCATCTTGATGAGCCTCTTCCCTGAGGACCCTCTTCCTGCTGCCCACCCAAACTGGGGCCCCAGAGCTCTCTCCTGGCAGATCTTGTGCCAGGCCTACCACGGAGCTGGTTTCTTCCATATCCTCTTGGAAAGGCCCACAGCTGTTGTGGAGACTGAGAACGGGGTCCTCTGTGCTGGAGCCCTCTGCAGCTGCCTCCTGAGACATGTCTGCCCACCGACAGGGGCCCACAGCAGAAGGCAGGCCCTGTGAGGAGACCGAAAGGGACTTCATCACGGAGAGTCTGACCCGCCAGCCCACTCAGGACACCAGGCCAGTGGGAACCTGGGAGGCAGCCGCCCTTACAGGTGGCACCTCCAGGGCACCCAGGTACCACTGATGTAAGCACCCCAGGTGAGGGAGGCGAGGCCTGTCTCCAAGCAGGGTTGAGCTACGGCCACCTTTAAGGTCTTCCCCTCTCTGAGAGTTCACACTTTTGCTTAAATGGGCCATAATAACAGCAGTTATCATTTATTAATTAGTTACTTCTGTGCATTATTTCATTTCATGCTGGCAGCCACAGGTGAGGAAACTGAAATTCAGTGACTTGCGCAAGGACACGCGCAGATAAGAAGTGGAAGAGCCTGGATTCTCTCCCCAACAGAAAGCCCAGCCCTAAACCACTCTGAACCAAGCAGACACTAACGAAGCTAATTCCCATCACCCTGACCGCCCCCGCCTCACATCGGGCCGGGTCTGATAGACACTCCAATCAGGTTCCCAGGCCTGACCCGTTAGTCCCCCACCGGCCCACACGCTCTCACCTGGGGTCTCTGGGCTCCACCTCTCGGGGTTCCACCCCCAACTGTAAAGGGCCTGAGAACACGTGAGGCGGGCAGCCCTGAGGGAGGGATGGGGGCGGAGTCTGTTGATACGCAAAGGGCGGTACCCCATGCGTGCTGGCGTCCCTGTTCCGGCAGAGGGCGCTCTCCCCCACCGAGGGCTTCCCGGAGGAGGTGCCTGGTGACGAAGGACCTTGAATGCCTGCCTGCCTGCCTGCCTGCCTGCCTGCCTGAGAGTTTAAACTTGATCATAAGGCGATGGGGAGTTACTGAAACTGCCTGAACCTCTAGAGGAATGTCAGAATCAGATCTAGATTTTTGCTCAATTATTTATTTTAATTATTGTTATCTCAAATATAATTCATATAGATGAAAATGCACACCCGATGCAATGCCCAACAGAGAGATTAGAAATATAAAGCTAAAAATGTCGTCTCACTCCCCAACTCTTGGGAGCAACCTTCCTTTCTTTCTTTCCTTCTTTCTTTCTTTAAAATTCATATAACGATGAATAATATACTCATGCCTCTATTACTTGGTTTATTAATGTTAACAGTATCTACTGACTACCTGCTGTGTGATTTCATTAATCAACCTTTCCCCCTTTCTCCTCCCAGTTTTTGTTTTTATATTTTTTTTTTTTTTTTTTTTTTTTTTTTTTTTGGCTGTGTTGGGTCTTCGTTTCTGTGCAAGGGCTTTCTCCAGTTGCGGCAAGCGGGGGGCCACTCTTCATCGCGGTGCGCGGGCCTCTCACTGTCGCGGCCTCTCTTGCTGCGGAGCACAGGCTCCAGACGCGCAGGCTCAGAAATTGTGGCTCACGGGCCCAGTTGCTCCGCGGCATGTGGGATCTTCCCAGACCAGGGCTCGAACCCGTGTCCCCTGCATGGGCAGGCAGATTCTCAACCACTGCACCATCAGGGAAGCCCTTTTTTTTTTTTTTGTCATTGGTTGCTGTTACAGTCTTCCCTCCGTATGGGGGATTCGGTTCCCCAACCCCCAAGCACACCAAAATTCCCGAATGCTCAAGTTCCTTATATCAAATGGCACAGCATTTGTATATAACCTATGTACCTCTTCCCAAATACTTTGTCATCTCTAGATTATTTATAATACCTCGTAGAATGTAAATGCTGTGTAAATATTTAGCATGTGCCCAGCAAATTCAAGTTTTGCTTTTGGGGACTTTCTTGAAATTTTTTTAAAAATATTTTCCATCTGAGGTTGGTTGAATCCAGATCTGGAACCAGAACATATGGAGGGTCAACTGTATCAGTTTAAATAATAGTCTTAAATGTCTGTTTCTTCTTTAGATTGTATCTCTTGACTCTCCTTGTGAAATGAATAATTTCCCTTGATTTCCCCTCCTCGTTTCTGCCTTCCTCCATCAACTCAACCTTAACTTTTGCTTTAAGGTTGTTAGCATGTACATTCTCTCTTGTAAACATAATTCAGTTTGCCATACTTTGCCTGTACGTATTTCTTAACATTGAAAACCAAATGACATTTATAACATTATGACTATGTAAATACTTTCATTTCAGAACCAGGGATTTGATAGACCTCACTGAGAGGGAGATGGAATTCCCCAGCACTAAACCTGTGACATGTGAGGCTGAGAAGCTTCCAGGTCAATGAATTACTACACCCAGTTAGAATGAATACATTTCGATATATGTAGATTAACATGGATGTATCTCAAAGACATAATGTTGAATTAAAAAAGCAAATGTTAGTGAGCGAAACTGAGTGCTGGGTATATGAAAACTCTCTATACTAATCTTCAATATTTTTCTTTAAATCTAAAACTCTTCTAGAAAATAAATTTTAATTAAAAATAAAATGGAAGTTGTAGTGTGATCCATATTGAAAACTCTCATGATATGGCTGCCAGGGTCACAAATGAGGTAAGAGTTGAGATTGGATGTCACGAATGACCACAATTACTGCTCTAAAGAAAAAAATTTTTGGAGTGAGATGACCTCCCACTATGGAATGTCCTGGCCATGATGGCAGAGACGTGGACCAGGGCCCCTAAGACAAAGTGGACTGTTATTCTGGTCCATTCAGATAATGGATGTCTCCCATCACTGGGCAAAGAAAGGGGGAGTGAAGGTACCACGTGGCATAGAGGATAAAAGGACAATGGTGGCTAATACAAATAGTGCTACTTCAAGCCAGGGACTGGTCTAAATCCTTAACCTATATTAATCCTATGTTTACCTCTTTTAATTTACCTATATTAATTCTTACACCAAGTCTAAGAGGTAAATACTGTTATTATCCCGATTTCATTTTTTAAAATGTACTTATTTTTATTATTTATTTTATTTTTGGCTGCGTTGGGTCTTCGTTGCTGCGCGCGGGCTTTCTCTAGTTGCGGTGAGCAGTGGCTACTCTTTGTTGCGGTGCGCGGGCTTCTCATTGTGGTGTCTTCTCTTGTTGCGGAGCACGGGCTCTAGGCGTGCGGGCTTCAGTAGTTGTGGCACACGGGTTCTAGAGCACAGGCTCAGTAGTGGCGCATGGGCTTAGTTGCTCCGCGGCATGTGGGATCTTCCCGGACCAGGGCTCGAACCCGTGTCCCCTGCATTGGCAGGCGGATTCGTAACCACTGGGCCACCAGGGAAGTCCCTAGATTTTCTACTCCTTATAACATTTGGTGAAATTCATTGGAAAATTATATGGTGCCATTTGGTGAATGAGACATTTTACTACTACTTTGATTTATTAAATGACTATTGGTTTGTTCAGTTCTATTTGTTTTTGAAACAATTTTAGTAATTTATATTTTCCTAAAATTTGTCCATTTTATCAAGGTTTTCAAATTTAATGGCACAAAGTTGTCCATAGTATTCCATGATTCAAAAGATCTCTGTTGTATCAGAGTTATATTCCCCTTTTCATTCCTAGTAATGTTTATTTGGGCTTGTTCTCTTTCTCTCTCTCCTGATCAGTCTTTCTAGGGTGTTTTTCAAAGAATTAGACTTTTGTTTTGTTTGTTATCTCTGTTTTTTTGTTGTTATTGTCATTATATATATACATACATATATTTATTCATATATATATATATATATATATATATATATATATATATTTTTTTTTTTTTTTTTTTGGCCGCACCACACAGCTTGTGGGATCTTAGTTCCCCAACCAGGGATTGAACCTGGGCCCCAGCAGCAAAAGTGCCGAGTCCTAACCACTGGACCGCCAGGGAATTTCCATTGTCATTATATTTTCTACTTCCTTATCTTCTGCTCTTTCTTTCATTACTTGATTTCTTCAACTTCCTTTGGTTTACTATTGTTCTTTTAATTCCTTCTTAACCTGAACCTTCAGCTCATTTTAAAAACTATTTTTATGCATAATTAATTCATTTAATGCTATACATTCTTCTCTAAGTACATCTTTAGCTGCATCCTACAAGCCCTCATAGGTAATGGTGATGCTTTTTCGTCATTCAGCTATAAGAATTTTATAATTTGTTATAATTTACTCTCTTATTCATGGATAATTTAGAAGTTTATGGGTGCATTAGGGTTCAAATAAATGAAAAAATTAAAGCTACCTGTTATTATTGAAAATAAATGTAATTTTACTGCATTGTGATGAGATAAAGCGGTATATAATGTTGACTTTGAGAAATGTTTAAGATTTCCTTTGTGAGCCGTTAATATTTGTTGTGTGCTTCAACTACTGAGCCCGAGTGCCACAACTACTGAAGCCCACACGCCTAAAGCCTGTGCTCCGAAGCAAGAGAAGCCACGGCAATGAGAAGCCCGTGCACCTAAACAAAGACCCAATGCAACCAAAAATAAACAAATAAATAAAAATAAAATAAAATAAAATTTTAAAATATTTGTGTGCTTGAAATAATGTAAACTCTCAGTTTAATGGTGTAAGCTTTTCTTGCCTCTTTATATATTAAAGGTTTATAACCACGTTTTCAAATCCATAGTAATCTATAGCAATCTGAATCTGTAGAAATCAGCGTTCAGTGCACAAGACAGAGAAACCACTCCAGGTATTTTAAGCAAAATGAACATTAAGTTTTTACGGAGTCATTGGAAGGGCTGTAGGAGTGCACTTGAGGTTGGGTCTCTGGGATGCTATCTATCCCTAGAACCACGTTTACGATACACTGTTGTAACAAGCCAAAGAGTGGGACACAAGCACTGCCAACACTGACACTGCTTCCTAACATTCACAGAACCAGAGGCCAGTCATTGACACAGAAAAACTCGATGGCTCTAGGATTGTGCTTGTAAGCAATAACAGCCCAAGGAAAAGGACAATGATCTCTGCCTCTCATCCACCTTCTAGATCTTGCACTGTGGCACCAAGTGGTGGAAACTAATCCACATCTGGAACACTAGCTCTGAGAGACTCTGGGAAACAGTTTTTAGCTTTCCATCCTCTGCACACTGGGGTGTGGGAATAGATGCCGAGTGAGTCCTTCCACATTTTCCTCTATAATATATTAATTTTTCATCTACTTGATCTATCAATTTCTGAGAGGTGTGTTTTTAAATCTCACACTATTATTGTAGACTTGTCAATTTCTCCCTTTACTTCAGTACGTTCCTGCTTTATATACCTCAAAACACTCTTTAAAGTGCATACAAATTCATAAATAATTTTAAATCTTTTTGGTAGATTATAACTTTCATCAGTGTCAAATGTTCTTCTTTCTTCCTATTAATGTTATTTTGCTTTAATTCAGTTTTTCTGATATTAATGTGAATACATTTTTGCCTTTCAGTCAGTATTTACCTGGTGTAATTTTTCTATTATTTTCAACCTTTATGTGTAGTTTTGCTTTTCACTATTCGTCTTGTAAACGGCATATAGTTAGGCTTTAAAAATCCAATCAGAGCCTCTTTGTCTCCCATTAGTGTGTTTTACCTATTCATATGATTGGGACGATGGATATATTTGGTATTATTTCTACCATTGCTCTTTATGCTTTCTTATCGCGAATTCCCTGCTTTCTTTTTATTCCTTTTTGCCTTCTTTAGGACTTGTCAAATTATACTTACCCCCTTTATTTTCCTCCACCAGATTGGAAATTATATTTTCCTACTTCTAGTCTTTAACAGTTACCCTTACATTTATAACATATGAACTTTCATTTATATTTATCCAAGAAAGTCTACATTGACATTTTTGTTCTTCTCCCGAGTAAGACAATTTCCTTTAACATGGTTTCACCCCTCCTAAAACATCTCCATTTCTTTGCTATTTTAATTTCACCCTTTTTTCCCTTTCTTTGAAGACGTATAAAATTATTCTTTAACTTTTTTATGGTCAATACTTACTTCAATTTATCACCAGGATTTACTTTTTTTTTTTTTTTTTTCCTCTCGGATGCTTCTTGCATTAAACCCATAGAAGTGAAACTAGAGATGGAGTAACCACATGGGAGGATGCAGACAGGATCCAGGCGTCAGATGGTTTCTTTAGAAAATATCTATTGAACATTCGCTATGGGTCAGGACTTTCTGTATATTATCTCATTTAATATTCTCATCAGCTCTATAAGGCATCATTATTCACTTTTTACAGAAGAGGAAAGCTGAGGTTCAAGTAGGTGAAGTAACTTCCCTAGGATCATGCAAGATCTGGAGAGAAGTAGAGCTGGTAGTTCAACTTCAAGTCCAACTCCAAGGAAAGAGTATTTTGGTTCCTGGGAGGGTTTTTTTCCCCCTGCTAATAAGTCATTTCTCTTGGAATAATTTTAGGCTCCCAGAAAAGTTACAAACATAATATAATACATAATTAGGTTTATCATAGTCATTGAGTATATAGTACACATTCTCATCACTGGTCCATACAAGGCCTCCCTTAAATTGCTTATGAATTTATGTATTTATTTTAATAATATAAAACAATCCATGGAGCCACTGCCCAATACGAAAAATAAAACACTGATAAGAACTTGCATCTACAGTCTGGTCCTCCACACTTCAATCCACCCAAAGTGAATTTGAATCCTGTGTTCAGTGTTCTCTTGCTTTCTTTTTTATGTAGTTTTATCAAATCTATATCTATTTCCCAAAAGTATATTTTTTTCTAGTATTCAATTTTTATAAAAAGGGTACCATGTTGAGTGTGATATTTGGTGATATACTTTTAATTTATTAATTTATTTATTTTTGTCTGCGTTGGGTCTTTGTTGCTGCGCATGGGCTTTCTCTAGTTACAGTGAGTGGGGGCTACTCTTCGTTGCGGCGCGCAGGCTTCTCACTGTGGTGGCTTCTCTTGTTATGGAGCGCGGGCTCTGGGGCGCGGGCTTCCGTAGTTGTGGCACGTGGGCTCAGTAGTTGTGGCGCACTGGCTTAGTTGCTCCGCAGCATGTGGGATCTTCCCAGACCAGGGCTCGAACCTGTGTCCCCTGCACTGGCAGGCATATTCTTAACCACTGCGCCACAAGGGAAGCCCCTGGTGATATACTTTTTTTATATATAAATTTATTTTATTTAATTATTTTTGGCTGGGTTGGGTCTTTGTTGCCGCGCGTGGGCTTTCTTTAGTTGCGGTGAGAGGGGGCTACTCTTCGTTGTGGTGCGCAGGCTTCTCAATGTGGTGGCTTCTCTTTGTTGTGCAGCACAGGCTCTAGGCGTGCGGGCTTCAGTAGTTGTGGCTCTTGGGCTCTAGAGCACAGGCTCAGTAGTTGTGGCGCACAGGCTTAGTTGCTCCACGGCATGTGGGATCTTCCCTGACCCGGGCTTGAACCCGTGTCCCCTGCATTGGCAGGCAGATTCTTAACCACTGTGTCACCAGGGAAGTCCCCCTGGTGATATACTTTTATCACTCAAAATTATGTTGCTAAATTCCATCCAGACTGTTGCATTTAACCTTACTGCATTCATTTTGACTGCTGTATAATACTCCATTGTATGTTATTCTAGAATTTCTGTGTCTGTTCTCCTGCCAGTGCTTTTGTGCCAACAGGAACATTCTTGTATCTCCTGATGTACATGGTAAGATTATCTCTTGAATATGAAGATAGGAGTGGAATTGCTGGGTCACAGTTGTCTTAGTTTGGGTCCCCTAAAGCAGAGCCTGAGACAAAAGGGATGCTGATAATTTATTTGAGGAGTCATGCCAGGAAGCAGGAGAGAGTGAGACAGGGAAGGAGGAAAATACAACATAAGGGAGAAATATTGAGGTGACTGCTAGGGGCTGGTTCCCAGAATTGTGGGCCTGAAGGATGGACAGCAGGGGCATTTATCTGCAGGCTCCTGAGCCCCATTGATCAAGGGATGCCCCCGGGATGTTAACTTCCCTACGTTTCTAGGCTGTGCTTGTGGATGGGCTGAGTGCTGCCACCCCCAGCCACCCAGTGGAGAAAACCCTGGGCAGAAAACAGAAAAACGTGTACCTATGCTGTGTGGGGAGCTGTCAGCACACATGAGTCCTGAGCTGGGCGGAAGGGGATTACAGCTGTGGCTTAAGGGTGAACAAAGGGGATGTGACACTGGCACCAGAGGCGACTACTAGATAGAATGGGTGAATGTTGGAGTTTACACACTAATGCTCGACTGTGTTCCTAAGTAGTTGTGCCAACTTACACTCTCACCACCAACGTGGGAGAAACCCAATGACTCTGCATCCTAACAGTCCCGTTTTCTCACTTCTTAATGACCACTTCCTTTTTTTCTTATTTTACTTTTATTTTATTTTATTGAAATATTTACAATGTTGTGTTTATTTCTGCTGTACAGCAAAGTGACTCATTTATACATATATATACATTCTTTTTCATATTCTTTTCCATTATATTTTATCATGGGATATTGGATATAGTTCCCTGTGCTATACAGTAGGACCTTGTTGTTTATCCATTCTATATATAATAGTTTGCATCTGCTAATCCCAAACTCCCAATCCATCCCTCCCCCAACCCCCTCCCCCTTGGCAACCACAAGTCTGTTCTCTATGTCTGAGAGTCTGTTTCTGTTTCATAGATAAGTTCATTTGGGTTAATGAACACTTTCTAATTCTTAGTAGCCTGCCTCTCTCTCTCTTTCTCTCTCTCTCTCCTTCTTCTTTCTTTCCTGCGATAAATATTTTGGGGGGGCGCATATATTTCCTTTACATTTTTAAGGAAAAACAAATCTTTTATTTTTTCAAGGAGTAGTTTATCTGTTGAGAGTGTCAATTGCCTGGGATTTCCCTGGTGGTCCAGTGGGTAAGACTCTGCGCTCCCAATGCAGCGGGCCCGGGTTCGATCCCTGGTCGGGGAACTAGATCCCGCATGCATGCTGCAACTCAGAGTCTGCATGCCGCAACTAAGACCCGGCGCAGCCCAAAATAAATAATAATTTTTAAAAAAGAGAGTGTCAATTGCTACAGAAGAACCTGGAAATATAAAGACTAAGAAAAGGCCCAGCATATCACTTGTATGTGAAATTGAAAGTATGACACAAATGAACTTATTTACGAAACAGAAACAGACTCCCACACGCATAGAAAACAAACTTATGGTTACCAAAGGGGAAAGGGGGTGGGGGAGGGATAAATTAGGAGTTTGGGATTAGCAGATACAAACTACTATATATAAAATAAACAACAGGGCCCTACTGTATAGCACAGGGAACTATAGTCAATATCCTGTAATAAACCATAATGGGGAAAAGAAAAAAAAGAAAGAAAGGGCCCATCGTGAAGTCCGGGGGGTATTGGTGACTCCAGCAGGAGTGGCTGGGGTGGGTGTGCGGGTGAGGGGTGAGGGTTGAGTTGGTCAAAACTCAGAGGGATAAGGGGTGGGGTGACAGAAGGGAACCAAGTTGGCGGTTTGATAGCAAAAGGAAGGAGAGGATTGCAACGTCAAGGGGAGAGGATTTCCAGAAAAGGGAGCATTGAGTTTACAGCCAAGTGAGAAGGAAGCAGGGAAGAGGGGATGATGGAGATGCAGGAGCAAGGGGCTGCCTCAGTATTTAGAGCACGTGGGCAGTACAGCTCTCTCCTCTTGCACAAAGGGCACTGACTTTGGAGCCAGCCAGATGTAGGTTCAAATCCCAGGGCTGCCATTAGTGAGAGGGCGGCAATGCACCTGGCAGAGTGACGTGAGGAGCACCTAGACCAGTAGCTACTCAACACTTGGTGGTTCTTTCCCTCCCTTCCCCCTCCCAAAGTGTCTGAGGCCCAGTCTAGATTGGCAAGCTGGGAGGTGACACTTGGCTGAGTGGGCTGCAGGGCCGGAAATTCCATGCATCGGAGGAAGGGAAGGGGATGGGGAGAGCTGAGGCCTGGAGCCCAGATGCGAAGAAACAAAGGGGCTCCTGAGAATCAGGGAGAGACAGAGTGCTGATGGAGGAGGCCGAGGTGCTGCTCATATGGCAGGGAAGTTGCCACTGATTGAGGGCTCCGGGGCTGGGCCTTCCTGGCTGGGCACCAGCTGAGTGAGTAGATGTGGAGTCCTGACACAAAGGGCTTTGTCCTCCCTGCCCAAGAGGCGCCATCTCCACTCCCAGCCTCTAGCCAGCCGCTGTGGCCCACGCTAGGTTCCTGCCCCACCTGGTCCTCCTCCAACATCCCCCTCCCAGTGTCCTGGGGTCCATCCACTGAGTCCTCCCAGCCAGAAACCTGGAAGTCAGACTTACCTCTCATCAGCCATAAGGTCTATCAATTCCACCTCTCCCTCTGCTTTTCCCAGCAGTTCCCAGGTTTGGGGGCCTTCCTGGGGCACCAGGCAGCTCTCATCTGGCAGGATTCCCTCCAGTCAATTACTCAACAGGCTGGGCCTTGGCTCTGCTGTTTCCCTCTGGCTACCACACTGGATTCCACTATGGATTCATCTAGGGGGAAGCTCAGTCTTCACTCCCTGAGATGAGCTGATTTTTGTAAATTGGCTTCTCCAGCAGCTGGGGAGGGCCAGAGAGGACGAAGTTCATTTTCCATGGATGCCTTTGTGCACTTTCTTCCACCTGGCTCCACAAGCTGTGGAACCCAGGGAATGAAGGGACTGATCTGGACCACACTGAGCAGCCAGGAGGCGAGCCCCTGGAGGGAGAAGTCACTGGGAACTAAGCTTCCCCAGAGGTACCCCCTGCACGGCCAGTTCCGGGCCAGCTCCTGCCAGCCAGCAGCAGCAGTACTGCTGTGCACTGCACGCCCCAGCCCCAGAGATCTTCAGCAGAAGGCAGCGGGGCTGCTCGCTCACAGATCACCGTGCTGTACCCTCCACCGAGCCCGGCCTGGATGGGCCTCTGGCTCAACATCGCTCCGCCCCCCAGGTTCCCTGATTTGCTGAAGGACATGTTCCAGGTTGTTGACTCATGAACTGGAAAACCAGAAGCAGACCCTCTGGGCCCCAGGCAAGAGGCTCCAGAACACAAGTATGCAGCTCCTCGTCCTGAGGCTTGGTCTCGTCTGAAGGTGGAGATATACCACTGTATCTCAGGACCCTGCTGAGGCTGCCAGCTGCCTGGACCCCAGCCCCAGGGACCTCCTCTAGGCACTTTTGCTCCTCTGACTCAAGGTCATGCCACTGGACACTGTGAACTCTGTAGCCAGGGATCCCAGTCAAGGTTGCTGGGCACTGCTGGGCCTCTGACAGAGCCCTCCCAAGATGCTGCTTGAACCCGGCTCCCCCTCTAAGACCTGGGCCATGGTTGAAGGGACTGGATTTCCTGTGCCTCTGAGCTCCTAGCAGCTGAGGCGATCAATGGCCAGATGCTCCAGGGCTCCTGATCCCCATCCCACAGGGTCGTGGACAGACGCAGTCAGCAGTAACCCCGGGCTGTGGTCGCTGCAGGTGGACATGCCTGTTTTTATGCAAAGCTGCTGGCACCCTGCCGAAGTCTGCTGATGGACACACGTCGTTATCAACATGACTACTTAGCACTGTCGACCTTGATCACCTGGCCGAGGTTGCGTTTGCCAGATTTCTCCACTGAAAAAGTTACTCTGTGCCCCCCTGCCCCCCACCATTGTACTCAGGAAGGCGGTCACTGTGTGCAGCCCACACTTAAGCAGTGGGGGGTTATGCTCCGCCTCCCTGAGGGCGGAATGTCTACATCAATTATTTGGAATTCCACATGGGACATTTGTCTCTTCTTAATCATTTATTTACATCATTTATTCAATCATTTATTTGTATCCGTAAGGACTCATGGATATTTATTGTACACTTTGGGTTGTAATCCAATGCTACTTTATTTCTTTTGTCACTCAAACTGGTCCCGCTTTGGTCACCGGGAGCTCTTTCAATTGGCTCCTATGTCCCTTTGACATTTGACGTACCTCCATTATTGTATGTGTGTCAGGGGACGGGTATATTTCCTGTCTCCTTGGAGACTTTTGATGTCAGATATCAGATGCAGCGGAGACTCAGACTGACCCATCCCCCTTCACTCACCCCTGCCTCTTGCTCCTGGGCTTCCACATCCCGAGCCCCGGCTGCACCTCTGACCATGGGGGACCTCGAAGCTGCTGGACACACCTGAACTTTGGACCCTGCCCTTTCCTCCCTCCCCAGCCACTGCCCTGCAGAAACAATGCCCTTTCCCCTGGTTGAGTCTGTCTGCCAGTTCCGGCCCCAGAAAACTTTGTAACCGTAGTGACGTAACTGTTGTCCTTAGTGTGTGTGCATAAACTTATTTAAAGAACAAAACAAAATAAAAATTCTGCCTCTCTACGATCTTTGCAAACTACCTTATCTTCTTCATTCCTGGACTTTAGATAAATGTCCTTTTGCCTAAAACTGTTTTTATTACTTGCCCTCCCATCTGGTCAGGGTAGCGTCAAGGTCTCTGCAATCAACCAGACTCGGATTCCAATCCCAGTGGCCCTGGGCAGTTACTTGACCTCTCAATACCTCAGTTTTCTCATCTGTAAAAGAGAAATAATAATAGCCTCCAAACAGCTACCATTGAATGAGCCCTCCAAAGTATATTAGGTGATAACTTATGAGATGCCCCTAATACTCCTAACACACATAGTAGGTGCTCAATAAACGGAAGCTATTACCACTATTAGTAGTGGGAGTAGTCCCAGTCTCTCCCTCAAATCCATCCTCTACTTCTAAAGCTCATACATAACAATATCACACTTCCACTCACAATCTTTCCAGAATCCAGAATCCAGAACCCCCTGGGATTCAAGATCTTACAGAATCTTGCCCTGCTCTAGGCCTTGGCCTCATCTTCCTTCTCAACCCAAATCTCACTAGACTATTCACTGTTCCCCAAAGAGGCCTTGCACTTCACACTTCCCTGCCTTTGCCTGTGCTGTTCCCTCTGCCAGGCTTTCTTATCTGGAGACTCCCAGGTTGGAAAGAGCATGGACTTAGAGTCCCACAAACCTGGGTGTAATCTGCATTTGGACCCTGACTCTGCAGCTTATCAGCCATGTGACCTCAAGCGAATTCTCTAACCTCTTCAAACCTCATTTTCCTTACTCATAAAATGATGATGATAATAGTAGTCATTTCACAGGAATGTTGTAAAGATTTCAGTAGATAATCCATGTGAAGCATGTCGCATAATGCCCAGCACACAGAAAATACTTAATAAATGGTCCCTGTCTCTCTTCTTACTAATATCAGGCAGCCAGAAGTTGCCTGCTCTGCCAGGCTCTGTTTATTGATGGATTCAAGGCTAAAAATAGAACTGCAGCCTTGGGGAGTAGGTCCTTCTGGAGCCGGGAATTGATGCCCTTGGTACGGTGGATGGGGAAGGAGCCAGCTTCTCCCTCTGGGGGCTGCTCAGAGAAACACAAATCTTAGTGCCTCTGGCCTTTCTCCGTTATTCCCAGGGTAGGCATGTGGAGGCTGGACCAGCCCAGGCTGACGAGCTCTCCTAGCAGAGGGTTCTGCAATCCCACAAGCTGGCTTCTAACTCCAGAGCTGACATTCACTGGCTCTGTGACCTTGGGGTGGCAACTTTCCCTCTCTGAGGATCGTTATTACTCCTAGCCCGGGAAACTGACAATGGTAATAACAAACAGCTTACATGCACAGGGGCATTGAAGCCAAGGACCAGCTCTAGGACTTTGGGTAATGACTCCCCTCTCTGAGCCTCGGTTTCCATATCTCTGAAATAAGCACAGTAGTTCTGACCTTACAAGGCTGTCATGAGGGTCTAGAGAGGCCATGGCCAGCAGTCGCTGACAGCAGTGGAACCTGATGGGAACCTGAGTTATCTAATGGCACATCTTCCCACCTGAGGGTGTGAGGAGCTGAGACAGAAATTCATTTGAGCTATCTGTAGCTATTGATCCACCGGCTTTGGAAAATGCAAAGAAATGCATCCAGCAGAAAAACACCTCATGTCTTTTGCTGCTAACAGGCAGGCCCTGCCACTGGATAGACCACTTGTGTGCAATCGACTTCCCTTGCTGTCAGTTCAGTGCTCTGGGCGAGTTGTCTTGTCTCCCAGAACAAGATGCTGAGTTAGCTAAAGCAGATCCTGAATTGCGGGCAGGAGTCCCCATTTTCCCTTCTGCAGTAGTAGTCTGAACAGTGAGGTCAAGGGCAAACAGCTGGCTTCCAGGGGCATTGAGCCCTCCTTCTCCACAAAGACACAAACGTGGGGGGCTCGGATGCCCCACAACCTCCAGGCCGCACAACCCGGGTTGTTTCTCCCCTTCTTCCCTTCCTGCAACAGGCCCTGTCAGGCTGTAGCCCTCCCTTATTTCTGACCATGAGATGGATACAGAATTGCGTGACAGTAACATTAACAAAAATACACAGTCCCATCGCCTTGCAGTCCTCAGGGCAGGAAGATAGTAGAGCAGTCGCTGCAAGAGATCAAGAGCCTGGGACCAGGGCGCCACATGCAAAGGCTTCCTTCCCAGCCACCTGCAAACGGTGCCCCTGACAAGGGGAGAGGAAATCGTGTTCTTCTACATGAAAGATGGAAGACTGGCTGGTCACCTGAGGCCAACAAGCCCTGTAGGACTGAACCCACTAGGCAGGTTGTGCTGATCCAGTGGCATCTAGGAGGAGATGTTGGCTCTGGATTCTCACTCTCCTGGGTTCGGATCTCGGCTCCACCACTGGGGAACCCTGGGCAAACCCCCTGGTTTCCCCGGTGTGCATATTTATTTGTTTGTCGGCATATTCACAATATTCTTGCTTGCAGACAGTGGAGTCCACTCTGGCCAATTTAAGTAGAAAGAGAATTTACTTAGGGATGTTAGGCTCATTGGATGATGGAGAACTGAGCTCTAGATGCAGCTCAGGAGCATCTCCAAGAAGCACATCTCAGAACTTGGACTGATGGGGGAGCTGCTTCTGCTGTCACAGACCCCAGAACCAGTACTGCCTTGGCCACCACCCAGGCCAGCAAAAGGTGTGCCCCACGCGTAGCTGTTCCCACACATAGCCCATCTCCTGGTTGGTTGGTCTCAGGGGGTGAGTGTGATTGGAGGAAAGTAGGTCACACGTCGGTACCCTTCAAGGGGGGCTGACTTCTGCTTCGGGAAGGAGAAGCTCAAGATATAAGGGCTCATCAACATATAGAAAGGAATTTTTTAAACTGTTAAGCAGTGATGAATGACAAATGTTCAGTACATCTTTCTTGTCTGTTTCCCCCACCTTGAACGAAAGCTCCATGGGGCAGGTATCTTGAATGTCCTGTTCACCTCTGTATCCCTAGCACCTAACATGGAGCCTGTGATGAATACACAGATAAATAAAATGTGGGTAATGAAAGAACCACCTGTACTTTGAGGCTGCCGGCCAAATTACAGTCTCTCAGGGGGGTCACAGCTTCATGCCTTTGGAAAAGCTGCTCCTTCTTTATGGCATGCCCGTTCCTCCACAGCCCCTTGCCTGAGGGTGAAGTTGTCTTCATCTTTCATTTCTCAGTTTCGACACCTCCTCCTGGAGGCCTTCCTTGATGTACAGCCCCATCCCTACCACTGCTGTCCTCACCACCATCACCTGTCTGGGGATGCCCTGGGGAGCTGGTTTACTCTGGTGGTTAAGAAGGCAAGCTCTACAGTCTGACTGGCTGATTTCAAATACTGGCTTCAGCTCTTACTAGCCGTTGGAGCTTGGAAAAGTCTTGTAATCATTCTGAGGGTCGTTCTCCTCATCTATCAAGTGGGGATAATAACAGTATTTAAGTCACAGAGTTGTTGTGTGGCTTAAATGAGAGAGTGTATGCAAATTCTTAGAACGGGGCCTGGCGCAGAGAGAGTTCAGTCCACTGCTGGTGCTGGTGCAACCCTTACTGTTCTGGCACTTACTGAGGCAACATCGTGACTGTGTTCATGTCTGTATCCCCAACTTGAGACCTTCTGGAAATCAGGAGATGGGATGTCCTTTACTCCCTCCCCCCACCTCTCCATGTGCCTCTTTTACACATGGTGTTTGTTGGTTAAACAATGAACTCAACCAAAGAAATCACAAACACAAAGAATGATAGATGAAACACTTAAAGTTTGTCTATTAGAAAACAACTAAAATTAAACTGTCCCCAGGGAGTGGGGAAAATGGCAAATGGTTAATATCTATATTATGTAAAGATCTCATACACAGCAATAAAAAATATCTGAATTGCTAAGAGAAGTCCGGACAAAGGTCATGAGCAGGCAAGTCAGGTGAGGAAATAGAAGCAGTAAGTAAACATGGAAGAATATTCAGCCTTCAGTAGGAGAAATACAAATGAGATACCAATGAAAGCAACAATAATATAGAATACAGAATTCGATACGGAATTACTTGCAACACTGAAAAATATCCAATAGCAGAAGAATGGCTACATAAATAATGACACATTGATTCAGTGGCACGTCCACTATGAAATAATCATGAAAATGTTGAAACAAGTGCTTAGGATACAGTAAGTGTACAAGCAGACTGCAAAATTAAATTTAAAGTATGATCACAAGTGCAAAATGTTCATCTGGACTTGATGAAGGCTTGGCAGAAGCTTTCTGAAATTTTCAAGAAAATGAAAACAGTTGCCTTGATTTTAAAAAAAAAAAGGAGCTTTGCTAAGTATCCACCATACACCAGACACTATGCCAAACGGCTTCCACATACGTGATCTCACTTACTTCCCCAACTGTCCCCAAATCCCCATGAGGTAGAAACTGTTCCCCTTTACAGGTTAGGCAACTAAGGCAGAGAGAGGGGGTCAACAGGCTGCCCGAGGCGGTACAGCCAGGAATCGGCAAAGAGGGCTGCCAAGCCTGGTGTGCTGGACTCCAAGCCCAGGCCTCTTTCCAGCACATCAGATGTGTAAGATGGATGGGGTCCAGTGGCTTTTCTTTCTTTTTAAACATTGCCTTTAGTGCTGTTTAAAGGTCCTTTGTGCAATCAAAACACAATTAAAAGAACAACCGAAGCTGTCTCAGGAAGGCAGCTTAGCCCTGTTCCCTCCGGAGAGTTCTGTGGACCAGTGCCCCACCCCGCCACTGGCCGACGCCCTAACAATACCAGGAAACAACCCTGCTGAATCTTCTGTCCCTCTTCATTGGATTAAACACTCCTGGGGAGGCGCCTGGCCTTTCTTCACAAAGACCCTCCTTCCATCCCAGAGAGTCCCAGGAACTCTGGCTACCCCTGCAATGGGGATCCCAGTACTATTGTCAGGATTTCAAAAGGCCAAATGGAAATTGTGCTTTCACCCTGAACAAAGCCTCATGGGCTACTGAAGTGCCCAGTTTCACTGCTTGGATGGAATTAGAGCAGCATGGGGGGGAAAGGTCACGATGTGTCCTGACTGTGCACCAGGAGGAAAGGTGATGAGCACTGGAGCATTTGACAGGGTTGTGGAACCCCAGCTGGGAAGTCAGGGAGAGCTCCTTGGGGAGGTGACTTTTTCAGCTGAGATCTGGAGGATGTGTAGGAGTCAGCCAGGTAAAGAGCAGAAGGAAGGGGGAGAAGGATGAGTAAAAGCCCCGAGGCAGGAAAGATCTTGGGCTTTCAAGGAAATGAAAGAGTGCACTGTGGACAGAGTGGAGGGCAAGAAAACGAGACCAGAGAGGTCAACAGAGGCCGATCCCACAGAGCTCATAGACTCGACAGGCAGCCACCGTAGAGGAGAGAAGTGGAAGTATTCGTGATGCAGTTGGAACGTCTTGTTTGAAAATGATAAAGTTGGTCCTTCCTCACTTCTCTTCCCAGAAAGCAACAAAAAGGGGGGAAAAGATGCAAAGGCCATCTTTGAGGAAACCAGGAGAAATCTGACAATGGAATCACAATTCGGTGGAAAAGCAGATAACAGCAGGGCAGGTTGGAAAGGGGCTCAGGAGGAAGCAGAGAATTCATCTTTCAGCGTGAGATGGTGAGGGGCACGCCACCAGGGAAATGGAATGGATGGGGTGGGTAGAGGCCCGCATCAGGAGCTTCCCTGGACCTGCTTGGGTTTCATGAAACAGAGGAGTTGAGGCTGAATTAAGAATCACACATATATACACTACCAAACGTAAAATAGATAGCTAGTGGGAAGCAACCGCATAGCACAGGGAGATCAGCTCTGTGCTTTGTGACCACCTAGAGGGGTGGGATAGGGAGGGTGGGAGGGAGGGAGATGCAAGAGGGAAGAGATATGGGAACATATGTATATGTATAACTGATTCACTTTGTTATAAAGCAGGAACTAACACACCATTGTAAAGCAATTATACTCCAATAAAGATGTTAAAAAAAAAAAAAAAAAAGAATCACACAGACAAATGAGGTTTGGGGGAGGGGAGGGACTCTAAATGGCGAAAAGCCCTATCATGATTAGCAACCAGGTAGAGGCTCAAAGAACTCATATACACTCCTGAGTCATAAGAATAACTCCTGCTATCCTGAAACAGCTCTGGCCCCTCCCCAGCATAAACCTCTTGCAAACAGCTGGTCCAGGGAAAACTTGCACCTCTCAAACATTAGTAATCAACAATGGACCATCTCAAGTGCGGTACACAGATACAAGAAACAAAAACAAGAGGACAAGAACAAGCAAAGGCATCAAATGAAGAACCAAATAAACAAAAACCGAAGAACATTCACCAGAATAAAAACAAACCAAAACAAAAATCCTCAATGAAGCATTTATTTCTACAAAACAAGAGTACAGAGAAGAAATCTAAGAGCCCATGGAAATAACAGCAAGATGACAAAAGGAAATGAAACAAGCTGTCAGGGTTCAGGGAAATTACAATGTCACAGAAATGAAAGCCAAGGTGAAAGCAGCACAAGAGAAACAGACTCTGCTGAAACACAATAATGGACAGAGGGGAGAGAATTAAGGAGAGTGAGAAAAATGAACTGAAAAGCTTTTTTTTTTTTAATTTAACTGATGAAAGAAAATGACAAAGAGAAACCGTATGTACCTAACAGAAGAAGTAAACCAAAATAATGGCATCAAACAATGATTACAAGGTATAATTCAAGAAAATGTTTTAGGGGAAAAAAAAAAGAGACATTAAAAAGTAAATGAGACCCAGGAAAACTGACTCGAAATGATCCTCACCAAATATATTCTAATAAAGTGATGAGATTTCAAAGTTCAGAAAGAATCTTTTGGGCAACTCCATGAAAGGGAACAAGTCACTTACAAGGCGGGGACACCAGGCTGGCCTCTGACTTCTTCGTGACAGCATCCAGCATTAGAATTCAATAGAGCACCACCTACAATGTCAGCCAAGGAGAGAAAGTGTGACTCAAGAATTTTATTTTCAGCCAAACTGTTGATCCACTATAAAGGCAGAAGACAACATTTTTGAACACATGTGGGAGTTTGGAGGCTAAGGCCTAGATTTGTTGGAAGAATGGGACTTTTTTTTCCTTTTGGTGACCTGGAGTCTTAGGGTTCATTTATGTGTTTGTTCAACAGACACTTACAGACCCTTGTATGTGTTGGGGCCTGTGCCCCAGACTGTAAAAGAGTCTTATACCAAATGCTAGAGAGGGTAGGAGGAAAGCATCCTTGGAGAGGTGAGCTGGCCTTTGAAAGATGAGTGGGAGTACATGAAAGGAAGGGTATCCCAGGCAAAAGGAAGAGCATTATGCAAAGGCAGGCAGGCATAAAGGCATAGAACAAATATTATAAAATATAATTCAAGATACCATCAAGGGTGTGTTCTATAATGTTCGGACATTTGGAATGAGAAGAGTGGGTGAACCCTGAAGACATAGGATTGGGAAAGGGTAGTAGGCCTTGAATGCTGGGTTTTTGTTTTGGTTTTAATGCTTAAACTTTACCCCATAGGTAATGTGGAGTTCTGGAATGGTTGAAGCATGAAAACCATTGTTTAGTTGCAAGAAGAAAAGGATCAGAGTTTCTGTGAGGACTCAGATTTCACCATTCCCACATTTTCTTAAGCTAGCATTCATCTTGGATGGCGCACATTCTAACCATTCTTTTGAAAGTCAGGAACAAGGCAACGTTGCCCACTATTACTGTTTTTGTTCTATGTTGTATTGAAAGTTCCAGCCAGCACAGAAAGAAGAAAAAAAGTAAAAACTTAAGGATTACTGTGAACATCTAAATATTGTTCATTGCTGAGTCAAGGAGTGTGCTTGTGTATTTCCTTACTTCTGCATCTTTATGTTTTTCCTGGCATTTTAAATTATCTTTCCTTTGTTCTTGCCTTTATTATTGAGAATTTTCCCAACAACTCAGTCAGGTCAGTAATCTTATCCGCATTTTACAGAGGGAGAAGGAGGGGTTGACAAAGTCCACAGCCGATACACAGTGGAGCTGGGGTCTTACCTATCTTGATGGGATGACTCTCTCAACTCCTAGGCTGGCTGTACTCAGAGAAGGAATACATACTGGGGAGATGGTGGTGTAGTGAGGGTGTGACTCAGTCATTTGATCTTCACCAAGTTCACGAAGAGGAGGATGGTTGCAGGAAATCCCAAAGGGCACCTAATCAGTGAAGATTCTATAAAAAGATGGATGGAAGGCCAGCTACTCTGGCCAATATTCAACTCCCCATAGGGGCCAAGCAACCTCTCTCCAGCCTCAGGACTTTTGCACATGCTGTCCTCTTGCCTAGAATGCTCTTCTCTGCTCTTCATGTGCCTGGCTCCTCCTCATCTTTCAGGTCACCACTTCATTCCCCTCCTCAGAGAGCTTCCCCGGTTACTCTTCATCTTTTTTTTTTTTTTTTTTTAAGCATCTTTATTGAAGTATAATTGCTTCACAATGGTGTGTTAGTTTCTGCTTTATAACAAAGTGAATCAGCTACACATATACACACGTTCCCATATCTCCTCCCTCCCACCCTCCCCATCCCACCCCCCCCCAGGCGGTCACAAAGCACTGAGCTGATCTCCCTGTGCTATGCGGCTGCTTCCCACTAGCTATCTATTTTACATTTGGTAGTGTATATATGTCCATGACACTCTCTCACCCTGTCTCTTCATCTTTACTTCCCTGGATTGCTCAAGGCTTTGTTACCAAGTGAGGCTCCCTCCTCCCTGAGGGAGGCTGTTTCTTGGAGGCTTCCTAGGCCTCATGCAAAGAAACCCTGGGCTGTCCACCTCACCAGGTCATCAGATTGGTCCATTCCTGTAGGGGTCCCAGTCTGGGTGCCAGAAGACGCCATCCCAAGCCCCTGCAGAAATACAGGAAGTAAAGCACTTGGACAATTCCATGTTATTTGGCACCTGAAAGTAGAGAACTTTTTTTTTTTTTTTGGCTGCACTGCACAGCTCGTGGGATCTCAGTTTCCTGACCAGGGATTGAACCCAGGCCATGGCAGTGAAAGCGCTGAATCCTGACCACTAGACCACCAGGGAACTCCTGTACAGAACTTCTTTTTGAGCACAAATGAGAACCCCTCAGGAGCTTCCTCGTCTCCTTCTCGCTAAACCCCACATCGAATCATCAACTTATTCAATAAATTTCTTCAGTGCCTCCCATGTGCCAGGCCCAGGCTAAGCACTAACTATACACACAGGGTAGGTCACTCACTGCACAAGGGCACCCAGTATGGGACAAGTGGGGGGCTGAGATGCAGCGCATGAACCAGTCACCAAGTTGGGGGCTCACAGAGCTGTGTCTGTTCAGAAGGATGCCTTTTTTGAACTCTCTGGAAAGCACCGTATGGGCTAGCAGCAGCCCTGCACATTGATGAATTAAACCCACATGGAGGGCTTCCCTGGTGGCACAGTGGTTGAGAATCTGCCTGCCAAAGCAGGGGACACGGGTTCGAGCCCTGGTCTGGGAAGATCCCACATGCTGCGGAGCAACTGGGCCCGTGCGCCACAACTACTGAGCCTGTGCGTCTGGAGCCTGTGCTCCGCAACGAGAGAGGCCGCGACAGTGAGAGACCCGCGCACCACGATGAAGAGTGGCCCCCGCTCGCCACAACTAGAGACAGCCCTCGCACAGAAACGAAGACCCAACAGAGCCAAATAAATAAATAAATAATAAATAAATCAAAAAAAAAAAAAAAAACCCATATGGACCCCGCCCGTGTGGAGTTGCAGTCCAGTGGGAGACAGACAATTAATTAAACAACTGAATATATAATTAGAATTCACCCTTATTTTGCTCGTGAGGACACTGAGCTTCTGAGAAGCTAAACAACTGGCCCGAGGCCTCACAGCTAGTGAGTGACAGAGTCAGGGTTCAAACTCAGGTCTCCTGGCTCCAAAGCCACAATCTGCTCTGCAGAGTGAAAGAGGCATTTTAACTACATCAGCATTAATGTTGAGCTTCGGTCCCGACCTCCAGCATCTCCGTTTCTCCCTCTGACCCCTTTGATGACAAACTCAGGTTTCTCTGATCCTGAGGGTCGTCCCTCCTCTTGCCCTTGCCACTTCTTTGGCTCAGCTCTCTTGGATCCGCCTGCTGCCTATTGCAGAGGCTTTTGGTGAAATGACTCATGCAGTTCTTCCTGTCTCATGTGTCTTTTGGACCCTGTCGTTCATCTCAGGGGCTGGGCTGGGGACAGACCTGAGTGACAGCCCTGTGCTACACTCATGATTCCAGTCACAGTGGCAACTAAAGCCACTATATATCTAGGAATAAGCTGATGTGAGTAAAATTATAAAACTTTACTGAAGGACATAAAAGGAGGTCTGAATAAATGGAGAGACACACCATGTTCCTGGACGGAAAGACTCGGTATTATAAAGATGTCACTTCTCCCCTAAGTAACCTATAAATTTCATGTAATTTCAATCAAAATACCGAAGGTACTTTTTAAATAAATAAATAAATAAATAAATTTATTTATTTATTTTATTTTTGGCTGCATGTAGGCTTTCTCTAGTTGCAGCGAGCGGGGGCTAGTCTTTGTTGCGGTGGCTTCTCTTGTTGCAGAGCACGGGCTCTAGGCGCTACAGTAGTTGTGGCTCGCAGGCTCTAGAGCACAGGCTCAGTAGTTGTGGTGCACGGGCTTAGTTGCTCCGCAGCATGTGGGATCTTCCCAGACCAGGGCTCGAACCCGTGCCCCCTGCATTGGCAGGCGGATTCTTAACCACTGCACCACCAGGGAAGCCCTGGAAGGTATTTTTTTATGGAATTTGACAAGCTGATTCTCAAGTTAAACTAGAAGAAAAGATACATAGAAAACACACACAAGTAGAAATCAATTTTAGAATTTTTTATTGTGGTAAAATACACATAACATAAAATTTACCATTTTAATCATTTTAAAGTATATAGTTCAGTGGCGTTAAGTACAGTCACATTGTTATGCGACCATCACCACCATCCATCTCCAGAACTATTTTATCACCCCAAACTGAAACTCTGTACCTATTAAACAATGACTCACCATCTCTCCCTTTCCCCACAAGAAAAAAAATTAATGAATAAAATTAAGGGACAACAGCCAATCCAGAAATAAAAATACTTATAAAACAAGAGAAATTATATTATCTATCTATCATAAGTGTAGCATTTCAAATCCACAAGGGAAATATAGACTGTTTAATCAATGGCATGAGGACAAATGACTGTCTAATTTGAAAAATATAAAATTTGAACTCTACCTCACACCAGACACACATACAAAGTACCTTTGATTTAAAGAACTAAATGTAAAAAACAAAACCTCATAAACCGTTAGAAGAAAAGTGGGACAGGTGAATAGATTTGACTACATAGAAACATTTCACTTCTGAAAGACAGGAGACTATAGGAGCAAAGTTAAAAGACATGTAACAGACTGGGAAACAAACCTGCCATAGACATGGAGGAAGGCAACACAAGCACATCTCGAAGTAACTATTTTGCTTTTATTTTCCCCACTTCCTCATGTCACTCAGAGGTTCCACTTTACCTCCAGGAGAATTAGTGCTTTTATAGCTGGAATATAAAGAGAGGGAAACAGCCAACGTTCAGATGTCATTGTTTTTTTAACTTCCCAGATAGTCTGCTGAAGCTCACATCAGAAACCACACTTTTGAAAGGCAGAGCCTTTGATTTTCAAGAGGCTGCTTTTGCCGAGAGAAGAAAATGCTATTGAAAATCGAAAGGGAAGTTCCTGACGAAAGCAGGAGAGAGAGTTTATGCCTTAACTATAGATTGAAAAGAGAACAGAGAAGACCCACACCATGTGCCACCTGGGAAGTAAATGGGGTCACCGGGCTGGGAGAGGGAAAAGGATCGGGATGAGGCATGACCTTGGAAGAGGTTGGGGGGCTTGGGATGAGGGAAATGGACCTGTGGGACCACAAGGAAGGGAAGGGAGTCAGTGCCCAGAGACTGCTAAGCCCTCTCCATCACCGCTACCAGGGGGCTTTATGGGCACTGGACCGTCACCAGTAGATGCTCTGGGGCCACTTAAGTGGGCACCAGGGGCCACCTTGGCTGAAGAGCCACAGTAGCCATTGGCTCTTCATTTTTGAGCCCACGTAAGAATCTGCCAAGATGCTTACAGACCACGGTGGTGCCCCTCCCCACATCCCACTGGCCCAGTGACTCCTGGCAGCTAGGGGGCTGGTTCTGTGCACCTTGCCCGCACCCCAACCCCCACTTCAAATGCTCCCTGTGGCTTCCCTGGGCCTTTCTGCCTCGGCCTTCTCTTTAGCTGGGGAAGGCCTCTCAGCCTTCCAGCAGGCATAGTTTGGAAATGTAGGAAGCTGACGCCCCTGGAGCAACCTTCCACCGTGAGGGACGAGAGTCCTGGTTAAACGCCTCAGCTTCTGGCCTTAAGAGGCACAACTCAAAGGCCTGCTCCTCGCGGGTCCTCAGAGGGGCTCCAGTGGGATTCGGCCCCTTGCCCCCAGTGGTAACCAGCTCAGAGAACAGCATGTTGAAGAAATCATTTGTCCTGTAGGATTTCCTCCATTTTGGGTTTGTCTACCTGCTTCTGTGTGTATCATTCACCTCGTCCCTCCATCCCCAGGATTTCCTGTCACTGGAAGTCAATTCTTCCGGGCAAGGCACCAGAGCAGCTGGCATTGGTGCCTGGCCAGCTCCTCTTGGCCAATCCTGGCGGCATGCAGGATCTTAATTCCCCAGCCAGGGATCGAAACTGTGCTCCCTGCAGTGGAAGTGCAGAGTCCCCCCAGTGCCCTTCTGAGTCTTGCATCCTGAGGGCATTCTCTGGTCCTGAGAGGAGCCGGGGTATTAATACCCCAGGAGCGATCTTTGAACAGAGCAGGGTGGGGGCGGGTGGCTCAACACTTCCAGCTTCCTTGCCTCTCAGAGGAGGTTTCTAACATATGTCCTGCACAGCATTTCAGAGGGTGCCCAGAAGAACTGGTTCCCAGCTGTCTGAGTGGTATCCCACTCATTAATTCATTTTTATTGGGTTTCTACCTTCCCTGCCTCACCTCCCCACTCCCTTAAAGGTACTTCCTCTGATCATCTCCCAAATAAACTACCTGAACCCAAATCCTTTTCCTAGGGTCTGCTTTTTTGAGGGAATCCAAGCAAAGGCAGACACTTGATAGGCGGGGCTGTCACATGACACCACATCAGGAGACACACATAGCGGTGCTAAGATTAACCAGTGGGCTCAGGCGGTGACAGCCTGACCCTTCCATGATAAAACTCCCCAACAACTTTTCATATAATAATTTCATCCGTTGGTGATTATTGCCTGAACCCATTATTTTATTAGGGGCTGTAAAGAGATGATTTTCTAATCCTATCAATCCTTCCACATTTATTAGCTGGAATTTTTTATAAGGAACTTTCTCTCATAAACTAGGGCTTTTAGGTTGAGATGAAATAGTAGAAGAATGACAGGATAAAGTCTTAATTCTTTCCTTTTCATTGCTAATCCTCAGGATGAGGAATTATGCCCTAGTTACCTTCAATGGTATTTAATGATATTTGGTTGATTTGAGGCTTTCTCTCTCTGAGCATCAGTATGGACAAATGAGTGTTTATATATTCAGTGTGTTTCAAGCATTATCAGTCACTGTTCTTTCTGCTATTCAAATTCTCCCATCTTTAACCAGTGGGTGTCTCTTCTTTTTGGCTTCTATATTTCCTTTGGACGTGATCCCATTACTCTTTGACAATGTCCTTGCTTTCTGACCCAACAAGATGTCCCTGGCTCACATTGTCTATTTCCTGCCCAGACCTGGAATTAGCCAATCCTCCAAGGAGCCGTGGTTCGTGGTAGTTGGAAAAGACATCTGGGCACTAGGTATGTTCACTGATAGTGGGTTATCACTGCATCCAAATTTTTCAGTGAACAGAACTGGGAAGTACATACTTTTGAACAGAAAAATAAAAGGATTATGAGTTTCTGCTAATATTTCCAATTCACATGTAACATTCAAGGCTTTTACTTAACTTCTTTGGTCTTATCCTCATATCTCTTTTCTCAGACACTGAAGATCTTGGATTCCAGTATTAACATCATTACTGATTTGTATTATCATGTGATCTATATAAAATACTTTCAAAAATAATGCCAATATTTTTACTAACAATAAGACTTCCAAATGAAGTGTTAAGATTTCTTTGCGGTTCTTTTGTCCTTGAAAAATGTTTCTTTAAAGATGTCCAGCTAGGGCTTCTCTGGTGGCGCAGTGGTTAAGAATCTGCCTGCCAATGCAGGGGACACGGGTTCGACCCCTGGTCCGGGAAGATCCCACATGCCGCAGAGCAACTAAGCCCACGTGCCGCACAACTACGGAAGCCTGTGCACCTAGAGCCCATGCTCCACAACAAGGGAAGCCACCACAGTGAGAAGCCCATGCACCGGAAGGAAGAGCAGCCCCTGCTTGCTGCAACCAGAGAAGAGTCTGCACGCAGCAACGAAGACCCAATGCAGCCAAAAATAAATGAATAAAAAAATTTATTTTTAAAAAAACAAAAGATGTCCAGCTTTACAACAAATGCTAAAGAAACTTCTCTAAGTGGGAAACACAAGGGAAGAAAAAGACCCACAAAAACAAACCCAAAACAATTAAGAAAATGGTAATAGGAACATACATATCGATAATAACCTTGAATGTAAATGGATTAAATGCCCCAAGCAAAAGACACAGACTGGATAATGGATACAAAAACAAGACCCATACATATGCTGTCTACTAGAGACCCATTTCAGACCTAGGGACACATACAGACTGAAAGTGAAGGGATGGAAAAAGATATTCCATGCAAATGGAAATCAAAAGAAAGCTGGAGTAGCAATACTCGTATCAGATAAAATAGACTTTAAAATAAAGACTGTTACAAGAGATAAGGAAGGACACTACATAATGATCAAGGGATCAATCAAAGAAGAAGATATAACAATTATAAATGTTTATGCACCCCACATAGGAGCAACTCAATACATAAGGCAAATGCTAACAACCATGAAAGGGGAAATCGACAGTAACACAATAATAGTAGGGGACTTTAACACCCCAGTTACACCAGTGGACAAATCATCCAAACAGAAAATAAATAAGGAAACACAAGCTTTCAATGACACAATAGACCAGATAGATTTAATTGATATTTATAACATTCCACCCGAAAGTGGCATAATACACATTCTTCTCAAGTGCACATGGAATATTCTCCAGGATAGATAACATCTTGGGTCACACATCAAGCCTCAGTAAATTTAAGAAATTTGAAATCATATCAAGCATCTTTTCTGACCACAACACTATGAGACTGGAAATCAATCACAGGAAAAAAAACTGTAAAAGTCACAAATACATGGAGGCTAAACAGTGCGCTACTAAAGAACCAAGAGATCACTGAAGAAATCAAAGAAGAAATTTAAAAAATACATAGAAACAAATGACAATGAAAACACAACAACCCAAAACCTATGGGACATGGCAAAAGCAATTCTAAGAGGGAAGTTTATAGCAGTTCAATCTCACCTAAAGAAACAAGAAAAATCTCAAATAAACAATCTAACCCTACACTTAAAGCAACTAGAGAAAGAAGAACAAAGAAAATCCAAAGTCAGTAGAAGGAAAGAAGCCATAAAGATCAGAGCAGAAATAAATGAAATAGAAACAAAGAAAACAATAGCAAAGATCAATAAAACTAAAAGCTGATTCTTTGAGAAGATAAACAAAATTGATAAACCCTTAGCCTGACTCATCAAGAAAAAAAGGGAGAGAACAGAAATCAATAAAATTAGAAATGAAAAAGGAGAAATCACAACTGACCCCACAGAAATACAAATGATTATAAGAGACTACTACAAACAACTATTTGCCAATAAAATGGACAGCCACAGAGAAATGGACAAATTCTTGGAAAGGTACAATTTTCCAAGACTGAACCAGGAAGAATTAGAATATATAAACAGACCTACCAAAAGTAATGAAAGTGAAACTGTAATTAAAAATATTCCAACAAACAAAAGTCCAGGATCAGATGGCTTCACAGGCGAATTCTATCAAACATTTAGAGAAGAGCTAACACGGATCCTTCTCAAACTCTTCCAAAAAATTGCAGATGGAGGAACACTCCCAAATTCATTCTACAAAGCCACCATCACCCTGATACCAAAACCAGACAAAGATATCACAAAAAAAGAAAATTATAGACCAATATCACTGATGAACATAGATGTAAAAGTCCTGGACAAAATACTACCAAACAGGATCCAACAACATATTAAAAGGATCATACACCATGATCAAGTGGGATTTATCCCAGGGATGCAAGGATTCTTCAATATACGTAAATCAATCAATGTGATACACCATATTAACAAATTAAGGAATAAAAACCATATGATCATCTCAATAGATGCAGAAAAAGCTTTTGACAAAATTCGACACCCATTTATGATAAAAAACTCTCCAGAAAATGGGCATAGAGGGAACCTACCTCAACATAATAAAGGCCATATATGACAAACCCACAGCAAGCATCAAGGTGAAAAACTGAAAGCATTTCCACTAAGATCAGGAACAAGACAAGGATGTCCACTCTCGCCACTCTTATTCAACATAGTTTTGGAAGTCCTAGCCACGGCAATCAAAGAAGAAAAAGAAATAAAAGGAATACAAATTGGAAAAGAAGAAGTAAAACTGTCATTGTTTGCCAATGACATGATACTATACATAGAAAATCCTAAAGATGCCACTAGAAAACTACTAGAACTAATCAATGAATTTGGTAAGGTTGCAGGATACAAAATTAATGCACAGAAATCTCTGGCATTCCTATACACTAACAATGAAAAATCACAAAGAGAAAGTAAAGAAACAATCCCATTTACCATCACAACAAAAAGAATAAAATACCTAGGAATAAACCTACTTAAGGAGGCGAAAGACTTGTACTCAGAAAACTATAAAACACTGGTGAAAGAAATCAAAGATGACATAAAATAGATGGAGAAATATACCATGTTCTTGGATTGGAAGAATCAATGTTGTGAAAATGACTATACTACCCAAAGCAATCTACAAATTCAGTGCAGTCCCTATCAAACTACCAATGGCATTCTTCACAGAATTAGAACAAAAAATTTTACAATTCGTATGGAAACACAAAAGACCCCAAATAACCAAAGCAATCTTGAGAAAGAAAAACGGAGCTGGAGGAATGAGGCTCCCCAACTTCAAACTATACTACAAAGCTACAGTAATCAAGACAGTATGGTACTGGCACAAAAACAGAAATATAGATCAATGGTACAGGATAGAAAGCCCAGAGGTAAACCCACGCATATATGGTCACCTAATTTACGACAAAGGAGGCAAGAACATACAATGGAGAAAAGAAGGTCTCTTCAATAAATGGGCACCACTACATGTAACTGGACAGCTACATGTAAAAGAATGAAATTAGAACACTACATAACACCATACACAAAAATAAACTCCAAATGGATTAAAGACCTAAATGTAAGACCAGACACTATAAAAACTCTTAGAGGAAAACATAGGAAAAACACTCTTTGACATAAACCACAGCAAGATCTTTTTTGACCCACCTCCTAGAGTAATGGAAATAAAAACAAAAATAAACAAATGGGACCTAATTAAACTTCAAAGCTTTGCACAGCAAAGGAAACCATAAACAAGATGAAAGGACAACCCTCAGAATGGGAGAAAATATTTGCAAATGAAACAACGCACAAAGGATTAATCTCCAAAATATATAAACAGCTCATGGAGCTCAATATCAAAAAAACAAACAATTCAATTAAAAAATGGGTCAAAGACCTAAATAGACATTTCACCAAAGAAGACATACAGATGGCCAAGAGGTACATGAGAAGATGCTCAACATCACTAATTATTAGAGAAATGCAAATTAAAGCTACAATGAGAGACTTCCCTAGTGGCACAGTGGTTAAGAATCTGCCTGCCAATGCAGGGGACACAGGTTCGAGCCCTGGTCCGGGAAGATCCCCACATGCCGTGGAGCAACTAAGCCCGTGCGCCACAACTACTGAGCCCGTGTGCCACAACTACTGAAGCCCGCGCACCTAGAGCCTGTGCTCCACAACAAGAGAAGCCACCACAATGAGAAGCCCATGCACCACAACAAAGAGTACCCCCGCTCGCCACAACTAGAGGAAACCCACGTGCAGCAACGAAGACCCAACGCAGCCAAAAATAAATAAATAAATTTATAAAACAAACAAACAAAAAACTGCAATGAGGTATCACCACCTCACACCAATCAGAAAGGCCATTATCAAAAAATCTAGAAACAGTAAATGCTGGAAAGGATATGGTGAAAAAGGAACCCTCCTGAGCTGTTGGTGGGAATGTAAATTGATACAACCACTATGAAGAACAGTATGGAGGTTCCTTAAAAAACTAAAAATAGAACTACCATATGACCCAGCAATCCCACTATTGAGCATATACTCTGAGAAAACCATAATTCAAAAAGAGACATGTACCACAATGTTCACTGCAGCACTATTTACTGCAGCCAGGACATGGAACCAACCTAAATGTCCATCAACAGATGAATAGATAAAGAAGATGTGGCACATATATACAATGGAATATTAGCCATAAAAACAAACTAAATTGAGTTATTTGTAGTGAGGTGGATGGACCTAGAGTCTGTCATACAGAGTGAAGTAAGTCAGAAAGAGAAAAACAAATACTGTATGCTAACACATATATATGGAATCTAAAAAAAAGAAAAGGTACTGATGAACCTAGTGGCAGGGCAGGAATAAAGGCGTAGACATAGAGAATGGACTTGAGCACACGGTCGGGGAGGGGGAAGCTGGGGCGAAGTGAGAGTAGCATCGACATATATATACTACCGAATGTTAAATAGTCAGTTAGTGGGAAGCAGCAGCAAAGCACAGGGAGATCAGCTAGGTGCTTTGTGGTGACCTAGAGACGTGGGATAGGGAGGGTGGAGGGAGGCTCAAGAGGGAGGGGATATGGGGATATATGTATGCATATGGCTGATTCACTTTGTTGTACAACAGAAACTAACACAGTATTGTGAAGCAATTATACTCTAATAAAGATCTATTTAAAAAAAAAAAGATGTAGTGGATATGCTGTGCTGTAAAGCCACTTGAAACAATCATTTTTACTGACTGGTATCACTAACTTGATACACGTTCAAGGTTATTCATTTCAGATTGTTTTCAAATTCTAGAGATTGCTTTTTTCTCCTCTCTTTCTGATTTAACGTTATTTTTGAATGTGTAAAATATTTATCTGATTCCAAAGTCAAAACCACATAACAGTCTACGTGTGGAAAATTTCCTTTCTATTGCTGTCCCTCTACCCTGTCCTTTCCCACATAAGGTATCATTTTCATTTTTACTATTTTGGTTTATTCTTCCGTTTCTTTTTGCAAATATAAACAATTTGTATACATATTTATATCCCTTTCTTCCCCATTGTTACACAGAAGATAGAATCCTAGATATTCCGTTCTACACCTTGTGTTTTTTGCTTAACAATATATCTGGAGATCACTCCATTGCAGTGACCTTCCACGTTTCTTTTTACAGCTGGAGAGTATTCCACTGTGTGAATGGACCACAGCTGATTCAGCCAGTCTTAGTGATGGGCATTTGGATTGGTTCCAACTTTTTGTTATCTCAGATAATGCCACAATGAATAAACTTGTGCATAAATCATTGCAGCATTTTTTTCCCAGCATATCTTTAGGTCAGAATACTGGAAGAGGGATTTCTGGGCCAAAGGGTAATTGTATAAGCAATCATGTATTTTTAAAAAGTATTTTCAAGTTCCCCACCCAAAGAGTTGTACTGTTTCACATTCTCCCTAATAACCATTTTTCGGTCGTTCATTCAATAAATACATATTGAAACACAAAACAAGATAAACTGGTTCTTGCACCCAGGAGATTTCAGTCTAGTAGGGAAGAGAGAGTAAACAGATGATCGCACCAATAATCATTCCTGATGTGTATTAAGAAGAAGTATTAATTCTGTAAGAGTTTATAACAAGATGCCCTAACCTGATTTGCAGGGTCAGGAAGACTTCCCTGGGGAATAACGTCTAAGCTGAAATCTGATGAACAAGTAAGAATTAGCCAGGAAAAGTGGATGGAAGAGAATACCTGAGTAAAGAGGAAATAAAAACAGAAATTATAATAATATAATTAAGGAAAAGAGAAAACTTTATAGCAAAACATATGGGGTATAGTGATCTTTATTCAGAAGAGAATTTATAACTTCAAATTATTTTACTGTTAAAAAAATGCTGAAAGCAAATGAACGGAATACGCAACCTAAGACCTAGAGAAATAACAAAATGAAGAAAGGTAGAAGAAGATTAATAAAAATAAAGTAAGAAATTAAGGAAGTAGAAAAGAAAGAAATAAAAAGCGGTTAAGGGACTTCCCTGGTGGCTCAGTGGGTAAGAATCCGCCTGCCAATGCAGGGGACACGGGTACGAGCCCTGGTCTGGGGAGATCCCACATGCCACGAAGCAACTAAGCCTGTGGACCACAACTACTGAGCCCACATGCCATAACTACTGAGCCCGCTTGCCTAGAGCCTGTGCTCTGCAACAAGAGAAGCCCCCACAATGAGAAGCCCGTGCACTGCAACGAAGAGTGGCCCCTGCTCGCCACAACTAGAGAAAGCCCGCATGCAGCAACGAAGACCCAACGCAGCCAAAAATTTAAAAAATAAATAAATAAATTTATATATTAAAAAAAAGCAGTTAAAAGGATAAATTAAAGTCGGTTCTTTGGAAACATTTTTTTAAAGTACAAAACCACTAGCAAGCCTAATTAAGTATAAAAACATATATATATATGGATACAGAAGTAGCTAAAGGAATTAAAAGATAACACCATGGCAACAAATGTGTAAACCCACAAGAAGATGATAATCTATCAAAACAAATTACCAAAATTGTCTCAAGTAGAAGTAGAAAAGCTGAACAGACCAATAATCAAAGAAAAGATTTTAAAGACTATTGAAGAACTACCATTAAAACATGGCATAGGGGACTTCCCTGGTGTTCCAGTGGGTAAGACTCCGTGCTCCCAATGCAGGGGGCCCGGGCTCGATCCCTGGTCGGGGAATTAGATCCCACATGATGCATGCTGCAACTAAGAAGCCCACACGCATGTTGTCACTAAAGATCTCGTGGGCCGCAACTAAGACCAGGCACAGCCTAAATAAATAAATAAATATTAAAAAACAAAAAACATGGCATAGGTCTCTCTTTCTCCCTCCCTCCCTCACTTTCTCTTTCTCTCTCCGTCTCTCTACCTTTATTTGTATGTTGGCTCCATGCCCTCATGCCACACAGTCTCTATGTGAGCAGAAAGAGATCCACTGGCATCCTCAGGGGCGACCTCACTGACAGCCTACACCTCATTCTCTTGTGAAACATAAGAAAGAGTACCTTGGGCTTCCCTCGTGGCCCAGTAGTTAAGAACCCGCCTACCAATGCAGGAGACACGGGTTCAAGCTTTGGTCTGGGATCCCACATGCCACAGAGCAACTATGCCCGTGCGCCACAACTACTGAGCTTGCACTCTACAGCCTACGTGCCACAACTACTGAGCCCGCGAGACACAACTACTAAAGCCCGTGCACCTAGAGCCCAGGCTCCGCAACAAGAGAAGCCACCGCAACGAGAAGCCCGCGCAACGAAGAGTAGCCCCTGCTCACCACAACTAGAGAAAGCCCGCACACAGCAACGAAGACCCAACGCAGCCAAAAATAAATAAATAAATAAATAAATATTTTTTTTTTAAAAAAAGAAAGTGTACCTTAACGTCTTGTTAATTATAATAGTAATAATAATAGCAACAATAACAAAAACTTCCAGCTTTGCTTCAGTAACAGGGTCAATCAGTCACAGGACTGCGCTGGGCTGGGCCATGCTTCACCCCTCCATGGCTTAACGGCTTGGGCACCATGACTGATAACTCCACCCGGATCACATGGAGTTGGGAGGAGTTACTCAAGGAAGTAAAACCAGTGGAGGATCACAGCCCACAGTAGGCACTCTAGCACTTTCAGACGATGAAAAGAGGAAGGAACAAGTAGTGTGAGCAATAAACTGGAGTATGGCATGATGAATGGTGACTGTGAGTCAGACAAAGCCATATAATATAGCTAAAATTTAACTGGCTATCACCTCAAATATCATCCATTCAACATTTGACAAACAATTATGGAGTGCCTACCTTGCTCCAGGCACTATTTTAGGTCCTGGAGAATCAGTAAGGAACAAAAGATACAGAGTATCCAAGAATATCTGTCTTCATGGAGCTTATGTTTGGTTCCTAGAGTTATGTGACCATAAGAACATGACAGAATGAGTGATCTCATCCAGTTCAAAGGTCTTTACTGTAAAACAGAAAATCATGTTTACACATCTTAAGAGAAAAAAAAAGCGCAAAATTCAGTCCCAACCTGAGTGGGAGTGCACTTTTTTGGGGGGCGGGGGGGCACACCAGTGAAAGCATGGAGTCCTAACCACTGGACCACCAGGGAATTCCCAAGAGTGCACTCTTTTTTGAGTAAAAAGAATTAGATAATATAAGTAACTTGAATCCAGGGATTCAAGCCTACATGGAAGTTCTCATTTTTTAAGTTTCAAAGAGGTGGTTTAGGGTAGTTTTTAGGCACATGGATTGTCAGTTCAAATCCTACTCCACCACTCATTGGCTGGGTGACCTGGGACAAATTCCTTATATTCTCTGTGCTTCAGCTTCCTCATCTATAAAATGCAAATTAAAATTTTACTTCTCTAATGGAATTGCTCATATAAAAATATTTACTGAGTGCCTACCAAATGCCAGGCATCATTCTGGGCATTTAGGAGACATTGGGGAACAAAACAAAGATCTTGGCCTCTAGCAGGGCAAACAGTAAGTACGATCAGCAAGTAGGCTATATGTCTTTTTGGAGATGATAAATGCTGTGGGAACAAAAGCAGAGCAGGGTAAGAGGCAGCGAGGGCTGGGCGGGCAGGTTGCTGTATTAATAAGGTGGTTGGAGTTGGCCTCGTGGAAATGGTGAGATTTGAGTGAGGACCTGAAGGAGATGAAGCAATGAGTGGAAGCAGGTGTTGGGGGAAAGTGCTTTCCAGGCCCAGGAAACAGCTGGTGTGAAGCCCATATGGTGGTGGCATGAGCTTGCTTGGGATGCTGGAGAAACAACCAGAGGACAGTGTGGCTGGAGCTGAGTAGGCGAAAAGGAGTAGGACAAGGAACTGGACCATGGAGGGCCCTAAAGACCACTGCAAGTACTTTGCCTTTTACTCTGAATGACAAGGGGAGCCACTGAAGGTTTTGAGCAGAGGACTGACATTATCCGATTCACATTTTAAAGGATCCCTCTAGTACTATGTGGAGAACAGAATGTGAGTGGACAAGGTAGCAGCAGGGAGACCAACTAGGAAGCTATTGCAGCAATCCAAGCGGAAGACCATGGTTCAGACAAGGGTGATGGCAGTGGAGGTGGTAAGCAATGGCCAAATTCTGGGTATATTTTGAAGGCAGAACCAATGAAATTTCCCGTTTGGAATATGGGATGTGAGAGAAAGAGAGGAATCCACTGTTTATGATCTGAGCAACTGGAAAGAGCCTCATCAACTGAGGTGGGGGGAACTTTGGGTGGAACAGGCTTTGGGAATGGGGGGAAGATCAGGAATTCAGTTTTGAACATGTTCAGTTTGAGATGTCTGTTAGACATCCAAGTACAGATGTTGAGTAAGTAGGTGGTTGGATACGTGAGCGTGGAGTTGAAAAGAGTTCTGGGTGGACGATATAATTTGGGAAACATAGGCGTGTAAATAAATGTATTGAAGACCATGGACCTGGCTAGGCACACCAAGGGAATGAAAGTACACAGAAAAGAGTGGAGCAGCAAAGCCCAAGACTGGGGCGTCCAACGTGAGAGAAGAGAAAAGAGGAAGAATCACAAAGGAGACAGAGAGCAGTGAGGAAGGAGGAAAACCCAGAGGGAGGGAGGTCCTGGAAGTGGTGTCTCCAGGAAGAGAGAGTGATCAGCTGTGTCAGTTGCTGCTGATGGGTCAGGCAAGATGAACAAAGGCAGTTTTGGTGGAGTGCTGGGAGAGGAGGACTCATTGGAGCAGGTTTAGAGGAGACGAGGGGAGAGGAATGCAGAGCAAGGACAACAACGCTTTCGAGGAGTTTGGCCACAAAAGTGAGCTTTTTTAAATGGGCTGATAGCTGGCAGGGAAAATATGGTTAAAAAACAAAACAAAACAAAAAAACAAGGTTTATTTCATCTTACTTTATAAGATGGGAGAAATCACAGTATGTCTGTTGCTGATGGGAATAATCCAGTGAATCATTGTGAGACAGGTCACTGGCTGAGACTGAGATGGGGAGGAGGTGTTGGGAGGTTGGAAAGAATGTATGAAATAGTCACTTAAAAGCATGTGAAAGTGAAGGATTCATTGCCATACAGTGTGACTGCCAGGCAGCCTTCAGGGCCCACTTGAAGTTTGTGGTCAAGAATTGTGAGAATTAAACGAGCTAATACATAATATATGAAAAGCACTTAGAACAGAATCTGGCACACAGAAAATGTTATGTAAGTGTTAGCTATTATTATTTAAAATTAAGTGTAGAAAGGTCTAAGAGAACTAAAACCATAGCATTAATAATGCTGTGATAAGAAGAAACCTATTCATATTTGGTATTTTATGTATTTGTAATGTTTAAGAGTATTTGGTCTATTAGAATGACAATTAACTGTGTAACTCTAACATAAATGTGTAATGGAGTAATTGATTAAGACGTATGATTGTCAGTAGAAATCTTACTAATGTAATGCACAATATTGGAAAACCTAAGTGAGTTTTAGGCTCACCATATTTATTAGTTTAATTTTCTAGATTGATAAGAATTATTTTGCACTTAGGAAGGTTTTGTTTGTTAAGTGAGAAAACTTAAATACTTTAAAAAAAATCAAATCTATTTAAATTTATCAGTGCAGTTTTACAGCGGTGAAGGTGTTTAATTAACTGAGCTTGTAAATGGGACCAAACATCATTCAGTCTCCTTAAAACTTATTCTTAAAATGTATTAGGCTTATAAATAGAATAATAAGATTTATAAGCCTGGGAAAGAACCAAAGTTTGTGAATTTGTAATTTTAATAAACTGACTCCATTTTTTTTTTTTTGACTCCATTTTTAAAACCAAAAATAAACCTTCTTAATAGTCTTCTCTGCAGACAAAAATCATCCTCAAGGGCACCAAAGAATAGCATCAACAAATTCCAGGGACAGCTGCTTCCAGGGACAAATTCCAGGGAGGAGCGATCAGAGCCCAAGACAAAATACCTTTCTGGGGAAGGTCCTGTAGGGGGCTGGGCGCCATGAGTGGGCATAGGGTGGAGAAGGAAGGGAATGGGGGTGGGAGGACTGGAAGGAGACAGAAGATGCTCACCCAGCTAGGGTGGGAGTTGAGGGTGAAGGGCTGAATCTTCAAGGCAACTGGGAGGTGTGAGTGAGAGAAGGCCACTTCAGGTATGAGATTTCTTCATTGAACCCCTTTTACATTATTCAGGACACATCAGTAAAAATGGCAATTGCTTTTATTTTGGTGACTCCACAGTCTTTGTTTGAATGCAATCCTGGGCGACGATGGACCTACACGTAGGGCCCTGGTTTAGGAGAAGCTGGGGTCTCCAGGCAGAAGGCTGACTGTTGCAATGGTCCCTGCAGCTCTTTCCTGGCAAGGGGTGCTGAATTTGGAAGGCACGTGGGATCTGGGTGCCAGAGAGGGGGTGCTGCTATGAGCAGAGATAGTTTCTGAGGTTTTTCCTCAGCTCGGCAGGGGTCATCCTCGGGACAGTTCTTCTCCCTTGAACCAGGGCCTGATTCCTGGTTCATCAAATAGCCTTCTGGGTTTGGTTTTGTTCCATTCTGTTTTCCAACTCTTGTCTGTTCAGTGTTTACTATGTACCAGGCATTGTCCTCAGTTCTATACGCAATCATCTTGTGAAATTCTCTTAAGAACTCAGGGGTGGGGAGTGGGGGGAAGGATGCCCAAGGTCACCTGACTAGTTAGCCTAGCCCTCCAGCCCAAACTCTTATCCACCATGCTACATTGTCTTTCACTGATACGGTTTGCCTCTCAGAGACCTTGACACCAGGCTTAATGATGGCAAGTCTGAACCTCAGTCTCCTCAGGTATCACATGGGAATAATACAGCCTACAAATCAGGCAGTTTTGTCAATTAATAGGGACAACTGTACCAGGCCAGAGAAAGAAGGAAATATTCCTGGTTTTCTTTACAAAAACCCTGTGCTCTAAACTTAAGGACAATGCAGAAAAGGAGCAGAATAGACCAACTTCACTTACACATATTGATGCAAAACTTCTGAATAAAATTCTGGCAGAATGAAAAATGTGATGTTTCTTGTGTAACTGAGTTTATCGACTGAGTTTATACTCTTCTAAAAATATTAGCAAAGAGGACCTAATAGTATATTAGGATAGAAATATGCCATGATCAAGAGGTATTTACTATAGGAATGTTAAGATAGTTCAATATTAATAAGTCTATTAATATAATTTATTCTAGAAAATAGACTAAAATATTGGTTTAAAAGAAAAATATATCATGACTTCTTTTGGGTATTCTTTACAGAAGTAAAAAGATAGATCAATATTAGAAAATCTATTAATATAATTTAGCTTATTAATAAGTAGAAAAAGAAAATGATATATTATTAAAAGATAATGAAAATGCATTTGATAAATTTTATATCCATAACTATTTTAAGTCTTAGTAAAATGGAAATGATACCTTGAAATGATTATTTTTTTAAATGTCTCAAACCAACTTTAAGCATCGTGCTTCACAATGAAACTCTAGAAATAATTCCATTAGGTAAAGAAAAATCAAAGATCCTTACCACAACTCTTAATTAACAGAGTTCTGAAAGTCCTAGTCAATTTGATTAGGGAAACACATGAAAAGAGGTATAAATATTTAAAAGGAGGAGGAAAAATAATCATTATTTAAAGTTAATATGATTATATATCTGGAAATCCGCCCAAAATACATTAAAAATATTGAGTCCAGCCTAGAGAGCCACAACTACTGAGCCCGTGTGCCTAGAGGCCGTGCTCTGCAACAAGAGAAGCCCCCACTCACCACAACTAGAGAAAGCCTGCGCGCAGCAACGAAGACCCAACGCAGCCAAAAATAAATAAATAAAATTTTAAAAATAATAATAATAATAATATTCAGGAAAAGTATGAAAAATAAGAGACACTTTTGCCCATCCATTAAAATATTACAACGTTTTAGAAATTAAAAAATATATGGTACTGGCACAGAGGTTTAAAAACGTGCCTGGGATTTTGTATTAATTGGGTATGGTAAGGTGACAGACGCAAACACAGCTGCCTTTGAAAGAAGAGTTTACTATTTACAGTTCCCAAGAGGAACGGACATGCCCTGCCATGCTGGGCCAGGTTAGGAAAGAATCAGTGTAGGTCAGGAGGAAGGAGTAAGGGGAAACCACCAGCCAGAGCGTTTACTGCGGTTTTCATAGGAAGAAATGGGTGAGGCAGGGTAAACCGCTAAACAGGTTTAGGATTGAATAGTTTGAATAATTTCAGCAGCTCTGAGAGTGGTCCCTAGTTGTCTGTCGCCCTGGGGTGATTTAGGGCAGGGGAATGTTGGCCTGGTGTTTGAGAGGGAGATAGAGAAGGTGGTTGGATCAATAGCTATGGGTTTGGGATTGGCTGCCTTGCATATGCATACTTGGAGACAACTTGTTTACCATCTCTAGGAATTAGCTAGCCCTGGGAGGGGCAGTCTCTTCAGGATTAGTAAGGCCCCAAGATGTCAAAGCATCCTGAAATACAGAAGAAAAGTTTTTAAAATGATTAGTACAACACAGCAGACAAATGACAATGAAACAGAATAGAAAGATGAGACCAAAGTGCGTAAAAGAATTTGATATGAGGATACTTCCCTGGTGGTCCAGTGGTTAGGACTCTGCACTTCCACTGCAGGGGGCATGGGTTTGATCCCTGGTCAGGGAGCTAAGATCCCGCATGCCTCGCAGCCAAAAAAAAAAAAAAAAAAGGAAAGAAAAAAATTGATATGACAAAGATGGCTTTCTAAATCACTGAGAGTTTGCTAGTTTGTTCAGTAAGTAGTACTGGGGTTTCCCTGGTGGCGCAGTGGTTGAGAATCTGCCTGCCAATGCAGGGGACACGTGTTCGAGCCCTGGTCTGGGAAGATCCCACATGCCGCGGAGCAACTAGGCCCGTGAGCCACAACTACTGAGCCTGCGCGTCTGGAGCCTGTGCCCCGCAACAGGAGAGGCCACGACAGTGAAAAGCCCGCACACCGCGATGAAGAGTGGCCCCCGCTTGCCGCAAGTAGAGAAAGCCCTCGCACAGAAACGAAGACTCAACACAGCCAAAAATAAATAAATAAATTAAAAAAAAAAAAAAAGTGCTGGAACAATTTCCTAACCACTTGAGAAAAAGTTGTTAGAATACTATCTCACAAAATAAATGTGAGATGGCTTAAAAAATCTAAATGAAATGATAATGTGCTAGAAACATGGGCAGGTGATTATTTTTTATAATCTTGGGGTGGGGGGAACTTTGCCAGTAAAAAGTACAGGGTAAGTATGCCCCCACGCAATATTTGGGACATACTTAAAAAGTATTTCTTGTTTATCTGGAATTCATGTTTCACTGGGCATCCTGTATTTTTATTTGCTGAGTCTAGCAACCTGGGGAGAGGAGACTTTTCTCAGGAAAACAACCAATCAACTGCACTGACAATCAAATAAATGAAAATAAAAATAATGAGACGGAAGTTTTACCTTATCAGGTAGGTGAAGAGTAGAAAATGGTCAAATCCAGTATTGGTGAAGGTGTGGGGAAATAGGCAGGGCCACTCTAGCCAGCACTTTTACTCTTGCTTCCTCAGTGATTCCAAACCCACAGACACTTGGCACTCGGCATCTGCTTCCTCACCCTCCATTCCTCAACCCACTGTAGCCCAACTTCTGCCACTGTCATGCCATTAAACTGCGCTTGCTCATCTGGAAAGCTGAACAGGCATGTCTCAGTCTTTGTCTTATTCAACTCCTTTGACACTGTTCACCACCTTCTCCTTCTTGAAGCACCCTCTTCCCTTGGCTTCCGTGGCCCCTCATACCCCTGGTTTTCCACTTATTTTCCCATCCCTCCTTCCCAGTCATCTTTCTCTGTCCATCTCTTCAGTGTTGGCACGTCTCCTGTTTCTCTAGCAGGTCCTCTTTCCTCACGGTCTCCAGGAGCAGAGCAAGGACTCTCCCACTCAAGTCTGTCTTCAGAGCTCCAGACCTACAAACCCAACTGTTTGCTAGCCTTTGATGTTCCACAGGGCACCTCAAACTCAAATGGCCAAAAGGAAAAACATCATCTTCACCCCCAATCTTCCCCATCGCAGAAAAAGCCACCACCACCTAACCAATTGTTGAAACCAGAAACCTGGATGTCATTGTTAACTGCCTTCTCTCCTCTCCTGCTCTACCCCCATCCAGACCATCACCAAAACCACCATGTAAACTTAAACCACTTAAACTTCTCTCATATCCATCTACTAATTGTCATTTCCTCTGCCACCGCATCAGCCAAACCAACTTCAGCTCCTCCATCTCCCTCACCTCCTATGACCCAACAGAAAAGCAGGCAAAGGGTGAGAACCAGACATTTGCAAAAGAAATTCAAATGACCAACAAACATGAGAAAGTGATCAACATTGTGAGCCATTAAAAATACATCCAACTTAAAAATTAATAAGAAAAAAGTGAGACACTATTTTTGCCTTAAAAAATCAGCAAAGGAAATGATAATACATTGTACTAATGAAGTTCTGGAGAAATGGGAGATTCTCAGATTGGTATAAACCCTTTTGGAGAACAATTTTCAGTATGGTCAAAATTTGAAATGAGCAGAAACTGTAACCCAGAAATTCCTCTTCTAGGAATTTATCCTAAGGAAATTGTTAGGTGTGATATGTGTGGACCATAAAGTTCATTACAGCCCTGTCTGTAAGAGCTAATACCCACTGAGCACTTACTCTGGGCATTTTCTCATTTAATCCTTACAGTGATCAACCCTAGTAGGCTGGGAGTATTGACCTCATTACACAGATGAGAAAACTGAGAATAAAATGAATAACTTTCCTCAGGACGGTTGTAAGTATCAGGGCTCAATCACAAGCCTAAAAGCCCACACTCCGCTATTTCCTCAACGTGAAGGCCTTGACCTATGGAGGGAGCAGGTTCAGGAGAAATATCTTCTGCGTACCTCCTGCTTGCGTGGGTCAGTGGGGAGGGGTAGTGCAGCATGTGCCAGAAGGGACATATATGGAACCACGAGGGCAGGTCCAGAGTCTACATAGGGGCCTGGAGGCAGTCATCAAGTTGTGGGGAGGATGCCTAGGGCTCTTGTACTTGCATGGAAAATATGTTTTTACTTAACTGGCTTGGGGAAGGTGATGGATATTATAGAGAAATGTTTCAGTTAGGAATTGGTCAGGTAGTAGGTAAGCCAGCTAACAGTGGCTTAAGCGAGTCAAGGGATTTTATTTTGTCTCCAGTGTCCTTATGGTGGCTTCTTCTGTCTCCTGCTCTGTCATTCGGCTGCTCTGTCATCACAGCTACAGTAAGGAAGAATGAGGAATGGGTTTGGAAAATACAAGTAGCAGAGTCTTCCAAGGGGGCAGGGGGTGGGTGCGTGGGGGGGTGGAGATAAAGTCATCAAGGCACGCCTTGTCACCACCACTACGGAGCTTTGATTTAAAAAAAAAAAAAAAAAAGTCTAAGAGCTTTCAAAGTCAGCTGGTGAGAGGAGACACTGAGGGAGGTTTTGGAGAAACCCTGTATCTTCAAAGCTCCCCTCCATTTCTGTATCTACTGGATAAGCAGTCCTAAATTTGACTCTTGGCTCCCTGAGAGTATATGAGATAGCCTTAGCAGGTGCGTTGGCCTTGTCTGGATGGGCCGTGGCACTAGGCAGGGTTCTCCAAGAGCCTTCCATGGGGCCTCAGCTGGAGGAGAGCGGATACCACTTGGAGACAATAGTTTACTAATTAGTTTGGGGAACCTCGTACTGGTAAACTGGCTCTACAAAATTTTTTTTATTTAAAACACCACCATGATTTATAGCATTCTCTGATTGCCAGTGTGTAAGTACTTCCACTCTGACCAATTTCAAGCTACCACGGTATGACAATCAACTTAACAGAATTCCTGAATATTTAACAATCAGCTCTTGGGAGGCTGTACATGCCAACTCTAGTACATCATTCCTGCAAGCCCTTCTGCGGGGACCCCCAGAAATAACTGCGGGGACCTTGGAGGAAAGACTGAGGATTTGCCATCACATGAATGGGATTGAAGTCATTACAAGTTGAATATGAAAGGGCAATCAGGCAATTAAACCCAACTTTGTAGTAACAAGCTGATGAGGTTAGATACTTGGGCTATATTTGCTTTAAAATATTTTAATATGCATTCTCATTATAACATAGACAACTGTGCAGATCCATTTATTCAGCAGGTATTTATTGAAAACTTCCTCTCTGCCAGGGACTATTTGAGACACGAGGGACGAATACAATGAATAAAATAAAGTTATTGTCCTCCTTGAGTTTATACTCTAGTACATATGAAATAAGCTCAGGTAGTTATCATTGTTAGGAAGAAAATTAAAGCAGAGTAGAGGATAGAGAATGAGAGAATTTTATTTTAGGGAGTTCAGGGAAACCCTCGCTGATGAGTTAACATTTGAGCAGAGGTGGGAATGAAGTGAGGGAGGGAGGTGGGCTCCCTCTGGGGGGAACACTCCAGGCAGAAGCAGGAGCACCTGGGAGGATCCTGAGATAGAAGCGAACTGGGCATGAGTGAGGAACAGCAGGAGTCCAGTGTGGCTGGAGCTCAGTGAACAAGGAGGAGTGTGGTAGGAAATGAAGTGAGAGAGGTAGGGAGAAGCCACATCATGGACACTATGCACAGAGTTTGCATTTGATGCTAAATGTGATGGGAAGACATCGGAGGGTTCTGAGCAGAAAATAACAATATCTCCTTTGCATTATAAAAGGATGTTGTGTCAACATCATGTGGGTGGTAAGAGAGGAAGCAGAGAGACCAATTAGGAAGCTATTGCTACAGTTTGGGTGAGAGATGACAGTAGTTTAAGCTAAGGTAGTAGAAGTGGAGGAAGTAAGAAGTGGTTAGATTGTAATAGAGTTTACAGGACTTAACAGGAAATCAGGATATGAGATGAAGTAAAAAGAAGATGAGTCTTAGATAAGCTCAATATCTTTGTGCTCTCTGCCCAAATTCTTGGGATTGGTAGGGAAGAGCAGGTGGAAAGAACTAAGAGTTCAGTGGAATGATGATATGTCTTTATTTTGTCTTCATTCTTGAAGGATATTTTTGCTGGGTGTAGAATTCTGAATTGACATTTGTTTTCTTCCAACATGTTAGGAATTAAGGAGGAAACCAACCATAAAGGTGACATTTTCAGACAAACAAAACCGAAACAGTTTGCCACTAGAAGATCAAATACACTAAAGACATTCTAAATGTTTTATTACAGGCAGACAAAAAATGATCCCAAGTAAAACGTCTAAATGAATATTGACTGTAAATAATGGTAAGATTATCTTGAGGTATAAAAAATAAATATTTCATTTGAAAGGCAAAGATTGCCAGAGTAGATAATAAAAATCCAACTATATATTGTCTATAAGAAATATACCTAAAGAATAAATATACAAAAAAGGTTGACAGTGGAAAGGTAGAAAAAGCATGTTATACAAATGCTAAACAAAAGAAAGCTGACATGGCTAGATTCGTTACAGAATAAAATAGACTTTAAAGCCCAAAACATCTCATAATGGAGAGGGGTGGTCATTTCATAATGATAAAAATCCAATTTACCAGGAAGATATAACAATTCTAAATTTGTATGAACCTAACAACATGCTTTTTAAAAGGTATAAGCAGGGGGAAGCAGGTTCTGTACTGAGACGAGCAGTTGCCCAATTGGGTAGTGGACAAAGAATCACCTCTTAGTGGCTACTGCTTCCAGGGATGTGTACTCAACGAAGCCATGGGCCTGGACCCACCGGAGCACCTGCGTTGTTTGGCAAAGAAGCACAAGACTCCAGGTTGGATTGGCCAACCTCTAAGCCTCAGCTGGAAAGAAAGCTTTGTGGGCCCAGTGTGCTTCTCTCGGGGCTGAGCCAACAACAGGCAAACCTGCAGGTCAAGAGCACGTGACATCAGATAGTGCCGGGCCTACTCCCTTACAGAGATGACCCAGATCTCAGACCTCCTGGACATTCCCCAGGGAAGACTTGGTATCCTTGTTGGCAAATATGTAAACTTTCTTAAGGGGAAACGGGTCCATGACTTTTTTGGCTCCATTTAGGTTTCAAAAGAGTTATATGAGGGACCTTCCAGGCCCCTTGCCCACAAATCCCTCCCACTCTGTGGCTGCAGGAAAGGGAATTTAAGGAGCCCTGTTTCAGGAGTTGGGACACAGCACAATTTAAAGGAAAGAGGATGGGCTGTAGTACCAGGCAGAGCTCCGTTCAAATCCCAGGGTTGTCAGTCACTTGCTGGATGATGTTGACAAATAACTTAACCTTTGTGAATTGCAGTTTCCTCACCTATAAAACAGAGATTATAACTGTATTACTTTATAGGATTCTTGTGAGGATTAAATTAAATAATGGTTGTGAAGAGTTTAGCATAGAACCTGGTACATAGGAAAAAAGTTGTACCATTATTATTATATTTGCCACAAGCTTGCTTATAATAACGACAACAACAACAACAAAATGGAAACAACCTAAATGTCGATCAATGGGGAGTTGGTTAAATAAAGATGTTACTTCCGTATATACAGGTGGTGTCTGTGAAGCCCTTTAAAATTACAATGCAGATCTATACTTGTTAATGTGGAAAACTGTTCATGTTATTTATTATTTTGTAGGGAAAAAAACAGGTTTTTATATCAGTATATATAATATGACCTGATTTTATGTTTAAATGAAGTTTGTATAAAGGTATATAGATGTATGTATAATTATGTGTATAAGTGCTTAGAAAAATGTTTGGAATGAGATATACCAAACCGTTAACAGTGGTTATTACTACAGGGTGAGTACATGGGTACATTTCTTTTCTTTCTGCTTATCTGCATTTTAATTTTTTTAATAATGACCATGTGTGATGTGTGTAATAAAAAGAATAATAAAGGAAAAGATAAAAATTTGTGGTCCAGAACAAGAAAGGACTCCAAATGAGGTCGGCCCAACATAAAGCAGAGTAAAAAAAGGAATGAAGGGGTTTTTTTTTTAAAGGAAAAGGAAGCTTCATCCAGCTTTTAAAAATTGTGATAAAATACTTACATGTGGAATCTAAAATATGACACAAATGAAACTATCTATGAAACAGAAACAGAATCAGAGACATAGAGAACAGACTGGTGGTTGCCAAGGGGGAGGGGGATGGGGGAGGGATGGAATGGGAAGTTGGGGTCAGCAGATGTAAGCTTTTATTTATAGGATGAATAAACAACAAGGTCCTACTGTATAGCTCAGGGAACTATATTCAATATCCTGTGATAAACCACAATGGAAAAGAATATTTTAAAAAGAATGTATATATATGTATAACTGAATCACTCTGCTGTACAGCAGAAATTAACGCAACATTGTAAATCAACTATACTTCAATTAAAAAAATATTGATTGAAAAGAAGAGTTCAGGTAGAAAAGACAGTACACAGAATGGGAGAAGCTATTTGCAAATCATATATCTGATAAGGGACTTGCAGTAGAATATATAAGGAACTCTACAACTCAATAATAAAAAGACAAATGATTCAATTTTTTTTCAATTTTTAAAAATAAATAAAATTGTGATAAAATATACACAACATAGAGTTTACCGTTTTAACCATTTTTAAGTGTACAGGTAAGTGGCATTAAGTACATTCACACTGTGTGCAGCTATCACCACCACCTTCCATCTCCAGAACTTTCATCTTCCCAAACTCAAACTCTATACCCATTAAATCTCCCCATCCCCCCTCCAACCAACCCTTGGCAACCTCCACTTTACTTTCTGTCTCTATGAATTTGACTACTCAAGGCAACTCGTATAAGGAGAATCCTATATTATTTGTCCTTTTGTGTCTGGCTTATTTCACTTAGCATAATGTCTTCAAGGTTCATCCATGTTGCGGCATGTGTCAGAATGTCCTTCTTTTCTTGGGCCAAATAATATTCCATTGTATGTCTACACCACATTTTGTTTATCCATTCATCCACTGATGGACATTTGGCTTGTTTTCACCTTTTGGAGATTGTGAATAGTGCTACTGTGGACATCGGTGTTTATCCGGCTTTTTAATGGAAGGCCTCCCTCCGTCATTCTGTGTCTGGCCTCTCTCCAACTGCCAATCAGGTTGAGATTCACCTAGCATTTCACAGGCAGCTACTGAGTTCCAGGAACTAGGCTAAGTGTTTTCAATCCATTGTTTATGAAAATCCCCCCCAAAAAACCCTGTAAGTGAAGTAAGCACAATTATCCCCATTTTACAGATGAGGCTACTCAAGCTCAAAGAAGTCAAGTAACATGCCAAGGCCACTGTAACAGAGATGCAGGATGGGCTAGATTATGCTATAGTAACAAATGATCTCAAGATCTCAGAGACAGGTGGTTTTTTCTCTGACAAATAATTATTTCTCACTCATGTTACATGTCATCATAGGTCAGCTTGTCCCTACTCTGTATTATTGTCACTCCAGGCTGAAGGAACAGCCCCTCTCAGGGACATTGCTGGATCCATGGTAGAGAGAAAAGAAAAAGATAGCAGACCACAAGCTAGCTGAAAACATCTGCTTAGAAGTGACACGGCCATTGACACCCACGTTTTATTGACCAAATCAAATCTTATGGACACTCCTGAATTCAATAGGGCAGAGATGTAGTATAACCCTCCCCCAGAATGGACAGTGAATGGTTTAAACAGAAATGTAATCTACTGCAGCTCCACAGCTGGGGTTGCTCCTGGAGCTGAGAGAAATGACAGTAAATCTGCTGGGGAAGCTGGCAGGTGTTCAGGCTGAGTCTACTTTGCAAAAGTAGAAGCCAAAGTCTGTGAGCGCCCCAGAAGTGTTCTATCTCCAGAGGACTGACAAACATTAACCAAACGCAAGGGAGACTATAGACAAACAGGAGGTCAAGACGTTTGTTTACAGTGAGGATTGGAAAGACCATGGGGATCGGACATGTGGGTCCTTTGGAAACACAGTGTCTTTCCCGGAGTGAGGGCTCCTGAGGATCCTGCTGTAACCAGGAGGCTGCTGGTGACCCTGCAGTCAGCACTGCAGAGTCATAGGTAGGGCTGGAGGCTCCTGTGGTAAAACACAAGACAGGTCCAGCCCCCCTAATTCCCTGAAATACTGCCATCTTTTAATTTTCATGTAGAAAAAGCAAGTCAGTGTGTGCCTGGCACTGTGCTAGCAAAAATCCCGCAAGGACCTCCTTGGAGACCTATAAGTGGAGATTATTCAGCCTGTTTAACAGGGGGAAATGGGAGCGAGATGGACAGGGATATATATACATCAATACGCACATTTTATATGGGTACATTATATCTTATGTATTATATGTAATGATCTTGCCTGCCTACATTTTATATATATACATAATATATATATGTTATACATAATGTATTATATACGTGTGTGTGTGTGTGTGTATAGTAGGCAGGCAAGATGAGAGAAAGGTCAAAAATGGGCAGAAAAAAATCCAAAAATGGGCAGAAGACCTAAATAGACATTTTTCCGAAGAAGACATACAGATGGCCAAGAAGCACATGAAAAGATGCTCAACATCACTAATTATTAGAGAAATCCAAATCAAAACTACAATGAGGTATCGCCTCACACCAGCTAGAATGGGCATCATCAGAAAATCTACAAACAACAAATGCTGGAGAGGGTGTGGAGAAAACGGAACCCTCTTGCACTGTTGGTGGGAATGTAAATTGATACAGCCACTATGGAGAACAATATGGAGGTTCCTTAAAAAACTAGAAATAGAACTACCATATGACCCAGCAATCCCACTACTGGGCGTATACCCAGAGAAAACCATAATTCAAAAAGACACATGCACCCCAATGTTCATTGCAGCACAATTTACAATAGACAGGTCACAGAAGCAACCTAAATGCCCATGGACAGATGAATGGATAAAGAAGATGTGATACATACATACAATGGAATATTACTCAGCCATAAAAATGAACGAAATTGGGTCATTTGTTGAGACGTGGATGGATCTAGAGATTGTCATACAGAGTGAAGTAAGTCAGAAAGAGAAAAACAAATATCGTATATTAACGCATATATGTGGAACCTAGAAAAATGACACAGATGAACCGGCTTGCAGGACAGAAATTGAGACACAGATGTAGAGAACAAACGTATGGACACCAAAGGGGGAAAGCTGCGGGGGGGGTGGGGGGGGTGGTGTGATGAATTGGGTGATTGGGATTGACATGTATACACTGATGTGTATAAAATTGATGACTAATAAGAACCTGCTGTATAAAAAAAAAAAAAGGTTTTTTTCCTGGTGATGTAATTATGTATATTTAGATTTTTAAAAATTATTTTCTGATCTATATTGAGCACACATCAGTCTATAATTGGGAAACACTTATTAAAAATTAAAACAATTCTAAAACAAATTGGTGGGCTGAAGAATTGCAACAGTTATGGGAATTCACCCTTCCTGGATTTTCTACCCAAACCCCATCACAGCAGTCCTTTTTTGGGCGCCTGCTGTCTGCCCAGATGGCAGGTGTTGCGTCTACAGTGGAGAACAAGATGCAGACACGTCCTCACAGAGCTCCCAAGGTGGGAAAGACAATGAATGTGTGGTTTCCATCAAGCGTTATGGAGGCCAGAGAAGTGAGGGTGGCGAAGAGCTTTTCCCCAAAGGCCCAGTGACCAAGAGGTTGGTCCTCCAGACAGAGTGTTTCAGAGCAAGGGTTTTAGACCTGAATTCAAATTTCTAGTTTCATTACCTTAGCTGTGTGAGACCCCCACTCCCACCCCAGACAATAATGAAACCTCTCGGCTTCAGTTTTGCTCTCTGTAAAATGGGTCATTGTAAGATTAACTGAGATAATGCATGTAAAATCCTGAGCTCGGTGCCTGGCCCACAGGGAGCTGCTGATTTTTTTTTTTTTTTTCTATTGTGTTGGGTTTTCGTTGCTGTGCGCAGGCTTTCTCTAGTTACAGCGACTACTCTTCGTTGTGGTGCGCGGGCTTCTCATTGCAGTGGCTTCTCTTGTTGCAGAGTATGGGCTCTAGGCACGCAGGCTTCAGTAGTTACGGCACTTGGGCTCAGTAGTTGTGCCTCACAGGCTCTAGAGCGCAGGTTCAGTAGTTGTGGTGCACGGGCTTAGTTGCTCCGCGGCATGTGGGATCTTCCTGGACCAGGGTTTGAACCCGTGTCCCCTGCATTGGCAGGCAGATTCTTAACCACTGCGCCACCAGGGAAGCCCAAGTCGCTGATATTTAAGGCATTTGACCCAGGACGCCCAAATCCAAGTTTGTTGCTCTTCTCAGCCCATTGCACTGCCTCTAACTAGGAGCAAGGTGTACTTCCTCAGTCACAATGGTGCTCCCTGCAGTGTGGTAGGGACTTTATGTCCCTGCAAAATAATGACTGGCAAGAAACTGTTGTCTCTAAGAAGACAGAACTGGGAGGCAGGGGTGCGGAGACTGCATAGCCTTCTGAACCGTTTGAAAAAGTCATTTTCTTGTTCATGAATTCTTCTCAGGCTTAAAAATATGGGAATGAAATTTTTTTAAAAATTTGAATTAATGAACTCTTTAGTGACTCCTTCAGTGGAAAGCTCTTTTCCCTCCGCAGAGCTCGGTTCTCCTCAAAGCTGAGTCTGAGGACCACCTTTATGGGAATCTGTGCTCCGCCCACCCCCCTCCACTGGCTCCAATGAATCAGAATTTCTGGGGCAGTGGAGGAGGGAGAAGCCTGCTTAGCCTCACTTTTAATTAGCTCCCCTGGTAATTCTCCAAGACACCAAAGTTAAAGAACCACTGCTTTATGAACTCTTTGGCATATCAAGTGCTTAGAAATGTTACTTTCCCCTCAGTCTACTTTCACTGAGATGATATCACAGTCCAGCAGGCCAAGAGAATCCACCTGTAACTTTGACATTATTTACTGTGCAAACTAAAATTATTCACCCTGTCATCCGTTGTCATACCAGCACCAGTGGTCAAATGCTGCCTCAACAGGTTAAATCAGCATAATGGTATTCTATGTAAATATAAAAAAAAAAAAATGAGCAGGCTCTTTCCACTGTATTGCAGACAAGCTCTAAGATGTGCAAAGTGAAAAAAATCAAAGTGTACAACGATGTGCTTAGCCTGCTAGCACTTGTATAAAAGTGCTACACACACAAGATATACACATATGTACTGGTATATGCAAATTTTAGTGTATGCAAATCTCTGGAAGGATAAACAAGGAACTGGGGTGGGAGGAGTTGCGGTTGCCTCCAGGAAGAGGAAGTGGGGATGTGGGTAAGAGAAAGACTTTTCACAGTGCTGTGTACCTACCCTAGTTCTTGAATTTTGAACCATCTGAACGCATTCCTTTTTCAGAAATAAACTCAAATGTGAAAGCATGCTGCCCGCGTGACGCTGTCTCTAAGCTGCTCTGAATGCATAAGCCTCGTTCTCAGCTCATCCCTATGGCTCCCTGTTCTTCAGACTGTCTTTTCATCTAAGGCTCTCCTTCCACGGAGTCAATCACTGACCTTGTCCATCCGCAGACATATTTTGACCAGACTGTTAAGCCAGACAACTCCACTGGCACTTAACATTCCAGTCCGGAGGCAGCACGCTTGCAAAGGATTTCATGATTTTAGATTCTGGCAAGAGGCAAGAGGTCAGTGTGCTTATGTAAGCCAGCATCGCTTCTCCATCGAGACGTGCTCAGGAAGATAAGGTGCCCCTCAGGCTGCCACTGCACCACGGCTCACATAGGACCAGAGGCAGCTCTGAGACCCTTGAGAGGGAGAGAACTGAGTCCCCATCCTGATGAGGGGCCTTGACCAATCCTAAATTGATTAGTTTCAGCCAAAAAGTGAAACATATTATTAAGAATAACATAAGGGAGGGAATTCCCTGGTGGTCCATTGGTTAGCACTCTGCACTTCCACTGCTGGGGGCCTGGGTTCGATCCCTGGTCGGGAAGCTAAGATCCACAAGACACGTGGCCAAAAAAATAAAATTAAAAATTAAAAAATAAAAAAAATTAAAATGCTGTTAATGGACACTTTGCAAACGCGTCCAAGTTTAAAAATAAAAAAAGAATAACATAAGGGTAACAGGATCCAGCCATTCCACTCCTAGGTATTTGCCCAAGAGAAAAAGAAATATTATGTCCATATGAAGACCTGTACACGAATGTTCATAGAACTTTATTTGTAATAATCTCAAACTGGCAACAACCCAAATGTCCAACAAATTGTGGCCTATCAATCCAACGGAATACTACTCAGCAATAAAAAAGAATTAACTACTGATACTTGCAACAACATGGATGAATCTAAAAAAAAAATTTGCTGAATGAAAAAAGCCAGACCAAAAAGGAGTGCATGATTTCATTTATAAAAATCTCTAGAAAATGCAGGCTGATCTATAGTGACACAAAGCAGATTAGTGGTTGCTTGGGTTGGGGTAAAGGGGGATGAGAGGGAAGGATTACAAAGAAGCAGGAGGAAACTTTCAGGGTTGATGGAGGTGTTCACTATCTTGATTATAGTGATGGTTTCACGGGTGTATACATATGTCAAAACTTATCAAATTACACACTTTAAATATGTGCAGCTTATTGTATATAAAACCTCAACAAAGCTGTTTTTTACAAAAAGAATCATGGAGTATCATGTAGAACTCAAGTTCCATAGGTTACGCTTTTTGGGTTGAAGGAAATGTTTTATATCTTGATTGTGGTGGAAATTACACGACTGTATACAGCATTAAAGTTCATCAAATTGCATACTTAAAACCAGTGATTTTTGCTGCATGTAAATTATGCCTCAATGAAATTGATTTTTACAAACAGGACATACACGTGGGCACATCCACACACACACAGAGACCAGGTTAGCAACCGGACCCCAGGGACATCTGATGCCCACCTGCCACTGCTGCAAATATACTCTCTTCATCTTTCTCTCTTTTCTCTGGCTCTCCATATGTCTACATCATTCTTCTCTCTCTCCAGTTCTTTGGCCTGAAAGGTAGAACACTCAGCAGCCAGTACTCTCTGAGCTTTATATTCTAAGGCCCAGGTACCAAAAAAAACAAAAAGGAACTTCTCTCTGAGTCAAGTTGCAAAATTCATGGAGAAGGATTCTGATTGGTCCGTTCTGAGTTGTGTGTTAGGTCTTTGTTCACTTATTCAAAAATTACTGATCAGCACTTGCAGACACTGTGCTAGGCCCCAGGATCCCTCGGAGAATGAGACTAATGAAGTCTCTGCCCCAGTGGAGCTTACAATCTAGTGAGGAGGCAGGCAATAAACGAGCCAACAAATAAACACTCCCACTTCAAATCATGGTAAGTGCTTCAAAGAGCAAAAATGAGAGAAAGGGGATAGAGAGTGACGGGGCATGGGGTTATCTTAGATAAGGTGGCCAAGGATGGTTTCTAAGGTGGTGACATTTGAATAGACATGAAGGATAAGGGGTCAGCTCTCCAAAGATCTGGCAGAAGAGAAGTTAGAGGGAACAGCATGTGTAAAGACCCTGGGGCAGGTCTGTGAGGCCAGGTGGCTGGAGCATAGTCAGGAGAATGGAAGGAGATGAGGCCAGACCATGTAGGGCCTCGCAGCGCAGGGAGAGGAAGTTGCATTTTATCCCCAGTGTCTTGGGAAGCCTCTGGGGCAGTTGAAGCAGAAGACTGGCTTGATGTGATTTTTTTTCAAAAGCTCCTTTGGCTGCTATGAGAATAGGTTGTAGCAGGGCACCAGTAGAAGGCACATATTGAAGGCACACCAACAGGACTTGCTAGCGGGCTGGGTGTTAGGGAAGAAGGAGGGAAAAGGTTAGGGAAAAAAGACGGTGTATAGGCAAAGAAAAGAATAAAGTGGATAAATGTGGCCGAGGTGGAGTCCTGCTTACTAGCAAGACATCTCCCACCGGGATCACATGGCTGAAGGTGTGGATGGGGTGAACAAGCAGTCAAAGTAATACACGTCTATTTTAAACTCCCTCTCTAAGCCCCAGTAACCTGGTCTGGAAAAGGAGATGGTTGAAATAGCTTCAGTGGTTCTCAGTGAGGAAATACCCCTTACAGAATGATGACGTTTAGAGGAAGGGGCCAGGGGTTCTAGACATCCGGAAAATGTATGATATCCCACATAATAAAGAATGGTCCCGTGATCCACTTTCAAATGCCCCACTGCACATTTATAAAGATGAAAAACCTACAAAATTATCTAAGCCTAGAATCTACATCCATTTTACATACAAGCATGGTTTTTAAAAATACTTCCCAGGAGTGCAACTCAAATGAAAATCAAGGGATTTGATCTGTATAGAGAATTGCTTTTGGAAGAGCTTGTCACCAATAGCAATGCTCATAGTATTTGAAGTGCAACACATAGCTATCAGTCTACATTTATAGCCATGGCCTCCGGGTGATTCTATGTGTAGATGCAAACATCTATTGCAGTCACTTCTAGGGTAATCACGCCTAAGTATTTACAGATTTAAAATACATTTTATTGTACATTACTTTCTTTTATTTCTTTTTTTTTATGGGTAGGAAATTGGAATCCTAAGAATATATATAGGGCTTCCCTGGTGGCGCAGTAGTTAAGAATCTGCCTGCCAATGCAGGGGACACGGGTTCAAGCTCTGGCCCGGGAAGATCCCACATGCCACAGAGCAACTAAGCCCGTGGGCCACAACTACTGAGCCTGTGCTGTAGAGCCCGCGTTCCACAACTACTGAAGCCCGTGCGCCTAGGGCCCATGCTCCACAACAAGAGAAGCCACTGCAATGAGAAGCCCGTGCACCACAACGAAGAGCAGCCCCTGCTCGCCACAACTAGAGAAAGCCTGCGTGCAGCAACAAAGACCCAACGCAGCCAAAAATAAACAAATAAATAAATTTATATATATGTGTATATATATATATATATACATATATATCTACACTAATTTAGTCCTCAAACAATCTTATGAGGTAGACACTGTCATTGGCCCCATTTTATAGATGAAAAAACTGAGGCACAAAATAGTACCCCAGTTCACACAGCTAATAAGCAGCAGAGCAGGAATTTGATCCCAGAATGATTACTCCAAAAATCATATTCTCTGAAGCACTACGTCATATAAACTTTAGGTAGGTTATCTACAAATTTTATTTCAGGATAGTAAGGTTGTTATTAATATTGGTCTGATGAGGATGAGATTCAATGATCTAGATGCTCTAGGTCTCTCCCAGCTCTAAAATTCATTTATTTGGCTAGGTTCCTAAACAACTCTTCCTACTCAATTTAGCCTTATACTTGGAAGCACGAGGAGCTTCCCTGAAGAGGAACAGTGTTATGTCAAATTAATGAAGGTTTTTGCTTTTTAACACAATACCAAAGTCTAGTGAGGACACAGTACAGACTCTTGCAAACACTGCTGGTGAGAAGGCAATGAGTGACCGCTTCTCAACAGAAATTCAGCAAAATACCATATCCTTTGACTCTGACGTCATTCAGAAAATCTTTCCTAAGGAAATATATTTTTATTGGGGTAAAATACACATAATATAAAATTTACCATTTTAACCATTTTTAAGTATGCAATTCGGTAGCATTTAGTACATTCACAATGTTGTTGTGCAACCATCACCACTAACTAGTTCCAAGATATTTCATCACTCCAAAAGGAAACCTCATATCCATTCAGTAGTCACCCCTTATTCCCCTCTGCCCCAACCTCTGACAACCACTAATCTGCTTTCTGTATCTATGAATTTATCTATTCTGAATATTTAATATAAATGGAATCATACGATATGTGACCTTCTGTATCTGGTTTCGTTCACTCAAAATATTGTTTTTAAGGTTCATCCATATTGCAGCATGTACCAGTACATTAGTCCTTCTTTGTTTTAATTTTTTTAGGTAAAATTCACATAACATGAAATTAAACTTTTCTTATTTTATTTTATTTATTTATTTTTGCCTCGTTGGGTCTTCATTGCTGCACGCGGGCTTTCTCTAGTTGTGTCAAGCGGGGGCTACTCTTTGTTGTGGTGCACGGGCTTCTCATTGCAGCAGCTTCTCTTGTTGCAGAGCACGGGCTCTAGGTGCGCGGGCTCAGTAGTTGTGATTCGCTGGCTCTAGAGTGCAGGCTTAGTAGTTGTGGGGCACGGGCTTCATTGCTCCGCAGCATGTGGGATCTTCCTGGACCAGGGCTCAAACCCGTGTCCCCTGCATTGGCAGGCAGATTCTTAACCACTGTGCCACCAGGGAAGCCCCAAAATTAAACATTTTAAAGTGTACAATTCAGTGACATTTAGTACAGTCACAATGTTGTGCAACTACCAACTATCTGTTTCCAAAACATTTTCATCATCCCAAAATTAAACCCATACTCATTAGACCATTAATTCCCATTCTCCCCTCCTCCCCTGACAATGATCAATCTACTTTCTGTCTCTATGGATTTATCTATCCTGGATATTTCATATAAATGGAATCATATACTATATAACTTTTTGTATCTGGCTTCTTTTACTGAACATGATGTTTTTTGAGGTTCACCCACATTGTAGTATGTATCAGTACTTCATACCTTTTTATGGTTGAGTAATATTTCACTGTATGGATATAGCACATTTTGTTTATCCATTCACACCCATTAATGGACATTTGGATCATTTCCACCTTTTGGTTATTGTGACTAGTGCTGCTATGGACATTTGTGTACAAATTTTTGTTTGAACACCTACTTTCAATTCTTTCAGGTATATAAATATATATATATATATATATATATATATATATATATATATATATATATATATATATATAAGATTGGAATTGCTGGGTCATATGGTAATTCTTAAGAATGGATTTTTTTTTTTTTTTTTTTTTTTTTTGGTCATGCTGCATGGCAGGCAGGATCTAGTTCCCAACCAGGAATCAAACCTGTGCCCCCTGCAGTGGAAGTGCAAGGTCTTAACCACTGGGCCACCAGGGAAGTCCCAAAGGGTCATATGGTAATTCTAAGTTTAACTTTTGAGGTGTCACCAAACCAAACCATTTCCAAACCATTTTCTACAGTGGCTGCACCATTTTACATTCCCACCAGCAACCTTCCAATTTCTCCACCTTCACATTCTCTTAACGCTTATTTTTTTGTTGTTATGGCCATCCTAGTGGGTTTGAAGTCATATCTCATTGTGTGTGTTTTGATTTACATTTTCCTAATGACTAATTACGTTGAGCATCTTTTCTTGTGTTTATTGGCCATTTGTATATCTTCTCTGGAAAAATGTCTATTCAGATCTTTTGTCCTTTTTAAAAATTGGGTTGTTTGTCTTTTTGCTGTTGAGTTGTGCCTGAGGAAAAATTTTAAATTGGAAAAACTATTTAAACACAAAGATATTTATCACAGTATTATTTACAATAGTGAAAAAATTGAAAATGACACAAATGTCTAACAATAGGGGATACAAAAACAGTCCCAGCCCTCAAGGGCATTCTGTCCTGTCAACAAAACACAAGAAAAACAATAAATTCAGTAAGAGCCATGTTCAGGGTGTGCACAGGGTACCAAAGATGCTCAGAAGAGGGGTTGGGAGCGTGTCAGGGGCATCTTCCCCAAGCAAGTGAAGAAATGTGAGGGTAAGTGTATGCAAAGCAGAAGAACGGCATGCATCCAGAGTTGCAAAAGAGAATGATACAATTGGGGAACTACAAATAGTTTTTTTGGTCTGTGCTGTGAGGTTCAGTGTAGGGAAGCAGGAAGGAGCTGGAGCAAGAAAGTTCTTTTGTGGGCTTCCCTGGTGGCGCAGTCGTTGGGAATCTGCCTGCTAATGCAGGGGACACGGGTTCGAGCCCTGGTCTGGGAAGAGCCCACATGCCGCGGAGCAACTGGGCCCGTGAACCACAATTGCTGAGCCTGCGCGTCTGGAGCCTGTGCTCCGCAACAAGAGAGGCCGCGATAGTGAGACGCCCGCGCCCTGCGATGAAGAGTGGCCCCCGCTTGCCGCAACTGGAGAAAGCCCTTGCACAGAAACGAAGACCCAACACAGCCAAAAATAAATAAATTAATTAATTAAAAGGGGGGGAAAAAAAACAATTACTAAAACTTAAAAAAAATCTCCGATAGAAAAAAAAAAAAAAAAGAAAGTTCTTTTGTGCTAAACCTTTACCTGAAAGCTCAGAGAGCTTCAGAAGGAGGCAACATGATGAACTTTATGTTTTGGAAAGATAACTCTGACAGTCACATGAAGAATTGTTGATGGTGGGGCCAGACTAGGGTCTAGTTAGGAAGAGTTACAAGACAGAATGAACTAAAACAGTGGCTGTAGGGAGAGGAGTTAAGAAGGTCAGGGATTAGATATGATCCCTATGTCATAGTTCCTGCCTATTATGAATTAGATTGTGCCCCCCCGCAAAATAGATATGCTGAAATCCTAACCCCCCCCCAATACTTCAGAATGTGACCTTCTTTGGAAATAGGGTCGATGCAGATGTAATTAGTTAAGATGAGGTCATACTGTAGTAGGATGAACCCCTAATCAATATGACTGGTATCCTTATAAGAAGACAGTCATGTAAAGACAGAGACACACAGGGAGAACTCCATGTGATGACGAAGGCAGAGATTGGAGTGATGCAGTTGCAAGCTGGGGAGTGTCAGAGGTTGCCAGAAAACCACCCGAAGCTAGGAAAAGGCAAAGAAAGATTCTCCTACAGGTTTCAGAGGGACCGTGGCCCTGCTGACACCTTGACTTTGGTCTTCTAACCTCCAGAACTCTGAGACAATAAATATCTCTTGTTTAAGCCACCTGGTCTGTGGTACTTTGTTACAACAGTCCTGGGAAACTAATACACTCCCACTTATTTAGGATGATGTCCTGGCATAATTATGTAGCTCAGTAAATACAATAGCTAACATTTCTTGAGCAGTTACTCTGTGTCAGGCTGTGCTTTAAGTGCTTTACTCAGAGCAACCCATTTCAATCTCTCAATTCCCTGTGAGGAAGATTCTATTATTATTTCCACTTTATATTTAAGAAAACTGAAACACAGCATAGTCAAGTCAATTTCCCAAGGTTACAAAGCTAGGTAAATGGCAGAGCCAGGATTTCATGCTTGGCAGGCTGACTCCAAGCTCTAGTGTTCTTACACAATATACTATGCAGCCGTTCTAATAAATATTTGCTGAAAGGTTTGATGGATGGATGAATGAATGAATGATTGAGTAAATCTGGATTTTGTACCAGGGTGAATAGTAGAGGTGATGAAGAAGAGAGAGGAATCAAGCCTGATGCCAAGGTGTCTTGCTTGGAAGGCTTAAATAAGGGATCTCCATTTACTGAGGCAGGAAAAAGAGGGGCAAAGTCAGATTTGGGGGATGGAGGTGGAAAGCTGGAGAAACAATGAATACATTTTTTGAAATGCTTAGTTTGAACCACCATGAGACAAGCAAGTGAGATGTCCTGTAGACTGTTGGACAAATGGATCTGGCGCTCCAGAGAGAGATGTGGGTTGTAATTATAGATATGGGAGCCATCAGTGTACTTAATGTCAGGGGTTTGGATGAGATCACCAAAGCAAAATATGTAGGAAGAGAAAAACAGACCACCTAAGACAGAGCTTTGGGGAAAACTGGAATTCAGTGGGAAAGTGGGGATAAAGGAGCCTTTACTTACTAGCACAGGGTCTGTCATGGAAAGGACAAAAGTCAGGTTATAGTGGGTTGAGGAGTGAATAGAAAATGAATAAAAGGGTAAGCATACATGCTGCAAGTTAGAAAGTGAGAAAGATGGATGATGGGCTGGGGCAGAGAGTAGGTGCAGAGGCAACTATACACAGTGCTGTGCCGGGGTTGCTCATACCAAGTGATTGTTAAATTTCAGGAATTTTGCAAGCTGGTTGTTAAATACAGCCATTATTAAAAATTAAGTTGTGGGGACTTCCCTGGTGGTCCAGTGGTTAAGACTTCGCCTTCCAATGCAGGAGTGCAGGTTTGATCCCTGGTCAGGGAGCTAATCCCACATGCCTCGTGGCCAAACAACCAAAACATAAAACAGAAGCAATACTCTAACAAATTCAAGACTTTAAAAAAAAAACAACTAACTTAAAAAAAAATTAAATTGTAAACAACAAGGTCCTACTGTACAGTACAAGGAACTATATTCCATATCCTGTGATAAACGGTAATGGAAGAGAATATGAAAAAGTATATATGTACAACTGAATCACTTTGCTGTACAGTAGAAATTAACACAACATTGTAAATCAACTATCCTCAATAAAATACATTTTTAAAACTTAAGTTGTACAAACTTATAATAAACTATATTTAAAGACAAAGGTCATTAATTCTTAAAACTCATCACTTTCTAATTATTTTACTACATTTTACTATTATCTATGGTATCTGTTTGATGGAAATATTATAATGGTGTGCCACTGCACATCTCTTCCCAAATCTATGTTCAGTGACGTCTACTGGTAGCTTGAAATTGTTCATGGCAGGAGTATTTATACCATGGAAATTGGAAAATGCTACAGATCAGAGCTTGTTTCATTGTTTTGATGATTGTGTACATTTAAGAAATTAATGGAGGGCTTCCCTGGTGGCACAGTGGTTAAGAATCCACCTGCCAATGCAGGGGACACGGGTTTGAGCCCTGGTCCGGGAAGATCCCACATGCCGTGGAGCAACTAAGCCCGTGCACCACAACTATTAAGCCTGTGCTCTAGAGCCTGCGAGCCGCAACTACTGAGCCCACATGCCACAACTGCTGAAGCCCGCGCGCCTAGAGCCCGTGCTCTGCAACAGGAGAGGCCACCACAATAAGAAACCCGCACACCGCAACGAAGAGCAGCCCCCTCTCGCGGCAACTAGAGAAAGCCCATGCACAGCAACGAAGGCCCAATGCAGCCAAAAATAAAAATAAGTAAGTAAATAAATTTTTAAAAAAAGAAATTAATGGAGAAAATGTTAGGAATGCATATTAAACTTAAAAGTGCATCCTGTCTGTAGCCATTACATTGTAAGCAACACCAAAAAAATTGAAAAAATAGTCCTCCAGCATTCAGAAACTATTTTCCAGTTCCACAAAGAAGTCACATCACTGATGAATGAGTGAAGTTCTAACATAAGTCTTCATTGTTCTACTTTCGTGTCTTTAACAAAAGGGAAGATATCGACCATCATTTATGGTGGGTTTGTCAATTGCAACCATAGGTTGGCTAGGATATAACAGTTTGGCAAAAATCAACAAAAGCATTCTGTGAGAATTAATCGGCTATATGGAATTTACAATAAAGAGTAATGCATATTTTACTACTTTAAAATTGTATGTTACACATCCTTTATGTAGTAAAATGTATAGTAAACATATGTGTATATGTATATATGTACATGTGTAGATATACACACATACACATGTACACACAATTGATTTCACCCCATTGTTCAACCTCCTGACTACATCAGAGGCAACAGTCTCACTCCTATGGGAATGGGCCATTGGATTTAAGGTAGTAAAGGCCTTCGATGCCGGGCGGCTGGAGGAGGCACTGAATCTGCCAAGGACGAGAGAATGACAAGGGGTGGGCCTTCAAGGCCCAAGGAACTCCATGCACTGAGTGATGGGGAGGGCAGCAGAGGAGAGCAACAATGAGGGGTAGTGGTTGTAACAGCTTGAAGATAACTGTCTCAAGCTGGTATTACCCAAGGGCAGAAGAACAATGGTCTGGACGTGGCCACAGAGAGCCGACCCCTCATCTCCCACTGGCCTTTGTAGTACATGGGTCATGGGAGAATGAGTAGCTTCTGTTTTTTGAGGTTGCAGAGAAAACAGTGCCCTCAGGGTACAACTTGGTTTTCACTTAATAGTAACAGCTTCCACTTATTGAATGCAAGGGGAGTATAGCGCAGTGATATAATCAGGGTTTCTGAGTTAGACATTTCAGGTTAGAATTCTAGCTCTGCCACTTACTAAATGTGTGATACTGGGCAAGGTACTTACCCTTTCTGAGCTTCCATGTCCTAATCTGTAAAATGAAGGTAATATTATCTACCACTCAATAGATAATACACTTAAAACACTAAGCACAGTGCCTGGCACATGGTAAACTTTCAATAAATTGTAAATACTATTTTGGCTTTGTAAGTGGAAAAGGAAGATACATAATTATACAAATACAATTATACATGGGGGTAAGGAGGGGAAAAGAAATACAATATAATAATGGTTGTCCCTGGATGTCAGGACAATGAGGTTTTTTTTCCTTCACGTCCTCTGTATTTCCCAAAATGTCTACAACAAGCCAATTTTGACTTTCATTTTTTTTAAAAATATTTTCTAAAGCAAGGAGTGTGCACAGGAAGAAAAGTCATTTAAAAAAAAAAAAAAAAGACCAGTGTTATCTCAGGGCATGAGAAAATAAAAGTCTTCTGCAGGATACACAGGCCTAGCATCTGGGCAAATTATTGCAAAGGGCAGAAAAAAACACTTGCAGGGTTTAGTATTTCCAAGTCATCCTTTTTCACCACTAAAAAAAATTGATAAGTTCAAAGGCTGTCTCCTCTTCTTTATTTTCTGTCTCATCCTGTGATTTTTAGATTTCAAGAGGACTTGCAGTAATGAATAAAGGTGCTATAAATTAATCTAAACATGATTCAAATCTCTAATTTATGTATTCATTAAAATTTTACCTGTTATCAATCTTAGGGTTCCAGGTGTTAATGGCAACTCTAAGTGAAAGTCAAATATAATCATTTGCATAAAAGCATTAGAAGATGATTAATTGGTATTTTCATGCAGCTGTGATCTATTCTGCACATCTAGAGCTGAAAAAAAATGTTTCACGAAAAACATTTACCTATGCTAATCCTCATGAAATTGCAGAACATCCTCCAGTTTTCCATGTACTCAGTTACGTTTATAGCATTTTCATTACTGGAGTCACATTTCATATTTCCGGATTTTAAAAGGCATTACAATTGTGCACGCTTGAAAATTAGGCTGATTTCCACACCATTCCTTGAATATTTGTGCTCTGTTCTGACAGGAAGATAGAGATTAACTCTACTTGTGTTAACAAATTCCTGTTTGTGTGTCTTAGCATGATTTGGGGAATATATTCAAATTTCAAGGGGCCTAAAATTGAGGTGTCCTAAAAAATAAGTCACAGGGCTTAGGCAGAAAAGAGTTTTCAGAAAAGTGATTTATCTATGCTGAATAAAAGCTGTAGCACTGCCAGCTCAGATCCAGTTACAATTGCTAAAGCATGTCCAGGCTGGTTATCTAATGGCTCTGCAAGAATTTAGGCCACGCATTAATGCACTGAAGATAAAATCAATTTGAAAATTTCTTAAATCAAATACCAATCCTGGAGTAATACTCTCTGTGCAGGAGCAACAGCCAACAGTAATAGGAAGCCAATTATAAACTATAAACCACTCTGCTCAAATGTCCTGGTTTGTTAGTGGTAGGGCCCATTACACACACTTTGCACAAGTTGAATCCACTGGCTAGACATAACTGCTGTACACAAACACATGTGCTCCTCTCTCCCCCGCCCCCAACACTTAAAGATGCAGCTCAGGGCTTCCCTGGTGGCGCAGTGGTTGAGAGTCTGCCTGCCAATGCAGGGGACACGGGTTCGAGCCCTGGTCTGGGAAGATCCCACATGCCGCGGAGCGACTACGCCCGTGAGCCACAATTGCTGAGCCTGCGCGTCTGGAGCCTGTGCTCCGCAACAAGAGGGGCCGCGACAGTGAGAGGCCCGCGCACCACGATGAAGAGTGGCCCTCACTTGCCGCAACTAGAGAAAGCCCTCGCACAGAAACGAAGACCCAACACAGCCATAAATAAATAAATAAATAAAATTTAAAAAAAAAAAAAAAGATGCAGCTCAATTAATAGGGACTCACTGAGTACAAAAACCCACAGCAACATGCTGAACATAAACATCTCGCCATTCTACTACAGCAGTACAGTCAAGCAGTTAGCAAAGAGCAGAAGCCTATGAAGATTAAATGAGATAATGCAAGTGAAATTCTGAGTCCAGTCATACTCAGCAGAAATTGGCTAGTATTATCTCCTTGTTCCTCCATCTTCCTGACTGCCCCAACCCCAAATTAGCAAAGGAGACAGAGGCCCCAACACTAAAAACACATCTCCTGGCCTACTGCAAGCCATCATCAACCTATCACACATGAATGGTCTCTCAGCTTCTACTCTCTTCAATACATTCTCATTCATTCAACTGTTATTTATTGCATGCATAGTATAAATCAGCCACTGAGTTTACGTAAAACGTATGGCCTCTAATTTAAGGATTTCTTGAATAAGCTTTTTGAGCATAGATATGACCATGCAATTCTTTGTTTACCAACCTCCAGAGGCTCCCCATATCCCAGAATAGAGATTCCCAACTCAAGACTGATTCAGAATGACCTTAGTGATGCCTGGACATGGACACTTTGAATAAACCACATAGTTGAGTCTGATGTTTCCTCCTGATTGAAAACAGTAAATAAACTTTCAAATTTCTTGTTATGATATGCAATACCCTCTACAGTATGACTCCAATCTTCCCAGCCTCCCAAAATCCACACAATTTGGCCTCTGCCTGAATTTCACCTTCATGGGACTTCCCTGGCAGTCCAGTGGGCAAGACTCCGCGCTTCCACTGCAGGGGGAGAGGGTTCGCTCCCAGGTGGGAGAACTAAGACCCCGCGTGCTGCGCAGTGCAGCCAAAATATAGATTTCACCTACACTGCTTGGAAAGTGCTTCTACTGCCTTCACATAGCATTTGCACATAGTAGCCTCCTTCATCTTCCTCAGAGATCTTCCCTGACCATCCCACCTAACTCCACACATAACCCCAGTCACTAGCCCCTTACCTATTTTACTTTCTTCCTAGCTTCACAATACGAACCACTATCTGAAAGTGTATTACTTATGTGTACCTATTTATTCTCTATCTTCTCCACTAGAATTTAAACCCTGTAAGGGCAACATCTGTCTTATTTGCCACCATATCCTAAGTGCTTAGCATAGTGTGTAGCATGTGGCAGGTGCTCAAATACCAAGTAAATCATCACTCTTCCTATAGGTCTATAATCACAGCACTTAACATGCTATTTGTATAATCCCTTCTAGTCAAGGCCCTACTGGTTATTAAGAAACTGATTCAGGGGCTTCCCTGGCGGCGCTGTGGTTAAGAATCCACCTGCCAACGCAGGGGACACAGGTTCGAGCCCTGGTCCGGGAAGATCCCACATGCCACGGAGCAACCAAGCCCATGTGCCGCAACTACTGAGCCCGTGTGCCACAACTACTGAAGCCCACGTGCCTAGAGCCCGTGCTCCGCAACAAGAGAAACATCGCAATGAGAAGCCCGCACACCACAACGAAGAGTAGCCCCCGTTCACCTCAACTAGAGAAAGCCGGCAAGCAGCAATGAAGACCCAACTCAGCCAAAAATACAATTTTTTTAAAAAGTGACTCAAAGTACTTCCAACAAAGATGTGATGGTAGAAGCCTGTGGAATTTCCTTGTTTCTATTTTCTAAGGTTTTTTTTTTTAAAAAAAGTCTTAAGCGGAGAGTGAGGATGAGAAAGATGTTAAAATAAGTTTAGAGTTTTCAAGGGGACCAAAAGAGTAAATGGGATAGAGAAACACAGTAGGATTGTCAGATGGTACTCAGGTCTACTTGAGATCATGACTTTAAACACAGAAACTGTTCCAGCAAGTTCAGTTGCGTAAGTGCAGAGAAGGCGGCATACTGAACTTAACCAAAAATGGAGTTCAGCCAGGCAAGTATAATGAAGCAAGAGTTGGGGCAAAGCAATTTACCATGTAGTCAACAGTAACTCTAACACTGGACCACAGAATCTAAGCTGCATAATGAAGGACATGAGGTGAGAGGATCAGTGAATTATGTCACATAGTTCTGTAACCACTCACTCTGTTTAATAGTCTACATACCTGGCTCCTCTTCTGGACTGAGGTCCTCCAAAGTGGGATCAGTGTCTTACCTTTTCATTCTTCGTACCTCACCACATGAATTTGTTATCTGGATGGATGATGTTTTACCCATGGTTTAAAGGGAAATTTCCCACCCCCAAATCCGATATATAAACCTCCTTTCTCACTGTTCTTGAAAGTGTTCAAGTAAAATGTTTCGGTGCTTCATCAAAACCCTATGGTAGGACCTCCCTGGTGGCGCAGTGGTTAAGAATCCAACTGCCAATGCAGAGGACACGGGTTCGAGCCCTGGTCCGAGAAGATCCCACATGCCACGGAGCAACTAAGCCTGTGTGCCACAACTACTGAGCCTGCGCTCTAGAGCCCACAAGCCACAACTACTGAGCCTGCCTGCCACAATTACTGAAGCCCACGCGCCTAGAAGCCCTGTTCTGCAACGAGAAGCCACTGCAATGAGAAGCCCCCCCACCGCAATGAAGAGTAGCCCCCGCTCGCCGCAACTAGAGAAAGCCCGTGCGCAGCAATGAAGACCCAACACAGCCGTAAATAAATAAATAAATAAATAAATAAATAAATAAATAAATAAATAAATAAATAACCAACCAACCAACCAACCAACCAACCAACCCTATGGTTTAGGACTTCCCTGGTGGCACAGTGGTTAAGAATCCGCCTGCCAATGCAGGGGACACGGGTTTGAGCACTGGTCCAGGAAGACCCCATGTGCCGCGGAGCAACTAAGCCCGTGTGCCACAACTACTGAGCCCGCACACCTAGAGTTCGTGCTCTGCAACGAGAAGCCACTGCAATGAGAAGCCCACGGACCACAAGAGTAGCCCCTGCTCGACACAACTAGGGAAAGCCCGCGTGCAGCAACGAAGACCCAACGCATCCAAAAATAAAATAAAATCTAAAAAAACACCAAAAACCCTATGGTATAAAACAAATCCTTTGAAAAGAGACAAGATGCTGAATTCCTGCAGTGTTGTGTCCAAGAACTGAACCAGAAAATGAACCAGATGTATCCCAACTACTGTTAAGTCTGCCCTTACTGAACACCTGGGAAGCGTGAAATCTTCGAACTTCCCAACCTCTAATTATTTCACCTCCGAAGTAATTATTAGCAGGATCCAAAACAGGCCTTGAGAATACCAAGTTTTCTAAGGAGACATAAATGAAACTCAACCTGAGGGTGGAGAACAAATGCACAGACAAAGAGCATGTAAAATATGTTTTATTGTTCTTTAAAAGGGCTCAGGGTTTGGTTTTAAATCAGGCTGCACACCTTTCATCAGTCTGACATCTCTCTCACCATGTCAAACTGGCTTCAGCTAGCAATACTTCATTAAATCCAAAAGAAAAAAAAACGTTTAATTTTGAAGAAAATCCAGTTCTGAGAACAATTAACATTAGTCTGTAATTTAAAACAAAATGAGGGCTAATGTTTCATGTTGCTTTATATACCCTTCTCCTCATACAGAACCAGGAATGTAATTTTCCTAACTCAGGCAGGCACTGTTACTGGTGGATACTGCTTGCTCACTCACACACACACACACACACTCTCACACGCTCACTCTCCCTTTCTCTCGCTCTCCCCCTCCCTCCTTCCCTCCCTCCAAACAACAAAAATCAGAGCATGTCAAAGGAAAAAGGTTTGTTCTGGTATTGATCAAAACCCTTGGAGTCAACAGTCTATCTGAGCTTAGAGGGTATGCTGTTTTGATCTTGAGCCTATGTTAAAGGAATCTACTGTCAGGTTCTGAAATAAAGAATTTTGGATAGTACCATCATTTTTCACTTTAAAATCCTAGAAACAATTTCAAAAAGCATTATATTGTTTTGTTTTCTGGGATGGGGGAGAAGAGAATCTACAGATTTTCATTTATTTAAAAATCAAAACAACTCGGCATAGGAAATAGGCAGTTCACATAGCCAGCCAACATCTGAGGTATCATCAGTGTGAAACAAGGTCCCGGTCCATTCTTACTGGCCTAGCTGATCCTAACAAAATGGGAAGTTTATGGCTCTGCACAGCAAATTCCAACAGGACAAGATGACCGTAAGACTTTATTCAAATCCTTAGAAGCAGAGCACTATTAATTATGTAATATTCAGATGGAGAGTGCAAGAGCCCCTGATGGTATCCTCCAACTTGCTTTGTCAATGCAGCCTGGTCACAACTGCAAAGGAGCAGCAAAACAGCTTTTCTAGATCAGTACATTGAACCCAGCAAAGAATCTGCAGAAATGATACTACACCACTGCACTAGCCACACAGTCGCTTTGCTACACAATGAGCTGCTCTATGTCTCTCTTCTACCCTATTATGGCCTGTGGACACATACTCACTAGGCATTGTTGGTTTTGAACCAGCAAAAAAAATTTTTTTTAATCTCACAAAGAACCTAGTAAGAAAAGAACAAGGCAATCAGTGGTTAAACTGAACTGTACATATAGGGGGCAGTTTGGGAAATACCCATTACAGGCATTTCTCAAGTCTAAAATATTGTGTCTTTGCTGCTACTCCTTTGACTGTTCCTGAAAATTCAGAGTACAAATAAGTCCTAAAATAAAAACTTTACACTAACAGCATTCTCTGACATCATTAGACAGAAAATCAGAGTAATGCTACAGCCCACAATTCTACAAGGTGTAGAAAGTGTGCTAATGCTCTGCCTGGACATATCTTTAGTGACGGCCTGGAGTACTCCCCTTCCGAAAACAACAATCTCTGGGACATCCACTTAGCTTCATTGGTTGGAAAAGAGATGAATTCGACTCTCAGCTAAGTTCTTTGAGAGACTCCTCTTAAAATGCCATTTCCCCACAAATTTATCAAAACAAAAAAGGCTCCTGGCTACTTTGCCTAATGTTGAATAGGGTTTTCAAGAAAAGAAACTAACATGAATACCCCATCATCAGTAAAGACTAAAAAACACCTGGATCATATACTATATACGCCACTGCCTTTTTTTTTGTTTTTTTCCTTTTTTTTGGTGTTTTTTTGTTTTGTTTTTTTCCTAAAAGTGCCCAGGTGGGCTTAAGGCTGCCAGACTGCACGCACATCTACAGCAACATGGGCTTCTCCTATTTCATCTACAACTTGTATCCGGGGAAAAAAGAGGGATAGAAGAAAGTGAGAAGAAGGGAAATATATACTGTGCCTTCCCCCCCGCCCCCAAGAAAGAAAGAAATCCACAAAAGGGAGATCTATGTGCCAAGCATAATGGAAGAGTGTGCTCCCCAAACAGATGGTTCTGCAGAGGCTAATGTTCTGCTGGTTTTCCTTAGAGACCTATTTTGAGAAAGTTAAAAAAGACAGGAGATTTTGAAATAATTCAATTCTGGCAGAAATTCAAACTCCAACACTAGGAGCAAAATCATCCTTCACTAAATTAATCCTTTTTTTTTCTTTCTCTTTTTCTTTTCTTAAACATTTTATTCACGTTATAGAGGGATTTCTTTTTTGTTTGTTTTTTTCCAATCATTAGGAGAGTGGTTGAGGAGTACTGAATCCATCACTACTTTGATGACACAGTTAAGATTCCAGATTCACATTTCCAGGTACCAAGAGTTCCCTCTAAATGCCACGATCAAGTCAGCATTCGTATACATTCCTTTCTACTGAACGCAGCAATGCCCATTGGTATCTCTGAAGCGTAATCGCATCTTAGGTCGGTATTTCTCCAGGTAAAGCAGCTGTTTGGAATTGAATGCTCCCCTTCTTTTTCTGAAAATACAAGAATGGCACACTTTATCATGTAAAAAAAGAGCTGCCTGATTCACTGAAATGTGTATTTATGGCCTATGGCCTTTCTAACTCTACACAGCTGAAAACCAACATATTTCCCATACAACATCACTTCCTAAGTGAAAGGGCTGAACTGAAACATGAACTTTCTGTGTGCCTTCCTAAAAGAAGAAATAGACAAATTTTCTTTGCTAACTCTCATTAGAGTCTATTAATCGTTTAATAAAGATCAGAATGGTTAATCCAGAGACATCTGACTATACTCTTCCCAATTAATATATTCTTCATATTAGAAATGGCAGCAAGTATTTAGGATAAATGAGGAAGTATTTATATGAAGCAGCAGACACAGATGGCATTCCTTGAAATATGTTATCTTCCTAGAGCTGCTACCATACATTTCATGCCCTTTGTCACAAACAGTCATTTTTTATTTCTTTCTCTCTCTTTTTTTTTTTTTTTTAAGAAAAGGTTAGAAAGGGAAAGGGCAAGACAATAATTGCCAAAGAATTCTGGACAAAAAAATAGCATGGCCTGTTATTCCAGACTACTGTCAAGATTCTGTCTGGGCACTACCATCCTGATTCTGTGACTGAATAGGTCACTTAAGAATCCTAGGTGATTAACTACTCCTTTTCTTCCTTTCCTCTTTGTCACAGAGAGTTACATTTGGAAGGCATTTTGGACAGCCATTAAAAGAGGCACCAGATCACTGAGACTCAGCTACCTAGCTATTCATTTTAAAGATTCCTAGGTGTTCAAGTCATATACTGGACATATTCTACAATGTCCAAATTTGCCACCTAAATTAGAAAATCTTTAAATCTGGGAGCCAGTAGTGTTATTGTGAGTCTCTTTAGCACTTGCTATTTTTGATATCTTCAAATAATATTTTAAGCCAAAGACAGCAAATTACCCTGTACTATGAATGGGTACTTTTTATAATTTCTTTCTCTTGTATGATTTTGCTTTGTGTGGTTTTTAAAAATTATTTATTTATTTATTTATTTATTTGGCTGTGCCAGGTCTTAGTTGTGGCACGCAGGCTCTTTGCTGAGGCATGCAGGATCTTTAGTTGAGGCATAAGAACTCTTAGTTATGGCATGTGGGATCTAGTTCCCTCACCAGGGATCAAACCCGGGCCCCCTGCATTGGGAGCTCAGAGTCTTAGCCACTGGACCACCAGGGAAGTCCTGCTTTATGTGTTTCTGAACATAAAACTTCATACTCACTGTCTTATAAACTGAACTGCATCTTCGTACTTCATTCCACATTCAATCAAAGCAAGTGCGACCAGCACAGGTGCCCTGCAGAGATAAACTCATTTGTAAATAACCACAGGTCTTTGGAATTAAAGGATTTTTTACAACCCAGGATTACGTATTACCAAAATTACATAAAGCCTGAGCTTTCATTGTTCCTGTATACTAAAATATCTGATATTTTTCTACATAGTAAAAATATCTAAATCATTATAGCTTCTATGGTATTTTCTATTTTTAGTAAAGTACAAAATTCTAAACCTTTATTAAGAGATCTTTACTCTTTAAAACATCATCACATTATATCTCAAATTTTCACATCATTTTATGTCACCAAAAATCCACTGATCTTTAACCATTATCATAGTAAATGACCAAATGGATTATCTTGAGTGTCTCAGAATTTTCGTTACAAATCAATTTTAATATCATCTCTTCATCAAATACTAAAGAGGTGCTAGACTTCCTCAACAAAATCCTTTCCATGAGCTAGAAGAGTGGCAGAGAATTCGTAATTAGGAATTGCTTTCTATATATATATATTAATATAACAAAGGAAATGATGTTTTTAATAAGCCCATTATAAGGCACTAACTTTGGACTGACTACCTAACTAGGATAGCTATTAGTTTAAAAAACTGCCCCAAATCAGGATAAGGACTAGAGACGTCTGACCCTGAAGAAGAACTGTACAACACTAAACTGCAAAAAAGGAAAATAGCAAACAAAAGTGTTGAGCAGAGGTAACAGCCTGAGTCACCACCACCTTGAGGCAACAGCAGCTTGCATTAATGTTTGGAGTCAAAGTGCACATTATAAATTGACATTTAATCTACTGTTGATGAGTGTTGCAACACCATTCCATGCAGTGCTCAAGGAAAAAGATTTTAAAATCAAAGTCAGCTTTCATTCTCCATACATTTCCTTTCAAAAATTTAAGGTTCAACCATCTGCTCTTCATCTATTAACTTCCATTCATCTCAATCTAAAATTAACCATGTACACATTCTTCAAATCTAAAGTTATTTTAACTTTGTTGCCCATTTCAAACACCTAAACCTTTGATTACTGGAAATGGAGAAAAAGAAAACATATTGAATTAAGACTGTATTTTTGGCTCAAAGATAAGTTAATTACATTAAACCAGTTTCAAAACAACTTATGAACCACCACCCACTAAACCCAGACTCAGACAAACAATGAAACATAAAAAGTTATTTTGAGAAATCATTACACCAGCTTTTGCTCTCATTTCCTTTCCTTTCAGGCAACTTAATATTCAGCGTAATAAATGCAGTTTCTATCAAAGTGAAATTTTTGATAATGAATTCACAGACAAAAGGGGAAGAGCTTACCTTCCCAGTCCTGCAACACAATGCACTGCAACACAGCAACCTGGCTCTTCACGAAATTTGGTTTTTAGTAGGTTTAGCCAATCGTCAACTATCTGATTAGGGGGTGGTGCTCCATCGTCAAAAGGCCAATCCTGGGAGGAAAAGGTCTTTTACATTAAATTGATATTTTCTCCAGAATTAACATCCTAATGCACAACAGCTGCATACACAGGGCAGGCCTAATTGCACTAACTGTACTACATGTACCTTTTTTTTTTTTTTACTAAACGTATGTATGTATGTATGTTTGTATTGCTGCATTGGGTCTTTGCTGCTGCGCGCAGGCTCTCTCTAGTTGCGGCAAGCGGGGGCTACTCTTCGTTGCGGTGCGTGGGCTTCTCGTTGCTGTGGCCTCTCCCGTTGCAGTGCATGGGCTCTAGGCTCGCGGGCTTCAGTAGTTGTGGTGCGCGGGCTCAGTAGTTGCGGCACACGGGCTTAGTTGTTCCACGGCATGTGGGATCTTCCCGGACCAGGGCTCGAACCTGTGTCCCCTGCATTGGCAGGCAGATTCTCAACCACTGTACCACCAGGGAAGCCCCATGTACCTATACTTAAACACACAATTCTGATCACTTCTGAAAAATGATCCAAGATCAAAATTCAAGTGTGCCAACTTAGCCTTCTCAATGAAGCATACACAACCAGCATCACAAGCATCAAACTTTTTCTTTGGAAATATCTCTTACCAGAGTGATAAGAGGCTAGCATTCTTCAAATATTTTATGTGAACAGAGCAGTAATTAGACATAATAGAGAAAACTAAAATTAAAACCAAGACAAAGTAAGAGAGGACACACCACCTGTCAATAAGATTTAGAAGTCCATTTTGGCAAAGTGTACCAACTGGTATCTCATTGGTCTCTAAGAATATAAATATTTTTGAGGATTACCCCCAAATAGCTCTAAGTTATGATGTCTTTTCTTTAAAGACTCTCTGATAAGTAATTTCCAACAGCAGATCATAATAGAAACATACTACCATCTTTGGGCTTACGTATGTATTTTTTTTAAAGTCAAGCAGCAAATATTTTTAAAGCTCTGCCTAAATTATACACATCCCATTTTACAAGTACAGTGCCACATGATATGATCCTGGGGAAATGAAAACCATTTCCTCAAGTATTCCCTTCTCTTTTTATATTCATTGATTTGGGTTGTTTTTCAATTAAGACCAACCCCATGTGTATTCACAATACAGGCAGGGATTTATCTTCCTTGTTACCTCGCACAAGGTCCTGAGAAACCAACACAAGTCATTTTGAAGAAAGGGGGAAAGGGACATTCACATGTTGCATCATACCCTCTGTCCCATCTAACTTCAAGGACAGAAATGCAAAGACACTGGGAATTTTTTTTTTTAACATAATACTATTCTAATGAGACTGGATAAGGACACTTTAAAATACTAGAGAAGGAAAAAGGGAAAAGTGACAGAGCACTAAATTGATTCTGCACTCATTACTGGCACCACTAGAACACTTCATGGAGCCCATTAGCCATGACAGCACATTATGTTTGCCAACTACGCCCCATAAGTAAAGGGCTGTCAATGTTATCATTATAAATGTCACTACAGAGTTTAACTGTAAATAGCAGTAAAACTAGTAAGTACCTTAGTCAAGTGCTTACTTCCTCTAAAACTCCCTAAAATGCATCTAGTTAAGAAACAATAATATGAAATATGCTTTACTTACTAATACAAGTAGTTTTTATCCAAAAAAAATCAATCACTAAAGCAGTCATTTAGAAGCATCTGAACTTCAAACTGACATGGCTGAAACCATCATTAGTCTTTTCCAATGTGCCTCTGATTTACAAGAACATTGGTCAAAGGGTTGAAAGGTCTCACTTTGGGAATATCCTCTTATAAAGTGTTCCAAACCCTCTTCACCTAGCAAAAGTAAATTAGCAATCCAACTTAAACTAAAATTTCTGCCTAGGCATTAGGGAGAAGGGAGGGATGAATAGGTGGAGCACAGAGGATTTGTAGGGTCATGAAACGACTCTGTATGATACTATAGTGGTGGATACATGTCATTATGTATTAGTCAAAACCCCTAGAATATACAACACCAAGAGCAAACCCTAACGTAAATTATAGACTTTGGGTGATGATGATGTATCAGTGTAGGTTCATCAGTTGTAACAAGTGTACCACTCTGGCGGGGGATGTTGATTATGGGGGAAGCTATGCATGGGTAGGGTCAGGGCATATATGGGAAATCTCTGTACCTTCTGTTCAGTTGTGCTGTGAACCTAAAATTGCTCTAAAAAATAAAGTTTATTTAAAAAATTAAAAAAAAAAAATTCTGCCTAGGAAAAAAAAGAAATTCCAAGCTTAATTCTAAATATCCTTGTTTTTTTTTCAAGCTTTAGTTAGACCTTTAGTTTTATCTGATCACAGCTCTTTAAAACAAAAGCCTAGATTTAAAGGCCTGGAATAAATCCCAGATCTACCATTATCTTCTACAAACTACTTCAAGTTCTTTAGTTCATTTCTATTTCATAAAGGTGTTTAACAACATTACTGATTCAGACTACGGTCAATCTGCAGTTCATTTTCTCACCCTGCCAACTGTCAAGACAAACTGATTTCTCATCTACCCATTAAAGAACATACAATACAGGAAAAGGAACTTGTATTTGGTTTAATTTCATAACTTAATATTCTGTTTTTATTTTTTTAAACACAGGGCTACATTTTATACATGTTTATACTTATCCTCAGTGATTTCCAGCCAGGGGACCTTAAAGTCATTTAGAAATAGGAATGCAAGCAAAGTATTATTACCATGCCATACTATTAAAATACATTTTAAAAAACATAACGTTTGGCTATTTGATTTTTGTGTTTTCACCAATGTGGAAGTGAGGAAACTTTATGCATCAGATGTGAGACAACTGCCTTACCAACAGGACATTTATTTTCTTTGCATCAACTGCCTTCTCAACTACTAACCAATGCAATGAAGACTACAGAACTAACTCTCAATAAAAAATAGGAACATAACCTTGTACCATCATCTTCCTTATTACTTTCTTCCTACCCAACTACTTCAAAACTCTTCAGTTCTCTTCGCACTACAATGCCCTCCCACAACCATGTCAAATAGCTCTAAGACGCTAAGACTACAAGGTCATTTCAATACATGCTACTGTAATTTAGACAACTTTTTAGGGAATAAAGTATAAAATTTTACCTAATCTGAAGTTCCTGTTTCCAATAATGAAACAGCATATTTAGGGGCCAAGGAGAAATTTAATTCAAAATAATTCCAATCACTATATTCAAACTGAATTATGAAAGAAATCTAATCAAACAAATGCTTCTTAGAAACCTACCAAAAAGTATCAGAAACTATGCTAATTACTCTGGGGCAAGATGCCTTCTCCCTCTCCCTACTTATGCTCTTCTCCCACCTTTTTGTCCCCTACAAGTTATCCACAAAATATTAAGTAACCAATTTGTACTTGCAAAGCAAGAGAGAATATTTCCATGTGATTTAAGAATGTCTGATGGAAACTACTTTCAGTTAGATTCAAACCAGTAGCCTAGAAACAAAAGCTAGGTATCACATTAATTTCCTAGAGAAAAAAAAATGAAATTTCCATTCTCTTGAAATAAGTATGCACTAAATTTTGCCTTTTTTGTTGAAAATACTCTGCATCTGTAGACTTCAAGGCCATAAATGAACAAAACTGCCAATCCAAAGGAATTTTAACAGATTGCTATGATTACTGTATCTCCTGTAGGTTTAAAAAGCAAACTATGAGGGCCAAGTTTTAAAAATATCTATGTTTGAAAGGTACAACTTGTTTGTAGTGAAAAATTAAAACACTACACACTCACTAGAACGTGGATTCCTTCTTTTTCAACTGGTGCTTTATCATACGTAGCATCACAAACTCGAACCAAAGTTGTCACTCCATACTTCTTAAGTTCCTTTAAAGAAAAACAAATATAAGGAAACTTGTTTTTAGAATCTGCAATGAAAGCTTTAAAAATATACTCTTATAAACTGAAACGAGACCTCATTCTCAGACAAAGATCAAAATCATTCTCGTTCTAACAACATATACAATAGACATTTTTGCATTCAAAGTGGAAGCATCAATAAGGCCCACCTTTGTAAGGGGCAATTTGGTAGCATAACGCAAAAACTTTAAAAACATGCATACACTTTGACCTAGAAATTCTACTTCTGGGAATTTATACTAAAGAAATAATTAAAGATATACACAAAGATTTAGGTACCAGCATGTTCAGCACAGGTTGTTTGGGATGGTATAAAGACAGAAACATTAATGGTCCAAAAACAGGTGAATGGTTAAAGAAAGTATAGCACATCCATATAGAATACTATGACAGCTATAAAAATAATACTAAGGAGGTTGGGGAAATTTTTCTAAAATACACAGTGTGATCCTATCTATATGTATATTTATAAATATATACATAAATACAGAAAAAAACATCTAGATGCCAGGTATTAACAGTATTTTTAAATTGTCTTTTGCTTATCTCTATCTTCTCATTTTTATGTACTAAGTACATATTGCTCTTTATAATTTAAAGAAACAAAAGCAATTTTGAAATTAAGATTAAAAAGTGGTATTATATTACAAAGTCAAGTAACACACAATTACAGCCAGAAGTCTTGCTCCTTTAAAAGTTTTCCTACAGTAATGCCTAATCCAGTCACTAACTAACTTCAAGAGGCCACCGACATCTTTTTATAGCTGCAGGAGTCTACCACCAAGGAATCCACAGGCTGAAAATAGTATCATGTAATTCAGCCAGGCTTAAAGGTGACTGAACAACCTGAGGGCATACCGGCCTGGAATTAACTTGTACGCTGTGTACACAAAGTTAAGAAGCCCAGAGAATTAAAAATATAAATAAGCAGGACAGTGATATCCTACAAGAAGTGTCCATCATCTGGTTATCTAAAGAGAAAAGTTATTTTAATTGCTAAAGGACTTCATTATTCACAGAAACACCTTCTCATAAAAGACTGAGGAAAGTTGTTAATGTTATATAATGAGTCAGAAATTTTTAAAAATTTCAAAATACAAATAAAATCCCATTAAAATGAACTCCACAGTAGCTGTTCATTGAAAGTTTCCAGTAGCAATTTTTTATGGTAAATATTTGTGACCTTCAGCAAGTCAAAACCTCTTCTGAACTCAGTTTTGCCATCTGTAAAGTGAGAGAGGTAGATTTAGAATCCCTAGGAGTTCATCTAGCTCTCTAAGTCTACTCCATAAATACATCAACAGAAATCATTGAGACTGAACAATCTGAGAATGATTAAAAAGCTTATATTCAAATGCCTGTTGAATAAAGTACAAAATGTTTCTGTAATACTACCAATAGAAAAAATGCAGGATCTGACATAAAAATGCTACCTATAATACCTTTCCTTCCCCTAAATTTCTGGACCCTTGAATAATGTGGTTCCTATTGCTAAGTAGTTCTAGGGTAGCTTTTCATCAAAAGTGGTTAGGGCATTTGAGGAAGAAATGGGTTTTAGTGTCAGAGATAGTTCTACCACATACTGTGTGCCTTCAGGCAAATTACTAAATCACTCTGAACCTCAGTTACCTCATCTATAAGGGAAATAATGGTACCTATACCTCATAGGGTTATTGTGAGGAGTAAATGATATAATGCATAAAATTCCTTATTGTAATGCTGGGTACGTACTAAGTATTCAATAAATGTTAATTAGCTTTATTATTGAAACTGTAACAAAAGAACTGTTAATAATGTTCAAAGGAAAAAACACAGTACTAGACAATCTCTAAGATCTCCTCAAATTCCATAAATGTTCTTTTAAAAATCTGTTTTAACTAATTCAACTCAATTCAAACAAAGACTGGTAAGATCCACAGGATCCATATCACCCATACTCCAATCACAGAAATAAATGGCTTTGTGGTAAAAGATTTCTTTACAGTGGTGTTAATTTTTAACAGGATTTTACCTAAAACTCAATCCAAAAGGTAGACCATGCTACAATCTTACCTCTGTGAACTTGTTGAGGGTAGCATTGGTAGGGTTGTGTGTTATCAGAAAACGCATGTTCTCATAGGAGATCTCCACAGGGGCTGGACGGTTCATTATGGCAAATAAAAAGTGTGAGCGTGCGTGTGTGAGTGTGATGGGGAAAATGAAAAAAAAAAAAAAATCAATAAATCTTGAAATGTTTCACAGCAGAAAACATTAAAAAGACCACTAAAATGCCTATTATCGATCAGTGTTTTCTCTATTCAACTTGTTTATTAAGAAGCTTCTCCCTTCAAGATAAGCAGAAGTATTTAGAATCCACTTGAATCCAAATTCAATTTGGGCCTCAATGTCTGCTGATGGATACCTTCGGACTCCAAAAAAATCCAACTACATACGAAACTTAAGCAGCCTTTACTACATTTAGGCACTAGTGACACAAGTTAAAAGAGTAGGTCGCTTTCCACTTTTGTTTACTTGATGCTTAATTTTACTGGAGTCATTAAAAGATATATGCTTGCAATTAAAAAAAAAAAAAAAAAAAAGCCAACTATTTCTGAGGCCAGTCTCGGTGTCCAGAGTCTTCAAGGCAATGTTAATTATGGCACATAGAACCTCCAAGCTCACTTGTCAGCAGAAACGCTGTGCTGAGCCTGGCAGAAGTCTGCCCTCACGCTCAGAATCGCCATAAATGTGCAACGTATATTCCAACGAAAAACCTGGAGGAGAAAAGCATAAAGAAAATGAACTGGAGGTTGACAGCAAACACAATGCCCAAAGTCAAGAATACATTCTTTATGAGCCCAAAGACATCTGAAATGGCGCCACTTCTAAACTACTGCCATCTACCAAGAATAGGACAGAAGTATATACCAAGAGTTTTAAAAGTCAGAGATTTAAGTTAAGTACGTCTTGGGACTTCCCTGGCAATCCAGTGGTTAAGACTCCGAGCTCTCAATGCAGGGGGCCTGGGTTCCATCCCTGGTCAGGGAACTAGATCCCACAATCATGCTGCAACTAAGAGTTTGCATGCCACAACTAAGGAGCCCTCGAGCCACAACTAAGGAGCCTGGCTGCCGCAACTAAGGAGCCCATGTGCCGCAACTAAGGAGACCGCCTGCCACAACTAAGACCCAGCGCAACCAAATAAATAAATTAAATAAATACTAAAAAAAATAAAATAAAAGACACCGTGCTCTCACTGCAGGGGGTGCAGGTTTGATGCCTGGTAAGGAAATTAAGATCCCGCACGTCTCATGGTGCAGCCAAAAGAAGTTAAATATGTCTTCCTTTTTTCAAAACGAGGCTCAATAAAGTTCTGTACTAATAAGATTATTTCTAACTCAAGTCATTTTTAAAATCATTTTAAATCATTTTTAAATGATTAAAAGATACTTAAAACTTCACTCCATGGACTCTTTTCATAAAGTTCACATCAAATGATCTCCTTATTTTTCTGCTTTGATGTTAACTATCTTTGGTTAAAATTATATCTGTAAATGGATGAAGGATATTTACCAAAATTCCACTTTGAGGATTTAATTCTTTCAATCCAAAATATATGCATTGGCCCCATTTATGATATCAGTTCATAAAGCACTTTCAAAAAATTATCTTCTTTCCCTCACAACTCTAAGTAGTTTTTAACTACCTATGAAGAATGAGGAAAGAGGATCAGAAAAGTGACTTGTCTAAGGTGAATGAATTAGCTGAGCCCAAATTCAGACTCTTTTGAAAAGTCCTGTATTTTTTCCAAGGTACCACAATTCCAGCTGACTCAGCTAATATATAAACCCCATTCTCTCATTTCTAGTCCAATTTATCTTTTTATTATTTCTCACATCACTACCTCAAGAGTACAAAAGCATCCAAAGGTTAATGATTCACAGCAGTCCCCTGCCCAAATATTAATTCCTACCAAAACAAGGCAAGAAGAGAAGTGGCAGAATTTTTGAAACACAGTAATCTGTATAGCTGGCTCAGTCAGAGTGTCAACATAATCATAAATTCCTCTGGAAATAGGGACAAGGTCTAAGTTCTTCTACTTGCCTCTTCCCTAAGCCACCAATAAATGCTTATTTAGAACTCTAAAAAAGATGACTGTAACCAGACAAATGAAAGAAAATGACTACAGAGGCACCTGCAGGAAGAAACTGAAAGAGATAAGAACAAACCTAAGCCTCAAACTTTCAAGCTTAATCTTCTATCTTCAAGTCTTCTTTTTATGATATGCTTAATGGCATTTTATTTTGTAAATTATATACTTCTGATTATATTACCATAGACACAAGCGCAAAACTAAAACATTCCTAAAATATGAGAGAGACGCAAAAAATTCAAAATGGCGTTGTAAGAACTTCAATACCTCAGCATAATGAGTTATCCACTACAGTAAAAACACAAAACTTCTACATTCAAACTAACAAAAACATAATACACACCATCACCCTTCCCAACTCATAATCTAACTCATAATTCTAACTGTAACCCTAAAACACAGCCACTTTAGATCACACATTTCATAGAGTACTCCTTGTACAGTCAAGGAATCTTAAAGCTGGCAGAAACTTAAGAGATCAAATACACTGACCTTTAAAAAAAAAAGATGCTGTTTGGGATCCAGAGAGATTACAAAGACTTAAGTAAGACCACACTGCTAATTAGCAGCAGATCAAGGACAAGAACCCAGGTCTTATTTTCCCTCCAATTCTGACTAATGGAGGTATCCACATATTTTTCAAGTCATAATCTTATTCATGACAGTGTAACTTTTCTTCAAATATTTGGTTGGATGTTCATTTCCAACTCTGTGACCTTATAATAAGGGGAGAAAAGATTATTAAAATAACTACTCAAAGAACAATGGTTTGCGTGCAATGCAGAGCAAAACACAAGGAAATTCAAACCTGTCTGAATCCCTTTGGTTTAATGCTGTTATGGCAGCTAAGATGTGTGTCAGCTGAGAAAGGCACTGAAAGACCAGCATTGTAGTGACAGCCAGGCTTAAAAGGTTACAGCTCTAGCATTAAGTTTTCTACCCAGTCATCAGTGTTTGTCTTCTCAGAAAACAGAACAACCTTTATCCCATCTTATTCCTCCAAGCTCAATTTGAAAGGACCACTCCCAGGGATAAGGATAATTTATTATTAAATTTTCAATTCCTTTTTATTTTTTTTTGGCTGCATGGCTTACAGTATCTTAGTTCCCTGACCACGGATCGAACCCAGACCCAGGCAGTGAAAGCGCAGAGTCCTAACCACTGGACCACCAGGGAGTTCCCAGATTTTCAATTCTTAATACCATACTGAGATCTCCAGCAAAGGAATTTCTGCCAAATTAAACACTATGTTCTATCAATGTTAACAGATGCATGATAAAAGCAAGCTTCTGTTCCTTCCCCCTCCCCCAGGAGTTCAACTATACATTAACAGTTAAATGTTCTTGCACCTGTCAATTCTGATAAACTAATGTTAGTTTCTGTGACACCTATAAGAATGCAAAGCAAACAGTCTGTAAAAAAAATCATAAACAACCTACCACAGCTGGAAAGTACTCAACAGTACAGAGCCATACATTTTAGCATAAACTCAGCACCTGTATACCTTACTGGAAAACTTTTTTCTAAAGTTTTCTCTCTGGCATTGATTCTGCTCTACCTACTTAAGTAAAAATTGATTTTTACTTTAATTTACCAGATGATGGAAGAGGCTGGTTTACTTGACACATAACAGTGATCAAATTCAAATACGCATCCAAATATTCTCTCCACCCTTTATCTTTTATAGAATCTAACTTTTAAAATGTTGAATTTGGGAATTCCCATTTCCTAGGCAACATTTCCATTTTTAACAAAAGAATATGACTTCACTGAAGGATTAGAAACGATGGTCTGTGACAGAGAAATCCTTTTAAATTAAAGAGGGAAGGGGAAAAGATAAAGAAGAATGAAGAAAGGGTGCTGGAAGAAGAACAAGCAAGCAGAGGTCTACCAAGCTAAGACAGTGCACTGCCAGTAAGACTAAGTCAATAACACAACAGAGACTACTTAAAACTCTCAAGAGGGGTATGTTACAAGTTTAAATATCCAGTGTCAATGCTCTACTGCTAACATCTACCTAGATGAGAACCAAAAGCCAAAAGGCATGAAATAATACAATATCCATCACTTAATCATGGCACAATGTTAAAACGGAAAACCATGGAGAGGTTAAAAAGAATAAAACACCTATATAAACTGATATGGGAAGATGGCTAAGAGATACTAATAAGTGAAAAAAGCAAGGTACATGATAATATAAGCAGTATATATAGAAATATTTGTGAGTACTTAGTATGTTTTCACTCAGGCCAGGAGCATGATTTACAATATATACCTTCTAAACAGTTTCTGTTTTTTTCCCATGTACACTTATTACCTTAATTTCTTTAACTTTTTTTTATCTTTTTTTTTTTTTTTTGGCTGCGCCATGTGGCACGCGGGATCTTAGTTCCCCGACCAGAGATCGAACCCACACCCCCGGCATTGGAAATGCAGAGTCTTAACCACTGGACAGCCAGAGAAGTCCCTTTAATTTTTAATTCTAGGGTGATAAAGAACCTACAATGATTTACAATTTAATTACATCCTTAACAGTGCTATAACCACTGGATTACAAAGAGCCTCAAAAGGGCTAGTCCCTCTGTCCCTGGCAAGCCTGTACCTACACATTTCCAGAAAGACAGCTTTCTTCTTTGTTAAAGATACTAAATTATGGAGTAAAATTCAGATCCTGCTTTGGCAACTGTAATTCTAAGTTCAAATATAAATACAGAGAATACAAGGGCATGAACGAACTTTACAAAATCAGCCCCATTTAATGTAACCCACACTTACTGGGCATCCTTTTAAAATTCCTGTCAAGCCACTTACAACAAGCTTTCCACTGAGAAATCACCTCTATTTCCAAATTAAAGTGATGATGCAATAACCCTCTAATTTGATAGGTTATGCCAGTATTCACCAAATTACAAACAGTACATTATAAGTAAATGTACAAAAGAACTCTAGATCTTAGAAAATAAAATCTAAAAGCAAAGGTCTGAGGAACAAGTAAGTATACATTTACTGTTTACTTTTCTTACCAGAAATTCTACAGGAAGTCATGCAAATTTGAGTCAGCGTGGTTTCTACAAGCAGACAACATGAAAGCATAATATGGTATACAAGACTAACACCTTGCAACAATTTTTTCCTAAAACAAATTCATTTCACCTCATTGAAGACACCTGCATTTCCCTTAAAATAAGTATGAATAATCTGTCAACAGTAAAGAATTCATTCTCATGAAGGACTAGACACTGCAATTTGGCCAGTTAAGAATGTATAAATTCAAATATTTATTGGATACATAATATGTATCATATATTCTTATAGGGGCAGCAAGAGCAGTAAACAAACAAAAATTCCTGTCAGGATAGACCTTATATTTTAGCAGGCAGAAAAAGATAAATAAAACATGCCACTGCTATGGAGAAAAATGCAAAGCAGGGGAATCTGCAGTGTCAGAAGGGAGAGGGGATTCCACTTTTAAATAAGGCTAGCAGGAAATGCCTCAATGAAAAAAGTGACCTTTTATCCTAGGCCTGGGGTTTTGAGCCAAATAGATATTTGAGGAGGCATTCTAGGCAGAAGGATTAGCTCTTGCAAAGGTTATGAGGTGGGGCCATGCTTGGAGTGTTCTAGGAACAGCAAGGGGGCCAGTGCTACTGGAGCATATAAGGCAAGGGAATGAATAGGGTCAGAGAAATAAAAAGAGAGCCTTACAGGCCAACAGAAGTATTTGGCTTTTATTCAGAGAAAAATAAGAGGTTTCAAGCAAGAGTGACAATCTACGTTTAAAAGGATCACTCTAGGGGCTTCCCTGGTGGCACAGTGGTTGAGAGTCTGCCTGCCAATGCAGGGGACACGGGTTCGAGCCCTGGTCTGGGAAGATCCCACATGCTGCGGAGCAACTAGGCCCGTGAGCCACAATTACTGAGCCTGCGTGTCTGGAGCCTGTGCTCCGCAACAAAAGAGGCCGCGATAGTGAGAGGCCCGCGCACCGCGATGAAGAGTGGCCCCCGCTTGCCGCAACTAGAGAAGGCCCTAGCACAGAAACGAAGACCCAACATAGCAATCACTCAATCAATCAATAAATCAATAAATCTTTAAAAAAAAAAAAAAAAAAAGGATCACTCTAGATGCTATATGGAGACAGATTATGAGTAGTAAGGGTGGAAGCAGGGAGATCCGTAGGAACTTGATGCTATAATCCAGGAGACAGATAATGGTAGCTTGGGCCAAAGTAGTAGCAGTAGAGAGGATATGAATCAGTTTCAAGATATACCTTGAGGTGGAACCCAAAAAGATTTGTCCACAGACTGGATATGGGGTCTGTGGGGAAAAAAAAGTCAAGGCCCTGAGTAACTATTATGAACTCGCAGAAGGCTGACCGAATATTCACAGACTATTCAGACAACAGACCATAAAATCTTCAAAACCATCAAGAAAGAAAAGCAAGGAAATTCCTCTGTAAAGTACTACTGTATCTACTGCATTTTGACCATTTGAGATTAAGACTTGTAAACTAAAGAAAACTCAACATTGCTAATTAAATACTCATCTTCTGGGGCTTCTCTGGTGGCACAGTGGTTAAGAATCCGCCTGCCAATGCAGGGGACACGGGTTCAAGCCCTGGGCCAGGAAGATCCCACATGCCGCGGAGCAACTAAGCCTGTGCACCACAACTACTGAGCCTGCGCTCTAGAGCCCGCGAGCCACAACTACTGAGCCCACGTGCCACAACTACTGAAGCCCGCGCGCCTAGAGCCCGTGCTCCACAACAAGAGAAGCCACCGCAATGAGAAGTCCCCGCACCACAACGAAGAGTAGCCTCCGCTCGCCACAGCTAGAGAAAATCGACAGGCAGCAACGAAGACCCAAGGCAGCCATAAATAAATAAATAAATAAATAAGTTTATTTTAAAAAAAAAAACCATTCACCTTCTGGGTGGGGAACTGGGTGAAGTAGGTGAAGGGGATTAAAAGGTACAAACTTCCAGTTATAAAATAAGTCATAGGGATGTAATATATAGCATAAGGAATATAGTTGATAATATCGTAATAACTTTTTACAGTGACAGATGGTTACTAGACTTATAGACGTGATCATTTCACAATGTATTTAAATGCCTAATCACTATGTGTACACCTGAAACTAACATATTGTACCGACTAAATTTCAATTAAAAAAAAAAAAAACTCACCTCCTGGTTAACTGATCTCAAATTGGAAATTTTTACTTTCATACCTATTCCCAACTCATCAGAGCCCTGTAGAAATAAGAGCTCTACTCTCTGTACTACTTATCTTTGTTCATCCCCTCTATTGTTGCATTTATCATACTAAAAGTGAATACATGTGGCTCCTTGAACTTAGACCATTCAAATTAATGTTAGTTTTCTTCCCCTACTGACTGCAGTCCTGGGGAATTGATAAGGAAAGAGGTATCATTAAATTCTACAGAAATTATGATCCAAAATATCTGTAAACAAGCTAAAAATAGCAACACGCTTCTTACTGCTAAAAAAAAGTTTCAGAGTTACTCCCTTGGTTATTCCCACTTTTCCACTTCCTCATTTAAGGAGGGAACTTGAGAATCAAGTTCCAGTACACAAATCAATAATCAGTTCTATAAAAAGAAAGCATGACCTTGATGGTGGGAAAATATCTGAACACTTCAGAACCAGCAGGACATACATGGCCTGCCACTCAGAAAGGAAAGGAAAGCAATTAACCAACAGATCACACCTGCTTCTGAGAACAGTGACAGTTATTTTCTGAAGTCCCGTGGGCTCTGTTCCCACTCAAATGAAAAGGGAGTGGTTTTCAAATTTGTATGTACCCTGGCGATTAGAAGTAGTTGTCCTTTTCTGGTAATTCCTACCTCTACAAATAACTGTAAGACAAAAATTGCATTAAATATTTTCACACCACACTTGAAAATATTTACTTTTCAATTTTGTACTCCATTGTTCCTCTAAAGATTAGCAATTCCCCAGCTGAAACTCTTTGTCCAAATATGTTATTTTTCCTTTCAGAAATAAAATTTAAATGAAGATAACAGCACTATGGCCAATTTTCACTTTTTCTAAAAAATTATTTCAATACCAGTAAAAACATTAAAAATCCTAACAACACCATTCTAGTATGGAACATTATCTTATTGTTTTCAGTGAATCTTTTAAAAATTAAGTTAAATAGCTCTATTAAATTGACTCTATTCATTCATATTTCCATTTCCAAGGAAAGGTATCATCAGGACTATCCTCTCCACGGGCTTTATGTTCAAAGACTTCAGTTTATGTACCTTTCAAGACTCCCAAGCCTCTTTATTATAAAGTTTAAGCACCTTCTTTTCCTAAAAAACTGTGGTAACCTCCTTCATACAGTAAAGAACTATCTCAAATTCAGCTGCATTCCCATAAACTTAAATCCTAATATTTGTTTTCTTCTTTCCCTCCATCTTTCTTTAATCTCAAAAGGATAAATAATTTTCCTGGAAAACAATTTAAGTCTTAATCATTTTACTTTAGTTTCCAACATCACTATACATACATTAACTCAAGAACCACTGAATTATTTCATTAATAAAGAAATGTATTTGAGATTCTGAATTTCAATTGTAATAAAGCAAACTCAGTAGTAAAAATCCAAAAGGACACCCGAATTCACCCTGTCAACACCACTTTGAAATGTTTTCTGAGCTATATCAGGACAGTTAGAATGACTGTAACAGCTGCAAGTTCCCTGAGGTTGCAAAACAGATACTTGGGAAAAGGTTATTTGAATCACCTTTCAAAATAACCTACAGCACAGGAGCAGCATGCAAAGCAAAAACTTCCAGGCTATTGTTAGCATTATTTAAAATGTATGTTTCAGAACTTAGCAGTTTATGGGTCAGCTTAACTCTTTCGTTTCCCCATTTTGTCTAACATACTGAGCATATTTAAAGGTCCTGTTCAAGTATCCACCACCAAAAGGGGGGAAGGAAGCTCTCTATGTACAGGATACAGAATAAAAACATTCCAAATTACATCTTGTCAGCATAAATTCTTTTGTTTGAGCCCCAGAAATTTTTCTGCTGTTAGGGCATTTTGGTCCAAGTTTCCCCTAAGTAAGTTACACTTCACTTCCTCTCCTAAACTTGTTTCTTATAAATCACATTATACTTCACAGCCATCTCTCTGTGCACTGAGTATTAGTACAAGATAAACAGACAAGAACCCAAATAATTCAATTTGGAGCTGCTGGTGGCCTTTTAAAATATACTGTCTACCCACTAACTGAAATGCCCAATAATGACTTGATGTTTATTTTCATAAAATACAACATTCAAAAGTCTTTAGAAACCATACAGTTAAAGCAGTTGTTTCACATTACATATGAATATGAAGTAAAAATGGTGAAATACCTCTATAATTCCATGTCAAGGGGTTATTATTCTTTGCTCACCAGCTTAGTTCAACATGGATTCACTTTCCTTCTCTTCTCACTTAAAGAATGCAAAATTTAATCTTTCGTGTCCTCTTCCTCCAAATGCTTACTGAGATGAGGGACAATATACCAGCTCTGAGTGATACTAAAACTCAGCCCATCTAATCTTACAACAAGCATTTGTGGAGCTCTCTTTGCATACCATTATAATCACCATCCAGGATCAAAATCCTAGAAGAATCAACGTGGGTGAAAAATATTTGATGATGAGCATTAAAATTTCATTATTAATGCTACATACTCTGAAGACACAAAATAAGCATGAGTAGAATGGAGTAGGATTAATTAAGACTTCTGAGGAAAGGGAAAATTTTTATGACAAGACTGGTAGAAATAGAGACAGGCCATGGTAGCATGACTTGAGAAAGGAACTAAGTCTTCGGTTAGATAGCTCTGAGGAGGCCTTGACCATGCTGAGAATTTTAGACCAATTCAAATGCAATAAAAGCTCTTAGGAATTTTAAAAGTAGAGTAGTAGTAACTCCTTGCTCACTGAGAGAAAACAAGTATTGCCATATTGGTGGGCATCTTCTGATCTACTGAGCCGCTCCATAATTACCAGCAAGCTTCACAAAAATAGCCTCTCAGCTTACTAAAACCTACCTGATTGTTGAATTCTTTTTCCTAGTAAATGGATACAAGTTTAACTAAATTCTGCTTGGTGATGACCTCCAAATGAATATCTCATCTCACCAGAAAAACAATTCAGAGTTTAGGCTATGACTTAAATTTGATGCGCTCTTCATCCAGAAAGATCTAAATTATTTGAATAATTTAAACCAATCACCAAAAGGAAACCTGTTTGTAACCACACATGCAGAATGAAGAATGTCACTAGAATCTATTGTTTCTCCATCATATCCTTCTCAATTTGCTGACAAATCCTGCTGATGACTCATATCCTTCTGTACTAACCAGTCACTCTGTTCCCTCATGACAGGCTTTTCACCAATAATGGAAAGAAGGAAACACACCAATTTGTTTTGCTATTAAAAACAGTAAATATCAACATATGTATATAAATCCAATCTACAAAGACTGTGGTGGTACAACCTAGTGAATGTTTCCAGTAAAAGAGTGAAAAAAACAAACAAACAAAAAAAAACCTATGCTCAAATCTCAAAACGAAAAGACTAGAAGAAAGCGGACTTGATTGTGAATTTGAATTCTTGTCAAACAATACATTAGTTAAGAGCCAACATTTTTGACCACTGCAGAAATAAAAATATAAAGTAATTTATCTGATCTGCTAAAGCAAATATATCATGTGCACATTTTATGCCAAAAGAATTAACATTTTCTGAGAAGAATGAAATTTCAACCCAAAAATACATGAAAGGAATTAAATTCTCTAAAAGGTAAAGAGGGTTCTAATGGTCAAAATATTTTTTCAAAACAGGCTCAACTAGCAAAGAAAGGGTCACAGAAAAGCTTAATCTAAAAATTCTCTACAGTTTAAAAAAGAATGTTTGTTGTGCAATGTAAATTTATATTTAAATGATAAAATTTAGTTTCTAGATCACTTAAAATGGAGTGGATGCTGTGTTACAGAACCCACGGGTAAGAAATCAGTGCAGGCAAACAAAAAACATTTGTATTCAAATCACACAAAAACTGTTGGTATAATCTGTCAACCCCTCATAGCCATTTTTCTGGCAGAGTTTATGCCCTGTAAATCTATACTGACTGATCAGGGAAAAGCACCTCAACATGTGCAGGAGAAAGGTTATTTTCTCATCTGGGTCCTAGTAACTCCACAGGGTAACTGTGGAAAGTGGACAGAGCCTGCAGTGCTGTGCAGCTTCTCTCATGGAGGTGTCAGAGTAGTGACAGTTTCTGGTTTAGCCTAGACCCCTACAACTCCATGGAGCAAAAGATTCAGATACAATATCCACTTGAGCTCTACACCAAGCAATTCTGTAAGGTTTCAAGTCCCAACAGAGTGGCCAGGAAGTCAAAGGAGCTAGAGAATGTGGTTCAGTCAGTACAATGAAGGATAACCAGAGAAAGCTATCAGACACCTCTGTATATATGTACTAGTTCTGAAGTTGAAAACAGATAAAAGACTCTTCTAATACTCCAGATTAACAGACTCAAATCACCATTTCCCAAGTAATTTTAATCGGTGGCATCCACTGTTCATTTAACAAACCCAAGATACAAAATTATCCAAACTGTAACATCAAGGACTCTTGCTTTACAAACTTCGAGAATCATCATCAGTTTCTATATAACCCAACTAGTATCTTGAGAAAAATCTCAAAGCAGCAACATCCCCCAAAGAGCAAAAAAAGTAACTGAGGTATCCTTTAAAAAAAAAAAAAAAAGAAAACTAACTAAAAACTAAATTTCAAGCAAAGAAAAGGCAATTTCTTTAACATCTACTAATTCCTACATAATCCCCTGTAAAATGACTACAGTTAACTGGGGAGGAAAAAAAAAAAATGGTTAGAGACTTAAGTACTTTAAGCCCCAAGGGGAAAAATTTTTTTTAATCCACTGCCATCTATTTACTGATACTCTTTAACTAGGATTCAACAACTGATCTCTAAACCAATTTTCTTATCTGTAAAATTAGAAGAATGCCACTTATTCACTCCCAGGGTTATTATGAATTTAAAATGATATGATTCGTGATTTAGCACACAGAAGATTCTTAAGACAGTAATGTTGAAACCTAAAGCATAATGTTGGACTTCATAAGTACTCCAAGACCTCAAAATCTCTAACTACTACCCTAATTCAATAAACATAACTAAGTCTTCTACGTTAAAACTATGGGTCCTGATTTCCAGTTGCTCAAAATTTTTAAAGATCACCAACTTCTACAAGTAGTATAGCTGATGAGATAGCACTCGAAGAAATCAACCTAACTTAGGCTTCCCTCTAACTTAAGTTTCACTCTTCCAAGAGCAACAACTAAAAATTTATGTACTGCTCATCTGCATCTTATTCGTAAATGCTTTTTCTAGAGGCTTCACTGGTTACCAATCCCACATTCCAACAAAAAAGGAACAGTACAGTCAAACCCTATAAAATAAATCTCCATTCAATTTCAACTTTGTGTCTCAAAACCATAAAGTGTTCTGTAACTACCTCATATAGAAATGCCATCTTTAAAGACAAAGTGAATAAAAAGTTGCATCTTAAGAAAAATAAATGTTTTTCCTTGTTCACACAAATGTCTTTTCAAGTAAAACATAAACATGGGGCTTTCAGACTTTTTAAGAAACTACGTGCAAAAACATTCAAACATTTACTCTTCACTCTTCCCTAGTGCCACCAAAGTTCAATGATGTTGTAAATGGTTTCTGCCTATAAATTTGGTTCGTTCAAATTAAATATTACTTGCCTGACTCATGGAGGGAGTGGTTTGACTTTTGCTGTTCTGAGTCAGAATATACCGGGTTCAGCAGTTCTAAAAAATTTTTCATTTATATAGGTGGTCTAAAATGCTAGTAGCCTTTTCCAGCTACTAAATATAAGAAACTGTTGCATTAGTAGAAAAGTCTTAGTGATAGTAATACTTTGAGTCTGTAGTTCAATTTATAATTAACAAAGTGCTTTCATATATATTTTCTCACTTGATCTTCAAATTCTCCTGAGGTAAAAATCCCACAAAGCTGAAGAGAAAGACTTTCACAAAGAAGTGACAACTTCTGGTTGACTCTTAGCCCCATTAATACACTCTTCTTCTTTCCCCCAAAATAAAAAAACATTTAAAAGGCTGCCGGGTTTCTTTAATCAGACTTTCCTCTCCCAGACATATCCCAGGTGCCTCATAAGACTCTTGTCTCAAAGCACCCTAAGGCCCCAGGAGAGTTCCAAGGCAGAATCTCCACCCACATAAAAGCCTAGCCTAACTTAGGCCCCAAAGAGCCTCAAGTCAGCATCTCCTAAATGATCTCCTTGCCTCCAGCCATTCAGTCTTCTGCATTACCTTCAACATCTCTCATCTGTACAAGCTGCTAGGTCACTGTGTGGATGAGAAACCTCAAAGAGAGACAACCTAGCGAGGGTAGTTGATGGTATAGTGGAAAAATCAAAGACTTTGGAGTCAGACTGACCTGGGTTTTTAATCCAGCTGGGACAAGTTACTTCACCTCTTTGAGTCTCTATATCTTCTCATCTCATCACTGTAAGTCAATGAGGGCTCATCACTGTATCCCTAACGTCTGGCAAATAGAAACCACTCAACATGTGCCAAATGAATGCAAATGAGGACACCTACCACCTTTTAATAGTAGCTGTGAGAACTGAATGAGAGTATAAAAAGCACCTGGTACATAGGAGGAACTTAATACTAATTAATCTGGACCCCCACCAAACAGTATCAATACTATTTGCTGTTTCTGAAAGCAGAGAGCATGCTAGTGATGGAGAAAAGGACACTGTAAGAAAAATATAATTTGACTTCTAATTACACACCAATGCTTTTGCTTGTAATTCTATCACGTCTAGTACCAAAAGGACCACACTACTCTTTGCTTATATTGAAAAGACTCCCAACTTCTAAGAGACTTCCCATCATTACAGTATAAAATCCATATCAAGGTACTCTTCATCAAGAACCCCTACTTCTACAACATGAGAATCTGGGAAAACTCCATGACAGTGATTAGTCCATTCACTATCCACTATGAAACAACTTTTAAAATGAATACCAGCAATCAACTTCTATCTTCACCAACATAATGGTATGCTGGCAAGTGATGATGAAGCCTTAATAATGTGCCATTCTGGGGAATTCCCTGGTGGCGCAGTGGTTAAGAATCCGCCTGCCAATGCAGGGGCCATAGGTTTGAGCCCTGGTCTAGGAAGATTACACATGCCGCGGAGCAACTAAGCCCATGCGCCACAACTACTGAGCCTGCGCTCTAGAGACCACGAGCCACAACTACTGAGCCCGCGTGCTGCAACTACTGAAGCCCACGCACCTAGAGCCCGTGCTCCGCAACAAGAGAAACTACCACAATGAGAAGCCTGCGCACCGCAACAAAAAGTAGCCCACACTCTCCACAACTAGAGAAAAGCCCGCGTGCAGCGACGACGAATGCAGCCAAAAATAAATAAATAAGTAAATGTATTAAAAAAATAATGTGTCATTCTGAAGCCTTAATTTCCTTTTGCACCTTGAATAAGGCATAACTTCACTCACTTCCTGTCTGAAACTACTCTGTAATACAGAGGAAGGCAGCCAGTAACCACCATATTTAATCCAGCAATGGCTACAGTTTGGTGACTCCATACAGACAAGCATTTGCTGAATGCCTACAATGATGCTAGAACTGCTAGATACTTAATACATTTCTTGAAAAATTCCAGAAAATAATAAACTAGCCTATGGTTCTTCTTCATCATCAACATGTTACACCATTATTATTATCATTATTATTACTTCTTAAAATCTTCCCTCCAGAAGGGTAGGAAAGAGCTAAAACCTAAAAAACATTTCTTGAATTTATCTAACAATAGAATACCTCTCACCTGAAAAACTAACAGTACTTTACAAAAGAGTCTGTGCAATACACAAATTCTAGTTAGCTCTCAGAACCCCAGACTAGGATGGGATGCCAATCATATGTTTGACAAATTTGGAAATTCATGTCCATGTCATGAAATACGAGGGGGGGGGGTCCCATGGCCAGAAGATGGTAGTGCCACTGGAACAGACTTCTGTACCCTCTCCTCATACTTGAACCCAAGGACCCAGGGACAAGATGCTCCTGGAAAGAACTCCCTAACCCAGGACACCCGGGTTCACTATGGCCCTAGAAAACGATCAAGGAGAGCCTCCAGGAAGCCGGCTCACAGACTGGACAGTCGCAGGCACACACCTCCACACTCCCTCATCTGCCGTTCACCTTCTCCCCAACCTCTCTCACTCTGCACTCAGGTTCTCCCCCCCACCACTCTACCTCAGGCACGCGAAACTCTCCCTCCCCCACTTACCCCACTCTCCCATGCACACTCCTACTCCCCACACTCACTCGTTCCCACACGCTCCCCCTCGCTCTCCTCCCACCCTCCTGACACTGTCCCCCCTACCGTCCCCCACTCGCACTCCCCCTCACTCTCCCCTACACACACACACACACACACACACAGACTGCCCCCAACTCCCCCCAACCACACTTTCTCCCCCCCACGCTCTCTACCCCCACATGCACACTAGCCCTGTCCCCAACTCACACTCTCGCCCTCACGCACGCACATCGCCCCCCCACTCAACATTCTTGCACACAACACTAGTCCCTCCCCCTTCCACACGCGCGATTCCCCCCCTGCTCACCCACCCTCGCTCTCCACGCTTCCCGGCCGCGCTCCCCCCGCCCCCGGCCCCGGCCCGGCCCTCCTTCCGGGGACGTGTCTCGGGCCTGCACTAATGGCTGCGGCGCCTCCCGCCCTCCCCTGCCCCGAGGCCCCGGGAGCCAGAGCGGGGGCCGCCCGGGAGCAGCGCACTCACGCTGGCGAGCTGGGGACTGGGCATTGAAGTCCGGCGGCGGCGGGAGCGAGGAGGCGCCTCTCTCCTCAGTCACCTCGGCGGCGGCGGCGGCGGCGGTAGCGGTGGCGGCGACGGCTCCCCCCCAGCCTCGGCGCGCGACACCCGGCCCGGCCCGGCGGCGGCGGCGGCGCGTGTCCACGAGTCCGTCTTGCTGCTGCTGCTGCTGCGGCCGCCGCTGCGTCTCCGGCTGCCGCCGCTGTCCCCACTGCCGCCGCTGCCCTGTGGCGTCGCCTCGCGCCGTGCCCGGCCGCCGCTGCCGCTCCAGCCGCTACCGGACGGACGACGGTTACAGCCCGGCCGATCGCGCCGCCGCCACCACCGCTGCGCGCGCAGCCGGAACCAGCTCCCGCCGCCGCCCCTCAGGGGGCGCTGCGGGGCGCGGCGCGCGCGCCCTCCGGCCCGCCCCCCGCGCCCGCTGACTGGCTGGCGGGCCGGCTCGGGGCGGTGAGGCCCGCCCACCTGCCCCGCGGGGCGCTGACCCACTGCCCTCGGCGCCTCCCCCGCTCCTCCTCGTGGTTCGTTCCGCTCAGCACTCCTGGCTGCGGAAGGCGCGTCCATGTGACCGAGGAGGGGGGGAAAGAACCTGGCCTGGGTGTCCTTCGCCCACGCCGCGGCCCGCCCATCCGCACCTGGACTGGGCCAGAGCTCGAGGCCGCGGGGTGACCCTCAAGGTCGAAGGGCCTTTTCCCGCGGCCAGGCCGTGAGGCCTGAGGCCAGATCCTGACGGGACAAGGCGGTGACCGAGCCCTTTGCTCGGGGATTTCCAACCCAGAAGTGAAAACCCAGGCAGCTCAGTTCTTGGCTGCCCTTTCCCGAGGCCCCAGATAAATGGCGTGTGCGTCTGCAATAGCGAAGGATATTTCTGCGTCCCCCTACCCTTACTCCCCGGCCGCGCGCCACACACACACACACACCCAGACCTAGGAACCGCGAGCAGCAGATCAAAATTCAAACTTCCGGGATGTAGTATCTTGGGCAAGCTATTTCCTCTCTCTGCGTATTTTCAACTATTAAATGGAAATAGTTATCAGCTACTTCATGGGGCTGTTTTCATTTCGTATGAAAAATTCCTGATAAAAAGGAGACCCTGAATTTAACGACAGGGGTTATCCTAGAGATCTCAGTATTCTCTCTTGCATTTAGAGGGTGGCCAGAAATTCTTTCTTTGTCAGACCATGAGTTCTGAGTTTTGGTTTGGAAAATGTGGTCACAGGTGAGTTGGGATATTGGTCTGGGCCACTGCCAGATGGCAGCAGGAAAGACACTAGAGGCTGGCTTGAGAGGAAGGAGGGAGGCTTACCCATGAGAGTTGGAGGAGGGGGGCAGGGGCTCTGTCCTCCCTCGCCACCCTGGGAAGCCTCACCTGCTCAGACTTGGCACCTATCTAGAAGGGACTCCTGCCCCTTGGGCTGCCTTTCACCCCCCCCCCCCAGCACCACCACACACATGTTCACTTGGCCCTGTGGGGAGAAGAAATGGTCAGTAGTCATCATTAAGCCTTCCCCACAAGGTAGACCTGGAGCTTTGCTCCTGACCAGAAGGCCTCCATTAGAGCTTAGCGGTGAAAAGAAAGGTCTTATGACTCAGCCACATCATGCCACAGCACAGAACCCAGGATGTTCACCTCCAGCAGGTGGCCCGGGAGGAGGTAGGTATTCCAGGGCAAGGCTGGGTGGCAGAGCTGTGAAGGAGCTGAGAGGCCTTGAAGCAAGAGGGGCTGCAGATCCGAACCAAGGCCCTTTGGGTGAGGAGCACAGGCTCAGCTGCCGCTCTTAAATTCTACCTGCCTCCAGCAGGCAGTGTTTTCCACTTCCTCGAAGCACAGGCTTGAGACAGAGAACAACCTGCTCTGCAAAACTTTGGTTGAGTCTCCTGGTTATTGATTCGTCTGCTAAAGTTTCAAAACACCTTATGCAATCCCCTATCATAGCATGTATCACGTGTATTATAAATGCCTATTTCACGTTCTCCCCTATTTAGACTGTCTTACTTGGGGCAGTGTAGTAGATTGTTGAGAAATGGATTTAGCCCAGCCCTAAAATGTCAGTAAATAGTATAATAACAACATGGGACTTCACTGGCAGTCTAGTGGTTAGGAGTCCATGCTTTCACTGCAGGGGCCCCGGGTTCGATCCCTGGTTGGGGAACTAAGATCCCACATGCCCTGCGGCATGGCTGAAAACACACACACACACACACACACACACACACACACACACAACATAAGGATAACAAAAATAGCTATCATAACAGGTACCATTTATTAAGCATCTATTCTAAGCCCTGGGCAGATGTTTTTAAATATATTATCAAGTTTATGCTTCAAAATAACCCTGTGAGGAAGTTGTTACCATCCTCATTTTAAGAGGGTTGGAGGGAATTCCCTGGCAGTCCAGTGGTTAGGACTCCGTGCCTTCACTGCCAAGGGCCTGGGTTCAATCCCTGGTCAGGAACTAAGATCCTGCAAGCTGCATGGTGCAGCCAAAAACATTAAAATAAAAGGGACTGGAGGCTCAGAGAGACGAAGTGACAGAAGCAGGATTCAGCCCAGGTGTCTACCTCTGAAGCCCACATAAGCATGAGGTTAGTCTCTGACTCCAGTCAATAACTGGTGTACATCATAGTAAGCTGGAATCCCTTCTGAGATATTGGAAACACCCCCCTCTGGGAGCAAAAGCCCTGAGACCATGGCACCACCAACTCCCCGCACTCCCAGGACAGCAGGGAAATGCTCTAACCCCTGACGTGAATGACCTCATCCAAATGGTTTCCCAAGGAAAACTGCACACCTCAAACAGATCAGGAACTGGGCTGCAGGCACCTTATTACAGCGTGAACCACCCTTGGCAGTGAGTTTTACACATAATAAGTGCCCTGAGTTTATCCAGTGCCTTTGCTGAAGCATTCCAAGTGCCATTAACTTATTAATCCTTCCAGCGCCCCTGTGAGGCAAAGCTGGCGGCCTTCTTGACTGATTTTCTGGAGCATTAGCTCCTTGAGAGCGGGAGCTGTGTGGGCCTGCCACACACAGGTGTTAGAGAAAGAAGTAACGGTGGTGTGGCAAAGAAACCGAGACCCTCAGGGAAGTGGTTTTAGACAGAAGTGGGGACACAACCCAGGTGCCTTGTTGCTACCCTGGGACCCTAGACTGTTTCATCAGGAATCCTTGCATTGCCATTATATTGCTGTGTAACTTCGGAAGTTATTTCATCTAGTCTTAATTTTTCCATCTGTAAGATGGAAAAGGAAACAGTACTTACCTCATGACATAGTTTTGAGCATTACAGGAGTTAGTGTATATAACTCAGGTAGCACCATACAGGACACATAGTAAGTGTTCAATAAATGTTAGCTATTATTACAATTATTAGAATGGTACTTGGCACTGTGGAATGAGTAAATGGAATGAGCTTTGCTACTACTGACTCTACAGAGTTTATTTCAAAACTGCCAGCTCGGGCTTCCCTGGTGGCGCAGTGGTTGAGAATCTGCCTGCCAATGCAGGGGACACGGGTTCGAGCCCTGGTCTGGGAAGATCCCACATGCCGTGGAGCAACTAGGCCCGTGAGCCACAATTACTGAGCCTGCGTGTCTGGAGCCTGTGCTCCACAACAAGAGAGGCCGCGATAGTGAGAGGCCCCCGCACGGGAATGAAGAGTGGCCCCGCTCGCCGCAACTAGAGAAAGCCCTCGCACAGAAACGAAGATCCAACACAGCTAAAAATAAATAAATAAATAAATAAATTTATTAAACAAAAACAAAACTGCCAGCTCTTGTTCTCACTGTTAGCTTTGTGACCTTGGACAGACGGCTTAACTTCAGGACTGAACCTCTATCCTCATCTGTGAAATGGGATAGCTCTGAAATGAAGATCTTTTTTTTTTTAACAGGATTTATTTATTTATTAAATCTTATTTATTTTTAGCTGCATTGGGTCTTCATTGCTATGGGCGGGTTTTCTCTAGTTGCGGAGAGCGGGGGCTACTCTTCATTGCAGTGCACAGGCTTCTCATTGCGGTGGCTTCTCTTGCTGTGGATTCTCATTGTGGTGGCTTCTCTTGTTGTGGAGCACAGGCTTTAGGCACACGGGCTTCAGTAGTTGCAGCACGCAGGCTCAGTAGTTGTGGCTTGCAGGCTCTAGAGCACAGGCTCAGTAGTTGTGGTGCACGGGCTTAGTTGCTCCGTGGCATGTGGGATCTTCCTGGACCAGGGCTCGAACCTGTGTCCCCTGCATTGCCAGGCGGATTCTTAGCCACTGTGCCACCAGGGAAGTTCCTGAAATGAAGATCTTGAACGTGTTTTATAAACTGTCAGGCACTACATGGACATTAACTGTGGTTCTGTACTGTGACTCTACAGGAATCCCAGCTCTGCCCCTCAAATTCCCAACTTCTAAACTTGCCTGGTGGGACTTCCCTGGTGGCACAGTGGTTAAGAATCTGCCTGCCAATGCAGGGAACACGGGTTCAAGCCCTGGGCCGGGAAGATCCCACATGCCACGGAGCAACTAAGCCCGTGGACCACAACTACTGAGCCTGCGCTCTAGAGCCCACGAGCCACAACTACTGAGACAGCATGCCACAACTACTGAAGCCCACGTGCCTACAGCCCATGCTCCACAACAAGAGAAGCCACTGCAAATAAGAAGCCCCTGCACCGCAACAACACTTGCCGCAGCTAGAGAAAAGCCCGCGCGCAGCAACAAAGACCCAACACAGCCAAATAAATAAATAAATGTATTAAAGTTGCCTGGTGTATAATATGGCGGTGATGATCTCATCTATCTCAGGGGGTTGTTGTGAAAAAAATAAATCATGAAAGACAATATATTTAAACTATGCAGCAGGGTAGGAGGTAGTCCATACATGTTACTTCCCTACCCCCTAATAAGTGTTGCCTTTCAAAGTCCTAAAGTAAAGGAAGCTGCAGGGTGTGATGGGAAACCTATGGAACTGATAGAGCTGGGATTATTCCTGGCTCTGCCACTTTTTGACCTTGGGCAAGTTACCTAACCTCCCTGAGCTTTCCGATTTCCTAGCTAACGCAAGATAAGGTATGCCTACGCTGCAAAGTTTTAGGAAGAAAAGACAGAGCCAGGGCTTGCCCAATAAATGGGAGCTACTGACAAATGCACAGGCAGGCCTGTGAACTACTCTATGCAAAGGACCCAGTTGGAAGCAACGACCAAAATTCCCCAACCCGAAACCAAATGGGGTCAGGAGCTGCAAAATGAGCGATCCGGGCTCCAGAAAGTTCAGCTGACCCTGGGAGGTTCCCGCCCAGCACTGCTTAGCTTGTCTGGACCCTGGCAGTGGACCGGTCAGGAGAAGGCCAAGAGAGGACTCAACCCCCCCCAAAGTGATAACCGGGGAGGGGGAGGCAGGGAGAGGAAGGAATGTACTGATTCACCGCCCCACCCATCCCCTGCCTCTAATCTCTCTTCCGGAATTTTACAGCCCTCTTTACAGGGGCGGAGGCCGAGGGGGCAGGGCGCCGGGCACTAAGGGCTGCGGGAACCTTGCCCCCTCCCCCGCCCCCGTGCTTGTCAATCAGCTTCTGCGGGAAGCCCCGGGGAGTTGTGCAGACCCCTGCAGTTTGCCCTCGGCGGCAGCCTCCAACAGAAGAGCCTGGGTGCGTGCTGCCTGGGGAAGCCCAGCGGGGAGGGAGAGGAGCTGTAAATTCCAGGAGACGTCAAGGCTTGCTTCGCGGGTGGGTCCGCGGGTCAGGAGTTCCCTCCCCTGGTGCCGGTAGGAGCTGGAAAGCTGCTGCTGAATCAAGGCTGGGCCTGGGTGCACTGGAAGGCCGCGGCCTCTTTCTGGATCCTTCCCTCGGCCAATCAGCTATCAGGATACCCCTCTCCACCGCTGTCAGGTGTTACTGGATTTCAGCCAGAGATCCAAAAGGAAAACGACTTAAGGAACTGACAGCGAGGGAGAGGGAAAAGTTTAGAAACATGGCGCAACCTCCTTACTTTATCTTACTAAAGATGGGGCAACTGAGGCCCCCAGAGGGCGGGGATCAGCCCAAGGCGGTGCTGAGAAACAGCAGTGGACTCCAGGCCCCAGTACTTTAACCTCTGGCGCTGCCCTGACTGCTCCTTTCAGTTCACAGCATTACCTGACACCTCGAGACTTAGTTTCCCCGTTTGGCAGTTGGAAAATACCAAAGAATTTATTAATAAGTGAAACAAGCGCTGTTGGACGTGAAGCAGCGAATTTCCTTACACAACGAACGAAGTGATTAGGAGGTAATGATGCTCAGAGCTAACACTTATTGAGCACTTACTATGTGCCAGGCACTGTTGTTGTAAGCCCTTTATAGCTATTAATGAGTTTAATTTCACAACAATCCTAGGAGGTGGAAATTATTATTCCCATTTTACATACGGGGAAACTGAGGTGAATAACAGAGAAGCCGCTTGACCAAGGTCACCCAGCTAGTATGTGATAGAGGCAGGATTTGAACCCAGAGAGTATTTGTCCTGAGCCTCACACCCTCAACCTCTATGCCGTCTGCTTCTCAAATGAGAATGTGGTTACGATCTACCTACATTACAGATGTTGGTTTAACCGTGTGAGCTCTTTTCATTATGGCAACTTCTTTTGGAGTGACATAGATTATCTGCTTGTGTATAAATGTTTAATATATGCTCTCTGACCGTGATAATGTTTCTACACACTGAGGCTTCAAAGCACCAGGTTAAAATGGGGCAATCAAGGTCACATTGTGAAATCGAGAGGATTCCTTCACTGATGGTACACAGTTGTCTTAATTCTGTCAGGTGCTATGGCCAGAATCCTGACTTTTCCCCCCCACAGTGGCTCCCTGCTCTGCTACCCTCAACATATCCCCTACCCTATCCTCAGCTTGTGTACATATAAACTGAACAATTGAAGATTTCTTTCTTGGCTTAAAGCCAAAATGATAGTTCTTATTTTGTTAAAATGCAAGCATCACAAGAGTGAAAAACTGGGCCTTTCCAGCCTTTTTCATGTAATGAGAATGAGATTTATCAACTCCTCCCTAAAAATGAATTTCAGTAGGAGAGAGCAGAAGGACTACAAATTCACCAGAATTAATGTTTGAAAGAACTTCAGAAGTCATCTAGTGTAGCCTCTCCTTTCATAGGCCCAGATAAAGAAAAGGAGTTTCCCAGCCCACTCAGAGATATTGAGGGCCCGAGGAGGGTGGGAGGGCCCATTGTGGGGAAGGGAACAGAAGGGCAGGCAAAAGGACAGAAGATTAGATTAGCCTCAATGTCAGAAGCTTTTCCTTCTAGTTGTGTTCTAACCCTCAGCCCCAGCCTTAAAAATTACATGTGCATTTTATAGTATATAAATTATACTTTAATAAGACTGTTAAGGGAATTCCCTGGCGGTCCAGCGTTTAGGAGTCGGTGCTTTCACTGCCGGGGCCCGGGTTCGATCCCTAGTCAGGGAGCTAAGATCCCACAGGCCACGTGGTGTGGCCAAAAAAATAATAATAATAACGCTGTTAAAAACTAAGACATGCTTCCTATAAAAAAAGTTTTTAATTACAGAGATGAATGCTTAATAAAGTAAAAGTCCCCCATAATCATACCCAAAGAAAGAACCACTATTAACAATTTGTATTATATTGTTCCTCCCAATTTTTCTCTGTACATTCATATTTTTTCTGTGTATTCATATATGCATACACATGTGTGCGTGTTTATAATAGAGTTGGGATTGTTTCTCTTAACAATATGTCTTGGACGGTTTTCCATGTCAATACATTTAGATCTACCTCATTCTTTTTTTTTTTTTTAATTTATTTATTTTTGGCTGTGTTGGGTCTTCGTTTCTGTGCGAGGGCTTTCTCCAGTTGCAGCGAGCGGGGGCCACACTCTTCAACACGGTGCGCAGGCCTCTCACTGTTGCAGCCTCTCCCGTTGCGGAGCACGGGCTCCAGACGCGCAGGCTCAGTAGCTGTGGCTCACGGGCTTAGTTGCTCCGCGGTATGTGGGATCTTCCCAGACCAGGGCTCGAACCCGTGTCCCCTGCATTGGCAGGCAGACTCTCAACCACTGCACCACCAGGGAAGCCCCTACCTCATTCTTTTAAAGGCTGCATACATAGTATGGCTGAACTATAATTTATTTAACAGATTCCCTAATGATAGATACTTGGATTGTTTCCATTTTTTTTTGCTAATACAAGCAGTACTACAATGGACATTTCTGCACATACATTTTTGAGCCCTTTTAGAGGAATTCTGTAGGATAAATTCCCAGAGAAACTGTTCCTTTTAAAGCAACATGCCTCATAGATTATCATTTTCATCTTATTCCAAATGCCCTGACATAAAAGCCTGACCCTGATCAAAATCACACAAAGTGCTCAGGCTATAGTACACATTAAATAATGTGTTATTTTCATGTTAGTTATTTCATGATTATTATTACTATTATTTCATGATATCATTAGTTTGGTGGGTAGAAGTTCATTCCTTCAGTTAACAGTTATTGATGAGCTTCTGCCAGGTGATGGGCCGGAGGGTCCAGCAGTAAACAGAAGTAGACCCTGCCCTCAGGAAGGTGACAGTCTAGTTGTTGATGATGTATCAACCAGTGATTACAACACTGTGAGATAAATGCTGCAAAAGTGGTAACTGTAGGGGAGATAAGGGAGCATGCAGGAGGGACAATGACCAACCTGAAGAAGGGCAGGCAAGAGAGGGGAGATGAAAAAGAAGTGACAGCTTGAATTATCCAAAGAGGGAAGGTAATGAGCGCCCCAGCCACCAGAGGTATCTGAGCAGAGGCCAAGACACCATCTCCAAGAACTACTGGTAGGAACAGTAAACCAAATCAGTGGTTTCTCAAATGTCCACGCTCAGACTGGTGCTAGTGGATGGGGATAGCAGAAAATTAAGGATAAAGAGGTAAATTTCATATGCTAAATCTATTCAGTTTAAGGGATAGGTTTTCATTCTGAAAGTATACCCTTCCTATCCTTTTTGGTATTAAAGTGTCCTTCCTTTCATGAAGCAGTGGTTGTAGTAAATGATAGTTGTTTTTCTTTCATGCTTTTTTTGGCCAAACTAAAAGCTAGCAACCATGCCTGGATTTTCCTCCTTTTTTTTTTTTTTTTTTTTTATAAATTTATTTATTTATTTTTGCCTGCGTTGGGTCTTTGTTGCTGCACGCGGGCTTTCTCTAGTTGCGGTGAGCGGGGGTTACTCTTCGTTGCAGTGCGCGGGCTTCTCTTGTTGTGGAGCACAGGCTCTAGGCACGCGGGCTTCAGTAGTTGTGGCTCATGAGCTCTAGAGCACAGGCTCAGTAGTTGTGGCTCATGGGCTTTGTTGCTCTGCGGCATGTGGGATCTTCCCCGACCAGGGCTCGAACCCGTGTCCCCTGCATTGGCGGGCGGATTCTTAACCACTGTGCCACCGGGGAAGCCCTCCTCCTTACTTTTTAAACTTCTGGGACCTCTGAGCCAGGTGACTTCTAAGGCTCTTTCCATCCTTGTGATTATAAGATTCTCTGCTCAACAGTGATTGTGACCTGAAGCTAAATTAAGTTTTCATTCTGTGAGCCAAATCTTTTTCAACAGACCCAAGGTAAAAAAAAAAAAAAAAACATAAGTATGTGAGTAAGTAAAAGAAAGAAAAAAACTTGGTACTCTCTTTTTTTTTTTTTAATTAATTAATTTATTTATTTTGTATTATTTTTAGCTGTGTTGGGTCTTCGTTTCTGTGCGAGGGCTTTCTCTAGTTGCGGCGAGTGGGGGCCACTCTTCAACGCGGTGCGCGGGCCTCTCACTATCGCGGCCACTCTTGCTGCGGAGCACAGGCTCCAGACGCGCAGGCTAAGTAGTTGTGGCTCACGGGCCCAGTTGCTCCACGGCATGTGGGATCCTCCCAGACCAGGGCTCGAACCCGTGTCCCCTGCATTGGCAGGCAGACTCTCAACCACTGTGCCACCAGGGAAGCCCCCTGGTACTCTCTTAAACACTTTTATTTTTTGGTTCCCAAACCACATCAGAGTACCTCAAGTTTCCATATAGACTTGCTCTCTTGCTCCCAGAAAATGCAGCACTGAAGAAGAGAAACCACAGAAATAACAGATAGAAGTGATATGGGAAAAATCAATTTGGTGCAGTTTTCACAAACCTTTAAAATAGAGCAATTTAAGTGATGATGGGGTTTCATGACCAGCAGCGGCAGAGCCTCTGATGGGACTGCTGGTGTTTTTCTAGCATTTCTCTGAGCAGGTGGGGAGGGGATTTTTTTTCCTCCCCTTTCACTTAGAAGAAAATGGAAGCAATGAAAAGCAAAAGTCTCCTGTAAGGTCACATCAAGAGGAACAAATGAAATGCGGCTCCCCTGTAGCCAGAAGCAGTAAACCCTCAGACAGGCACCAGGCAGTACTTCCCTGCAGGAACTGAGTAGTCGCCAGCACACCTGGCTCTGCTGTTACCATGGCAACTCCTCACCTTTACATTCCTTGACTTGGGGGTTGAGACTGGTTCAGGGCACATTTGAGTTTTCATGTTTCTCCTTGGCTTCTAGAAAAGGGAAGGGGAGGAGAGGGAAAGGATTCAAATCAGCTGACCTCCTGCCTTGGCTATTTGCTTTGCAGCTTGCGTAACTAGGCCTCACTGGTGAGAGGGGCCTGCAGCAGGGTGAGGGAACCCAATAAGGCCTAGGTTCAAATCCCAGCTCCTCAACTGAATCCATTTATTCATTCCAACAAGCCCTCCTCTGGGCCAGGCACTAGCAGTACAGAGAGGTGACTGAATAGCCAGAGTTGGCCGTCAGAGAGCTGGCAGTCCAGAGGGAAAGCTGGGTCAGCAGCCACAAGCCAGTGTGACAAGTGACTTCACAGAGGCAGGTGTCAATTCTATCACTGCCCAGAGAGGTGACCTTGCAGGGAGGGGAGAAACAATATGTGACTCACACTGCATTGAAAAGGACTCTTAGGAGCACTCTAGCAAGAGTTCCTTCCTCTTGGGCCCAAAGAATTCAGCATGAGAGCCTCAAATTAAGGCTGACAAGAGTTGAGATTTGCACTGTGACCTCAGGCATGTCAACTCACTTTCCTGAGCCTCAGTTTCCCCATCTATAAACCAAAGCTAATAATAACTACCCTACTCCTGTTGAGAAAAATTACATTAATTAATATAGAATGATGAATCAAAGAACAGATAGACTTGGATCCAAACCCTGACTCTTCAATGATCAACTGAGAGATAATTCTGGACTTTAACCCCTCTGAGTCTCACTTTCCTCACCTGTAAAAGAATCATCATAATCACACAACTCATAAGTGTTGCTAGAATTAGATGGGATAACACAGGTGAACCACATAGCACCAGCACACAATAAAGTGCTGGTTACTTCTTATTACAGAATCTCCTGATCTAGTGCCTGATGTGTCCCTAAGTCAGATGGTATTGTTATTATTGTCACATGGCACCTGGTAGGCACTCTGTAAATGTTACTTTCCCAGCTTCTTTGGACCCTCTCCTCCAATGACTCACCTTGCATCATCTCCAGCTTTCAAATCTGTTGGCTGTTTCTTTCCCAAGCCAAGGAGAGTGCAATTTAATTTGCATCCCTCCCCAGCATCCCCTTCTTCACCTTGGCCTGAGCCTCTCTCCTGGGCTGGGCCTGGCCCCAAGGAGCTCCTCTGGAGACTGAGGTGGGGGAAAAGGCAGGGAGTGCGTCAGCCCTGATGCAATCTCAGGCTCATTGCTTGGCCCACTTCCTCCTCTTTGGGTGTTTACTGGAGCCTGGATTCCACAGGAACCCTTGGAAGAGTGCACTGACAGTGGGGGCGGGCAGCACACAAAATTGTGCCTGCTTTGGGGACAGTTTAGGGAGAAAGAGATACCGTGCCAGCCTGGGCCTCACGCACCCTGGGCTCATGGACAGGAGAAAGAGATACCAGGTGTCAAGTCCAGAGGGAGGGGCAGGGAAGACAGGCTCGAGGAGGGGGGACTAACCACTGGCTGCTGCCAGACCACTTCCAGACCAGCTCTGGGAGGACCGATGAATAGGCCCTTTATCCCTGAGCTTAGAAGCTCGGGGGAGGGAGCCCTGGAAGAGGGTCTCAGGTGACAAGGAGCCTCAGAACAAGCTGAGAGGATCCTGTCCCTTCCTTCTCAGTAGAAATCCGAGCTGGAGAGGTTTGTTTTCCAGGTATTTGCTGAGGATCTTCATTTGGGAGGCCCCTCGCCAATCCCACAGCCTTGCTGTGTCACCCAGAGACATCCTCAGAAGTGCAGAGCTGCACAGGGCAAAGAACACAGGCTTCTGGCAGTCACTTCTCAGAACTTCCCGTTACTGGCTGGATGCCCCAGGCAAGTGACTTCACCTCTCTAACTCTCAACTTCCTCATGTCAAACGGGATAGTCAAAGTAGTAGACTTCAGAGATAAAGCCTGTAGGCCCTTAGAACAGTGCCTGGCCAGGGTGAAAGCACTCAGTAACTGTTACATATTGTTATTTTTATTTTTATTAAGACACAGCAGGAGGCAGAGAGGCAAAGGATCCCAGCATCAGCTGTTTGCTTCCAGATCCAGGCACTAAAATTCTTTCCTGCTTAGAGAGCCTTCTTTTTTTTTTTCCTGTCTTCTTTTCCCTCTCCCTTTACCTCTCTCCCTCTCCCTCCCTCCCCCGTCTCTCTCTTATTTTCCTGAAGCTGAGGCCTAATTGTCCTTCTTTCAGTATCTAATGACTGTTTCCCAGTTATCAGGAAAGCATCCGACTGCCCCTCCCCCAGAGCTGTGAAACCAAGTAAGCAGAGCTTGCTTAAGCTCCTGAGTCATTCAGCAAAGCCAGCCTGAGATAATCAGTGGATCAAGGAAACTAGATGCAGAGTGGGGAAAACCCAGCAAAACCCAGCCACAAAGCCTGGGCCTACTCTCAGGGCAATTTCCCTCTCCTGGCCCCTAGGATGAGCTTTCATTCAGGCTCCACAAACACGACAGCACCCAGCACCTGAGTCCTTCCCAGGCTCTCCTGTACACAGAATAAGACATCAGCTACACCTGGGTCTCTAGCCTGCAGCCAGGCCTTCCCATGGAATCTTGTTTGACACAAACTCTTTGCCCGTGGACAAACTCTCTCCTTCCCGCTGCACCCCGGTCCTAGGCAGAGTCGACACCCTGCCTCCCATCCTCCCTGCCCAATCATTTCTCAGCCCCTGCGCCTTGCCTTCGGCCCAACCACTCCACTCCCATCACACTCATCAATGGCTTCTTAGTTGCCAAATCCAAAAGACTGTCTCCAGACCTTTCCTTCTTGCCCTCTCTAAACACTCTGACCACTCCCTTCTTGAAACTCTCCCTCCTGGCCTTCTCTGAGGCCACAGCCCCCTGGTTCTCCTCCTCCCTCTGTGACCAGCACTCTGGTTGCTGGCTGCTCTCCCTGCTCGGCGTTGCTCCTTGTGGCTCTGCTTTTAGCTCTCTTCCCTTCCTATCTTCTTGCCCCTTCCCAGGTTTAATCTGTGCCCAGGTCTTTAACTTGCACCTCTTTGCTGGTCACTTTCCAGACCATATCTCCAGCACAGATCTTCCCCCAAATGCCACTAAGCAGCTCTATTTGCATGACCCCAGGCACAGCAAGCTCAACAGGCCCCAAACCCAACTCTTCCTTCCTCCCAAACCTGCTCCTCCCCCTGGGTTCCCCATCTTGATGAATGACACCACCTTTTACCCTGTTACCCTGTTACCCAGAGGCTCAAACGTCTTCTTTGCCATCTCCCTGCCCTGCCCACAAATCACCATGCTCTTGGCATCTTATAAATCTCCTCCTTTCTCCTCCATTCCCACCGTTTCTGGTTCAGTTCAGACCTTCATCATGACCTGAAGCCTAGATTATTACATGTCTTATAAGTAGGCTCTCAGCCTTAATTTCTTCCCCCTTTGTACTAGACTTGTCTGGGAGTGTCTATCCAACTGCAGTCCTTTTCCTGAGACCCACTGTTGCCTACAGACCTCACTGAAGAGGTGCCCTTAGACTCATGTTGACCTCACCAAAGCCTGCCTTGTGATCATCACAGTGTTTGAACCAGAGGTGTACATTTGACCCAAGCTGAGCTGAACTCTGTATTCTGGGACTCTGAAATTGGGACGTAGTGACTGTAGTCCAAATGCCCCCCAGGGTCACATCAGTAATGACAATGAGTGGAAAAGCCCAAGGAGAGACAATGGGGAACAAGCGATGGTGGCAAATGGAGAGTTCGGCCCTTGTCTCATGACAGCAGCTGCTACTCTGCTCTGGCAGATGGTTGCCATGGGAATATAGGCCCAGACTTGTCAGATATTCTGATTTTCCATATTTTTATGTGAAATTTCCAAATTTTCAAATATTGGGCACTAATTCATTTTTTTAATGCCACAGGCTAAGAATATCTTGTGCATCATATTTGACCTACAGGGCTGCCAGTTTGTAATTGGTACCAGGGAGTGAGGGTTAGGAACTGGACCCAAAGCTGGGGACGGCCACTTTCTGCCATGTGTATGGAGAAGCAGAGAAAGCCCTCTGTGTAGACAGAAGAACAAAGGCTGTTCCTCCCGGCTCCTTGCCCTCTGCGCCCCCATCCCCACCCCAGGTACACTATAGGCCCACCTGTCCTGGCCCCAAACCTACTGCCCCTCTTTCCAGGCCCAGAACTATGTGAGAGTTAAACTTATGGACTCTGAAGTCAAAGAGACCTGGGTTCAAGCGCTGACTCTGACCCCTGGCTGTGTGCTCTCGGGCAATTGACTTCACCTTTCTGAGCCCTGGTTCGTTCCTCTGTAAAATGGGGTACTTTCTTAATAGGGTTGTTATTGGGGTTAAAGGAGATATTGGTCAGAAAGCTCTTAGCACAGTGCCTGGTACCCAGTAAGCACTGAATGAGTGTTAGCCATTATTATTATTATTGCCATTAGTAGCAGTAGTATTCCTCCTCAGCACAGCCCTGTCTCAGAGCATTTTCTTGTTTGTATAACTCTGGGCACTTACCATTTGTTCTTATTACTTATCACTATTTTATCTGCCTTGGTATATTGTAGACTGCTAGAGGGAAAGGCCACATTTTCTCTCTCTTTGTACGGAAGGGAGGGGAAAGAAGTAGAGTTGGAACACAGTGTTTTGTACATAGTAAGTGCTCAAGAAACATTTATTTGTTGGTACACTACTGGAATTTAAGCTCCATGACAGCAAGGACTTGTCCATCTCATTCACTATTTTATCCCCTGAGCCTAGTACACTGTTGCACACATATAAAACCCTCAATAAACATATACTGAATAAAAAACTGAACGGCATCTCCTCATCCTCCACCAGGATTCTTTTTTTAATATATAAATTTTATTTATTTATTTATTTATTTAGGCTGCATTGGGTCTTCGTTCCTGCACGCAGGCTTTCCCTAGTCGCGGCGAGCAGGGACTACTTTTCGTTGTGGTGCGCGGGCGTCTCACTGCGGTGGCTTCTCTTGTTACGGAGCACGGGCTCTAGGCGCGCGGGCTTCAGTAGTGGCATACGGGCTCAGTAGTTGTGGCTCGCAGGCTCTAGAGCGCAGGCTCAGTAGCTGTGGCTCATGGGCTTAGTTACTCCACGGCATGTAGGATCTTCCCAGACCAGGGCTCGAACCCATGTCCCCTGCACTGGCAGGCAGATTCTTAACCACCAGGATGTCCCTCCACCAGGATTCTTTAACATATGTAGGAGGTTATTGGTGCAAATCTAATTCACTGTTTTAAAATAGTAGGTTCTGGAATCTCTGTTAAGAGCTCCCCATTTTTCCTTAGGGAAACTGTCCTTCCCCTACACAATGTGGCTGCCCCACCTGAGTGCTAGGAATGGTCATGTGACCCAGGGCTAGCCAATTAGAGGAAACTAACCCCTGGCCACAGTGATTGGTTCAAGATGGGCTTATAACTCAATCAAAGCCAATAAGAGTTGAAAGGATTGGAAAGGAGAAATTTGCTTTCCTCAGAGGAAGCTAAGTCATGAGAATACAGGCCTAGAGCTACTAGTGGCCATATTGCCACCGAGAAAGCTTACCTAGGAAGGAAGCAAACACAGAAAAAGGTCTGAGAAATTGAAAGAGATAGGTTCTTTTTTTTATCATTTAAATTTTATTTTATTTATTTTTTTACACAGAAGGTTCTTATTAGTTATCTACTTTATACATATTAGTGTATACATGTCAATCCCAATCTCCCAATTCATCCCACCACCACCACCACCCCCACTTTCCCCCCTTGTGGTCCATACATTTGTTCTCTACATCTGTGTCTCTATTTCTGCCCTGCAAACCGGTTCATCTGTACCATTTTTCTAGGTTCCACATATATGCGTTAATATATGATATTTTTCTCTTTCTGACTTACTTCACTCTGTATGACAGTCTCTAGATCCATCCACACCTCTACAAATGACCCAGTTTTGTTCCTTTTTATGGCTGAGTAATATTCCATTGTATATATGTACCACATCTTCTTTATCCATTCGTCTGTCGATGGGCATTTAGGTTGCTTCCATGACCTGGCTATTGTAAATAGTGCTGCAATGAACATTGGGGTGCACGTGTCTTTTTGAATTATGGTTTTCTCTGGGTATATACCCAGTAGTGGGATTGCTGGGTGGTATGGTAGTTCTATTTTTAGTTTTTAAAGGAACCTCCATACTGTTCTCCATAGTGGTTGTATCAGTTTACATTCCCACCAACAGTGCAAGAGGGTTCCCTTTTCTCCACATCCTCTCCAACATTTGTGCATTAATTTTGTATCCTGCAACTTTATCAAATTCATTGATTAGCTCTAGTAGTTTTCTGGTGGCATCTTTAGGATTCTCTATGTATAGTATCATGTCATCTGCAAACAGTGACAGTTTTACTTCTTCTTTTCCAATTTGTATTCCTTTTATTTCTATTTCTTCTTTGATTGCCGTGGCTAGGACTTCCAAAACTATGTTGAATAATAGTGGTGAGAGTGGACATCCTTGTCTTGTTCCTGTTCTTAGAGGAAATGCTTTCAGTTTTTCACCATTGAGAATGATGTTTGCTGTGGGTTTGTTGTACATGGCCTTTATTATGTTGAGGTAGGTTCCCTCTATGCCCACTTTCTGGAGAGTTTTTTATCATAAATGGGTGTTGAATTTTGTCAAAAGCTTTTTCTGCATCTATTGAGATAATCATATGGTTTTTCTTCTTCAATTTGTTAATATGGTGTATCACATTGATTGATTTGCGTATATTGAAGAATCCTTGCATCCCTGGGATAAATCCCACTTGATCGTGGTGTATGATCCTTTTAATGTGTTGTTGGATTCTGTTTGCTAGTATTTTGTTGAGGATTTTTGCATCTGTATTCATCAGTGATATTGGTCTGTAATTTTCTTTTTTTGTAGTATCTTTGTCTGGTTTTGGTATCAGGGTGATGGTGGCCTCATAGAATGAGTTTGGGAATGTTCCTTCCTCTGCAATTTTTTGGAAGAGTTTGAGAAGGATGGGTGTTAGCTCTTCTCTAAATGTTTGATAGAATTCACTTGTGAAGCCATCTGGTCCTGAACTTTTGTTTGTTAGAAGATTTTTAATCACAGTTTCAATTTCATTACTTGTGATTGGTCTGTTCATATTTTCTATTTCTTCCTGGTTCAGTCTTGGAAGGTTATACCTTTCTAAGAATTTGTCCATTTTATTGGCTTAGAGTTGCTTGTAGTAGTCTCTTAGGATGCTTTGTATTTCTGCAGTGTCTGTTGTAACTTCTCCTTTTTCATTTCTAATTTTATTGATTTGAGTCCTCTTCCTCTTTTTCTCTATGAGTCTGGCTAAAGGTTTATCAATTTTGTTTATCTTCTCAAAGAACCAGCTTCTAGTTTTATTGATCTTTGCTATTGTTTTCTTTGTTTCTATTTCATTTATTTCTGCTTTGATCCTTATGATTTCTTTCCATCTACTAACTTCGGGGTTTTTGTTTGTTTGTTTGTTTTTAACATCTTTATTAGAGTATAATTGCTTTACAATGGTGTGTTAGTTTCTGCTTTATAACAAAGTGAATCAGTTATACATATACATATGTTCCCATATCTCTTCCCTCTTGCGTCTCCCTCCCTCCCACCCTCCCTCTCCCACCCCTCTAGGTGGTCACAAAGCACTGAGCTGATCTCCCTGTGCTATGCAGCTGCTTCCCACTAGCTATCTATTTTACATTTGGTAATGTATATATGTCCATGCCACTCTCTCACCCTGTCACATCTTACCCCTTCCCCTCCCCATATCCTCAAGTCCATTCTCTAGTAGGTCTGTGTCTTTACTCTTGTCTTGCCACTAGGTTCTTCATGACCTTTTTTTTTTTTTTCCTTAGATTCCATATATATGTGTTAGCATACTGTATTTGTTTTTCTCTTTCTGACTTACTTCACTCTGTATGACAGACTCTAACTCCATCCACCTCACTACAAATACCTCCATTTTGTTTCTTTTTATGGCTGAGTAATATTCCATTGTATATATGTGCCACATCTTCTTTATCCATTCATCCAATGATGGACACTTAGGTTGCTTCCATGTCCTGGCTATTGTAAATAGAGCTGCAATGAACATTTTGGTACATGACTCTTTTTGAATTATGGTTTTCTCAGGGTATATGCCCAGTAGTGGGATTGCTGGGTCGTATGGTAGTTCTATTTTTAGTTTTTTAAGGAACCTCCATACTGTTCTCCATAGTGGCTGTATCAATTTACATTCCCACTAACTTTGGGTTTTGTTTGTTCTTCTTTCTCTAGTTCCTTTAGGTGTAAGGTTAGATTGTTTATTTGAGATTTTTCTTGTTTCTTGAGGTAGGCTTGTACTGCTATAAACTTCCCTCTTAGAACTGTTTTTGCTGCATCCCATAGGTTTTGGATCGTTGTGTTTTCGTTGTAATTTGTGTCTAGGTATTTTTTTATTTCCTCTTTGATTTATTCAGTGATCTCTTGGTTATTTAGTAATGTACTGTTTAGCCTCACGTGTTTGTGTTTTTTACGTTTTTTCCCCTGTAATTGATTTCTAATCTCATAGTGTTGTGGCCAGAAAAGATGCTTGATATGATTTCAATTTTCTTAAATTTACTGAGGCTTGATTTGTGACCCCAAGATGTGATCTATCCTGGAGAATGTTCCATGCACACTTGAGAAGAAAGTGTAATCTGCTGTTTTTGGATGGAATGCCCTATAAATATCAATTAAATGTATCTGGTCTACTGTGTCATTGAAAGCTTGTGTTTCCTTATTGATTTTCTGTCTGGATGATCTGTCCATTGGTGTAAGTGAGATGTTAAAGTCCCCCACTATTATTGTGTTACTGTCGATTTCCTCTTTTAGAGCTGTTAGCAGTTGCCTTATATATTGAGGTGCTCCTATGTTGGATGCATATATATTTATAATTGTTATATCTTCTTCTTGGATCGATCCCTTGATTATTATGTGGTGTCCTTCCTTGTCTCTTGTAACATTCTTTATTTTAAAGTCTATTTTATCTGATATGAGTATTTCTACTCCAGCTTTCTTTTGATTTCCATTTGTATGGAATATCTTTTTTCATCCCCTCACTTTCAGTCTGTATGTGTCCCTAGGTCTGAAGTGGGTCTCTTGTAGACAGCATATATATGGGTATTGTTTTTGTATCCATTCAGCGAGCCTGTGTCTTTTGGTTGGAGCATTTAATCCATTCACGTTTAAGGTAATTATCGATATGTATGTTCCTATGGCCATTTTCTTAATTGTTATGGGTTTGTTTGTGTAGGTCCTTTTCTTCTCTTGTGTTTCCCACTTAGAGAAGTTCCTTAAGCATTTGTTGTAGAGCTGGTTTGGTGGTGCTGAATTCTCTTAACTTTTGCTTGTCTGTAAAGCTTTTGATTTCTCCATTGAATCTGAATGAGATCCTTGCCAGGTAGAGTAATCTTGGTTGTAGTTTCTTCCCTTTCATCACTTTAAATATGTCATGCCACTCCCTTCTGGCTTGTAGAGTTTCTGCTGAGAAGTCAGCTGTTAACCTTATGGGAGTTCCCTCGTATGTTATTTGTCATTTTTCCCTCGTTGCTTTCAATAATTTTTCTTTGCCTTTAATTTTTGTCAGTTTGATTACTATGTGTCTTGGCATGTTTCTCCTTGGGTTTATCCTGCCTGGGACTCTCTGCATTCCTGGACTTGGGTGGCTATTTCCTTTCCCATGTTAGGGAAGTTTTCGACTATAGTCTCTTCAAATATTTTTTCGGGTACTTTCTCTCTCTCTTCTCCTTCTGGGACCCCTATAATGCGAATGTTGTTGCGTTTAATGTTGTCCTAGAGGTCTCTTAGGCTGTCTTCATTTCTTTTCATTCTTTTTTCTTTATTCTGTTCTGCGGCAGTGAATTCCACCATTCTGTCTTCCAGGTCACTTATCCATTCTTCTGCCTCAGTTATTCTGCTACTGATTCCTTCTAGTATATTTTTCATTTCAGTTATTGTATTGCTCATGTCTGTTTGTTTGTTCTTTCATTATTCTAGGTGTTTGTTCTTTAATTCTTCTAGGTCTTTGTTAAACATTTCTTGCATCTTCTCGATCTTTGCCTCCATTCTTTTTCCGAGGTCCTGGATCATCTTCACTATCATTATTCTGAATTCTTTTTCTGGAAGGTTGCCTATCTCCACCTCATTTAGTTGTTTCTCTGGGGTTTTATCTTGTTCTTTCATCTGGTACAAAGTCCTCTGCCTTTTCATTTTGTCTATCTTTCTGTGAATGTGGTTTTCCTTCCACAGGCTGCAGAATTGTAGTTCTTGCTTCTGCTGTCTGCCCTCTGGTGGCTGAGGCTATCTATGAGGCTTTTGCAAGCTTCCTGATGGGAGGGACTGGTGGTGGGTAGAGCTGGGTGTTGCTCTGGTGGGAAGAGCTCAATAAAACTTTAATCCACTTGACTGTTGATGGGTGGGGCTGGGTTCCCTCCCTGTTGGTTGTTTGGCCTGAGGCAACCCAGCACTGGAGCCTACCCAGCTCTTTGGTTGGGCTAATGGCAGACTCTGGGAGGGCTCACACCAAGGAGTACTTCCCAGAACTTCTGCTGCCAGTGTCCTTGTCCCCACAGTGAGCCACAGCCACCCCCCAGCCTCTGCAGGAGACCCTCCAACACTAGCAGGTAGGTCTGGTTCAGTCTCCTATGGGGTCACTGCTCCCTCCCCCTGGGTCCTGATGTGCACACTACTTTGTGTGTGCCCTCCAAGAGTGGAGTCTCTGTTTCCCCCAGTCCTGTTGAAGTCCTGCAATCAAATCCCGCTAGCCTTCAAAGCCTGATTCTCTAGGAATTCCTCCTCTCGTTGCCGGACCCCCAGGTTGGAAAGCCTGACATGGGGCTCAGAACCTTTACTCCAGTGGGTGGACTTCTGTGGTATGTGTTCTCCAGTTTGTGAGTCACCCACCCAGCAGTTATGGGATATGATTTTATTGTGATTGCACCCCTCCTACCATCTCATTGCGGCTTCTCCTTTGTCTTTAGATGTGGGGTATCTTTTTTGGTGAGTTCCAGTGTCTTCCTGTTGATGATTGTTCAGCAGTTAGTTGTGATTCCGGTGCTCTCGAAAGAGGGAGTGAGCGCACGTCCTTCTACTCCGCCATCTTGAACCAATCTCCGAAAGAGGTAGGTTCTTAATGGTATTTTTTGAGCAAATAGATCTAGCTGTGCCTAAATCCAAGCCCTTGACTGTTCTGTTAGAGACAGTAAATTCTCTTTTTTTGTTTAAGTCATCTTGAGTTGAGTTCCTGTCACGTATCCAAAAGAGAGCAGATTAATATTTGGATTCTATAGATAGGGATTCATAGCAGACATAAACATACACCTTTATAGGAATCTGCCCATCCCACAGCGATCTCCTCTCTCTAAGAACTGGCCCCTTCCCACAGACTAGACTAACAGCCATGTTAGTACTGAACCCTGTCCCCCAACTACACAACTGGTTGGAGCAGAAGTAGACGTGTATTGCAGCATAATCAGATCAGATTCTCTCTCCTGGGGATTTGGGTTTAGGACCGAGAGATCCTAGTTCATTCTGAGCTGCATGCTTAAACTGAGGGGATGTAAATTGGCAGCTGGGAGAAGGTCACATTCGTGGGGGAGCAGAGAAACTGATCTGCTGAAGAAGAATTAGGTTGACTCACACATGGAAGCAGAGGCCGTGACCTCTCAGGGAGAGAGAGAGAGAGAGAGAACAGAAGAGAGAGACAGGAAAAGAGAGAGTTGCTTCCTGATCTCTCATGAGACTAATTACTTCTCCTTTTGGGTTCCAAGAGATTTCTCTGTGTTCAAATAATTCTCTCCTCCACCATTACCCTCCCTGCCTTTTCTAAAATTTACAATAGCTTTAGTGTTTTGGGGGGTTTGGTTTTGTTTTTTTCTTGTAACTAAAATATTTTTAGACAACCATCCTAGGAACAAGTCTACAGCCAAGGCTGTTTATTAGGCTGACAAAGACCCTGGCTTCCTAATCAAGACACCCACACATTCAATTATTAGCTGTGTAACCTTGGCCAAAATGCATGGATTCACTGAACTGGCTTCCTCCTCTGTAAAATAAGAATAATAATGCCTACCCTACCAGGCTGTTGTTAAGACTGAAAGAGATAAGGTAGAAATAAGAGCTTAGCACAGTGCTGGACACCAAGAAGCCATGTAATCATTTTGTGCTGAATGCAGAAGAGGGGTTGGGTCCAAGCCTAGAGCTAGGCCACTAGTAGGTGCCAGCCAGGACTACAAAAGGAAGCTTAAAGGGACAATCCCTCTCCCCATCAGCACCCTTTTCATCATTTGTACCGAATTTTCAAAAGCACTGAGGAGGGAAAGAATATCTTTATTTTTAAAAATCCCCATTCTGGAACTCTATTCTAATGATATAATCTGGCAAGAGAAAATACCTATGCATAAGAATGCTCATTGCAGTAGTGTTTATACTGGAAAAAAATTGGAAATGACTTAAATGTTCAACACTGTTTTGGTTAATAGATGATAGTACAAACATACAATAGAGTATTATAAAGATTAGGAGAACAAAAGACACAATATTTTCAAATAAAAATAAACATGGAGTAGCATGCAAAATATTATAGAGTATAATGCAAAATTTGTCTGAAATTTTAAGGTAAAAGCTCGATATTTCAAAGAAGTTTCTCCCACTCCCTTACATTCCAGCACCACACACACTGTCTCACACACCACTCACCCAGCAATGCATTCATCTTCTCTGCCCTTGGGGTAACTTGGATGGAAAAACTGAAGAAGCATTTATGTAAGTACAAGTCCTGAGGCCTCTAACATTAAAGGTATTGACAAGGATGGATGTTCACAACATTTTTCGAGTTTAAAAAAAAAAGCAGGTTACAAAAATATTGCCGAAAATGTGAACAATGGTTATCTCAGGGCATGGGATTTCAGGCATTTTTTTTTTTCCTTCTTTGTACTTTCACATATTGTTTGAAATTTGTATAATGCGTGTACATTTTATTTATGAGAAAAAATAAAACTATTTTCATAAGGGGAGGGAGCTACTTTGATTTTATTTTCTCCTATATTGTCCTCAACACATGTTCTACCAGGTTACCTCTAACATACCTTCCTTCTTCAAGCACAGGGAGATTTACCTGGCTGCCCTGTTCTGTGGAGCTGCTCCAGACAGAAGCTCCTTGTTCAGGGAGAAGAGCCTTCCATGAGCCTGGCAGAAATGCTAGGCAGCTCACTACTTCCCTCTCCTGGTCAGAACAGGTCAGAGCCTTATCTAGCTAAACAGCACACCAAGTGCATCCTGACTGGCCAAGGTCATCCCAGAGTCGTGACTTCTGGCTACCCCTGCAGTCATCAGTGTGCTGCACACCACCACTTGCTCTAGCAGTTGGAATAGAATGTTTCCTGGGAGTCTCTGGCTTGGTGTGGACAGCACTGTCCAGATGGGCTTGCAGTCATTAGACTCAGCCTGGCTAAGCCCAGGTCATGGCCTGTTTGAGGGTGGGGTGCTGAGCCAGTGATGGGGACCTTTCCTGCCCACTAGAGAGCACTGATGGTCTGGACTTGAGGTTTGAGAAAGTAGAAGGCAGGGTTGCAAGAAGATAAATGCAATCATCCTAATTATAAAAGCTCTTGTTCTTGTATGGTTCTAATTACTTTTCAAGTATTTGCCAAGGCAGCTTGACATGTACAAATAAATTCGTACAAGGATGATTGCTGAAGAATTGTTGGTAACAGCAAAAAACTGGAAATAATCTAAATATCCCTCAGTATGGGAGCATTTGGACAAAATGGAATAGTATGCAGCTGTTTAAAAGAATGAGGTAGATCTTCATGTGCTGCTGTGGAATGATCTCCAAGATTCATTGTTAAGTTAAAAAAACAAACAAGCAAAAAAAAAACCAAACAAACAAACAAAAAACAAGCAAGATACGTAACCATCAATAAATGTGAGTGTGTGTGTCTTAAATAAGGATCTGTATAACTGTATACATATCTATTTAGATATGTATAGAATACATTGGAAGGAAATACCAGAAATTAATAATAATGGCTGTCTCTGGAGATAGCAATAAGAAAGAGACCTACTCTCACTGTATATCCTTTTGTACTGTTAAGTTATTTACCATGTGTATGTATTACTTTTTAAGATAAAATTTGTTTAAATTTCTAAAATAATATTTTTCAAAAGACAGTTTGATATAATAGAATCAGAAAGACTTGGGTTCAAATCCAGACTCTGAGACTTAACCAGTTGCATGACCTTAAGTAAGTCACTTAACTACTCTGAACCCTGATTTTCTCATTTCTAAAAGGGAATTAGTAACATCAATCTCATCGCATTATTGTGAGGATTGAAGATAAGCATTTGGAATCGGGAAAATCTTATTGCACACTTCCATATGGCATTATTTACATTGTTTTCTATATTATTGGCACCCTCTGGGGATGAACATTGTGATGGTCCTGTTGAATACAGGGCCTGGTACATAATAGATGCAGGGAAAAACATTTACAATTTTCATATATATTTTCTCATTATAATTTGTCATTTCTTCAAAAGAATTTTATACCTGAAGAAACAGAAATAGATCAGCAGCAAAACTTGGCTTGGAACATGGGTCTCCAACTCCTACTCTAAGCTGAAAGCAAAACACTAGGCAGATTGGCCTAAAGGCTATGTGTGAGAAGAATGAAAGACAGAATAAGAGTTGGGGATTGTGGCATCTAGATTGGAAAGTAAGAAGTCTATTTCCATTTGCAGATGACATGATATAGGACATCCTAAGGAATCCACACACAAAAAAAAGACTATTAGAACTGGTAAATGAGTTCAGCGAGGTTGCAGGATAAAAGATCAATACACAAAAATCAGTTGAATTTCTATACACTAGTGTCTTAGTCCATTCAGGCTGCTATCATAGAATACCACAGATTGGGTGACTTTAAAACAACAGAAATTTATTTTTCACAGTTCTGGAAGCTGGAAGTCTGAGACCAGGCTGTCAGCATGGTCAGGTTCTGGTGAGGACCCTCTTCCGGTTGCAGACAGCTGTTTTCTCTGGGGTCCCTTTTATAAGGGCTCTAATCCCATTCACTGGGCTCACCCTCATGACCATATCATTTCCCAAAGGCCCCACCTCCTAATACCATCACATTGGAGATTAGGATTTCAATGAATGAACTTTGTGGGGATACAAACATTCAGTCCATAATAACTAGCAATGAACAATCTGAAAACGAAACTGAGAAAATAATTTTCTTTACAATGGCATCAAGAAGAATAGTACACTTAGGAACAAATTTAACAAAAGGAGTATAAGACATGCACTGAAAACTACAAAACGCTGTTGAAAAAAATAAAAGAAGAAATTAAAAGAAGACCCAAAACATATCTAAGACCTAAATGGAAAGAAATCTGTTCATGGATTGGAATGAACAGATGGCATTCTGGGGAGTAAGATGGCAGTGGTCCCCAAACTGATCTACAGTTTCAATGCAATGCCTATCAAAATCTCAGCTGGCTTTTGTGCAGAAATTGACAAGCTGATCCTAAAATTTATATGGAAATGCAAATGACACAGAATAGCCAATAGCCAAAACAATTGGGGCGGGGAGGGATTTCAAGCTTCTTACATAGCTAAAATAATCAGTGTGTGGTACTCGCATATGAATAAAAATAAGGTTAATGAAATAGAAATCAGAGTCTAGAAGTAAACCTTTACATTTATGTTCAATTAATTTTATTTTATTTTTTAAATATTTATTTATCATTTATTTATTTTATTTATTTTTGGCTGCGTCGGGTCTTGCGGCACGCGGGCTCTTTTGTTGCGGCACAGGCTTCTCTCTAGCTGTGGCATGCGGGTTTTCTCTCTGTGGTGTGGAGCACGGGTTCCAGAGCACATAGGCTCTGTAGTTTGTGGCACGCGGGCTCTAGTTGAGGCGTGCAAGCTCAGTAGTTGTGGTGCGTGGGCTTAGTTGCTCCGCGGGCATGTGAGATCTTAGTGCCCTGACCAGGGATCGAACCGGAGTCCCCTGCATTGGAAGGCATATTCTTTACCACTGGACCACCAGGCAAGTCCCTGTTCAATTAATTTTAGACAAGAATGCAAAGGAAACAACTGGATATCCACAGGCAAGAGAACAAAGTTGGATCCCTACTCACACCATATAAACAATTTAATTCAAAATATATCATAGACCTAAATGTAAAAGCTAAAACCACAAAACTCTTAGCAGAAGATATAGGAGCAAATCTTTATGACATTGGATTATGCAATAGTTTCTTAGATATGACACCAAAAGGACAAGCAACAGAAGGAAAAAATAGATAAATTGGGCTTTGTAAACATTAAAAATCTTTTGAGCTTCAAAGGACATTGGAGCAATGAAAATCTTCTGGAATTAGAGTGTGGTGATGATTGCACAACTCTGTAAATATACTAAAAATCACTGAGTTTTATACTGAAAAGTGAGTTTTATTGTATGTGAATTATATGTCAAAAAAGCTGTTGCTTAAAAAAAAAAGAATTGGTGATCGTTAAATGGGAAACACTCATAACTTCTTCCTGATCTTTCCCTTCCATGGGAAAGGCATCCATTGACGTAATAATCCTGGCTCCTCTCTGCCTCCAACTCATTCCTCTCCTAAAGGAGAGAAATGACTTAATCTATCTGAGTTTGGGATAAAGAACTGGTATGTGCAGTTCTGCACACTCGTTTCCTCCTGGAGGTGGCGTTCTGCCTATTTCTCTATGTCTATTTCTCTACAGCATCAGGCACTGCCAGTGAAGGGTGGTTAGCTGGTCTAATTCTGGGGGTCAATATTAGGAAGAACACCTAGCCACAGACATAAGCTACTCCCTCCAACATCAGTTTTATCAATAATAAGGTTGCTATTTTAGTCTCCATATAACTTATTTCTTCATCTTATTTATCAAATCGTTCAGAACTTTTTCAAGCAGGGAGGGTGCTATTTACTGACTAATCCCCAAGAACCCCAGCAGCACTGCGGGCCTGGTGTGAGCACCATCAAATAGCTACTTGTGTATCACAGAGACATTGAGTTTGGAGAGGTAGCATGAAGCAATGGGATGAGTCAACAGACCTCATTTCTCCTTCCAAATTCATTCATTCATAAGTTTATTCAACAAATATTTAGCAAGCACCTAGTATGTGCCAGGCATTGCTAAAGGAGTTGGAGAGTCAGCTTTGAAGAAAACTGACCAAACCCCTGCTATAAAGGAGCATACATTTTAGTGAGAAGACTGGTAATAAACCAGAGTATATATTATCTTAGATGGTGCTAAGTCCTAAAGAGAAAAAAATAGCACAGGGAAGGAGAATAGGAAATATCAGTGGAGGGTGTCAAATTTGGGGTAGAATGTCCAGGAAAAGCCTCATGAGAAGATGGCATTGGAACAAAGACCTGAAAGAGATCCAGAAGCAAGTCATGTGTGTATCTGGGGGAAGAGATTTCCAGGCAGAGTAAACAGCATATGCAAAGGCTCTGAAGTGGTAGGGAGGAGGAAACTAGAACATGAGGTCAGAGAAGTCTCAGGAAGCCAGCTCAGATAACGCCTTGTAGCTTAGAGTAAGGACTTTAGCTTTTACTCATCAATTTACCCGTTGAAGCTTTTGAGCAGAGGGGTGACATCTGAATCTGTTGAGAATAGATTAAAGAGGGCAAAGGCAGAAGCAAGAAAACCAGCGAGGAGGCTATTACAATAATCCAGGTGACTGATGATGATGGCTTAGACCAGAAAGGGAGCAGTAGAGGGGAATACCCTGGCGGTCCAGTGGTTAGGACCCCGCGCTTCCACTGCAGGGCCCCAGGTTTGGTCCTGATCCCTGTGGCACCAAAAAAAAAAAAAGAAAAGAAAAGAAAGAAAGGGAGCAGTAGAGAGAGTGAGAAAGGGTCAAATCTGTAGGTATTTTGAAGGTAGAGTTGACCAAGTGTGCTGATAGCCTGGAGCTAGTGTGTATGAGAGAGAGAAGTTAAGGATAACTCAAGGTTTCTGTCCGAGCAACTAAAAGATGCAGTTGCAATTAACTGATCGGGGGCTGGGGAGAGCGGACACCAGGAATTCAATCCTGGACATGTTAATTTTCAGATCCCATTGGACATTCAAGAGGATACGTTAAATAAGCAGTTGGACATGCGAGTCTGGAGTTCAAAAGAGAGGTCCAAGCTACTCATTGGCTTACCGTTTAGCCATTTGCTAGCCTCATGACCTTAGACAAGTCACCTATCTTCTCAGAGCTACACTTTCCTCTTCTGTAAAATAGGGATAAAAACAGTAGCTATAACACAAGGTTGTTGTGAGGATAAAATGTGATGATCAGTAAAATAACTGGTTCACAGGAGGCTCTGAACAAATTATCACTAATATTAAGTTCAATTAAACATGCATCTAGTTGCTGGAAGCACAAACAATGAAAGATACAGTCCCTGCCTACAATCCCGATGGAGAAAACTTTGTCAAAGCTTTCAACAAACAATCTTTCAGGTAACAACAATCATCTGGGAGAATCATCGGGTCCTGGCACCTAATAGGACAAAGAGAAGAAAGGAAGAGTCAAAGATAATGGACAAGTAGCCTCAGGATGAAAGCAGGCCGGGGGATCGGAGGGAAAACCAGAACTTATATCTGGTCCTCACACCTACTTCTCTCACTTCCCTAACGGGTAAACCCCAATCCCTCGAGATGTTTAAAAGTGACCAAAGTTGCTCAGGGGAAAAACACAGATGCTGTGATGCCAGTCACATCACTTCCCTCATGCCTATTTTCCCACCTGCTGTCTTCTGATTGAGCCCTGTCTCCCCATGAGGACTTCTCCAAACTTCTGTGGGTCCTGAGCCTGGTTTTTCTCAGCTTCTAGGCAAGAGGGTAAATAGCTCAGAGACCCCGTGCAACTTTGAAGAACCTAGAACACAGGGGAGATAGATGCTAGAACCAACACGAAGGGGACAATCAGGAGCATAAGGGGAGGGAAGGTATCATTGAATTCCTACTGGGCCAGGGGCTGTGCTAGGTGTTTTCAGGGCTGAGAGAGTTGTTCCAAGAATTCAATATGAATCCATGTTAGAGCATTGGGCCCAGGGCCTGGCCCATAGTAAGAGCACAATAAACGTTGGCTGTATTTTTATCTCTTTTAATCCTCACAACAACCCTACAAGCTGGGCTCTAAACTAACAGGCAGTTTGGTATAGTGGTGTATGCTCTTGTGTCAGACAAACCGGGGCTCAAATTCCATCTTTGCCACATCTAGGCTTTTGTGACTCTGGGAAAGCTGTTTTACCTTTCTGTAGAGAGGAGAAAAAATGGTCCCTACTAAACAAAGATTCATCTAAAACCCTTAGTGTAGGGCCTGGCACACATTAACTGCTCAATAATCACTAGCTATTCTTAGTACTCTTGGAGAAGAGGACATAAAAGTTCCAGAGGTTAGGTTACTTATCTAAATTCACACAGCCAGGTAGAATAGACTCTTGTGGTTTTGCCCTGCTCAGCAGGCACACTCCTCTTTTGGTTAAAGTACCGTCACTCTCTTTGGGGAACCACCCTCCCCCACTCTTAGGCCTTGTGATTTAGGTGGAGTTGACACCTCTATTTCAAGCTCCAGGGGAGAGCATGTGACCCACGTCTGGCCAATTGCTTATTCCATCTCCCTGGTCACAGTAATTGATTTGAGAGTGGACTTGTGACCCATGCGGAGTCAATGAGAATGCTGGACCTTTGTTGAATCCATTGGGAAAGAGATGAACCTGGTTGTGGACTTGACATTGGGAGGATATAAGCTTGGATTCGCTGGGGGTTGCCTGAGTGCCAAGCAAATCCAAAGGAAATAGAGCTGAAGGATGGAAAAAGACTCAAGCCTGCAGACTTTGAGCTCTTGCCTAAACACTTGAGCAGATACATCTAAAGTCTGTACCTCAAGCTTCAGGTACATGAGGCAATAACAAGACAAGAATTCACATTCTCTCTTTCTCCCTTAAGACAACCAAAAGAATCCTTATTTGGCAAAGCCATCAGTCAGGGTCCCAACTGAAAGCAGATGGCACATTGAAATTAGAATTATTTGAAGAGGGTTTGTTTACTACGGTACAGACGGTGTAGGAGAACCACAAGGGGTAGTGTGGTAACCTAGGGCTAGTAACAGCTGAGGAGTTGTCACCACCCCTAGGCCTGAAGGGAAAGAGGAGAGATAGTCACCTGAACCCAGAGGGAGGGAGTTTGGGAGAAGAGGCCTCCTTAAGAAGAGCAATGACTGTCAATCACAGCACACCGCCAGCCGTGGAGGGAGCCAGGGGCACTAATACCTCTCTCTCCTCTTGCCTCTCATCCACAGACTCCCCCTTGAACATGCCCAGCAAGAAGCCAGAAGGCAAAGGAGCCTGCGGGTATAGCGAAACAAGTCAGACCCAGAACAGGATGAGGGGTGGGTCTGGAGGGGTAGGCAGGAACTAGCCCCACAGCCTGGTCTGGCTGTCTCTCCCACAGTCCCATGAAGACTTTTTGGAAGCTTAGAGTAGAGTTTTAAAACTCTCATAGTTCCCTTTGGTCTTCCTTGTACAGTGCTCGCCCTCCGTCCCTAGAGAAGAGCCCCAGGTTGGCCCACAGGAAATAGGGATTCTGAGCATGTGGGAAGAAGATGCTAACCTTGCAGGGAGAAAGAAGCCGCCAGGCCAGCTGCCCACATGGCCAGAGAGTCCTGGACTGACCCTGAGGCCCTCACCCCGCCAGCTCCCTTGCCTCCACGGAAATCTGTCCGCCGGCCAGTTTGGCCCCAGTCTCGGGCACCACGAGGCAGCAGCTCTGTGACTTCCCTTTCTCTCCATAGGAGATGTCTCTTTCCTTCTGCAGCCAAGCCAGAGAAGCTTCTGGGATTCCCCACTACTGGCAAGGGCCCAACAGGGCCCTAAGGACAGGGCTGAGCGGCATCCAAGTATCTCATTTTGGCCACACAGACACCTTTTCCCTCTTCTTCCTTTACAAAACAACTCACCCTAATCTTTTTTTTGCCAAAATAGTTTCCTCCCTACCTTTCAAATCCAGTTTAAGCCTTAGGATCTCCTCAGAAACCTTCCTCATTACCTTGCCTGACCTACACTCTCCTGCTATTATGGTGATTATTACCAGAAGTACTTCTGCATGTAAAAAAACTAATAATAGCAACTCATATTTACTGAGTGCTTTCTATGCGCACACCACTGAGCTAATTGCCTTGTAGAAACCATCTCATTTAATCCTCATGACCACCTTATAAAGTAGGTGCTATCGATATATAGAATATGTTGTCATTGGCACCCTTCAGATTGGCACCTTAGAAGCAATTACTTTATCCGTTTCTACAGAGGAGAAAACTGAGGCTCAGAGAGGATTAAATTACTAGTTTAAGTTCACGCAAGCAAGCAACAGGAGGAGATGAGACCTAAAACCAGGAATGACCAGCTATGAAGCCCAAGCTCCTAAAACCAAAATGTTCTACTACAGCACAGCTATGTGCAGTCCCAGAGTTAGGTAGCAGCTGGAGGAGTTCCTGAATCTTCTCTCTGACATGGATATACATGTGCTGGCATCACAGTCGAGGAACCTAACTTATTATGCACATATCTGTACACTGTAAGTAATGCTATCTCCCAAGTTTTTGCAGCAGACATCACCATCGTCCCTTTGTGGTTAAATCCACTTGGTCACCACTCTGGCTCTCAAATCCTAATGAGATGCCAAACACTTGAAGAAAATTTCATTAGTGATGTCAGAACACATTAAGGACAGAATAGAGAAAGCAAAGGAACCGACTAGGAGTTACTGGTAAGACACTCAGGCTATTAGCCTGCCCCATTTCCCACTGCCAACAAACCGTCTTTAGCCACTTGGAAAATTGGCCTTGTTTTCACTTCCTTTGTGAAATGTTTCATGTGGTATTTTTCCCGCAGTGTAAACAAGTCTTTTTACAGTAATCAGTTCATTTAATTCTCACAAAAACACTATAAAGTAAGCACTGTTATCATCTCCATTTTATATAGATGAGGCATCTGAGGCACAGAGAGGTTAAGTAACTTCCTCAAAGTCACACAGCTGGTAAGTGACAGTGCTGGGATTTGACCCTTTGAGTCAGCCTCCTGAACTTATGCATTTAACAACTGCTACTCTGTAGTTTGACAATAAGGCTAAGTGAGATTATTTGAAAACCCATCAAAGCACTAAAAATGAAAAACATGCTCTGGAGGAGTGCTTTTTCTGTAGAATCCATGTGCTCCAGTAATGCAGAAGAGAGATCTCCCACCTAGAATGTGTGGCTGGTTGGATTGACCAGCAAAGAAAATCTGGAGAACAGAGAGCTGAGGAACAGCCATCAGAGTGTCTAGTGGGACAGGCAGGTAAGCTTAAAGTGGAATCAGGGAACAGAGATCCATGGCCGAGAATGAGTGAGCAACCCTCAGACCAGCAAGGGTAAACTTGAGGATGGTGCTGGAGCATCAGCTGGCAGGGGAAGTCGAGAGGAAGGACCTAGCAAAGTGAAGAAGAGGACCCCCTTCTTTTCCTTCCTTAAACCCCTGTTTGCTGAATTCCTATCCTATGCCAGGCACTGCAGCCTTCACGGAGTTTACAGTCTAGTGGGGGAGTGTATTAGCACATTTTTTGTTGCAAGTGACAGAAACCAATTCAAATTGGATTCAACAACGGGGAATTTATTGGCTCACTTAATTGAAAAGTCAGGGCTTCCCTGGTGGCGCAGTGGTTGAGAGTCCGCCTGCCAAGGCAGGGGACACTGGTTCGAGCCCTGGTCTGGGAAGATCCCACATGCCGCGGAGCAACTGGGCCCGTGAGCCACAATCGCTGAGCCTGCGCGTCTGGAGCCTGTGCTCCGCAACAAGAGAGGCCGCGATAGTGAGACGCCCGCGCCCTGCGATGAAGAGTGGCCCCCGCTTGCCGCAACTGGAGAAAGCCCTTGCACAGAAACGAAGACCCAACACACCCAAAAATAAATAAAGAAATAAATTTAAAAAAAAAAAAAAGTCAGTTGGTAGGATGGGCTGCAGGCTGGTTGATCCAGGGGCTCAAAAATGCCAGTGGGATTCAGTCTTTTCCTACCTTGACTCTGCTCTCCTCTGGGTTTCCTCCATTCTCAGGCAGCTTTTCTCCTTGTGGTGGCATGATGGCTGCCCCTCGCTCCAGGTTTTCTTCTTAGCCTGTCAGTACCATCCCTCCACCCCCGCCCCTGAAAAAGATTGTTTCTTTCCCAGTTGTTCCAGTAAAAATCCTAAGATTGGCTCTGATCAATTACCTTGATTCCACGCTTAACACTGACCCAGTTATGGGGCTTAAGGATGGAATATGCTGACTAGCCAGGCCTGAGTGATAGGCACACCCTTCTGTGCAGCTCTACCTAGACCACACAGATTGAGGGTGGAGGGATTGTTCCCAGGGAAAATTGCAGTACTAACTAAGAAGAGGGGAATGAATGCTGAGTAGGCAAAAACAACAGATGGTTGATCCAGGGATTCAGGCAATGATCCTGGTAATTACAACAGAGTGTGATAAATGACATGGTGGGAAGGAAGTGGCTGGGGGAGTGCATAGGCAGCACCTAACCCAGAGGAAGTGACTGTAAACTGAGACTTGAGGAGGTCTCAGGACTAGGAGGGGCATGAAAGGAGAAAGGAGAAAACAGGTCATGCAAGTTTCTTGAGATATGTGAGATTGTGGCCTGAACGTTAAGAGGAACAGTGAGAATGAAGATGATGGGCCAGATTATGAACTGCGCCTGAGCAGAAGGGAAGGAAAACGGATTTGGAGTTAAGAGGAGATGAAGATTTCAGTTTGGAAGTAGAGTTGCAGATGTAGAAAACAAACTTATGGTTACCAGGGGATGGGGGGGGAGGGATAAATTGGGAGACTGGGATTGGCACAGGGAATTCTACTTAATACTCTGTAATGGCCTATATGGGAAAAGAATCTTAAAAAAAAGAGTGGATATATGTAAAAAAAAAAAAAAAAAGATTTCAATTTGGGATGTTGTTTTTGAGGAGCAAGAGGGTCATCCTGTTAGAGATATCAAAGAGCCAGCTGGATATGTGGGTGGAGAGTTTAGGAGCAGAACCTCTGGAGGAACCTCAAGGATGGTCATTGAAGTGTGGGTGAGACACTTCTGGGTGAGAGGATCAAGGTTGATCAGACTCTTTGAAAAGAACAACCAAATGGCCAATAATAAGCATATGAAAACAACATCATTACTCATTAGGGAAAACACATGAAAACAATGAGATACCACTACACATCTACCAGAATGGCTGAAATTAAAAGGAATGAAAATATCGGGTATTAGCAAGGATGCCGAACAAACAGAACTCCCATACACTACTAATAGGAGTGTAAATTGGCATAACCACTTTGGGAAAATGGCGTTATTTATTAAAGCAAAACATATGTATCCACTATGACCTAGCAATTCTACTCACATATATATATATAGCCAAGAGAAATAAGTGCTTAAGTCCCTCAAAAGATGCGTAAAAGAATGTTCATAACAGCATTATTCAGAAGAGCCAAGGGGCTTCCCTGGTGGCGCAATGGTTGAGAATCCGCCTGCCAATGCAGGGGACACAGGTCCAAGCCCTGGTCCGGGAAGATCCCACATGCCACGGAGCAACTAAGCCTGTGCACCACAACTACTGAGCCTGCGCTCTAGAGCCCACGAACCACAACTACTGAGCCCGTGAGCCACAACTACTGAGTCCGCGTGCCACAGCTACTGAAGCCCGTGCACCTAGAGCCCGTGCTCCACAAGAGAAGCCACCACAATGAGAAGCCCGCGCACTGCACCGAAGAGTAGCCCCTGCTCGCTGCAACTAGAGAAAGCCCGTGTGCAGCAACGAAGACCCAACGCAGCCAAAAATAAATAAAATAAATAAATTTTAAAAAAAAGAAGAGCCAAAAGCTGCAAACAAACCAAATGTCCTTTGTTATCTGTTCATTCAATACAATACTACACCATATACATTAAAAAAGAACTAAGTACTGACATGGATGAATCTTAACAGTTACAATGTTGAATGAAGGAAGCCAGACTGTGATTTCATTTATAAAAAGCTCAAAAACAGGTATAACTAGTTGATGGTGATAGAGGCCAGAAACAGTAGTTTCTATTGTGGGAGGGGATGCACCTGAAAGGGAGCCACAGGAGGCTTGCCAGGGTGCTGAAAATGTTTTGTATCTTGATCTGGATGGTGATTATAAAGGTGCTTACAGTATAAAAATTTATCCAGCTGTTCATTTAAGATTTGTGCATTTGTACAACACGGGGAATATAGCCAATATTTTATAATAACTATAAATGGAGTATAACCTTTAAAAATTGTGAATCACTATATTGTACACTTGTAACTTACATAATATTGTACAGCAACTATAGTTCAATAAAAATAAAGTACTTAGAAGAGTTAAAAAAAAGATTTGTGCACATTACTGTATCTATTTTATACCTAAAATCCAGGAGGGAAGCTTAGCCCCTCCTCCAAAAGACAAAAGAAATTATGATAGCACTGACCCAGGGACTAACAATATTTTACAGTTTGTGATATGAGATGACAGTTCCCCGGACCCAGCTTGATGGTGAAGTCCCCAGGGCCAGAAGTCTTTTTTTGATTCTGATCTCTATTGTTCCAAAGCATCTATATTGGGGTTCAGATCTCAGCAGGCCCACAGCATTCAGGACTCAGCGTCTGCTCAGAGCAGCACACTCCAGCCCCTGAGTGTTCAACTCAGCACTTATTTCTGGCATGTCTGCTCTGTGCCAGGCCCTGTGCTGAGAGCTAGGAGTATGAAGACAAATAAAACACCATCCCTGCACTTAAAAGCTGCCAACCAAGAGGTCGGTGCTCCAGGATGAAGGAAGGGTTCTTGCAGCAGTGAACTCATCCATCAGCACATGTAAAATAATAATAGTAACAAACAGCCACCATTTAAAAACTGCCAGGTGCTTTATGTAACAGATTTTTTTCCCCTTAATTGCTATTTAAAACCACAACTTCCTGCAGATACTTTTGTCTGTTAGGGGAGTGGCATAATTTTTCTCTGGGTATAGGGATCTTTGTTTAGGAAAATACTTAATAAGCTGCTTTGGAATGAAGAATGAATCTCCCCAGGGCTAGGCAAGACAAAAGAGCTGAATCGCTTTGCAAATTAGAGTGGGGAAGTGTGGCCCTAGGGAGAGGGAGGGAGGTCTGAAAACCTGAGGAGGGGAGACGTTAGGAGGTATGGTTCGGGAGATCTATGTTGTTTTTGTTTTCCGACATTCTGTTCCTTAGAGCACCACCCCCTTTGCCTTCCTAACGTCACTCGTTCTTCAGGTTTTGCCTTTTCAAAAATCACTTCCTCATACCACACACAGCCTTCAAAAGGAATGAGGCAAAGCTTGTCCTGACGTGGAAAAAGGCACAGGATACATTGTGAAGTGAGGAAAAGTAAGCAGCAGAGTAGGTGCTTAATAGAATCCCATTTTTTAAAAGGAGTGCCATATATATGTATTTACACCTGGCTACATAAGCAAAATTCCTGAAAAAGTACTGTATTAACAGCTGTTACTACTAGGGAGCGGAGGGGCGGATAATCAGAAGCTTCTATTTTCAATTTTTCCCCTTTTTACCTTTAAATATTTTATCATGAGATTTTATCCCTTTTTCAAAAGTCTCTTCCTCCAAGCAGCCCTCCCTGATGTCTACGGTAGATCAGGTCCCCGTGGTATCCTGCCCTCCTCTGTTGCGACATTCAGACCTTTGTAATTCCTGCTCCCTACCTCTCCCACCCCTCTACCTCCTGTACCCACTGTGCTCTCCTCAGCTCCAAGATGACAGGGACCAGGAACTCCTAGCAGAGTGCTTGGCATAGCTGTTAACCAAATGAATAAATCCTTCCACCTTCCAAAGAGTTTTCTCCTGCCTGGCTTTGAATCTTCCAGAGAGAGGCAGCCCCACCTGTGTGTGCTGCTCAGGCCCGGCTCACAGTGTTCCAGCTAATTCTCTGCCCCGGGCGGGGTGAGATGCCCTCTTTCTTGTTCTGGAGAGAAGCGTAAAGGCAGCAGCTCTGCCCTCTTCAGTGCGTCAGCCCTGAGGGACACCGAAATGCCTGAGACCAGGACAACCTGTGAGAGGTGTGAGCAGGTGGGGGAGCCAATTACCAGAACGAGCCAGGGCAGCCTGGCTGACCTCGGCAGGAGCAGAGACGGCTTCCCTTGCATCTTCCTTTTCTTTCCAGCAGCAGGGGGAGGAGGAGACGAAGGCCTAATTGCTTTCACCTTGAGAAAAATCTGCTGCTGACCATGTGCAGAGAGAGAATCGCTCACGTTATACAGCAGGGGCTAGAGATGATATCAGATCAGGAAGGCTGACATTTTCCCTGAGGCCCTCACTAACGACTAAGGGGAAGAGATGTATGTGCTGGGCCTACTGCTTCCTCCTTGCTCGGGCCCACCAATCACATGTCAGCCCATCTCCAGCTTTCTTTCTGCCCAGAACCCCATAGGGAAATCTCCATGTCTGCCTCCTCGCCCCGCAGGCTGCTGTCACTAAGTTGGTGCCTTCACTAGGTTTTGCCCAGGCCAGAGCGAAGGTTCTGGGAGAGAATTTAGCTGTCTCACAGGCCCTGACTGCCGAGTGGACGCCTCTATGGACCCAGCCAGCCTCTTCCCACCAAGTTCAGACAGGAAAAGTGATGTCGGCTGCTGCAACAGCCAGGGAGTGGCACTGGCCAGCCACAAATGCCTGATTCTGCTGGAACACTTCTAACAATTAAAGCAAAGGATGAACTCTCAAGGCTTTCTCCATCCCTGATGAAAGGCAAATTCAAAAGCCACACACTGTCCTCAACCCCTGGGTTGAAGCAAGGAATGTGATAAAGAGAAAGCACTGCAACTCAGTAGAGCAGTCTTGAAGTTATACTGATGCTATACAGGGAAACTGCCACCAGAAGTTCAGCATTCGAGCCACTGAAAATCACCCAGGAAGTGTGTGATACTGTATGTGATACAATTAATGACATAAAACTTAAGCGAACTAGCTGGTCACCTATTGGGTCCCGAGTAGAAATTTCCTTTAAGAAATTCTTGAGGACTTCCCTGGTGGCACAGTGGTTAAGAATCCGCCTGCCAATGCAGGGGACACGGGTTCGAGCCCTGGTCTGGGAAGATCCCACATGCTGCAGAGCAACTAAGCCCGTGCACCACAACTACTGAGCCTGCGCTCTAGAGCCCGCGTGCCACAACTACTGAAGCCCACACGCCTAGAGCCCCTGCTCCACAACAAGAGAAGCCACCGCAATGAGAAGCCCTCACACCACAAGGGAAGAGTAGCCCCAGCTCGCTGCAACTAGAGAAAGCCTGCGCGCAGCAACAAAGACCCAATGACGAAGACCCGACACAGCCAAAAATAAATAAATAAATAACTTAAAAAAAAAAAAAGAAATTCTTGAGAGGCAATAGAAGCCCACAGCTTCATATATAGGCCACTTCAACCGCTTTCTAGCTGTGTGACTTTGGTCATGCCACTTAACCTCTCTGAGTTTCAATTTCCCCACCTGTAAAATAGAATTAATAACACCTACTTCAAAGGGTGTCACAAAATAATATACATAAACTATCTAGCACAGTATTTAGTGCCCAAAAAGTGCTCACTAAATGGTAGATGTTCACATTATTGTCGTGGAGCCATCAGTGCACACTCCAGCACAGACATTGGTGAGGTGGAAAGTGGGGAGGCCTTTAGGACCACGCAGACCTGGTTTGAGACCCTAGTTCCATTACTTCTATTGTGTGGCCTTGAGAGAGTTAATTCACTTCTTTGAACTTCAGTCTCCCTCTCTAAGAAAACATTAATAATACCGACCTTGTCAATGGGATGGATAGAGCCCAGCCATCACCTGAGCCTGAGCACCTAGAAGGTGCTTAGGGAATGTTAGCTGCATGGGTACAGAAGAATCATCACCTTCTTTCCAGCATCCTCCACATAGTCTGTTTGGTAGTTTTTACTGAGAGACAAAAGCCTGCTCGAAGTGACTTACTTTGTGGCAGCATATTGATTTTATCAAAGCCAGTGGTCTCTTTCCTGTTGATTCTTTTTTTTTTTTTTGGCTGCGTTGGATCTTCGTTGCTGTGCGTGGGCTTTCTCTAGTTGCGGTGAGCAGAGGCTACTCTTCATTGCGGTGCACGGGGTTCTCGTTGCGGTGGCTTCTCTTATTGCAGAGCACAGGCTCTAGGCACTCAGGTTTCAGTAGTTGTGGCACGCGGGCTCTAGATCGCAGGCTCAGTAGTTGTGGCGCACAGGCTTAGTTGCTCCATGGCATGTGGGATCTTCCCGGACCAGGGATCGAACCCATGTCCCCTGCATTGTCAGGTGGATTCCCAAGCACTGCGCCACCAGGGAAATCCCCTGTTGATTCTTCTAGCCATCTCTATACTATTTGACCCTGGTGATCACTTCTGAATTTTTTGAGACCGCCTCCCTGTCCCCCATGGTTTTCTTGACTCTGATCCCCTGATCCCTCTCTCTTTCTCTCTCCCTCTCTCTCCTTCTTCCCAGGCTCTTTAACCTCTTTGGCTTACTCCTTATTCTTCTGACCTTTCGTCTCCACATTCTCCGCAGTTATCATTTTCTCAGAGTTTCCTCCGATGTTGGTGTGGTGGTGGTGACGGAGAGCTACCTGTCTGAGGAGTTGGTCGATGCCTGCTGAGACACCTGTCTATGCCTTCAACTTACACCGGAGGGCAGAGTTGGTATCTCGAACATCCTCCTGGATGGCACAGCATAGTGTCATAGCGATTTGGAGTTGGACAGGCGTGTTCAAATCCTAACACGTCACTTTCCCACTGGTTGCAAGACCAACCTCTCCCAGTCTCACTTCCTCATCTGAATAACAGCAGTCATAATGGCCTCATAGATTTGTTGTGAAGATTAAATGATAATGTATGCAAATAACCCTGCACGGTGCCTGGCACCGAGTCTAATTCAATAAAAGGTAGAGATTATTATAGTTCCTGGCACCCTTCAGCCTAAGCATTAGTTATGCATCCCTGCTCATTTGCATAGTCAAATAGTCATTTACATAGACTGTGATATTTTACTATAGGTATATCTGCTTTCAAAACAGCTCTCTTTTCCAACTTTCCATTTTTATAAATGGCACCACTGTTCCAATGCTCCCAGGCTCAAACCTTGGCAGTGTACTCGGCTTTTCCTACTCTTTCATGGGCCAAACCCGTTGGCACTTAACCATGGGCTGTCGCTAACTGTTCTGAGACTGTCTTAATTCCCCAGTGGGACTGTAAATGCTTTGAGAGCAGGAACTCTGACTTATACTGCCTTGGTACCTATTACACTGGCATAGAGCAGGAACTCAATATATATTTGTTTTCTGACAAGATGCTATCAACAAATTAATTTACAGGGGCAGGTGTGAAGGAGGTACTACGCCAACCTGAAACAAGGATCAGATATTTTGTAATTATATTTTATCCTCTCCCCATTCTCTACTCCATGAATTCCTCCTACTCATTCTTTAAGCCCAAATCAATATCCTCCTTGCTGAGATCGGCCATAAACATTATTTCCTTTCTTTCTTTCACTTATACTACTTATTTAATTGCATAGAGTTTTAACCAATTTTTTAATTAAAAATTGAAAACACTGGAGTTCCCTGGCAGTCCAGTGGTTAGGACTCGGCGCTTTCACTGCCATGGCCCAAGCTCAATCCACGGTCATGGAACAAAGATCCCTCAAGCCACGCGGCGTGGCCAGAAAAAAAATAAAAACCTGAAAACGATATAGAAAGGTGTAAAGTGATGATGAAATTTTTTTCTCTTTGTTCCACTTCTCAAAGGTAACAATTGGAAATTGGTGGGTATCCCTCCCGATCTTTTTCTGTTGTATTGGGAATTGATACCCTATACTATGACAGAATACAAAATAAAATTTTAAAAATAATTGTATTTCTCTGAGATTTTACATGCCCCCAAATGGCCATTTTCTACGCCAGGGGGAGGGGGATTAAAATAAATCCAAGTTGTGAAGTAAATGAGTAAACTTCAAATCTGTTCCATAGCACTTGGACACCTCTCTTAGAGAGTACCTATCACACTGCAGTTTGTGAACACCTCTGCCTCCCAGCTAGCTTGTATACTAGAGCAGCAACTGACATTAATTTTGATATTCCCTGGACTTCCCTGGTGGTACAGTGGTTAAGAATCCGCCTGCCAATGCAGGGGACACAGGTTCGAGCCCTGGTCTGGGAAGATCCCACATGCCGCGGTGCAACAAAGCCCGTGTGCCACAACTACTGAGCCCGCACACCTAGAGCTGGTGCTCCACAACAAGAGAAACCACCGCGATGAGAAGCCCGCGCACCGCAACGAAGAGTAGCCCCCGCTCGCCGCAGCTGAGAAAGCCAGCACGCAGCAATGAAGACCCAACACAGCCAAAAATAAATAAATAAATTTATAAAAAAATTTTTTTTTACATTCCCAACACCTAATTTGCACATAGTAAGTACTCAATAAATGTTTAGTAAAGAATGACTTAGGGACTTCCCTGGTGGTCCAGTGGGTAAGACTCTGTGCTCCCAATGCAGGGGACCCAGGTTCAATCCCTGGTCAGGGAGCTAGATCCCACATGCAGGCCGCAACTAAGAGTTCGCATGCTGCAAGGAAGATCTGCGTGCCACAACTAAGACCCAGCGCGGCCAAAATAGATAGATAGATAAATAAATATTTTTAAAACTTTAAGAAAGAAAACGCAATTGCTTAACATGAGCTTTATCGTAGCAACTTAATATTATAATAGTTTGAGAACAAATTAATTCGTTTAGGTCAACTTAATGGTACAAAGAAATTCTGTTTTTATGTGTTGTAAATGTTTTTTGGTAGGCATTGTATTGACGCCATTGTAGAATCACCAAATTCAGTATAATTACACCTAGTTTTATAGAACTAGAGGCCAAAATTTACCAATTTACATAATTTTAGGAGTTTATGGTTGTATCATTTTCTTTAAATTCCTAAATTGGTCACATCTATGGTGTAGTGCTTAAAAATTTGGGCTCTCAAAAGAACAGAACTGGAGGAATCACACTCCCTAGCTTGAGAGTATACTACAAATCTACAGTAATCAAAACAGTATGGTACTGGCACAAAAACAGACACATAGATCAGTGGAACAGAATAAAGAGCCCAGAAATAAACCAACGCACTTATGGTCAATTAATCTATGACAAAGGAGGCAAGAATATACAATGGAGAAAAGACAGTCTCTTCAATAAGTGGTGCTGGGAAAACTGGAGAGCTACATGAAAAGAATGAAATTAGAACATTCTCTAACACCATATACGAAAATAAACTCAAAATGGATTAAAGACCTAAATATAAGACTGGAAACCGTAAAACTCCTAGAGGAAAACATAGGCAGAACTCTCTTTGACATAAATCATAGCAATATTTTTTTGATCTATCTCCTAAAAGCAAAAATAAACAAATAGGACCTAATTAAAGTGAAAAGCTTTTACATAGCAAAGGAAATCATCAACAAAACAAAAAGACAACCTACTAAATGGGAGAAAATATTTGCAAATGATATGACTGATAAGTGGTTAATAACCAACATATATAAACAGCTCACATAAGTCAACATCAAAAAAAAAAACAACAACCTGATTAAAAAATAGGCAGAAGACCTGAATAGCCATTATTTCAAAGATGAAATACAGATGGCCAACAGGCACATGAAAAAATGCTTAACATGGCTAATCATCAAGGAAAAGTAAATCAAAACCACAATGAGATGTCACCTCACACCTGTCAGAATGGCCTATCATCAAAAAGCCTACAAATAACAAAATGTTGGCGAGGATTTGGAGAAAGGGAACCCTCACACACTGTTGGTAGGAATGTAAATTGGTGTAGCCACTGTGGAAAACAGTATGGAGGTTTCTCAAAAAACTAAAAATAGAACTACCATATGACCCAGGAATTCCACTCCTGGGTATATATCTGTAAAAAACAAAAACACTAACTCAAAAAGATATATGTACCCCACTGTTCATAGCAGCATTATTTACAATTGCCAAGATATGGAAGTAATCTAAGTGTCCATCAACAGATGAATGGATAAAGAAGATATATAGATATAGATATAGATATACAGAACGGAATATTACTCTGCCATAAAAAAGTAAAATCTTGCCAATTTCAACCACATGGGTGGACCTTGAGGGTAGTATACTTAGTAAAATAAGTCAGACAGAGAAAGACAAATACTGTATGTTTCACTCATATGTGGATTTAAAAATAAAACAAACAAATGAATATAACAAAACAGAAACAGACTCACAGATGTAGAGAATAAACTAGTGGTTACCACTGGGAAGAGGAAAGGGAGGAGGGGCAAGATAGGGGTAGGGGATTAAGATGTACAAACTATTATGTATAAAATAAATAAGCTACAAGGATAAGAGAATGGACTTGAGGACATAGGGAGGGGAAGGGTAAGTTGGGACAAAGTGAGAAAGTAGCATTGACATATATACACTACCAAATGCAAAATAGATAGCTAGTGGGAAGCAGCTGCATAGCACAGGGAGATCAGCTCGGGCCTTTGTGACCACCTAGAGGGGTGGGATAGGGAGGGTGGGAGGGAGACGCAAGAGGTAAGTGATATGGGGATATATGTATACATATAGCTGATTCACTTTGTTATACAGCAGAAACTAACACAACATTGTAAAGCAGTTATACTCCAATAAAGATGTTAAAAAAGAAAAAATATAAGCTACAAGGATATATTGTTCAACACAAGGAATTTAGCCAACATTTTATAATAACTATAAATGGAGTATAACATTTAAAAATTGTCCAAGCTGCTCTGCACGGCCAAAAAGAAAAAAGAGAACAAAAGAAAAAGAAAAATTGTAGGGAATTCCCTGGTGGTCCAGTGGTTAGGACTCCACACTTTCACTGCCGAGGGCATGGCTTCAATTCCTGGTCAGAGAACTAAGATCCCACAAGCCATATGGCATGGCCAAAATAAATAAATAATTAATTAATTAAAAATAAAAATTGTGAATCACTATATTGTACACTTGTAACATATAATATTGTACAGCAACTATACTTCAATAAAAAATAGATTAATTAATTTTATTTTTTAATTCTTTTTAAAAATAAATAAATTTATTTATTTATCTTTGGTTGCGTTGGGTCTTTGCTGCTGCGCGTGGGCTTTCTCTAGTTGTGGTGATCAGGGGCTACTCTTTGTTGTGGTGCACAGGCTTCTCAGCGTGGTCGCTTCTCTTGTTGCAGAGCACGGGCTCTAGGCCCGTGGGTTTCAGTAGTTGTGGTGCGTGGGCTCAGTAGTTGTGGCTCACGGTCTCTAGAGTGCAGGCTCAGTAGTTGTGGCGCATGGGCTTAGTTGCTCTGCGGCATGTGAGATCCTCCCGGACCGCAAACCCGTGTCTCCTGCATTGGCAGGCAGATTCCCAACCACTGTGCCACCCAGGAAGCCCAGATTAATTCATTTTAAAAGAATTTGGGCTCTGGAGTCAGACTGCCTGGGTTCAAATCCCTGGTGACCTTGAGCAAGTGACTTAACTTCCCTGCACTTTTATTCTTTCAACAACAAAATAGGAATGACAGTACCAGCGTCACAGGACTATTGTGAGAAATAAACTGAACACATGTAGATGTTGGCTATTATTATTTCTGTGATTCCAAGTTCCTAGGTCCTAGTAAAGAACAGCCCGTTCTATCAAAAAAGGTATCTGAAAGTGCCCTAGTGAGCTTGTCTCAGAAAAAAAGTCTGATTATACAGGCAGTGAACCATTATCCCAAGAAATGCAGACCAACTGTGCCAATAAGGAATCATTTTATGCACAACTACCCTAGAGGTTAGGGACAAACCTAATGAGTCAGTTTATTGGAGCACAGAATCAACTGACTGGTCCCATCCTTTGATAAGCTGGATTTGTCAAGTGTCCTTTAAAAAGCTTTAAGCAGGCCCTAAGTCTCTTTGCCACACTGCACACCCCAAGGCTATGGCCTCACAGATGATAGGATTTAAGTGGTCTCAGGCAGTTTCCCGGCTAGGTCTTTTCCATTACTCAGAGAGTAATGATTTTTCCCTCCTCTGTTCCTTTTCATCTAGTTAGGGATAACCAGAGGTGTTCAACAAGAATGCTTTGTGTTTTTCAACACTGAGTATTTCAGGTTCAAAGTTACAGCTCAACAGATTATTATTAAGACTGACGATATCAGGAAGAGAAGCAATTGAGGGTTGGACAGTCCCCTGAACCATGTCATTCTGCTGCTGGAAAACCTTTGAAAGTCTTTCCTATGCAAACTCAAAAGGTTTACATTTTAAAAAACACAAAACTTAAGGCTGATTTCTTTTTTTACAGGATGTATACCTCTAAGACCCAGCCATGCTGAACTCCTTGTGGGTCCTCAATTTCACCAAGTTCTTGCTCCCCTCTAAGCCCCCTTAAGGCTTGGGATGCTCTTCTCCAGCCCTTCCCATGGCCAATTTCTGAGGCCCTTCAAGTTCAGCTTAAATGGCACCTCCTCCAGGAAGCATTTTTTCAGCCCTCAGATTGGTGACCCTCCTCTGTACTTTCACAGCACCTTGTACCTTACTCCTATTCTAACATTTACTATACCGATAAGCAACTGCCAGTTTACTTGTCTGTATCTCCCACTGTTGTCAGCAACCCAAGAACAGGAACCCACATCTTATTCACTATTATATCCCTAGCAACATGCACAATTCCTGGCACATAGGAGATGGTCAAGAATTATTCATTGATGCTGGCTTCAAACTATACTACAAAGCTACAGTAATCAAAACAGTATGGTACTGGCACAAAAACAGACACATAGATCAGTGGAACAGAATAGAATCAAGAAATGAACCCACACTTATATGGGCAATTAATTTATGAGAAAGGAAGCAAGAATATACAATGGGGAAAAGACAGCCTCTTCAATAAGTGGTGTTGGGAGAACTGGACAGCTATATGCAAAAGAATCAAAGTGGTCTACTCTCTCATACCATACACAAAAATAAATTCAAAATGGATTAAAGACTTAAATGTAAGACATGAAACCATAAAACTTCTGGAAGAGAACATAGGCAGTAAGTTGTTTGACATCAGTCTTAGTAATATTTTTTTTGGATATGTCTTCTCAGGCAAGGAAAACAACAGCAAAAATAAACAAATGGGACTACATCAAACTGAAAGGCTTTTGCACAGCAAAGGAAACTATCAACAAAATGAAAAGGCCACCTACTGAATGGGAAAAGATATTTGCAAATGATGTATCTGATAAGGGGTTAATATCCAAAATATACAAATAATTCATACAACTCAACATCAAAGAAACAAATAACCCAATTTAAAAATGGTCAGAGGATCTGAATAGACCTGTTTTCAAAGAAAACATACAGATGGTCAACAAGCATATGAAAAGATGCTCAACATCACTAATCATCAGGGAAATGCAAATCAAAACCGTAATGAGATATCACCTCACACCTGTCACAATGGCTATTATCCAAAAGACAACATATAGGGAATTCCCTGGCTGTCCAGTGGTTAGGACTCGGCACTTTCACTGCCAGGGCCCAGGTTCAATCGCTGGTCGGGGAACTAAGATCCAGTAAGCCTCACGGCGCAGCCAAAAAAAAAAAGACAACACATAATAAGTGTTGGCGAGGATGTGAAAAAAAAGGGAACGCTCATGCACTGTTTGTAGGAATGTAAATTGGTGCAGCCACTATGGAAACAGTTTGGAGATTCCTCAAAAAAATTAAAAATAGAACTACCATATAATCCAGCAATTGCACTCCTGGGTATTTATCTGATGAATACAAAAACACTAATTAGAAGAGAAATATGCACCCCTATGTTCATTGCAGCATTCTTTACAATAGCCAAGATATGGAAGCAGCCTAGGTGCCCATCAATAGGTGAATGGATAAATGAATGGATAAAGAAGATGTGCCATATATATATATATAATGGAATATTACTCAGCCATAAAAGAGAATGAAGTCTTGCCACTTCAACAACATGGATGGACCTAGAGGATATTATGCTAAGTGAAATAAGTCAGACAGAGAAAGACAAATACTGTATGATTTCACATATATGTGGAATCTAAAAAACAAAACAAATGAACAAACATAACAAAACAGAAACAGAGTAAGAGACACAGAGTACAAATGGGTGGTTGCCAGAGGGGAAGGGGGATAGAGGGAGGAAAGAAATAGGTGAGGGAGATTAAGAGGTACAAACTTCCAGCTGCAAAATAAATGAGTCATGGTTATGAAATGTATAGTGTGGGGAATATAGTCAATAACTATGTAATATCTTTATATGGTGACATATCATAACTAGACTTATGGTGATCATTTTGAAGTGTATAGAAATATCAGGGGAGTTCCCTGGCGGTCCAGTGGTTAGGACTCGGCGCGTTCACTGACATGGCCTGGGTTCAATGCCTGGTTGGGGAACTAGGATCCTGCAAGCCACATGGTGCAGCCAAAAAGAAAAACTCAAATCACTATGTTGTGTAACAGGAACTGACATAGTGTTGTAGGTCAATTATACTTCAAAAGCAAACAAACAAACAAACAAACTCATAGAAAAAGAGATCAGATTTGTGGTTACCAGACGTGGGGAGTGGGGGCAGAGGGAATTGAATGATGGCAGTCAAAAGGTACAAACTTCCAGTTATAAGATAAAGAAGTACTAGGGATGTAATGTACAACATGATAAATATAATTAACACTGCTGTATGTTACATATGAAAGTTCTTGAGAGTAAATCCTAGAAGTTCTCATCACAAGGAAAAATTTTTTTCTATTTCTTTAATTTTGTATCTATATGAGATAATGTTCACTAAACTTCTGTGATAATCACTTCCTGATGTATATAAGTCAAATCATTATGTTATATACCTTAAACTTATACAGTGCCATATGTCAATTTTGTCTCAATAAAACTGGAAGAAAAAATAACAACAATAAAACACAGGTTAATTTCTGTACTAAATAAACAAATATTTGTTGAGTATTTACTGTAATAGGCTTTTCATTGGTCTTTGTGCTTCTGTTCTTCCAGAGAACAGAAGCCAGAGAAAACTCCTTACTGCAACCTACATGGCCATACTAGATTCTGATCCTCCCTACCCCACCCACTTCACTCCTATAGCTACCCCCTGTGCTCACTTATTCTCCAGCCATTTGGCCCTTGTTCTATTCCTAGAATTCACTCAACCAGTTCCTGCCTCAGGGCCCCTGCACTTGCTGTTCCTTTTTTTCCAGAGCAAGTTTCCTTCAGCACGGGCCATGACTGGCTCCTTCTCCCTCATCAGGACCCCCTCAGAGAGACCTTCTGGGACTATCCCACCTAAAGTATACAACCCCCAGTCACTCTATCACAGTATCTTGCTTTACTGTCTTTCTGAAATTTCTTTCAACCCTGTTAGTTTGCTTGGTGATTATTCATCTCCCTTATTTAGAAAGCGGCACAAAAGCGGGGACCCTGTCTATCTTGCTCACCACTTACCTCGACACTCAGAACAACACTTGGCATATGTTAAGTAGGTATTTAATGAATACTTATTGAATGAATGCATGCGTGCGTGAATAAGACAAGTGCTGTTCTTGAAGTAGATGCTTTGGGTGGGTGTGTTCTGACAGTGCCATCATCCGTCAAAAGTATTTGAGGATCACTTTAAAAGTTACACAAATAAATCAGATTCACTACTCTGTAGTCACACTCAATTCTTTACTTGAAATTTTTCTCCCAATTTGATTACTACCTTATTTACTAACTTTGGCTCTGAATTACCTGTTTCCCCAAATTAAATTCACCCTCAAGAATAAAAATTTGGGGACTTCCCTGGTGGCCCAGTGCTTAAGAATCCGCCTTCCAATGCAGGGGACACGGGGTCAAGGAACTAAGATCCCGCAGGCCGCGGGGCAACTAAGCCTGTGCGCTGCAACTACTGAGCTCGCGCACTCTGGAGCCTGCGCGCCACAACTAGAGAGACGCCCTCGTGCCGCAACGAAGAGCCCACACACCGCAGTGAAAGATCCCACATGCTGCAATGAAGATCCCTCGTGCTGCAGCTAAGACCCGACACAGCCAAATAAATAAATAATTTTTTTTTAAAATTCAAAAATAAAAAATAAAAACTTGTCAGCTTTAATGTTAAATGCTATTCATGCTACTGCATAAATTGCATATGTGTTAACTCAAAGAGTCAACTATAAATTCATGAGCACAACGACAACAAATTGTCAGCTTTGATAATAGTCAGAAGAATGGGCTTTAGGCTCTGAAAGCAGCTTGAAAAGCAGAACCTCTGATTTCAACATGTAATTTCTGGAGTGTTATGCTGATTTAAAATGATTACCTTATTTTACAGTGAAACCTCATACAGTGGGACAATGGTGTTTTCACCTCTGGATTTGTTTCTTGTTTTAGTTATTTTGAAATAGTTCCATTTTAAAGAATTCAATTTCTAGACAACAACCCAATGGTATTTAGATTAAAAAACAACTTGCGGGGGCTTCCCTGGTGGCGCAGTGGTTAAGAATCTGCCTGCCAATGCAGGGGACACGGGTTCAAGCCCTGGTCTAGGAAGATCCCACATGCTGCGGAGTAACAAAGCCGGTGCACCAAAACTACTGAGCCTGCGCTCTAGAGCCTGCGAGCCACAACTACTGAAGCCCACACGCCTAGAGCTGGTGCTCCGCAACCAGAGAAGCCACCACAATGAGAAGCCCACGCCCAGCAATGAAGAGTAGCCCCCGCTCACTGCAACTAGAGAAGGCCCGCGCACAGCAACAAAGACCCAACACAGCCAAAGATAAAATAAATTAAAAAAAAAAAAAAAAACAACTTGGGGGTCTAAACAGTTTGCTCTCTTCTCTTCTATAAAAATCATTCCGACCCAACACTTCTCTATTCCTCACACATCTCATGCATTCTCACCAGTTCTTCCTTCTGACTAGAATGGACTTTCTATGCTCCAACCCAAGTCCAAGCAAAATTTTATTATTCCTTCCAGGCCCAGCCCAAATGTTTCCCTTAAGAGCTCCCATCCTTCAGAATTAATTCCATCATCCACTGATCTCCCAAACCACCTAGGTGTAAACTGTATGAGGGCAGAGGCCGTGTCTGTTTTCTTCATGACTATATTCCCAGCACCTAGCACATTATCTGGCACATGGTAGGGGCTCAAAATATATTTGCTGAATGAATGAATGCTTTCTATTCTATTATATAGCACTATTTAGTTATTTAAATGTCTTCCTCCACAAGACTGTCAATTTCCTCTGTACTAAGGACCATGGTCTTATCTATCTTATATCTCTCTGAGACATGGAGAGGACAAGCGCGGGCCCAGAAGAAGGTAGCTTTTATCTTGCTAAACCTCTAAAGTTTCCATTCATTTACTCTCAGACCAGCCAGGATCACAGTGGATTTCCTGTTTTGTTTTTATCTTCTCTTTGGTCCAAACAAAGCTTCTGATGGTGGAAGAAGGGCCCTAGGATCTGAAGCTTATTCCCCTCCCCCACCCCAAGCCTGAGCTCAGCTGACTGAGTCCAGATGTAGGGTCCCTTGGGCCTAGGTGTCTCCAAGTTGAATATGAACTCCCTTTGTTCCCTGAGCTCCTCCCGCTGCCATTGCCCTTCCCCCACCCGCTCAACCCTCTCCAATCTCTTCTTCCATTCCCCCCACCAGAATGATCCCTCTAGAGCTGGGTCACTAACTCAAATGCTTAGAGTCAGGCTGGTAGAAAAAAATGCCTGGGAAGTTAGAGGCAGTGCCTTCTAAAGGTGGAAGCTAATTATTGTTTGCGGGAGTACAAACCCAGTGTTCTAGAACAGCTGATGTTTTGAGAAAAACTAGAAATGCAGAATTTAAAAAAATATGGGAAATCTCCCAATGTATAAGTACTGGCAACTCTTTCAATTTTTTTTTTAATTAGGCAAGCCAATTAAAACATATGCACAGGCCAGATATGGGCTGTGAGCCACTGGTTTCCTTCTCTGCTCTACATCTCTGACCCTGTGATCTTGATGCTCCCCCTGGGCATTCTATCTCCTTACTTGACCATCAAGACATGGACTACCTTTGGGGCCTGAAAAATCTCCTGCCATTTTCCATGCACCTCCCTCCACCCCCAGTCTAGATCATACCATGTGATTTGCCATTCCAGGGCGCCATGCCAAGCTTTGTAATGCTTTCATGTCTCTGCATGTGTTGTTCCTATTTCTATTCACTGAGCCAACAACTCTTTGTTGATCAGCCAATCCAGCCAATCTAATATGTGCTGGTTGCTGGGGACATAACCATCAGCACCGCAGGCAAAGTTCCTGCCCTCATGGGGCTTACATTCAAGTGGCAGAGGTAGATGTTACTCGAATAATCACATGAAGAAGTAAACTTCAAATGTGGTAAGTGTTAGGAATGAGCCCTGAGAACATATCACAACGAGAGCTAAGCTGGCTTGCCCTGGGGATATCTGGGAAGGCTTCCCTGAAGAAATGTCATTTTTAGAAGTCTGAAGGATGTGTAGGAATTACAGCATCTATGGAAAAGAGGTGGAGCAGGGAGGGACTGGAGTGGGAGGAGGGGAGCCATGATTGGAGTTTTAGGAGAAGAAACCAGACAGCGTGCAGTCCGGGGGAGGCAGGAGTCTCGCTTGTTTGAGGAACTGAAAAAGGCCAGGGTTGCCAAGCAAAGGAACTGAGGAGAATGGCATGAGATGAAGCAGGAAAGCCAGGCAGGGCTCTCCATGCGGGCAGGGCTGCGTCAGACATGGTAAGAGTTTTGGTTTTTATCCTAAGAGCAATATGAAGCCACTGAAGAGGTTTAAGGGTATGTGTGCGTGAGAGAGAGAGACAGACACACAGACATGATCAGATTTGCATTTTGAAAACATTATGCTGGCTTCTGGGTGGAGAATAGAGAAGAGGAGCAGGAGCAGGAGAAGAAGTTGGGGACCAGTTCAGAGGTTGCAGAAGTTCAGGTGAGGCATTATGGCACCTCAGATGGAGGCACAGGTAGTGGAGACAGAGAAACACCGATGGGCACCATTTATGAAGTAAACAACAATAGGATTCAGGCATGGATTGTATAGGGTAGGCGTAGAGCGGTGAGGCAGCAGAAAGAGGTTAAGGATGACTCCCAGATTTCTGGCTGTGTGGTAAGTTGGGGGTGTTGTTCCCTAAAACAGGGAACAGTGGAGGAGAAGCAGGTCGGTGGTGAAGGCAATGGGGAGAATGAGAGTTTAATTATTTAGCAGGTATTTACTTGGTCAACACACATTTATCAAATGCCTGCTTTGTGCCAGCCTCTGTCTATATAAAGACAGAAGTGGTTCCGGCACACAAGCTGCTCTGGTTGGCAGGTCAGGAAGAAAAAAAGTTATTATAATCCAAATACCACGCAGGCCTCATAACCCTGTGGACTCAAACAAAGTCACATGAGCACTAATCATCCCAAGTTCCTGTTGCTGCCCCTGCAAATTTCCCTTCAAGTATTTTTGGGACATTTCTAGAGACTTTTCACATGTGACTGTGTGACTAAGCAGTGGGGCCAAGTCATTGGGCACATCAGCGCTGCTCTGACCCCCTTTGTCTCTGCCCACTGCCCCTACCAAGGGTGCCTTCTGTGGGAACGCTAAGAACACCCCTGGACTAGAGTGAGGCAAGCAAGGAGATGGCCCTGAAAGTGGATGCCTCCTTAAGTGTTGCTGGCCCTGATGCTCTCGAGGTGCTGGAGCAGGACTGGGTCTAACTGAAGGATTTAATTTCTCAAGTCATCTGAGCCCTGAAGCAGCACTGCTCGTGGCAGAAGTTGGAGTTCTACTGGGGACATGTTGAGTTTGATGGGTCTCTGAGACATTGAAATGAGGATGTAACAGGGCTGCAATTGGCTATCTGGATTTGGAACTCAGAAGTTTGGGTTAGAGATCTACATTCCAGATCATGGAGGAGGGAGAACAGGCACGGGACCTAGCTCTGTTGAACTCCCAACATTTAAATGCCCTGCCCCCACTCCACCTGGCATCTTCCCCCAAAATCCAACTTCCCTCATTTATGTTGGCAATTGACCAGTCACTCCTTCTGGTGCATTCCTTCAGCTCTTTGTACAGTCCTCTGTGATAACACTTTTCACACTACTAACTCTTGATTTATATATTTGTTCCCTTCACTCTACAGTGAGCTCCTTGAGGGCATGGACTCTCTTATTCAATGTTGACCCTCATGCCATTTTCATCTACCACACTGGCAAAGACTAAAACTATGGGCAGGGAATAAAGAAGATGTGGTACACGTACACAATGGAATGATACAAATGAACTTATTTACAAAACAGAAACAGACTCAGCAGACTTAGAGAACGAACTTTTGGTTACCAGTTACCGGGGTGGGGGGGGGGGAAGGGAGGTGGGGGGAAGGGAGGTGGGGGGAAGGGATAGACTGGGAGTTTGGGATTGACATGCACACACTGCTGTATTTAAAATAAAATGCCTTTCCATGAAAAAATAAAATAAAATCAGGTTAAAAAAAATAAAACTATGGGAAGAGAGTACCCAGAATTGATTGAGGAGGTACGAGAAGAGGATGCTGCTTATCCTGCTGATTGGCACAGTCTTTCTGTGTCATTTCTAGGAATTTATCCCATAGATATATTAGTATTAATGCACAAAGATGTCCTGTAGGGTGAGGCTCGTTGCAGCATCATTTGCAATACTGAAAAGCTGGAATCAACCTATATTTCTATCGGAAGGGAACGGATTGAGAAGTACTTGGTGGAATAATATGCTACCATGAAAAATGAAGTAGAGAGGACTTCCCTGGTGGCACAGTGGTTAAGGATCCCCCTGCCAATGCAGGGAACATGGGTTCGATCCCTGGTCGGGGAAGAGCCCACATGTCGCGGAGCAACTAAGCCCATGCGCCTCAACTACTGAGCCTGCGCTCTAGAGCTTGCGAGCCATAACTACTGAGCCCACGTGCCACAACTACTGAAGCCCGTGCGCCAAGAACCCGTACTCTGCAACAAGAGAAGGCACCGCAATGAGAAGCCCGCGCACCGCAACGAAGAGTAGCCCCTGCTCTCCACAACTAGAGAAAGCCTGCGCCCAGCAACGAAGACCCAACGCAGCCAAAAGTAAATAAATTAAATAAATAAATTTAAAAACATATTTTCCATGTCTCTATTTGACTTATTTTTTTTAATGTTATTTATTTTTGGTTGCATTGGGTCTTCGTTGTTGCGCGGGGTCTTTCTCTAGTTGGAGTGAGCGGGGGCTACTCTGTTGCCATGGCGGGCTTCTCATTGCGGTGGCTTCTCTTGTTGCGGAGCACGGGCTCTAGAGTGCAGGCTCAGTAGTTGTGGTGCACGGGCTTAGTTGCTCCATGGCATGTGGGATCTTCCCGGACCAGGGCTTGAACCCGTGTCCCCTGCATTGGCAGGCGGATTCCTAACCACTGCGCCACCAGGGAAGCCCGAAAATATATATATATATTTTAATGTAGTGGATTTATAAATAACGACAAGGGAAGGTCACCAGAATATTTCATTTAAAAACTGGTGATCCGGGGTTTCCCTGGTGGCGCAGTGGTTAAGAATCCGCCTGCCAATGCAGGGGACACAGGTTCAAGCCCTGGTCCGGGAAGATCCCACATGCCATGGAGCAACTAAGCCCGTGCACCACAACTACTGAGCCTGCACTCTAGAGCCCGCGTGCCACAGCTACTGAAGGCTGCACACCTAGAACCCATGCTCTGCAACAAGAGAAGCCAACGCAGTGAGAAGCCCGTGCACCACAACGAAGAGTAGCCCCTGCTCGCCGCAACTAGAGAAAGCCCGCGCGCAGCAACAAAGACCCAATGCAGCCAAAAATAAATAAATAAATAAACAAACAAACAAACAAACCCAAAAAACTGGTGATCCAGTGGTTAAGAATCCGCCTTCCAATGAAGAGGACGCGGTTTCAATCCCTGGTTGGGGAACTAAGATCCCACATGCCTCGGGGCAACTAAGCCCGCGCCTGGCAACTACTGAGCCCACGTGCCACAACTAGAGAGAAGCCCCGCATGCCTCAACGAAGATCCCGCGTGCCGCAACTAAGACCTGACGCAGCCAAAATAAATAAATTTTTTTTAAAAAGTCAAAACCTGTTTGTAGAGTATGCTGCAGTTTGTGTTTAAAACAAAAAAAGATAGACTTGCATATACAATAGATGCAATAAAAATGTCTGGAAGGCTACACAAGCAACCATTGAATAGTGTCTTTAGAGAAGGGCAGTCAAGTGAATCGGTCAGGATTCAAGGGGAATTTTACTTTTCACTTTATGCCTTTTTTATAGTTAGATTTTTCTTAAAACTAGAAGCATGTATCTTTTATAATAAAATGTACTATTTGATATTTATAATCTGCTGGGCATTACTCTAATTACTTTATATAAATGCACTCTTTGAGCCCTCATAAGAGCCCTATGAAGTAGGTAGTAGTTTTTTGTTTGTTTGTTTTCTGTTTCTGGCTGCAACCTGCGGCATGCGGGATCTTAGTTCCCCGACCAGGGATCGAATCCGTGCACTCTACAGTGGAAGTGCAGAGTCCTAACCACTGGACCACCAGGGAATTCCCAGGTAGTAGTTTATCCCTATTTTAGAGAAGAAGAAATGAAGCACAGAGATGTCAAATAATCAAAGCGTATATTTTTATAATTTAAAAAAATCTTAGTAAAAAAATTAAATATTCTCAGTCTTGCTTTCTCCTTCCACAACCTCCACATATTTGGCACTTTCTTCCAAGAAGAGAAACTGCCCAGGGCTGGAGCCCTTCTTCTCCTGGAAACTGTCTTTGAAGCAGCGGAGGCAGACAGGGCTACAGATCCTCCATTGCTGGGTCAAGCACGGGTCAAGCAGCTACAGGCAAAAAAAAAAAAAAAAATCCTTCCAGCCCCTCAGTTAGGGACTCACATGAAAGTGAAAGTATGCAATAAGGTACTCAATAAAGTGTGTAGTAATAACAATGGCCGCTATCACTTATCAAGCACCTACTAACTGTCAGCTCCTGTGCTGAGTGCTTTACAAATACTATCACTTTTAATCCTAACAGCCCCAAGGTAGGATTGTTATGACCCCTTTTTTATCAAGCAGGAGAAAGCAGAGGCTGAGCAAGTTTAAGTAATGTGCTCAGTCATCCAGCAGGTAAGAGGAAGAGCCCGATTTGGACCTAACTCCATCTGAATCACAGTGCTCTCAATTGCTCCTGCATCCTACACCACAGTAATTCAATTAAGGGAGACAATAGGGTAAAAGGAACTTCTCCCTCCCCCACCCCAAAACAAAGTCTAGCTATAGTCAGTGAAAACGAGACAGATTAGAGAACAGGCCTTTCAGATCCACAGCTAACATGAAACATCCAAAAATCTTCATTAGGCACTAAATGGAATAATAATTATTATTATTCTGCTTATAAGTCCAGGAGGTTTACACTGGTATTTGTTAATGTTCACAACAGTTCTGCAAGGTAGATGTCATCATCTCCACTTTATATAGGAGGGAACGAAGGCTCAGACAGGTTGTAGTTCTCCTAATGACACACAGTGAGGACAAGGCGTCGCTGGCTTATGAATTTGTCTGCCTCACTCCAAAATCAGTTTTTTCACAAGGCCATGCTGTTAATAGCTTCAGGTGAACCTGAGGCAGCATATCGTGGTCAACACAAAATGAAATCCAGACCTCTAGGCTTTCAGGACAGGAATTACTCTTCCCTGACCCCAGGGAAGGCCCCCGTCCCCAAACAGAAGGCTGTTGCTTCACCTACTTGGTAACTACACTGCAGCCTCACAACCCACCACCTCAGAGATTATCTTTTGTGTCTCTCACTAGGAAGAAGAGCTCAAACTTCGCCTCAACCCCACCTTTAGACAAAGTACGTAAAGATTTGGCAGCCTCCTGGAAAGAATGTTGAGTCTAGTCTAAAAACCCACAGATACCACTACCCAGTGCCTTTTCAGACACTTCTTTATCAAAGTTTTATTAGCCTCAGCTCAAGGTACCTCCATCTAGGCATCTCATTACAGAGCAAGGACACTTCAGCCATTTGTAACACCACCACCCAAGCAGGGGTTTCAAGGACAGCAGCAGAAATGTGTTGCAAGGGAGCTATAAATCCTCCTCATCCCCTTTCCCCTCCTCCATGCATTTGCTCTCTCAATTCACCTATTTCTTCACAGTCCGCAACTGGATTACTCCCATTTCTTAAACTATCTGTGACATTCTCATCTCTGCTCATTTATTCACACTTCCCTTTGCCTGGAACTCATTCTCTCCTGGCCGAAATCTATCTTCCACTTTGAACTCCAATCCCACCTAATTTATCTTTGGGCACCTGTCAACTTACATTCTTCATTACAATTATTCAAAACCATTCTTTTTTTCCCCCTCCTACTTGACTATAAACTACCTATGTGACCTCAAAGTAAAGTACTGCCCTAGACACTGGAGATAAATATGTATATGTGATAATTTACGGAGAGATTGTGTTTTGTTCTCATTTCTGCTGGTGATTTGTCTCCCTACCCCCAAGAAGGTAGCCAGGCCCTAATGTTCCCTAGCTGAAGGCTTCTAAGTTTCAGATCTAAATATCAGCAGTTTCCAGGCACCCAGAAGACAATTTCCAGAAATGCTTTTGAAAAGTGTGGGCTTATTAGAGGAACTGATCCAGAAGGAGAAGGGATGGGAGCGAGTGCTTTCAATGGGGGAAGCAAAAATCTGTGGAGGGAAGGAAAGGGTTAGAAAAGGTACCAGGTGTTTGAGAGTTTACGGGAAAGTAAAGACCTAGCTTTCATTTGCATATAGCACCCCAGGATGAGGAGAACGCTGTGGGAGACTGTCCACTATACCTTGGCCTTGAGAGCAGTGGTAAGGGTCTGTCTCTTTGAGCAAGTGTGGAATGATTTATTCATCGTGAAGGGCAGGAGGATTAGCACTCACATCCGTATAAGGCGCCACCCTAATGATTACGCAGCTGGCCTCTACCCCATGTTTTTGTGGAAGAAACACGTCTGCAGAAAGCAGTACTATATGTAGAGAACTAAAATGCTTCGCCTTTTAAGACGACTTCTCTGATCAACAACGGCTAACGTTTAAGAACCTACTATATTGGAAACCATGGGATACGTATTTCTTGGATTCCCTGCTTTGTCTGGGGCCCTTTTCCTGGCTAGATATCAGGTCTCCGATCTGAACCCTCCCTCTTAGTTTAACTCCACCAATAGCCTTCAGTCTTTCCATTGACCCGTCCTTCCTCAATGTTCCTCTCCAAGCTTCCTTTCTCCACCCCTCAACTCTGAGTCAGACTCTCCCTTAGTCGTCCCTTCTTCACGCTAATCTCTCCCTCCTCTCTTTCTGCCCAGACAGCCCCAATTCTCTCTCCTTCCCCTCCCGCGTCCCCCAGGCGGGTCTCCTTTCATTTCCATACTTCAGTGACCCCTCCCCCTCCGCCACCCCATTGAGTTCCACAGCTCAGCCGTTGGAGGAAGCGTGGCCCCGCGAGCATCAGGGCTCCCGCCCCACAAGCCGCGGGCCCGCGCGCAGACAAAGACATTCCACAGCCCCCGCCCCCTCCGCGCTCTCGGCCAGAAGTGGGAGGAGACACGTGTCCCTCTAGCGCCGAGTCACGTGGAAAAGAAACGAACGGAGCCCGCGGGCACCCGCGCACGCGCACAAGGCTCCGGCCTGGCGGGCTCGGAGGAAAAAGGGGAGCGGGGAAGCGACTTCTTCGGACTCCGGGGCGGTGCGCAGGCGCCGTGGCCCGACCGGGGACTTTGTTCTCCGCGGAGAAACCCAAGGGCGGTGCCGGTACTAGCTGCGCACGCGCGCCGCCTCATTTCCGGTGCTCGCTTTCGCTGGGTCGCTCGGGTCGGAATCGGTCGCCGTCGCTCCCGCTCTCCCACGTTCGCCAACCGTCGCTCGGGCCTCTGCCGCTGCCGCGTCGCTTCCTCGATCCCTCGATCGCACATCCTCCCCAATGCAGCGCCGGGACGACCCCGCCGCGCGCATGAGCCGGTCCTCGGGCCGCAGCGGCTCCATGGACCCCTCAGGTGCCCACCCCTCGGTGCGTCAGGCGCCGTCTCGGCAACCGCCGCTGCCTCACCGGTCCCGGGGAGGCGGAGGGGGGTCCCGGGGGGGCGCCCGGGCCTCGCCCGCCACGCAGCCGCCGCCGCTGCTGCCGCCCTCGGCCACGGGTCCCGACGCGACTGTGGGCGGTCCAGCGCCGACCCCGCTGCTGCCCCCCTCAGCCACTGCCTCGGTCAAGATGGAGCCGGAGAACAAGTACCTGCCCGAACTCATGGCCGAGAAGGACTCGCTCGACCCGTCCTTCACTCACGCCATGCAGTTGCTGACGGCAGGTAAGGGGGCCTCCGGGGTCCCTGTGGGTCGCCCGGCCACCCGGGGGCATGGGTGGTAGCGGCTTTGTTCCTCTCCCTTACCGCCCCCTGGGGACCCAGGCAGTCGTGGACTCCCCTTCTCTCGTCCTCGTCTTCGGGACCCTAGATTCTACAATTCCCATCCCGGCCCAGGGTGCGAGGGAGAATTTCTAGGCTGCAGTGGAGGCCTGAAGGGGACTTGGCGATCTCTTAGCGCAAAGATTTTGATGGATAGTGCCGCGCTCCCCGCCCCCTTGCCGACCCTTCCCCCTCCCACCTCTTGCAGCTGCCCCGCGCTCCGAGTGCTCAGATTCTTCCAGAAATGAACCTTCATCTCCCGCTTCCCCAAAAGGGGAAGCTTTTTTGATCGCGGGTGGCGGTCGGCGCCTCAACTGAGGGTGTAGGAGGTGAAGGCAGCCTGAGCCGGGAGGGAGGGAGGGAGGGAGAGCCGAGGTGAGATGGGGTGAGGCTGGGGTGCCCTGTCCAGCGCGCCGCGGCAGCCGGGGCCGGGTCGGACTTCGCGGTAACTGGAGCTTGAGTTGCTCGGAGGCAGGAGCAACCTGTGGGAATCGGAGCTTGAGGTTTTCCGAATCAGATTTCCGACTTCGGCCGATAAGATGGTCATTGCTGCAGAGCCAGACGGTGGGACCCCTTTATTTTACAACGCGTGTTCGTCATTGGAGAAGGGAAAAACAAATCTAGAGACAGTGAAAGGGGGTGATACAGGGAGATTAAGGATGGTTTGCATGACATTCCCAATAAGATGGGAAAAAATTGAAAGAAGTTGCATGGTCTCCCCCCTCCCTTTTTTGCTTCAGTCCTGAAATAGATTAGGAATAGTAGTCTTTGTTCTCTGTGTGTAGACTAGCGCTCCTTTTTTGCTCAAAACTGGCCATCACCTAGTCGCCTTGATTTCTCCCTAAAGCCGTCTGTTTTGCTCTCTCTTCTAGTTAAAACGTTTTAATAAGTGTATCTTATGATACCTAAATTTTATTAAGCAAATAAAAATTCACAGCATTCCAACACTGAATGAGTAGTTGGACTCTTTGGCAGGGTTGATATAATGGACACGTCCGTTATGAAAATATCATTTCCCTCCCTTTGTTCTCTGTCTCCCACCGTTGGTTAGAGGTCCTTACTTTTAAACACAGTAAACAAAGCCTGAGGCGGTCAAGAATAAGAACATTTAGATAAACTGCTTACATTTTCAGCTCTGTGCTTTGCTGTTCTATAACACAGTCAGATTGTTTGAAACATTACTGTTCATTGTGTTCTTCTGGCAAGCTCTTTGAGGGCAAGGAATGCTTTTTAATCTTTATATTTTTCATATTGTCTTGTATATAGCAAACACCAGGTGTTTGAAAGCAAGTACATGCAGATTCAGGAACGTCAGACTAAATGGTAAAGGTTGACTGGGTCTTATTTTTATTTCCTCGTGTCTTTAATCAGTCCATATTAAATGAGAATAAAATAACAAACTTTAGAACTTTAAGGTGTTGGCTTCGGTTTGAAATTCTAACTCTTGACTAGTCACCTACTCTCGGGAAACTTTCTGAACCTCAGTAACCTCATCTGTAAAGTGGGATGGTGAGTTGTGAGGATTAAATGTTGTGTAAAAAGCACCAGCACAGTTCCCTTTGACTTGTAATCATTAGATAATAACATGTCACCAGTTTTCTCCTAGTTGTAAATTCGTGGTACTGAGTAAGGTATGAAAATGCAAGCTTTTTTTGCCTTTCTGAGCACATCAAGTGTCCAGTATGGTGCTCGTCTTTTTAGTAAAAGATGGTTTCTTAGGATAGCCATCAAAAACTACTGATCCTTAAAAGTTACTTCCGATTTTCACCCTTCTTTCATTTTTTAAACTTGGGCGCTTTTTTTCCCCCACTCTTCGCACCTTTTATTTTATTATTATTTTTAACATCTTTATTGGAGTATAATTGCTTTACATTGTTGTGTTAGTTGCTGCTGTATAACAAAGTGAATCAGCTGTACATATACCTATATCCCCATGTCCGCTCCCTCTTGCATCTCCCTCCCACCCTCCCTATCCCACCCCTCTAGGTGGTAACAAAGCACCGAGCTGATCTCCCTGTGCTATTCGGCTGCTTCCCAGTAGCTATCTGTTTCACATTTGGTAGTGTGTATATGTCAGTGCCATCCTCTCACGTTGTCCCAGCTTACCCTTCCCCCTCCCCGTGTCCTTAAGTCCACTGTCTACGTCTGCGTCTTTATTCCTGTCCTACCCCTAGGTTCTTCAGGACCAGTTTTTTTAATTTAGATTCCATGTATATGTGTTAGCATACGGTATTTGTTTTTCTGACTTACTTCACTCTGTACGACAGATTCTAGGTCCATCCACCTCACTACATATAACTCAATTTCATTTCTTTTTATGGCTGAGTAATATTCCATTGTATATATGTGCCACATCTTCTAAACTTGGGCTTTTTTGATGTCTTTTTCCTTTAACCAAATTGAATTTTAATTGGAGAAATGGGATTGAGGTAATGCTGGCTCATTGAGAAAACTAACTTGGGATATGTGAATATTTCTTAGGATGGATAAGTCTTGATATATGTTGGACCTGGCTTTGAAGATTTTTTTTTTATTGAAATACAGTTGACTTATTTTAAGATATTTTTGAATGATCTGGAAAAGTGGTTGTAGTAAAGTCAACCAATTGTGAGAAAGTGAGATTGGGAAGACGGAATAGTAGTATTTAAGCTCTGATAAGGATACAGGTAAGAAAAATACAGCTAACACTATACTGGATGCTGGACACTGGCCTGAGCACTTTACATCAAATGTTTAGTCTTCATAACAATACTATGAGGAAGTTACTCTTATTATTTTTACTTCTGCACATGAGGAAACCAAGGCAAACAGATTAAATCATTTGCCTAAGGTAACAAAATCAGTAAGCAGCATATGGAGGATTTGAAGTCAGTCTGAGTCTGGATCCTCACACCTAACCCTCTTTGCCCCCCCCCCCATCCCCCACTATAGTACCTGCAACAAATTGTACTCAAAAAAATAAAAATAAATTTTCTGCTAAAATATTAAAAGAAAATCTGTTTCATCAGATTTTCTGAACACATCAAAGTCCTAGCCAACAGGGCAGTGAAGATCACAAGGCAAGACAAAGAAGGAGGAGGAAACCCAGAGAGCAGAGCCTAGCACTTAGGACTGTGACTCCTCCAGGTAACTCTGCCTGTTTCCCAGGAGGTGCTACAAGACCCAGACCACTCTTCTTTACCAGCCACATAGCCCTCCCTGTACCTTTTCCCAGCTTTAACTTATTTTGCACTTAGCAGCATCTGATGCACCATATGTTGTAGTTAATGTGTTTGCTTGTTGGCTGCCCCTTCTTTATGACTAGAATGTCAGCTCTACCAGGGCAGGGATCTTTTGTCTGCTTTGTTCATGGCTGTATCTTCTTTTCCTTTAAGAGTGCTGCACAGAGTGGCCTCTTACTAAATATTTGATAAATGAATATTCATCCTCATTGCATGATGGAAAAATAACGCAATTCTGAGGGATTTCGATTTTGAATATAGATCTCTATATTAGCCGAATTGATCTTCAACCACGATGACAATTAAATGCATTTGCAGACATACAAAGACTCTCAGGGTACCCATGCTTGTTTTCTGAAACCAAAATAATTTATCATATTATTTGTGTTAAATATTTACATAATAAACATAAGATGTTTTTACGTATATCAGTGTTCTTTTTCTACTTTTTATAACTAGGAAAATACAAGTTAGTGTAAATGACTCAGGAATAAGTAAACATTTTCAGTAGATTAACAATCCCCAGATGATCTTGAAAAGATACGCAGAAATTCATCTTCCAAAAGCATTCAGTGCAGGGACTTCCCTGGCAGTCCAGTGGTTAAGACTCCACGTTTCCACTGCAGGGGGCATGGGTTCAATCCCTGGTCAAGGCTAAGATCCCGCATGCGGTGGAGCAGCCAAAAAAAAAAAAACCCTCAGTGCAGAATATTTCCAGACAAAAATCTATTGAAATTTCAAAATAGTACATTTCTTTATTTTATTTACAGTATACTATGGAAATACACTTAGATGTCCCCATTTCATTCTACAGAGCTAGCAAGACCTATTAAAACCAGAAAGTGGAATTGCAAAGGAACTATAGACCAAGTATGGCTCTTCATATCCACGGGTTCTCCATATATGTGGATTCAACCAACAATGAATCAGAAATACTCGGGGGTGGGAGGGATTCCAAAATTTCCTAAAAGCAAAACTTGAATTGGCTTTGCGCTGGTTTACATTGTATTTACAACTGTTTACATAGCATTTACATTGTATTAGACATTATAAGTAATCTAGAGATGATTTAAAGTATACAAGAGGATGTGCGTAGGTTACATGCAAGTACTGTGTCATTTTATATAAGGGACTTGAACAGCCTCGGATTTTGGTATGGGAGTTTGGTCCTGGGACACCAAGGGATGACTGTGTAGGTATAAGTATAAATATTAGGAAAGAAAGAGGCAGAATTTATCATTATTTGCAACAACTTCATGGTTGTTTACCTAGGAAAATGGTGAGTGATGTGGCTGATTACAAGGTAAAGATGTATAAGTCAGTACTTTTCTGATATAGAAGCAGTAGCCAATTAGAAAAGAATTGACAAAATGATCTCATTTTTTAGAATAGCAAAAACTTTGGGATAGGCAATAAAAATCAATTCAAAATGTATGTGAATATTCATAACAAACAATAACAATATTTAACCTTTGTAGAGCATATAACATGTGCCATGACCTGTGGTACTCATTAATTCCATCTTCAGGGCCATTCTGTGAGGCAGGAAGAATTTTTATCTCAATATTACAGATGAGGAATATTGTGATCACATATTGTCGACTTAAAATTTTATTGAAAGTGGTAAACAAAGATGTGAATAAAAAGAAATATGCCAGGCTTCCCTGGTGGCGCAGTGGTTGAGAATCTGCCTGCCAATGCAGGGGACGTGGGTTCGAGCCCTGGTCTGGGAAGATCCCATGTGCCGCGGAGCAGCTGGGCCCGTGAGCCACAACTACTGAGCCTGCACGTCTGGGGCCTGTGCTCCGCAACAAGAGAGGCCACGACAGTGAGAGGCTCGCGCACCGCGATGAAGAGTGGCCCCCCGCTCGCCGCAACTAGAGAAAGCCCTCGCGCAGAAACAAAGACCCAATACAGCCAAAAATAAAAATAAATAAATTAATTAATTTTTTTAAAAAAAGCTACAGTAATTAAGATTATTTAAAAAAAAAAAAAATTTGCCATGTCCTGGTGGGAGGAGGAACTAGTCTTATAAAGATGACAACTTTTAAATTAACATGTTGGTTTTTTGCATTTTTCAAACTAATTCCAAACTGGATTTATTTTTTTCAACTTGACATGTTGAATATAAAGTAGCTAAAAGAGAGAGACAACAAGGGGTTGTACTGTATAGCACTGGGAACTATATTCAATATCCTGTGATAAGCCATAATGGAAAAGAATATATACATGTGTATAACTGAGTCACTTTGCTATACAGCAGAAATGAAACACAACTTTGTAAATGTACTATACTTCAATAAAATTTTTTAAGTAGCTAAAAGAGTAAATGAAGATAAATGAGAAAAAAAATTTTTGGAGACAGGAAAATAATGAAAACCTGCTACATTGACAGAAATGAAGTCAAACAAGACTTAGTGCTTGAGGGGATGTGGATTAGAAGGAACAGTGCTGGTAGAAGTGTGAATTGGTACAGCCACTTTGGATAACAGTTTGGCATTTCCTTTGAAAGCTGAACATTCAAATTCTTTAAATTGAGCAAGGTTATTCCTAGGAATATACTCAAAGAAACTTTTGCCCGTGAATGTCTCACTCATAAAATAGTGCACCTTGTTTCGCCATTGATTGGATACTGTGAGATTTTCAAAATGAAATACTTAATACAGTAGTGAAAATGAAAACTATAGCTGAATGCCACAACATGGAGAAATCTTGGAAATCTAATGTTAGGTGAAAAAGTCAATCCCATAAGGCTACATACATATGGTACAATACTGTTGTGTTTTTTTTTTTTTAATTTATTTTTTATTTTTGGCTGTGTTGGGTCTTTGTGGCTGCACGTGGGCTTTCTCTAGTTGCGGTGAGCGGGGGCCCCTCTTAATTGCAGTGCGCAGGCTTCTCATTGTGGTGGCTTCTCTTGTTGCGGAGCATGGGCTCTAGGCACGCAGGCTTCAGTAGTTGCAGCACGCAGGCTCAGTAGTTGCAGCTTGTGGGCTTCCGTAGTTGTGGCATGTGGGCTCTACAGCGCAGGCTCAGTAGTTGTGGCACACGGGCTTAGTTGCTCCGCAGCATGTGGGAGCTTCCTGGACCAGGGCTTGAACCCGTGTCCCCTGCATTCCAGGCGGATTCTTAACCACTGTGCCAGCAGGGAAACCCTACAATACTCTTTTTATGGAGCATAATACTAACAAAATTAAGTAAAATATTGTTAGCATGTATAGGTCTGTGATAAAGCAGTTTTTAACAAAACTAAACATGTGTTTACCATATGACTCAGCGGTTGTACTCTTGGGCATTTATCCCAGAAAAATTAAAGCTTATGTTCATATGAAACCTGTACATGAATGTTCATAGCAGCTTTATTCATAATAGCCAAAAAACTGGAAATAACCCATATGTCTCCAATTGATAAATAGTTTAGCTGTGGTACATCTATACCATGGAATACTACTCAACAAGAAAAAGAAATGAACTGTTGATAAATGCAGCAATTTGGATGGATCTCAAGGGATTTTTTTTTTTTTTTTTTCGGTCAGGCCGCACGGCTTGCAGGATCTTAGTTCCCTGACCAGAGATTGAACCCGGGCCCTGGCAGTGAAAGTGCCAGATCCTAACCACTGGACCACCAGGGAACTCCCTCAAGAGAATTATGCTGAATGAAAAACCCAATCTCAAAAGGTTACACACTGTACAATTCCATTAGTTTAACATTCTTGAAAAGATAAAATAGGGCTTCCCTGGTGGCGCAGTGGTTGAGAATCTGCCTGCCAATGCAGGAGACACGGGTTCGAGCCCTGGTCTGGGAAGATCCCACATGCCACGGAGCAGCTAGGCCCGTGAGCCACAACTACTGAGCCTGCGCGTCTGGAGCCTGTGCTCCACAACAAGAGAGGGCGCGATAGTGAGAGGCCCGCGCACTGCGATGAAGAGTGGCCCCCGCTTGCCGCAACTGGAGAAAGCCCTCGCACAGAAACGAAGATCCAACACAGCCAAAAATGAATAAATAAATAAATAAATAAAATGTACTATTAAAAAAAAAAAAGATAAAATAATAATATGGAGAACATTAGTGGTTGCCAAAGTTGGGGAGAGAGGAAAGGAGGTGACTGTGGCTATAAAAGGGTAGCATGAGGGATCTTTGCGGTGGAACTGTTCTGTACTGAGAACAGAACAGTGTGGTGGTCACATGATTAAATTGCATAGAACTAAGCAGACATACACACACACCCATAAGTACATGCAAAACTGGTGAGATCTGAGTAAAGTCAGTAAGATTGTATTAATGTGAATTTTCTGGTTATGATATTACAGATATGCAAAATGTTATGGAGAATAGTGGGTGAAGGATATACGAGATCTCATATTTCTGACAACTGCATATAAATCTACAATTATCTCAAAATAAAATGGTTTGTTGTTTTGTTTTTAAGAGAAAAAAAGCCTTAAACTCTTAAGTTGTGCCCTAAGAAAGAGATTTGGGAGACTATGGTCAATATGCTGTAATAGAGTTTGCCGCTGTCCTGGAATGTGGGAATTGAGCCCCGTAGAGGGCTCTTAACTGAGGCTTTGAGGGAATTTTTTGAGCCAGTACCCACCCTTAGTCAACATTGTATGTGAAATACTGTGTTGGTATCTTTTTTTGGGGAGCTAGTCTGTAGGGGCTCATGACCCCAAACCAGATTAAGAACCTATAGCTCGGTACTCTTGCTTTAAATAATAAATAATTTGAAAAATGAAAAGAATGGAGTGGTTTTATACAAAATTAATGAACTTACTGGATTTGTGATTCCAAAAGGATTTACCAACAGAAAAGATACAGGGCAAAGAACTATAAATTTGGGAATGATGAAGTTATATGAGTTGTTAAGGGAAGTTAGGGGGTGTTAATGGTACATTTCTTTAATTTGGTAAATGTTTATAGATGCCTGTTGTCTATTAGACACTGTACTATAAATGGCAGATAGTTTAGTAATGGCAAGGGTCCAGAAATTGTTCATAGCAGGGGAAGGTGTGCTGTCGTTAGATGTATGAACCAAATACATTGATAGTCTGGAGGAGGGCATGACAGCTGACCTTTTGGAGCAGATATCCTATGAATCTTGCCCTCCTAGAAGTACTATCTCTGGATGCCTTAGTCAGAAAATCTTGTTTGTCTTGCTCCTTATCACATGTTCAGTTAATGGAATATACACGATAGCCTTTTTTAGTTAAGCCAGTCCAGTTGATAAAATCTGTATATAATTTTTTTCAAACTTCTCTTGTATTAACAGTTTTGTGTTCCTAAAATCTTCCATTTAAAAAAAAATCCTTTTTAAAAGTAAGAAGGAAGACTAAATGAGGTTTAATGACTTGCCCAAGGTCACACAGCAAGCATGTAGCAGAGCTGGGAGTCAAACCCAGTTCTGTTTAGCTTCAAAACTCAGGTTCTTTCCTCTGAGTCATACATTTAAGAAACAGTTCTCATCCTTTGGAGCTAACAGTCTGGTTGTGATAACACCTACCAAAAAAAGGAAGGATTAAGTTATAGTAAAAGAGTAGAAGAAAAGCCACGAGATTTGTTGAATTTGCTCTGACCAACGTAAGGAATAACCTGGGTTTAAATACCTGCTCTGTCACTAATTTTGTGATCTTGGACAAGATTTATTCACTAGTTAAGTGGGGATAATCCTGGTTATAAAGATGAAGGGAAACAATAAATACAAAATTCCTGACACATAAAAGGCATTCGGTAAGATATGATTATTGTCAGCATCTGACTTTGAAGCAAATGGGTCACCTCTCTGTGTTGTTTACACCTTAGCTTTTCTTTGGCTCTTGGGGTATCCAGGGTCTCCGGAGGCCCAAGCAAAGATCTTTTAAAGGAGTCAGTTTCAGAAAGATTGTCTAGAAAGTACTTTTGCCTGAGGGTGAGGCTTTTTTTTTTTTTTAATTTATTTATTTATGGCTGTGTTGGGTCTTCGTTTCTGCGCGAGGGCTTTCTCCAGTTGCGGCAAGCGGGGGCCACTCTTCATCGCGGTGCGCGGGCCTCTCACTATCGCGGCCTCTCTTGTTGCGGAGCACGGGCTCCAGACGCGCAAGCTCAGTAATTGTGGCTCACGGGCCTAGTTGCTCCGTGGCATGTGGGATCTTCCCAGACCAGGGCTCGAAGGGTGAGGCATTTTTAGGAAGCTACTCTTTGATTTTTTTTTCTTCCCATTACAGCCTGCTCCTTAGCCCTCCACAAGAAGTGAGGCCAAGAAGAGAAATTGAAAAAGAAAAAAGAAAAAAAAGAGAGAATTGAAAAAGAAAAGAAAGATCAGGCAGCTGAACATCTGAGGCACATGCAGAGCCCTCTTGTTGTCTTTAGCTGCATGACAGTGTCTGGGGGTATAAGCAGTACTTCCCAAAACTTTACAAAATCAGCTCTTTTTTGCTTAAATAAAGTGCTCCCCACAACTCCCCACTGAAAGGCAATAATAAAAGCATGAGGTTTGAAGTTAGAGAAAGCCTGGGTTTTTTTTTGTTGTTGTTGTTGTATAAAAATTTTATCAGATAGGATAGCAAATAATAGACAGCAATGCAGTCATTTTATTTTAAAAACATAAATGTCTCATGTCTACATGAGAGATTTTAGCAAATTTTCTTATTTTCTTTACAAAATTTCTGAGACCTTTGGAACACTGAGAAATAGACAATTCAAATTGATTCCTTTCCATTTAAATGTACAAAGTTGGAAAGCCTGGGTTTTAATCCTTACTTTCTTACTGCTTTAACAGCTTTGTGACTTAGAGATTTAACTTCTCTGATTTTGCTTCCTCAGTTATAAAATGGGGATAGTACCAGCTACTTCACTGAGTTATTTTTTAGGATAAATGAGGTAATATTTGTATAGAGTTTGATACATTGTAGGCATTTAATAAATATTTGGTCCTTCCCCTTCCAAACATGGAAGACTACCCTTCTTGAAGGCCCAAGGTGCTTCTTATTCTTTTGCTTTCTAGGCTAACCCCCTGATTGTTTTATCTTTTTAGTTCTGTTTTACTTAAATCATTGTTCTCTGAATTCTCTAAAAATGTTTTAACATTTTTTAAATTGTGAGGTAAGTGGACAAGGGGATCCTAATTAAGATCTGCCTAGCTCAAAATATAGCAGAAGGATCCATGTTATAGAAAGGTCTTAAATTCACAGGGCACATTACATTGATATTAAACAAACCTTTCTACTGGGTTCAATTTTTGCATCCCTGCTTCCTATGGAAGTACAGATTAACAGACTTTGAGTCTTATCTTCTTGTTCTAACCAATTAAAGTTTCTGGAAAGTGGTATAAAGTACAGCTGAAGGGCCTAACTAGATGGCAGCAATTAGGACACACGGAGAGACATCGATAAGATGAAGTTTGTAATTTGTTCCACATATTTAGAAGCTCCTCAGTGATGTTTTCAGATTAGAAATGTGGCATCTTTGTTCCTGTGGACTTTGGAAGATTGAGTGCCCAGTTTCCCAGCCCAGAAACTCAAGAGGTGTGTTCAGAGGTGGTAGGCTCAAAACTAGAGACTACAAAAAGTTAATATTAGCAGTTAAGTGGGAAGGGGTGGGGTCAGGATACACTACCAGTGAAACAGTAAACAAATAGGATGTTGAATGAAGGAAGCATTTAGTCTGTTGATTGTAAGGTCAAATTTGTTTTCTATTCCAAGCAATGAAAAATAGGAGTGCAAAGAGCACTGTCATTTACCGTTCTTATAAGAGTGTAACATTTGAAATTAGGCTTTTTAATAAACAGAAGCCTTCAGTTTGAAATTCTGAACTCTGTGTAGTCTGTCAGTCTCAGTAACTTTCCTTCATCCGTGTACTTTACAGCTGGACTTAGTCTAAACAGTTTTTTTTTTTTTAATTGTTAAAGGTTTAGATTTGCAGTATGTGTTTGAAGTCGTATGTCTTTATACAGAACCGGTGGTTTTCAAAGTGTGATCCCTAGAGCAGCAATATCAGCATCACCTGCTAACTTGTTACAAATGCAAATTCCTGACACAATCCCAGACTGGGATTGGAGCCCAGCAATCTAGTTTAACAAACCCTCCAGGTGATTCTGCTGCGATGAAGTTTGAGAACCCTTGCCTTAAAATTATAGAAGAAACACTGTGGAAATGTTATGTAAGGAGAACATTCTGTGTTAGTTAGAATGTTCCACTAGTTTTAGGGAGTATAATTTTTTTGGTTGTTGTTGTTCTCAGTGGATCATAGTATAACCTTTTAGTTGCTGCTGTTCATTGCCTCCATACTCGGCCCCCATCTCTGTTAGTACTCCTGTTGTAGCATTTAACTATACTTCATTGCTGACTTCATAGACTGGGAACTCTAGTATATAGACATAGTGGAGATTGGGACCATGTTTGACTTGTTCTGTTGATTCTCATATACTTTACAGGACAAGGTGCCTGGCTCTTAGTAAGTCTTCCATAGTGGTTAGTGATCATACCTGTATCTGTCCCTTCATGTGCCTCTCCATAGGAAGCACTCAAACACTTGCAGTCACTGAATGAATGGATGGATGGGTGAATGAAGTTCCCTGATGATAGGAAATCTTTTTGGTTGCTAAGGTTCTAGCTGATGAAACTGTCTTAACCCGTGAATTGAAATTACCTTGGTGCATTTTTTCCATTAGGACACTGAGAGAATTTGGGCTAGATAGTGTTGAGTATATATTAAAACACTTCCTGAGAAATGGGCTTTTGAGACTTCCCTGGTGGTCCCATGGTTAAGACTCCACGCTTCCACTGCAGGGGGCTCGGATTTGATTGCTGGTCGGGGAACTAAGATCCCACCTGCCAAAAAGAAAAAAAAGAAAGAAAGAAATGGGCTTTAATTAGCATGTTTACCTATGTTATTTTATTCTGTTTTTATAGCAACCTCATGAGGTAGATATTGCCTCCATTTTACAATGAGGAAACCAAAATTCAGAGCAATTAAAAAACTTTTCAGAGTTCACACAACTGGTGAGTGGCAGAGTAAAAACCAGGTCTTTCAGACTCTTAAGGACTACTACTGTCCAAAGCACTACTGTTACAGAATTTTAATGGGACTCTCGGTTGTGTATTTAAATTATTAACTTTGTCTCTTTTTTTTAATTTTATTATTTTATTTTTGGCTGTGTTGGGTCTTCGTTTCTGTGCGAGGGCTTTCTCTAGTTGTGGCAAGCGGGGGCCACTCTTCATCGCGGTGCGCTGGCCTCCCATTATCGCGGCCTCTCTTGTTGTGGAGCACAGGCTCCAGATGCGCAGGCTCAGTAGTTGTGGCTCACGGGCCCAGTTGCTCCACGGCATGTGGGATCTTCCCAGACCAGGGCTCGAACCCGTGTCCCCTGCATTGGCAGGCAGACTCTCAACCACTGCGCCACCAGGGAAGCCCTGACTTTGTCTCTTCATTAAGATATGACTTTGTACTTTTTTCTTGATGCAGATTTTAATTTTTTTAGTTCGTTTATCCCCTTTTCCCCAATTCACTGCTAAATCCATTTTGTGTTAAGAACATTTGAATGTCTCTGTAGAGGTTTCCACTAGAAGTGGAAGAGCAAACTGCTCTTATTAGAAGCAGGCTTTGGGTTTCCTAGTCACCTTCATCTAGCTTTGGTGCTTTCACCCAGTCTCCATTTGAAATTAGCACTTTCTCATTACACAGTACTTTGTGTTATTGCTTTAAGCTAAGCAGACTCAGAATTTTGCCTTTATTTAAAAGAAAAAACTAAATTAAATTCTGTTTATCCTATTCAGAAATTGAGAAGATTCAGAAAGGGGATTCAAAAAAGGACGATGAGGAGAATTACTTGGATTTATTTTCTCACAAGAACATGAAGCTGAAGGAGAGGGTTCTGATACCTGTCAAGCAGTATCCCAAGGTAAGGGAAAGAGTGCCTCACTTTGAGTTGTCTTTTTAGTATGAGAGTATGTAGTATGTCTTGTAACGTGGGCTGTAGCAGAAGACTTACAGAGATTGTGATGTGTCAGAAACTTAAGCTGGTGAAGGTTCTGTCCCATATATGTATCTGGCAGTTGAAACATACAGGTCCGTCACTAATAGCATAGCTATAGCCAGGATGGAAATATAATCATCTTTTTATTATCAAAAAAAAAAAAATTTTTTTCTCAAAGTTTCTTTTTTGGAAGGCAACTAGTTATATTTAGTTTATCAAACCAGTACTGCCAAAGGGTACCATATGTCTGTTCTGTTCTGAAGTAACTGGCTTTAAAATGTTTATGTAAAAGTACGAAGGGTTGCAGTGTGATATTATGGAAAGAGTGCCAAACTACATCAGGAAATTCAAGTCTAAGAACTGCCACTTTCCAGTTGTATAACCGTAGGCTAATCACTTTATCCGTACAGCCTCAGTATATCCTTCAGTAAAATGAGAGTGATAATACTCTACCTATTTTACAGGATTATTGAAGATAAATAATACGTGTGGAAATATTTTATAGGAACATATGTGTTTAGAAATCTTGTCTTTATTTTCTGTCAGTTCAATTTTGTGGGGAAGATCCTTGGACCACAAGGGAATACAATCAAAAGACTGCAAGAAGAGACTGGTGCAAAGATTTCTGTGTTGGGAAAGGGCTCAATGAGAGACAAGGCCAAGGTAAGCTCACATTAATGAGGCAAGAAGACACCCTAATGCCTTCCAGTAGCCCAGAGTCCAGTATAGATTCCTTATGGAAGCTAGCACTTGCATATGTACAGAATGTGATTCCCTTAAATTTGCATTGGACGTAAGAGATTATAGACCAGTTAATTCACTTCTTTGACAACGCTGGAAGAACATAGGTGTGCCCTGGTAATTGTTTTCTTTCTGACTTTGACTGCATAGTAATGGAAACAGCAGTAGCAACTTTGGCATTAGTAAGCTTATCTATGAAAACTTGGAAGGGGAGCTGGATGTGCTGAAACTTACTGAGACTAAAGACACTAAAATGTGAACAGCACATTCCCTTTCCAGTAATGTGGAAAAGTGAGAGCACTAGTGTTGTGAGTGCAGGTGAGTCAGAGGATTAGTTGGCTGGTTTGTTTCATAGCCAGCTGGAATGTGAGGCCCTCAAAAAGAAGATATTACAAAAGGAACCATGAGTAATCCTGACAACAGAACCTAATGCTTTTTTTTTTTTCCATGCCATAGCCCCATACTCTTCATGCGCTTTTTTTTTTTTTTTTTTTCATGCTCTTTGTAAGTGTGGAGAAACTTACCACTGAAACAGAATAGTCTTAGCCTTCTAGGGTCAGCTTTTTAGATGAGACATACCTGCTACAGCCTAAGAACTTACTCTTTCAGGCCTCCTTTTATGCAGCCTAATTGACAAACATGTTTTCTCAGACCCTCTTTTGTCCACTCACATTTCTCACTAGATGAATACAGTTAGGGCTGAAGTATGTTATTCTAGCTAATGAGATTTACATGAGATTTTCTTCTCTCTGTCCTGACTTTTTTCCTTCCCTAGAACTTCCCAGACCATATAAGCAGATAAGAAGAGCTGGTGATTAAGAGCTCTACCTGGGATTTAAAAGCAAATGCTTGGCAATAAATGAATGAATGGATGAATGCTTGGCAAACAGCTGTTATCTGAATGGAAGCTGGAAATAAGTTTGTCTCTTGTATACCTTCTAATAAGAGCTCCAATGAATACACCAGTGATTCAAAACAGAAGAGCAGCAGACTAATTGCAGGTTTAGCAGACTGTGTAAATTACTATTCTCCAGAATTTGTTTTGCTTTTTTCTTACACTTTTCTATTTTTTTAGGTGTTGGGGTCATTTCTCAGTGTCTCTTTGGCCTAGAGGTAAAGGTGTCATTTTCTCCGTAGTCCAAGTGATGCGATGTTTTTGTGCATCTTTCCCCAGGAGGAAGAGCTGCGCAAAGGTGGAGACCCCAAATATGCCCACTTGAATATGGATCTGCACGTCTTCATTGAAGTCTTTGGACCCCCGTGTGAGGCTTATGCTCTTATGGCCCATGCTATGGAGGAAGTCAAGAAGTTTCTAGTACCAGTAAGGAAATCTATATCCTATATCTTTTGAGCAAGAGAAAACTGGGATCTTGTGCTTATTGCTAAGGCAGGGTTTCTTATCCAGGGTCTCTGCATAACCTGAAATTATATACCAAATTCTGCATTTATGTTCATTTTTCTGAGGTGGTCCATTATTTGTATCTGGTTTTCAAACTAGTGTGCCCCACGGCCACTCTCCCACTCCATGTCTAATGTGGTTTTAGTTGTATACCAGTATCTTTTGTCTATATTTTGGATCCACAGTGTGTCTGGCATTTTAACATCTGGTTAACAGAGATTTAACGAGGTCTTCACTAAATTGTGTATTTTGGTGCTAGAGTGGAACCAGAAGGTTATGATAGGAAAATGACTAAGGTGGTCATAATCCCCTGCACTTAGGGGGGTTTTATTCTAGACTCTAGAGAGTCTAGATGATAACAGCAAGAAGCCTCTAGCCTCCAGTGTTAATGGATTGAATTCCGACCTGAGTGCATTCAGGGCTTTCTCTCCTGGAGGAGTTTACTCAAGTAGAGTTGATTTGAAAGAGGCATGATGGTTGTAGGCTTAACTGTTGATGATATTAGACAGATTGGTGTACAGCTCCTTTCAGAATGTAACTAAGGCCCTGGAAGAATTGGGACAGACCAGGTTACCTGTGTTGCTTATTATTACCTGGTCAGAGATTTCATTCTTTGAGTAAGTAGAAAATGATGAATTTTTGCCATTTGGTAAGACCTGTTAGTTTTCAGAGTTACTCTGAAAACTACTTACTGTTGAATATTTAATAACCAAGTATGAATGTGGAACCTTAAGAAGCATTTGGAGTACTATTCAGGTAGAATTGAGTAAGCATCATAGTTTCATCACTGAGAGGAGGTGATATATAGTTCTTGGTTTTCTTGTATATGTAAAATGAGGGAGTTGGAACTGTATCAGAGCATGTGAGAATTGGTAGAGCAAAAATTTATAGGGTGTGTGTACCTGTAATGCTGAGCTCCAAGGATTCCAACACTGTCTCAAATGTCTCAGCAGCTGCTTTGCTTCTAAGTATCTCGTCATCATTAGAGTGTTCAACATGAAACAGCCAATTTAAAATATCCTAGGAAAAACTCAGAGCTCGTAAATTTTCCCTTGAGGATATGCTTTTTACTCTTTGAGGTATATGTTGAAGCATCCTGAGCCATCCGTTTCCTGAAGGACTGCAGGGGAATGCCCATCTCCTCTTTATCAGTAGTCTCAGCATATTTCTCAAAAGGGCTAGGTTTACAAGGCTTCCATGTGAGTGGATCTTCAAAAGAGAAGCCTGCCAGGGAGATCTGGGTTTCCTCAGTGTTGCTGTGGCAGTTAGAGGAATATGAGCAAATGGCCCATCGTTGGTCACTTGATTCTCCAGTGTGTCTCAAGCAGCAGAAATGTGTACGGTAGGAGGAGGTGAAGAGTTGAGTGGGGGGGCATCTCTGTGGTGACTAGAATCTTCTAGAAGCTGTATACACCTGGGATATATAAAAATGCATGAAGTATTAAGACTGAATGATTCTCATCAGGAAATACGTGAAAAGATTTGCAAATGGCATTTGGCTCAGTTCTTCCCCCTGTGAAGAAAAAAAGTGAGCCTATTTTTGCGTCCATGACCAGAGCCCTCCGTTTTCCCCTTAGAACCTGGTACAGTAGGAAGAGCACTGGACTGGGAGCTTTATCTGCATCATCTTGGACAAGTTATTATATCACTTTTCTGAGCCTCAGGTTCCTTGTTCATCCCAAACATTTGTTAAGTATCTGGTAGGTGCCTAATACTGTGCTTGGGTCTGAAGTTACAAAAATGGCTCTTGAAGAGCTCACAACCTAGTGATAAAGACATACAAACAATTCTAAAATGATGTGGTAAGTGCTTAGAGAAAATTACATGGTGCTGTGGGAAAAGAGGAAGGGAGTGAAGGGTTGGCATCAAGAGAAAGTTTTTCAAAAGAGGTGAGGTAATATTTTAGATTAAATCTTGTAAGAGAGTCCCTCAGGTGGACAAAAAAAGGCAATAATATAGTCTCATGATTCAAAGCCTAGATTTTGGAGACAGGTAATTCTGAATTTACATGTAGAATCTGCCACTTAACTAGCTCTATGTCCTTAGATTGATTGCTTTATACTTCCCGAATCTGTTTTCCCAGATGTAAAATGGGAAGATCTGCCTACTTCAGGGTTAATTTGAAGATTAAACTGAAAACCCTATGTAAAGCTTATTATATGGTACCCAGCCATAGAACTTCATTAATGGTAGCAGCTTTTATTATTCTAGAAAGAGGAAACTATTTGCAAGAATGGATGTGTAAGAGTATGCCACGTTCTGAACTGCAGGTTGTTCAGCATGGCTTGAAAGGAGGTTATACATGGAGAGAGGATGGAAGTGATCTGGAGAGCTAGGCAGGGACCACATCATGAAGAACTTCATCTGAATAATGAGGGGTCTACCGTCAAGACTTTCCTCAAAGAGGTGACAGGTAGAGTGCCATTTGACTTCAGAGAATGAATGACCTGAGACTTCATCTGGACTTTCAAAGTTGTTCTTAGCATCCAAGGCTCGTATGGGCTAGATGCCTTCTCAGCAGAAGGTAGAGAATAACACTCCTCATTATCTTTTATCCACAGGATATGATGGATGATATCTGCCAGGAGCAGTTCCTAGAGCTCTCCTACTTGAATGGAGTACCAGAGCCCTCTCGTGGACGTGGGGTGCCAGTGAGAGGCCGGGGAGCTGCACCTCCTCCTCCACCTGTTCCCAGGTATAAATAATGGAGACAACTAGAAATGGGACGTGAATTTGACTGCTGGTACCATCTCTGTTTTACTGGTGCTCGTATCTCCAGCTTAGAAGGGGTCTCAGGATTTGTATGTTGCATCAGGAGTGGAGTTCTAGGGAGTTCCCTGGTGGTCTAGTGGTTAGGATTCGGCGCTTTCAGTGCTGTGGTCCGGGTTCAATACTTGGTCGGGAAACTGAGATCCTGCAAGCTGCATGGCACAGCCAAAAAAAAAAAAGAGTGGAGTTCTAGATCTTGGTCACTTTGACCATAGTCAGGTACAGCAGTCCTGAAGCTTTAGGACTTTAGGACTAAAGCTTTTTAAAAAAGCTTTTTTAACTTTTGGACAGTTTTAGCATTTTTAAGTGGTCTTTGACTTTAGAATTTTACCTTTGGTGATTGACCTTTATGGACTGTTCAGACTCTCCAAGGCAGACGCTCCACTAATGAGACATTAACAGGTCCACCATGGGACCTGGGGAGCCTTCCAATATGGGTCCTTTACCCACCTACACATTCATCTGTGTTGTTTTGTTTTGGCTGCGCTGCGTGGTTTGTGGGATCTTAGTTCCCTGACCAGGGATTGAACCCTTGCCACGGCAGTGAAATCACCAAGTCCTAACCACTGGACCACCAGGGAACTCCCCATTCCTCTGTGTTTTGATAATAGTCTATTTAAGGCATTGTAAAATCTCCTATCTAGCTCCAGAATTTGCAAACAAATCTGAACATGAAAGTAGCCTATTTATAAAAATCTCCATTTGAAATAAACTTTCTTTTTTGCAGGGGCCGTGGTGTTGGACCACCTCGGGGGGCTTTAGTGCGTGGTACACCAGTGAGAGGAGCCATCACCAGAGGTGCCACTGTGACTCGAGGAGTGCCACCCCCACCTACTGTGAGGGGTGCTCCAGCACCAAGAGCACGGACAGCAGGCATCCAGAGAATACCTTTGCCTCCACCACCTGCACCAGAAACTTACGAAGAATATGTAAGACATTCGGACAATGCCATTTCCTAATACCTAACAGGTTGCCAAAGGAAGTTGAATGACAGGGCCTTGGCCCTTGACGTAGGTGGCAGGGACTGCCTGTAAGATATGGAATCTGCCCTCTTCTCTTGCAGTGAATGTTAAACTATGAGTAGAGTTTTCCATTTTTAAGCATGGTTTACTGTATGTATGTAGATTAAACAGGAAATAAGCTGTCCCTTGATGTTTAGTGTGTTACTAAAGGAACTCACACTACTACTGCTGATAATGCTGAAGTTCAACCTTGTACCTTATTTCCTGCCCACACTGGAAGGGTTTTATAAATTTTTTTGATTGTTTTGTTTCTTTTTTTTTTTTCTTTAATCCTTTCTTTCTTGACTATTCCACAACAGTTGTTAACATTTTGGAGGGAAATTCCATGTTTTGTTAATCCAGAAGCCCGCCATACTCCCATGGGATATAATTACCTTACCTACTTTCTGTGATTCTGACTTTCTGTTTCATTTTATTTGTTCTAGGGATATGATGATACATATGCAGAACAGAGTTATGAAGGCTACGAAGGCTATTACAGCCAAAGCCAAGGGTGAGTCAGGCAGCAGAAGTGCTGTTTCATGTCCTCGGGATGGATAAGAGGGAGTTGGAGGAACTGAGAGATTTAGGCAGCACAAATCTAAGGAGCAGGGTGGCTCACCTCTCTTCAGGATGTCTTCTCTGCTTTTGACATCTGTAAGGCACACACTTGGAGCTGCAAATTTGGATAACTGAATCTTAAATTATAGTGTAGAATCTGGGGTTAGCAGATGAAAAATTCCTGAGCTGTGACTACATGGAAACAAAGGGAAAAGGCCTTAAAATTATTTTGATTTATTATTAAAAAATGTCACAGCCACATTAAAGTTGCATAAAGTTTAAAAGGATACTAGAATCCCACTATTGTAACTCAGGTTCTTTTCTGCTCTTTTTTTAAAAAACATTTTTTGTGTATGTGTATATATGTATCTTAACTGTGATTGAAAAGGTCTCTCATAGTTCTATAATGGGGACAGAACAGTTCTTTTCATGTTTCTTTAATCTCTTCCAGTTAGCCCTGTGAATACATGTGTGTGGTTAAGATTGAGCTTTTTCACTTTAAATTGTTGCTATTCATTTTTCTTTGCTATAGTTGTCACAGTTTTTAAATGAGTACCTAGTGTATACATGCTTTGGAAATATTTTGTGGTTTGGAGATGGGGTAAAATGAGCATCTTTTTGTTTTATACCCACAGTAAAATGACTGAAATATGGAAATATTTGGGAGAAAGGTAAAACTGAAACATGGTTACTATATAGCTCTAACACTCTGTCTTTGGCTTTCAGGGACTCAGAATACTATGACTATGGACATGGGGAGGTTCAAGATTCTTATGAAGCATATGGTATGTCTTTATTTCTGTGGTGGGACAAAATGTGCAAGTAAGTGCACTGGAGAATGCTGGTGACCAGATTATTGGGGATCAGTCATGCATCTAAGGAGAAACCTCTAATAGAAGGCCAACGTGTTGATAGATGTGGCAATAGGAGTCGTGCTCTTAAATTGTGTGGTGTGCGGTAGAAATGAAATGAGATAGGTGTGCTATTACTCTTGGACGGCTAAGCAGATGTCCTAAACTAGGGCTCAGGTCTAGGTTGGCCTGGTTGGAGCAGCAGGCTTTTCAGCTGATGTTGATTCTTTTTCTACTTTAGGCTGGGAGATGGCTAGGCCTGGGTTATGTTGCTGGGCCTTTGCTGCTGATACCTAGGCCACAGTGGTGGATAATAAGAATTTAATCATATCCAATTCTTCTGCCCCACCTCATTTTTAAAAACAATTTTGGATCTAATCTTAAAGAATCTCAGTGTAGAGGAAATGCTAGCTGAAAGAAACCTAAACAGCAAGAGCAGGTTGGGGACAAGAACAGTGCCCGTTAGATTAGAAACTGGGGGCTGAAGCCAATTCAGGGCAGTACTGGCACCAAGCTCCTTACTGTCTTGGAGACATCTCAGTTCAGTCCTATAATCCTAAGAGAGCTATAGATGCTGGAATGGCAGCAGGACCAAACTGCCTTTCCTGAGGCTTGGTTGAAAACACATTGCTCAAGAGTATCCTCAAGAGCCAGTTATGGCCCTGTATTAATGGGTCCCAGAGGGAGTACCATGTGGCAGTAGATGCAGAGAGAGCAGCCTTTTAAATGTGAGGTGTTTCCGGCATACCCAAGGGAAGTCCAGAGACTTTGGCAAGGGGGTCAGCAGTTGACCATTTAAGTTACTAGTTGACAGTCTCCCTTACCCCTAACTGAAAAGAGGGAGCCTCTTAGGGTTCCCACAGACAAACTCCTCAACTCCTCAGCACAGTATGTAGTAACCAGTCAGCTGCTTGCCCAGGGAAACAGTTTTTTACCAGTTCTAGCTAAATGGTACTGGACAGCTGCCATCCGTAACACTGCACTGCTCTCTGCTCATATGCCACTATTTAGAAGGGTGGTATGATTGCTCCAGGGTATTTCCCTTCATCGGTGAGGCAGCACAATAGGGCCTCTGTATGTGTTTGACTAAATTACATTTCTGTTTTGCTGGAGAAAAGACTGCACTGAAATAGGCAGGCTGCTCCTTGTTCTCCTGGTATGATGTTGCCACCGTTAATCTGTTCTGATTTCTGCCTTTATAAGCAGAGTTAGAAAAATAAACTGTCTTGTTGGTACCCAGAAGCCACTTGGAAAATGATGGACATATCTGTTTTACTAAAGGTATAAACAGGCTTAGATAGCGTAGGACTTTGTGCAACATCCATAAAGGAGTTGTAGACCTGTAGTGATGGAAGCAGATGTTTGTGAATGCAAGCAGCTAGAGAAATAACAGGCCTGGGTAACATCTGGGGGTGAGTGGGAAGAATAAGCTTATAAACACAATTCGTGTTCATAAGAGATCAGCTCTAGTAAGTGATCGTCTCTCCTATAGGCTTTTCCCTGTCACAAAGGAAAACCATTTGAGGATGTCAGTCATGTTGTCTGGCTTCTCTGGACTATTGGCACAAAAAAGGAGATAATGAATTCTCCTAATGAGTGCTGTTAACACATTTGATTGTACTTCCCACTGCCAGAGCAGTGGACCAGCTCTAGCTCTGCTGGTGGAGGGCTCTTGAAACGTGGCCATTGCTTGCTCTTCCCAGGGAGCCAGAGGACATTTCTCCACGGGGAAATCAGACTTGCTGTTGCATGGAAAGGGAGCTACCTGCTGCTTCCAATCTGAAAGACTTCCAGAAATTGTCACCTTACCTGTGGCTCTGTGCCAAATTGCTTTGGAAACAGGAAAGAGCATTGCAGATCCACTGAGGTCGATTTCCTCATTGTCCCAAGCAAGGTGTTGGGTTTATTCAGGTTTGGGGGCTGGAGTATAGATTATGTTGCCTATGGTCAGCTGCTTTCCTGGATGTCACTCCAAGTCCTTCCTGAACTGTTTCCTCTGTCCGTCCACTCAAAATTGTCCTACAGTTGGAAAATTGCCTAAGCTGCTCAGGAGGGCCAAGCAGAGTAAAAAAGTAAGGACCACCCAGGAGGTGGCAAGACATTGGAAGCAAAGCAGTGTTTTTGGTGATCTTTACCAGGTGACCTACGCCTGCCCATCTGGAAATGCCATTGGCACATGGGTTATAAACTGTTCTTGCTTTTTCCCCACAGGCCAAGATGACTGGAATGGGACCAGGCCATCGCTGAAGGCCCCTCCAGCTAGGCCGGTGAAGGGAGCATACAGAGAGCACCCATATGGACGTTATTAAAAACAAACATGAGGGGAAAATATCAGTTATGAGCAAAGTTGTTACTGATTTCTTGTATCTCCCAGGATTCCTGTTGCTTTACCCACAACAGACAAGTAATTGTCTAAGTGTTTTTCTTCGTGGTCCCCTTCTTCTCCCCCACCTTACTCCATTCTTAACTCTGCATTCTGGCTTCTGTATGTAGTATTTTAAAATGAGTTAAAATAGATTTAGGAATATCGAATTAATTTTTTAAGTGTGTAGATGCTTTTTTTCTTTGTTGTTTAAATATAAACAGAAATGTACCTTTTCTAATAAAACAGAAGTTGAGTAAAAAAAAAAAAACCACAAACCTGTTAGTTTCAAAAGTGACATTGCTTGCTTAAAGGTTCTGAAGTTAAGGCTTGTTAACTTTCTCTTAGTTTTGACTTGAGGCATCCCGTAAAGTTGTAGTTGCAGAATCCCAAACTAGGCTACATTTCAAAATTCAGGGCTGTTTAAGATTTAAAATCACAAACGTTAACGGCAGTAGGTGCCACCATGTAAAAGTGAGCTCAGACGTCTCTAAAAACGTTTCCTTTAAAAGCACATGGCGGTTGAATCTTAAGGTTAAATTTTAATACGAAAGATCCTCATGAATTAAATAGTTGATGCAATTTTTAACGTTAATTGATTTAAAAACAACAACAACAAAATTAGGTTCGTAAAACTGACTTTTTCATTATGTGGGTTTTGAAATCTAGCCCCAGACATACAGTGTTGAGAGATACTTAGTGGGAAGTAGGTTTCGAAGAGGTTGATTTGGGGAGAGGGGCTGGCCACTTGAATTTGATGCAGAGCTTTTTAGTCACGAACAACCTTTCAGTAATAGTACTAATAATTAACATTTCAGTATTTTAAAAGGCAAAGTGTTTTGTCCATCTGAGATTCTGCACTCCATGAAAAGCTCACTTGGACACTGGGGCCAAAAGCTGATGATTTTCTTAAGTTGACGGTTGTCAATATTGAACTGTTACCAAGGTAGTTAGTCAAGTATGTCTCAACACTAGCATGATATAAAAAGGGACACTGCAGCTGAATGAAAAAGGAATCAAAATCCACTTTGTACATAAGTTAAAGTCCTAATTGGATTTGTACCGTCCTCCCATTTTGTTCTTGGAAGATTAAATGCTACATGTGTAAGTCTGCCTAAATAGGTAGCTTAAACTTATGTCAAAATGTCTGCAGCAGTTTGTCAATAAAGTTTAGTCCTTTTTTAATCAAAGTAAATGTGATGAATTGTCATTTTTTTGGGTGGACAATAAAATAGTTTTCTCTTTCAAATAAACTTAAATTAACTCTAAAGTTAATGGGCTTGTTAAAAGTTGGAGACATTCTTAAAAGTGGTGGGGGGGGATTTTATTTTAAGTTTACCAAAAAAAAGTTTATGAGTTGTTAAGTTTTAGTTTAAAAATAACCAAAGCTTTTTCACCCCCTGGAAGTTGTTGAAAGCAGTTTTACCCAATCCTTATCACAAGCTCTAATTTTTGGAGAGAAAAATCCAACTAAGTTGAAACTTGGATTGGTTTCCATACATAGGCCTCAGTACTTAAAGTTCCAGCCATCCTAGTTTGCACCTTCTGTAGAGCCCGTAGGTGGCCCTAAGAGTGACACCAAATAATCTCTGTGAGCTTGGAAAGGGATAGCACTTGCCTTTAGATAATGACAATTCAGCAAACCCTGGGTGCCCTTAAGGGTTTCCCTTCCAATCCCAGAAATGCTGTTAATAAATAAATCAACTGGGCTGGGGCAGGATCTGGCATGATAGCCTGGCTCTGAACCTCCCTCCTGAGAGACCAAGAGAGGAAATGATGGAATTGGTTGACCCTGTTTCCACTTCTCTACATTAATTCTCAGGGTTCTCATGCCTTCCCTAAGGGAGCCACCTAAACTGCTCGGGGGTGAAAAATCCTCTTGTATGAAGTGCCAAGCTGCCTGCAGCAGTGCATGATGGACATTTTTTTTTCTTTTTAAAACACACCAACAAAAAAATGTATTTGTAGATTGTGATAAAGTGTAAATAACTGAATTTTCAACCATGGTTTGAAGTCAGCTTTCAGGGCATTATGTCTTGTTTTGATGAAAAGAGATCACTCTATACCCCCCTTTTTAAAGGAAAATTATCGCAAGAGAATCAGGATGTGTAAAGCTAACATGCATCGCAAAAAACCAAAGGTAACCTAAATGTCTGATTTTAATAGCACATATTTCTCTTTTACATAAACTGTGACAGCAACTTGCATAAACAATTCTTTAGCTGTTAATTTTAATGTTAAAACTTTGCAAAACTTGTTTAATAAAAATAGCTGTAAAAAGAAAAACCATATGCTGCCGCATAAATTAGCCATAACTCTTAATAATCCTGCCCATCACAAGTGAACTGTAATGTAACCTGGGCACAAAGTCTGACATCTTAAATGACACGTTGTAAAATTTCAATGACTGTAGTTTAGACCTGCTGCTCCCCAAAGTAAAGCTTTCTGCTCAGCTATTTTAAAATGTACAAGGATGTGAGCCCCTATAGGTCCCCGTATTGATATTCACAATGAAATGTTAGTTAAAATTTCTTTAAAGTTGCATGTTTCTCTCCTGTAATGTGTAAACTGCATGCAGGATCTCTATCTTTTATTTTGTATGTCTTTAGAACTTCCTCTTTAAAAGACTTATCTTTTACTTCTCCATTTTCAGGTGATTGAAAACTCCTGAGGCATTTCTTGGAGTAGAATGGGTAGTGAAGACCCATGTCAGGTATGTCAAGGTGGCTTTCTATTAAGGATATTGGACTTTTATCCTAACTAAAACAGTTTTGCCAGGTGGTAGCCCGGGAGGTAATCAGTGGGCAAATCTTGCTTGTATGTAATTTGTACCATATTTACAACATGACCATGCTTTTACGTTGGTTTACAGTCCATGTTGAATTTACTTGTAATGACCAGACTGTCAGCTTACATCTTTTGACTCCCACTATATTTTGTCAATAACCTGATAAGGTGGTGTTTCATTTGGAGTTCATTGGTTATAAGCAACAAAGTGACTGGCTCATGTAAATGAATTTACATTTATTGGATTTATTGGAAGGATATTAGGGGTCCACAGATTTAATGTGAAGGCTAGAAAATCTGGCTTGGGAACCAGAGTGGCTACAGCGAACTGGGACAGCAGTGGTAGACCACAGGAGTGGTTCTAAAGCTGGGATTAGCTCCTTGGACACTACTGCTGGAATAAGTACACTCTTAGCCATGTTTGGTTTCAAGGTTCAAGTTCTAGGGAGGCAAAGTGTCAGACTGGATTAGCTTGAGTCACATGCCCATACTTTACCAGTATGCAGTAAGAAAAAACTAATTCCTCAAAAGGAAGTCAGGGTGTTATTAGGAAAGAGAAATAGATACTGAGCAGCCAAACGACAGTTATTCAGTAATAACCGTATTTTACAGAAGTAACTGAGACTTAATGGGGGTAAGTGACTTCCCAGGGTCACATAATTAGTGTGGGTAGTAATCAAGCTCAAGTTTATGTGTTGCCAGAACCTAACATCTTACCTCTCATACTATACCACTTTCAATCTAAGAAAGGGGTATTTCTCACACAGAAGAGACCCCTGGTTAGAGACATTGTGGTGGAGTAGAAAGGACATGGAACCTGAGAAACCTGGAGTTGAATCTATGAGCTCTCTTTTGTTTGGTGACCTAAAACACATCACTTATTTCCACACCTGAGAAGGAAGACAGGGATAATGTACACTTTACAGTGGTTGGCAAACTGAAGGAGTTCAAATATATATAAGGCCAACCAATTCCGTGCCCTATACATAGTAAATATTAGTGTTCTTTCCCTAAAAAAGTTTGACTCCCTGGTTGGGTAGCTGGGGGCTCTGACAACTGAGTGAGCCTTCCTATTGATTTTTCCTCTGCGCCTGAGTAAGTTGTTAGGGTTATGAGGGCACTGAGGAGAAAGGATCCAACTAGGTAGGCCAAAGATATTATGTCCTTTGACAGTGGAATTTGCCTTCTTGGAGATCATTTCTTCCAAACCCGCCTCTCGGCCAGGAGCCTCTGCGATACGGAGGCTTTAAGGAGGGCCATGTGTACTGAGCATGGTTCTGTGCATCCAGAAGTCCTAAGTTTGATACTGGTCACATGAATGGTTAGGACATTTTAGGGGAAAGTCCCTGAATGCAGAGAATTTAGTCTCAACTCTTCCTAAGGTAGTCTTAAGAGCAGAATTTTGGGGAAACTTCTTTCTTCATTTGGCCTGTAATTTGTGCTTGGAAAGGCAGGTTCCATTGTTGGCAGACCCAGGCCTGCCAGTGGTCTGCCTATTCTGGGTATGCAGTTTCAGTTCCAGTGTTTTCTATCACTACCTGTGAACTTTATTACATCTATAAGTTTTAGAGCCAGGGAAGACTGGGGACCTGTCCTGGCTCTGCCTCATCATAGCCCTTGTCTTTGTTTTAACAACCAAAAAAAAAACCCTTACCCCCTGTCTCATTTCTTTTTTTTTTTTTTTCTTAAGCATAGTGAACTTTTTTTTTTTTTTTTTCGCTGTGTCACACGACTTGCAGGATCCTAGTTCCCCAACCAGGGATTGAACCTGGGCCACGGCTGTGAAAGCACCGAGTCCCAGCCACTGGACCACCGGGGAATTCCCTGTGTCTTATTTCTTTTTTTGATTTGAATTTTATTTTAGTTATTATTTTTTTTTATATATAGCAGGTCTGTGTCTCATTTCTTTATCATTAAATGGAGTTGATAATAATAGCTAACATGTATCACTATGTGCATCATAATATCCTAAGCAGTTAATAAAAAACTATCTCATTTGGTCCTCTCTACCTTTTTCTTTTTTAATTGAGATAAAATTCACATAACATAAAATTTACCATTTTAATCATTTTAAAATGCACAGTTCAGTGGTTATTAGAATATTCACAGTGCTGTATGAGCATTATCACTATTTAATTCCAGAAAATTTCCATTACCCCAAAAGAATCTCACACGTATTAGCAGTCACTCCCAATTTCCCCTCTCTCCCACTAAGCTACTTTCTGTTTCTATGGATTTCCCTATTCTGGACATTTCATATAAATGGAATCATATGTGCTTTTTGTGATTGGCTTCTTTGACTTTGCATAATGTTTTCAAGGTTCATGCATGTTATAGTACATATCAGTACTTCATATAGTGATAGGAAACAATATTACTTCCCAAAGCAACCCATTTCATTTAAGACAGCTCCAAGTATTAGAAGTTTTCCCTCATTTTGAATGAGTCACTCTAGTAGCTTATACTGATTCTATTTTGGACTTCTGAAGGGATTCCTATCATGTATTTGAAGATCATTTTCACTCATGTTTCTTTCCCAGCTCTAAAAGTTATTTGTTAGACTTGTTAGATCTGATTTTCAAGAAGAACTAGAAATTTGGATTTTATATACTGCCGGTTGTTTAATGTTTGCTTAGATTTGTGTCGGTCCCTGTAAAACATATGCTGCAAGCCAAGTTCTGCCCATCACCTGCCAGTTGCAGCTTCTGGTTAGCTTCTGTTAGTACAGATTAAAAGGCATATTAGGATTATTGAGATATAATTCATATACCAAACTATTCACTCATTTAAAGTGTACAATTCGGTGGTTTTCAGTATATACAAGAGTTGTACAGTCATCAACACAATCAATTTTAGAACGTCTTTCTCACTCCAAAAAAAAAATCCCGTGCCCATTAAGCCATTTTCCCACAATCAGCTTATCCTTTCTAGCTGTAAGCAACCATTAATCCACGTTCTGTCTCTATCAACTTGTCTATTCTGGACACTTCATAAAGTGGAATTATACAACATATAATCTTTTATGACTGGTTTCTTTCACTTAGCATAACGTTTTCAAGCCTCATCCGTGTTGTAGCATGTTGTCAGTACTTTTATTGTCAAATACTATTTCATTATATGCGTATACCACATTTTATTTATCCATTTACCACTTTTTGGCTAATATGAATAATGCTCCTATGACCATTCATGTACAGGTTTTTGTGTGGACATATGTTTTCAATTTCTTGGATGTATACCTAGGAGAGGAATTGCTAGGTCATATGGTAACTCTTTGTTTAACTTTTTGAGGAGCTGCCCATCTGTTTTACACAGAGACTGCACCATTCCTACCAGCAATGTGTGAGGTTTCTAATTTCTCCACATCCTTACCAACACTTCCTTTTTTTTTTTTGTTTATTACAGCTATCCTGCTGGGTGTGAATTGGTATCTCATTGTGGTTTTGATTTGCATTTCCCTAACGAATAATGTCGTTGAGCATCTTTTCATGTACTTATCCACCATTTTGTTTATCTTCTTTAGAGAAATGTTTATTTAAATCTTCTGTCAATTTTTAAATTGGACGATTTGTCTTTTTATTATTAATTGTAAGTTCATTATATAGTTGGATGATGGACCCTTATCATATATGAGATTTGCAAGTATTTTCTCCTATTCTGTGAGTTCTCTTTTTATTTTCTTTGAAACACAGAAGTTTTTCATTTTGATGAAGTCCAATTTATCTGTTATTTTCTTTCATTGCTTGTGCTTTTGGTGTCGTAGGTAAGAAGCCATTGTCTCATTCATGGTCCTGAAATTTTATACCTTTTTCCTTCCAAGAGTTTTATAGTTTTAATTCTTACATTTAGGTCTGTGATCCATTTTGTGTTAATTTTTGTATATGGAATGAGGTGGGGGGGGTTCATATTCGTTTGCATGTGGATATCCAGTTGTCTCAGCACCATTTATTGAAAAGACTGCTCTTTCCCCATTGAATGATCTTGGCATCCTGGTTGGAAATCAATTGACCATAGAGGTATAGGTCTGTTCCCCTTTGAAGTAGGTATTAAAGTGATTAATATAATTTTTGGCATATAGTAGCTACTCAATAATAAATAATAGCTGATTGGACTATTTTGGCATCATTAAGAGCTAGTAAGTGGTGGGGCTAGGATTTGATCCCAGGTATGGGTGACCCCAAATCATGTCTGTAATACTGCAGGCTGCTAAAGTGGGAATGAGGCTGTTCTAGCTGCCATGCCTGGCCATATGTAATTCTCCAGAGGCTCAGAGGCTGAGGCCCCACATGCCCTTCCCCCACCATCAGCCTCCCTTGCTCCGCCCCCCATCTCCCTCCAGGGTTTCCAGGGTACGCTTATAGATGACACTGGCTGCTAAGGGAACTCTCTTACCCTTCCTTACCTAGGGATATGACAGTATTCAGATAGCCTTAGGGTTTGTCCACTCTTGCTTTCTCTCCCACCACTTCCCACCTCCTGTCCCAGGCTAAGAATGTAGGTGAAGATGCATCAGCAACTGCTAGGGCTTTCTGGCCACCAAGGATGAAGCAGACTCAGACTGTGTTTTGTTTCAGGAACAGCAGCCTGAGAGTTAGGACCCATAAGGCTTCTTGCCTACACACGTGCAGAGTGCTCCCGAACCAAGTGAACTAAGGGGATAAAGGTAGTGATGGTGGATATTTTGCTCAGATATTTGAAGCTTAAATAATCCCTCCCTGGCCTCAAACCTCTGAGGCTGTATGTCGCCCAAAGATCATTTGAGTTAGAATGCATAAGGCAGCACGTGGACTCCCTTTTTCTTGATATGTTCTCGTGCTTTGTGTTAGCCTATACAGGCTGCTGTTAGCTGGCAGAGTTACTATTAAGTAGTCATTTTAATTTTCCCTCATTTTATTACTTTTCTGTCTATTCCCATTAATTGGTCTTGACCTCATTTTTTTATTTATTTATTTATATTTATTTTTGGCTGTGTTGGGTCTTCGTTTCTGTGCGAGGGCCCTCTCCAGTTGCGGCAAGCGGGGGCCACTCTTCATCGCGGTGCGCGGGCCTCTTCACTATCACGGGCTCTCTTGTTGCGGAGCACAAGCTCCAGACGCGCAGGCTCAGCAGTTGTGGCTCACGGGCCTAGTTGCTCCGCGGCATGTGGGATCTTCCCAGACCAGGGCTTGAACCCTTGTCCCCTGCATTGGCAGGCAGATTCTCAACAGCTGCGCCACCAGGGAAGCCCCTCATTTTTTTAAAAGGAGAAAGTGATGTAGAGAAAATAGGCAGCTTTACCTGGCTAAGGGAGAAGAAAATTTAATTTGAATGTCTACTGTGTCTCTGTTTTTGTAAATGAGGCAGCTGTTACTAGGAGAGGTGAAGTAATTTACCACAGTTGCATTGCAAGTTGTGGAGGAGGTCCACATCAGCATTTTTGTGTACCAAAGCCCATTCTTTATGCTGAAAGCATGCTGCTTCTATAAGATGAACACCATATTTCATTGACACTGAGGCCATGTATTATAAGATGCATCATTAAATACTGCAAAGAAATAAAAAATACTGCCAGTTAAACTGACACAGTGGTTTGTTCTCATATAAGTGTAACATGCGTCCTGATTTCAGAAATGTTAAAATCTGAAAAAAGGTTACTTAGCTACTATTGCATTTTTGTCAATTCTAACATTTATTCTTTACTGTGTACCATGCACTATCTTCTCCACCTGTAAAGTAGCTATTATTATCCCACTTTTACACAGTTTAACACACATTTTTACATAGTGTAACTAGCTTTGGAACCTTAGATGGGTTTTCCCCTCCAAGTCTCAGTTTCATCGTCTATAAAATTGGAGGATAATATCATTTATTTTATAACGTTGTGAAGATTGGGTGAATTAATGCATGTAAAACATTCAACATGACATGTAATAAGCACCCAGTCAGTACATGTTAGCTATAAACAGAGGCTAGGAGAGTAAGTTAGTGCCGATTTTGAAAAGCTAAATTTTAGTCAAGGGATTTGGACACTATTCTAAAGCTTAGGGAGCTATTTTAAGGCCTTAAGTAGGGGAGTGACTTGAACACACTCGTGTTTGCCCTTGTGCTGGTGAGTTGGGGAAGTAAGGGAAGCAGAAGGGAATCATCTTCCATAAAGTGCACCACTCCTTTGTGGGAGAGCAAAGGAGGTGTTCTCCCCTCCCCATGCCTGACTTCTGCTCCCTCTTACCTAAAAGCCTTTTGGTTCTTACCTTTTTCAGAAAGAATAACCTTCTCTCCTCTCAGATATTTGGGCTCTTTGAGGGTGGGATGTTAGGCCTTCACCATATGTTGAGGGCATCATCCTGTATCCTATCCCTTTCACCCACCCTATGAATTAGAGAGCAAAACTCTGTGAGTCTCCACTGATGGAAACTTCACTCTTAAGGAATTATTAAGCAAGGCTTTGCTTCACCACTTTTAAGTCTTGAATGAATGAAGTCTCTGCCTCCATTTTAAGCTCTTAATTCTGTACTAACTCTCCGGGGAGTATCATATTGCAGCATCCCATGGAATTCTCACAACTCTGTGAAGTGAGGATTATCCTGGGAAACTGACATGCACAGGTTAGGATGACCACAGGGTCCAAGAACTAGAGTTCAGACCCTAGTCTTTCTGCTACTACTTGGCTGCCTCCTGGTCTTTCCTCTGTACCTACAGTGGCCACCAGAAGATCAGCTTACACTGAAAGTAGTTCCCGGCTTTGATATACAGGATGCTTGGTGCCCCTAGCTTGGTTTCCAGATTCCTGAAGTTAAAAGAAGTGGATCCTTCTTTGCCCTCCCTTTTTCTCTCTCTCTGGACCCTCATGTACCTCTTGCTCTCTGGATTAATTGTCATTGCATGTTTAAAGCTAGCAAGTATCTGATGAATATTTAATAGCCTTGAGCAGACAGGCTGCATACAGTTGTCTGAGACAGCAGCTGCTGGGGGGAAGGGGAGGAAGCACAGTGCACTGCCTAACTATGCATTCTTTTGTTCCCTGGCCTAAGCCCTTGGGAGCAAAGACCTATGGTGGGCACTGCACCCTAGTCCTATTGTGGCCTGATAGCGGCCCCTGGGCTCCCAATGAGGCTGCATTCAAGCAGTAGACCAAACCCTTTTGTTTGAGGTAATGAGCAGATATGTTCACTGACCTCTAAAAATCAATTTTCTAACCCCCAGGCTGGAGGTCTTCTGCTCTCAATAGCCTGTTATGGCTCTGGGGCTGAGGATGTGGAAGAGAACACTAGCTCTCTCTTCCAAAAGGAGGGAGCCTTGTATCTGAAAGGGATTTGAATTTCATAACCGTGCTGCTGGAGGTTAGTTTCTTGACATGCCTTGACTACAAATCCAGCAGCTTCTCAGCAGTAGGTGTACTTCTCCCTCCTAGCCTAAGCTGTGCTGGTTGTCTTTGGCTGCATCTCAGGCAGCAGTGGGCAGGTAGGAGTTCTCAGACAGGTACACAAGCTGTCACAGTGCTTCCCCCCACTAGACCAGGGAACTTTTTGCTTCAAGGAGGCCTTGTCATTTCCAGGTCAGACTGGGAGAGGTTGTGGGGACTCCTGAAGAAAGACAGCGCGTTTGACATGTTTCCAGGCAGAGTGTGAGGTACAGCCAGGCTGTCAGCCCAGATTAATCACCGAAGTAGAACACATTGCTGGAAAATTGGGGACTGTCTACGTTCTTAATACTGCATTAAGATGCCTGAATTAGCTATTCCCTTGTCAACCTTGGGAGCCTACCTTGGCCCACCTCAGGATAGCCAGTCTCTTTACCAGGCACATAAGGAATTTGAGATGGAAGAGTTTGGGTTTAGATACAGAGCTAATTTTTCTCTGCTTCCCTCTGGCTCCTGCAGCCTTCGTGCTTCCTACTTACGGCCCAGATTTAGGTATAAAATTGGGTGCTCCCCATCTCTCAGCCTTTCCAGGGTTGGAATGTAGGAAACAAGCTCTGCATCTGCCTTTGAGAAATAGAAATACCTTGTGCTCTGATATGATTCTTCATAAGCTTCTCTCCAGAGAGCAGTATGAATGACCCCTTTTATTCCGTTTTTTTTAAAATACATTCACTATTATAAATTGGAACATCTATGTGCTAGGCAATGGAGAGTCAGTGGCAAGTGAACAAGGTAAAATTGGTCCCTGACCTCGTGGAGCTTATAGTGTATTTGGGGACACAGACACTAAACGTATTAATCTCATAAATAGCATAAATCATCTCAGTTGTGATACATGCTGTGAAAGAAAGGAACGGGTGCCATGAGGGTATACAACAGGAGCTAACCTAGCTTTGGGGTTTTCCTTGAAGAAATGATGTTTAAGCTGACATCTAAAGGCAGAGTTAACTAAGCAGAGAGTTTGGGAGATGGTTTGGGGAAAGGCATGAAAACACATTCTAGGCAGAGTGTAGGACTGAGGCAGGTTCAAGGTGAGGTGGAAATCTGGGCCTTATGCTGTGGTCATCACTGAAGACCACTGAATTCCAGTAGTGAGGGGTGACGCAATTAGATTTCTGCTTTTTAAGCTTCACTTGCTCCTGAGTGGAGAATGGGTTATGGGGACCTATGAGGAAAGACATGAGAAAGACCTACACTGGAGAAATGAATGGATTCAAGAACTTCAGAGATAGAATGATTGATTAGATGTGGGAGAAGAGAGACGTACTAATGAGGGCCCCCAAGTTACCGGCTTGAAAAACTGGGGCTTTTTTTTTTTTAAGATGAAGAGCACAGCTACAGGCTTTGGCATAAGATTAGGGCTCTGACCTGTGCCCCAGGCTTAGGATGTGTCTCTCCTGTAGATAACGCTGAGAATTGGGGGCTAGGAAGAACCCCTCATAAGGCCAGAAGAGGTGGACCCCTGAGCCTAGGATTGAGGTACTAATAATAGCTACGAGAAGATTCCTGTTCCCCATTCCCTTTCTTCCAAAAGATTTAAAGCTCTTTGTTAATCGTTATCTTTTTCACATCTCTGAGAGAGCAGAGATGATTTTCCCCTTTATATAGCTGGAGGCCCCAAAGCTTGTATAGTTAAAGGCCCCGAAGATCTAGTTGATTCTGCCCCGGATCACTCAGCTCAGGCATGGCCAAGGATGGGAGGTGTGAGGTGTGAGTCTCCATTTTCATTGCCTGACTGATAGCAAAAAGAGAGCTCATAGGCTGTGGACTTCTGTTTTCTACCCACCTGTGTACCTAAAAACCTTGTCCTGAATGCAGCAACGGGGGTTGTGCTGTGGGGTGGGGAGGTTGTGAGGGAGGCAAACCAGCCAAATGGGAGGCTGGGAAGCCCCCGATACAGCAACTTCACGCTTCTTAATTTTCTGCCTATGTCTTTGCAGCATCAGAGGACTCCCGGAAACCAGGAGAACCGCCTGCTGTGTCAAGGCTGGCCTGAGGGCATTTGCTGAGCACAGAGAGACCCAGGAGAGGAGATCAACAGTCTTTTCCCACCCACCTCTTGATCTGTCTGATTTGCCCACAGAAAGCCACCCAGAATCCCCTAAGAGTCCCTAGGCCCAGAATGGAGTCCTTAGGGCTACAGGGGGCTGTGATGCTAACAGTTAAACCTGCTCAGGACTTTAAAGAATTGAAGGGGACTAACAGTATCCTCAGCATGGCCTCCTAGATGTGAATAAACTGGCAACTCTTACTGTGTCATTCCCAGTTTGCCTGCTTCCCCTTAGTCTCCAGCAGCACTGGCTGGAACACCCTGCCACCACCTCCTGTTTCCCACCTGCCACACATGCGTTGTGGATGCCAGCCTTGAACACTTGCAGAGGGCTCCCAGAGAGTGGCTGGTCACCAACTCTGTAACAGGCTGAGGAAAGCCAAGTGAGAAGGTTCGGGTACTTTAGGCAAGTTATTTAACCTCAGAGCCTGTTTTTCTCTTCATTGTTGATTACTAACGTCCAAAAATCTCCTGAAGGATAGGGTAGGGCTTTTCCCACTTCACCTCTGGACTATATCCCTTCCCCAGCAAACATCTGGCACTGAGGAGCTCAATAAAGGTTCAGTCAAGTGATGAAGAGTCCCACTCCGGTAGCTTTTATCAGCTTTGGGAGAGAGCCAAAGGAGGTCCCCTGTCTAACTCCCACTGTCTATCCAGCTATATTGGGCTAGCCATTTATCCTAACATTTTCTCTTAAAGGATTGGAAAGTCAGCGTTTCCTAGACTTCTGGTTTCCTGTGGCCAATGCCATAGGCTGGTTTTACACTGAGCACCCAGAGAGGTTAGGGACCTCTCAAGTACTACACTCTTCCTTCAATGCCTCCTGGTTATTTATCCTAACAAGGGAACCAGGGGAAGGGCTGAGTTTGGAGAGACCTATCCAGACTGTGCCTGAGGCATTCTAATGAGCTTTGGATTCTGTTCTTAGTAGTAAAGGGACCTTGAAATCAGTTGTTGTTTGGGCAAGTTGTTTAACCTCTAAGCCCATTTTTATCTTCATTATTGACTAAAATATATAATAGGTAATAATTTATTGAATGCTTAGTTGTACCAGGCACTATGTCAAGCATTTATATGTACTATTTGACTTAATCCTCCAATCCACTATATTCATTTTACAGATGAGGAAACAGAGGCTCAAAGAGGATAAATAACTTGCCTAAGGTTAAAGAAAGGTGCTATCAGACTCCATAGCCCCTGCTTTTGACCTGTTTGTACCTCTTACAGCCACAAGTACTTTTAAACAGTAAAGCATTGTGTTTGAGAGATTTATTTAGGGTGACAAACCATCCAGGTTTTACATGACTGAGAAGATTCCTGGGATATTGAACTTCAGTCCTAAAACCAGGAAAGTCCCAGGCAAACTGAGATGAGTTTGTCAGTCTGTGTTTGCACTGAGACTCTCAGTCCAGAGTTGGCCACTGAGGCTTCATTTTCCCTGACTTCTTAGTCACCTACGCCTCATCTTGTGGCCAGTTTCTTTAGCATTTGAGGACCTGCTTCAGTCCAGCAGGCAGGAGAGGAATTTAAGGTGGGGGGCAGTTAGGGAATCAGATGGCATCCTGGTCATGGAAAAATGGAGGTGCAGAACCTGGGTCACTATTTGAGAAGCCAGCGCTAGATTCTAGGCAGCCTTACCTTCAACCCCCAGATGCAGGATATCTACTTGGGAGCCATGGAATTACAGGAAAGTCCACAAGGGCCAAAGCCAAACATCTAGATTCAAATCCTAGCTCCTCACTTACGTGTATTTTTCTGGGCCTGTTTACTCTGTAAAAGTAGGATAATCATCCCAATCCACTGAATGGGATCTGAGAAGCAACTGAAATGTGTGTGAAATACTTCACACACAGTCTATGCATAATACTACTGCTCAATACTTAGGTGTCCTTCCTCCTCTTTTCCGGCTTGTGTTTCTTACCCAGCCCTGTCACCTGTCAAGTCTATCACATACTCCCTCCTCCCATTACCACTTGCAGCCCTAGGGATTTTCCTTTGAGACCCCTGACCTAGTGGGCCTGGCCCACCCACGCAGCTGCCCTGCAAGTCAGTCACCTCGCCTGCAAGCGGAGAAGGGATGACGTCACCTTCCCCCCTCCCCCATCCAAAGCCTCTGGACTGTTTTGAGCCATAAATATTTCAGCTGGGCCTTTCTCTGGCTGTTGCCAGGGTGATGGACTCTCAGGGGACTGGGGTGGGAGTGTGGAGGCGGGGCTCGGCAGCCTGGGGCCTAGAAGCAGAGCTGGCCCTTGAGGGGCGGGTTTGAAGTCTGGCCAAGAGCCAGCGCTTGCTGCAGCAATTCTGAAGGCTGTTGCTCTGTCTGCCTGCCATCCCTTTCCTGGGCCCCTCAGAGCCGTTCTTACTGCTTTCCAGGCCCAGCTCTACCCTTGAGTGCCACTTGATCTTGGGTTAATTGCTAAATATCTCTGGGCCTTGATTTTGACATCTGTAACAGAAAAGTACCTGTTTAAATCACTGTAAGTGGGGAAGGTAAGGTAAAGGAGGTTTTGTAAAAATCCGATGAAACAAGTTTGGTTAGTAAGTCATGATTGGAGAAGCTAGGTCCCACAGCCCTTTCTGATAGATCTGCATGCTGGGGTCCCAGGGCAATGTAGATGCCACTCTAAAGGCTCATAGTCAGATATGGCACTGCCTCCCATTCTCCCCGCCCCCCATTCCTCATGCTGTAGCCCCAGCTCCTTTTCTGAAGTTCCCAGGCCTGGCTAGACGACCTGGCCTGGCCCAGGGTGTTCTAAGGAGTTTGGCCCTTATGAGTAGAGTTGATGAAAGCCTTTTTTGATTAAGATACAGAAACTCAGGCCCCCAAACTGGATCTGGCCCTCACTCTCTTCTACCCCCCCATCCTAGAGCTCTTCAATCTGAATAGCTGCTGAACTCTAGCTTGCAGCAGCATGCCCACTCCTCTCCTTGGGATGGGTCTAAGAAACAAAAGAGGGCCAGAGAGGGGGCGCCTGGATCCATTCCCTACCCCTACCATCGAGAAGCTCTGGATTGGGTCCAGAATTCCACATCCCCTGCCTAGCCCTGCCCACCAGTTTTCCTATGGAGCTGGGAGCTGTGCTTCCTTTGTGTCGAGCTCCCTCTGGTGGCGTAGTTGTGCATTGCACAAAATAATACCTCAAGCGAGACTAAATTGCAGGCCGCCCTGAGAGATGGGATTGTTTGCTCTATACCAAGAAGAATCCTCGACCCCAACTCCTGATGACAGCCATTCCATTTCCTATGTAGGATAACGCTGCCATATGTTTGCTTCTCTAGGTCATTAATCCTCACAACAATTCAATGACGTGATAATTACCCTAATTTTACAGATGAAACAAGATTAGAGAGGTGAAATCAAATCCAAACTCTTCACTCTATGTAGCCTGTAGCATTCAAGATCCTCAAGTGATAGGAACTTAACCTGTTTTTCCAGCCCCATATTCCATTTTCCCAAGCCAAAATGACTTACTCTTCTGGAACATAGCTTGCCTCTGGACCTTTACTCATGCTGTTTTCTCTATCTTCATTGCCCCCACCCCCACCCAGTACATTACATACCAAAATCCATACATTTTTGAAAAACTAAAGAAATGCAGCATTTTCTCAAGCTTGCATATATTATCTTTGTAATAACCAAATATTATAAGACATGGATGAGAACAAATGTCTGGATGAGAACAGGTGGGTGAGTGTCCCTGAGATGTGGAAGGTCGGATGGGGAGACTAACATGTACATGGAAGTGAGAATTGCCCAGGAAATTAAAAGAACATGAAGACATCTGGATTCTCTGGTAGGTTCTTGTAGTGAAAATTCGATGTAAGTATTCTTGCTGGCAAAAGAGCAAATCTCTGGGAAGCTGAGGCAGAGATTCAGGTGACATTTCTTCAAAAGTCACCAATCTTAAATTCACATTAGTTTTCTTGTTACTTCATAATATATCCATGTTTTAATAACAATAACAGGTGATACTTAAATAGCACTTCCCAGGCACCGGGTATGTTCTAAGTACACAGGCTAACTTAATCTTCACCATAATCTCATAAGATAGGTACTAATACTACCCTCACTGGTTTTTTTCAATTGAGGTATAGTTGGTTTACAATATTAGTTTCAGGTGTACAGCATAGTGGTTTGAAATTTTTATAGACTATACTCCATTTAAAGTTATTATAACTTTATATTGGCTATATTCCCCGTTCTGTACAATATATTCTTGTAGCTTGTTTATTTTATACATAGTAGTTTGTACCTCTTCATCCCCTACACTTATCTTGCCACTCTCCTCTTCCCTCTCCCCACTGGTAACCACTAGCTTGTTCTCTACACCTGTGAGTTATACTATCCTCACTCTACACTGAGGAAACTGAGGCATAGAGAGGCTAAGTAATTTCCTAAGGTCGTGCACCCAGTAAGTGGTAAAGCCGGGATTTGATTCCATATAAGTCTGGCTCAGAGAAGGTGCTCTGGATAACTACACTTTAATATTGAAAATATTGCCTTACATTGCCATGAATAAAACTGACACTCCAGGAAGCAGTATTGTGTTTTATCCTGCGGTTTCAGGACCCCCACTGTGTACCACCAGAGGTCTGCATAATCCAGGGTGAAAACTGATCAGACTTGCCAGCCTTGGCCCCAGAATAACAGGACCAAGGAAGAGATCCCAATTCCTGATATCCAATGACACATGACTGGCCTAGAGCCAGTGGCATTTCCTCAAAAACTCAAGACTCCTGGAAGAGCCAATAGAGAGCAAGTTAATCAGGAAATGAAGACATACAGGAGGGAAGTGAGGGCTTCAAGGTCACAAAACAGCTGAGATGTGTGGCCACAGATCTGGAGGACGAGAACCTAACCAACATCCTGCCATCTTATGATTATTTTCCCAGGGAGCCTGTAGGCGGCAGATGTAAAAGGATTAAGGCCCTAGACGTTTCTGGTAGATACTGAGAAGTGTATATTGTTCTAGATTCTTGCAGTAGCAGTTGTCAGACACTAAACACAAACTGGCTTTTTGTTAACAGAAAAGTCCATAAAGGCTTCAGGTATAACTGGATCAAATGATGCCATCAAGAAATTGTCTCCTGACTTCTTGACTTTTCTGTGTTTCTTTCATTGTCAGCTAGTTCCCCCCAAAAGGTGGCAAGATAACCACCAAGAACTTCAAGTTTATATTTTATTTCCTTAGCCATCCCAGAGGGGGCAATATTTATTTCCCAATAGTTCTAGCAAAGATCCTAGGATTGCATCTCATTTGGCCTAATTTGGGTCACTAACACACCTCCACCCTCACCCCAACCAGTCAGTGTAGCCTGACGTGGCAGGGATGGAATGCTTTGATTTGTCAGGCCAGGGTTATCTGCATACACTGAAACTGCAGAGTAAGGCAGCCGCACTAAACCACATGGCCTGAGAGAGTGGGAGGAAGGGTAGATTCCCAGGGGAAAATTGGTATTCTTACCAGAAGAAAGAGGAATGGATGCTGGGCAGGTAAAATCAGTAGTCAACCTGTAGAAGGTGGGCAGGAGCCACGGGTCATGGGTTACATGCATAGTGGCCCATTTGAGTGGCCTTACCCTCTTACCCTGGGTTGTACGAATGCCCTCAAATCAATTCAGCAAACGTCTCCTGAGTATTTGCCATGTACAAGGTCCAGTACCTTCCATATAATAGATGCACACAGCTAGACAGTCCCCTGCCACCAGCCCCAGTAAGGCAATTACCAGACTCAAGCTACTGCTTTCTCCCTGAGGAGTATAACAGGCAAACTCCTATTCGTCTCTCAGAAACCAGCTCTGATGTCATCTCCCATGAAGCCTTCTCTTGACTACCTCCCCTGTCAGGGTTAGTCATCTTCCATCCACCTCTGAACTTGGTATATACTGCTATTGTTATCACACTGTCATAATTTATTGATTCTCCTCTCTGTCTCTCCCACTGATGAGTGGCATCTCTGTATCCCCCAGTGCCCAAGATATAATAGGTGTTCAGAAATGTTTACTGACCTGAGTTAAAATGAGTTCCCAGGAATGGCCCAGCCTCAGTCTTCTATGGAATATTCCTGAAACCCTTTAGCTTCCCTTCCCAACTGGCCTTTTCAAGAGCCAGTTTGCCACTACCTCAATTCAACTGAACTAATCCTAGGTGAATGCCTATCTCGTGCCAGGTGGTGTTAGGCTTTGGGGATTCAGTAATTAACAAGATACACTTCAAATTCAGTACTCCAAAGACGTCAGAACCAGCTCTTCTAACCAGACTTTCCTTGGCTGGAAAAAGAAAAAGCAGGCTTTGTGACCTGCTTTGTGACCCAGTCATTCTCCCTCCCTGGGCCTCTTTTTCCCCAGAAAGAAAGGCCTGACTTGGTATAAAATCTATAATAGATGTATATGTGTTAAATTAAACTCCATATTTCCATTTGCCTAGGCTAAAAACCTTGGAGTAATCCTGATCTTCTCTTTCTTCCACACACCTATCCAAATTTGTCAACAAATCTTGTTGACTTTACCTTCAAATCCAGACTCAACCATGTCTCATCACCTCACCCAGTCTGGTACAAACCATCAATATCTCTTGCTGAGATCACTGCCATAGCGTCCTGGTCTCCCTGATTCCACCCTTGTGCCACTACAGTCTATTCTCACAGGGCAGCTGGAGTGATTCTTTAAAAATGGAAGTTCAGGTGGCTTTCCTGGTGGTATAGTGGTTAAGAATCCACCTGCCAATGCAGAAGACACTGGTTCGAGCCCTGGACCGGGAAGTTCCCACATGCCACGGAGCAACTAAGCCCGTGCGCCTAGAGCCTGTGCTCCACGACAAGAGAAGCCACCGCAATGAGAAGCCCGCACACGGCAATGAAGACCCAATGCAGCCAATAATTAATTAATTATTTATTTTTTTAAAAAAATGGACGTACAAACCCTCCAGTAGCTCCCACCTCATTCAGAGTAAAAGCCACAGGTCCATTCCTTCTCATGTCTATTCCATTCCAAGCCACACTGGCCTCCTTGCTGTTTCTTAAACACACCAGGCATGCTTGTACCTGAGGGCCCTTCCAATGACTTTTCCCCTCTGCCTGGACTGCCCCCTTTCTCCAGATATCTGCATGACTGACTCACTCATTTCCTTCAAGTGTTTGTTCAAAAGTCACCTTCTCAATGAAGCCTACTGACTACCCTGTTTAAAATTGCAACCTCCCATCCCCCTTTCCTGTTTTCCTCCACAGTAATCATTCCCTTCTAACACACTGCAGAATTTACTAATTTTTTTTTCATCCATCTCCTCCCATTTAACTGTAAGCTCTGTATCTATTAATTAAATATCTACTAAATCATTTAATTAACCGACTACTGTTGTCTATTATGTGCCAAAGACTGTGCTAAGTAACGGAGGTACCAGATGATTGAGACATCTTATAGGTCTTATGAGGGAAGAAATCGTAACGGTTACTAGTAGCAGTTCATTTATCGAGTGCTTCCTCTGTGTTAAGTGCTTGCCATATATCATAATAGTAATGACAGCGAACATTAATTAAAGCAGACTCTGAAAAAAACAAAAACAGACTCTGTTCTACATGCATTATTTCACCTTATAGGCCACCAAGGCCTATAAGGTGAATATTACCAGTAAAGAGCAAGAAACAGGATTTCAAGTCTTGGAACTGGCAGAATCAGGAATTGAACTAAGGTGGTGGAAGAAGGATCGGGTCAGATGTGATAAATAACTAGGACTTAGGGTCAGCAATACTAGGTGGAAGACTGGATGTGGGGGTAGAAGGAAATGGGGAAATAACTCCCAGGTTTTGATTGGAGTGGACCTAAGAGCAATAAGGCCAAAGAAAAAAGATGAAAGCCCAACTTGGGACGCGATGAGGTTGAGGCGCCGGAAGACCACTCATGGATGCAGGAACCGAGAGGCTATTCCGGCCCCCTCCCTCGGCCCTGAAGAGGTGCTGTGAGAAGGCACGCTAGGTAAGAGCAGAAGGTGGGTACTTCTCCCTCTCGGGTTTTTCAGCAGCAGCTGCAGGAAAGGCGTGGGGGACCGCGAGACAAAGAGCGCGCGGGACTGCTTTGGTCCGAGCGGCCCCTTTAAGAAGCGCGCCCCCAGCTTCTAGCCCGCCTTGTATGCAAATTTGGCGGCGAGGCGGGAGCGCGCAGCTGATACCAGGGGACTGGGCTGCGGCGGTTAGTCCTCTCCCGGCCGCCGTCGCCTCCGACATATTGCCCGCTGGAGCTGCGGCGGCGAAGCGGAGAGCGCCGGGGGGAGGAGATGGGTGAGCGGCGCGGGTCCAGCTCTGCCCGGGAACGGGCGGGCTCGGGGGTTAGGACGGCCAAGCTGCTAATTGCTCCCCCACGCGGACAGGATCCCGGCGAGGGGAGGGGGAGGGGATGTGGGCGTAGAGGGACCCCGCCCCCTCCTGTCGTTTTGCGGGTGGGGCTTCTGTTGTGGGGGCGGGACATTGGAGCGGTGGGAGGGGCTTCCAAATGCGGTGTCTCCTGGGGGCTTTGGTGAGGACCCACTCCTCTGGGCTAGAGTGGGCCGAGGCTTAGTGGCGGGCGTGGCCTTAGCGCTAAGGGCGGAGCTCCTGATCTGTAGGCCCCGGTGCAGGGGCAAACTTTCTGGGCAGTAGGGGCTTTGTACTGGCGAGGTGGGCCGGGAAGGAGACCCTCCAGACGAAGGGAGCCCACTCTGGAGCCGGGCTTCTTGGCAGAGAGAGCTTTTATTGGCTTGTGGGCGGGTTTTATGAGCTGACAATTGTGTGTAGGCGGGGCTTCTGGGCTGAGGGGCTTTATGTGGGTGCAGAGCTTCTAAACAGAGGAGAGTGGTTGTGGGCAGAGCATCTGGACTGAGGGTGCCTGTGTGGGGTTTTTTAAGCCAGGTACAGTAGTGCATGAACAGAGCTTTGGGGCTGGGAGCTGTTTGGGGCAGAGCTCCCGGACAAGAACTTTTCCGAGACGTGTGGGAAAAGCTTCCAGGCTGAGAAGCTAGGGCAAGGGGTGTGTGTGTGTGTGTGGAGGCTGCTCTGCTGCCATGAGGAGGTATGAACAAGGCTATAACTTTGGCTGGGACTGGGGTGGCGCCTTGGAGCTTTGTTGCAGGACTTTTGTGCAGGGTGGTGCCTGGGAGCTTGGGCTAGACTGCTAAGCCTAGAAAAAGAGGTTGCACGTCCAAGTTTTGGGTTCACAACCACACCATTCTCCCTTGACACGGTGCTCAGGCCCTGGGTCCTGACTGTGAGAGTCCAGGATGCCCACTGAGCTGGATCTTGGGTTCTGGGGAAAAAACTTCACGGGTGCCCATAATTGTAAACCTACAGGGAGTTGTAGTATCTGAAAGGAGCAGTGTACACCAGCGCTAAGAGCGCAGGACCCAGACCCCCAGACTACCTGTGACACAATGTAAACTGAGTTTACCAATCTGTGGAACCTGTCCGGATTCATTACCTCATCAACAGTTATTGAACACTTACTTCATGCTGGGCACTGTGGTAGGAGGAGGGGATACAACAGTGAAAAGGACATATCAGGATAGTGACCTCACTGGCCTTCCATTCCAGTGGGAAAGATAGATAGTAAATATGTTAACAAATGAATAAGATGAAGAGTGAATTGTGAAAAAAAATAGAAATAAGATAGAGAGTTATGGGGGCAGATACTCACAAAATGGCAGGGAATGGCTCTCCAGAGAGTACAGCAAGTGCAGAAGGTAGCAATAAGCTTGGTTTGCTCAAAGAGAGAAAGGCCAGGCTGGCTGAAGCATGGGGGCGAGGCAGAGAATGGTAGGAGATAAGTTGGAAGAGGTGGGCAGGGGCCAGATCATGGGTCTCTGTAACTGAGTGACAAAATGAGAACTGGTAGCCAGTATCATTGCTGTTATCCTTGATATATGCCCTCTGGCTTGAGGATCTACCTTGTGTCGAGCCCTGCAGGAGGACGAAGAGGTCCCAACAGGACATCCTACTGTCGAAATCCACTCTGTGAGCCAGGATCCTCTGGGGGCTCAGGTGGGGGCCACACTTCCAGCGCATCAGTCACCAGTGTCCGTTCCCGCACCAGGTAAACTACTTTCTGTCTCTTGTGCCTCACTGTGGGCTCTCAGGAGCAATCTGGACAAAGCTCTCCCTGACTGGGCTCTAGGGTGTGATACCCCAGATGCCAGATGGGGGCTTAAAGGGTGGGGAGCAGCAGAAAAGTCCCAGAGGGTGGTCAGTGGGACAGATGCAGTGGGACATCTGGAAGGCCTGGATTCCAGTTACAGTTCTGCTTCTGATTTGCTGGTGGCTTGGACAAGTTGTCTCCCCTCTCTGGGCCTCCTTTTCTTCATCTGTAAAATGGACCTAACAATTCTTTCCTTCCTGGGGAATGTTGGAAAGCCTGAATAAACTTATGAATAGGAAGAGGCTCTGTCAGCTCCTTTGTGTGACAGGCCGGATTAGGAGGACTCCATCCTTGCCCTGAGCTGCTTTTCTGGTCCTGCTCCGCAATCCTGTGCCCCAGAAGCGCTTCTTGGTAGGGTTCTCAGGTCAGCTCCTGATGTTGTTCCCTCCCACCCCCAGGAGCAGTTCTGGGACGGGCCTCTCCAGCCCCCCACTGGCCACCCAGACGGTCGTGCCCCTGCAGCACTGCAAGATCCCCGAGCTGCCCGTCCAGGCCAGCATTCTGTTTGAGTTGCAGCTCTTCTTCTGCCAGCTCATAGCCCTCTTCGTCCACTACATCAACATCTACAAGACAGTGTGGTGGTATCCACCCTCCCACCCGCCCTCCCACACCTCCCTGGTAGGTGCCCAGCTAGGACCCGCTGTGTGTGTGTGTGTGTGTGTGTGTGTGTGTGTGTGTGTGTGTGTGTGTGTGTGTGTGTGTGTGTGTGTGTGTGTGTGTGTGTGTGTGTGTGTGTGTGTGTGTGTCATGTTTGGTTTTAGTTTAGCATAGCTTACCCAGAACCCTGTGTGTTTGGCCTCATGCTGGGCATGGAGGTATAAAAAGAACAGGAAACTGATGATTCCTGAACGCTCACCCCTAGTGTGCTCAGCACCGCACTACACAGTGTAATGGTAGCAGAGATGAATCTGACTCAGATTTTGTCTAAAGGAGCACAGAGTCTTAAGTCCTGTGGGGGAGGTGAGCCACAGGCGTACATGGCTATTTCAAGGAGAGGAAAGAGCTCTGTGCAGAAGGAGAGGTGCAGGGGCAGGGACATGGGTGATCAGAGCAAGAGGGCTCACACACCACTCTCTTGTCTCCAGGGACTGTCCCACTTTCCTCCTCTGGGTCCTGTTCTACTCCTCTAGGTATTTTCCTGGTCTGACTCAGCTGGAGGCCTGTGAAGGTCAGAGAGTGGGGACAGTCCTGATGGAAAGGACTGGGCAGGGGGAGGTGGGTATGCGAAAAGCCCGTACATGGGCAGGGGGCCCACGTGACCCCCAGCCTCTGCCCCCTGACAGAATTTCCACCTGATCGACTTCAACTTGCTGATGGTGACCACCATTGTTCTGGGCCGCCGCTTCATTGGGTCCATCGTGAAGGAGGTGATTGGGTCCCAGAGGCTGGCCGGGGAACTCTGGGACTCCCCTTTACCCGTGGGGGTACCAAGGAGGTGTGCCCAGCCCTTCAACCCTGAGGCATTTCCTTGGGGCTCCCTTTGAACTTGGTTGAAGAGTATTACATCCCATCGGCTCTTGGAGTTTCCTGGGCGTCGAGGGAAAGGATTCGCCTTGCCAGGTTCTGCCCAGCCTGCTGCCCCACGTTTCCCCAGGCGGGATGACGGGCCATGCTGGGTGGGATTTGGGCACAGCCCCCATGACCTCCATCCAAGACCCCATCCCGTCCTATCTCGCCCTGACCCAGGCTTCTCAGAGGGGGAAGGTCTCCCTCTTTCGCTCCATCATGCTGTTCCTCACCCGCTTCACCGTTCTCACGGCAACAGGCTGGAGTCTGTGCCGCTCCCTCATCCACCTCTTCAGGACCTACTCCTTCCTGAACCTCCTGTTCCTCTGCTATCCGTGAGTACCCCTCACTCCACCCCCTCACTGCCCAGCACCTGTTCCTGACCTCTGCCCTGAGTGTGGCTGGGCACCGGGCCCCCCTACCCAGTAGACTCACAGGCAGGCAGCAACAGTACCCTCTCACATTGTCTGACAATATCGTCCTGAGATCAGGACGATTAGCTTTCTTTTACAGGAGCAGAAACTGAGATGGCAGGCATAATTTCCCCAAGGTGCCATCAAGGGGGAGGTCAGAAGGGGACTCAGATCTGAGTGTATATCCCACAGCTCCTGAGGGGGGATGCACGGGCTTCGTCTTCCTCTCTCTTCCTTTCCTCTATCTCTGGTTCTTTCTCTTTCTCTGTCTCTTTGCATATCTTAGTGTTTATGTAGTCTCTCGGTGCCTCCCCCAGGTCTGTATGCTTGCAAGCACCTGGGTGCATGCATGTTTCTGTGTGGTGTCTGTGCATGAAGCGTGTGTGTGTGTGTGTGTGTGTATCTTCACATGCATATCTGTATGTCTGTCTGTGTGTCTGCTTTGCTCACTCACTTCCTCCGTCTTGCCAGAACCCAGATTGTTGAGGATGGAAAGACAGTGTCTGGGAGGAGCACAGGCCTGCCCCTTTCTGGACTAGAATTGGGGAGAGCTTTGGCAAGATGTCCACTCTGGCTGTTTCTGGGGCAGGCTGCTGGCTGCCTGGGCATTAACAGTCATTTCCCAACCCCTGGGCTTTCTGAGTCATGAACTTCCTCAGTCTGGGTCACCTCTGTTCCCTGGGAAGCTTCAGAGCTGGGCACTCGTCTCTCCCCTGTGTGATCAAAAGGTCACTGTCATGGTAGGAGCCCAATCACACTTGCTTTAGTTATAACTAGTTTTTAATTATAAGAGTGATACATGTGTCATGTAACGATATTAAACTTTACAGAAGCTTTTAACATAGAAAATGGAAGTCCCACATAATCTCAGTTCTCCAGAAAACCATTATCTTGCAGCATGTCCTTCTAAATTTTTTCTGTGCAAGTACCCACACATATACATTTTTTAAAAACAGAAATAGGGGGGCTTCCCTGGTGGCGCAGTTGTTGAGAATCTGCCTGCTAATGCGGGGGACACGGGTTCGAGCCCTGGTCTGGGAAGATCCCACATGCCGCGGAGCAACTGGGCCCATGAGCCACAACTACTGAGCCTGCGTGTCTGGAGCCTGTGCTCCGTAACAAGAGAGGCCGCAATAGTGAGAAGCCCGCGCACCACGACAAAGAGTGGCCCCCGCTTGCCACAACTAGAGAAAGCCCTCGCACAGAAACGAAGACCCAACACAGTCAAAAATAAATAAATAAATAAATTTTTAAAAAAAACCAACAGAAATAGGGTTAATCTCTATGCATGACAATGTATAATTTATTACATGTTCACATAGTCATATAACTTGGATATTTTCCCATGGCAGTATATATGGGTCTGCCTCAGTTGTTTAAATGGCCTCATAGTATTCCATTGAATAGACTTTTCACAATTTGTTCTGTTTGTCTTCTGTTGGTGGACTTTTGAGTTGTTTCTAGCTTTTCCCTATTGGAAACAATGAGGCAGGGAACATTCTTTTGCATACATCTTTGCACGCTTGTCCAATATTTCTGTACAACAGATTCCCAGAAGTAGAATTATTGCACCAAAAGGTATGTTTTACATTTTTGATAGATATTAACAAATGGCCCTCCAAGATTGTACTGATTAGAAATGTCAGCAGTTGCCTTAATTTGACACTTTCTGGTTACTACTCAGACATCACCCAGTGTTCATATTTTGCTTTATTTTATATTATTTAATCTTTAAATTTTTATTAATATAAGACAAGGATATCATAAAAAAATCAAATTCAATAGTGCTAAAAAACTTGATGGGAATTCTCTGGTGGTCCAATGGTTAGGACTCCGTGCTTTCACTGCTGAGGGTGCAGGTTCGATCCCTAGTCAGGGATCTAAGATCCCACAAGGTGTGATGTGGCCAAAAGAAAAAAAAAAAAGCTTATGATGAGAAACAGCCTTTAACCCCACCCTCCAGATTTTTAGTGCCACTTCTCAAAAGCAACCTCTTTTACTGTTTCTGGTTTTAAGTGTTCTCTGAGTTACCTCCATAATTCTAATATCCTTATGCTTTTGTTTATTTCTTTACACATTTATTTATTGATTTTATAATTGGGTAATAGGTTCACATCATTAAAACTGAAAAACAGATAAAAGAATGTAGAATGAAAAATTCTTCCCTTGACTCCTGTCTCCCAGCTACCCAGTTTCCCTTCCACTCTTAGAAGGAAGGGAACCTAACCACCGCAAGAGGTAACCACCATGTTTCTGGTTTCTTGTATATCCTGGAAATGAATGTTCTGTGCATATACAAGCATACCACACGCACACACGCACACACGCACACATGCACATGTACATTGATTCCCTGCATTGACAGATGAAGATTTACTTCACCTTCCACCTGTACTGTTCCTAGTATTTGATAATTGTTATTATTTTTAGTTTTCTGTTGGGCCTCTTTTTCAATAATATGAGTATGCCTATGTTTTTTATTGCATCAACAATAGTCAGTGTCTTAATCCCTTTTATGTAAGAACATAATATTAGGAGCCCTATCCATCGGCTTTTCCTCCCCTCTTCCTCCTATCACTTCCTGGCAGCTGTACTCTTATATTGTCATGCTTGACATTCACATTCTCCTATATAGCCACATTTAAGTCTTCCATTCTTTGTCAAAGGCTAATTCTAAAAATTAAAAACCCATAAGTGGCCTTGATATTATTATGAGTGTGAAAATATTATTCACTGCAGGACTGAGTAGTGTGCATAGATGATATTCCTTCTCTATATTTACCGAATTATAATCTTGGGCCTCTTAAAAAAAGAATGTTCCTAGTGTCAAGGTCAAATGGTTTCTCTTTTCTTATATTCCATCAGTTGCTTAAAACCATGCCACATTTTAGTTTGCTTCATATTTAGATTGTAACTTTCTTATACAGCTTTTTATTTTTCTTGGAGTTTCTAATTGCCTTTCTTTTTTCTTGTTGACAAAAGAATGATGGGCCTTCAACATATCCTCAAGTTTATCCAGCCTGTCAATCATACTACCTGTTGCCTGGAGTCCAGTTTCCCCCCAAAGACATCCCTCCTGGAGCCCTCCATCCTCCTGCTCCAGTCTGGCGTGGTTGCTCTTTAAGCCTGCTATACAGCTCTCAGCCTGGGGCTTTCTTTCACTGCCCTCCTGGGTTGGATCCACTGTTTCTTGGATCCCATGTCTTCCTCTTTCTTGGTTTTCTTCCCTATTTTGCTGGAGTGCATTATGAGGTAATTTTCTTAACGGGTATGTGGGAGGTATATACAGTCTTAGTCCTTGCATGTCTGAAAATGTCTTTATTCTGCCCTCATACTTGATTGATGGTTTGGCCAAATGTCAATTTCTAAGTTCAAGTTCATATTCTCTCAGAATTTTGAAGATGTTGCTCCATTGTCTCTAGCATCCAATGTTTCTAATGAGAAGTCTGATGCTAGTTTGATTCCAGTTACTTTGTAGATGACTTGTTCTTTCCTTTCTGAAAGCTTTTGGGAGTATTCTGTTTATCTTTTGATTATTTGAAATTTCACAAGAATGTGTCTGATATGGAACTTTTGTCATTCATCTTATCAGTACTCTAGGACTTTTTTAACCTGGAGATTTGTGTATTTCTTCAGGTCAGGGAAATTTTCTTCTATTATTTCTTTGATAATATCTTCCCTTTCATTTTTTCTGTTCTCTCTGGGACTTCTCCGCATCGGATGGTAGACCTCATAGATTGGTCATCTGTTTCTCTTATATTTTTCCTCATACTTTTCATCTTTCTCCCTTTCTTCCTCTCCATCCCTCCCTCCCTCCCTCCCTCCCTCCCCTCTTTCTTTCTCTCTCTGACTCTGTCTCTCTCTTTCTCTCTCTTTTTCTCTCTCTTTCTTTTTACTTTGTCTTTAGGGGGATTTTCTCAACTTCATCTTCCAGCTTTTTTATTGAGATTTTTTTCAGCAATCATATTTTTCATCTCTAAGTCCTCTTTCTTGATTTCTGATTGTTCTTTTCTCACAGCATTCTGTTCTTGTTTTAAAAATCTCTTATGTTCCCTCAATGTTGTCTTTCCACCGGGTCAGTTTTTCTGTTTCATGCTGCTAGTTTTCTAAGTGTAGTTAGTTTCTTTGGTTGTCTGTTTACATTTAAGAGTGGAGGACTGAGTGGCTTGGAATGCATTTTCTCTCCCTCTGCCATTGTATATGTGAATGGGAGTTTTGACTGGGAATTCTAAGTATGTGGGCAGGGCACACTGACTGGTAGACTTTGCTTTAGGAAGAGTGAGTGTGGTGCTAATTGTCAGGCTGTGGGCACCCATAGACCAGAAAGGGGAGGGGGGTATTACTCTAGGGTGCCCCCATTAGAGACCTCGGTTCTCCTCAGTTTATTCAGTTTCTTTAGAGAAGAATCTTTCAGGGCAGATTGTGTCAGGTTTGTAGGAGAATAAAGGGAGTGACTCATAAATGAATACGGATCTGTGTTTAATCCCATTTGTTCAGCCCTGCTTCTCACTTCTACCCTCTATCAAATGTGCCCACTTCAAGCCAGTCTCTCTTGGGTCACTCTGGGCAGATAAGCTCCTACCCCCATTGTAACCCTCTCATGGCACATTCTAGACCTACGCTATCCAGTTTAGTAACTTCTAGCTGCCTATTGTTACTGAACATTTGAAATAGGCTAATTTTAACTGAAATGTGCTGTTAGTGTAAAACGTACACTGGATTCTGAAGACTTAGTACAAAAAAAGAAAGTAAAATATCTCATTCATAAATAATGATTATATATTGAAACGATAATATTGTGCTTATATTGGGTTAAGTAAAATAGAGTATTAAAATTGATTTCTTCTTTTTTTTAATGCGGCTACCAGAAAATTTTAAATTACCTGTGTGACTCTCATCTTTCTATTGGACAGCGCTGCTCTAGATGCTGACCTCCTCATCTGTCAACATGTTTCCATCTGCTATCTAAATTTGTCAGAATCACTTATGTACTGATAACCCCCACTCCCATTCTCTTTGCTGATATGGATTTATTTTCTACTTTTATTTATTTACTTTCTACATTGATACTGTCACATCTAGGATGGAGAGGATGAAAGAGGATCTGCCATCTTGCACGTGAAGTTGTTTCTAACTGGTGACCTGTCAGAGCAGCTACTTGCTGTTACCAAATAGTTTAATTGTATTGGCAGTCCTTCTTAGTGGCAAAGCCAAGAAGATTCTTGAGTACTTGTCCTTAAGGTTGAGTCTGAAGCCCTTGTATGTTCATGTAGGTGCCCCACGCCCTCATTCCCACCGAGTGCCCTGAAGAGTGTTTTGGGAATCCCATTTCAGTGTTCTTTTCTGTCACACAGAATCATTGACCTCTTTCCTTTCTAAACAAAATTGTATTGATCTTCTACTTTGGGCCAGACACCATGCTGGGCATTGTTGCAAAGATTAAAAGAGAGTATTTATAAAAACACTAGCATAATGCCTGACTGAGCATAGAGAATCAGTACAAGCTAGGTAACTTAAGGCAAGTTAAGGAAACTGAGGCTCTTAGAGATTATATAACTTGCCCTAAATCACAGCATTAGTAAGTGGCAGAGCTGGGATTTTAATCCTAGCCTATTTGACCCCAAAGTTTATGCTATTGACCAGAATTCTCTAAGTTATCTTACTTGAACCTTACCCTAGGAGAAGTGGAAGCATTCCCATTTTATAGGCCAGAAAGCAAAAACCCAAAGAGGCTAATTATATGAGTGCCCAAGAACACTCATATATCCCTTCCTGGAAGTTCAGAATAAAGAAAGAGAACATTACTATAGATAAGAAAATGTAACATTCTCACTGGCTCTGGCTCCTGGCAGCAGCCCAGGGACTCTTCTGGAGCTATGTCTGAGGGCCTGGGGAAATTGAGAGGCCCTAAGCTAAAACAAGGAATGCCTGTCAAGAGCAGCTATCATGACGTTCCATGTACTGTGCTTGGCACTTACCCACTTTAGAAGGTTTTTTGTTTTTTTTTTTTTAATTAATTAATTTATTTATTTATTTTTGGCTGTGTTGGGTCTTTTGTTTCTGTGCGAGGGCTTTCTCTAGTTGCGGCAAGCAGGGGCCACTCTTCATCGTGGTGCGCGGGCCTCTCACTATCGCAGCCTCTCTTGTTGCGGAGCACAGGCTCCAGTCGCGCAGGCTCAGTAGTTGTGGCTCATGGGCCTAGTTGCTCCGCGGCATGTGGGATCTTCCCAGACCAGGGCTCGAACCCTTGTCCCCTGCATTGGCAGGCAGATTCTCAACCACTGTGCCACCAGGGAAGCCCACTTACCCACTTTAATGATCTACTCTTCTGGGCTATGGGTCTGTCTAGTTTTCTCCTTAAATGATATCAGCCACACACTCCATCTCTTAATTAGCTCCAGCCCTGACCTAGGGGTACTCCTCAGGGGAAGTGGTTTGTACTGTTCAAGGGCCCATTTCAGTGCCTGGCACATGATAGACACACAATAAATATTGTTCCTGAACTGTCCTCCTCTGCAAGCTAAAGAGCTGCCCCCATGTGCACCCATGACAATGTCTACCTCTCCTTTGTGGTACCATGTATATTTTCAATTAATGAATTACTTGTAGTATTTGTGGAGTATCTGTCATGATCACCGGTACCAGACAGTTCTGGATTTTAATCCCAGCTCTATTACTTCCTTACTAGTTGTGTGACCTTTCAGAATCCACTCCATCTATCTGAGTCAAAGCTTCCTCAGCTGAAAAGGGCACAAACTAACAGTACCTAACACAGAGTTAGGAGAAACAAAAGAAGAGAATGCATGTAAAGCACTTAGTACAGTATCTGGAGCACAGGTTGTGCCCAGTGAATGTGGACTGTTATGATTACTGCTGGGCAGCAATAGTCTGTGAGGGCCGGGACTCGTGTCTTGCTTCCTACTGTATACCTGCCGCTCAGCACAATGCTTGGCACATACTTAGTGCTAATACATGGTTTGAATGACTGATCATTGTCTGGGAGGCTGGATGGCTAGAGGGACCGGTAGAGTCTCCCCTCTGAACAGCCAGGAGAGCTAAAGCCCAGGAGGAAAGAAGATTCCCTTGGTGGTTAAGAGTTGGGATCCTGGCCCTTGGGCAGGCCTGCCCTCACCACTGTCTTCCCCAGCAGGTTTGGGATGTACATTCCGTTCCTGCAGCTGAACTGTGACCTCCGCAAGACAAACCTCTTAAGCCACATGGCCTCCATGGGTCCCCGGGAGGCGGTCAGTGGCCTGGCACGGAGCCGGGACTACCTGCTGACACTGCGGGAGACGTGGAAGCAGCACACGCGGCAGCTGTACGGCCCGGACGCCATGCCCACCCACGCCTGCTGCCTGTCGCCCAGCCTCATCCGCAGTGAGGTGGAGTTCCTCAAGATGGACTTCAACTGGCGCATGAAGGAGGTGCTGGTCAGCTCCATGCTGAGCGCCTATTATGTGGCCTTTGTGCCTGTTTGGTTCGTGAAGGTGCGTAGCTTGACCCAGGGAGGGAAGGGGCCTCACCCTGCTGCCTGCCCCCCAGGAGCCCTCTTGCTCGCATAAATAACTCTGCTGCTCTTGATGAGATTCCCATATGTGCTCTTGAGGGCCAGAGTGACTACTGCCTTCATTTTAGAGTGGAAAAAACAAGGCTCACTGAATGGATGTGGCCCGCACGAGGTCACCCAGCCAGCAAGGGGGACGTGGCGTTGTTGTTTGTAATACTTGGTAACGGAAGACAGTGACTTGGTGTTTCAGTGTGGTGGTTTTGGCACAGGCACGTCACAATTAAGTTTGAAAGGCAGGACTCATCCAGATCTGAGTGACTCCAAAGGCCTGTGTGCTCTCTCTGGCTTGTATGGCCATGTGGGAGGGTACCTCCCCAGCTGGCTTGACACATTTCTCTGAGGATGGGCTGCACTGAATGATTGGGGGTTGAGAGGACTTCATGTCCTTTGGGCACCTACAACCTGCTAGAGCTTTGATGAGTATTATAATCCTCCTCACGCCTCTCAGAGGTGGTTACTCTTATCCTCATTTAACAGATGAGGAAGCTAGCCCAGAGAAGTGAAATGACTTGCCCGAGGTCACATAGTGACTAAGCAGCAGAGCCAAGATTTGAACTCATTTCCGTTGAACCCCAGAGCCTGTTCTCTGGCTCAGACTGGGAACAATTTTTCTTTGTAGAAAACTGAGTAGTGGTCATAGGGTTTAAGCCCATGGTTAAGCCACCTTTGTTAGGTGTTCAGTCCTTCGTCTCAGGCCACCCCGAGGTCTCTCTAGGGCTGTCTTGATCTCCGAGACAGGTGGGATCAGGGATGGGGGAGGGAGTGAGGCCATTATGGGTGTCCAAGGTCTCACCCACCTCCCGCTGCCCCCAGAACACACATTACTATGACAAGCGCTGGTCCTGCGAGCTCTTCCTGCTGGTGTCCATCAGCACCTCGGTGATCCTCATGCAGCACCTGCTGCCTGCCAGCTACTGCGACCTGCTGCATAAGGCCGCTGCCCACCTGGGCTGCTGGCAGAAGGTGGACCCAGCACTGTGCTCCAACGTACTGCAGCACCCGTGAGTCTGCCCTTCTCTGCTCGACCCCAGCCCCCCCCTGGTCAGTGTCTGGAGTCACTCACCTCCCTGCTCATCAACTCATTCATTCAGTCAGCAAATAGTTATTGAGCAATGTCTTGTATGCTAGGCCTTGTGGCCAGAGTGGGATATGGCAGGGCCCAGGAAGGACATGTCTCCTGTCCTTGGGTAACTTGCAGTGTCTTGAAGATGGGAGAAAGGCAAGTGGTAAATTCATAGACTCATTGACTTTCTCATTCACTGACTTAGTTACTTGCTCATTGGCTGATTTGCTCATGCATTCACTCATTGCTTCCCTCCTTCCACTCACTCATCCATCCAGTCATTGGCTCATCTGCTCTTTCAGAAAGCATTTACTTCTACCTAAGCTGTCCCAGGCCTGGTGCTGTGTATTGGACAAAGGAGCTTGGACTTTGACCTATAGGCAGAGGGGAGCTATGGAGGGTTTTGAACAGTGGAGGGATCCATTCCAAGGTGTGCCTTAGAAACATCAGTCTGGTAACAGGGTATGGTACTGTGTTAGTTGATAACATACCCTGGCCAGGGAAGAAAAGCCACAGGGAGGAAATGGCTAAGACGAGACCCCTTGAGGAGTTCACAGTCCGGTGCGGGTGATAGCCATGTACACAAAGAGTTAGGATGAGTGGGGTGAAAGAGGCCCAGCTGCAGGATGGCATTGCACTCAGAGCAGAGGCAGAAGTCACCCTGCTCAGGAGCCCTGAGGGGCTGGGCTGTCCTCCCCTCAGCCTGACCCATCCTTCTTGGTGCCTAGCATTTCTACAGCCCTTCATCACCGTCTTTTTACCCTGGTTATGCTAATTTCCTGCCTGTATTCCCCCATTAGACTGGAAGCTCCTCAAGGCTGGGACCAGCTCTGAATCACATCTGAGTCTTGGGCCCAGCACAAGGCCCAGCCGAGAAGAGGCCCCTAGGACAGGTTTGTAGAGGTAGGCCCACAGAGATGCAAAGGGAGGCCGCAGAGGCCAAGCCTCCTGATGTTGGCCCTCCATGCCAGTCAGGGTCCCCCTCAGGCTCTGTCCAGGTGGTCCAGAGAGGGGATGGATATTGCCAAATGGGCTGAAGTGGGGCTTGGCTTAGCCTAAGGCTCTGAGGGGAGGGGGGAGTAGAAAGAGAGTACATGGCTGAATATGAGGATAAACCTGCCCATGGCTCACCATCGTCCGCAGGTAAGATCCAGGCTCCTTCACGTGGCTTCCCATGATGAACTGGCTCCTACCAGCCTTTCTGCTCCGTCTCTTCCCATGCCCCAACTCATACTCTGCTCTAGCCAGACCCAGCCTCTTCGGATCCTCCAATTCTGTATGTTCTTTTTTTTTTTTTTTTTTTTTTGGCTGCATTGGGTCTTCGTTGCTGTGCACGGGCTTTCTCTAGTTGTGGCGAGTGGGGGCTGCTCTTTGTTGCAGTGCGCGGGCTTCCCATTACAGTGGTTTCTCTTGTTGCGGAGCATAGGCTTTAAGCGCATGGGCTTCAGTAGTTGTGGCTCGCGGGCTCTAGAGCGCAGGCTCAGTAGTTGTGGCGCATGGGCTCAGTAGTTGTGGCGCACGGGCTTAGCTGCTCCGCGGCATGTGGGATCTTCCCTGCCCAGGGATTGAACCCGAGTCCCCTGCATTGACAGGCGGATTCTTAACCACTGCGCCACCAGGACGTCCCTGTATGTACTTTTGTATCTAGGTTTTTGCCTATGATGCATGTTTTGCATGGAATGACCTTTCCAACTTTCTTTTCCTGTTTAATTCCTATTCATCCTTTAGCACTTTGCGTCCTCCAGGAACACTTTCCTGACCACCCAGGATAGGTTCAGTGTCCCTGCCCTGCCTGTACTCCCCCTCTGCTGTGTTTGCTTAGTTACTTGCCTGTCATTCCAAGACTAAAGCTCCTGGAGGTCAGGGTCCTTGTCTGTCGAGCACTCGGCCATCTCCTCACTCCTGGCAAAATGCCTGGCTTGTGATGGGTCCAACAGCAAATTTTTTGTGTTTTTTGTATGTAAGCTTTTTTTAAGGTAAAATTTCCATACAGTGAAATTAACAGATCTTGAAATTTCCATACAGTGAAATTAACAGATCTTCCCCCATCAAGATACAGAACATTTCCAGCCCCTCAGAAAATTTCCTTATGGCCCTTCCCAGTGACCCCCTCCCCCTGGCAACCATCTTTTCATTTCATTTCACCGTAGGTTAGTTTTGCCTATTCTACAGCTTCATGTAAATTAAATCATACAGTAGACATTCTTCTTGGGTCCAGCTTCTTTCATTCAGCATATTGTTTGTGAGGTTCATCCATGTTGTTGCATATGACATGGTAACTGTTTCTTAAATGAAGGAATCAACAGGACAGGAGCATGAGATTGAGCTTCTTGCGGACAGTGATTCTCAGTCCTCTGGCCCAGGACCCTTAGAGTTCCTGGGAGATCTCAGAGAACAATGGGAGAAAATTCACTGGTCCCACAACCTTATTCACGTGCTCTCTGGGGCGTCTCTGTGCCAGGCCTTGTGGCATGCTCCGAGGACACAGAAATGAACTGGACACCATCCCTTCCCCTTCAGTGCTCCCAGACTAGTGAGGGATACAGGGAAATAAATAAGTGACAACACATTGGGGAAAGTGGACCAGTAGCAGGAGATTCAGGGAGCATTTAAAAGATGCTGAACTCTGTGGGATAAGGCATCTGGAAGAGCAGTCCAGCTGGAGCGAGCATCTTATGCAGAGACAGGAGCAGTCAGGTGTGCTGGAGGAACTAGAGGCAGTTTTGGGTGGCTTGAGCAGGCGCTGTGCGGTGGGGGTCATGGAAGGCCACACTGGGACTCGGAGGCCGTAACACATCGTTGGGGACTTGACTCCAGGGGCACCGGAAAGCCTTCAAAGGGTTTTGAGGAGAGACTAGTCAGGCTCGGCTTGGTGTTTTACAAAGACCACTCGGGCAGCTGTGTGGTGGACTGCTGGGAGGCTAGAGGTGAGACTGATGGGAGCCCAGATGAAGAAAATGACCCCTGGGAGGGAAAAGGGTTTTCTCCAAATCCCTCAGAGACATGAATGTCAGCCCTAAACCTTCCGACTCCCAGTGCAGTGAATTTCTTACAGTTCTTACCCATTTTACGCAAAAGGCAACTAAGACCCAGAAAAGGAAAGTCACTGTGTCTAAGTGATAGAAATGGGAGTAGAGCCCTGGTGGTCACCCCATGCCCAGTCTTCTCGCATCCCCTTGTGTGGGTGAGCTGGGCATAAGGGGGTTCTGTCGGGCTGTGCCTCCAGGTGGACTGAAGAATGCATGTGGCCACAGGGTGTGCTGGTGAAGCACAGCAAGAACGTCTACAAAGCAGTGGGCCACTACAATGTGGCCATCCCCTCCGACGTCTCCCACTTCCGGTTCCACGTGAGTCTCCTCCCCTGGGAAGGAGGGGTGGGGCCTGATCTAGAGGGCAGGAGGATCAGCTAGGCAGGAAGGTGATGTCATAGCAAGAGGCGGCTATTTTCAATATTTCCCAAATCCAAAAGAAGACAATGCACATGTGCAGCCCAAGGACAGCCATACAAATGATCCCTTCATAACTGTAGCTCACTTGGTACCAGATCTTTGAAAACATTGGGTGGAGGTAGAAAAGATGATACAACAGAAGGAGGGGTTCTTGGTGGTGAAAATAATTACACTCGTCATTCCTTATTGTGTGCCAGGCACTGTGGTAAACACTTCCCATGCACCCTCCCATTCAGTCTTCACCAGAACCTTGTGTATGAAAGAAATACCAGGGCTGTCCTGGTTTTCAGGTACTGAAATCAGCTTAGAGAGTTTAACTTGTTCTAAGGGTGCCTTACTGGGAAACTTGGGAACTAATGGTAATGGCTCATGGACTCAGTACTACGGAAAGGGCTGCTCAAAATCATCTGGGCTGGTGGTCTCCATTTTATTTACTTATTTTACTGTCAAAATCCTTTTTTCCAACTCAGTCAAACTAAAGTTCAGTATATAGGACCTCATGGCGCTGCTCTGTTTGAAAGGGTTGGAACTCCCCTCACTTCCTGCTTACCACTACGGTAGCCCCTAAAAGACCTCCTGGAACCTGGGGCTCTGAGGAACACAGTTTGAGAAATCATTGATCTGGGCTAACCTCTTCTTTTCCCAGTAGAGAAACCTGAGGTTCAGACAGGGAAGGGACTTGCCCAAGGTCCTGCAGCCTGTCAGGTGCAGAGCTGAGCCTGGCGTGCTGGTCTCTCGGACTCCTGTTTCCTGGCACTTGTCCTGCCATCCTATAATCAGCTCTTGAGGTTTAGGTACCTTGGCCCCTGCAGAATCAAGATCCCTGGACAGCGATCATTCTTTTAAACTGACCAGAAAATTTTTCTTAGTCTCTACACTCTACCTTGCCCTGTAGACACCAGGTAAGAGTGATGTGTCTCCGTGTCCCCTGGAAGCTTCCGGCCTAGCGGGGGATGCTACACATGAAGTAGTAAATGACTCAGGCTGTAGAGTCTATAATAACTTTCCATGCCTCTGTCATAAGATTCTACTTTGTTCAGGCCTGACAGTACCCAGGAAGTCACATATAATAAGGTGTTGGTTTTCGACCAGCAAAAGTTTGAGAGAACAAGCAGGACCTCTCAAGAAAAGCTTCTGGGAGGAGGTGGAAGTTGATCCGGATCTTTTTTTTTTTTTTTTGATCCGGATCTTAAACAGCTTCTGTGGGAAGCAGTAGTCTTGACAGAAGGAACACCACAAACAAAGGCAGAGAGATGGGAAGGTCCACGCCCAACCCTACGAAGTCTTCCTCCCCACCCAAGTCTGCATGGGGCCCAAGAGCTTGACCCCTTCACTGGCCTACCCAGAACCCCCTTCCAAGAGGCAGGTTTCTGGAGCCCACTTTCCAGTCCATGCCTACTCTTTCCTGGGCAGTTCTTTTTCAGCAAACCCCTGCGGATCCTCAACATCCTTTTGCTGCTGGAGGGCGCTGTCATCGTCTACCAGCTCTACTCCTTAATGTCCTCTGATAAGTGGCACCAGACCATCTCACTGGCACTCATCCTCTTCAGCAACTACTACGCCTTCTTCAAGCTGCTGCGAGACCGCCTGGTATTGGGCAAGGCCTACTCGTACTCGGTCAACCCCCAGAGGGACCTAGACCACCGGTTCTCCTGAGCCCCAGGGCGACCCAGGGACAGCATCCAGGCTTCAGCCAGGGGCTCCCTGGGAAGCGGCTGTGGGAGAGGGATGGGTGAGGGGCAAAAAAAAAACAAAAACAGACAAAAAAAAATCCACCAGAGCTTTGTATTTTTGTTACATACTGTTTCTTTCTTTGATAATTGATGTGATTATGAGGAGAAAAAAAAAGTCCTATTTTTATACTCCCAATAAGCCTGTGTCCTGTATTTCTTTCTCCTTTTCTTGCCTGTCAGGCAGAGAGCAGAGGTGTGGGATTCTTGGCCAGGACACCCCATGCGTGGCTTCTGGGGCCCCTGTGAGCTCTGCCTTCTCCGGTGGAGAAAAGATGAGACCCCCGAGGTCACCGGAGCATGGTAGCTGCTGCTGGCTGAATGCTCGCTGTGTGCCAGAGGCTGCTCTACGTGTATTACAGGCCTTGTCTTAATCCAGTTTTTATGACAACCCTAGGAGGTAGGTGCTGTCACTCCTATAGATGAAAACAGGAGCTCAGGGAGCTATCTATCATGACTTGCCCAAGGTAACACAGCTAGGAAGTGGTAGCGCTGGGTCCCAAAACCCTCTGAAAGATGACACTACTATCCCAGCAGAATGTGATGTACTGATTCCCAGCACACAGTCACTGAGACCCTGCTCTGTGTCAGATGCTGTGGTAGATGGTGAAGATGCCAAGACACAGAAACAAGTCACTACGCTGGGAGGGGTATAACAGTTACAAGGTACAGAATAGCACAGGGGAGAGAACATTTAATGCTCTCTGGACTTCTTGGAGGAGGGGATAGTCTGAGATGTATCGGCCACTTCCTAGGTGGACAAGAGGGGGTAAAGGCGCTTCAAGCCGAGCAGTAGCATTCTGGGGTATTTGGGGAAGGTAAGCAGAAAGTGGTTCCTAGAGCAAGAAAGATAAGGAAAGTTGGGGGGAGATGGGCTGGATCTGGAAAGGTCTGCAGGGACTGGATCAGGGAGGACCCATGGCTCTAGGCTAGAGAGGGTGTGTGAGCAAGGCCAAGGGCTTGAATGGAAACAAAGCCGCTTGGAAGGCCACCTGGCTCCTGTGGAGCATAGGATGGTGGGCTCAGGGGCTGGCAGGAGAGGAGACATGGTCATAGCCATTCATCTAGTCTGCCCGTGTCCCCTGAGCCCTTGTTTGGCTACAAGTTATGCAGATGCTCCAATGGTGGTGTACAGGAGGCAGACACAGCAGCAAATGTTTGTGGTACCTCTGCTGAGGCAGGCATTGTGCCAGGCACTGGGACAGAAAGATGAGGAAGATACTGTCCCTTCATAGACAAGCAGGAGAGAGAGACACCTTGTGAACAACTTAGATTGCCAAGTGCTGAGGAAAATGTGTGTCCAGGGCACTGGGGAGCAGAGAGGACAGATAGTCTGACTCTGTCTGGAAAGACAGGCTTTTTCAAGAAGGTGAAAATTGCATTCGTTCTCGAAAGTGAGTAGTTCACCTCTAGTCAAGGGGGAAGGGAGGGCATTGCATTCCAAGCAGAGGAAAGAGCATATGCAAAGGCACGAAAGAAGATAGGAGCATATTTGGGGGAATGTGGTTCCCCAAATATGGATGGAGCCTGGGTTGCCTGGTAGGGAGTAGCCCAAGAAGCCAGTAAGGACCAGCCTAACTGTCAGATTGAAATGTTTGGTCATTACCTAAGGCTGTTAGTAGGAAATCACTAAGCAGAGGAGGGACATGATAAGGTCTCTGCTTTTAAAGAGATAATGGGTGCAAGTGGGAGAACCTGGAGGCACACCAGTGAGGAGGCAGGTAAAATAGACCAATGGAGAATGAAGAGGTCTGACCTTGAGCAGCGGCAGTAGGAAGAGAAAGATAACACTCCCTTTCCTGACCCTGAGTCCTAGAATTGGCTTTTTGAGTTGTTTCCCTCAGTGGGCCATGTACACAACTAGAGGTGGCAATTTGTTATGACAGGACCTGGGCTTCCAAAAGATAGCTCCCTCTTGGGACCAGTGACTTGAAGACATAGCCTTCCTCTGTGTGTTGAGGTGGGGGACAGTAGGACCGGAATCCTATTATGCAAAAAGGGAGGTCTAATGTGTACCAGCCATAAGTTCCATGATTCAAAAGACACACGACGGGACTTCCCTGGTGGTCCAATAGTTAAGAATCCGCCTTCCAATGCAGGGGACGTGGGTTCGATCCCTGGTTGGGGAACTAGATCTTGCATGCCACAACTAAGAAGTCCACATGCTGCAACTAAGAAACCCACATGCTCCAACTAAAGATCCCGCGTGCCACAATTAAGGACCTGGCACAGCCAAAATAAATAAATATTAAAAAAAAAAAAAAAAAAAGACGCATGAACCTCGGAGCCTCAATTTCCTCATCTCTAAAAAGGGAGATCATATCCCTTTTTTTGTGTAACTCACAGATCTGTTCATTCGTTTGTTTATTCATTCAACAATTATTCATGGAGCACATACCACGTGTCAGATGCTGTGCTAGGTGCTGGAGATCAGTGATGAACACTATAGAACCGACTTGTGCCCTCAGAGATCTTGCAGTAAGGATAAATGAAATAGCTCTGTCAACTATAAAGCACTGCACCGGTCTCATTATTTTTCTACTTTTTATCTCCCAATAAGATTGTAATCGGGTTTACTCTAGACTTCTTCATTTCCTTATCGCTATATCCTTGAGCAAGTCACTTCACCTTTCCAGATGACTCCTTATTCGTATCCAGCTCAGGGTCTATGGGTGGTTTTAACTACAAAAGGAAGGAATACCTTTCTGGAAGAAAAAGTTTCTAGGGGAGGAGACCTCACTACAAAAAGGAAATAGCAGAAAAAGCTGAGAAATCCTAAGCACACTTAACTTTCTTTAGTAGGTATCCCTCCCAGTTTTTCTCCACCCACTCCTTTCATATTCCATCCTTATTCCCCGCCTTTAGTAGCTGCGGTCTCTTTAAATGCGGTCGTCGCTGTGAACTAGGCGGTGGGGCCGAAAGCGCGTTTCTTCCCGGGATTGAATGTTAAGTTGTTTGTCCGTTTCGGGCTGCCGTCCTGCAGATCCGCCATATTGTCTGCTGAAGCTGCCGCCGAAGCTGCCGCCGCTGCCGCCGCCAAGTAAGAGCGAGCGGAGCCGCGATGGGTGAGTAAGGAAACCAGGCAATTGGGGACTCGGGCTGGGCAGTCTCGGGGCTTGGAGTCTGGCGAGAGCCTGTCTGCAGTCTGCAGAGGATGTCTGAATCTCCTCCAGATAGGTTTGAGGGGAGAAGCCAGGCCGGGAGCGCCGCTCAGGCCAGTTTGGGGCCAGGTTAGGGCCCAAGCGGGGAGCAGTCTTTGGGGGCTGGTTCCGGGAACACCTTGCCACTTCTGGAGCCCCCACGTGGTGGCCCTGGGCCGGATCGCACGCGTTCCAGGAGGTTAGAAAGGGGCTGACCCTCCGGTCTGGGCCGGGCTCCCGGGGGCAGGCCCGGGGGCCGGGCTCCCAGTGGCAGGCCCGGGAGGCGTTTAAGGCAACCCTCTCCAGGCGTGTGTCTGACCGACGCGCCTCTTAACTGGATTCACTGGTTCCCCTGAACTCAGGGAAATCCTCCCTACGTCGCAGAGAGAGTTCTCTGGCGAAGGGACGCCTGGCGAGCCAGCTCCAGGCCTGTAACCAGGGGCAGCCATGCCGAAGGCAGCCTGGGCCGCTGAAGGCCGGGAGAACTTCCCGAGCCGCGGCGGAAATGGGGTGGTTCGGTTGGGTTCAGAGTGACAGCCTTCGCAGTGGTAGAAAACCAGTGTCAAGATCTCGTAGTCATATATAGGTCGGGGGCTTTAGGTTTCTGGGCCTGGCCCTGGTTAGGAGAAAAGGAGCGACCTGTTGCTCTTTCTAAAGGGACTCCAGGTAGCAAGGCCTGTGCTCAGAGAGAATACGATGGCGAAGTCTTTGGACTTAGGGACAGAACCATCAGTGATACTTCTTCTCCAGCAATGAGAACTATTAAATTTGCTGAGCTCTTCCTGTGTGCAGGCATTGCTCTGATTGCTTTACATGTCACGTTTTATTTAATATGCACAACCTATTTATTGAGATAGATACTGCTGTTATCCCTATTTTACAGATAAGGAAACTGAGGCTTAGGGAGGTAAAGTAACTTACCCAAGGTCGCACAGTCAGTGACTTAAACCAGGTTGATCGCTCCAGAGCCCTAGTTTATAGCTGTTGTTCTTTATGGCCTGGCCCCAGGTGACTGGGCTGGAAAAGGGGGAAAGAAAGCTTTTAATCCTAGGCAGAGTTGTAAAGGTGTTTTGTATTTTTGCTCGTGGGCCCACTTTGAAATCTTTAATCTGAAAGAAACTGGAAAACTCCAAAGTGAATTGCTAACCCCAACTATTGTGGGTGTGTTGGGGGTGGGGATTGAGATTCTGGGATTGAGTTTTGTAAGAAACCTGATCCTGAGGAAACATAAATTACTCCTTTGAGCTGCACGGCAATGACTTTAGAATCAGATCTGGTATTATAATCCTGCCTGCTACTTCCTAGCTCTCATCCAGAGAAGTCACTTAAATGTCAGATGCAGTGATGCATATGGAAAACATCCAGCACAGTCCACGATAAATGTTATTTTCCTTCCTTTCTGAGCCTTCCTTTCCTCATCTCTAGGAAGAGGGGAGGGGGCAGAGTTATCGAGGTGTTTGAGAATTAAATAAGATACCACAGTGTTTGGAGACGAGTAAGAGCTCTATAAATATCAGAACAGATTCTTTTCCACCTTCAATAATGTTTTCAGTAATGTTTGTTCCTTTCCTTTAAGCACTCTGGTTTCCAGAATCCTCCATTAAGACTGGTAGGCTTGTCTTTGTAGCTTCAACTTTATGTATCAATTAAAAACTTTAGGGGCTTTTATGTTATAGATTTTGTATTGGCCTTCAATTTCAGGAACACTGCTGCCTCAAAGGGAAGGGGCTAATATTTAGTTTATTAATCCCAGTGAAATAAATTTGGCAGCGATTTACTCAGTTTTTACAGATGTGGAAACTACCTCAGAGAATATAACACGGTTAGTTACAGCAAAGCCAGAAGTGAGATTCTTACCCATTTTGCTGCACATAAACCTCTAAGAAGACTTCAGGTGTGATTAAATTTAGTCCTTTTCTGGTAAACTTTGAAATGAAAGTACTTCAATAGAGCAACAGAACCTGACCAGGGTCCTGAAGGGGAGTTTTAGTCTAGAGTCAGGCAGACTCCCCTCTTCTCTGCAACTCCATTTCAGGTACCTCCCCGCCACCCCCATCCCACCTTGCACCTTGTCTTTCTGAACACCCGGCCATTGGGGTTTTTGTTTTGTGGGGGTTTTGTGTGTGGGTTGGTTATTTTTTGTTTTTTTTTCTCTGATCCTTATACTACAGGGGTGAAAGGTATCCTTACATTTAATCCTAACATCAAATCCGAGATAATTTGGGTTATCCCCATTTATAAATGAGTAAACAGGCTTTGAGAAGATTAGGTGATTAAGTCCAAGGCTGGTGATCTAGGCCCTAGGGCTGGGGACACTAACGTGGCCTGCATCACACCTCTGTGAATCTAGAACCTGCTGTGTTTCACTGCCTCTCAAGAGTACGCTCGTCGAGCTCTGGCCTATATCCTATACTATTTCTCCTGTGCCAGACTTCACTAGCCTTAACAGACCTTTGCAGTGATTTCATTGCTCTTAGGAACCCTGTGGGGGTGAGACTTGCAGCTCTGGAACTTACTTTTTCTAACCCTCCCTAGCAGAGACCACAGCCTCTCAAGACTAAGTCTTGGCAGACATTGGTTGTTTTTATCAGTGTTCCTGCCATCCTGCTAACCAGGAATCTGGCAGCACCTTCCCAGCCCCAGGGGGTATCTTGATTGATATAAACTAAACCAATCATTGTAATTCTATCTCCCTAGGCAGTGATTGATTTAGGTATGGGCATGTGATGCAGATTTTGGCTAATGAATGTGAAGGGAAGCCTGGAGGACTTCTGAAAAAGCCTTCCTTATTTGCCAAGTTTTATTCTGTTGCTTTTTGCCGGTTTATATTTTAACCCAGGTATCACCAAAGTGTGAGAGCTTCAAAAAAAGAGAGATGGGAAAGCTATAATAATAGCGAACACTTATATAGAACTTGCTATGTGCTAGGCAGTAAGTACTGTAATACTAATTCGTTTATTTCTCAGATTCTCACATTCTAGTTGAGAAAACCGAAGCACAGAGAGGTTCAGTAACTTAAGCAAGGTCAGAGCTAGTAAATAGAGGAAGTACTTAGGTAGTATGGTTCTAACCAAAATATGGGCTATTAAGGGCAGTGTTCTGCCTCTGGAAAGGAAAGATCCCTTTTCTGACTCTGAAATTGCCATTAGCAATGCTGGGATCATGAGGCAGAATTTATAAATAAGAGCAGGCAGTTCTAAGGGTGAGGGTCAAGAATATGGAAAGAATCTGATCTCTTCATGATGTTTTTGGAACTGTCCTGTCACTGGGCTCTAGGATACTAAAAGCTGCTTCTGGTTTGCTGCAAGCAACAAAACCTTTCTGATAATGCCTCCAGGTCAGGAAGTAATTTAGCCCATTTCTTAGTTTCCCTCCAGCCTTGCCCACCCACCCCACAGTTCATAACAGCAACTTAGAGAGCTACTAAACTAAGTGTCCCACAAGCATCAAACTCACTCCCCCTTCCTGGTGTACCTTTCCTACATTTTTGTTAATGGTGGGACCATTGGCCCAGACACTAGGGCATAAGATAGAAATCTTACCTATCTTTGGTTCCTTACTCTTTTCTTCCCTTCCTATATTGGCAGTTGTTGGATACTGTGATCCTGTTACTGATGTCTTCCCTAAATTGTTTTGTGTATGTTTTTCTCACAGCATGGTCCCACAAAGACTGTTAATTGTGTGGTCTTTAAACTTGCTGAGTCTCAGGCTCCTTGAAGTGAAAATATGATAATACTATTTATTAATGTTGTTAGTGAAGTGTCAGTGAAGTACTAGATGTCAGAAAATATTGTAAATTGTAAAGGTGGTGTTATTTCAGGAGCCTTCTAAATCTGTTCTATAGCCTCCTTACCACGACCAATTCTGCTGCAGCAATGTTGCTAAAACACCCTCTGGTCTTGTCACTCTTCTCCGTAGTTTAGGAACCTTCATGGACTCCTTATTGTCTACAGGATAAAATCATAACACATAGGGTATGGTATTCAAGGCCTTCCTATTGACTTTACTAGTCTTATTCGATTTAATATTTATCCATATATCCTGCATTCCACTCAGACTACCTCCTTGGTATGTACTTCACCTTTCCTGGTAGAGAAAGTGACAAAAGCAATCCCTTCCCCACCTGTCTTTTCCTATGAAAATCTTGCCTCTTTTACAAGATTTAGTTTAAATGCTACCTCCCTCAGGGACCTTTCCCAAATATGTATGTTATGCCTTCCAAACTGGAAGTGAACTGTCCTTCTGAATTCTGTAGCACTTTGTTCTTGCCTTTCATATAGCTCTTTTCATATTTTATCTTGTGTTAACAGTTATTTCATTCTGTAATACAATTAGAGCTTTGACCAATTGCTTAATCTCCAGAGATTCATTTTCCTTATCTCTTTTTTTTTTAATACTTTTTTTAAACTTTTTTTTTTTTTTTAATTTACTTTTGGCTGTGTTGGGTCTTTGTTTCTGTGCGAGGCCTTTCTCTAGTTGCGGCAAGCGGGGGCCACTCTTCATCGCGGTGCGCGGGCCTCTCACTATCGCGGCCTCTCTTGTTGCGGAGCACAAGCTCCAGACGCGCAGGCTCAGTAGTTGTGGCTCACGGGCCTAGTTGCTCCGCGGCATGTGGGATCTTCCCAGACCAGGGCTCGAACCCGTGTCCCCTGCATTGGCAGGCAGACTCTCAACCACTGCGCCACCAGGGAAACCTCTCCTTATCTCTTAAAACAGGGGTGATAGCATCTGCCTCATAGGAGTGTTAGGGTGATTAAATGAGCTAATGCTTGTAAAGCGTTTTAGCATGGTGTTTAGCACACAGTGAGTACTCAGTAAGTGATAACTAATTGCTATTAGTCATACAGTGAGCAAATAAAGTACTTAGTATGTGTCAGGCCCTGTGCTAAATATAAAAGATAAATCAATTTGTCTTTTAGGGGAAGGCAGAAACATATTATGAATACTTGTCAGAAACATTTTTAGGGATTAGGCAGGCAACTGTTATTTGTTAATTTCAGCAACTGTTTATTGAATGCCTACTGTGTGCCAGCTGCTGTTCTAGGCCCTGAAAATACAGCAGTGAACAAAACAGACAAAAATATTTTTTTTTTAGTGAAATCCTAGAGCTTAAATTCTAATGGGTAATTGAGTAAAATCAACCAGATGGAGACTGGCGGGCCAACTAGAGCCCCATGCAATCTGATGAGGTCCAGCCAGTTGTTGCCAGGACAGAATGTAGGTCTAGTGTTGCCTTACTGCATAATTTCGCATCCCTTTCCACAATCCCTCTCCCCCTTGAGGTTGGAAATCTGAATTTTCATATGATTTCATAACAGATTAAAAATTTTTAGATGTTACAAGTTAACTTTTAAAATCTAAACACATTTTGGGAATTCCTTGGCAGTCCAGTGGTTAGGACTCTGTGCTTCCATTGCAGGGGGCACGGGTTTGATCCCTGGTCGGGGAACTAAGATCCCACAAGCCGTGAGGCAAGGCCAAAAAATATATACACCGTATATATTGTAAAAGGATGAAGACAGGTGTTTTTAAATGTCTTGCTGATCATGATAGCCTTGTGTATTCAGTAAGTATTATTTTTAAGCATACTATACATTCAGAGTAAGGTGCATGAGAGAGTGTAAGTCCATAATTTAAATAATCTTCTAGATAATTTTAAATCTTTGGCTGACTTAGATCTGATTAGCTGGTCATTATGTTATTTTGTTTTGTTTTATTGTGATGTGGCAGGTGAAATTCTGGTACTTAGGAGCTTTTACTTCCAGAGACATCAGCTCTGCTGTTTCTTTGTTCCTCTTCCTGCATTATTAACATTATCTTCCATTCAGTTTCTTGATAGGACTCTAAGCTGTTTATTTATTTTGTGAATGTTAATTTAGTTAAAACTAGCTGTCTTGTAAATCCACTTAACTAGGCACACAAACTACAGTGTTGTGCAGTATGATAAATGTGAATGAACTAGTGTCTTCACCTGCTTGGTATAACTCCCAGTCTTCCTTCAGGAAAACTTGGCCACCTGACCAACAGATAAAAGTTGCCAGTATTGGGGCTTCCCTGGTGGCGCAGCGGTTGAGAGTCTGCCTGCCAATGCGGGGGACACGGGTTCGAACCCTGGTCTGGGAAGATCCCACATGCCACGGAGCTACTGGGCCCGTGAGCCACAATTGCTGAGCCTGCGCGTCTGGAGCCTGTGCTCCACAACAAGAGAGGCCGCGATAGTGAGAGGCCCGCGCACCGCGATGAAGAGTGGCCCCTGCTTGCCGCAACTGGAGAAAGCCCTCGCACAGAAACGAAGACCCAACACAGCAAAAATAAATAAATAAATAAAATTAAGAAGTGTTGTAAGAAAGGTTTAAAAAAAAAAAAAAAAAGTTGCCAGTATTAATAGGCCTATGCATAATAAAGGTAAACCTTACTTATATATATATATATATATATATGTAACATTCGTATATATTATTTATATATATATGTAACATTTGTATATGTTATTTATATACATATATATATGTGTTAGTTACAACATATGTATATGTTTTTCTTCCTATGTCCCAGTTGATTTTGTACCGCATGCTTCGGAGACCATTATAAAATGATAAATATTTTGAGTGGGGCAGTCCGCAGTACTATGGATTTATATAATAAGGGGGTCCACCCCAGCGTAGGGGGATCAGGGAAGGCCTTTAAGCTAATGAGAGCTGATCTATGGATAGTTGTCAGTGGCAGGGTGAAATGATTATTTCACAAGCAAAAGATTGGTAGGCTAGGTGGGTTGGTAGCATGGGGGGAATGATATTTGGACCTTATCCTGATAACAGTGAAATGCCATTGAAAGGTTTTAATCTCAGAAGTGACGTGATCAAATTTATTTATTTATATTACTTGACTGCTCTGGGGAGAATGAATTAGACTGCGATAACATTCCAACCAGGAAGTTTGTTTTTTTTTTTAATAAATTCATTTTATTGTTTATTTATTTATTTTTGGCTGCGTTGGGTCTTTGTTGCTGTGCGCGGGTTTCTCTAGTTGCAGCGAGTGGGGGCTACTCTTCGTTGTGGTGCGCGGGCTTCTCGTTGCAGTGGTTTCACTTGTTGCAGAACACGGGCTCTAGGCCCACGGGCTTCAGTAGTTGTGGCACGTGGGCTCATTAGTTGTGGCTCGCGGGCTCTAGAGCACAGGCTCAGTAGTTGTGGCGCACGGGCTTAGTTGCTCAGCCGCATGTGAAATCTTCCCAGACCAGGGCTCAAACCCGTGTCCCCTGCATTGGCAGGCGGATTCTTAACCACTGCGCCACCAGGGAAGTCCCAACCAGGAGGTTCTTGAAGTAGTTGGTTCTTAAGTAGTGTGGTAGTCCTAGCAAGAGATGTTGATGGAGATTGAGGTAGTAACAGTGGGGATTAAGAGTTAGGAATTTGAATTAGCAGGGCTTGGTTATTGGTTTCATCTGGAGGCTGAAAGTGGTTGGGGCAGGGTGGAATTAAGCATGACTCCTAGGCCTCTTGCCTTGAGCAGCAGAGTGGATAGGTGATGCTTTTAACTGAGTTGAGTTTAAATTTGGACATTTTGAGGTATCTCTGTGACCTCCAAGGGAAGGTGTCCAAAAAACAACTGGATAGAGAAGTCTGGGGCTCAAGCGTGGGGTCTGGGGATGGAAATAGAGGATTGATCATCTGTTTATATATGGTAACTAAGACCTTGGGAATCACTGATAGTGCCTATGAAAAATGTATATCATGGGAGATGGGCTGAAAAGAGAACCTCAAGTTTCATTAGCTTTAATGTGCAGGAAGAAGGGGATCAGCAGCCACAATTTGAAGAAAACAAGGAGTGATTGATGTCTCATAAAGCAACGGAAAAGAGTATTTCAAGAAGAAGGACATGGCTGTCAGGATTGAGTGCTGCCAAGAGGACCAGCAAAATAAGGACTGAAAAGGTCTATTGAATTTAGCATCTTGCACTTGATCAGTGTCTTACAAAAACAGTTTTGATAGCATGGAAGCAGATTGGAGTGGGCTAAGAAATAAGAGAGGCGAGACAAACTGTTTCAAGAAGTTTGGAATAAAGAGAAAAGGAACAGGTTAATGAGGCTCTTATAAAGTCTAGGCAAGAGATCATGAAGATCTGAGTTAGGGTAATGGCAGTAGGAATGGAGAAGAAGAGACAGAGACAGTCCAGAAATAGGAAATAAAGCTGACCATTACTAGTGATTGGATATGGGGATAAGGGGAAAGGAATTGTCAAGGGTGACGCCCAAGTTTCTGACTTGTACAGATCCCTAATCCCTTATATCATTGTTTCCTCAACCTTTCCATTCATTATCACCTTCCTAAGAAACCTTTTTAGACATCTTTTTTCCCTAATGCATCCCTCCCATGAAATTTTAACATGCAGATATACTCTATATCTTTTTATGTACAGTAAGTATGTCTGTGCTTTATACATAAAATGAGTAAGCATAAAGCTTGCTTTTTATTCAGTGCAAGGTTAAGAGTGACTAAACAAGATTTTTAGGTTAAAAGTTAAATTAAAAAGCTATTTACATTTAACTAAGTTTTATAGCTGTATTTGCTGAGTAACTTTTATTTACTTATATAAGTTGTAATGTATCAAATTGCATATGCAAATTAGTATTTATAAATACAGAAACAGTGTAATCAGATTTTTAAAAATCATTTAAAGTTGTTCATTTTCCAGCAAAAACAAAACAATAGAAAAAAATTAGTTTCTTAAAATTATTTTTAGTAAACTTTTTAACTTTTGCCTGATACGAGAAAATAACTTTAGCTGCTAGATAGTTGTTCAGATATTGTTAACATTTTTCTTTTAGCACTTGGCATAATTAATTGGGACCCATTTTAATTTGTAGAATTAAATAATAAAATGTAAATTTTAAATTTAATTATCAAAACCCATGTCACACACAAAAGCACTGAGGATCAAACATAAATAACATCCACAGGGCAAAACAGGCATGCTCAGGCCACCTCTTGTCATATGACTTCAAAATTCAGCCATCAGTCAAGAGAAAGTCCCCCAGTCATAGCTGTCTATTTGCCATAGCTTTGTAGTACAGTTCTTGCATACTTTTTGTCTGCCTTTTATGAAGTCAGTGTCAATGCTGCTCATGTAATACTCAAGAAAATCCAGCAAGAAAAATTAGATACTAGGGAATAAGTCTTTACTGATAAGGTTGAGCTTTGGAGGGCCACATACCATTGTAATATCTAAGTTCTCCCCCTCCCCCATGAACCAGTTTCACCCTTTTGAGTGCATAACACCTCCAGCAGGGTCTGGGATAGAGCCCTGTATAGTCAAATAATACTAATATTTTCAGGCAAATCATTTGAATATTAATTGAGTGGGATTAATAAGGGCTATAAAGAGTCTCATGTTAATTTTGTTCAGGTTTTGTTGCTAAATGTATTTTGTGTTGTATATACTAAAAACCTTCTTATTTTCAGAGCTCTTTTGATTTCAGAATTCCAGATATGGGTTTGTGGATAATGAAATGTGTAAGGAATGTATGAGGAGCAGGTTTATGGAGATGATGACTTAAAAAAAAAATTTTTTTTTAACCATTTGAGGTGCTTATGGAACATAGATAGAAGGAACCCCTTGAGTATTAGATATGCACTGCAGATGTAGATGTGAAAGTCATTAGCTTTTAAATCTTCCAAAGAAGCAATAATTGTAATGAGACGTGGTTAGAATTGCTTATCTTGGGGTGAGGTAAATGGTAGAGAACAGGCCCTTTCTTAAAACTCTGGCTTGGGACTTCCCTGGCGGTCCAGTGGTTAAGACTGCATGTTTCCACTGCAGGGGGCACAGGTTTGATCCCTGTTTGGGGAACTAAGATCCTGCATGCCACACGGTGTGGCCTAAAAAACAAAACAAAACAAAAAACTCTGGCTTATTGGTTCTTACAGCCTAGCTTTGGAGGGAATGAAGATGGAATAGAAGGATAAAGGTTAAGAGAAAGGAGCTACAGTGTTAGGAGAAAGGAAGAGGAAGAACCACCTGCTAATGGAGAGCAAGGAAATATAGTCATCCTCTTTGACTCTGACTTCTGGGAAATTGCCCTCATGGGGAATTGAAGCCTTTCAAAGTAGGTGCTGAGAAGAACAAGGAAATACCATTGATTCAGCATTTAGACCCTAGACACTTTCACGTTGCCTCATCAATCATACTGGGCTATAAAGTTTATTATTCTCATTTTATAGGTAATGGAAGCAGAGACTCAAAATAGTGGGTAATTTGCCCATGGTTATTCAGTTGGGATTGGAACCAACTCACCTGACTCCCAAATCAGTGCTCTTTCTCACTACATCATATTGGAAGGAGCTGACAAGGTTTGAGGGGCAACATTGAGTGTCTGTCCATAGCATGTCTAATGAGGACAGAGAGGGTTCCCTTTGTGTGGCCTCTCAGTCTGGCTCTTCTTCCCCATATTGTCCTGGGCTCCTCAGAAGATTGCATCCCAAATCTAGCTCCTTCTGTTTGAATTAATATGTACAGGTTAGAGAAATCCTGCTTTTAATTTGTCACAAGGGCTGTTAGAAAAACCCTTTAACCTATTACCAAAGGTTGAAATGAAGAGCCAGTCAGAGAGATTTGTGTAATTTGCCTACAGGCCATGCAGAACCCTCCTTGCCCGAAGACTGGGGATTGAGGGGCATAGTGCTGCACAGTAGGGGCCAAGCAGTTCACTGTTACATCTCAGAGACATTTTGCTTGTGGGCCTTTGTATTTATACCTCTCTAACCAAACTGATCTTGTTCCTCAAACCAACCTTGGGCTTTCTGATCTCTAATCTTTGCTCCTGGTAAACTGCTGTCCCTCCCTACACCATTACCTTTAGAAATATTAACCATCTAGCCTTCAAAGACCACTCCAGAGCTCACCACACAGTAAAAATAGTTCTCACTTCCACTCTCTGACATCATTGCACACTTAGATTCATTATCTTTTTTGTTCTTGATGCTGTGAGACTAAACTAGGTTGTAAAGCTTCCTGAAGGCAGAAGCTTCTGCACAGTGCCTGGCAGATACATTTTATTAAATGAATAATAAATCACTTGTCTATTTGAGTCAGTTTGGAGATAACAATTTGGATTTTTCTTTTCCCCTTGATTCCTTGAGCAGTGTGAGTGCTTGGGAGATATTCAGTGAATGTTTTTGCATTGACTGAAGTGGAAGGTAAGCGCTTTGGTTTTCCTACTTTAAGTGATTCATTTTAGTTCCTTGTAGCACCTAGTGGTAGTGGCAGTGGGGTGTCCCTAGGAAGGTAAGAGCCTCCAGATTCTGCACAGTCTACAAGGGATATTTGGAATTTTTCTTTTGGAGAAATTGGACTGTAGCTATCCTGGGCCTCTCCTATGTCTCTCACCACCCCTTACTTCCCCATTCCTAGGTCTGAGCATTGCATTTATATATAGATTCAAGGGCCAAAAGGACTAGTAAATCCTAGGAGAGAATTAGGATTAGAGAACTTGGACTATCAGCTATCTGGTTGCTGCAGTACCTCAGTGTGCCATGCTTCACTTAGGCCTTGAGCTTTGAATATATAGTTGTGTGTACAGAAGATTGTTTTTCCCACATGATCTTTTAGCCAGACCTCCTGATTTATAGATTCAGCTTTATTTCCTGGAGTGATCATTCTTCAGCCCAGTTCTGTGAGGATCTGCCAGAATATGAGCAGCCTTATTATGGCCCCATTATGGACTAATCCAGTTGTCCATAGAGAAGTCTCTCCCATTGTCTTGGTTATTGACAGTTCTGACAGGCTTACAAATAACACCCTGAGAACCTCATGCCGTCAGAACTGTTTCATATTGTTTCCTTGTTTGCAGTATTTCTTGGTCATAAAAAGCTCTGAGAGAAATTCCAGAAGTTTGAAAAACTATTACCAAACCGAATCCTACCTTACTAGCACAGCATTTTACTATTTACAAAGTGCTTTCATGTGTATTCTCATTTGATCTTCACTGTAACTCTGAGGTAGACAGGGCAAGGGTAGGAAAATTGAGATACAGATAAGTGACACCCAAGGCTGTACACTTGTTAAGTAGCAGACCAGAAATCAGATTGTCTGGCTTTGTAGCTCCTTTCACTGATACCACACTATTCCAGTGTGCCTGTTGATATTCTATCCAGCACAGTGCCTTCGCTCAGCCTAAGTATTTCCTTTTTTTAAAAAATTAATTAATTTATTTATTTCTGGCTGTGTTGGGTCTTCGTTGTTGCGCGCGGGCTTCCTCTAGTTGCGGCGAGCAGGGGCTACTCTTCATAGCACTGGCTTCTCTTGTTGCGGAGCACGGACTCTAGGCGCCCGGGCTTCAGTAGTTGTGGCACACGGGCTCAGTAGTCGTGGCTCGCGGGCTCTAGAGCGCAGGCTCAGGAGTCTTGGCGCACGGGCTTAGTTGCTCCGCGACATGTGGGATTGAACCCGTGTCCCCTGCATTGGCAGGCGAATTCTTAACCACTGCACCACCAGGGAAGTCCCAATGTTAAACTTTTAAAAAAGGTTTTCAAACCCTACACCAGAACGGGGAGGATTAACTCAAATGGTTGTTTTTGTTTTTCCTTTGAAGTGGCAAATAGCCTTCAAATGACTACCTAACTACTGCCAGTCCCTACAAAATTCTACTTCCATTCATATTTGTGTTGATACCTTCTTTTATTCATTCATTCATTCATTCATTTAGGCTCTGCCGGGTCATAGTTGCGGCACGCGGGATCTTAGTTGCAGCATGCGGACTCTTAGTTGCAGCATGCGGGATCTAGTTCCCCGACCAGGGATTGAACCCAGGCCCCCTGCATTGGGAGTGCAGAGTCTTACCCACTGTACCACCAGGGAAGTCCCTGTGTTGGTATCTTCTGATATTTGTATTCCCTATTCTTGGCAAGAACTGGACCACATGTCATTGACAGATTGAGTCAGGCAATGGTTAGGGTGGTAGAATCCAAGAAGAAACATTGACACACTTCTTCCAAGAAATAACAAAGGAGTCCCCTGTGGCTAGTATGCTGTTGAGTAGAGTATATGTAATAGAGAGAGCTTTGGCTTTAGTCAGAAGGATCTGGATTAGAGTCTTCAAAGATCTGGATTAGAGTCTTCCACTTATTAGCTGGGTCCTTCTGCAAGTTATGCCTCAATTTTCTCACCTCTAAAATGGGGGTTCTAGGGACTTCCCTGGTGGTGCGGTGGTTAAGAATCCGCCTGCCAGTGCATGGGACACGGGTTCGAGTCCTGGTCCGGGAAGATCCCCCATGCTGCAGAGTGATTAAGCCCGTGCTCCACAACTACTGAGCCCATGTGCCTAGAGCCTGTGCTCCGCAACAAAGAGAAACCACCGCAGTGAGAAGTCCGTGCACTGCAATGAAGAGTAGCCCCCACTCGCCGCAACTAGAGAAAGCCTGCGCACAGCAACAAAGACCCAATGCAGCCATAAACAAACAAACAAACAAATATTTACAAAAAAGAATTTATAAAAAATAAATAAAATGGGGGTTCTGTATGAGCTTAGACTTAAAAGCTAAGCAAATTGTTTCTAAATCATTACCAATCAAATTTGAATTTTCACTGGGAACATACCCTCTGCAGAGATTAGAGATTGACTTTAGCATTTTTTGTTTGTTTTGTTTTTTTAGGCCGCACCCTGTGGCATGCGGGATCTTAGTTCCCCAACCAGGGATTAAACCCATGCCCCTGCTTTGGGAGTTTGGAGTCTTAACCACTGGACCACCAGGGAAGTCCCTGACTGGCATTTTTGAAAGAGCTTTCAAAAGGCTTTTAGTCTGGATTTAGTAGATAAAAACTTTCCACCACGGCCAGAGACTTTGGAAAGCATTCTGGACTGGACTTGAGAAGACTGCTTCTTTTCACATCTAGCGGCAAGGACACAGGTGTGTGATTTTTTTGGCAGGAGCATCATGATCCTTGCCTGCCTTGGTGCCTGACGGAGGTCTCCTAGCAGGACATGGAAATAAGTAACTTGACACAGGAAAGGAACTTATATACCACAAGAGTTTGTTAGTTTAGTAGATTGGTTCTATCATAAAAACTTTGAAGGCATCTCAATTAATGCTGAATTCATTAAGAAAGGACTTGTGTGAATCACTGGTTTATTTTGATTATCCTAATGTGCTATTGATATATATATTGCCTAAAAAGAATAAGTATGCATATGCAGAAGAATGAAGTTGCACTCCTGTCTTACATCATATATAAAAATTAACTTAGGGACTTCCCTGGTGGTCCAATGGTTAAGACTCCTTGCTTCCACTGCGGGGGGTGCGGGTTCGATCCCTGGTTGGGGAAGTTCTGCATGCCGCGCGGTACAACCAAAAAATAAATAAAATAAAACAGTAAAAATAAAATTAAAAAAATTAACTTAGATCAAAAACTTAAATGTAAGGAGCTAAAACTATAAAACTTTTTTTAAAAAATAAATTTATTTATTTATTTATTTTTGGCTGTGTTGGGTCTTCGTTGCGGTGCGCGGGCTTCTCACTGCGGTGTCCTCTCCCTCTGCGGAGCACGGGCTCTAGGCGCGTAGGCTTCAGTTGCTGTGGCACGTGGGCTCAGTAGTTGTGGCTCGCAGGCTCTAGAGCACAGGCTCAGTAGCTGTGGCGCACGGGCTTAGTTGCTCCGCGGCATGTGGGATCTTCCCAGACCAGGGCTCGAACCCGTGTCCCCTGCATTGGCAGGCGGATTCTTAACCACTGTGCCACTAGGGAAGCCCCTATAAAATTCTTTTAAGAAAACATAGGAGTAAATCTTCATGACCTTGGATTAGACAACAGTTTCTTAGATATGACACCAAAAGCACAAGCAGCCTCCCACCCCCCAAAAAGAGATAAATTGGACTTAGTGAAAATTTAAAACTTTTGTGCTTCAAAGGACACCATCATGGATATTGAGAATTATGTAAGAGCTCACTCATATTGCTTTATTTTGGCTGACAGGTAGCTGACATGTCAAAATGCAAGTCAGTTTCAATAATTAAATGACTCTTGGGTTCTGCTGATCTGCATTCATCTTTCCCCATTTTCTATACAAATGTGTATATTCCTTTTCCAGATTTTTGGGTTTGATATTTTTTATTTTGTTGAATTTATTGTAAACCACTTCAGATCTTTCGGAAAACTGAAGTTTAAAAATGTTGAATAGAACATTTGAGAGTATGTATGTGCTGTGCACTGTGCTACACATTCTTGCTCTCAAAGAGTTAATGATCTAGAAGTGAGGTGATGAGTTGTGAACTAAAACAGGGCCATTGGAGGTTGTCAGTGGGAACCAGTTTGTAGTAACAGGTAAACAAAGATAAACACAGATAAAGCTGGACACCAAAGTGGTAAGGACAGATTTTAATCAGTAATATACTATTGCAATAGGGAAAAGTGTGAACTGATTTCAACTTTGTGCAGAGGTAACTGGGTGTTTTAAAGGAAGGATGAGGGAATGGAGGTGGGGGTGAGAGAGAGCTCAGTAAAGTCAGGGAAATGAAAAATTACAAAATGCAAGGAAGGAGGAGGTGGTCCACATGAAACCCAACTGGGTTTGCTACTGGGGCTTATTGAAGGTAGTCTCCTACCCTCCCACAGATCCTGGGAAACAGGAACCCTATATTCAGGTGTTGGCTGAAACAGTAAATTCACTTGGCAGCCTTGAGATTTTCTCAGTCAGGCACTTTAAGGGGGGCTAGGGTCATCTAGTGATGTGACCTTGAGCTGTTAGAAACTATGTTAGTGTTTTTTGTTCAAATCTTGATAGGCCAAGGTTGACCCTAGTTGAGAAAGGGCTCAGAGGAGCCTGGATAGAGTTTGGTTAAGGAGAGAATCTTTGGTATAGGTGAAGATCAGTTTGCCAACCTGTTGTCTTTGGGGAATAGAAAGTTCATGGCTTACTCTAAGACCAGGTGAATGGTAATGGCATTAACTCCTAACTAGGGAACCTAGGAGAAGAAACTGGTTTAAGGAGAGAGAAAGTGAGGTGGAGATAGCCAGTATGCATTTGGAAAAACACACAGGCAGAGGTTGTGACAACAGAGATTTGGTACTTAGTGTAAAAGTGGAGGTTGAAGCTAAGGGAGGTCACTTGGGAAAGGGGGCTGCTTCTGCTGAGGACCAGAAAGGTAGAATTTTGATACACACTGACATTGAGAGATTGGCGTTGGGAGAGGAACACAGTATGAAACCTGAGAAGGAGTGGTTAGAAAGGTGAGAGAACTGGGAGAGGGTGGTGCCTTCAGAATCATGGAGTTTCAAGAAGAGTTTCAAGAAGGCAAAAGTGATCATCAGTGGCAAATTAGAAAGTCAAATAGAATGAATACTGACAAGGTCACTGGATTTAGCTGTCTAAAATGTCTTTTTCTGAGCCATTTGTGTCCTGCAGTCTTTTTTTTTTTTTTAAGTTTTTTATTTGTGTGTGTGTGTCCTTACAGCAGAGCGTCTATTCAGTTTTCATACCAATTCTGGAGGAAACCTGTGCTTTCTGGGTTTCTAGGAAGAAATCTTTCTAAAATCTGCTTTTGGAAGTTCTGCCCCACTCCAGTCACAAGGAAGATTCCTTTGCTGTACATTTCTTCCCTTACCCTACACTTACTGGCAAACACTTGTTAAGCAACTTTTACAGCTACACCTTGTGTCTGGGACAGTGTAGGTGCTCAGTAAGTATTGACTAGATATTTGAACAGTGATTCAGTCAACAAATATTTGTATATATCATAGATGCTGGGGATACAACAGAAGTTTTTTTGTTTGTTTTTCTTAACATCTTTATTGTAGTATAATTGCTTTACAATGGTGTGTTAGTTTCTGCTTTATAACAAAGTGAATCAGTTATACATATACATATGTTCCCATATCTCTTCCCACAACAAAAGTTTTTGTAGAACTTACACAGGAGGAGAACAGATACAGATTGTAAATAGTGTAACGAAGGAAATAAAACGGGTGTTCTGACAAAAATGGAGTAGCTTACTTTGGGTTAGTGTGACAGAGGAAGGACCTAGCAATTCTAAGAGCTAGGGAAGAGCATTGTGGACAGAAAGAAAACAGGAAATGTGAAGACTGTATCCGGAAACAGCTTGATAGTTTCCAAATACTGAGAGAGCCATTGTGACAGGAGCATATGATGACTGAGGGTAAAAAGTTGAATGAGATGAGATGAAGATATAGGCAGCGCCTTAAATTGTGAAGAAGATTTTACTTCTACATGGGAGCAGTGCTATGCTCTGATTTTGTTGTGTGGTGATGGATTGGGGGTGAGTTGTAGTAACCAGGCAAGAGGTGATAGTGACTTGGATGGGGTGAGAGAGAGGTAAATACATTCAAGATACATTCAGGATTTGTCAGTAGGTTAGATCAAAAAGGTGTGAGTAGGGAAGGAGTCAAGGATGATTTTTTTTTTTCATATAATGTCTGAAACATTTATATTAATATATTTCCATACATATTTCCATACAAATACAAATATAAGATTTTTAGAAATTTCGTGTAATGTCTGAAACATTTATATTAACATATTTCCATACAAATAACCCAATGAAAGTTTAGTATTAGTTGTTTTGTTTGTTTGTTTTTTTATACTGCTGGTTCTTATTAGGCATCAATTTTATACACATCAGTGTACACATGTCAATCCCAATCGCCCAATTCAGCACACCACCATCCCCACCCCACCGCAGTTTTCCCCCCTTGGTGTCCATATGTCCATTCTCTACATCTGTGTCTCAACTTCTGCCCTGCAAACCGGCTCATCTGTACCATTTTTCTAGGTTCCACATACATACATTAATATACGATATTTGTTTTTCTCTTTCTGACTTACTTCACTCTGTATGACAGTCTCTAGATCCATCCACTTCTCAACAAATGACTCAATTTTGTTCCTTTTTATGGCTGAGTAATATTCCATTGTATATATGTACCACATCTTCTTTATCCATTCGTCTGTTGATGGGCATTTAGGTTGCTTCCATGACCTGGCTATTGTAAATAGTGCTGCAATGAACATTCGGGTGCATGTGTCTTTTTGAATTACGGTTTTCTCTGTGTATATGCCCAGGAGTGGGATTGCTGGGTCATATGGTAATTCTATTTTTAGTTTTTTAAGGAACCTCCATATTGTTCTCCATAGTGGCTGTATCAATTTACATTCCCACCAACAGTGCAAGAGGGTTCCCTTTTCTCCACACCCTCTCCAGCATTTGTTGTTTGTAGATTTTCTGATGATGCCCATTCTAACAGGAGTGAGGAGATACCTCATTGTAGTTTTGATTTGCATTTCTCTAATAATTAGTGATGTTGAGCATCTTTTCATGTGCTTCGTGGCCGTCTGTATGTCTTCTTTGGAGAAATGTCTATTTAGGTCTTCTGCCCATTTTTGGATTGGGGTGTTTGTTTCTTTGATATTGAGCTGAATGAGCTGTTTATATATTTTGGAGATTAATCCTTTGTCCGTTGATTCGTTTGCAAATATTTTCTCCCATTCTGAGGGTTGTCTTTTCGTCTTGTTTATGGTTTCCTTTGCTGTGCAAAAGCTTTGAAGTTTCATTAGGTCCCATTTGTTTATTTTTGTTTTTATTTCCATTACTCTAGGAGGTGGATCAAAAAAGATCTTGCTGTGATTTATGTCAAAGAGTGTTCTTCCTATGTTTTCCTCTAAGAGTTTTATAGTGTCCAGTCTTATATTTAGGTCTCTAATCCATTTTGAGTTTATTTTTGTGTATGGTGTTAGGGAGTATTCTAATTTCATTCTTTTACATGTAGCTGTCCAATTTTCCCAGCACCACTTATTGAAGAGACTGTCTTTTCTCCATTGTATATCTTTGCCTCCTTTGTCATAGATTAGTTGACCATAGGTGCGTGGGTTAATCTCTGGCTTTCTATCTTGTTCCATTGATCTATGTTTCTGTTTTTGTGCCAGTACCATATTGTCTTGATTACTGTAGCTTTGTAGTAGAGTCTGAAGTCAGGGAGTCTGATTCCTCCAGCTCCATTTTTTTGCCTCAAGACTGCTTTGGCTATTTGGGGTCTTTTGTGTCTCCATACAAATTTTAAGATGATTTGTTCTAGCTCCGTAAAAAATGCCATTGGTAATTTGATAGGGATTGCATTGAATCTGTAGATTGCTTTGGGTAGTATACTCATTTTCACAATGTTGATTCTTCCAATCCAAGAACATGGTATATCTCTCCATCCTTTGGTATCATCTTTAATTTCTTTCATCAGTGTCTTATAGTTTTCTGCATACAGGTCTTTTGTCTCCCTAGGTAGGTTTATTCCTAGGTATTTTATTCTTTTTGTTGCAATGGTAAATGGGAGTGTTTCCATAATTTCTCTTTCAGATTTTTCATCATTAGTGTATAGGAATGCAAGAGATTTCTGTGCATTAATTTTGTATCCTGCAACTTTACCATATTCATTAATTAGCTCTAGCAGTTTTCTGGTGGCAGTTTTAGGATTCTCTATGTATAGTATCATGTCAAAGGATGATGTTTTTTTTTAACCTAGGATTTGGATTAAGTAACTTGTAAATGCTGTTGCTCTTGGTATTGCTGGGGCGGGGGGAGGGTGTAAGAAATTAAGTTAGTTTTGGATAAGAAAGTGAAGATTTCCATAGGTAGTTGAATATATGAGTTTGGAACTCAAGAGAAAGGACTGGGCTGGGGACATAAATTTGGGAGTTATGGGAATGGATGAAATCACCTCGAGAGAGTGAAGATAGAAACCAGTATGTAGATATAGGGAGGAGGAGCCATCAAGAGAGACTGAGAAGATTGGATGAGGTTGGCAGTGGTGCCAAGAAAACTGAGTGTTTCGAGAGAAGGGATTAGTAACTACTATTGAGGGGTTAAGAAAGAGGACAGAAATTTCTATCCATTAGATAAGGCAATGTGGAGGTTATCGGTGACCTTGATAAAAGCAGTTTCTTTGGAGTAGAAGGAATGGAAGTCAGATTTGAAGAGTTAGAGTGAAACAGAGCACACAGAGATTCAACAATATTAGCAATGCCTATTTTTTAAAGTTGGTTATTTCATTATGTTATTATATCTTACACATAAAATGTGTAATAGTCAAGAAACATGTCACATTAACTTTATGTGAATGGAGACTTAGGGTACATAGATGACTTTCAAGAAGAGAGATCTGATTACCATCAGATTTAGTATCATCTGGGCAGCCTGCCATTAGATGCCTCCTGATGTGATGTAGTATGAAGCACAGAACATCACCTATATGTATTCTTGCCAAAAGTGTATTTTTAACCTGAATCTGTTCTAGTCTCTAGACCCAACTTCCGTTTTGCAGGAAACACACAGGATAGGGGTATAAATTAACGGCACAAAACTAGAACGTGGGGCATTCTTTAAGACATTAAGGCATTCTTCAGAGAGTCAATATCACAAGTAAATAAAAGGGTTGGGGGAAAGGAGGACAAGGACATTGTAGATTAAAAGTGACCAAATGTTGGAATAATGATGTAATTTTAAAAAACGTTTTTATTGTTTGGAGTTACATACTGAAAAATATATGTTGTTGGAATGATATGCCAGGAATTTGCTTAAATAATACAGGGTCTGTGGAAGCATAGATGAATGGCAGCTAGTTGATCATTGAATCTGAATGATTGTTGCATTGAGTTTCATTTTATTTACTATTCTGTCTACTTTTGTATATATTTGACATTTTTCATAATAAAATGTTAAATAGAAGGTTAAATACAGTGGGTGAAACTTGACTAGATTCTGATTTGGGGGAAAAAACTAGCTATAAAAGCCATTTTGAAATAAGGAAATTTGCATATGGACTAGATAATAGATGTTTTGTTAATTTTCTTAGGTTTGAAATGGTATTGTAGTTATGTAAGAAGGTCCTTATTATGAGACAATTACTAAAGTAATTAGGGTGCAGTGCCAAGTCATGACATTTGCAACTTTAAGTGTTTAAATAATTCATAATAAAGAGGGTAGGTAGTCCTCTTTAATAAAAAAAACTATTTTTCTGCTGAAAAAATAGTTTTCCTATTCATTAGAACAGAAAAATCGGGCAGTAGCTTGGGAGGGCAGGTAGTCAATGAAAAGATTCAGTGTCTGGCTGATTCTCAGTACGAAGAATTGGTAGGTGGTGAGATTCCTGGAACTAGTCCTACAGTGCTGATTTTAGCTAACAAAGTTATAAATCAATAGTGTCAAATCTGTTGTATACCTGAAACTTTTATAATATTGTATGTCAACTATACCTCAATTTAAAAAATTTTTAAATGTACCAAAATTTTGCCATCAACTTTGTATGCATTCACAGTAGTTATCTACCAGGTAGACCAGCAAGAAGACAGGCAAAATTTAAGCCAGTCTTTGTTGTCATCTTTGATAAGAAACTCGGCCATGTAAGTTTTAGAAGAACATCATTGAAAATGATTGCATTTATTAGTCTCTGTATCTGTCACTTGTATATTGTGTGTTATCTTCCTACCCTTCCAATCCGAGCGTCATAGCTGGTTTCATCCACTTTGGAGGAATTTTGATTTAATTAATTCTGATGGTATAGGTGTTCACAGAGGGTCAGATATACTTCAGTTTTGTGGTTGGTTGGATTTGTGGTCTAGGGAGAGAACTCACTGCAAAAGAAAAACCTGTATTATGAGGTTGAATTCCTAAAAAGTCAGATATGGTGGGTGGAGGGGGAAATCTCTTAGGCAAACGTCTTTGGTACTAGTTTTTGTTTTTTTTTAAGATTTATTTATTATTTATTGATTTATTGATTTTATTGATTTTTGGCTGCGTCAGGTCTTAGTTGTGGCATGCGGGATCTTCGTTGAGGCATGCGGGATCTTTCATTGCGGCTCATGGGCTCTTCGTTGTGGTGCACGGGCTTCTCTCTAGTTGTGGCATGTGGGTTTTCTCTCTCTAGTTGTGGTACGCAGGCTCCGGAGGGCCTGGGCTCTGTAGTTTGCAGCACGAGGGCTCTAGTTGAGGCGCACGAGCTCAGTGGTGTGACGCGCGGGCTTAGTTGCCCCGCGGTATGTGGGATCGTAGTTCCCTGACCAGGGATCGAACCCAAGTCCCTTGCATTGCAAGGCGGATTCTTTACCGCTGGACCACCAGGGAAGTCCCAGTACTAGTTTTCAGTTGCTCCCAGTTCTTATGCACTAATTAGAAAATTGATTGCCAGTAACTGTTTGGTTTTTTTATGTTATTTCATTTTTTTTAACAAGATAAAAATTTAATGAAAATTAGTCAGTGGTCAGTAATTCTTAAGTTAAAATGACCGTGAGTAAATAGATCAAGATGGATAGAACCTAGTCTAAGGGCAGGAGCCAAATTGAATAGAATTATGTGTCTTATCAGAGGATGAAAAGAAGTAGTTCTCCGAGGTTGGATGAAAAGAGAAGGCCTATGGAATTACAGGGTCTAGATCTCAGTCCCAGCTTCACAACTTGATAGCTAAATGATCTTGTGCAAGTCACAGCACCTCTGAACCTGGTTCCCTAGCTGTTAAGTGGATATGCTCCTAATTGACTAATCTTTCTCATTGGTTGTTGTAGAGGTCAGCTAGATCTTGTGTATGAATACATTTTTTAAAAAGAGAGGCATGGTGCTGGGGTTTATGTAATTATTTAATTGTCCTCAAACCAAGGGCTGTTTAACAGCTGATTTCACCCTAGCCCTTGTTAAAATTAAATTTTGTTTGGCTGGCGCAATGTTATGAAAATTGAGTGTGAGCGCAATCCCTGTTGTCCTATTATAACTGTCCCATTAAAAATCATTAACTTCAGGACTTCCCTGGTGGTCCAGTGGTAAAGAATCCGCGTTACAATGCAGGGGACACGGGTTCAATCCCTGGTCAGGGAACTAAGATTCCACGTGCTGCAGGGCAACTAAGCCTGCACGCCACAACTACTGAGCTCGAGCACCTCAACTAGAGAGCCTGCGTGCCCTGGAGCCTGCGCGCCACAACTAGAGAAGAGGAAGCCCGTGCACCACAACGAAGATCCCATGTGCTGCAACTAAGACCCGACGCAGCCCAAAATAAATTAAATAAATAAATAATAAATCTTAAAAAAAAAAAAAATCATTAACTTCTTGGGAATTCCCTGGCGGTCCAGTGGTTAGAACCCAGCGCTTTCATTCCCGTGGCCCGGGTTCAATCCCTGGTTGGGGAACTAGGATCCCACAAGCAGTGAAGCACAGCCAAAACAAAAAAAAAAATTAACCTCTTTACCTTTTTTTTTTTAACCTCTTTACCTTTTAAGGCATTTTGAGTTTGTGGTTAACTGAAATTCTGGAATGGGAGCAGATTTGTTTATTGGTAACAGAGCAGGCCCCAACCCAGAATTCTGATGGATTTGCTGTTGTGCTCCCTTTGGCAGCACATATATTGATGGATTTGCTGTTACCAATTGCTTCCCTTTTCAGGAAATGAAAAGAACCTGGAGTTTGGGACCAACTAGATCAGGGTTGACTTATTAGCTTCTGGCTTGTCACTTAACCCCTGAGTCTCTTTTTTCTCGTCTGTAAAATGGATTCTCAGGATTGTTGTGAAGATTGGAGATTATATCTACACAGAGTTTGGCACATTATCAAACCTTACTAGCTTACTAAGGCTATAAGCTCTATATCCCAGTATACTCTTAGCTCTTCCTTTTTAATTAACTGGCATGTGGCCAGTGTTTTAACTCAGGAATCTTACACTGATGCATATTTGGTAGAGAATTCTTAGTGAGAAGCAAGAGAGGCCGGCTGAAAAAAGCCATTTCACTCTGGGAGGAATCAGGTTTCTTACATTCCTGAAGGAAGAGGCATTAAGTTTAGCTCATTTTCTGTGCCTGGGAAGGTACATTTTATTAGAAACTTGCCGTCTGCAAAGAGGAGCCCCCACTCAGTTTAGCACCAGGACAAGAGAATTTATTTGTTTGTTTGTTTATGTATTTATTTGCCACATCGTGCGGCTTGTGGGATCTTAGTTCCCGGACCAGAGATTGAACCTGGGCCCTTGGCAGTGAAAGCATGGAGTCCTAACCACTGGACTGCCAGGAGATTCCCCTGAGAAATAATTTTAAAAGGCTGACTGACTGCTTCATAGTGTTAAATACAGACCATGAATGTAAGACTTTGGTTTGCAAAGTCCTAGAGCCAGCAGCTGTCGTAATATCATTCCCATCCCATACATAGGAAAGCTGGCTATATGTAGTATGCCTTTTTCTAAGAAAATGTGCATAATTTTTAAAATTTTATGAATCTTAAAATTTTAAACATACCATTGATTAAATGGAATACTGCAATAATCTGGCTATTCCCTTAGTGTGTGACTTGAGACTCAGGTTATTCATCTATCGATCAGGGCCTGTATTAATTTGCTAAGACTGCATAACAAGGTACCACTGACTGGGTGGCTTAAACAACAAAAATTTATTCTCTCATAGTTCTGGAGGCTAGAAATCCAAGATCAAGATTTTAGCAGGGTTGGCTTCTTCTGAGACCTCTCTCTTTGGTTTACAAATGGCTGTTTTCACGTTCACATGGTGTTCTCCCTCTAAGTGCATCTGTATCTTAATCTTCTCTCATATGGGCACTCGTCATATTGGATTACGCCTTACTCCAGTATCCTCATTTAACTGTAATCATCTTTTTAAAGACGCTATCTCCAAATACAGTCACATTTTGGGGTATTAGGGTTTAAGACTTCAACATATGAATCGGTGGGGGATGGAGTACAATTCAGGCCATAACAGGGTCCGTACTTATTTTGTATTTTTATTGCTAGTCCCTTGGTTCTCAAAGCTTAGAAAATGCATGGCAACATTAGCCAGTTATTTCCTAGACATGAGAGGTACAACTTCAGGGACCTATTCACTTTGAGAGAGTTCCTTGACTAAGAAAACTCAAAGGCTACCTGAGACAGTCAGATGCTTGAAAAGGTATTGATATATTTGTATTGTGGATTTCTTGATCTGGGCTCAGCAAGTAAGGGAGAGCATGATGAAAAAAGCCCCTCTGCCTGATAGTCCCTGAATGAGAGTCCAGCATTCCTTTGGTTGCTGATTCCAGATGTGCTTCTGCAAATGTTCCTCCTTCCAGTCTAACCTCCTGCTTGGCTTCTCCAGTGAAGTCATAAGCAAATATTTGTGATAGTTTCTTGTCACCATGGTGACTAAAGAAGTACAGCCTGGTTCTCCTTCCAGCTTCACTGTCAGCTCTGCTTGAAGGAAGAGAGCCCTCTGGGAGAGCCCAGGCTCAGAGTTATGAAAAACCATGTGTCAGGTAATGGGGGAGAGCAGTCCACAGTGCTGCCTTTAGAAATTTGTCCTGTGCCTATTAGTTTCCAGGCATAGGGGTAATCAGGGACCCCAGAGAGAGGCCACTGCAACCCCCTAGAACTTTTAACAGTAAATGGACTTGGACTTTGCCAAGTGGATGTGGAAACTTGCACCTTGTAAGACCCTGCTGCTACTATTGGTTTGCCTAGCTACTTTCCAGAATGAACAGAGGCACCTTCTCTGAAGTTTCATTTCCTTATTTCAGCTGTCTCCTCAACTTCCATTCTATATCTCTTTTTCACTCAGATTCTCTTAATAGACTACTTTTCCCCCTCACATTTATGTACTTTCTTATTCCATTTGTGTCCTCAAGGTGATCTCCTGCTTAAAGAACCAGCCCTAATCTTGCCTTTGGGAGCTTTCTTTTTAAACTCTTCATCATGATCACCCCAACCACTCCAGAAAAGAGGCAATATTAGAGTTAATTATCCCTTTCTGTGTGCCTATAAAACTTATTTTTCATCCCTTTTGCAATACTTTTATTAACTGTTTCAGATGAGAAATTTAGAGGATGAGAAATGCCTATAAAGGGAGAAAGAAACAAGTTGGTAATGCTTCCTCTACTCATACTTCAACATTATCACCTTCACTTTTATCAGTTTTTTAAAATAATGAGATTGTTTTTAAAATGTAAATATTGAGTAAGGTATGATAAAGTCACTGAGGCCACAGGAGGAAACAAGAATGAGGTTTGTAAGGAAGAAGTTTATTATACTCACAGGTCTGGCTGGGGCGGGGTGGTCAGGGGGTGGGAAGTGGGTCACCACTGGCCACACAGGGTCACAGAGGAAGACACCAGGGTGGTCAGGAGGCAGAAGGGGCAGGAGCAAGCAGAAGGTTTTGGCCAGAGCCTGAAGTTTCAGAGGGAAAGTGAAGGCAGGGCAGAGTAAACGGTTTAGGATTCGTTAATTTGAATAATTCTGGAGGGCTTTGGGCTATGAGAGTAGTCTAGTTGCCTACTACTTTTTGGGCCCTGGGATGGTTGAGGCACAGGAATATTGCCTCCTGGGTGTACAGGCAAGATAAAGTAGATATGGCTCTGGATTGGTTCCTTTGCAAAGGCATGCTCTTAGGCACGATTGTTATCTGTGGGAATTAGCTAGCCATGGGAGTGGCAGTCTCTCCTGGGTTTGTAAGGCCCCCAAGTGCCAGAACATCAGGAACGCAGAAATAAGAAAATATAGTTAATATAATTGGCCCTGAGATGAATGGATGCAAATAAACAAATACAGAATGTTAAAAAAAATTTTTAAAGTTAAAACTGGGATTGTATGTTAGATTTAAATGGAGGAGATATGCTGCAATTAAAAAATTTTTTGTGGTAAAATATAATTCACCATTTTGACCATTATTCTTATTATATTTTTTATATATATATATAAATTTATTTATTTATTTATTTTTGGCTGCATTGGGTCTTCGTTGCTGTGCACGGCCTTTCTCTAGTTGTGGTGAGCAGGGGCTACTCTTCCTTGCGGTGTGCAGGCTTCTCATTGCGGTGGCTTCTCTTGTTGTGGAGCACGGACTCTAGGCATGCAGGCTTCAGTAGTTGTGGCACGCAGGCTCAGTAGTTGTGGCTCGCGAGCTCTAGAGCGCAGGCTCAGTAGTTGTGGCTCACGGGCCCAGTTGCTCCGTGGCATGTGAGATCTTCCCGGACCAGAGCTTGAATCCGTGTTCCCTGCATTGGCAGGTGGATTCTTAACCACTGCGCCACCAGTGAAGTCCCACCCCTATGTTTTATTCTAAGAGTTTTACGGTCTTAGCTTGTATATTTAGGTTGTTGATCTATTTTGAGTTTTATGTATGGTGTAAGCTAGGGATCCAACTTCATTCTTTTGGATCTGAACATTTAGTTGTCCCAGCACCTTTTGTTGAAGAGACTGTTCTTACTCCATTGAATGGACTTGACATCTTGTCAAAGATCAGTTGGCTGGCTGTGGATGTGTGAGTTTATTTCTGGACTCTGTTCTGTTCTGTCAATTCTTTTTTTTTTTTTTTTTTCTTTTCTATCAGTTCTGTTCCATTGATCTATATGTTTATCCTTATGCCAGTACCACACTGTTTTGATTACTGTAGCTTTGTAGTGAGTTATGAAATCAGGAAGTGTGAGTTCTCCAACTTTATTATTTAAGAATCTGTAGTTTCCACATACTTGTGAATTTTCTAGTTTCCTTCTGTTATTTATTTCTAGCTTCATTCCATGTGGTGAAGGAAGATAATTTGTCTGATTTCAGTCTTTTAGAATCTGTTGAGACTCTTTATGGCTTAACGTGGTCTGTCTTGGAGAACGTTCCATGCACACTTGAGAAGACGTTTTCTACTGTTGTTGGGTGGGAGTGTTCTATATATCTTTTGGGTCTACCTGATTTATAATGTTAAAGTCCTCTATTTCCTTATTAATCTTCTGTCTAGGTTCTATTCATTATTGAAAGTGGTGTACTGAAGTCTCCAAATGTTACTGTAGAACTATTTTTCCCTTCACTTCTGTCAGTGTTTGCTTTATATATTTTGGGGCTCTAGTTGGTGCATTTATAATTGTTATATCTTCTTGATGAATTGACACTTTTATCAGTATGTAATGTCCTCCTTTGACTCTTGTAACAGTTTTTGACTTAAAATTTTTTATCTGGTATTAGTATAGCCATCCCAGCTCTCTTTTGGTTACCATTTGCATAAATATCTGTTTTCATCCATTTACTTTCAACTTGTTTGCATGTTGGGATATACAGTAAGTCTTTGCAGGCAGCATATAGTTGGATCATGTTTTTTTAATCCTCTGCCAATCTCTGCCTTTTGACTGGAGAGTTTAATCCATTTAAGTATAATGTAATTACTCGGGAATTCCCTGGTGGTCCAGTGGTTAGGACTCTGTACTTGCACTGCTGGGGGCCCAGGTTTGATTCCTGGTCGAGGAACTAAGACTCCTGAACCGTGTGGCACAGCCAAAAAAAAAAAAGTATAATGTAATTACTGGTAAGGAAGGACTTCTGCCATTTTGTTCTTTTTTTCTATATGTCTTATGCTTTTTTAGTCCCTTTCTTCCTCTATTACTGCCTTTTGTATTTAGTTGGTTTCTTGTAGTGAATTGTTTTCATTCCCTTCTCATTTCCTTTGTTTTTAATTTTTCCTAATTCCTAAACATTTTCCTAAACATTTCCTAATGTTTTTAATTTTTATTTTGTGTGTGTATATGTATATGTATAGAGAGATTGTGGTTACCATGGAGATAACATTTAACATCCCAAATTTATAACAATGTAGTTTGGATTGATACCAACTTAACTTCAGTAGCATACAAAAACTTTGTTCCTGTACAGCTCCAATCCCCTCTTTATGTTGTTGCTGTCACAGATTGTATCTTTATATATTGTATGCCCAATAGCATTTGTTTATAATTATTTTATATGTTTTTCTTTTAAATCACGTAAGAAATAAAAAGTGGCATTACAAACCAAAAATCCTATAATACTGGCTTTCGTATTTCCCCATGTAGTTAACCTTTACTGGCTTCAAGTTACTGTGTAGTGTCCTTTCATTTCCTTTCATTTTCAACTTGAAGGACTCCCTTTTAGCATTTCTTATAGAGCAAGTCTAGTGGTTAACAAACTCCCTCAGCTTTTATCTGAGAATGTCTTAGTTCCTCCCTTGTTTTTGAAGGACAGTTTTGTCAGATACAGGATTCTTTGACAGTTTTTTCTTTTAGCACTTTAAAAATCTCAGTGCCTTCTGGACTTCATGGTTTCTGATGAGAAGTTGGCTTGTATGTGATGAGTCACTTCTTCCTTACTGCTTTCAAGATTTTCTTTTTGTCTTTGGCTCTCAACAGTTTGATTATGTATCTAGATGTGGGTCTGAATTTTTCTCCTTATGATTAATTGGGTATCTTTATGTGTACATTCATGTCTTACATTAAATTTGGGAAATTTTCTGCCATTATTTCTTCAGAATTCTTTTTCCCTTTCCCTCCCATTTCTTTGACTCCCTAAATGTATATATTGTGATTTGCTTGTTGGAGTTCCATGGATCCCTAGGTTCTGTTCACTTTTCTTCATTCTTTTTCCCTTTCTGCTCAGACTGCATAATTTCAATTTTCTTGTCTTCAAGCCTGCTACTTCTGTCTGTTGCCTGCTCAGATCTGCTGTTGAACCCCTCTAGTGAATTCTTCATTTCAGTTATTATACTTTTCAACTCTAGAACTTCTCTTTGGTTCCTTTTCTATTTGTTGATATTCTCATTTTGTTCAGCATTGTTTTCCTGATTTCCTTTAGTTGTTTGTCCAAATTTTCCCCTTAGCTCTTGGAGTGTATTTAAGACAGTTGTTTGAAAGTCTTTGTCTTAGTTTGTCCAGTGTCTGGGCTTCCTCAGGAAAAGTTTCTGTCCATTTATTTTGTGCCTTTGAATGGACCATACTTCCTTCTTTCCTTGTATGCCTTGTAATTTTTTTAAAATTAAAAACTGGACATTTGAATATTATAATGTAACTCTGGAAATCAGTTTGTTTTCTATTTGTCGTATGTTCTTGGTTCTTTTTTCCCTCTTTACCTGCTTTCTTTTGGATTATTTTTTATAATTCTCATTTTATCTTCTTAGGTTTAAGGAAATTTTTTAAATGGGAAAGTTATTGTATATGTACCTACTTCTTACCATTTCTAGTATTCTTCCTTTTGTGAAGATCTGAGTTACCTTCTGGTATCATTTCCTTTCTGCTTGAACAACTTTAGCATTTCTTTAGTGCAGGTCTGCTAGAGACAGAGTCTCAGCTTTTGTCTGAAAAAGTCTATTTCACTTTCATTTTTGAAAGTGTTTTCACTGGGCATAGAATTCTAGTTTGGCAGTTTTTTTCAGTACAGTTAATAATGTTATTTCATTATCTTTTTTAATTTTATTTTATTTTTTATTGAAGTATAGTTAATTTACAATGTTGTGTTAGTTTCAAGTGTACAGCAAAGTGATTCAGTTATACATATATATATATGTATATTTTTTCTCAGATTCTTTTCCATTATAGGTTACTACAAAATACTGAGTGTAGTTCACTGCGCTATACAGTGAACTACAGGTCTTTGTTGTGTACCTACTTTATATATAGTAGTATGTATATGTTAATCCCAAACTCCTCGTTTATCTCTCCCCTACCTCCCTCTAATATTATCTAGAATTTTTGTATCCTTGTTCATAAGTGATATAGGAAAAGTATAGGACCTTCTCATATTATCCTTCTTTGGTATTGTTATCAAAAGAATGTCCCTTCCGGTACTTCCCTGGTGGCACAGTGGTTAAGAATATGCCTGCCAGTGCAGGGGATACAGGTTCGACCCCTGGTCCAGGAAGATCCCACATGCCATGGAGTAACTAAGCCCGTGTGCCACAACTACTGAGCCTGTGCTCTAGAGCCCGTGAGCCACAACTACTGAGCCCGCCTGCCACAACTACTGAAGCCTGCGCGCCTAGAGCCCATGCTCCACAATCACAATGAGAGAAGCCACCACAGTGAGAAGCCCGTGCACTGCAACAAAGAGTAGCCCCCACTCGCCACAACTAGAGAAAGCCCATGCGTAGCAACGGAGACCCAACACAGCCAAAAATAAATAAAATAAATAAATTTATGGAAAAAAAGAAAACCCAGGACTTCCCTGGTGGCGCAGTGGTTAAGAATCCGCCTGCCAATGCAGGGGACGTGGGTTCAAGCCCTGGTCTGGGAAGATCCCATATACCGCGGAGCAACTAAGCCCATGCGCCACAACTACTGAACCTGCGCTCTAGAGCCTGTGAGCCACAACTACTGAGCCCACGTGCTACAACCACTGAAGCCCGCGCACCTAGAGCCCATGCTCCGCAACAAGAGAAGCCAGTGCAATGAGAAGCCTGCACACCGCAACAAAGAGTAGCCCCCATTCACCACAACTAGGGAGAGCCCATGTGCAGCAACGAAGACCCAACACTGCCAAAAATTAATTGATTAATTAATTAATTAATTTAAAAAAAATAATCTGCCTGCCAATGCAGGGGACACAGGTTTCAGCCCTGGTCCCTGGTCCGGGAAGATCCCACATGCCACGAAGCACCTAAGCCCATGCGCCACAACTACTGAGCCTGCGCTCTAGAGCCTGTGAGCCACAACTACTGAGCCCACGTGCTACAACCACTGAAGCCCGCGCACCTAGAGCCCATGCTCCGCAACAAAAGAAGCCACTGCAATGAGAAGCCCGCGCACCGCAATGAAGAGTAGCCCCCTCTCGCCGCAACTAGAGAACACCTGCACACAGCAACGAAGACCCAGTGCAGCCAAAAATAAATAAATAAATTTATTCCTTTATTTTTTTTATTTTTATTTTTAAAAAACAACTATGAATGCAACTATGAACAGGTAGCAGCTGGAAGGAGTTCTTTGTGATGAAGGAAAAGTTTTGTATCTTGATAGTTGTGGTGGGTTCACAAATCCACAGACGTGGTAAAATTGCATGGAATTACACACGTATGCACAAACACTCAAATGAGTACACGCAGAAGAACACATACACAAATGAGAACATGTGAAATCTGAATGAGGTCTGTAGATTGTACCAATGTCGATTTCTTTGTTTTGATACTGCACTGTAATTATGTAGAATATTATCATTGTGGTACATGAGACCACTACTATTTTTAAAACTCCAGGTGAGTCTATCATTATTACCATTATTTTATTATCACAATAATCAAACAAAATCAAATCATGAATTAGAAAGTAATCAAAGAGGGCTTCCCTGGTGGCGCAGTGGTTGAGAATCTGCCTGCCAATGCAGGGGACACGGGTTTGAGCCCTGGTCTGGGAAGATCCCACATGCCGCGGAGCAACTGGGCCCGTGAGCCACAACTACTGAGCCTGCGCGTCTGAAGCCTGTGCTTCACAACAAGAGAGGCCGCGACAGTGAGAGGCCCGCGCACTGCGATGAAGAGTGGCCCCCGCTCGCCGCAACTAGAGACAGCCCTCGCACAGAAACGAAGACCCAACACAGCCAAAAATAAGTAAATAAATAAATAAATAAATAAATTTATAAAAAAAAAAAAAAGAAAGTAATCAAAGAGTAAGATGCATTTAAACATTGAGTTCACTAAAGGGACTAGTGAAATATCAACGCCTATCCAGAAATTGTTTCAATAAGAGGAACAAGAGTTATAAAAGTTATGTTCAGATTTCTCTCATGTTTCAAAGTTTTCTTTAAAATTAAAACTTAAAATTGAACTTAAAAACAGAAATTGCAGTGTTGATCCCTCTGGGGACTTCTAGTAGCGCTGACAAGGGTTTTAGCTAAATATTCCAAATAAGAGCTTCTCTGGAAGTTCTTCTCTTCAGGTCAGGGAGTTGATGTCTAGGGGCCAATCCATTCCCATGGATGCTTTGTGGAGTCATATATTTTCTGTTAAAACACTGAGAATCAGGGAATTTTACCAACATTGTTACTTAAATAACCCCTTTTCCATTAAATATTCACTTTGTCTTTCTCTGGCAAAAACAAAACAAAACAAACAAAAAAAAAACCTCATTTGTAAAACCATTTAAACCTGGCATTTTCTTTGTGGGAATATTCTTTAGTGCTGATTCAGTATATTTAATGGTTGTAAGGCTAGTCACATTCTGTTTGAGTCACTTTTGGCAAGTTATATTATTCTAGGAATTTGTCTTTTCAAACATGTTAGCTAGCATAAAGTTGTTCATATTTGCTTTTCAATCTCTTTAGTTACCTAACATTATTTGTGTCCTCTTTTGTTCTTGAGAAATCTCACCAGAGACTTGACTATTTTTCATCTTTTGAAAGTTCCAAGTTTTGCCTTGTTGATTCTCTCTGCTGTATGATTTCTCTCTCCTGTCTTTTTTTTTCCTAACCTGTGTACCTAAGTCATTAATGTTCAGACTTTGTGTTAACTTCCTAAAGCTTATACACAAATAATTAAATTTCAGGTATATGAAACACTGGCATGTAAAGGGCAAGCTTTAAAACTTTCAGAAGACATAAGAGGGTATCTTTCTGACCTTGGGAGCGTGAAAGGATTTATTAAACAAGACACACAGAAAAAGCTAAGTATTAAAGAAAAATTTAACTACATTATAATTAAGAACTTGTTAAAGAACTCCATAAAGTGAAAATTGCAAAAAATGAAAAGATACAAATTCCTAAAAGATATTTGTAATACAAATAACTAACAAATGGTTAATAACTAGAATATCTAAAGAACTATAAATCAATAAGAAAAGGCCAAGTAATTCAATAGAAAAATATTCGAAGTACCGTAAACAGACATTTTTCACAGAAAGGGAAACATGGCTAATAAACATAAAATCTAACCCTATTAGTAATGCAAATCATTACCCCAGTGAAGTACCTCATACTCAGTAGATTGGCAGAAGTGATAATTCTGAGTAATAGGATATACATCAGTGGGAACCTGGTACGTATTGCTGAGCTAATGTGAATTGGTATCCCATTGGAAGGCAACGTGGTATCTGGTGAAGTTTAACATTTACTTGCCTAAACCCAGCAATTCATTCCTTAGAGCAGGGGTTCTCAAAGTGTGATCTGCAGACTATTTCAGAGGGTCTGGGAAGTGAAGACTAAGATGTTATTTGCCAACTCAAAATAGATTAAAGACTTAATTGTAAGACCTGAAACTGTTAAAACTCCTAGAAGAAAACACAGGAAAAAAGACCTTAGTCTTGGCAATGATTTTTTTGGATATGACACCAAAAGCACAAGCAACAAAAGCAAAAATAAATAAGTGGGATCACATAAACGAGAAAGCTTGAACTAGAAAACTTAAAAGCTTCTGCACAGCAAAAGAAATGGTCGACAAAATGAAAAGGCAGCCTATGGGAGAAAATATTTGCTAACCATATATCTGATAAGGGATTAATATCCAAAATATGTAAGGAACTCACACAATTCAATAGCAAAAAAAAACCCAAATAATGCATTTAAAAATAGGCAAAGAACCTGAATAGACACTTTTACAAAGCAAACGTATAAATGGCCGACAGGTTCATGAAAAAGATGCTCAACATCACTAATCATCAGGGAAATGCAAATAAATTATGATGTGTTTATACAGTAAAATAATATGACATAGGAAAAATTAAAGAAATACAGCTCCATGCAAAAACATGGGTGAATCTTTTTTTTTTTTTTAAATTATTAGCACCTTTAATTATTATTTATTTATTTATTTATTTTTTGGCTGTGTTGGGTCTTCGTTTCTGTGCGAGGGCTTCCTCTAGTTACGGCAACCGGGGGCCACTCTTCATCGCGGTGCGCGGGCCTCTCACTATCGTGGCCTCTCTTGTTGCGGAGCACAGGCTCCAGACGCGCAGGCTCAGTATTTGTGGCTCACGGGCCTAATTGCTCCGCGGCATGTGGGATCCTCCCAGACCAGGGCTCGAACCCGTGTCCCCTGCATTAGCAGGCAGATTCTCAACCACTGCGCCACCAGGGAAGCCCAAACACGGGTGAATCTTAAAAACCCAGTGGAGGGGCGACAATTCTCAGTAGACTAAACATAGTATGATACAATATTTAGGAGTAAACATATATGTGATTAATAAAAACAAAAGCAAAGATAATGACAATTCATCATAGCAGTTTTCTTTTGGCTGGAATTGGAGTGGGGATGGAGGGGCCTGGGATAGGGAAAAACCCTACTACTAGATTCAGGCATATTAATAATCTAGTTCTTAGGTTTAGTGGTGAGTTGACAGATGCTCATTGTATTATTTTGCTTGGTAACTTTACATTATGTTTCATCTTTTTGTATGTAGCAAATATTACAGAATAAAATTTTAAATTTCTTTAATTTAAAATATAGATGGGTGGCCACATGAGTTATTAAAAAAAAATACATGGTATTCCACTGAATTGGGTACACTATAACGTATATCACCTGGGTAGGTTAAATATATTTGAGTTTATTGGGCAAGTCATATAACTTTTCTGTCTTGTCATAGAAGTGGTCATAGCTTGTGAGCATTTACCATATGCCTGTTGTTCTAAATAGTACTTTGCATGTATTAAGCTATATAGTCCTTCTAACAACTCCGTGCTCATGTATTAAGCTATATAATCCTTCTAACAGCTCTATGAAATAGGAATTATTATATCCCTGTTTTAAAGATGAGCTCCTGAGGCATAGAGGTTAAAGCAACTTGTTGAAAGTTGCACAGCTAACAAGTAGAAGAGCTGGTATATGAACCCACACAATCTGCCTCCAGGGCCTACACCTTTTAACTCCTCTGCTTATATCAATTGCTATAAAAGCACTTACTTAATAAGTTTGTTATGATTAAAGGAGACTGTGTTGTTTGTGTGGGGGTGGTACTAGAGATGTCAGGTGCAGTTACTGAGATTATTAGGCCTCCTTGGGAACCTGTGAGTCCCCCTGAGAAGGGGAGGGTGGGTAGGGAAAGAAGCCATTGAGAAGGAAATGCTGTCCTCCTAAGAGCCTTTGCCAGTATGTTTGTATCTTCCCTTCTTCCAGAGACCATGGCGAGCCCAGGGAAAGACAATTATCGAATGAAGAGCTATAAGAACAATGCCCTAAACCCTGAGGAAATGAGGCGAAGAAGAGAGGAGGAGGGCATTCAGCTCCGGAAGCAGAAACGGGAGCAACAAGTGGGTTAGCCCAAGTATTCTCAAACGTGCTCTTCAGGGAGGCAGGCCAGCCACCACGGGTGACCTCCACCTTGCACTCTCACTTTCCTCTTGGGAAAGTAGCTTATCTCTGTGGGCCGCTCATCCAGCTTCCTTTGTTGTAAAGAAATTTTGGAAGCTTTGAGAAAGAACTGTCCCTTATTCCTTTTCCATAATTTAGAACAACTTGGACATCATTTATGTCTTCAATATAACATTCTAGTGCTAACCCCTTGTTTTTACCCAGTAGTCACTGTTAGGACTGGCCGTCAAGGCCCAGCCCCAAGCCTGGCCCTTTAAGAATTTTGTCAGCCATCTGGGCTGCCTTACTTCTATTTCTTGAGTCCATTCTTTGTAAGTCTCCCTAGAACTGAGACTGTATTAATGCCTCATCGTCTACACTCTGCCATGCACCATGCACCACACGCCACCACCAAATTGGTTCCTTGCCCAGGTCTAGATGCTAACCTGCTTTTGCCCACCCTTTTGCTTTACCATTATGTCTTTCCTTCACAGCCTTTTATATGCATCACCTTTTATACAAAGGGCACAGGAATTTTAAAAGATTTTTTTTGCTTATAAAAATGTTCTCCAAAAATGTAAACAATCTATAACATAGAAAGTAAAGCCCTTGAATATCTTTCCATATCAGTATATTAAGCTTGGCATTTCCTCATACAGTAGCATTTCCTTGACAGTTACGCCATAATTTAATATTGGGTCATACTTTGTTTTCTTTGTTTCGGTAAGAAGTCTTACCACCATCTCTTCTCTTTACTTTCAGCTTTTTAAACGGAGAAATGTGGAGCTGATTAATGAAGAAGCCGCCATGTTCGATAGTCTCCTCATGGACTCCTATGTGAGCTCTACCACTGGGGTAAGACCCTTGCAAGCTTCCCAGGCAAGCTTGGGAAGTACCTGCTTCTGCAGAACAGAAATTGGTCAGTTCACATCATCTAGTTAGCTTTACCAACAACCATGCTAAGCTCTTTATTCCATGGGCCCTTTTGTAGCTGGTCAGCTTAAGGAGTCAATAAGGATTCATCTCTGATGGAAACACCAGAGGAAACATTTAAGGGAAGCTGTCAGTTGCCTCAGAGGTTAAGAATCACTTCCAAATGTTCCAACTTGAAGCAGCTGTGGATTAAACACCTTCTGAGCCTGCTGTTACGCCTTCCTCTTGCCCTGAAGTCTTTAGAAAGCAGGATTCCAAACAGGATTATGGGCTCATATCTGGCTCTAGTATTGGTTTGCAAAGTCGTGAACCTGTTTTATGTTCTAGGAGAGCGTGATCACAAGAGAGATGGTAGAGATGCTCTTTTCTGACGATTCTGACCTGCAGTTAGCAACCACACAGAAATTCCGGAAACTGCTCTCCAAAGGTACAAAGCCTAGTCTTCCCCAGGGGGCCCTGCATGACTTTAGCATCTTGTTTCTTCTCACTGACCTCGTCAACTACTCCCTTTCACTCATTCTGCTGTAGCCCTGCTGGCTTTGGTGTCCTTGGACAAGCCAGGCACATTCGTACCTTTGCACTGTCTATTTCCTCTGCCTGATATCCTTTACTTGCAGATAACTGTGTGACAGCTGCTGCATTTCTATGATCAGATCCTACCTTCTCAGTAAAGCCTACCCTGACACGCTATCAGAAATTGCAGCTCCCCCCACCCCTGCAGCATTTTTAGTCTCCTTACCCCACCCTACCTATTCTTTTTTTTTCCTATTACACTAACTGCCTTCTAACATAACAGGATATTTCTCATCACGAGGATATAAGCTCTACGAGGGCAGAGACTTTTGGTTTTGTTCACTACTGTATCCTCAGTACCCAGAAACATGTCTGGCACATAGTTTGTGCCTAGTAAAAATTTGATGTATGATGGGAAAAATATTCCCTGACTTTTCTTCCTCCCAAGAAAAGAATGCTGGTCTTGGAAGGGAAGTGTTTAGACAAGGGTTGCTCCTCCCTTGGTCTTCTCTCCCTTAATTCTTTACTTGCTTAGGTAAGTAAGGTTAGTTACTTGCTTAGGTTTAGGAAGCCAAAGGTGAGCATAGTTAAATTAGGATTGGCTTTACTCTTTGGCATCTCAGCTATTTTATACAGTTCAAAAATGAACAGCTATTGTTTTTTTTAATATATATATATATTTATTTATTTATTTATTTATTTTTGGCTGTGTTGGGTCTTCGTTGCTGCATGCGGGCTTTCTCTAGTTGCAGTGAGCAGGGGCTGCTCTTCGTTGCGGTGCGCGGGCTTCTTATTGCGGTGGCATCTCTCGTGGAGCACAGGCTCTAGGTGTGCAGGCTTCAGTAGTTGCGGTGCGCAGGCTTCAGTAGTTGCAGCACGTGGGCTCAGTAGTTGTGGCACACGGGCTTAGTTGCTCCACGGCATGTGGGATCTTCCCGGACCAGGGATGGAACCCGTGTCCCCTGCATTGGCAGGCGGATTCTCAACCACTGCGCCACCAGGGAAGCCCCATGACCAGCTATTGTTAAAACTACCTCACCAAAAGGGAGTTTGGGAATGTTTAGAAGGATTGTCAGGAGTATCTAGGAAGGATGGTGGACTTACCCCCATTAAAGCATTAGCCAAAGCCTCTCCTGACTTTTCCTCTCCCTCTTCCAGAACCTAGTCCTCCAATAGATGAAGTTATCAATACTCCAGGAGTGGTGGATCGGTTTGTGGAGTTTCTGAAGAGGAATGAGAATTGTACATTACAGGTGAGGCCTGGGGTGGAGAGTTACCAGATGAAAGCCCTTTTGCCAAGAAATTGTAGTGGCATGTTTCTACAGACACATCTCTTAGGATATAGACAAGATATTGAGGGAATGTTTAAGAGATGCTGTTACCTCAGAGGTCTTGACCTCAATCAAATAAGAGGCCCACAAACTCTTCCCTAAAACAATCTCAAAGGAAAGATACCAGAATATGACAGACTGATTATTCAGAGGTTATATTATAAATTATAAATATAAATATATTGGGTTAGCCAAAAAGTTCGTTCGGGTTTTTCTGTAAGATGTTACAGAAAATCCCGAACGAACTTTTTGGCCAACCCTAGAGGTTCTAGTCCACTTCTAACCCTGAGATGAACCATTTTGCTTCTCTGGGTCTCTCTTCTCACAAATGGGTAATGAGTAATCCATTAGAACTTATTAGAAACTTGGCTGAAAGGGACTTTTAGAGACCCATCTCACTCTTATCCTGGTTTCAGAGATGAATAAAGTGAAGCTTGGGAAATAAAAACGTGACTTGCCAAAGGACTCATGGGTGCTGTGGTAGTGCAGGACTAGACCTGGGACCATGGAAGCCCAATTCTGTCTTCCCATTATGTTATATCACTGCCAGCACCTCTTCCTATCATTTAAAGGTGGAGAGGGAAAGGCTTGTGTGGTTTTTGTTTTTGTTTTTAAGTCAGGGGCAGGAGGCTTATTGCTCTGAGCCAGCTAGTAGGCACGGCTGCTCAACTGGAATGACCTCTCACTCATGGCTTTAATCTCACTTTCAGTTTGAAGCTGCCTGGGCTCTAACGAACATTGCCTCTGGAACCTCTCAGCAGACCAAAATTGTCATTGAAGCAGGGGCTGTCCCCATTTTTATAGAGCTGCTTAACTCGGACTTTGAGGATGTACAGGAACAGGTAATGCCCAAATTTGACTTAATTCTTGATGGTACCAGTGGTACTTATCCCCAGTTAAGAGGTTAAGAGCAAAGAGCTCCTGAAAACATTGGGATTTTCTTAGTGATAGAAGTGTCTTTTGTTATTCCTAAAGAGCCCCTTTGGGACACACCTGAGTCTGTGCTAATGCGGTGACCTAGATAGATAGCTTCAGGAAGGGAGGTCTAGTCATCAGAAAGACCAAATTTAGGATTAGAGGATAGGAACCCTCAGCCCCACCCCACCCCCACTCTTCCCACCCCTCCACCCCACCCTCCCCAGGGAGGTTAGAGGGGCTAGGGATTGGGTTATAAAAAGGCTTGAACAGTGAGATTCAGAGAGCTTCTGAGTTGGTTAACACTCAGTGTGCTGGGAAGGTGATGTGCCTGGAGAGGGCTTGGAAGTTCTGTGCAACCCCACTCCTCAACCCACACCTTGCCCTGTGCATCTCTTCCATTTAGCTCTTCCTGAGTTGTATGTATTACGGTAAACTGGTAAACGTAAGTAAAGTGTTCTGAGTTCTGTGAATCATTCTAGTGAATTATTGAACCTGAGGAGGAGATTGTGGAACTCCTGAATTTATAGCCAGTTGGTAAGAAGTATGGGTAGCGCCTGGGAATTGCAGCTAGTATCTAAATTGAGGGCAGTCTTGTGGGACTGAGCCCCTAGCCTGTGGGATCTGCCCTAACTCCGAGTTAGTGTCAGAATTTAACTGAATTGACACAGTTGGTATCAGAGAATTGGTTGTTGGTGTAGAAAAAACTCCACACATTGGGCATCGGAGGTGGTGCTGGAAAAAAGACACCACAATACCCATTTCTCAGCACCTACAGATCATAAAAACCCAACTTCCATTTCTTCCACTGGTTGGATAGAAGTGGAGAGTGGTACTAGGGTTTTTTCCTATATTACTACATATAGGGTTGGTCCCATGAGGCTACAAGAATGCAGTTTTCCCATCATTTTCTCCTTTTCTGGGGGGGATAAGGAGGTCTTGGTTTGGCTTCTCTGGCTGCAGTACAATGTCAGCCTGCCTTCCCCAATGAACCAGGAACTCTCAGAGGAAAAGTCCTCATAGAGCAAGTGCTCAGTAAGGATGTTAACAAGGAGGGTACCTGAGCTTATTTAGTGTGTTTCAGGTCTTGATGGGGTGTTTGTCCTGGTTACTGGTGGGTGTCACTCTGTAGTTGTGAGTATAAGGTACTCACAGAAGCCGCTAGGCTCTGTGGGTGACAGTTCCATCATCCCTTTTTTAGGCAGTCTGGGCACTGGGAAACATAGCTGGAGACAGCTCCGTTTGCCGAGATTACGTCTTGAACTGTTCCATTCTTAATCCTTTGCTAACGTGAGTAATTATTATCATCTGCACCTGGGGTATCTTTCCGGCAGCCATGTGGCAGATCTTTGGGGAGCAGTTTACCTTAAGACGATGAGTGAATACAAAAATGATAAAAGTGCATTCTCATTGCCAGAGTAAAAGATAGTATCTTTTGAGAGTAAGAAGATTGTGTCACTGGTCTGTGTCTTGTGCTTCCTCACTTTGTAGCACTGTAGAATCTCATGTTGGTCATACCTGTCATTGTTGAGCCAGAGGAGAGAGGAAGGACTAGCCCATCTGGAAGAATGTAACCTTCTCTACGGAATGCATTGATTTGCTATGGGTTTATGCCTAGTACATTGGAGAGCTCTGTTGTAAGCCACAGATCTAAGACCCCATGCAGAGTCATCTGGATGCTCCCATCCCTTCCTCTGTACCCTTATAGTAGAGCTACATCTAAACCAAAACAGAGGGAGGAGCTTTTCTTGAGAGGCCACAATCTCATAGGCTACTATTATAACTCCTTCTTGGGCCTGTCACAGAAAATCATTCCATACTGCATGGCTAAAGCCCTCACACTAAACCTTCAGCTTTTATTTCCAAAGACAACAATACTCTTGTTTAGAACTTGTGGCCACAGTTAGGGGCACAGTATGTCCTATCTTAAACGTTTAGCATGCTTACTCACGGTCCAGCCCTCTGTTTGTCCTTATTAGCTATGGTCTTAATAAGCCACAGCTGGTCCTAATCCTCTGTGAAGATGTAGGTCGGCCTCCTGGGCCAAACAGGCTCACTTAACTTAAATCTATGGGTAGGACGAAACAGGCTGCTAGAGTCTTAGGGGTCTGATTGGATTTGCTCCTGGGGGTCGTAGGCAACAGCCCTATGCAAAGAGCATCATTGCTCAGGATCTGGCTTTGCTGTCTCCTTCAGGCTGCTTACCAAGTCCACACGACTGACAATGACACGGAATGCAGTCTGGGCCCTGTCAAACCTGTGCCGAGGCAAGAACCCACCCCCAGAGTTTGCAAAGGTAAGACAGCTTCTCTTTTTTTTTTTTTTTTTTTTATACTTATTTATTTATTTATCTGGTTGCACTGGGTCTTAGTTGCGGCAGGTGGGCTCCTTAGTTGTGGCCTGACCAGGGATTGAACCTGGGCCCCCTGCATTGGGAGCATGGAGTCTTATTCACTGTGCCACCAGGGAAGTCCCAAGAGAGCTTCTTACCAATTCCTGAGTGAAAGCAGCTTCCTTCATATGGAGGAATTTTGATATGGGAGTTTTCAAGTCTTTGGGGAACCCTCAGAGTCTCATCCTTGGGAAACTGAAAAAGGCAGTTGTCAATGAAGTAGGTGATCTCATATGCCTGGATGGTAAAGTGAAAATGTGGGCCTGATGGTTTAATGTAGTAGAAATCTCCAGGTTTTAGACTTACTTAGTAGAGGAGGGCTCAGCGATGTCAGGGTTAGTGGTAGAGATGATGTAACCGTGTCCACCTGAGTCCCTCTCTCTCTGCTTCCAACAGGTCTCCCCCTGTTTGCCTGTGCTGTCTCGCCTACTCTTCAGCAGCGACTCAGACTTGCTGGCAGATGCTTGCTGGGCCCTTTCTTATCTGTCTGATGGCCCCAACGAGAAGATCCAGGCAGTCATAGACTCTGGAGTCTGCCGGAGATTGGTCGAGCTTCTAATGTGAGTGATCTCAGTTAGAAAGGGTACAGATTCCCTAAGCTTCTCCAAGCTCAGAACTGCAGTCAGCAGTCTGCTGCCCTATCCAAAGGTCTGGAGCCATGAGTGCTGCTGGCCTTGGTGGTCAGCCGAGTTGAATGCCATGTGCTGGCCCTCTACTGATCAGATCACCCTCCTCTGTAGGCACAACGATAACAAAGTGGCTTCTCCTGCTCTGAGAGCTGTGGGTAACATTGTCACCGGGGATGACATCCAGACCCAGGTAAGGAGGAGGAGGAGGGCTGTCTATGGACAAAATCCTTCTCTGCCACAGACTTTGGTCCTGGTAGAAGGCAACATGATCTAGGAGAGAAAACATAGGCTTGAGTGAAAAATTCCAGCTCTGCCACTTTCTATATTATTTGGGGGCAACTTGGTTGCCTTCATTTTTTTCTATAAATTGGAAGCAAGTCATCATCCATTGGGTGCTATTGAAGAAAAACTAAATGGAATAACCTGACTCACTACCTGGGACATTGTAAAGTAATTGTTAACAGATTTTGAGTTACGGTACCTTTGAAATACTAAAAGCTATGGAACCTCACCCCTACTTCCTAGACCTTTAGGATCCCATGTCTCGTGTTAGTCTCCTGTTAGTAACACTCCCACTGAGAGCACAGTATACAGTGTTTCTCTGTTCAAAGGCTAGAGATCTGAGTATTCTTTGCGTCTTGAGTAGTTTGCATAATTCTGTGGGATTCTTCACAAATTTCTTACAGGTGAGCAGTCTCACTCAAGCCCACACTCATTTTCTAGGTCATTCTTTGTGTGTGTGTGTGCACGTGTGTGCCTGTGTACAGATATTCATAACTTTTTCTGTTTTTACAATTTTTAAGTATAGTTCATTGGCATTAAGTACATTCATATTGTTATTCAACCATCACCGCCATCCATCTCCACCACTTTTGCATCATTCCAAACTGAAACTCTGTACCCTTTAAATAATAACTTCCCATTTCCCCCTCCCCTCATCCTTTGGTAACCACCATACTATTTTCTGTCTCTTAGGAGTTTGACTACTCTAGGTACCTCGTATAAGCCGAACCATATATATTTGTCCTTTTGTTTCAGCTTATTTCACTTAGCATAATGTTTTCAAGGTTCATCCATATTTTAGCATGTCACACCTTCATTCCTTTCTGTGGCTGGATAATATTCCAAGCGTGCGTGTGCCACATTTGGTTTATTTATTCATCTATTGGTAGACACTTGGGTTGCTTCCACCTTTTGGCTAGTATGAATAATGCTGCATTGAGTATTGGCATACAAGTATCTGTTTGAGTCCCTGCTTTCAGTTCTTCTGGGTATATATCCAGAGGTGGAATTATTGGATCATATGGTAATTTTATGTTTAAGATTTTGAGGAACCACCATACTGTTTTGCACACAAAACAGTGCAATGGCTGCGCCATTTTACATTCCCACCAGAAGTGTACCGGGTTCCCATTTCTCCGCATCTTTACCAACACTTGCATTGCCTGGATTTTTTAAGGATAACTATTCTAATAAGCGTGAAGTTGTATCTCACTGAGGTTTTGATTTGCATTTCCCTAATGATTAGTGATGTTTGGCATCTTTTCATGTGCCTATTGGCCACCTGCATTTAAAAAAATTTTTTTTGTATATCCTGGATATTAATCCTTATCAGATATACGATATGTATATACTTTCTCCCATTCTGTGATTTGTGTAATTCACTATGTTGATGGTGTCTTTTGGTACCCAAAAGTTTTAAATTTTGATTAAGTCCAGTTTATCTAATTTTTCTTTTGTTGCCTGTGCTTTTGGTGTTCTAGGTCATTCTTAACTGTTCAGCCCTCCCTTGCCTCCTCCACTTGCTGAGCAGCTCCAAGGAGTCAATCCGAAAGGAAGCTTGTTGGACCATTTCAAATATCACTGCTGGCAACAGGGCTCAGATACAGGTAGAACAAGCAGGAGGGAAGTTGGGGGGGGGGGCAGCAGGTAGAAAGGCCTGGGAACATGAGACATTGTGGGATATTGCCCTCTAGAAGAAAAAATTTATTTCCCTTTTGAAATTGGGGTCAATGGATGCTATCAGTCAAAGATTCTGTGTAACAGAAGCCAGGTTCCTCTGTAGCGTCTTACCTATGTGAAAAGAACTTTCAGGAAGGGGAAGATGTCTTAATCTTTTAGCTGATTTGGGGTCTGGATTTGCTTATTCTTCTTGAAGTGACTTTCTTTCCTCCCCCGCACCCCACCCTCCACCCCCCAATTCTTCTCAGGCTGTCATAGATGCAAATATCTTCCCTGTGTTGATTGAAATCCTTCAGAAAGCAGAGTTCCGTACAAGGAAAGAGGCAGCCTGGGCCATCACCAATGCCACATCAGGAGGAACCCCTGAACAAATCAGGTATCACAGTCCTTTCCCATTGTCTTGAGTGCTATGTGTACTCTACCTCTTGGCTCACAGTTTACATGTGACCTCTAAACTGCCTTTTCTGGGATAGGTCTGCCCCTGTCTAGTAGGGTTTAACTGGTAAGCTGCTAGAGTGTAGCATGGGAATCTGAAGTAGATTCCTATAAACCATGTACCTCTTTTCCCTCCTGGAGAATGGAAACTTATGACACAGACATCTCTCTCCTCTGCCTCTTTCTACCCTCAAGAGAATTTAAATCTATGTAATTCTCAATTATCCATACAAATGAAAGAGAACCATGCTATGGCTCTTTCAGAGCAGCTTCTTTGGGAAATCATTTTTGGCAGTGATACTTGGGAGAAGCAAATAGGAAAGCTATTTTGTGTGAGGATGCTCTTTGATTCTGGGTTCCATTATCAACTTGAGTAGGAGTGGTGGGAACTGGAGAAGTGCCTTGCCTTCGGCTTGTAGCTTAGGAAGGGGAATATATTCAGTATAAATAAAACCTTAGGAGAAAAGGATAGCCACTGAGTGAAGCTTTTGAAGATACAGGGTTGTAAATGGCATTTTGGACAGGAAAAAGCATAAGTAAGTAAAGGTACAAAAATCAGAAACCTGAAGACCTTTACTGTTTGACTGGAATGTGATATTCTCGGAAGGGAATAATGAGAGGGGAAGCTAGAAAAGGTTAGGAGCCAGATTGTATTGTTATGACTGTAGAGCTGGGACCACAGAAATTTTAGGCAGGGAAATGATGTGCTCAGAGTAGGTAATACTGCAGCAAGGAGACATTAGAGACAAAGAGGAGGAATCCATAGCAGCCTTCTACATGGAAATGAACTAAACCAGTAGCATTGGGAGGGTGATGAGATTGAGATAAAGGATGGGTGGTTATGAAAGCTCAGTCAGAGTGAATTGCTGAGAGCATTGATGTGTGTGAGGGAGACCCAGAGACCCCATAGCACCTGCCTGGCACCTCCCTTGCCTTGTCTTAATTTAGAACTTACCTGGTCTCTGCCCCTCAGGTACCTGGTCTCCCTGGGCTGCATCAAACCCCTGTGCGACTTGCTGACTGTGATGGATTCAAAGATTGTGCAAGTTGCCCTCAATGGACTGGAGAACATCCTTCGGCTCGGAGAGCAAGAGGGCAAGCGCAGTGGCTCAGGGGTCAATCCCTACTGTGGCCTCATCGAGGAAGCCTATGGTAGGTGCCCTCTCCCCAACCTCATGTCTGCTGTAAGTAGAGAGAAACTCTGAAATAGTATACATATGTGAGGGTGTGTGTTTTGAGGGGGTCATCATTGAATGCAAGGTTTTATCCCACCAGTTCCATTTCCTCTGAGGAGCAGTAGATGAGTTCTGTTTCTGATAGGCTCTACCTAGTAAGTAGGTTATGGTACAGATGCAAAAATAAAGCTCCAGAATTGATAATAGAATCAGGAGCTGGAAGGCATGTTTTCAGCTGAGTTTCTAGCAGCAAGTTCTTTTCTTTCTTTTGTTTTGTTTTTCCATTACAGTTTATTACAAGATATTAAATATAGTTCCCTGTGCCATACAGGAGGTCCTTGTTGTTTATCTGTTTTGTTAATAGTAGTTTGTATCTGCTAATCCTAAACTCCTAATTTATCCCTCCCCACCCTTTTGCCTTTGGTAACCATAAGTTTGTTTTCTATGTCTGTGAGTCTTTTTTTGTTTTGTAAATAAGTTCATTTGTATCATTTTTTAGATTCCACGTAAGTGATATCATATGATACTTGTCTTTCTCTGTCTGACTTACTTCGCTTAGTATGATAATGTCTAGGTCCATCCATGTTGCTGCAAATGGCATTATTTTATTCTTACTTATGGCTGAGTAATATTCCATTATATATATGCACCACATCTTTATCCATTCATCTGTTGATGGATACTCCAGTTGCTTCCGTGTCTTGGCTATTGTAAATAGTGCTGCTATGAATACTGGGGTGTATGTATCTTTTCGAATTACAGTTTTCTCCAGATATATGCCCAGGAGTAGGCTCGCTGGATCATATGGTATCTCTATTTTTAGTTTTTTAAGAAATCTCCATAGTGGCTGCACCAGTTTACATTCCCACCAACAGTATAGGAGGGTTCCCTTTTCTCCACACCCTCTCCAGCATTTATTATTTGTAGACTTTTTTATTTTTTTGGCTGCACCTCATGGCTTGCAGGATCTTAGTTCCCTGACCAGGGATCGAACCCAGGGCCCCGGTAGTGAGAACGCTGAGTCCTAACCACTGGACCACCAGGGAATTCCCTTGTAGACTTTTTGATGATGGCCGTTCTGACTGGTATAAGGTGATACCTCATTGTAGTTTTGATTTGCATTTCTCTAATAATTAGTGATGTTGAGCATCTTTTCACATGCCTATTGGCCATCTGTATGTCTTCTTTAGAGAAATGTCTATTTAGTTTTCTGCCCTTTTTTTAAGATTCTGTACACCTACAACACACACATTTTTTAAAAATATTTATTTATTTATTATTATTTATTTTTGGCTGCGCTGGGTCTTAGTTGCGGCATGCAGACTCTTAGTTGTGGCATATATGCAGGAACTAGTTCCCCGACCAGGGGTCGAACCCTGGCCCCCTGCATTGGGAGCACAGAGTCTCACCCACTGGACCACCAGAGAAGTCCCTTCTGCCCATTTTTTTATTGGGTGGTTTGTTTTTTTGTTATTGACCTATACAAGCTGTTTGTATATTTTGGAAATTAAGCCCTCATCGGTCTCATCGGTTGCAAACATTTTCTCCCATTTTGCAGGTTGTCTTTTCGTTTTGTTTATGGTTTCCTTAGCAAGGTCTGTTAGTGCTGGACTGACTCACCACTCATCTCCAAGGGATTCGGAACAGTTAACGGTTTGCCCAGGTTAAAAGCAGAATCGGGACTAGACTGTCCGGTTTATAACTGACATTTTGGTCTTTTTCCTTTGGGGTTATGTCATTTTAGGTAAAGATCTCGGCTCTCCTCTTTCAGATCAAAGAGAGATCTGATCATATTACTTGTGTTTATAAATGCTAACATAACTCAGGGAAGGAAAAAATAGATTGTTTCATGGACCCATAGAAAAGCACTCAAAGTTTACTCTTCTCCCTCCTTTCTTCTTGCCACCATAGGCTTGGATAAAATTGAGTTTCTCCAGAGCCATGAGAACCAGGAGATCTACCAGAAGGCCTTTGACCTCATTGAGCACTACTTTGGCGTAGAAGATGATGATAGCAGCCTGGCTCCCCAAGTGGATGAAACGCAACAGCAGTTTATCTTCCAGCAGCCTGAGGCCCCCATGGAGGGCTTCCAGCTATAATGTCTGCCTCCGGGGAGGGGAGGGGATGGGAAGCACCACCAACCAGCGGAAAAGCAGCCCTCTGGTGGGCGGGAAGCCAGCCCCCCCACCATCAGCCACCACACACCTCTGCTGCCCTGGAAACTGTGCTCTTGACCTGCTCCGCCCCCTTCCCTGGAGGGAGCACCCTCTGGACAGACAGAACCATCTGAGGCTCACATTTGGGTTTTGTGACAAGAAGGGGACGTGTTGGGTTTTTCTTCCTTACACTAGATTTTGGCTGCACATATGTCTTTAACCCAGGAGCCCAGGGGTAGACAAAGGAGGACTGAGGTAATCAATTTTGCACCTTTTTTATTTTTTATTTTTTTTCTTTAGTGGTGACTTCCTTCCCTTTTATCTTCCTTCATCCTTCCCAGTCCTCTGCCCTGATCTCTGTAACTCTTATCTTGGGTACTTGAGCAGATGGAATATTCCACAGGTCGGGGGTGGGAGGGGAGGGGAGAAATCCAAAACAAAGTGTTCTTGCTCTGACAGAATATTAATCTTGTATGCTTGGATTGCGTTATTTAATTTTTTTTTCTTTTGCACATTTTTCTTGTATTACGATTGCTCTTTCCCAGAGCCATGAGTTCCTGGTTTTAGGAATCCCAGCTGCCAGCATTGTCTGGGACTAGAGGCTGAGGGGGAGGTCACCACGAGACAAAGGCCCCTCCCTCCCTTTAACCCCTTGCCCAGACCTCTTAAGTTTGGGAGATCCCCTTCACTCTCTTGGGGCATGTACACCAGTGGGAGTGAGGGGAGAGGAACACAGGCCTTCAGACGGGGCTTCCCATGTGTCGCTACTGATCCCATGTTTCCTACCCACCTTCCAATGGTGCGACCCAACTTCATTTGTTTACTTGAAAATTCCCCTCAGAGTTGAGATGAACCTCTGGGGTAGCTGTATTTTCTCCTAAGCACATGACAGAGGGCTGTGGTCCTTCCTTTCTCTTGAGGAGAAAGTCCTTGCTCTGGTGACCCATAAGTTGCAGAGGAGCTTGGAGTGAGAGTGTCATGTATTGGGATAGCCAGTGGATCCCTGCCTTTGGCCTTTCTTCTTATTCTTCCTCTTCCGTAGTTGGATCATGTATATTTTACTTCCAAAGGAGAGAATGTCAAAAAGTTCTGTATTTTTTTATATTCTATATATTACGTAGGTCAACCTTAATTGGTCTCAAGAGGAAGAACTGTCTCTGTAATTTCTGTGAGTAGGATACTGTGAGGAAGACCAAAAAGAGATGTGGAAGCTCTTTTGCTCAGGAAGCCTGACCTTGATCCTTCTCCTCTCTGCTTGGGTTCCGGGCCACCACCAGGGGCCAACCCTTAGCTCTGGAACCTTTATATAGCAGGGCAGCCTGGTCTGATTGTCCTAGTACCTGAATGGAGCAAGGATGGCCCCAGGGCCCGGTGAAGTCTACCACTCGAGTCCTTACCACTGAGCATCCTGCTTACATCAGGAAACCCAGAAAGCAGTCTGCCTCCTCAGATTCAGTCTCAAACGCCCTTGTCCACATAAGTTATCACAGATGGCTGCCGTGTCTCCTATCCGAGAAATTTAGCAGCCTCAGGACTTTTTTTGAGTGATTGATGTCTTCCCTGATTGGGATCCTTGTACATGGTTTGGATTTTACCCTTCCTGTGACAAATATAATCCTAATGGCTTTTCTTTCCCCTTTGAGTAGAGCTACTGCAGTGCCTCAATGGCTTGCCTGTGTGCTTCAATGGATTACATGTGGTAGTAAAGCCCAGGTGTTGGGGGTGGGGTGGAGGAAGTTGTTGGCTAAGTGTAGGCCAGTGGTGGAGCTGAAGGCACAATCTGCCCTGTCCCTGCTTCCTCACAGAGGTTGGGCAGAGGTGCCCTACTCCAAACTGTATTTTCCCTTCCCCAGAAACAATGCCATTCTTGCTCCCATTCCTCCACATCCCCCTCTGGCTCAGGTGAAATCCATGCCACTCTGCTTACAGATAAAACGTTCAGTTGTTTTTGGCCACTGGTCTTGAATTTGCCCTCTGTTTCCAGTGTTGAGATCCAACTCCAGAGGCATTTTCTGAGAAAGGTGGTTGGGGCTGGTGGCTATCACTGAAAAGTGACACCAGTGCTGTACTGCCTAAGTGAGTCAGATGCTGCTCTGCAGGTTGGGCATGGTAACTACCAACCCCACTCCCCCAGGTAGGCAAGGCACAGGACCCTCTTCACTTGGCCTGCCGACTCCATTACAAAACCATTTTCCTACAGATCAAAAGAAAGCCACCCCCCACCCCTTGTCCTTGTCCAAAGGGCAGAGCATTTTATTTTAGTAAGATCTACTTTGTACATCTCTAGCAATAATTAAGTCCCTGACATTGGGGCCAAATTCTTATTGTGAGACATACACATCCTGCCTTCCCCAGCTGTTCCTCCCAAATCTACTTTTGCTTCAGATCCTGGGCCATGCACCAAAGAGAAGACTCTATTGATCATCGGCTACTGCTCGAAGCCTGTTTTCTACAAGGACTCCAAAGGCTGAAGTCTCCCAGGGCACATGAGGACAAATTTCTCTTCAGATAAACATGGCCTCTAGGAGCTTTCCTTTGTTAGTGTCTTCCTCAGACCGTGCTTTCCCGTTGTATTCCTCTGACCCCCTCTTCAGTCAACAGGTGAAGTTCTTCCAGCCCACAGAGGCAGTAACATCATCTTTTGTGTCTCCTTCTCTCCTCTGGCCATCTTGGGAAGCAAAATATTATTTCTTTTTAGCCCAGGCTTGACAGCCACTCTTCGTGGGCAGTCCCTATCTGGACTCCAGACCCTGGCCTAGGTGAAGTCAGAGCTTTCTGACAGATTTCTGAATGGATGTTACAGGGATGGAGGGGCTCCCCAACCTGCTGTAGGGAGTAGCCTGAGAAGACTTGTGTTTGCAATCTTAATACTTTGGCACATAGCTATGTCCATTTTAAGATCTCTGGTGGGTTGGAGATACTTAGGTGTGGATTAAGGGGACAAGGAGCCTTTTTCTTAGCTAAAGTGTTCAAATACTGTTTTGAACCGTGTCAGCTATTCTTTATTGGGAGCCCTTCTGGGCATCCCACACCCATGTCTTCTTCTCTAGTATTAACAGGCTCTCTGGTCTTAGAAGCCTGCCTTCAGTTCTGAGCTATCCCCAGTGACTGACTGGCCATGGTATTGGCTGCAACCTCGTTAGAACCACATAGGTTCCACCCTTACCTGGCTAGCCTAGTTACTTGAGGCAGTGGGTACAAAAGACCCTTCCAAGTAACAGGTGTTGATGACTTCAGCTTTCAGGGACCCTTTGTGTTCCTCCTTACCTAGAACCTTTAGGTCTACTCCTGTTTTCTTTTCCCGGGAAGCCTCTTTCCAAGAGCCCTATTTAGAGCTGAACTGCACAGATTATAGCTGCTACCACACTTAAGGAAGAGCGAAAGAAGGCTTTCAGGCACTGACCTTCATTTTCTCTTAAGCCAAACCAGTTTAATATGAAAACTCTAGCAGAATGAACTAGATTTCCACTTTCTCATGTCTGCCTACCCTCCCCCTACACTGTACAATTACCCGTTTCCAGCAAAATAGAAGGGAAGGAGATGAACGCCTAGCAATACTTCCCTCCTTCTCCCACATGCCCTTCTTTGAAGGCCTCAGCTTATTTGTTCAGGCCATGTCTCTTCTCTCCAAGACTCACTCAGCTTGATAGGCATCATCTTGAATATTCCTCAGTAGATTCATCTTGTGGGCTTGGCTTCTGGATTCTCAGCTGAAGGCAAGGAGCCAGATTCTCCAGGTCCTTGCAGGCACTACAGGGACCCATGGGGAGAAGAGGCTGGCTGGGGACCTCAGGATTGTGTGTGCCTGTCTGCCTCCCTGGCAGGCTGAGGAAGGGTGCAAGGCTCGGTGCACTGAACCATAGGAAAGCCTCACAACCAGTAGCAACATCTTCCAGGTAGGACTATCCTAGAAATAAGTGCATGTGAGACTGAGAAATTGCTCAGAGTAGGTTTTTTCCATAGCCGTTTTAGGATTGCACATTTTAGACCAATCTTGTCCAGTGTTTTTTCTGTCTTAACTTTTGTATTTTTTGTTAAGCCAACAAGCTGAGAATTTGGCCCTGCGGGGATCCACGTGGTAGGCAATAGCTGCTCTTTGGCCAAGGCCTTCATAAAGGATTCAGTCATCCCATTGGCTGTTCCCTAGCCCCACCCCCAGATGAAGACCATGGTAAGGGAAGAATTTTGAGGTCAGTACAAACCAAGTAAGTCTGTTAATTAAAGCTGTTAGTTTTCCTCTGAGAGGGCATTTTGCATCAGGCCTGGGCTACATGCAGAATCAAACCTGGCTGTGAGTTAGAAGAGGCACCATTAAATTTGGGGCCCAGAACACCCCAGGAGAAAGGTGTAGTGTGTCATAAAGGTCTGCAGTGCATTTGGGCGCACCTCACTACTTCTGGGCCAGCCTGACTGCTGATGTCCACATTAGCACATACCTGAACCCCTCCGCTAAACTCTAGCCCTGCTCCCCTATGTAGGTCAGATGTTCGGCCTCTGGGTTTGGGAAGAGAAAACTCTGCCATGGCGACAATCCTCAGGCCCTGGAGTTGGGTATTGGCTCTTTTAGCCAGATTTGTGGGAATTGCCTTTGATTGAACCACTAAAGAAGCAAAGGGGTATGAGGTCCCAGTTACCCAAGACAGACCAGATGTCCCTCAAAAACAGCTTGGGTTCCCAGCTATAGACCTTAGGAAGGTGAATCAAACCTTTTCCCTCACTAGTTTTTCTTTCCAAATTTATTTGCTTTTAAGAACTATAAACTCTGGCTATTGTTTTCCATGTTCTCAGGGCCCCTGGGTAGACAGACAAAGCTTGATGATTTCAGAGCAGATACAGGCCAAGAAACCATGGCATTGAGTGTGCTGAGTCCAGACAAATGATATTTATATACACATCCAAATTTGAAGAGAAAATGTATTTCTTTAGGTTTCAAACACTGTAATAGATATAAAGCAAAAATAAAAACCTGTTGCAAAGTTCTAAATCGTGTTCTTTGGAGTGATCCTAGACTGGATTTTTTGGAAGTCAATGAAGTGAGGGTGTTTAAACTTTTGACCGAACAGTGGAATTAAGAATTGTTACAGCCTGCTTCTGCTATGAAGAATTTTTAAAATCAGCTTTATTGAAATATAATTGACGTACAGTAAATGGCACATATTTAAAATGAACAACTTGTTAAGTGTTGACATATTTGCATCCATGAAACCATTACCACAGTCAAGAAAATGAACATGTCCATCACCTCTAGAAGTTTCCACATGCCCCTTGGGAATCCCTCCTTTCTGCCTAACCCCCAGCAACCACTGATGGAAGCTCTGTCTCTCACTATGGTTTAATTTGCATTTTCTAGAGTTTCTGTAAGATTTTCACATTTCATCACCACTCCACAGCCCTTTGAGCCCAAAGTAGTTCACAAACTCCTCACTTTGGTTTAGATCAATTCCTAAAGCGGCGATTACAGACTAGCAGCCAAAAAGTTGATACAACCCAAAAGGAGAGTTTTGGTTGGCTGACAGAGTACGTTTTAAGTTTTAATTCGTTGCCAACATTAAAAGATGTGTCTATATTTTAAAAATATCTGGCACTCCTGGGCCTGAGTTTCCGCATGAAAACAATCTGCAAGAGCTCTATTACCGGTCACCATCACCACCACTCCCAACCACCACTCCCAGAGGGCTCCCTAACTGACTCTGGCAGGCGCTAATATTGTTGCCATTTTCTCTTACAGCAAAGAAGAAAGTAACTTTTTTAACCCATGTTTCTATCAAATTTTCTTATTCCTTGCCTGTCTGTTCTTCTCATTACCCAGCTGGCCCCTGGAGACCACTGTTGACCCTTCCTGGTGCACCACTCCACCTCTCACCCCATGTGTACCTTGTTATATTATGTTCTTTATCTCTGCCTAGAACACCCTCTTCCTATGGAAATCCATCAAGGCCTGATTCATATGTTACCTCCTCAAGAGATTTCCCACATGCTTTTCTGGAAATAATGAGGGCCTTGGTTTTGAGAGACTTGAATTCCAATGCTTTCTGAGCTTGAGTTCCACCTTTATACTGTTACACCAATATTGCCTCTCAGTGTCACCTGGTAGACACTGCCTAAGTGGCGGGAAAGAGCACTGCGCTGAAGTCTCTTCAACTAGGGGAAATATTTAACATCTTACGAGCCCTAAAACGATGCCCAATTTGCACAACAATTTAAAACATTCTCTGCCTTCTCAGCCCCCAGACTGTTGCTAGGCTTTAGGACTAGAGTATTTAGCCAACAGTTCTTGAACGTTCAGTGAGTTGTAAGTAAATAATTTCAACACCTCATCGCTAATGCTGTAATAGAACTCTGTCTAGACCCAGGGAGCTAGGACAGACTGCAGAGTACTGAAAAGGTTCTGAAGTGAACTTTGAGCTCAGTGGGCCTCAAAAGATTGTTTTACCAAGAAGGGAATTTTGGAAGGTAGAAAAGCACCTGCAAACACCTGGGAAGTCCTGGAGATAGTAAAAGTAGAGATGTAACAAAAAAGGCAGAGGGGTTGGGCAGGATTGGCTGGAAACAGAAGCCAAACAAACCATTTAGGCATTGAATTCCGGGCACATGGGTTGCTGGGTTTTATTCCATTATCTATAGACAAATAGATAAAGAATTGTGATCTTACATCTGGAGAAAAGCTTGGCTTTTTTTCCCCTTTAGCCCCAGTGCAATTGGGACTTTGTAGAGGGTGGGCCAGTCAGAAAAGGCTCAGGAATCTGTTGAGGCCAAAGTCCCCCTTGCAGGGCCCCCTCAGCACCTTCCAAAGAGGGGCTCAAGCTGGTAATGAAGATGGAAAAATACTTTCCCAAGTTATTTTGATTCATCCTCAAGGAAAGCCTACGGTGGTGGTTGTTTCTTCTGAGTAAGAGACAGGGTAGTCCAGTAGTTAAGATGGGTGCCAGACTTCCTAGCTTTGAATCTGCTCTAATCAGTCAACAGCGATGTGACCTTGGACAAGTTACCTAACCTTTGTCTTACAGTCCACAGCTGTAAATTGGGAATAACAAATAGTACAGTATTTACGAGGATACCGGGAAAGCTAGTGTTCAAGAAACTACTATTAAAACCTTATATTTGCATACGGAAATTGAAGCCCTGGGAGGGAAAAGAAGGCCGTCACATAGCAAATTAGTGATGAAGTTGGGACTGGAATACAGGTCTGATGTCCAGCCCAGTGTATTCTCTCCCTCGTCCTCAGGGTTCCTAGATAGTCATAGATGTTCACAGCAGGAGGGAAGGGGTGGTGGAGGCGTACCGGAAAAAGCAGCCAGGCGCAAGGCTCTGGGAGCTGAATCATAGCTCCTTCGAGACAGAAACGAGGCTGACGTGAGTATTTGTGCAGAATGACTGGCTCCTTTCGGACCTCCTGGGTCTGCGGCTCCGAGGACTAAAACCCTACTGCATCTTGGGAGTTGGGGTCAGCCCCGGTGCATGGAGGGAAGCGTAGTCCTTTCCCTCCCCTGCCTTCCCAACTCACCCGCCTCGGAGACCGCCTTCGCTCCATCTTTCCCAGCAAGCCCCGCGCGAGCGCCGGCTATTGATTGGCTGCGGCGCTAGCAGGAGGCTCTGCCGGCAGCAGTTATCCAGGGTTTCCGGTACGAGGGCAGAGCGGGCGAAGCCGTTGGGGCGTCGGCGGTGAGGTGCGTACTGCGTCGGCTAGGGGTACGAAGCGAGCAGAGGGTCTGTGGTCCCAGACGCTCCTGGCCGGTGCGAGGAATCGCGCGGATTCCGTGTTAGGGCTCGGGCCGGGGGGCAGGGCTGAGGCCTGTGCGCATGCGCGGGCGGTGCGCGCGCGGCTGGAGGGCGCGCGAAGCGTGGGAGGCTGCGCGCAGGGTAGGGGGGGAGCGGCACGTGGGGCATGGGGGGCGGGGAGGGACCGGGAATCCAGCGCCCCGCCACGTCAGTCCCGGGCCCTGAACCTATCCCGCGCGCGGCCTGTGGTGAGGGGGTCGTGTTGTGCCGGGAAGTGGCTTCAGGAAAAAGGAGGCCTCTCCTCCCTCCCTCCTGGGCGCACCAGGCGCCCGTGACCGACCAGAAACTGGGAGAACCGCTGGCTCCCTCCGGGGAAGGCCGGCCGGTTTGTTTCAAGAAGCTTTGCGCGCCCGGTGTTGGGATTTCTGATCCAGGCTGCGAAGAATTTTAAAGTCTGGAAAATAGCAAGTGTGTTTGTTTCTATAGGATCTGCTCCTAACCTAACATTGCAAACCACAATGAAGAACCAAGACAAAAAGAATGGGTCTGCCAAGCAATCAGGCAACACTTCCAACCCAAAAAACACCCCGGGGCAACCGGAAGCTGGACCCGAGGGAGCCCAGGGGCGGCCCAGCCAGTCGGCTCCTGCAACAGAAGCTGAAGTTTCCACCATCCAGGCTCCAGGGAAGGCTGAGGGTGTGTGCCAGCTCTGCTTTTCCAGCGGGCAGGGGGAGGAGTTTGTGGTGCGCCGGTCCAGCTTCTGGAGTTAGAGGCCAAGGCCACTGTTTACCCAGCAAGGAGGAAATGTAGAATGAGAGGAGGACAGCGCTGAGTCTGTGCAGTCCCCACCGGCTGCTGGGGAGTTGATAGAGGCTCCCACTCTAAGCACAGGGACAGAACTCTCTTGAGAGAAGGCTCTGACAGGATCAAGTCAGGTTGGCAGTCAAATGAGACACCCAACCAGCAAATCCAGGTTACAAACACGTCGTTCACCAGTGGGTAACTGCTGTTTATATTTGAGGCATTTCTGGGACGTTTTTTTCCCCCCACCAGAGAAGGAAGGATTTATTACTTGCAGCAAGTAAGGAGAACGCTTGCTTTCCCAAAGCAGTGTCTCCTCTGGAACTTTTTTTTTTTTGGCGGCACCAGCAGCTTGCGGGATCCTAGTTCCCCAACCAGGAACTCATGCCTCCTGCAATGGAAGCATGGAGTCCTAACCACTGGACCGCCAGGGAATTCCCTGAAACTTTTTTAATGGCAAGAGGTGACATTGGCTGGGAGGAGAAGGGGATGGACTGGATGTAGAGTTCCTGCTACATGGTGCCACCCCTGTGTGTTGGATGGTCTACTTACTTGATTTCTTTTATACTCACAACAAGCGTGGTTGGGCAGTAGTGAGAAATAGTTACATCGTTTTACAGGGAAATAAACTGAGGCTTAGAGAAGTTAGACAACCCAAACCAGTACGTTTGGGCCTGAAAACTCCCAACCAGTGGCATAACATCTTATTTCTCTCTCTGCCCCTCATCCTCTCCTGCTGAAGGAGCACAAGCCAAAACTGCTCAGTCTGGGGCCCTCCGGGATGTCTCTGAGGAGCTGAGCCGCCAGTTGGAAGACATCCTCAGTACATACTGTGTTGACAACAATCAGGGGGGCCCAGGCGAGGATGGGGCACAGGGTGAGCCTGCTGAACCCGAAGATGCAGAGAAGTCCCGGACCTACGCCTCGAGGAATGGGGAGCCCGAGCCAGAGACCCCAGTAGTCAATGGTGAGAAAGAGACTTCCAAGGGGGAGCCGGGCACAGACGAGAGCCGGGCAAGTGACGAGGTCGTAGACCGAGACCACCGAAGGCCACAGGAGAAGAAGAAAGCCAAGGGTCTGGGTGAGCAGAGGGCAGCTACTTGTGAGGCTGGTGAGGGGAGGGAGTTTGGACCTGACATCCTGGGCTAGCCTGCTCTGCCAGGATTCAGAGGAAACCCTACTTCCAGAACTGTCAAACTACGTCGTTTAATCAAAGCCGGGACAGTGGTGCCATAGATAGAGGTGTACAGGTTGTTCACTGCACAAGGGTTTCTGGCCTTGGGAGCAAGCAGGAACCGAAGTCCAACCTGCTCTCTTTGAGAGATGGAAAGTAGGAGTCTTGAGTAGGCAGTCCTGTGCCGGCCAGCACCATTTCTAATTTGCTGTGTGACCTTGGGCAAGACCTTTCTCCTCTCTGGTCCTTAGTTTTCACTCCTCTGCACAGTAAGAGAATTGGACTAGACCGGGGTTGAAAATTCAAATAAGCCAAGCTAGCCAGAGGGCCCCATGAGACCAAGAGAATGCCTCCTTTATCCAAAAGCTTGACTGCCACCTGGTCCCAGTGAGTTGATAGCATGTAAAAACTGTAGCTGCCTTTTTTTTTTTTTTTTTTTTTTTTAGCCAGAAATCTAGAGTTACTATGTGAAATCTCTAGATTTTAATAGTTGGCAACTAATACGATAGGAGCCAAACAGAACCCATCTGTGGGTTGGATTTGGCCTGTGTGCCCATGATTTGCATTCTCTGCATTGATCTCTCAGAGCCTCCCGGGGTTGACACTTAAGGAGCCTGGCACAGTGCTGTGTATGGTGGCCCTCTCTTTGACTCAGGCACAGGCATGGGGGAGTCACTTGGGTGGGGATGGAGGGTTAGTGTGTGTCAGAGAATCAAAGGTGGTATCATCCCCACGTCTTAGTCGCTACTCTCCCACCCTCTACCTGTTGTCCTAATTTAAAGGGGTTTTTTTTTAGTTATTTTAATCTTAGGATCAAATATTGAAAGGTATATTTATTAATTGGGGAGGATAGTCATTTTAAAGTGCACTCTTGGCTGCCTCTGTTGACTGGAGTGCAGTGTTCTTAAGGAGACCTGTTTCTTTTGCATCCTTCCTCTTTCAGAAGGGCCTTCCTTGCATTGAAACAGCACTGACTTCGCAGGTGGGACACCTTTCTTTCACCTGTAGGTAGAGTAGGCAGTTTTTTTTCTCCCACTCGTGGTGCTCACCACGGGGATTTGACAGAGACTCAGTCATTCATTTAATTAGTATTTATTGAGTATGTCCTCTGTGATGGGTACTGGAGAATAGGGGAGGGCTACCTCAAGGCAGAAGAGTGGGCCCAGACCTGAAGGGGGGCCCCCAGAGAAGGGGGTACATGCCTTTGCTCCCTGTGCTTTGCAGGAAAGGAGATCACGTTACTGATGCAGACGTTGAACACACTGAGTACCCCAGAGGAGAAGCTCGCGGCTCTGTGCAAGAAGTATGCTGAGCTGGTCAGTTCTCCCCCTTCTCCTCGTACCCTCCCTGCCCTGGGAGGTCAGCACATTTTTTTTTTTTTTTAATTTATTTATTTATTATTTATTTTTGGCTGCATTGGGTCTTTGTTGCTGCGTGCGGCTTTCTCTAGTTGCGGCGAGCGGGGGCTGCTCTTCATTGCGGTGCGCAGGCTTCTCATTGCAGTGGCTTCTCTTGTTGCGGAGCTTGGGCTGTAGGTGTGCGGGCTTCAGTAGTTGTGGCACACGGGCTCAGTAGTTGTGGCTCGCAGGCTCAGTAGTTGTGGCGCACGGGCTTAGTTGCTCCGTGGCATGTGGGATCTTCCCGGACCAGGGCTTGAACCCGTGTCCCCTGCATTGGCAGGCGGATTCTTAACCACTGCGCCACCAGGGAGGCCCAGCACATTTTTAATTACTCTGAGTCGCATTGTATTTCTCCTGTACAGTGCTGAATAGGCTCATGGGAGGGGACCTGAGCTGGGAGAGGACAGGGTCCGAGGAAGAGGTGAGGGTCTGTGAGGCCAGGGAGCCAGAAGAATTATCTGTCGATAACGAAAAGGCCAGCTTGATTCTAGGAATCATGTTGAGAGAAATGGTGAACGAGGGTCTGTTGCTGAGTATAAGGAGGGGGGTAGCAGGTGGGCTCATCTGAGGGCATGGGTGTCCCGAGAGTTCGGGGAATGTCATGGTCTGAGAGTCTAGCGAGCTTTGAATCTGGAGTCAAAGCTCAGAGAGAAACTGGCATCTGCTGGCTGTGCACCTCTGCTTGCCCTTAGCGTCCATTTCTGTATCCTTGAGCTGGGGCCCTTGGGGTTATTGGGGGCAGTGTGTGAAGCACCCTCATAGTGTCCAGCCTGAGCTGTGGTGGCTAGAGTCGGGTCAGCTCAGGAGACCCTGGGTCCCCACGGCGCTCTTACCTGCCATCCCCATCCCCATCCCCAGCTGGAGGAGCACCGGAACTCCCAGAAGCAGATGAAGCTCCTGCAGAAGAAGCAGAGCCAGCTGGTGCAGGAGAAGGACCACCTGCGTGGCGAGCACAGCAAGGCTGTCCTGGCCCGCAGCAAGCTCGAGAGCCTGTGCCGAGAGCTGCAGCGCCACAACCGCTCCCTCAAGGTGGGCCAGCCGCTTTCCCTGACCTCACACGTCTTTGGTGGCTTTCCCCCTAAAAGCAGCACAGGCTTTCAGCATAGAAAGAGATTTCCCCAATGATGCTGTACTTTAGAGAGCTGCTTGTAACCACTTGACATGCACTTGTATTAGATGAGGTAAAGGCTAAGGTGCTGAAGGAACCTGGATGCAAGGCTTCAGGTTTCTCCATCCCATAGCAGTCCCAGGTGAGCAGCTGGAGGGTGGGGGCCCATCAGTCAGGAGTGCCGGGGCCTACTTCTCCTAGGGTGGGGTCAGTCTGGTTAAGGCCTGGTCATTACTGTGATCTCCAGATAGCTTTTGTATACATATCCTTTATATTTCTTTAAAAATTTGCATCAGTAAATATAAGATATTTTGCAACTTGTTTTGCTCAATTGTATTTTATTTTTTAAAACATTATAAATTTAATATAAATGTGATGTAAGAGATACAGAGGTGACAAAAGTCTAACAAATCAAAGGTAATTGTTGCCCACCCTCCTTACCCCAGTCACAGCAGAAACTAATGGGAAGTAAACCTACTTATATGTAAGTTTAAGTGCAGCCTTCTAACTTTCCTGTCTACATATAAAAGCTTACATAAAGTTTTTTTAATGAAATTATTATACATGTATTGTTTCATAGCCTATTCCATTTTCTCACTTTACACAATGCCTTATCTTTCTCTGTCAGTTTATATAAGCCTATCTTATTCTTTTTAACAGCGTCATTGTATGGATATACTGCATCTGATCAGTACCCTAGTTAATGTGTTTTGTGTCGTTTCCAATTTTTCACTGTTACATATATAGAGCTACAGTGAAAATTCTGTGGTTTTTTTTTTTTTTAATTTATTTATTTATTTATTTTTGGCTGCGTTGGGTCTTCGTTGCTGTGTGCGGGCTTTCTCTAGTTGGCGGCGAGCGGGGGCTACTCTTCCTTGCGGTGCGCAGGCCTCTCATTGCGGTGGCTTCTCTTGCTGCGGAGCCCGGGCTCTAGGCATGCGGGCTTCATTAGTTGTGGCACGTGGGCTCAGTAGTTGTGGCTCACGGGCTCTAGAGCGCAGGCTCAGTAGTTGTGGCGCACAGGCTTAGTTGCTCTGTGGCATGTGGGATCTTCCCGGACCAGGGCTCGAACCCGTGTCCCCTGCATTGGCAGGCGGATTCTTAACCACTGTGCCACCAGGGAAGCCCGAAAATTCTTGTTATATATATCCCTGGCTAATTACATGGAATTTATCCATAGGATAAATCTTAGAAGTGAAATGTCTGGGTCGAAGAATATGCAAATTTTAATAGATGTTGCCAGATCGCCTTCCCACCAACAGTGTCTGAGTGCCTAATTCTGCGCAACCCTGCCAACCGTGGGAAATACTGAATTTTAACTACTTGGTCAGGGGAGGGGGTGTGGGTCAGAGATAGAAGCACATTAAACTGAGACTAATAGGTCTTCCAAATCCTATTCTGAGGCCTGGAGGAGTAGGCCTCAGGAAATCCTGATTTCTTTAGAAAGGCACTTACATGTATGCCTGCATTTTTCTAGGGAGTCTCTGGCTCGATGTCACCTGATATACAGAGGGGTCCATTAGGAGCCCCCATTGCATGACATCTTGGATCCTGGCTACTCCTCACTTGGAGAGCAGGGAGGGCTACTGGGAGAGAACATCCCTGAACTGGTGGGGGAGCCTTGTGAGTCTGGCCAGGGGACAGTGGATGATGGAGCTGGGGCTGACTTCTCTGCCCAGGAAGAAGGCGTGCAGCGGGCCCGGGAGGAGGAGGAGAAACGCAAGGAGGTGACCTCGCACTTCCAGGTGACTCTGAATGACATCCAGCTGCAGATGGAACAGCACAATGAGCGCAATTCCAAGCTGCGCCAGGAGAATGTGGAGCTGGCTGAGAGGCTCAAGAAGCTGATTGAGCAGTACGAGCTACGGGAGGAGGTGAGGGGTCGCCAGGAGACTGTGGGTTCTGGGTGGGTGCCAGTGCCAGGCAGCGCTTTCTAGGCTTCATCCCTTCACCCATTCTCCCTCCTTTCCTCGGGAGGGGAGTGATGTTGTACATCCTCATGTAGATGAGGGCTGAGGTGTTGAGAAGAGACTCGCCTGTGGCCACACAATCGTGGGTCCACAGCGCCTCGTCCTAAACGGTAGGGCCAGGTGTCTTTTGGAATTGGAACTGTCCACGTTTTAGACTAGAGTTATGTTCAAGGACTGGGTATTACGTAGCGCCCCCAGCAGGGCCTTGTGGCAGCACCCCCAAATCAGACACGTTAACGCTTATGCAATTAAACTTCTGAGTATTCTCGCCTAGGTTTATAATTAACCTTAACAATGCTTATTAGCCTTACAAGTTTATCTGCTTGCTTAGGGCAATTTCAGTTTTCAGAGTATTTTAGAATTTGAGGAGCTGGAACTGTGTTCAGTGATCGACTCTAGGGGCTGTGTCCTCTGGTTACTTGCTGCTCTGCTGCCCCTGCCACCTGAAAGGGCAGGATATCACTCCCTTGGCTGGTGTTGGTTGCTGCCCCAGGCGCTCAGATCCCTCTCTTTGGGTCCCCACACGCCAGTCACTTGGTGTTCTGGGCTTCTGTTTCTTTGTTGTGAACAGGGAGATTGGCAGCTACCTTACAGGGCTGGACCAGGCCCCTTCCTAGACCCTGGGGTGTGGTGGTGGGTGGGATGGGCAAGACGCTGCCCTCTTGGGCTCACCGTCCAGTGTAGTGATCCTGTGTGCAGGGCCTGGAGGGGCCTTCCCCAACCCACCTCTTCTCCTGTGCTTCATCCTCTGGGATGAAGGCTGGTTTGAGAGGAGTTGGTTTGGTTCTTGTCCCTCAGCGCTGAGAGACATGGAGGCTTCCTGAGCCACCAGAGTGAGGCACCTACTTCAAGAAGCTGAGGCCCCTCTTCCTCTTCCCTCTCCTTTCCCCCTGGTTCTCCCTGTGGGACTGGAGGTGCACCCCGTCCCCAGTCAGATTCAGGCACTCCCATCCTGCCCCACAAGCCTCCTGACCGTAGATCACAGGTGACTGAAATTCATCGTGTCTCAAACTAGACGTGTCTCGAAGCCACCTTCTCTTCCCCCATCCAAAAAATACATCCCATTCTCCACCTCCCTGTTTTCAATTGCTTTGACCTTTGAAGTAGCACTCATGTTTATCACCTTCTCTCCGTCACTGTTTTGTCACCTGGTCTCAGTTCCCGGGGCTCCTCCAGTAGTCAGGACAGCCATTCCTCGGGATCCACACATCTAATCTTCACCTACAGATACAGCAGATTTCTGCCAACTGAACTAAGCTGTTACGTTGGTAGAGATGTCGTGTTTGCCCTTTCTTCTCATTTACAAGGGAGTTGGGCTCCAGAAGTAAGGGTTCTCAGTCCAATGGAGTACGTAATCTTTCTTAAGGCTAGAGATTTGAGTGTATTTATTTCTTGGCTTCCTGGGAGCTGATCTCATCCTTAAACCCCTGTGCTCACTCTGGACTGACTCAATGGGAAAGACACAAGGTGAGGTTGGGCAGTAGACCTTCCAGGGACTTGGGGCCCACATCCTATGGGACACGTGGGAGTCCAGCATGTCAGACTGAGGTGGCAGGCTGGCAGTGCCCTGGTCTCTGCACGTGGGGCATCCCTGCAGCCACTGGGCCTCCCTGAGAAAGGGAGCTCCTGACAGATGGACCCCTCCCATGATGCTTTCCTGCAGCACATTGACAAAGTCTTCAAACACAAGGACCTACAGCAGCAGCTGGTGGACGCCAAGCTCCAGCAGGCCCAGGAGATGCTGAAGGAGGCAGAGGAGAGGCACCAGCGGGAGAAGGATTTTGTGAGGCTCAGGCCCCAGGGGTGGGGGGCTGGGAGGAGGCAGGTTGGGTTCTGGCTCAGCTTATAGTCAAGTTTGTACGGGAGAGGTTGCGGTCTGGTCAGACCACGGCACTGCTTCCTCAGACACCAGTCTGAGAGCAGGAAGCCTCGATGGGTTATGGTGCATGTGGCGAAGAAAATCCAGATGTAGCCTCTGGGGGCTTCTGATGGGATCTGGGGTCCTGTCTCGGAACTAGCTCCTCAAAGAGGCTGTGGAGTCCCAGAGGATGTGCGAGCTGATGAAGCAGCAGGAGACCCACCTGAAACAGCAGGTGAGACTGTGTAGCCTCCCCCTGTGCCTTCGTGGTCCCCACGCTGAGCCCCATCCTGTGGGGAGGGAAATGGAACCCTCATTCTAGGACCACCTTGACTCCTGTGTGACCTTCCTAAGCCTTTGTTCTCTCTGGACCCGCCCAGCACCTGTGTGGTGGTGACCAGGTGGCTAGGTGAGCTCGAAGTACTCGGCTCCTAGTCAGAATTGTTGTGATGCTTTTGAGGAGGTGGGGACGGAATGGGTGATTTCAATTACATAAGTTAGACTTCATTCTGGAAGAAAAGTTTGAAAACAAACATAAAAGAAAATACAAGTCACCCCCAAATCCTACTTTTTAGTCTTAACATCTTAGATTATATCCTTCCAAATATATGGTTTTTGTTTTGTTTTAAAGAAAACTGGTATCTCAGCAGAGTTGGGTCACAGGGCCAAGGGTGAGTGTGAGTGTGTTGACCAGAAGTGCCCTCCAGAGAAACCCAGTCTTACTTGTGGGCTTCTTTCTCACCCAGCTTGCCCTGTACACGGAGAAGTTTGAAGAGTTCCAGAACACTCTTTCCAAAAGCAGTGAGGTGTTCACCACATTCAAACAGGAGATGGAAAAGGTAACAGTGGTCCAGACTGGGTGTGGCTGCAGGGGCACAGCTGCTTCATTCAGAGTTGAACACTGGGCCTGCCTTCAGGAAGCCCCCTCCCTGGAGTGCTTCACGGGGTGCTGTTTACAGTAATAGTATGATTGAGACCATAAGTAGGGTCTGGGTGGGCTGTATTTAACTGGAGACACCCTGGGGTGGCACAGAAGGCACTGACCGCGCCCAGTAATACCTTGCCCCCTTGGGATCGTTCCCCACTTTGGAGACACAGATGCACAGACAGCCTGGCCCCCTGACCATTTCCTTTTATGTGTCACATAACCCAGATGACTAAGAAGATCAAGAAGCTGGAAAAAGAAACCACCATGTACCGGTCCCGGTGGGAGAGCAGCAACAAGGCCTTGCTTGAGATGGCCGAGGAGGTGCGCTGAGTGTGACCTGCATCTGGGGTGGGGGTGTGCGGCTGTTGAGTACTGGGCCCTCTCCTGTACGTTCTACTGAGAAGTGATGCAGCTGCCATGAGGTGGAGCTGGGATTCACGTACACGTCCATCCAAGTCCAAAGGCACTGTCGGCTGTCTCCCCAAGGGAGGTGGTGAGCTTAGTGATAGGTCTGTAGGGGAAGCAAAGAGAGCAGATGGAAGAAAGGAGGAAAGGAGCAGAAAAAACAAGGGGTGCCAGTGATGCGCATAGCTTGCATGCAGATGCAGAGCTGCCCAGATAATTTGATTTTGTGGCTTGAGATGTAGGAGGAGAAAATAACTAATTGATGGAGAGGCTGCTGTGTGCCAGACCCTGCTGAGTGTTTAGATGTGCCAGTTCATTGAGCTCTCTTGAGATCTGTGAGGGTGACATTAGTAGTCCAGTTTAACAGATAAGGCAGTAGGCTCAAAAGCCAAGTACTTTGCTAAGGCCATCTGGTGGATAAACAGAGGAATCCATTGTCTCCAAGCCATGCCCCTTCTCTACACCACACTGCCCCCAACCGACAGCCAAGTCTCAGCATAAACCAGGGCTGTTTACTTGAAAGGGGCCAGCTTTTTTACTCTGGTCGGTGCCCAGCGTTGTTAAAGTGTGAATGTTTTCTACCAAGTGGGAGTGTTGGGTGGGGCGTTGATGACATGGAACTGAAGGCCCTATTTCTCTCCCTAGAAAACACTCCGGGACAAAGAGCTGGAGGGCCTGCAGGTGAAAATACAGCGGCTGGAGAAGCTGTGTCGGGCACTGCAGTCAGAGCGCAATGACCTGAACAAGAGGGTGCAGGACCTAAGTGCTGGAGGCCAGGCTCGCCTCACTGACAGCGGCCCTGAGCGAAGGCCAGAGGCTGCCAATACCTCCAAGGAACAGGGTGGCGAGGGCCCCAGGGTCCAAGCACCTAGCTCCCCAAGGGTCACAGAAGCTCCTTGCTGCCCCGGAGCACCGAGCATGGAAGCATCAGGCCAAACGGGGCCCCAGGAACCTGCCTCCATCACTGCCTAGGGAGCTGGGAAGGGAGCGAGCAGCCCAGCCAGGCCTGGCCCACGTGAGGCTCCCGCCGCTGAGGCCCAGGGTGCTGTGACCTGGCTGGCATCTGACTCTTTGCAGTTTTGGATTTTGTGGGTCAGTTTTACGTACATATGGCATATGTGCAAGGCCTCATACATTTATATCTGTAAGTGTAAAACGGGCTTGCATCGGAGGTGGGGGTGTGTACAGATGAAGTCAGTGGCTCTTCTGTGAGCTGAAGAGTCTTAAAGCGGAGTTGTCGTCTGTGGCTGCCGTCACAGTAAGCTGGCAGGAGAAGTGATTTGAGCGTTTCCCTGCCCAATTTGAGGCTCAGCCCCTCCCTCCCTGCTACCTTCAGGGCTCATGACAGGTGACACGCCCAGGCCATGACTATGTTCTCCTGTTAGCGGGACTTGGGCAGCTCTGGCTCTCCTAGCTCTCCTGGAAACTCCTTTGCTTCTCTTAACCTGGAAAAGGGGTCGCCAGGCAGAGCATTGACAAGGCACTCAGAGCCAGCGATCAGACTGCTTCCCTACCTAGGACAAGGGACCTGGAGCATGTTCTGTGCAGGAGGATGTGCTGGTAGGGAGCCCCTCAGCTTCCCCTGCTCTCCGGTAGTGCCAGGACCAGGCCAATGATGCTTCGCAGTAGCCTTATCATTCACAGGTGCCTCTCTAGCCTGCACAAATGATTGACAAGAGATCACCAAAAGGATTCTTTCTGAAGGTTTTTGGGTTTTGTTCTGTTTCCTTTGTTTTTGTTTTGGTTTTGCACATGACAGTGTTTGTTTTGAGGGTCTTCTGAGGAAGAAGGGGTGCTATGGTGGTGGTGCCTGGGTCCCTGGCCTCCAGTGCCCCACCCCCCTCACCACCCCACCTGGCACCTTTGCCATGTTGGTGCTGAGGTTTCCTGCTTGATGAAGTCAGATTGTTTGTTTATAGTAAGAGAAAGGAAAGGGCTTCTGATGGCTTTGTCACAAGCTTACAATCCTGGGAGGCCACTGCTGATGCCACCACCACTGTCTCCATGCAGCAGTTGCTGGGCCCCGGGTCCAGCTGTCCCTTTGGCTTCATGAGTCTGTTTCTGCTTCCTGCACCCACACCGCCAATGTGCACTCTTGAGGTTTGCCGTGATTCTGTTGCCCAAGTAGTAACAGCTGTGATATGTCCCCCTTGGCATCCCACTTCTTCCTGTGTGGGAGCCCCCAGCTCTTGTCTGACAGCTAATGGATAAGAATGAGACTCAGCCATTGACTGAGCCCCAGAAGTCCACAGAATGGCTGCAGATAGTTGTGTCTGTTTTCTTCTCTACCCCCACTCCCACCCCTCATACATGCTACTCTATACTCTGAAAGTCCTGCTGGTGGCAGACTTGCCAGTGTATTAGTCTTTGTACAGAACAATGTTCTGGAACAGCAGAATGAGTCTTGGGTCAGGAAGCAGGGCTATGCTGCGTTTGGGGTCCTATAACCCCATCTCCAGCTGGGCCTCAGCTTCAGTGTAGCTGAGGGAGCCACAGACCAAGATGGATCGGAGGGTTGAGTTTTTGCTTCTTGCTGTATTTCCTTGAAGTTAATTCATTATCTTATAAGTCCCTTCATCTTCCACAAATAGCCCGCTCTTTTCAGCCCTTAACTTAAATCCCTCGGATAATTAGGTTCATGAAGAGTGTTAAGTACTCCTGAATTATGTTAGGACTTAGACCAGAGATGGCAAATGAATGGCACAGCATTTCCCCTCTTCCCCCCCATGGTAGGTACCACTAATCTGCTTTGGAGTATTTCCTGCTAAATCCCTGGTATATCCTCATTTCTCAAGATTGCCCCAGCAACCAGTATAAGTGTTGAGACCTATTTGCCATACCTGGCTGAGATACTATGCTGAGGAACGTAAGAGCTGCCAACCCCATACGGGGTTTGCTGGGCTAAGGAAGTACGGGGAAGAGATGGAAGTTTCTGCCTGCCCCCTTCAAAACGAGCAGGAAGGCCTGCAGTGACCCACATGATTGCCTGCCCCACTTCAGCTACCTCTTAAAGCCCATAGTGTTGGTGGGGAGGGGACTGTTGGAGCCCAGTGTGGTGTGGGAAATTATAGCCCTCAGAAACCAAGTCTAGCTGCTGAGGATCTACAGTGAGCAAGGTGGCCCCAGCTGTGCAGGGTAGAACCTCTGCTCTCACCTCCAGCTGCCTGTCTCTAGGCATCCAGGCTAGGCTATAACTGGGGATCCCATTCTTCTTCCTGTCCGTTGACCAAATCTTAACCGATCACTACAGCTGCTTTGCTTGCTCTGCTTTCCAAAGTCAGCCCAGGTTCCTTGGTGCTGCCCACACCGGCCAGGGTCCTGGGCCAGATGAAGAGGTGGCCTATCCATGAGTGAAGACCAGTTCCTTCCTCCCTGGGGCAGGTCTCATGCCCATGACCTCAGTTTTAGGACCAAGAGCTGTGTTGGTTTCTTAGATTGCTAGCTTTTCCTCCAGGGGACCACAGCAGGTGAGGCTCTGCTGACAGTAATTTGTGCTCAGGGTCTTGTCCAGCTGAGAGCTTCATGTACACCAGATTCTGAGAGGTGTCAGCAGCACTTTTAAAAAATTTTGTTTTCCGTGAGGTTTTTGGACCATGGGCTGCGCTCAGGCACTTTCTATAAGAGAATGTTATGTCTGTAAAAATGGTTATTTCCCCTCCTCCACCCCCACCCTGGTGGCCCTTCGGAGGGCTGACCAAAAGGCCAGTGGAGCTGCCCTGGTGTCTGTGGGGGAGGGCCGAGGCCTGCTGAGTTGTTTCTCCAGCTGCTGCTCCAGCCCTCCCACCTTGCACAGCACAGAGGAGGTCATCCTAGGGACATCCAGGCACCCGCCTGGGGGAAGGGTGCTGCCTTCTGTCCCTGCAACTGCTTCCCTTATGGCCCAACCTGGCTGTCCAGATTTGTTTGAAGCTGTGCTGACAGCTTTTTTTGTCTCCGTTTGGTATTCACAACAGCCAGGGACTTGATTTTGATGTATTTTAAAACCACATTAAATAAAGAGTCTGTTGCCTTAACTTTTTTCTCTCCTGACCTTTGTAGTCATTTGCTGCTTCTGGATCCATCCAGCCACACTAATGTGTCTACATCTGCTACGAAGTCTCTGGCTCTGCCTTCCAGCAGTCACCGCAGGCTCAGGACACTAGCAAATCCACTTCAGCTGCCTGAGTGGAGCCTTTGGCAAAGTTGGTGTGATGCTCATCATATATATATGATTTTTCTCAATCGAAAGTTCCCTGTCAAAAACAAAAAATTGTCCTTGTTCCCTGAGGGTTTACAGGCTAGTGAGGGGGAAAGGTGCTTTTAGATACAGAAAGGTTGGTTGTGCTATGGGAGCATGGGAGAGGTCCTGTTCCCTTCAGCAAGGGGATAGAATTGGATCCTGGAAGGGCCTTAGGACCCAAAGGGCAAGTGGAAGTTTGACATTTAGTGAGGAAGTGGTTGACTTAATGCAGGTGCACAAGAGGGTGGTGGGAGATGAGGCAGGGGCCAAATCACCACGAGCCTGTGTGCCAGGTTAAGGAATTCAGGCTAGATCCAGGGGACACGGGGAACCGCATAAGTTGTTTAAATTGGAAATCGGTCGAGTCCATGAGGAAGGCAAAAAGCAAGGAGACCAGAGAGTTGGGCATAGGCCAATGGGGGCCCAAATTAAGATGAGGGGACACTGTCATCACTGCCACTGGGGGCTGTCTGCCATGTATAGCATCCTTTTGGCACTGGCCCACCCAAGGGAATACACAGGAACCTCTAGGTTCCTTTGATTCCTTTCCTTGTCATTCCATGACAAGACCCAAACTGCACATAGTCCTTAAGAATGGGCTGTTTCTAACTCCTGCTCACCCACCCCAAGGCTAGGTGTAAAAGTTGAGACTCCTTTAAGGGAGACATCCTACTGGTGGCCTCACCCAGCACCCTGTTCTCTGTCCTCCCTGGGCTGATCTGGCACAAAGGATTATATATGAATGCCCCCCAAATGGCAGAGACAAACTGCCTTTCCCTCCAGGCCTCCACAGGCAGATATGTCCACGCTGGCTGTGACAATCCCCACAAAACCTCTGCCCCTTCAGGCCAGGATCCTAATGGGTTGATATGTTTCTGTGCCGGCCACATGGGTTGGTTCCAGTTAAATATCCTTTGGAGGAGGTCCGGGGAGACTGCCACAATTCTTGGAGCTCCAGATGAAAGCAGCTCTGAGAATAACTTCACCCTAGAGGTGCTCCTGGACTCTCTGCCACTTTCCTGGAGGAGCCTTTGTGCCACTCTCTAGCAGCCCTTGTAGGGGAGGAGAGGGACTTCCCAGCTGTCCCCTCTGCCTACCTATGCAGACCCCTCCCTCAGACCCCTGGTTGTGGAAGTCCCAAAGTAATGTCTCCCCTTCTGGAGCAGTCTAGGTGTTGGAAGCATCTGGGAAAGAGCCCTGTTAAGGTGCCTTTGGAAAGAGTGCCCAGCCCTCTGGAACTCGGGGAGGCCCAGGCCCAGGGAAGCTCTGCTCCTGACCAGTGGGAGGGGAAGGTAGGTAGGGTCACTGTGCGCTGGCCCCCGGGGCAGTCATCTGAGACTGCAGGGCAGCCTCCTGTTGCATCAGATGCTTCTCTGGGGACCTGAACTGGGAGCCTCTGCCAGGTCTTTTGTTAGCTGCCCCATTGGTCTGGCCTCCTGGGGCGGCACCAGCAGCGCTGGGTCAGTCTCCCATTAGGCACGCAAGTTTCCCTCCTGGGGGTCGGTGTCAAGCGCTGGGTAATCACACTGGTTTTGCTCTGACCTGATGCTCCCCACACGTGTCCCCTAGGCCTGGGTGTGGGGAGAGGGTCGGTTTGGTCTTGTCATTTCATGAGTGACTGAATACAGCCCTCACCACCGACCAGCAAAGAGTGTCTGGGTGCTGTGGGGCAATGGTGTTAGAAGACTACTGTTGGGACTTCCGTGGTGGTTCAGCGGCTCCCAGCGCGGGGGGGTCCCGGGTTTGATCTGTAATCAGGGAACTAGATCCCACATGACACAACTAGACTTTGCATACCGCAACTGAAGATCCCGCATGTCGCAATCAAGACCGGGTGCAGCCAAATAAATAAATAAATAAATATTTTTTTTAAAAAGACTATTGTTGACTTTCAGTAAAATGACTACCTTCCTTCAGGGTTGTTTATGAGGATTAAATGTACGTAAAATGCTTAATAGGGGACTGGGACTCACTTGAAAGATGGTTGTCTTCTCTTGCAGTTTCTTCCTGCTGCTGCTGCTTCTTGTGCTTCTTATATGCTATATATATATATATATATATATTCATTCATTCTCTACCCCTCACCTCCTCCTCCCCTCCATTTCTGACAAAGCTGCCACCATTTGGTAAGGGACTGTAACTTCTCTCCAAAACTGATAGGAAAGTGAAAGGGTTTTTTTTAGATTGCCATCACACCCAATGTCATCACCTTAGCTCAGCTGGGGAGGTAAAGTCGAGTGAAAGGGACAGCTTAATAAATGTGGGGATGTTCCTCCCATTTGACTCCATCCCACTCTAAAAAAGGTCACTTTCTCTTTAAATGCAAATTACCTCCTGCGAGCTCAGCTTCCACCCTTTCCGTTCCCGAGTTGGAAGAGTGCTGCGGAGGGCGGAGGGAACCCCCCACGGAAGCATCACTCCAGACCCCAAACCTCCAGGTCAGTTACCCACTTCGGGGGTGGGTGCAGAGGCGCAGTGACGCGGGTCTGATGCTCCATTTCGGATCCTGGCTCCCGAGCTGAGCGATCCATTTGGCACACGGCTTTGGAGATTGTGGGAAATAGACCCCAGGTCGGCCCCAGCCATTCCTGGGGAGCCGGGGCTCCCGCTGCGGTTTTTCTATCGAGTCCCTAATTGAACCAAGCCGCTGCTGGGCCAAGCATTTGACGCGCTCCTGTCTCCCCTCCACCACCGCCCTCCCACACCAGTGCCAGCCAGCCCGGTACCAATTTAAATGCTTATGCCCCCAGCGCCACCGCCATCCCAGAGTGCGGAGTCGGGCTTGGTGGTGGAAGCTGGGAGTAAGCAGCTTGAGGAAACCCCGTAAAGGGCCTTCAGACCTCCATCTGGGGGGGCCTCCGCGGACCTGGGGCTGAAGGGGCGGGGCCGGGCGGGAGATCCAGCGGTGCCAGCCTCGGGCGCAGCCTTTGTTGGAGGCCCAGGCTGCCTGCTACGTGCCCGACCACCCGGACCTCTCTGGCTGCAGCTGAAGCCAAGCGGGGACTTCCTGACTGGGGAGGGTGAAGCGGCTGGAAGTCTGTCCCAGGGAACTTCTGGGAGTCTCCTGGTGTTTGCCATTGGGGGTGGGGTGGAAGAGGGGGGATGCCAGTGCGGGGAAACCACACTGAGCCCTGCCAGCGTGCCACGGCTTCTGCCATTGCTGCCCATCCTCAGGGGGTTACTGCCTGACACTGGGGTCTTCCCAGGTGATGCCATCCACATCTCTGTCACCTTCCATGCTGAGGTTTGTCAGCATCTGTCCAGGCAGTTGATAAATAGAACGGAGCCTAGTTAAGGCACTCCTAATCCTCAGCCGGGCTCCTGCCAGCTCACATCCACCCTGTCTCCCCCTGCATTTCCTCTGCCAGCTCCGCCCCCTCAGCTACAGGGACAGGAAACCCCAGGAGCAGCAGCAGCAGGAAAAGAGTGTCTGGTCCAGCCCTTTGAGGCAGGGCCTAGGTTTTCAGGCTAAAACTGGAAGGCAAGGAGGACCTGGGGTGGGCCACAGAAGGTCCTTCAAATACACATCTGTGACCCCAGCAGTAGGTGCTGGCACCTGGCCTTGCCCATACTGGGCAAGCTGAGGGGAGAGTTAGGAAGGTCTGGGGGCCATCCTTTGCAGCTCTCAGGGATTGCTGGGTGGGGGGATGGCTTTGCCCCTCACTATCTCAGTGGGACTGCCTCCCTCTCAGGGCCAGAGGCCTAGCCAGCATCCAATGGAGGACAAGAAGAAGAAAAGGAGTCCCAAGCCCTGCCTGACCCAGCCAGCCCAGCCCCCAGGCACACTACGCAGGGTCCCAGTGCCCACCAGCCACAGTGGCTCCTTGGCCCTGGGACTCCCTCATCTGCCATCCCCTAAGCAGCGGGCCAAGTTCAAGAGGTGGGTACAGAAGGGAAGCAGGGCAAGGAGGGAGGGACCCTAACTCTGGGCTGAGCCCTGTGGGCAGGAAGGTAAAGGGGGCCTTAGCCTACAGTTACTAAGCAGTAATCCATGCCTTCCCTGGGGCTCCTCCCACCCCCACCCCCACTGGCCCCTGAGAACTCAGACCCAGTTCCTACTCTCAAGTGTGCTGGGAAAAGGCCAGGTGGGTCACTGGGATCACACAGTGTGATGATGCACCTCAGAGCAGGGAGTGAGCAAACCTCCAGGAAGTGAGTCAGAGAAGGCTGTTGGGCACACTGGAGAGGGAGAATGTTCTAAGCTGAGGTGCTTGCCTGGCAGAAGTATGGTAGAAAAATATTGCCTGGAAGGTTCCAGGAACCACAGGTGATTTGGTGGTCCTGGAGTGTCATGGGGTAGGAAATGGTGAGGGTGAGCAATTTGAATTCTCCGGTTAATTTTTTTAATGATTGAAAATTTGCCTCCTACCCTATAGTGTCTGTGTTTGTTTCCACTACCCATGCGTTCTTTCTCTGATGACTGTGTTTCCCTGTGCCTTTGGCACCACCTGCCTGAGAGGCATGTTTGGAGATGGCCAAGTGAGGGTAGCTGAAGCTCAGGGCTGGGGCAGGGATAGTAGGAGACGCAACTGGAGAGGCAGGGAGGCCAAGCTGGAAAGATCATTCAGTGTTATCCCGAGGGCAATGGAAAATTCAAAAAAAAGGTTTTTACAAACAAGAGGGGCAGAAAGATATTTTTGGAAGAGGTAAGATGGCTTTCATGGTAATAAGGGAGTAACTGTCCCCGAGTTCACTGAGGACCGCTGAGGACAAGTGATTCACCCAGGGTCACAGGAAGAATGAGTGAGGTGCTCAGACTGGAACCCAGGAGCCCCATTCCAGGCATGGTTCTGGATGTATCACTGGCAGAAAAAGACTTCTTTTGACCTCTCACCCTCACCCTTCTTCATCCACTCCCTTCCCTTTACCCATCCCGGTGCCCAGAACAGGGTGAAACATCCATTTACGTTGGTGGGTGGATAGAAGGGTGAATTAGTGCATAGACAAATGGCACAGAAGACCCAGGGTTACCTGGCTGCCACTCACCCTGTGACCATGGCCATGCCCACCCACCCAGGGTCGGCAAGGAGAAATGCCGCCCCGTGCTGGCAGGAGGTGGGGGTGGCTCTGCAGGCACCCCCCTGCAGCACTCGTTCCTGACCGAGGTGACCGACGTCTATGAGATGGAAGGCGGGCTGCTGAACCTGCTCAATGATTTCCACTCAGGCCGGCTGCAGGCCTTCGGTGAGTCCAGGGGGCGGGGCTTAGAGGGCATGTAGGTGGGGCTGGAGGGCTGGGTCTCTGGGGCGTGGCTGGGACCAGGGTCCCAAGCTTGCTCCCAGAGCTGACAGGTGCTGTCCAGGGAAAGAATGCTCCTTTGAGCAGTTGGAACACGTGCGGGAGATGCAGGAGAAGCTGGCCCGGCTGCACTTCAGCCTGGATGTGTGTGGAGAGGAGGAGGAGGAGGAGGAGGAGGACGGGGTCACTGAGGGGCTACCTGAGGAGCAGAAGAAGACGATGGCTGACCGCAACCTGGACCAGCTGCTCAGCAATGTGGGTCAGGGCTGGGTGCTTCAGTTCCTGGGGGCACCAGAGGGTGTGTGGAGGGGTACATGCTTCTAAGACCATTCCTGGCCCCTGGGTGAAAAGCTGGGGGTGCATGGAGCCAAAAGCTCTGGGTCTGTCAACCCCCCACCAGAAGATGAACCCCAGAGCATCTGGAGTTTGACCTGGTGCCCCTCCTTACAAAAACTTCCCTTTCTCTCTCTGTTGACAGCTGGAAGATCTTAGTAATTCTATGTATCCTTTCTAGGGGACTTGACAGTGTGTGAGTGTGTGCACGCCTCCCAGAGATAAAATCAACTTCGGCCTCCCCACCACCTTGCAGGAATCTTTACAGATAACCAACATCCTCACCCCTCTCAGTCCTACAGAATTAGCCACAAACTCCCCCTACCCAGGTAGAGGGTGCAGAAAGAATTCCCCAAATATTAGGAGAAAGAAAGGTGGTTGCAGGGAATATGTTTTACTTGCTTATCAAAATCTTTGCAAGTACTTTAGCTGACACCAATCCATGGCAAAGCTTGTCTGATGTCTTCCTATTCTTTCAGCACTGAACAATTCTTTTTACTGACTTAAATTATCTCCGCATCTAGTTCTATCAGAAGTAGTGCGGGTGCACGCTCCTGCATGATCTAAACCAAAAGCGAAGGGGGTAAGGCACCTAGCAAGAAGGGCAGGCGAGGACTGCAACCCCAGACCACGGAGCACTCCAGAGTCCCTGGCCCCCGCCCCTTTGCGCAGTCGGGGAAACTGAGCCTGTGCAGGTTGGGAAAATAGGGCTGCAAGGACCCGGGTCCAGAGCATCACAATCCTTGACCGGCACAGACAGAAGCTGCACCTGGCTGAGAACGCCGAGCCTGAGGAGCCGTCAGCTGTGTAGGTGTCGGACCCAGGCTCAGACTGCCCCTTCTCATTCCCTTCAAACTGTGACTTTTTACGGCCTCGATTGGGTGTTCCGCGGCCCCCCCAGGTGCTATGGGGGAGGGGGGCATTGGATGGAATTAAACCATAATGAAAGAAAGCGGCTCTGTGTCCTCCCTCCCCTCCTCGCGCCTTTACTCGGCAGGGGCGCCCGGGCCCCAGCTCTCGCGGGGACGCCCCTTTGCAACAAACTTCTGGTTTGGGAGGTCCCGCTCTGGGGGCTGGATTCCCCTGCGCTGCTCTGGGAGTGGGAGTTGGGGACAGGTGCCAGTTCGCGCCCAGCCCCGGGCAGGAGCCGAAAGGTTGCCGTGGAGACTGCGGGGCGGGGCCTGAGCAGGCCAGCGCGGCGCAGACTGGTAACGCACTGCGCAGGCGCCGGGCGGGTCAGTTTGCGCCCGGATGGAGCGGGAACGGTTGGATCGGAAGGTGACGGTGCTGCAGGTGTGGTGCGGGGCGGGCGGGGGTGCGCATGATTCCTCCCCCCCACGGGATCTCGGACTGGGACCTTTGGACAAGATGAGGCTGTCACGTCTAGTAACCTGCCCGCGTGCCCACCTCTGAACCTACCGACCCAGCCCCACTGGCCTGAAGAATGCGGGGACCCCACGGACCCTCACGCGCCCCCCACTCCCACCACACACTCCTGCGGGATCAGGGAAATGAAGGGAAGGGCCTTCAGTCGAAGAGGTGGATCCAGTCCAGCACGCTCCCTCGAACCCCCAGAGCGCCAACACACAGCGTCAGCTGTCCTCTCCCCGGGGCCGAGTCCTCTCCTGCAGACCTCTCCAGGAGAATCCCCCAAGATGCCCCCATGTTGCAGTGATAAGGGTTTTCTTTCCCCTCGTTCTCCACACCAGGCCTGCGTCCGGGGCTTCTTGGTCCGACGCCAGTTCCAGAGTCTTCGAGCTGAATATGAGGCTGTTGTACGAGAGATCGAGGGTGATCTGGGCACGCTTCAGTGGACTGAGGGCTGGATTCCCAGGCCCCGATTTCTCCCAAAGGTACTACACACCCTAGAGGTAGAAGAGAGGGGGAAGAGGGACCTGGGCAAGGGATTCCACCCTTCATGCTGACAAGCTGTTCTCATTGGAAAAGGCAGCAGACTCAACCTCCTCACACCCCAGTCCTTAATCCTTATCAACTTGTATGCTAAATCATGGCACCCAGACACTTGGAGGGTTTAGACTTGGGGCTCTCATACCTTTCTGACTGATTTCTCAGAAGGCAAAATCCCATCAGACCTGGAAAGCCGGAGAGAGGGTACCAAATCCAGAGCAGGATCTATGGAGCTGCTTCCCACGTAAAGAGCCTGAGAAAGAGGCCATCTGGGCGGAGATGATACTGAAGAAGTCAGGAGAGAGCTCAGCAAACTCAGGCAGTCTTCCCTGCGGAGATGATAGCCCATGGCTTCAGGATGAGCAGAGCAGGAGGACCAGGAAACCGAGCCAAGAGGAGACCAGAGACATGTCAAAGGTGGAGAACCCAGGTACCTCTCTGCCTAGATCAGGGCAAGCCCCTGACCCTCTCTGGGCATCAGCTTTCCCGTCTGAAAAGCGAAAGGCTTGTGCTAGATAAGCTGCCTCCCTTTCCTTCTTCCCTCTGCTTGGTTGGGGGCAACTCATGGGTGGGCAGGGGGAGGGTGCCAGGGTCTAATGCTAGGCCAGTGCCCACTGTCTGCCCCCTCAAGGCTTTCTCCCTTCGTTCTTCCCTCCTTCACAGCAGCTGCAGGTCCAGGACTGCCCCACAGCCAGACTGGGCTCCAGGAGCTCCAGTACCACCGCAGCCACTTGGCTATGGAGCTGCTGTGGCTACAACAGGCCATCAATAGCCGTAAGGAGGTAGGCACGAATTCGGAGCCCTCTCTGCACATTTAGGGCCAAGGGTGGGGGTTAGGGAAAAGCAGGCCTGGCTGGTACAGTGTTCTCTTCTCCAACAGTACCTAATTCTCAAACAAACACTGAGATCCCCAGAGGCGAACCAGGCCAGAGACGAGCCCAGCTTGTGCCCAGACCATGGGGGACAGGGCTGTGAGAAAGCTGGGTCACGACCAGGCCCACCACTGGAAGACCAGTCCTACAGAACTACTAGAGAGCCAGACCACGTGGATGACTCCTGCTGGAGACTCAGGTCACAACCCCATAAAACCCCAGAAATACTGGCCGCTACAGACAAAACCACTGCTGGGGCTAAGTACAGGGACCTACGCTACAGACAGGCAGGACCACAGCTGCCCACACCATCGGATAATCAGGCCATAGGGAAAAGGCTCACCAAAGAGCCAGAGTGTGGAGAACAGACCTTTGGAGGGACCTGCCTGCAGCTGACAAAACTACTAGAGGACGAGACCCACAAAGGCCTCAAATCTAGGGGCTACTGTTCTGGAAAGGCCAGGACACAGCTGCCCACACTCCGTGAGGACCCAGACATTGAAGACAACTCTCCCAGAGGGCCAGGCCAAAAAGACCCTGATAGCCAAAGAGCTGGGCCACGAGAGTTGGGCCTCTCAGAGGACCATGTCATCTGTGATGGGACTTTGGCAGAGCATGGTGGCCTGGATCTCCAGAAGACTAAACCACCCAAGGGCCAGACTCCCGGTGATAAAAGCTCCACAGGTAGACCCTCCAATGAATCTAGCCATGAAGGATGGAAAAACCAGAGGACTGTACCATGGAGATCAAGGCCACCTGAGAAACTGTCTTCCACAGGGTCAGACCACACAGGAGAGGATCACTGGAGGGGGCGACTGTGGAAAACAGGACCACCAGGCTAGACCTTGGGGAACGAGGGAAGACCAGGTTCCAAAGGGGGATTCTATGAAAGGGCAATGAGGGAGACAGGACCTCGTTGTAGCTCCCTGGTACCAGCTCTACCTCCTGCCCCTGCCCGTGGGTACTGGTGGCTAATGAGGCCAAGAGAAGCTGGAGCACAGAGCTGGCACCAGTAGAGGTAGGAGGATGCTTTCATCCTCTGCCTGTGGCTCAACCCAAATTTTGGGATAGGGCGCCACCTGGGGTGTGTAAAGTTGGGGGGCTGATGGAGAATAAAGGTTTTCCTTAGATTCTGAGCCTGGTTGTATTTGTCTTCTCCTCCTTTTCACTTCCTGCTGACATGGGGCATCTTCCCCAGAGCTGGCTGGGAGCCACAGCCCAGGAGCAGACTAGCCGTCCTTGGGGAACAGCCCCCAAAGCTGATCTTCCTTTAAGCCCAGCCCTTGGGCTGCAGAGTAGCCGGGAGGCTGAGAATCCCTCCCTCCACCCAGTACTGGAACATCTGTGTTTCAGTGTTATCTCTGCCACTGCCTCTCTCACTGAGCCCCAGGCTCGCTCTTCTTATATAGTGATCAGACCCACCGTACTCTTGTGAGGCCCCACCAAGAGCAGACTGGGTGAGACCCTGACTGCAGACAGATGCTCCTATGGAGGCTCTCCCTGCCTTTCTGGGTGAGAGGGCAGGACTCCACCTCTGATTGGCACTGCTCCCAGCCCTGCCTTAGTTGCCTGGCAACAGCTCCGCGTCTCTAGCCGGGGACACGCTATGGCAGGTGGCAGTCCAGAAGCCAAGAGGGTAGTGGTGTACCGGAATGGGGACCCTTTCTCCCCAGGCCACCAGCTGGTGGTGAACCAGCGCTGCTTCCCCACCCTGGAGACCTTCCTCTGTGAGGTGACATCGGCTGTGCAGGCCCCACTGGCCGTGCGTGCTCTCTACATGCCTTGTCATGGCCACCCTGTCACCGACCTGGCAGGCCTGCAGAACGGAGGGCAGTATGTGGCTGCTGGCTTTGAACGATTCCGCAAGCTCCCGTGAGTGGGCTGGGGCTGGTCAAAGGGCCTGGGGAGGGAGGTAATAGCAATAGCAACAGCATGTGTTCAGTACTTCCTATGTATCTCACGGAATACAGCAATCCTATGAAGGGGGTGGTCTTATCCCCATTCTTTGGAAGGGGAAATCAAGATAGTGAAATAACCTGCCTAAGAGTACATGAATAACACAAGTGGAGCCACAGTTCAAGTCAAAGTCTCACACTGATGTTCATGCCCATCCAGCCAGGACCAACCAGTGGGAAGAAGAACATTCTCCTGCTGGTTGAGCCCCTTTTTCCAAAGGCTCTTCCTGATTGGGTCCTTACCACCACCTTGACCATCACCACCACCACTAAACACTCTAAATCCGTCCATCACTTCCTCCCTGCTGTGTTTAGGCATCCCGTGCTCTCCATTAGGCTGGGATTATCCTTTACAGGGTGGGGCTGTGCTTTCCAAGATGGGAGAATAAATAGTTTGAGTGTCTGAGCTTCCAGCTCAGATCTGGCTTCCAGGTCCTCCTCCGCTCTCAGCTGAGGTTGCTCGCTGTAACATTAAGGAGCCAGGAGTTGGGAGCTAGACAGACTTAGAGTCTGGGCTCTGTCACTTCCATGTTGCTTAGGTGAGTCACTTAACTTGCCCTCAGTCTCATACAAAATGAGATGAAACCGCACACCTCATGAATGAGAAAATTTCTGAGATACAGGAGGATCTCAACCTTTAATCTTGTGGTTTGTGTCTGAGGCCCCAGACTGGATGTTCAGCCTGATACATAACCTAAGGCAGGTCCAAGTGTCAGCATCTGTTTCCGGACCGAGATGACTGAGGCTATTCCAGTGGGAAGGAAGACTTGGTGAACTGGGCCCCAGCCCCACACTCTGGCAGCTGCCGGGCTGTTGAGGACCCAGGCTCCCCAAGATGACCAGTGACCTATCTGTCCTTTCAGCTCTTTACACCCTAGAGGGGAGGATCCAGGTGGGAAGAGCAGCAGCCTACCAGTAAGTCCTGGGGCCTACCAGCCCCCAGCCCTCTGTTCTCCCATCCCCCTGGGGCTGCCCCCAATTTGGTCTGGGAAGTCAGGAGCCCTGGAAGCAGCAGGATCTGCCACTCTCCACACCTACTCTGGAGCCAGCTGCTAGCCTTCCCGGGGTGCAGGATTTCAAGACACTGTTCCTTGCACCGTTCCCAAACTTTTACTTTACTTTAGCTCCAGGCTATGGTCCTCAGAGGAAAGAGGAAGCTATAAAACAGAGAGATAGGAGGGGGTTAAGAATGTGACCTAGGGGAGGTAGAAGTACCCTTTGGTAAAAGGTGTGACCAGTCCCATCCCTCCTTGCCCCCTCTTCTGCCCCAGTCTGGTTTCTTTCCCTCACCCTACCCACTTTGGACTGACCTATCCCTGACAAAAGGCCTCAACTCGCTCCTGATCTGGGGGCCTGACGGGTTTCAGGGCCCTCCTGTGATTCAGCAGCCATGTGATGGGGCCCTTGGACAGCGGCTACCTGCAGGTTCCCCCTGCTATATCCAGTGAGTGCCCTTGTTGGGGAGCAGGGGCAGAGATTTTTGTTTCAGTGAGACCAAGGAAAAGTGGGTGGATTTGTTCCAGGAGCCCCTGGTGACTGGGATATAAAAAGTCCAACATGCTTAATGGGTGAAAACCAATGCACTGGTTCTTGGACCATCTTCTGGCCGCTGTGCCATCCTTCTTCCTCTCACACGTAGGTAGTTCTGGGGACCCTTCCCCTTACCAGGCTGCTCTTTGTCACAGTGTGTTCAGGAACGGGGATCTGTTAAGCCCCCCATTTAGCCTGAAGCTGTCCCAGGCTGCCAGCAAGGACTGGGAAGCAGTGTTGAAACTCCTGACTGAGAAGGTGAAATTACAGACCAGGGCTGCGCGCAAGTGAGTTTGGGGACTGCGGAGACCTGAATGTCCCCAAAGGGAGCCTCCCTACTGCTTTTCGCTGCCCTTGAGGATGAAAAGGCAAAAGGAAAGCATGTTTCCCCAAATGGGACTTCTTTCTGTGCCTCAGGGAGAGGCCCCTCCAGCCCAGCCCTCGGTGCCAGGGCAGAGCCTGGGTGACTGGTCCTGGTGCCCAGAGGGCCAGCAGCCAAAGGGCACCTTGAAATGGCTGTACCCACCCCCTTGTAGTCTGCTGAATATGCAGATCCATCTTGTTCACCGGCCCTTATGTACTCACCTCTCTCTCCCAGACTCTGCACCCTGGATGGGCTCCCACTGTCAGCAAGGGAGGCTCTGGTGAGCGGCCATTACTATGTGGCTGTTGGAGAGGATGGTTCAAGGCCCTCCCCTATCTGGTGCCTCGCCCCTCACTGCCCAGGGGCTGCTGGTATGTATGTGTGAGGTGGAGGGGTAGCAGGTTAGAGCAGAGGAAGCCACCCTGACGCCATGTCCTGCTCTGCCTCCTACAAGCCTTCTCTTTTTTTGCTGCAGGCAACCCCCAGACCCAAAGTCCAGGCTCCACAAGCAGGGGGTAGGTGCGGCAGGGGGTCATGGGGGGTGGGAAAGAAAAGGGGTGACTAGCTGAGTCCTCTTCCAGCTCAGCCTCTGACCTTATCTCACTGCATCCTCTCAATAATCTTGTGAAACAGAGATTATTATTCCCGTTTTCCAGAGGAGAAGCTGAAGTTCAGAGGAGTGAAGTGATTCGTTCAGGGTAACACAGTTATTGACAGGGGCCAGACCAGAAACGGGTCTGAAAGCCAGCTTATCTGGGCTCTGTGAAGATCTTCAGGACTCTGAGTCGCTGGACCTAATGCCAGGTTGGATGCTGGGAGAGGGAATCAGCATATCTGGCGTAACAGGGTCCAAAGATGCTTATCAGCTCCCCATCTTATCCCAAGCCTGAGCCCTCCCAAGAGATGAGCCAGTGGGCATCGAGTGGGGGTAGGGGGATGCGGCCTGGTTTCACTGGGCATCTAGAATACCAGGCACCATCTGCCGTGTCCCTGGATAAGGCAGCCTGATGGAAGAGGGAGCAGGGAGGGAGGAGGCAGGCTATGAAGATGGATGGCATCTTCTCTTCCAAGCTCCCACCAGAAGCATTCAAACCTGGACTGGGAGTGGAGAAGGTAAGGACAGCCTGCACCCACGGCTCAAGCCCAGTGTTCCCTCCGCAGGCCATGGCCGCAGAGCGCAGGCAACCCAGTCCTCTCCAAAGGAAGCCAGGCAAATTGAGCCACCTGCTTTTTATGCCAGCCCCCAGCAAGCTTTTCAGCATGCTCCCCACTCCCTTGAGGGGATCCAAGAATCCAAGGCCTTCTCTGCCAGCCTCTAACAGTGACATAGGATGGTGCCTGCTATGCTGAGGGAGTTCCATGGAGGCAGAATGCCCAGGTTCAGAGCTGGTCCTGACTTCAGCACAACTGTCTCCTACTCCCCCATGTGTACGGCCAGTCCCTGCCTCTTCACAGGGACCTGGTTTATGAAAAGAAGCACATGGAAACTCAAAGCCATGACATTTCAGGGGTGGCATTTGGAAGGGGTGGGGGTGGGGCCAAAGGCCTGCCTCTGAGCTAACCTGCCATCCTCTGAGGTCCTGGGCGAGGGGGAGGGGGAGTGGAGGGGAGGGGGCTGGTAGAGAGGGTCAAGGGAAAGAATGTGAGGGCTCCTCAGCCTGGGCATCGGCCTGTTACTTCCCACATCAGGAGTCAAGGGAGTGTATGGGGCTCCCCATGCAAGGACGGAGACAGCAGGGGCCCAGGGAGTAGCACATGATGAAGCCACCTGGACAGAGGAGCCCCTGGATCAGGTGGGCTGGGGCCAGAAGCCATATGTTGGGACAGGAGTTCTTTTTTTTTTTTTTAACATCTTTATTGGAGTATAATTGCTTTACAATGGTGTGTTAGTTTCTACTTTATAACAAAGTGAATCAGTTATACATATACATATGTTCCCATATCTCTTCCCTCTTGCATCTCCCTCCCTCCCACCCTCCCTATCCGACCCCTCTAGGTGGTCACAAAGCACCGAGCTAATCTCCCTGTGCTATGCGGTTGCTTCCCACTAGCTATCTACTTTACATTTGGTAGTGTATATGTGTCCATGCCACTCTCTCACTTAGTCACGGCTTACCCTTCCCCCTCCCCATATCTTCAAGTCCATTCTCTAGTAGGTCTGTGTCTTTATTCCCGTCTTGCCACTAGGTTCTTCATGACTTTTTTTTTTCTTAGATTCCATACATATGTGTTAGCATATTATATTTGTTTTTCTCTTTCTGACTTACTTCACTCTGTATGACAGACTCTAGCTCCATCCACCTCACTACAAATAACTCCATTTCTTTTCTTTTTATGGCTGAGTAATATTCCATGTATATATGTGCCACATCTTCTTTATCCATTCATCCGATGATGGACACTTAGGTTGCTTCCATGTCCTGGCTATTGTAAATAGAGCTGCAATGAACATTTTGGTACATGACTCTTTTTGATTTCTCAGGGTATATGCCCAGTAGTGGGATTGCTGGGTCATATGGTAGTTCTACTTTTAGTTTTTTAAGGAACCTCCATACTGTTCTCCATAGTGGCTGTATCAATTTACATTCCCACCAACAGTGCAAGAGTGCTCCCTTTTCTCCACACCCTCTCCAGCATTTATTGTTTCTAGATTTTTTGATGATGGCCATTCTGACCGGTGTGAGATGATATCTCAGTGTAGTTTTGATTTGCATTTCTCTAATGATTAATGATGTTGAGCATTCTTTCATGTGTTTGTTGGCAATCTGTATATCTTCTTTGGAGAAATGTCTATTTAGGTCTTCTGCCCATTTTTGGATTGGGTTGTTTTTTTGTTGTTGAGCTGCATGAGCTGCTTGTAAATTTTGGAGATTAATCCTTTGTCAGTTGTTTCATTTGCAAATATTTTCTCCCATTCTGAGGGTTGTCTTTTGGTCTTGTTTATGGTTTCCTTTGCTGTGCAAAAGCTTTGAAGTTTCATTAGGTCCCATTTGTTTATTTTTGTTAGGGACAGGAGTTCTGAGCTGGAAACGGGCAGCTCTGGGTCCCAGAAACGGTTCTTCTCCCTTGTGACTGTGAGCAAATCTCCTAACCGCTCAGAGCCCGACTTCCTACCTTGTTGAATGAGAGGGCAGATGCTAATTTCTGGTGTCTTCCTTTCCTGGGGTGGGCAAACCCCAGGCTGAGGACTGGAGGCTGGACATGGGGTGCTAATGGCTCCGTTCTGTGTGGCCTTCTGCCTCCTCCAGAGGGCAGCACAGGTAGTGGAAGAGGCCCTGATCCTGGAAAGCCGGCCGGAGCTGGGGCAGCTCTCTCGGCCTCGGCCTCGGCCCCTGCTCCGCCATCTTGAGAGCCAGTAGCTGCAGCCAGGAACTGGGGACCGCCACTCTGCGGCCACCATTTATCCTCAGCCTCCAGCGGCCGGTTCTCGAGGAGCCAGGGCCTCCCCTGGACTCACAGGGTGCGCTGCAGCCCCTCAGTCCCTCTTCTGCCCCTAAACCCACAGCCCAGCCTCCTTTCCGCTCCGAGCAGAGCAGCCCAGCCACAGAGGCCATTTCCTTATGAGGTTCTCCGGCCAGAGAGATGAGTAGCCAACGGAGCTTCAGGGAAAGAACACAAACTGGGGAGCGGGTCATCCCAATAAAAGAATACTTACTAACCTCCATCTGTTTACTACACATTTATTACAGACTACTGCTCGCCTGGCATTGCTCCATACGTTGGGGTCTGGCAGTGCAGGGGCCCATAGATGTCGATCTGTTTGAGAGGGGCCGGCACCCACCTCACGGGAGGGACAGGCAAGGCTAACAGCAAACTCCTCTCCCTAACGTCTGCTGTTCTTATGCACCTTCCCCTCAGTTCCCTCCTCAGCCAGCCAAGGCTGAGCCCTGGAGCCCTCCTGTTTGCATTTCTGGCTCAAAGACTGTAGCTGGCTCTCTTCTTGCAGCTGGAGTTCTGCGGTCCACCAACCAGCTGCTGGGATAGTCTGGGTCAGGCACAGGAACAGTGGCAGGCCTGGGGGCCTGAGGCCTGACATGACAGCAGAAAGAGTGCTGCTGGGGCAGAAAGGTTGCTGAGGGTGAGGGTGAGTGTGAAGTCTCTTGTGCTAAATCCGAGCAGGTGAACAGCACGTGGAAGTTACAAAACCCTTTCACTTTTGTTCTCTTACTACGATCCATGAGGTAGCTATTATCCCAAGAGATGAGGAAGCTGAGGCTGGGGGGTGGAGGGGGGTGGGAGGGCTAAGTCCGCATGCTCACTGCCTCTACCTCATGGCCCAGGGGCTTCCTGGAGACAGCAGAGCCGGAGGGTGGCCTTGGTCCACTCAAGGTGTAGATGGTTGCCCCTGGGTCTTGGTCACTGAGCTTGTGATGCAGAGTGTAATTCCTGCCACGGTGAGCACCATGCCTGCGAGTGCTCCTGGGATAATGGGCAAAAATTGAGAGGCTCTGAGACCAGCCATGCCAGGAGGAGCTGGTGCAGGGCTGAGGGAAGGGCTCAGACAGGGTCTGTCCCCAGACTACCCAGGGGAAGGAAACTCTGATGGCCACAAGGAAGCAGTGGAGCTGCAGAGGAAAGGGGCAGGATCGGGGAAGATCCTCTCCTCACCGGGCCAAGGGAGATGGCTCTGGAAAAAACTAACCCAGGGGTGTCAAAGCCCAAGTAGTGGCTCCCCAAACTTGCAGTGGCCAGACTTACGTTTTCCACCAATATCTTCTCCAAGGACCTTCCCAACAATCAGTGTAAAGATGATGGCCAGAGAGTTACTGATGGGCACAGCTAGGGTCAGATCTGAGTGATCAGAATGAAAAGAATCTCTGAGTTGCAAAAAAAAAAATGTCTTTCTAGGCACAAAACACTTTCATTACATCATCAAGACAGTCTTTTAAAAAGGTTATCTCATGACCCCATTTTCCAGATGAAGTCACAGCAAAGCTCAGGATTCAAACTCAGGTCTCCTGACTCTAAATTCAGTGCTCCCTCAGGATTCCAGCATGAAGACCTGAACTACAAGGTCTGGGACCACCTTGGTTTGCTGGTAAGGATGAGATCTTTGCTCTCAAGGAGAACTTCTGAGATCTCAAGGACATCTGGACAGACAAGTACCCAAAACCCCAAGGATGCAGTAGCTATTAACACCAAACACATTTATCAAGTATACATTATGTGCCGGGTGCTTTAATCTTCACAAAAACACTGCAGGAAGAGCATTAGCATCATTCTGCATAAATAAAAGAATCAAAGGCTCAAAGACATCACATAAATTGAGGCAAATTGAGGATTTAAACCAAGGTCTGCCTGACTCCAAAGCCTGTGCCCTTATTGAATCTATTTAGATGGATAAGGACAAACCAAAACTGCAGGTGAAGCACATTTTGTTTCTGTTTCAGCTCAGACTTGGGCCTTACGGAATTACAGAAGAGAAAAAATGTCAGCGATAGGAAGCCAGGTACAGGACAGGCCCCACAAGGCTGGGCCTTAAGTAGAGGTCACCACAGTCCAGGGTCTGTTCCTTAGATTTTTGTTTTTTGTTTTTTTTTTAAGAACATGTTTTTTTTGTTTTGTTTTGTTTTTTAAATTTATTTATTTATTTATTTTTGGCTGTGTTGGGTCTTCGTTTCTGTGCGAGGGCTTTCTCTAGTTGCGGCAAGTGCGGACCTCTCACTATCGCGGCCTCTCTTTGTTGTGGAGCGCAGGCTCAGTAATTGTGGCTCACGGGCCTAGTTGCTCCACGGCATGTGGGATATTCCCAGACCGGGGCTCAAACCCGTGTCCCCTGCATTGGCAGGCAGATTCTCAACCACTGCGCCACCAGGGAAGCCTGTTCCTTAGTTTTGAAGCCCCAAGGGACTGACTTGCAAGAAACAAGCTTCAAAAAGACTAATGGATACTGCTGAACTGAATGAATAAGCATTTTCAGAACTCTAATGAAAAACTGATGAACTCATAAAAGTGCTAACAAAAGATCAAGATGAAAAAAAAAAATTAATTACATGGGACTGAGTGAACTGATGAGGATGAGTATAATTTTTGTGACTTTCTGTCTGAATTTAAAAAAAAAAAATCCCACAAGGACTCAGAGGCAAAGAATATACAAATCAATTTTCACTGCAAAGTAAAGGAGCTGTTACAGTGGAGGATTACTGGACTGAATGTCAATATTATGACATAGTATGAGTGTGTTTCATGTTTGGTAATTGCAATCATTGTTGCTTTTGTTGTGGTCATCCATGTACAATGCTTGGTGTCAGTCTATTTATCTCTTGTAAAAATAAAATACAGTGTGTGTGTGTGAAAAAAAAAAAAAAAAAGACTAATGGAGTTAAGAACACCGTTAACTTAAAATTTATTACACTTAAATTTTCTACACCTAAAGCTTTTTAAGAAGATAGATTTTACGTTAAGTGTTCTTAAACACATACAAAAAAACAAAACAAAAAACGAAATCAGAAGCTGAGTTACTAGTTTACAAGACTCGTAACTGCCAGGCAGACCGTGCATGTTGGCTTCTCAGCACACTGCTCCCCAGCCCTCCCAGGCCTCACCTGCTTCAGGTGGCGGAGGAGAGAACTGTGTAGCTCCTCATCCCCTGCGAGGCCCCACCAAGGCTGGCATTAGCCATCCAAGAAACTGACACAACTGCTACCTACTCAGAGCTCCTTCCTTAAGCTTTCACACTTTACATAGAGTGCAGTGGCTGCTGAAGTCTGGTTTGCAACAGTAGATTGGGGAGGGAAGCAGCATGGTACAAGGGAAGAGCAAGGGCACTGGAGTGAGGCTGACCCAGGTTTCCCTATGTCACCTTGGTTAGGTCATTCAAACACTCTGAGCCTGTGCCCTACATGAAAAACCGTGATCACAAGATAACAACATCACCTTACAACAGGGTTGTAAGATGAAATATGATAACGTGTGTATATCCTTGGCTGAATATATCCTTAATAAATAGAGACCACTGTTCTGATTATTAGAATGGGTGGGCGTTAAAGGATACAGAGTAGGTGGTGAGATAATAGGATCCTAAAATTCCAATTTGCTCAAAACTTGGTAGATGGCTAACTGCAGTCAGCTGACCAGAGGGCTCAGCATTCTGGGCAACAGGGAGTGCCAGAGGCTTTCAAACTTTCTTTTAAATGAAGTCTTATGAGAAGCCCAAAATGTAGGACAGATGAAAGCGGAGTGACTCTAGCTGAAGCTGACGTGGCAGGTCTGGAGGTCGGCCTATCCGCTCACCCTCCTATGGCCTCTGAGGGGTTTCCCAGGGCTATGTGGGACCCAAACTCCCGTCAAGTCCCTGGGGTGCCTAGGTGAGACTCCAGGAAAGGTGAAATTCTCATAGCAAAGTTCAAGAGCATAAACTTTAGTAATATATGGCTTCAAATCCTTCTGCACAGACATGCAATGGGACTTAAAGAGAGATACAATAAGTTGCCCAAAGTTCTGTAACTTCACCTCCTAGGTGGAGACAATCATGCCTACTTCATAAGATCGAGATGAGAATTTTTTAAAATGTGTAAAACTAGAACAGTATCTGACACAGTAGAGGGCAGTTAACAACAGTGGGGGAAAGGCAATTTATATTTATTGAGCTCCTCCTGGTACAGTGTGCACCAGGTACTCTGCCAAATGCTTTTCATACACTGAATTTAATGCTCTCAGTGCTATGAAGCCAGTTGTAAAAAATCAAGGTTCAAGTAAGGGACTTGCTCAAGGTTAGGCAGGTAGCAAGCAGTGGAAGCAAGAGTGTCAAAGCCAGCCCTTGGCACAGCAAAATGAACCTTCTTTCTTCCTCTGCCACTGCATGAGACTGCCAGGCTTCAAACCAACCCTCGTGCCTGGCAGCATACTCATAACCAGCCCACCATGCCCTACTGCCCAGAGAAGAGGGTGCAACTCAGGAACCAGAGACAGTGGGCTCTGCCTCACTCATGGCAACAAGGTGTTTTAGACACCCTCCCCGCAGTGACTCTCCGGGTGGCCTCCACCACTAAGCATAGCAGTTCTAACCCAGAGACCCACCTGTTGATGCCAAGGTGAGGTAGTAGAGAAGGGAGCCACACTGGTTGAGGGAAAAGGGCATCAGGTACTGGAAACAGAAGAAAACTGCAGTCAGTGTGATTGCTTAACTGAGCAGTGCTGCCTTCTTTGAGCTTAGAGATATGCCTTTCCTCGGAGGGAGGGATAGCTATAAGGGCCTAGGGCCTAAGCCCTCTGAAAAGAACCCTTCCGGGGCAGAGGGAACGTCACTGACTGAATTCCATGCCTTTGCCCTGAATGCCCTCCCCCTCAGCCCTGCTGGTTCCTATCCTCCCCATCCTGCAAGTCCCTGAATGCCAGTGTTACTCTCTCCAAGAAGCCTTCCCCCGGTCCCCTAGCTCCAGCCTCCCTCCTGTGAACTCACGCAGCACTTATCTGTACCTCTCTCAAAGCCCTTAGCCCTAAGAGGCGGTTGTGCCTATGTCTTGTCTTTCCCACTAGCCTAGACTGGCAGCGTTGGGGTCACAGGTAGTTCTCCATATCCTGCCTCCCCAGGGCCAATTTGAGCCCTAAGCCCTCCCTCCGGAAAGGTCTGTTGGAGGGATCACCATAATAAAATATTAATAATAGCAGCTCAAAACATCATAGATTTGAGCCCTAATTATGTACTAGGCCCAATGCTAAGTGCTTTATGTGCCTCACCTCACTTAATCCTCACAACTGCCCCATGAGATGGTTACATTATTCCCATTTTACAGATGAGGAAACTGAGGCTCAAGGCAGACAAGGGACTCATCCAAGAGCTTCTAGCGAGTAAGTGGTGGAGCGCAGATTCTGACCCTGACCTGTTTGACTCCAGAGACCAAATTCTTAGCGGCTACCCCCGAGAAAGGGGTCATTCACCGACGCACCTCAGTATTCAAGAAGAGGGTCTTTGTCTCCTGCAGCAACTGCCGGGCCCAGGTCCGCTCATGAACCTGCTGCAGGTGCGAGGAGGCCCGCTTCAGCAGCGGCTGTGTGCCACCCCACAGAGCGGCCACCAGCACTAGAGCCAGCACCTGCCCTGGATGGAGATGCGAGTGACGCCCCCCCCCGCCCCCCGCCCCCCGCCGCCCCACCGCACGGCCCCAGCCCTCCTCCGGCCTCCCATCCCCAGCCCGCCGCCCCCACAGCCCTTCTTTGCTCTCCAACGCCCCGGGTGTGATTGGCGGGTAGGACAGACCCCGGGAGGCCGGGGAGGTGGATCCAGGAGCCCAGGTTCGGGGTTGCAGCAGTGATCGGGGTTAGGTGGTGGAGGTGGAGTAGAAACGAATTCCGGGTGGGAGTCTGGAAGCCCGGGTACGGGCGGGGCCCGCCTACCCAGGGTCGCCGCCATGGCAACGCCGCTCCCCTCCACTTCCGGGAACGAAGGGGCGGATACCCGTAATCCGGAAGTGGTGCCAAAGCCTCTTCCGGTTCTGCTCGCGTTTTCCTCGCATCACAGCCGGCATGGTGAGTTCCGCTGAGTTAAGAGTTGTTCCCCTGGGCGTCCGGGCCGGGGCCGATTCTGGGCGCTGACACTCCCGTCCTGTCCCCACAGAAGCCGATCCTGCTGCAGGGCCATGAGCGGTCCATTACGCAGATTAAGTACAACCGCGAGGGAGACCTCCTCTTCACGGTGGCCAAGGACCCTGTGAGCGTCGGCCGGAGGGCGGGCCGCCGGGACAGTGCGGAGGGGGCCCGGGAGGGGGCGAGTTCATTCTGTCGGGGCGAAGGGTGGACAGGCCAGTTTTGCCGCGAGAGAGAACCCAAAGAGCGCCCCATTCTGAGAAGTAGGGAGAGACCATCCCGGGATTAGGAGAGCGAGAACATTAAATCTGGAGAGGTGGGAAAGGACTCAGTTGTTGGTAGAAGGAAGGACTAGCTGGGGAGAAGAAAAGCAAGGGACCTTGTGGAAGGGGAAGGGGGACGAGGGTCAGCTTGCTCAGGGAGCGGAGAGGAGACCATTCTGGGGAAGAACAAAACTATTCTACAAGGATAGGGGAACAGACCACCTGAAGAAAGGGAAAGTTGATCCTTGGGTGGCAAGGGACACAGAGGCCTTAATGAAGATGTCCCTGGTATCATTTCAGTCAGCCCTTTCCTGCTGCTCACTGACTGCAAACAGCCCCTCACCGTACTGCCTTTTGAGGCACCTCCATATGGAGGAAGTTAACTCGAGTGACTAAAAGTGAGGGCTCTGAAACCAAACAGACCTGATTTGAATCCTGAGTGCTGCGTTCACTAGCAGTGTGACTTTGAGCATGTCGTTTAACCTTTATAAACTTAAAGTGTCCCTTTTTACAAAATATGGGTAGTAATAGTGCTTCTTTCTGGGGTTGTCTTTAAGATTAATGAGATTATTCAAGTAAGGAGCTTAGTGTGTGTGAGTGCCTAATTAATGTTAGTCACTTATATTTTAAATTCCTTAGACAGTATTTTATTGGAGCTACCCTTTGAAGAAGGCGTTACTGTCTTGACCATTTTACAGATGGGAAAACTGAAGTTCAGAGGGGAGAAGCACTAATTTTGAGATAATACAGTGAGATAGTAGCAGAGCCGGGATGGGAACCCAGGCTTCCCTACTACCAACTGCTCCCATTTGGACAGAACACCAAAGCTGCTGTTTTGCTAGGCTGGCACCCGACTTGACCTTTTATTTTTCTGAGGGCTTAGGAGTCTGGGAAAGGGCCGGTATAGTGGCAAATGGAGACTTTTTGCAAGCCTCCTGACTCCCTTGCTGCTTACCTGCTGGAAGGAGGAGAATCCAGGAGTTGGTCTTTTTACCAGCAACCTGCTGTTTCCCAAGAGATGAGCAGGAGAGGGCAGAATCTGGCCTGGGTAGAAGCTGCTGGGGGCTCCTGGGGCAAAATAGGAGGCCATTGCTCTGCCTGAGATGCCTATCATCCTGTCATATTGTCATTGACTCCTCCAGATTGTCAATGTATGGTACTCGGTGAATGGTGAGAGGCTGGGCACCTATATGGGCCATACCGGAGCTGTGTGGTGTGTGGACGCTGACTGTATCCTTGTCTTTGCTCTGAGTCTGTGCTCCCAGGGTCTGCCAGCAATGGAGAGGCCGCTGACTTGGAGTTGGGAGTTTGGGATGCTCATGTGGGTCTAGAGAATGATGCTACCTACCTCCTTGGTCTGTTCATTGGTTGGGGGAGCATTTAGGACAAGCTCCAGTTCTGGATGAGGAGGTTAGGATGAGAGAAGAAGGAAGGCTCTCTGGTGCTGAACAGGGAGGTGATTCAGTTGGCCTTCCAAGAGGACAAGGGCTCAGGTGAACTCTGTCATGCTTCTTAACACCTTCTTCAGGGGACACCAAGCATGTCCTCACCGGCTCAGCTGACAACAGCTGTCGTCTCTGGGACTGTGAAACAGGTAAGCCTGGATCCTTCACTTTTACAGCAAACAGTGAGGACCTACAGGTTTCCCCAGAACCTGTTCACCTTGTTGAGGTGAACAGGCTCTGGGGAAATAGAGATAAATCCAGAGATGGTTCTTAGTCTAGGGAAAAAGAGACAGACAATAAAATAAAGAAGACAGAGGAGAAAAGAGGCATACAGTGAGACATAAGCCATGTTAGAGGAAGCAAAGAGCACTGTGGAAGGCCAGAGGGGGGCAACTGAATGCCTGGAATGGGGGTGGGAACAGCCTGGGAAGGTTTCCCAAAGTAAATGTCATATGAGCTGGGGCTTGAAGGATGAGAAAGAGGTCATCGCTCTGGAACATGCAGGAATGAAAGCAGGGCGAGCATCATATCCAAGCCATCTGATCTGGCGGGAGTTCCTGCTTCTTGGGGGATGAAATAGACAGCAGTGGGGAAGCTGAGGCAGGCTAGGGCCAGAACAGGCCTTGAATGCAAACTCAGGAGCATGGCTTTGTTCTGTAGGATTTGGCATGCCGTGGAGGTCCCTGAGCAGGGAAGAGCGTGTTTAGCTTTAGCAAGCCCAGATAGCAGTGGGGAGCACTGGAGGAACAGACAGAAGACAGGGGAGCCTATTAAGCTGCTCCATTTAGTAAATATTTACTGGTAATCCAGATCTCTCCCAGGTCTTTGCTGGGCACTGGGGACACACAGAGAAATTAGAGCAGGACTTTGCTGTGGAAGAGTGCATTCTGAGGCAGAGACAGATAGAATGCAGTCCACTGTGAATGCCACAGTGGCAGGTGTCTGAGGAGGGACTGTGGGGAGAAGTTAAAAGACTTGAGCCAAAGCACAGCAGTGAGGAAAAAAGGGGGGGAGGGCACTAGAGTCAGTAGTGCAGGAGAAACAGTGCAACGTGACGATAGGCAAGTGTATTTTTTTGTTTGTTTTGCTTTTTAAAAATATTTATTTATTTATTTGGTTGCACCAGCTCCTTAGTTGCAGCACATGGGCTCCTTAATTGTGGCATACGAACTCTTAGTTGCAGCATGCAGGTGGGATCTAGTTCCCTGACCAGGGATTGAACCCGGGCCCCCTGCATTGGGAGCGCAGAGTCTTATCCACTGTGCCATGAGGGAAGTCCCAATAGGCAAGTGTAGAGAGAGTCCTCCCTGCAGTGGGCAAGGGCTAGCCCACACTCTGCCTGTCTCCAGGGAAGCAGCTGGCCCTACTCAACACCAATTCAGCAGTCCGGACCTGTGGCTTTGACTTCGGGGGCAACATCATCATGTTCTCCACGGACAAGCAGATGGGCTACCAGTGCTTCGTGAGCTTCTTCGACCTGCGGGATCCGAGCCAGATTGGTGAGCCGGTGCTGGGGCTCAGGGCTAGGGTTGAGGTGAAGGGCTTGACTCCAGAGCCCAGGGCCTGACATCTGCTGCCCCACACAGACAACAACGAGCCCTACATGAAGATCCCTTGCAACGACTCCAAGATCACCAGTGCTGTTTGGGGACCCCTTGGCGAGTGCATCATTGCAGGCCACGAGGGCGGAGAGCTCAACCAGTATAGCGCCAAGGTAAGGGGGTGGGTGAGGCCTAAGCCCATCAGAATGATCCTCTATGAGAGGCAGGATAAGCCCAGTGGTTAAGAGGGCTGGATTCACATACAGATTTCACCCCTTTCTCATTATGTGATCTTGGGTGTATTACATAACTTCACGGAGCCTATTTATCTGTAAGATGTTTCAAGGATCAGATGACATCAGGTGTTTGGAAAACTTGTCATAGAGTACTCAGGATATGTTACTAATGATCACAATTAAGCATTCTCCTGCCACTACTGAGTGCCAGGCCCCCTGCTAGCCTCTGAGGACAAAGAAGTGAATCAGACATGGGCCCTGCCCCGGGGGAGACAGACTGGCAAACAGCTAGCACATGGGTCAGATTGTGAGTTTTGCCACCACAGAGGTCTCAGCCAAGTACAGAAAGTGCCCTCTGTCGCAGAGGAGGTGGCATGTACATTAATCTGTGAAGAATAAATGGAGCTTCAAGCCGGAAGAGAGGGACGTTCCACAGACAAAGGGAGCAGCGTGTGCAAAGGCACAGAGTTAAGGGAATAGGCAGATTCTTCAGGAAGAGAGTTTCTTATCATTGGAGTGTGGTGTTGGGGGAGGTGGACCAGGACTAGATAGTTTTCAGGTCAGGAGACAAAGGAGTTGTAATTTTCCCTTAGGCAGGAGGGAATCTTCAAATGGTTATGGATGATCAGGTTTTCTCTTTAGAAAACTCTCGCAGGCTAGTTTGGAGAATGGACATAAACTAGGCAGTAGTCATGGGGATGTGGACTACCTGACAGTCAGGAGACATTCAGAGGTGACTGATGAGATGGAGGGTTAGGAAAAGGGTAAAGCCCAGGCTGTCTCAGATTTCAGATGTGGGTGCCTGGGTTTCTGAAGAACACTGGACTATAATACCATAAAGGTTAGTCAGTCACTCAACAAGCACTGACTGTGGTCCACTAAAGTACCAGGCCTACCTGCAGGAAGGGAATGGGAACCAAGGGCAAAGACATAAATAACACTTGATGATAGCAAACAGTGAGCTGATCTGTGCCCCCAGGTAGGCCTGACTGCAAAGCTGGTACTTGTTCCCTGAAATGTAAGAGCCAGATACGTCCCTACCATGTGTCCAAATTAATGGAGGAGACAGAAATACATTCTTCCCTCAGAATAGGTGAAAGTAACTCAGGAAAGGAAATGACAGTCTTCTGAGGGTCTCTGTTTGAGGCCCAATGCTTGAGGCCTTTTAGTCATCTAACAAATGTTTACAGAGCACAGGCCAGGTGCCTGTCATTCAAAGTCAAGTAAGACCCAGTCCCAGTATCCTTACAGTGACCCTGAGGGCTTTTTTTTTTTTTTTTGGCCACGCCATGCAGCTTGTGGGATCTTAGTTCCCGGACCAGGGATCTGCAGTGAGAATGCCAGTGAGAGGCCGAGTCCTAACCACTGGACCGCCAGGGAATTACCCCTGGGGGCTTTTTTTAAAAATTAATTTATTTTATTTATTTATTTTTGGCTGCGTCGGGTCTTTGTGGCTGCGCATGGGCTTTCTCTAGCTGTGGAGAGCGGGGGCTCCTCTTCGTTGTGGTGCGCGGGCTTCTCATTGCGGTGGCTTCTCTTTGTTGTGGAGCAGAGGCTCTAGGCGCTTGGGCTTCAGTAGTTGTGGCACGTGGGCTCATTAGTTGTGGCTCGCGGGCTCTAGAGCGCAGGCTCAGTAGTTGTGGCGCACAAGCTTAGTTGCTCCAGGGCATGTGGGATCTTCCTGGACTAGGGCTCGAACCCGTCACCCCTGCATTGGCAGGCAGATTCTTAACCACTGGGCCACCAGGGAAGTCCCCCCTCAGGGCTTTTAGTAATCTTGTTTTCTAGATAGAGAAATTGAGGCACAGGGAAGTTTTGTTTGTTTGTTTTTGGCCACGCTGCTTGGCTTGTAGGATCTTAGTTCCCTGCCCAGGGATTGAACCTGGGCCCTTGGCAGTGAAAGCACAGAATCCTAACCACTGGACTGCCAGGGAACTCCCACAGAGAGGTACTTTTAAGGGCAGGCTCTAAAACTCTGTACTACATAGTCTAGCAGGTTCTTTTAGTGGGAAGGGAAATCAGGAGATGAGACGGCCTTTTGAAAAGACCTAAGAAAAGGATGGACGAGCAGTGGTCCTCATGACCTGTGACCAAGACCCTACGAGGGAAGGAGATGCGAGCGGATTCTGCCTCTTACTGATTTTAGGATCTCCAGTCACACCACCTCTCTGAACCTTAGTTTCTTCCTTTTAAAATTTCTGTTAAAATACCTACTTCATAGGATTGTTGTGAGGATTAAAGGAAATAGGTGTTGTTAAGTGCTTAGCACAATGCTTGGCAAATAGTAGCCATTCAATAAATATTTGTTGGAAGGATTAAACGGAAACTTCTCTACTGTTACATGATGATTAATTAATAGGTCTGTAGATTTGTCACCATAAGTGTGTGTTTTCCTAGGTAGGCTAGCAGTGTTTACGAAACCTGCACACTTGGGCACACTTGGGTTGGGCTTGGGAGTGGGAGTAAATGTTGGTTCAGGGGACACTGAGGCAGGCCCAACCCAGACCCCTCCCCTTCATGGGACAAGAAACAGTCCAGAACGCTGGCTGAGCAGCAGGGTAGTGAGGATCGGGTTGGTCAGAGCCTCACTCTTCTTCCTTTTGCAGTCTGGGGAGGTATTGGTGACTGTTAAGGAGCACTCCCGGCAGATCAATGACATCCAGTTATCCAGGGACATGACCATGTTTGTCACTGCATCCAAGGACAACACAGCCAAGGTGAGCCCGGGCAAGGGGTCTGGTGGGGCTGATCCCACCCTCCAGCCTGGCTCTCGATTTCCCCTCAAGAAGGCTCCTTTTACGGATTTCTCCCCTGCCTTCTCTCTCTAGCTCTTTGACTCCACAACCCTTGAACACCAGAAGACTTTCCGGACAGAACGTCCCGTCAACTCAGCTGCCCTCTCTCCCAACTATGACCATGTAAGGGACCCCACCCGAGCTTCTTGCTAAAGCCTCAGAATGTTTCCAGGATCTAGTTGTTTGTCTAGCAATTAAGAAAAGATCTCTGGGGGAAAATGGTGTCAGGCAGAGAGGAGATTCTCAGAGCAGCAACAAGGCTGAATGATTGGGAAGCCCCAGGGGACAGGGTAGGAGGTGGCTGAAGGATGTTTGTTCCTTACCCTTAATATATTCCTAGTCTGACGTGGGAGATAATTAAAGGCTTATGGGGTGGGGGGAAGAAACAGAAAATGGATTTGCCCGCCCTTTGGGCCTGTCTAGAGTTTCTTCTTCCCTTCAGGTGGTGCTGGGCGGTGGTCAGGAAGCAATGGATGTAACCACCACTTCCACCAGGATTGGCAAGTTTGAGGCCAGGTAAAGGGGGAAGGAGCTCTTCCAAACTGAAACTTCATGAAATGTCTTTCATGATGGACACAAACCATATAACTGAAGAGACTTCCCTTAATTCATTGGCTGCTAGGAAGTGCAGCCAGATCTGTGGCCCTCCTGTGACAAGTGTATAATACAGCAGTTAAGGGCATGAACTCTTGGGCTCGCTCTGAAGCTCTACACATCACTGTAGTTCTCTGTGCCCAATTGCCCTTGACTGTATAATGAGGACAATGGTAATATAGGTAATATACTTACCTCATAAAACTGTGCAGATTAAATAAATGACTTAATAGTTGTTAAGCTCTTAGAGCACTGCGCAGCACACAGTAAGGAAGACGTTTGGGTCCAATCTTCCCCCCGCTTTGTCTTGTTCTGTTCACATTCATATCCCCTTTTCCCAGTTTCCCCACTTTACAGTTTGTGTTTGGGGAGTGGTACCTCTTGACATGTTTTGGAAGGAGATGGAAAATGAATGAACTGTCACTTCCCACCCCGCTCTCTCCTCCAGGTTCTTCCACTTGGCCATTGAAGAAGAGTTTGGAAGAGTTAAGGGTCACTTTGGACCTATCAACAGTGTTGCCTTCCATCCTGATGGCAAGAGGTAGGGCCCAGTGAAGGGAGCTGAGCTCAGCCCTGGTCTGCCCGCCTCTGCCCCTTTCCCGTGCCCTGCCCCCTAGGCCTGCCTCCCCCAGGGCAGGCCTCTGACTGGGCCCTGCCTGTCTCTTTCCAGCTACAGCAGCGGCGGAGAAGATGGTTATGTCCGCATCCACTACTTCGACCCGCAGTACTTTGAATTTGAGTTTGAGGCTTAAGAAGCCGGATCTCTGGGAATTCCCTGGCTATCCAGTGATTAGGACTCCGAGCTTCCACTGCAGGGGGCATGGGTTCCATCCCTGGTCGGGGAACTAAGATCCCACATGCCGCACGGCGTGGACACACGCACACACACACACACACCACAAAAAGAAGCCGGATCTCCATATGGGCCAGGTTCACAGAAGGCTTTGGACTCTGAGAAATAAATTAGTTTGGAAATAAATGGTTTCTGGTCAGAAATTTCATCAGTTTCATTACTTTCCCTTCTCAGTGATGCCCCAGCAAGCTCATACCAATCATGGATACCTTTATTATTTGGACCTTCTCCCTACACTTTGGACACTTCAAACCTGGAACTTCAGTATTATGGGCTAGGCTGGGTTGCAGGCACTGTCATTCAAGGTCCAACGGTGCTGAGGGGCCTGGAGAAGTTTCAGGAACATCTCAACCACCATCCAAGGACCAGTACTTAGGGTTGGGGCTCAGAGGCTGAATCTGTTGGCTGAGAGCCTTCTGTCTTCTCCTGATCTGTTGCTATTTGCCACACCTTCTCCCATGCTACCTCTGAAGGCTCAGGTGGATGGGTCCAGCGCAGAAACAGGCCTGAGGAAGAGGAGGAGGACAGGTAAGGAAGCTGAGCAGAGGGGAGAACTCCCCCAGGGAGGAGGAGGGACAGGGGGTCACCTTGCCACAATCGCAGGCTCTGGGGCTCCACAGAGGGCCAGATGGCCAAGGGATTGGGGGCGTAGAGCGGGTTCCGGAGTTTTCGTTGCTCTTTTGGCTGATTGAGCCCAGACCACAAGGAGTGTGTTCGCGTCCTCACTTCACACAGGCATCTGGAGGGGGTGAGAGAGTGAGCTTCCAGGCTCAGCTATGCCCTCTGGGACTCCGCGTGAGGGCCCTGGTTAGTAGGGTGACAGCTCCCCCAGGGCAGTGATACCCTCTCCCGCAGATGTTACTGCGAGTCAGATCCTGAACTGGGCACTACAATAAAGCAGGAACAAGACAAAGTCCTAGTTCTTAAGGAGTTCTGCTTAGCTTTGCTTTGAAAGGATCAGGGAAGGCTAATTAAGAGTGTGCCATTTGAGCTGGGTCTAGCATCAGAAGTTCACCAGGTGTGCAAAAACATGGAAATACTTAGGAGGGGGAACTGCAGGAGCAAAAGCAAGAAAGTGGGAAAGAGCCCAAGGTGAATATTGATAGGTCTAGACTGATGAGTTAAAAAAAAAAAAAAAATGAAAGTGGAGATTAATAAGAGCAGTGAGGAAGCTGTTCCAGTGGTCCACATGGAAAGGAAAGTCTGGATTAGGGTAGTAGGAGGGGCCTTGGACAGGAAAGGACTAAGCTAAGAAATTCTTAGTAGAGGGACTTCCCTGGTGGTGCAATGGTTAGGACTCCGTGCTCTCAATGCAGGGGGCCCAGGTTCAATCCCTGGTCAGGGAACTAGATCCCACATACGTGCCACAACTAAGGGTTTGCATGCCACAACTAGGAGCCGGCGAGCCGCAACTAAGACCTGGCACAACCAAATAAATAAATATTTAAAAAAAATAAATTCTTAGAAGAAAAGCTAAATATGAAGGGTGGGGGAGAGGGAGGTAAAAATAAGTTTCTAACCTGGATGATAAGCAGAGTTAGTGAAAACAACATGGTGGAGAGGAGGCCACTGGGCAACAAAAGATAACTAAATATGAGCTCTACCTTCTTAGGAGTGAACCCTCCCTCCCCTCATCTCAGTCTGATAAGAGAAAGATGGCTGATGGGAGCTCATTGGCGGCATATGCAACAAGCCAACCAAATAATAAAAATAACTACCACTCGTGTGCCCACTGTGTGCCAGTCACTGTGCTAAGCACTTTCTATGCTTTAACTCAGCTAATCCTCATACATGCCCCCACCTCACCTCTAGGCTATGGTGACTATTATGATCCTTTGCTTGCTACTGATGAAACATATTCAGGGTTGCTTTTGATCACCCAGCAGGTGAGTGGCGAAGCCAGAACTTGAGCCCAAACAATTTGACTCAGCATTCAACCTCTACTCTATTGCTTCACTAGAATCAGCCCTGCAAAGTGGTAGAGAGCCCCAGAAACGACTTTGGCAGCAACTTTCCCCTTCAGTCCTTGTTTTTAAGCTAGGAGAGCACTTGTTCTTGGCTATGGACAGAGTGGGGGTAGGTCTAAAGGATTGGCCATGGACCCATTTATTTCTGGCTTTGCAGAAGTTAGGGGGAAGTGTGAGCTCTGGAGGTAGGAGAGGAGAGGACACTCCGAGTTCTTCTAAGAGAGAGACTCGTTTGAAAGGGAAAGATGTCTTTTTTTTTTTGGCTGCGCCTTGCGGCTTGCGGGATCTTAGTTCCCCGACCAGGGATCGAACCGGGCCCCAGCAGTGAAAGCGCTGAGTCCTAACCACGGTCCACCAGCAAATTCCCGAAGATGTCTTCTAACAAAGTAGGCTGCCAATGCAGCAGGTACCCGCCCCTGTCCTGTGCCTGCCCTCTGACCCACCTTGACACCCCCTTAGCTCACCTCTCCTTTTCACTGTTGCAGAGGAAGGTGCCGAAAGGGGAGGCATAGGAGTGATCAAACAGCGCCAACAGCATCCCCTCCCCAAACTCCAGCGACAGTGGGAACTGGCGGCCCAGCTGCCACACGCAGTCCAGGAAGAGGAGAAAGATGGGTGCCTCGTGCTTGGGGCGGGTGTGGGAGAAGGCCGAGTGAGCACAGCGCAGCTGGAAGGGGTGGCCGGCCTGGGAAGGGGGCAGAGCGATGGGCACAAGGAAGTGGGGATTCTGGATGGAGGGCTAGGGCTGGGCTGGGCAGGGCAGCCACTTACCTGGATCCACTCTCGCTCTATCAGTTCCTGGAATCCAGCCATGGTTCGGCTCAAGGGGTCTAGGATGAGTTGGGCCAGTGAAGTCACTAGCAGGGTGGTGTCCGTGCCTTCGGCCCCATGCACCAGGATGCAGGCCCCTTCCCTGTGGGCCCAGGGCTTGTCAACAGTGGCCTGTCCTTCCCTGCCTGGGGTGGCCAGGCCAGGAATAGAAAGGGCCCATTTGAAACCTGTATTTGCTTACTGAGATGTGGTTTCGTGCCCAGACATTGAGAGCCCTGCCCACCCTGCTCTCTTCTCTGTCTTGTAGGGTGTGGGGGGGGCCTTACCACTCCATGCCCTGGGCTGCTAGGCAGGCTGTGCTTAGTGCCTCCTTCACATGTGACAGCCAGCGGCAGCCATCTAGTCGACTAAGCCAGCGGTCCATGCTCTGCTCCAGGTCCCCACAGGCTTCCACCAGGTGCACGAAGCTCTCCTGCAGGGGCCGCCCCCTGCACAAGTGGGAGTCTGGTCATACCTTCTCCAGCCCAAGCTCTGGTGAGCATAGCCTAGGAACAAATGCTCCAGACCAGTGAGGGAGACATAGAGCCCTCAGAGGAGCCCATCTGACAAGAGGGACACAGGGCCCTTTGGAGAGCCCACCTAACCTGATGGAAATGTCTCCCCAATCTTGAGGATTCCCCAATCTGGTGGAGGAGACCCGAGACCCTTTGGGGAGACCTAGTCTGTTGGGGAAGCATAGCAATGCCTGGGGAGGGGTCACATAGCCCCCTGGAGAAACAGAATGCCCTGGGAAACCCCAATTTGATGAAGGTGTCACAGTACCCTTGATGTACCCTAGTCTGATGGGAGCAACACAGTACCCCCTGGGGAGAACCAGTCTGACAAGCCTCTGAGATTCTGGTATCTGCTCCTACTTCCCAGGAACTGTTCTGCTCTAGATCACCAGTAACCTCCTGCCAGAAAATCTAACTGAGACTTTTTTTTTTTTTTTTTTTTTAACTGAGACTTTTTCAGGCTTGTTTAAAAGCCTTCAGTGGCTCCTCACTGCCTTCAGGATAAGCTCTGAGCTCATAATCATGGCATTCAAGACCTTTGCTCTGGCCCCTGTCACCCCTTTAGCCTCTCTACCTCCATCTCTCTTTCCCTGCCTCCACCTCACACTCCTCACTCCCACCTCACTGAAATGCTTGCAGTTCCAAAACAACAAGTGACTAGGCTCCCTGCTCCTGCACACCTGCAGTGCCTTCACCTGGAATGTCTTCTCATCCTCTGACTTACTCCTCCTCTCTTTCAGGTCTCAGCTAAAGCATCCTGTTCTCAGGGAAGCTTTCTTAGGATGACCTATTCTAAGAGAGGGGCGCGCCTCTTCTGTGCTGCTACTTATCACACTGAATTCTAATTGCCCATTTACTGCTGATCTTCCAACCGTGTCTGGGCTGGCCACCGTCTCAGCCTCTGTGCTGGGTCAATGTTGGCCGAATCAATGAATAAACAGAGTTTTGTATTCTGGATAGGGGAGCAGTCCACTCTCAAAGCACAAAAGTCCCTCAGGACTTTCTCTTGGTTCTACCAGCACCTGGAGACAGAGGGAGCAGATAACGACTGTGCGGGTACAGCCCTCAAGGGCAGGGCTGGGACCAGTGCAGTGTGTGTGTGTGTGTGTGTGTGTGTGTGTGTGTGTGGTGAGGTTGTTCCTGGAAGAGAAATTTCAGTTCAATGTAAAGAAGTGCTTTTTCTACCCAGGCAAAGTTGGGGTGCCTAGAGAGGAATGAGCTCTGTCAGTGGGGGCATGGCCACCTGGCAGGATGGCTACCAGGAAAGACCTAACAGTCCTGGACGTTTCTAGAAGACAGCCCTCCCCCTGCCCCCATCCATGAAGAGTCCTGCACGAAAGAACCTAGGAGAGGATGGGAAGACCCCTTACCTCTCCAGGGGCCGGTGCAGCCGTTTCCAGCCCGGGTAGGCGGACTTGGCCTCGGTGCCGCCGCCAGTCATGCGGGCCTGTTTGGCGGCCTGGGCCGAGCGCGTGTCCACGATGAAGCCCCGGGCCCCCGGGCGAGCCCCCGCCAGCACAGCTTGCAGCAGCTCCTCGTCCTCAGTGCAACGCCGCTTCTGGGGCCCGGTCAGGGGCTGGCTGGAACGTAGCAGCACCTGCGGACAGGGACTCAGCTCGGAAACTGTACCCACCCGGCCCCGGTTCAGGGACTTCGCTCAGGGGATCCCTAGGCCGGGTTTACACACTGGAGCGGGTCTAGAGCTGTCTGGGGCGGGGCGACGGGGTGGTAGCTCAGGAGCCCTGGGGGCTTCGGACCGGGTCTGGGTGGGTTGTGGCCAGAGGGGGGAGGGACCCGCTGGGTTGAACGTGGGCGGGTCATGGGTTGATAAAAGAGAGACAAGGCTTCAGGGGGCCCAGACCAGCCGGAGGTGGGGCCAGAGATTGGCGAGACTCGGAAACCAGGGAGAGGGGCGGGGTCAGAATCGATGAAGGCAGGGTTGAGCCGAGTGGGCGGGGCCAGAATAGGGCCGGAGCCCGGGCTGCAGCCCGGCAACCAACAGGCCGGCCAGTGCAGAGAAGAGCCAAGAAGGGACGCAGAGGGTCCTAGCGGCGGGCTCTGGGGAGGGGTGGGGCTCACGGTTCCGCTGGGAGCGTGGTAGTAGCTGAGCACAGGGAAGCGGCCTCCCTGGCGGAAGCGGGCGCTGCGCGCCAGGGCATCGTCGTCCACGGCGCGAGGCACGATCACCGCGCGGGGGTAACTGGGGCACAAGCTGAAGTCCTCGTTCGCCTCGCTCAGCCGCCACGCTCTGGTCTGCGGCACAGGGAGGGGCGAAGACCAGGTCTAGGGCACCCAATGAGTGCCCTGTCCCCGCGCCCCTTCCAGACCCGGCTCTCCCACATCCCCAGGCCCCCACGACCGCGCCGACCTCGCGAGCTACTCGCTTGTAGTAGCGTTCGGGTGGGTGGAAGTGCCAGGATTCGCCCAATCTCAAGCCCTTGGGACGGTAGAAGAACGGAAAGGAGGTGATGACCGATTCCAGGGAGGACAGCGCCTGGGGAACGAAGGCAAGGGATCTGGGAAAGGTCGGAATCCAGCCCTCCGCTCCGCAGCTCCCGCCTCTCCACGCACTCTAGACCACCCTGCATCCCCTTGCCATTAGCTATGCTCCGGGATAACACTGGATGCTGAGTCCCCTTGTTACGGGATAGGGTAGCTTAAGTGCCCCTGGTGCACCCCTGGCGTACCTCAATGGAGCGGGCGATGTCCAGCGTCGCTTCCACGCCCTCTATGTCCAGCTGCAGCACTCGCAGGTCCTTACAGCGCAGCGTGATGGTGCCGGCGTCACCCGCGACCCTGGGGATGGATAAACTTAGGCTTAATGTCCCCTGACCTCTACCAGAGGGGAGGAGAAAGGAGTTTCTTAAGATTGTACGTTATGCAGGGGGGGCACCAGCTCCAACTGCGCTTGCCCTTCCCCCTCTCCCTGCGGAGCCACGCGCTCCCAGACTACGGGGATGTCCCCGCCACGTCTCACCGCTTCTCGATGGAGTCGACACTACGCAACAGCAGCAGCCACAGGTCTGGAGTCGCCTGGGGCCCTGGCGACAGCAGCAGGTGGTGGCCGGTGACGCAAAGCGTGCCACGCAGCGGGGGCATCTCCGGGCCCCGCAGGAGCTCGGCTTGGGCCTGGCCCGTACGGATCAGCTCCGAGAACTCCATTCCTCCAGCGGTGGGCCTGGGGCCCGGCAGAAGGACAGACTCTAGGAGCGTCAGGCGGGGTGAGCGCGGGCTCCGAAAGGGACAGGAACTGGCTGGGCAGCTGGCGACACCGGCAGGACAGCTGTTAAGGAGGCCCCTTGGAGGAAGGGATCGCACAGTTTCACAGGAATTTCCCCCTCCTATTGCCAGCACTTCTTAGTGAAGACCCCGGGGCTAGAACCTGTTAAGGAAACCTCAATTTCATCATCTGTGAAATGGGGAGAATATTCTTGTTAAAGCCCTTTACCTCCTGCCTGGGTCGCAGGAGGCACTCACATTTTTGGTTTTTTTAACTGTGGGGTGCTGGCACTCTCACCGATTAAAAAAAAATAAAGAAAAATACCGTCTCTTCTCCTGTACCCTGGTGGAAGGGGTGGAAAGGGTGGGTGTGAAACTGGGAACTGTCTGCATCCTCCCCTACATCGGAGGCTGGGTGGGGGAAATCCCTTGGTCCACCTTAAATGCAAGCAGCTGTGTAGCAGGCACCCCTCCCCCACCACAGCTGGAAGTCCCTGCCTGAGGGCGCCCTCTATGGGGGCCACTTCTGGTATAGTGCTGCCCTCAGGAGCTCCATCCCTCATCACTCCATCCTTTGCCCAAACATGAATTGCCTGTACACTGAGCTGGGCCCTCCACTGGGTGTTGGGACCCAAGAATGGCTGAGGAAGGTTCTGTTCACAGGGTTTTCAGTCTGGCAAGAGACACACTTAAGCTGGTAAATTACTAGAGTTTAAGTCTATTTGCTGGAGGACCCATCCATCCAAGTATTCTTTTATTTCTTAAACACGGATGCCTACACTGTGTTAAGTGCTGATTACTAAGAAAAATAAGATGTACTCCTGCCTTTAAAGAGCCTTCTGGTCTACTAGGTTCCAGGCTTCTATGTGTGTGCAAAAGCCTTCCATCAAATAATGAAATCATAGTTGCCCCCCCGATAATATAACATAAAGTTGGAACTGCTCTATGAAAGGAACCAGACATAAAAGAGTATAAATTATAAAATTCCAGTCCAACAGCATCAGCTGGGATGGGAATTCGTTAGAAATGCAAATTATTGGGCCCTACCCCAAACATACTGAATCTGAAGCTCTGGGAACGGGGCAATCTATTTTAACAAGTTTTCCAGATGATTCTGATCCATGCTAAAGATTGAGAACCACTAGAAAGTATACAAAAAGGCAAAACTAATCTATGCTGTCAAATTAGGGTAGTATTACTGAAACCAAGTCCCCCTAAAACCAAGATTCCTTACTGAGTTTATGATTAATCTCTCTGTCCAAAACTTTACTCTCTTTTATGTCCCCTCTGACCTCAATCCTGTGCTAAATGAACACTAATCAACCAGAATCAGGGACTTCCCTGGAGGTCCAGTGGTTAAGACTCTGTGCTTCCAGGTTTCCCTGGTGGCGCAGTGGTTAAGAATCTGCCTGCCAATTCAGGGGACACGGGTTCGAGCCCTGGTCTGGGAAGATCCCACATGCTGCAGAGCAACTAAGCCTGTGCGCCACAACTGCTGAGCCTGCACTCTAGAGCCCGCTAGCCACAACTACTGAAGCCCGCGTGCCTAGTGTCCATGCTCCACAACAAAGAGAAGCCACTGCAATGAGAAGCCTGCACACCACAACAACTAGAGAAAGCCCACGTGCGCAGCAACGAAGACCCAACACAGCCGAAAATAAAATAAATAGAATAAAAAAAAAAAAGACTCCGCACTTCCACTGTAGGAAGCACGGGTTCCATCACTGGTAGGGAACTAAAATCCCACATGCCTTGTGGCATGTCCAAAAAGACAAAAGCAAAGAAACACAGAGTCAGAAGTCTAAAATTGCTGCTGTCAATAACATCATTAATGTACTGAAACTGCCATTCTAGATATCATCATTAACATACAAATTCAAGTTGTTTCTCTAAGACAAGATGAGGTAACAGCTCATCAGCCCCTAGCTGTGGACCACCTGGCCAGATAATCATAAACCAGAGACATTCTGACTCCTGAAACTATGATTAAGAAATGTCACAGAAACAATTATGAAATGTCACAGAAACGTCACAAGATGATGGTTAATCTCAGCCTCTTTGTTCTTCCCTTTTTTTTTTTTTTGTTTTTGGTTTTTTTTTTTGGTCACACCACACAGCATGCAGAACTTCCCCCACCAGGGATTGAACCTGTGCCTGCTGCAGTGGAAATGTGGAGTCTTAACCACGGGACCACCAGGGAAGTCCGGTTCTTCCCCTTTTTTATTTTTTTACTTTATTTTTTATTTATTTAAAATTTTTTTGTCTTCCCCTTTTTTAAAAAAAACCCCAACATTCAAAGACCAAGTTGGAGTGGAGCTGAGGCTTGGCTCTTACTCCCCTGCTTGGCTCCCTGCAATAAACCCTTACTTTGCTGCAAACACCCTGTCAGAGCCTGGCTTTTTGCACTGCAGGCACATGGGCGAGCCCTATGCTTGGTTACATTACCCTTAGGAGAGTTGTGATAGGCCAGGAGCACAAAAGAGGCTTCCTGGATGATAGTAATACTCCTTTGCTTGATCTAGGTACCACTTACATAAGTGTGTTCAGTTTGGGAGAATTCATCAAGCCATGTATTTACGACATGTAAATTTTTCTGCGTGTGTTATATTTCAATACAAAGTTTTAAAAAGGGAACTGTTCTGGTTGAAGCCCTGGGCGGGGCAGGGAGAGGAAGGTCTAGGAGCCCATCCACAGCTGTGCCCTTACCCTGCACATAGTCCTTGAGGGATTTCCAAGGGAACCAAAAGTTCCTTAGAATATAGCTCGAAATCATTGATCTGTCCCAACAGAGAGTCAGTGACTTGTCCAAGGTCCCACAGATCTAGCACCAGAACCCAGTTCTCCTGACTCCTGAGCCAGGGATCTGGACCCTATTCCTTTGCTGAAGGGCCAGCGTCACGAGTGAGGACAGGGGGCAGCTTGTCAGCCTCCTATCCCCTCCCCAATCCCTTAACTTGGGTCTTGGGAAGAGGGCCAAGACTCTGGTGTGGATGATGCTTTTCTTATCCTGGAGCAACTTCCTTTCTGGGAACTGGGTGTCTCCTTCTGGGCAAAGACAATAAATTTTATCCGAGGGGCCAGAGGAGCAGGGCTTCTCCTGCCCCCACCCGAACAGGCATCACGTGGCTCTCGGGTTAGCAGTGCAGGAAAATCCCAGCCCTTGCACACTCAGCCTCCCACACTCACCTACCTACCCACTCTGACACACTCAAGCCTCCCTGGCCCACCTTGAACATTCACCAGCGCACACTCCCTGCACATTTCTTTCACCCTCAGCTTCTGCCACCTCTTCCTGGGTAATATTGCCAGCCTCTCCCTAACCCCAGAGCTGCAGACTTGCCCTGTCCCTCATCCCCAACCATGTCCCTGGAGCCACTGAAATTCCAGGCAGTGGGTGAAGAAGATGAGGAGGATGAAGAAGAAGAGAGCCTGGACTCTGTAAAGGCGCTGACGGCCAAGCTGCAGCTGCAGACACGGCGGCCCTCATATGTGGAGTGGACAGCCCAGGTCCAGAGCCAGGCCTGGCGCAGGGCCCAAGCCAGACCCGAGCCCGGGGGACCTGGGACCATTTGCGGCTTCGACTCAATGGACTCTGCCCTTGAGTGGCTCCGACGGGAGCTGGTGAGTCTGGTGGGGAGGGCAGCCTTGCAGAGGGCCTTGAGGGCAGTCCTTAGGGCCCAAGACACTGGGTATGGGGGGGGGGATGAGAATGACCCTGCCTCTAGCAAATGCCCACTCCTGTGGCTTTGTCCCAGGGCTGAGGAGCCAGGAGTGGACTTGTCCAGTGTTTTATTCAGGGAGCCTTGCTGAAGAAGGAGTCCATCCAATCTACTGACCTTGTGGTCCTGTGGCTCAGGGGACAGAGTCTGCCGTTGTGGGACAACCCGTTATAGCTGGGGAAGGCATGGCCTCCCATACTCTGGGAATTGCTATACCCCAAAGATACAAAGGAGGTACTGACCACGCTGTACAAGAGGCCAGTGTTGAATAGGTGGTTCAATCCAATATGTGCAAATATAAAAATGTCCAGCCTCCAAATTGGAGATTCCATTCAGTTGATCTAGGATTGGGCCCCAGGTACCTGTATTTGTTTAGCTTGGTTTTAGAGCAAGATCTATGAGATGGGATGGATAGAGCTGGGGTGTGAGGGTGTGGGGAGGACATAGCCAGTGCAGAGACCCAGGGTGTTGACCAGGAGGGAAAAATGGGAGGTTCAGCAGGCTCACGCCCCCTCTCGGCCGCAGCGGGAGATGCAGGCACAGGACCGGCAGCTGGCAGGGCAGCTGCTTCGGCTGCGGGCCCAGCTGCACCGGCTGAAGGTGGACCAAGTCTGTCACCTGCACCAAGAGCTGCTGAACGAGGCCGAGATGGAGCTGGAGCTGGAGCCGGGAGCCGGCCTGGCCCTGGCCCCGCCACTGCGGCACCTGGGCCTCACGCGCATGAACATCAGCGCCCGGCGCTTCACCCTCTGCTGAGGGGCACCCGCGTGCCTGCCTCGCCACCCGCTACCCATTCCCCAGCCCAGCTGGGAAGAAGGAAAGGAGGGGTGCCCCAGAGGAGCCAGCACCTGGAGAGCGGTGGGGGGAGAGTCCGGGAGATGCTCAGAGCTCCGGGAGCTTAAAGCCCCTGCATCCTGTTGCCCCTGCTGCCCCAGATGGGGGAGGGGGGACGGTGTGGAGGAAGGGGAGGAGTTCACAGACTCCCAGGCTCCTCAATAAACCTCTGCTTCCCATCAAGGTCTCTGCAGTCATTTATTCAGTCCCAAGGTGGCTGTATGTCACTTGTTGCTGGGACCAGGGATTCTATTGCCGGAGAGAAGGCTGGCCTTGGGGGTGGAGATGGACAGATGGATCCCCGTCTTCCCCACAGCTCCACTTCTGTTGCTCTATCTTATCAAGATCAGAACTGGAAAAGAACTTAAAATTCTAAATCACCCCCATGGAAGGTGACTTAGGTAAATGGGCAGCTGAAGAACGCAGGATCTGGTAGACCTGGGTTCAATGCCAGCTCCACCACTGATTTCTATTGATATTAGACTCTGAGGAGGTCCCTTAACCCCTGCATCTGTTTCTTTATCTTTAAAATGGAAATGCTAATTCTCACTCCACAAGTAGTTGGATACATCTGAAGTGAGATAATGCACTGTAAGCCCTCAATAAATGTGCATTATTATGTATTATTACCAGCCCCAGTGGTGTTCTTGCTGTTGTGCTGAGGCCCAGAGACGAACTGTGAAGTGCTCAGGTTCACAGCAAGAGGAGCTGGGGCCCGCAGCTGGGACCCTGGGCTCTGTGTCATTCGGTAGGTTTTTGTTGTTTTGTTTTTTATATTTCTCAGCTTTTGTTTCTGCGTTACCCTCTTTGTCTGAGTTTCCAGCTCAGGCTTCCTCTTCCCCCCACCCATTTCCTGTCTCCCCCTTTCCTCCGCGCAGCTGAGGTTCACACAGCCTCGGCTTCCACCTCGCAAACCCCAACAATGCTCTGTGGGCTCCCCTCCCCCAGCCCGCTCCCCCAGGGCAGACTCAGGCGGTGGCAACATATTTATGCTTTCCGCCCGGTGGGATCAAGGCCCAGCTCTTGGGCCTGAGAGAGGCCACCTAGAGCTCCTCATAACGCTGGTGACCTAGCCCTCAGCCTCTGACGGGTGTCACCCTCAGCCTGGCCCCTGAGGAAAGGGAGATTGTTGGCCTGCTTGCTGCTGTGACAAGGTCCCAGCCTCCTGCCTATAACGGAAGGCACGGCCAGTCTGCTGCCTGCACCTGGGTGCCTGGGCAGGAGTGTCTGTTCTGTCTCCCACCTGTTGCAGGAGGTGGTGTCAGGCCCTGTGCCTCTGACAGGAGCTGTGGTCTCGCCTCTACCTGGTTAGAAGGGTTGCCCTACTCTCCAACCATAATTAGGGGGGGTTGTCCTGCCCTCTGCCCCCAACAGAGGCTGTTACTCTGCCCCCTTAAAGACAAGAGGTTGTCCTGCCCGCTTTCTTAAACAGCCTGTTGTCCAGCGTTCTGTCCGTAAGAGGGGTGTTAGCCTACCCTCTGCGTATAATAAACTATCGTCCTGAGCCCTGAGATGGCACAGCTGTTGTTCCGCTGCTGTGTCTAGCAGCTGTGTGAGCCCGGTATCTATCTGACTGGAACACGGGTGTCTGCTCTCCAGTGATGTTACAGGGATGCTGTCCTCTCCTCAGACTCTGAAGTGATGTTAGTTTTGCCCTCCGACTGTAATGAAAGGGTCACCCTGCTCTCAGACTGTGACAGCAGTGCTACTTGCCCTTCCCTGAAAGCTGAGTGGGCGTCTGTTTGCCTCCCGCTCAGTGGGGTTTCAAGGCTGCCCTTGAATCTCTTGTCCAGGTGCACCCTGGGAGGGCGGGGGGAAGCTCTATCAAATATCCTCCCTCACCTCCAAGTGCCACCCTCAGGGTGAGTAGGGCCTGGACTGGAGACATATAGGACCCCTGAGGGCTGAGAGGCGGGGGGCTATGGCAGCAGGAAGCTTGGGGTGCTGGAGGCTTGTGGTTGGGCTGCTGGGGCCCTCAGGAGGCGGCAGGAAGTCAGGGTGGGACGTGGGCGCGGGGAGACACGCAGTGGCTACGACGGAGAGGGGAGCCGAAGCTGTGTCTGGGCAGCCAGTCTAGGCCAGGAAGACCATGTGAATGGGGCCAGAGGGCTCCTGGGCTGGGCAGGTAAGGAGTACTGGGAACAGGGGTCTAGGGGCTGCGGTGGGGGGGGCCTGATAGCAGAGGGCTGCAGCTGGGCCTGGGGCCAGGCTCCCCAGGTATGCAGCAGCCCTTCAGGCTGGGGGACAGAAAAACCTGGCTGGAGGTCAGGTGGAAGACAGGCAGAACAGCTGGATCACCTCTTTCCTGCGTAGTTGTTACCTCTTGCCTCTGTCACACTGCCTGCCATCAGGCCCCACCTCACTGGGAGCATTTTTTGGGGGGATCTGGCACATGGACTGTCAGGTACTAAAAAGGCCTTCAGAAATCCCTAAATCCAGTCCCTCATCCCATGATGGATGAGCCTCCTGAGGCCCAGACTGGGGCAAAGCACTCCCTCCCTGCAGTCCGTCAGCAAGGCAGAGGCAGAGAGGGTGATGGCCCTGAGAGAGGGTGATGGCCTAGGGTGTGACACAACCCCCCTATGGAGCAAGGTGATGGGCAGGCTTGAGTCAGGGGTCCCAAGAATCCTTCCGGTTGCTGGGGCAGACCCCAATGACAAGACTACCCTGAGAGAGAGAGAGGAGTCACCCAGAGCATCCAGATGGACACATGAGAAGTGATTTTAGCCTCAGTGACCAACATTTTTTGAGAGAAGGAGGAGTCTTCCTTTGGGAACGGATGGGCATGTGAAGGGATATTTATCGTCTGGCATGGGGCCTCCCGGGTGGAAGTATCTGACCGGACTCTGGGAAGTTGGGGGGTGAGAGAATGATGGGAGACGGGAAGAGGAAGGGCTATTTTTATCCCGGACAGGGGTGTAGTTGGCCCTGGGCAAGGACCGCGTGGACTTCCATCTGGAAAGTTGCCATTGTGTCCGCAGGAAGTCCTCCCCTCTTCCCTTTGCTCCCTCCCGCTCTAGCCCCCCTCCCACTGCTGCTGTATGTGTAGGGCTAGTGGGTCCTGCTGATTCCTGCTTCAAACCCCAGGAAGGTGGAGGCCCAGGGAAGCAGAGTCAGCTCCCTGCCCACCCCCTCACTTTCTAGCTCTCAGCCTGCTGTTTATGGGGCAAATCCCCACCTGAGCCACACTTTGCAGGTTTCCCCTGCCTCCCTCTCTGCCTTTGGAGTTTTTCTTGAAACACAGTTTCCACTGAGTCATCATGTCCCAGCCTCTCTTTTGTCCCCAGCTCCAAGGCCTGCAGCCTCTTGTGGGGCCTGAAAAACATGCTGGGTCTCCCTACCCTCATCCAGACTCTGGACCGGCATAAGTCTTCCCCTCTCCCACTCAGCCTGTGCTGATAGATGACTCAGGGTCCCTCGCCCTCGGGGCTCAGGGACAGAGATTCTTCTCTAAGGGAAAAAGGGCCAAGTGATGGAGCAAGAGAATAGGCGGAGGGTTCAGAGGATGGGAGAAGGCTTCCCTTAGGTGATCCGGAAGGCTTCCTGGAAGAGTCAAGGTAGTTCTGAGAAGGATAAAGGCCCATTCTGCAGAGTACCTAGGACATGAAGCCAAGGTCGCTGTCCCTGGGTTGTTTCTTGGGTCCCAGGAGGGCAGAGGCCTCAGGGCAAGACCAAACACAAGAGAGCCAGTGGGTTTGGTGTAGCGTGAGGGACATGCATTTCAGAGCCAGGCAGACCCAGGCACAGTTCCAGTTCTGCCATTTCCTTGAACAAATGGCTTCATTTCTCCGAACTCCAGTTTACTTATTGGTAAAGAGACAATAATAAATCCCTCCTTACAGAGTGCCTGTGGGGAATCAAAGAGAAAATAATGGCTGTGATGTGCCCTGGGTAGTACCTGGCATGCAGTAGGTGATTAACAGAGGTTAGGCACCCCCTTCTCCTGCAAATTGTGCACCAAAGGGTGGGGGGGATGTCTGCACCAGAATTACTCCTACTCAGCACCTTGGGCAGGCCAGTGAGCCACCCATTCCCTCACACTTGTGGTGTGGCTTTGCAAATGAGCTTGTTTCCTGTGTGTACCAGTGGGTGTGAGAACTCTAGATTGGGCCACAGGGTCTGTCTTAGAGGAGGGTCCCACACACAGCTTCACACAGACACACACATGAACCCTCCCTCCCTAGCCAAAACACCATCTGTATCATCATTGGAAAATGTATGTGTGCATGTATGTTCAGAGGCAGAGGCAGGGACCGCAGATACATCGTACACTGGATCTTACAAATCCATCCACACACCCACAAGCTGATGGCTTCAAGGCCAAGCTCAACGTAGTGAAAGCGATGCTGAGGGGAGCTGAGTATGTGGGTGGGATGGGGGCAGGTGGGACAAAGATACCATCCAGGTGTTGGTTTGAAAGCACCTGGAGCTGCATTTCCAGTGTTTGTTCTAAAGAACGCTAGTCCCATGAGGCACCTGGGAAGAAAACGGTCTGAGGCCAAATCAACATGGCCTAAGCTACAAAATGTCCCACATTAACTTCACCATCAGCATTAGCTTGTTGAAGCTCTGAAAGTCTCCCCAGCGAAGGTGGCTGTTTGATTTTGTCTAACCCAGTGTTTTTCAGACTTCTGTGGTCGCAGAACCTTTTTCCTGTATCCCCTATTCCATGCCTACACCTCTTGAGACAAGGAGAGGAGTGGAAGGGCAAGCTGTACAGTTGATTCTCCTCAAATGCTTGTGTCTCTTAGCAGAGTTTTTGCGTTCGTGGGGGCTTTGTTGTTTTTTGTTTTTCAACTACAAAATTAGCACATGGCTGTTTTTAAAAATTTAAACAGTACAGAGACATACAAAGACATATAAGGAATACAGCTCCCTCCAATCTCACTCCTGGGCTATGCTCATTGTGGACAATTTGGTGCACGTCCTTCCAGATTTTCCTATGTGTGGCCGCTGGAAAGCATACTGGTTAAGAGCCTAATCTCTGGAGGCAGGTAGACGGAGGTTCAGCTCGCCTCTCTACCACTTATTTGTTTGTTATGAGGCCTCAGACAAATACCTTTACCCCATTTGGGCCTCAATTTTTGCATCTGTAAAATGGGGGTAATAATAGCACTTACTTCATAGGATTATTATCAGCATTACATGAAGTCATGCAAATGAAGGCTTAGCACAGAGCCTGGCTTAAAAGAATCCCCTATATATCCATATTTAAATGCAAATAGACTTAAACTCTACATTCTGTTCTGTAACTTGCTTGCCGTGTTATATCTGGGACGTCTTTCCATGTCAACACATGGAGATCTACCTCATCTTTTCAGCGGTTTTAGCTAAATGTCGTTAACTTGGTTAATGGGTAATGGTGGTGATTTTGAGATGCTACTTCCTGGCAAATACTGCTGTTTTGTGTTGTCAGTTTGTCAGGGTCACAGACGTTACCGATCAGTGAGCTGAAGACAGGCCTTACTGCCTCCTGTGAAAATGGAGTGACCCGCCAGAGGGGCACCCACCTCTAACACAGCAGGCAGGGCCAAGTGGACGGGAGCCTCTCTGACTGCTCACCTCTGTGTCCCCAGCTCTAGATCAGAGCCTGGCACATAAGACATACCCATTAAATTTTTGTCGATAGGCTGGCCATGTAGGAAGAAAGTCATGTCTCCTCTAACTTACCAACAGAGGCCTAAGCCCAGAGTTCTGTCTCACAGTGTGGCATTTCCCCAGATATGGCCTGTGCATCATTGATGCGGGTGAGTGATTTTAGGGGGGTAATGAATGAACATTTACAAATGTGAATTTAGGTATTATAGTATGTGTTTATTTTAATATATACAGATTTCTATTTATGGCTGGTGATACTGGTTTTCCTTTTTTTTTTTTTAATTGAAGTATAGTTGATTTACAATGTTGTGTTCTGGTTTTCGATTTATGGTAGTGAAGTTTCCATTTGAGGTAAATATATTAAAGGTGAAAAAGTGGTTCCTGGAAGTGCCAAAAATCAGAAAGGAAAATGAATGTATTTAAGGCTGGGGTAATGAAATACCCATACAGGCCTCAAATAACTATTTTCATTTACTTAGTCCTTACTATGTACCAAGCACCGTGGTAAGTACTTTATTATATGAGATCATCTACATATCACATATTATGTTCACAACAGCCCTAGACGCAGGTCCCTTTTTTATTCCCATTTTGAAGATAAAGGAACTGAGGGAGTTTCAGAGAGGTGTAGTAACCTGCCCAAAGGCCCTCTGTCAGTGAGTGACTGGGAGGCCTTGAGAATGAACTTGGTTCACTATGTTATGGATATGATGAGCTGAGCCTCCCTGACCTGCAGACTTCCAGAAACTTTAATAAAGTGGTGTGGATTGCCAAACTGTAAGTAAGGCTTCGTCCTGATAAAACCCCCATGATGCAAAATACAGACAGAGGTACATGAGGAAGGGGGCTCAATAAAAGAAATTACTAGGTACATACAAGTTACTAGTTGGAGGGCCTCTATCAAAAATATCAGCTTTAGAATAATTGCTCTATAGCCCTTGTTTATGGCAATAACTAACTAGCAGAATCAGTTCTATGTTTAAACCACTCCCAGTTTGTGAGAATAAATCCATCCTGTTTGCATATAAGAGAAGGCTTATCTTTTTGTTCTCTGTTTTTGTGAACTCTATGAATTCACAGAGTTTATTCCAAAGTGGTATTATATCAAAGAGGAACACACGAAAAAGGAGGGAATTCAGGAGACATCCTTGTTTTACCCACTAGAAATTATTTACCATGCCTGTCAACCCTGATTCTCGAGTACCGTGGTGAGGGTTCTGTGCAGGCATCCACAGCCAAGGCTATTCATTGAACATATGCAACTTTGCCAATAACCAAATCTTGGCCAAAGAAAAAGGCCAAGAAAATGTTTTAAATTATTCCTGACAGATTTTGCCACAGGGTGGCCCAGAGTACAACAGTGGTCTGCAGTAGAAGAGCCTGCCCGCCCTTGACATAAAGCGTTAGCCCAAGAAACCCAGGCAAGAAGCTGGCACACATTTTGGACAGAATGTTCAATAAATGAATCGGTTTACAGTTTAAGGGAGGAAAAGTGTTACATTTTTTTTTAAGGGGACAAAACACATTCTAGGCCCAGCCAGGCGAGACAATGTCTATGGAGTTGATAAAAGTGAACAAGTTGGCAAGAATCAGAGCTCATTGTGATATGATTCCTAAACAACCCTGGGATCAGAAACTCTAGTCCAGGAGCTTCACGCAGCCTGGGATTTTTGATCAATTCTACACAGAGTGAGAAGGGCCACTCTGTGTGTTGGGCTCTGTGCAAAGAGACAAGAGGGATGGTACCTGAAATCTAGCTCTCACTCCACTCTCCAAGTTTGAAACCCCAGGGAGGAGTGGCCCTTTATAACTGGCACAAAGTGCTCTGTGAACCATGGACAGATCTTGAGTTTGACCGAGAACATTTCAGACGCTAGTCAGAGGAGGCCTAGAATCTACAAAATTCCGCCTATTGACCTTGAATTCCTGAGTTGGGAGAAGAGAATGTCCTGTTTCATTCACCACAGAATCTGCCTTTGTTACTGGTTCTGAGAGTCCTGGGGATTCTCTGGATCTGTTTCCTCTTTCTTTTTCTTTCTTCCTTCCTTCCCTCCCTCCCACCTTTCTTTCTTTTTCTTTCTTTCTTTCTTTCTTTCTTTCTTTCTTTCTTTCTTTCTTTCTTTCTTTCTTTCTTTCTTTCTTCCTTCCTTCCTTCCTTCCTTCCTTCCTTCCTTCCTTCCTTCCTTCCTTCCTTCCTTCCTTTCTTTCTTTCTATGAGAAACTTATATTAAGCTTTAATTTTTTTTAATTTATTTATTTTCTTTATCTTTTTGGCTGCGTTGGGTCTTAGTTGCAGGACGTGGGATCTTTTGTTGCAGCATGCGGGCTTCTCCAGTTGTGGTGCGTGAGCTTCTCTCTAGTTGTGGTGTGCGGGTTTTCTCTCTGCATTTGTGGCACGCAGGCTCCAGGGCGCGTGGGCTCTGTAGTTTGCAGCACGTGGGCTCTCTAGTTGAGGTGCACGAGCATAGTAGTTGCTCCCACGGGCTTAGTTGCCCTGCGGAATGTGGGATCTTAGTTCCCAGACCAGGGATCCAACCCGCATCCCCTGCATTGGAAGGCGGATTCTTTACCACTGGACCACCAGGGAAGCCCATAAGCTTTAATTTTGATTTTCTTTTTGCCAACCTCATTTATTAACCTGGTTGAATCAGACTAGGATGGGACCCACATTTTGTACAAATAAATACATGCATATATGACCTCACAATTACATAGGGACACTCACAAACTATACATGCCCCCATTTTGTTGCACATCCATCTGCACACAGGGGCTCCTACATACTCACGGGTATGTACACATAAGCATGATGCTCAATGACTCACATACCTCAATATGTGCAGACTTGTATTCACCAAGCAGGTAAATGTACACTCAGAAACATGCATTCCAGATAGAGGGAGAATTGCCTTAGAGAGAAAGGCCTTTGTTAACAGCACAATGATCACATCTTGATGGAGAGTGGACCCCACTCTGTCAGACCTCCCTCCCTGCTCCATTGTCTGCATGACCTCTCAGGATTCCCTGCCCACTTTAGTCTCCAGGGAGGGAAGAATAGAGCAGAGTACCTTGAAAAAGGAGGTGGGGCCTGATTGGAGTCCCGCCTCTGCCAAGAGCCCTCACGTGCTATTGGGAAAATCACTTACCTTCTCTGATCCGCCACCTTCTCCATCTTTAAAATGAGGCTGGTGACTTACATGAGTGCTTCTCAACTCTTCCCTCCAAGGACTCCTTTGCCCTTCCCCTGTCGTACTTTTCCCCTCTTCCCCCATGGATCTCATGATTTTGAGGGTTTTGCTGACTGAACGACCTCATTTAGGTACTAATTTTCTTGTTTTCTAGTTCAAATTTTCATCAGAGACTTAAGTATGCATTGAAGAAACGATAATGCAATTTGTCATACTGAGAAACAAATCATAGTACCATTTCCCTTCAGATTTTTGAAATATTGAAATAACTTTCAACATTATCCTCGGGCCTCATAGGAGCATGTAGCTCCCAGTGGCTGAGAGCCACTCACCAAAATAACCTCTGGCATTGCCAGGTCTTGGGGTCTTCTGATTGCTGCCAGGCCCTATACTCCAAAACTCACACTTTTGTATAGGGCAGGGCCTGCTACCTGCAGCTGGAGGGCTCCAGGAGCACTAAATAAGCCACAGAGGAAACACTAGGGGTCAGATACCCAGCAGAGTTACTGAGTACCTTTTGGCTTAATTTAACACAGCTTAACTTTTTCTCGCTCCTGGCCCCAGTCCTTTTATTTATTTAGTTTTTTAATTGACGTATAGTTGATTTACAATATTTTGTTAATTTCAGGTGTATAGCAAAGTGATTCAGTTATGCATATATACATTTTTCTTTCTGATTCTTTTCAATTATAGGTTATTATAAGACACTGAACATAGTTCCCTGTGCTATACAGTAAATCCTTGTTGTTTCTGTGCCATACAGTAAATCCTTATTGTTTATCTATTTTATATACAGTGGTGTGTATCTGTTAATCACATACTCTTAATTTATCCCCCCTCGCTTTCCCCTTTGGTAGCCATAAGTTTGTTTTCTATGTCTGTGAGTCTGTTTCTGTTTTGTAAATAAGTTCATTTGTATTATTTTTTAGATTCCACATATAAGTGATATCATATAATATTTGTCCTTCTGTGTCTGGCTTACTTCACTCAGTATGATAATCTTAGGTCCATCCATGTTGCTGCAAATGGCAATATTTATTCTTTTATATCTGGCCCCAGTCCTTTCTGGCAGGCCGAGATTTATCCAGGATATAGGTTCTGCCTGCATGCTCTCCTGGCCCCTGGCCCAAGGCCTTGTGGCCCCTTTTCCCTCCCCACGTGACCCCAGCCTGGACAGGTACAGTTTCCAGCCCTACGAGCTTCAGCCTTCAGAAGGTTCCTTCTGCCCTGTCTACCAGCCTCCCCTCACTGCTGCACCCCAGTTCATCCCATTTTCTCAACCCCAAACTTTTCTCATCTTTCTCTTACCCTTTTTCAAAGCCTCTGAGAATGTCAAGCCTGAAAGGGACCTTACTGATCTAAGTTGACACCTCATCTGATGTTGGTGTTCTCTGTGTAATATAACCAACCTGTGGTTTTCCAAGGCCTATTTGAATATCACAAACAATGGGTTGCTCAGGACCTTACTAGACAGCTCAGCTCGTCTTAGGCTGGTTCCAGGTTGTTATCAGTTCTTTTTTGGAGGCTTTTGCTGCTGATCAGTTCTTAGCCATAATAAAATTAGCAATCAAAAAAATAAAAAAGCCATTTGCAGCCACAGAGCCGAGCAAGATTTCTCAAATGTCTCCCCAGGACTCCTAAAGTAGGGGGAAGAGTATATGCGTGTACACCTTTCCTTGAAAGTCTCTTGATTTGGCTTAAAATTCCATGTACATTTTGTATTTTCCTCTATTTGTAATAGATCTATGTCTGTTTAACTACGTGAATAAGGTTTAACTATGTGTTTAACACTCATGCTTTGGGAGGTACACACCCGTGACTTCCGGCACCCATGAAAGGTTATAAGTATCTCAGTTTAAAAAACATAAGCTTAGGGCTTCCGTGGTGGCGCAGTGGTTGAGAATCTGCCTGCTAATGCAGGGGACACGGGTTCGAGCCCTGGTCTGGGAAGATCCCACGTGCCACGGAGCAACTGGGCCCGTGAGCCACAACTACTGAGCCTGCGCGTCTGGAGCCTGTGCTCCGCAACAAGAAAGGCCACGATAGTGAGAGGCCCACACACCGCGATGAAGAGTGGCCCCCGCTTGCCGCGACTGGAGAAAGCCCTCGCACAGAAATGAAGACCCAACACAGCCAAAAATAAAAATAAATAAATAAATAAAAATTTAAAAAAAAAACAAAAAAAAAACAACGACAAAAAAACATAAACTTATCAACTATACTCCAATATAAAATAAAACTTAAATTAAAAAAAAAAGAAACGTGAGCTTAAAGCCAAGAGGATTATTTACCAGTCCCATTCTCCCACCCTCCAAAGCAGGGGTTGGTAGGGCAGAATGGACACTGGTATAAGTCTTTCTCAGCTCTAAATCAAGCCAACATTCATCTAAGCTTATGAGAAAGGGATGACGATCCCCAGTTGACAGAAAAGGCAAAGTGAGGCTGGGTAAGAATGATTTCAGCAAAGAGACACAATAAGTATCAGAACCAGAATTTGAACATAACTCCGGGGCTCATCCTTGAATCCTTTTTTTCTTTCTTTAATTAAGATATAATTGACATAGGTCCTTAAGTCTTTTTTTTTTTTAAATTAATTTATTTATTTTTGGCTGCGTTGGGTCCTTGTTGCTGCGTGCGGGCTTTCTTTAGTTGCGGCGAGCGGGGGCTACTCTTCATTGTGGTGCGCAGGCTTCTCATGGCGGTGGCTTCTCTCGTTGTGGAGCACAGGCTCTAGGCGCACAGGCTTCAGTAGTTGCGGCACGCGGGCTCAGTAGTTGTGGCGCACGGGCTTAGTTGCTCCACGGCATGTGGGATCTTCCCAGACCAGGGATCGAACCAGTGTCCCCTGCATTGGCAGGTGGATTCTTAACCACTGAGCCACCAGGGAAGCCCCGGACCTTAAGTCTTGCTAACCAAAAAAGCACCACTGGTCCCCACTTCTACCTGGTCCCAGCATGTATTAGCAACTCTAGCTTTATTCTGCCCCAAACAGTTGTGTGAGTTTAAGCAGGCCTTTCTGGTCCTCTGTTTGCTCATCTAAAATCAGAGGTTAGACTTGGTGGTTTCTAAGACCTCTGTAGATGGGAGAATGTGTGCATCAACCCTCCACATACCAGTCAACATTTATTAACAAGAATAGTTCTGGGTGCTGGGACATTCAGACAAATAAAACACAGCTTCTGCTCTTGATAAATCCCCCATCTCATCAAGGGGGTAGGAGAGGCAGGGGGACTGACACATAAATTAGCGTAATCATGGCACTCAGTGCCTAAGTTGATGATTGTGGTCTAAGTGGAATGCTGTAGGAGCAAAGAGCATTGGGCATTGGGAAGGCTTCACAGAGAAGGTGATATCTGAGTTGAGGCTTGAAGGTTGAGTTAGAGTTCAACAGATGGGCAAAAGCATTCCAAGGCAGGCGAACCACATAAACAAAGGCACGTTGTAAGAAAAGAGCGTGAAGTTTTTGGGAAGACTAACTCAGAACACAGGCTGTGTGAATGTGTGTGTGTGTGTGTGTGTGCGTGTGTGTGTGTAGCAGAATAGACTGAGGAGGTGGATTTGATTCTGATATTAAAGGTTCTTGAATGCACGGTAAATTAAATTAAACTTTACCTGAGGACTACTGTTTCCAAGCGGTCCTGAGGAGCAGCCCTGGGGGAGGAGGTGCTGCAGGGACCCCCAGGAGCTTCAGAGTGAGGTCCCGCCACACTCTGCTTCAGGCAGAACAGCCCCACTTTTACCTGCTTTATCTATGAGGTTCTGCTTGATTTCATCTGACAAAAAGTTTCCACTGCTAAAGCAAGCAAACAAGTAAAAGGTATGGCCAAGAGGGCCGCTGAAGTGTTTTCTGCTGGGGAGAAGCAGAAAGAAGCCTCTGAAGGAGACTTTGTGGGTGGGGGGTTTGGGGGAGCAGAGTCCTGATGGCTGACATTCAGGAGAAAGGGTCTCTTATTCAGCTTCCTCGTCTGGAAAGGGGAATTGTAATTAGGAGGTGGGGCGCACACACCCCTCTGGTAGGGGAGGATCAAAACTTAGGTCTTCCCTAGGGCTTGGGGAAGTGTATGCGATCTCTAGTAGGTAGTCCCCCAACTTGGGGGATGGGCAGAGAGAGCGGGAGGTGGGAGAGGCAGGAAGTGGGCAACTAGACTAACAAAGGTGCCTGTGGCAGTTTGCCCAGCCCAGGTGGGAGGGCGGGGCCTAGGCCTCAGCAGGAGGGCATGTGTGACTTTACTGGGAGCTAGGACCCCACTTCAGCTTTTCTGTGGCTGGTGAATGGGGGCTGGGGGGCTGACAATCTTGGGTCCTTCTGGAAGTTCCCAGGGCTAGGCCTTAGCATGTCTGATGTTACAGGGGTAGATCTTGGGGGAGCCCTTTCAGTCCCCTCTCCATTCCCCCAGGGACCATGGGCTGTAGCTGCAGCTCAAACCCTGAAGATGACTGGATGGAAAACATCGATGTATGTGAGAACTGCCATTACCCCATAGTCCCACTGGATGGCAAGGCCATGGTAAGAGGCAAGACAGGGGGCTTGGTGAGGGAGTCGGGTGGGGTGTACAACCCGGAAGAGAGAAACGGACCACCACCACTATAGGTCCTTGAAATAACAGCGAGCCCTCTCCCCTGCAACAGAAAGGAAAAGAACCCCAGAGAGGGAAAGGGGTTCTCATAAGGTCACGCAGCAAGTGGTTGGTAAATTCAGTGATAAGACCCAGCCAAGCCAAAGTGAAGGAGAGCAGGGCAGTGGGGAGGCAAGCCAGGGTCTGACCCAGCCTCCAGCTCTCTGACTGCACTCATTCCCCACCCCTCAGCTGTCCATCTGGAATGGCTCTGAAGTGCGGGATCCACTGGTCACCTACGAGGGCTCCAACCCCCCAGCTTCTCCACTGCAAGGTGACTTCAACCAGCAGGGCCTGGAAGATAAGTCCTGTGGACCCTTGGCTGTCAGCCTCCATCTCCTCCTCACCTACTCACCACCTGTCCTTCCTCCTTCCCCCTCAGTCGTGTGGGCTACCATGTAACTCCTGAACTCGTGCTCCCAGCCTATTCCAAGCAGGTTCTCCCTGACTCCCCCTGTCTTTACAGACAACCTGGTTATCGCCCTGCACAGCTATGAGCCTTCCCACGATGGAGACCTGGGCTTCGAGAAGGGTGAACAGCTACGTATCCTGGAGCAGTGAGTGTCCCCTTCACCCCATCCATCCTTGCCCTGCCGTAGAGTGTGAGGGAGCAGGGATCTCCGGTACTGCAGTCCCCCTGTGGTCCCTGATCTGGCTTGCAGTGGGTGCCCTTAAGACAAAATGGGAGGCTCCGGAGTGTTGAGCTGGAGGGTGGGGTGGCATGGCCTAACTGGGGGCTCTGAGGGAGGGTTTCCAGCCAAGTCCAAGGCTGAGCAGACCGTGCTAACCGCCGCTGTCGCGCAGGAACGGCGAGTGGTGGAAGGCGCAGTCCGTGACCACGGGCCAGGAAGGTTACATCCCCTTCAACTTTGTGGCCAGAGCGAACAGCCTGGAGCCCGAACCGTGAGTGGGGACTCGTCGTGGGGGATTGCTGGGCGTAGATCCAGGGACCTCGGAGCAAAGGAGAGATGCTAGGGGTGTGTGAATGCTGGAGGGTGATGGAGGAAGAACGGACCGACAGACGAAAGAAGCCCTCGCTTCTGCCTTGCGCAGCTGGTTCTTCAAGACCCTGAGCCGCAAGGACGCGGAGAGGCAGCTCCTGGCGCCCGGGAACACGCACGGCTCCTTCCTGATCCGAGAGAGTGAAAGCACCACGGGTGAGCGGCTGGGCTGGCCGGGGGACTGTGGGCGGGGCCTCGGGCTGGGGCAGCGAGCAGAGGTCCGGGCGCGAGAAGCCCGCGGGGTTGGTGTGGGATGGGGGGGGGGGGCGGGGGGGGTGGCGCGCCGGCTGAGGTGCGATTCGCTGGAGGCTACCGCCCCCCTCTTTTGCGTTCCTTCATCCTTTCTTTTTTTCAGGATCGTTTTCACTGTCCATCCGGGACTTCGACCAGACCCAGGGAGAAGTGGTGAAACATTACAAGATCCGTAACCTGGACAAAGGCGGCTTCTACATCTCCCCCCGCATCACTTTTCCTGGCTTGCATGAGCTGGTCCGCCATTACATGAGTGAGCACGGCAGGGTTAGGGTTAGACCCTGTGCCCTATCAGCCTGCCTCCCCCAGCTCCTCTCGGGGTACCCTCCACCCATCTCTCAGTATGCTCCTTCATTGCCCCGCAGCGGGTGAGGTGCGGTACCTTGGAGCCCCAGGGATCAGGTGACAGCTCCACACACCTCCCCTGCCCGTCCATTTCCCCAGGTGGGGACTGGGTGGGCCCCCACCCGTGGGCCCCCACCCCCAGTCCCGCCTTATTGACAGCCTTACCCTCCTCCTTGTCCTCACAGATTCTTCGGACGGGCTGTGCACGAGGTTGAGCCGCCCCTGCCAGACCCAGAAGCCCCAGAAGCCGTGGTGGGAGGATGAGTGGGAGGTTCCCAGGGAGACGCTGAAGCTGGTGGAGCGGCTGGGGGCTGGCCAGTTCGGAGAGGTGTGGATGGGTGAGTGAGGCCCTCCAGGACTGCGGGGAGGAGAGGCGTCTACGAAGGTCGTGAGAGTCCCACGACAGTGCCCTGTTTCGGGGCAGCTGCCTGGCTCTGGGGGCATGGGCTCCGAGTGACTCCCCCAACCCCTCCCTGCCCCAGGGTACTACAACGGGCACACGAAGGTGGCAGTGAAGAGCCTGAAGCAGGGCAGCATGTCCCCCGATGCCTTCCTGGCCGAGGCCAACCTCATGAAGCAGCTGCAACACCAGCGGCTGGTCCGGCTCTACGCGGTGGTCACCCAGGAGCCCATCTATATCATCACGGAATACATGGAGAATGGTGGGCGCCGCCGCCGTGCGCGGCCGCTGGGGGGCACTGCCGTCTCCTCTGCCCCTGCTGGAGGGCGGAGGAGATAGGCCTGGCTCAGCACTGAGGTTTTTTAGAGGAATTTTCCTGAGCCCCCAAAGACTCACTTCCAGGGGCGACTATAGGGCGTGTGGAGAAGAGGGTGTCTTGTTCGAGCCCTGTCTGGGAGCCCAGCTTGAGGTGGCAGGCTCTGGAAGAGCATTCACCGCCCCCCCCACCCCCCCTTCTTCTCTAACCTGCAGTCAGTCCTATTTGCCTTCTTCAAACCCCACCTTGATCTAAGGATGCTTGATCTCAGGAGATGAGTAGGTCCCTGGCCCCATCTCTCTCCCTTCTGCCCCTGAGCCTTGGGAGTGCTCCAAAGCCCTCCTTTTCAGTTCTGAGTGAGCCCCTCCCCCTCCCTCGGTCCACTGTCGGACAGATTGAGAGCCCCAGGAAGGTAAATAGGAATTTCTAGGCCCAGCTTTGGGCCAAGTCGCTGTGCCATCTCTGATGCTCAGTTCCGCCAAGAATAACAGCAGAAATCTAAACAGGCTTATCCAGAAATAAGAGTAGTCATTAAGGGCTCTAGAGTCTTGACTGCCTGGGTTAGAATCCTGGCTTCAGGACTGTGTGGCCTTGGGCTTGGTCACTTCACTTCCCTCTGCCATGGTTTCCTCATCTGTAAAATGGTGATAATAATGCAATAGCAACTTTCTTACAGTGTCTTTTTTTTTTTTTTAATTTATTTTTGGCTGTGTTGGGTCATTGTTGCTGCTTGCAGGCTTTCTCTACTTGCGGCGAGCGGGGGCTACTCTTCGTTGTGGCGCGTGGGCTTCTCATTGCAGTGGCTTCTCTTGTTGCGGAGCACGGGCTCTAGGCGCGTGGGCTTCAGTAGCTGCGGCACACGGGCTTCAGTAGTTGTGGCTCACAGGCTCTAGAGTGCAGGCTCAGTAGTTGTGACACATGGGCTTAGTTGCTCTGCAGCATGTGGGATCTTCCCAGACCAGGGCTCGAACCCGTGTCCCCTGCATTGGCAGGCGGATTCTTAACCACAGGGAAGTCCCCTTATAGGGTTTTTGTGAGGATGAAAGTTAATGCATATAGAGCAGTTAGAACAGGGCCTGCCATATAGTAACAGCTTAGTAAGTTTGTTGTTATCTGGCTCTGATTCTTGGGGAGTATAAGATCTGTCCCTTTTCCAGGAAGGGAAAAAAGCTGTTAATTGGCTAATGGATTCTGGAAATGGCAAATAGCGGACCACCTTCAATTGGTAGTTGCTTGGAGTTCTGTGTTGAGAAGGATTCTGAGGTTCCTTGGAAGTGAGCACTGGGATTGATTAGCAACATCTGCCATGGATAAAATGAAGGAATAGCAGTTTATGTCCACATATTTGCTGCCTCTGGGTGAGGTCTTTGCCTTCAGTGACTAATTCAGCACTCATAGTGGAGACACTCAAGTTGTTGTCATCTTCACATAGGGTTTTAATCTCTTGAGAAGGACGAGTGGTCACTAGCTCTGTTCTAGCCACTCCCATCCCTGGTCTTCTCCTAGTTACCCTCTGTTACCAGAAAGGTGGTCTCTCAGTCCTCCAGGACACCTCTTTCCATATTCCATTTACTACATTCAGCATACATTTATTGCTGCTTACTGTGGGCTGGGAACATTGATTGATTGCTGCTATCAGTTATGCATACTAGGAAAACCAGAGTTTGTGCCATAGGAAAGTTCCAGTATACCATGGGGAAGGTAAATGATGATGTAATTTATTATGCTTGGTAGGATCTAGAGAGGCTTTCTAGAGGAATTGTCTAGCTGGGCCATGAACAAAAAGAATTTTTAGTATGAGACATGGGACAAAGAGACCTTGGGGTGAGAACCCAGGGGTCTATGTGGAAAATCTCTCAATTGTCTAGGATGGGTGGAGTAAAAGAGGCAGGAGTGGAGGGAAGAGAAGAAACTACAGATGTGGACCATGCAGGGCTTTGGATGACTGGCTGAAGAGTTTGGGCTCCACCCCACTGGTGACAAGAAGCTTGCAGACCCCTGCAAGTAGCCCCCTAGTCCCCGGGAAAAGGGCATCACACATCCCGGGCATCCTCACTCTGAACACACACTCCTCCTGTTTCAGCTTTTACTCTTCCTTTCCACACATCAGACACTGCTTCTAGACTCCCAGTTAGGGGAGAAGGGTCTGGGGGCTTTCCCCTGGGGCAACTTGGGTCAGCAACTCTGGCTTCTGCCCACAGGGAGCCTGGTGGATTTTCTCAAGACCTCCGCAGGCATCAAGCTGACCATCAACAAACTCTTGGACATGGCAGCCCAAGTAAGGAGACTGGGGAGGGGCTGGGCATGGGCACAGGGCAGTGGGATAAGGATGTCTGGCCCAGGACTGCTGACCTGTACCTGGCCTGCAGATTGCAGAGGGCATGGCATTCATTGAAGAGCGGAATTACATCCACCGTGACTTGAGGGCCGCCAACATCCTGGTGTCTGACACCCTGAGCTGCAAGATCGCAGACTTTGGCCTAGCACGCCTCATTGAGGACAATGAGTACACAGCCAGGGAGGGTAGGTATGGGATATGAGGGAAGACTGGGGCCTGCAGGGTCTGGCCAAGCAGACCCAGGTGACCTCACTTCCTCCCTCCAGGGGCCAAGTTTCCCATTAAGTGGACAGCACCAGAAGCCATTAACTATGGGACATTTACCATCAAGTCGGACGTGTGGTCTTTCGGGATCCTGCTGACGGAGATTGTCACTCATGGCCGCATCCCTTACCCAGGTCAGGGTCAAGGGCAGGAGCTGAAAGGGTGATGGGGAAGGGCAGCAAATTCATGTCTTTCCACTTACTTCTTCCCAGGCTAAGAATCTGAAACTCTCTAGCTGCTTCTCCTCCATCATCTCAGGGGTGGCACTCTTACATCCCCAATTAGGTGCACATCTCCCAGGCCTGGCTTCCATCTCTGTCTCTGGATCTCTCTTCCCTCAACAATCCCAGCTCTTTCCTTTAGTTCTAACACAGGCAGCCTAATATGTAGAAGAGGATCTGGCCTGGGAGGCAAGAGGCCTGCTTCTTATTACCAGGTCTGCCACTGATGCTTTCTGTTTGGCTTTGATCAGATCATTCCTTTTTTCTCCAGTTGTAAAACGTGAGGTTAGAACAGTACCTGATCCATACGAAGCACTCAAGGGTGTTGGGTTTTATTATTAATCACTATGGGCAAGTGACTTGGGCAGGTGACTTTACCTCTCTGAGCCTCAGTTTCATGATATGAGAAACAAGATTATTTGTGAAAGAGCTTGACTCATAGTAGGTGTTCACTAAACACTGACTTCCCGTCCCTCTGAAGCCTTCCATGTAGAGTGAGAGAGATGTGTAAACAGCTAATTCCCACCCTCTCCCATTCCTCCCTCTATCTCCTGGACAGTCCTTTACTCTTGAATTCAGCCAAGACAGGAATGAAATTTTTTTTTGGAAGGAACTTGCTAGGAAACTCTGGGGAAAGGAAATAGAATACAAAGACAGGGTAAGGAGGTCATGGAGCACAGTGGTTGGACTTGCAGAAGCTTCCCACATCTCCATCAGTGTGCGCAGAACTTTGCTCCTGGGAAGGTAAAGACACCTTAGAATCAGGTGAGGGTATGCAGGCCTTCCCTGCCCTGGACTTGCCCCATCACAGAGTCCAGCGGCAGCGCTGGGGCTAGAAACACACTCGTTGTCCTGCCAAGAGCTCACACTGCTCCCTTAGAGAACTTTTCTGCTAGAAGAATAAAGGCAGTGAAAGCATGATGATAAATGGCAACTGACACATGGCTTCAGGGTCAGGGAAACTATGGGGAGTAATCGGGACCTGGGTGAACTTGCATCTGCTCTAGCAGATGGTTGCTATTAAGACATGGGGGCCCAAAAAACAGATCTTTGTTTTTTCAAGAGAAGCCAAAACTTGGAGTTTTAGGAAAATTTTCCCATTTCCAAATATTGGTGATGATTCAGATTGTTTAAAAATGCCAAAAGGGGGGACATCCCTGGTGGTCCAGCAGTTAAGATTCCATGCTCCCAATGCAGGGGGCACGGGTTCGATCCCTGGTTGGGGAACTAAGATCCCGCATGCCAAAAATAATAATAATAATAATAATAATAATAATAATAATACACACACACACACACAAAAACCAAAAAAAACACTATAAGGGGCCAAGCCAAAGTAGGTCTGTGGGCTGTGGGCTGTATTTAGGCTGGGGGTAGCCAATAGGTTTGTACCCTTGTTCCCTGGCCTATGTCCTTCAGTGTCCTGATTTTGAAATCTGAGTGACACATAGCTAGAGGCCCCCCAGGGGAAAGGCCTGGGGAAGACAGGTCTCTATTGACTAGGGTCCAGTCTGAAGCTTTGTAGGAGTAAAACTTCTGTTTTGCTAGGACCCTCTAGGGGTTAGGCTCTGGGGACTGCCTGTCATAATCTCTTCTCAGGAGAATGAAGGAGAAACCAGAGGCCATACGGGTAATTTAGAAACAGGAAGCTATATTTCTGCTGTGCCCATGCAGTTCTCCAGAGCAGCTCCTCTTGGGGTCTACATGCAAAGAGCCTACTATGGGGGCCAGGGTCAGCACCAAGGGAGGGAAGTGGCCCAAAGATGATTTCATCTGGGTCATGGAGGGGCCTAGTGAATCTTCTCTGCCCCATGCAGGGTCTGCCTTGCTGGGGTCCAGGGTCCATCTGGATTCCTGATGCAGCATCTCGTGTGCCTGTTCTGAAAGCTGGAGAAGCCTCCCCATTGTCCTGGCTGTGGGCCCCCATCCTGCCCTGGGCCCTGACCACTCCATCCTTCCCTACCAAATAATCATCATTACAGGTACTCTTTATGCTGCATCTCCTCTTCCAGGCAGCATCCTCAATGCTATATATACACTTTCTCTTTCAATCCTGATAACATCTCTATGAGGTAGGAGCTACTGTTATCCCATTTTCCAGATGAGGAAACTGAGGCTCAGAGAGGTGCCATGGCTCACCCAAAGTCTCACAGCCACATGTGTGCGTTATTGAGTGTTTAAGCCATAGCAGACACTACAAGTGGCACGACTGACATTTAGCAGGTACCGCGAGTATAGCTTTACCATTGATGAAGACCAAGATCCCTTTGGATTGGTGCTCACACCATACCAGTTGTCAAATATCTTGACCATCACCCCTGCCTGTGGGCTTCCAAAGCCTGGAGCCTTGATGTCAGTTCTCCCATCAACCTCTAGGGATGACCAATCCTGAGGTGATTCAGAACCTGGAGCAAGGCTACCGCATGGTACGACCTGACAACTGTCCAGATGAGTTGTACCACCTTATGATGCTGTGCTGGAAGGAGCTCCCAGAGGACCGGCCCACCTTTGACTACCTGCGCAGCGTGCTGGAGGACTTCTTCACAGCCACAGAGGGCCAGTACCAGCCGCAGCCCTGAGGAGCCTAGCTGGCTGGGGCTTGGAGCCCTCCCCCTACCTAGCCAACCTGGCTCGGGGAGATGCAGTTCCTGTGTTACACCCATGTGGCCTATGCACATATGGACTCTGCATGTGAATCCCGCCCACGTGCGACACATACATTTCTCATGTCCTGTACATGGGTTCTGTAGTTGGGTGGGCTCTGCACATGTGTCTTGTACATGTGTGGCCTGTGCATATATGTCTTGGACACTTGTCCAAGTTGTCCCCTTCTGGGCCCGCCCACTTCTGAGACCACCAAAGAGTGGAGAGAGGCCTGTGATTGACATCAGCTTCTCCCCACCCCCTTTTCCTTTCCCCTGGTCATCCAGAAGCTCCTTGAGGGCCGGGACCTTATCTAATACCTCTGTGCGCTCCTCTTTGGTGCCTGGCACCCATAAGGAGCTCAATAAATGTCTGTTGGTGAAGATTGCACATCTTTCTGCTCCCCACTCCAATATCCTTTTCCTTGGGAGTGGGGAGTGAGCGTTCAGAAGATGGAAACTGGGGCACCCTGAATTGGGGTGAAAGATGGGATGAAGGGGTGTCTGAACTTTTTCCAGCCCTGCTGATGTTGGGGGCCAAGAGGAGGTCCCTATACTTTGCTGTATGGGTTCTTTGAACCCCTTCAAACGCCCACCCCAAAGGATTATGGGCAACCCCTACCCAGAACCTCCTAGAGAGTAGATGTGTCCCAAGACACTCCCCCCTCCCATTATAAAAATGCAACAGCATTTTTGAGAGCTACTGATTCAAGGACTATATTTGACCTTAGATATGTTCTGATTCACCCTCCAGGTGTTTTTAAACATTGAGTTTATTCACTCACTTAACAAATATTTATTGAACATCTACTGTGTGCTAGGCATGATTCTGGGCTCATAGGATATGCAGTAGATAAAATCTCTGGAGCTTATACTCTGTAAAGGAAGATAGACAATAAGCATCACAAAGAAGTAAATGGTATGGTATGCCACAAGGTGATAGTGCTAAAGGGAAAAAAGAGCAAGGGAAGAGGAATTAGGAATGTCATGTTTGGGGGAGGTTTGTAGTTTTAAAGAGAGTGGTCTGGGAAGGTCTCATTGAGAAGGTGAATTTTGAGCAAAGATTTGAAGGTGAGGGAGTGAGCCACGTGGTATGCAGGATGAGCAGTCAGGCAGAGGGAACAGCCTGAGGCAGAAGCTTGCCTGGCAAGCTCTGAGAGGTAAAGGTAACCTGAGGGAGGGGGATAGATCCTATGGGGCCTGGGGCCTTGTGGCCTTTGCAGGAGCCATGACATGATCTGACTTACATTTTAAAAGGATGGCTCTTACTGCTGTCTTGAAAGTAGACTGAGTTAGCAGTCAGTTTATAAAACTGGGGTAGTTTTGCATAAAACTCCAGATTTCTGCCTTCTCTTGAAAAAAATAGGAAGATTTGGCTCTTTTGGGCTTACCTGTCCTCATGGAGCTGAGTAAGTGGCCAATGCCTTCAGGTGGGGTATGAGCTCTCCCATTGCCAGAGTCCCCTTCACACTCTATTGCTCCCAGACAATGAACCTGAGTGTTAGTGGTTATTTATCATCATGTTCGGGCTGTTGTTTTTATAAAAAGAGGAAAATGAAAAAATTTTTGCACCCATATTTCCATTAAGAAGTGGGAAAATTAAAGATCCCTGAAGATGGCAGTGTGTTTGAAGAAAGATGGGGAGAAGGACATATTTCTTTAGAAAGTGAAAAAGAATGCAATATTAAAAACAAGCAAAGGGCTTCCCTGGTGGCGCAGTGGTTGAGAATCTGCCTGCTAATTCAGGGGACACGGGTTCCAGCCCTGGTCTGGGAGGATCCCACATGCCGCGGAGCAATTAGGCCCGTGAGCCACAACTACTGAGCCTGTGCGTCTGGAGCCTGTGCTCCGCAACAAGAGAGGCCACGATAGTGAGAGGCCCGCGCACCGCGATGAAGAGTGGCCCCCGCTTGCCGTAACTAGAGGAAGCCCTCGCACAGAAACGAAGACCCAACACAGCCAATAAATAAATAAATAAATAAATAAATAAATAATTAAAGGTGCTAATAATTAAAAAAAAAAACAAAAAAACAAGCAAAGTACTTGAATCGAACCAATATAAATATAAATCCACTCATTTACATCACCTGCGTGACCTCTGCAGGCGTCTGAGTTTGTGACTCCTGTTCTGCATTTTATAAAATGCTGCCACACCCATGACCTCATCTGATCCCCACCCTCCTCCTCCTTTGGACACTGCTGCAGCCACAGAGTTGGTGAACTTTGTTTTCTTACACTCTCCATTTTACTAAGAGGGAAATGGGGGCCCAGAAAGGTTCCTGGCTAGGAAGCAGCAACACAGAACTGGGAATAGGGTTTATTCCCTGGTCTTTTGCTGCTTCTATAATAGAAGTGCCAAGTCTTAGGTCTGTTACGTTTGTAATTAGTGGCCCAAATGCAGTTCCCAGGTGAGGAACACAAGTGCCCAAGCAGTCTTGAAGCTGTAAAGAGGCATAAAAAATGTATCTATTGACTATAGGATCATGAGTAACTTACTTGGCACATAGTAAGCACTCACTAAATATTAATATTGTTGTAGTTGTTATTTTAATAGCCCATCACAGTGCTTTTCAGTCTGTAGCTTTCAATAATGATTAGTTGATGACTGATCTAGTGCAGTGGTTCTCAAGGGTAGGGTGGGGGGCACTTTTACACTCCCTCCAATCCCCTCCCCCTTGCCCTGGAGACATTTTGCCACGTCTGAGGACAATTTCTGTTGTCACAGCTGGGGGTGGGGGCAGGGTACTACTGGCATCTAATAAGTAGAGGCCAAGGATGCTGTTAAAAATCCTACAGTGCACAGGACGGTCCCCTACAACAAAGAATTATCCAAAATATCAATAGCTTCAGTATCCTGAGAAACTCTGCTCCCAGTATAAGGGGACAATCAGTTTCCTCCCATCTAAAGGCACTCAGTTCTCCTAGGTGACTGCATCAGGGACGTAGGCTTTGGAGTAAGAAAGGCTGGGTTCTGCCACTTTTTTTTAAAAATTTATTTATTTTTATTTTTTGTATTATTTTTGGCTGTGTCGGGTCTTCGTTTCTGTGCGAGGGCTTTCTCTAGTTGCGGCAAGCAGGGGGCCACTCTTCATCGCGGTGCGCGGGCCTCTCAATATTGCGGCCTCTCTTGCTGTGGAGCACAGGCTCCGGACGCGCAGGCTCAGTAGTTGTGGCTCACGGGCCCATTTGCTCCGCGGCATGTGGGATCTTCCCAGACCAGGGCTCGAACCCGTGTCCCCTGCATTGGCAGGCAGATTCTCAACCACTGCGCCACCAGGGAAGCCCCCTGCCACTTTTTTAATGTGCCTCTGGTGCATAGTAGGCATTCAAAAAATTACGATTGAAAATTGAACGTAATTACTGTGTGACTCTGAGGAAGCCACAAAGTTCCGAACTTCGTTATCTTTGTTAAATGGTGATTAAAAAGCCCCCCTCCAAAGCCGTCGTGAAGAATAACGGAGATGACTGAGATAATGTCGGTAAAGCTATTGCACAGCGTTTGGCCTACAGCAGTTTCCTGTCCTTTGTCAATTTATTTCTCCTGCTCCAAACTCAGCTGAGTGACCTTGCGCAAGTCACTTTCCACCGTAGGCCTCTGTCAAATGACAAAGTTGGTCTCTGATCTCCAAGCACTCTCCCAAAGCCGAATGGGACAGCGAAGTTTGCAGTCCGGCTTTCTTCCCCCGGGACGAATGGTACGGTCCTAGGGCAGCCCCACCCCCTGTCGCGGACCTTGGTACAGGCCCAGGGGGCCCTCCGAGGCCTCGCCGGGCTGCCCTTGCCCCCCGCCGAGTTCCGGGCCGTCCCGCCGCCTCTGATTGGCTGGAGCGGTGCCCGGGCTGCGCGGCTATAGGTGAGCCCGGGCGGGGACGGGCGGAACGCGCTGGAGGCCCGCCCCCTCTCTGTTGGGTCGGACGCTGAGCGGAGCCGGCGGCGGGTGGGAGGGTGGACGGACAGACTGACGGGAGGGACGGGAGGCGAGCAAGATGGCGCAGACTCAGGGCACCAGGAGGAAAGTCTGTTACTACTACGACGGTGAGCACAGTCCTCGCGCCGGGGGCGGGGGCGGGGCCGGGCTAGGCGGGATCTGGGAGAGGGAGCCGAGGAGATCTGAGGGGGGAGGCTGAGGCGTTGGGGAAAGACTGAGGGAGGAGGCTGAGAGAAGGAGGCTGAGAGGAGGTCGAGGCTGAGGGCGGAGGCTGAAAAAAGGTGGTCGGGGCTGAGGGAGGAGGCTAAGAGGAAAGGAGGTGGAGCCTGAGGGAGGAGGCTGAGGGGAAGGAGGTCGAGGCTGAGAGGGTCGCCTGGGGAAACCTGAGGTCACTTTGGAGGGGACTTATGAAGTCTGATGTGGAGTTTGCGGCGGCCTCCCAGAGGGGAGGCTGAGTCCGAGGGGGGAGGCAGAATCTGGTGGAGAAGGTTTCAGGGTTACATGTTACTGCTGAGAATCCGAAGGTCTCTCACTGCCCCTTTCCTTCCTCATCTGTTCTGGTGAGAGGCCATCAGAGCTCACCAGCATCCCTCCCCATCTCCTAGCAGGCCCTGCAGTTGCTGCTGGGAAATGGGACCCCTGAGGTTGGAAGGAGAAGGATGCAACTTGTTACAACAAACTTTTTCATTGAACAGAGATCTGTGGAGCAGCAACTTCCTCTGTTCTAGGTAGCATTTAGGGGCTGGGGCCATGGGAAGACCAAAGCACTTGTCACCTTCCTCTCAGTCTGGAGGAGCAGGTAGACATTGACAAAGAATTGCTCTCCACTATCAGGCTGGGAGGAAGGACAGCTCAGAGTGTTCTGGGAGCACAGAGAAGAAACACCCGCCCAGCCTGAGGAGTCAGGCAAGGAGGTGCCGTCTCAGTTAGGACCTGATGAACAGGAGTTATTAGCCAGGCCCAGGAAGGGCAAAAATAAGAGCAAGTTGAGAGGTAAGAGAGAGGACAGCACGTTTGAAAAACGGCAGGTGTATGTACAGAACGGTGGAGGCATAGATTTGAGGGCACAGTGTTAGAAGGTAGAGAGCAGGGGTGAGAGAAAGGTTGCAAGTGATGAGGCTGGAGAAGTAAATGGGGACCAGATCATGAAGGGCTGGGCATAACACCCTAAGGAAGTTGGACTTTATTCTGAGGGCACTTGTGAATCATTGAAGTTGTATGCAGGTTAGTGACATCATCAGATTTATACCTTGGAACTATCACTCTGTGACAGAAATTAAACTCATGAATGGAGAAGTAAGGAAGAAGACAAGGATCCCAAGTTTCTGGTTTGGGCAGTTTGATGCTGAGTGTTTGTAGAAGGCAGTATCAGTTGATAACTTTGGGTTTTGTTTTATTTATTTATTTACTTATTTGGCTGCTTTGGGTCTTCGTTGCTGTGCGCCAGCTTTCTTGAGTTGCGGTGAGCGGGGGCTACTCTGTGTTCGGTGCACGGGCTTCTCACTGCGGTGGCTTCTCCTGCTGCGGAGCACGGGCTCTAGGCGCGGGCTCAGTAGTTGTGGCTTGCGGGCTCTAGAGCGCAGGCTCAGTAGTTGTGGCGCACGGGCTTGGTTGCTCCGCGGCATGTGGGATCTTCCCGGACCAGGGCTCGAGCCTGTGTCCCCTGCATTGGCAGGTGGATTCTTAACCGCTGCGCCACCAGGGAAGTTCCGGGTTTTGTTTTTTAAAGAAATATTTGTTGAGATGTCTGGGGGGTATCCAAGTAGAGGTGTCCAGTAGGCAGTTGGCCATTCATTCAGGTCTGCAGTTTAGAAGACAAACAAGAAGATAGAGATTTTTGGTGATTGTCAGAATACATACATACAGGTGATAATTTTGTTTATAGAAGAGGATGCAGTCACCCTCGCATCCCATGTAAGAAGTTGTATAGGTTGAAAAGAGAAGAGGGTCCAGGGCGGAATTCTAAGGAAGTGGACTGAGAAAAAGTCTAGCGTTCTTCATGCTCTGCACTCCCTTGCCATAACATTTGTCACTGTGTATTGGAATTGCCCATTTACTTGTTCATACTTCTTAAAGACAGTAAGCTCCTTAGGGAAAGGGGTCATGTTTTGTCTACCTTTGTACGCTCAGTCCCCAAAACAGTGCCTAGCTCATAGTAGGCACATATTTTCTCAAGAAATACTTGTTGATTAAATGAATAAAGATACAAAGGGAATGACCAGGGATGTAAGTGAACCAAAAAGTGTTGGGTTACAGTAGCCAAAAGAGGGAGGGAGTGGCCAAGTGTTGGCAACAGCTGTTTCCTGTGCAGGGTTTGGAACTGAAGCTGAATTGCAGTAGATTGAAGAATGAATGGATGGGTTAAGAGGAGACATTAGGTTGAGCTTTTTTTATTTTTATTTTTTTATATTATTTTTTGGCAGCGCTGCGCAGCATGCGGGATCTTAGTTCCCTGACCAGGGATCGAACCCGTGCCCCCTGCAGTGGAAACACGGAGTCCTAACCATTGGACTGCCAGGGAAGTTCCTAGGCCGATCTTCTAAAGGAAGCTTGTTGGGGCAGAGAGAGAGGGTTGTTGATAAAGGGGAGATGTAGTGGCTGAGAGTTGAGTATATGCAAATTCTTATGGAAAATAGCCAGATATTGGAGAGAGGAGCTAGTAATGATGGAGATCCCTGAGAAGAGACCAGGTGAGATGGAAACCAGAGCACAGGTAGGGACGCTAGTCTTGCAAGGGGAAGTTCCTCTGGGACGAGAGGTTAAGTGGCAAGGAAAAGTTCAGAGATAGATAAGTTTGAAGGGGAGATGATGGGGAGAAAGTGGAGGGAGTTTTCAAGATGAGGTAAGAGAATATTCCTTTTCCTGAGAGTGGGGGAGGGCAGTTGGTAGAGTAGGAATCTTGAAGAGAGATAGCTGTTATGAAAGAGGGAGCCAGGAAAAAAAATTGGAAGGATTGCTGAACAGTGATGAGGGCCCATTTGAGGCTGGCGTCTGTGACTTTGTAGCCTTATCAGTTTGCACAGTTTTGTGATCTCTACACTCTCAGTTTAAACAGAGAAAAAGTGGAAAGACATCAGTCTTTAGAGAAGGGAGATTTCTTACTTTTTGAGAAACTACTTGTGAGTTTTGCAGTGAGGTCACTAGTTTGGGGCTCAGATTTGGCTCTGCCACTCAGAAGCTTTGAAGTATTGGGCAAGTCATTTTACCTTTCCGGGCCTCAGGTCACTCCCCTATAAAATTGAGAAACTATGAGAACAGTGCAAAAAGCTCTTTTTAAAAAAGTTTTAAAAAGTTTAAAAAAGCTGGATTGGTTCCACGACCCCAGTGCAAATATCAAAAGGATGCTCAAATTCCTTACATAAAATTGCATAGTATAGTAGGCCCTCCTTAGCCAGGGTTAGTGGTTGGGGAGGGCCAATTCTATATAAAAGCATTATTTCTTTTTAAAGTCTCTCAGCAACCTGATTAAAAACTGTTAAGGAAAATGGTATCTTTGGGCCCCACCCTCAGGTACTCCCTTAGCTTTCTAGATAAGTTATCTTAGTTCCCCAAGTCTAAACCTTGGCTGGATTCTGGGTTGATAGGCCAGAGATATGGGTAAGCAGGAAGCCAGTTATATCGCATAGTAATGACCTTGTGACTCCTGACTGCCCACAAGTTGGGTCTGCATCTGGATGTCTCTGCCAATGCCTTGAGAACCTGTTCTACCCCCCACCATGGCTGATAAGGTTGTCTGAGGAGCCCTGGGAACAAATTTTCTGCCTGCCTTCCCTGCTACTGCGTCTCAAAATCTGTGTCTGTATGGGACAAGCGTCCCCCTTGAATGCCACTGCATGCTGTGCTCTGGCTTGTGGCTCTGGCTGAGAGCACAGGCCTCACTAAGATTAAGAGAAGAGGATGAAAGGACATTAGGTTAAAACTAAGGAAATCTAAATAAAGTATGGACTTTTAGTTAATGATAATATATCAATATTCCTTCATTAATTGTAACAAATACTTTTTATTTTACTAATGTAAAATATTAGTAGTAGGGGAAATAGTAGTGTAGTATCTAAGAATTCTGTACTTATTTGCAATTTTTCTGTAAATCTAAAATTGTTCTATAAAATAAGGTTTATTTAAAAAGAGAGAGAAGAGGATGAGATCCTAAATATCCAACTGTTTAGAAGTTTCCCATTATCCCAGGCCATGTCTGTGCCAAAGAGAATTGGAGTGTGGCTTGGATGCTGTTGGTGGCATTCCCTGTAGTGCATTGCTCCCTGGAATGAAGCCTGTTTCTGGCACTACCAATCAATGATTAAGAGGTTGGGGCCTTTTTTTCACTGGTGCTGAAAGATCTGCCTCATCCTGATGGACTTCCAAAGAGAGAACTTTGGGTGTGCAATTCACGTGATTTTGAAATATTGTTCCAAGAACTTTCTACCAAGTAGACTCACAGAGCCCTTTAGATTAAGTGCGAACTGAAGTAGGTACCTGGGAAACCCAATGTAGTTTTTAGCATTCCGGATTCGGAGTTAGAAGGGTTGACTCCCAGATCATTCATTAGCTGTGTGATCTTGAGCAGGCACATAACTTCTCTGAGTCTCACCTCAGTTCCTTGAATCTTTATTGAGCCTTTATGATGTACAGGACATATTTGTCCTTGCCTTCAAGGAGCTAGTCTTGTAGACATAAAATAGATATGTAAATAATTTAGATACAAAGCAAAATTACATGCCATATATAAATTGCATGCAGAGGAAGAGACCATTTATTCTGATCAGGACTATGGTTGGAGCTTGAGCTGGGCTTTGTAGTATGAGGGTCATCAGAGAAGGAATGACATTCCAGGTCAAAGGAACAGTCTGAACAAAGGATACTTTGGTGTGACGGTGAATGCCATGTTCAGGAAGCTGATAATAATCTAGTGCGTTTATAGCAGAGATTGGCAAACTTTCTGTAAAGGGCCGGATAGTAAATATTTTAGGCTTTGTGTACCATATAGGTGGTCTCTGTGGTAACTATTTAACTACTCAATTCTGCCATTATAATGTGAAAGTAATCATAGATAATATATAAACTAATGGGCATTGTTGTGTTCCATAACATCTTATATACAAAAAACAGGCAGCTAGTTGTATTTGGCCCAAGGGCCATAATTTGCCTGCTCAGGTCTAGAACAGAGAGAGAGAGAGAGAGCGAGAGAGAGAGTGCGTGTGTGCGTGTGTGTGTGTGTGCACGCGCACGCGCATGTGTGTGCTGGGGCAGGGTGGTGGTGGTAGGAAGTTGGAAAAGTAGATTAAGAAACTCCTTTAATGCCAGGCTACTGAAGTTGTTCTTTATTCTTTATCCTGTAGGGGATGGGGAACCATTAAGGATTTTTGAGTAGGCGAGTGATGTTATCAAAGCTGTATATTAGGAAAATAACTGGTAACCGTGTGGCAGATAGTTTGAATTGAAGGCAGAGGGACCAATTAGAAGGTTATTGCTATCGATGAATCAAGAGATGGTGAGTTTAGTCTTCTTATCTATAAACTGGGAATAGTACTCCCTGTCCTAACTGTTTTACAGGGTTTTTGTGAGAATCCAGTAGGAAAATGAATGTGAGTGTACGTTGACACCGTAAAGTGTCATGATGTGCAAGAGGTGAACTGTGGCTTACAGTAATTCTAAGTAGTGATGGTTATTTTGGGAGTTGTGGGAGTTGAATTCCTTGGAGATATAGTGAGGTGAGTCACCTCACTCGCTGCTGTTCCCCAGTAGCTTTGGAATGACCTCCTCACACTATCCTAGTGCCTGTAGGCTCCAGGGGAAAAAACTGGGCTAGACAGACATCCTTAAGTGCTCATCTCACCAAGGTCCCCTGCTTTTTGTTTGTTTTTTCTTTTGGAGTTACCCTTCCTTGAGGTGGGAGAGAATCTTGGAGCCTAGGATGAACCAGAAAGAGAGTTTGCCTAGAAATTTGTTGTAAAAATTCATGGGTTCTCCTGGGAGTGTATGTCTAACTGTGTCACTGAAACTGTCACTCTTTCTTCTTCAGGGGATGTTGGAAATTACTATTATGGACAAGGCCACCCAATGAAGCCTCACCGAATCCGCATGACTCACAATTTGCTCCTTAACTATGGTCTCTACCGAAAGATGGAAATCTATGTGAGTTACTGGGAATGTCACCCCTCCCTAACTTCGTCAGCTCTGGTTCCCCATATGTCATTCATTATCTCATTTTTTCAACTACTCATTTATCAAATGTGTTGAGTGACTGTTATGTGGCAGGCACTGTAAATGATAGAGATTCTCTGTTTTTAAGTGCTGGTGCTGGTTTTTAAGTGCTCACTCTAGTGCTGGTGACTAACATGTACACAAATAAATTGTACTACAGTGTGTAAGTGCAACAGTGAAAAAATGTATAAGGTGCAGAGATAATAAAGTATGAAGGTGGAAGGGAGCCTTGGAATGTTTTCTAGAGGTGATATCTGAGCAGTGTTTTAAAGATTGAATAGAATTTAGCCTGGAGTTCAGGAGGGGACTGGCATTCTAGGCCGAGGAAAGAACATATACAAAAAGGCAGAGAGGTAAGAACAATATGGTGTGTTTGGGGAAAATATAACTAGTTCAGTGTGCAGGTATTGCTGTAGTATAAAGTTCACAGGTGTGAGAGAGGGGAGCTAGAGCTGGAGAGGTCAGCAAGGATTGGATGTACTAAGCAACTCTGTGGCGCCAGGGTCAAAAAATCCAATGGCTGGAGAAAAAAAAAAAAAAAGAGTGATTGGAACTGTGTTGAACTAGATGCCAAGTCTCTAGTTACTAGAGAGTATGGACTGTCTAACATCTTGACTCAGCTCCAGCTGATGACTTTTGCCCCATCTATCAGTTTTTAAAGAGAAGCCAGAACTTTAGATTATTATGTAAAATCTCCCAGGTTTAAAATGTTGGCCCAAGTTTGTTTGTTTGTTTTAAATGTGTACAAACAAAAGCACATGAGCATATCTGTGGACCAAATTTGGTCCAAAGGTTCCCAGTCTGAACCTCTTCTGGAAGCTGTGAAGAATAAGTGAAGTATTTTATTTATTTATTTATTTATTATTATTTATTTAATTAATTTATTTAATTAATTTATTTAATTTATTTATTTTTGGCTGTGTTGGGTCTTCGTTGCTGCGCACGGGCTTTCTCTAGTTGCGGTGAGCGGGGGCTACTCTTCGTCGTGGGGCGCAGGCTTCTCATTGCAGTGGCTTCTCTTGTTGGGGAGCATGGGCTCTAGGCGCGCGGGTTTCAGTAGTTGTGGCACACGGGCTCAGTAGTTGTGGCTTGCGGACTCTAGGGTGCAGGCTCAGTAGTTGTGGCACATGGGCTTAGTTGCTCCACGGCATGTGGGATCTTCCCGGACCAGGGCTCGAACCCATGTCTCCTGCATTGGCAGGTGGATTCTTAACCACTGCACCACCAAGGAAGTTCCACAAGTGAAGTATTTTAAATGAGAGATAGGAACAGGCATGCATTTTAGAAACAGGGAGGCCAGTTAGGAGGCTGTCACAAGGGTCCAAATGAGAAAATAAAGAGAGGCTGGAGGCCTATGTTGTCTTTTTTTTTTTTTTTTTTTAATTTATTTATTTTTGGCTGCGTTGGGCTGCGCAAGGGCTTTCTCTAGTTGCGGCGAGCAGGGGCTACTCTTCGTTGCAGTGCGTGGGCATCTCGTTGCGGTGGCTTCTCTTGTTGCAGAGCACAGGCTCTAGGCGTGTGGGCTTCAGTAGTTGTGGCACACGGGCTCAGTAGTTGTGGTGCACGGGCATAGTTGCTCTGTGGCATGTGGGATCTTCCTGGACCAGGGCTCAAACACGTGTCCCCTGCGTTGGCAGGCGGATTCTTAACTACTGCGCCACCAGGGAAGGCCCCTATGTTGTCTTACAGTTAGAGCATAAGAGTCTTGTTAAAAGTCTGTGCTGACAGCTTAAGTAACCTAGCAACAGCAGTATCCTTCCTCACCATTCCAGAGACTGAAAGGAGATAAGTCTCTGTCCCAGATGGCCGTGTCATGTCTCTAGAGCCACTGGAGGAGGCAGCTGGGGAAGCAAGGAGGGAAGGTAGACAGAGGAGCAGACGGATCTTGGGACTAGAGCATTTTCAGGTGTGAAGGGCATCTGGGAATGAAAAACATAAAAAGGTAGCAGAGGTTTCCAGGAACTCTAGGGGGTAGACTAGCATTTAGATAAAGAGACGTTACCTGAATGTGGAATAGTAAGCATCAAGGCCTTATGGCGCTGCCTGTTGCACACCTACACCATGCTGACCTGACCTCAGCTTGCCTCCTTTCCTGCCACTCCCCTCCTCAGAACCCCTCCAAGTCAGCCAGATCAGATTCTGCCTCTTTCCACCCCATCCTGATTGGGAGGATTATTTACTCTGTCCAGTTATATCTTACCCATTTTCAAGTGTTACCTTAAGCACTGTTTCTTTTTTTCATTTAACAGATTTTTGTTGAGTACTTGTCATACCCCAGGGACTATATCAACCTCCATGAGTGATATTGAGGTATTAAGAAATGGATCCTGGGCTTCCCTGGTGGCGCAGTGGTTAAGAATCCGCCTGCCAGTGCAGGGGACATGGGTTCAAGCCCTGGTCCAGGAAGATCCCACGTGTGGCGGAGCAACTAGGCCTGTGCGCCACAACTACTGAGCCTGCGCTCTAGAGCCTGGGAGCCACAACTACTGAAGCTCACGTGCCTAGAGCCCATGCTCCGCAACAGGAGAAGCCACTGCAATGAGAAGCCCATGCAACCACAATGTAAAGTAGCCTCTCCAGCCCCCACCCCTCCAAGGGGCGAAGAAACAAAGACCCAATGCAGCCAAAAATAAATAATAAATTAATAAATTAAAAAAAAAAGAAATGGATCCTGGGACGTCCCTGGCGGTCCAGTGGTTAAGACTCCACGCTTCCAATGCCAGAGGCAAGGGTTCTATCCCTAGTCAGGGAACTAAGGTCCCACGTGTCGCACGGCGCGGCCAAGAAAAAAAAAGAAAAGAAAAAATATTTATATATATTTTTAAAATTTATTTATGGCTGTGTTGGGTCTTCGGTGCTGTGCGTGGGCTTTCTCTAGTTGCAGCGAGCAGGGGCAACTCTTCGTTGTGGTGTGCGGGCTTCTCATTGCAGTGGCTTCTCTTGTTGTAGAGCATGGGCTCTAGGCACGCGGGCTTCAGTATTTGCAGCACGCAGGCCCTAGAGCATGGGGGCTTCAGTAGTTGTAGCTCACAGGCTCTAGAGTGTAGACTCAGTAGTTGTGGTGCATGGGCTTAGTTGCTCCACGGCATGTGGTATCTTCCTGGACCAGGGCTCGAACCCATGTCCCCTGCATTGGCAGGCAGATTCTTAACCACTGCACCACCAGGGAAGTCCCCCAAGAAAATATTAAAAAAGAAAAAAAAATTGATCCTATCTTTAAGTGAGAGGAAAAATTAACTAACATTTATTGGTAATTGCTAGGTACCAAGCCAGAGCTACTTGTTATTTCCTTAATCTTTACAGCAACCCTAATTTGGATCACTCTCCACTGTCCTCACCCCACACTCTATTTTTTTTTTTTTTTTTTTTAAATTTATGGCTGTGTTAGGTCTTCATTTCTGTGCAAGGGCTTTCTCTAGTTGTCGCAAGCGGGGGCCACTCTTCATCGTGTGCGCGGGCCTCTCACTATCGCGGCCTCTCTTGTTGCGGAGCACAGGCTCCAGACGCGCAGGCTCAGCAATTGCGGCTCACGGGCCCAGCTGCTCCGTGGCATGTGGGATCTTCCCAGACCAGGGCTCGAACCCATGTCCCCTGCATTGGCAGGCAGACTCTCAACCACTGCGCCACCAGGGAAGCCCCTCTATTTTTTATTAAAGAGGAAAACCCATCCTAGAAGCTTCCTCACGGATTTCCCCCCTTAAATCTCCTTGGGTCATTTGCTGTCCTTAGACCATCCACCAGCAATTTGATTCTTGGGGCTGGGTACACGCAACCAAATTGAGATCTCTTAACAAGAAAGAAGGGAAAGAATGGCTCTTTGGGAAGCAACCAACAGTAGCTATCATAGGAGATAATAATACCTTATTGGAGATTACTTCATCTGTGTGGTATTCTTATTGTAAACTTCTAAGGCAAAACCCTAGTATAATCTCTTTCTGAAATCTCTAGACCTTGTTCTCTTTCATGTGATCTTTTTCCTTCTCTGGCTCTACCTCTTTATTGAGTATGAATCGTTAGTCCTCTTCCCCTCAGTAGTGTTTCTTTGCATTCATCCCTTCTTTCTTCTCCTTTCTCTGGGCTATGATTCTAGCATCCCTTTCCCAAAGCACAAAGAGCCATTTATTTTAGTGTCCTGAAATTAATGGCTTTTGAGAGTCAGTCTTGAAAGAAGTTCCCTAGACTGCTCATAGAAGTTTCTGTACCTGAAGGAGACACATTGAAATTTTGTTTTTTGTTTTTTTTTCAGTGAAGTTTTTTTCACACAATTTCACCCTCTTTGGTTCCTTCTCCAATTCTGTCTCTACATGTCTAATTAATCTGTCCCAGAGTCTAAATCTTCACTTTTCATCCAGGCATCTTCCTATTTACATAATAAAAATCCTGCTCTCTTCCTTGCCTTGGATGCTAATTTTGTATAGTCCCAGTCTTCTTATTCATTGCCTTCTGTTCTTTTTTTAATGTTTTTATAAAATATTGAAAGGATATGAAAGAATTTTTATAAAATATATGTAGGGTATAAAGAATCACATTATTATTAATACCACCTAGTTTAAGAAAAGGAGTATTTCCATGACTGCTAAAGCTCCTGTATGCCCTTCCCTGATCCTGTCTTCTTCCCCAGAGTTAACCTCTGCCGTGAACTTGGGATTTATTATTTCCTCGCTTGTCTTTATAAATTTACCATTATGTATTCTTTTTTTTTCTTTTTAAAATATTTATTTATTTATTTATTTTATTTGGCTGCGCCGGGTCTTAGTTGCGTTACTCAGGGTCTTTAGTTGCGGCATGTGGGATTTGGTAATACGGGATCTAGTTCCCTGACCAGGGATCAAACCTGGGCCCCCTGCATTGGGAGTGTGGAGTCCTAACCGCTGGACCACCAGGGAAGTCCCTACCCGTATGTATTCTTAAATAATACATGTTTTACTTTTACATGTTTGAATGTTACGTAAATGGAGCCATACAGTATTTATTATGTGACTTGCCTTTTTTGCTCAGCATGTTCCTAAGAGTCATTCATGTTGATACATGTAGCTGTATTTATTTTCACTGTATTTCTTTGAAAGAATATACTACAAGTTGTCTATTTTATTATTATTGGTGGGCACTTGGTTTGTTTCTAGTTTTGAGCTACTACAAACACTGCTGCTGTGAACATTCTTGAGCATGTTTCTTGGATGCATATATGCTACAGTTTCACAAGGGGATGTACTAGGAGTAGAATTGCTGGGTCAGGACATAGGTACACAGTCACCCTTATTAAATAATGCCAAAATGGTTTCCAGTTGCCACCAGTGTAGAAGAATTACAGTTGCTCCTAGTCCTTGCCAACGCTTGATTTTGTTATATTTAAATTTTTTTGCCAGTTTATGTTTCTCTTGTTACTGGTGAGGTTGAGGATCTTTTTACAGGTTTCCCTATTGAAGTTCCTATTCAAGCCTTCTGCCCATTTTTCTTTTTGATTGTCTGGTTATTGTTTTGTTTCTGTTTTAATTGGACCTTGGATACACAGAATTGGGTTAATCATTATCCTTGGCTTATAAGCATCCAAAGAAGGTTCATGCTTGGCCTTCTTTTTAAAAATTTTATTTTATTGTTTATTCATTCATTTTACTTAAATATTTTAATAATGCAGTGAACTTCCATATTCCTACGACCCAATCACTCTTCTAAATTTCATGTTTATCATTCTCTTGCCTATCATATTATTATGTTTATCATGTATGTACGTGCCTAAACAAGTTATAGTATTTATTTACTTGTTTTTGAATTCTTTAAAAAAGGTATCATGCTACGTGTAGTCTTTGGGGACTTGCTTATCTCTCACAATATTATAACTACTAAAATCCATCCACCTTGTTGCATATAGCTATAATTCTTTAATTTTTCTCTGCTGAATAATATTTCATGATGTCAGTATACTGCAATTTATCCATTCTCCTGTGGTCTTAATTTGTATCTAGGTTTTTTTTTTTTTTTTAATTTTTTGGCTGTGTTGGGTCTTCGTTTCTGTGCAAGGGCTTTCTCTAGTTGCGGCAAGCGGGGGCCACTCTTCGTCGCAGTGCGCTGGCCTCTCAATATCACGGCCTCTCTTGTTGGGAGCACAGGCTCCAGACGCGCAGGCTCAGTAGTTGTGGCTCACGGGCCTAGTTGCTCTGTGGCATGTGGGATCTTCCCAGAACAGGGCTCGAACCCGTGTCCCCTGTATTGGCAGGCAGATTCTCAACCACTGCGCCACCAGGGAAGCCCATCTAGGTTTTTAATGTTAGGACCAGTGTTACTATGAATATTCTTGTACATGTCTGTTAGTGCATATAGGCAAAATTTTCTTATGGCTCTTTCTCTGGGAGTGGAATTGCTGGACTGTAGAATATGTGCATATTAAATGCCAAGTTGGTTTTCAGTGTGGTTGAATGAACTGTCAATATATAAGAGATACCGTGATTCACATCCTCTCCTACACTTAGAATTAGACTTTAAATTTTGCTAATCAAATGGATGTAAAAAAACCAATATGTAATTATGGTCTTGATTTGCATTTTGCTAGTGACCAGTGAAACTGAGCATCTGTTTATATATTTATTAGTCATTTGTATGTCCTTTCCTGTGAAATGTCTTTTCATGTCTTTTGCCCATTTTCCTCTTGGGTTGTTTGACTTTCTTTTTCTTAACAATTTGTAGTAGTTCTTTATATATTCTGGTATATATAGTTCATTGTCAGTATATTGCTGTAAGTATTTTCTACACTTGGTTTTGTTTTTTCAATCTAATGTATCTTTAATGAACAGAGATTGTTAATTGTTTTAAAAAATTTATTCATTTATTTATTTTTGGCTGTGTTGGGTCTTCGTTGCTGTGCGAGCTTTCTCTAGTTGAGGAGAGGGGGCTACTCTTCGTTATGGTGCACAAGCTTCTCATTGAGGTTGCTACTCTTGTTGCGGAGCTCGGGCTCTAGGCCCGTGGGCTTCAGTGGTTGTCGCACGTGGGCTCAGTAGTTGTGGCTCGTGGGCTCTAGAGCACAGGCTCAGTAGTTGTGGCGCATGGGCCTAGTTGCTCCGCGGCATGTGGGATCTTCCCGGACCAGGGCTCGAACCTGTGTACCCTGCATTGGCAGGCACATTCTTAATCACTGCGCCACCAGGGAAGTCTGGAGATTTTTAATTTTAACATAGTCATATTTGTTGTTTCTTTATAAGTGCTTTTTATGTCTTAATAAATCCTTCCCAACCCTTAAAGTATTCTCCTATGTTAATCTTTTAAAATCTTTATAGGTTTACCTTTCACATATAGATATGTACTGTTTCTAGAATTGATTATGTAATATGGTTTGTTACGTATCTTTTTTTTTTTTTTTGGCTGCACTGCGCGGCATGCGAGATCTTAGTTCCTCAACCAGGAGTGCTGCCTGCAGTGAAAGCGTGGGATCCTAACCCATGGATTGCCAGGGAATTCCCTAATATGATTTGAAGTAGGGAACCCACTGAAATTTTTTCCCCCATATTGTCCCAGCTGATTGGTTGAAAAGTCTGTTTTCTCCCTGCTAAGTGCCACCACTTTTGTGTCTGAAATGTCCGTATTTATTCATTTATTCCACAAATACTTATTAAACACCTACTTAGTGCCAGGTACTATGTTTGAGTCTGTTTCTGGGCTCTCTGTTCTCTTGACTTGGTCTGTTTATTGCCCTATATGCCATTGCCACAGTGGCTTAATTATAATAGCTTTTTATGAAGTCTTGATATCTAGTATTAAGTCTTCCCACTTTGTTGTTCTTTAAAAGAAAAAAAAGTGACTCGCTCCTTGCGTTTTGTACTTTTGTATAAATTTTAGAATTAACTCATCAAGTGCTACAAATAAATCTACTAGGATTTTTGTTGAAATTTCAATGACTCTATGCCTCAGCTTAGGGAAAATTGATATCTTGAGAATATTAAGTCTTTGAATCCATGAACATGGTATATCTCCATATATTTAAGTCTTTTATTTATTTATTTATTTGTGCCAAGTCTTAGTTGCAGCACGTGGCCTCCTTAGTTGTGGCATGTGAACTCTCAGTTGCGGCGTGCGTGTGGTGTCTAGTTCCCCGACCAGGGATCGAACCCAGGCCCCCTGCACTGGGAGCGCAGAGCCTTATCCACTGTGCCACGAGGGAAGTCCCTATTTAGGTCTTTTTAAATGTCTCACATAAAGATTTCCTTTAGCTTCTTTATTGTGAAATATAACACATGCACAGAAAAGTGCATAAAACAAATATGCAGTTTAACAAATTGATATAAAGTAAACATACATGTAAACAGAAACTAGTTCAAGAAATAGAACATTGCCAGTACCTCAGAAACCTACATATGTCCCTTCCTGATCACAGCCTCTTCTCTTCCCCCAGAGGTAACTAGAATCCTGACTTTTCTGTTAATGCTTCCTTGCTGTTCATCATAATTTAACTACCTAATTATCCATCCCTAAATAATATAGTTCAATTTTGCTGAACTTGATATAAATGGAATTATACAATATACATTTTTGTGTGTAGCTGTAGCTTATTCATATTAATTGCTGTGTACTATTTAATTGTAGAATATACTATCTTTATCCATTCCACTGTTGATGGGCAGTTGAGATTTTGGCTATCAATATAAAGTTTTGTAATTTTCTCTATAAAGGTGATGTACATCTTTTATTAGATTTTTTCCAAGTACTTCCTTTCTTTAATGCTATCATAAATTGTATCTTTTGAATTTTTTATTTTTTAATTGCTTACTGGTGTATAGAAATTCAGTGCTGTTCTTTTTTATTTAAACTTATATCCAAGGTCCCTGAGGATCTGATTCTGCTATTAGTTGTTTCTGTGGGCTCTTACCTCTGGTGCTTTGTTTCCTTGTGGTTTTTGATTGTGAGGTCATATTTCTTGGAACTTTGTGGCCTGGGATGAAGATGGGTTCTTAGGGTGAGATTTGCTTTTACTTTGTAAAAGAGGCAGTTTTTGAGATGGGCTTTGTCCTTCAGAGATTTGGGATAGGGATGAATTTCAAATAGTAGGAAGGCTTGATTACAGTCACTGTGGTGGGAAGCTCTGTAGGTCTTGTTGCGGGAGAGTTGTTTGTCTGGAGTATAATATTATGAAAGAGGGTAGGGGGAGAATTAGATTGGAAAAGGAACCTTGCAGAGTTCCTTGATTACTATGTTAGTCTTTAGAATGTTTTCTTTTGTCCTTGAATGTTCTAGAGGAGGGCATTGATTTTTTTAAAGATTTCTGTGACACCGTTATGGAAGATGGATTGGAACAGGGTAAGGCTGGATATAAATGGAACCAATAAGGAAACCAAAAACTAATCTAAATGAGAGTTAATTTATTATGACAACAGATTTTTATTGAGCACCTACTAAGTGCTGGGCATCTGTGCACAAGCCACGCGGGATCTCAGTTCCCCGTCCAGGGATTGAACCCGGGCCATGGCAGTGAAAGCCCAGAATCCTAACCACTAAGCCACGTGTGAACTCCCCTGTGCTATTTTCTTAGAATAAAGATAGACCTGCTCCTGGCCTCCCGGAGTAGAACAAGCAAGCACAATTTCTGTGCAGTCTGAATGTGATGACAAGAGAAGTACAGGGTTCTCAGGGGAGCACTTCAGAGAGTTACTTAACTGAGACTCTGGGGGTCAAGGACAGCTTTCTGGGGAAATTAACCTTTCAGTTGCAACTTAAAGGTTGAATAGAGGGTGTGAAGAGAACAGTATTCTAGGCCATAGCATGTGCAAAGGCCTAAAGATGGGAGAGAATTCCCTTAGAGAATTGCTAGTAAAATTGTGCTCGGTAGATTGGTACAATTAATTCATGAGATAAATTCAGCCCCTCAAACATTTTTGTTTAACCCACAAAGTATTTTTTTTTGAATTTTATTTATTTCTTTATACAGCAGGTTCTTATTAGTTAATATCATATTAACTATATTAATAACATATTAATATATAACATATATTAATATCATATATGATACATATAATGTATCATATTACACATATTAGTGTATATATGTCAATCCCAATCTCCCAATTCATCCCACCACCACCACTCCCCCGTGCCACTTTCCCCCCTTGGTGTCCATACGTTTGTTCTCTACATCTGTGTCTCTATTTCTGCCCTGCAAACCGGTTCATCTGTACCATTTTTCTAGGTTCCACATATATGTGTTAATGTACGATATTTGTTTTTCTCTTTCTGACTTACTTCACTCTGTATGACAGTCTCTAGATCCATCCACGTCTCTACAAATGACCCAATTTCGTTCCTTTTTATGGCTGAGTAATATTCCATTGTATATATGTACCACATCTTCTTTATCCATTCGTCTGTCGATGGGCATTTAGGTTGCTTCCATGACCTGGCTATTGCAAATAGTGCTGCAGTGAATACTGGGGTGCATGTGTCTTTTTGAATTATGGTTTTCTCTGGGTATATGCCCGGTAGTGGGATTGCTGGGCCATCTGGTAATTCTATTTTTAGTTTTTTAAGGAACCTCCATACTGTTCTCCATAGTGGCTGTATCAATTTACATTCCCACCAACAGTGCAAGAGGGTTCCCTTTTCTCCACACCCTCTCCAGCATTTGTTGTTTGTAGATTTTCTAATGATGCCCATTCTAACTGGTGTGAGGTGGGTACCTGATTGTAGTTTTGGTTTGCATTTCTCTAATAATTAGTGATGTTGAGCAGCTTGTCATGTGCTTCTTCTCTCTTCTTTGGGGAAATGTCTATTTAGGTCTTCTGCCCATTTTTTGATTGAGTTGTTTGTTTTTTTAATATTGAGCTGCATGAGCTGTTTATATATTTTGGAGATTAATCCTTTGTCCGTTGATCTGTTTGCAAATATTTTCTCCCATTCTGAGAGTTGTCTTCTCGTCTTGTTTATAGTTTCCTTTGCTGTGCAAAAGCATTTAAGTTTCATTAGGTCCCATTTGTTTATTTTTGTTTTTATTTCCATTTCTCTAGGAGGTGGGTCAAAAAAGATCTCACTGTGATTTATGTCAAAGAGTGTTCTTCCTATGTTTTCCTCTAAGAGTTTTATAGTGTCCAGTCTTACATTTAGGTCTCTAATCCATTTTGAGTTTATTTTTGTGTATGGTGTTAGGGAGTGTTCTAGTTTCATTCTTTTACATGTAGCTGTCCAGTTTTCCCAGCACCACTTATTGAAGAGACTCTCTTTTCTCCATTGTATATCCTTGCCTCCTTTGTTATAGATTAGTTGACCATAGGTGCGTGGGTCTATCTCTGGGCTTTCTATCCTGTTCCATTGATCTATATTTCTGTTCTTGTGCCAGTACCATATTGTCTTGATTACTGTAGCTTTGCAGTATAGTCTGAAGTCAGGGAGTCTGATTCCTCCAGCTCCGTTTTTTTCCCTCAAGACTGCTTTGGCTATTCGGGGTCTTTTGTGGCTCCATACAAATTTTAAGATTTTACGTTCTAGTTCTGTAAAAAATGCCACTGGTAATATGATAGGGATTGCACTGAATCTGTGGGTTGCTTTGGATAGTATAGTCATCTTCACAATATTGATTCTTCCAATCCAAGAACATGGTATGGTATATCTCTCCATCTGTTTGTGTCATCTTTGATTTCTTTCATCAGTGTCTTATAGTTTTCTGCGTACAGGTCTTTTGTCTCCCAAGGTAGGTTTATTCCTAGGTATTTTATTCTTTTTGTTGCAGTAGTAAATGGGAGTGGTTCCTTAATTTCTCTTTCAGATTTTTCATCATTAGTGTATAGGAATGCAAGAGATTTCTGTGCATTAATTTTGTATCCTGCAACTTTGCCAAATTCATTGATTAGCTCTAGTAGTTTTCTGGTGGCATGTTTAGGATTCTCTATGTATAGTATCATGTCATCTGCAAACAGTGACAGTTTTACTTCTTCTTTTCCAATTTGTATTCCTTTTATTTCTATTTCTTATCTGATTGCCGTGGCTAGGACTTCCAAAACTATGTTGAATAATAGTGGTGAGAGTGGACATCCTTGTCTTGTTCCTGTTCTTAGAGGAAATGCTTTCAGTTTTTCACTATTGAGAATGATGTTTGCTGTGGGTTTGTCATATGTGGCCTTTATTATGTTGAGGTAGGTTCCCTCTATGCCCACTTTCTGGAGAGTTTTTATCATAAATGGGTGTTGAAATTTGTCAAAAGCTTTTTCTGCATGTACTGAGGTGATCATATGGTTTTTCTTCTTCAGTTTGTTAATATGGTGTATCACGTTAATTGATTTGCGTATATTGAAGAATCCTTGCATCCCTGGGATAAATCCCACTTGATCATGGTGTATGATCCTTTTAATCTGTTGTTGGATTCTGTTTGCTAGTATTTTGTTTAGGATTTTTGCATCTATATTCAACAGTGATATTGGTCTGTAATTTTCTTTTTTTGTAGTATCTTTGTCTGGTTTTGGTATCAGGGTAATGGTGGCCTCATAGAATGAGTTTGGGAGTGTTCTTTCCTCTGCAATTTTTTGGAAGAGTTTGAGAAGGATGGGTGTTAGCTCTTCTCTAAATGTTTGACAGAATTCACCTGTGAAGCCATCTGGTCGTGGACTTTTGTTTGTTGGAAGACTTTTAATCACAGTTTCAATTTTATTACTTGTGATTGGTCTGTTCATATTTTCTGTTTCTTCCTGGTTCAGTCTTGGAAGGTTATACCTTTCAAAGAATGTCCATTTCTTCCAAGTTGTCCATTTTATTGTCATAGAGTTGCTTGTAGTACTCTCTTAGGATGCTTTGTATTTCTGCAGTGTCTGTTGTAACTTTTCCTTTTTCATTTTTAATTTTATTGATATGAGTCCTCTCCCTCTTTTTCTTGATGAGTCTGGCTAATGGTCTATCAATTTTGCTTATCTTCTCAAAGAACCAGTTTTTAGTTTTATTGATCTTTGCTATTGTTTTCTTTGTTTCTATTTCATTTATTTCTGCTCTGAGATTTATGATTTCTTTCCTTCTACTAACTGGGTTTTGTTTGTTCTTCTTCCTCTAGTTCCTTTAGGTGTATGGTTAGATTGTTTATTTGAGATTTTTCTTGTTTCTTGAGGTAGGCTTGTATTGCTATAAACTTCCCTCTTAGAACTGCTTTTGCTGCATCCTATAGGTTTTGCATAGTCGTGTTTTCGTTGTCATTTGTCTCTTGGTATTTTTTGATTTCCTCTTTGATTTCTTCAGTGATCTCTTGGTTATTTAGTAACGTATTGTTTAGCCTCCATGTGCTTGTGTTTTTTACGTATTTTCCCCTGTAATTGATTTCTAATCTCATAGTGTTGTGGTCAGAAAAGATGCTTGATATGATTTCAATTTTCTTAAATTTACCAAGGCTTGATTTGTGACCCAAGATGTGATCTATCCTGGAGAATGTTCCATGCTCACTTGAGAAGAAAGTGTAATCTGCTGTTTTTGGATGGAATGTCCTATAAATATCAATTAAATCTGTCTGGTCTATTGTGTCATTTAAAGCTTGTGTTTCCTTATTAATTTTCTGTTTGGATGAGCTGTCTATTGGTGTAAGTGAGACGTTAAAGTCCCCCACTATTTCTGTGTTACTATCGATTTCCTCTTTTATAGCTGTTAGCAGTTGCCTTATGTATTGAGGTGCTCCTATGTTGGGTGCATATATATCTATAATTGTTATATCTTCTTCTTGGTTTGATCCCTTGATCATTATGTAGTGTCCTTCCTTGTCTCTTGTAACATTCTTTATTTTAAAGTCTATTTTATCTGATATGAGTATTGCTACCCCAGCTTTCTTTTGATTTCCATTTGCATGGAATATCTTTTTGCATCCCCTCACTTTCAGTCTGTATGTGTCCCTAGGTCTCAAGTGGGTTTCTTGTAGACAGCGTATATATGGGTCTTGTTTTTGTATCAATTCAGCGAGCCCGTGTCTTTTGGTTGGAGCATTTAATCCATTCACGTTTAAGGTAATTATCGATATGTATTTTCCTATTACCATTTTCTTAATTGTTATGGGTTTGTTTTTTGTAGGTCCTTTTCTTCTCTTGTGTTTCCCACTTAGAGAAGTTCCTTTAGCATTTGTTGTAGAGCTGGTTTGGTGGTGCTGAATTCTCTTAGCTTTTGCTTGTCTGTAAAGTTTTTGATTTCTCCATCGAATCTGAATGAGATCCTTGCCAGGTAGAGTAATCTTGGTTGTAGGTTCTTCCTTTTCATCACTTTAAATATATCCTACCACTCCCTTCTGGCTTGTAGAGTTTCTGCTGAGAAATCAGCTGTTAACCTTATGGGAGTTCCCTTGTATGTCATTTGTCATTTTTCCTTTGCTGCTTTCAATAATTTTTGTCTTTAATTTTTGTCAATTTGATTACTATGTGTCTCGGCGTGTTTCTCCTTGGGTTTATCCTGCCTGGGTTTATCCCGCGCTTCCTGGACTTGGGTGGCTATTTCCTTTCCCATGTTAGGGAAGTTTTCGACTATAACCTCTTCAAATATTTTCTTGGGTCCTTTCTCTCTCTCTTCTCCTTCTGGGACCCCTATAATGCGAATGTTGTTGTGTTTAATGTTGTCCCAGAGGTCTCTTAGGCTGTCTTCATTTCTTTTCATTCTTTTTTCTTTAGTCTGTTCCACAGCAGTGAATTCCACCATTCTGTCTTCCAGGTCACTTATCCATTCTTCTGCCTCAGTCATTCTGCTATGGATGCCTTCTAGTGTATTTTTCATTTCAGTTATTGTATTGTTCATCTCTGTTTGTTTGTTCTTTAATTCTTCTAGGTCTTTGTTAATCATTTCTTGCATCTTCTCGATCTTTGCCTCCATTCTTTTTCCGAGGTGCTGGATCATCTTCACTATCATTATTCTGAATTCTTTTTCTGGAAGGTTGCCCATCTCTACTTCATTTAGTTGTTTTTCTGGGGTTTTATCTTGTTCCTTCACCTGGTACAAAGTCCTCTGCCTTTTCATTTTGTCTGTCTTTCTGTGAATGTGGTTTTCCTTCCACAGGCTGCAGAATTGTAGTTCTTCTTGCTTCTGCTGTCTGCCCTCTGGTGGATGAGGTTATCTAAGAGGCTTGTGCAAGTTTCCTGATGGGAGGGACTGGTGGTGGGTAGAGCTGGGTGTTGCTCTGGTGGGCAGGGCTCAGTAAAACTTTAATCTGCTTGTCTGCTGATGGGTGGGGCTGGGTTCCCTCCCTGTTTGTTGTTTGGCCTGAGGCGACCCAACACTCTGGAGCCTACCTGGCTCTTTGGTGGGACTAATGGCGGGCTCTGGGAGGGCTCACGCCAAGGAGTACTTCCCAGAACTTCTACTGCCAGTGTCCTTGTCCCCACGGTGAGCCACAGCCACCACCTGCCTCTGCAGGAGGCCCTCCAACACTAGCAGGTAGGTCTGGTTCAGTCTCCTGTGGGGTCACTGCTCCTTCCCCTGGGTCCCCATGCACATACTACTTTCTGTGTGCCCTCCAAGAGTGGAGTCTCTGTTTCCCCCAGTCCTGTGGAAGTCCTGCGATCAAATCCCGCTAGCCTTCAAAGTCTGATTCTCTAGGAATTCCTCCTCCCATTGCCAGACCCCCAGGTTGGGAAGCCTGACATGGGGCTCAGAACCTTTACTCCAGTGGGTGGACTTCTGTGGTATAAGTGTTCTCCAGTTTGTGAGTCACCCACCCACCAATTATGGGATTTGATTTTATTGTGATTGCGCCCCTCCTGCCATCTCATTGTGGCTTCTCCTTTGTCTTTGGATGTGAGGTATCTTTTTTGGTGAGTTCCAGTGTCTTCCTGTCAATGATTGTTCAGCAGTTAGTTGTGATTCCAATGCTCTCGCAAGAGGGAGTGAGCGCGTGTCTTTCTACTCCGCCATCTTGAACCAATCCCCTAACCCACAAAGTATTTTTAAGAACTTTATGTTAGTATCCAACCTTTGAAAACAATGAAATTTAACCTGAAAGACTCTGGCAATTGGGCCCAAATTCTTTCATGGCAGCAATCAGCTAGAGCTGTGTAAAACCTTGTCCTCTGCTCACTAGTTTTTTGTTTTAAGTATCAAGTTAGCTAAACTGCCTGGCCCTTATAAGTGCTCTGAATTTGGTGTTCCCTAGGCTAGAGCATAGAATATTTAGAGGGAGTCTAGAGAGGTGAGCAGGGACCCGATTATTTTGGTTTTTCAAGCCAGGCTAAAGAGTTTGGGCTTGATCTTTTGAGTAATGAAGCCACTGAAGGGTTTTTAGAGGGGAGTGACATGATTAGTTTGAATTTTAGACAGATTACTCTGGCTGTAGGATTGAGAATAGATTCACGATTGTTAAGGTTGAGGGTGGGATACCAGTTAGGAGATTGTTGCCACAATCCAAGCCAAAAATGTGTGGCCTGGGGATGGAAGTGGACAGGTTTGACAGATACGTTGGCAGTAGTTTCAAGAGAAGTTGAATGTAGTAGATGAGGAAAGAGGAATCAAGGGTGATGCTCTGACTTCTGTCTTGAGCAGCAGAGTGGATGGTGGGGAGAATAGGAAACCTGGGAAAGAGGCGCATAGGAAAAATAAGGTAGTGGATACAGTCAAGATTATGGAGGTATAATGAAAGGGATTGGCAATGGATTGAAATGGAAGGCAAGCAAGGGCAGAGTTAAAGATGACACTTATGTTTTCAGTCAGAGTGGATGTTCGTATCATTAACAAAAATAGCATAAGAGAAGTTCTGGAAGTAAAGTTAAATTTGAATGCCTCTAGGCTCTCAACAAGTTGTTATGTCCAGTTGAATTTGAAGTGCCTGTAGGATTCGTGAGTGGAGCTGGCTGAGAAGCTGTTGGAATTGTGAATCTGAAGCTCAGAACATCAAGATGGAGTGAAAGTCTGGGCAGTCACCTATCTAGAAGGGAGTAGTCAAAGCAGAGCTTTGACGACATTGCCAAGAGGGTAAAGGGCTTCGTATAGTGAAAACAACTTAGTATTGGAACCACTACTTGCTTCTGTCACTATGGGTGTGTTTGTTTTTTATAAATTTATTTACTTTATTTATTTATTTTTGGCTGCGTCGGGTCTTCATTGCTGCGCGTGGGCCTTCTCTAGTTGCAGCGAGCGGGGCCTACTCTTTGTTGCAGTGTGCGGGCTTCTCATTGCGGTGGCGTCCCTTGTTGCAGAGCATGGGCTCTAGGTGCGCGGGCTTCAGTAGTTGTGGCTCGCAGGCTCAATAGTTGCGGCGCACGGGCTTAGTTGCTCCATGGCATGTGGGCTTTTCCCAGACCAGGGCTCAAACCCGTGTCCCCTGCATTGGCAGGCGGATTCTTAACCACTGCACCACCAGGGAAGCCCTCTGAGGGTGTTTTTTAATAAAACAGTATCTGTCATTCAATCTCAATATTTCTCATTATATTAAGTGAGGATTAAATGAGAGTCAGATAGTACCTGGAGCCAGACCTCTTGAGTTCTTATTCCGTCTTACTAGCCATGTAACCTTGGGCAAATTATGTTTAACCGCTCTCTGCTGTAGTTTCCTTACTGCAAAGTGAAGATAATAATAGTATGAACTTTAAAAGGTTGTGCCTGAAACAGTGACTGGCACAGAGTAAATAATTAATGTTAGCTGTATTGAAAATGCTTTATAAAAGTATTGATTATTAGAAAAGAAGAGGGTTGTCTTTGAAGGAGACCCACCTTTAAGGGAGGAGAGGAAGAGAATTTTTAAAAAGAGGACAGGCTGAATCAGAATGTTGGGATAACCAGGAAATTACTATGTCAAGGAAGTTTTCATGGGGACGATGTGATCAGAATTGTTGGTGTGATGATGATTCATAAAGGATTTCCCATCTATTTCAGTTATTACTAGTCATCCCTTCTTCTTGAACTCTTAGAGCCATTTGGCCCATAATTATATATTGTTATATTTAATATTAAAAAGAAAGTGATTTGTAAAACAATTTACAAAGAGATTTCACAGTCTCATCCAATTCTCACAACTTCCCTGTGAAGTAGATGTTGTTATCCCTATTTGGTAAATGAGGAAATTGAGGCTCAAGAGATAGACTTGCCACCACACTTAAAAACTTAAAACAATTTTTTAAATTAAAAAATGGAAAAAAAAAAGATAGACTTGCCTAGGCAATAGAGCTTGAGTTGCCATCTAGGTCTTGAGATACGGAATCTCTTTTGATAATCTTATTTGCTTAACTAGATTGTGAGTTTCTTGAGGCCTGAATCTAATCAGTCATTTCTTTTTATTCTGTACAGCACCTAGCTCAATGCTGAGTGAAGACTGGCAGTAGTCAAGAATAACATGCTCTTTTCTCCCCTCTGCCCTCTAGCGCCCTCACAAAGCCAATGCTGAGGAGATGACCAAGTATCACAGTGATGACTACATCAAATTCTTGCGCTCCATCCGCCCAGATAACATGTCTGAGTACAGCAAGCAGATGCAGAGATGTAAGTCCATTCTGTTCCCTCCCTACTGTCAAGCCCCCAGTTGGATCTCCCTTCAAGTTGGAGAGACTCACCCTACCTTCCCTTGTATGCCCCATTCAGCTGACATCTGATTTCCCCTGCTTCCTGAGGGTACCAAAGTGTTTCTTTTGTCTCAAGACTGGTTTTCTTTGTTTCCTGATTGTAAGGAATAGATTGAACTTTGTCCAGTTAGGTTCACAACATTATCCCCCCCAAACTGTAATTGTTGTAATGGAAAAAGCACTGACCTGGGTGGGAGAGACAGGCAGTATAGGTCCCAGCTCTGACTCTTAACTGACTGGGGCAAGTCACTTCCCCTCAGATTTTTCTTTTGTAAAATGGACTGGATGTCATCCCATGCAACTGTAACTGCTCTCACTATGTGAGTATTAGTTAAGAACTTAGCAGCCACTTAGACTCTAGGTGATGTAATCTTTGAGTTAAGGTGATTCTGCCCCTGCCCCTTGGGACTTGAAACTCAGAACAGGTCACATCTCAGAAGCCACACTCAGCTTATAGGAATTATGGGGATTGTTTTAGCTGTGGGGGAAAATTATGTTCAAATTTGGGAAGAAACTATCATCCCTGATTTCTCACTTGTGTTATTTTAGAAATTATCCCTTAGCACCTAAGATCTCATAATAAAACAATGTAACAGTATTGTCTAGAAGAAGTTTTGAATAGTTTGTGACAACTTATTTTGAAATACCAGGAAATCTGTGGCACTTTTTTGTTGCTACTGGCCACAAGGTAGTCTGATTCCCAAGGCAGAAATTTATTTGTTACAATAATTGTGCACTGGTAATGATTAGAGAACCACAGAGACCTTTTTTGAAGCATTAAGCTTCTTTGCCACCCACAACTCCAGGAGCTGCTACCTCATCTAAGTGAGGTATTTACTGTCTGAATTGACAGGGTCTTATTTCCTTCCAAGGTGAGACAGATTCATTCCTTTGCTTTAGATGGCTTTAGGGCCGTTCCATAACTTATTTAGGCTAGCGATCAGGCTCGACTCTCAGTTGAGAGGGCTCTCATTAGAGAAGCAGCTTGGTATTAAAGCAAGAGAATGAGCTTTGATGTCTTGGTTTGAATCCCATACCTCTGCTACTTAGCTCTGTGTTCTTGAGTAAGTCCCCTAGCCTTTCTGAGCCTTGTTTTACTTTCTTTAAAAGGAAGACAGTAGTGCCTATTTCATAATGGAGTTTGGGGGGATGAGTAAGATAATGTATTTATTTATTTATTTTTGGCTGTGTTTGGTCTTCGTTGCTGCATGAGGGCTTTCTCTAGTTGTGGCGAGTGGGGGCTACTCTTCGTTGTGGTGTGCAGGCTTCTCGTGGCGGTGGCTTCTCTTATTGCCGAGCACGGGCTCTAGGAGTATGGGCTTCAGTAGTTGTGGCACACGGGCTTAGTAGTTGTGGCTCGCGGGCTCTAGAGCGCAGGCTCAGTAGTTGTGGTGCACGGGCTTAGTTGCTCCGTGGCATGTGGGATCTTCCTGGACCAGGGCTCGAACCTGTGTCCTCTGCATTGGCAGGCGGATTCTTCACCACCGCGCCACCAGGGAAGCCCAAGATAATGTATTTAAAGCACTGACTTTCGGTGAATAGTAGCTTTTGCTGTTATAGCTTATTGCTTTTATTTTCAAATCTTTCAAGGCAGACAACATATTAGGCCCTCGGGAGTGTGCAGGTTTGGTTCTGGCTCCCAGTTTGCTCCAGTTTTCCTGAAACCAGCATTCTAAAGTTGTGCATTGAAAAATGAGGTCTGAGATTTTTTGTCATTGAAGGTGGGGGTAAAAAGGATGAGGCTCTCTACAGATTCAGTGCAATCCCTATCAAACTACCAATGGCATTTTTCACAGAACTAGAACAAAAAATCGCACCATTTGTACGGAAACACAAAAGACCCTGAGTAGCCAAAGCAATCTTGAGAAAGAAAAACGGAGCTGGAGAAATCAGGCTCCTGGACCTCAGACTATACTACAAAGCTACAGTAATCAAGACAGTATGGTACTGGCACAAAAACAGAAATATAGATCAATGGAAAAGGATAGAAATCCCAGAGATTAACCTACACACATATGGTCACCTTATTTTTGATAAAGGAGGCAAGAATATACAATGGAGAAAAGACAGCCTCTTCATTAAGTGGTGCTGGGAAAACTGGACAGCTACATGTAAAAGAATCAAATTAGAACCATACCCAAAAATAAACTCAAAATGGATTAAAGACCTAAATGTAAGGCCAGACACTATAAAACTCTTAGAAGAAAACATAGGCAGAACACTCTGTGACATAAATCACAGGAGGATCCTTTTTGACCCACCTCCTAGAGAAATGGAAATAAAAACAAAAATAAACAAATGGGACCTAATGAAACTTAAAAGCTTTTGCACAGCAAAGGAAAACATAAGACAAAAAGACAACCCTCAGAATGGGAGGAAATATTTACAAATGAAGCAACTGACAAAGGATTAATCTCCAAAATTTACAAGCAGCTCATGCAGCTCAATATCAAAAAAACAAACAACCCAGTCCAAAAATGGGCAGAAGACCTAAATAGACATTTCTCCAAAGAAGATATACAGATTGCCAACAAACACATGAAAGGATGCTCAACATCACTAATCATTAGAGAAATGCAAATCAAAACTACAATGAGGTATCACCTCACACCAGTCAGAATGGCCACCATCAAAAAATCTACAAACAATAAATGCTGGAGAGGGTATGGAGAAAAGGGAACCCTCTTGCACTGTTGGTGGGAATGTAAATTGATACAGCCACTATGGAGAACAGTATGGAGGTTCCTTAAAAAACTAAAAATAGAACTACCATACGACCCAGCAATCCCACTACTGGGCATATACCCTGAGAAAACCATAATTCAAAAAGAGTCATGTACCACAATGTTCATTGCAGCTCTATCTACAGTAGCCAGGACATGGAAGCAACCTAAGTGTCCATCGACAAAGAAGATGTGGCACATATAAACAATGGAATATTACTCAGCCATAAAAAGAAACGAAATTGAGTTATTTGTAGTGAGGTGGGTGGACCTAGAGTCTGTCATACAGAGTGAAGTAAGTTAGAAAGAGAAAAACAAATACCGTATGCTAACACATATATATGGAATCTAAAAAAAAAAAAATGGTTCTGAAGAAACTAGGGGCGGGACAGGAATAAAGAAGCAGACATAGAGAATGGACTTGAGGACACGGGGAGGGGGAAGGGTATGCTGGGATGAAGTGAGAGAGTGGCATGGACATATATACACTACCAAATGTAAAATAGATAGCTAGTGTGAAGCAGCCGCATAGCACAGGGAGATCAGCTCAGTGCTTTGTGACCACCTAGAGGGGTGGGATACGGAGGATGGGAGGGCGACGCGAGAGGGAGGAGATATGGGGATACATGTATATGTATAGCTCATTCACTTTGTTATAAAGCAGAAACTAACACAACATTGTAAAGCAATTACACTCCCATAAAGATGTTAAAAAAAAAAAAAAAAGATGAGGCTGTCTTGATAAACCTTTAGCCAGACACATCAAGAAAAAGAGGGAGAAGACTCAAATCAATAAAATTAGAAATGGAAAAGGAGAAGTTACAACAGACACCGCAGAAATACAAAGCATCATAAGAGACTACTACAAGCAGCTCAGTGCCAATAAAATGGACAACCTGGAAGAAATGGACAAATTCTTAGAAAGGTATAACCTTCCAAGACTGAACCAGGAAGAAATAGAAAATATGAACAGACCAATCACAAGTAATAAAATCGAAACTGTGATTAAAAATCTTCCAACAGGGGCTTCCCTGGTGGCACAGTGGTTAAGAATCTGCCTGCCAATGGAGGGACACAGGTTCGACCCCTGGTCTGGGAAGATCCCACATGGCGTGGAGCAGTGAAGCCCGTGCGCCACAACTGCTGAAGCCCACGCGCCTAGAGCCCATGCTCCGCAACAAAGAACAGCCCCTGCTCGCTGCAACTAGAGAAAGCCTGCGTGCAGCAATGAACACCCAACGCAGCCAAAAATAAATGAGAAAAAAATACACAAAAGGACCACATATTTAAAAAAATGTATATCTTCCAACAAACAAAAGTCCACGACCAGATGGCTTCACAGGTGAATTCTGTCAAACATTTAGCAAAGAGCTAACACCCATCCTTCTCAAACTCTTCCAAAAAATTGCAGAGGAAGGAACACTCTCAAACTCATTCTATGAGGCCACCATTACCCTGATAACAAAACCAGATAAAGATGTCACAAAAAAAGAAAACTACAGGCCAATATCACTGATGAATATAGATGCAAAATCCTCAACAAAATACTAGCAAACAGAATCCAACAACACATGAAAAGGATCGTACACCATGATCATGTGGGATTTATCCCAGGGATGCAAGGATTCTTCAATATACGCAAATCAATTAACGTGATACACCATATTAACAAACTGAAGAAGAAGAACCATATGATCACCTCAGTACACGCAGAAAAAGCTTTTGACAAATTTCAACACCCATTTATGATAAAAACTCTCCAGAAAGTGGGCATAGAGGGAACCTACCTCAACATAATAAAGGCCACATATGACAAACCCACAGCAAACATCATTCTCAATAGTGAAAAACTGAAAGCATTTCCTCTAAGAACAGGAACAAGACAAGGATGTCCACTCTCACCACTATTATTCAACATAGTTTTGGAAGTCCTAGCCATGGCAATCAGATAAGAAATAGAAATAAAAGGAATACAAATTGGAAAAGAAGAAGTAAAACTGTCACTGTTTGCAGATGACATGATACTATACATAGAGAATCCTAAACATGCCACCAGAAAACTACTAGAGCTAATCAATGAATTTGGCAAAGTTGCAGGATACAAAATTAATGCACAGAAATCTCTTGCATTCCTATACACTAATGATGAAAAATCTGAAAGAGAAATTAAGGAACCACTCCCATTTACTACTGCAACAAAAAGAATAAAATACCTAGGAGTAAACCTACCTTGGGAGACAAAAGACCTGTACGCAGAAAACTATAAGACACTGATGAAAGAAATCAAAGATGACACAAACAGATGGAGAGATATACCATACCATGTTCTTGGATTGGAAGAATCAATATTGTGAAGATGACTATACTATCCAAAGCAACCCACAGATTCAGTGCAATCCCTATCATATTACCAGTGGCATTTTTTACAGAACTAGAACGTAAAATCTTAAAATTTGTATGGAGCCACAAAAGACCCCGAATAGCCAAAGCAGTCTTGAGGGAAAAAAACGGAGCTGGAGGAATCAGACTCCCTGACTTCAGACTATACTGCAAAGCTACAGTAATCAAGACAATATGGTACTGGCACAAGAACAGAAATATAGATCAATGGAACAGGATAGAAAGCCCAGAGATAGACCCACGCACCTATGGTCAACTAATCTATAACAAAGGAGGCAAGGATATACAATGGAGAAAAGAGAGTCTCTTCAATAAGTGGTGCTGGGAAAACTGGACAGCTACATGTAAAAGAATGAAACTAGAACACTCCCTAACACCATACACAAAAATAAACTCAAAATGGATTAGAGACCTAAATGTAAGACTGGACACTATAAAACTCTTAGAGGAAAACATAGGAAGAACACTCTTTGACATAAATCACAGTGAGATCTTTTTTGACCCACCTCCTAGAGAAATGGAAATAAAAACAAAAATAAACAAATGGGACCTAATGAAACTTAAATGCTTTTGCACAGCAAAGGAAACTATAAACAAGACGAGAAGACAACTCTCAGAATGGGAGAAAATATTTGCAAACAGATCAACGGACAAAGGATTAATCTCCAAAATATATAAACAGCTCATGCAGCTCAATATTAAAAAAACAAACAACTCAATCAAAAAATGGGCAGAAGACCTAAATAGACATTTCCCCAAAGAAGAGAGAAGAAGCACATGACAAGCTGCTCAACATCACTAATTATTAGAGAAATGCAAACCAAAACTACAATCAGGTACCCACCTCACACCAGTTAGAATGGGCATCATTAGAAAATCTACAAACAACAAATGCTGGAGAGGGTGTGGAGAAGAGGGAACCCTCTTACACTGTTGGTGGGAATGTAAATTGATACAGCCACTATGGAGAACAGTATGGAGGTTCCTTAAAAAACTAAAAATAGAATTACCAGATGGCCCAGCAATCCCACTACCGGGCATATACCCAGAGAAAACCATAATTCAAAAAGACACATGCACCCCAGTATTCACTGCAGCACTATTTGCAATAGCCAGGTCATGGAAGCAACCTAAATGCCCATCGACAGACGAATGGATAAAGAAGATGTGGTACATATATACAATGGAATATTACTCAGCCATAAAAAGGAACGAAATTGGGTCATTTGTAGAGACGTGGATGGATCTAGAGACTGTCATACAGAGTGAAGTAAGTCAGAAAGAGAAAAACAAATATCGTACATTAACGCATATATGTGGAACCTAGAAAAATGGTACAGATGAACCGGTTTGCAGGGCAGAAATAGAGACACAGATGTAGAGAACAAACGTATGGACACCAAGGGGGGAAAGTGGCACGGGGGAGTGGTGGTGGTGGGATGAATTGGGAGATTGGGATTGACATATATACACTAATATGTATAAAATAGATAACTGATAAGAACCTGCTGTATAAAAAAATAGAATAGGGCTTCCCTGGTGGCGCAGTGGTTGAGAATCCGCCTGCCAAGGCAGGGGATACGGGTTCGAGCCCTGGTCTGGGAGGATCCCACATGCCGAGGAGCAACTAAGCCTGTGTGCCACAACTGCTGAGCCTGCACTCTAGAGCCCACGAGCCACAACTACTGAAGCCCACGTGCCGCAACTACTGAGCCCGCGTGCCTAGAGCCTGTGCTCCACAGCAGGAGAGGCCACCGCAATGAGAGGCCTGCGCACCACAACGAAGAGTAGCCCCCACTCACCACAACTGGAGAAAGCCCGCACATAGCAACGAAGACACAACACAGCCAAAAATAAATAAATAAAATAAATTTAAAAAAAAAAGAGCCCTCTTTAAAAGTCATGAGGGACACAAAATAATTTTAAAAAAAGAAAAAGAAAATATTTTAAAAAATAGAATAAAATTCAAAAATTAAAAAAAAAAAAAGGATGAGGCTCTCTAAGGACTTCGAGGCACCTTACTGACTTGATTCAGAGAGATGTCACTAGTGCAGTGCTTTATAACCAGGGGTGTCTACAGGGACAATAACAGGGATGAAGAGCTGAGCTCTTTTTTCAGCATTTACCAACACCTAACCTAGGAAGTTAATACCTGTAATAAGACCAAATAAGTCAGGTTTCCTTGCTCTTGGCTAGAATGTAATTTAAATGCTTTGTGGTCACTTTGAGAATTTGAGAATCTTAATCAGAAGTTCTGACATAATTTTTAATAATTAAAAATGGGAACATAAATACATGCAATTTTTATTTTTGGCAGATAGTCTATCAAAACATGAGGCTTATGGTAGAAACATGATAAAAGGGACTTGTGCTGGTAAAATTTGGAGGCATTCTTGTCCATTTTGTAGATGTATAAACTGAAACCCAGGGAGGTGAAATGACTTTCCCAGGGTCACACAGCAAGATAGTGGTAGAATGGAGAATGGAACTCTGGTTTCCTGATTCTGGACTATTTTAAAATATGTTGCACATAAAATATTTCAGACACACACACAAAAAATATAAAAAATAATGCAATGATCATCCATGTCCCTACAACCAGCCTAAGAAAGAAAACATTGCCAGTACAGTTGAAGCCCCCCGGGCACCTCTTTTTGATCACATGCCCTTTCTCTTCTACTCCCCTCTCCACCTCTCCACCCCATTCCCACCACCACCAAGGTGTAAGCACTATCCTGAAGTCAGTGTTTAATCCCATGTGTCTCTTTCTGCAGTGTGCTTTTTAGTGCCTTCTTGACCTACGTCTGCCTCCCCATCTCTCACCCAGTATTGCTCCCCGTCAGTCTAAAGCCAGCCTAAGAATGAGAGAAGTATTTATAGTGGGAAGAGGGAAAACCCATAGAAAAGTCCTCCCTAGTCTCACAGATTAGTCCCAAGTGAGGGTCTGCTCTCCCATTTTACGCCTTTTCCATCTGTAATCACACAGCTCCCTTGAGCTGGGAATAATGGACTGGCCATTTGAGCCACATGTTGGTTTGGGGACTGAAGGAATATATTTTTTCTCATTTCTAAAATACCAATTTCTTGTCATGGGAGCTCCACATTTCAAATAGGAGTATAAGCAAAGCTTGGAAACCCAGACAGCCCAAACCCACTGAAGGAGGAAGCAGCCAGAGAGGGAAATCAATTGCCGATGGATAAATAAATAGCCTGGCTTCAGGGACCAAAGTTCTTATTGACACAGCCTCCCAGTGTTTACCTGGGAAGTGGGGGAGAGAACCACCTACTGCTTACCCCCATACGCACGCCACCCTTCCTCGGAGCACTGTGCTTGGCAGGGCACCAGATCAGAGCACCCTCCAAGTTTAGGGCAGTGCCAGAGGTGGTAACTCTTGTGGTTATTGCAAACCTTGAGCTTCAGCTGTGTCTCAAGAGGTCACCACAGTCTAAGCTGGGCTCTCCTACCCTCCTCATCCTAGGGCTCCCCCTCCTTGCTCTACTTTGGGAACCCCTGTTGATAATAGTGCATGCAATGGGAAGGCTGGGACAAGAGAACAAGGATTTAGCCCCACCCCTGCCTCTAACTTCTGTGTATCATTGATGTCTCAGCAGTTTCCTTTTCTGTGAGAGCAGACTTGGAGCCATAAGGTTCCTCTGTAGCTCTGAGTCTACAGCCTTCAGGTGTGCTTCCCTTCCTGTCTTTTTCATTTTATTTGCATTATTGTTCGCATGTGTTTCCACATTATGTGTTAGTTTGTACTTTTACCCCTTAGGCCTGAAATAACTTTCCTCCAGTTGTCACTTGGTATAGTAGAAAGAGCACTGGACTGTGGGAGTCAAGACACCTGGACTCTGGTTCTACCACTGCCTGGTTATATAACCTTGGGCGAGTCACTTAACTTCTCCACATCCGTTTGTTCCTCTGCGCAGTGGGGTTGATATTTGTCTCGTCCAGCTTTTATGGGGTTGTTAGGAGGATCAAATGAGACTGTGTATGTGAAATTACTGGGGAAGAGGCCAGAGTATATTTTCGTAGGCTTTTAGGACAGGCAGACCAATCCTTGAATACCGCCTGCCATTTACTGACAGTTCACCTCTTTGAGCCTGTTTCCCCATTTATAAAATAGGACCAAATCCTACCTCAGGTGTGTGAGGATAAATGACACCAGGTACTTAAAGCACTGAGCATAGTGTCCGGCACGTTGTTAAGCATCCAGTGGATGACAGTATAGGTCTCTGTTCTTCACTTCCTTGTTGGCCAGCTGGAGTGAGGTCCAGGAACAAACCCAGGCTGGAATAAGAGCCTATATTTTTCTCCCTCAGGAATGAACCAACATTTTCCAAGTATTTACTTGCTAAATGCTTCCCCATATAAGATTTCTATCAATCTTCTCAACAATTGGGTAAGGTGGATGTCATTATTGCTAGTTACAGATAATGAACCAAAGCTCAAGAAAGTTAAATGACTGGACCCAGTCACACAGCCAGTAAGTAGTAGAGCCTGGACAAGAACCCAAGCCTTCTGAATCCAAATTCTGCATTTTTTTCCATCAGCTCATAAATATGTAAACAAAAACTAAAGGAAATTGTGGAAACTAATCTTTTCCTATGTTTTTTCAAGTTAACGTTGGTGAGGACTGTCCGGTATTTGATGGCCTCTTTGAGTTCTGTCAGCTATCTACTGGTGGCTCTGTGGGTAAGGAATATACATCCCTCCTTAAAGGCTGTGCTGGGTTGTACTAGTGAGGTCTGTCTTTTAGGCCACTGTCCCAGTGAGGCTGACCTGTGACCATGTAAAATGGTCCTGTGAGTTTTTACCTTAGGTCTTGGAAATGTCCTTCTGGTTTAGTCCCAGCCCAGGTTCAATCTGACATGGTACAGACAGGTGTCCTTGGCTGTCCTCTCCTACCAAGACATCCTATATACAGGAACTCTCTGCAGACCTCATGGGCTTGTTGAGATGCTGTACATAAAAGTAACTTGTGAACTGTACAGTGCTATAAAAATGGGAAGTGTCATCATCTGTGTCTTACAAAAGAGCATGGTAATTACCTTTAGAGGTCAGAAATACTCCCCACACATCTCCCACTTCCATTAGTAATGTCTAGATTACCTCCAGGATCACTCTACACTTTCTTTTTTTTCTTTTAAAATATAGGAAGTTTTTTTGTTTTTTTTTTAAATTAATTAATTAATTTTGGCTGCACTGGGTCTTAGTTGCAGCGTGTGGGATCTTTAGTTACGACGTGCATGCGAGATCTAGTTCCCCAACAGGTGATCGAACCTGGGCCCCCTGCATTGGGAGAGCGGAGTCTTACCCACTGGACCACCAGGGAAGTCCCACTCTACCCTTTCTTAACAAATGTTTATTTTTCTATGATCATTGTTTTTTCTTCTCCCCCCTCGCTACCACCTCCTAATATAATCTCAGAAAACAGAGAAGTGCACAGGGAAAAAAATTGACTACAATCACACTGTCAACAGATAACCATCGTTACCATTTTGGTGTTTGTACATCCATGCTTTTTTCTGTGTGCATATATTTGGACATAACATATATACATCTATATTTTACAAAAAACGTGTCATATATATGTATAGTTTTGTGCCTACATTTTTTACTCAGTAAATCTTTTTATTTATTGAATTTTTAAATTTATTTATTTTTGGCCACTCCATGCGGCTTGGGGGATCTTAGTTCCCCGACCAGGGATTGAACCCCGGCCCCCGGCAGTGGAAGCGTGGAGTCCTAACCACTGAACCGCCAGGGAATTCCCTCTATGTTTTTATTGCTGTTAAAGTTATATTGCCACAAAGGCACTTGCACACATAGTGTGTATTTCTCTCTCACTTCTTCTTGGACCTATTTGTACTTTAAGCCTCTACTGCATTTGATATCTTCAAAATATTTTGACCATGAACCACATTTAGAAGTATTTACACTTGCAATCCAGGTTATGCATGCACGTGCACAACACCCTCTCTCACTCTGAAGCCAGTTTCACAAAACAGTGGTTACCTTTACTGTTATTCCGATATTTTTATTCTAGTCTGTCTCATTTAAAAATATATATACTAATCATAACCCACTAAACCAATTTTAAGGCCTACTAGTGAGTTACCACCTTCAGTTCAGAAAACAGTTTTTTTAGAGTAGCCAATATCATGTTTATTCCTGTTGGAATAGGGTAGGGGGAGAGGACTGGCTTGTGAATTGTACAATACAGCTGTTGAATAGGCAGGTCCTACCTCTCACTGGGTTCCCTTGGCTTCTTGGGGGAAAGGGAGAGAGTGGCTTGATAACAGGCTTGTGTTCTTTCTTCCCACGTCCAGCAAGTGCCGTGAAACTTAATAAGCAGCAGACGGACATCGCTGTGAATTGGGCTGGGGGCCTACACCATGCAAAGAAGTCCGAGGCATCTGGCTTCTGTTACGTCAATGATATCGTCTTGGCCATCCTGGAACTGCTAAAGTATGCCTTCCTGGCCTTGTCTCTTGGAGGAGCACCTTAGGCCAGGTTCCCATTTCCCTCTCCCCCGGGCTTGCCTCCCTAGTTTGCTTTTCCTAGCAGTGTGCTGGCTAGGATGTGTTCGGTGAGTGTCTCTGGCCATCTTCTCCTTGACGGGGTCTTGATTTGATCTGAGCCCACGGCAAGATCAGGGGCAGGCGCTGCTCAGATCCTGCCTCCAGAGTGTCCCTGTGTGGCTGGAGTTGACCCTGGCTGTAGAGTAGGAAGATCGGACTTGATCGGCTTGGTCAGGCCTCTGGAGACACCCTGCCGCTCTTCCACCTTCCTTCAGCCAGTTTCCACGTCTCTGGTGCTTAGAGATACCTGAGGGAGGCAGCCAGCCCGGTAAGCTGGGACCTGGCGCCCTTGGCGCGTCCCACTCCCAAAGAGCCCCCAGAACCCCCTGACCCCCTTCTGATCCTAGGTATCACCAGAGGGTGCTGTATATTGACATTGATATTCACCACGGCGATGGCGTGGAAGAGGCCTTCTATACCACAGACCGAGTCATGACTGTGTCCTTTCATAAATATGGAGAGTACTTCCCAGGAACTGGGGACCTACGGGTGAGAACTCCCTTCAGGGGCCAACCAGCTCACCCTCAGCTGCCAGCTCTTAACTCTCCTATCTCATGTCACCAAAAACCACTTCCTGCGTCTTCTGCCATTCAGAATACCACACCCCAGCCTGGGACACCTGCCATGGTCTCTTTCCCTCTCTTATTCTGGAGGAAGGGAATGATGGTACTTAAAGGGTTGGAAGGGATGGGGGTCTCCTGACTATTGCACTTCCCTCCTGGCCACAGCTGAGTTGCATTACACTATTCACCTGTCCCAGACAGCTTGAATTTTAGGCTAGAAACATCAGGATCTCTCTCATGGGCTAGGAATTGGGACCTTTATGGACCATCTCAAGGGTCCTTAATATTTTTAGGTTACCCTCCCCTTTGACCATCTGACTGAAAGCTACGTACTCTCTCCCCATAAGTACATGAAATTTTACATTTGATATCAAATAGTTAATAGACACCTCCTCCTACTGAAGGCCATCCATGGACCTCAGGATAAGAATCCCTGGAAGCTGATTCATTAAACTGTTCTGCTTGTGAGAGCATGAATACAATGAAACCAGCCATTTTGCCATGCCAGTGGCCTTGGGTGAAAAAGTGGCACTAATTCAGTTGTTTGCTATGGCAAGCATTATAATAACTGAGCCTTTACAATTTTGAAGAATTCTTCTTCCATTTCTGCTTTCCTTCCACACCTCCCTAGAGAGGAGAGAGGTGGGTAGAGGAGTGAGCAGTAAAGCGCTCTGGAAAGGAAAGGGTTGTTGTGGGGTGGGTGTTATTTCTATGGTCCAGCCCCCGGCCACCTTTAACCCAGTCCAGAGGGAGAGGTCTCATGCTGTGTGGTAGGATATTCAGTCTCTGGTCCCATAAATGATTCTCAGCCTGGGTGCAGACTCAGTGGTGTGTCCAGAGACGTGAGTGAGACTTGTTCCACTAGTGAGGGAAATGGTGCTAACCTGCTCTGTCCCTGGCCCACCTCATGGGCCCAGCTTATCTCTCTTAGAACCACTGCTTCTTTCCTTAGCCTTCCAGCCCTCATCCTTGAACTTCCTCCTAGCTTCATCATCTTTCAGTTTTACTTTAATGTGCTTCTTGATTAGGATATTGGGGCTGGCAAAGGCAAGTATTATGCTGTTAACTACCCGCTCCGAGATGGGATTGATGACGAGTCCTATGAGGCCATTTTCAAGCCGGTAAGTGGCTTAGGCTTATCCACCACTGGGCTATAAACAGGATTGATCTAAGGGAGGGGTAGCAAAGCACCTCCAGTGTACTTCGGGAATTCTCCCCACTGAGAGGCTGGCTGGAAATGAGATGTGTTTGAACCCTGGATTGCATGCTGTATGGCCAGTTAGGGGAACAAAATTCATCCAGATATTTACTGATGCCTTCTGTGGGTCAGGCCTTCTGCTGGATACAAGAATAGCTAAGACATGATCCATGCCCTTGAAGACCTCACAGTCTGTGGTGTGGGAGGCAAGCACGTCCCCAACAGCATGTGGTCAGTGCTGTTTTTGAGGGATGAACAGAGGAGCGAGAGAGAAACTGCTGCCTGGGCTGGGGAAAGGGTAGTCAGAGATGATTTCACAGAGGTGGTGACATTTGAGCTGGACTTTGAGAAATGAGGAGTTACCCATGTGAAGGAGGCGGGGGCTGGAGGGGAGGGTTGGCATTCAGCAGAGGGAACAGCACCAGCAGAAGCATAGAGGTGCCAATACGTAGTATGTAGGCCAGTATGATGTGGGGGAGGAATGTTGAAGGATGTGGTAGGAAATGTTTGTCGGGGTCAGTATTTCAAAGGGAGCCTTGAATGCCATGCTGAGGAGTTAAATATTCACCTGTAAGCAATAAGGAACCATTACTAGAGTAGTAACCTAGTTAGGTTAGGTTAGGTAGTCGTTTAGCAAACACCAGGTGCCTACTGTGTACCTTGTAGTAAGGGCGACAGAAAAGCCTAAGTTATGGTCTCTGTCCTCAGTTACATTAGAATCTAGTTGTGAGAATGAGATAAACAAAAGTGAAGCGCCTCCTCACAGTATAAGGCTCAAAGTCTGTAGGACCAAATGCATAGAGCAGATGCAGCTAAGGGTCAGAAGGGCTTCTTGGAGCAGCAAAAGAAGGGAAAGATCTAGGGAATTGATAAGGAGGCTGTTTTAGGCTCCTAATTAGAGCTAGAAGGCTCTTGGAGATCCTCTCAAATTGGAAAACTGAACAAATTGGGGAAATGAGAAGCCCAGGCTGGTACTCCCTTTTCTCTACCGCTCAGCCTGAGGGAGAGTGGAAAGGTAGGAGTGAGTGATAAGGAACCGAAGAAAGTGCTGCACCTACACTTTTCAGCCTGAACCTCAAATAGCTTTTCTTGAGGTTGGTAGTGACCAGGTTGTGTCCTTTCAGGTCATGTCCAAAGTAATGGAGATGTTCCAGCCCAGTGCAGTCGTCTTACAGTGTGGCTCTGACTCCTTGTCTGGCGATCGGTTAGGTTGCTTCAATTTGACCATCAAAGGTGAGACCAGGTAGCATAGAGACCCGGGGGCAGGGTCCTGCTGGGTGCTCCTGTAACTTGGCACACCTTCTCCCACCAAAGGGCACGCCAAGTGTGTGGAATTTGTGAAGAGCTTCAACCTGCCTATGCTGATGCTGGGAGGAGGTGGCTACACCATTCGTAACGTCGCCCGGTGCTGGACATATGAAACAGCTGTGGCCCTGGACACGGAGATCCCTAATGGTAATAGCTGCAGGGCCAGATTGGGCTGGGCAGCGCGGGAGCTCACGTGTCCTTGAGTTCACAGCCCCTTTCCCATTGGCTCTACAACCTCTCCTCTTCAGACTCTGATTCTCCTGCTGTCCTCTTGTGGTTTTCAGACCATAGCTGTCAGTTTTTTCTGAGTCCTTTAGTTGACCCTGTCCCCTGTCCCTCAGCTGCTAGTCTGGACAAAATTATCAGTGCTTATCTATAGCTTTGGAATTCATACTCTGTAGGGTAACTGGGGTAGTAAGTGAGGGAGTGCTCGCAATGAATATTGCCTAAATTTTTCTAAACCAGGGGCTTCAGCCTGCTCCATACACACACACACACACACACACACACACACACACACACGTGCGCATGCACACAAACACACCACTGGTGTGGACACTGGAGAATGGCTTTAAAAAAAATTGAAATCCTATAGGTACCCAAGCCTCACCCTATCTTGGAGGCATGCTTCTCTGTTTGATAGCTGGGCTCACAGGTCCACATAAACCTACAAATGCTTTTCTCAGGGTCCCATGGTGGCCAGGTCTCTTAACTCTCTCACCTTCCGCCCCAATTAGAGCTTCCATACAACGACTACTTCGAATACTTTGGACCAGATTTCAAACTTCACATCAGTCCTTCCAATATGACTAACCAGAACACTAATGAGTACCTGGAAAAGATCAAGTGAGTATATCCTCCCCCACACCCCAATTGAACATTCCAGGCTCTGGTTGGTCCCTGACCAGAGCCCAGCCACCTCTCTACCATTGGCCATAGACAGCGACTGTTTGAGAACCTGAGAATGCTGCCCCACGCACCTGGGGTCCAAATGCAGGCCATTCCTGAGGATGCCATTCCAGAGGAGAGTGGCGATGAGGATGAAGAAGACCCTGACAAGCGCATTTCAAGTAAGACCCAGACCCAGGGGCCTCTACCTTCCCACTCTGCAGGCAGTTCTGACTTCCCTGCACTGTTCCTGGCTCCACATTCTCCCCAAGCTGCCCACCTGTTGAGAAACCCAAGTACCTGTGCCTGTAGGGATAATTTATAGAGAGTCCAGGTCCCCTTCCCTTGGTGTCTTTTGGGGGAACATGCAAGAAAGCGCTGGGCAGACCCTGAGATAAAGAATCTGCTCTCCCACCCATATTTTCCATTACCTCCCAGTCTGTTCCTCGGACAAACGAATTGCCTGTGAGGAAGAGTTCTCCGACTCTGACGAGGAGGGAGAGGGCGGTCGCAAGAACTCTTCCAACTTCAAAAAAGCCAAGAGAGTCAAAACAGAAGATGAGAAAGAGAAAGACCCAGAAGAGAAGAAAGGTGGGTTTGGGTTGGGCCAGGACTTGGATCTTGAGCCCCAGGCCCTGGAGGAGGAACTTATGTAGGGCACTGGGAGGAGGGAGCTGACTCAGGCCCTGCCAGCTCCTTAGGGCTCTTCCTTAGCTACTTGGGCCTTTCACTGGTTCCCAGAAGTGGCAGGGCCCACAGAAGAATGAAACTCAATTCGTCATCTTCACTGGCTGATTGAGCCCTGCCAGGCTCCAGAGCCAGGGACACGCCTGGGCTCCCCGTGGTCAGGAGCGTGGCTCTCACATACCACCCAAGCCCTTTTCTCAGTGCTTCACCCGTTTCCCAGGGGGCTGCCTCCACCCACCGGGTTCAGGCTCTAGCAGGCTGGGAAACCGGTCCAACCTGTTTGTCCTCTGCAGGGCTCGCTGGGAGGGCCTGGAATGGGCTTTTCTCTCTTCTGTATGTCCAGTGAGCTGTAGTGTTGGGGAAGGGGTTTCAGAGTAAGTGGAGATCCCATGGGTCTTTCCAGAGGGGCTGCCCTTGGCCATCCCTGCACTCTTATGTTCTAGAAGCCACAGAAGAGGAGAAAACCAAGGAGGAGAAGCAAGAAGCCAAAGGGTGAGGAAGGAGCTGTCTGTCATCTCCCTGGCATTGGAGCACCAGCCCCTTTGTCCCCCCACGCTGAGGGAAGGCGCAGGGACAGCTGGTCCAGCTTACAAAGGCCTCTTTCAGGGACCAGTCTGTCTGTCTCTGCAGTTCTAGGCAGAGCTAGGAAGCCCCAGCCTTTAGCAGTCACCTGGGCAGCCGGGGTCCTGTGGAAGTCATTGTACCCACACTTTTGCCTCAAAGCCTCTAGGGTGGGTTATCTCATGCCAATCTCTGCTCTCTCCACAGGGTCAAGGAGGAGGTCAAGTTGGCCTGAACAGACCTCTCCAGTTCTGGCTGCTTGCCAAGTTGCCCACCTTTATCCCACAACCCCTCAGATTTTATATTTTCTATTTCTCTGTGTATTTATATAAAAATATATTAAATATAAATATCCCCAGGGACTAGACAGGAACCAGGGCCCTGAGCTCAGGGCACACGTGTTAGGTGAGCTTTTCTAGTAGCTGCCTCGCCACCCATCCCTCCCAAACTCTTAATTTTGAACCATAACGGATGCCAGACCTGGGTGGAAGGGATACACTTAAAGCAGCCATAGGACAAAATCTTGAAGTGCCTGCTTAGTAGCTTTGAAAAGGTGCCCTTATTGAGCATTTTAGAAGGGGTGGCTGGGTCTTCAGGGACTCCCTGTTGTTCTCAGGCTCTTGTCATCAGCCATTTTTAGATTGATTCTGTTCTCATACCTTCCCACTGGCCCCCAGTGAGCCAAGAAACTCACACTGCCTGCCCTCTCTGTCCTCCCCCCAATTCTGCAGATGAAGATTGGTAGTCTAGTTTCCTTTTTGAGATACTATTTTCATTTTTGTGAGAATCTTTGTAATAAAATGGTACATTTCTACACCCTCCTGAGCTTGTCTCCTAGTAGTATCCCTGGGTTCATTTCGACTCCACTTCTCTGCCCTTCTGGTGTCCATGAGGATCTGGGCAACCCCTCAAAAACAAAAGAACCCCACAAACTTACCTGTCTCAATCCCCCCTCAAGGTCTGAGGTAGACCAATCTTCTCACCCTACCCCAGAAGACCACTCATTAAAAAGCACCACTAAAGGGACAACATTTATTCCTTTTCCAAATGTTACAGTAAAACCAGGTGGAAGAGAATGGTTTTAGCAGTTAGAAAAAAAAAAAAAAAATTACAAATCTGGGGTTTGGCCATTAAAAGTTATTTACAACAATGGGAGGGGAAAAAAAAAAAAGACAACAAGAAGTTGTTTCACATTACATACCTCCCCCCCACCCCAAAGCTTAATACTTGCTTACCAAGTCAAAAAAGAGACACAGTTGATTCACAAGCTGGAGGTTCGAACTTGAGTAAGACATTTAGAAAAACCTAGACAGGGGCAGTGTCCTCCCCAGCCCAGGGGCCACTAGGCCCAGCACAGGAGACTACAAACAACGGGAAGGTGGACACTCAGGGCGTGGGAGTAGGCACCCCCACCTCTGGCTCAGGGATTTGGGGAGTAAACAAAGCCTACTTGGAAAAGAATTGGGGAAGAAAACCAGCAATTGCCTTCTGGACAGGTGGGGACAGGGAAGGAGGCAGGGACAGGAGCAGGAGCATTTCACATCACTAACCTAACTTGGGAAACTGCAAGGGACCATCTTCGACTGGCCTTAAGAGGAAGACCAGATGGATGATGGGAGAATCCACAGGAGGGAGAGGAGGAGAGGGAACGTGGCTAGGGGGCAACAGCCCCTTCCTTTCTGGGCACAGGAAGGCAGCCAGGGCACCAGGTCCAGGCAGTGACCTCCCAAGGACAGCACAGTTTTTGCAGCTTAGAGATCACCCACCTGCCCCCACCCAGCTACTCATTCTGCTCGCTCGCTGGTGTAGGGCCACTCTCCGGCCCCGAGGGAGTGGATGGCTCCGCGGCCTGGGGCCCTGCCTCTTCTGTGTCTCCTCCCTTGGAGGCAGCGCTAGCCTCTGCCCCTTTGGCCTGGGGCTCCTGGCTCTCAGGGGTGGCGGCAGCCTTCCCTTCCAGGGCAGTGCCTTCCTCGCTGCAGGCACCGATCTCCCCCTGCTCCTGCTCTTCCTCTGTGGGTGAGGAGGCAGACGAATCACCCCCTCCCTCCTTCCGATTTCTCTTGAAGGACAGGCCACTCAATTTGAAAGGCTTCTTGAAAGAGAATTTCTTCTTCTTCTTGGGGGTCTCCTTGGGGGGGACCTCCCCCTTGGCCTCAGCGCCCTGGCTAGGGGGTGCCGGCTCGATGGCATCGCCAGTGGCCCCGGCTGCCTCCTCTGTTCCGTTCACGGGGGTCGACTCCCCTTCACCTTTGGGGGATAAGTCTCCATTGCTTTTCACGTGTCCGTTCTCCTGCAGGGCAGAGGAGACAGCAATGAGGGCCGGGGCTCTTACTCCCCTCCCCCAGCCCGCCTCTGACCTCTTCCACGCAACGGGGTCCCGACTCATTCCGCCGCACCCCCAGAGCCTGGTTGTAGCCTCACCCCACAGCCGGCATCCCGTCAAACCTCTCCCTCCTGCCCCGCACAGGCGCGCAGGGGCCGCGGCCGGCAGGAGGCGCTGGGGTCCCGGGACCCCCACCCACCTCCCCGGGGGCGCGCTCTCTATTCCACGCAGGGCCGCCCGCGGCCGCGTATCCCGGGCTGGCGGGCGAGCCGTGCAGCCGATATTGGGCGGGAAGCCGCCCCGGGGCGCTGTTCCCCGCACCTGGACGGCCTATTTTCCCAGCCTCCTGCTTTGTGTAAACGGCCCCCACCCACCCCAGGCTCTCCCCACCTCGCGGCTCCTCCCTAAAAAAAAGCCGTGGGCTATCGAGGTCGAGTCTGCGGGGGGAGTGCCCTCCCCTCCGGCCCCCGCCCCGCGGCCCCCGGGCGCCCCCTTGGCGCGGCCCAGCAGCGCCTTTGTTCCCCGCGCGGCACTCCGGGCGGCCGGGGGGCAGCGCCGGGGGCCGGGGCCGCGAACAAAGAAGGCGGCGGGGCCCGGCCGGCGCCCCCTCCCCGCCCCTCCCCTCGCTTCGCCCGCGGGGGCTGCGGCGCCGAGAACAAAGGGACCGGGCGGGGGAGGGGGCGCCGCGTGTCCCGGACCGGACAAAGCGCGCGGCCCCGGCCCGAGGCCCTAGAGGGGGCGAGGTACGAGAGGAGGGGGCCGAGTCGGGCCGTGCCGAGCGCACCCACCTGTCCGTTGACCTTAGCGGGGGAAGCGCCTGCTGCCTCCTCGGCGGTCACGTCGCCCCGGGGAGCCTTGGAGCTCTGGCTGCCCATGGTGGGGGTTCTGCTGGGGGGCGCCCGGAGCCGCCCCGGGCTCGCGCCGCAGGGGATAGTTCGGTCGGGTGGGCCTGGCCGCCGGAGGGGTGGGGCTCGCGCCTGAGGGGGAGGGGTGTCGGGGGGAAACCGAGCTGCACCCCCGCTCCGCGCCCAACCCGCTAGCTGCACCCGCCGCCGCTCCGCTCCGCGCCAGAATGCCGCCCGCCGCCCGCCGAGCCGCCTATATATATGCGCCCGGAGCTCGGGGCGGGGCCGGACATTTAAATGAGCGCCCAATCGAGGGGCGGAGGCGGGCTCAAGTCGTGGGCCCCACTTGAGCGGTGGGCGACGCTGGCGGTCTGGTCCCCCCAACCCACACGGCTCCCGGGGGCAGGTGGGGTCCAGGGTGGGAAGGAGAGCGGCGGGTCCCTGAGGCGAGCCCAGAGGCGAGCTGGGTGGAGGGGGGGGCTCCTAGAGGAAAGAGGACAGAGCAGTCATACCCTCCTCTCACCGCCCACCTCTCAGGTGGACGCCCCAGCTCCTGGAGTGGCCCCCATCGCCTTGGTCCCGCATTGGCAGCCCCTGTCAGTCTCCCCCTAGAACTCTTCGAAGGGCTCACATGCCCAGACTCGTCAGCCGGCTGGTCCCGAGTTATGCTCCAGAGAATGTGGTCATGGAAGTCGCAGGGCCCTAGCTGGGTTTTGTGCCCCCTCAGGCCGGGAGACCGGTCCGAGGTCCCGCCCACGTGCCTGCCTGTCCCGGCCAGCTTGGGAGGTCTGACCCACCGCAGGGTCACTCTGGTCAGACTGGTGAGGTTGTCCCTCATCCCTCCTCTCAGTCTCTTGGTGGCCCGTCACACTAAGCCCCCAAAGATAAGCTCACCTTTGGTCCCTCCTGCTCTCAGCCTGGACCATGACAAAGTCCCATCTGGGGTGGTGCCGTGATCTTGAGGGGCGTCTCCATCCCCATTTGAAAGCCGAGGAGGCTGAGGCTCAGAGACCTGGACATAACCTGTCTGACTTCGGTGCTCTCCCTTCACATCTGCTCCCGTACATCAGGGTTCCCCGAAGCCGGCAGAGGAGGCCCGCGGGTTGCGGGGGGCGCTCAACAAACCTTAAAACACTCCAGTTCCTGAGGAGGAGGAGCCTTGGATGGCCCCTTCAGGACAGCCCCCAAGCTGCCCAGTCCAGCCATCAGCCCCACCTGAGTAGGGGAGCCCGGGGACAGGGGCAGGGTGGAGGAGGCTGGGGACTCTCCAGCTGGAGTCTCCTGCCACTCCCCCTAGTCCAGGCCAGGGGGAATCCCAGAGTCCTGACTGGCCCCGGTTGTGTGTCTGGCTGCCTGCCCTCGGCCCCCAGGAGGAAGGGGATGGGGGCTGGAGGAAACAAAGTGTTGCAAAAGCAAGGCTGTGTCCTGGACAGCTCAGCACGTCCCTCCCTTGCCCCCTCCCTCCTACAAGTATGGCCTCCTGGGAGGCCTGAGGCTGTGAGGTGTGGAGACACCCCAGGGCCTGAGAAATCAGGAACTCCCACAGATCTGACAACAGAGGGGCGGGGAGAGCTGAGGTGGCTTCTACACACCAACTCATTCCTGTAGCCTCCATCCCCACCCCCACTCTGAGACTACAGAATACTCTCGGCTTCATTAGCACCCCCCATTTTACAAACTAGGACACTGAGGTTCAGAAAGGGAAAGTGACATGTCCAAGGGCACATAGCAGATACCAGTAGCTGAGGGTAAGAAAGCGTTTGGAGAGACCTGCAAAAAGGGGCTGGGGGCTGTAAGGAAAGTCCTGGAAGGAGTCTCTGTTGAGATCTGGGGCTGCCTGGTCAGCGTGGGAGGCGAGAAGAGCTAGCTTTGGGGAGAGGAAGGGGCACTATGCCCCACTGCAACTCACTGACAGGACGGTGACTTCTCTACCCACCGCCACTAAGGGATGGACGTTGTGACCTGCGTCTCTGTCTCGGCCACAATAGGGAGCCCACAATGCTGCCAGGCGCGGCCCGCACCGGCTGGCAGGGCTCAGATGGAGGGTGTGTGAGTCCTGGAGGAGTTGGAGTCCGAGGTTAGGAGCAGATGCTAAGGCTCCCGATTTCCAGGCGCTGCCCCGTGGGGATGAGAGGCAAATCGCCGGGATGATTCCAGGAGGACAGAGAAGCATCAGGGCTAAAGGACCCCGAGTCTCCAGAGCCCCAGAGGGAGGCTGGTCCACAGGGGAGCCCAAGCGTCCCCCGCCAGACATCGAAGGAGGCTGGGGAGGGGGCACCTGGGAGCTGAATCCCTCAGCAAATCCAGGTCCCAGCCGAATCCGGCTTCTGGAAGAGGGAAGAGGCTTAGGATGCTGCGGGTGTGAGTGGGGGTGGTATAGCAGACCCCACGGCCTCCTCCATCCACACTCAGCTCCTTCTTCCCCAGCTGCTGCCGCCCAGACAATGCGCCCATTGTTCTGTATCTCCAGGGGCCTGTGTGCAACTGTGTGCGTCTGTTTTTCTCTGTGTGTGACTGTGTATTGCTCGGTATCTGTCTGTGTGTGAGAGACTTTGTGACTCTGTGTATGTGTGTGTGTGTGAGACCAGGTGTGTACTTTTGTAGTTGTGTGAGTCTGCATCTTTGGCGATGTGTATTTAGGGTGAGAGAGAGAGACTTGGTGACTCTCGATGACTTTCTGAGTCTTTCTGGGTATGTGCCTGTCCGTCCTTGAGGTTGTGTTGGTGACTGTGTCTGGCTGTGATCGGGTGTGTAACTATGAGTTATGTGCATAAGAGAGTGGCTACTTGGTGTTTGTGTGAGTGGCTGTGTGTGCCTCAGCCAGGCAGGTCGTGATGCTCAGGACCTTTGAGATGTGAGCTTTTGCCAGGGCAGAGTGGCAGGGGAAGGAGGAGTGGGCAAGACAGGGGGACTCTAGGATGGATGGGGGAAGCTGCAGAGTCTAGACTGTTTCGCACATCCCCCATCTGTCCCAGTTCTCCAGTGAAGGCTCAGACGCTGGTCCTGGCCTGAGATGCTCCTAGTCCCCATGGACAGAAGGGAATGGGACCCTGGGAGAGCACTGGGTGGGGCTGAAGGAGGGCAGAAGAGAGCACCGCCTCATCGAGAAGGCTGTGGGGACACTTTGAGGCCTCTGAGGAGGGCCCTGTGGTGGTGATCAGGTTAGACGCGAGGTGAGGCGTGAGGGCAGTATCTTGTCAGAAATGGAGGATGGGACTTCCTAGGAGAGGGACCAGCATATGCCAAGGCCTGGAGAGGGGAGGAGACACCAGGGGATGGCCAGGTCCCAGTGGAGGCCTCAGGAACGGTGACTTGGCACAGCACAGTTCCCAGCCCCAGGGTCCCCATCTCCTTCCCAGGAGCATCAGCTGGACTCGGAGACCTTAGTTCTGGCCCCAGGTCTGCCTCCTGCTTTAACCGTAAGCCAGTCCTCTCTCCTCTTGGGCCTCAGTTTATTCATCTGCACAGTGACAGCTTGGCCTCTGTGATTCATACTCATGGAGACTGGAGTTCCTCCTTCTGCTCCTGCATGGCAGAGCGTCAGCTGTGAGTCACGCAGGGCCCCTGCCCTCAGGGCTTTCCTGGCAATGCCTTCCGAGGAAAAGAAAGAGCCAGAGCAGGGTCAGATGAGGGGCCTGTGGTGGGGGGGCGCTGGGGATGGAGGAAGGGCTCCGAGGGCACAAAGGGGAACAGCAAATGGTTTGTATGGGGTGGGGATGAAGGTAGAGGCCTTGTCTGGAGCAAGATTTAAGGGACAGGATCCTAGGATTTGGGGACTGGCTGGCACCGGGATGGGGGTGGGGATATGGGAGTGATGATGTTGTAGCCCACATTTCTGTTTTGGGTGACACCTGCCAAAATGGATTCATGACTGAGATAGGGCATCAGAGGAAAAACAAACTTGGGAGGGAGTTGCTGAATCTAGCCTTGCTGAGTTGGAGGTGCCCAGGGAATATTTGCGGGGGACATCCAGGAGGAAGTCTGAAGTCTATATGCTTCAGCACATAGACATGTGATCATGTTTCCTGAGCCAAAGGCCAGGGCCCAAAGGCTAGGGTCTGGCTGGTGACCTTAAAGGGATAACAGATAGAAGTTTTTCAGTCAGAACTGACCCCAGGAAATCTGGATCTCTGGTTGCTGCTAGTAAGAGGGTGACTGGAGCCAAGCAGTGCATGAGGTCACCCAGGAAGTCCCCGGGCGGTGGGAGCTCTGCCACTGGTGGGGCCAGCAGCAAGAGAGGGCCCCAGGAAGGGAGCCAGCAGGGAGGAGGAGGAAAAACCCTAGAGGACAGAATCATGAGATCCTTGACCACACGGGAGAGTTTTAAAAAGGTAGGAATGGGGACTTCCCTGGTGGTGCAGTGGTTAAGAATCCGCCTGCCAATGCAGGGGACAGTGGTTCGAGCCCTGGTCCGGGAAGATCCTACATGCCGCGGAGCAACTGAGCCCATGCACCACAACTACTGAGCCCGAGCGCCTAGAGCCTGTGCTCCGCAGCAAGAGAAGCCACCGCAATGAGAAGCCCCCACACCACAACAAAGAGTAGCCCCGGCTCGCTGCAACTAGAGAAAGCCGGTGCGCAGCAATGAGGACCCAATGCAGCCAAAAATAAATAAATAAATAAATTTATTTTTTTAAAAAAAAGGTAGGAATGACCAACGGTGATAATAATCATAGCTGCCAGCACTGATTACATGCCTATTGTACGCCAAGCCCTGTGCCAACTGCTTTCCATACGTTACCTCTTGACCCGGTGAGATGTGTGGCATCATTGTTCCCCCTTACAGAGGAGGACACTGAAGCCCAGGGAGGCGGAGTGTTTATGTGAGCAGAAGAGGAGGAGGTCAGGACTCAGAGGAGCGTGGCCGTGCTGGGTTCAGCTGGAGGCCTCCACACAGGGTCCTGATGCTTCCAATTTGGGAGAAGCAGTTAGGGATGTCGGCAGGGAGAGGCAAGGCAGCTGCAGGGCTGGGATCCCTGGGACTTGACTCCCCAGCACCCTGGGCACGCTGGGTTCTGGCTTGTTTGTCAGCAGGACCCAGGTGTGCAGCCTTCCTGCCAATCCTGGGCCTTGAAACTGGGTCTGGATACTGGGGCACCTCAGGGGCCCTTCACTGGGACCCACCATCCAACCAGTCACCACATCACAGAGACAAGGGATTCTGGAAATTCCCTTTCAGGATTTTAGGCCACTCAAAGCTTTCATTTCTCCCTTTCCCTCCCTCTTCCCCTGGTCTCTGTGTGTGTGTGTGTGTGTGTGTGTGTGTGTGTGTGTGTGTGTGTGTGTGTGTGTGTTGGGGGTGGCTGTGCAAACTGGACAGGACCCAGCCACTATCTGATAGAGCTGTATCTCTGGGGCTCAATTTCTCCAATAGCTAAAGGTGTGTAATCCCAGCTTGCCTGCCTATCTCCCCCAGGCTCAGTGAGGTCACCAGAAATTCAACCCAGTTATTCTGGGCTGCCCTCAGCCTCTCCCTTCCTCCCTCCCTCCCCTTTCCCTAACTTTCAGTTTCTTTTCAAATCCTGGGTGCCTTTGGGGGAAGAGGTGGCCAAACCAGTGGAATGTGGACTGCTAACAACTTTCCAACCAAAACCCCCCATTTAGGGGAAGTCCCTTTAAAAGGAAAACTGAAACTCTCTCCTAGTCCAGTTCCCAGTCCCATCCTTTCCTCTCCACGCTGCTCAGACCTTTACCCATCATCTCTCCCATTCAGCTTCGTCCCCCAAATGATCTGGATCCAGACTACAGCTACCTTCCAGCTTTGTGACTCTGGACAAGTCCCTTCCCCTTGCTGAGCCTCGCAACGCCCACTCTGTAAAACAAGGACACCAGGTGCCACTTCGAGTTGTGGCAAAGGGTTCAGTGAGGTACTGCTGTGCAGAGGCAACTGTAGTCGTGAAGAGCTGGCTCCGTCATATCCCAGCGGTGTGGCTTTAGGCCCTATCTGAGCCTCAGTCTCCTCATCTGTAAAATAGGAATGATGATCATACCTACTGCTCAGGGTTATTGTGAGACAAATGACCTAGTACCATGACGTAAAGCCCTGAGAACCAAGCACTTGAGGCGCAGAGCACGTGGGAACATTCGACAATGTTCCCAAGTGCGATTACGTGAAATGCTGGGCAAGGGCCATTCCCTTCCCTTCTCTTCCCTTCCTGCCCTAGGGAGAGGAGGTGGGTGTCTAGGACCACCCTGGGATAACCTTGCGCCCCCTCCATCAGCTTTCTTCTGGGGCAGGTGGTGGAGGACTGTTCTAAGGATGCTGAAGTGTTCAGAAGGGAAATTTATTTGGCTCAGTCAATTCCTTAAATGGTAAAGGAATCTGCCTCTCCCCAGAACCCTGAGGATTTTCTTTCTTTCCTCTCACACCCCAGAAGTATCCCCTGGGGACCTCCTTTTGGTGACTTTTCCCAGAGAAGACATCCTCTGGACCCCCCTTCCAACGCACACGTCATCTGTCTGTCTCCTCCCAGCCTCTCACATTCTCCTTCCCTCCCATCTGTCTGCACAGGGAGGCCTTACATCCCAGGGACTGGCCCTCAATGCTCCATGTTGTGGCTCAGAGAGATCGGGCTCCCAGCCTCACTTCCTTCCTCTTGCTCCTTGGCCCACTGATCTTTAACTCTCCTGACTTTTTAGTTCCTCAGAGCTGAGCCTCTCCCACCCCAGGGCCTTTGAACAGGCTGTTCCCTCCACCTACAGTGTCTCTCTCCACTTCTCTACTTGCTGAATTTCTACTCTTCTCTTAAACCACTCCTGAGGACTTTCCAGATTCCCCAGGAGGAAGGGATGGCTCTCCCACCACCCGCTCCACACCTTTGGGCTTAGGGTTCCCACCACTCGGTTTCCCAAACCAGGAACCTGGGCTGCATCACCAGGCCACCCCCGTCAGCTCATCATCCCCTGTCTCCACCTCCATAACTGGCCCTTCTCACCTGGACCTGGGCCATTTCATCAGCTTTCTCACTTGTCTTTCTGCACAAGTCTAGCCCCTCTAGCTGTTTTCTGCCTCAGGGTCACTTTCCAGTAGAGGGTGCTCAATAAATATCTGTTGACTGATGGAGTAAATGAGTGAAGGAATGAATGAAAGAGTGACAGAAATGTAGAATCAAGCATATCCCCCTTGGCTTTAAACCTTTCCATGGCTCCCTACTGCCCTCAGGACAAAGTCTGTGCCTTATATTTAAGGTCCTCCCTGTCTGATTCCCCATAGCGCACTCTGGGCTTTTCCCCAAGCTGTACGCCGTTCTCCTTCCTGCATTCATGTAGCATTGTCCTTCTTCCCTGCTATGCAGCAGGGAAACAAGATGGGTTGTTGAAATAATCCAGGCAAGTGATGATGGGGAACCTGCACTAAAGAGAGAAGGGAGAGTCAGCCAACACCAATATTTCCTGAGCTAGACTCTATCCTCAGTGCTCGGGACTGCGAGTGTAGCCTTGGAGCTTAAGTTCGAGATGACTATTAGGGTCCCCGTGGAGACATCAGGCTGGCAGTTAATCGATCTATGAGCCTGGACTTCAGAGGCGAGCTTGGAGACCTCCCCCAATTTTTTTTTAAATAAATTTATTTATTTATTTATTTATTTATTTTTGGCTGCATTGGGTCTTTGTTGCTGCGTGCGGGCTTTCTATAGTTGCAGAGAGCGGGGGCTACTCTTTGTTGCAGTGAGTGGGCTTCTCATCGTGGTGGTTTCTCTTGTTGCGGAGCACGGGCTCTAGGCGCACAGGCTTCAGTAGTTGTGGCTCGCGGTCTCTAGAGCACAGACTCAGCAGTTGTGGCGCATGGGCTTAGTTGCTCCGCGGCATCTTCCCGGACCAGGGCTTGAACCCGTGTCCCCTGCATTGGCAGGCGGATTCTTAACCACTGTGACACCAGGGAAGTCCGGCCTACCAAATTTGAAGCCACAGGACTGGATGGGATCCACCGAGAGGAGCAGCTCAAGAAGACAGTGCCGGGGGCTCTCCAACTTTGAGACTCTGGGTGGGGGACCAGCAGGGGGATTCAGCTCGTGGGCAGAGAAAGGAAGAGAACCAGGAGCAGGGGTGTCCTGAAGGCTGAGGGAGGAAATGGCTTCCAGAAGGAATGCGTGATCTGCCATGTCAAATGCTGCTGAAGGTGGAGGAAGACAGAGGGGGAGAGGTATAGGAGGGGTCCAGGGGGCAGAAGTGACAGGTCTTAGCAAAGGACTACGGATGTTGGGAGTGAGGAGGAAGGACCGAGGATGGCGCCTGAGGGTCTGGCTTGGGAAATGGGTGGAAGGAGGTGCCAAGCCATACACAGAAGGCCTAGGGACGAGCAGCGGGGCACCATGGAAAAGGAGAGGTCAGCTTTGGACAGGTTGAGTTGAGGTGCCTTTGGAATGTCATTAGGATCTATGCATCTGGAATGAAATGTGTGTTGGCGAGAAAAAGAGAAGATCCCCGTGTGTGTGTGTGTGTGTGTGTGTCTGTCTGTCTGTCTGTCTGTCTCTGTCACTCTCTTCTCTATCCTTTTTTTTTTTTTGCCCGTGCCATGTGGGGTCTTAGTTCCCTGACCAGGGGTCAAACCCGTGCCCCCTGCATTGGGAGTGCGGAGTCTTAACCACTGGACCATCAGGGAAGTCCCTCTCCTCTATCCTTTTCTATGTGTATTTATGAGAGAATCTATATGCTGACCGTTATGAAATCTCTATCTCCAGCCCAGATCTCTCCAGAACTCTGGCTGCCCTTGGAGATCACCCCGGATGTCCCACAGGGACCTACAAGACACAGAAAAACAGGCTCAGGACACAGATTAGAAAGGACAGAGTTGGAGGCGAGATAAACCAGGGAAGAGTTGATCAGACTGGTCCAGACAATGGCAAAGGTGGCCTGAACTAGGCAAGGGCAGAGGGCAGAGGAGATGAAGTGCAGAGACATTCAGGGAGAGGAGAGAACCAGAGATGGGGGCGAGGTTCCATGTGGAGGGAGAGGGGCTAGAGGAGGAAGGGAGACGGCTCTAGGGGTCCGCTGGGTGTGGAGAGTGGGGGCAGCTGCCCTGCCCTGTTTATGTGACTGAGACCCCTCCCAACAGGGCAGGGGAGGGGTCATAAGTGGGTCTTACGGAGTGGGGAGGGGGCTGCTGTTGACCACAGTGCGTGAGTCAGGGTGGACACCCGAAGACTCCTTCCTTTAGCCATCGGCACCCTCTGCCGAACCCCTGAGGGGAGGCATGAGCAGGATCCACTCCCAGCCTCAGTCCCAGGTAGGACCTGTGAGAGTGTGTAAAGGGGAACACAGGGACAGGTGCTCAGGGCCTTGGACCTAGTTGAGGGCCAGAGACCACTTGTTGCCCACCAGAGTGGACTCTGAGACCCTGGGAGGGCTCTAGGCTTAGAGATGCCACGATGGGACCATGTCCCTCCCTTGCTTTAAACCTGTCCATGGCTCCCTACTTCCTCTTGGAGAATGTCCACCTCCTTGGCCTGGCCTTCAAGGTCTTTGAAGCTGCAGGCCCAGCTAGCTTCATCTTAGGCAGAGCCCACCTGGCTGCCAGTCTCACGGTTCTCTCAGCAGGATGACCGCTTTGATGATACCATTTCAGGCTGCAAATCACCAAGCCTTTCTCCATGCTGCCAGTTCTTCTTGGATTGCTACTCCCTGTGTAGGGCCTGCCCATCTGTCAAGATTCAGCTCAAGGTACCCCTCCAAAAGGCTTTCTTGATCTTCCAGAGGAGTCACTGTGCCCCAAACAAACTAATGTCACCCTCTGTGGCACTTTACTGAGCTGGCGTATGTCTCTGCCTTTCTCTTTCTATGGCCTGTGAGAGTCTGGGGAGCAGGAACAAGTCGGGTTCACCCGGTCTACCCCATGGGGGGTGTGGTCATGGGTGCAGTGGGACATTCAGGGGTGGCTACAGAGGCCCTCCCAGCCCTGTGGGTTCAGTCTAACTCAGTGTGTGTGGATGGGGAGAACAGAGATCATCATCCCCCAAAGTAGGGAGAGCCAGAGAGCAGTGAAAGCTGCTTTATTCGGGCAGTGAAGGGCGGAAACATGGAGACGCCAGGGGAGAGGGCAAAGGCGGACAATCTTCATCCACTGAGAGGGGACACAGGACTGTGCAGTGTTCCCAGGCCATCTTCCTGCTCATCCTGGCTTGGCACAAGTTAGCCTCGGGACCATGATGAGATGAACCTGAAGCCTGTCTTCCCAAATCCCTGGAAAACAGACATCCGTGACACTCCTCTGGGACCTGGGACACAGGTTGTGTAGCTGAGCACCCTAGACTGTCTGGGCTCTCGTGCAGCTCTGCTGTGAACTCGCTGGGTGTCCTCGGGCAAGTCATTTAATGGCTCTGAGCCCTGATCAGTCTCCTTATCTGAGAATAATGGGAATAACAATGGTACCCACCTCAAAGGGTTGTGATGAGGCCTGCGAAGTGTTAGCGTAATAACTGGCTGAAAGTAAATGTGGAATAAATATGAGTTGTTAGGATTATAACTATTCTATCAAGAGACCTGGGTTCTGGCCCCAGTTCTGCCATGTTTTCCTTCCTGGACCTGCCTGAGTTTCCATCTAAAAAATGGGATATTGAAGGATTATATGAAATAATGGATGTGGCAGAGGCTCCTAAGATGAGTGATGGTCTCTTTCCCTCTGAGGTTCACCTCCCTGGGGCTGCAGAGGGGTTGTCACCTCCACTCTGTCAGGTCTTTACTGGGCTCTCTGTCCAGGCAGGATCTGCTGCCGCAGGGCCAGCCCATCTCCTCCTCTTGGCCCATGAGGCAGAATGAGAGGAAAGGGCTGCGGTTGCCCCAGCAGGGACTGTGGTTACACAGGACGAAGGACTTCCTTCCAGACTGCAGGATGCTATCCTGGGAAGGAGCCAGAGATCGTGGGACAGAGGCTGCTGAGGGGAGGGATTGCTTCCAGGGGAATGTCCAGACTAGGCTGGTTAGGCCAGAGTGGGCCAGTGGAGTGCATGAGCTCAGCAGTGACCTCACTTCCAGAGAGCCTGGAGGGGCCTTGTTTAAACCTGCCCCATGGCTCCCAAGATCACAGAGACAACAGACAGGAACAGAGACATAGCCAAAGGGGTATTCCAGGACAGACAGCCAGGGGCAAAGGGCCACCCACGAGACATATGCATGCTGTTCCCTCCACCCAGAACACTCTTCCCAGGTCTGGAGTGGCTGATCTCTCATCCTTCAAGCCTTGATTAAGAGTTACCTCCTCTGGGGGGAGGCGCCGACTGTTCCCATGGCGGCTGCGCCGGAGGCCAGGGAGCCCGGGAAGGGGAAGGTAGAATTAGAAGATCATGTGACGTTGGAATAGGAGGATTTATCTTGGTGACTTTAGGATGCTGGTTCCATTGTAGGTATAATTATGCAAAGCTAAGACTCCAGGAAAGACTTGCCAGAGAAGGAATTAAAAACAAGATTTTATATGAAAGTACCCACCTTGATCCTGAAAGAAAACAAACCAACAGCGGCAGCAGCAGCAGCAATTGAGCAGTCTTGAGCACAGAAAACCCAGATACAACTCACTTCGGTGTGAACAAAGCCGAGATCAACTATAGAAAGCATTTTATATACCATAAGGCTTTCAACCAAGTAAATAAAGTATGTGTAAGTTGTAGTCTTTTTTTTTTTTTTTAGTTGTAGTCTTTTTTACATGTGTATGAATATTTACAAACTTATTTTGGCCCTGTATCTACTGTCAGTATAGCACACAGTGGACTCGTACTTAAAATAAACCTTGTGTTTAACATGAAAAAAAAAAAAAAAAAGAGTTACCTCCTCAGACAGGACCTCTCGGCCAACCGATTCATTCATGCAATCTTTAGTGAGCCCCAGTTATGAGTCAGGCACTGTTCTAGATCTGTGAACAAGACACAGTCCTTGCCCACTCCATATAATGTAGCACCTGGCCCACCTCGATCTTCTCAGACAGAGCACATTGTTTATCTCTTTTTTTTTCTTTTCTTTTAAATATTTATTTATTTATTTTGGCTGCTCCGGGTCTTAGTTGCGGCACGCAGGATCTTCGTTGTGGCATGCGGGATCTTTCAGTTGCGGCATGTGCGCTTCTTAGTTGCAGCATGCATGTGGGATCTAGTTCCCTGACCAGGGATCGAACCTGGGCCCCCTGCATTGGGAGCACGGAGTCTTACCTACTGGACCACCAGGGAAGTCCCCATATCTCTGACTTCTTTTTATTGTGGTCTTCCCAACCAGAATGTAAGTGCCATGAGGACAGGGACTTCAACTGTTCCTTTCACCAATGTGAACTCAATGACTCAGAGTATAAACCTGGCACAACCCTCTAAAATAGACCCTTGATAAATATTTGTTGAAGAAATAAATGGACACAGAGACCAGGGATAGACAGACACACAGAGAAAAAGAGCCATGCTCAGAGGTGATGCAAACATTCAGAGATGCCCCAAAATATGAAGCACACACAGACACACACAGGACAGTGTCCTTCAAGCAGGCCGCTTCCCTTAGGTCATTCAGTTTGGTCATCAGGCCTGGGGCTGGGGTGACTCCTGTCCTGGGACCGACCCAGTTGGTGCCCAAGGTCACGACCTATTCTGGTTCCCACACTCCCCGCGCGGGGCACCAAGTTGGCATTATGTTTGAAGAGCCCTCTTTGGAACTCTATTTTACTCCTTTAGTTGTCTTTTGATGAACAGAAATTTTAATATAGTCGAATCTGTCAATTTTCCAAAAAATGTTTGTGGTGGTTTGAGAAGGGCAGGGATGAATAACCCCGAAGAAACCCACGCCCGGCCCGCAGGGCCTCTCTCACTGCGGCTCAACCCCTCTGGGTCCTCGAGCCTGTAAGGCAGGGCGGACCAACCTCGTGCCCGGGTATCACCCTTTCCCCACCCCAACCTCCGTCAGGCCCCGCCTCTAGACCCGCCCCTCCGAGATCGCGCCCTCTTCGGGCCCCGCCCCTCACCGGCTCTCACGGGCGCAGGGGAACTAGATGTCTCTTCCTCTTGCCCAGATATTGGTAGTTAATATTCTGCCACCGGTGCTTCCACCTGGAGGGAGGGAAAATTGGGCCGACAGGACGGCGGCAAGGCTCCCCGCCCCCTCTAGGTCTACGTCCGCTTCGCCTAGTCCCTTCCGTGGTCAGCCGCTTCAGGCCCCGCCCTTCCCACCCAGTTCCGCCCACTCCTCCCGCTCCTAGGCACCGTCAAGCCCAGCCTATCCAACCCCTGTCCGACCCTCGCGTCTGGGGGTCCGCCCCTTCCCACAGACCCCTCCCCTGCCGTAGGCACCGCCCCTCCCACCCAGGGCTTCCGCCCCGCCCCGCCCCGCCCCGCCCCGCGCACTCACATGAGGTGCGGGCGCGCGCCGTAGCAGATGGGCCAACGCGCCGAGGGTACGTCCGCCAGCCCGGTGGCACCCGGCAGCAGCAGCAGGAGGTTGCGCGCCGGCCAGCGCCAGGCGGCGCCCGGCGGGCGGCGGCGCTGCGGGCTCAGCCAGTAGCCGCCCAGGCTGCGGTGGGAGGCGGGCACCGGCATGGCCGGGCCCCGGCAGCCCCAGAAACACAACTCCTGGTCAAGGCGGTGCGGGGGCGTGGCCCGGGGGCGCCTGCGGGGTAGACGGGCAGCGGTCACCCCAGGAGGCACGACGGGCGGGGAGCAGGCGGCCGCCTCGTGTCAGACGCGGCGGCGCGAGGGTCGGGGTCACTCCTGGCCCATGTAGAGGGGTGGGGAGGGGGATTGGAGGCCCCCCTCGGGGCCTTCCCAAGGATCTGGACTCCTCCTCCCCCCCAGCTGCCAGACCGGGGCCCTTCATCGCGCCGGCACTCTCCCCCGGGCCCCCTCACCGAGAGAGAAGAAAATTCACCACGAAGTGGGCAGTCTCGGTGAATAGCATAGTGTCCAGTCCGCCTGGCCCGGCTTCGGCCTCTTTAATACCTGCTGGAACTTGGAGGGGGAGGCCTGAAAACCCATAGTCCCCCCGGGCCCCGCTGTTTTTAGCAGGAGGCGTCAGCTGGCAGAGCTGGGTGGGGCAGCGCCAGACCCTCTGGCGGGGTCTAGTCCGTGGTCTGTCTTCAGCTGCTTCAGTGGGAGGGGGTTGGTCACCAGTGCTGGAGGATCCCCTGAGACCCTCCTCCCCCAGGATCAGGGACAGAAAGGCAAGGACAGGCAGAGGCAGCAAGAGGGGGCCCAGGATAGGAAGGTCAGCTGCCGTTTGGATAAACCCTTCCTTATTTCACCCAGGGGCCTCCAGCTTCTGCTTACACACCCCTGGTGGTGTGTTCAGGAAGAAACCACACCTCAAAAGGCCTCACTGCTCCCGGGCTTAAGAGCCTCCCACCTCTGCCCCCATGGCCCTTACAAGAGCCTTTCCCCTGCTCTGGGGCACTCTTAGATATCAGAGGCAGTAGGCTCCTCAGCCACCTCTAGTTCAGGAGTTCTTATCTGGAAGCCAGGAATGAGTTTGTGGAGACTTAGGAGGCCCGAGACTGTTTGCAAAGTTCAAACACACATATATTTCTGGAAGGAAGCTAGAAAGGGTCCCTGACACCTCCCCCAGCCCCACCCCCCCACCCTCCCACCAAAAAAAAAATTAAAAGCCCACATTTTTTGCAGAAAGGAAAACAGTTTCAGAGAGGGGCAGAGAAAAGCCAGTAGTAGGACCCAGGCTTCCTACTACTCTGCCCATCCTTACAAAGGGTGAGACAACCTCTCTGTGCCCTTGTCCTGCTCAGAGCATGGGGTTCCGGGCTCAGAGCCCAGGCTGGGCCCTGCTGCCCCACCCTCTGGGGATCCTGAGGAGCATGCTGGCCCCGCTCCCTTTCCCACGCTGCCTGTTTGGGCTATTTCCCCCCAGTGACTCACACTGGCTGCTGGGGAGAGTGGGCAGCTGTTCTGAGCCCCCAGAGCCCTGTACGGCCCTGACTTGCCCCCCCCCGCCAATTGTGTGGCCATATTTGGGGATTCCACCTCCTCTTTTCCCTCCTTGGGGAATTTCCCTCCTCTCATTCCTTCCTCCTTTACCTGTTTCCAAGCTCTCCCTCCCTGATGGCTCCTTCCCAGCAGCAAACAAACAGGCTCTAGTCTTTCCTATGTTTGAAAAAGAAGAAAGCCCTCCTTCGACCCCAGGTCCTTCTCCAGCTCCCCTTCACAGCCAACATTTTTGAAAGAGTTGTGTACACACGTTTCCACTTCCTCACCCAACCCCTGCAGTCTGGCTTCCTCCCCCGCCATTCCACGGGGACAGCTCGTCAAGGTCACCACTGACCTCCCTGTTGCTAAATCCAAGGGATGCTTGTGAGTCTTTATCTGATTTGACCCCTTAGCAGTGGCTGACTTCGACACAAACACTCCCTCCTATTTGAAACACTTTTGTGCCCTTGTTTTTCTGGACACTGTGGACTCTTGATTTTTTTGCTATTTATTTGCAACCGTGTGGTTGCCACCACATGGCAAATTTCTCATCCTTCACTCACTGCCTAATCATGGGTGTTCTTGGGCCTTCTACGGTCTGTCCCAGGGGATCTCATGCGTTCCCATGCCTTTGGTGCCCACCTGTGTCAGAGACTCACTTCTCTCTTTCAGCCCAAGCCTCTCTTCCCTGCCCAACACCTATCTCCTGGCCCCGTCCCCCTGGATGTTTCACCTCACAGCAAACATGCCCCACACCTGCCCTTCCTCCCATGTTCCCCAGCTTGGCCGTTTTCTCGGTTGCCTGAACTGGAAATCTGGGCTTGGTTCTAGACTCTTCCCTGTCCCTCCCTTTTCATATTCAAGCAGTTGCGAGATCCTGTCCTCTCCAGGATATGTCTAAAATCCAATTGCTTCTCTCCATCTCCACTGCTAACACCTGGTCCAAGGCCCCATCGCCTTTCACCTGGGAGGCTGCAGCAGCCTCCTGAATGATCTTGCCGCTGCTACTCTCAATCTCTTATGTGGTCTGTTCTCACAGAGCAGCCAGGGTTGTCTTTCCAAAACGTGAATATGTCCCTCTTCACCGTGTCTTCAGCACCACGTTCACTCGTGGCACAGACAAGTCCCAGGGCCAGGGATATTTCCCACCGCCATGTCCTTGTCTGGGTAACTGCTTCTCATCTCAGTTCCAGTGTCGGTTCCTTAGGGAAGCCATCCCAGATCCCCCAGCTGACTCTGCTATTCCTTCTCCTCTCAGTGCTCAGCCTCTCTGTAGACCGATCAAGCAGTCATTCACTAGCCAGTCTAATCTGCAGACATTCTACCAACTCCTGAACCCTTCCATTCTAGGCCCCGGGATGTTAGGATGAATATGACACAGCCCCTGCCCTCCGTGAGTCCATAGTGTAATGGGGTAAACAGGCATTCAACAGGGATCAAGGAAGAGATGAGTACACAGTGGGACAAGCAGGTGCTATGGGAGGGGAAGGACAGGTGGTCAGAGGAGGCTTCTTTGAGGAGTGACAATTGGTGGAGATCTGAGAGGTAAGGGGGATGGGAGGAGGCTATTCCAGGCAGAAGGAACAATGTGCTGAAAGGTGGGAAGAAGGTTTTGTGAAGAACTCAGGGGTGTCCACGTGGCTGGACAAGTGATGTAAAGAAGCCATTGATGAGATTTAAATAGGAGAATTACATGGCTGGGTTGTGGTCTTTATAGAATAATTCTGGGCTAGAGGAATCAAGCAGGGAAGGAAGCACAAGACCGGTTAGGGGGCTGCTGGAGTAATCAAGATGAGTAGCGATGGGGGTCTGATTCAGGGCAGTGCGTTGGAATTGGAGCAGAATAGACTGTGGGCACCAGAACTGGGGATTGGAGAAGAGAGAGGGAGTGAGAATGATTCCAGTGTCCTTACCCCAAGGGCAGGTGAGGAGAGGCCAGTGGGAGCTGGGACACCCATATTCCTGTGGGGTCCAACCCACTGATCTACCTGGTGTTAGGTTGCCTGAAGTCTTCCCACGGCCCTCATCCCTGCTTTCTCCTAGAGGAGCGGATGGAGTCCCGAGCGTTAGATACCTGCTAAGGAGGCCTAGGAGGAGGCGGGCGGGGGGAGGAAGGGGAAGTTGGGTCAGGGTCCAGATGTGATGGGGTTGCAGGGAAAGTGGCATTGGGGTTTCCTCAGAGTCTGGAAGCTCCACTGTCTCTGGCTTCGCCTTGAGACCCCCCAGTTCTGAATGCTCAAACTCAGGGCCCAGTCCTTAGGAGTTCTGGGGGCCTTTTAGGGGCTTCAAGTCTATATCTGAGAAGCCACAATGCCCTGACAAGTCCCCAGGACTCTAGAGAGTCGCTAACATCAGTGTGCACTTCCCATGAGCTGGCCCACTGCCTATTACCTGCATGATCCCCTACAGTCCTCACATTAACCCTCGGAGGCATGTAGCTTACTGTCCCCGTTGTACATACTAGACTTCCATGGTTAAGGGACTTGCTCAAATTCAAACAGCTAAAAACGATGCAGAAAGAGGATTTGAACCAAGGTTTGACTGACATCAGAGTCTGTGCTTTTAACTCCTGTGCTATATTAAGCCTGTCGACCCCTTGGTTGATTGGCTCAGTAAAGGGAGGAGGCTTTGTGGGGGATTTGCTTGTGGTTGGGGTGGCTGCCCCCTTCTCATATCAAGCGATGGGAAAGGGTAGCGCTGACGTCAATTGTTGCCATGGAGATATAGCAACCCTTTCCCTGCCATCTCCATGGTAACCTGGGGGGGGGTCCATCTGTACTTCGCCCCCTACTTCTAAAAGAGGGTCCCTTAGGGAGGGGCTGTCTAATAAGGTGTCTGAGAGAGAAGTCAGGGAAGGCAGTGATTCAAGTATCCTCCTTTCCCTGGGCCCCTCCTCATTCCTCAAGCTGAGAATGAGGCTGGGATGAGGGGGTCCTGCCTGGGGATCTGGGGAAAGCTTTACCCTCTAGGGTGAGGGAGGCAGTTCTGCCTTTCCCACCTGGGGATTCCCCTGGAAATGACCACCACCACCCCCACCCCCCACCAAGTTCCTCAGCATCTGAGCAGGACTGCCAGGAACTTGGCAGAGGGAGGTGAGAGAGATTCCCCAACCCTCTCCAAGGCTGGGCATCACCCAGCCCCTGGGGACACGGCTGGCTGGCTCTCTGCTGCCCCTTGAAGCCAAAGGTAGGAGCAGCAGCAGCCTCTCTTGCTCAGTGCTAGTGGTGCCCGACATTCCTGCCTGGTGCTCTATGTGCATGACTTTACTGAAAGCTTCCACCAGGTTTCATTAGCCCCATTTTACAGATTTGGAAATAGAGACTCAGAGAGGCTAAGTATGTAGCCCAAGTTTGCACAGCTAGTAAATGGCAATCAGGACTCAAATCTAGGACTAGAGTTTAGGCCAGTGACTTTTCCGGGGGAAAAAAGGAAGAAGCAACAGAGAACATGATGGAAAAGGAGAAGAAAAATAGAGTGAAGTGACCCAGGTTGGAGCCTGTCATTCTCCCTGTCACCTACAGAACAAAGTTCAAACACAAGGCCTCCCTGATTCAGCTTCTCTTCTGTTAACTCATCCCTGGATCCCTTGAATTCTGAGCTCTGCAAGGGCAAGGGATCTGTCAGATAAAGGCCTGGGTTCTCAGCGCCTTGTGTGGCCCAGGTAGGTGTTGGTGAAAGTTGATTGAACTGAGCTCCTTGAAATTGTCCTCCACTTTCCTGCCTCAAGGCCTTTGTCCACACTGTTCCTTCCACCTGGAATGCCCTTTCCCCTTGCTCATGGCCATTCTAGAGCTATGTAGCCCCAGGGTCTGGCCCACTGGCAAGGTGTTTGTCTGTATTCTTTGCATCCCCCACTAACCAAGCATATGGGAGGTAGCAGTAAATCTTTTTTGTTTGTTTGTTTTTCTTTTTCCTTTTTTGGCCACGCCACACAGCATGCGGGATCTCAGTTCCCTGACCAGGGACTGAACCCGTGCCACAGCTGTGAAAGCCCGGAATCCTAACCACTAGGCCACTAGTAAATCTTTTTTAATTTTATTTTATTTTTAAAATTAAAAAAATTTTTTTGGCTGCATTGGATCTTCGTTGCTGCGTGCTGGCTTTCTCTAGTTGTGGCGAGCGGGGTGAGCAGGCTTCTCACTGCGGTGGCTTCTCTTGTTGTGGAGCATGGGCTCTAGGTGCATGGGCTTCAGTAGTTGTGGCACGCAGGCCCTAGAGTGCGCGGGCTTCAGCAGTTATGGCGTGTGGACTCCGTAGTTGTGGCTCACGGGCTCTAGAGCGCAGGCTCAGTAGTTGTGGCGCACAGGCTTAGTTGCTCCGCGGCACGTGGGACCTTCCCACATCAGGGATTGAACCCATGTTCCCTGCATTGGCAGGCAGATTCTTAACCACTGTGCCATCAAGGAAGTCCCAGTAAATCTTTTTTTAAAGGAAAGGAGTGTCAAGAAGATTGGAGAAAGGAAGTGAGGGAGATAAGAGAGAAAGGAAGAATGGGAAGGATTCAGCATTTGTGGGCTGGCAAGGTCCATAGAGATCACTGGTGCTTTTTTTTTTTTTTAAACTAGTGAGGAAATGGGCCCACAGGGAAGGGATTTGCCTCCCAGCAGGTCATTGCTAGGCCATGTGAGTTCCATGAGGGTCAAGGCCCATGTCTGTCAGGTTCATCGCTGAATCCCCAGTGTCCTGCACAGGCCTGGCTGGTAGACTTGTATTGAATGGAACAGGGACAAAGCCTGAAGGAGAACCCAGTCACACAGAACTCCTGGTCACACTTTCTAAGGCTCCTCATTGCCTTCAAATTGAGTTGTTACACTGGCCCCTGCCACTCTCTATCCCTTTTTTTCGGGCTTCTTTTCCTCCCGGGGTACTTGATCTTTACATAAGCTGTCTCTGCTCCTGGAATGTTTTTTCTCCATCATTACCCATTATTTTCTGGTGATGCTGTCAATCACCTGGCTGTGCTTGCATCTCAAGTGTAGGCTTACCTGTGGCTCAGCCTGGTCAATTGTAGTCTCCCATCTCCCTGACAGTGGTAATTGGCCCAAGGAATGTGCATGTGATTTAAGAAGGGCCAATCACTGGCCTTCCCAGGGATAGGTCTACCTAGACTGGGAGAAAGCAGGTCTCCCTTCCTGGGATATTTAAAATTTTTTAATTTTTTTAATTTAGGCTGTGCCGGGTCTTAGTTGCAACATGCGGGATCTTTAGTTGTGGCATGCGGGATCTTTTAGTTGCAGCATGTGGACTCTTTAGTTGCAGCATGTGGTCTTCTTAGTTGTGGCATGTGGACTCTTAGTTGTGGCATGCATGTGGGATCTAGTTCCCTGACCAGGGATCGAACCTGGGCCCCCTGCATTGGGAGCACAGAGTCCTAACCACTGGCCCACCAGGGAATTCCCCCTTCCTGGGATTTCTAAGCTGATGCAGCCATGTTGCCATGTTCCCTGCCCAGAGGAGATAATCAGGGATGAGAGGAACAAAGCAACAGTCCTGGTGGGGTTGAATCCTTGATTCCAGCCCAATGAATGCCCTGGTTCCTATAGTTCTTCCTTTAATCACTAACATATCCTTCCCAGCAACTTGAAACAATCAATTCCTTTTTTGCTTAAGCTAACATCAGTTGCTTGCAATGGAGAGACCTTATCAATACAGAAGCTGTTTTTTTTCTCTCTAAAATTACAAGGGCCTCCTAAGGAGGGTGAGTACTGTTTACTGGCAGGGAGGCCCTTTTTCTGCAGAGCAGCAGAATGGGTTGTTAAGCAGACTAGGACCTGCATGGAGTTTGGTGGGGATTGAAACAGCTGGATTACTTCACTTAATAGAAGAACAGAGAGTCCCGGTGGCGGGGCGGAGGTTGGGGGGCGTCTCCAGGAGGTAAGGGTGAAGGGGGAGAGGAGGGAGGGAGAGAGAAGCCAGCACTATGGCCTGAAGCCAGGGATTATTCTGGTGAAGGGGAAAGAAAGGCATGGAGGCGCTTTTAAGAGCCAGGATGTTAAAGGACCGGGGCACTGAATGGTCAAGTCTAAAGTCCAAGTAGATCCTTTTTGACAAACATCCTCTCTTCTTTCAATAAGCCTCCTACATCTGGGACTGCCTGGGAGGGAAGTCGTGGAAGTTGAAAAGGGTGGCCCTTTCTGGTGACCACGGGATCTGAAGTGCTCTGGGAGGCTTAGACTTCTAATCCATGTGGATTAGAGGAGGGGTGTTGAGTCAATCGTACTTAAATCTCAGGGGACAGGAGACTGAACATGACCTTTGGGTTACATACATTTTTTCCAATATTAAAATAATACAGGTTCATTAAAGCAAAATTGGAAAGTGGGAAATATTCAGCTTCCAGGCAGCCTTCCTGTCATGGGCCCCTCCTATGCATGTATTTTGGGGCCTCAAGTCTGAGGACGCTGAGGAGTGCACTAGCATCACCTGTCGTCTGGGGGACCCCAGGCACGTTGCTTAAGGCTCAGTTCCCTCACCTGTGAAAAGGAATAAGGAATCGAAGTTTTTCAAACGACTTCTTCCCCAGTCTTCTGGCCCCACCAGTCCTAGGAGAAACCAAGGCTCAAGATGGACAGGGACGGGGCAGCCCCTAACCCCTTCAACAAAACCAGAGGTGCCCAGGGTCACAAAACAGCAGGTAGCAAAACCAAACTCCATCTTGGGAGAATTAAATGGGCCTGGTGTGGGTGGCCATTCTCGTTAAGTTCTCTGTCCACCCCCTCCAGTCCCAAGCTTCTCTGGGCCCCCAGAGTCCAGCACAGTAATGCTAATTTTACTGGAGAACCAAGGAGAGTGTTGGGGAGATGGATGAGGGCAGAGAGAGCCTGAGCAGAAAGGCGGCCCTGAAAGGGATCATGACCAGCAAGAAATGGGGGAAGGGCTTGGTGTCCAGGGAGAAGAAAGCGGAATCGGAAGGGCAGGCCCCTGGGGCTGGGTCCAAGTGAGGAGGCAGCAGAAGGGAAGATGCCTTTGGATGAGGCGGAGCAGCGGGCAGCCCGATCCGACGGGATAAGCATACACGGCCAGCCCGGAGTGGAAAGAACAGTTTATGCTGTGCTTTATTAAAATGTGCATCCGTTCTTTTATTTTAAAATGTGCATCACTGTCTCGTGCTCGGCGCGCGCGACCTCAGCGTGGTGGCCCGCGGCAGGCCTCGTACACGCCCGGCTCCCGCGGAGCTGCGGTGCACAGGCGCACTCAGGTGGCGCGGACCCGGGGGCTCCCGCCCAAGGCCAGGTAGACGTCGATGGGCACGTGCAGCAGCGTCAGGCAGTGGCAGCCGGGGCAGCGTCGAAGCGGCCTGGGGAAAGCGGGGCGCGACAGGGGGCGCTGAGGCGGGGGCCGGCTCATCCTGTACGGGACGCATCGGGGAGTGCACTTGGGGTCCCAGAGGTTCGGGCGTGGATGTGGGACCTTACGTGGGGCGGGGGTGGGGCGGTCGGGGGACGGAAAGTGGGCCGGGGTGGGGCGGCGGGGAGGGGCGCCGGCCTCACCTGACCGGGTTGTGCTCCGTAGCTACCCGCTCCGAGCTGTCCTGGGACTCGCGGGGGGCGGCAAAGCCAGGGGAGTCTCCGGCCTCAATGGGGAATCTCCGACCCTGCGGGGCCTCCTGGGCACTCATGTCCGGGCCCCGGGGCGCTCTGCGCGGGGAGTGGCGGTCAGGCAGCTCGCGGGCCGCCGGGCGCCCCCTCCCCGCGCCCGCCCCGTGGCCCGTCCCTTACCTGCCGGAGGCCGAGGCCGGTCCCAGGCTGGAAGCAGCTGCCTGAGCCCTGGCCGCGTGAGGACGCTCCGGTCCAGGCGGAGCCTGGCAGGTGTCTGCGGCGCGTCGGGGCCCGGGCGTCGAGGGGGAGGGCTGCATTGTGACACGGGCTGTGGCGCGCTGACCTCATAGAACCCGTTCCTCCCGCCGGGGAACCTCGCGCCGCCCTGGCACTTAGCGCGGCGCGAGCCGGTAGTTGGAGGGCTCTTGCCATGGGTCGCGCAGATCCCCAGCTGCCCGATGGGGGAGCAGGAGGCTGTGTCCACAGAAAGGAGCCCGGCTTCCCGGGCCGCGCGCAGACGTCCGGAGCGCCCCCCACAGGCGGGGCTGCGACTCACTACCTGGCGCGGGGGCTGAGCGCAGCCGTGACTTAACCCGTTCTGGGTTTGGTGGTGGTGGTGAGGTCAGGCAGGGGGCATTGCCCATTTTGGCCAAGAGTCACACAACATCTACATCACAATTGGGCCAGAGTTTTAAAATGTCTGACCCTCTCCCTCCCCACCACCCGCGGCTTGTGTGTCCAGACGGAGAATGTTACAGCGCTGGGGGCGGCTGCGGATGAAAAGGAGCAGGCCAAGGGCGATGGTGGAGTAGAGCTGCCTCGCAGAGGCAGCATGAGCTGAGAGGGTGATAGGAAGGAAGGAGGTGCTAGACAGCATGGAGGACTTTCTGCTCTACAACGGGTACCAGCTGGGCAAGACCATTGGGGAAGGGACCTACTCAAAAGTCAAAGAAGCAGTTTCCAAAAAACACCAAAGAAAAGTGGCGATTAAAATTATAGACAAGATGGGAGGGCCAGAAGGTGAGCTGGGGCCCCTTTGGAGGAAGCGAGGGCTGGCTGAGGTGGGTGGCTGCTTCCTCCAGTCAGAAGGATCATTCCGTCCTCCCCTTTAGTCTGGAACCAAGGAAAGCAAGAGAGACTGTGGCTCTGGGGTAGGTCAGTGGGGAACACAGGGATGCTGGGAGTCCAGGAAAATCACACCCTCTAAAATCCAAGATTAAAGTGGAAGGAGGTGAAGGATCCTCAGAAGCAGAGCTGGAGCCCACTAGGCCTTTCCTATTCCAGGAGGGGAACAGAGACTGGCGAGGCCATGGCCAGGGCTAGCACAGGGCAGGAGCTGGAGTCAACGAAGGCAGAGATGGGGAAAAGACAGGGCTCATGGAAAGAACTGTGGGTCAGCAGGCAGACGTGAGAGGAGCGGGCTCACCACGCTGTGGGCAAATCAGGCCTCGTAACTGAGATTCAATAGCCTTGTCTAAAAGTCCCTAATAGTCTAAAAGTCTAAAAGCACTTTGATATCCATGGTCTCACAGGCTGCTCACAACAGTCCCTGAGGCTGACAGGGAGTAGTTCCTTTCAGGAATTAACTACAAAAACAATAGAGGTGAACATTCTTTGCAGTGTCCAAGCAGACAGACATTAAAGACTATGAAAGGGAACCAAGGCACAAGACCCAGACATGGTGGGGAGATAGGCAGACAGAAGTTGGAAGGCAGCAGACAGGAGGGAGGAGTTAGGCCCTTCTGCACTTGATGCTCCATCTCTTTTCCCTTGTTTCCGTAGAGTTTATCCAGAGATTCCTGCCTCGGGAGCTCCAGATTGTCCGCACCCTGGACCACAAGAACATCATCCGAGTGTACGAGACGCTGGAGTCTGCCGACGGGAAAATCTACCTGGTGATGGAGCTGGCTGAAGGAGGGGATGTCTTTGACTGTGTGCTGAATGGGGGGCCACTGCCCGAGAGCCGGGCCAAGGCCCTCTTCCGTCAGATGGTCGAGGCCATCCGCTACTGCCATGGCTGTGGTGTGGCTCACCGGGACCTCAAGTGCGAGAACGCTTTGTTGCAGGGCTTCAACCTGAAGCTGACAGACTTTGGCTTCGCCAAGGTGTTGCCCAAATCATGCCGGGAGCTGAGCCAGACCTTCTGCGGCAGCACAGCCTATGCCGCCCCAGAGGTGCTTCAGGGTATTCCCCACGATAGCAAGAAGGGTGACGTCTGGAGCATGGGCGTGGTCCTGTACGTCATGCTGTGTGCCAGCCTACCTTTTGATGACACAGACATCCCCAAGATGCTGTGGCAGCAGCAGAAGAGGGTGTCCTTCCCCACTCATCTGGGCATCTCGGCCGAATGCCAGGACTTGCTCAGGCGGCTCCTGGAATCAGACATGCTCCTCCGGCCTTCAATCGAAGAAGTTAGTTGGCATCCATGGCTAGCAAGCACTTGATAAAAGCAATGGCAAGTCCTCCCCAATAAAGTAGGGGGAGAAAGCAAACCCAAAAACCCGCTTCTAAAATGGTGATATATATTTTACACTTTAAGTTTACTTATCCTAAAACTTACCTACACCCTCTCCAGCCTTACTTCCCTTTCCCTTTAAAGATCTTCATGGAACCAGAGGGCCTCATTCAGACTTCCCTTTTATTATAGCTAACAAGTGATTTTCATACAGGTGTTTAACTAAAGTTAATTAAAAATAGACCCCAGAATCATACACATACAGGGGGAGGAGAGGAGAAAAATGACGAAGAGCAACTGGAACCACTGTTGTTGCAACTTCCTTTCCAAATAAAAGCAGAAGCGTTGGGAATGCAGTAACGGCCTCTTGACTCCTTGTCTTGGTGACAGGCCTGTTGGGGGCCCTGTCCCTTTCTCATCCCAAAGGCCAAGGTGAGCCTGGGATGAGGACAAGGGACTTCCTCAGAACCCAGGCTACCTCCCATCCTAACCCCCAGGCTCCAAGCAGGAAGCCACCCTGCGCACAGTGTGCTTCCTGCCCTGGCTCTGGGGCAGCTGCCGCAGGGTACAAGAACAGAGCCCCAGACACCTTCCAGCTTCTGTTGAATCTCTTTAATAGCTGTTAACGGCAAGTCTGGAAAAGGTTCAGGACAAAGTTCTTTTTTCTTTCTTTTTTAATTACAAAACTAACAGCTGTTAGAGTCTTCTTTTTTTTTTTTTTTCCTTTTTTCTTTTCCCGGCTACAAAATACTCTGGGGAGATACATTATAATTTAAAATATATAATATTGCACAAACAACCAAAAGGTTAATTAAACTAAAGAAATAATTACAAAGAGAAAAACCCCATCCCATCAAAAAAAGATTCAGCATTCTCTCCATCCCACCCCCTCATCGAAGGTTTGAAGTGGAAGTGACCACCACTCTCTTGGCGTCCCTGACCACAATCACTTTAAATCATTGGTGAACACACCAGATTATGTACAAGAATCACCAGAGCAGCATCGTGAAGCACCAGGGTCTCCAGGGATTCCTGCAGCCCCTCATTCCCCCAAGAGAGGTGCAGCTTTTACCAGAGTGGAGGGTGAGAGCCACAAGGATTTGATCTGCCTTCAGGAAGAAGAGCTTTTGCAGAAACCTGATGACAGTCTCAAGAAGCTCACCCCCAGCATATCCCTTCCAAGACGCAGAAGGGTTGAGGTGGAGAAGTTGGGCTTACCAGAGTTGTAAGTACTCAGCTTTGATCACTGCTCTGTACCGCTGGTAGCTGGCTTGTGTCCTAAGCTACAGGGGAGTCGAGGTGGGTAGCTGGCTGGACAAGGTATCCCGCCAGGTAACACACAGAAGGGCCTGAAGTGGCCCCCTCCCTTCTTGGGGAGGGGAAGAAGAGCAAGAGCAGACTCTTGCAGGTGGCACAGCTGGGCTAAGGACTCGGGTGCATGTGACATGAAGAAGCCTTGGGAAAGGCGTTGGGGACATACCAGCCTGGACTGGGTAAAAGGGAGTTTGGTCTCTAGATTCTGAACCACAAGGAACCTTTCCAGGAATGGAAGATGCCTGGGAGGGGGAGATTCCTAAGAGAGGCAAGTTTCCCAGAAATGAATGCCTCTTACCTGCTGGGATAGGAACCAAAATGTGTTCACCATCCCTGTCTAGCCAAGGGCAGGTGGCATGGCCTTCTTTGCCTGCTTATGGGTGACAGAGTGTGTTGTCTCGGCGTCCTCCAAGAGACTGGTAGCTTGGCCTCTGCCTACACAGGCAGATGGGCTAGGGCTATCCGTTGGGACTTCCCAGCAAGAGTCCCCAGGAACAGTGGGTGTTCAGCAGAGAAGTGTAGGCTCTTCTGGTGAGGGGGGTAGGTTTCGTCCCCGTCGGGTCATCCTATGGTTGGCACAAGTCAGAGTTCCTGGTTTGGATTTAGCAAGCCCCTTCCCAGATGTGAGCAGAGGCCCAAAGGGCCAACAAAGAACAACCCAGAATCTGCCTCTGCTGACAGAGGCCATTTGGGGGACATTCTTAGTCAGTGTCTTCCAGGGCCGGGCGGAGACGAGCGAGGGAGGTGGGAAGTGCTGTGGGTAGGGGAGCGGCTTGCTCTGGCTCCCCTCATTCCCAGTCCTCCCACTCTACATCTTCCAGCTGCAAAGGGAGGGGATAATGGAGAGCACAAACACGTATTACTCCTCTGAGTCAAGCTGAGACCCAAGCTCCCCGGCTGCCTCCATTTTGGGATAGCCCTCCCCGCAGCCCCAGCCCCAACTCTCCCGGGCCATACCCGGCGTCCTCTCAGAGCGAACCACTCGCTTCAAGGAATGTCTGGGGAGCAGAGCTGCTCTCTGCCCAAGCGGTGGGCCTGCTGCTCTGATGGTTCCAGACTCAAAGGAAATGCTTCTACCAACCAACACTGGACACCACAAGGGGACGCCCTGCCTACAAGAAGCCTGTCAGTCAATCCCTGAAGGAGAACTTGTCTCCTGCGGAGCAGGTAAGAACATGGCCCTGAGAGGCAGGGAACTTTACAGCGGTGCTGTGATCAGAAGCAAGCGTGGCACTGGACTACAGGTGCTCGCAGGGCCTTCACTAGGGGCTCCAGCACCCTAATTCCCAGCTGAAGTCTCCCCAGGCAACCCTCTCTTGGCCTGCTGTCAGCAGATCCCCTGATATGATGGGTTATAGAATGATTCTGTTCAGGTATATTGTATGTCGGGTTTTAAAGAGGGCTGCAAAGACACCAAAGCCATGAAGACCACGTGGCATAAGAGGTGCCATGGGCCTTCTCTACCCCAGGTATAGTGAGGTCACAGGTGTAAAATACTCTTGTGTAGGTCACTATCTCCCTCCAGGCTTCAGTTTCTCAGCATGAAAAACAAGGCCCTTCCCATTCTCTCTACTCTGTTCACCTCTTTATAGCAGGTTCCTGAGCTACACGTTGGAAGGAATCATGGGGTTCTTGTGTGACAGTGGATATAACACTGACTTGAATCAGATGTGTGGGCTGGAGCCTCAGTCCTGTCCCTTATTAGCTATGAGAGATTTTTGCCCAGCCCCTCATTCAAAACGACCATCCTTGATTCTGAGAGGAAGTGAAGAATAAGAATAGGCCTCTGAGCTTATAACTGTTTTGTGGTGGTTTCAGGAACGTCTATTAGTGCGCCCATGTCCCCGGGCACTATGCCTAAGGTGTGCACATGCATCATCTGCCACAGCATGAGATTATAATGATCAGTGCCATGTTTTAGATGGGGAAACAGAGGCTCAGGTTAAGTGATCACATTGTCTTTTGTCTCCAAGGCCAGAAATCTGCTCAGGTCCCACACCTGGCGACCATGAGTCAAAAGGTCTGGGGCAGGGTTTGGCATCTGTATTTTTTAGTAGTTCCTCAGGTGATTCTGATAGGAGCTAATGTCAAGAACTCCCCCATCCATCCCCCTGGAATTGAGGGGAAGCGGACCCTGCTAATGACTACTGTTCAGGGCCTGAGTGGGAGGCCCTAGCTTCCTTCCCGCAGCCTGCCACCTCAGACAGGAGCGGGATCCACCTTGAGGGGACACTCGGGCTTGGAAGGGAGAGTCCTCAGACCTGGAATCATTGCACTTGCCTCCCTGTGGCCAACCAGGCCCACTCACCTCACCGGAAGCATCCACTTTGGAAAGTGCCATCTGCACTTCTTCTTCAGTCATGTCCAAGTCAAAGTCCTTCTCCCAGTCCTCACTGATGTCTGTGCTTGAGCCTGGAACCATGACCCATAGTGTGAGAGACAGGAAGGGGGATGTGAAGAGGTTGTAGCTGGGGGTGATGGAACTCTTTAGAAAGGCCTGACAAATACACACCAAAGGTCTTTACATTCTGTTTTCTCTGGCTCAGTGATCCCACTTTTAGGAATCTATTTTAAGGAGAAATCCTGGATTCAGTAAAAAAATTTAACCAAAAGGATGTTCACTGTAGTGCTGTTACAGTGATGAAAACTTAAAAAACTACCTGAAAGTTCACTGATAGGGAATTACAAAAATAAACGGTATAGTCATATGATGGAACATTATGTGGCTTTTAAAGGTTAGGCTATAGAACATTTATATACATGGCAAAATAGTCTTAAACTATTAAGTGAGAAAAAGCAAGTTACTGAATAGTGGAGAAGTACTGTGGTCCAGAAGCTCCCTAGGGGCCATGGAAATCTTCCGGAAGAAATAAACAATGAACCTCTTCCTCCTCAATCACTCCATTCTACCTACACTGATCCTGCTACTCCTGAAACACACCAGGCACATTCCCACCTAGGGCCTTTGCAAGGACTGTTCCCTGTACCTGGAACTCTTCCTCAGATACCCACAGGCCAACTCGCTCGCTTCCTTCACACCTTTACTCAAATCTCACCACCTAAATGTGGCCTACCCCGACTGTCCTATTTTCAGTTGCACCCTGACCCCTCACTCTGCTCTGGTTGTTCTTTTTTCTATTGTATTTACCACTTTCTAGTGTATTACATAATCAGATTCACTATGCTCATTGTCTAATAGTAGAGGAGCTGGAATGTGAGCTCCCGAGGACGGGGATCTTCTGTTTTCTTATGTATTCCAAGTGACTAGAACAAATAGTTTGTACTCAGTAAATATTCGTGGACTCTTTCTCTAAATCAGGGGTTGGCAAACTATGGCCTGTGGACCAAATCCAGCCTACTGTCTGCTTTCGGAAATAAAATTTTGGAACACAGCCATGGCCACTTGTTGACATATTGTCTATGACTGCTTTCATGCTGAAACGACAGAGTTGGGACAGAAACTGTATGTCCCCAAAAGCCTAAAATATTTGTGACCTGGCTCTGTGCAGAAAACATTTCCTCCTCCCTGTTCTAGGTAATTCTGATGCCTGCTAAGGTTTGACAACTGCTCCAAACATTCATATTTGGGTATGCTTTCTTACCGGCAATATAAAAAAAATGTACATGTGAAAGTTATTAGTAAGAAGAAAACTACAAAAATCGTTCCTGTAAAAAAGAGTATATGCAGTATGATTCCATTAAAAAAAAATACGCTCACAGATGCATGCACACATACAGACAGAATGAGCAAAATACCCACAAGAATACTAACAATAGTTATCACTAGGTGATGAGGTCATGGGGTAATATATTTTTTTAAATGAACACATATTACTTTGTAATCATTTTTTTAAAAAGCACCTTTAAAAAGAGTAAGCTCTGATCCCCCAGTGGCACCACCTGTAAATACCTTGTTTCTTCCTGTCCAGCTTCTTCCTCACCATGCACCCAGGCTCTGAGACCTCCCCAAGCCTGGCCTCCGTGTTCCTTATTAGGGTTCTTGCACTGTTCTCTAGTCACCCAGCTAGCCATAAGTGGTGTGGTAACAGCAGGGTCTCTGGAGCCAAGCAAACCTGGGTGGAACCCTAACTCTTTTATCTATTGTGTAGTCTTGGGCAAGTTATTCTGGGCTTCAGTTTATTTATAAAATAAGGATAAAACCACCCTCTTTGCAAAGAACCACTGGAGGAGCTTATTAGAACGCAGATTCCTGCTTTCCCATCCCCCTCATTCAGATTCAGCAGGTGTAGGTGGTGACCCAGAATTCTGCATTATAAACAGGTACCTAGATGATTCTGTATAGACCTTGGCCTGCAGTTGAGATACAACAGTGTTAAAATTAGCAGTATCATGTAAAGTGCCTGTAACATATATACACGGTGGATATTTAACAAATGGAGCTGTTAAAGGCCTGGTCCCAGAGTTAAGTAATTTTGCACATGGTCCCACAGCCAGTCAGGGGCAGATGTGCAACCAAGACCCAGTTCTTCTGACTCCACATCTAAGGCTCCCTGTGCTTTCAGGACACTCTTGGTGGCTTGCGTCTGGCTCCCTGTCAGTGCAGGCTTCCTGTGGGTTAGAAGCTGGACTCCCAGCTGATTTCTCCCTCTAGAGCTGTGGCTGTGGTCATGACAGCTTTTCCTAACCCCAGGTTGCCCTCTAGGGATTTGAAACTCTCCTCTTCAGGCTTAAATGCTAGGGCAGACCCTTCGGGGTAAAAAAGAAAGCATCAGCTAACATTTTTGGAGCACTTTACACCCACCCTCTGGGATATGTATTAACAGTCCCAATTTACAGGTGAGGAAACAAAGGCTTTGAGTGGCAGAGATGTGAATCTGGGCTTTCTCTGCCACCTGCCTCCTCCCACCATCCTGTCCTGTCACACAATGAGAGTACTAAGCTCTCCTTTACACTGTGCACGTGGCAGAGAACTGATCTATGCAACAACAATTTAAGATTTCATGATGAAGTTCTACTGTTTTCTTTTGTTTGTAAGAAAGGGGAGTTTTCAGGTGATTATTAACCTCGTGGTGCTGTCACTCACAGCTCATTTTATTCTGTTTAATTGGCTCTTTGCTTCTCCAGAGAAGAAATGGAAGCAAAAGCCACTCCCAGGTCAGTCAGTTGTGAAGTGGCGCTTTAAGCCCAGAGCTTCTTCCAGTCCACAGGCCACAGGGCCTGCCCTCATCTCCCCTCTCTGCTCCTTGCTGAGGGAGCCTGAGCAGGGTAAGTCTAGTCTCCTTGCTCAAAAGGATCTCGGCACAAAATACAGGTGGGAAGCAGCTCTGCAATGACAGGCATCACCCTGGGACCTTAGAGGTCCCTGTGGCTGGGCCACCTCCAGAGACTGCTGTATCCAGAGACCAAGCCTCCCTCATGTCATCTGGACACAAGAGGGAGAAGGAGTCACTCTGCCTCCAAGCTTCTTTTAAGATTCTTCCTCCCTTTACTCTGTCCCCACTGTCCCACCCGAGTCTAAGACCCCAGCTTCCCCCTACTAAGTGACTACAACTACTTCTGGTGGGTCTTCTGCACTGAATCCCCAGGTCCTCCTTTTGCGAATCCCCCAGTGCATTAGAGGCAGTATAGCGCGCTGTTAAGAGCTCATGCTGCATCTTCCCCGTAATCTCATTTCTTCCAGTCTCTACCCACCATTCATTTTTTCTCATCACGTTCTCCAATAGCCCAATTCCCAATGGAAACAATAATTCTTTAACCTTCCAACTGTCTCACTGTTATTCCCTCCCTTACCCAGCTCAGATTCCATGAACCATCATTCTGATCGCTTCTTGCATACACTTGGACTCTTGTCTTTTTGAGTTCACCTGGGTAAGCTTGAACCCTGATTAAGTCCAACTCCCCATCTGCTCTGTGCCTGCACCTGAGCAACTGAACGTGGCTGGACAAAAGTACAACTGTGCTGACTGGTGTCTCTTAAAATTCACGACCGTTATCTCAAATGGACCCTTCGCACCATCCACCCAGCAACCCCACACCACCTATTGGGTCCATCACCTACTCTTCATTCTCCTAAAGGCAACGTCACACTTTTCTAAATACCTACTGGATGGGTGATTGATCTCAGTTTCCTACCAGTAACAAAAAAAAAAAAAAAAAAAAGGAAAATCTCACAGATCTCAGGATTTTTGTGAGGATTGAGTGATATGCATATCAAGTGCTTAGCACAGAGCTATACAGACATACAGAAAGTGCTCAGAGAACGGTACCTCTTATTATCTTCATCATCTCCCCAAAGCAGGACTCTACCCAAATTTCTTCCCTAACTGAGGACCTATCAGGAAATAATTACCCCCAACTTACAGAGGAGAAAACAGAGGCTTAGAGAAGATCAGTAGCTTTTCTGAAGTCACATGGCTCATGAGAAAAGTTGGGATTTGAACCCAGAACTGTCTGAACTCCAGAGCCTGAGCCCTTAGCCTCTACATGTAAAGCTTTTACTACAGGTTGGGCATATAAGCAGCATGCCCTGTTGCTTTGTGGCACCAAGTCCAACTTTCTGAATTCGGCTTAAGATTTTAAGTTCTTGTTCCTCCCTCTCCTGGGAACAATACAGAAACGTGGGCTTTGGTCACCCCCTTCAATGTGCCCCATGTCCCCATGTCCTTAACACACGATCTGACACGTGGGGGACTTTGTAGGCCCTCTCAGCCTGGACTACCGCTCCCCGTGCACCTGCCCCAAACTCTCCAACTCTCCTATACAATGCCTGTCTCCTTGGTGAAACACCTGCTGATGCGCGGAGGTTCCTTCTTTCTCTGAACTCCTGTACCAAGCCTGTCTCATACTGCTTCGTGCCTCATCATAGACTGCAGCCTTTACCCTGCCCTCCTCAGTGTCTTATAAAGAGTAGGTAGGAGCTCAATGGATGACCTCACTGAATCAGAGTCAGAAGGAAAACACTGTGTTGGAAACTGGAAATCAGCCTGTTTCCCATCCACTGCAGTAAGCCAGTCCCTCACTGCCAGTAGGCCAGTGCTCACCTGCTGGGCAAGCTTTGTGGCCAACTGGTGCTGAGTGTTGGCAGACAGGATGCCTGTGTGTAAGGAGCTGAGGGGAGGTCTTGCTGACAACTGGCTATCTCTGGAGAGGTATTTTGGATGTGGCAAAACAAGCTGACACCAGAGCCATCACTGTCCTTTAATTGCAGGAGTTAGAGAGAGGTCCCCCCTTGACATAAAGTCAAAGTGTCTACAGTCTAAAATTTCATTATGCAGATAAGAAACTAAAGCTCTATTACTTAAGCTGGGTCACTGCAAGTTCACGAGTATTCATTTTATTCTTCTTTAAACTGTACATGTAAGTTTTGTTTATATATTTTATAATAATAACAATTAACACAGGCCTAGGGAAGCTAACTGACTTTCCTGAGGTCATCCATGGAAGAAGACCCTTGACAGCAATCAATGTTACAGGAGTACAGGAGTTCCCACCCCAAAGTTGAACTGTTCAAAAGGATAGAAACTGACACAGTGTGGTAGTTAAGGGCATGGGTTTCAGGTCAGACAGAGCTGGGTCTGAATCTGGGCTTGCTACTTCCTGGCCGTGTGAATTTGAGCAAGTTACTTAACATCTCTGAGGCTCACTTTCTTCATCTGTAAAATGAGGACAATTATATGGAGTTGTGAGTTGTAAACTGGAAATTAACACGCTCCCCTGGTAACTGAGAAATTAAATGCAATATTACATCCTTAACACATGATTTGACATAAACCTTATTTTGTTGAATCTAAAACCCCAACAATTGTAAGATGCATCCTAATTTCAGAGAATAAATGCATCTTGGAATTGATGGAATAGAGTATACTAAATACTCAACCTATAGTAGCTGTCATCATCATCATCATCAGTAGCACAAATGAAGGCCATCTGCTCCTAGGATCCTCACATGGGACAAGGTGACAAGTCTGCCTTGTGAGGTGGCAACTCTCACCTGTCCTGCCCGCACACGCTCCCTGGGCTTTGGCCTTGGCTTACCTTTTTTTCCATTGTTGGAGGGTGTAGACTTCCCGCTGTCTGAATTCAGCTCAAACACCCGTAAGTCTGTGAGTACCTCCTCCCTGAGAGTCTCTACTCTGGCTGGAGGCCGGGGCTCTGGACCGCTGGGGCGGCCAGCAGGGGTGTGGGGCTTGGACTGAGCTAGGGGTGGGGGTCCAGTCTCGCCCACATCCACAGCCAGGTCCTGTTCCTCCAAAGATGCCTCTAGAAGCTTTTGGGACAGGTCCTTGGGCAGCACTGGTGCCTCAGATGCAGGGGTAGGTTTGGCAATCTGTGTCACGAGGGAGATGCTCTCACTGCTCTCCGATGGAGTCACCTCTGTTGGAGCCTCAACCGGGGTCACCAGACTCTCTGCACAGGGGCTCCGGGGGCCAGGTCCTCCTTCAAGGGATGTGGGAGTTTTGGCCACAGGAACCTTGGCCTCTTTTGGAGATGTGGGTGAAATGCCCACAAGCTCCTCTGTCAAGAGAGAAAGGTAGGGAAAGAGAGTGATGTACCCTGGTTAGCCCCAAAACAACCTTGGAGCTCTCTGAAAACAGACCTCAGGTTCCCACCAAAGTTTGCTCTAACCAAAACTAATGGGTGCCAGTTTCCTCACCTCCCTCTCCATCACAGTTCTTCTGCAGATAATCCCTGTTGGTCAAAGTCTCTCCCACCCTTGAGGCACAGCACGTGCCTGGTGGGCACTCAGCTTCTAGCAGTGCAGCCCAAGATAATATTATAGCTTAGAAAGCCAAGACTTTAAAGTCAGTCAGTTTGAGGTTCAGGTTGGGCTCTGCTATATCCCAGGTGCATGATCTTGGGCGAGCCACTTAACTCTTCTTTAACCTACCTGCCTCATTTGCAGAAGAGGGATAATGAAGTTGTGGTAAGGACCATACATGTAAAGCTTATAGTACAGGTTGGGCATATAATATAAGCACTTAGTAACTGTGTTAACACACCATGCAGCTGGCTCCCACACACTGTCCTAAGCTGAGCTACCAGGTAGAGGGAGCTCAGCTCCGTCCCTAAGCCAGCAGTTCCCAAGTCTGGCTGGCCATTAACATTACCAGTGGAGCTTGTTAAAAATACAAGTTTGGCCACATGTCCATAGAGTCTTATTTAGAAGTGGAAGAAGGGAATCTGGAATTTCAATAAGCATCCCCTACTCTGAAGTACTGGTCCATGGGCTGGCAGGGAAATCTGCTTCAACTGACATATGCGATTTCTGTACCTAAACCTGGGATCCACCAGCCTTGGTAAACAACCCCTTGTTAGCTCAGCGTATCCTGGGCATGTGCAAACACCATATTCATTCCCTCCTCTTCCCTGGGGTGCCATGTCCCTCCAGGCTTCAGAGAGAATGGCCCAGACAGTCCCCCACAGGCAGGACTTGGTACTTTCTCATCACCTCTCGATACCTCTTACCTTCTTCCTCCTCCCAGCCAGGCTCTTCAGAGATGCTCTGTTCTGCACGCTGCTTCAGGGCATCCCTCCGGGCCTGCTCCTGAATGTGGGGGAGTAGATGGCCAGGAGCAGTCAGGGAACCCTCTTTCCCAGACTCTGGTCCTGACCCCAGAACTCTTGGCACCCTCTGTCCCCTTATTCCCTCAACAAAATCCAGCCCCCTTCCCCCATGGCTGAGTGGAGTACCTTCCCTGGTTAGGCCAGCATACCTGCTCTAGTTGATGGACTTTATAGAAATACCGATGCCAGAATTCTGAATGGGAAACAGCTGCAGGCACCTGGAGGGAGGGGACAGTGGAGATGAGACTTTGGGAGTGGGTGTGTGGGGTCTATGTCCCCAGCCTCATCAGCCAGCTCCCAGCCACTCTGGATATCAGATGGGATAAGTGGCTGAGTAGTGATTCTTAGAGCACTTCCACCCCCCAGACCCACCTTCCTGGCCCAGCTTGGCCAGGGAGGAAGAAAAGAACTCCCATCAGGCTTTGCTGGCCCATCCATTTCTCACCGTGATTACCAGAAGCCTGGCAAATCAGTTTCCCCCACGTGGATTCTTGGCTCAGGAGCTGGCTGGTTTGGCTCCACAGGGCCTCCTGCTGCTCTCTAGGCCAGAGGACTCCACAATGACTCTGGACATGTCCCTCCCACCTCGCCACACCTCAGGCCGGGAGTTGGTTGAGGTCCTGCCAGCTATGCCCTCACCATCTTGGTGTAGAGGGCCCGGATGGAGGGGCTGCCTACAAGGAGCTCTGAGATCTCCCCCTTCTTCTCCTCCAAGCAGAACTGGGAAAGCCAGGTGTCAAACAACTCCGGGGGCCCTGCAGAGGGACAGACACTGATGGTCAGTTCCGTGGGTCTAGAGAAAGAACACTGGGCCTAGAGAAATCACACCTAAGCCTGGACATGGACAAAGAGGAAAGCTTAAGGTTTTTCCAAAGCCATATGGCCCAAGGTGGGGGGTCAGGCAGGGTGAAGGGGTGGGTAGGCCTGATATCAGGGCATGGCCCCTAAGTGATCACTGGGAGGGGCTGCAGTCTCCATTCTCTCCCATGCCTGCTTGCTTTTTATCCCACTGCACTTGGCTACTGAATCCTCTCCTCTCTGAAACAGCTACTCTCAGGTTACCACCAGTGACCCTATGTTGCCAAATCCAATAGCAGATTCTCTGTCCTCCCTCATGTGACCATCCTACAGTTTCTGCCCTGGGAGCCACTACCTTCCTCTTGAAGCCCTCTTCTCTCCTGGCTTCTCACTCTTTTGTGTATTGCCTCCCACTTCTCTCGTTGTTCCATCTGAGTCTTCAGTGGGCTCCTCTTTTTCCTTTCCTTATCTCTTCTTGTTTTCCATTTTCTCCCAAGATAACCTCCACTAAACCACGAGTTTCAACCTCTTCCTCCCACTGACAATTCCTCCATGTGTCTTTGGAGCACAGGCTACCTTTCTGGGCTCCAGATCCAGAGGTCCAGGTGCCTGGACACATTCACCTACACATATGCTGCAAATACAATGTGTGCTCATCTTCTTCCCTCCCCCACCTGTCCCACCCAGTTATCCACTGGAGAGCTGGAAGCCCTCCCAGACTCCTCCCTTATGGAGTCACTCTGGATTCCACTTCCTCAGTGTCTCTTATACATGCATACCTTCCTCTTCATTCCACCCGCCCCTTCCCTGGTTCCGGCTTTACCTCTGACATGAGGATTCCTACCAAGCCTCGTAACTGGTCTTCCCATCTTCCATCTCTCCCTCTCTATTTCATCCTACAAAACACTGCTTGAAGGCTCTTTTATAAAATGCAAAATCTGATCACATCAGGTCTCAAAATGCTTCAACAGTTCTCTACAGGAGGGCATTTTAGGCTATGGTCCAAAGATGGGCTTCAAAGGGTTAAAGAATTCCCATATGCATATAAAATTCTGTTGAGAGAGGGCTTGTTATTTTCAACAGATTTTTAAAGGCCTTTGTGACTTAAAAAAAGGTTAAGAACCACTATCTTGAGCCTTTTAGGACAACATTCCAACTGCTTAGTCTGGTACCCAAAGCCTTTCCAGTCTGGTGCCCCTGGCAGCTCTCACTGCCCTCATTTCCTCACATGCGCCCTTTGTCTGGCCTTCCCAAATGCCTAGGTTTTTCGAGAACTTCAAATTCCTGTTGTCCTGCTTGAACCCCCTTCCCCCACTTCTAAAAGTAAAATTAGTTTACTTCTAATTCATCGGTAAAACCTCAATTCAGGTGTCACATCCTAGGTTTCCCAGGCTGGGTTACATGCCATCTTCTGGGATCCCACTGCTCCCCTCTTTCTGTGGAAGCAGTCAAGTCACTCTATCTTTAGTATCTTTGCTTTATTCCCTGTTTCTGTCTCCTAACAGCAGGTTCCTGGAGGTCTGGACAGGGTTGATTGAGGGTTCAACTCATTTCTGGTGTCTGGTTCCCAGCCTGGGGCTTGCTGCACAGCAGGAGCTTAGCAAACGGGCCAAAAGGAAGGCAGGCAGGGCAGCAGGGCTGGGAGGGAGCCTAAGCTGAGGATGAGGGACGAGAGGAGCAAAGCCTCTGTAGAAGGGGATGAAGACAGTCTGGGTTCAGGGAGGAAGGGGGACCATCAACCCATCCCACCAGATCTAAGGGTCAAGCTAGCCCCACTCTGGTCCCTCTACACAGGGGGTGCCTGGCCACTGCTACCAGAGACAAACAGGGTGCGCAATCCAGACCCGCTTGGTCTCCCTGCCCAGCAAGCCTGCCCCCTCACCGCTACCCCCCTCACCATCTGGTTCATTGCAGTAGGTTGCTGGGTCTGACTGCAGGCTATAAAGGCGAGCCTAAAAACACAAGAGAAAAGAACAGAAATTCTGGGGTGACGGGGATAGAAAGCAACCCCTCTCTGCCAATCAACCACAACCCAGCTTCTCCCCTGTTGGCTACCATACCCACAGGGCACCTGGCAATTAACACTGTGGGCTATGGAGTGGAGCACTGGGCTAGGAGTCCAAAACTGGGGCTCCTAGAAAAATGGTCTTTCACCCAGTATTCCACCCCTGGAAACTAAGAAAATAAAGGGTAAGTAGGCTATAAAATTATATGTATAAAATGGTTTTGAATTATGTGAGATATGAAAAATGTTAGTGCAAATATATTAATAAAGTCCAAAATTTACTGGCAAATTTTGAAATATTTAACTCTCTCAAATTAAAACAATTCATCAAGAATTTCTTAATTTCATAGCCAGTCTGCCAAATAAACTGCAATCTATGTTCCCATTAGAGCCACAGGAGTGGCAAACTTTAGCTGGTAAACGGAAAGCCCCTCCTTCCTTCCTCATTATTGCAGGAAGCATGGGCTGGCTGTATCACAACTTCAGCAAGCGATTTTGGTGATTCACTGTTATAATTTAAAATCCTATAATTAAAAATTTTTCACAATCCACTTAAATGTGTACTAAGTGGTGGTGCTAATACTAGTGTTGAAAAACATGCTTGAAAAATCATGTTTGGAATTGAAATTCAATGTGGTAAAATGCTATGAAGAAGGCCAAACTGCTGTGACACCACACTGTGAATCTGGGAGAAAACGCTCCACAAAATATGAGGAATAATGGTGAGAAGATAAAATGCAATAGAAATATACTACCATTCTTGTTGATTTAATTGCTTTGAAGATATCCTCCCCCTGTACATTTATTCCTATTGGAAATTAGTCTTAAATAACACAAATGTGGAGATCATGCCCGTAAAGATGCTGTCCAGAGCATTCCTTATTATGGATGAAAGCTGAAAGGAATCCAAATGTGCAGCACTAAGGAAATGACTGAATAAATTATGCTATATACACTTGCAAGAATTTAAAGACATTAAAAATGATGGTGATTAGGAAAGATGCTAATAGTTAATTGTAAATTTTTTTAAGTGGGTTACAAAATTGCATGTATAAAGTGCTTTTTCTATTAAAAAGCAAAACCCCAAACTATCTTTACCAGTGTTTGCAAGCAAAAAGAAATGGAAGGTTATACACCAACGAAGAATCAGTGGTTCTCTATGAGTGATGGGATTACGGGTTTAGAAACAATTATCTTCTTGCTTATTGGTATTCTCCAATTTAATTATATACATGTATTTATTTTTTATGAACATGTACTGCTTTGTGAGCTCAGGTTGGAAGCTAGAGCCCAGTGCCACTAGTGAATACCTTGGTGCCATCATAGGGCTCAGCCGTGCCAGAGGGTGTGCCCATCAGGGTAATGACATCACAGTCGATGGTTTTGTCTGGTGAGGGTGCAAAGGTGTCGGAGATCACCCCTAGGAAGTCAGACAGCCCTTTCTTCATTTTTTCCGTTGCTCCCGAGGAGCCTTCGGTCTGCAGAGAGAAGCCAACAGAGGAAGCAAGTGGCCCAGGAGCAGGCTGCAAACTGGGGTACAGGGTATGGAGGTATGAAGCATCAGGGGTCAAAGTGTACTGTGTGTGGGGACCAGGGAAATGCTCATGACCTTTCACCCCCATCTCTGGGGTTGGAGAAGGAGAGAGGGGCAGCCAGAGTCCCCATCCCCCAGATGGGGGTGTGGAACAGGGCCACAGTAGGCCCGTGTAGGTCAGAGCAGAGCTCCTTGACTGGCTGTTTCAACAAAATTTCAAGGTCGACCAGGCTGATCACAAATTGACAGGGGAGGATCCATGCCATAGACATTCAGTGGGGAAGAGGACTTATGGGTAGAGTGATGGAAACGGTACTAGCTTTGGGGTCAGTCTTGGATCTGAATCCCAGCTCTACTACTTGTTGGTTATGAGACCTAAACCCTCTCAGAGTCTGTTTCCTTATCTATAAAATGCAGATAAATATACTGTGGAGATTAAAAGCGATAAGGTGTGTACAATGCCCAGCACATGGCAAACATTTAATAACTAGCAGTACTGTAATATTACAATCTCATCATCATCATTGCTCAGGAAGTATTTTGTGTGAAAGGTTGAGGACATATGGGTAGGATGAGAACAGACAGCCTTGTCTAGAGGCAAACCTGGGACCAGCTGAGGGCCAATGTATGGACCTCCTAGAAGAGGCAAGTGGGGCACCAATCTTGAGCCACACTGGTCAGAATGCCCTTGAGCAAGAAGGGATGGGATGGGACTTCCCTGGTGGCGCAGTGGTTAAGAATCTGCCTGCCAATGCAGTGGACAGTGGTTCGAGCCCTGGTCTGGGAAGATCCCACATGCTGCAGAGCAACTAAGCCCATGAGCCACAACTACTGAGCCCGCATGCCACAACTACTGAAGCCCGCATGCCTAGAGCCCGTGCTCTGCAACAAGAGAAGCCACTGCAATGAGAAGCCCATGCACTGCAACGAAGAGTAGCCCCCACTCGCTGCAACTAGAGAAGCCCACATGCAGCAACGAAGACCCAATGCAGCCATAAATAAATAAATACATACATACATACATACATAAGTTAAGAAGGGATGGGAGGCTGAGAGACAGGACCAGGCTCTGCAAACCTTGTAGAAAAGTGTCACATTTACTCCTGATTAGGCTGCCCAGGTATTTTAAACCTAGAGACTATCAATGGTGCCTGGCACATGTTGGCACAGGTATATAATCATATTTGTTGAATGAGAAAAGGAGTAAATAAATGAAAGAAACAAGTGGCATCTCTGCTACTGGCTGGACTTGCAGCAGTTCAGCTCGATTACTACTTGTTATTCACGCTCATCAGTAGCTGTGGTTAGCAGGCAGACAGTATTTTACAAGATTCAACAAAAGAAGCTTGGCTATAAAAACTCCATAACATGTTTTTCATAACATGGCCTCTAATTACAAGGCAACTGATTCAGCTGGTGATCAAAGAAACTGAAATCTGTTCCAATACTAAAGGAGAAACTGTAATATAAAACCAGTATACTATACTTCATTGGAAATTTGAGGTTTGCAGGGATATCTTTGACCATATACAATTTTCAAGTTTCATGCTGACTTTAGAATCTAACTCCTATCTCACAAGAGAATTCCACTATACATCTCTGATTGATAAAACCAGGGCCAGTAAGAATATAAGCTGGCAAAACCTTTCTGGAGGACAGTTTTACAGTAGATATTAAAAGGTCTAAAACAACTATATTCACCCTATATCCTTTCCAATACCTTATTAGGAAAAAAATATTAAGCAGAAAGATTAAGCAATCAGCATGTTCACTGTAACTCTGTTTACAATACTGGAAAAAACAAACAGGAAACTAGGAACTGGTAAAATCCACATAACAGAATACCATGCCATTTATGATTCTGTAGAACGAGGTTTGCAATGATTAAGTCAAAAACTAGGTTATGAAACATGGTGTTCATTTGATCCCAGTTTTGAAAAAGAAAGTATACATAAGGGATATACTCCTCAAGTATTAACAGTAGTTAATCTCTGGGAGAGGGACTTATGGGTATCTCTAGGTCTTTCTTTTTCTTTTATTTATCTGTATTTTCTAAATTGTCTACAATGAATGACTTTGCTGATCTGCTAAAACAATACAGAAGTGGGAAAGCTTATTATTACTTAACATATGTAGCTTGTTTGCTTGACAGACATAATTTTCAAAATGGGAGCCTATGGGAAAAAACAATCACTTAACGGTAGAAAGGTTGGGAGCTCCCACCAGGGTCCCAGGCAGGTCAGGCTATGGGGGAAAGTCACTTGGAGGGTGTAGGTGGTACTCACAGCCAGCTTCTCCTTGACCACGCTGGCAGTAGCTGCAATGGTGCAGGCTGTGTCGTGCTGCACCACCTGGGTGAACTCTGTCAGGTCCCGCTTCATGAACTCCAAGGCTTCGGAGGACTAAGGGAAGACAGAGAGGAATGACAGAGCCAGCTGGTGCCACCACCCTTTGTTCCTATTCCCTGTGCTTTAGTATCAGACAGAAACATGGAAAACTCAGTGACATGGGAAGCCTGGGCTCAGAAACAATGCTTACTTGTCCCAATTCCATGACCTGGGATTACCCAACAGCAGAGAGCACAGAGGAACTTCCTGCTGCTCTGAGAACAGGGACTGAGCTCAGCCCAGACACTTATAAGTTATGTGGCCAGGAGGAACTCTCATCTAGCCCTCAGTTTTCTCCTGGGAAATGAGGGAGGTGGAAGAGATCAGTAGTTCTCATGAGCAGAATGGGGAAGGGGGCACACGCAGTATGAAAACAAAACAGACTTTGATGCATCACTCTGCTATGCTGTAAGTCATGACCTTTGTTTCCAATTTCAAACACGAAGAGAAGGTGTGTGTGTGTGTTTTTTTTAATCAAAGGAAAGTGTTTTCTATTTTTACTTTTTTTGTTACAGGGAAATTCAGTTGAAACATGAAACAGTAGGTGAAATTACTTGTGTGAAAGGTTTTATAAATATGTTGTACTGGTAACAGCAATAGTTTAGAAAGCTTTTATGAGCAATTTTTGACAACACCAGTGAAAAAGGTGTGTGATTTTTTTACATTCAACAAAGGGGGTGTGAAAAGAAATACTGGATCGGATTCTCTCCTAGGCCGCCTTAGTTCCACCATTGCCCAAGGTTCTGTTCATCCATAGAGCTCCTTTGGGCAGAATTGATACTTGCTTGTCGGACCGGTCTGACTCTCACTCTGCACTCAAACGCAGTGTGAGACTGCAGGCCCTCAGCTCTTGTCTAAGCCTTACCTTGTCTTGCTTCATCCTCACCCACTCTAAGACACATTCCTGGACTATCACTGTGCTCACCCCTTCAAGCCCTTTCATTTTACACAGGGATAATCACCTGCATTTTAAAAGCATGTTTTTGAATGTTCTGGTGATTTTTTCTTTGCAGAAGAGCCAGCCTAGTTTTCATCATCCTGGGAAGTCTCTGAATGGGACAGTCTCACCTATCAGCCAGAGGCTTCCCTGCGAGTGGGAATGCCTCCATTTCAGATTCAGGACTCCTTAATTGGAGTGGAAGAGTCATTTATTAATTCTCTCTCCATCCACACCGCCACCACCTTAGTCCAGGCCAACCTGCTCTTTCAACCGGACTCCTTTCCCAGGTTGCATCAGATACCTCTATTACCTTCTCCTCCTGACACCAGTGGGAGCTTTGTAAGTCAGAGCAGACCACGATGCCCCTGCTTTACATTCTTCAGTGATTACACGGTATCCTATGGCAAGTATAAAATCTTTACCTTCACTTACAAGGCCCATATAATCCCACCTCTGGCAGACTCTCATCCCCTCCCACGATGCCCCTCACTGAGCTCCAGCTGGCCTTCCTCAAAAAGTTTCCCAAATGTTCTACCATCTTCCCTAACTCAGGGTATCTGAACACATCATTCCCTCTCCTTGACACATAGTTCTAACTCTTCAAAACAAGCGAACAAACACAATGAACGAACCCTCTCACCTGGCTATGTTTACATGTCACTTTCTTCAGATGTAGGTTGGCTCCCCTGCTCATGGGCACCTGCACGTTCTCTTCTTTAACATTTACTGTCCTTTAGATTTATGATTACCTGTTCGTGTCTATCCTCCTGGATAAACTGTGAGCTCTGTAAACATAGAACCTTTGTTTTTTGTTCACTGATGCTCTCCCAGTGTCTGACATAGAGCCTGGCGTAAAGTAGGCACTCAAAAAATGTGTGCTTGTTAGACTGGTACGTACCAGGGCAATTTTAATTATATAACCATTTACATGATTATTTGATGAATGGTTGTCTCCCTCACTAGACTGTGAGCTCTGAGGGGACCAATATGAACAGATATGGTGCCAGCCCTCCAGGTCACAGTCTACTGGGGAAAATGCTCACGTAACAGTGCTGATGTGCAAGGGCAGAGCAGTGACCGGTGTATTGTGGGGAGGTTGGAAAGACTTGTTGACAGGCCTGGACTGAGCCTTAAAGAATGAGCAGGAGTCATAAGGAAGCCTGGGCGTGGTGAGGCCTGGGGTTTACTGAGGCCTACAAGCACTTCAGTCCTAATGAAAATAAAGGGTAACGCAGAAGTGGTGAGGGATAAAGCTTGAGACGGCTACCTTGGAGGGCCTGGTCAGCCCTGCTGGTGACGGGGAACCACCAAAGTCTGAAGCAGGTGGGACATGATGAGACTCGCGTTTTTGACAGGTCACTCCAGAGACTGGCATGGACTATAGGTCCAAGAGTGACAAGATCAGAAATGGAGGAAGACCAGTCAGGAGGCTGTTGCAATAGCCCAGGAAAGGAAATAGAAGAAAATGAACAAGGACAGTGCTGGTCAGGATGAGAAGATGGGACTGGTTCAAGAAATCCTAGGCAAAAAAGGTGGATTTGGTGATTAAATAGATGTTTTGACTCAGGACAAGAAAGAGTCGGGAAGAGCTACTGGCAACTAAACTAGGTGACTGGGTGGTTGCAGTGCTGCCAGCTGAGGAAGAAAATGCTGAAGGGGGAGCGGGTTTATAGAGAAGATGGTGACAATGATTTTGGTATGTAGTATCTGCAGTGACTGTGGGATATCTGGGACACCCGGCCAGCCGGAGCTCTTCTCAAATACTAAATCTCACAGGAAAGGATTAGGAGTCTTCCTAAAATGAAAGAGTTTGTTGAGTGAACAGAGCAATGTGTGAGGATAAGGTTCCTCAAACACCACCTTTAAGGGGCAGGCAGAGGAAGAGGAATTCGTGAAACAGGAAAGGAAAGCCTGGAGAAGTATGTGGAGAACTGAGAGAGAATCATGCCACAAAAGCCAAGGGAGTAGAGTTTCAGGAAAGAGAGAGTGATCACTAGTGTCTAATGCAGCAGAAAGGTCCAGAAAGATAAGACCTGAAAAACACCACTGGATTTAGCAAGTGGTAGGTGAAGCTGAGTGTTTATATAGATAAGTCTATGTGTAGTGGCTTCAGGGGTGGGGAGGGAGTTAAGAGAGATCATGTTGTTGACTTCAAATTTTAAAAAGTAGGAGGTGAGGGCTTCCCTGGTGGCGCAGTGGTTGAGGGTCTGCCTGCCAATGCAGGGGACACGGGTTCGAGCCCTGGTCTGGGAGGATCCCGCATGCCGCGGAGCAACTGGGCCCGTGAGCCACAATTACTGAGCCTGCGCCTCTGGAGCCTGTGCTCCGCAACAAGAGAGGCCGCGATAGTGAGAGGTCCGCGCACCGCGATGAAGAGTGGCCCCGGCATGCCGCAACTAGAGAAAGCCCTCGCACAGAAACGAAGACCCAACACAGCCAAAAATAAATAAATAAATATTAAAAAAAAAAAGTACTTATTTAGTACTTACTGTATGCTAGATATTGTTCTTAGTGCTTTATATATATTATCATTTAATCCTCACAACAATCCTAGCAGGTAGGTATTATTAGTATTCCCACTTTACAGATGAGGAACTGAGGCTTTGAGAGGTTAAATATCTTGCCTAGGTTCATCTAAGAGTAGGCAATTTAAGTCTTCTCTTTCCAAACAGGGAACTGTCAAAGGCAGAAACAACACCCATTCCCCTTACTTCAAATGAGAGAACAAAGATGGAAGGCTAATCAACTACCTATTTTTCGTGAGTTATGGTAAGACCAACGTTAAGGGTAACACATAGGAGGCCCTCACACAACATTTGCTAAATGAACGTCAGACTCTCCTTCCAGTAGACTGCTCAACGAAAAGCAAGCTCCTTTGGGGTCTCTTCTATTAAACCTCAGTTTGAAATTCTCTGAGTCTTCATCAACAACATAAACAGCTCAGGTCATTCTCAGATTTTGCTGGGCTGTAGTGATGCTACACTACAAATGCTCCCAGAGTAGAGGATTGATTTAACTGAAGCCAGAAGCCTCTTGGAGTCTGCCCTGAAGCAGGACTCAACCCAGCTGCTTGAGCTAAACAGTAATTAACTTTTTCCAGAATTCAGTTGGGTTGGTTTTGACAAACTAGCATGGACTGAAACAGCAACACACAATGGCATTGCCCACCGGCAGAGCCAAGCCTCACTCGTCCCACAGGGATTGCTGTTTCCCCACTAGACTGTGAGTTTTGGGAGGTCCAGGATTGCACCTGCTTGGCTAACGTCGGTATCCTCAGGACCACAGAGTCAGACAGTGCTGGCTGTGGCATATACTCTAATATTTGAATGACTAGAGGAGAAAGTTTCTATCGCTAGAATCCTTTTTCTTCAAGGCCGAGATCAAATGTTCTCTCTTCTACGAAGTTGTGAATTTCCCAAGCGGACATAAACCGCTCCTTCCCACGGATTCCTACCACAGGGTCGCTGCAGCCTTTAAGACCGTATTTATTTCACTGTAGCTAGAGTCACACTGGTCTAAGTTGGGGTCTGTCTACCCGTAGGGCCCAAGTCGGCCTCATCCCTGAGGCCCGGCGCCCACACGGGTCCGGCGGGACGGCTCGGACCAGGCTGCAGTGAGGCGGCGCGGGGCCCTGCCGGAGGAAGGGCGCCGGCCCGGCTTACCTTCTCCTTGACTGCCTGGTAGCTCTGCTGCAGCCAGCTCCGCCACCATCCCACGTCCTCCCTGTGGAAGACAGACACATCTGGCGGCCCCCCAGCGCGACTCTCGCCCGCGCAAGGATCGGGTCTCAGTTCCCTCCTCAGATGTGGCCCGCGGGCCGAGACTTCGCAGGCCGCTTCCCCACCCCCTCATGCTGAGACTCCAACCCGTCCTTTCAGCTCCGTCCAGGCCCGCGCTAGCCTCCTGTTCCCCGCGGGGACCCTGGCCCAGCACCCCAGCCCTGGGAGAATTCAGGGCCCAACGCCCGAGAACTGGATGACTGGCTCACCCTTCCGCCATCTTGCCCGCATGACATCACCACTATTTACTGACCTTTGACTTCCGACAGGCACCGCCCCCTCAAGCACCGCCCCCGAGCGCGCGGCCCAATCCTCGCGCCGACACCGCCCTCAGCCCAATCTCCACCCCGTTCCCTCATTAGGCTCCGCCTCCTTAAACGAGGTCCAGTCTCGGTCCAGAGTTCGGACTTAAAACTCGGCTCCTGAACGCTCGGCCCAATCCTCACCCAGTACTGTCTTCAGGCCCCACCCCAAGTGTTAGCCCCACCCCCACCAACTTCGAACCTCTCTCAGTATACCCTGACATCCGATATGGTGGCTGCTTTGGGTCAAGATCAGCCCTGCGACTGGGGGTTCGGATTGCTGGGAGTAGAGGGGAGGAAGGGAACGAGCCGGCCTGGGGCTCGAATGTCTGAGTCCCTGAGCGCAGGGCTAGGACCGCCTCCCTTTATGAAACCCGCCACGTAGCAGTTGCCTGGGGTCTCTTCGGGCTAATTCAGCAAGCGCAGTCTGCGGAGCTCTGGGCCGGGGTTTGGAGGTGTGTGGAGGAAAATTCAGAGGTGACTTCGATGCAGCCTCTAGGGGGGTGCTCTCAGGAAATGGGAGAGACACATTTAGTTACCTCAGCTCTTGGCGACCCAACTCAAAACAACGTGAGCTGGATGTGGTCTGGAGGAATCCTGAGACAGTCTGGAGGAGGAGGATTGAGTGTGTGTGTGTGTGTGTGAGAGAGAGAGAGACAGAGAGAGAGAGAGGCAGAGATTTTCCGGAGGAGGCTTCCCCTGCTCTTACTGCCTCACCTGCTACCTGCCTGCATCTGCGCCCTCATACTTTGGCCTAGATCCCATTGTCTCTCTCTCTTTTTTAAATTTTTATTGGAGTACAGTTGATTTACAATGTTATGTTAGTTTCTGCTGTACAGCAAAGTGACTCAGTTATACATACATACATATCCAGTCTTTTTTAGATTCTTTTCCCATATAGGTCATTACAGGGTATTGAGAAGCGTTTCTTGTGCTCTACAGTAGGTCCTTATTAGTTATCTATCATCCCTTGTCTATGGGTGTAGCTTTAGTAATTCTCCCCCCCCGCCATTTTGTTTTCCCTCTTTCCAGGATTCTTTCTTTTTTTTTTTTTTAATAAATTTATTTATTTATTTTTGGCTGCGTTGGGTCTTTGTTGCTGTGAGCGGGCTTTCTCTAGTTGCAGTGAGCAGGAGCTACTCTTCATTGTGGTGCGCAGGCTTCTCACTGCAGTGTCTTCTCTTGTTGTGGAGCATGGGCTCTAGGTGCGTGGGCTTCAGTAGTTGTGGCTCGCGGGCTCTAGAGCGCAGGCTCAGTAGTTGTGGCGCACAGGCTTAGTTGCTCCGCGGCATGTGGGATCTTCCTGGACCAGGGCTAGAACCCATGTCCCCTGTATTGACAGGCGGATCCTTAACCACTGCGTCACCAGGGAAGCCCACAGGATTATTTCTGTCATCATGCATGCTGTTATTTCTCGCATCTTAATAGCAAGCAAACAAAAACTCACCCTCTCTTAATCTGTCACTATTTCCCTACGCCCCTTTACAGCAAAACTCCTGAAAGAATTCCCTATACTCACTGTCTCCATTCTCTCTTGACCTCTCTTCGCTGAGGTTTTTGCCTCCCCACGGTCCTTTGAATCACTTTTGGTAGGATGCCAAGAGCAATGGCCAATTTGCAATTCTTTTTTTTTTCTTTCTGGCTGCAGTGCCCAGCTTGTGGGGATCTTAGTTCCCCAAGCAGGGACTGAACTCAGACCCTCGGCAGTGAGAACTTGGAGTCTTAACCACTGGACCGATAGGGAATTCCCTGCAGTTCTTATCTTACGTGAACCATCAGTATCTTATTTAACACTATTGATCACTTTCCTTCTCCTTCACACACTTTCTTCACATGGCTTCCAGGACATCTTGCTCTTCTGACTTTCCTCCTACCTCACTGGCATCTCCTTCTCAGTGTTCTTTGCTGTTTTCTTTTCACACCCACTTCTTGTCGCTAGAATGTCCTAGGGCTCAGCCCTTGACCCTCTCCTTTTCGATGTCTGTAATCATTCCCCAGATGATGTCATCAGGTCTCATGATTTTAAATGCCATCTATACACTGTCAACTCTCAAATTTTCTCTCCAACCCACACATCTTCTCTGAACACCAGGATCATTATCTCTATTTGGTTGTATAATAGACATATTAAACTTAACATGTCCCCAGATTCCTGATGTATCCACCTCAACTTCCTGCAAACTTCCCCAAAGCTGTAAATGGCAACCCTATCCCTCCAGTTGCTCAAACCAAAAACCTGGGAGACAATTCGATTCCTCACTTTTTTCATACTCCAAAGCTAATTCCTTGGCAAATCTAGTTGGTGCTACCTTTAAAACAAAACCAGAATCCCGTCGCTTCTCACCACCTCCACTGCTACTATGCAGGTCCAAGCCACCATCATCTCTCACGTGGGTAACTGGTATCTCTGCGTCCCCACTCTTGCCTTCGTTAGTGTAGTCTTTTTTTTTAATTTTATTTTATTTATTTATCTATTTTTGGCTGTGTTAGATCTCTGTTGCTGTGTGTGGGCTTTCTCTAGTTGTGGCGAGCGGGGGCTACTGTTTGTTGTGGTGCGCGGGCTTCTCATTGCGGTGGCTTCTCTTGTTGCAGAGCATGACCTCTAGGCACGCGGGCTTCAGTAGTTGCAGCACGCAGGCTCAGTAGTTGTGGTGCACGGGCTTAGTTGCTCCATGGCATGTGGGATCTTCCCCAACCAGGGATCGAACCTGTGTCCCCTGCATTGGCAGGCGGATTCTTAACCACTGTGCCACCAGGGAAGTCCCCCATTAGTCTAGTCTTAATTCATCCTGAAAGTAATCTTTTAAAAAGCATAAGACAGTGGGAATGTGAAATGGTGCTGCTGCTGTGGAAAACAGTATGGTGATTCCTCAAAAAATTAAACACAGAACTACCATATGACCAGACATTCCACTTCCAGGTATATACCCAAAAGAATTGAAAGCAGAAACTCAAACAGATACTTGTACACCCATGTTCATAGCTGCATTGTTCACAATAGCCAAGAAGTGGAAGCAAACCCAAGTGTTTGTTGACAGATGAATGGATAAACAAATGTGGTATATACATATGTTGGAATATTATTTAGCCTTAAAAAGGAAGGAAATTCTGACACATGCTACAACATGTAAGAACCATGAAGACATTATACCAACTAAAATAAGCCAGTCACAAAAGGACAAATATTGTAATATTCTACTTATATGAGATGCCTAAAATAGTCAAATTCATAGAGACAGATAATAGAATGGTGGTTACCAGGGGTTGTGGGGAGATGGGAATGGGGAGTTATTGTTCAATGGATTCAGAGTTTGAGTTTGGGAAGGTGAAAATTTTCTGGAGCTAGATGGTGGTTATGGCTGCACAGCAATGTGAATGTACTTAATGCCACTGAACTGTACACTTAAAAATAGTTAAAGTGGGGCTTCCCTGATGGCGCAGTGGTTAAGAATCTGCCTGCCAATGCAGGGGATATGGGTTCAAGCCCTGGTCCAGGAAGATCCCACATGCCGCAAAGCAACTAAGCCCGTGTGCCACAACTACTGAGCCTGCGCTCTAGAGCCCGCGAGCCACAACTACTGAGCCCGCGTGCCACAACTACTGAAGCCCGCGCACCTAGAGCCCGTGCTCCGCAACAAGAGAAGCCACTGCAATGAGAAGCCCGCGTGCCACAACAATGAGTAGCCCCTGCTCACTGCAACTAGAGAAAGCCTGTGCGCAGCAACAAAGACCCAAAGCAGCCAAAAATAAATAAATTAAATAAATTAAAAAAAAAAAAGTTAAAGTGGTAAATTTTATGTTGTATTTATTTCACCACGATAAAAAATATGTATGTAAATCAGATCACAATCTTCCTCTGCTCAGAATTCTCCAGTGTCTTCTTATTTCACTCAGAGGAAAAGCCACTAAAGCCTCACAGTTTCCTTTAAGACCCTACATAGTTGATCTGACCTTGACCTACTAGGCCTCTCATTCCCTCTGCTCCAGCCATACTGGCCACTTTGATGTTCCTTGAAAATTCCCAGCACTCTCCTGACTCAGGGGCTTTGAGTTTGCTCTTCCCTCTGCTTAGAATACTCTTCCCCAGACATTCATGTGCTTCAAACCTTCACCTCCTTCAAGTCTTGATTCAAATATCATCTTCTTATCCACCCTGACCACATTATTTAAAACTGCAACTTGTACCCCCAGCATTCCCATTCCTCTCCCCTGCTTAATTTTTTTCTCCACACCATTTATCACCATCTGATGTACTACACTTTTTACTTTTTAAAAAATTGTCTGCCCCGCTATAACTAGAAATATGACCTCTGTGAAGGCAGGGATTTTTATTTATCTTGTTTACCTGTCTACCCCTAGCACCTAGAACAGTACCTGGAATAGAATATTTGTTGAGCAAGTGAAATAATAAATGTAAGGAGAGTAAGGACAAAGACAAGTCTAATCGGGAGCAAGCTGGAGTGGCTAAAATGAAAAGGGAAAAGAGAAGATGGAGGTGAGGCTGTAAAGGTCATTAACATCTAGATTCCTGAGAACCTTGGATGAAGAACTAAAAATTCAAACTTAATCCATGGACAGAGCAGAGTCACCAGAGGTTTTTGAATAAGGAAGTGACTTGTGCTGTGAAGGTGATGTGACCTAGTGACCACGCACTAATGGTGCCATTTATTAATCAGGTGATCATTTTACACAGTGTACCTTGTGTAATCTTCCCAATAGTCCTATGTGGTAGGAACTATTTCTGATCTCCGTTTGTAGTGGAAGAAGCTGAGATTCAGAGAGATTGAGAGATTCAGAGAGATGGAGTGAATGACTTTTTCCAAGGTCACACAGCTGGGAAATGGCAGAACTCTGATTTGAATCCAAGGCTTTCTGATAAAATCAAGTTTCTGCACATAGCGTGTGCCTTAACTTTGTCCAGTCTCATGTCCTGCCTCCCCACCCAGCCACAAGCTGCAGACAGACAAGGACTGCATCCTCTCCTTCTCTCTACTCACCTTGCCTCATTCCCTCACCTCCAGGCCTAGCACAGTGCTTGCCCAGGAGGTCCTCAGAGTGTGTGGACTGAGTAGGACTCTCGTTGGATCTCTTTGGTCTTCCCCATCTGTTCATCCCTGCACCTTGACCATTGGCTCCCTTCAATGGCATCAAGCAGATCTGGATTCAAGTCCCAGCTCAGCCACTTCCCAGCAACGTGGCCTTGGGCAAGTTAACTTCCCCTGGCTTTAGTGTCTTCATCATTAAAATGGGGATACCACTCTTGGTTGTTGTGAGAATTAAGTAAAATAAGTAAAACACAGGGAATTCCCTGGCAGTCCAGTGGTTAGGACTCCATGCTCTCATTGCTGTAGGGCCCGGGTTCAATCCCTGGTCCGGGAACTAAGTTCCCACAAGCCACGCAGTTCTGCCAAAAAGAAAAAAAAAAAGTAAAACACCCAACGTATCTTATGGCATAAAGTCCTTAATGTGGTAATTATTATTGTCTTAGCCCCTTACCCCTGTCCTAGGCACTGGTAGAGGATTTATAAGCATCTGTTGAATTAAATGTTATGTTGAAACATCACTACATTGGGTGTCAGCAGATGTAGATTTTAATCCTGGGTTATGGGCATTGGTCATTTTTTCTCTCTTGCACTGTTTTTTCACCATCCTTAGAACCTCCAAGTTCTCTTCTAGCTCTAAGGTGAAGTGTGAATGCATCATTTTATCCCATCCCTGACCCTCAGACCCTCCTTTGACGCACATCTCTCCTGCATTGTTGGATCCCTCCTGGCCAACAATTCTTTTCCCAGGATCCTTCTAGCTTTGGCTCCCAGGGAACACTAACAGCCAGCTGCCACCAGATGGTGCTATGGACTCATTCAAGTGAAGCTGGCGTCTAGTCTCCAGCCGGGCTGACAGGAGCGGTCCTAGGATGCCCTTCTGGTTCCTCTGGAGAGGCTGGGCTTCCTCAGTAGAAGGCAGCCAGGCCCGGGATGATCCTAGGAGGTGAAGTTTCCAAAGCCCGCCCTGGTTCTGCAGTGGAAATTCCAGCATAGAGTTGGCAGCAGGACAAACTACATAAATTGTAGGACCCAGTGCAAAATGAAAATGCCTAAGTTGCTGGTGGAAGCAGCACAGGAAATATCTAAAAGCCAGCAGAATGGTTCTAGTTCAGCCTTCTAGAGCTGACTATTAGAACTTTGGGAATTTTATGAGCTGGTTGTTGAACACAGCCATTACAAAAACGTAAATTATAAAAACTTACAATTAAATAACATAAAAACAAAAGGTAATAAATACCCCAAACTCATATTTTTATACATTTCACTATCATCTATGCTTTTGAAATAATTTACATTTTTTGTATCTATATGTAAGAAATACTATATAATGGTGTGTTACTTACTGTAATCTCTTCCCAACTCTGCATTAGATGATGTCACATTGGTAGTTCAAAATCAATGAAGGTGGGAGTGTTTACATCATCAAATCTACAAACACGACAAATCATATCCCCCGCCCCCAAGCCAGTTGTTAAACTTTTCTCAGTACACCCCTGGTCCTCGTTGTACTCCTAACACGCTGTGTTGTACGATCTTGGGCAGAGCCCTGTTCCTTCCAGCCTCTGATAAATCTATGCATCACTTTATAATTTACAAAAGGGGGGCATCCTTTCTGTGAGGGGTACTGTTGTCTCATGTAACTCTTACAGCAATTCAGGAGGTAGATTATTGTGGTCCAAAGAGCAAAGGATATTTCTGCAGAAGAGCTGATGACTTTGGCTCCCAGGGTGGCTGTCACCAAGGCTCCCAGAAGGTGGCGCTGTGGACTGACTTCAGGGAAGCAAGCCACGTTACCTTTCTGTGCCTCTTTTTTTTGCGTTGGAAAATGAGAACAACAACAACAATAACAATAATAGTAATATATTTCCAGCTGCTTCCAAGCATTGTTCTTGGAACCTGTACGTCATAAGCTTGCTCCATGGCTGTATCTGAGAGTGGGTAGAGGAAAGAGCTAGCCCGCTCTGCTTCTGTAGGACCTAGCAGTGGGAGGTGAGAACTAGCATTTCCTTCCTACTGTGACAACAGACAGTGAGGGTTTTTCCCAAAAGGGAGACGGCGGTTGGATGCTGAAGGAGTACAGGAAATGTCAGCCCAAAATATGTTGCCTTGGTATATTGATTATTTTGCACTGAAGGCACTTGAAAAACAGCAAATTCAGGGAGAGGCTTTCTCTGAACCTCCCTCATCTGCTTGGGGACAAATCCTCCAAAAGGAACTCAGTTATCATAAATTCCCTCCCCTGGAGTTTTGTTAACCAGGGAAGATAAACTTTTATCATAGGGAGACTAGAAGTTGACCCCACACTCAGACAAACTGTCATAAACTGTCATATCTACCATATATTCTCCTAAGGGCCCATTCATCTTTCCCCAGAAAAATCATTTACTCTCTCCCCTAAGTGCCTTACTTCTTCCCTCCCTTTTTCCTATTAAGGCAGTATGTAATCTTTCAAATCTCATCACTTTTTTTGGTATTTACTTTTTTTTTTCCTGCGATGTCCCATGCACATAATACTAAAAAGGAATAAATTTGTATACCTTTTCTCCTGTTAATCTGCCCGTTATCAGTTTATTTCATAGGCCCAGCTATGGAACCTGGGAAGTAGAGGGAAAGTCTTTCCTTCCCTACAATGTGGATGGCCCAAACATTAACTGTCTATGTACCCCATTTGCTGCCAAACATATACACCCTGTGTCCCAAACTTAGACTTGCTTCCCAATGAGTAGAAAGCGGCTATCACTCCTGTAATTAAAAATACCCTTAACCCCCCAGGAAAGGCACCCCAATGCCTTGATGTTCCCCCTGTAGCTTTCTCTGAATCCCTTCTCAAAAAGCTGTAATCTATGACAGAATGGTGAAGATAGTCTCCATATGCAACCACAAAGAGACAATAGTAGGGAAAAGAGAGAAGAAAGAGGGGCTTCCCAGGTGGCGCAGTGGTTAAGAATCTGCCTGCCAATGCAGGGGACACGGGTTTGAGCCCTGGTCTGGGAAGATCCCACATGCCGCAAAGCAACTAGGCCCGTGCGCCACAACTACTGAGCCTGCGCATCCGGAGCCTGTGCTCCGCAACAAGAGAGGCCGCAACAGTGAGAGGCCCGCGCACCATGATGAAGAGTGGCCCCCACTCACTACAACTAGAGAAAGCCCTCGCACAGAAACGAAGACCCAACACAGCCAAAAGTAAATAAATAAATTACAAACAAACAAACAAACAAAACCACAAAAAAAAGAGAAGAAAGAGAAGAAAATGTATTTAAAATATGTTAAATATATACATGGAAGGAAGTTCAAGTAGAGGCTGTAATCTTCACCTCCTTGAATTATTCTAAAGCTGATCTTATATTTATGACTTTCCTTCTTCACTATCCCAGATTCCTTCTGCCTTCGGTCAGCAATAGATGGTCAAGTTCTTTTTCCATGGAAGAGCCAGATCCTCTTGTACAGAATTGCTGTAGTCTTGCAGTAACTTTGATCACAGGATTTGTAGTAGGACTATTATCCTTAGGGAATACAGGTGAGTCTATCCCTAAGCCTCCCACACCCATTGTGTGGTGACAACTTATTTCTCCTTGATAGCCAAAGTTTTGAACCCCAGAAAATACCTTGATTTCTTTTTTTGCTTGTCTTTCAGCAGCATGAGGTGCTCAAAATTGTTGAGTGGCAGTTTCAACTTCCAGTATGGTGGGAAAATTGCATCACTTGGTGGAGGCATTCCCCCCTTGGACACTAGAAGCTTTTAACATACCTCCCCTCCCTGCAGTCATGGGGTCAAGAAGCAGATTCTTTATTTATTTATTTGTTTGTTTATTTATTTGGTTGCACCAGGTCCCCTTTTTTTCTTTTTCTTTTTGTTTTTTTGGCTGCATTGGGTCTTCGTTGCTGCGTGTGGGCTTTCTCTAGTTGCGGCGAGTGGGGGCTACTCTTCATTGCAGTGCGCGGACTTCTCATTGCGGTAGCTTCTCTTGTTGTGGAGCACGGGCTCTAGGTGCGTGGGCTTCAGTAGTTGTGGTGCATGGGCTCAGTAGTTGTGGTGCGTGGGCTCAGTAGTTGTGGTGCACGGGCTTAGTTGCTCTGCGGCATGTGGGATCTTCCCAGACCAGGGCTTGAACCCATGTCCCCTGTGCGCCGGATCTTAGTTGCAGCAGGCGGGCTCCTTAGTTGTGGCTCTCGGGCTCCTTAGTTGCGGCTCACTGGCTCCTTAGTTGTGGCACGTGGGGTCCTAAGTTGCAGCAGTTGGGCTCCTTAGTTGCGGCTCGAGGGCTCCTTTAGTTGCAGCTTGCCAGCTCCTTAGTTGCAGCACATGGGCTCCTTAGTTGGGGCAGGCGGGATTCTTAGTTGCGGCTCACTGGCTCCTTAGTTGCGGCAGGCAGGCTGCTTAGTTGTGGCATGCAGCCTTCTTTGTTGTGGCATGCAAACTCTTAGCTGTGGCATGCATGTGGGATCTAGTTCCCTGACCAGGGATCAAACCCGGGCCCCCTGCATTGGGAGTATGGAGTCTTAACCATTGCGCCACCAGGTAAGTCCCCAAGAAGCCGATAATTTTTGAGTGAGTAAAAAAAATTGCATTGTTAGAGGAAGCCACCCCTACATCCAGCCCCTTGGTTCTTGAACTCTGTGTCTGGCTAAAGGAGAAACAGTTCAGAGCATTACTGCATCTTGCAGATGGCTCTCTATCTCCCAAAATGTTGTCTAACAGCTGGTACTTTATCTGGACCTTCAGTATGCCTTTCTGCCATTCTAGAAGGCTGAATAATGGAGCACATGGTAAGACCAGTGATTCCTATGGATGTCAGCTCACTGTCTCATTTCTTTTCTTGTGAAGTGAGTTCCATGGTCAGAAACAATATTGTGTGGGATACCAAGACTGTGTACTTAGTCCACAGGTGGAGGTTCTGGCAGAGGCATATGAGGCAAGGAGAACAAATCCAAATCCAGAATAAGTGCCTCTTCTAGTGAGACAAATTCCTGCCTCCATCATGGGGGTCCTATATAATCAATCTGCCCAATTAGTTGGCTGGTTCCCTTAAGGTGTGACACCAAATCAAGAGTCCAGGGCTGTTAGCTGCTTTGGGCAAACTGGGTATCAGTCCTGGTGGTTGCCCTATTGGCCTTGGTAAGGGGATATCCCTGTTCTTGAGCCCATGCCTAATCTCCACGCCTGTCATCATGGTCCTTTGTCCATGAACCCATTGAACAAGAGCTGGACTAGCTGGGGGAAAAGGCCATCAAGTTAACATCCACAGAGCATGTTATTTGCTGGTTATTAAAAGCTTCCCCCCAGTGGAGGCCCAAGGTGAGCATTCAGATGGCATATCTGCTGTCTTATGATCTAGGATCATTCTAGAACTCCATCTTTTGCAAACCTCTTTCTCATGAACTTCCAATCTTTATGACTGAGCTGCTCACATCATTAGTCACTGGCCATGACCTGGTACAGACCCTGACCTCAGGCCTTCTCTCCTTCTAGGCAAAGTGGACAATGAGATATACTGCTTACAGTTTTACCTGCTGAGGGATTTCTTTCTTCACTAGTCTTTGTGGCCACATAACCATTTCTTTTTTTTTTTTTTTAATTATTTATTATTTATTTTTGGCTGCACTGGGTCTTTGCTGCTGCACACGGCTTTCACTAGTTGAGGTAAGTGGGGGCCACTCTTCGTTGTGGTGCGCGGGCTTCTCATTGCGGTGGCTTCTCTTGTTGTGGAGCACGGGCTCTAGGTACGCGGGCTTCAGTAGTTGTGGCTCGCAGGCTCTAGAGCACAGGCTCAGTAGTTGTGGCGCACGGGCCTAGTTGCTCCGCGGCATGTGGGATCCTCCTGGACCAGGGCTCGAACCCGTGTCCCCTGCATTGGCAGGCGGATTCTCAACCACTGCGCCACCAGGGAAGCCCCCATAACCATTTCTATAAAACCATTTCTTGCTCTTTCAGAGTCTGCCATCTGAAAACCAAGCTCTAATAGTTTTTCTTTTACAGGGAGCCTTGGTGCAATCATCCCATAGCTGTGAACATAATGGTCTGGGCCTATTCCAGCAGGTCTGTCCTTGTGCCTCTGTCCCCAACTTTTGTTGCCAAGCCTCTCATCTTGTTTCTTCAGTAACCACTTCCTGGGATTCAGTGTTGATCCTGATTTCAGGCCATCTCTCCTTCGAGACAAAGTGGAAAACCATACGCCCCGCTCCATGTTCTGCCACCAGGACGATTTCCTTCCTCTGCTCTCCTTCAGGGTCATCTTGAGTGGGGTGCTCAAGCCACAGCAGTCTCCATTTCTGGCTGGTACCTGCACATTGTACAGAGCCATGCGTAAAGCAGTTCTACATTTTTTCCTTCCCAATCACCTGGGTCTAACTAGTCGTAACAGTGTTGCAGGAGTGGACACACTGGGAGTGAGGACAACCTGCTTATTGCCTCTTCAGGGCTGTTTGGGCCAGGTTTTACATGGACCATTTCCCCTTGAGAACTGCAGGCATAGGGGTCAGAAAACATCCAGTTCATGATGGGAAGCTCAGATTACAAGGTCATCTGGAGCCCTATGGTCAGGTGTACAATCTATCAGAGCCCATTAAAACTCCAGGAGCTAGTTCACAAAAGAAAAATACTCTCTTATGAATAACTAAACACTAAGGGCCTGTCTGCAGAGATCCCTCTATCAGTGTTTGCAATAGGCTCCATAGAGCATTCTAATTTACCTGGCACTCTGAGCCGTGGATCTGTTCGGTCATCAGGGCCAAAAGGCTGAGCTACTTGCACTGCGGCCTGGACAGCTGGAGAAGCCTCTCCTTCCTCTCTTTGTCTATGCCTTACTCAAAGCGGGTAACTGGCAGACGGGTAGGACTAGTGGACCAAGCATGCTGTATTGTTTCCTCCCAAATCCAAAGAGATCCACCAAGCACTGGGACTCCTTCTATGAGGAAGGAAGTCTAAAGTGCAGCAGCCCTGTTCTTTGCTTTGGAGCTAATGTCCTGACGTGTTTCAGGCCATATGACTCTAGAATTTTAATGAAGTGTCATGATGCTATATTTTCACTGGATTCATCTTGTACACTTTGGTACCTGCTATTTTCTACTTTTTGTGTTCTGTCCATATGGGGCCTCCAGTGTGACTGCATGTGGGATGAAGTGATAGATACTTGGATTGGCTCTTGACCTCTGTTCCACCATCCTTCTATTTGAGGCGTTGTAAAGCTAAAAACATTTCCCAGACTCCCTTGCAGCTAACGTTCTAGATGAGATTTAGGAAAACAGAAGTGAGGCAGAAGACATCTTTCTGCAGGAGTGGCTACTGGCAAGCAAGATCTGCTTGAAATACCTGGAGTGGTTTCTGTTTCCTACATTGAGCTGTCTGATCTAGATGGTGGCAGAATCAAGATTCTTGCAGGCTAAATTAGGGCATGGAGCAGAGGGGTTTGCTTTTCTCTGGAGCAAGATTATAAAGCTAATTGCTTCTTATATTCTCTGTCACAATGGAAAAAATACATTTTTTTTCTGATCAAGTTTTGGGGGTTGTGCTGATACACTCCCCCCCCAAATCCACATCTGGAACAGCATTTGCAATTAGAGCCACTGTTTGATTAAGTTTACATATTATTCTTCATGACCATCTGTCTTTTCCACTGTCTGAAGAATGGATAATGATGTTACAAATTTCACCATGTCTGCATATTTACAGTTGTTAATGGTGGCATTAATCTTTGCAATGCTCTCAGGATTTTTTATTTTAATTTACATATTGGTGGGAATGATGAACTTCAATAACATCTACTTCATTTTTCTTGTAGTAAAAGCTTTTAACCTGTGGTCTGGGAGCCAATGTAGCATTCTGTCAGTGGTTTAAGATATCTATTCCAATTATACAAATGAGCACAAAAACTAGTACATGGATTGGGACCTAGATCTATCCCTAAGTGGACTTTGGTCAAAACTCCATTTATGGCCTGACTCCCTATACTTCATGTTGTCTCTTGGTACTTAGTCTCTCATCCGTACCTTTGTCATCTCCTCTGTGCAGCCAGGGCTAGAAGCCTGCAACTCCATTTCCCAGACTCCATTGCTAGCTGGGTCCCAGTTAGGTTCTGCCAATGGGAGGCCCTTGGTTATGTTTGAAGGTGGGAGGAAGGGAGAAACTCTTTCTGCTTCAGGAGGTGCCTTGTCTTTGGCAGCAGTGGGTCCTCTGGCATTGTCAGTAGTCAGTGTGGGGTTGCAGGCATCAGCCCAAGGGTGGTAGCAACTTCCTGGGCTCTGGGGAATGCCACCCTTTACCCCTAGCTCCTAGCATTTCCACTATATTTGTGACCAATCCCTGAATTAAATTCCTCTCTTCTTGAAATACGTAGGGTGGTCTCTGTTTTCCTAACTGGGTACTGATTCACACATTTCCATAAGCCCACACTCTTTTGCAGCACAGAGGCATTGTGGGTGCCTAGGAATAAGTGTGGCCAGTGTCTGAGCATAAGTTCTTTGGACAAGGAGAAAGACTCACAGTATGGTCTTATGGTATTTTTTTTTAATTAATTAATTTATTTATTTATTATTTATGTCTGTGTTGGGTCTTCGTTTCTGTGCGAGGGCTTTCTCTAGTTGTGGCAAGCGGGGGCCACTCTTCATCGCGGTGCGCGGGCCTCTCACTATTGCGGCCTCTCTTGTTGCGGAGCACAGGCTCCAGACGCGCAGGCTCAGTAGTTGTGGCTCACAGGCCCAGTTGCTCCGCGGCATGTGGGATCCTCCCAGACCAGGGCTCGAACCCACGTCCCCTGCATTAGCAGGCAGATTCTCAACCACTGCGCCAGCAGGGGAGCCCCTTATGGTATTTTTGTTGTATCTTTCCTTAAGGATCCTTAACTTTCTTTTTTCTCAGTGGTCAGTGCACTTGTAAATTAATTAGGGTATGGGGATTGGATGAAAGATCAAATTTGTCTATTATGTCAATAGAGGCCTTTGTTCACTAGACACAGAAGTATTTTTTTTTTCTGTTAGTGTTATAAAAACTAAATGGGAACTTAGTAGGCTGTTTATGATTAGTTGTTGCCAGAGACTTCTGTGGATCAAACCACTCTGATTTCATGCCCACTCTGCTCCTTATTGGTAACCCTTCCCACTTTGTATTTGGTGGGTAACTGCCACCACCTGGGCTCTACCACCCTAGAATCCTCCTATCGTCCTTGAGATGAGAGTCTATTTCAATTGTAGACCCATCTACCACCATTCCTGGCTTCCAGAGTACGGTCAGGAGAGTGCTTTTTAATGATTTTGGCATTTCCCTCATCAGTTGTCCTTTAGCTTTGGTAAAGGAGGTGAATTTTGGGCCTTTTTAAGGAATATCATATTGGCTTGGTCAGCAAGATGCATATATAAATTCAATAAATCATCCTGCCTCTTGAGATCTTTGAATTTCTTCCTCTGGTTTATGCCAAGAGTTTTCTACTGTCATACAAATTAATGATGGGTCAGTATTGTATCCACGTTTGCATAAACCAACACTTCAAATTGCTAGAATAACAGCTGCAAGCTGTCAGAGGGAGCACATTGAATGCAGACTCTCCAGTAAGTACACTCAGATCAATACACTCATTTTGATCTGAAATTATATTCAGGCTTTCCTTAAGTACCCTCCAAATCCACCTCCATAAATAGTCTCCTGCTTTTTCATTATATAAAATAGCAAATTGCTGCAATTTTTTCTTTTGGTGGACCTCCTTTTCCCTATTTTTTTGTCTGTTTTTCATCCTATAAGATGTGTTAGGTTTGGACTTTGGTTCTGGCCAGAGGGCAAGAAGGGACTTAAGTTTTTTCCAGCAATGAGGGTTCAGTCTTATCAATTAAGGGAGGATGAAAACCTTCAGGCAAGGGAAGAGAGAACGCTTCCTTGTGGCTCAGTAGACAACCCTCTACACTCCTGCTAAGAAATTTAGTCCAGTCTCACAACTTGGATTAAATGTATTAGAAGAACCTCTCTTTTTTTTTTTTAAGATTTTTTTTTTTTGATGCAGACCATTTTTAAAGTTTTTATTGAATTTGTTACAATATTGCTTCTGTTTTATGTTTGGGTTTTTTGGCCCCGAGGCACATGGGATCTTAGCTCCCCTACCAGGGATCGAACCCACACCCCCTGCATTGGAAGGCGAAGTCTTAACTGCTGGACTGCCTGGGAAGTCCCTAGAAAAATCTCTCTCTTTTTTTTTTTTAAATTAATTAATTTATTTTTGGCTGTGTTGGGTCTTCGTTTCTGTGCGAGGGCTTTCTCTAGTTGCGGCAAGCGGGGGCCACTCTTCATCGCGGTGCGCGGGCCTCTCACTATCGCGGCCTCTCTTGTTGGCAGCACAGGCTCCAGACGCGCAGGCTCAGTAGTTGTGGCTCACGGACCTAGTTGCTCCGCGGCATGTGGGATCCTCCCAGACCAGGGCTCGAACCCGTGTCCCCTGCCTTGGCAGGCAGATTCTCAACCACTGCGCCACCAGGGAAGCCCTCTCTTTTTTTTTTTAAACAATTGTTTTTGTTTTTATAATTTATTTTATTTATTTATTTATTTATTTTTGGCTGCGTTGGGTCTTTGTTGCGGTGCGTGGGCTTCTCATTGTGGTGGCTTCTCTTGTTGCGGAGCACAGGCTTTAGGCGCGCGGGCTTCAGTAGTTGCGGTTCGTGGGCTCAGTAGTTGTGGCTCACGGGCTCTAGAGCGCAGGCTCAGTAGTTGTGGCGCACGGGCTTAGTTGCTCCGTGGCATGTGAGATCTTCCCGGACCAGGGCTCGAACCCATGTCTCCTGCGTTGGCAGGTGGATTCTTAACCACTGTGCCACCAGGGAAGCCCGAAGAACCTCTCTTAATTGACCTATACTTAACTGACTTGCTTGCTTAACTTATACTCTCTGTGACCAGTTGTTTTCTCCATGCTTTTAAACAAAATTGCAGTAAAATTCACATAAGGTAGAATTCACAGTTTAAAAATATACTCTTCAGGGAGTTCCCTGGAGGTCCAGTGGTTGGGACTCGGTGCTTTCATTGCCGTGGCCTGGGTTCAATCCCTGGTTGGGGAACTAAGATCCTGCAAGTCCTGTGGCACGGGAAAAAAAAAAAAATTCAGTGGCATTTATTATTTTCACAATGTTGTACAACTACTACCTCTCTCTAGTTTCAACTTTTTCATCCCCCCAGAAAAACACCTCATATCCTTATTTTCCCCTCCCCCCATTATCTGGTAATTACTAATCTGCTTTCTGTCTCTATGTGTTTGCCTATTTTGGATATATCATATAAAAGGGAATCAAACAAAATATGACCTTTTGTGTCTGGCTTCTTTCACTTGGCATGTTTCTGAGGTTCATGCAACTTGTAACATATATTAGTACTTTGTTCCTTCTTCCGCCTGAATAATATTCCATTGTGTGTATATACCACATTTTACTTATCCATGTATCTGCTGATGGACGTTTGCGTTGTTTCTACCTTTTGGCTATTATGAATAATGCTGCTAAAAATATTTGTGTACAAGTTTCTCTGTAGACATATGTTTTCATTTCTCTGGGTATATTCCTAAGAGTGGAATTTCTGGGTCATATAGTAATCCTATCTATAACTTTTTGAGGAACTCATCAAACTCTTTTCAAATGGTACAGTAGCTATACCATTCCCACCAGCAATGTACAAGTGTTCTATTTCTCCATATACTTGTTATCCTTGTTATTACATTATCTGTCTTTTTCATTAAAGACATATTAGTAGATGTGAAGTGGTATCTCATTGTGGTTTTTTTTTAATAATAAATCTTTATTGGAGTATAATTGCTTCACAATACTCTGTTAGTTTCTGTTGTACAACAAAGTGAATCAGCCATATGCATACATATATTCCCCATATCCCCTCCCTCTTGAGCATCCCTCCCACCCTCCCTATCCCACGTCTCTAGGTCATAGGTCATCGCAAATCACCAAGCTGATCTCCCTGTGCTATGCTGCTGCTTCCCATCTCATTGTGGTTTTGATTTTGCATTTCCTTAATGACCAGTGATGTGGAGCATCTTTTCATGTGTGTGCTGGACATACGTGTATATCTTCTTTGAAGAAATATGTATTTAAGTCCTTTGCCCATTTTAAAATTGGGTTGTTTGTCCTTTCGGTGTTGAGTTGTTAAGAGTTCTTTATATATTCTGAAAGCTTATCAGATGTGTGATTTGCAAATATTTTCTCCCATTCTGTAGGTTGCTTTCACATTCTTTTTTTTTTTTTTTTTTTGGCCGTGCCGTGAGGCTTGCAGGATCTTAGTTCCCTGACCAGGGATTGAACCCAGGCCAAGACAGTGCAGTGCTGAGTCCTAACCATTGGACCACCAGGGAACTCCCTGCTTTCACATTCTTAATAAAACAAAAATTTTAAATTTTTTGAAGTGCAAACTATGTTTTCTTTTGTTGTTTGGGCTTTTGGTGTCAAATCTAAAACTCCATTGTCAAATTTGAGGTCATGAAGATTTACCCCTATGTTTTTTTCTAAGGGTTTTATAGTTTTAGATCTTATATTTGGGTCATTGATCCACTTTAGTTAATGTTTGTATACAGAGTGAGATAGGGATCCAACATCATTCTTCTGCACATGGTTGTCCAGTTGTTCCAATTACCAACTATTTGTTGAAAAGACTATTCTTTTCCTATTGGTCTTGGCTCCCTTGCTGAAAGTCAATTGGTCATAGATGTTTGGGTTTACCTCTGGACTCTCAATTCTATTCCATTGGTCTATATGTCTATCCTTATGCCAGTACCACACTGTTTTGATTATTGTAGCTTTGTAGTAAGTTTTGAGATCACAAAGTCTGTGTTCTCCAACTTTGTTTTTCTTTGTCGATATCGTTTTGACTATTCAGAGCCCCTTGCAGTTCTGCATGAATTTGAGAATCAGCTTTTCTATTTCTGTAAAAAAGGCCATTGTAATTTTAGTAGGGATTGTGTTGAATCTGTAGACTGCTGTGGGGAGTATTGTTATCATAATAATATTAAATCTTCTAATCTGTAAACATGGAATGTCTTTTGGTTTATTTCGGTCTTCTTTTTTTAAAAAATACAGTCACAATATGATTTTTTAAAAATTTTTATTGGAGTAGAGTTGATTTACAATGTTGTGTTACTTTCTGCTGTACTAGGTCTTCTTTAATTTCAGCAATATTTTCTAGTTTTCAGGGTACAAGTTTTTCATCTTCTTGATTACATTTATTCCTAGGTATTTTATTCTTTTGGACGCTATTGTAAATGGAATTGTTTTCTTGATTTCCTTTCAGATTGCTCATTGCTGGTATATAGAATCAAAACAGATTTTTGTGGGTTGTCCATGCTTTCTTTAAACATACTTACTGATGCCCGCAGCATGAGGGATGCTTGTAGCTTGTGGGCTACACTCTAGTATCCCCTGTCAATGCTGATCCCACCAGCTGAGATGTACTTACCAATATTCATTTCCCACTTTCTTTCTTACTAACACCATCCTGAGATAGCAATATTCCCAGCTAAGAAATTATATTCTCCAGCCTCTCCTGGAGACAGGAGTGGGCATGTGACTACATTCTGGCTAACAAAATCTAAGTAGGAATTATTGGGTAGGTCTTCCAGGAAAACTCCTTTACAAGATGGGCTAGCTCAGTTAGTATATATCTTTTGCCCTTTTACATTCCCCTTCTTCCTTCCTGGAGGTTGGCTTTAATGACTGGAGCTCCAGCAGTTATCCTATGGCCTCTGAGGGAATCTTAAATATGAAAGCTGTGTGCTAGATGACAGACAGGAGAACAGAAGGAACCTGAGTCCCTGATGATTTTATGGAACTACACAGCCCTGGCTGCCTACCTCTGGACTTCTCTTTTCACTAGAAAAATTAAATCCAGAATTTAAGTTATAGATTTTTCAGATCTCTATTACATAACAATTCCTACTTTAATCAGAATTTCATATCTGTTGTTGCAGGAAACAGAACCTAGAGAAGGTGGAATCAGGGAGGAGTTAGGGTCTGGGGCAGTGAAGAAACAGACTTTTGCAGGCTGGAAAACGTGATTTTTTTTTTTTTTTTTTTTGGCCGCGTCGTGCGTTTGTGGGATCTTAGTTTCCCCATCAGGGATTGAACCCAGGCCGTCAGCACTGAAAGTGTGGAGTCCTAACCACTGGACTGTCACAAGGAATTCCCAAGGTGAACTTTTTAATACAGAAGTGAAATATATATATGTATAACTGAGTCATTTTGCTGTACAGAAGAAATTAACACAACATTGTAAATCAACTATACTTCAATAAAATTTAAAAAAAAATAAAGTGACAGAAGTGAAATATTTATTCCCAATGTTGCCTGTCTTATCTTGGAGAGCAGATCATAAACCAACTGAGGCAGTAGCTTTAGGGGCAGTGGTAGGAAAATTCAGATTGTTGGTGTGTGTCTTTGATGAAAAGAGGAACTCACAGTAGAGCCAGCCAGTTTGCAAGAAGAGATGATTGGAGCATAGCTTTACTAAGGAAGGAACTCTGCCTAAAGCCTGAAATCTAAATTGACTAGAACCCCATAATTTGATCCCTTGCACAGCTGAAAAAGCCATCTGCTTCTGTATCTCAAATTGGACAGGCCACTGGTGGTGCCAGCAAAGTGGTTACCTCAGAAGGAGATAAGACTGTGGCTTAAAGGCCTTTTTAAAGCATCTTTCACCTACCAGCCCTCACAAATGAGCTCATCTATTGTTTCTATGACAGTGGCCATTAAGTTAAGAGAGGGGTTGATGGGCAGAGCTCAGAGGTCAGCAATAAAGAGCCAACAACTCTAGAGGAGAGTTTGGGCTGTAGTTGTTTGTTTACATATGGAAGCAAACTTACCGGAAGCAAAGAGACTAGAAGCTACTAAGTTTTTGAGGGATTGTATTTGAGGCCATTCCTGGGTCCTGGAATCTACATCACCAGGAAGTGGGCTGCGCTGGTCTATCAGTTAGGATCCAATCTGGAGACAGAAAACATATCAGTTATTTTAAAAGAGAGCATTTAATATAAATAATTGTTAAGCAGATGTTAGAGAACCAAAAAGGCAAAAAGAAATTAAAGTATCATAAAAAGAGTAACTTCAAGAAGCAGTTACCAGGGCTTCCCTGGTGGTGCAGTGGTTAAGAATCAGCCTTCCAATGCAGGGGACATGGGTTCGAGCCCTGGTCCGGGAAGATCCCACATGCAGCGGAGCAACTAAGCCCGTGCGCCACAACTACTGAGCGTGCGCTCTAGAGCCTGCGAGCCGCAACTACTGAGCCTGTGCGCCACAACTACTGAAGCCCGCCCACCTGGAACCTGTGCTCCGCAACAAGAGAAGCCACTGCAATGAGAAACCTGCGCACCACAACGAAGAGTAGCCCCCGCTCGGCGCAACTAGAGAGAGCCCAGCCCGCGTGCAGCAACGAAGACCCAACGTAGCCAAAAAGAAATAAAATAGATAAATAAATTGAAAAAAAAAAAAAGAAGAAGCAGTTACCACCCATACCGCTGTGGCATCACAGGGAAGAGTGTGGAATCATTTCAGTTTAGAAGCTGGAACTAGGGTGGCCAGATTTTGCAAAGAAAAACACCGAACACCAGTTAAATCTGAATTTCAAATAAACAATGAATTATTTTATATGAAAATATGTCCCAAATATCACAGGGGACATACACATACTAAAAATTATTCGTAGTTTATCGGAAATTCAAATTTCTCTGGTGTTCAGTGTTTTTCTTTGTGAAGTCTGGCAACCCTGGCTGGAACCCAGACCTCTGAGAAGAGGAGCTACTTGCAGTCACTGGTATCTGAGAGGGGCACAATGAAATAGATTCTTTTTTTTTTTTTTTTAAGTTTTTTTTTTTTAGAGGGAAGGATTATTTATTTATTTATTTATTTTGGCTGTGTTGGGTCTTCGTTTCGTGCGAGGGCTTTCTCTAGTTGTGGCAAGCCGGGGGCCACTCTTCATCGCGGTGCGGGGGCCACTCTTCATCGCGGTGCACGGGCCTTTCACTATCGCGGCCTCACTTGTTGCAGGGCACAGGCTCCAGACACTCAGGCTCAGTAGTCGTGGCTCACGGGCCTAGTTGCTCCGCGGCATGTGGGATCCTCCCAGACCAGGGCTCGAACCCGTGTGCCCTGCATTGGCAGGCAGATTCTCAACCACTGTGCCACCAGGGAAGCCCTGAAATAGATTCTTGAATGTTAGAAAAGTACAAACCCAAATCAACCGCCGCTACTGGAACAAACTGCAGCTGCCAGAGTGAAAAATCATTGCTGGGGTGATGCTGGAGGGAATAAGAAGTAGACAGGAAGAAGGATACACCTTCACCCTGTTCCAGAACTGCAGTGTCCCTCTGGGATCTGCTATTGGCAGCTGGCAAAAAAGAACTGTGTTTTCCAGGAGTCTCAGCTCTGGCATCACGAAGCAGAGCTTTGAGGGTGGGTTTGAAGCCGAGAGACTTCAAAAATAAAAGCTGGGCAGCTGCCAAGAAGGACATTTTCTCCAATGCCCACCTCAGATGTGGACACAGAAAACAATGGACTAAGAAGATCCTTCCAGAGAAGAGATCCAGGTGCTGGCTGGCTGATGAGCTCATCAAGAATTTACAATATTGACTGTGCAGGGAATCCTCACTATTCCTGCCCCAGAGCTTTCAATAAACGCCTTGGACAATTGCCATGACTTCTGGGGGTTCACAATCTCTTCTTTTTGAACGATAGTTGTTTTTTTTTTAAATTGCAGGTTTCCTGTTTCTTCTCTATCATTGTATATTGGGAGTGTTGAATGACAGGCAGATCATGTTTTCTGCATCTGGACTTGATAGAGAAGACTGCACATCACACAGAGACTTTCAGTGAGATGCAGTAACTGGATGGGACTTTAGGTGGTCTGTCAGGGAGGAGATGAGCGTATTTGATGTTTGGGAAGAAGAATGAGTGTAGATGTTGGTATCTAAAGAGGTGGACTGTGCAGAGACGGAGTAATTACCATCCTACATAAGTTCTTCCAGAGAAGAGAAAAAGTGGGAACATTCTCCAAGGCATTTTATGAAGCTGACATTACCATGAAACCAAAACTGAGGATAGGACAAGAATAAAAATGAAAGATCCATCTCAATCATAAATATGAATGCAAAAATCCTAAACAAGATATTAGCAAGTCAAGAGACTTCCCTGGTGGTCCAGTGGCTAAGACTCCACGCTCCCAATGCAGGGGTCCCAGGTTTCATCCCTGGTCAGGGAACTAGATCCCACATGCCACAACTAAGGGTTCGCATGCCGCAATGAAGATCTCACACGCGTCAATGAAGATCCTGCATGCCGCAACTAAGACCCGGCGCAGCCAAGTAAGTAAGTAAGTAAGTAAGTAAGTAAATAAGTAAATAAATAAATAAATATTTTTAAAGAAAAGATTAAAAAAAAAGATACTAGCAAGTCAAGTCCAGCAATTTACGAAAAAGGAAATAAATCATGACCAAGTTAATTTTATCCCAGGAATGCAAGATGCATTTGACAATTTAAAAAATCAATTAATATAATTCATTTAATTTGCAAATTAAATGAGAAAAATCATACATTCACCTCAATAAAGGTAGAAGAAGTGTAAAGTTCAACATCTATTCATGATTTAAAAAAAAAAAACTGAAGAGTGGTAATAAGAGGAATTGAATTGTTGAATCAGACTCACATAAGTCATAGCTCTTACCCTATGCTAGACTAATGATCTAAAGGATAAAAGCAATTACAAAGCATAGGCAAAGTATTCTTCCCTTGGAGAAGTCCAATACTGTCAGATGCAGCTCCCTGTTTAGAGAGAGTGTCCTTCCTCTCTAACAATAAGCTGTGTCCTAGTTTCAGATTTAACAGGTGAGGTTTGTTCTGAGCAATGTGTAGGAAGCCATTGCTTACACAGAGGGGATTATTTTGGTTCTGGAACACCTCCATCTTACATCTGATTAATTACACTGCTTATATTCCCATTCTCCACGCTCCCCATAAATTCATAAATTCCAGGGTTATATACGGTAAGCAGTTTAGACAGGGCAGGTATATCCTATTAAAAACATTTCATAGATAAGGATTCTCTGTTATTTTTCTGCTAGTAAGTACTATTAATGTGTTTACCAAGAGCATGAGTTATTAGCATGTTTACAAGATTTGACCAGAGACATTTCTTTCCCCCTAGATCCCAGGAGAAAGAGGGAATGGGTTGCAGGTCCTATTTCCTTCCCATTAGGGAACTTCCTTTATCCCATACAGGATATTTACAATAAATGTACTTTGTATATTAAAATTCTCCAGGAAATTCCCTGGCGGTCCAGTGGTTAGGAATCCACGCTTTAACTGCTGAGGGCCCAGGTTCAATCTCTGGTCAGAGAACTAAGATCCCACAAACCCACGGTGCGGCCAAAAAAACCCAAAAAACAAAAAATCTCTGTAATAAAAAGTAAATAGCCTTTTTCCATCTTCCCAAAACAGAAATCAAATATAGTTAATGTATACAATCTGGTAGTTGGATATGTCCATATGGACTCCATGGTCTTAAACATGCAGCCATGATTGTCATTCTTTATTCAGTCTGGGGAGAATATATATTGTCCTATTATGACTCTGTTCAGTGATTTCATTGTACCCGAGCTCTAGGCATCCGTCTATTGGTCCCTGTACATCTCTATCCACAATACATATGGCACCAAGTTGGGAAACTGAACACCTTGAAATTGAACATCCATAGGGAAGGCAAGCAGCTGGAAGGGACCTGGGGAAGAAGCCTGCTGGGTATCATCATAGAATGCCACCTTTTTAGAAACCTCTCTTTTCACAGCCTATGGATTGGGCCACTTAGGGTAGGAAAAGTGTTGTTTTTAGCCAGCTGATAATTCCTAACCAGGTATCACCTGAGGAATACTCACAGGTCAGAAAAGGAGGCATCACACATTTCTCTCCTACTCTGTTTTTATGCAAAGCATTGACATGCGTTAAAAGGGAGTCTGCTCCTCACCCTACTTGGCACCCATCTGGGTAAAGCACAAGGTCCCTGGCGCTGTGCATGTATTAGTGGGAGGACTGTTGTGGTTCAGTGAGGACCGAACCTGGGTCAATGTCTACAATGTCTGATCTTGGGACATTGGGTCAAGTACTTGCCCCACTGGGTACTTGCAACTGGCTGGCATCGTGACACTGACCCTCCATCCAGATGGAGCAAGTGCTTCCACAGGGCACCATCGGGCCAGAATATGTCCTGATGTCAGGGGTAGGGGATTTGTTTTTTTCCTTTTTTATAGAGCAAAAGTTACCTTGTGGGTCTTCACAGTTTGTCCATAACCAGTAGAGGTTTTCATGAAGGTATCCTTTGCAGCACTCCAGAAAGAGGTCAACTTCTTGACAGAAGCAGACTTGTAATATCAGACAGTACTCAATAACTTGTTAGCTACCAGAAAGTGGGGGGTATACCCTGATACTTAAATCAATTGCTCTGGTGTGGCAGAAACTAATAATCAGCAGCTCAAAATATCCTATTATATTTTTAATCAAAATGATTAAAATGGCAAGGGAAACAAATGGTGCCTGTGGCATCGGTTTTTCATGTTTCTTTAGGAAGATAGAGTTGATTTTCTGTAGGAAATAGTGACTTGGGAGTTTTTCTCTATTTGGCTTTGTAGCTCCCGGGTTTTAGAATCAGTGTCACAGTGCTGTGCCATCCATGGTGTTTGGTGTGCTGGATATTGTTGATTGGCACTCAGCATCCTTTTTTACCTCCCTCCAGTGTCCCTGTGCTGCAGAAACTGGAAAGCTAAAATGACATGCCAAGATTTGGAAGGCAGAAGTGAGGTGGGGTCCATCTTCCGGCTGCTTGTTGCTGATGGTAAACATGGCAGTGGAGGTGTGAGGAGTTTCTGCAACCGGGTTCCAGGGTACCAGTCACTAGCCTTGTGGGTTGAGAGGCTGTTTTGGCGGCAGTGGTGGTACCTGGATTGCAGTGATCCCTGAATCCAGTGATCCCTGGATTGCAGTCACAGAGGTGTGTTGTTAAGCTCAACAGGTACAGTGGTGGCCTCCTGACTTCTCTCCTTCCTGATTTCAGCAAAGGTAGCAGCTACCCTAGTGGGATAGTTTGGAGTCATTCCTGCAGAGTCCACTTTTCTAGCCTTCTCAAGAATTGGTGTCACCTAATTTCTTGTATGAACCCTTTTGTGTTTAAACTAGCCAGGGTGGTTTCTGCTTCCTACAACTAAACCCTGAATGATATACTGAGGTTCAGGGTATTTAATTCTGAAGGTTTTATTGGTCTGGAGACAAGGAGCTCCACAACAGACTGTATCAAATCCAGGGATCATAAGAATATCTCTTATACCTCATTGCCAGAAATGTCCTCTTTTCAGGCCACCCTAAAAAACCCCTTTAAAAAAAGCTAAAAAAAAAAAAAAAAGCTTTTTTTGAAGCATAGTTGATTTACAATGTTTCAGGTATACAGCAAAGTGATTCATGTATATATATAAATATATATATATAGTCCTTTTCAGATTCTTTTCTTTTATAGGTTATTACAAGATATTGAATATAGTTCCCTGTGCTATACAGTAGGTCTTTGTTGTTTATCCATTGTATATATAATAGTTTGCATCTGCTAATCCCAAACTCCCAACCCTTCCCTCCCCCACCTCCCCTCCTCTTGGCAACCACAAGTCTGTTCTTTACGTGTGAGTCTGGTTTTTTTTTCGTAGATAAGTTCATTTGTGTCATATTTTAGATTTCATATATAAGTGATATCATACGGTATTTGTCTTTTTCCTTCTGACTTACTTCATTTAGTATGATAATCTATAGGACCATCCATGTTGCTGCAAATGGCATTACTTCATTCTTTTTTATATATGTACCACAACTTCTTTATCCATTCATCTGTCAATGGACATTTAGTTTGTTTCCATGTCTTGGCTATTGTGAATAGTGCTGCTGTGAACATAGGGGTGCATGTATCTTTTTGAATTATAGTTTTGTCTGGATATATGCCCAGGAGTGGGATCGCTGGATCATAGGGCAATTCTATTTTCAGTTTTTTTGAGGAAGCCCCATACTGTTTTCCATAGTGGCTGCACCAATTTACATCCCCACCAAGAATATAGGAGGTGTGAATCTATAATTATTTCAAAATAAAACAATAAAAATAAAAAAATTAAAAAAAAAAAAAAAAGAATATAGGAGGGTTCCCTTTTCTCCACACCCTCTCCAGCATTTGTTATTTGCAGATTTTTTAATGATGGCCATTCTGACTTGCGTGAGGTGGTACCTCATTGCAGTTCTGATTTGCATTTCTCTAATAATTAGAGGTGTTGAGTATCTTTTCATGTGCCTGTTGGCCATCTGTATGTCTTCTTTGGAGAAATATCCACTTCGATCATCTGCCCATTTTTTGATTGGGTTTTTTGTTGTTGTTGAGTTGTATGAGCTGTTTGTATATTTTGGATTAAGCCCTTGTCGGTCGCATAATTTTCAAATATTTTCTCCTAGTTTGTAGGTTGTCTTTTCATTTTGTTTATGGTTTCCTTTGCTGTACAAAAGCTTGTAACTTTGATTAGGTCCCATTTTAAAATTTTTGCTTTTATTTCTATTAGTAGTATGTATCTGTTAATTCCAAATTCCTAATTTATCCCTCCCCCCCACCCTTCCCTTTTGGTAACTGTAAGTTTGTTTTCTATGCCTGTAAGTCTCTTTCTGTTTTGTAGATAAGTTCATTTGTGTCATTTTTTTATATTCCACATATAAGTGATGTCATATGATATTTGTCTTTCTCTGTCTGACTTACTTCACTTACTACGTTAATCTCTAGGTCCATCCACGTTGCTGCAAATGTCATTATTTCGTTCCTTATTATGGCTGAGTAATATTTCATTGTATACATACCACATCTTCTTTATACATTCATCTGTCGAACATTTAGGTTGCTTCCATGTCTTTTTTTTTTTTTTAAAGATTGATTGATTGATTGATTGATTGATTGATTGCTATGTTGGGTCTTCGTTTCTGTGCGAGGGCTTTCTCTAGTTGCGGCAAGTGGGGGCCACTCTGCATCGCGGTGCGCGGGCCTCTCACTATCGTGGCCTCTCTTGTTGCGGAGCACAGGCTCCACACGCGCAGGCTCAGTAATCGTGGCTCACGGGCCCAGTTGCTCCGCGGCATGTGGGATCTTCCCAGACCAGGCCTCGGACCCGTGTCCCCTGCATTAGCAGGCAGATTCTCAACCACTGCGCCACCAGGGAAGCCCCTGCTTCCATGTCTTAAAAGCCCCTTTATTTTAGTAGCCTGGACTATTATTAAGTTACCTAGCACAGGGCATATGTGTCACAGCCATAAAATTTGATACCTTAAACTTGGATACTGGATGCAGGAAATGTAGAATTACTAACACAGGGTGAGTTTCATATATGGTTGGAATTAAGGTTAAGGCACCAATTACATGACTTCCCAGGTTAGAAGATATGAGAGGCTGAGCTTGGAGAAGCCTCCCTTCTGATGACTTCTCCACTGCCATGAGGATCAAACATCCTTGGGTCCTGAGCTGGTCATTGGGAACTGGATGGCAAGGAGAGGCACCCTGAGAGTAAAGATGTAACTGCTGCTGTCCTTCTCTGGGTGTCTGCTTTTGCAAGGGATAAATAAACTGCTTTTCTCTGATGGATTGTGCAATGATGTTTGGCTGACATCTTACCTCCTAAATTATCTTTTCCTAAATTATCTAAGGTATTTTTAGAGTGAGCTGCAGTTTAGTCATTGACAAGTTCTAAAATATATTCTAAACCGGCCCTCTCCATCTCTACCACCTCTACCCTAACCCCACCGATTAGCATCTTTTACTGTGACCACTACTATCAGATCTTATCTCTCCCTTGCTTAAGTTCCTTCAAAGGTATCTCATCCCATGTAAAACAGACAAAAAAATCCAAACCCCTTAACTTGGCCTACAAACCCCTAGGTGATCTGGCCTCTGCTTCTCTATCCATTCACATTTCCTGTCACCTGTACTGGCTACATAATTTGTGAAGCCCAGTACGAAGTGAAAATATAGTGGTCCTTGTTCAAAAATTATTAAGAATTGCAAAAGGGCAATTAAGGCAGCAGAACATTAAACCAAGCATGGGCCATTTCTGAGAGTGGGGCTCTGTAGAATCGCACAGGTTGCATGCCCATTAAGCTGGTCTGCCTGTCATTCACCCCCTCACTCCAGGGGTCATCCTCTTGTTTCTGTTTTAGAGCCTTTGTACTAACTCTTCCTCTGCCTGGAATGCACTTCTGTTTCATCTTAGCTTGGCTCACTTCTTCTAGTTAGGGTCTCAGCTGGAATGTTACCAACTGAGGGAGGCCATCCATGACCTTCAAGCTAACCTAGCCACCGAATCATTCTTTGTTGCTTCGCCACCATTTTAACTCTTTGCCATGTACTTTACCTATTTCCTTTTTTAAGTTATCTGTTTATTTATTGGCCATCTGTCCCTGATACGGGTTGAATTGTGTCCCCTTTCACTGCCCTAATTCCTATGTTGAAATCCTAACGCCCAGTACTGCAGCATGTGACCTTATTTGGAAATACGGCTGTTACAGATGTCATTAGTTAAGATGAGGTGGTTCTGGGGTACAGTGAACTCCTAATCCAATGTGGCTGGTGTCCTTATAAAAAGGGGAAGTCTGAACGCAGACGTGTAAGAACATGAAGATGGGTATCTACAAGCCAAGGAAAGAGGCCTGAAACAGATTCTTCCTTCAAAGGAACCAACCCTGTCTACATCTGGATTTTGGATTTCTAGCCTCCAGATTAGTGAGACAATAAATTTCTGTTGTTTAAGCCAGTTTGTGGTACTCTGTTACAGCAGCCCTAGGAAACGAATACACCCTTCATTAGAACTAAACTCTCTGAGAGCAGTAACCTGGTTTGTCTATTTCACAACCGTCCCAGAACGTGCCTGTACTGTTACTTGGAACATGTCAGTACTGCTGTTTAACAGTTTCATTTGTATATATAAACCTGAAATCCTTTCAAGGGAAGAGAGTATTGCGGGTGTTCAAGAAAAACCTGTTGAGTACATTAAACCATTTCACTCATTTCCAGAATTTTTGCGGAGAGCGTTGGCAGTTGTAAAATGTGTGCGGACTGACAGGTCATAGCTCTTACTCTCCAGGCTGTATTAATACGCACGACGTGCTTTTAGCTCTTCGGACAAAGAGACCGTTACTTCGCAAGTCCCTCAAGTGGGACTCAGAAGACCGAACCGAGCTCCAGCCTTTTACAAGCGCTGGTCCTTGCCCCTTTTGGCATCTTGGTACTTGTAGTTTTGTCCACTGTATCTTTGCCCGAAAAATGAACGCTGAGACCACAACTCCCATCACCCCGCGAGAACTGGAGCCTTCAGAGCGCATCCTCTGGAGGGGGCGCCAGAGCCATTGACCAACCTTCTGGCCCAAGGGCCCGCCTTCCTCAGCCCAGGAGCACCCATGATTAGTCGGCTGCCCAGCCTCTCACCGGAGGGGGCGACAGGTGAATGAAAGGGGGGCGTGTCGGTGCGCGTAGCTCGGCGGCGGCGGCGGCGGGGCTGCAACCCGCTGGAAGGTGAGAGCTGAGAAGCGGGTTCACGCTGCCGCTTTCATTGGCTTGGGGAGGATTCGGGACGCCGGGGAAGGGGCGGGGGTGGGCAGCGGGCAGGGATGTTCCGCCTCGGTCGGACCATCCTGCCCTGGCGAATCCCCGGACCTAGCCGGGCGAACCCTCACTCGATGACCGACCCCCTCCCTCCCCTCCTTCCCTGACATTGGGTTGCCCCCTACCCCGGGCGTCGTCCAGCGGGTGGTATGGGCACGCGCTCATTCTGATGGCGCCAGGTCGCAAGGGCTCATTCTGATGGCGCTAGGTCGCTGGGGTAGTGACCGTCGCAGCGATGGTCACTTTGTCCGGGAGAAGCCATGGGAGGGGCAAGGCCTCGGTTCTCACCCTCGGGGGCCAAAGAGCATGTACAGTAATGGGTTCTGGTGATTTCTGCAGGGTCGTCTGGCTCCGGATGGGGAAGGATCCCCTTGTCTTGCGATCAGTTTAGCTGGTGAATCAAAGGTACAGTTGACCCAGAAATACTTTCTGTGAAAGTGGAAACTCTTCTTCCGAGTAGTTCCCCAGCACTCCGTGCGTTGGGGAAAGGAGTGAGTGAGTTCCCCAGCCCTTCTCGTGGTTTCCTGGAGGGTTTGGGAAGTCAATTTGGCATAGTGGTTAAGGATGTCAACTCTGGGATTGAAACGAATCTCTGTACCAATCCTAGCTTCAGCGTGTTATCTGTAAATCTGAACCTCAATTTCCTTCTCTGAAAAAGAGGATATAATGATTTTATCTACTGCACTGAGTTATTGCAAGATTAAAATTAATTAATGCTTGTAAAGTTATTTCTTACAGTGCTTCATGAGGAGTAGCGCTCAGTACATGCTAACAATTGATGAACAGGTTTCCATTATTCTCCTGTTGGTGATACTGGAGGAGTGTTGTCAGAAAGTGGGTGGAATTCAAAGCTGCTTTTGGCACTGGAGTGAAGACAGTCTTGCGATCCCCTCAGGGGAATGTCGGAGTTGGTTGCAGTTACTAGTGTTGACATCTGCCCTCTCCTGGAGGACATGAGCTGTACTTGGTTCATTTTTCTATTCCTGGCATCTTCCTTGTGTCAGGCATTGCTTGTAGCCAGTAACCGTTGAATTGGAACCGTGGGAAGGTTGGGAGTGTCACTGCCAGAATGTGGATAAATGTGTTTCTGGGAGCAGTGTACCCTAAGAGCTTCCTTTTCAGGAGAAATGGTGAGCCTCAGCATGTGCCAGGGATGCAGAGCACTGAAGGCAAGTGGGATTGATGTGAATAAATACTTCCACACTGTATGCCAAATGCAGGATTGGAGAAAGGTTTGAAGAAAGTATGTGGATAGACTTTTGCAAAGTCAGGGGTTATTTATACAACCAGGTAGAATCTAGAATGTTTGCAGAGGAAGCCAGAGGAAATGGGTTTTGGGTACTATTGCTGGAAAGGAGCGTCTTCCAGTGAAAAAATGCAAGTACCTGGGCGGAGGCCCTGTAGATAAGACCATTCTACAAGTTAAGAAGTATTGGGCCTACTTAGGTATTTATCTCCCTGATTTACCAACTCCTTATCCCTCTGCGCCTCCTCCTTTTTCTTCTTTGCTGAAAAGGAAAGGGAAAAAAAAAAAAAGCAATATATGCACACAGTAAAAGATCCTAACAGTACAGAAAGTTTATAAATGAAAAATGAAGGTCCTTCCACACACCTCTTACCCCTAGTCCCTCTCCTCAAGGATATCTGCTGTTAACTCTTGCTCATAAAACCTTCCAGAAAAAAATTCTTACATATACCAGCAAAAACATGTACATAGATCGGATCATACTGTACATTTTGTTTTGCATCTTGCCTTTTTCCTTAATATATCTTGGTGACTTTTTTATATGAACACAGACAGCTCTAGCTCATTAAATGCATGGTTGCATAGTATTCCACGTGTGAATGTACCTCGTTGATTTAACTTGTCCCCTATTGGTGGACATTCAGATTGTTTCTGCTTTTGCGCTTGAACAAAAACCTCGTGCAATGGACATCTCTGTACTTTTGACTTGATGTACTTTTGGGAATACATTCAAAAGGGTAAGTTTTTAGCCACGAAATTTTGGGGACAAAAGATGTGTACATTTTAAGTTTTGATAAATATTGCCAAATTCCCCTCTAAAACGGTGTTCCAAATGACAGTTCCATCAACAGTGGATATTATTACATTGAAAAATGTGATTTTACCAGTCTGATAGGTTTTCTTTCAGTTCTGAGGAAGAACAGAATGTGGTATTTAAATGTAGCATTCTCTTGTGTCTTGTTTTCCCCTTAATATTTTGATTGCCAAAGCCAGGAAGGTTTGGAGTGGCTGGAAGAGGTGAGAATGACAGTGAAATCTTAGTCCTGTGAAAATTTTCAGAGCTGATTTATTTGGGAAGAGTAGAATTTTTCAGATATCTGACAGTTCTCTTCCTTTCTGAATGAAAATGTTAATTTTAACTACTTTGGATGAAAAAAAAAATTCCCAAAATTATAACTTCCTTGAGTCTAAAATGAATATAAAAAGAATCATCTTGATGACTTAGTCCCATCCATTATAGCCCTGGGCTATAATTTAGTGATGTCCTTAGGCCATTTTGAATATGTAGGAGCATTTAATACCCTTAGCCAAGTGGCCTCAGGCTGATATTTTGAAAAAATTTCTAGGTCTGTTTTTTATAACTTTTTTACCTTTTCCTAGCTGTCAGTTCTCACTTTTAAGTTTGTCAGTTTACTTGCTTAGAGAGGCTCCTCTACTTCTTTCCCTAATTGGTTCTCTAGCTTCTAAACTTAATGCATCACTTGTTATAAATATGTGTAAAGCAGGTGTAAATTGCCATTTAATGAGGTTGTTGTTGGTTTTTTATGAGTAAAGTCTGTTCGGTTAGCACATAGGCCTTGAGGGATCTATTTGGCCAGTGGAAAGAGTCTTTCTGGGGGGTGGAGGTGCCTCATTTCTGTTAGGTGAGGTAATTGTTGTGTTCCATTTGTAGAAAGAAAGAGTGCTGAAGAGTTGTTAGCTGTGGTTGGCAGCTCTAACTAGGCCTTTTGGGATTCCGATAGAGGGAGAAGATGTATGAACTTCTCAGAGCTCAGTGGGTCAGTAAATAAAAGGGGTAAGTTGATGGATGGCTACGTGGTTTGTGTGATGGGAAGAGATGGAGAGGAGAGCTCGGGGAAGGTCAGCTTCTGTCTTCCTCATTAGCAGATGGATTTTAAACTTGATTTATCCTTGTTCTACTTAGCAGGTAAGAAAGGAGTATTCCTTTGTATTTAGCAAACCATCTTTGTCCAAAGCACTCTGCCAGGGGCTGTGGGGGAAATCTATGAAGTAAGACATGGCTCATGCCTTCAAAGGGCTTATAATCCACTGACAGAGAAGGTCCAGGACATAAAAATACAGAGGAGAGAACCAAGGGTCGTGGAGTCAATCAATTAGGAGTGTCTCTGTTGTAAGAGAGAGAAAATCCAACTCAGACCAGCTAAAGCAAAAAGGGACTCAATTGGCTTCTGGCACAGCATGGCCTGGGGCTCAGATGGTCTCCCTGGGCTCCATCTGTCGCTCCTGCCTGAGCTGGGCTGTCATCTGTGTTAGGCTGGTTCCCCTTGTGGTGTGGCAGCAGCATCCCTCACATCCCACATGCCCACAGAGTAGAGAGCGCTCTTTTTTGGAGACCCCCAGCAAACATTTCATTGCTTTTCATTGGCTCTGACCAAGTCCCATGGCCATCTCTGAGCCAGTCACTGTGGTCAGAGGGTACGATGTGTTGATGGCTTTAGCCTACGTTACCTCTTACACGTCTGGAGCCTGGGGATGGTGCCAGCTTTATGCAAAGCACGTTGGCTGTGGTTGGGGCCAAGGATGATTCCACCAAAGCCAAAAAGGGCACTAAAACCATAAGAATGGAGAATGCATGCTGGCTAGCCCCAGCATCCACTAAATGTTTCCACAGACTTATGGTAACGGGTGTGAGCTGAGACTGTATTTGCCAGTCTCCAAGTTCTGTATTGGGACGCTGGAGACTCACCTGGAGACTGTAATTCTTAGATTATTTATATCTTGAGCCTTGAAGAAAGTAGAATGTAATTTATAAGAGCATGAACTCTGGAGGTTTTGAGTCCTGGCTCTTTTGCAGCTGGATTATCTCCTGTCCTCTCTGAGTCTCAAAAGTACAGTATTAATAAGTACAGTATTGTAACGTATAATATTAGTACTTACTCGTAGGGTTTTTATAAAAATTCATTGAAAGAATCCATGTAAAATACTAAGTACTGCACCCATGTACAGTTAGGAATAGTTACTTTTCTTGTTTTCATCAGTTAACCCAGTTAGACAACCTTTGATTTTTGTTAGATCCCAAACAGCCCATATTATAAAGACATTACTCAACCAGGGTTTTTGGAAGAATTAAAAGAAAAACAAAACAAAACAAACAAACAAAAAACGAACATCTTATTTGTAAGGTTGGGATTTGTGAATTAACTGAAAAACAAAAAAATCTTGGCAGAGATCCAGGTTACTCCAAGCGGCAGCAGCTGGTGGAGAAATGGAGATGCAATCCTATTACGCCAAGCTCTTGGGCGAGTTGAATGAACAGCGGCAGAGGGACTTTTTCTGTGACTGCAGCATCATTGTGGAAGGGCGGATCTTCAAGGCCCACAGGAACATCTTGTTTGCCAACAGCGGCTATTTCCGAGCCCTGCTCATTCACTACATCCAGGACAGCGGGCGGCACAGCACCGCCTCCTTGGACATCGTCACCTCCGACGCCTTCTCCACCATCTTAGACTTCCTCTATTCTGGAAAGTTGGATTTGTGTGGGGAGAACGTGATTGAAGTTATGTCGGCTGCCAGCTACCTGCAGATGAACGACGTGGTGAACTTCTGCAAGACATACATCAGATCATCCCTAGACATCTGCGGAAAGATGGAGAAGGAGGCCGCTGTGGCTGCAGCGGTGGCAGCAGCGGCAGCGGCAGCGGCAGCGGCAGCGGCAGCAGCGGCTCACCAGGTGGAGAGTGGAAGCCCCAGTTCAGGCAGGGAAGGGACCTCCTGTGAGAACAAGAGCTTGGTCTCTCCAGCCAAGGGGGAAGAGAGTGTGAATCGGCCAAGAGAGTCCCCCCGTGGTGACTGCAGAGGCTGCCACCCTCTGGCACTGGTGGGGAAAGACAGCCAGGGCAGTGGCTCAGTGGACAGCGACCGCTCCATTCGACCCAAACAGATGGAGCCCAAGGTGGAGTTCGATGCCGAGGAAGTGGAGGTGGAGGTGGGCGGACAGCTGCAGCAGCGTACTGCCCCACTGAGCCTGGCCCACGGGGAGGAGGGTTTGCCCAGAGGCCAGGCGGTCGACTTGGCTTACAGTAACTACCATGTGAAGCAATTCCTGGAGGTGCTCCTGCGCCACAGTGCCGTCCGGAGCAAAGAGGACGCGGACCAGCACTTTTCTCGGAGTTTGGAGGGAAGACCAGGTGGTGCAGAAGTAGCAGCCATGAGTTCCATGATGGATGTGCAGACTGACTGGTATGGAGAGGACTCAGGTGAGCTCCATGAGCCTCCATCGTCTCTGCCACTTATTTAGCACACACTTGTGTGCCTTCTGGTCTCCCACTGTCATCCTCATCACTGGCATTGTCACTATTATCATCATCACCACCATCACCACCATCACCACCGCCACTGTTATCACCACATTATCACTGCCACCACCGCCAGTAGGTACTAATTGAGCACCTGCTGTGTGCAGGGCATTGCCTCTTCAAGTATGTTTGTCTTTTACCTCTGCAACTAGAGTATAAGCATGTTGCGTGCAGTATGGAGACATGGAAAGAACCCATTCTCTTCCACTAACCAGCAGAGAGACTTTGGTTAAATCATGACATTTCTTTGAACCCTTTTTGTTCAGGAGATAATCACCCCCACCTTGCCTTTCTCACAGGGTTGAGGACCAAATGAAAAGGTTTTCAGAATTTTTTCTCACATATGAGAACACGTTCTATACAGGTAGGAAATTTCTCCTACTTTGTGTCAATCATGGTGCCTGGCCCATGTAGACACTCAATTAACATGCTGTGGTTGATAGTGTGATTTACTGGAGAATATTTGAGAGTTGAATTTGGTTTCATGTGAGTAAATTTCTTGTATCCTTTGGTAGACTTTTTAAACAGGAGAAAATCAAACAAAAATTTAATAACATGAACACATAGGAGAGACCCAGGAAAACTGAGTCTGTCTGGAGACTTTTAATTTCTTTCTTTTTTTTTCATTTTTACAGTTTTTAATGAAAGATTACTTCATTCCTGCATCTAAATTTCATTTTTAAAAAAATCAAGAATGCTCTGTATGTCTGATTAAAACTTGACTTGAAAAACTTGAAAGTACGGTTTCTGGTCCTCAGAGACAGTGGCTTAACCAGCAGGTAAAAGGTGGCAGCTGTTTTCAGTGACTACACTGTGGGAACTTGTTGAAATCTAATTTCCGTGTATATAGTAGCACTTCACAGACTGTGTCCCCCTTTCCCATCCATCAGCCCTTCATAATGCCACATGAGTTAGGTAGAAGAAGTGTGGAGAAACTGAAACCCAAGAGGGTTTAGTGAGTTTCTTAAGAATGCAGAGCTGGTAAATGTCACAGCTAATACTAGCAACCCTGGCTGGCTTCGTTTCACTCATAAAACAAACTGTGAAGGCAGTACAAGCGGATAGAGGATTTCAGTGCACTGGTTTTGTCTGTCAACCCCTCTGCCTGTAAGCACAAGTATCAAGAAATAGTAACTCAGCTGTATGTCACCCTCATTCAACTCCATCTGTCCATCTGTAGAGGCAGCTTTCCAGCTACAGGGGTCTGTGGCAAGGCAGCCACCCCAGCAGCTTGCCATGCCTGTTGTCCGCCAGGTGTTGATTCAGTTCACCTGGCTCTGGGCTACATTTATTCCAAGTGCCAAGGCACAGAGTACAACTGATTTGTTTGGTTATTCCTTTATTTGCTCAAATATTTGAGCACCTTCCTTGTGAAGATACAAAGATAAGTCAGATGTGGCTCCAGCTCTCAAAGAACTGATGATGTCTTAGAGGAGTTAAGGGGTGTGTAAATGGCACCGTGTGGTAGAAAGGTACTAGGGCTGGAAGACAGATGGAGGTGTGAGTTTCACAGTAGTCCAGAAGCAGAACTGGCTTCCTACTGGTAGGTCAGAGAGGCTTTATGAGAGTGGCATCTGAGTACTCACTACTATATACAAAAGAGATAAACAACAAGGACTTACCGTATAGCACAGGGAACTATATTCAGTATCTTGTTATAACCTATAATGGAAAAGAATCTGAAAAAAATACATGTATATGTACAACAATCACTTTGCTTTATACCTGAAACTAACACAATATGGCAAATCAAACTATATTTCAATTAAAGAAAAAAGTGGCATCTGAAGGTAAGAAGAGAAGACATGGGGAGAAATTGTAGTCAGATCATGGAAAAGCTTAAATGCTAAAATGTGGGTTTCTATCTGTAGGCACAGGAGAATTTTTAGTAGTTTCGGAGCTTGGGAGTGGACAGGAGAGATAATTTGGCCTCAGCACAAGATGGTGCAGAGATGGGAGACGAGGGCAGGGAGACGGTCAGGAGGCTGTTACAGTAGTTCTGTGTTCACATTGCTCATCTCTGATACTAGCAGACACTGTCAAAGCACATGGTCCCCCTATAATCTCTCCTCCCCTGGACCTCCCATCCCCAGCTCCAGCACCTGCCATTGCTTCTTGAAAAGTTCATCTATATCGGCCACCTCCACTGTTTTACTTCCCAATCTTTTCTCAGCCCACTGTGCTCTGACACTACCACCAACTCCCCCTTCCCTGAAACCACTGTCGTGAGGTCAGCTATACATTTCCAGGGCCGATCCAGGGAGTGATTTTCAGGTGTTATCTTTCTTGACTACTCTTGGTAGTTAACTCTGATCTTTCCTTCTTGAAATTCTTTCCTCCCCTGGCTCCTGACACTACAAGTACCCATTGCTCTTACCTCTGCCCATTCCTTTTCAGCCTCATCACGGGGTCATTTAATGTCAGTGTGTCAGCATTCCACCATTGCCTTGCTTCTTCAACATCTTATCATTCCTGTTCATTCATTCATTTAACGGATATTTACTGAGCACTTCCTATATGCCAGGGACTATTCATCGCAGTGAACAGAAGACAGTCTTTGTCCTCATGGAGCTGATATTCTAGCGTAGGGAGCCGGACAATAAACCAATAAGTACATATATAGTATGAAGAAGAACTAAAGCAGGGACAAAGTTGATAGAAAGTGAAGGGGATGCTGTTTTATTTAGTGTTGACCAGGAAGGCCTTTCTAACAGGTTGCCTTTAAGCGAGCAAACTGTAGAGATATCAGGGAGAACATTCCAGGCAGAGAGAAGAGAAAGGTGCAAAGGCCCAGGTGCAGGATCACACTTGGCAAGTGAATGAAAGGAACAGCAAGGATGCTGGTGTGGCTGGAGTGGAGTGAGCAAGGCAGAGAGTGGTGGGGGATAAGGTCAGAGAGGTTGAGTGAGGGCGGACTGGGGAGGGTGTTGAAGGCCATGAGAAGGCCTTTGAATATTGCTCTTAGAAGGAAATCCACTAGAGGGTCTTGGCAGAGAGTGACTTGAGATGACATATATTAAAAGGATCCCTCTGTATTGTGTGCTGTCACCTCCTAAGTGGGCCTCCTGCTTCCACTCTTGCTCTCCTGTTGACCAGAGGGGAGCATCGACTATAGGGGAGCATAGGTGGGAGCAGCAGGACCGTTTAGGAGGTGACTGCAATAACCCAGGTGAGAGCTGTGCTCCTTGAATCAGTGTGGTAGCAGTAGAGAGGTGAGATGTGGTTGGATTAGGACTATACTGTCTCTGAAAGGTAGAGCTGACCAGATTTGCTAATGCCTTATATAAGTGGTATGAGAAAAAGAGGCGTTAAAGGTGACCTTAAGGTTTTTAGCTTGAGTGATTGATTTAAATGTTATGTTTGTGGTGCCTTTTGGATATCCCATTGAAGGCGTGCAGTAAGTAATTACATCTCTATGTTTGGAGTTCTGGGGAGAAATCAGAGCTGAGATATAAATTTGGGAGTCATTAATGGGTCCATGGAATTTAAAACCTGTATGTTCCATGATCCTATAGATCTGGAAGGAGAAGACAAGAGATCTAAGGACTGATCCCTGACCCAACATTTAGAGGTCAGGGAAATAGGGGAACCAGCTAAGGAAACTGAGACGGGGCAGCCAGTGAGGTAGGAGGGAATCAAGAAAGAGTGATAGATGCCAAGAGGAGAAAATGTTTCAAGAAAAAGGAGAAATCAACTATGTCCAGTACTGTGTATAGATAGGCAGATTGAGAACTGATCATTGGGTTTAGTAATGGAGAGGTCACTGATGAGCAGTATCAATGAAGTGGTGGACAAAAGACCAAACAGAGTAGGCTTAAAAGAGAACTCAGACGTAGACGTGAAGATAGTGAGTATAGATGCTTCTTTCAAGAAATTTTGCTGTGAAGGGAACAAAGAAATGCTTCCATGGCTGAAGGGGCATATGAGGTTAAGGTTTTTATTAAGGTGGAGAATCTAAAAACATTTATTTACTGATGAGAATGATCCAGGAGAGAGGAAGATAAATGATAATGGAAGAGTGAGGGACAATGGATAGATCGAGGAGAGATGGGGGTCCCATGTATAAATGGAGGGATGGTCTCGCCTTGGATGGGAGTGAGAACAATTCATTCATAGTAACAGGAGTGAAAGCGGATTAGATGTGTTCATATTGGAGGTTGGGGGGTGGCTGGGACCATGTAGACATTCTCTTTGCTTGCTCCGCCTTCTCAATGAAATAAGAAGCAAGGACAGCAGCTGACAGTGAGGAAGGGGTAGGAGGGGTGGGAGATTTGAGCAGAGGGAAGGTATGAAATAGTCACTGAGAAGAGTGGGAGAGTGAATGAACCAGGGAAATACTTAGGGTTCTTGGGCAGAACCAAGGGCTCTTTTGATATTATAGTAGTCAGATGGTGATGGTTGGATTGATTTAAAGTGAGACCGGACCAGAGTTGTGCATTTTTTTCCAGTGATGTTAACTTGCCTTGTTTCACCTACAGAATAGGCAGAGGGTTATACTGAACTAGATGAATGCAGATAGAGGGAGATAGTGGACCAAGGCAGCTGAGGGTATATGCAAAGGAGTGGTTTCATTGATGGGCTATAGGCACTCAGCTGGGGAAGGAGGGGAATGAGAACTCGAGGAGGGGAAGGGCAGTAAAATGGCAGTATAGTCCATGGCTTGGACGTCCCAGTAGAGAAGGAACACCTACGGGGTGAGCTGGAAAGATATAAAACGGTGATTGGAAAGTGGAGCGCTTGAAATGTGGGTTATGGAGTGAGTACAGTTATTGGCAATATCTAGGTATGGGGCCATGATTCTCATCCCTGTCTGTACATTAGACTGGGAAGGATGCTTTAAAAATATGATGCTTGGGTCCCACCCCACCCATTAGCTTGGGATGGGGATTGGACATCAGTATTTATTTTCATTTTAAGCTTCCCAGATGATTCTAATATGCAGGCAGAGTTGAGAGCTCTTTGTCTAGGATTGGGTGGCTGAGGTGGAGTGGAGGATAAGGTCTTTGGAAGAAAGGAGGTCCGGGAACAGAGAGGCCAGGGTATTGCAAGGGTCATTTTCGGTATTCACACCAAGAATTATGCCAGGAGGTGTGTCTGAAGGCAATGTGATCAAATCTCCAAGGAGTGAGGGGATGATCTAGGGGCTCCTGGATAACTGTAACAAGGATGGGTAGCAGTATCATCTGATGGGATGAGCTCCGAAAGATCTTAGGGTTTTTAAGGAAGGAGGGAGGGACAGTGGTCTGGAGATGACAGTGAAGCACAAGGAAGACCCACCCTCCCCTGATCCAGGGTGTCAAGGCAGTGGGTTAAGGGAAGCAGGGTGCTTAGGGGAGAGCCAGACCTCAGTTAAAGCAACCACTCCAATCTGCTGAGGACTCTCAAAACTGTATTCTTCTCTTCTTTCCCTGAGCTCCAGATTTATCTGTCTAACCCAGATATTCCCCCATGGATGCTCTGAGCCTGCCTCAAACATCGTAAAACCCAAACCGACCTTCTCATCCATCCTGCTCCTGCTTTTCCTCCTGTGTTCCCTGCCTCGGTTTATTCCACCGTCACCCACCAAGTCAGCTAACCCAGAATCGGTGTCATTTAGAATCTTCTCTTTCCCTGCTCTCTCCTCCCCAACGTGGTCATCGAGTGCTATTAATTTTACTTCTCAAACCTTTCTCCTCCTCTCCACCTCCACAGCCGTGGCTTTAATTCACGTCATCGCTCATCCTCTCCCACCTGGACTTCCTGCCTTTAATCTTGCCTCTCTTAAATCCTTCCCCTGCATTATCCCCAGAGGGATCCTTTAAAAGTCAAGTTTCACCTTGTACCTTCCCAGCTTAAAACCCCACCTGCTTAGAGAATAAAGTCCAAGTTCCTTAACATATCAGCATTGCAGAGGCAGGGATTTTTGTATTTTCTGTTCACTGCTGTGTCCCCAGGGCTTAGAACACAGCCTGGTACATCATAGGTGCTCAGTATAAATTTGTTGAATAAATGCATGAACGTGACCTTCTTGACCATTCCTTGCCCTTTCCTTGGCTTCATTCCTCATCCCTCTCCACCCCACTTAATATTTCATATTCTCATTTACCTCTGTACCTAAGCATGTGTTGTTCCCCTACCTGAGATACCTTTCTCTTTCTCAAACTCCCAGTGAACTCCTATTCATCCTTTAAAACCTTGCTCAAAGGTCATCTCTCCTGTGAAATCTTCTCTGAACTCCGGGAGAGAATTCATTACTTTCTTTCCTACATTTCTTCATCACTTTGAACTTTGCATGTGTTATATTATATTGTATGAATTTGTTTCCATGTCTTTCTCTCCTGCTACACTTAACTTCTTGAGGGAAGAAACAGGTATCTTGGTAAAGATGCACCTTGACACAGTGCCTCACATGTAATAGGCATTCAGGTGAACTGGTTTTCTTTGGAGCAATCAGATCATAAGAGAGGAAGGAAAGTGTTGTGATAATTCATACTTCTCTGATGGAAAAATAGTTAACAGTTGTTTTTTTCCAAGGATTAACACTGGACCCATTTTACTGAATGTTTTTATAGTCGGGAAGAAGGTGATAGTACAATGCCAGGCTGATGGGGATAAATGATGGGAAGAGTCCACAGTGCCAGAGGAGTGAGCAGGAAACTGACATCTCAGTACCAGTGTGATCAGTGAGAAATAAATAATCCAACATATATATGCAGTGTTGAGCCATGAGCTGCTGCTTTTATTCTGGGAAACAGATTTTGGAGTCACTATAGATTATGCAAAATGTTAAGCATTATCAGGATGGGAACTAGAAACTAAAGAGAATAATTTTCACCCGTACATAGAATGATGTTGGGTTCTCACTTGACATTCAGTTTGCCATACTTTTGGCAGCACCTCAGGAAAGGTAAAGCCCTATTAGGTGTCCTGAGAAGGTCCCAGAGAAAAGGAGTTACTCCCGTGTTAAGAGAGACCACAAGAGCCTGGCCAGCTTAATCAGGAAAGAAACACCCAGGTGATGATGATGTGACAAAAATGGTTAACATTTATGAGAGCTTACTATATGCCAGCTGCTGTGCTTTAGGCATTACCTCATTTCATTCTTACCACAATCCTGTGAGGTGGGAACTAGTATCATCCTTATTTTACAGATGAGTAAAGCACAGAGAAGTTAAGTGAGATGTGCAAGGTCACACAGCTGGTAAGTGGTAGAGCCAGGACTTGAACTCAGGTTTCTGTGCCTGGAAAGCTTGAGTTACTAGTGCCTCCACATATAATATGATGTGATCAAAGTCTGTAAAGTTCTGAAGGGCATGGATAGAGGAGACAAATCTTGGAATACTACAATAAGGGTAACGCAGGAAACTTGAAAGGAACAGTTTTTATACATGTGGGTAATAATCATGTTGTCACCTTAACGGGTGTAGGAGCAAGGTGGAAAAAAAACAGTTCTAAAAAATTTAAGTGAATTTTTAAGATATTTGATGATTTCAGATGTATAGAGTTAATATGAACTCCAAACAATGTAGGGTCTGCATCACAGCAAACCACTTCTACACATGCCTGGAAGCTATTATTAGGAGCTGCTGTCAAAGGAAGCTTGAATCCTGACCCAGTGGTCTGTTCCATCATAATAGTTTTTTCAAACTTTTGAGGGTCATTAAATCAACTCAGGGGGTTTGTATTAGCCAGCTCAGGCAACCATAACAGAATACCACAGACTGAGCAGTTTAAACAACAGAAATTTATTGTCTCACAGTTTTGGAGGTGCAGAGTCCAAGATCAAGGTGCCAGCAGGGTTGGTGTCTGGTGAGAGCTCTCTTTCTGGCTTGCAGACGACTGCCTTCTTGCTGGTCCTCACATGACCTTTCCTCTGTGCAAGAGTAGGGAGAGAAAGGCATCTCTGGCATAGTTTCCTCTTCTTATAAGGACACCGGTCCTACCAGATTCGAGCTCTACCCTTACAACCTCATTTAACCTTAATTACCTCCTTAAAGGCCCTGTCTTCACATATAGTCACATTGGAGGTTATGGCTTCAATGTATGAATTTGAGGGGGATGAAATTCAGTCTATAGCAGGGTCTCAATCATTATTGTCCTAAGATGAAATCAAAGAGAATAGACATTATCAGAGTGAGTATTATTTTGGGAAGCTTTTCAAGTTGTCCACATGAAGGTATATGTGTTCTAAGGTTGTAATATAAGCTGTGTTTTCTAACTGTGAGCCACAGAGCAGTTTCAAAGCTGAGGCCTTACAGCATTCCTTGCAATCTTATATCAGAAGCCCACCTTCTCCTCTGGCTGACTGGGAACCAGAGTTGCAATTTGCAGACAATGTTTTGCTGTTAGCTGCTGGTGGAGTTGGGGTCCTTCTTCTCGACCTGGGCTGGTCGAACTCCCCTGCTCTGGATCCCGTCCATCGCAGGGCGGCCAGTGTTGTTGCTGCTTACAGTACCATTTGGTTCCCCAGGTGGTGTGCTGGTGGTGCCCATCAAGCTGCACAAGTGTCCTTTCTGCCCCTACACTGCCAAACAGAAGGGCATCCTTAAGCGGCACATCCGCTCACACACGGGGGAGCGGCCCTACCCCTGTGAGACCTGCGGCAAGAGGTTCACCCGACAGGAGCATCTGCGGGGCCACGCGCTCAGCGTAAGTGGAGGAGCCGGCGGTTCTCTCAGGACGGTGGGGTGGGAGTGGGGGTGGTTCATGACGTTTGTCTAACGTGAGGGCAAAAGGCCAGCCTGTCTTTCTCTTTTCTGTCCACTGGGGTATTTCCAGAGAATTTTAAACATGTATTTCTGCTACTAAGTTACACCTGGGTTGGTGGCACTTAGAGAAAGTTAAAACTTATATGGTAACAGACTAGTTTTCTTAGGAGGAAAGTTAAGAAAGTTTAGACCCTAGTCAGGGATGGTTGTCAAAAGGCAGAGAACACTGAGGCTTAGACAGGGGATTGTGGGTCTGTTCCCTGTGGTGTGATGCCAGAGGTAAGCTGCATTCTCTGTTTCCCACCCAACCTCAGCACCCCGGGGTGGGGAAGAGATATACTGCCATTTATAGGGCTACCTGTGAGCAGCAAAGAGGACCCCTGCCCAAGCGGACCTCCCCTCCCACTGGCTGCTGCCTAGGATTCTGTCTCCCATGTGAGTGGGTGATTCCTACCTGCTAAAAAGCATTCAGGCCGTTTAGAAAGGCATTGCATTTAAGATCGTCTTTGAGCAAGGCAATCAGTCTTTGGAAAATCCAACATAAAAATGGTTTGGATTTCAAAAGACACTATCAAGAATGTGAAAAGACAACCCACAGAATGGGAGAAGAATCTTTGTGAATCATTTATCTGCTAAGGATCTAATAACCAGACAACAATAGGTCCCTGGGTACCTTTAAGATAGTTTCATTGGTTGGAATCCTCATTCCCTCTATTTTTCCACTTTGTACGAGGTCCAGTCTACTGCAGCCCAAAGAGGTGGTCTTCAAAGGCTCCATCAGGTTGCAAGGGTCACATACACACTTGGGTTGGCTCAGGCATTGGGGGTTTAGCATAGGCAGCCCAGGAAACCTCAGGGGAAGCAGGGACAAAGGTCAGGATGTAACGGCAACTCCAGCAACCTGGGTATCGTTGTTGGCCCTTCTCCTGCGTCAGCCTCTCTCTGTCACTGCCTCTTGTGTGTATCCTGCATCCAGAGCTCTCTAAAAGAGAGGCTCTGATTGATTCACAGATCCCCTATTGGCTGGAGTTCCTGAAAAGTGCATGCATTAGAAAGATAGTTCCTTATACAGAGGGGACCCCTGGGACTGCTGCCCTCACAAGGAGCTGCATGGAGTAGGAGATCAGGTTCTCTTCTCATAAGTAAGGAATGCATTTATCAATGAAAAAGTCAAGGGTGAAGCATCTGCTGGCACTTTTAGAGAATACACTGTCTGGCAAATCTGCCTTCCTAATAACTAAACAATCCAAGGTACGTAAGAGGCCATGCCTAAAATCCTAATCGGTTCACTGAGTGCCCTTTATATGCCAGGCACTAGGGATGTAGTAACAAATGTGACAGAGGACAGAGAACATGAATGAGGATAGTCCATGACCTCTTGGAGCTTAGAATCTAGTGAATTTTACCAATGATTTGTTAGAAATAAAACAAAGGGAGAAGTATAGGTGAGACTGTGTAGCTGGGGGACCTAATCTGGCCTGGAGCATCAGAGAAGACTTCCTTGAAAGTCACTAGTGGGAATTCCCTGGCGGTCCAGTGGTTAGGACTCTGAGCTTTCACTGCTGAGGACGCGGGTTCCATCCCTGGTTGGGGAACTAAGATCCCCGTAAGCTGCGCGGTACAGCTGGGGGGGAGAAAAAAGGCATTAGTAAGGAGGGAGAGGTGACGGGGGGAGGAGGGCACACTCCACGCATGTCCGATGGCCCTGGGGTGGAAAGGACCTTGGTGAGGCTGAGACTGTGGCAGAGAGAGCAAGAGGGAGAGTGGTGAGAAATGAGACTGGAGGGTCAACGAGGGGCCATGTCTCATGGGGCCCTGAAGGCCATGACTCAACCCCTTTTCTGTGACATTTACTGTGCTGGTGATTTTAGGTCCATAGGTCCAACCGTCCAATTATCTGCAAGGGCTGCAGAAGAACCTTCACAAGTCACCTGTCGCAGGGGCTGCGGCGCTTCGGGCTGTGTGACAGCTGCACCTGCGTTACAGACACACATGATGATGATGACGAATTGATGCCCATCAACCTTAGCCTGGTGGAGGCTTCGTCCGAGAGCCAAGAAAAGAGTGACACAGACAATGACTGGCCAATCTACGTGGAGTCTGGTGAGGAAAACGACCCCGGCGGAGAGGATTCGGATGATAGACCCCAAGTTCAGCCCAGCTTATTAGATGGAGAGATGCTTACGTAGCAATAAATTAGTGGAGAAGCGGGTTTAGAATTTGTTCTTGCCAGTTCTGTGGTTGAAAGCCACCCTTTGTCCAATTTTGTGGAACCCTGAGAGGAACATTTTTTCACTGTTAATTATTTACATTTCTGTTAGACTACATGGTGGAGGTTGGATTCTGTGACTCAAAGGACTTTTTAGTGCCGCCCCTGATTTCTGAAAGCTTTCTGAGTGAATCAAGGTTGGCTCTGAGGCGTCCCGTTTTTCCTGCCGTGCATCCAAACTCTGGTTGGGAGGGAGATAAGAAAATCTCCATACTTTTTTCATAGTGTCTCAATCTTTCTGCATTCCTGTGTCGTCATCCTCTTTCTCTGAAAAGGTGGGCAAGAACATATTAAGTTTTGAGATCAATCTTACTTCTGCCAAGCCTCTCCTAATGAATTCCGTACTTTAATTTTCTGGTGAAGTATTAAGGAGAAAGTTTCCTTGATACAAGGCAGACAGGGCCGTCTGGCTATATGACTGTAAAAATTACTTTCTAAATCTAAGATTGCAGTTTTAAAGGCTGGGGGCATTTATGTGCAGACAAGCATGGAAATGAGCTGAAAGTTTCCTTATGGCACTGTGACTTGCCCCGTTGAATTAAATTTTAAGTTAGCCCCGGGAAGGGAGCCTGAGAGCCCAGGTCTGGGTGGTTTCCCTGTCTGGCTTGGGATTTAACAATTCTTTGCACACAAATAACCTGTTTTATGATCATAAAACAAGGCATTTGGGCAAAACTCAAAATGCTCCTATGCATTTTCCAGCCATTTCCAAGAGCCACTGCTGTGTAACCTGGAAATGCAGCCACCACTGACATTCCTTTACCTCGTTTATGAATAGAACTTTAATTGGAGGGAAAAGGTAAGCCAATATAAGCAAGTTATATGTCTAAATTGTTTACCTTTTAAAAGATCCTTTGGAGGGAAAGGGAAGGTTACTAGAAGAACAGGTTTTTAAAACAAGTCTGCTTTTCACCCACTTTGCAGCCATGCAATTATTCTAACAAAAGAGACTGTACTTCTTTAAAAGTCTAAAGAGCAGGAAATATTAGGGATTAAAGATATTTAAGGCACTTTCATAATTTTGTCTTATGTTAAAGTATCCAAAATGAATTTTCTTCCTTTAATTTTACTATAGTTGTATTTCAAAAGATGGTAAAAAACAAAACAAAAACACTTTCCTTTCTGCCTCTTGAACAAAAAGAGATAATCAAAAAATTGTAAATTGGCTTGTGAATAAATGTTAGCATTGAAGGGTTCAGGAGGTGTTTAAACTGTACTTCTCAATAGAAGTTAGAACCCTAGGATGGTGCTGGCCCCAGACAGCAGCTGAATTCCTGGATCCCAGTGCACACAGTAGGACTACACATTGGCCTGAAGTAGGCTGGAAGTTTAAAAACCAGTCTATTAACAGAGATAGTTGGAAAATTATTGTTCTAGATCAAGAATTACACATTGAAAATTTTCAAGGACCAGAAACACTTCTTACCAGAAATGAAAACATTAGCATTGTTTTAAAAGCAGGACCTTAGCAAAAGGGAAACCTAAAAGGAGGTGTAGAAGATATACTTTGCAGGGAGTTATGTTTGATATTTTCGCTCTCTCCATTCAAAGCATTTCTGATGTTTTAATATGACTTTTCTACCTCACAGTTCAACGCTCTGCCTGCTTTCTCTGGCAGAGCAGTGATCCTCTCTGGTGACCCCATAACCTATTCACATCACTGGGTGCAAAATAAAAAATTTTACATTAGAGATTACACTCTAAGACAGTGATTTTCAACTGGGGGTGATTTTGCCCCCCAGAGTACATATATCTGGCAATGTCTGGAGACATTGGCTGTTTGGAGTTTGCGTGTTGGCATTGGGAATAACTGAATTCGGTCGCTGAATTTTGTCACTTTTAAAGGAGATACTTCCTCTGTGTGGACTATCAGATAATAAACTGTCCTCAGTTTTAAATTTATGTTCCCATTTGGTGGTCAGTATTTATAATCTGCACAGTGTCTTTGAGGTTTAATTTGTGGAGTTGGTGATATTTTTATAAGTAAATTCACAGTTGGGCCCAACGCAGACCATTAGTGATTTAGTTTATATTTGGCATCTTTCTGGCATATTCAGTCCAAGTTTGCAAAGGGATTTTTTTTCTAATATTACATATACTGCATGGATGGGAACAGGATTTTTACTTGTAATGGGATTGAAAAGTGGTACCCTTGGGAAATTGTTTCTTTTGGGAGAAGGGAACAGGCTTTCACAGGTGTTGGAAAGGAATATAAATAAGGCCTGGATCTGTAATACCTTTAGAAATGACATAGAGCATCATGGCTTCTGGTCATTTGGCAGAAAGATGCCAGTCTGATGTAAATATTTTGGTGGTCACTATACTTTGAATATTCCTTAAGAAAGCTATTGACCCAGTGGTCTGCAGAATGTTGTGAAATTGAGTATTCTGGAGGTTCAGAATACTACGAAGGGTTTTTTATTTTGTTGTTGTTGTGAATTGATGTTGTAATAAACCCCACGTAGAGAAAGGCAACAGGCAGGGCTGCATGCACTGATTCTGAGGGCGGTGGGGAGACTGGAGTGGCCTTTGGTCACTTGAATTCTTGCTGTTTCATTTGGATGTCTAGGTTTTTCTTGTGTGTCTTTTGTGCACTGACAATAGAATTATCTCTGTGAAGTGTAGTGTAATAGGGTAGAGAGGGGCAAGGGGATGGGGTGGGTGAGAAGTCCCTGCTACACTCTGTTTTGAGCATTACCACTGTACTTCCTGTCATTGTTGGTCCTTTGTCGCTTGCTTTGTGCTTTCATGTGTTCGTGCTATCTTTTTACCCCAAAAGGGGGGTGCTTTATTCAGTTGCTTATGATAGGCAATGTTTTCATTGATTTTTGCTCCATATTTCCACCAAATATTGCTGTGTTCCTCAAACCTTTCATTAAAGCTCTGAAAATTTGAATTCTTTTCTTCAAATAATGCTTCTGTAGAGATAAATGAAAAGTTGTTTGTTTGGCAAGGGTAGTTTGCCTGGTTTTTAATAAGTCCTAGTTTTCAAAGGTGACACTAACTCACACCATTGTGATCAGATGATATGGAAGCTTCATAACTTGAGGAGGACATTTAGCATCTGTTCTGACCCTCCAGATGGATAATTTTACTACTGCCAGTGCTTCATTGACAGCTGTGGCTTGGGGAAACAATTTTTATATCCATCATTTGATTTTTTTTGGCCCTCTGTCAGTAGCATATTAAAAATTATTGGGGGTTAGGATTGGGATTATGTGTTTAGATGAAGAAGGGTTAGCAGTAACAAGCTTGGCGATTTTAAGGGAAGGCATCAATTTGAGATATATGTCTTGATCATGTGTAATGGATATGGATTATCTGTCATGCAGACTGTGAAGGGTATGATTAGGATTTTTTTGGAAGCAGAAGAATATGCCAGACAGTTTCACATCTTTCTACTATCCATAGTCTCTGAGGAGCTTCTCCTGCCACCAGAAAAAGCAAGCAAATAGTAATATAGTGTCCTCCAGGGGTCTACTTAGGCACAATCGAATGTTTAGAAACATTCAAACTCATAAACTACCACAGCAGATTCACTTAGAAGGACATAGGATGGGAAGCACGGCTCACCAGCAGGGCAGAGCCAGATATTGCTTCTCCGTCGGAGTCCTTGCATCTGTCCCTGTGGTTCAGGTGCAAGGAGACAGACCCACATCAGGCAAGTATGGAAGCTATTCTGGCTTAAAAGCCTGTTGTCCCAGGGGGGCAAGTATCTCTTATAACAACTCCATAGAAATAACTTCCAGCGTCCCCACAAGAGACATGTCTCTTCCAAGAGTCACTGTGGTTCGGGAAGCCCAGAGGTGTGGCTTCCTATCAGGCATTTGTAGCTCTCCCAGTCTGGATACAGTTCACCAGTTCGGGGTCATTTCTACCATATGTAATGTTGCCTAGCAACATGGTTGATATACTACTCTTTATTAGGTTGCCAGGGGAACAGAGCTAGAAAGTTAACCCAAGGTTAAATTCTCACACAGAAGGGGAAAAGGTTTTGTTAATCCTTTACCAAACGGTATGCTGAGCAATTACACAACAGTTACTGCACCTAGTTCCTATGAAATATAGCCAGAGGAATTTCCTGTTAAAATATAGCCCACACCAACTCACTTTTCCTTGAAGAGTATTCATTCTTTGTGCTTAGCTACTCATGATTAATACACTGCAAATTTTGCTGAGGTATGTGTAAGAGTTGGATAAATGGTCCTGTCAAAATTATCCCATCAAAAATGTCTTGTATCCTTTGATGCTACCCAGAGTAGGCAGGTATAGTATAACATACTATAGGGACATCATTGAATGGAAATTTCTGGGGATCCCATCGATCACACTTTGATAGGAACCTATGTCCACCTGGCAACCACCAAACACTAGGCTCTTGATAATGGTGCCTCTTATTTCTGTGTCATGTGATGCTACCCTTGCCTGCTTCTGTTGCTCCTGGCAGAGCAATAAGCGAGGACGGCCAGTTATTTATTCAACAGTTATTCAATAATCATTTATGGAGTCCTTATCATGTGTCAGGCACTGTACCCCTGATGTACTGTCAAGGGTACATTAATGAACAATTCCTGTCCTCCCAGAACTTGCACTGTGTAATCAGGGGGGCCAACAAACAACACAGTTTGGGGTGTGACAATAGGGGCAAGGACAGGGTGCCCTGAAAGTGCTTGGGTAGAGCAACCAGCCCAGTCTTAGAGCCTCAGAGAAGCCTTTCTTGTCTAAGCTACTGTTGTTGTGGTCCTTCCCGTCCAGTAAACTTCTTGCTTTGGGATACAATTTATAAGCAACTTAAATAGTTTCTGACATTTCCAGCCTTTTCCAAACATGGTGGCTTTGGACATTAACAGTGTTTAAATTACATGCTTTATTCAGGTATATAAAAATATTACAAAAATTCAGAATATCCTAGTTGTTAGAAAATATGCATCAGATGCTGTGGTTTTCTTATTCAAGAAACAACAACAACAGGGACTTCCCTGGCGATCCAGTAGTTGAGACTTCGCCGGCGATCCAGTGGTTGAGACTTCGCCTTCCAATGCAGGGGGTTCGGGTTCGATATCTGGTCGGGGAGCTAAGATCGCACATACCTCACATCCAAAACAACCAAAACATAAAAAAAAAAAACCCAAACCCACAAAAAACAGAAGCAATATTGTAACAAATTCAATAAAGACTTTAAAAATGGTCCACATCAAAAAAAAAAATCTTAAAAAAAAAGAAAAGAAACAGCAACAAGTAACCTACCAACAAATAACTTCTCCACCCCCTGTAATAAGTTAGAAGAAAGGTATTGTTACTGTGACAGATGTGGAGGAGCCCTATTGCATATGGATCGGGTCTTGGTTGACCATGTAAACTAGTTAATTCCCAGACCAGATAGATATGGAACAGAACCATTAAATCAAAGGATTTGAGAAATGGAAAGGACTTTGAGGATAATCTCCTCCAGAGAGATTTTACAGAGAGATGAAATGACTAGTTTTTAGTTCCCACACAGCTAGTTAGGCTCAGAAAACAGATCTTGTCAGGCCAACGCTGATAACAAACAAACATGTTTGGGCAGGCAGCAAAGACCATCTGTAGACAGCATTTGTTTCCTTGGGTACCCATCAAACTAAAACCCCAGAAGAGGAAATGGCTATTTTAGCCTCATGTGGCTTTGTGTGATCCTGGCCTGAATTCTTGTAATGCTTAGACAGGGAGGGGGGAAATCACATGTTGAACATGAGGGAGTTAATTTAATTTCTTTTCCTATAATACCCACACATATTTGAAACAACATAAACCACCATCAACACACAAACACACACACACAAACACACACACACACGACAAGTCGAAATTTTATTGTCCACTTATCTAATATGTATCAGGTATTTGATATTAATGTATTCACTTTGTAAAAACTTTCAAATTAAAAAATTTACAACATTATCCTGAAATTACTTTTGCCAACCTCTCTAGCTGATTTTTTGGAAATTTATTTATTTATTATTTATTTATTTTTGGCTGCATTGGGTCTTCGTTGCTGCGCGCGGGCTTTTCTCTAGTTGCAGCGAGCAGAGGCTACTCTTCGTTGCGGTCCGTGGGCTTCTCATTGCGGTGGCTTCTCTTGTGGAGCACGGGCTCTAGGCGCACGGGCTTCAGTAGTTGTGGCGCACGGGCTTAGTTGCTCCGCGGCATGTGGGATCTTCCCGGACCAGGGCTCGAACCCGTGTCCCCTGCATTGTCAGGCGGATTCTTAACCACTGCGCCACCAGGGAAGCCCCTGATTTTTTAAAATATAAATTGGGTGTGATTCCGGGAAGGTGACAAGGACAATCATATTTGAAACAAAAACCCACATATTTTTAAGACAGCAACCCATATAATATTATGGTATTGAGTGAAAATGTATTTTAGGTATTTCTTGACTCAGTGGATTTTAACAAATCTACTGCAAAAGCTAATTTTACTTAAAGTTCTGTGATAATATATAAAAGTTAAAAGTAAAAAGATTAGTGACTTGACAATCTAAAAATACGTAGAAGCAGTGATCCTGGTTGTTAATGATATCAAGATTGGGATTAAAATTAATGTAAATCATCTTTAATTTGGTTAAATAAACCTGGGGGTAAACAGGGAATAATCGCAAACTAAATTTTTGTTTTGATTTATAAAAAGTCAGATTAAGACACCTAGTGACAAATTTAGAATAGGAACAGCCTACTCTGGGTTCAAGGAAGAGTCTTTTGTTCCTTTATTGCTCATTTTGTCTTCAGAAACAAACGTAATTTAACTATTTTCTGTACCTCCCAGATTCAAAATTGACCCAAATTAGATAACTGCAAGTTTTACAACGGCTAAGGTCAAAATGGTCAAAACAGTTTCTTTAGAATGAATGAAATACAATGAGGGTTAAGCCTCTCACATGAATGAGTTAATAATCCTTCATCATTTAAACTTAGTTAACTGGTTTTCTCAGGGCAATTATTTTACATGAAATTTTATGAATATAATATTAGTTAAGAAAAACCTCCCACAAAACAATGAGAACTATTAAATAGAGCTCTAAACAGAAGAAGCTTCCATCAACATCCTTTCCCACCTCTGTCCCCTGGTATTAGGACCAATTACTTCCTTATATTAGACAGTTTCTGGGCAGAGTATTCCAAGCCAGGACATTTTAGATTCTGTGAAAGAAGACTGACCACCCTTTGATGAGTGGGTGATGCGGGATGCAATATAAGCAAAAGCAATGGCAGATAACACAAAAATCAGAAAAGGTGCAGCCTTTCTAAGTGCTTAGGTCTACAGGCATACACTGTCCAACAACTTTTGGAAGAAAAATAGAAACTGACTTTATCTTTGGCTGCCAAGTTACCAAGTGGATTAGTTCCTCTAAGAAAGGCACTTGTCAAAACTATCAGAAAAAAAAAAAAAAAAGACAAAGTTGGAAGTGATCCTGACCATTAAAACAATAGCAACTGATACCTTTTTTAAGGAGTGGGAAATGTTCTGCTTTTTAGAACTGAATTGGTCTTTATGTTATAGTGGTTATGTACCAGGTCTGTTTATATGATTCAATGTTGTCCCCAAGTGTGTTGTTTTGCTATTTTTACTCTTTATATATAAAGAACTAAAAATAAGACAGAATGAAGTAATAAATTGGTGGATATAATCTATGTAATTTAGATGTGACTTCTCATTTCTGTTGTTTTGGCATTCCATTTTTAACATAAATCTTTAAGTCGTGTTTGAAATATTATTTCTGCTTAAACAATTTCAAATATTTATCTTCTGAAGACAGGAAGCTGGTTCAGTTTTAGCAATGTACTGATATAATTTTACATTTTAAAAAATGTTGAGGCAGGTTTATTTAAGATTGGCTGGGCTCACTGCCAGCTCTTGAGAAAAGCATTTACAGCCTATAGATTTTAAAAAGATTCCCTCATAACAATATAGAACTGCTAACACTATATACACTTTCCATCTGTTTGAAGAATCATTAACTTCATTTAGTAATGAGCAAAAAGTTACTGTCTAGAGCAGAGGTTGGGTCGGATCTGCTTGCTGCCTGTTTTTGGCAAATGAAGTTTTATTAGAACACAAGCTCACCCATTCCTTTCCGTATTGTATATGCCAGCTTTTGCCCTACAGGGGCAAAGATAAGTGGTTGCAACAGACGCCTTTCATCTACAAAGCTCAAAATATTTACTATCAGAACTTTATAGTTTGCCCACCTGTGATCTAGAATATTGGATGGGACGTGAGATCTGTTATTCCTTATGTAGAGATGATGGAGATGAGGTAGGTTCCACCAATCTGGTGAGCATCACAAGGATTTAAACCAATCTGGGTACGTATGAACCAATCTGGGTACGTATGAACCAATCTGTGAACATCACTAGGATTTAAACATGTCTGGTATGTATGAGAGTCAGTGAAAGGGCACAGCTGGTGTGTATGAAGTTTTGGGGGGAAGTCACTGGAAGGATCTGACCAGGAGAAAAGAGTCATTTGTCTCAGCTCCAACAAAGTATGCCTGAGCCTTCAGTGTGAGAGCTACAGGCAGAAACTCAGTGAGTATGATCCAAGATCTTGGTGAGATGCTGGGGGCTCAAACTTCACGGCTTTGAACATATGATGCCAAAGCTTGAGACGGAGTGGGAGGGCAGGAGCACTGACTGCCCTGCACTTCTGTAACTCTGCACTTCCTTGATGTATTCTCAGCACAGCTGTGGCTCACAGGCAGTAGCAAGAGAGGTTAAATCCAGATGGACAGGGAATTCCCTGGTAGTCCAGTGGTTAGGACTCCGCGCTTCCACTGCAGGGGGCACAGGTTCAATCCCCGGTCGGGGAACTAAGATCCCGCAAGCTGCGTGGCGTAGCCAAACAAACAAACAAACAAATAAATAAATAAATAAATCCATCCATCCATCCATCCAGCTGGGACAGCCTCTAATGGTTAGCGCTGGAGGCAGCTGGGATGTCAGCTTTCCCAGGCACCCCTGAATTCAGCAGCAGCAGACATCCAAGCGCCCCTCTTTGTCAGGGCACTTTTGGTTTCAAGGAACAGGCACTCAAGCAAGCTTAAGACAATGGTTCTCAAAGTATGGTTCTAGGACCAGCAACATCAGCATCATCCCTAGAAGCATTCTGCTTCAAACTGAAGTTTGAGAACAGTTTTAAGAGGATTTATTTCAAAAGTAAAGTGAGCGACATTATGAGTGTTCTAGGAGAGGAAGTCAGCGGATCACCCATAATTAGAAAGTCAGGACTGAGGCTGTTATGGTCCTTGTCCGCCTCGCTGTGCCTGTGTGAGGCTCCCCAGCCATTCTCAGACTAGCTTTTTTCTGCCCATTTATCAACTCTAAATGACTGCCCCAGCCCCTACCTGTCCTTCAGTTAAAATCCTCCAAAGGAAAACACCTCAGTTTCTGCCCAACAAAGGATGGGTTCCCTTGGGTCACATGGTAACTTGGGCAGAGGAGGGCTCTGGCTGGAGATGAGGGTTGGGGGTCGAGGGGTCAGGGGATTTTTTTGGATGTTACTTGGGTGGGTGATGACAGTATGAGAGGCAGAGCCCCTGAGAAGGGGCCCTGGAGAGGGCAGCTATATTGACATATATGTCTCCTATACCAAGAAAGTCAAGGCAGACAGGAAATTTTTTGGGAGCATGCGTCATACAGCTCCAGGAATTCCTAGAATCAATGGGAGGAAAACTGCAGATGGCTGTTGTGTTTTCCATTAGAAGGGGAGCAAAAGTCTATTTAGTTATATACCCAAAAGAATTGAATTTGAAAACAGCTGTTCGAACAAAAGCTTGTATGCAAACATTCTTAGCAGATCTATTCATAATAGCCAAAAGGTGGGAACAGCCAAATATCCATCAACTGATGAAAGGATAAAAACAAAATGTGGTGTATGCATACAGCAGAATATTATTCATCCATTAAAAGGAATGAAGTCCTGATACATGCTACAACATGGACGAACCTTGAAAACATTATGCTAAGTGAGAGAAGTCAGTCACAAAGGACATCGTATTGTATGATTCCATTTATAGAAAATACTCAGAATAGGCAAATCCATAGAGACAAAAAGCAGAGTAGTGGTTGCCAGCAGCTGGTTGGAGAGGGATATAACCACTCAGATGTAATGGGTGGTTTCCCTTTGAGGTGATGAAAAAGTCCCGGAACTAGATAGTGGTGATGATTGTACAACACTGTGACTATACTTGATGCCACTGAATTGTACTTTAAAATGATAAATTTTATATGCATTTTACAAAAAAAAAAAAAGTCTATTTAGTGGGACTCCCGTAGGTATTCCCGGGAGGGCGTCGGGGCAGCCCCGGGATTGGCCAGCGAGCCTCGCTGCTGGCCCAGGCGCGGGCGGAGGCGCCGCGGGCTCTGGCCCCGGGCGGCTGCGGCGGCGGTAGCGGCGGGATGCGGCCCGGGTGCGGCGCCCCCCAGACGTCCCCGGGCCCCGAGAGGGCGGAAGGCGCAGAGGCGAGCGGGCACCATTTGCAGCCTCGGGCGCAGGGGCGGCGGCGCGCCGGCTCGGAGGGGCTGGAGACGGTCACAAAGGAGACGCGGCCGTCCGGCTCCGAGGACCCGGCCTCGGGGCGGCGGCAGGGCGCGTGGTGGTGGGGCGCACCGGTTCCCGGACTGCGCGGCTGCCGCGCCCTCCCGGCCCGGCCCGCCCCGCCTCCGCGCTTAAGAGGGTGTGCGGGACAATGGCCAGGCCCCCCCGGCCGCCCCCGCCGAGCGCCACGCCCCCCTTGGCCGCTCGGCCCAGCTCGGCCGCAGCGCGGGGAAAGGCGGGAAGGCGCGCGGAGCCTCCTGGCGGCGGCGGTGGGAAGGCGGCGCGGAACCGGTGCCGAAGACTGTAGCCGTCGGGTGCCGAGGACTCCCGGAGGGTCGGCGGCTGGCCGGGCTCAGGCTGCGTGGCGAGTGAGCGGCCCGTCGGATGGAGCGGCGGAGGTGGTGGCGGGTGGGAGGACAGGCCAGCTAATCTGTAGACTCTCCCTCTCTTGGTTTTGTGTGTCTCGTCTCGACTAGATTCAGGCTATGCGTTTAGGCAGGACTCTCACAGGACTCTCAATGCGTTCTTCTCAAAGCATCACATCAGTGGCCCACTTTGTCAATTTGTTTCATTACTGATGACGTTCATTTTGATCCTTGATTAAAATGATGACTGCCAAGCTTCTCCACTGGAAAGGTACGCTTTTCCCATTTGTAGCGAGATACTTTGAAACTACATACATCACCCATTTCTCATCAAACCGCTAAAATTGTATTCATTAATTTTTCCTCCCAGTTTTATTCAGATATAATTGACATACAGCACTGCATAAGTTTAAGGTGTACACCATAATGATTTGCGTCATATACATCATGAAATGGTTATCACTGGGCTTCCCTGGTGGCGCAGTGGTTGAGAGTCTGCCTGCCAATGCAGGGGACACGCGTTCGAGCCCTGGTCTGGGAAGATCCCACATGCCGCAGAGCAGCTGGGCCCGTGAGCCACAGTTACTGAGCCTGCGCGTCTGGAGCCTGTGGTGCGCAACAAGTGAAGCCGCGGTGGTGAGAGGCCCGCGCGCTGCGATGAAAAGTGGCCCCCACTTGCCACAACTAGAGAAAGCCCTCACACAGAAACGAGGACCCAACACAGCCATTAATAAATAAATAAAATAAATTAAAAAAAAAAAAAAAGCTTGCCTTCAATTTAAAAAAAAAAAAAGAAAGAAATGGTTATCACAAGTTTAATGAGCATCCATCACCTCATATAGATATAAAATTAAAGAAATAGAAAAAATATTTTTCTTCGTGATGAGAACTCAGAATTTACTCTCAACAACTTTCATATATAACATACAGCAGTGTTAGTTATATTTATCATGTTGTACATTACATCCCTCGTACTTATAACTGGAAGTTTGTCTGTTTTGACTGCCTTCATCCAATTCCCACCCCCCCACCCCCTCAAACTCCCCCTCCCCTTCTGGTAACCACAAATCTGATCACTTTTTCTGTGAGTTTGTTTGTTTGTTTTTGACCTATAATTGACCTACAACACTATGTTAGTTCCTTTTACACAACATAGTGATTAGATATTTCCGTACATTTCAAAAATGATCACCAGGATAGGTCTGGTTATGATCTCTCAACACACAAAGGCATTACATAATTATTGACTGTATTCCCCACACTGTAGCTTTCATACCCGTGACTCATTTATTTTGCAACTGGAAGTTTGTACTTCTTAATCTCCCTCAACTATTTATTTTATTAAGTCATATGGACTCATGGCTTCCTGTTTATTCATTGGGCTGTAATCTGTTGCAATCATTGATTTTAATACTCAAAGTGTCCCAGATTTGGCCAGTGGAAGCCCATTGAAGCCAACTTTTGTGTCCATTTGATGTGTCCCTATAGTTATTTGAACACTTTGTTCCTTTCTTACACAAGATGTTCCAGGATCATCGTGTCCTTTTTTCCTGCCCCAGCCCCAGAATCAGACACTTCTCCAAGGAGCTTTGGTTCTTTTTAGTGGAGAACCGTTATTTAGAAACCAAGATCTGGATGCATGGTGTGTTCCTTGCTTATGAAGAGTTGCTGTTTTCAGGCCCTCTCAGTGGATATTTCCATAGATACACAGATAAACAGAGAGATAGATTGACATACAGACAGGCAAATCCAATTCCAGCCCAACACCACAGAATTCATTGTAATTTTCTCTCTCTTACTGATTTTTGGTGTATGTGCTGTTAAGGGGAATACTACTACATTTATCCTTTCAAAAACTTTTATTTCCATCATTAAAGTATTCCTATCAATAAAATCTGAAACTACCATAAGCTGCAGGGAGGAAAATCAACCATCTTCGCATTAAAATAAAAAACAAAACCCACATTTTGTAAATTTACTTTCAGCTTTCTTTATGTGTAAGTCTCCTCTTTAAAGTTATAGGAAATCATATCGTGAATACAATTCTGTACACTGCTTTTTCATTTAAGTTTGCAGGGGTAGGCAAATTACAGCCCACAGGCCAAACCTGGCTCACTGCCTGTATTTTTCCATGAACTAAAATTGGTTTTTAAATTTTAAGTGATTGAAACAAAATCAAAAGAGGAATACTATTTTGTGACATGTGAAAATTGGATGAAATTCAAATGTAAGTGCCCATAAATTGTTTCACTGGAGCACAGTCGTGCATATTTATTTATAAATTGTCCATGGCTGCTTTTCCCTATGACAGCAGAGCTGAATCATTGTAGAAGAGCTGTGTTGCCTGCAAAGTATAAAATACTATTTGGTCCTTTACAGAAAAGTTTGCTAAGCCCTGAAATGTTGTATTTTAATCACATTATTAAATTAGCTGCTAAATCTGTGCTTTGAAACATTATTTGAGTGACAACAATAATACTTAGCACATTTTCGGTGCTTAATAAAGGAATTTCTTCCAAATAATTCAGGAAGAGAAGGGAATAGGAGGAAGAAAAGAACGAGGAATAATGGCTGTTAGACTTGTCTCTTTTCAGGTGTTTGCTGAACTTACTATTCCCAACTAGAGGAAAAGATGTCTGGTCATTAAAAGGAAAGATGTCTGTCATCAGTCTTTCATGACTGAAATAATAGCTTCTTAAAGTCCTTTGAAAAAATTATTTGGGCCCCAAATAATCTTGTTGTTACCAAATTAGTAATATGTCTAATTTTAGCTAGCTTTTCCCCTTAGTTTTGCAGCTTTGGTGAGTTGTAAAAATGTCTCTATAAGACTCACAGATGTAGAGAACAAACTAGTGGTTACCAGCAGGGAGAGGGAAGGGAGGAGGGGCAAGATAAGGGTAGGGGGAAAAAAAAAGGTTATTATGGGATTATATGAAATCATGTGTGTGACACTTTTGAAAATTGTAAAGCACTGTAGAATTTAAAGAATCTTTCATTCAATAAAAAAAATTAATTTGGGAGATTGGGATTGACATATACACACTACTATATATAAAATAGATAACTAATAAGGGCCTACTGTATAGCACAGGAAACTCTTCTCAATACCCTGTAATGACCTATATGGAAAAAGAATCTAAAAAAGAGTGGATATATGTAGATGTATAACTGATTCACTTTGCTGTACAGCAGAAACTAACACAACACTGTAAATCAACTCTACTCCAATAAAATTTTTTTTAAAAGTCAAAAAAAGAAAATGGCTCTATAACAAACATGGGAAGATGGTAGGGAGCTGAAGAGGCCTCTCCTACCTTGTGTCTCCCCCACCTCTAACCATGTGGTCTGAGCAGGGATAAATGCTGAGACACGTTCTATTTAGATCTCTCTAACTGAAGATCAGCCATGAGTTTATTATTTGTATTATTTATGTCTGTAGTTTTGAAAGTGACATTTAATTTTTTCAATACTTATATCATTGAGAGGTGGGGCTTTTATACTCTCCTCTTGCATCTGGGTGGGCTTATGATGGCTCTACCATGTCGTGTATGGCAGAAATGATGCTCGGACGCTAGGAAAGGCCATGTGCCTTCCACCTAGCTCTCTTGGAATGCTGGCTCTTGGGACACTCCCCCTGGGTTTGCTGCCCCATGGAAGCCAGCCACCGTGCAGTGAAAAGCCAAGCCACGTGGAGAGGCCACGTACATAGCCTCTCCAGCCCAGCCTCAGCCATGTGAGTGAAGAAGCCATTTTGGAGTGACTCCTGCAACTAACATTCTAACTCCTAGCTGTTAGTCACCAGTTGAGGCCCGGGACGGGGTGGAGCAGAGAAAAGCAGCCCCCACTGTACCGTTTCAGAATTCATAACCCACAGAATCAGTATGCCCAATAAAATGGTTCTTTTGTAATTATAATTATTATTACCTGTACCGCGCATCTTGTGGGATCTTAGTTCCCAGATCAGGGATTGAACCCGGCCCACGGCAGTGAAAGTGCTGAGTCCTAACCACTGGACCGCCAGGGAAGTCCCAAATGGTTGTTGTTTTATACTACCAAGTTTGGGATGGATGCTGAACGGCAAAAGTAACTGGAACAATACTGTCTCAGTACAGGACCAGTGAAAAGCCATGGAGAGCGAAAGGATAATTAAAGCTAAAGGTCGTTAGTATAACGGAATATTAAATATAGTTCTGAGTTTTCTAGCAGCCAAAAATATAAGCAGAAAGGTGGCTAAATGTAATAGTTCTCATTGTATAATAAAGGAAAACGGCTATTTGTCAGGAGAAAGGAATTTTTTCTCTCACTAAACTCTAAAAGGAATTTATTAAACAGTTCCCTCTAAAAGGAATATTGAGGGACTTCCCTGGTGGCACAGTGGTTAAGAATCCACCTGCCAATGCAGGGGACACAGGTTTGAGCCCTGGTCTGGGAAGATCCCACATGCCGCGGAGCAACTAAGCCCGTGCGCCACAACTACAGAGCCTGCGCTCTAGAGCCTGCGCTCTAGAGCCTGCGCTCCGCAACAAGAGGAGCCACCGCAATGAAAAGCCCCGCCCTGCAACGAAGAGTAGCCCCCGCTCACCGCAACGAGAAAAACCCTGCGAGCAGCAATGAAGACCCAACGTAGCCAGAAATAAATAAATAAATAAAAATAAAAGGGATATTGAAAAAATATTATAGGCAAATTCTTTGTCAGCAGTTTTATAGAATTCACAAGGGCTCTTTCTAATATGGACCATCAATAAACCCCAAGTACACAACACTAAATTGTAAACTCATATTGTCTAAGTGTGTAGCTTGATGCAGAGACAGAGCTCATAAAATCTAGAGGAACAAATAGCACATTCCTTTGACCCTCTGAGCAACCATACACACCAGGCTTTTGGCAAGGGCTTGTCAGCAGCCAATCATTAAAAGATAACTTTTCTGGTGGATGTCTGGATTGCAGGAATTCTGTGATGTTGACTGAAGGTCCCTTACACGCTTTAAAACACAAGAAGACAAAGTGGCAAGGTCTACAACATCTCAACATGAAGGCAGGACTACAGACTGGAGGCAGGGCTGAAGCTTTCTTTAAAAAATAATCTTGAAACACATCGAAACAACTCAATTTTTAAAAAATGAGCAAAAGATTTGAACTTCACCAAAGAAGATATACGGATGGCAAATAAGCACATGGAAAGATGGCGTTAGTCATTAGGGAAATACAAATTAAAACCACAATGTGAAGCAAAACCACCACACACCTATTAGAGGCTAAAAACAAAAACAAAACCTGACAATACCAAGCACTGGCAAGGATGTAGAGCACAGGAACTCTCATATGTTGCTGGTGGGAATGAAAAACCGATACAGCTACTTTGGAAAGCAGTGTGGCAGTTTTTTATCAAGTTAAATGCATACCTAGTGTATGCCCTGGAAACCCTCCTAAGTATTTACTCCTAATAAGTAAATACTTTTAAGTATTTACCCAAGAGAAATGAAAACTTAGGTTCACACAAAAAAATCCAATGTGAATGTTTATAGCAGCTTTTTTGTTTTTCATAAATCTCCAAGCTGGAAACAATCCAAAAGTTCTTCAACTAGTGAATAGATAAATGGGTGTTACATCTGTACAATGGAATATTACTTAACAATAAAGAAGGGAGGAACTAGTGTTACGTGCAACAACATGGATGAATCTCAAATATATTATGTGAAGTGGGAGAAATCAGACTCAAAAAACTACCACTTGATGTTTAAACTGGCAAATTTTAACCATATATCTCTCTATATATGGATATCTATCTATATATATCTCTCTATATATAGATAGATATCTATATATCTATCTCACAATTTACAAAAATACTATATGCTGTAGGATTTCATTTATATGCCATTCTGGAAAAAGCAAAGCTATAGGGACAGAGAACAGATCCGTGGTTGCCAGGAGATGGGGGGGATGGAGGGGTGTTAACTACTAAGGTTCAGCATAAGGGAGGTTTTTTTGGGGGTGAGAGAGAATTGTTCTGCATCTTGATTGTGGTACTAGTTATGTGACTCTATGCCTTTGTCAAAACTCAGAACTGTGCACCAAAAAGGGTGAATTTTACTGTATGTTAATTAAAAAATAAAAAAATAAAATTTCTAGTGGCCACATTTAAAAAGAAAAAAGATTAACATTAATGTTAAAATTATTTGTTTAATAATATATTTTGTTTAACTCAATATACTGAAAATATTATCATTTCAGCATGTAATCAATGTAAGAAATTATTAATGAGATATTTTACATTCTTCATGCTAAGTCCCAGGAATTTGTAGCTTCCACTTACAGGACAACTTAATTTGTAAGGGCCACAGTTCTAGTGCTCAGTAGCCACCTGTGGCTAGAGACTACCGTATCAGACAGTACAGGCCTAGATCATGATCTGAAAAAAAGTAAGCATAAGAAAGTAGGATATTTCCACCGAGTAGAATATACTACTTAAAATGATCAGGCTTAGGGACTTCCCTGGACAGCGGTTAAGAATCTGCCTTCCAAGGCAGGGGATGCAGGTTCGATCCCTGGTCAGGGAATTAAGATCCCACAGGCCACAGGGCAACTAAGCCCACAACTACTGAGCACACGGGCCCCAGTGAGGAGCCAGTGCACCGCAGCCTGCATGCCGCAGCAAAGATCCCGTCTACGGAAACTAAGACCCGACGCAGCCAAAAATAAATAAATAAATAAATAAGTATTTTAAAAAACTGATCAGACTTAAAAAAAAAAAACTTAAAACAATCATAGTGAAAAATTATACAAATATTAACTCAAGAGAGTCATATTTTTGCTAATGCAACCAAACTGGCATCATCTTCAAAGATGACATCACTCTCCCACTTGCATCATCTGCAGTACTCCCTGAAAACACCACTCCCTTTCATGTTGCTTTTGCTCTTGTTTTCTTCTGCTCTCTTATCTCTTCCTCCCTCCACACACCCATATACACTTCACCCTGGTGAAAATTTACTTCTCCTTTTAGACCTAGTCCCAGTGGACTTCCTTTTCTCCCAAATTCCTGCTCCGGGAGGGCAGGAACCATGCCTTGTTCTTTGCAATTCTGATACCAATTCAGATGTGTGGGGTTTCCAGCCCCATCAAGCAATTCTCCACCACCAGCCGTGTGTCCTACAATTCAGCTCAATTCTGACACTACCTGGAGATCGAATCAGATCAGTCCTCCGAGACTAAGTTTTTCTTGTCTTGTCATAAAATATGAATTTTATTTCACAATTTCCCGCTGTTGATCATTAATATTTCTATAGAAAGCATTAGGTGATCAAATATTAGGTCCCTTGAAGCTAGGGTGGCTGCTTGCCTGCCCCAGTGTCCATCATGTCCCTCAATGCTGGGTCCTAATAGCCCGGTTTCTCTCTTTCGGTGGTTATACTAGCAGAATGTCTGGCAAGGGCTGACAGCCAATTTTAGGTTGTCCGATAAGGGACTTAAGCCATTAAGCCAATTTTCCTTGCATATGCATTGTGTATGCCCATTATTTTACAGAGAACTATAGAGGTGATCTGTAGTTTCAAGTTTAGACATAATTATCCTAGTACCAGCTGATGACACACAGCGTGAAAAGCAAGAAACTATCACCTTATAAGTTCCACAAACTGTAATTTAAATTGGTAGTAGGAGCAATGATGTCATTAGCAAGGATTTAAACCAAAATCCTCCTGAATCAAATCATTTTCCTAGATTTCCCCTAAACTGGGAAGAGGATTGTTCAGAGCAGAAATTTGACACCTTACGGGTCATAAGATGAATTAACAAATATTGTGGCCAAATGGGCATACCATTGGAAAACTGATAGAAACCAGCATGCCTGCACTAAAGACAGACTGACAGATTGGCAGGGGCTGTTTCCAAAGCTGCTTGTAAATGAGTGACTTTGAGCGCAAGGGAAACCAACTGTGCCTCCCCCGAACCAACCTGGGGAGAGCCAAGGTCATAAACTTGTTCCACAAATCCACTGGGTCCTGTTAGGAGCTACCCAATATTCAATATCTTATAAAAAGGACTATTTATGGCCAGAACCGACATCATTAACTGGCCGGGTAAAAGGGGTCTCACTAAGTAATATTGGCGGTAACATTATCTTGCAGGGTGCTAGACTTTCTTTCCCTTAAAATAAAATTTCTCAAGACCATTCAATTAGAGTCTTGGAGAGGTGAAATCCACCAAGGCAACCTGGGTGTACTGGACATAGGTAATTGGCCATAAATCCAGCAATTGGATTGATTTTTTTTAAGACTTTATTATTTAATTTAATTTATTATTATTATTATTTTGGCTGCATCGGGTCTTAGTTGTGGCATGCGGGATCTTCGTTGAGGCGTGCAGGATCTTTCTCATTGTGGTGCATGGGCTCTTCCTTGCAGCACGCAGGCTTCTCTCTAGTTGTGGCACGCGGGCTCCAGGGTGCATGGGCTCTGTAGATGTGGCACGTGGGCTCTGTAGTTTGCAGCACGTGGGATCTCTCGTTGAGGCGTGGGAGCTCAGTAGTTGTGGTGTACGGGCTTAGTTGCCCCACGGCATGTGGGATCTTAGTTCCCCAACCAGGGATCAAACCTTCGTCCCCTGCATTGGAAGGCGGATTCTTTACCACTGGACAACTGGGGAAGTCCCTTGCATTGATTTTTGAAGTTTGCATGTGATTAAGCCCAAGAAATACATTTGGCTCACTTGAAACTTGCATATGATTAAGCCCAAGAAATACATTTGGCTCACAAGCAAAAGTATGAGCAATTGTCAAAGTAGTCATACATAGGCCTGGTCCAGGATCTTGGGGTAGCTGTCTGCTTCAGATGTTGTCTTCTTCTTATCCTAGTCTGGTAGCGCTGGTCTTAGTCGAAGTCGGGTGTCAAAAACAGGAGATGCAGTTCATTCAGGAGAGGCCTGAACATGACTACTAAGTCCTTTATCTGATGTCTTTTCCAGTATGAATAATCTCCTGGTTGCAGGTCATGGCGAATCTGATCTTCATCCAAAGTTAGATTACTGTGATAAACTTCAGAAACAAACTTAGAGTGTCCTTTTATAATTACTAAACTTTACAAGGAGCTATCTGGGAAGTGTGTCTTAGCCAGTAAATATAGACCTCAATTAACAAGACTAGAATTTAATGTTCACTGAACATAATCCTTTTTGTCTCTAAAATTACCTTAATTTCTACCAAATATCTGGTTAATTGATCATATGGACTCTTTTAAGCTGAGCTGAAACTTTTCACAAAGAATCTCAGATTGAACTTTAAAAGGCCAGGAAAGCCATACCAAGGGAGTGTCATAGATTTTGGCTATGATATCTATAGATTTGGGTGATGGATTTGGGAGAATTCCTCTCTTCTTGAGGTCCCCAAAATACCTTGAGATTCCTGCACCTGTTAGGAGGTGGCCTTCCTTATATACCTGAGAAAGCTGCTGGGAACCTAAGAGTTTCCAAATTCTAGAGGGATCAGGTAGAGAGAAAATATAAATGTTTCACTTCTACTTACAGGTGTAATTTAAAGATTTCCTTATATCTAGAAAACATAGATTAAACTAGTGACATTTCAGATGAAAACCATAAACATTATAACCATATTCACCAGTTCACTCAGTAACCAATCCTTTTGTTAGCTTTTTATGAAACCATCAGCCATTCCCATTCGATTTTTTTTAAAATTTATTTATTTATTTATCATTTATTTTTGGCTGTGTTGGGTGTTCGTTTCTGTGCGAGGGCTTTCTCCAGTTGTGGCGAGTGGGGGCCACTCTTCATCACGGTGCGCGGGCCTCTCACTGTCGCGGCCTCTCCTGTTGCGGAGCACAGGCTCCCGATGCACAGGCTCAGTAGTTGTGGCACACGGGTTAGTTGCTCCGCGGCATGTGGGATCTTCCCAGACCAAGGCTCGAACCCGTGTCCCCCGCACTGGCAGGCAGACTCTTAACCACTGCGCCACCAGGGAAGCCCCCCATTCGATTTTTTGAAATTTCTTATCCAGTGTGATATATACTTATCAAAAGTCCTTCCTATGAATCTTCTTTTCTTTATAAATTTATTTATTTTATTTTTGGCTGCGTTGGGTCTTTGTTGCTGCGCGGGAGCTACTCTTTGTTGCTGTGCACAGGCTTCTCATTGCAGTGGCTTCTCTTGCTGCGGAGCACAGGCTCTAGGTGCACAGGCTTCAGTAGTTGTGGCATGAGCGTTCTAGAGCACAGGCTCAGTAGTTGTGGTGCATGGGCTTAGTTGTTCCACGGCCTGTGGGATCTTCCCGGACCAGGGCTTGAACCCCTGCCCGCTGCATTGGCAGGCAGATTTTTAACCACTGCACCACCAGGGAAGCCCTGAATCTTCTTGAAGATGAAGCATTTTGCAAAGCATCAGAGTACAACGATAATTGTCTAAAAATGACAAAAGACTTAAAAAGTCACAGTTAAACACTTGATTACAGTGTAACCAATAAAGAAACTTGGCTACACTAACCAGAATTATGACTGGTAACATTTTATCAGGACATACCAGATTTTTAGGAATTCCATATAATTTTTAGAATACATGAATTAAAAAATTTATCCATATAATATAACCTGAGATGGCTTATCATTCATTTGACAATGCTTCCCATGTAACTTAACATAACCGAATAAGCCTAATTAGTTTAATATTCCTCTCTCTGAAATGGAGAGAAAACAAATATTTTGAGGTGTTCCAAGAACCCTTTGGAACACCTCAAAGTTAACTAGAGGTCAAATGAACTTCATTTCAAATTTGATCTTTGGGAAGTTTGTCAAATTTATCAAAGAGTTTTTTTTTTTTAAGATTTTTTTTTTATGTGGACCATTTTTTTAAGTCTTTATTGAATTTGTTACAATATTGCTTCTGTTTTATGTTTTGGTTTTTTGGCCACCAGGCATGTGGGATGTTATCTCCCTGACCAGGGATACAACCCACACTCCCTGCATTGGAAGGCGAAGTCTTAATCACTGGACCGCCAGGGAAGTCCCAAAGAGTTTTAAAATACTTGGTCAAATAGAATCACAGGTCACTCTGGAAACAATACCTATTCACTCAACCAGTGATAATAAAATATCCCAATGGCAAATACAGGTCTCACTTAAACACAAAGAAACTAACGATCTATTACCAAAAGCAGTTAAATATTTTAAGAAAACTTTGTCCTCTTAGAGAGAAAACTAAATTTGGGTTTTGTACCACTTTACCTTTAAAATTAACTTTCTTAATTAAATTCAATCTTATCTTAGCCAGTCCTGACCATGAACCAAACTCTGTGTTCTTCATCCACACCTTTCTGGATCCATATTAATCTTTCCCTCACTTTCTTTTCCATTCAGAAACAACAAGCTTTAGGATAAAACCACCTTTTTTTTTTTCTTTTAACAAAATGCATTTTCATTCCTCATGCCTTTTTTGCTGAACATACATCCTACTTTCCTTGCATACTGAAATGTTTCTTTTATCATTCTTAACCTTAAAACCTTAATCTCTAGTGAAAACCAAGAAGCAAGTAATTGTAAACTATCATACCAGCGTTTCCTGATTGACAGACTTATGCTTTAGTCTTCCTCTCCTAAGAAGGCAAAGGTAGGTAAACTTAGACTTTCCCAGCAATCAATGTCCCAATATTGTATCCTATTTGAAATGTCCCAGATAATCAATGAATTCTCTTCATTTAACTTAGTTTAGTTGCAAGTTACAAAAATCTGGAGCCTGTTTTAGGTACACATTTCCAAAACATAATTATTCCTATAGAGTTTACCTAAAAGCTCTTATCTCATTCATATTTACTTAAAGTTTCATCATAAAGTTTTTTCCTTGCCAACACACTTGCAACAGATATAATAAGGTCTTATTTGATCTCTAATAAATGTAGGTACAGCAGAAGTATTATACTTAACATTGATGATTCTAAAGACATGTCTATATTAAACCAACAAGCTTAAGCTAGCTTCAATAGCAGATATTAATTCAGTACTGAATACTTCCCAGATCATGTGAACCCAAAATTCATTCTGGCCAGGTTCTTTCATATTTCTGAGTATTTATATAAGCGCTTGACTTCCTTTAAGCCAATTAGAGCTCTTTTACAAGGTAATTTTGTCAATGCCACACAACTACAACATGCATATAGATATGTACAAACACAGAGACCTCATAGTTCCCATTCCAAAATTTCAGCTGTGAATCAGGTCCAACAATGCAAAACCCATCAGTTACAAAAGAGGTTGGATTCAAATTGGGTTTCTGGCAAATGGGACAAATCAAGGTACCCTGTGTGGATGGCTAAACCCTTTTTACTGACATTTGTGGAAGACACTTCTATTTCTTTTTTTTTTTTAAATTTATTATTTATTTATTTATTTTTGGCTGCCTTGGGTCTTCGTTGCTGCGCACGGGCTTTCTCTAGTTGAGGCGAGAGGAGGCTACTCTTCGTTGTGGTGCACGGGCTTCTTATTGCGGTGGCTTCTCTTGTTGAGGAGCATGGGCTCTAGGTGCGTGGGCTTCAGTATTTGTGGCACGTGGGCTCAGTAGCTGTGGCTCCCGGGCTCTAGAGCGCAGGCTCAGTAGTTGTGGCGCACGGGCTTAGTTGCTCCGCGGCATGTGGGATCTTCCAGAACCAGGGCTCGAACCCGTGTCCCCTACATTGGCAGGTGGATTCCCAAACACTGCGCCACCAGGGAAGTCCCGGCACTTGTATTTCTATTTGTCTTTGACAAGTCAAGTTCCAAATTACCTACCCCTTTTCCCAAAATTTGCATTTTAAAAAGATGACAGAGATAAGTGTTCCTGGAAAAGACCAAGTATAACACTTGCATCTCAAAGGCTTGAGGAGAAAAGTAAATTCCTCCTAGGATGACTTTGTTCCCTTAAGGCCAGAAAAAAAATCTTTTTTTTTCCTCAATACTTACAAGCCTTTTAAGATAAGTAGGGGAGGTTTGGGAGTGGTAGTGATTCACTTATAACATTTACATGTACCTATTCTTTTTCAAATTCTTTTCCTATTTAGGTTGTTACATAATATTGAGCAAAGTTCCCTGTGCTATACAGTAGGTCCTTGTTGGTTATCTATTTTAAATATTGCAGAGTGTACATGTCAGGGATTGGTGGGATTTGGATTATTTCTGGAGCCACACCTCTGGTCCTGTAAAGACTAGATTTGTAAAACATGGACACTTTTTTTTCTCACAGAACTGGGTGGTCACCTCAATGATATCAAATGACTGACACACCCATTTACCTAAGTTGGTATGTTTTACTTTCCCTCATTTAGCTTAGGGGAGAAGGCCTCCCCCAAATTCCTATTAGGTTCTGAATATCAGCTATAGTCAGTTTAGTCAGACTGGAGGCCTCCCATTTTGGTAATCTATTTACAAACACTTTTGAGGATCCTCCCTGGGTTTAAGAAATTCTCTAATATGGTTGTCAATTTGGCTTTTGATCTGAAGAGGCTTGCATACGGCCTCATGTGGTCCCATTTCTAAAGGTAACCATTTAATAGTGCCTTCTGAGTGGAAAGGCAATTCAAAAGATTTCTAGAATGAGTACTAAAATAAAGGATAGAAGAGAGCAGCAGTTAAGGTGCCTTTATATCATTACTTTCATTAGCTTTCTACAACAGATCTTTCAATGAAGCTATTTTGGAATTTTGAAGCGTTTGGGGGCTTCTTCATACCAATTAAAATAGGTGCAATAGTTTAAGATGAGCGCTCTCTAAAATTTTAACAATTTAGATGTTTCCCCAATTCAAAGGATGCATGGAGCTAACCATACAAATATTTTTCCTGCTAATATAATTTTAGAAAAGAAAAACACTTACCACTGTTGTTTCCAGTAGACCCTGCAGGCACAGATGACTGCCAGCTTTAACTGCACGCTCAAAAGTGTTTCAGAGTGTCGAAAGAACACCAATTTGGCCATTTCAGGGCCTGATTTCCTTTAGTTCCCAATTAAGTACTTGCAAACATACATAAACTCAGCTGGTATTCGCATAGGTGGCTGTTTGCATGGGAGTTGTTTGGCCTTTGAGGCACAATTTCCCCGTATTAATTTCATTATCCAATTCAGATATGAGACATGATCTGAACAACTTTCTGAGGACAGTGTGGTGGATCGCACGTGTGCTGCTTCTGAGTCTTGCTTCCCAAGGAGTTACCCTTGGGTTGGTTCAACTTCTTTGATGTGGCTTTGTTTCTCCCAATGACAGCCTAAAACCATCATGGGTGCTCAGAGCACTAGGCGATCAGTCTCTGTGGTGCCCCCCGGATGAGCAGTACTTATTTCATGGTCATAGTGGGGTTCCCCTATTGGACCACTGCACATCATGAGGATTGATCCTCACTCACTTCGGCAAGGTCCTCAATCGCCTGAGGATGCCATGTGGCCAGAAGGAGCAAAATCTCCCTTTATTCTTTGGACCTGAATAACTCAGTCTCTCATTTCACTAGCAAAAGTTTTGTTCAGACCATCTATCAACTCAATTTTTTTCAATTTAAGCCAAATTTAACAAAAACCCAGCCACCTACGTTTCCCTGAGCCTCTCGCCCAGAACCCCTAGGCCCTGCCTAGGAAATGCACTGGTGCCCCTTAAGACTCCAAGTCTTAAGTGAAAACCAGCTCAAATAAAGTTTTTAGGATCATCACCCAAACAATGAGATCTGAATATCAGAACTCACTGGCACACCTGAGGAGTACCGAGAAGCCGGTGGGACACAATGCACCCGTGCTGGTACCAAGCACCGGTTCTGGGTAGACTCCAGGTGTCCTCTGGTGGGTGTCTCTGGTATGCTGCCTTGACTCTGCCAAGTACATGTCAATGAAAAATTAATCAGTCGATCTAAGAAAGAATTGGGAAATTTTATTCAAGCCAAATTTGAGGATTATAACACAGGAAGAGCATCTCAGGAAGCTCTGAGAACTGTTCCACCCATTAGAAGTCAAGACATAGTTTATATAAGTTTTTTGAGACAGAGGGCTATATATTAAATGACATATTATTGACAGTTTACATAATACAGATTTAAGCGCCATGTGGGTCATGGTGGGTCATGTGACCCTTTATAAGATCAAGAAGGAATGTTATCTTTTAAGGAGTTGTCTTGTTGATCCTGGAAGAATATTGCTGTTTATAGTTGAGCAGGTATTCCTGCTGATGGGGGAGGTTTGGTCAATGCATAATGCAGATACACAATGCACAGTGAGGGGAGAGGGAAGGCCAAAGGGCAAACAAGAATTTTTATGTTTAAATTTTTCTTGTCTTGCCATAAATTTGAATTTTATTTCACACCTGGAAGGTCTCCAAACCCCGTTCTTTTGGGTTTTTATGGAGGCTTCATTATATAGGTATGATCGATTAGATCATTGGCCTTTGTCAGATGAGTCAACCTCCAGCCTCTCTTCCCTCCCCTGAGGTCAGGGTGGGGTGGGACTAAAAGTTCCAACCCTCTAATCACATGGTTATTTCCCCTGGTAACCAGCCCCCACCTTTAGGTGCTTTCCAACAGTCACCTCATTAAGATAAACTCAGGTGCAGTTGAAAAGGTTTGTTATAAATATCAAGACACTTTTTGGCTCTTATCACTTAGGAAATTCCAATGGTTTTAGGGGCTCTGTGCCAGAAAGAATCACAATATAGCACACACAATATAATGGCCCTCACCATTGTCCTTTCTTCTAATGTTTATTGAGTACCTCTAGGTGCTGGGGATACTGAAGCTGAATCTGGCCTCTGTACCGTGAAACTGAATTAAATCTCGGAGACAGAGTTTTGGGTGAAGTAGAAAAGAATAGCTTTATTGCTTTGCCAGGCAAAGAGAGGCACAGCTGGCTAATGCCTTCAAAACTGTGTGTCCCAATCCCAGGTTGGGGAGTGGGAGGGTGTTATGAGGAGTTTTATAGTCAAGGGCTGCTGATAAGGCTCAGGGTGCGTGCAGGGCTCACATTCCTTCAATCCAGAGATCATCTGGCAGCAGGTGATAATGGGTGAACTGTGACCTTCTCTGGAATGAAAAGTACTTCATCAAATAGTTAACATCTTCCATTTGGTGGGGGTTTTAGTTCTGCAGAAGAGCTCAAAGATATTGTTATGTGTATCCTTTGAGGGGGAACCAAGACCCTGCCCCCAAGTCCGCACTATTGTTTCTTGACTGCTCCTCCCTTGTCTCTGCATCCCCTCCCTTCCCTAATTAACAACTGTTCTCATCTGCCCTTTGGAACTCAGGGAAGGGGACACAAAAAGGCTTTTGTGCCCTGGAGCCCCACAGGGTCCTGCTTGGTTTCAGTACCTGGGTGAATGAGACACAGCCCTGTCCCCAAATACCTTGTGGTCAGTGGGGATGACCAACAAATTAAAGAAGCACTTTTGGATAGCCTCATCCACCAGAGGGCAGACAGCAGAAGCAAGAAGAACTGTAATGCTGCAGCCTGTGGAACGAAAACCACATTCACAGAAAGACAGACAAAATGAAAAGGCAGAGGACTATGTACCAGATGAAGGAACAAGGTAAAACCCCAGAAAAACAATTAAATGAAGTGGAGATAAGCAACCTTCCAGAAAAAGAATTCAGAATAATGATAGTGAAGGTGATCCAGGACCTCGGAAATAGAATGGAGGCAAAGATCGAGAAGATGCAAGAAATATTTAACAAAGACCTAGAAGAAAGAAAGAACAAACACCTAGAAGAATTAAAGAACAAACAAACAGAGGTGAACAATACAATAACTGAAATGAAAAATGCACTAGAAGGAATCAGTAGCAGAACAACTGAGGCAGAAAAATGGATAAGCGACCTGGAAGACAGAATGGTGGAATTCACTGCCACGGAACAGAATAAAGAAAAAAGAATGAAAAGAAATGAAGACAGGGCTTCCCTGGTGGTGCAGTGGTTGAGAATCTGCCTGCCAATGCAGGGGACATGGGTTCGAGCCCTGGTCTGGGAAGATCCCACATGCCACGGAGCAACAGGGCCCATGAGCCACAACTACTGAGCTTGCGCGTCTGGAGACTGTGCTCTGCAACAAGAGAGGCCGCGACAGTGAGAGGCCCACGCACCGCGATGAAGAGTGGCCCCCGCTTGCCACAACTGGAGAAAGCCCTCGCACAGAAACGAAGACCCAACACAGCCAAAAAATAATAATAATAATAATTAATAAATAAATAAATAAAATTAAGAAAAAAAAAGAAATGAAGACAGCCTAAGAGACCTCTGGGACAACATTAAATGCACCAACCTTCACATTATAGGGGCCCCAGAAGGAGAAGAGAGAGAGAAAGGACCCAAGAAAATATTTGAAGAGATTATAGTCAAAAACTTCCCTAACATGGGAAAGGAAATAGCCATCCAAGTCCAGGAAGCACAGAGAGTCCCAGGCAGGATAAACCCAAGGAGAAACATGCTGAGACACATACTAATCAAATTGACAAAGATTAAAGATAAAGAAAAATTATTAAAAGCAACAAGGGAAAAACGACAAATAACATACAAGGGAACTCCCATAAGGTTAACAGCTGATTTCTCAGCAGAAATTCTACAAGCCAGAAGGGAGTGGCACAATATATTTAAAGTGATGAAAGGGAAGAACCTACAACCAAGATTACTCTACCCGGCAAGGATCTCATTCAGATTCGATGGAGAAATCAAAAGCTTTACAGACAAGCAAAAGCTAAGAGAATTCAGCACCACCAAACCAGCTCTACAACAAATGCTAAAGGAACTTCTCTAAGTGGGAAACACAAGAGAAGAAAAGGACCTACAAAAACAAACCCAAAACAATTAAGAAAATGGTCATAGGAACATACATGTCGATAATTACCTTAAATATGAATGGATTAAATGCTCCAACCAAAAGACACAGGCTTGCTGAATGGATACAAAAACAAGACCCATATATATGCTGTCTACAAGAGACCCATTTCAGACCTAGGGACACATAGAGACTGAAAGTGAGGGGATGGAAAAAGATATTGCATGCAAATGGAAATCAAAAGAAAGCTGGAGTAGCAATACTCATATCAGATAAAATAGACTTTAAAATAAAGAATGTTACAAGAGACAAGGAAGGACACTACATAATGATCAGGGATCAATCCAAGAAGATATAACAATTATAAATATATATGCACCCAACATAGGAGTACCTCAATACATAAGGCAACTGCTAACAGCTATAAAAGAGAAAATTGATAGTAACACAATAATAGTGGGGGACTTTAACACCTCACTTACACCAATGGACAGATCATCCAGACAGAAAATTAATAAGGAAACACAAGCTTTAAATGACACGATAGATCAGATAGATTTAATTGACATTTACAGGACATTCCCTCCGAAAACAGCAGATTACACTTTCTTCTCAAGTGCACACAGAACATTCTCCAGGATAGATCACATCTTGGGTCACAAATCAAGCCTTGGTAAATTTAAGAAAACTGAAATCATATCAAGCATTTTTCCAACCACAACGCTATGAAATCAGAAATAAATTACAGGGAGAAAAACGTAAAAAACACAAACACATGGAGGCTTAACAATATGTTACTAAATAACCAAGAGATCACTGAAGAAATCAAAGAGGAAATCAAAAAATACCTAGAGACAAATGACAATGAAAACACAATGATCCAAAACCTATGGGATGCAGCAGAAGCAGTTGTAAGAGGGAAGTTTATAGCAATACAAGCCTACCTCAAGAAACAAGAAAAATCTCAAATAAACAATCTAACCTGGGCTTCCCTGGTGGCGCAGTGGTTGAGAATCTGCCTGCCAATGCAGGGGACACGGGTTCGAGCCCTAGTCTGGGAGGATCCCACATGCCGTGGAGCAACTAGGCCCATGAGCCACAACTACTGAGCCTGCGTGACTGGAGCCTGTGCTCTGCAACAAGAGAGGCCGCAATAGTGAGAGGCCCGCACACCGTGATGAAGAGTGGCCCCCACTTGCCACAACTAGAGAAAGCCCTTGCACAGAAACGAAGACCTAACACAGCCAAAAATAAATAAGTAAATAAATAATTTTAAAAAACAAACAAACAAAAAAACAACAAAAAAAAATCTAACCTTACACCTAAAGGAACTAGAGAAAGAAGAACAAACAAAACCCAAAGTTAGTAGAAGGAAAGAAATCATAAAGATCAGAGCAGAAATAAATGAAATAGAAACAAAGAAAACAATAATAAAGATCAATAAAACTAAAAGCTGGTTCTTTGAGAAGATAAACAAAATTGATAAACCTTTAGCCAGAACTCATCAAGGAAAAAAGAAAAGCCCTTTTTTTCTTTTTTCTTTTTTTGGCTGCACTGAGCAGCTCGTGGGATCTCAGTTCCCTGACTGGGGATAGAACCTGCATCCCCTGCATTGGAAGCCTGGAGTCCCTGTGTCCACTCAACCTCAGCCAGCCATTGGCCGAGCTGTATTTGGGGGGACACTTAAGTGGAGGTCCCTGGGAGAGTGACCACAGATGTTAGACACCCTTCTCTCTTTTCCCCTATACAAATATTATAATGTGTGTGCCTCCACAGCAGGGAAAACTCCCCAGTACGCTCCTCCCCTGGAAACCCCTGCCTGCACCAATCTAAAGAAACGATTCTCCCACAGTAGCAATCCTGGGGCCAGGTCCAAGGGTGAACAGCTTCCTCTTGAGGCCTGAGTCATCAAATGACAATGACATACACCAAAGTCAGCTGTCACAAACCCCAGGGAGCCCCAGATTTGTCACTTATAATATCTTCTGAATTTTGCTTTCAAAGTGGGGAGGAGCAAAGAGGTGAGGCTGCAGGGCTAACTGCCCATACTTTATTTCTAACGTCTAAGGAAGAAAGGATGGTTCTAAAGAAGGGAGGAAGTGGTGTTGGTGATAGCACTGGTGGTTGGAAAGAGTAGTGATCACACTTCTCTGCCAATTACAGAATGATTGTGTTTAAACACCTCCTCTTTCTAAATGCAAGTATATTTGTGAAGTTTAAACATCATTCTTAAATTGTCATGAGGCATGATAGTAAAATAACCAAATCGACACACAACAGAGTTAGGGGATGAAAGTTTTAATTATGATTGGGAGGAAGAAAAGAAAATTATGGATGGGAGAAGGGCTCGAAGGAGGCAGGAGGATGGGAGAAATGTAAAGACAAACTTTGTCTACTTTGTGAGTTTTATTTGAATTCTGCATCAGCTGAATAGATTGTAACTGATTTTTAAAAAAATTTTACTGTTGACTGATTGGTAGGTGACAAACAAATCTTCTCCTCAGAACCAAATCATTCTTCTCTCCTCCAATTCTCATAGCCTCTCTGTCAACAATATTTATTCAATGCCTACTATGTGCCAAATCCTGCGTTAGGTTCTAGAGCTTTTGAATCTTTTGCATTTAGCATATTTCATCTTGTATTATGGATAAGGAAAAGTTCATGCATTTAAAAAATACCCCGGAAATAGTGCTGGCTTTTCTCCCCCTGGGTGGTGAGTTCCTATCCTACCTCTGCAGAGACTGAGACTTATTTGAGAAAAGGAGCTCGTTGAAAATATTCCAGTCATCTTCGTAGCACTAGTATCTAGCTCAATAACTGGTATATAAGAACTGCTTAATAAACGTTTGTTGAATGACTAAAAGACCTCCCTGTGCTCACCAGCACAGAGCTGAGAAGAGTGATGTGGCAGACCTGGAGAGATGTGCCTCTGAGACCTCCCTTCATGAAAGAACTTGCTGAAAGCCTCCAGCTGTTAGTGCCTTTGACTGTTTCAGCTTTCCAGGAGCCCAGCCAAAATTTGGGAGTCTTCCATCCAGCAAAGTTCGCTCTGGAGATTCCCAATGGGCTGGCAGAGACTGTCACTACTGAAGTCTTTTCTCAGTCCTGCTTCTGCTCCCTTCCCTTCACAGGTGTTACTCCCCATTAATCCTTTTATACTCCCAACTCTAACTCAACATCTACTTCCCAGAACACCCAACCTGTGACAAGGGACTTTGGTCTTAAACCCACTCACTCTAGACTAGTATGAAAAGCCCACACAATTGTGGCAATAAGCCAAAGTTGATTGACTGCATAGGAGGTAATGACAATAGTAAACATTTTCTTAGTGCTTTTGTACAAGGTTACTTGCCGAAATTATACACTTAAAAATGTTGTAATTTTATATTGGAGTATAGTTGATTTACGATGTTGTATTAGTTTTAGGTGTACAGCAAAGTGATTTAGTTATACATATACATATATCTATTCTTTCTCAGATTCTTTTCCCACATAGGTTATTACAGAGTATTGAGTAGAGTTCCCTGTGCTATACAGTAGGTCCTTTTGATTATCTATTTTACATATAGTTGTGTGTAGATGTTAATTTTATTTTTAGTGTAAAAATGAATACTAAAATGGTCAGAAAAGGAAATTTACCTTATTAAGCCTTAATAAAAAAGTTATTCCACTTAAAATTAGTGTTGTAAAATATAATACAAAGCTACAGTAATCAAACCAGTATGGTATTAGTACATCAATGGATAATAGATGAATGGAACAGAATAACACATCCAGAAAAAGGGTCTTGAATATATGTAAATTTAATACCTGATAAAAGTGACTTTTTAAACCCATAAGGAAAGGATGACTTATTATATAAATACCATTGGGACAACTGGATAGGTATATTGGAAAAAAAATTAGATACTATACATCAAAATAAAATTTAGATGGATCAGAGTTCTAAACATAAAAAGACAAAGTTATAAAAGTATTAAAGGAAAGTAAAGGATAATATTTTATAATCTTTATGTGAGAAAATCTTTCCTAAGGAAGAATAGAAAACCGAAAGACCATAAAAGAAAAGGATGAACAGGTTTTACTACATCAAAATATTTTGTAGAGTGAAAGATATTACAAGCAAGATTAAAAGATAAGAAAGATTGGAGTCATATATTTGCCAAACATATAACAGAAAAAGGATTAATATCAATAATACATAAAGAACTCCTTAAGAAAAAGCCCAAATATCTCAATAGGAAAAAAGAAAGGAATTTACAGAAGAAGAAAGATAATACCCAATATCATATGAAAAGATGTTCAGCCTCACTGATCAGCAGGGATGAAAATTAAAACAACAGTTATTATTCTTTTATTCATTCATTTATTTATTTATTTATTGGCTGTGCTGTGTGGCTTGTGGGATCTTAGTTCCCCAATCAGGGATTGAACCCGGGCCCTCGGCAGTGAAACCTGTAGTCCTAACCACTGGACAGCTAGGGAATTTCCAATAGTTATTATTTTTAACCAATCAAATTGTCAACAATTAAAATGATTCGTAATAATCCAGTTTGATGAAGTTGCAGGAGAATGAGCACCCTGATACACTATTTGTGAGAGTGCAAATTGCATCTTTTGCAATAGCATCTTTTGAAAGGCAATTTGTCAGTATGTCAAAATTTTAAATAGGCATACCCTTTGACCTAGCAATTCTACTTCTAGGGAAACTCTTTTGCAGAAGCTCAGGCAGGCAATGTGTAAGGGAAGATGGAGGTAAGTGGGGAGATCACAAGCAGACTGGACCCACAAGCAAGAGCTAGCACACCACAGGGATGGAATGGAACCCATGTTAGTCCTCACTGCTTCCATTCTTGCTAATGTGGGCATCCTGCAGAAGCCAGAGCCCTTTGTCACGGAGCAAAATATGTGCAACTGGCCTAGGAGTTGGAGAAGCTGAAGGAGGATCCAGGGGAAGGTAGAGAAGTTGCAGGTCCATCTGTTGCTTTACCTCTAAGGAGGTTAGTCAGCAGATCACCAATAAGGTGTATGAACTACAAAATGCCTGCTGCTTTCCTTCTGTCCTCCAAATCTCCCTTGTGGCCCACACTAAATGAAACATACAAGAGAGGAAATTCTGGGAAATGTAGTTTAGCCCAACCAAGTTGACACATTACAAATCAGACACATGAGTGGATACATGTCTGTGCATCACTGTTTGTAAGGCATATCTCATTTTATTGCACTTGGCTTTATTGTGCTTCACAAATATTGAGTTTTTTAACAAATTGAAGGTCCGTGGCAACCCTGCGTCGAACAAGTCTATTGGTACCATTTTTCCAACAGCATTTGCTCACTTCATGTCTCTGTGTCTGTCACATTTTGGCGATTCTCCCAATATTTCAAACTTTTCATTATTACTATATTTGTTAGGGGGATCTTTGATCAGTGATCCTTGATGTTACTACTATGACTTGTTGAAGGCTCAGATGATGGTTAGCAATTTTTAGCAATAAAATATTTTTAAATTAAAGTATTTCAATTAAGGTATGTACATTTTTTAGACATAATGCTATCACACACTTAATAAATTATAGTATAGTGTAAATATAACTTTTATATGCACTGGGAAACTCCAAAAGTTTATGTGACTCACTTTATTGCAATATTTGCTTTATTGTGGTGGTCTAGAACTGAACCCAAAATATCTCCAAGGTATGCCTGTAATAGGAAAAGTTGAAAATAACTCTAATGTCCATTGATAGGGAATAGTCAAGAAAGTTGTGATATATATATACCATGCAATACTATGCAGCCCTTAAAGAGAATATCACCACAATGCTATTTCACTACACACCCACCAGAATGTCTAACATGAATAAAACTGACACCACCAAATGTTGGCATGGGTGTGCAGTAACTGGTTCTCACATACTTTGTTTTTGGAGGTGTAAAATGGTATAGCCACTTTGGAAAAAAGTATGGCAGTTTTTTATAAAACTAAACAAATACCTACCCTATAAATCAGCAATTCTACTCCTCAGTTTTTTCTCAAGAGAAATGAAAACTTTTGTGCATAAAAAGACTTGTACAGGGGCTTCCCTGGTGGCGCAGTGGTTGAGAGTCTGCCTGCCAATGCAGGGGACGCGGGTTCGAGCCCTGGTCTGGGAGGATCCCACATGCCGCGGAGCGGCTGGGCCCGTGAGCCACAATTGCTGAGCCTGCGCGTCTGGAGCCTGTGCTCCGCAACAAGAGGGGCCGCGATAGTGAGGGGCCTGCGCACCGCGATGAAGGGTGGCCCCCACTTGCCACGGCTAGAGGAAGCCCTCGCACAGAAACGAAGACCCAACACAGCCAAAAATAAATAAATAAATTAATTAATTAATTAAAAAAATAGATTGTTAAAAAAAAAAAAAAAGACTTGTACAAGAATGTGCATAGCAGCTCTATTCATAATGGCCAAAAACCTGGACACAGACCGGGGTCCATAAGTAGGGGAATAGATACATAAACACTTATAAGTTCATACAGTGGAATACTACTCAATTATGTAATGAACAACAGTGAATCTCAAAAACATTATGCTGAGTGACATAACTCTTACACAAAAGAGCACGTATTTTGTAATTCCATTTATATGAAGTTCTAGAACAGGTAAAACTAAACTTTGATGAAATAAAATTGGAACAATTGTTGACAATGGGGGATTACGGGCAGAAATTGACCTAAAGGAATTTACTGGGGTGATGATAATGTTCTATGTATTTATATGGGTTTTGATTACACAGGTGTATGAATTTTTTATAACTCAGCAAAAGCAGGCTTAAGATATGTGCATTCCATTGTATATACATTTTACCTGGAACAAAAAATATATATATAAACATTATATTCTAATTAATGATACTCATACTGATTTTTTAAGGGGGAGGTGTACTGATGCCTGCAATTTACTTAGGAATGCATCAAAAGGGAAAATGAATGGATGAATGGAGGGATGGATAGATATGCCTAGTAAAATGTTAATGGAAGGGTCTAGGTGGTGAGTATATGGGTATTCATTGTAAAATTCTTTCAACTTTGCTGTATGATTGAAATTTTTCAAAATAAAATATTGGGAAAAAATAATGAGATCAATTTTGTGTGTACTGACATAGGAAGATATCCAAAACATATTGTTAAAAGCAAACCTCAGGGGAAAAGTATAGTTTGATATCACGGACATAAAACAACTACACAATACTTAATACAAGTAAACCTCATTTATGTGAGTCAATTAATAGAGGATCCATATTAAACTGTTAAAAATGGTAACCTTTGAGGGAAGAAAGTAGAATCAGAGCACTGGTGTCTTAGCCTAGTTCCCTAGAAAGCAAAGCCTGAGGCAAAAGCTTATGTGCTAACACTTTGGGGAACAGTGCAGTCCCAGGGAAGCAGGAGTGAGGGAGAAACGGGAGTAAAGCAGGGAAGGAATTCAATAAAAATATACATGCATTACTGAGCTGGCCACAGCTTCATAACAAGTACAGGTGATTGGTCTCCGGGGATGTCATCAGCAAGGCTGTATGAAATTACTGCATCCCCTAACTGTCCATGGTGGGGAAGAAGGGAGAAGAATGTATCTGCTGCTTCCTGTATCTCACCAAAGTGTACCCCAAAAGGCATCAACTCCCCCACATTTCTGGAACCACCCTAGCCAGCTAGTCTGGAAGCATGAGTGCTGAGTGGGTCTTGCAGAACATTTTGTCTCAGCAGCAACAGATAAGCCCCAGAGGTAGTTCTGGGGCTTAAGAGCGGGTTGTGCCTGTGAGCAACTTGGGGGGCCAAGAGTAGTCCCCACAATAGGCCCTCCTGGACAAGGTGGGGGAGCACCAAGACAGTATCGCTTCTGCCTTAGGAACTTGGCAAGCCTCCCTCCTGCAGCCTAGAGGAATGTGCTTACTACCAGGCAATCCTTCTGGGGGAGTCTTCAACAGCAGTGAGAGAAACGGGGACTGAGCAAATCTGGGTCCAGCACAACTGATCTTGATAAACGAGGACTTTCCCTTTTTGGGGTAACATTTTGTAGCCAATAGAGTAGGGAGATAAACAGAATGAATTATGGAAATGCTAGCCTAATACTACATTAACGAATACCTTTAAATAAGATATTATTTTGGATAAAGCAATACATTTTTTTGTTTGTTTTCGGCCACACCGCGCAGCTTGTGGGATCTTAGTTCCCCGACCAAGGATTGAACCCGGGCCCTTGGCATTGAGAGCGCAGAGTCCTAACCACCGGACTTAAAGCAAAACATTAAATGAAATGAAGTGAGATTTAATTTTTATTCCCTTTGTAAATGTTTTCATGAAAATAAATTCAAAAATTGGAAAATAGTTTATTCTGATAATGTGTTTTGAACTGTGGCATGGGAATGAATTTATGGTCACTGGAATAACAAGCATACAAAGTACAAAGGTTTCTAATTCTGGGATAAGGGGAAGATAATTACATTTTTTTTAAAAATTAATTAATTAATTTATTTTTGGCTGTGTTGGGTCTTTGTTTCTGTGCGAGGGCTTTCTCTAGTTGTGGCGAGCGGGGGCCACTCTTCATCACGATGCGCGGGCCTCTCACTGTCGCGGTCTCTCTTGTTGCGGAGCACAGGCTCCAGACGCGCAGGCTCAGTAGTTGTGGTGCACGGGCCCAGCGGCTCCGTGGCATGTGGGATCCTCCCAGACCAGGGCTCAAACCCGCGTCCCCTGCATTGGCAGGCGGATTCTCAACCACTGCGCCACCAGGGAAGCCCCAAGATAATTATATTTGTTAAAGAGCTGGTACAACTTCACAGGTATCTGGCCCATCTTGTTGTCCTCATAGTGCTTTATTATTCTCTATCTCTCTGGTCACCATGATCCTGTCTTATAGCCTATTTCCCCCTTTCCTTCCTATGAAGAGCCCCACTCCCTTCATTAAATTAAAAAATTTTCTCATTTGAATATCTCAGACAACACATGACCTTCTTAATTAGTTACAGATTTTGGTGATGAAGATATTTTTTTTTTTATTTATTATTTATTTATTGTTTATTATTTATTTATTCCTCAACTGTAGCAAGTTATCAATTTATTGTCACTTAGCTCTAAATCTACCCTTCTTCTTTTTTTAAATTTATTTATTTATTTTTATTTTTGGCTGTGTTGGTTCTTTGTTGCTGTGCGCGGGCTTTTCTGTAGTTGCGGCAAGCAGGGGTTACTCTTCATTGCAGTGCGAGGGCTTCTCACTGGGTGGCTTCTCTTGTTGCAGAGCATGGGCGCTAGGCACATGGGCTACAGTAGTTGTGGCACTCAGGCTCAGTTGTTGTGGCTCCCAGGCTCTAGAGCACAGGCTCAGTAGTTGTGGCGCACGGGCTTAGTTTCTCTGTAGCATGAGGGATCTTCCCGGAGCAGGGCTCAAACCCGTGTCCCCTGCATTGGCAGGTGGATTCTTAACCACTGCACCACCAGGAAAGCCCAATCTACCCTTCTTTGCCCTGCTTCATGAAATGAGCTGGACCCTATCGACAAGTCTTCTTTGTCAGCTGGGGCAATCCTAAGCCTAGTTAATAGAGGACACTGGAGGGATATTACAAAAGCAGAGGCAGGGGTTTCTTGTCCTGGACCTAGTGGGCCTGTCTTCTTGATCCTTCATGGCAGCTGCCAATGTAGTAGTGTTCACTTTCTAGCAAGATATACTGGCATCCTTGTGGCTGTCCTCTGATCCTCCAGTCCAGGCCTGTGGCACTTCAGTGAACTTCACCATCCAGTGGGCTGCAAATACATTCTCCATAGTTGTCTGAATCTCAGTCTTGTCAAGAGATGAAGAAGGTGGGGAGCCTTGCAAATTTGTTCCCTCCTTCAGTACTTTCCTTCAACCCTAGAGGTGTTAGCTTCTCCTGTTTTCTTTGCCATTTGCTACATTTGCTATTCCTGTTTTCTTTTACCCTTTTAGTAGATAACCACCTGTGATGATCAATTTTATGTGTCAACTTAGAGGGTGTTTTTGGATGAGATTAACATTTAAATTGGTGATTTTTGGGTAAAGCAGATTGCCCTCCATAATGTGGGTGGGCCTTGTCCAATCAGCTGAAGGCCTGAATAGAACAAAAAGACTGGCCTCCATGAGAAACAGGGAACCCACCAGCAGACTGCTTTTGGACTGAACTGGAACATTGGCTCTCCTAGGTCTTGAGCCTTCTGGCCCACACTGCAGCTTTGGACTTGCCTGGCTCCATAATTGTATAATCTTTATAGTCTATCTATCTATCTATCTGTCTATCTCGTTTACTAGTTAATAATTCTTTATACAAAATTCGTGGTGTGGTTTCTGTCTCCTGACCAGGCACTGATTGATATCAGCAGTATATCTGATACAGGGCACATACATGGAGATTACACAGTGAAATAAGATAAAATGCCTGCCCTCAGTAGTTGAAAGAAATGGACCAAGGAAAAGTTATGAAAACTTTTCATAAGGACAGTAATGGAGATGTTTGTTTAGGGCCACAGGGAAGCAGAGAGGAGGGAGCACTTACCTCTAGGGATTTCACAGGGTGATGTCTGAACTGAATCTTGAAGGAAATTAAGAGTTTTCAAGGCAAGTGGGGGTGGAGAGTAATAAAATCCAGATGGAGGGGAGAAAGTATGTGCAGAGGCAAGAGGAAGCACATTACATTTGGGGGATTGTAAGTGAGGTTGCTCCGCAGGCTGGGGAAGAGGAGGCTGGAGGGGACGGTAAGGAATGTGAAAGATCCTGTGAGCCACTGTAAGTAGTTTGGATTTGGGGCTCTAGGACAGAGATTTTCAACCTGTTTTGCACCAAGACATCCAGGACAGCTAACGTTCATATTCATAACAGTTCCATACCTGTGCCAGGTTCTTGCTGAAACAACCCTCCATTAATTTGAGAGTGTAACACAACGTCTATAATTCAAAGTTGCTTCAAGTATCAATGGAGCATCAGTAATGGTTGCTTATTACCATCTGTAGCATAGATAAGATAGGCTGTGTGCTACACAAATTGCTGCCTCTAACTCTATCTCCTTCTCTTCCATTTAAGAAAACAAATCAGAATGCATACATTCTCCTCCACCTTCTCCAACTCTCTGCTGGGACAGCTGAACCACTCGATAACTGACCCTGTTGGAGTCTGGGGGAGATCTCAGGTACAGCCAAGACCCTGAGTTCTTGCGAAGAAGGCATAGACCATCAGCATTTGCAAAATGGAGCACAGCTTGGGGAGAGGTCAAAGGATGCAAGGTTGGTAGACAGTGTTTCCTCCCAAGAGGCAGCCAGGGCAAAGATACTGATGCTTGCTTTCTGCATGCAGCTCTGGGAGAAGCTTGTATTGCTCAGATGCAGGTGGCATGGAGGAAGCTGCCATGCTGGGCTGAACTCAATGCTTCCTGCTGGCTTCCAGCAAACAGAAAGGACACTTCCACATACCTCAACACAAAGATCCCAGCTTGCGAACTGTTTGCTCTAAGCCCACGGGAGGAAAAAACACTTCTTATATTCCACTGTCACTCATTCATTCAACAGACACTTCCTAAGACTTGTCCTGTATGCTAAGGACACAGCAGTAATCAAGATAGACAAGGCATGAATCATATATTTTAGTTGGGGAGGATAGACAATAACAAAACATACGCAACATAATTTTCAGATGGCGATAAGGTTAGCGTATTGGAATAGAGACTTACTGGATTGGGGAGTGCTGCTTTGGTGAGGTGATCAAGGAAGGCTTCTCTTGAGGTGGTGGCAATGGAACTGAGATCTGAAAATGAAGAAACCAGTCAGAGGGAATAGGAATATAAGGTCCTGATGAGGTACCTAGAATAGGCAAATTCATAGATTAGAGATAACTAGGGGCTGGGGGCAGGGGAAATGGGGAGTTACTGTTTAATTGCTACAGAGTGTCTGTTTGGGATGATGAAAAAGTTCTGGAAATGAATACCGGTGATGGTTGTACGACACTGTGGATGTTCTTAGCGCCACTGAATTGTATACTAAAAAAATGGTTAAAATGGTAAATTTTATGTTATGTATATTTCACCACAATTTAAAAGAGAGAGAGTAAAAGGCCCTGAGGCAGGAACTGGCTTGTCAGACTGAGATGGTTGGAGTCAAATGATTGAGGGAGAGGGTAGAAAGAGGCAAATGAAAAAGGGCACACACCTAGACTAGTCCTGGTGAAATTTCTGAAGTCCAAGGATCAAAGAAAATTTTTACAAGCTTCCAGATAGAGAAAATAGTTTTCTTATCAAGGAAAGGGAATTGAACTGGCATCAGACAACTCATTAGCAAAACTGGAATCTAGAAGACAATGGAACATTCCAGGCCTTGGAGAAAAGAGGACTGATCCGAGAATCCTACAGTCAACCAAGATACTATTCATATGTGAGGGCTCATGCCTTACCTTGCTCCTACTCTGTTCCGACAGCTGTATTTATCCCATTTCCACAATTTGAACTTGGTTTCCCTGGCTTAACCTTGGGTTTCCTCCAAGGATTTGGTTCAGAAGTCATCTTTGACTCTCTGCAGCTCCCTTGGCTGGAATGACCTATCATAGCTCTGGGTCCTGGAGCCCAACCACAGGCATCACTATTCCCGGCTGGTGGTCTGGCTAGCCCTCCACTGAGATTTCCATACAATTTGTTATACTGGGTAACATGGTCATATAAGATGCCTGCCATGTCAGTGATGACGTTGTAGCAATAGGACTTGGTGAAGAGAACAAGTATCTAGATGCATTGGTCGGACACATACAGGCCAGAGGATGCAAGGGAAGCTTCATGATCATTCAAGGGGCTGCCACCGCGGTGAACTTTCTAGGTTCCAATGGACTAAGGCACGTAAGGATAGTTCCTTTAAGTAAAAAGCAAGTTGCCGCACTTTCCAATACCTACCATTATGAAGCACACTTGTAATATTGTATGTCATGTCTACTCCAATGAAGAAGAAGGAGAAGAAGGAGAAGGAGAAGGAGAAGGAGAAGGTGAAGGAGGAGGAGGAGAAGGAGAAGGAGAAGGAGAAGAAGAAGCAGCGCACTTGTATGAGTATGAATTTTGGAGGCTACATATAGCACGTTTGGGTGTTGCTCTGATCCATTTGCCAAGTAACCCAAAGGACTACCAATTTTGAGTGGGGCCCAGAGAAATAAAGATATATTCAACAGGTTCAGGTTGCAGTGCAAAGAGCAAAACCCCAGGCTACCAGTACGGACAGACTAATATCGAGTCAGTGCCAAGTCCTGCTGGGGGATTAGAGATGGGAGTGGGCTGACTACAGCATGTGGGCATTCTCTCTGCCAGCCTCTCTTCCAAATACACAAAGCTAAGGAATTTTACGCTAAGAGACCACCTCATCCCAATGCTGCTTCTCTGGAAGAGCTTCAAGGTAAGAGTTCAGAAGTGCTGCGTGTCCACAGTGAGAGCAAATGGGAATGATCCAGAATAGTTCTGTGGTGCCTGGCATTCCCTTCTCTGGGGCTACTCCCCTATCTCTCCTTAAACTCATCTTGACTATATTAGTCATTTTTGCTGAGGTACCAACCAACCTCATAATCTCTGTAGCTTACAACAGAGGCTGGCAAACTTTTTCTGTGAAGGGCTGGATAGTAAATATTTTGGGCTTTGTGGGATATAGGGCCCCTGCTGCTGCTCCTCAGCTCTGCCCTTGTGGCATGAAAGCAGCCAGAGACATACATAAAGGAATGAGTATGACTGTGTTCTGACAAAATTTTATGAACACTAAAGTTTGAACTTCATGTAGCTTTCACGTGTCACAAAATATTATTCTTCTTTTGATTACCTTTTTTTGAGATATAATTGACATATAACATTATATTAGTTGCAGGTGTACATCATAATGATTCGGTATTTGTATATATTGTGAAATGATCACCACTAAAAGTCTAGTTAATATCCGGCACCACACATAGTTACAAATTTTTTTCCTTGTGATGAGAATGTTTGAGATCTACTCTCTTAGCAACTTTCAAATGTACAATATTGTTAACTACAGTCACCATGCTGTACGTTACGTCCTCATGACTTATTTATTTTACAACTGGAAGTTTGTACCTTTGGGGGTCACCTATTTTGCCCATCCCCCACCTCCCTGCCTCTGGCAACCACCAATCTCTTCTCTGTATCTATGAGCTCATTTGTTTTGTTTTGTTTAGATTTCACATATAAGTGAGATCATATGGTATTTATCTTTCTCTGACTTATTTCACTTAGCATGATGCCCTCAGGGTCATCCATATTGTCACAAATGGCAAGATCTCATTCTTTTTTGTGGCCGAATAATATTCCATTGTATATATACATTTTCTTTATACATTCATCCATTGATGGACATTTAGGCTGCTTCCATGTCTTGACTATTGTAAATAATGCAGCAAATGAACACGGGGGTGCATGTGTCTTTTTGAGTTAGTGTTTTTGTTTCCTTCAGGTAAATACCCAGAGGTGGAATTACTGGATCATATGGTAGTTCTATTTTTAATTTTTTGAGGAACTGCCATACTGTTTTCCATAGTGGCTGGACCAATTTACATTCCCACTAACAGTGCACTATGGCTCCCTTTTCTCTACCTCCTCACCAACACTTATAGCTTGTCTTTTTGATAATGGCTAGTCTAACAGGTGTGAGGTTTTTTTTTTTAATAAATGTATTTATTTATTTTTGGCTGCATTGGGTCTTCGTTGCTGTGCGTGGGCTTTCTCTAGTTGTGGTGAGCAGGGGCTCTTCTTTGTTGTGGTGCGCGGGCTTCTCATCGTGGTGGCTTCTCTTGCTGCAGAGCATGGCTCTAGGCACACAGGCTTCAGTAGTTGCGGTGTGTGGGCTCAGTAGTTGTGGCACATGGGCTTAGCTGCTCCGTGGCACGTGGGATCTTCCCAGACCAGGGCTCAAACCTGTGTCCCCTGCATTGGCAGGCGGATTCTTAACCACCGTACCACCAGGGAAGTCCCCAGGTGTGAGTTCTGATTTGCATTTCCCTGATGATAGTGATGCTGAGCCCCTTTTCATGTACCTGTTTGGCCATTTGTATGTCTTCTTTTTAAAAATGTATATTCAGATCCTCTGCTCATTTTAAAATCAGATTGTTTGGTTTTTTGCTGTTGAGTTGTATGAGTGCTTTATGTATTTTGGATATTAACCTCTTATCAGATAAATAATATGCAAATATTTTCTCCCATTCAGTATGTTGCCTTTTCATTTTGTTGATTGTTTCCTTTGCTATGCAGAAACTTTTTAGTTTGATGTAGTCCCACTTTTTTTTTGTTATATTTATTTATTTATTTATTTATTTATTTTTAGCTGAGCTGGGTCTTTGTTGATGCACACAGGCTTTCTCTAGTTGTGGTGAATGGGGGCTACTCTTCGTTGCGGTGCGCAGGCTTCTCATTGTGGTGGCTTCTCTTGTTGCAGAGCATGGGCTCTAGGTGTGCGGGCTTCAGTAGTTGAGGCTCACGGGTTCTAGAGCGCAGGCTTAGTAGTTGTGGCGCACAGGCTTAGTTGCTCCATGGCACGTGGGATCTTCCCGGACCAGGGCTCGAACCCGTGTCCCCTGCATTGGCAGGCAGAGTCTTAACCACTGCGCCACCAGGGAAGCCCGTCCCACTTATTTTTGCTTTTGTTGCCTTTGCTTTTGGAGTCAAATTCAAAAAGTCATCACCAAGATCTATGTCAAGGAGCTTACTGCCTGTGAGTTTTCTTCTAGGAATTTTATGCTTTCAGGTCTTACATTCAAGGCTTTAATCCATTTTGAGTTGATTTTTGTGTATGATATAAGAGAGTTGTCCTGTTTCATTCTTTTGCATGTGGCTGTCCAATTTCCCAACACCATTTATTAAAGAGACAGTCCTTTCCCCAGTATATATTCTTGGCTCCTTTGTCATAAATTAATTTACATATATGCATGTTTTGATTACTTTTCAACCTTTCAAGAATGACAAAAAAAATCTTAGCCTTACAAAGATAATAGATTGGATTTGGCCCATGGACTGTAGTTTGCCAACCTTTGGTTTACAACAACCAACAAATATTTATTGCTTATTACATGTTGGCAATTGCAGGTCAGCTTCTGTGGCTCCATGTGCTTCACTCTAGGGCATAGGCTGGGCTGTAAGAGCAGCCCCTATTTGGGTCACACTATTCTTGCAGCAGAATGGAAGAACAAGAAAGCTGGTGGAAACAAAGGATGCCTCTTAAAGCTCCTGCTCAGACCAGGCATGCTGTCACTGCTCATATTCCACTGGTCCAAGCCAGTCACAAAACCAAACCAGACAATGAAGCAGGGAAAAACACTGTCTCCAGAGAGGCATTGAAAGTCACATAGCCATGGGTGATGATACATAATCCTCTCAGAGTAAAAGAAGGGAATAGTTGGAAAGTTTAATACAATATACCACCCTGAACCAATACCAATTCCCAATATGCATTACGACAATACTAGTCAAAGTATAGTTCAAGGACTGATGTCCCTGGCTTATAATAAGTACAGAAAATGAAAGTAGGTGTGTAAAAAGTTTTATATAATAAATAGGCCTGCAACAGATTGGGAAAAAAGCAATCTGGTTCTTCACCACAGTTTGAGAAGCACAGTGTGAGAAGCATTAGCAGACAGACTAGCTAATACTCCCAGGGTAACATGAGTTCACAGGCCAAAATACAACCATCATAAAAAAACCACAAAGTAAATCACACACACACAATTACATACATATAATCTAAGAAATATTGGAATAAAAGGATCAAAGTTTTAAGATAGGAATGATAAATATACTTAGATAACAGATTACATTAACAATATGAGGCAATAATGAGAAATCATAAAAAATAGCCACGAAGAAATATTAGCATTTAAATGTAATACTTGAAAGAAAGAACACAAGAGATAGAATAAATGGAAGGACAGATACGGGTGAAGAAAAAATAGTAAATTTCAAGACCATATTGAAGAAATTTCCCATAAAATAGCAAGAAAGGACAAAAAGAATATAAAAAGAAAAGTCAAGAGACATGGAGGATAGGAGTAGAAATGTCAACATCTAGAAAATTAGGGGTCCCAGAAGGAAGGGGGAAAATGGAGAGGAGTAAATAAAATTTTAAATAATGAAGGTAAGCTTCACAGAATTAAAGAAGGATCAAAGGTGTTAGACTAAAAGAGCCCATAGAGTGCCAAACAGGAGCATTAAGGGAAAATCTAGACACATTATAACAAAATCTAAGAATATCAAATGTAAAATGTAAGAATATCAAAGACAAAGAGAAAATTGTAAAGGTCCCCATAGGAAGAGCAAATTGATATCATACTACTCAGCAGCAACACTGGATGCAAGATAAGAATAGAGCAGTATGCTTTAAAGTACCAAAGGAAGAGAACTCTGATTCTAGAATTTTATATCCAGTCAAATTGTCATTCAAATATTAGAGCATAATAAACATATTCTCCATCACACGAAGCCTTAGATGCTTTGCTGCACAAAGACAAACATCTAAAAACAATCTTGGGACTTTCTTGGTGGTCCAGTGGCTAAGACTCTGCGCTCCCAATGCAGGGGCCCTGGGTTCAATCCCTGGTCAGGGAACTAGATCCCACATGCCACAAGAAAGATCCCATACAGCCAAATAAATAAATAAGTAAATAAATATTTTTTTAAAAAAGGATCTTGAAGAAAGTACTCAGGATGAGAAACAAATCTGGGAGATGCTCCAAGAGATGGAAGAAATAAGAGTGTTCAAATACTTTGGTAAAGTTTATCTTTGTCTTTAAAGAAAAAAGGTTTATGTCAAATAAGATAAAAAGAGAAAAAAAAATCCATTACCAAAATATCAATATTGGCAGAGGGTGGAGAAAAAGAGACATGAGGGTGTGCTTAAGTATTTGCTTGTTAAGTGGAAGAAATATATATTTATATATTTAATTATCCAAAAGGGTAAAACAAACAAACAAACATGAATATAGGTAATAAGGGCAACCACAATTCAAACAAAATATAAATATATAACTTTTAAATCAGCAGAAGAAAACTCAATATAGCCAATGGACTATATGGAAGAACAACAACAATAGCATAAAATAAATAAAACATGAAGCAAATGTAAAATATAAAATAATATGACAGTAAACAACAAGGTCCTATTTTATAGCACAGGGAAAAATATTCAATATCATGTAATAAACTCTAAGGGAAAAGAATTTAAAAAATATGACAGAAGTAAATCCGAATTTAACTGTAAATACAATAAATGTAATTGCATTAAATTCAAAACTAAAAGGCCAAGACTCTCAGACCAGCTTTAAAACCCCAACAATATGATTTACCAAAGCATATATTTCTTTTGAAAAAAGGAAAGGTTAAAAATAGGATAGAAAAAGCTATGACAGGCATATATGAATCAAAAGAATCCAGAAGAGAGTAATCCTAATATCTAATAAAATAGATTTGAGGTAAAAAAGATCATAGGAGACAAAAGATATTATGGAATATGGAACATAGACTAGGGCGTAGAGGAAGGAAATTATAAATGCCAACTATTGCCTTGTGACCAGTTTCAGAAATAGGACTGTAGTAGCTACACCCATTTTCTTTCTTGATTACAGAATATCATATTATGGGACTTCCCTGGTGGTGCAGTGGTTAAGAATCCGCCTGCCAATGCAGGGGACATGGGTACGATCCCTGGTCCAGGAAGATCCCACATGCCACGGAGCAACTGAGCCTGTGCGCCACAACTACTAAGCCTGTGCTCTAGAGTCCATGAGCCACAACTACTGAGCCCACGTGCCACAACTACTGAAGCCCATGTGCCTAGAGCCCATGCTCTGCAACAAGAGAAGCCACCACAATGAGAAGCCCGCGCACCTCAACAAAGAGTAGCTGCTGCTCGCCACAGCTAGAGAAAACCTGCGCGCAGTAACGAAGACCCAATGCAGCCAAAAAAAAAAAAAAGGAATATTATATTATGACTGAACAGATAAGATATGAACATTTCCCAGAAATTGATGCAGTTCCTGATGAGACATTGGATATTCCCTTTCACAGACAGGGTGAGAATTTTTTTTTTCTAAAATGACAGTTGAATTATATTAAGTGGGACTATTTTATTGCTATTGTTGTTTTTTTGAAATTTAATTATGGGAAGGTTGTATGAATAACTAGTATACAAAATGATGGACTGTTGCATATACTGTGTATTGGCTCACTAAACATACTTTCCAATCCCCTTATAGTGTGCCGCCTTTTTTTTTTTTTAATTGAAGTATAGTTGCTTTACAATGTTGTGTTAGTTTCTGCTGTACAACGAAGTGAATCAGCTATATGTATACATATATCCCCTCCCTCTTGGACCTCCCTCCCACCCCCCACCCCCAATCCCACTCATCTAGGTCATCACAGAGCACCGAGCTGAGCTCCCTGTGCTATACAGCAGGTTCCCAGTAGTTATCTATTTTACACATGGTAGTGTATATATGTCAATCCTAATCTCCCAGTTCGTCCCACCCTCCCCTTCCCACCCTGTGACCATGTTCTCTACATCTGTGTCTCTATTCCTGCCCTACAAGTAGGTTCATCTGTACCATTTTTTCTAGATTCCACATATATGCATTAATATATGATATTTTTCTCTTTCTGACTTACTTCACTCTGTATGACAGATTCTAGATCCATCCACATCTCTACAAATGGCCCAATTTCTAGTATGCATTCTTATACCGCATAGGCTGGAAAGCTAGAAACTATATTTCTTAGACTCCCCTGAAGCTATATAGTTCAAAAAGATGCATCGACTTGAGACTGGAAAGGAGGAAATGAGAAATGTGAGGCAGAAGCCATACTCATGGGTAGATCAGCTCTTCTTGCAAGCAGAGTCTGAAGGCACTTGATTCTTCTGGGGTAGCTCTGGCAGGAACTGCCCTGTCTATTCCTAATGTCATAGTATCAAGAAGAGACAGCATTGGGAGTTCTATAACTATAGCCATGTGGTACAGTTGGCAGTTTCTCTTGGTTGCTAATGTCCTGAACTTTCAGCAATTAAACATGATTCCCTGGACCACCTAGAGATTCATAAGCCATCTAATATTGCCTAATAGATCCCCTTCTGTTTAAACTACCTAGAGTGGATTCTATTCTCTACAAGTAACAATATTGACTATAGAAGGCTATTAGCTGTCCCTCAGTATCTTTTCTCTCTTTCTTCTTTGGTAATAGAACATGTAGCTATACACATTACTACCTTGTTTAAAGGTTATATTTCCCAGATTCTCTTGTAGCTAGATGTGACCATGAGACTAAGTTTTAGCCAATGGGATGTAAATAAAAGTGTGATATGGCAGTTCCACAATTTTCCTTAAGAGACAACAAGTACATGCCCTTTATTCCTCTTCTCCCCTTCCTCTATCCTTCTGCTTGGAATGTGGAGTTGGAGGTCCATTTTAGAATAGGAGCATGAGGGCCACACTTTAGGAATGGTAGAACAGAGAGTTGGTAACAGCCTGGTTTCCTTAGGGCTTCATAGAATGGAGCTCCTATACTAGCCTTGGATAAGCTACCTCCAGATTCTTTTGTGAGAGAAAAATAAACTTCCACCTTGTTTGAGCCATTGTTACTTTGGGTTTTCTGTCACTCTCAGCCAAACAGAATTCAAATGAAGCAATGATCAGTAAGCCACTGCCCCAATTCAGAAAATATACTCCCTTCCTTTCTGTCCATTAATTTCCAGTTCGTATTTCAGGGACTGGTTAAAAATTCCATCTCATTGAGTCTCTGACCACTCTAATCCACATCTGCCTAAGGGTGTAGTTCCTTAAGTACAGCTCCTCAAGTACAGCTTCTTTTGATCTGAAGACCCATGAACTAAAAAGACAAGTTATCTACCTCATACACACCAAACAGGCAATGGGGGTACATATAAGATACCCACTATAGACATTCCTATTCAAAAAGGGCAGAAATGCAGGAACAAATGAATCATTGGTCCATAGCAATTCTGAAATCCAGCTGGGCAAATGTTGGAAATTCCTTGATTAGGACTCAAGGCCTAGTGATAATCCTCCATGGCTTTTGGTTCTGCCTTCTGGGCTCTTGGTTCTTCCCTCTGAGTCACTCTTCCTTTTGCATGAAAGACAGCCCATGTTTGCAACTGCATAGTTTGCACAGATTGCATCCTACTAGTTGAATTTTGGGGGTCAGAAGATATTTTTTCATTTTGTATTGCCTTTGACTCTTTCCATCCAAGCAGTGTTCCTCTGAACAGTCTTTTAAAAACATGGATCTCCTGTGAATCTTCTTAAGGTTCACTCTGTTAAACAAAAGGCACCCTCACAAAGCTCTTCAAGATAAGTTCTTCTCTATCCTGGCCCTCTGCTGAGGAACAATGCCCTTAAACTTCTTAGAATTCTATTGTTTGATTGAGAGGATCCATGAGTCACATTCTTTAATCTTTAGAGGACTTTTAAAATCAACTGAACAGTGCTCTGAGGTACCACCTTAGATCTTTCTTCTATCTTAAAGGCTTTTACAGCTACTCCCTTGACTTCATCTTTAGACTGTGTTTTCTGGCATTTAATCTGTTCTCAGAAGCCATTTCTTAATTTTAGCATCATTTACCACTTGGAGAGGCTAGGACTTTTCAAAACCAGCAAGCTCTGGTTTCCTTTTGTTTAACAGTCCTTGCTTTGGTTTAGCTCTCTCTTTCATATTTTACAAGTGGCAAGAAGATACCAGGTGACCCCTTCAAAGCTCTGCTTGGAAATCTCCTTAGCTAGAGTACCCAATTCACTAGGTACATTTTCTACTTTTTGCTTTACTGTAGGCAACAGTGTTGCTAAATTTCTGCCAGTACATAACAAGGACACCATCTCCTTCAATGTCCAGTAAGATTTTTATGACTTTCCTTTAAGTCCTCATTTACAGCTTCCTCAAAGGCAATCAGGACTCTACTATTTTTTGAAAGGCTCAAGATTTCACTAACACTTACATACAAGTCCTTCCAGCTTCGACCCACTGTTCAGTTCCAAAGTCACATTTTTAGGTTTTTGTTATGGTAGCACTTTTTTTAAAAAAAATAAATTTATTTATTTATTTTTGGCTGTGCTGGGCCTTTGCTGCTGCGCAGGGGCTTTCTCTAGTTGTGGTAAGCGGGGGGCTACTCTTCGTTGCGGTGTGCAGGCTTCTCATTGTGGTGGCTTCTCTTGTTGCAGAGCACGGGCTCTAGGTGCGTGGGCTTCAGTAGTTGTGGCTCATGGGCTCTAGAGCATGGGCTCAGTAGTTGTGGCGTAGGGGCTTAGTTGCTCCGCGACATGCGGGATCTTCCCAGACCAGGGCTCGAACCCGTGTCCCCTGCATTGGCAGGCGGATTCTTAACCACTGCGCCACCAGGGAAGCCCAATGGTAGTACTTTTTAAAAAAATAGTTATTTTATTTATTTTTATTTTTGGCTGTGTCAGGTCTTCGTTGTGGCATGCGGTATCTTCATTGAGGCATGCGGGATCTTTTTGTTGTGGCACACGGGCTCTTCATTGCAGCATGTGGGCTTCTCTCTAGTTGTGGTGTGTGGGTTTTCTCTCTCTAGTTGAGGTGTGCAGGCTCAGTAGCTGTGGCGCACGGGCTTAGCTGCCCCATGGCATGTGGGATCTTAGTTCCCGACCAGGGATCAAACCCGTGTCCCTTGCGTTGGAAGGTGGATTCTTTACCACTGGACCACCAGGGAAGTCCCTGTTATGATAGCACTTTTAATCACCACAATCTGTATAAGTTGTCTATTGCTTCATAAAAAATTACCCCCACAACTTAATGGCTTAAAACAACAAACATTGATTACTTCACAAGGCTTATCAGGGTCAGGAATTCAGGAGCAGCTTGGCTGGTTGGTTCTGGCTCAGGGTCTCTCCTGAGGGTTCAGTCAAGCTGTTAGCTGGGGCTGCAGTCAGCTGAAGGCTTGTCTAGGGTGGGAGGATGCACTCCAAGATGGATCACTCACATGGCTATTGGCAGGAAGCCTCTGTTCATCTCCACATGGCTGCCTGAGCATCCTCAGGCAGTTGGCTTCTCCCAGAGCAACTGATCCGAGACAGAAAGAAAAAGCAGGACGCTGCTTTCCCCTGTATCACCAAGACTCTGAAATCCAACACTATCATTTCTGCTTTATTCTATTATTTAGAAGCAAGTCACTAAGTCCAGCTCACACTCATGCAGAGGGGAATTAGGATCTACCTCTTGAAGGGAGCAGTGTCAATATGTGGGCATTTTTAAACCAACACACCTATCCATACTCTTCTCTTTGCCCCCCCCCCAATTTCAATGGGGATAGCAGTGTTATCACTTTTCTGATCTAGGGGCTGCTCCTCTATTTGAGATTTTGATCTTCTTCTCCCCGAATTTGTAGAGATTCAGCCACTATTAATTGTTCCTCCTGAATATTCAGTATCTCCCTCTCATCTTCATGCTTTCCATCATCATTAAACATTTTAAAGTCTTTTATGTATATCCCCTTCTAGCTAATACCCTGTCTCTTTGCCTGGAATAGCTTTAAAACATAGCCTCAAATTCTCTGACATTCTTCCCCGTAAGAGATCGTAGCTATATCTCCTTCTTCTTGAATCTTGGTAGGCTTGTGACTACTTTAACCAATGGAATATGGCAAGTGAGGCAATGCAACTTCTGTAGCTGGGTATAAAAGATTGTGCAGTTCCTTCCTAGTTTTCTTGAAATACCCCCTCTTGGTATGCTCTCTCTTGGAGACACTCCCTTTCAGAACCCAGCCAGCATGCTGCAAGCTCAAGTCACATGAAGAGGCCATGTGTAGGGCTCCAGATGACAGTCACAGCTGAGCCTAGTTTTCAAGTAGTCCCAGTGAAACAGAGCAGACACTGTGGGGCTCTTGGGCACAAAAGTCTTTCTGTGTCCCCCATTTCTTGATTACAGGCAATAGGCTTCATTCAGCCTCCATGATCTTCCCTGAGTTCCAAAGGGCAGGTTCAAACAGTTGCTAACCAGGGAAGGGAGGGGATGCGGAGACAAGGGAGGAGCGTCAAGAAACAATAGTACAGCCTTGGGGCAGGTTCCTGGTTCCTCCTCAAGGGCTATACATAACAATGTCTTTGAGTTGTTTTGAAGATACTAAAACCCCATGAGGTGAAAAAAGTTAACTGTATGCTGTCCACAAGCACACAGACCCCTTCTGGTTGGAACCAGAAGGCTGATGGTGCTGACTCCCAGTTGCCTCACCACCAACCAATCAGAAGAATGTCCACAAGCTGATCATACCCTCCTCTTTGAACCATTACTGTAAAACTCCTCACTATCCCCTCCAGTTCGGGACACACAGTTTTGAGGGCATTATCCCTCTGAGGCCCCCTTTGCTTGGCAAAGCAATAAACCTATTCTTTTCTACTTCACCCAAAATTCTGTCTCCGAGATTCAATTCGGTACCAGGGTACAGAGGCTGAATTTTGGCTACACCAGCCTTGGTACTAGATCTGTCAGTGAAGAAACCTCCAGGTGATTCCAGTTCCCAGCAGTTCAAGTCACCCTCAGCCATTTGAGTCTTCCCAGCTGAGACTCTAGACATTGTGGAACAGAGACAAGCCATCTCTGCTGTGACTTGTCAAATTCTTGACCCATGTGTTAGGGGAACCACTGACTGAAACCGCCCGCTCTGGCCAGACAAGATAGTAACCACTTGCTTGAGTTATCTTACAACAGGAGGTCCTGGTAAGGAATGTGGAACTAACAAGCTACCACCAACCAGAAGAATTCGGGAAAGGTCAAAAGGAGAGAAGAGATGCCAGTCCATATCTCCTACCAACCTCTCAGAATCCTTCTCGTTGGAATCCATCTTGGCTGAGTGATGCGCGCCACCAGGAAGGACCCTGAGTCAGAATGATTGGCCAGACACAACCCGGAAACTAACCCCATTACCATAAAACCTGAGACCGAGAGCCACGTGGTAGGGCCGTTCTCCTGGGCTCCCTTACCCTGCTGCTCTCCACCTGGACGCCCCTTCCCAGTAAAGTCTCTTGCTTTGTCAGCACTTGTGTCTCCTCAGACAATTCATTTCCGAGTGTTAGACAAGAGCCCACTCTTGGGCCCTAGAAGGGGTCCACCTTCCTGCAACACATGGAATCCATGAGCACAATAAAATAATCTTTGATTTATGCCACTATGTTTGGGTTGGCTTTTTACACAGCAATAGTAATTGGAATATCACCCTTTATAACCAAATCTCTCAAGAGTTGTCTATTCTCACCATCTCTATTTCTTCATCCCCATGTAGTCCGATAATCTGGATTTTGCTCCCTTCTTTCAAGCTTAATAATGTTCTCTGAAGTCAATGATTTCCAAGCTTTTAAATCTAATAGACTTTTTCTCTTAGACTGCTAAGAGAAGTATTTAACACTATTGTCCAATTCTCTCTTCTTGAATTACTCTCTTCTAGTTTCTGTAACACCACACTATCCCACATCTCTTCCTTCTACTCTAGTCACTTCTTAGACTGATTTGCAATTTCATCTTCCTCTAGCCAGCCACTGGATGATGAAGTTGGTGATGCTTGGTTCTTAGTTTCTTCTCTTACTTCATATTCTCTTTTCTATCTATATTCATGGTTTTAATTCCCATCTATACAACATTGATGACAACATTTTACCTCCAACAATTTTATCTATTAAGCTTCAGGCCATATGTCCAAATGCCTTTTAACATTTTGTACTAGTTAGAGTTCTTAGTTGCACAGAGACTGGCCTTGGCTGATTTAAACAGAAATGAATGTATTAAAAGTTCACAGAATCACAGGAAGAGCAAAGCACAGGGATTGGAGCCTATGCTAACCAGGCAGAAACAATAGCCAAGTCATACCACAGAACTGGTCTGGTGAGGATACCAACACTGCTCTCAGCAGAGCCATGGCAGCTGGTACCACTGATAGCACTGGCACTGGACAGGGGATACTGCCACTAGCGGCACTGCCACTGTGGCACCTGGAGATACTATCTTGCTGCAACTATCACCACTGCCAGAAAAGATTCTCTGAGTTTCCTGCTTCTCACAGCTCCCTCTTCAAAGTCCCTGGTGGGTGCATCCGATTATCAAAGTATAGATCCTGGCCATTGTCTTAGCCACAAGGGATTCTGGGAAAGCAAGTCACTGGCATTTCCAGATTCTGTTGCAGAAGGCAGATTCCACCTCCTACCAATTACTCATAATGTAAGGAATTCTCCAAATATATAAAGGAGTTGCAGAAGCTAGAGGGGGAAGTTGAGGGAAAAAAATTCCCATTACTTCTTCCTTGAAACAAAGAGTTTATCACCCATCTGATGTGCTCTCTTGAGGAACAAGTTTGTAGAATTCTTTTGCATGTTTTAATTAATTAAGGCTAAAAAAACAAAACAAAACAAAAAAAACCCTTTTGCTATAACAATGCCCAGGTCTTTCTGGGAGAATTCTCAACGGGGATGCTAGCAAAAGAGTTTGAGTACATCCAACACTCCTGATACCAAGTGGCTTTCAAACACGTTTTCAATTACCTGTTCAGAATGTGAGGAAATGCAACTAAATAGGAAAACAACTCAAGAGTAATACAGAAGTGACATTAAGAGATAGTTGTGAATATTTTGTATCCTTCTAGTAGAGAGTATGATCCTCAAAACGCATAGCTAATTATGATCAAACCAAAGTAATAAACTTTGTCCAGTATAACTGAGTATGACATAAGAGAGAAATCCATCAAAAACTAAATGTTTTGAAAATTTTAGTCTTTTTTTCAGTTTTACTATATCACAGTACTTTTCAGTACCTGATCCCAACATAAGGAACTAGAAAACTAATTTAGTTTATAGAATTGTTTCCGTAGTAACAATGAAAATGCAGTGACTTAAGATTTTAGCAAATATATAACCTGACGTCAGAACTCTAAATATTAGGGACATAAATATGTCAGAAGAAAGGCTTGATATACAATGAATTTCTGTATTTGAAAACACAAAACCTGCTATTCTTACTAGTTTTATATTTTTCTCTGAACTTAACCAAGAGTTATTTTCTCTTATCTCAGCTTCTTGGGTTATCCTCTTCAAAGAAAATGCTTGTGACCTGTAGAGATTTAGAAAAGGTTATCCCCGACTAAAACGAGTGCTTCAATAAAGGGAAAAATTCTGTGCAGATCTCTTCCATTTGACGTTGCTAAACTTAAGTACAATAATGTCACATGTACTTACACAGTAATTGTGGGCACGCCTAAGTCCCTCCCTCTTTCCTAAACCAAATTCCCCAGATCCTAGAAATCCAGCCCTTCTGCCCTCCGGAGGCGCCTTTCCCAACGTAAAGTACAATTTAAAATTTAAGCTCCTGACTAAATAATGACTCTGTAGTCAACTGCTAGGGGATCCGGGCACCCCAGTGCCTCTGGAGGGTGCAGCGGGGTGTAGGCAAGGGCAGGGGAGTGGGCGAAGCTGCTGGTTGGTGCCTGAAATCTGTGCGTTGCCCCTTTAATTGTGTCCCCAGCCCTCGGGCGTTTCTGTCCAACGCCCACGTCAGCAAATACCTTTTGTTTCTCTCACGTTGGGGCTACTTGTTTTAGGGCGCAAAGGAACGGCTTCGAAAGGGGGTATTTCCCCTGCCGAGAACCGGGAATCTTACCCCGGCCCGCGCACGCGACCCGCCGGTGCGCCTCGGCCCGCGGTAAGTGGCTGCGCGCGGCGCGGGCGGAGGGCGGGCGGGGCGTCGGGGCAGCCCGGGACGGGCCCGCGAGCCTCGCTGCGGGCGGGGGCGCGGGCTAAGGCGCCGCGGGCTTTGGCCCCGGGCGGCGGCAGCGGCGGGATGCGGCCCGGGTGCGGCGCCCCCCGGACGTCCCCGGCCCGGGAGAGCGGCGGGAGGCGCAGAGGCGAGCGGGCGCCATTTGCAGCCCGGGGCGCAGCGGCGGCGGTGCGTCGGCTCCGAGGGTCTGGAGACGGTCACAAAGGAGGCGCGGCCGGCTGGCGCAAAGGACCCGGCCTCGGGACGGCGGCCGGCGAGGAGAGGCGGGCGGCGGCGGGGCGCACCGGTTCCCGGACTGCGCGGCCGCCGCGCCTGCCCAGCCGCCCGGCCCTGCCCGCCTGCGCGCCCGGGAGGGGCAGCGGGACAATGGCCGCGCCGTCGCCGCCCGCGCCCGCCCGGCCGCCCCCGCTGAGCGCCGCGCCCGCCTGGCCGCCCGGCCCGGCTCGGCCGCGGCGCGGGGAAAGGCGGGAAGGCGCGCGGAGCCTCCTGGCGGCGGCGGCTGGAAGGCGGCGCGGGGCCGGTGCCGGGCGTGTCTGGAGCCGTCGGGCGCCGCGGACTCCCGGAGGGTCGGCGGCTGGCCGGGCTCGGGCTGCGCGGCGAGTGATGGATGGCCCGCGGGATGGGGCGGCCGAGGTCTGGGGCTTCACCCCTTCGGCCCCGGGCTCTTCCTCGGGAAGGTGGCTGCCTGGGCAGTGGTCCGAGTTTCTCCGTACATCCTTCATCCTTTGGTTTTATATCGTGATGCGACAGATCCGAGCTTAGAACCCAAGGCAGACTTACTATACCTAACAAATATTGTGCTATAATTATTGTTTTATGACGGACCCACACAGACGCACTTCCTACCTATGCAGACGGCATCTTTTGTAAGTTAATAGCGGTTTGGCCCCTTCCCCTTCAAATGTGCTTATTTATTATTGATTGTGTCAGTAGCCAGGCTCTGTATCGTTCAAAGGCGTGTTTTTTTTTCCCCTCCCCTTTTTCTTTTTTCCCTTTTAAATTGAGATATAGTAGACATATAACATCGTGTTAGGTTTAGTCCAAGGCGTGTTTGGAAGCGGTAGATTCTCACCTATTGGGCTTTTAAACTACACACGTCAGTATTACTTCTGTTCTTAATAAACGTTTATATTTGCAGAACTTTAGTAAATGGAGTGCTTTCGCCTGTATGAATTATTTCACATAAAACAACCACCCAGTCAGGCTGATGCTTTTTCCACTTTCTAGGTGAGGAAACACATTAAGCATTTAAGCATTAAGCCAGGTGACCGGTGGCAGCCTTCCAGCGCCCTTGCCTCCTGTTCTTGCTCTTTATTTCTTCCTAAAGTCACCTCCAGAGTCTTCCAGTAAGCAAGTCATATCGCTACCGTGCTCTAAAGACCTTAACTGATCTTTATCAGGAACAAGTCTAAAATCCTCAGCAGAAGAACCAAGGCTCAAACTTCTGTAATCTTCCCCAAGCCTCGGGTATGGTTGGGTTTGTGAGACCCCTGGAACAAGAAGAGCCCTTCACTGATAACCACGGATCAGATATCTTTATTCCTGGGAGCACCTCTGGCCACACAAGCAGGAAATGGGAAGTGAGAATCTAACCTGCCACCCTTGGCCAAATGGGCATGTTTGGGTTTGGCTGTAAAATGTCAGAAGGAGGCATCATGAGGACCTAGGCTTCTTCCAAGTCATGTAAATTTCCAACCCCATGAAAGACGGCCCTCTGCCAGACTTTATCTCATGGCCTTGAAATCACCAGCTCTGCTGTTGATGATTTGAGCCCCAAAGTTTGTAAGATAGGGTAATACTTGATTCATCCTATATCATTTAAATCTTATTTTCTAGGTAAAATGGAATTTACATCTAAGAGGCTCAACCTTTTCAGTGGCCTAACTATATGTTTATAATATTTAAAGGATTTGGTGCAAGCTTTTTGATCCCCTTGAGTGAAGTTTTTGTCACTTCTTTGCTCAGAATTGGTCAGTGGCTCCCCATCTTCAGTGGCTCCCCATGTTACTCAGACCAAAAGCCAAAGGCCCCTAAGTAGTCTACAAAGTCCTACAGGAACTGGTCCCATGATGTCCTACCTGCCTCACGATCTGTCCTTCCTTTCTGACTCCATCTCTCATTGCTCTCCCCAGCCCTCCTTGATGTTCCTCCAATCCTCCTTGTCTGCTTCACCTCAGAGCCTTTGCACTTGCCGTCCCATCTGCCTGGAACACCCTTCCTCCAGGTGCCCAAATGACTCTCTCTCACCTCCTTTGGTCTTTACTTTAAATACCATCTTCTCATTGAGACTTTCCCAAATATGGTTTTGATTTTCTTAAACACTTTTATACTTAATTCTAAATCTCTCCAGTGTTAAAAGATATTTATCCATACAGTTACCATGCCAGTTTGCTGAAGTTCCTTATGGCCCAGAGATTTATGCTAAGAAGGCTAATGTGATTTGTGTTGGTGACCGTGATGGGACACACTAAATTCTTAGTTAAAAACTATGTGCCTTTATAAAGATGGTCTTCTATCCCACAACCTTAATTGGAGTTACACTCGTTACCTAAGTCTTTCGTCTGCTTGTGGAAATTCATGTCTTTTCCTTCTGTTCCAAGACCTTTGCACTTAATGGTTTCTAAAATATGTAATTGTCTTTTTCACCCACCTTTAAAGATCTTTGAACTTGATGGGAATCATTAATTCTTTAATATTCTTAAAACTATTATAGATATTAAACTCTTATAGATATTTTAAGTGTTTCAAATTGAATTTGGACTGTCTACATGAACTAGTACAACTAGCTGTTTCAACTTATAAGGTCAATCTACTGAAAAGAAAATTTGAAACGTATTACCCATTTCCATGACTTAATCACATATTTTGAGAATAACTTAAACCTTTCCTGGTGACTCAAGAGTACAATTATGAATGCAGGTTATGTTAATGCTTTGTAGTATTATCAAGTTGTAACTGATCCCAATTTATAGGACAATTCCTATTTTCTTGCAAAGGTTCCTGTTATCGCTTCTGTTATTCACTGTCCTCTGCCTGAATTTAGTTCCTCTCCATTTCTTGCTTTGACAACTGCATCAAGCCTTTAAAATGACCTCGCTGGCCCTGCCTCTCCCACTGTTTCTCTTCCTCCATGCTGTCTCAGGTTTTCTTCTGGGTATACAAATTGGATCATCATAACAATAATACCTTATATTTATTCAGCCCTAACTGCATGCTAGGTATTGTGCTAGGCATTTTGCATACATTATGGTCAGAAGAAAAGTGCGAGACTTAGGAGTGCTGGTTTGAGATCAGTCAGCCTGAATTCCAATCTCTGTTCAGCTGCTCCTTGCGCAGTCTTGGAGAAGATTTTCTTTTCATTTTTCTGTGCCTCCAATTCTTGATCTATACAATGTGAATCACAGCAGCAGTTACCTCATGAGGCTATTGTGAGGACTGGAATAAGATAATAAGTGTAAAATGCTTAGTACTGTGCCTAGTAAACATTCAAATACTAGCTATTTAGTTTTATTAAGATATAACTTATATACCATAAAATTCATCCTTTAAGAGTGTACAATTCACTGTTTTTTAGTGTATTCACAAAGTTGTGCAACCATCACTACCCTCTAATTACAGAACATTTTCACCACTGCATAAAGAAACCCCATATCCATTAATAGTCACTCCCCATTCCTGCATCTCCCTAACCCCCGACAACCACTAACCTACTCTCTGTCTGTTTCATCTGCCGATTCTGGACATTTCATATGAATGAAATCATAAAATATATGGTCTTTAGTGACTTGCTTCTTTCACTTAGCTTGAGGTTTTTAAGGTTCATCCATGTTGTAGCAGGTAATCAGTTCTTTCCTTTTTATGGCTGAATAACATTCCATTGTATAGATCTACCACATTTTGTTTATCCATTTTCCCAAATGTTGATGGACATTTGGGTTGTTTCCACTCTTTCACTATTATGAATAATGCTGCTATAAACATTTGTATACAAGTTTCTATGGAGACATATTTTCATTTCTCTTGGACATATACCTAGGAGTGGAATTCCAGAGTCCTTTGGTAACTCTGTGTTTAATCATTTAGGAACTGCCAGACTGTTTTCCAAAATGGGTGTACCATTTTACATTCCAACCAGCGTACATGAAGGCTCTGATTTCTCGACATCCTGGCCAACACTTGTTATTTTCGTGTGTGTGTGTGTGTGTGTGTGTGTTGTAGTCATCCTAACGGGTGTGAAGTCGTATCTCATTATGATTTTTTACTTGCATTTCCCTACTGACTACTGATGCTAAACATATTTTCATGTGCTTATTGCTGTTTGTCTTAATTTTTTCTTATTGCTGTTAAGCTTATTTATCTTAGCTATTATCTTATGTAATCCTCTTAACAGACTTCCTTAGAGCCTCTTAACAGTCAGTATCCCCACTTTACAAAAAGGAAACTGATGCTTAGAATTAAGCAACTTGACTAAGTCACATAGCTAGTCATTGGTGGACCTATAACCATGTCATTCTTCTTAAAATCCTTCAAAAGTGCCCCAAACCTACAAAAGTGGAGGGGCTTCAGGATCTGGCACCTACATACTGTTCTCTGTCATCTTCCACTGTCCCTCCACAGACCCTGAGTCTCTAGCCATAGCACACTTTTTTTGAAGAGGTCATGCTGTTTAATACCTGTCTGTGCCTTTGCCCTTGGTGCTTCTGTTGAGAATGCCCTTTGTCCTCTTTTTCATGTATGAACTTTTACTCATCCTTCAAGACTCGACGGTTCTGCCTTTTGGAAACTTTTGTGGACACTCCCAGGCAAAGTCATTTGCTTCCTTGGTTTTATAGTTTACTTCTACTAGGAGTATTTTCTTTCTCTCTCTTTCTCTGACTCTCTCTCTCTGCTGATAGACATTGAGTTGTTCTAGAGCACTGATCTTTGACATGTCATCATCTTTGTATTCCCAGGGCCAGGGATAGCCTGGCATAGAGCAGATGCTCAATAAATAGGTATTGAATGAATACATTTCACATTTCAGTTTGAATATCTGACCTCATGAAAATAGAATTAAAAGATTTTTTCTTAAAAAAAAGGAAGAGAAAATATGTATAGCTGTATGAAGTTCAGAACAGTGTAAACCTAACTACTGAATCAAAGGATGAAGTTGCTTTCTTTCAATTGTTGTTTCTAACCCTTCAGTAAATCTGCACTGCTTTGAGTCCTGGACTCTCAGCAGCATCTGAACCGTCGAGGGTATAACAAACACCTTTGTTTAGGCTTCAGGTCCCTCTATCTCACTGGCGTTGTTGGATAAGGCGCAACACAAGGTTCTTACAATTTCAGAATATTTGGGGGAAGCTTTATTCCAAAATCTACAATATATTTTTTATCATCAGAAGACACTTCTGCAAACCAAACCAGGCCATCATTTTATCTAAGACCTTCTTAATATGTAAATTAGAATAGTATTCTAAGCCTAAACATTAAAATTTTAAACTTTGAGATTGCAAATCTTATACACATCTCATTCTTATGAAACCTCCTCTGTGATAACATTTTAAAAACAACCTAAGTTTTGAATAACACAACAACCTAACTGTTAATGGATGAATGGATGAATAAGATGTGATATATATATTATTATATATATATATAATATGATTGTATATATACTGGAATAATATTCAGCCATGAGAAAAAAGAAATCCTGCCATTTGTGACAACATGGATGGACCTGGAGGGTTTATTACGCTAAGTGAATTAAGCCAGACAGAGAAACACAGATACTGCATGTTATCACTTATATGTGAAATCTGAAAAAAAAAAAAAAGTCCAATTCATAGAAGCAGAGAGTAGGAAAGTAGTTGTCAGGGACTGGAGGGTAGGGGAAGTAGGGTGAGGTTGGTAAAAAGGCACAAACTTTCAGCGATAAGATGAACAAGGTCTGAGAATCTAATGTATAACATAGTGACTATAGTTTGTTTGTTTTTAATTATTTATTATTTATTTATTATTTATTTTTGGCTGTGTTGGGTCTTCGTTTCTGTGCGAGGGCTTTCTCCAGTTGCAGCAAGTGGGGGCCACTCTTCATCGCGGTGCGCGGGCCTCTCACTATCGCGGCCTCTCTTGTTGCGGAGCACAGGCTCCAGACGCGCAGGCTCAGTAGTTGTGGCTCACGAGCCTAGTTGCTCCGCGGCATGTGGGATCTTCCCAGACCAGGGCTCGAACCCGTGTCCCCTGCGTTGGCAGGCAGATTCTCAACCACTGCGCCACCAGGGAAGCCCCATGACTATAGTTGATAACACTGTATTGTATAGTTGAAATTTGCTGAGGGAGTAGAACTTAAATGTTCTCACCAAACAACAACAACAGCAGAAGATAAATATATAAGGTGGTGGATGTATTAATTAACTGGGAGGAATTAATTAATTAATTAATTAATTAGATGGGAGGAATCCTTTCACAATATATATGTATACCACGATGTACACTTTAAATATCTTACAATTTTATTTGTCAGTTATATCTAAATGAAGCTGAAAAAAAACCTAAGTAACAAACACCCTGGTTCATAGAGCATAATTAATGAGGTAACATTTGAAATGGGAAAATGGCAAAAATTGTTTCTAAAGAATAACTCTTCCACACTGTTGGTGGGAATGTAAATTGGTACAACTACTATGGAGAACAGTATGGAGGTTCCTTAAAAAACTAAAAATAGAACTACCATATGATCCAGCAATCCCACTCCCAGAGAAAAACATGATCCGAAAGGATACATGCACCCCAATGTTGACTGCAGCACTAATTACAGTAGCCAAGACATGGAAGCAACCTAAATGTCCATCGACAGAGGAATGGATAAAGAAGATGTGATACATATATACAATGGAATATTACTCAGCCATAAAAAAGAATGAAATAATGCCATTTGCAGCTACATGGATGGACATAGAGATTATCATAGTAAGTGAAGTAAGTCACACAGAGAAAGACAAATATCATATGATATCACTCATATGTGGAATCTAATTTTTTTAAAAAAGAAACAAATGAACTTATTTACAAAACAGACTTACAGATATCCAAAACAAACTTATGGTTACCAAAGGGGCAATGTGGAGGGGGGGAGGGATAAATCAGAAGCTTGGGATGAACACACACACACTACTATATATAAGATAGATAACCAACAAGGACCTAGTGTATAGCACAGGGAACTCTACTCAATATTCTGTGATAACCTATATGAGAAAAGAATCTAAAAAAGAATGAATATATGTGTATGTATAACTGAATCACTTTGCTGTACAGCAGAAACTAACACAACATTGTAAATCAACTATACTTCAGTTGAAAAAAAAGAATAACTCTTCCTTAGAGTGAGGTCTACAATAACTAGTTAGAGTAACTAATTAATTGACTAGTTAGAGTAGAGGTTTGCTATCCTCAGGTACACTGTGGTTTTGAAATGATCACTCTCTCTGAGTATACAAATATGGGAACCAAATTTTTTCTGTGTCCACTTTTGTATAAGTTAGCATTCTTTAGGCTACAAGAAAATGTGTGGTAATAAAATTCTAAAATGTTTACATTTCCTACTCAGTTAAAGCAGTGTTTTAAAGTGGCCTGCATAATTAATAATAGTGATTACTATTATTACTCTAATAATAGCTAACATCTCTCAGGGGCTTGTTATAAGACAGCCACTGTTGTAAGCACTTTACTTAGATTATCTTTTCATTTACTGTGTCGCATAACTCTAGAAGGTATAGGTATTATTACTAGTCCCATTTTACAGATGAAGAAACTAAGGCACAGGGAGGTTAACTTCCCAGGGAGGTTAATGTGTGGCAGAGCCAGAATTTGCACCTAGGCAGTCTGATTCCAGAGCCTGTTCCGGCAAGCACACTGCCCAGTACTGCTGCTCACAGACTGATCACCCTTCTGCTTACATTTTGAGGCAACTGATGTGCTAATATGTCATCTGGGCCTAGTTGCAGGAAAGAGCAACCGCTCTAGCATTTTAATTCGTTTGCAGAATCATTGGAAGGGCTGAGAGGAGTGGGCTCTGGGCTGGGCCTTCAGAAATTATTCCCAGGACCAGACTGCCAAACAGGGCCTCCAGGGGAGGGAATCGGGAGGCCACCACTGGCACTTCTGAGTTCCAGATGACATTGCTCACTGCAATTCAAGGGTCAAGAAATTGCTATTCTGAAACTGCCCCTCAACACCCACCAACTGGTCACGGCTGTCTCCACCAAACTTGTCTCTTGACAGCCATGAGGCTCTGGACACTGGAATGCTGCAGAAAAACCCAATGTTTCCATAAATGTGCTTGCCAGCATTAACAGCCAGAACAGCAGAAAGATGGCTCCCACCTCATTTCTGCCTTCCAAATCTCACAGAAGAACATCTGATGGATGGGCCCCATTTCACATGGGGAAACGTAACTGTAAAGGAGTCTGGGAAATGGTCTTTTTTTTTTCTTTTTTTAAAGTACAAACAGATTATTTTTTAAATTTATTTATTTATTTATTTTTGACTGTGTTGGGTCTTCGTTTCTGTGCGAGGGCTTTGTCTAGTTGTGGCAAGTGGGGGCCACTCTTCATCGCGGTGCGCGTGCCTCTCACTATCGCGGCCTCTCCTGTTGCGGAGCACAGGCTCCAGACGCGCAGGTTCAGTAATTGTGGCTCACGGGCCCAGTTGCTCCGTGGCATGTGGGATCTTCCCAGACCAGGGCTCGAACCCGTGTCCCCTGCATTGGCAGGCAGATTCTCAACCACTGCGCCACCAGGGAAGCCCAATGGTCTTTTTCATTTTCCACAAGGAAGTTAGAAAGGATGCTGGGGGTTAATACACAAATCTACTCTTAACTAATTTCTGTCAGGGTAGAACTTGGTTATCACTAAACCTGACATTTCATCAAGTATGTATAAACTGTTTTGGGTACAGACTATGTTCAGAAGTCAGTTCTCTTAAAAAGCCTCAGAATTAATTTTGCTTGCCACTGTACAGACCCAGTACACTGGACAGTGCTAGTTAGTGCTCTTAAGTAGCATTGTTGAAATAGTGACATTAAAGCTATCAAAGTGAATACCCTTTACTAAGTGCCCTCCTTGCTCACTGGGGCTAGGGGTAGATGAGCTTTTAGGGTCGGGAGGAATTGTTCTCAAAAGTTATTTGTTTTGTTCCTGCAAGTACAGAATCCTAGTTTACCCCTAAATTAGATCCTGCTGTTTTAATTATGGGTATTTCTTAAAATCCTTTTCATAGCCAATTCTATTCTTTGCTGTACTTTAAATGTAAACACATAAAAAGTGTTGATAAACCACTGTCAGAGGTTTGCTGCTTCCCAACTCCATCACCTTTTGCTCTGTTTGTTTTTTGTCCCTTTATTTAAAAAACAAAATTTAAAAATCTCACATTCTTCCCACCTATAAAGACCGTGGGACTTGTTTCTTCTTGAATAAACTTTGCCAGTCATAAGAGGAAATCACATTACACTTTATGGAATACTCAGAGCATCTTGGCTATTTTCTCTTTTGGTTGCTGTTCAAAAAAATTTTTTTTGTAAACTTCTAGGTCAGTGTTTTAAACAGCAGTGTTTTGAATGGTTTAAGTTGCCTGAATTTAGACCTCCTCATGAGTGGGTAGCTGATGCATTTGTTTTACTAACAAAAGTATATTTGAGCAGTTCTCTTTTCTCTGGTGGTGTTTTCAGGATGCTCATTTAAAAGTTATTTCATTTTGTTTTCGTCTTTATACCTCCCTGTAGTTTTAAAATTTTCTGTAAGTATATAATACTTTTATAATCAGAAAAAACCATTATTTTAAAAAGTGATTTCATTAATTTAGTCAAAATTATTTTGGCGGGAATTCTTAGCTTAATTCATTGATTTAAAAAGCATTAAATTCATTTTTCCACTGCCTATGGACATAAAGCTTTAGCAGTCACTACGTTAACAAAACTTCATGGTCAATGAACAAAATAGTTGAACAGATTTTTTTTTTGTTGGTAATGAACAAGGTTTGGAATATAGTAGAAACTGAAACATTTTTAATACACATTGTTGCAGCTCCTTGCAAATTGTGGTACACTGTAGTACAATCTGGCAAATCGAATGATAGATCTGGGTGACTGCAGTGGGGCTTTCTGAACATATGTAGTAGGACTTTTTTCCCCCACTTCCCTCTTAACCATAGAGTTTTAAAGAAATGTTTAACTTTTCAAGTTGAATCTTTAAAGCTATTCTGTTTGGTTTTCTTGCAAATCATATTGATGCCACTTGCAGGAAAAGAGTAATAGAACATATGTTGCTGTCTTGCTATTTCATCTATTGGCCTGCCTTTGAATAGCTGTTGTCTTAAGAAGTTTACTTTATTCTCAAAGTTAAAAAGTATGTTTGCTTTCAGTTTGCCATAATATATTTTAATTTTGGAAATCTTTTCTTACAGATTTTAATTTTAAGGTTTGGGTTATAAATAGGTAGATAGATAGGTAGATAAGATTCCCATCAGCTAATATTCTGTGCCAGATGATCTATTTATATATGCTAAAAAATGATACCTGATAAATGCTCCCATATAATTTATTTGAATAAGTATTTATTATGTACCTTAGCAGATGTTTCTGTCTCTTATTATAAAAGTTCATTGTAAATAGCTCTTTTCTGTCTCTACAGGACAATCCTTCATACACAGACTTGGAATCTTCCCTTTTTTTACTCCATTCAATCAACTTAGCAGGGTTTCAAGAGCAGCATTTATAAATTTCCAGGTATGAAAAATTTTAATTCTTGATGTTATACCTGACTTAAATATATAGATAAAAGGTAGAGTTTTGCAATTATAGATTTTATGTATCAGAGTATGGGTTTATTGCTTGAAAAGTCACTGTATAAAACATTCAACATTCTGATTTTCTTGGCCAGGTCTCCCTGTTCACTTATGGCTAAATTTTTAATTCATTGCCTATCTTGTGTATGTATTTCTTCCATTCTGTTTTCATCAAAAACTCAAATTTACATAAGAGCTGGAGTTTATCTAGACCAATACCCTCTATTTGCAGAGAAGGAAATGAAACTTAGAAAGGGAAAGTTACTTGTCCATGGACATATAGCTGATTTAGTGATAGAACTAGTGTCAGAACTCTGATCTCCCAGCTCTCCCCGAGACAGTGTTGAAGGAGTATAGCTCATCAGTTACATCCTGCAGGTTTGGAGTCACTGTCTGGGTTAATATCCGCCCCCCCCCCTTTTTTTTTTTGGCCTTGCTGCGGCTTATGGGATTTTAGTTCCCCAGCCAGGGATTGAACCTTGGCCCTCAACAGTGAGAGCACAGAGTCCTAGGGAGTCCTAACCATTGGACCACGAGGGGATTCCCTGGGTTAATACCCTTTCCTGTAAAATGGGGCTAGCAATACCATCTACCTGATAGGTTGTTGTGTGTCGGGATTCAGGAGACAGTGCACATTGCTACTATTATTATTGCTGTGGCCCTTTCATTTCTCACTGTGTTGACCCCTTCACTGCTTCTTAAAGCTCCCCACCCTCGGTGTACATGTCACATGCTCTCCTGATTCTCCCTGTAATTCTCTGTCTGAAACTCTGGCTTCTCTTCCCCATTCTGCCCCACGGTCGGCACAGTCCTCCTGGTTCTCACCTCAGCCCGTATTTCCTCTGAACCCCTTCATCTCTATTTGCAAATATCTCCCACGTCTTCACCTTCAAGTCCGACTTCCCCTCTTAAACTTCAGACTAGCATTTCCAGTGGCCTTCTGGCCACGGCTACCTGATTTCCCACTCACATCAAACACCATGTACTTAAAACCTAAGTCATTGCTTTTTCTCTAACCTGGCTTTCTTCCTCCTGGCTTCCTAATTTCTGTTAGTGATACTGCTAAACACCTATGTTTTTAAAATTGCTGTCTTCTCTTTATGTCTCTCTAGCCTTCCACAGCCAATTACAAATCGTGGTACATTTTGGTACAATTAGGCAAATCAAATAAGAAGTATAAGAGCTCTGGGGATTACAGTGGGGCTTTCTGAAAATATGTAGTAGGATTTTTCAATCAGCCATCAAGACCCATGAATTTATTTCCCATTCAAGACATTTGTATCTTTTCCTTCCTTCCCATTCCAGTCATCATCACTGTGTTCAGACCAGTAAGCAGATTGACAATTGCAATAGTGTAGCTGTTTGTTCATGTGGCAGTAGCTTGGTTTGTTCTCTCTGTCTCTCTCTCTCTTTCTCTCTCTCTCTTTCTCCCAAGAAATACAACCTCTTAACGTTTCATAATGGAATGTCATCTTGTCACTTGTTCATGTAGCACATGAATCTTGACTTAAGTAGACACAGAATATCATTACTCTGAGAGCTCCCAAGATATCTTAATCTTGAATTACAACCTAGATCTGGCTAAATATGAGACAGATAGTTAATATTTCACCCACTTGTTTGACACACTTTAAAATTTTTATTTTTTAGTATATATTCATATGATTCAAAACTCAAAATATTTTGGGACTTCCCTGGTGGCGCAGTGGTTAAGAATCCGCCTGCCAATGCAGGGGACACGGGTTCGAGCCCTGGTCCAGGAAGATTCTCACATGCCGCGGAGCAACTAAGCCTGTGCGCCACAACTACTGAGCCTGCGCTCTAGAGCCCGTGAGCCACAACTACTGAAGCCCACGCACCTAGAGCCTGTGCTCTGAAACAAGAGAAGCCACCACAATGAGAAGCCCGTGCACCGCAACGAAGAGTAGCCCCCGCTTGCTGCAACTAAAGAAAGCCTGCATGCAGCAACAAAGACCCAACGTAGCCAAAAATAAATAAATAAATAATTTAAAAAAATTTTTTTTAAAAACTCAAAATATTAAAAAAGTCTACCATATAAAGTCTCCGTTCCATCTTTGCCTCTGTCTCCCAGGTCCCACCTTGCCTCCAACTGGCAACCATCATCCTGGGTTTCTTGTTAATCCTTCCAGAGTTTCTGCTTTTTTCCCTTGTATTTTGTGTATGTATACACACACACACACACACACACACATATATACTCTGTTCCTTGCTTTTTAAAATTTTTTTATTATATTTAAATTTTATTTTTATTTATTTTTTTGCCTGCGTTGGGTCTTAGTTGCGGCACAGGGGTCTTCGTTGAGGTGTGCGGGATCTTTCGTTGTGGTGTGGGCTCTTCGTTGTGGCATGCGGGTTTTCTCTCTCTAGTTGTGGCACATGGGCTCCGGGGTGCGTGGGCTCTGTAGTTTGCAGCAGGCCGGCTCTCTCGTTGAGGTGCGCGAGCTCAGTAGTTGTGGCACACGGGCTTAGTTGCCCCTCGGCATGTGGGATTTTAGTTCCCCGACCAGGGATCGAACCCACATCCCCTGCATTGGAAGGCGGATTCTTTACCACTGGACCACCAGGGAAGTCCCTGTTCCTTCCCTTTTTTAAAAAAACTTAACTATGTGTATCATGTATCATAGCCATCTTTCCATATGACTGTCCTTCCCTACTGATGGACATTTTTCTAGTCTTTTGCTATTCCAAACAGTGCTGCAGTGAATAACTATGTACATATGTCACTTTGATCATGCACCAGTATACCTGTAGGATAAATTCCCAGAAGTGAAATTGCTTGGTCAGAGAATATATACATTCATAATTTTGAGAACTGTTGCCAAATTGCCTGCCATGGGGTCATACCAATTTATATTCCTGCCAGTAAAGATTGAAAGTGCCTGCTTTCCCACAGTCTTATCAATATTATCAAATGTTTGGATTTTTTTGCTCATTTGAGAGAGGAAAAATGAAACATCAGTGTAGTTTTATTTTTATTTTTTTTCACATCTTTTTTGGAGTATAATTGCTTTACAGTGTTGTGTTATAGTTTTCATTTGCATTTATATTTTTATGGCTGAGTTTGAACATCCTTTCATATGATAAGGGACATTTGTATTTCTTTTTCTGTGAACTATCCTTTGTCTTATTTTATCTTAGGTTATTGTGCCAATTTCTTAGAAGCTTGGTGTATATTATGGAGATTGCCCTTTCTCTAACAGACATTTTTGCCATGTTGTTATTTGTCTTTTGCCTTTTTGTGATATTTTTTTGCCATACAGAATTTTGTTTTATCTTTATGTAATTAAATGTATCAATCTTTTCTTTTATGGCTTTTGTATTTTGAGTCATGGTTATAAAGGCCTCTCCCACTTTGAGTTTATAAATCTTCCAGATTTTCTCTTAGCACTTTTATGGCCTTATTTTCACACTTAAGTCTTTGATCCATATGTAATTTATCCTGATATGCGATGGGAGGTGAAAATACATCTTAATTTCTTTTTCCAGAAGGCTAAAAATTGTCCCAGTGCCAGTTAGTAAGTTGCTCATCTTTTTATTGTTTATCATATATTAAATTCCCGCATATACTGGGGTACATTTCTGGATTCCTAGTATACTCCACTGGTCTGTCCTTCTCTCTCTTTTTTTTTTTTAATAAATTTATTTATTTATTTATCTTTGGCTGTGTTGGGTCTTCATTATGGTGCGCGGGCTTCTCATTGTCGTGGCTTCTCTTGTGGAGCATGGGCCCTAGGCGCGCAGCCTTCAGTAGTTGTGGCATGTGGACTCAGTAGTTGTGGCTTGCGGGCTCTAGAGCTCAGGCTCAGTAGTTGTGGCGCACAGGCTTAGTTGCTCCGCGGCATGTGGGATCTTCCCAGACCAGGGCTCGAACCTATGTCCCCTGCATTGGCAGGCGGATTCTTAACCACTGCGCCACCAGGGAAGTACCCCCGTCCTTCTCTTTATGACCAGCATCACAGTTTTAATTATTGATGAAGTATCAATATGTAATATAATTGAATATCTGTTGGTGCTAATTCCTGCTCTTTGGTATATTTATTTTTCCATAAAACTTTAGCATCAACTTGTATTGATCTTAAAATAACCTGCTGGTATTTTTATTATGATCATGTTATATTATAAAATAACTTAGGAAGAACTAACATCTTAATATGTTGAATCTTCCTGTTTGAAGGGTTTGATTTTCCATAGTCTTCTCTGGTGTCCCTTGGTTTTTTTCATGAGTAGTCTTGTGCATTTCCTGTTAAATTTATTCCTAGGTATTTTTTATTTTTGATGCTATTGTAAACAGGAGTCTTTAATTTCATAACCTCCTTCCCCCTGTGAATACTCTTTTTTTTTTTTAATTTATTTTTGGTTGCTTTGGGTCTTCATTGCTGCGCACAGGCTTTCTCTAGTTGCGGCGAGCAGGGGCCACTCGTGGTTGCAGTGCGTGGGCTTCTCATTGTGGCGGCCTCTCCCATTGTGGAGCGTGGGCTCTAGGTGTGCAGGCCTCACCAGTTGTGGCTCACGGGCTCAGCAGTTGTGGCACATGGGCTCAGTAGTTGTGGCTCATGGGCTCTAGAGCATGGGCTCTAAAGCGCAGGCTCAGTAGCTGTGACGCACGGACCTAGTTGCTCCGCGGCATGTGGGATCTTCCTGGACCAGGGCTTGAACCCATGTCCCCTGCATTGGCAGGCGGATTCTCAACCACTGCACCACCAGGGAAGCCCTGAATGAATACTCTTTTTGTTTGTGGTAATTTTACAGTTGATTCTGTTGCATTTTCCAGGTATACAATCATCTTATCTGCAAACAATGGTAATTTTACCTCTTACTTTCCAGTGTTCCTTTCTGTAGTTTCTTTCTCAAGTCTAATTGCATTGGCTAATGTCTCCAGAACAGTGTTAAATAATATGTAGTGGTAAAAGAGGGCATCCTTGTTCTGTTGCTGACTTTACTGGGATGCTTCTATTAAGATGCTGGGTTTGGGGCTAAAATAGATATATTTTATCACCAACAAACTTTTAATAGATTGTAGACCAGACTCTGTGCCATAAAATGGGGATTAAAAAAAGATGAGTATGACTCCACCTGCCTTCAAAGAGTTTACAGGAAAAGACAGACACAAAAATTAGTGTGATATGTGTCACAGTAAAGTTATGTATAGTACACAGTGGGAACACAAAAAAAAGGTGATAGCTAATCAGCTTGAACCCCATGTCAAGATAAAATTCCAAAGGACAGTGTACTCAAAGCATATTAGCTTAGCTTGCCTTTGAAATGTTTTCGTTGAATTAATTATAGTATGTCCTTGACTTTATTTTATTTTTATTTTTTAAATATTTATTTATTTATTTAGGCCGCACTGGGTCTTAGTTGCAGCACACGGGATCTTCACTGGGGCATGCAGGATCTTTAGTTGCGGCACACGAGCTCTTAGTTGCGGCATGCAGACTTCTTGGTTGCGGCATGCGGACTTCTTAGTTGTGGCATGCGGACTTCTTAGTTGTGGCATGCAGACTTCTTAGTTGCGGCATGCATGTGGGATCTAGCTCCCGACCAGGGCTCGAACCCAGGCCCCCTGCATTGGGAGCGCGAGTCTTACTCACTGGACCACCAGGGAAGTCCCAGGACGTCCTTGACTTTAGAGGCAACATATAGGGAAAGTCATGTAAAGAACCTTTGTTAGTTCAGGACTTCCCTGGTGGCGCAGTGGTTAAGAACCTGCATGCCACTGCAGGGGACATGGCTTCGAGCCCTGGTACAGGAAGATCCCACATGCTGTGGAGCAGCTAAGCCCATGTGCCACAACTACTGAGCCTGCGCTCTAGAGCCTGCGAGCCACAGCTACTAAGCCCGCCTGCCACAACTACTGAAGCCCATGCGCCTAGAGCCCGTGCCCCGCGACAAGAGAAGCCACCGCAATGAGAAGCCCACACACTGCAAAGAAGAGTTGCCCCTGCTCATCGCAGGTAGAGAAAGCCCACACACAGCAGCAAAGACCCAATGCAACCAAAAATAAATAAATAAATAAATAAATAAATATATGTATTCATTTATTTATTAAAAAAAAAAAAAAGAACCTTTGTTAGTTCAGTAAGGACACTAGTGAAGATATTTATTGAATGTCTACCACATCCCAAACATTAAACTAAGGTTGGGCATACACATAGACATGGTCTCTCCTCATATGGATATTATTCAATACAATGTAGCAGGGAAACATACATCAGGATAGGCAAATAAAATGCATTTCAGCACTTGCCATGGCATACATGTATACAGTACAATGGGGCATGGAGGAAATAGCAATTAACATGAACCCAGAGGGGACTTCCCTGGTGGTCCAATGGTTAAGACTCCACGGTTCCAATGCAGGAGGCGCGGGTTTGATCCCTGGTCAGGGAACTAAGATCCCATATGCCACGTGGCATGGCCAAAAAACAAACAAACAAAAACATGAGCCCAGGGAAGTCAAGGAAAGCTTCCCAAAGGATGCTCTGTTTGAGCTGACTCTGAATGAAGAGTGAGAGTTTCTCAGACTGAGAAGTGTGGTTTTATTGTAGCACAGGAACAATATGTACAAAAGCTTGGCGGCATGAAAGGTATAGTGTGCCTGGGAATGGCATATAGCTTAAGAGTGGGAGGTGAGGTAGCTGGTAGGAGATGAGAGTGCAGAGATTGGCAGAAGCTGGGTCATAAAGGGTACTAAATCCATTCATAGAAATATGGACTTTAGTAGGCAGGAAGGAGCCACTAAAGAATTCTAAACAGGAGAATCTGGAAAGATAACATACTTCAGGGTGGACTGAAGGGAGAAAGATAAAAGGCAAGGAGACCAATTAGGAAGTTTATTGTATTAGTCCAAATATTCTCTATAATGAAATTTTATGTCCTCATAATAATTCACATACAAATTCCTCCTAAAAGTTAGTGCCAGAACAATGCTCATTTCTACTGGGCAAATGATGTGAGCACTATATAAATTGTTTGTGTTTCTCTGTTTTTTGCTTTTGCCTTGGATTCCAGGACAAATGGTGCTAAATGTCAACCTACAGAAACCATCTCATCTCCATTTAAAATATCTAATTTCTATTGTAAAATATGTTTCATATATATGTATTTAAAACTACTTTAAATCACTTTAAAAAGGATGTATGATCCTTTTGGAAAATATAGACAAATATAAAGAAACAATATAAATTCCTGAAGTCATCTAGCCCCACCTCTCCCCAAGTGTATTCACCCTAAGTCAATGACATTCTGCCTCTACCTCAACTGCAAATAGAACTCGTTACTTTGCAAGGGGGCAAATTCTGTTGTTGAACAGCTTAACCCAGTATTTCTCAAAAACAAATTTTTTTTACCAAAACCCACAGTAAGAAATACTATATTTTACATCTTGACCCAATACACACATACCTGGGATTCTGCTTATTAATCTCTCTCTCTATCTGAAACAAAAAATTCATATAAGAATTCTTACTATTTGCAATAAACTTTCCAAACCTTAGTTTGCTTGCATATAAATATGAAGGCACTAGATCAAGACACCTGAGTTCAAAAAAATCCCATCAAGTTCTCATTTTTAAGAAACTATTCTTTATACTGAGTTAACATCTGTCCCCCTTTAGTCCTATCCATCCGTCCTTTTTGCTTTTCAGAACTACACTGAACATTTATTCAACAAATATGACTGAGCATCTGTGTGCCAGACATGCTCTGTGCTAGGGATGCTGAGGTGAACAAAACAGTCAGCCCTTTTGGAACTTACATTCTAGTGATCAGTCCAGAGGACTAAGTCTACTGGAGCTGCTAAAAGAATAATTCTACTTCCTCTTCCACATAATTGTCCTTCAATATTAGAAGACAGCTATCATGTTTCCTTTTAATCCTTTCCCCTGGTTTCTAAACTGTGCCACATATGACATAGTTTCTATGACGACAGCTATTGAGCCCTAGTGATCAACTGAAACTTCCCACACTAAAGATGGATTTGTCAAGATAACCTCTGATAGTGATATTGAAGCAAAGATTTGTGTAAAGTTGGGGAACAAGTTATGTGAAGATCTGGGTGAAGAGTGTTCCCGACACAAGGGCCATCAGGAGTGCATTGGCACATTGGGAAACATCAAAACGAATGAGGTTAGAGCTAGGGGCAGGTAGAGGGAGGAAGGGAAATCTTGCAGCCCTTTTAGATGAGGGTGAAGATTTTGGCATTCTTTCTGAGAGGGAAACCATTGGAAGTTTTTTTTTTTTTTAAATAAATAAATTTATTTATTTATTTATTTATGGCTGTGTTGGGTCTTCGTTTCTGTGCGAGGGCTTTCTCTAGTTGCGGCGAGCGGGGGCCACTCTTCATCTTCACTCTCACTATCGCGGCTTCTCTTGTTGCGGAGCGCAGGCTCAGTAGTTGTGGCTCACGGGCCCAGTTGCTCCGCGGCATGTGGGATCTTCCCAGACCAGGGCTCGAACCCATGTCTCCTGCATTGGCAGGCGGATTCTCAACCACTGCACCACCAGGGAAGCCCCCATTGGAAGTTTTGAGTAGAGGAATGATATGACCTGACTTACATTTTAGCAGCTAGATCCCTCTGGTAAAAGCAGAGAACAGAAAGGAAGCTAAGGCAGTAGTCTGTTTATTCAAGTGTTCTTTTATGATCCTCATTACAGAGTTTTATCATATTCTTCATAAAGTTTCTGTGTATTTCTTGTTAAAATATTTAATTTTCACTATTTTGCAAGAAGAACCTTCCATTGCATCTGATAACTAGCTACTCATTTTTTGTGTATTCACTTTGTGTATTTTATAACTGGGATATCTTTCCAAATTCTCTTGTTTCTAAGGAGTTTTTTAAAATTGACTTTATTAAGGTATAATTTACATACAATAAGATGTACCGGTTTTAAGTGTACAAGTTCAGTGGGTTTTGATATGTATTCATGTGTAACAATCAGCATAAATAAGATATAGAACATTTCTATCACCCAGAACTTCCGTCCTATCTTTTTTTTTTCCTCATGCCTTTTTGAAGTAAACGCCCCTGTCTCACTCTCAGCCCCTGGCAATTATCAGTCTCCTTTCTGTCACTCTAGATGAATTTTGCCTGTTTCTAGAATTTCATGTGACTGGAATCACACAGTTTGTACTGTTTTGTGTCTGGCTTCTTTTGTTGAGGCTAATGCTTTTGAGATTCATTCATGTCACTGTATCAGAGGTTTGTTTCTTTCTGTTGCTCACTACTATTCCATGGTATGGATGTACCACAATTTATCTATTCACCAGTTGATGGACATTTCTTTATAGATCAGGGCTAGTATGAATGAAGCTGCTATGAAGATTCTTGTATTGATACAAGTCTCTTTGTGGACATATGTTTTCATTTCTCTTGGGTAAATACTTAGGAATGGAATTCTTGGGTCCTAGAGTAGGTTTAACTTTATTGGAACTGCTAAACAGTTTTCCAAAGTGATTGATTGTACCATTTTACATTCCCACGAGCAGTGTATGAGATCCACTTTCTCCACATCCTTGTCAACACTTGGTACTGTCAGTCTTTTTAGTTTTAGCCATTACAGTGGGTGTGTAATGACCTTTCATTGTTCATTGTGTAAAACCACAATTTGTATTTCCCTAATGATTAATGATGTTGAAATTTTTTCATGTGCTAATTTGTATATCTTTAGTGAAATATCTGTTCAAATCATTTGCCAATGAGTTGTTTGTCCTATTATTGAGTTTTTTGAAGTCTTTATATATTCTAGATACAAGTCTTTTGTCAGATGTATGTATTGCAAATATTTTATCCTAGTTCATGGCTCGGCTTTTCATTTCCTTAATGGTATCTTTCAAAGAGCAGAGTTTGTCAAATTTTTCTTTACGGTCCATGCTTTTTGTATCCTAAGAAATCTTTGCCTACCCCAGGGTCCTAAAGATTTTTCTCCTATGTTTTCTTCTAGAAATTTAACTTTTACATTGAGTTCTATGATCCATTTTGAGTGAAAATTTGTATCAATATGTGGTGTAAAGTAAGGATCAAGGTTCATTTTTTTCCTGTAATGGATATACAGTTGTTCTGGCACCATTTGTTTGAAACTGTTACTCCCCCCATTGAATTACTGTGTCACCCTTGTAAAAAAAATTGATGAAATGAGCCTTACTTAAAAAAATTGATTGATAATATATTTGCATGTCTTTTTCTGACTCTTTCTATTCCATTAATCTGTTGTATAGAGTGTTCTATAAATGTCAGTTTGGTCAAGTTGGTTGATAGTGTTGATCAGGTGTTTTATATCTGTATTGATTTTTCTATCTATTCCTTCTACCAGTTACTGAGAGAGGAGTGTTGAAATATACAATAATAATTATGAATTTCAGTATTTCTTTTTTCACTTCTGCCAGTTTTTGCTTTATGTATTTTAAAGCTGTGTTATTAAGTATGTACACATTTATGGTTGTTATATTTTCTTAATGAATTGATCCTTTTATCATTATAAAATATCTTTTTAGCTCTGGTATTGTCTTGAGCCTGATATGTCTGATATTAATATAACCATTCCAGCTCTCTTACAATTAATCATATGCTTTTTTACCTTTATTTACTTTAACGTTTGTATCTTTAGATTAAAAGTGTGTTTCTTGTAGACAGCATATATTTGAGTCATCATATTTTATCCAGTCTGACAATCTCCTTTTTAAATGCAGTTCAGAATATTTTCATTGATATAATTATCAATATAGTTGGATTTAAGTGTACCGTCTTGCTATTTGTTTCCTATTTATGCCATCTCTTTGTTGTTTCTCTTCCCCTTTTTTCCTGCCTCAATAAAAGAATATTAAGTAATTTTCAGTATTTTGTTTTATCCCCACTGTTGGCTTATTAGCTTAATCTCTTTGTTTTATATTTAACAGTTGCTCCAAGAGTTGCAATATGCATTTTCCCTTATTATTTATCACATATTGTACCACTTCATATATAGCACAGGTTAGCAGACTACAGACTTCAGGCCAAATGTTGATTACTCCCTGCTTTTGTAAGTAAAGTTTTATTGGAACACAACCACAGCCATTCACTTATGTATTGTTTATGGCATATTTTTATGCTACAGTGGCAGAGCTGAGTAGTTGCAACAAAGACCACTAGCCTGCAAAACCTAAAATATTTACTATCTGGCCTTTTACAGAAAAGGTTTGTCAACCTCTGATGTATAGTGTAAGGACCTTAAAACAGTATATTTATGTTTCTCCTCTTTGCTTCAAGTATTTTTTCTGCCCCCACCTTTTCTGGAACGTCAATTACAAATATATTAGACCAATTTGATATTGTTTAACATGTCACTAAGACTCTGTTTACTTTTTGTCAGTTCTTTTATAAAACTTTAGTTGGGATAATTTCCATTGCTATGTCTTCACATTCATGGATTATTCTTCTGCAGTTTATAATATCTGCCACTAAGCCCATCTACTGAATTTTTAATTTCAGATATTGTATTTGTTTCTAGATTTTTTTGATTATTTTTATATCTTGTCTTTCTCTCAATATATTCATATTTTTCTTCAAATTTTAAATTAAACTTTAATATAAAATTTTTAAGTATAAAATTTTATTAAATATATTAACTCTTTTTTTCCATCGTTGTTTACTAAGTCTAGCATCTCTTTCATTCCTGGATCTGTTTCCATTGACCAATTTTTCTTCTGATTTTAGGGTGACTTTTTTTGCTTTTTCACATGTCTAGTGATTTTTGATGGAATGGTGGACATTGTAATTATATGTTTTTGAGTATCTGAATTTTGTTATTTTCCTTCAAAGACTTTTGAATTTTGGTTTATGTGTTAGTTAAGTTGCAGATGAATCAGCTTGATGATTTTGAAGCTTGTTTTTGAACTTCGGGGAAGTTCTAGAGTCATCTTTACTGTTGAGTTAGGTTAGTCCTTCTACTAAGGTGTTTCTCTTCTGGGGTCTCTAGTAAATGCCCTAGGTGTTCAGCAAAGAGTCTTTATCCTGACTGGTCAAAACTTAATTGTCTCTTAACCCTGTGTGAGCTCTGGGAATTTTTCTGCTCACAGTTCCCCAATTGTTTTTCAGCTGAACTCTTGTAGTTTAACCCTACACATTTGTAGATTACTGTTCAGCACAGACTCTAGAATACTCCTGTGCAGATTTATTGATCTCTTTGCCTGTGTAGTTGCTTCCTCTGGTACTTTGCCCCACAACTGCCAGGCACCTCAGCCTTCTTGAACACCACCTCTGTCTATTCAATCCAGTTTGATTTCCCCTCCCTGTATCAAAATCCAGAAAGCCAGAGTGATAATAGGCTGCCTCATTTGATTCCTTTTCTTGGAGATCACAGTCTCACTTGCCTTGTTTTCATTGTCTGAAGACAATTTTTTCATGTATTTTGTCCAGTTTTCTAATTGTTTATAGCAGAAGGCCAAGTCTAGTACCAGTTACTCCAACTTGACAAAAGCCCAAGAATTTTACTTTATTTTTTTTTTTAATTTTTATTTATTTATTTATTTTTGGCTGTATTGGGTCTTCGTTGCTGTGCATGGGCTTTCTCTAGTTGCGGAGAGCACGGGCTTCTCATCGTGGGGGCTTCTCTTGTTGCAGAGCACAGGCTCTAGGCGCGGGGGCTTCAGTAGTTGTGGCTCGTGGGCTCAGTAGTTGTGGCACAAGGGCTTAGTTGCTCCACGGCATGTGGGATCTCCCCGGACCAGGGCTCGAACCTGTGTCCCCTGCATTGGCAGGTGGATTCTTAACCACTGCGCCACCAGGGAAGCCCAGAATTTTACTTTAGGAAATAGTTTTCTAATTTTACTTTTGCATTTAAAGATATATAATATCTGCAATAACAATAACCGTTCCATCTTTTCCAATATTCATATTTTAATTATATTGCCTAATTCATTGGCTCGTAATTCCAGGACAATGTTAAATAATAGTATTGATATTTCCCTGGTATTTTTCCCTAAGTGTAGAAGGGAAGCATTTTAAAGAGATAATATCCAGAGTTAATGAAAGTGTTGGGGGAAAAGGGCACTGTCATTTCATGTTGGTAAAGATTTAAATTGATATAGTGTTTTGGGAAGGTAATCTGTCTGTACTCACTAAGCAACTCTACTTCTAGGAATCAAATTATTTCACAAGTGCTCAAGGATCTGTGTGCAAAGGTATTCATTGCAGCATTATTTATAATAGCAAAAAATTGTAAAGTCATGACCTACTACTGTGCTTCAGATTAGAATAGAGGAATTATTAGATTTTAACTGATAGGATATGATAGTAAAAGATTGGGTATTGATTTCATGCTTCTTTAGCAATATTCCCAGATGTCCTGTTTCGGCAATTGTATGATATAACCTTGAGTATATTCTACCTCTGTTAGCATAGTATCCCTGGTTTGTCTGTATTCCAGAGACAATCCTTGGGCATATAAGGATTCAGCAAAAGCTGGATCTTTGGGCCTATAATGAGAATGTGAAGGCCCCAATCTCTAGCCAACTGCTTTAGTCTTTTTTGTGAAATAATTTCTGGGAAGTTTGGGATTTCAAAGCCTACTATTAGCTAGAACCTAGATTATTTTAAACATGAAAGAAATTTCATTATAGACGTAACTCCTTGAGCACTAATTTATTATAGTGCTTTTCATCTCTGTATATGTTCATATTTATAAATTTGATACAGTACTGAATTGTGGTTAATGCATTTAAAAAATAACCACTCAGCCAGTCAATACAGTTAGCACTAAAGAGAGCTGATTTAGCAGATGGTATATTCCTGAGTTTGAGAGGCCTCACTAATCTATTTGTGTTTCTATGCCACAGTCTCACTTTCTGTCATTATTTCATGTTCTGCCGAATGATTTTGACCCGTAATAACTTGTCACAAGTGTTAAAGCTAAAGTTACCATAAGAGTACTAAACAAAAATACTACTTTGGATGTTAAAATCGATACTTTACAGTGGTTCAAACCAGGGAAACACTTTTAAAAAACTGATCAGCTGTTAATTAGAGATTGGTGGAAGACTTCTGACATCATGAAAGCTATCATAGGAATTACTGTAGCCTGAGAAGAAATGACTCACAACCATCTGAATGAACAAAGTTGGAAGAAACTTTGCCTGGAGGCATACCAGGATTTCAGGGAATGTGAAGGGAAAAAATAACTGCAAAATAGCAACACCAGAAACTATGCTTTAGTGATATGATGACCTTAATTGCACTGATTCTATTAACGTTCCCATTTATAGAAATATGTTCTCCCTGCTAAATAGAGTATTCATGAATGGGCTATCGCTGCAGGCTTGGAGAGTGTTACAAATTAGGAATAAATGACTCTTGGTCACACATGATAGAAATCCAACTTAAATTTAAGCAGAAAAGGAAATTTATTGGCTCACTTAACTAAAAATCCAGAAGGAGCATTGGTTTTAGGCACAGCTGGATTCAGGTATTAAAATAATATCATCAGGACTCTCTCTGAAACAGTTTTATCTAGTTTTCTTCTGTGTTAGCATCATTCTTAGGTGGGCTTTCCCAGTTGTTGAAGGTAACTTTTTGCAGTTCTAGGCTCATGCGATCCTTAAGGCCATGCCCTTGTGTAGTGAGACCTTTATTCTCTAGCTTCCATAACACACTCAGACTGACGAGTCTAGTTCATATGTCCATTGAGTCAGGGAGGCAAAGGGATGAACAGCATCACCAAATTGTGGAAGGCAGTTCCCAAAAGAAAAAGAATCCTATGCTGAGGAAGAGAAAGGGGTCCTGTGCAGGCAAAGGATAACAGAGGTCCAACTGTAATTACAGAAATGGAAGGAGGCTCATGTAAAAAGTACACAGGAAATATTATGGGTGAAATGATTTGATGCCTGTGATTTTATTTTAAAATATTCTGGGGGGAAAATGGAGGCAGATACAAGACACAAAATTAGCAAAATCGATCAGTGTTAAAGCTGGGTAATAAATACACAAGTATTCCATGTATTATCTGCTTTATTTTGGTGAGTGTTTAAAATTTTGCTTAAATAAGTTAATGACAAAAACAATGCACCAACAATAACAACAACAAAATAAATGCAGTTTCTATGGACTATGGTTGTTTGTAAGAAGTAAAAGTTAAGAGAGAAGCTGAGAGGGAAGATTATATCATTTGTCCAGAAGGGCAAGCCTCAGGATAGATCCTTTTTTTAGATTCATCTGTTTTAGGGACTAGAAATGTTATCAGTCAGGGTCTCCTCAGGGAAACAGAAACCACTCTGGGCATTTCAAAGAGAAGAAGTTTAATATATGAAATTGCTTCCAAAAGTTTAAGAAGGGCTGGAATAGCGAAAGGAAAAAAAGGGGCCAGGGGAGCTAGAAGAACGTCAATCATAGGAACTTCCCTGGTGGTCCAGTGGGTGAGACTCTACGCTCCCAATGCAGAGGGCCCAGGTTCGATCGCTGGTCAGGGAACTAGATCCCGCATGCATGCTGCAACTAAGAGTCCACATGCCGCAACTAAGAAGTCTGCGTACCGCAACTAAGATCTGGAGCAGCCAAAATAAATTAAATAAATAAATATTTAAAAACAACAACAAAAAGGAATTCCAATCATAGATCAGAAGCTGCTGTGCCCCTGAGCTGGAGCTCTCAAGTCTGTGCTGGCTGCTGTGCAGTTGGAGTTGCTGTCACAGTCGTTCTGGATCTGCCAGAGAGGGACCACTTCTATCAGAGAGGGAAAGTCCAAAGGCTGGAAAGTCTACTGGAGTCCAGAATCACCTGCTTCTGCTGCTGCTACGCCAACAGCCAGCAGCCACCAGAAACTGCTGCATTTTCACTGCCCAAAGCAGGAAACTTTTTTCCTTTTACTGATCTCCTGTTGGTGCCTCCTACTGATAGACTCTAACAGGAAGCCAGCTGCAAGGATGGAAGCCTGGGAAATGTCATTTGCAGAATTCTAGTTACATCAGTAGAGAGTAGAGTAGAGCATGGCAGGTGTTGAACTGAGAGACAACAGGTAAATGACCAATATAGTCCACCCTCTTTGCCTACATGGCATCCACATATACCACTCTTCCCATATTTAAAATTCTAAACAAGTTCACGAGTCTGCTTTCCAGTATGCAACTATCCTTCATACAAACAATGACACCATCATCGTTTCCCCAAAATGGGTGACGTTCATTCTTCTTTTAGGTCAGTCATGATCAAATTTGGTGGAAGCATGCAATGTTTCCCTGGTGGCAACATTCCTATTTTGAGAGATAAGACCTCTGTAGGGACAGAAAGCAAGAATTCTGTAAGTGGGCTATTAGAGGTAAAAGTGAAAGGAGGCACTGCCACTTTCATCCCTTGATTTCTAGAAGTGAGTATTCTAGTTATGGAAATAATAGCATCTATATTGGTCAGTGGCTAAAATTATATACCACATCCATTTGGATAGCACCCCAATCTGTCAGGGTATCATCTCTCTTATGGGGCCATAATGGAATATTCAGTTGGTTATTCCACCATTTTATCAGGTAAGCTGCTTCTGGGTGATGGAGTATACAGCAAGCTTCATGGTGGCTAGGGAAAGAGGCTGCCTGACATCCACAGAACAGGTCATCTTGTCTACCTGATCTCTGAGAGCCTCTTCTGCAATGGGTACCCTTTATTAAGCATTCACGTGAGACACTAACGTCTCTTACCCTGTGCCCATTCCAAGAGATATTTCCACCTGCCTCTTCCCCCCATGCCTTTTGGTCACCAGTTCTTCTGTCTGGTTCTTTCTAAATCCTTAACTGTTTGGCCAACTTGTTAGCCATTGTCCATGAATCAGGGTAAAATCTATACCTGTGTCTATCTCTTTCTGTATGCAGAGTGGGCAACCAGATGATCACTGGGGAGATTTTCCTTCCCAAAATCTTTCAGGGACACTCCTGATGGGATTTGTGATGTTTCAACTATCCACTTCCAGCTGGTGCCAGCATATTGTGCAAAACCATCTCTAAATCGGCCTTAACTTTTTCTTCCTCAGTCAACTTGTTGTAGGGAACTCACTTTGGAACCATATCTATGAGCTGAGGAAAGGCAGCAATTACACTTCATCTCCCAAAGCATTGCCTTCAATAGGACTTCATCCTAAGCAAACACAGGTGATAAGGTAGGTAGGTAATCATAGTGCTACTACATCTCCATTTTCCATTGGCAGTAAGGCCATCACTCTGTTCAAGCTTAGAAGGTCTATTTCCTGGAACCTTTTCTGTCACCAAGATTATATAGTCCTATCCAGAAAATGGGAGTCATTCTAGATATTCCAGACAGAGATAATATAATACACGAAATTATTTTCCGTAACATGTTACGGAAAAACCCAAATGAACTTTTTGGCCAACCCAATACAAGGGTGTGGGAAGGCCTAGAAGAGCACAAATGAGGATGGGGTCTAGAGGAACAAAAAGAAAGAAGGAAATGATACTCAGAGGTGACAAGCTGCTAATCACAAGGGCTTAGAGTCCACCTGCCCTTAAAGCTGAGCCCACAAGCATATACTGCTTGCTGGACCTTTGGAGACACAGTTTTAGATCTGCTGAAGAGTTGCCACCTCGATCAGAACTGGAACCACCAAAAAGATTCTGCATCTGCCTGAGCTGCTGTCCAGAATCCTCCCATCCTGCTACTATTACAACAAACACCAGCAACTGTGAGAGCTAGAAGCTGGAAATTTCTCTCTTCCCCTGGTCTTCTGATATCCATTATGACCCATTTAGCATATCCTACAGAAAGTTAACTGATGAAAGATCCTGGGTCATGAAGTTGCAGACTCTCAGCCCCAGACGCTACCCATCAGAACAGAGCAGAATACAAAAGGACAGTTGTTTGGCTTAAATAGGTAAGCCATAGGTAAAAATGATCAGTACGGAAACCAAAATCTGTTGCCTTAGTTATGAAAGCCCTGCTTCCTGACAAGAGCAAAAAACAAACTTATTCAGCCATAGATGGGTAGGTTAAGGAAAAATGGCAACTTTTCCTGCCTGTCAATTGCTATAGTCTAGCAATGAAACAGTTTCACCAGTACAAATCCACTGAATATTTATTGAGTATCTACTATAGTTTAAGCTCAGCTTATGTTGTGATACTTTAATCTTGTGATTTGAGTGAAAAGTATAAATCAGAGTAGATTAAAAATCAGCTATACATTTTTGCATTTAACTACTGTAATTCTACCACATTTCCCCCATCCTCCTCATTTTCACAAATAGTGATATTTTAGAGATCAAAGGCATCTGTAATGAGCTCCCATGTCACCTCCTTCTCTTAGATATCTGTACATTTTTTCACTCTCTCTTCCTGTTGCAAAGAGGGTACCCTCTTCTCCCACCCCTCACTAATCCTTTCTAATAGTAACCATTTTAATGTGTTCTCAATCCCTTCCTGCTTCATCTGGAAGTTTATTTCTTCAGTTATTTTTTTTCTTTCTAAAATATTCAGATTCTTCTTCAGCCTTGACCCCACTTTCCTCCCTTATTCTCTTTCCCTTTACAGCAAAACTCTTTGAAAAGAGTTGTGTGTGCTTGTTTCTCTCATTCCATTCTCCCTTAAACCCACCCTAAAACACACACACACGCGCGCGCACGTGCACACACACACACACACCACTGATAAATCCCAGTGGTCAACTCTTAGTCCTCATCTTACCAAAACTAACAGAGTTGATCACCCCTTCTTCCCTGAAACACTTTCTTCACCTCCAGGATGTTTCTTCCTATCTTTCTGGCTTTCCTCTCAGGTATCTTTTCTTGGTCCTCTTCCTCTCTCTGTTCTCTAAATGTTGGAGTGCCAAGGACTCGTCTCTGTTCTATGTGGCCTCCTCCTTTGGTAATCACATCTAATCTCATGACTGTAAATACCGTCTATATGCTGACGATTCCCAATTTTATATCCCCAGCCTGGAACTATTTCCTTAACTCTACTCATATATCCAGCTGCCCACTCTTTATTTCTTATTGGATAAATAACAGGACATGTTAAACTTAGTATGTCCAAAATTGAGCTCCAGGTACCAGCCCCCTACAACCTGTTTCTCTCCCAGTCTTTCCCATTTCAACAAATGGCAAGTCCCTTTTGCCAGTACTCAGGCCATAAAGCTTGAAGTCATCCTTGATTGTTCTCTTTCTCCTCCCTGCCATATGTGTGTTACCTAGATGCGTGTGTGTGTGTGTGTGTGTGTGTGTGTGTGTGTGTGTGTGAATTGCCTTTTCCCTTTTATTTATTGGAGTCTTTTCATTAAGCCCCTGGCACTCACTCTCAATCCTATCTTGAAATTATATTTTCAAGAGTATATAGCACTAGGAATTCAGCTGCCAACTTGGGGTATTTCACATTAGGGAAGAGTCGTGTGACTGCCCTTTGACACAGTCCGTTGCTGAAGTCATTCCCCACAGCTTCAGCCTTTTCAGAGGTCCTCTGTTGTTTCTTCTGCTTGTCACAGGCAGTGCTCAAGTCTCTGCAGTCAGGAGAAGGTAATTTTCCACTTTACTTGCACTGTTAACACCCCCCCCACTCCCTATCACCTCTCAGTGAGGAGCCTGTTTAAATTTGTACCAAGTGACTGCGGTTTGCAGCTCTTGACAATGCTGACGCTCACTTCAAATGTCTACAAATTGCCTGGAAAGCAAATTCTTATTGAAACTTAAACTGAAAAAGAAAATCTGTTTCCCCCGCAAGGAATTAACTTTTTATTAAATCTTTTAAGAATAGAATTTGTGTTTATGTAACACTTTTATGTCTGAAAAAGAACTGGCAGTGACTTGGACATCAATAAATCTTTCCTCTATGAAGCCAACTTTGATTCCTTTCCGGGTTAAGAATGGATTTTAAAGAAAAGTTGCACTAATAGATGAAAGTTACCAAAGAATTCAGAATCTTCAGATATAACATAGATTGGGATTCTTTGGTTACGAGTTAAAAGGAAAACCAACTCAAATTGGCTTAAGGAAAAGGACATTTATTGGCTCAAGTAACTGAAAAGTCCAAGGACAGATATAGCCTAAGCCATGACTGGGTCTAGGGCTGGGGTTAGCAAAAGGAGCCTGTGTCTGTTTTTGCAAATAAAGGTTTATTGGAACACAACCATGCCCATTCCTTCTCATATTGTCTAGATGCTTTTGTGCTCTGACTTGAGCAATATAGTGGTGAAGTTGAGTAGTTGTGAGAGAGATCTATGGCCCACTACGATGTGTGGTGTTTTCCCCCAAACCAAGCAATTCTCTCAACACTAACTCAACTCAATTCTGATACTATCTACCTGGAGATAGCATCAGATTCCATAGGTTAAGAGCTCAATCCCACAAGACTGCCTCCATTTCAGATGCCAGTCACAAGTCAGGTTGTTACCTGTACATCTGACCAACTGGTTTTAAAGGTTCCCAGGACCCCCTCCTTGATTAATTTGCTGGAGTGGCTTACAGAACTCAGGAAACCAGTTTACTTACTAGACTACTGGTTCATTACAGAGGGTATTAAAGGATATGAATCAACAGCTGGATGAAGAGATACATAGGGCAAGATGCTGAATCCAGGAGCTTCTGTCCCTGTGGAGTTTAGGGCTGGCAAGTGGATGAGTTCTCTTTCACCAACCTGGAAGCTCAGAACCCTGTCCTTTGGGTTTTTATGGAGGCTTCATTACATAGGCACAATTGATTAAATCATTGGCCATTGGTGATTGATTCAACCTCCAGCCTCTCTCTCCAGAGGTCATGAGGTGAGACTGAAAGTTCCAACCCTCTAATCTAATTAATCTAATCCACTGATTGGTTTCCCTGGCAACCTCCTCCAGTCTTTAGGGGACTTCTGAAAGTCACCTTATTAACATAAACTCAGTTATGGTTGAAAGGGGCTTTTCATAATAACAAGATGTCCATTTCACCTTTATGGCTCTGATGCGATTTCAGGAACTGAGGACAAAAGACCAAATATTATAACAAAAGATGTTCCCATTGCTCTTACTGCTTAGGAAATTCCAAGGGTTTGGGGAGCCGTGAGCCAAGAACCATGGACAAACTCCAAAATGTATATTTATTATAAATCACATTCTCACACCCACAAGCCCTAAAATATTTCCTATCTGACCCTTTATAGAAATGAATGACCGGGACTTCCCTGGGGGTCCAGTGGTTAAGACTCCACACTTCCAATGCAGGGGATGCAGGTTCTTCCTGGTCGGGGAGCTAAGATCCCACATACCATGCTGCACAGCCATAAAACCTCTGGTCTAGGGAAAAATGATGTTGACAGGATCTGGCCTTTCTGTTTCTTTGCTCTGCTTTCCTCAGTGTTGGTCCTTTCTCATGTAGGCTCTCTCCTCATGGTGGCAGAAAATCTACTATAGCTCCAGGCTCACATCCTCATAAGAGTGGTCTTCTTTTCTGGTCACTCCAATAAAAAATGCTAAGATTTGCTTTGATTGAACCTCTTTTTCTGGCCTTGTTTGACGTGTCCATCCCCAGACCAGTAACTGGCCGTGGGAATGCAGTGCTCTGATTTGCCAGGTCTAGGTCACAAGTTGACCTCTGGAGTGATGAGTTGAGTCAATATCTCCCAAACCATAAGAAGGAAAGTGAAGCGGTGATCCTCTTAAGAAAAGTTGAGGAGTTATTACCAGAAAAAGGTACTGAGTGAGTAGGGGGAGTAGTAGGAATAGAATAATGAATAAACAGAAGGGAAATTACATAACAGACTGGTAAACAAAAGCATCCACTGAAACAATTAGAGTAACAGCTTTTAAATAGCTACAGCTTCGGGACTTCCCTGGTGGTCCAGTGGCAAAGAATCTGCCTTACAATGCAGGGGACGGGGATTCCATCCCTGGTCGGGGAACTAAGATCCCACATGCCACAGGGCAACTAAGCCCGCATGTCACAACTACTGAGCTCACATGCCTCAACGAGAGAGCCCGCGTGCCACAGACTACAGAGCCCACGCGCCCTGGAGCCCGTGCGACACAACTAGAGAGAGAAAACCTGCACACCACAACTAGAGAGAAGGCCACGCGCGGCAACTAGAGAGAAGCCCACGCACCGCGACGAAGAGCCCGCATGCCTCAATGAAGATCCCGAGTGCCACAATGAAGACCGGACGCAGCCAAAAATTAATAAATAATAAATAATAAATAATATTTTTTTAAAATAATTAATTTTTTATTTATTTATGTATTTTTGGCTGCATTGGGTCTTCGTTGCTGCGCACGAGCTTTCTCTAGTTGTGGCGAGTGGGGGCTACTCTTGGTTGTGGTGCACAGGCTTCTCACTGTGGTAGCTTCTCTTGTTGTGGAGCACGGGCTCTAGGCTTGCGGGCTTCAGTAGTTGTGGCACACAGGCTCCGTAGTTGTGGCGCACAGGCTTAGTTGCTCCACAGCATGTGGAATCTTCCTGGACCAGGGATTGAACCTGTGTCCCCTCCATTGGCAGGCAGATTCTTAACGACTGCGCCACCAGGGAAGTCCTAAATATCATTCTTTTTTTTTTTTTCCAATCCCAATCGCCCAATTCAGTACACCACCATCCCCACCCCACCGCGGTTTTCCCCCCTTGGTGTCCATACGTTTGTTCTCTACATCTGTGTCTCAACTTCTGCCCTGCAAACCAGTTCATCCGTACCATTTTCCTAGGTTCCACATACATGCGTTAATATACAATATTTGTTCTTCTCTTTCTGACTTACTTCACTCTGTACGACAGTCTCTAGATCCATCCACGTCTCAACAAATGACTCAATTTCGTTTCTTTTTATGGCTGAGTAATATTCCATTGTATATATGTACTACAACTTCTTTATCCATTCGTCTGTCGATGGGCATTTAGGTTGCTTCCATGACCTGGCTATTGTAAATAGTGCTGCAGTGAACACTGGGGTGCATGTATCTTTTTTTTTTTTTTTTAATCAGTCATCAATTTTTATACACATCACTTTATACATGTCAATCCCAATCACCCAATTCAGCACACCACCATCCCCACCCCACCGCAGTTTTCCCCCCTTGGTGTCCATACGTTTGTTCTCTACATCTGTGTCTCAACTTCTGCCCTGCAACCCGGTTCATCTGTACCATTTTTCTAGGTTCCACATACATGCGTTAATATACAATATTTGTTTTTCTCTTTCTGACTTACTTCACTCTGTACGACAGTCTCTAGATCCATCCACGTCTCAACAAATGACTCAATTTCGTTCCTTTTTATGGCTGAGTAATATTCCATTGTATGTATGTACCACATCTTCTTTATCCATTCGTCTGTTGATGGGCATTTAGGTTGCTTCCATGACCTGGCTATTGTAAATAGTGCTGCAATGAACATTCGGGTGCATGTGTCTTTTTGAATTACGGTTTTCTCTGGGTATATGCCCAGTAGTGGGATTGCTGGGTCATATGGTAATTCTATTTTTAGTTTTTTTTTTTTTAATGCTATTCTTGTCTGCTTACATTCTTTTTATTTATGTATGTATGTATGTATGTATGTATGGCTGTGTTGCGTCCTCGTTTCTGTGCGAGGGCTTTCTCTAGTTGTGGCAAGCGGGGGCCACTCTTCATCGCGGTGCGCGGGCCTCTCACTATCGCGGCCTCTCGTTGCCGAGCACAGGCTCCAGACGCGCAGGCTCAGTAATTGTGGCTTACGGGCCGAGTTGCTCCGCGGCATGTGGGATCTTCCCAGACCAGGGCTCGAACCCGCGTCCCCTGCATTGGCAGGCAGATTCTCAACCACTGCGCCACCAGGGAAGCCCCTATTTTTAGTTTTTTAAGGAGCCTCCATACTATTCTCCATAGTGGCTGTATCAATTTATATTCCCACCAACAGTGCAAGAGGGTTCCCTTTTCTCCACACCCTCTCCAGCATTTGTTGTTTGTAGATTTTCTGATGATGCCCTTTCTAACTGGTGTGAGGTGATACCTCATTGTAGTTTTGATTTGCATTTCTCTAATAATTAGTGATGTTGAGCATCTTTTCATGTGCTTCGTGGCTGTCTGTATGTCTTCTTTGGAGAAATGTCTATTTAGGTCTTCTGCCCATTTTTGGATTGGGGTGTTTGTTTCTTTAATATTGAGCTGAATGAGCTGTTTATATATTTTGGAGATTAATCCTTTGTCCGTTGATTCGTTTGCAAATATTTTCTCCCATTCTGAGGGTTGTCTTTTCGTCTTGTTTATGGTTTCCTTTGCTGTGCAAAAGCTTTGAAGTTTCATTAGGTCCCATTTGTTTATTTTTGTTTTTATTTCCATTACTCTAGGAGGTGGATCAAAAAAGATCTTGCTGTGGTTTATGTCACAGAGTGTTCTTCCTGTGTTTTCCTCTAGGAGTTTTATAGTGTCCAGTCTTACATTTAGGTCTCTAATCCATTTTGAGTTTATTTTTGTGTATGGTGTTAGGGAGTATTCTAATTTCATTCTTTTACATGTAGCTGTCCAGTTTTCCCAGCACCACTTATTGAAGAGACTGTCTTTTCTCCATTTTATATCTTTGCCTCCTTTGTCATAGATTAGTTGACCATAGGTGCGTGGGTTTATCTCTGGGCTTTCTATCTTGTTCTGTTGATCTATGTTTCTGTTTTTGTGCCAGTACCATATTGTCTTGATTACTGTAGCTTTGTAGTATAGTCTGAAGTCAGGGAGTCTGATTCCTCCAGCTCCGTTTTTTTCCCTCAAGACTGCTTTGGCTATTCGGGGTCTTTTGTGTCTCCATACAAATTTTAAGATGATTTGTTCTAGTTCCGTAAAAAATGCCATTGGTAATTTGATAGGGATTGCATTGAATCTGTAGATTGCTTTGGGTAGTATAGTCATTTTCACAATATTGATTCTTCCAATCCAAGAACATGGTATATCTCTCCATCTGTTGGTATCATCTTTAATTTCTTTCATCAGTGTCTTATAGTTTTCTGCATACAGGTCTTTTGTCTCCCTAGGTAGGTTTATTCCTAGGTATTTTATTCTTTTTGTTGCAATGGTAAATGGGAGTGTTTCCATAATTTCTCTTTCAGATTTTTCATCACTAGTGTATAGGAATGCAAGAGATTTCTGTGCATTAATTTTGTATCCTGCAACTTTACCAAATTCATTGATTAGCTCTAGTAGTTTTCTGGTGGCATTTTTAGGATTCTCTATGTATAGTATCATGTCATCTGCAAACAGTGACAGTTTTACTTCTTTTCCAATTTGTATTCCTTTTATTTCTTTTTCTTCTCTGATTGCTGTGGCTAGGACTTCCAAAACTATGTTGAATAATAGTGGTGAGAGTGGACATCCTTGTCTCATTCCTGTTCTTAGAGGAAATGCTTTCAGTTTTTCACCATTGAGAATGATGTTTGCTGTGGGTTTGTCGTATATGGCCTTTATTATGTTGAGGTAGGTTCCCTCTATGCCCACTTTCTGGAGAGTTTTTATCATAAATGGGTGTTGAATTTTGTCAGAAGCTTTTTCTGCATCTATTGAGATGATCATATGGTTTTTATTCTTCAATTTGTTCATATGGTGTATCACATTGATTGATTTGCGTATATTGAAGAATCCTTGCATCCCTGGGATAAATCCCACTTGGTCATGGTGTATGATCCTTTTAATGTGTTGTTGGATTCTGTTTGCTAGTATTTTGTTGAGGATTTTTGCATCTATATTCATCAGTGATATTGGCCTGTAATTTTCTTTTATTGTAGTATCTTTGTCTGGTTTTGGTATCAGGGTGATGATGGCCTCATAGAATGAGTTTGGGAGTGTTCCTTCCTCTGCAATTCTTTGGAAGAGTTTGAGAAGGATGGGTGTTAGCTCTTCTCTAAATGTTTGATAGAATTCACCTGTGAAGCCATCTGGTCCTGGACTTTTGTTGGTTGGAAGATTTTTAATCACAGTTTCAATTTCATTACTTGTGATTGGTCTGTTCATATTTTCTGTTTCTTCCTGGTTCAGTCTTGGAAGGTTATACCTTTCTGAGAATTTGTCCATTTCTTCCAGGTTGTCCATTTTATTGGCATAGAGTTGCTTGTAGTAGTCTCTTAGGATGCTTTGTATTTCTGCGGTGTCTGTTGTAACTTCTCCTTTTTCATTTCTAATTTTATTGATTTGAGTCCTCTCCCTCTTTTTCTTGATGAGTCTGGCTAATGGTCTATCAATTTTGCTTATCTTCTCTAAGAACCAGTTTTGAGTTTTATTGATCTTTGCTATTGTTTTCTTTGTTTCTATTTCATTTATTTCTGCTCTGATCTTTATGATTTCTTTCCTTCTGCTAACTTTGGGTTTTGTTTATTCTTTTTTCTCTAGTTCCTTTAGGTGTAAGGTTAGATTGTTTACTTGAGATTTTTCTTGTTTCTTTAGGTAGGCTTGTATAGCTATAAACTTCCCTCTTAGAACTGCTTTTGCTGCATCCCATAGGTTTTGTGTCGTCGTGTTTTCATTGTCATTTGTCTCCAGGTATTTTTTGATTTCCTCTTTGATTTCTTCAGTGATCTCTTGGTTATTTAGTAACGTATTGTTTAGCCTCCATGTGTTTGTGCTTTTCACGTTTTTTCCCCTGTAATTCATTTCTGATCTCATAGCGTTGTGGTCAGAAAAGATTCTTGATATGATTTCAATTTTCTTAAATTTACTGAAGCTTGGTTTGTGACCCAAGATGTGATCTATCCTGGAGAATGTTCTGTGCGCACTTGAGAAGAAAGTGTAATCTGCTGTTTTTGGATGGAATGTCCTATAAATATCAATTAAATCTCTCTGGTCTATTGTGTCATTTAAAGCTTCTGTTTCCTTATTTATTTTCATTTTGGATGATCTGTCCATTGGTGTAAGTGAGGTGTTAAAGTCCCCCACTATTATTGTGTTACTGTCGATTTCCTCTTTTATAGCTGTTAGCAGTTGCCTTATGTATTGAGGTGCTCCTATGTTGGGTGCATATATATTTATAATTGTTATATCTTCTTCTTGGATTGATCCCTGGATCATTATGTAGTGTCCTTCCTTGTCTCTTGTAACATTCTTTATTTTAAAGTCTATTTTATCTGATATGAGTATAGCTACTCCAGCTTTCTTTTGATTTCCATTTGCATGGAATATCTTTTTCCATCCCCTCACTTTCAGTCTGTATGTGTCCCTAGGTCTGAAGTGGGTCTCTTGTAGACATCATATATATTGGTCTTGTTTTTGTATCCATTCAGCAAGCCTGTGTCTTTTGGTTGGAGCATTTAATCCATTCACGTTTAAGGTAATTATCGACATGTATGTTCCTATGACCATTTTCTTAATTGTTTTGGGCTTGTTTTTGTAGGTCCTTTTCTTCTCTTGTGTTTCCCACTTAGAGAAGTTCCTTTAGCATTTGTTGTAGAGCTGGTTTGGTGGTGCTGAATTCTCTTAGCTTTTGCTTGTCTGTAAAGCTTTTGATTTCTCCATCGAATCTAAATGAGATCCTTGCCGGGTAGAGTAATCTTGGTTGTAGGTTCTTCCCGTTCATCACTTTAAGTATATCATGCCACTCCCTTCTGGCTTGTAGAGTTTCTGCTGAGAAATCAGCTGTTAACCTTATGGGAGTTCCCTTGTATGTTATTTGTCGTTTTTCCCTTGCTGCTTTCAATAATTTTTCTTTGTCTTTAATTTTTGCCAATTTGATTACTATGTGTCTCAGCGTGTTTCTCCTTGGGTTTATCCTGCCTGGGACTCTCTGTGCTTCCTGGACTTGGGTGGCTATTTCCTTTCCCATGTTAGGGAAGTTTTCTACTATAATCTCTTCAAATATTTTCTCTGGTCCTTTCTCTCTCTCTTCTCCTTCTGGGGCCCCTATAATGCGAATGTTGTTGTGTTTAATGTTGTCCCAGAGGTCTCTTAGGCTGTCTTCATTTCTTTTCATTCTTTTTTCGTTAGTCTGTTCCGCAGCAGTGAATTCCACCATTCTGTCTTCCAGGTCACTTATCCGTTCTTCTGCCTCAGTTATTCTGCTATTGATTCCTTCTAGTGTAGTTTTCATTTCAGTTATTGTATTGGTCATCTCTGTTTGTTTGTTCTTTAATTCTTCTAGGTCTTTGTTAAACATTTCTTGCATCTTCTCGATCTTTGCCTCCATTCTTATTCCGAGGTCCTGGATCGTCTTCACTATCATTATTCTGAATTCTTTTTCTGGAAGGTTGCCTATCTCCACTTCATTTAGTTGTTTTTCTGGGGTTTTATCTTGTTCCTTCATCTGGTATATAGCCCTCTGCCTTTTCATCTTGTCTATCTTTCTGTGAATGTGGTTTTTGTTCCACAGGCTGCAGGATTGTAGTTTTTCTTGCTTCTTCTCCTAAATATCATTCTTAATGGTAAAATTTTAGCAGCATTTCCATTCAGCTGATGAAGCATGCTATCCCATTCACTATAGCAATAAAACCTATAAGCAACAGAAATAAATCTAACAAAAAACATGCAAGATCTTAAAGAAAATAAGGGAACATAACTGAAGAATATGAAAGAAGACCTAACTGAGTGGCAAATTATACCATATTCATGGATGATAAGGCTCAATATTATAAAGATGTGAGTTCTCCCATTAATTAATCTATAAATTCAATTCCAGAAAAAAAATCCCTATAGGATATTTTTTAAGTGAAACTTTATAAGCTTATCCTAATTTTTATATAGAAGAACAAAGAGACAATCAGAATTTTTAAAAATTATTTATTTATTTATTTTGGCTGCACCAAGTCTTAGCTGCAGCACACAGGATCTTCGTTGCGGTGTGCGGGATCTTTAGTTGCAGCATGTGAACTCTTAGTTGTGGCATGCATGCGGCATCTAGTTCCCCAACCAGAGATCGAAGCTGGGCCCCCTGAATTGGGAGCATGGAGTCTTACCCACTGGACCACCAGGGAAGTACCCAGAATTTTTTTTTTAATGTTATTTGAAGAAGACCTAGGTGGGGGAACTCATTTTAGAGATTTAGTAATTAAAGCTGTGACGTATTGGTGCAGAGAGATAGACAAATTAAACTGAACAGACAGCTCAGAAATAGATCCGTGAATTTATGGAAACTAGATGTATAACAGAGGTAGCATTACAGATTAGTGGGGAAAGGATTTGCTGTTCAATAAGCACTGCCAGAAAGATTGATTATCTATATGAAAAAAAATTAGAATACCATATGCAAAATCAATAGTAGATTAAAGCCCTAAAAGTGAAAAACAGAACTTTAAAAAATATCTTTATGTCCTTGAGATAGTGATTTCTTAAACGAGATAGAGAAAACACTTTAAGAGATTGATAAATTTGACTGTATTAAAACTGAAAGCTGCTTTTTAATGAAAACTACCTTTAATGGAGTTTAAAAGGTAAACCACAGATGAGAGAAGATATCTGCAAGGCATATAACTGATAAAGGATTAGTATGTTGTATATATAAAGGATACCTATAAATCAATAAGAAAAAGATAACCCAGTTTTACAAATAAGAAAGGATATTGTGTAGATAGCATTATTGGCCCCAGTTCATTACCCGCTGCCAACATTCACACACTTTGTTGTATGACTTTGCAGTTCTTCTCACTAACAGACCAGAGGATATTTCTTCTCCCCTTGACTTTAGATTTGGCCATGTGATTTGCTTTGGTCTATTAGAATATGTGACAGTGTGGCAGTTACAAGCCTAAGCCTTACGAGACCTCATGTATTTCCACTTGGGCTTTTATACTTCAGCCATTGTCATGAGAGGAAATTGTCCGGGCTGGCCCACTACTCCCAGGAGGAAGATGTAAGACCATATAATAACATAGCCACTTCAGACAAGCTGCCCCATCCAACCCAAAGGCACTAAGCTAAATAAATACTATTGTATAACATTGTTTTTGTGGTTAGTTGTTATTCAGTGTTACTTGACAACATTGTAATTAGCAAGGAAATTCACTTAATCATGGTCAACAAACATTAAAAGTTGTTCAGTCCATACAGATAAAAACAATAGCATACCATTGCATATCCATAAGATTGGCAAAATTTAAAAGTCTGATAATATTAAGTGTTGGCAAAAATTGAGAAGTAGAAATAGATATATACCATTCGTGGGAGTGCACACCTAAAAAGTAGGTGACATGATTCTGGCCATTGAGTTGCAAGTGTCAGTCCCCTGGATGTGGCATCTGGAAGAACTATATTTTTTCCTGATAAAAAAGAAGATAAACTGGGCTGGTAATTGCCTTTTGTCTTTTTGTCTTCTTCCTGCCATTGAGTTGCAAGTGTCAGTCCCCTGGATGTGGCATCTGGAAGAACTATATTTTTTCCTGATAAAAAAGAAGATAAACTGGGCTGGTAATTGCCTTTTGTCTTTTTGTCTTCTTCCTGCCATTGAGTTGCAAGTGTCAGTCCCCTGGATGTGGCATCTGGAAGAACTATTTTTTTTTTCTGATAAAAAAGAAGATAGACTGGGCTGGTAATTGCCTTTTGTCTTTTTGTCTTCTTCCTGCCAGGAATATGGACATGAGACTGCAGATGGGGCACTCATCTTGCAGCATGAGGTGTTTTAATTTCATTACTTATATTTTTCGTATATTAAATTCATTTGATTCCTCTTCAAACCTACCTCTTCTTTTTTTTCCCTTTTCTTATGGATAATAATAATAAAAGGAGAATAGCTAAAATTTGTGAAGTACTTACTACATGCCAAACACTGTTTTGAGTGGTATATGTACATCAACTCATTCAATCCTCACAATAATCCTATGAAATAAGTGCTATTTTTGGTTCCACTTTACAGTTAAGGAAACAGCAATACAAAGGTTAAATACATTGCCCAGGTTCACACAGCTAGTTAAGTGATAGAGCTAGAATTCCAATCAAGCTACCTGGTTCTAGTGTCTGTGCTTATAACTATGTGCTAGTCTATATCACCTTTTATCTTTGATCATTTTAAACATACTTATTTAATAGCCTATTAGATTTTTGTACTATTTTTCTCAAATTCTTGAGGTTCTAATTCCCTGCTTGTTATGCCTGCTGATTCTTCTTTATAAAGAACAATTTCCTTGTGTCTTTTAATATTTTTGACTCATTCATTCAACAGCATTGATTGAGCAGCTATTGTTTGCTCAAGTGCCGTTCAAGGGGCTGGGAATATATAAGTAAACAAAACAGGCAAACTCTGCTCTCTTGGACCTTAAATTCTAGTAGGAGAAAACAAAGAGTAAACGAGTAAGGGGACAGAGAGTGGGAGGAGGTTCTTACATGGAATGGTAAAGGGGGCTTCCCTGGTGGTGCAGTGGTTAAGAATCCACCTGCCAATGCAGGGGACACGGGTTTGAGCCCTGGTCTGGGAAGATCCCACATGCCACGGAGCAACTAAGCCCATGCACCACAACTACTGAGCCTGCGCTCTAGAGCCGGTGCTCCACAACAAGAGAAGCCACTGCAATAAGCCTGCGCACTGCAACGAAGAGTAGCCCCCTCTTCCCTCAACTAGAGAAAGCCTGCGCACATCAATGAAGACCCAACGCAGCCAAAAATTAACTAATTAATTAATTTAAAAAGAATGGTAAAGGAAAGCCTTTATTTAAATTAATTTATTTTAATTAATTAATTTTTTTTAAAAAGAATGGTAAAGGGAGAAGAAATCTTCTCCCTTCATTCTTCACCTGGCTAATGGTAAAGGATAAGGTGACATTTGAGCAGAGACCTAGAAAATGTGAGAATGTGAGCTATATGTATATCTGGAGGAAGCATTTCCAAGCAGAAGGCATAGCAAGTACAAGGCTGCATGACAGGAACATGCCTTGAATGTTTGGGAACAAGCAGAGGTCTTTGGAGCTGGATTGCAGTGTGTGAGGGGTAGAGCAAAGAGATGCGGGAAGAGAGGTACCAGGAGGGGCAGGATGCAGATGGTGTAGGTCATGAGAAGAACTTTGGGGTCGGGTGGGGAACCTTTCTTTGGAGGGTTTTGTGCAGAGAGGTAACATGATTTCACTCGTGTTTCAGAAGCGTCACCATGGCTGCTGTATTCAGACTAGACTGAAGTTGCAAGGAGACTAATTAGGAGGCTGTTGATAATAGGTGATGGAGTGAAGTGGTAACAGCAGTAGCACAGAAGTGGTAGGATTTTGGATTTGTTTTGAAGGTAAAGCTGGCAACACACAGTCAAAGATGACTCTTCATGTTTTTGGTCTAAATAAGTGGAATGGAGTTACCATTTCCTGAGACGGATAAGACTGTAGGAAAGGCAGGTTTAAGATGAGGATGAATTAAGAGTGGTTTGGGATCTGTTGAGCTCAGGATGCCTATTAAACATCTAAGTGGAGATGCAGATAAACAGATAATTTGAGCCTGAGGTTCAGGGAAGAGGTCAGGGGCTAGATATGTAAAATGGTATTTAAAGCTATGAGACTGGATGGGCTCACCTAGGGAATGATATAAGTAGAGGAGAGGTCTGAGCCCTGAGGCCTGGGACATTCCAGCTGTAGGGGAGAAGAAATTTTCCTTGACCTTCTTCCGGGCTGTGTCTGAAAATCAAACTAACAGATTAGCAGGAGAAATGCATACAAATTTACTCAATATAAATTTTACATGACACAGAAGGCTTCATAAAGAAATGAAGGCCCGAAGAGACAGACCTGAGTATTTTTATGCTAGGCTTGGTGAAGAGTGGAGAGTCGTGGAAGAATGTGGTAGAATAAGGAGTAAGAGGTAAGGTTAGAAAACTGGGGCACACCCAGCAAAGCCTGTTTGTTCAGAGTCTTCTCAGCGTCCCTTTGTCTTCTGAGATAAGGAGGCTCCTTTCCTCTGGGTGTAGGGTGGACACCTCTCACCTCAGGGTTTTGTGATCTGTTGCAGCGGAAAAGGGAGGGGGTGTCAGAGTGACCTTCCTGCTTCTGCTGTTTACTCAGACTCCTTTCGTTCAAAATATTCAATATGCCAAGGTGCCATCTTGGGGGGTAGCATGTCCTGAATCCCAAAGCACTTAGAGCTTAGACAAGGAAGAGCCAGGAGAGGAGACTGAGGAGTGAGCAATAGGAGAAGAACCATGAAGGAGTGGTGTCCTGGCAGCCAAGTAAGTGCAACAAGTGTTTCAGGATGAAAAGAGTGATCCACTGTGTCAGTAAAATGAGGACAAAGAAGTGACCATTGGATTTGACAACATGCAGGTTACTAATGATCTTTCAAAAAATGGGTTTTGATGGATGGGGATGGAAACCTGATTAGAATGGGAGAAGTGAAGATAGCAAATGAAAAAACCAAGACAAAAAACTCTTTCAATGAACTCTGTGTAAAGGGAGCAGAGAAATGGAGTAGTAGCCAGAAATAGATGTGAAATCAAGGGGAGTTTTTACGATAGGCCATATTAGACATCATGGTGGTACAATATTGGGAATGATCCACTCTGTACAGAGACGGGAATGACTGAGTTCAGTTGAAGCAGAGCTTATTTCCCACCTGGCCTGGGTTCTGAGAGCTTCCCTCCTGAGCAGTTTGGCATTTGCTTCTGCAAGGTGTCCCCACAGACACCAACAGCCCAGGACTAATTCTCATGTTAATTTTTCAGTTTGAGGTTTCCCACACCAAGCAGGTAAAATAAATTTGGACTCCAGAACCTCAAAAAGCACAACCTTGGGTTTGATATCTCACCTAGGGATTTTTTTCTTCCCAACCAAGGCCCTGCAAAGACAAACTTTCTTTGCCTTTTCCCTGGACTTCGGGGCAAAGTTTACTAGTCCTTTTTCATTACGGTTGAATCCTTAGAGAGTTCCAATTTCTGTTACTGATAAAAACCGGAGCCCATGTTGCTGCCCCAGCAGCTCAGCCATACGTGTTTAAAGCTTTGGCTATATTTTAACCAGCATCTCTAGAGATTTGTGACAGCAAAGTTTCAGCACTTTCTAGACCACCATTTTGCTGGAATCAGAAATCTTCTCCCTTCATTCTTCACCTGGCTAATTCCTAGTCGCCTTTGAGGTCTCAGCTTAAATGTGACTTCTTGGAGAGGTATTCCCTAACCCTCTCCATCCCAATCTAAACTAGTTCACCTTTTTATACTAAGAGCACGCTCCTTCTGTCTTAGCGCTTAACTTGTCATTTATAACTTCATATGAGTATTTGTTTCAAGCTGGTACCCATCTAGATTAAAAACTACATGGAGGCAAGAATCAAGCCTGTTTAGTTCACCATATATAGCAGAAGGCCTGATTTATAGAAGATGCTCAATCAGGTTCGGTGACTGAACAAATAATTGTCTAAAAATCTAGTAACTAACTAAGAGTAGAGTCTTACATGATATCCTGAAACCCATTATCTTCTGTCTTGGAGACGATATTCTCTAAGGAGAAAGTGTTTTTAATGGAAAAAGGACAGAGGTTTCTGACTGTCATTTTACTTGACTCAGAGAAGCAGTGTTACTCCGATTTTGGTAACCACTGTGTCTTTTCCTCTTTAGAATGGAGATCTCCTCTCATCAGTCTCACCTCCTGCAACAACTGAATGAGCAGCGCAGGCAGGATGTATTTTGTGACTGCAGTATTCTGGTTGAAGGAAAGGTCTTTAAAGCCCATCGAAATGTATTATTTGCTAGTAGCGGCTACTTTAAAATGCTTCTTTCCCAGAACTCCAAGGAGACAAGTCAGCCAACCACAGCGACATTTCAGGCTTTCTCCCCTGACACTTTTACAGTTATCCTGGACTTTGTCTATTCCGGCAAGCTCTCTCTCACAGGTCAGAATGTCATAGAAGTGATGTCCGCTGCTAGCTTCCTTCAGATGACTGATGTCATTAGTGTATGTAAGACCTTTATTAAATCTTCATTAGACATTAGTGAAAAAGAAAAGGATCGCTATTTCAGCCTTTCGGATAAAAATGCCAGCTGTGATGGTATAGAACGCTCCTCTTTTTATAGCGGCGGCTGGCAAGATGAAAGCAGTTCTCCACATTCTCACCTAAGCCCAGATCAAGGAACAGGTATAAGTGGGAAATCTTGGAGTAAATATAATTACCATCCAGCCTCCCAAAGGAATACTCAACAGCCTCTGGCCAAGCATGAACAAAGGAAAGATTCCATTAAAAAATCCAAACATTTGAGGTTGTCACAGCCTTCTGAAATGGCTCATTATAAGTCAAGCAAACGAGAAGCACGAACATCTGATTCTTCCAGCCACATTTTGCAATCTGAAGAACGGGCACAAATGGATGCGGAAATGGACTCTACTCCTGTTGGCTATCAGTATGGTCAAGGATCTGATGTCACATCAAGAAGTTTTCCAGGTACCCAGAAAGAGAATCAGTCCCCTCAATCAGGTTCCAAGACTCTGATGTAAATCAATCCTATCTCAACATGCCCTTACTTTTAGGTGTTATGGGCAGTTGAAACAAGTGATTTTTTTAAAGTCATACTTCTCTAATGAAATCTATGCATAAAACACAAATTTTAAAAATTATAATACTGGATAAATTTAATGAAGTCAAAACAATAGAGTTCTGAGGGTCAGAAACCCATGAATTTCCAAACCTGCTTATCTGTGGGCAATTAGATTACTGTTAAATGTTTAAAGCTCTTTTGTAAAATGGTTCAATCCTTAAGACACATATTTTCACTTCATTTTTTAAAATTTTATATTGGAGTATAGTTGATTAACAATGTTGTGTTAGTTTCAGGTGTACAGCAAAGTGATTCAGTTATACATCATATTTTCACTTTAAATAGTTTACTTTCTTTTCTGAGTATTCACTCAGGAGCAGTATTTTTATACAGAAAAGTTAAATAGAGCAACCATACATATTGGTAAAGGTTCACAGACCCAGTATCGAAAAGAAATTAAACTAAATCTGATTTTATTAAGATATAAATACATAATTTTTAAAAACTTAACTAATACAACATATAATATTGATACTGTATCTCTGCAACACCATGAGGCATCTCATTTTTATGACAGTAGTAAAATGCAGAGATATTATTGGAGGCTGATAGTTTCAAAGTAGAGAACAGGGATTAGAAATGTATATCATCCAGTTCCCCCCACCAATTAATCAGTTAGCAAATTTGCTTAATAGTTTACATGTGAATTTAAAGGAAAATTATGATAAAATTAAACTCTTGCAGAGTATAAGATTTAGATGACAATTATATTCCAATAAAGATGTTGACAAAAAAAGATTTAGATGATATATTTAAATTTTTTTATTTTAGAAAAATTCCAAATATATATAAAAGTAAAGAGAGTAGTCTAATTAACCCCCATGCACCCGTTACCCAGTCCCACTCATGACCAGTCTTGTTTCATCTGTACCTCTGCCTCCGACCACTCCCATTTTTAAGCAAATCTCAGACATCATATGTTTTCATGTGTAAATATTTCAGAATGTGTCCCTAAAATATAGTCTTAGAAAAAAAACTACAATACCATTATTATCATACCTAAACAAAATTAACAAGTCCTTAATATTACTAAAAGCCAATCAATATTCACATTTCCCTGGTTGTCATGTAAATTTTAGAAAATAATTTGGTTATAGATAACATTTAAAAATAATAGGCAACCTGATTGATTTTTACTAATCACATTTTCCTGTAGGATACTAACATGAAAATACATGAAACTGTATCATATTATAGAGCTTTCTGAAAATGCTGAGGCGCTCTACCATTGACCAAGGCAGACAGAAATAACAGAGCAAAAATGGGAAACCTTTGTTGCATTTTAAAACGGCAACAAAGTTATCCTTTCTTGGGCTTTGCACTTTTGTAACTCTAGGTTATTTAAATCTAACTTCAATAATGAACAGCTGAACTTAACTGCTGTTAAATTGAGAAGGTTTGCCTCCAACCACAACTAACATTTTGAATATGTGTGAGTTTTAAAACAAACGATTAAAGATCCTTGACACTTTTTACCTTTAAAAGAAAAGCAGTACAGCTGTATGAAAAGTAAGAGCAAGGGGGTTCAGACATCTGGTGTGTGTGCTTGGCTGCGGAGCCAATGGGGCGATGCTACCATCTGTGGGATTATGACTGAATGCCTGCGAGTCAGAATCCTGCCCAGGTGGAACGATTAAAACATTTTTTTAAAAGAAAAGTAAGAGCTGGGGGATAAACCCATGTAAGTAAAACAAGTTACTTGAAAGCGTAAAGACCCTGGATTGTGTCTATATTTTTAAAGTCTAGTACTACTGCTTTACTTAAATCTAGTGACTTTATGCCATTAAATAAAAAGATGAGTGGGAGTCTAAATCTACCCAGACTTTGTAAATATATCAAATCCTGAAGTTACGGTTCTATACTTAGGATTACACTGACAATCTAGTCTTTATAAAATTTCTTCCTTCTCCTTGTTGCCTACCTTTCCGGGATTGGACTCGGCAGCCTCTTTTGGATTCTTGATGTTATCAGAACGGCGATTATGAACTTTCCAGTGACTTAATCAAACTGTCTCTTGACAGATGACCTGCCCAGGATGAGGTTCAAGTGCCCGTACTGCACACATGTGGTAAAGCGGAAGGCAGACCTCAAGCGCCACCTTCGTTGTCACACAGGAGAAAGACCCTATCCCTGTCAAGCTTGTGGGAAACGATTTAGCCGGCTAGACCATCTAAGTAGCCATTTTCGAACAGTATGTATATGATTTTTCATCATTTTACTTCTTAGGAAATACATGCATTTATCTGCTTTAGGATAATCTAGTTCACTGAGGAAAATCTTTTCACACAACTCTGCAATATTAAACAATTTTTCCAATTTAATGTTTTTACTTTGCACATAATGCATAATTTTATGTATTTTTAAAATTTATTTATTTGTTTTTTTATTTTTGGTTGTGTTGGGTCTTTCGTTGCTGCACGTGGGCTTTCTCTAGTTGCGGCGAGCAGGGCCTACTCTTCTTTGCAGTGCACGCTTCTCATCGTCGTGGCTTCTCTTGTTGCGGTGCACGGGCTTCAGTAGTTGTGACACATGGGCTCACTAGTTGTGGCTCACGGGCTCTAGAGCGCAGGCTCAGTAGTTGTGGTGCACGGGCTTAGTTGCTCCACAGCATGTGGGATCTTCCCAGGCCAGGGCTCGAACCCGTGTCCCTTGCATTGGCAGGCAGATTCTTAACCACTGCGCCACCAGGGAAGCCCTATATTTTTTAAAATAGGTTTGTTTTTCTCCTCTGAAACCTTGAAGTAAGAGATATTCTTTTGAATATCCATTTCAATTCACTTAATATCTATTGTTTTTATATCCCGTTTTTTTCAGAGCCAAAGACAATGTAAACTTTAAAAATGTTTAAAACTTTTTAAATGTCTATGTCAGAATCACCACTTCAGATATTCAGCATCTGCTAGTGATTCTTGAATCCTTATCTGGTAGGTTGTCAGTCTACTTTCTGCTGTCTGACCTCTCTCCACTACAGCCTCTTTCTAGTGTCTCTCCAGTTTCTCTGGTCTCCTCAAGGAACGGAGTGAGGTGGGCAATAGAGCGACTGTCAATCAGGGACTGGACTGTCAGCAGTCAGAAAAATCTCAGGGAATTTTCTGTTCAGTGCTCTGGTGGTTTAATAAGGTAGTGACGGGACTTCCCTGGTGGCACAGTGGTTAAGAATCCGCCTGCCAATGCAGGGCACATGGGTTCAAGCCCTGGTCTGGGAAGATCCCACATGCCATGCTGTGGAGCAACTAAGCCACAACTACTGAGCCTGCGCTCTGGAGCCCGCAAGCCACAACTACTGAAGCCCGCGGGCCTAGAGCCCGTGCTCCGCAACAAGAGAAGCCACCGCAATGAAAAGCCCGTGCACCGCAACGAAGAGTAGCCCCTGCTCGCCACAACTAGAGAAAGCCCGCACACAGCAACAAAAACCCAACACAGCCAAAAATAAATAAATAAATTTTTAAAAATAAAAATAAATAAGGTAGTGACATTGGAATTAATCTGCTGTTCATCTTGCAGCAAAAATTTTTTCCAAAATTGATCTTCTATTACCCATACTTTTATTCCATTTATACGAGCTCCTTTTAATTTGGAAGGGTATTGGTCACTTGATGCATTGCTTTCTAGGTATTCATCCAACAAATATATATTGAGTACCTACTATGTGCCAGACCCTTTTCTAAGAGCTAGGTATACGGCAGTGAGCAAAACAAACTCTCTGCCTTCATTAATCTCTGAAGCTAGATTTTTAAAAATTAAAATAACCTTTTATTATTACAAAAGCAATAAGTATGCATTATAAAAACTAAGAAAATAGATAGATGTAAGAATAAGAAAATAAAAATACCGTATTTTTACCACCCAGATATTACCATTCTTAACACTTTATCATGTGCATTTGTTTTTTTAACCAAAATGATATCATACTGTACATGCTATTTTGTAACCTGCTTTCTTTTTTTTTTTTTTTTTAGATTTATTTATTTTATTCATTTATTTTTGGCTGCATTGGGTCTTCGTTGGTGCACGTGGGCTTTCTCTTGTTTCGGCAAGCGGGGGCTACTCTTCCTTGCGGTGCACAGGCTTCTCATTGCGGTGGCTTCTCTTGTTGCAGAGCACGGGCTCTAGGCGTGCGGGCTTCAGTAGTTGTGGCACACGCGCTCAGTAGTTGTGGCTCATGAGCTCTAGAGTGCAGGATCAGTAGCTGTGGCGCACGGGCTCAGTTGCTCCACGGTATGTGGGATCTTCCCGGACCAGGGCTCGAACCCATGTCCCCTGCATTAGCAGGCGGATTCTTAACCACTGCGCCACCAGGGAAGTCCCTGTAACCTGCTTTCTTTAGTGAATAATCTCTACCTTTCCATCTCAATAAAATTTTATGTGTTACACAGTTCAAATTTACCTATAGTTTCCTAAAATACCACTTATAGCTGGTGTGTCCAAACCAGAATCCAATCCAGAACTCATCTCATTGTTAGGTCCCTTAAATATGTTTTTGAGCTAGCATAGTTCCCTACCCACCCCTGCCACCCTCCAAACCTTTTTAAAAATAACATTAACTTACTGAAGATATTGAGCCAATTGTTTTACAAAATATCTTACCTCTGGATTTCTCTGCTTGCTTCTACATGGTGTCATTTTTAGCTTGTTCTTCTATCCCCCCCTGCATTTTCCGAAAACTAGAAGTTTTATCTAAAGGCTTAATGGATTCAAGTTAAATACTTCCATCAAGGACAAAATTGTATGTTTCATATTGTGTCACATTAGGAGACACATCATATCTGGTGGACCCATCATTCATGTTGTTACAGTTGATCACTGGATTAGGGTGATGATACTATGATCCCACCATTGCATTGTAATTAGAAAGGAATCTCTGTGTAACTATTTTGGTATTATATGACTATCCATTTCCCCATGAACTATTCATTTAATAGTATTAATACCAATTGGTAATCTCTGTCCAAATTATTAATATTACTTGGAGTTGTGGAATGATTTACTAATATTATCCTTCTATATTATTAGCTGGAATGCTATAAAGTAAAGCTTTCCTTCATCACCTGGGGCTATTTGGTTACTTTGAAATAGGGTTCCTACAGGAGAAGCAAGATAAATGTTTAATTATTTCTCTTTAACTACCAATTTTCAAAGTAAAGAGTGATTTAATAGTAGCCTCAAATGGTATATGAGTTTTTTCTGGCTTTGTTTTTTTAAATAGCATATGTTCTCATGAATTTTCATTGGTTCATTGTGTTTGGAGCCATAACAATTATTTTTTTGATACTCAAAATTTCAAATTTTTGCAGTGGGGACCCTTGAAGCTGGCTCTTGTGTCCTTTTGTCACAACTCCATTAAATTTTCAGTGTCCTTGTTCTCTGGCTCCAAAAGAGCCCTAGGCTCATCTTGTACTTCCCCTGCCACAAAACTGGAATCAGCCATTTCTCAAAGGAGCTTTGGTACCTCTTAGTGGGGAATGAAATTAGAAACCAAAATTTGGACACCCAGGGTGCTCATTGTCATTAGGGCATCCTTTTTAGATTGTTTCTGAGCTAGAAGGTATATATTTTTAAAATAAGGGGTTCATGATGATATTTTCAGTTTTAACATTACAGAGTTTCACTTAATTTCTTTGTCTTCATAATTGTATTGGATTTGGAGGGGGATGAACATGAATCTGTGTCAGAACTTTGTAATGAAAACAATGCCACATATGATAACCATAATACTGATTCTATCTCAGGAGAAATAAAGGTACACTCACATTATGTACTTTCAACATTTACTGATTAATATGTCAGTGGTTAAGCAGAAGATAATAACTGTACTGAGTGGTAGTCCCATACATTTTCTTAGATATTTTACCAGACTGCTTTAGTTTTCTTGGGTTTTTTGACTATTTGTGTTTGGTGGCCCACTTTCATACCATTCTGACATTATCTAAATGAATATGCCATAAACATTAATTCAGCATATGTAGTTAATTATATGTAATAATTTTTAGATTAGAATCTATAATCTATCGCTCTGACAGCTATTGAGCAAAGTTACTAACTATAATATACAATTATTCATCAATTACAACTTCTTCCCAAAGCATTTCACACATATTAACTCATTTGGTCCATACAACCTGAGTTGTATCCCTATTAGTAATAACGGAGCAGTTAGGAATAATAATAGACTGATACGTAGCAGAACCACCATAGTGGTTGTTTATAACCAGTGTCCATTCTGATAGTCAGGCTTCTATTCTGTTTGGGTGGTGCCCATACCTTACCAGTTGTTAAATATTTTGACAGTCACCCTGGAAGCAGGTTTATAATGTTTTAAGTTACTTGCTTCAAGATAACATGGTTAGTAAATGACAAGATTAGTAAATGACAAAAGCAGGACTAGAACCCAAGCTTTCCAATTCCTAGTCCAGTCTTCTTTCTACTAGATCTTTCATTAATAAAAGTGGCAGAGGGGGAGGGGTGAGATGTGACAGGGTGAGAGAGTGTCATGGACATATATACACTACCAAATGTAAAATAGATAGCTAGTGGGAAGCAGCCGCATAGCACAGGGAGATAAGCTTGGTGCTTTGTGACCACCTAGAGGGGTGGGATGGGGAGGGTGGGAGGGAGGGAGATGCAAGAGGGAAGAGATATGGGAACATATGTATATGTATAACTGATTCACTTTGTTATAAAGCAGAAACTAACACACCATTGTAAAGCAATTATACTTCAATAAAGATGTTTAAAAAAATAAATAAATAAATAAAAGTGGCAATAATCCTTATATTGAAAAATATTTTTTGATAAATTTAAATTTGGGACAATATTTTTTCTTTCTCTAGCGAAATAACAAAATATTAGTATTCAAATGAAATGAGTTTTTTCCCCTGAATTAAAATATGTAAAGTCCTTAGAATAGTATATGGCAGATATTAAGTGTTTGCAATTATTTTGTATTATTCTGGGAATGTGTCCCTTGTTACCTCAGATATAAAAATATTATTGGATTAAGGGATATGTGAAATTATTAAGTATGTAATATTAATCATAAAAACATAATAGACATTATTTAGAGAAAGCTGGTATTTAATATTTCTGTGACATTAATTTATCACCAAAACCTGTGAGTTTTTTCTAATGACTAGATGTTAATTTAATACTAATGCTTGGCTTTGAACATTTTAAATTTATGAATTGGTACTTAGAATATCAAACTGTTCTGCTTTTGAAAAATCTTTTTTTATCACTATTTAAATCTCTACACAGATTCACCAGGCATGCAAACTCATCTGCAGAAAATGCAAACGCCATGTGACTGATCTCACAGGTCAAGTGGTACAGGAAGGAACCAGGCGCTACAGACTCTGTAATGAGTGTCTTGCTGAAGTTGGCATAGACAGCCTCCCCATTGATTTGGAAGCTGAACAGCATCTTATGTCCCCATCAGATGGAGATAAGGATTCCAGGTGGCACTTGGGTGAAGATGAGAATAGATCATACGTGGAGATTGTAGAGGATGGGTCTGCTGATCTGGTCATACAACAGGTTGATGATAGTGAAGAAGAAGAAGAAAAGGAAATAAAGCCCAACATCAGGTAGCTGGGATGTGAACCAACAGATCTGGCATGTCTGCAACTTACATTGACTTCCCATAACTCTCTCTTTCCATGGTCAGAGTCTGGTTAACAAATTATCAGACTGACTTGAAAGTAATGACCTGATATCACTTGCATGCTTTCTGAACAGGCCATTGTATCCATTCTGAACTTTGTTGCCCTAAAATCTGTTGCTGCACTGGAAAGAAAGACCTAGCTTGAGTTGGCATGATGGATGAACAATTAATCTTCTTACTTTTATTACAGAGATACCTTTTTTTTTAATATTGGAAGATCTACTTAGTGAACTTTTTTCAAAGAAAATATTTTAAATAAATTCACCACAACCAAACTGTATATAAGATAATTTCAAGGTGTTTCAAAAACATATAAACTACCACTATTGAATTTTCACAGGGAACGAGGTAAGAGCACATTTAAGGGTCTGGCACCCTAGCTGACTAAACTAATTAGTCTATTACCTTCAGACTGAAAATGACCTATCATTATTCCAATATCCTAAATGTTTTAGAATTACGGCAGAAAACAAACCTAAACTGTTTGAAATCGTTCATATTTGAAACTTTTGTCATTAAGTTAAAAATTACTCTTATGTAGTCAGTGTTTAAAAAGAACAAACTCTAAAATAGAAGCTGACCAGAGATTATATATAGACATCATTTTCTTAAAGCAGGAAACTAATACTGTCAAGGTAGTTTTTTGAGGATCTGTCTATATAGCTCTCTTCCTCTCTAGAGAAAAAAAGAAAACTGGAGGTTCTTGCCAGTTCTTAAGATTAATTTCCTCCATTTATATACTGCTATATTACTTATAAAGTGCTCTTTCACACATCTCCTCACCTAATCAGCAAGGTAAATAGTATTGTCTCTGATTTACAAATGAGGAAATTAAGGTCAGAAAGTTTAAGTCGTGGGACTGGTGACTAGACAGGTTTTGATTTTAAACAGTCCTCTTTCAACTGTCTCTCCCTGGATAGTCCCCTGAAATGGTGAAGAAGTGAAGTCAAACCTCACCAATCTGCAATAATTATAAAAAGAAGCCTATGAGAATTAGAAAGTATGAAAGAAGAGGAATTTAATCATCTTCAACAACATATAATATCTTGAACTAGTAGTGCTAAGTAATGTCCCTATAGTACCTATTGACATGTTTTTATGTTATTTATATATAAATTTTATATATAAAACTACTTGAACACATTATTCTCCTAAGTTCTTTAAGCAGTTTATATATAATTCTTCAAAACAAACTTTTCTACTAGGATACAAAATTAAGTTTTAACTCCTCCCCTATATGAATTATGAAACATTCCAAAATTACAGTCAAATTGGAGATGCATTATTTTAGTTGTAAAGATAAAATCTAAATACTAGAAGTAAAGAACTGTTCATAAAGGTCTTGGCAAGTTATCCCAATTAAGCTTGTTTTAATTTAATTTTGATAGAGGCTCCGTGTATTATACTGTATTTTTAACTGCCATGACATACCTCAAGATACTTTTTATGTTATTTTCTCTTATTCTTTAATTAATGATTGTCCTTAATACCAATTTGTGGGCCAAAATAGTTAATTTCTGTAAGTTTTTTTTATAAATAGATGAATAACCACTTTGTTTTATGGTACCTAATTCTGAGATTTTTTTCAAGATTCCCCTGATGGTAAATTTCCAATTGCTTCAAGACCGGATAGTGTGCATTGAGTTCATTGTCTCCCAACATGACCATTCCTGAGTCAGGAGTCTTAACAATTACATTGTTCCAAATGAGGGAGGGAACACTTGTCATTCTTCAGTCTCACCAGAGGATGATAACATCTTTCAAAATTGTAATCTGATTTTTAATCATTGGAACCAATAGGAAAAATGACTGACTTGAGCTTTATTTATAGAAATGAAGTTGTGCTTGCATGTGTATACTCTAACGCACTTTAGTCTATGATCTAAATGTTCTTTGATGCTACTATATTCTGCATGCAAACATCAGCATGATTGTCAGCAAGGTCCACTGAACACAGTGCCACCAGCACTTGTAGAGCCTTATCAGAAATAATGCTTTCTCATAATTGTTTATAACAAGCATCAAGCAATCCCCAAAAAACAGCTATCAAATTCACCAAACTAGACAGTGCATCTGTTCTATCATTTTAGTATCATAAAAGAACATTCGTGACATGTTTGTAAGTTGTAAATAATAACTCCAGTATCATATCATATTTATCTAAGACTTTAGAGACCAATTCTTTTCTAGAGTGAAACTGTCTATTAATGGTTTCTAAGAAAACTGAATTCTTTGGCTCTTAAATGTGGGAAAATATTACATAGGGGTATAATCTGTTAATATAAGCTTTATTTATGCCAAGATTTTTTTTTTTTTTTAACGTTAGGAAAATAATGGAAGTTGGTTAGACCAAAGTTTGCTCTTACAAGAATGCTGTTTTATCAGCTTCTGAACACCCTTCTAAGTCTATGGTCCTCAAGATCCGGTTGATAGGATGAAGTTTTGCAAAATAAAGCACCACTGAGTCGTGCCTACTGTCTGGAGGAAGCAAAATTGACTAGGCCAGTGGTTTAAAAGATTTTTTTTTACCCAAGAAACCCCTTCTTCAAATGAATTGTTTCATAGAGAAGTTCAACATTTAAGGAAACTCTAAAGGACAGAGCTGCTCTGGTTTAAGCTCCCTACAAACCTTTCCCCAGACACTCCGCAGAGCTCAGGAGTCCAGCACTGAAAACCTTGGGCTGGATCACTTTTTGAATTCCCTTTGAGCATTACAGTCTCACTTCATTACTCCTGTTACTCCTTGCACTTACAAGCTGGTAACCATAGAGCAGCAAATCACATCTTTACAAGGCTCCTTCTATAGTTATCATATATCATAAGACCTTTTTAAGAACAAATTTTTCAATATTGTATGTCTGAGTGATGAAATCAAACACAGTTACGGCTTTTATGTGGCCAAGTTACTGCTTAATGGATGAAAAGTTCAGTGTTTCAGTTACTTATGAGCTCAGAACTCAATTCGTTAAAAGTTATTTTGCTGAGTCATGCTAAGATATATTGAAATTTCCACTCATATTGGTTATATATGTTTGGAGTCCTAAAATTAATACTATGGAAAAATCACTAAAAACAGTACAGCATAAGATGTGTTTAACTGGGAAGGGTGATAACAGTAGGTACTGGAGGACCAAACTTTAGATTATAAATGGAAAATTCTAAGTTATTTTATATTAGAGTGGATCAGTATTACTATTTATCATTTATATAGCATTTTATATTTGCAAAGTATTTAATAATTTTTATGTTATTCTTTACATATCTATGAAATAGGACATTTATCACATGAAAGGTAAGGAAATTGAGGCACAGAACAGTAAAGCAACCTGCCTAAGACAACCCAGTGAAACAGTGGCAAAAATAGGAATTAGAATGATCAGATTTTCTGAATCCTAGAATATCAGCTTAAATCACTGAGGTGTGTTGTGTGTTACTCTATTTTATGAGTTTATGCAAATAACAGTCAATTGTTTTAAAGCTTACGTCATTGTATGTGGATAAATCCTATACAGAATAAATATTATGTAAAGGATGTGACTTTGGTTACAAGTTTCAATGATAAAAATTCAGGTTGTCACACAAGTGGCATTATTTAGCCAATTTTATATATTGTGAAGTATAATTAATATTTTATTTTGATACAGGAGTTTCTCAACTATTCATGCCAATTGAGCCATGAATAGACCAGAAAAATGAAATCCACAGAGAATCTATAAACTTCATTTTCTAACTTGTCAGCCTTCTCCCTAAAGTACCTGTGTTAATGCCAATGAAAAGTGAACTATGTTAATAAGCCACACACAGGAGAAGCCAGGGGACTCTTAATTTTTTTTTTTTTTGGCTGCACTGGGTCTTCGTTGTGGCGTGTGGGCTTCCCTCTAGTTGCAGTGCGTGGGCTCTCTAGTTGTGGCGCGCCAGCTCAGTAGTTGCTTAGTTGCTCCACGGCCTGTGGGATCTTAGTTCCCCGACCAGGCATCAACCCAACCCCGTGTACTATGCATTGGATGGCAGATTCTTAACCACTGGACCACGAGGGAAGTCCCGGGACTCTTAACTTTTAAATGCAAAATATTTTGAAATGTTCTACTTAAAAGCATGATAAACACTTTTCCCTGCCTCTTTTTATTTTCTTCACACCAGCAAAAGCCATTGGATACTTCATCATCTTTAGATAGGAAACCAGTGACCAGGGCAATGCCAGTCATCTCTTTACCTTTGGGCTTGATTAGATCATTTGCAAACATTATTAAAGACAACTTGTAAAGTATATCTAAGAACTGATAATACTTTCCTTCACTCTTTTGGATTTCTAGATACACAGATCCATTATATAGTTTCTTGATTTCCCCATTGGGAAAATCTTTTAATTCCTTGTTGATATTATTTACAACTACTTAATTCTTTTATTGAGTAACTTATTTTATTCAGCCTATAAGGGAAAAAAATGGAACATTTTTACCTAGATAGTAGTTCTCAACCTTGGCTGCACTTGAGAATCACTTGTGGAAATTTTAAAAATACAGATGCCTAAGTAAAGCAGAATCTCTGGCAGATGGGGCCTGGATACATTTTTTTTTAATCTTTCCAGTGTTTTTTATGTGCAAAATAGGTCCCCTAGTCAAGGTTCCCCTCTGTTCTCCCCAGATAGATAGATGCTAAAGTTGGGCAGTGGAACCATTTCACCTTCCAATCCACTGGTTCGCAACCCTATCATTAAGGAAAAAAAATTAAAATATGGTTGCCCAGTCCAAGAAAATATTATTTTTTGTGAAATTTTAAGATATTGTGTATGTCCCCTCATCTAAAGCTTTTATTAGGGTCAAACAGTATGGACACTAAATTAAAATAGCCCATTTTTACTTTGAGATGTATTTGCATTTTTATTTGATCATGGGTTGCAGTCTGGGAATTCACACAGTAATTCAGAGTAATAAAAGAACCATATTAGGAATATGTGACTGAAATACTATATCCTGAAATATTGCAAGCTTTAATGTTTTCTTTGCTTTTGAAAAAGAAACCAGAACACTCTCCAAGCACTGTGAAACTTAATTGCTACACATTAGTATTCCATCAATGAATTGAATTAAATCAGTTTTTATTCAAGTTAAATGCCATACCAGAGAAACCAAGAAAGATGTCTTTATTTAAAGGAGCCTTCAGATTAATTTGGAAAGAAAAATAAATGTCTTTGCTTTACTTCAAGTATTGCCATTAAACTTTTTCTTTGGAAAATAACTTGAAACGACTTGGGCATAAAGCACCATCCTCATTCCCATAATTGAGGTTATGTATGCAATTCAAACATGACAAGTATATCCATTCAGTAGTATTGTATATGCAGACACCATTGCTTAATCTCCTACCAAAAAAAAAAATCCAATAAGGAAGTGGCACTTTCTTGCATAATTCAAAAAGGTTAAACGCTGAAATACAAGAAGATAATGTGTCTTTTGTTGCATATTTGAGTTGATTTTAAACTTTTTTTCCCCTGGAGGAAAAAAATCCACAAGGAGTACAGCAGTGGAAAACGGCACCTGCACCAGACGCTGTAGTATTTGGGGGCCGTGTTAAAAAATGAAAGCCCTGTGTTTTCCCCTAAGCAGCAGCAACATCTATTCGCGCTCAGGCGGATGACCACGTGGCTTCATCTTATTTTCAGGAGGACTGCACCAGTGAGTGGGATTAAGGAGTAGCAACCTTTACTTTTCCTTTTCAGTCCTGTTTCCCGCACAACTACTTTTCCTGGAAAGTTATCACAGAGTCCAGCAGCGAGACCCCCGTAGAGAACCCCACAGTTCCCCGTAGAGGCCCCGACATACCAGACACCCCTAAAGCTAAATTCTGGGGGGGCAAGATGAATAGGAAACGCTGTGTTGTGTGCAGTGTGCACCCGATAAAGAGCCGCTATTTGCCGGGTCCCTACTCGATCCAAGGCCGCTGAGGTAGGCACACATGCCTCGCCACTTAAAACAGGAGGAAACTGAGGCTTGAGAACTGACCCCAAAGTCATTGAGTCCAGCCCACGCAGTGGGTTGGCTAGCGGTGCCCGAAACCGCCGCCCTACCGCCAGGGGGAGTTAGTGTGCTTTACCTCTACTCTCGGTTCCCATCGTGCAGTCTGTGCGTCACAGAGGGTCACTGGCTTGGGCGTCCCCCCCCCCCATTCCTCCCCCGCCATCACACAGAGTGGGGATCGCGCCCTTGGCCTCGCTGCTGCTGGAAGAGATGTACCGGGTGACAGCCTGGCTCTCCAGATTCTGCGGGCACTTCACTGATGTTTTTTAGTTTACCTGTCTTGCCTCCCTCCCCTCCTTCCTTTCTTTTTCAGGGAGTCGTAACTCTTTTATTGAGCAACAAATGTTTTAGCCTGACAGCCAGGTGAGGTAGGTACTACTGTATTATGGCAGATGAAGAAACTGAGGCTTAGAGTGGTGAAAAGACTTGGCCAAGTTCAGAAAATTTAGGAAGTTTCAAGAAGGAAACTGGAAGGTGAGGCCTTGACTCCTACCTTTAGGTAACAGACATACATATAAACATCCACATGTTGGAAGATGAGGCATTTGTAGTGACTTCGGGAACCCTTGTCACATGCAAGGGAGAGAAATGAGATAGAGTCCAGGGGGAATTTTACATTCCAGCTGGAGAGACATACACATATGGCCAATGACGATGTGTGGTAGAAAGTACCAACAGCCAGAAGTACATCCATTTATTCACCCAACCAATGTCTCAATATCTACCAAGCACCCAGATTCCTAAATGGAATTAAGACAAAAAATTTGGGCAGGGAGAGTATCACATTTGTTAATTTCGTTTTTACTCAAAAATAAATAGAGATAACAAAAATGGTCCTTAATGCCAACACGTAAAATAGCAATGCTATATTTAAAAGGAAAAAAAATATGATTTTGAGCTACGCCTTGAATAATGGAAAGAACATCCAATTAGGAGACACAATGAAAGGAAAAGAGAAATGATCAGTGTAACTAAGGAAAACTAGCAAATAGTTGAGCACAGGGGATGGAAGTGTAAAGGGAGTTCGAGAAAACTCCAATGTGGGCTGTGGAAGGATAAGGGCACTGTTGATAGAAACAAGAACTCAGAATTTGGATATGAAAACACGACATTAAAGATCTCTCCCTAAGGAGCATGTCACCAGAGGGCTTTGGAATCAGGAAGAACTGGAAGCATCACTGAAACAGACCATTAAAAAATGGAAGGTACAAGGAAGGTACAAATAATAATCAGAAGCCAGTTCCCTTGCTCCTTAAGGTGCTTCCAACTTAAAAGCAGAGTTGACTACTACATACGTTAGCTGACTTAAGGAACTTTATGAAATTGTTGTAAAACAAAGAGAAAAAGAATCTGCACAAGAATGCAAAGGTAGGAACTGGTGAGTTGTATGGTGTGAACTTTGATGGTGGGTGATGGTGGGCGGGCTGCACTGGTACTGAGAGAAGACTTGGAGAGGCCATGGGAACATAAAGGCAGAAACAAAGTTACCCTATAATTGATTCATCTTTCTTCTCATTGTGACACACCCCTTGAATGGTTAATACTTCGAGCTGCAAGGGAATCAGGATGGGACAGTAAAATGGGAGTCCTGTAGAAGGGCACCCAGCTTGGCATAAAGGGACAGGCACAGCTTTTGAAAACAGCTCAACTCTGATATGGAAGGAAGAAAACTAGACTAACATAGGAAAGATTTGGAGTAGAGAAGCAGGAAAGGAAAAAGTCTGAAGAGAAAGCAGGAGGAGAAGCAGAAGGGAGTGGCTTTGTTTGCCCTTCTTAATAAACAAGAGACTCTGGCAGAATGGCACTGGCTCCACGGTTATCCTTAGGCTGGTCACCCCCTAACCAAGCGCTGTGGCCTTTTTAAAAAATTAAAAGGTGAAAAAGTAAGGGGGCTGTTAGCATTTAAGCTTGTCCCAATAATAGTACTAGCCCTCACTGAGCATTACTATGTGCCAGGCACTGTCTTGAGTTTTATGTGTATACATTTATTTAATTCTCTCAACAACTATTGTCACGAGTTAAAATTTGGAAATTGAGGGGCACGGAGATTCAGCAACATGCCCCAAAGTGGATAGTTAGTAAGTGCTGGAACCAGGACTTGAACCCCCATGATCTGGCTCCAGTTTGTGCTGTTAACCACTGCACCCCCAAAATCCTCAAAATAAAACTGTTAGCAGAGTAGTGTTTAAATTCCAAAGTTCCAAGCATAATTCCAAAATTACTCCCTTTCTCTTCTTACAAAATAAGATTCTTAACTATGGTAGCAAAGCTGGGGACACCCGGTCTGTGAGTAGTCACCATCTCCATTTCAGAGTTGAAGAAACCCAGCCTCAGAGAGGTTCAAGAAATTCCCCAAAGTCATATAGCTAGTGAGTGACATGGTCAGGATGTGAATCCATGACTCTAATGTACTTAAAGTTTGTATTTGGAAGTAATTTAAAAAACACACACACGTGTATTTATTTGGCAATGGGAAAAAATAATATAAATCCACTATTTTCTACTGTCTTGTCCTGATACGAGATATTTCTATAGTCAAAATGTTTTTGCTAAATAACATTAGCTTTTGAACTTTTAGACTATGTGTCAGAGAAAATGAGACAGCCATTGTCAATCATCTATTTTTGAGTTGCACCTTACAAATATCACCCAAATGTGGAGTGTTTCCTTATATATAAAACTTGAGGGCTTCCCTGGTGGTGCAGTGGTTAAGAATCCACCTGCCAATGCAGGGGACACAGGTTTGAGCCCTGGTCTGGGAAGATCCCACATGCTGCAAAGCAACTAAGCCCGGGCGCTACAACTACTGAGCCTGCGCTCTAGGGCCCGCAAGCCACAGCTACTGAGCCCATGCACCACAACTACTGAAGCCTGCACGCCTAGAGCCCGTGCTCCACAACAAGAGAAGCCACCGCAATGAGAAGCCCATTGACACAACTAGAGAAAGCCCACGCGCAGCAACGAAGACCCAACGCAGCCAAAAATAAATAAATAAAATAAAACTTGAGTAATGAGAGCTGTCATGCTAACCTCACAGGGCTATTACCTGGATCAAAAGAACAACAGAACATAAATGTGATTCGTTATATATTAAAAGGTATAAGTACAATGAACAGAGTCTTAAGTCCCAAATCTGCCTCTTCTAGCCAGTAGGTTTTAGGTGTCACTAATCCCCTTATTTGTAAAATGTAGGACAACTGTACTACATATAGAATTGCTGGAAGGACAAAGGGGTAATATAGAGAAAGCATCTGGGAAAATATTTTGTACAGAGGAGACCTGGATATGTGTTTATGACAAAATAAATATGTTGGCCCTAAGACTACTTTCTTGCATGTCCAGAATTCAACATTAATTGTTCATTTTACAGGCAACAGAACAAAAAAGTACAGAGCATGTTATATGGGAAAAAACATTGATAAATTACTACAGTCACTGAGGATTAACCAAGATGGCGGAGTAGAAGGACGTGCTTTCACTCCCTCTTGCGAGAGCACCAGAATCACAACTGGCTTCTGGACAATCATTGACAGGAAGACCCTGGACTTCACCAAGGAGGATACCCCACGTCCAAGGACAGAGGAGAAGCCACAGAGTGACGGTAGGAGGGGCGCAATCAGAGTAAAATCAAATCCCATAACTGCTGGGTGGGTGACTCACAGACTGGCGAACACTTATACCACAGAAGTCCACCCACTGGAGTGAAGGTTCTGAGCCCCCCGTCAGGCTTCCCAACCTGGGGGTCCGGCAACGGGAGGAGGAATTCCTAGAGAATCAGACTTTGAAGCCTAGTGGGAATTGATTGCAGGACTTTGACAGGACTGGGGGAAACAGAGACCCCACTCTTGGAGGGCACACACAAAGTAATGTGTGCATCGGGACCCAGGGGAAGGAGCAGTGACCCTGGGGAGACTGAACCAGACCTACCTGCTGGTGTTGGGGGGTCTCCTGCAGAGGCGAGTGGTGGCTCTGTTTCACCGTGGGGATAAGGACACTGGCAGCAGAGGTTCTGGGAAGTTCTCCTTGGCGTGAGCCCTCCCAGAGTCTGCCATTAACCCCACCAAAGAGCACGGGTAGGCTCCAGTGTTGGGTTGCCTCAGGCAAAACAACCAACAGGGAGGGAACCCAGCCCCACCCATCAACAGTCAAGTGGATTAAGGTTTTACTGAGCTCTGACCGCCACAGCAACAGTCAGCTCTACCCACCACCAGAGCCTCCCATCAAGCCTCTTAGATAGCCTCAACCACCAGAGGGCAGACATCAGAAGCAAGAAAAACTACAATCCTGCAGCCTGTGGACCAAAAACCAGTTACAGAAAGATAGAGAAGATGAAAAGGCAGAGGGCTATGTACCAGATGAAGGAACAAGAAAAAACCCCAGAAAAACAACTAAATGAAGTGGAGATAGGCAACCTTCCAGAAAAAGAATTCAGAATAATGATAGTGAAGATGATCCAGGACCTCGGAATAAGAATGGAGGCAAAGATTGAGAAGATGCAAGAAATGATTAACAAAGACCTAGAAGAATTAAAGAACAAACAAACAGAGATGACCAATACAATAACTGAAATGAAAACTGCACTAGAAGGAATCAATAGCAGAATAACTGAGGCAGAAGAACGGATAAGTGACCTGGAAGACAGAATGGTGGAATTCACTGCTGCAGAACAGACTAAAGAAAAAAGAATGAAAAGAAATGAAGACAGCCTAAGAGACCTCTGGGACAACATTAAACGCAACAACATTCGCATTATAGGGGTCCCAGAAGGAGAAGAGAGAGAGAAAGGACCAGAGAAAATATTTGAAGAGATTATAGTAGAAAACTTCCCTAACATGGGAAAGGAAATAGCCACCCAAGTCCAGGAAGCGCAGAGAGTCCCATACAGAATAAACCCAAGGAGAAACACGCCGAGACACATAGTAATCAAAGTGGCAAAAATTAAAGACAAAGAAAAATTATTGAAAGCAGCAAGGGAAAAACGACAAATAACATACAAGGGAACTCCCATAAGGTTAACAGCTGATTTCTCAGCAGAAACTCTGTAAGCCAGAAGGGAGTGGCATGATATACTTAAAGTGATGAAAGGGAAGAACCTACAACCAAGATTACTCTACCCGGCAAGGATCTCATTTAGATTTGATGGAGAAATCAAAAGCTTTACAGACAAGCAAAAGCTAAGAGAATTCAGCACCACCAAACCAGCTCTACAACAAATGCTAAAGGAACTTCTCTAAGTGAGAAACACAAGAGAAGAAAAGGACCTACAAAAACAAACCCAAAACAATTAAGAAAATGGTCATAGGAACATACATATCGATAATTACCTTAAACGTGAATGGATTAAATGCCCCAACCAAAAGACATAGACTGGCTGAATGGATACAAAAACAAGACCCATATATATGCTGTCTACAAGAGACCCACTTCAGACCTAGGGACACATACAGACTGAAAGTGAGGGGATGGAAAAAGATATTCCATGCAAATGGAAATCAAAAGAAAGCTGGAGTAGCTATACTCATATCAGATAAAATAGACTTTAAAATAAAGAATGTTACAAGAGACAAGGAAGGACACTACATAATGATCCAGGGATCAATCCAAGAAGAAGATATAACAATTATAAATATATATGCACCCAACATAGGAGCACCTCAATACATAAGGCAACTGCTAACAGCTATAAAAGAGGAAATCGACAGTAACACGATAATAGTGGGGGACTTTAACACCTCACTTACACCAATGGACAGATCATCCAAAATGAAAATAAATACGGAAACAGAAGCTTTAAATGACACAATAGACCAGAGAGATTTAATTGATATTTATAGGACATTCCATCCAAAAACAGCAGATTACACTTTCTTCTCAAGTGCGCACAGAACATTCTCCAGGATAGATCACATCTTGGGTCACAAACCAAGCTTCAGTAAATTTAAGAAAATTGAAATCATATCAAGCATCTTTTCTGACCACAACGCTATGAGATCAGAAATGAATTACAGGGAAAAAAACGTGAAAAGCACAAACACATGGAGGCTAAACAATACGTTACTAAATAACCAAGAGATCACTGAAGAAATCAAAGAGGAAATCAAAAAATACCTGGAGACAAATGACAATGAAAACACGACGACACAAAACCTATGGGATGCAGCAAAAGCAGTTCTAAGCTGAATTAAAAAAAAAAAAAAAAAATCCCACAAGGACTCAGAGGCAAAGAATATACAAATCAATTTTCACTGCAAAGTAAAGGAGCTGTTACAGTGGAGGATTACTGGACTGAATGTCAATATTATGACATAGTATGAGTGTGTTTCATGTTTGGTAATTGCAATCATTGTTGCTTTTGTTGTGGTCATCCATGTACAATGTTTGGTGTCAGTCTATTTATCTCTTGTAAAAATAAAATACAGTGTGTGTGTGTGGAAAAAAAAAAAAACAAAACCAAATTACTACAGTCACTAAATGCTGAGGAAGTTTGCTCTGGAAGGAGCTTTTGGAAGCTATCTTTTCCAATTTCCTGTCCCCCCCGCCGCCCACCCTGGTTTTTCTAGATGAAGAAACTACATTCTCAGTCTCAATCTGGAATTCCCCAAACCTTCTGAAGCTCAGACTTCAGGAAGGGGCAGAACTATAGTCCACTTGGGGCACTTCCCCCACTTTGAGGAGGGTATAAACTGTACTTTTTCCACCATTTCTTCTTCTTTTTTTTTTTTTTAAACTTTGGGTTTATTTATTTATTTTTGGCTGTGTTGGGTCTTCATTTCTGTGCGAGGGCTTTCTCTAGTTGCGGCAAGTGGGGCCACTCTTCATCGCGGTGCGCCGGCCTCTCATTATCGCGGCCTCTCATGTTGCAGAGCACAGGCTCCAGACGCGCAGGCTCAGCAATTGTGGCTCACGGGCCTAGTTGCTCTGCGGCATGTGGGATCCTCCCAGACCAGGGCTCGAACCCGTGTCCCCTGCACTGGCAGGCAGATTCTCAACCACTGCGCTACCAGGGATGCCCATCCACCATTTCTTCTTGAACATTCTCTTCCAAAGCCCAAGTGGTAATAGCAAGGTGAAAAGAGAACTAGCAAGGGTGGCTATAAGGACACACATAACCACTTAGCCTTCTTGGAGAGGCACCAGTGAGAAAAAGTCATCACATCACTACTGTTACTGTCCCGAAAAGTCACTGCCATCATGTAACACACCCCTGAACCCATGACAATGACTGTCTGATTAGTAAGCAGACCTGGTGTGATTTGGACATTTTAGGCTAAACTGTTCCAGTAAGATACCTTCTCTTTCTCAGCTCAGTTGTTTAAAATATAATATTACTAGATCACAGAAACTTAGAACTGGAAAGGAATTGAGGAATCACTAATACACACCTATAATACATAGATGAGGAAGTAGGTCCAAGGTCAAACAGTAGTAGAGCAAAGGCTAGGAACTGAGGCTTGTGGCTTGGGATTCTTATGTTCTTATAGATGTGCTCAAGGAGCTGACCTGCAGTCTCTGCCTAAGAGTTTGACGTAGCTCTAAGATGCTTAATCCACTGACCACTAAGTAGTAACTGACCATCTATTATGTGCCATCTAGGAGCTTTCCTTCTATTCAGAGGTAAAAGATTAGTGAACATTAAACAATTATAAAATTGAAAAAGCCTGCAAATCTTTAAAGCTAACTAGAGAAGCATAGTTCAGAGACCCCTGAAGGCTGAATGGTAAGGGAGGCATTGTGGAAATGTGATTTGAGCTGGGTTTTAAAAATTTATTTATTTTTGGCCACTCTGCGAGGCTTGTGGGATCTTAGTTTCCCTACCAGGGATTGAACCCAGGCCCACAGCAGTGAAATCACCAAGTCCTAACCACTGGACTGCCAGGGAATTCCCTGAGCTCGGTTTTAAAGCGGAGCTGCAGACTAGCATCCTGTGGACCAGATTCAGCCCACACACAACCTGTCTGTACTTCATTGTGATGACCCACAGTGGTTTGGGTTTCTTTCCAAAAACTTGGGAGGTTTTACATAAAAATCCCACTCTCTGGGGTTTTATGAAAAACTGCCACCCTAGGCTTGTATTCCCATTAGCAATGAGGGCTGGAGCTGAGAAGCAGCTGCCCGCTTGGCCCCTGCATAAACCCTCAGTTCAACACCCGCAGTCCTCCCATTACCGGCCTGACTCCTTGGGCAGCGGATTTGCTACCCAACGTTTTCAGAAATGAGAACGGCAGCCCAGAAGTAAGACAGAAGTGAAGATGTGTGGGTACGTTATGGGGAAGGAGAATTAGCTCTGCAATGGGGGAAATCTGTTCCTTAGGGAAAGACACATGCTTGAAACTAGCAGAAGAATCTGGTGAGAGCACGGTGCAACCATCTCAATAAATAAGCTAAAAATAAATAAAACGTGTGCTGCTACTGATGGATCAAGAATGCCAACACTTCACGTATAAAGGGTAACATACTCATTTTCCTTCTATTCAGTATCTTTGTTTTGGCATACTTTAAAACTAATACAAACTAAATTTTAAAATTTACCTGAAACTGTAATAAGTTATAAATTCATTAAAAATAAGAAAATATAATTTGTATTGCATAATTACATCTGCCTTGTTTTTACTGAGCCCCATTATACAGCTCTGGTGGTTAAGAGATACGGCTATGCTTTCCCCCCGCCCCGAGTCAAATGTGTACCCTACTTGGCTTACTACATCCCAAGAGCTCTTCTTACTTTGGCTTCATCTCTCCCATTGCCCTCACAATATCCCGTTGTTCACTTTCACAATCAACGGCCCCAAGTAGCCCATGATGTGTAAAGGAGTCGAAAGAAAGAGCCCCATCTCAGGCTGGAAATTCATCCTAACAAAAGATAAAGAGATTCTTCTAGACATTGTTTTGCTTGGAGGTCCACAATTTACACTTATAAAATATGCCTGAGAATAAAGAAGGTGAAGGAGTGCTACCTGAGATCCTGCTGTGTAACCATTTGAAGAGCTACTATTAAAACCACAGGCTCCTGCCCTTGTCTTCATTACGCCCCCCTACTTTCTGTTAAATTCCCAGAGAGGGACTTCCCTGGCTGTCCAGTGGATAGGACTCCGAGCTTCCAAGGCAGGGGGCACGGGTTCGATCCCTGTTTAGGGAACTAAGATCACGCATGTCATGCGGCGCAGCCCAAAAAAAAAAAAAAATCCCCAGAGTAAAAATGATGTGGTGCTCCGAGAGAATAGTTAGAAAGCTCACAGACAATCTCTTCCTTTTAGGTCAAGTTCAGCACATTATAATGATATTTGGCACCACCCAGTGGCAGTCTTTTTTCACATATGTGTGAATAAATAGCAACTTTGCAAACTCTTGCATCACAAGGAAGAATACCTCAGTCAATGAATAGAGGATGGAATAATGTTGCAAATCAAATGAAAGCAGCCTCATTTTTTTCAAAGTTTATCTACTTTGAAAAGTTCAGATCATTTTAAAGTTGTTTTCCTGGCCTCCTGTCTCCTTAGGAATGAAAAGCTTAGGTAATTTTTAAAAACCAAAGACATTTAAAAAAATTCTCCTTTTCTTCTCTAAATATAATGGCTTTAATATAAAATTATATGTTAGAAAGAAGGGCCCATTTGTACATGCATCAAATTTTTCTTATGGGAAAACAGGAAAGTGTCAATACTTCAGTGCTTAAAAAAAAGTGAGAACAGTAAACCAGGGCTCTTTCTAGAGAAGCCTTCCAATTGTTCAACTATAATTGTTTCATCTGAGAAAACCAACTGGAATACAGGATGGCTCTTTCCCACAGCAATCTAAAACGACCCCTTTTCATGTATGTATAGAAAATATATGTGTTAACCAATTTGGAAGAAAAGCAAAATCCTGGTTGTAGGATTCCTCAAATTTCTTTTTTTTTCGAGCTGCATTCAGTAAGAACACGGGGGCTTCAGAGTCTCTCAGGCTGCTCTTAGGTCAATGATCCTTTCTGGGACCAGGCTGGAGGGCTGGCATTCCATGGGAAGGGTGTAAGGCACCTGCTGCTACAGCAGGGAATTAACAAATGAGGAACCATACTTGCCACCTAAAGGTTTCTTTAAACTTTGAATATTTGGATAACACAGATCAAGACTGTACCTAGATTTTCCATTTCTGAAAGTCACACTTTAAGTTAAAAATTTCTGTTCTGCAAATCTCCATATATTAACAGATACTGTAGAATTTATATCATGGTATCTTCTCAAAAGGAAGAGAAAAAACAGTTCTTTATAGGGAGTCTCTTTTTTGTGTGTGTCTTAAATGTCAATGATCACAAAAACTTCTGGCTTCTCTTCATCATAGACCTGCATTGCTGAATATGTTATTGCTTTGACTTCAGTTCCCTGAAGTTGGGGTTAAAGAAAAAACAGGAAGAAAAAGGACATCAAAATCAGAATCATTAACTCTGGCAACAATTGGCAGAAAGTCAAAATTCTAATATTGCTCTGAAAAACTCACACGAAACAATTAGTTATCAAATTAGTATAGTATTATCCACTGATCCAGTAAAAGTGAGAGGCAAATATGTACAGCAGAAAAATCACTGAGTTAGGAGATGGAGCATACTATAGCCCTGGCTTTGTTTGCAACTGGATACAGAAGCTGTCTGACTTCTCTGGGCATCAGCTTTTTCATTTATCAGATGGGTTGAATCCAAGAACACAAAGCTTTCCTACTGTTTGGGTCAGGGCTCCTTCTTAAGGCTTCTTCCATACAGTCTAACCTGGGCCCTGGGAACTCGGCCTATTCCCTTCTCTGAATGGCAGTCAAATGCCTATTATCCAACATCTCCGTTTAGATGTCTAATAGGTATCTCAAATATAACATACTCAAAAGAAAATGCCACTGTCATTTGTATTATAAAAATAGTTTGTTTTCAATCCACATGCTCCCCCTCTACTGGCTTCTGTTCTTTTTATGCTTCTCTTCCCCAAGGCTCCCTCACCAGGCTTCATTTTATTGCACTGTTGTTGAAGAAATGCTATTGCAGCTACTGGAAGCAAACAGGATTTTCCAGTCACCTCCAACTAACTTAGGTCTCCTTGGCCTAAACACAGGGGTCAGCGAACTACAAATTGAAGGCCAAATCTGGCCTGCCACCTATTGTTGTACAGCCCCACGAACTAAGAATGGTTTTTACATTTCCAAATAGTAGTGGAGGAAATGTTTAAAAAAAGTTTTACTGGAACACATCCACATTCATTCACTTATGTGTTGTCCTTGGCTGTTTAGTGCTATATATAAGAGAAGAGTTGAATAGTTGCTCTTCCATCATTCTCTGCCCACAAAGCACAAAACATTAGGAAAAAAATTGCCTACCCCTATTCCAACAGATCTGACTCGTATAGAGCGAAGCCATACATGCTGGCAAATACTGAATCTGGAGAAGCACAAAAGGTAGAAGAAACTTTAGAGAACATCTAGTCCAACACCTTCATTACAGGGGAGGACATCAAAACTCGATAAGGCAAAGGGATTTTTACACCCCACAACTCTGTAACAAACCTGACCCTATAACCCAAGTGCTGATTCCTAATCCTCCAAATCAGGTGTGTGAAATCACAGTGTTTTAAAATAATATGTCCAGACGGGTCATATTAGTCTGAGAAAAATTTAGGACTTTACACCAACTTATTAGAACTAGTTAACTGTCACATTTACTGACTTCATGGTAAGGTAGTATAAAATGTTTTTAATGGCTGGATTTAAAAACATACCTGAGGGTGCTTGGACAATGAGAATTTTTCTCCCCACCTTGAGAAGGAAAAGTGAAACATGATTAAGATTTCCAGGATTTAACATTTATTCTCTCTTTCCACATTTTAAAATAAGCCTTATAAATGTGGTTTAGATACTAGAAAGCCAAAAGAGATGGAGGGGGAAGGGAGCTATAAATTTCAATTTGATTGTTAGCAGATACAGCTGTTGAGGGACTTATGTGTACAATAGCCATTTCAAGAAGGTTGATAGTTGCTCTTAAAAAAAAAGTGTCCTTGTATAATGTACATAGGTAGATTCTCAATAAACATTGTTTAATGAATACTGGTTCATAACAGAGTAGCATGTTCAAAATTTTCACTGTACTCAGGACTACAGAACTAATTAATATCTTCCACTGGAGAAAGCACATCTGAACACCATAAAGGCAAAACACTATATTCTGTAATAGTCTGAACTTGGTTTGTATTTTATAACTTTTCAAAAAATGTCCATGGTGTGTACATGGAAGGCCCTAAAGCTACTGCCCTGGAACCTGGGATGAGCATCCTCTCTCCCTTCAACACTAATGTGGCTGAAGATCACAGCAGCAGAAGCAGTAGCAGTAGTAGAAAGAGCAAAGTTTTAAAATTCTGTTCAACTATTTATTAGCTAAGTACCCTTGGACAACCCTGTTTTCTTACCCGTAAAAAAAGGGAGGAGGAGGAGATAATAAAAGCTCTCACTTTACAAAAAGAAACTAAAAAAATTCAACATAAAATCGCAAAGATAAGCTTTACATAAAAATAACCTAAAAGAGTTACGTAAGGGTTGGAGTGAGCCCTCACGTGGCTGAATAAGACCAGAGGAGGCAGCGAGTGCTGGGAGGAAAGTGTAAGGCTCAAGATGGAAAATCATGAACCAGATGATACTGTCACGGAGAACTTAATTGATATCGTAACCAGAAAAATTAACCAAATTCCAAAACAGAAAGGAATCTGCTTGAAAATGGATCAACATATGTTGGACTTAATGCTGCCCTCTATGGCCTAATAGCAGATAGTCTTTTTTGACAACCTTACATGTGACACAGGCTCATATACCTGCTGGCTTACCAATGGCAGAGATCTCATTTTTGACGGCACACGCATCTTACAAAGATTTTGTAAGTTTACCTTTGAATACAGGTGATTTGCATTGTGAAACCTGTACCTTAACACGAGGTGAATTGGTTGGTCTTGTTTTTGGTGGTCTGTACCCTGTTTTCTTGGCTATCCCTGTGAATGGTGGCCTGGCAGCAAGCTATAACTCAGCCCCACTACCCGAGAAAGGAAACATCTTAAATTACTAGATTAGGATTTCTAAGCCTATCTTTATGTTATTTCCCATTTTGCTCCAGACTGGGTTTGCAGCATACCTTGGGTCTAGAGAATATAAACTACTTATAAAGGCTTTTCAGTTACCTGAACCTGGCCTAGAAACCGTGATTGTTAAGTAAATCTGTACACAAAAATAAAAGAGTAAAAATAACCTACATCTACGTATGAATAAACAGAGACTTGTTAAAAAACAAAAAACAAAAAAACACCTAAAAGATATCATTAAATGACTGAAGAAACTCGGAAAACACCAAATCCAATCAAAGTGCCGTAATCAAGTGTTTGCAAACTCTGGAAGGAAATGTGTAACTTGTTAATAGAAGGAAATGGAGTCCAGGTGTGAGGATCTATAAGAAAGGATGCATCAGCATTTCTCATCACCAAGCTAAACTAAGCTTTATGCAAATATCTGTGCCATCTACCAATGATATATTTTTTGTGCTAAAAATCAACAAATTGGGAATCCTGTTTAATAACACACATCAACTTTGTTCTGACAAGTTTCTGGTCCACCAAACCTGAGGTGAACCCTGGCTCCTAGGTATCTCAAGAAGCTTAACCTGCAAAGCCCTACTGGGATGCAACTGGTCTTCTGACTTAACATTTCTATCTGTCTTCCTGCCCACTGAGTTCACTGAAGAATAACTTAACATCTTTCAAGACCCGCTACTTAAAAGGTTTTCAAAACTTACCCAATTGACCGTAATTTGAAATTTCTTTGATCAATATTAAGTACTTTTACTTCCTAAAGAAGAAAAAAAAATTTCTTTTAATTTTAATATATGCTCATAACAGACCAGCTACTAAAACATGTCTAGGTTATCATCTTTTCAAGATAATAGCATAAAACTTCTCTGAAGCAAAGAAAACTAAAATGTTAACTAAAACAGAACAACAAACTATATATTTCAAGGAAATACAGTTTTTTCTTACATATTCAAGGGACATATTCTTGAAAATGTACAATCTAAAAATATGAGTCAAAAGAATTTTTCTGTAAGATACATAGAGGAGGATGACCTAGGATTTCAATCACTCTGAGTTTTTTTCAGCTTTATTTATTTAGAGTTGACAAAACTCTCAGCCTATTTTTATATAATATTGTAGGACGAATGACCCAGTTCTCTAGCACGAATGACCCAGTTGGAAGAATGTATGTAGTGGAGCTGGTAAGGGAGAGAATGGAGGAATTACGGAAGCAAGGAAGGCCATGTGTGTTAGATAACAATGAGGTTGGAGAGGTGTTCCCTCTGGAGGTTGATGGCAACAAGTAAACTCCATTTGGCTTTTCCTTTTTCACATTAAGGAAAACTAAGAGCATCAATTTTTAAACTTAGGCCAACATGGCAGAACTGCCAAATTACAAATGGGACAAAAGGAACATATGGATGGACATAAATACAGCTCAAACTTGGGAGACATAAAATGTGCAGACAGAGACAGTGGAGACAATAGGTGCGTTCTTGTCACACAATCCTGATGAGTGACAAGTATATAATAAGAGATCTAAATACAAAATGCACATACATAAGCAAAGTCGGGTTATCCAAGAAGAGCCTATGGTTATTATAATTTCTGCAAATCATCATCTGTATGGCTTGGTTTTGCATCACATGTTCTATTTTAAATCACTAGTCTTATTATAAAATATGGGTAAGAACCCATTTGCTCAGTAAAAAAGAAAAACTTTTGCTTACCCGGGCTACGAAGAATTCATCAGCACTGAATTTATAAAGCCATTCATCCAAAAAGTGAAACAGAAGAGATTGTAAGTCATCTCCTACACAGGATCAAAAAGAACCATGACAGTATCATGTTTAATAACTCTCGTCTCTAAAAAACTTGTTTGAATTTAACAGTGCAATGAATTTCTTAGGTTAGTTGAAAGAACAAGCTCATAATCAATTTTGTTGTTCTTACTGTGAGCATATACTGAATTTATGTGGAATACTGAACATCTATAACAATTTCTTCCTTGTGAATAAATTGGTTACCTTGGGTTTCTACTTCTGTTGCTTGGAGGGGCTCCACTGTCCCAGTATCTGTCATATAACCAAACATGGCCATTGCACATTGCTCAAATGCTTCCTCCAGAGTATCTCCCCATGCGTGTAACCTAAAGAAATACATTCATGCCCTGTGTAATATAACCTACTGCAAAGCAGAAAACTTGTCAGGAAAGTCAAAATAAAATTAACATGATAAATACAAAACCAAAGGTCTCAATCAGTTTAATGACACTGAAACTAGGTGCTTTTAAACCATCATTTGCATGTCCTAAAAGAACCAAAAGAGGAGAAAAATTAAAACTCGGGACATCAAGATTAAAACATCAGGGGCTTCCCTGGTGGCGCAGTGGTTGAGAATCTGCCTGCCAATGCAGGGGACACGGGTTCGAGCCCTGGTCTGGGAGGATCCCACATGCCGCGGAGCCGCTGGGCCCATGCGCCACAATTACTGAGCCTGCGCGTCTGGAGCCTGTGCTCCGCAACAAGAGAGGCCGTAACAGTGAGAGGCCCGCGCACCGCGATGAAGAGTGGCCCCCATTCACCGCAACTAGAGAAAGCCCTTGCGCAGAAACAAAGACCCAACACAGCCAATAAATAAATAAATAAATAAATTTATAAAAAAAAAGATTAAAACATCAGCCTTCCTATGTTAAGCACATGATTGCAAAGGCATAAACTCCAGCTATACTCACTGGACATCAGCTGTATGATCCAAGTCTGAGGGAGAGAGGAAAAAACACTTATAAGTAACTAAACTTGACTTGCAAATCACAAGAAAATGACTCTAGATCATTACTAAGAACATCACCCTTGAAGAGCATGAAAATGTGGGCTGGCCACACACCTTTCACTAACCATTTACACGAAAGTTAATTGCTCTGTTAAGGGTTATTTTTTATTTTTTAAAATTTCTTCTAAGCATTCACAGTTATTACTCTGTTAATATTAAATAAATGAACTAATATTAAATAAACGAATTAATAGTTACATAATATTAGCATATTGATGCTAAAGGGTTATTTTTTTAAAAGCCAAGATTTATATTTAAATGAATGACAATTTCTGGAAGGCATCACAGCCACGGTCTTCTAGGTGATCTAAAAAGTGTCTAATACATCATAGTTTTTCAATAAACAAATGCCATTCTCTGCCATTAGTTACTTTTCCTCAACAAAACAAATCAGCATCTTTTCTAAATATCTACTTGTGTGAATGACCAAAATTCTAGAAACTACATCATCAAAGATATAAAATTCCAGATTTCGTTTCACCTTTTCATGAACAGCTAGCCAAATCCCAGACAAAACAGTTTTTTATTTTTAACAAGAGCCAAGTTTTATATTTGTTGATTTCTTTCATTTGAAGGACTCCTCAATGATATCCTTGACCAATAAAACAGTTTTGGAAAGTAAACTCTACAATATGTATTATGAGCTTTTTCCTGATATTCTCACACCAGGAAATAACAACTGCTACAACAGCAAGCTCCCATTGGATCTGTTATCTCAAGATTTCAGAGTCAGGACTTCCCTGGTGGTCCACTGGTTAAGAATCTGCCTTCCAAAGCAAGGGATGTGAGTTCGATCCCTGGTCGGGGAACTAAGATCCCACATGCCCCAGGGCAACTAAGCCCACGCGCCACAACTAAAGACGCCCGAGTGCCACAATGAAGACCCAGTGCAGCCAAAATTAAAAAAATTAACTAATTTAAAAAAAAAAAGATTTTAGAGTCTATCCTTCACTCTTACCTGACTTCCATCAATTCTTCCTACTTAGAATCATAGACTATTCAGGCTACAACAAAGTCTTAGAGTTCATTTAACAGAATTCCTTCAATTACAAGAAGAAACCTGAAATCCAGAGAGGTTGTGAGACTTGTTTAGGACTACACTGCTGATTAGAGTTTGGACTAGAATTGAGATTTTCTGACTCCCAGTTTAGTGCTGTTTACATAACACATCTTGTTCTGGTAACACTCAAGATTTAAGCTCATCTCTAATTTACTCAAAATATTACTGAGGACTCAATACATTTTAGGCTTTAAGGGGCTCAATGACCAGCAGAGATGACAAACAAGTTAAAAGAAAATAACAGGTATTAACCCTAGAGAAATGAAAGTATGTGGCCACAAAAGGACATAGAATGTTCACAGCAATTTTATTCCCCCAAATTAAAAACCCCATATCCATCAAGAGAACGGATAAACAAACTGAGGAATACAATGCCACACTACTCAGCAATAAAGAAGCATGAAAAAAAAAAGAAAAAGAAGCATGAACTACTGATACATGCATTAACAAGTCAGGGAGCTCAGCTCTTTCCCCTGCTGTCAGTAGTTACTGAATAAAATCCATTCACCACTTTAACGTCTAGCTGTGTTTGATACTGAGTGAAGAAGCCAGACAGAAAAGAATCTATACTATGTGATTCCACTTATACAAAACTCTAAAACAAAAGTAAACTGTGGTGATAGAAATCAGAGCAGTGCTTGCCTCAAGGTAAGGGGCTAGGGGACTAACTGGAAAGGAGCAAAGGGAACTTTCTAGGGTGATAGAAATGTTCTAGAGCTTGACTCGAGTATTGGTTACACAGATGTTATCTGTTTATCAAAACTCATTGGACTTTATACTTAAGATGTGAGCACTTTTATAACATGTAAATTGTACCTCAATTTTTTAAAAGACGGTTTAAAGAGACAATGACAGATCGCTATAGGGCAGTGGTTCTCAAATTTTTTGGTCTCAGGAACCCTTTATTCTCGTAAAAATTACTGAGGACCCAAAGAGTTTTTGTTTATATGGGTTGTATCTGGCAATATTAACCTAGAAATTTTAACTGAAAAAAATTTTAAGTATGTATTAATTCACTTAAAAATAATAAGCCCAGGGACTTCCCCGGTGGTGCAGTGGTTAACATTCCACCTGCCAATGCACGCCACAACTACTGAAGCCCATGCACCCTAGAGCCCCAAGCACCACAACTACTTAGCCCACGTGCCACAACTACTGAAGCCCGAGTGCTATAGGGCCCACGTGCCGCAACTACTGAGCCCGGCGTGCTGCAACTACTGAAGCCCGCGCGCCTAGAGCCCAAGGTCTGCAACAAGAGAAGCCACTGCAGGGGATACAGGTTTGAGCCCTGGTCCGGGAAGGTCCCACATGCCACAGAGCAACTAAGCCCGTGCGCCACAACTACTGAGCCTGCGCTCTAGAGTCCACAAGCCACAACTACTGAAGCCCATGTGCCTAGAGCCCATGCTCCACAGCAAGAGAAGCCACCGCAATGAGAAATCCGCGCACCGCAACAAGGAAGAGCCTCCACTCGCCGCAACTAGAGAAAGCCTGCCCGTAGCAACGAAGACCCAATGCAGCCAAAAATAAATACATAAATAAATAAATTTATTTTAAAAAATGTATATGGGCAGCACAGCCGGAGTGAGGAAAAAAAATTGTATATAGTCTTCCTTCACCAAAACTAGAAACTGGTGGGTTTTTTTTGTTTGTTTGTTTTTTTTTTTAAATTAATTAATTAATTAATTAAGTTTTTTGACTGTGTTGGGTCTTCGTTTCTGTGCGAGGGCTTTCTCTAGTTGCGGCAAGCGGGGGCCACTCTTCATCGCGGTGCGCGGGCCTCTCACTATCGCGGCCTCTCTTGTTGCGGAGCACAGGCTCCAGACGCGCAGGCTCAGCAATTGTGGCTCACGGGCCCAGTTGCTCCGCGGCATGTGGGATCCTCCCAGACCAGGGCTCGAACCCGTGTCCCCTGCATTGGCAGGCAGACTCTCAACCACTGCGCCACCAGGGAAGCCCGAAACTGGTGGTTTTTAAAAGGTTAGTTGCAATGCAGAATCTGAGGCTTTAACAATGAATTTTTCGAAGTCTGTAACATTAAAATCCATTGCTCTATCTTGTGCTTAGAACAGATCTTATCTATGCCTGACTGTAATATCAAGCATTGGTTTTTGGGAAAATATCAGTTCATTGATGTTGACACATTATATAGAATTTTTAAAAATCTACTTGTTAATATCACCTCCAATCTCATCAGAAAAGTCTTTAAGCACTGGGAAACCGTGAAGCTCATGATGGCAGATACATGTTTTCCAAAATTCTGATTTCACTTGAAAGCTTGAATTTTATCATTATATAATATACATTATCAATATACCAACAAATATTGTTATTTTCCTTGATGTGACAGATTACTTTATTTTCAAGAAGATATTGGAAATACCCAAGTCTGAATAACAATAGTATGTCTTTCAGTCATTCTTTTGAGAAAAAATAGGGTTCCGAGAAAAAAGGCATCTCACAACTCAAATAATCACAGAAGTTCTTTTCCTTAAGGTAAGCATCAGTACTTTGAGAAGCAGCAGAAACACTATGCATACTTCCCATTTTGTTACACAGAATACTAAAAAGGCGTGTACTCAATGGTTAATATTTAATAAAATTAATAGTTCTTGCCAAGTCATCAAGGACATTTTTAAGTAAAAACGACTTTTTCTTTTTTTAATTGTAAGTACATGGTGGTAAATAATACAATGACTACCAATACAGTTTGGTGCCACTGCCTCAATTTGTGCCAAGGAGCCAGGACTTTTACCTATTACTGCTTCTGCACCACCAGTGCAAATATCAACACAGTGAAAAGAGCAAGTAACATCTAGTATTATTAAGAAAGTAGTTTTAACTTCACAGATCCTTTGAAAAAGTCTGGGGAAACCTAGGGGTCTAGACACCACCCACCTTGAAAATTCTATTATAGGAGAGCATAACAGATAAACTAAGCTAGACTAAGAGGTTCAGGTAAGAATTCCCAAAGGAAATAAGACTTAACACTTTATGTGCCAAGACACTAAGGATGATCTTTATCTATCTGCTCACTCATTTATTCCCAGTTTCCGCTCAGTGTCTGATACACAACAGGTGCTCAATAATGTTGCTGAATGAATAAATGAGATGACAATTGAGCTGAGTCTTAAAGGAAAAACAGGGTTACAGGGAAAGCTTGGGGTAGATCTGGGGGTAGTCAGTGGCAAGAAATGAAGCTGGAAGAAAACACAGACTAATCTCACATTACATCAATGCCAAGATTCTGTACAAAATGTCGGCAAGTAGAATCCAGAATGACCAAGTGGGATTTATCCCAGGAATGCAAAGATTCAATTCTTAGGAAACAGATTACATCATCTCCATAGATGTAATCATGAGGCATAACATAAAAACGGTTTTTCTTCAGTTTTTTGCCTCGCTGCGTGGCTTGTGGGATCTTAGCTCCCCGGAAAGGGATTGAACCCCGGCCCGGCAGTGAAAGTACCGGGTCCTAACCACTGGATGGCCAGGGAATTCCCAAACAAAATGTTAACAGGATTTCTGAGCAAACGGTCTTTTCTCAGCTATTTCTCAAAAATACACTATTGTTTATTTATTTATTTTTTTTTAAATAAATTTATTTATTTTTTTGGCTGCATTGGGTGTTTGTTGCTGCATGTGGGCTTTCTCTAGTTTCGGCGAGTGGGGGCTACTCTTCGTTGCAGTGCATGGGCTTCTCATTGCAGTGGCTTCTCTTGTTGCAGAGCACGGGCTCTAGGCATGCGGGCTTCAGTAGTTGTGGCTCGCAGGCTCAGTAGTTGCGGTGCATGGGCTCAGTAGTTGTGGCTCACGGGCCCAGTTGCTCCGCGGCATGTGGGATCCTCCCTGGACCAGGGCTTGAACCCATGTCCCCTGCATTGGCAGGCGGATTCTTAACCACTGCGCCACCAGGGAAGCCCTTTTCTCTCATTCCTAATTGCTGCTTTTCACTGAATGTTTTTGTGGTATAATAAAAATATATATTTGGTCTCTGTCTCTGGTTCCTGGAACAGAACTCTTAAAATCCTGGGAATTTTCTGAGTGACAGGAGTGTCACTCAGTGTTATTCATAAACAGCCCCTTCTGACCACACTTGTCTATGCTAATGAGGTGACTCAGGGTTGGGCCCCTAAGTAGCCTCAGGATGGAGAGAAGATGACACAAATGATTAAAAGGGGGGAGGGGATACCAACAGTAATTCTTATGGATCTGCACAAGCTGATTTTTATCTACATATAGAGAAAAAAATAAAAACAATAAGAATGGCAGGAAAGGAGCAAGTACTGAGAGGGAGATTGTCCTAGAAGATATTAAAAGATACAATAAAGCCTCAATAATTTAAAATGTGGCACTGGCACATAAAAAGAGAGCTAAAACAAAGGAACAGAATAGTAAGTCCAGTTATATACCTAAATATAGTTAGAGGAATTCTGTATATGATAAAGACGTCATATTTCAATCACAGGGGAAAAGACAGACTGTTGATAAATGATTTTATAGCAACGGGAAAATAATTATCAGATATTGATACCTAATTTCCACCTTACCCTAATCCTAAGGTATTCAAAATTTAAATATAATTTTTAAAAAACCATAAATACTAGAAACATGAACAATCTATAACTATTAGCAAAAATACGGTTCTCACAAATATGAGCCAAAAAAAGCCAAACACAAAAGGAATACATACTACATGATTCCATTTAGATTATGTACAAAAACATGCAAAGCTCACGTATGGTGTTAGAAGTCAGGTTAATGGGAAAAATAGGGAGAGAGGAGAAAGGAGCATGAGAGGGTCTTCAGGGATGCTGTAACATTCTGTTTTTTGATCTGGTTACTAGTTATACAGGTGCATCCAGTTTGCGAAAATTCATTTGTAACATGTGCACTCTTCTATATGTATCTTATACTAAAATAAAAGTTTTATTTTTGGGAATTCCCTGGCAGTCCAGCGGTTAGGACTCTGTGCTCTCACCGCCGAGGGCCCAGGGCAGGGAACTAAAATCCCACATCCCACAAGCCATGTGGTATGGCCTAAGAAAAAAACAAGTTTTATTTTCAAATGTACTAGAAGAAAACATGGGAGAATCAATTTACAGTCCCAGAGAGAGCAATGCCTTCTTAAGTATGATATCCCAGTAGCCATAAAAAGGGTTAACAAATTTCACTACATAAAAATAAACTTCTGCACAGTAAAAAAGACCAACAATCCAACAGAAAAAATGGGTTAAAAATATGAATATACACATTCCAGAAGGCAAATACAAATAACTCCAAACATACTAAAATATGTCAGCCTCACTTATAAGTAAAATGCAATTAGTGTAAGATACTTAACAGATTGGAAAAGATCAAAAAGTGTGGTAACACAGTAAATTGGTAAAAGTGTGAGAAAAGAGGCACAGTCGGGACTTCCCTGGCGGTCCAGTGGTTAAGGCTCTGTGCTTCCAATGCAGGGGGCACGGGTTCACTCCCTGGTCGGGGAACTAAGACCCCCACCTGCCACGCAGCACAGCGCAGCCAAAAAATAAATAAATTTTAAAAAGTAAAAATAAATTTAAAAATGAATTTTAAAAAAGAATTCAGGCTTCTTAAAAAAAAAGGAAAGAAAAAAGGCACACACACAATGCTCGCAAGGGTATAAACTGGCACAACCTCAATGGAGAGCAATTTGGCAATAACTGTTGAAGTTTAAAAATGCAGATATCAAAAAGAATGTCTATATATGTATAACTGGATCACTTGGCTGTACAGCAGAAATTAACACAACATTGTACACCAACTATACTTCAATTTTTAAAAATACTGATAAAATGCAGATACCCTTTGAAAAAGCAATGTAACTTTTGAAAATTTATTCTACAGATACACGTGCACATGAGCCAAACAATGGATGCCCAGGTATATCCACTGCTGCGTTATTTTTATTGGCAAACGAGTATAAGTATAAACGTCCATCAACTAGAAATTGGTGAAGTAAATTAAGTAAACATACACCTTTGCATGTACACATAAGAAAATGTTAAGGATGGTCGATCTGGATAGCAAGACTAAGGGGCTGGGGATCAGGGCTGAAAGAAAGACTTTTCGCTGCATACCTGTTGTATTTTCTGAATTCTAAATCATATATATGACCTATTAAAAGTAATTTTTATAAAAATAAGTGAGAGAAAGTGAGCTAGGGAGATATGCACGGTCTAGAAAGTACAGAGCCTAGTATGCTATGGTAAATAGGTGGACTCCATACAGAGGACAATGGGAAATCAATGAAAGAACTTTAAGAAAGGAAATAAGAGCCAGATTTGTGCTCCCCAAACCACATCCACCTTTAGGGACGGCAGCTTAACGTTTATGTAGAACTTCAGAGTCTGCACTATACTTTCACATTTATTATTATCTCATTTATCCCTCACATGAAGGAACTGAGTGCAAAGAGGTTATGTGATGTTTTGCCTAAAATCACTAAGCTAAAAATGACAAAACCAGGTCTTTTTGCTAACAACACGATACAGGTAAAACGCCAATTTAGAAGTCCCCTACTCAGAGCTTTCCGAGTCCTCTACCCTAGGCACACTCTAACTATCCCACAGTTGGAGGGAGATACTTGGGGGCGACAACCCCTCAAACGCTTGAAAATACGTTACCTTCAGAATTAATACAGAAGTAAAATTCCCACAAGATAAATGTAATTAGGCATATGCAGAAAAAGTTCAAAAGGCTGTAAATGCGGGAGCCCGGGTTTCCCGACTCTCAGACCAGACGGCTTTAGCCTTCAGCGTTCCCCAGAGAAGTACAGAAAAGTCTACAACACATGGCAAAACGGGAACGCCTGAGCCACCCTATGGGGCAAAGTGGAAGAGGAAGCCGGAAGCCCCCGGCAAGGAGAGAAGTGAGCCACCTACTCACACTCGTACTTCCGATTGACTGGAGGATACTTGGCCTTGATCGCCTTCTGCTCCTCAGTCAAACTGTAATCTCTAATATCTTCCTTCTCCAGCGCCATGACTGTGGCTTGGGCCCCAAACTCAACTTCCGCCCTTCATCAGCCGGACTTCGGCCCGGACTTACAACTTCCGCCCTGGACTCCGCCCCTTGACACACACCCTTAAAGGGCCAGGACTCCATTCTCGAGGACTTACTTAATCCCCTAAGACTTCCGTCTTAGGTCCCGCCGCTCGGAGGAGATCTTTAAAAGTCCAAGGCCTCATTTTCTGGGCTTGCTTCATCAATAGTTCTTTCTAAGAACTAAGGGAACAAATAAATTGGAGGACCTAGGAACAAGGGACACTTGAATTAGACATCTCGAGGTCTGATAGAAGCCTTTTCTTGCAGCCTCACCCCCAGAGTTGACAACTAGACCCGAAAACATTTTAGACTCCTCATCTAAAGTCCTACTTTGAAGAGATCGCTAGCTTAACATCCTTCAAGAAAATGGCTGCCCCCAGGAGAGTGAGGACTATACCTCTCACGTGACCCCGAGAGGCGCACTCTCACCAACCCCGCGCGCGCGCGCAATCGAAGGAAGTCGGCTCCGGGCCGTGTGGGGGCAGGGGAGGAGCGCGCGCTTCGACCCCGCGGCAAGCGACTCTGCGCGTCTGGATAGGCTACGAACGCGGCTTCCCCGCCCACCTCGCCGCTCGACGCGCTCCGATTGGCCGGTGTTGGCGCGAAGGTGCGCGAGTCGGCCCTCACTCAGGGGCAGCAGGAAACAATAGAGGCCGCGCGCGCAGAGCGAGCGCCCGCAGCCTCCCCGCCCCTCTCGCAAAGCTCAACCCGATCCCCCCGGCTTGCCTGCCCGCCATGGCCGACAAGGAAGGTGAGGGTGCCGGGGCGGCCACAGGAGAGCGGGGGTGCCGGGCTTGCGTAGCGGCCTCGACACGGCCTAACAGTGAGGACAGGCCGGACTCTGCTGAGTGCCGTCCCCGCCATCGCAGGCGTGAGGATAAATCGCCCCGCGGGGAGGGCTAACGGCGCGCCAGGTCTTCGGGAGCGGAGGCCCGGCGCAGCGGCGGGAGGGTGGCGGTGGGGGCCCCGGCGGGTGTTTGGTCCCTCCCCGCGCTCCCTGTCGGTCTACCTGTCTCTCTCCGGGTCCTCCCTGCAGCGCTCGCTACCCGCAAGGGTCGGTGTTCGGGCCTCCTCGCGGGTTCTGTGCTCTTGCCGACGCCGTCGCCCGAACGGCTAACGGCGTCTGGCCGGGATGACCCCAGCAGTTAGGCCCCGTGAAGCTGGAGAGCGGTGTTGGTGCCTGCGCCTCGGGGAGATGTAGACAAACCTCCATTTCAGAATCGGGATTCTGGAGCCGTGCCGGTAGCTTCGGAAGTGTTTACTCGGTTTCCATTTGTGGTCGCTAACTTAAATTTGTTTTTAATGTTTTAGCAGCCTTTGATGACGCAGTAGAAGAACGTGTGATCAATGAAGAATACAAAATATGGAAAAAGAACACTCCTTTTCTTTACGATTTGGTGATGACCCATGCTCTGGAGTGGCCCAGCCTAACTGCACAGTGGCTTCCAGATGTAACCAGGTGATAGGAACCTTTTGAACGTTATTTTGTTGTGTTCTCGGTGTAGATTTCTCGCATTGATTTTCCCTGTTTTTCTTTCTCCAGTCACCCGTAGCGGACACGTGATCAGAACCTAGTGGTGACATTTTTTTCCTAGGCCAAAAAAGGCAAAATGTACAACAACTTTGCAGTTTACCTGATAAGAGAAAACATGTTGTCTTTTTTATCTGATTCTAAATTGAATAGCCATATTATAACTATAGTTGACCAAACAGTAATGTAAAATTTGTCAGCTTTCAAAAAGTATTATGATGAGTCCAGTTCTTTCAACAAAAGAAATTTGAATCTCACAGTCATTGGTAGTAGCTGGTTAGTGCAAAGATGAATGTGACATGGTACCTGTCATTCAGAACAACATTTAAAAATTCTATATGTGAACTAAGTAAATTCCTTCAAAACTCAGGTCTTTAGAAGTCAAGAAATTTGCGAATTGTGGTTATTTGGCTACGTTTCAGCTCAACAAGTTTTATATAAATGTTATTAATAACTTAAGAATGAGCCTGCTACCTTCACATTGGCATTTTTTTAAAAATGGCGACATCTGTCCTAAGTATGTTAATAAGTACTTAGAAATTTAGAGCTGGAAGCTGGTTTATCATGACCAGGAGTTCCCATATTCAGCTGGTCATCAGAATTACTTGAGTTCAGGATAAGTGGAGTCATTTCTGTCAGGAGTTCTCAGTTCAAACCACTTAGGAACTTGTGGCAGGATACTTGAGAATAGTTGAATGGTGATTCCAGATTATTGGACCAGAGGATCCCAAATATTGGCCACCCCATACCTACTAAGTCATTCTAGAAAAGTTTTTCATATAATGTGATTAGTTATGTTTGGAAAGCAGTGAATAAGACTAAATAACCCAAGGCTGAAATCTGTGCTGTAGTCTTAGTAGCTTTGTACTTTATGAATCTAGGTAAATAAATCTTTCTGCAGTATTAGACATTGGTCCAAATATCCTTCCCTTTTTTTTTTTGGTATTCTACTCGAATAACAATGTCATTTACTTATTTATTTTTTTTAGAATGAGGGATCCTTTAAGCAACTATCTCTAACATCTACTGTTTACTGTTTGTGTGTGTGTGTGTGTGTGTGTTCTTTTTTATTCATATTTTGTTTCTAAACACAAAAACAAAAAACCATACAATTGTAGTTTTGTAATATTCTTCTTCCCTCCCTCACTTGCTCTGGTTCTTTAACTTTCTAAATGCAGGTATCCCCAACTTTATGTTGACAGCCCTCTTATCTTTCCTGTTTTTCCCCATGTAAGATGTAGACACCTATTAACTCTGTGCAGAGGAATTTCTGTTGATTTATCTCTAGACCCAACTTCTGAGCGCTACCTGAATTTTCAGCTGTCTTATCTAGAGTATTTTATTGGCTTCTGCAACATGACATATTTCAAACTGAGTATATTTTTTCCATGGAGGTCCCAACCCAACTTTTTCTATTGTTCCCATTTCTCCTTTTCATAGTTGACTTTGGTTTGACATTTCTTAGGTTTTTCCCCCTTTATCCACTTGACAGTCCATTTATAAGCCCTGATCAACTCTTGTGTAGCATCTTTCCCATCTAGACCATGGGTTCTAGAACTTTAACAGGCATTATAATCAGCTGGAGGGATTGTAAAACAGATTTTTTTTTTTCAATTGACCGCGCCTTGCAGCTTGCGGGATCTTAGTTCCCTGACCAGGAATTGAACCCGGGCCATGGCAGTGAAAGTGCTGAGTCCTAACCACTGGACAACCAAGGAATTCCCTGCAGAACAGATTGTTGAGCACCACAAACCATCCCCCGCCTCCCCCACAAGTTTCAGATTGAGTAGGTCTATAGTGGATCTCTGAATTTGCATGCTGAAGTTCCCAGATGATGTTGATGCTATTGTTCCTGATACCACGCTTGAAGAACCTCTGTTTTACACTGTTAAATTAATCCTTCTGAGATAACCCAAATGATGCTATGTCCCTTATAAGTTTTCCATGGTTCTTTGTTCCTTGCAGTAAAGAGTCCAGAATGCCTTAAGCTGGCATTCAGTACCCTAGAGTCTGATTTTAATCTGCTTTCTAGCCTTCTCTCTCACTTTGTTTTCCCACATTCAAAGTCAGATTTGGACTTCAGTTCTAGTTCTGTTAGTTGGTAGTTGTGATATTAGGCAAGTTGCTTAATTTTCCCAAACCATCTTTAAATTAGAATAGTACTTCAGAGTGTTGTTATGGTGTTTAAATGATATGAGGTATGTGAAATGCTTAACGTGGTGTCTGGCACTTTGTAATCTTCCCCTTTGCTTATTTCCCTTAGAATACTGTCTTCCAAAGCCCTTGTCCCCCTCTTCTAGATTATCTCTCATTTTGAGACCTGCTCAGGTAACACTTCTTCTAAGAACGTGTCCTTTATTCCAGAAGTAATCTTTCGTATCTAAATTTCCATGTTCTTGGGTACTTTTCATGAATTATATGTTGACTTGTGTTTAAAATGTTTGTGTATATGACTGTTTAATTGTCCCTGGTTTTTTGAGGATATGAATCACATCTTAATCATCTTTGTGCTTCAGTAGCATTTGAACAGTTAGTTTACCTGATGTTACTTCCTTTCCCTTTTAATGACGTTAACCTAATGAAGTAACCTAAAGTGGTATTATACCCAGCAGTTGGTTTCTTTCCCTCCAACTCCTTGTAAAGGGTGAGTAGTTAATGCGTATCTTATTCCATCAGACTTTTTCCTCAAAGTAATTGTAAACATTTGGCTAAGTTAAGAAATAATTACAAAATTAAGTGCTCTGTGGTCCTTATACTCAGCTCTATGGAAGATATGTGAAAAGTAGGAACTGTGGCTCTTAATGACTTCTTCCTCTCAAAACCTGGTTGTAATAGTGCCTTGTGCATACATGTATGTCACTGACTTCGTAGTCTCTCTTAGTGTACTGATTTGAATACTGACCATATATTGCTATTACAGACCAGAAGGGAAAGATTTCAGTATTCATCGACTTGTCCTGGGGACACACACGTCAGATGAACAAAACCACCTTGTGATAGCCAGTGTGCAGCTCCCTAACGATGATGCTCAGTTTGATGCTTCACACTACGACAGTGAAAAAGGAGGTAGGAATCTTAAAGGTGAAGGAAGGAATGATGTATGGGTTATATTTTTCATATCTCTGAATTATCATAAAGAGTGTGTACAGTTTGATAAAGTAGTCTCTCAAATTAGGAACAAGATAACTAAGCTTTGGAAAGCCTGATTTTGCAGTATAGATATTAGATGTCAGAAGACATACTTAACACATACTTGGTTCTGTACCTTTTCTATAAACTTTCTTCAACTAAATTTGGTGGTGGGGAAATTTCTAGAATTGAAAGAAGCAAAAATCCACCATATGTTATTGCTATGCATGCTTGCATTCTCAACATGGGAGATACTGCCCCTGCGGGAGTGAAAATTGGTTGTCAGAGGGGTGTGTGTGTGAAAACAATCTTATTCTTTGAACTGTTTAAAGCACAGATATACATAGCATGCATAAACAAATACACAGGAATTTCATCAAGATATCAGAAAAAATGTCCTACAAGGTTCCTTACAGGGGCAATAATGAAAAAAAAGGTTGAAAAACACTGGCTTAAATTACACTTTCCGGGTTTAAGTGGTAGAAATGACTTAACCATGGCATTTGCTATATAGTGTATGAAAATTAAATGAGTGTTTAATTATATCCTATTTTTAGGAGATATTCTCAGGGCATAACTGTTCATGAAATACTTTTTCCCTTTCAGAAGAGATAGAAATGAGTGGGTTTCCTTTATTGTTGTCCTTGAACTCAAATTATTACTGGGAGGTAGAAGATAGGCTCTCAGTATTGAGAGTTTTGCCCTAAAAAATGAATGTTTAATGTTTTTTATCTTAGATTTCTCCTGATTAGCAGAATCCATTCTTTTATCTAAGATATTTTGGGTTCCAGTTACTTGCCAGGATTGTAATGTGCAGTTACTCTTTTGATCATTCCATATTTAGGTTAGGGTAATATAGAATGCAAAATAAGTTCTTAGGATAAAGGTCAGCAAACATGATTTTGTGTCACTGACCCAAGTGTGTGAACTATAGGATATGGTTACTACAGAGTTATTCTCTAGGTAGGCATCAGTGATTGAGGGGATAAAACGCTGAACTTAAGAATCAAGACTGGGACTTCCCTGGCAGTCCAGTGGTTAAGGCTTCGCCTTCCAATGCACGGGGTTTGAGTTTGATCCCTGGTCGGGGAGCTAAGATCCCATATGCCTTGCGGCCAAAAAACCAAAACATAAAACAGAAGCAATATTGTAACAAATTCAATAAAGACTTTAAAAGTGGTCCACATCCGAAAAAAAAAGAATCAGAAGATGGGCTTGAGACCCTGTTGGGCTGCTCACTAGCTGTGTGGCTTGAGGATAAATCATTTAGCCTCTCTGAGCCTGTTTCCTTTTTATTAAATAAATTGTCTTTAAATAGGACTTTTGGTTATTTAGACATAAAACAAATATTCTGATTGGTAATATAATAAATCATCTTTAATAAAGCAGGGAATTCCCTGGTGGTCCAGTGGTTAGGACTCATGCTCTCACTGCGGGGGCCCTGGTTGGATCCCTGGTCAGGGAACTAAGATTCGGCAAGCCTTCACAGTGCAGCCAAAAAAAAAAAAAAAAAAATTTGAAGTAAATATAAAATACTGTGAACCCCCCTCCCCCTGTAAATCTATCCCTTATGGATTGCTGTTAAATTGATAGTTTTTTGAATGGTTTATCTATCCCATTTATTGGATCACTCATTCAACAAATATATTAAGTATTACTGTATGCCAGGCAATTTTTCTTGGTACTGGGAATACAGCATAAAATACACTTTCCTGGCCTGGTGTATCTTGGACATCTTTCTGTGTGAGCATATGGAGATGTGTCTCCTTTTTGATGGCTGTATACTATACTATAATTAACCATCCCTCAATTAACATTTAAGTGGTTTCCAATCTTTTGGCTTCAAAAACAGTTCTTGTGCATGTATCTTGCATAGTTTTGCTGTAGAGTGATTAAGTGGAATGCTAATCAAATGGCAAGAACATTTTCAGTTATAATTGGTGCTGCTAAGTTGCCCTCCAAAGAAAGATTCACAATTTCACCAATAGCAGATGTATTGATGTCTGTTTCTGCATGCCTTTGCCAACATTGAATGTAATACTACACTCTTATTTTACTTTGCTTTTTTCTTTTTCCTTTAATGGCTGCACCACGCTGCTTGCAGGATCTTAGTTCCTCGACCAGGGATCAAACCCGTGCCCTCAGCAGTGAAAGCACGGAGTCCTAACCACTGGACTGCCAGGGAATTCCCTACTTTGCTTTTTAAGTTATTCGTGATGTTGGACCTATTTTAAAATATTTGTCTTTTGTCTGTCTCTCTCTTGAGCTGCCTATTTATGTTTTTCGCTCATTTTTTCTTTTGAGTTATCTCTATATATAAGGTAAGTTATCCCTAACCTAATAGGTTATAGGTAATTTTTTTTCTCTTTATTTTATAATTTTGAGTCCTATTTAGTTTAGAAGCTTTGAATTTTAAATTATCCAGCTTTCCTCTGGTGTCCTTCAGATTTTGTCATTCATTGAAAGGCCTTCATTCCAAGATTTTAAAATAGTTAGCTGTTGTTTTCTGGTACTTTTATGTTTTGACCATTAAAACTTTAATCTTTCTTGTATTTGTTTTGGTTTTAGAGATGAAATAGGAAAACGAGCTTTTTTTCTAAGTGGTTAGCAATTTTTTTTTTAATGCCATTTGCTGACTAATCCATTTTCTTCACTGTTTTTGTTGTTGTTTTAAGTATAGTTGATTTACAATATTGTGTTAGTTTCAGGTGTTCGGCATAGTGATTCATTGGGTTTTGGGGGTTTTTTTGGTTTTTTTTATATTCCATTATAGGTTACTACAAGATATTGAGTATACAGTAAATCCTTGTTGCTTATCTATTTTATGTATAGTAGTTTGTATCTATTAATCCCATACTCCTAGTTTATCCCCCTCAACCCCTCCCCTTTGGTAACCATCAGTTTGTTTTCTATGTCTGTGAGTCTGTTTCTGTTTTGTATATAGATTCATTTGTATTCTTTTTTAGATTCCTCATGTAAGTCTTCCCTGGTTTTTGAAATGGCATCTTTTAACATACACTCCAGTCTCTTTCTGGTAACTGAGTTTTTTGAGTGGCATCAAACCAATTTACTTTTATGTTCTGATGATACCTTTATCCCCCTTACTAATACTTAACAATTAGAGGAACTATGAAAAATACCAGTAATATGTATGATATATTTGTATGACTCTATTTCGCCCTATTCAATCCTCACAAGGAAATCAATACTTACAGTTGTTTTGTAACTTGCCCTAAGGTTACATAGCATATCAGCTCCCATTCCTTCCTTTTCTCTTCCTTTTACCTCTCCTTCGTCCTTCAAATCACCCTCGGATGACTGAACAAGCTTGGTGCTTAAAGCGGGACAGGTGCTCTCCATGTGGTCTCAACAGTGGTGGAAGTAGATACATACTAATGTCTCTTAAAGCTTCTTGGGTTGTTGTTAGATAGATAGCTTCCTAGTCCCTCCTTGCTCTCAGATGAAATGTCCTGGACTCTCAGATTGAACTATTGTAATTGATTACCATCTACTTGACCCCATTTGGTTTGAGGTACTTGGTGGCAGACAGCTTCAAAAGATCATTAAACTTTCAAAGAGAAAGAACTAAAAACTGGCTTAGGCTTGTTTTGACATTAAAAAGAATTTGTGTGTTTATATTAGATTCAGCCTGGCTGTGGTCACATTTTAAGCCTGAAAATAGATTAGGTTTAAAAGTTTACTTCAGACTCTGTTACCAGGATCTTCAAATATCAACAGATTTATTTTTAGCAACTTATTTGGGGAATGGGTTTGGGGGGCGGCGTTTGTTTTTAAGTAATCTTTAGTCTTTTGCCTCAATATATAATAAACTATTGCTAAATCATGATGAAATAATGGAATATTTGACTCAAGATGTTACAACTTATTCCTCTTAGTTTCAAAATGTTTATGAACTCAAAAAATGGCACGGTGGTAGAAATTAGAATGCCGGTTATCTAGTTTGTCAGGCAGCATTGGTTGGGAGGGACACAGTGGTGCCTTGCGGGAGGATGAGAGAGGGCTGGAGATGTTCCATATTTTTATCTGTGTGGTAGTTCCCCTGATAATATGCATATGTAAAAATTCATCAGGCTAGACACTTTTACTATACTGTTATGTCTCAGTCTTTTTAAATAGTATTTTATATGGAGAGAAGCAAGCAAAATAGCAATATAGTTAGACCTTGATAGTCATTCACTTTATTGTACATTGCTACCTCAGTCTTTCTTTCCTACATCAGATTTGGCCTTTTGCGTATCACCTTCAACTTGGGGAATCTCTATTTGTTAAATAGATAAATCCTCATCTTCATAAATCTCAATTATGAATCCTCTAAGCTGATTTCTTATTACTGTACTTCAACTACAGTTAGGGGGGGCCCTTCTGATTAGTAGTATATAGCTGATACTGAAATAACCCACATTATAACAGTTACCCCTTGCTCTGTGCGCTCCGTGCCAGCTATTGCTCTTTCCTTGTTGGTATCTCTTTTCTGGCAATTATTCTTTTTTGTCATAGTCATCTATAATTGTGTGCTTATCTTATCTCCCTGTGTTTGGACTAAAAGTTCTTTGAGATCACATATCCTAATCATGCCTTCTTTTTTTACATTGTAGATACTTGTGGTCTAGAATTCTGGGGAAAAAATTGTTTAATGTGTTTGGTTTTTTTTTCTCTTTTAGAGTCTATTTTGAACTGTTTCTAGGTTTTTAGCTTGTTTAAACCACTGCTTTTCAACTTATAAAGTTATTTTGAGGTTGAAAGTTATCTGCTAATTATATTACCCAACTATGTCTCTGCTTTGTGAAAAGATTTTTGTCCTTCAGAGTGTCATTTTCATCTACAAGTTACTCTCATAACTTTGTTTTATGGGTAAGGTATTTGAGGTTCAGAGAAATTGAAGGCCTTCACCAAAATCACCAAGATAGTAAGTGGCAGAGTCAGTTATGCCATGGCCTGACTCTTAACTCAGGTACCTTATCATGCTGCCTTCTGTAATTCTTTGGCTACTTATTAACTACCTTTGTTTAAATATTGCTTTGCCAAGATTTACATAATCACAAATTATATTGTTATACATTTTATAATGGTACTTGGGAGAATTCTGTAAGTGCATACAGTAGTCAAATATGAATAAAAAATGTTTTTGTCTAGTCCTTGCCTACCTGGTTTATTTCAACCAAGGACTCTGGTTGGCAAGTGTAAGTGGGAGGTCAGGAAAGTAGAACCAGCTGTTGTGGCTCTGTTTTTCCTCACTGGTGTGAGGAAAGATGTGACAGTATTTCAGAAAGGTCATCCCAAACTAGAGTTTCAAATTAATAGTAAAAGGGACTCTTTAGTACCTAGCACACTGTGTACTTGATATTCATTAAAAGAGTAACTTAGATTTTATTGATTGAGCACATTTTTTTTGATAGTTTAAGTGAGGCTTGAAAGCCACTTAGTGAGAATTTTTGAAGTGGAGTCAATAGTGTTCCTTACTTTTAGATAGTAATGTAATACTTATTAGGTATATTATTAGCTAAATCATTGTAGGTGTAGCTGAAAGTACCAGGCTAGGGATCAGAAAAATAGGGATTCAGTTTAGGTTCTGCCATAGTCAAGTCACCATAAACAAATTAAGGTAGGTCCTCTGAGCTTCTCTTTTCTGGTGTAAAATTTTTATTTTTCTGTTTTTTTATTTTTGGCTGCGTTGGGTCTCTGTTGCTGCGCGCGGGCTTTCTCTAGTTGTGGCGAGCGGGGGCTACTCTTCGTTGCATTGCGCAGGCTTTTCATTGCTGTGGCTTCTCTTTTTGCGGAGCACGGGCTCTAGGCTCGCGGGCTCAGTAGTTGTGGCTCACGGGCTCTAGAGCACAGGCTCAGTAGTTGTGGCACACAGGCTTAGTTGCTCCGTGGCATGTGGGATCTTCCCGGCCCAGGGCTCGAACCCCTGTCCCCTGCATTGGCAGGCGGATTCTTAACCACTGCGCCACCAGGGAAGCCCTCGTGTAAAATTTTTGGAGATAATAACTCTTCCCTACGCTGTAGGGTTATGGTAAGAATCAAATGAAATAAGGAATGTGAACACACTTTATACTGCTAACAAATGTTTAGATCGCTTCTAGTATTACACCAGTTCGTTGATTAAAAGCCTTGCCTGTGTCATACTTTGAGTGACATAGAGTAGCTCTTGCTTTGTCCTCATTTGCAATTAATTTATCGTATTTACAGAATTTGGAGGTTTTGGCTCGGTTAGTGGAAAAATTGAAATAGAAATCAAGATCAACCATGAAGGAGAAGTAAACAGGGCACGCTATATGCCCCAGAACCCTTGCATCATTGCCACAAAGACTCCATCCAGTGATGTTCTTGTTTTTGACTATACGAAACATCCTTCTAAACCAGGTACTTGCCCTCTTCGATTCAAATACAAATGATGAGTCACTGTGGGGATACGTTGCTTCTCTCACATTTTTTTTTTTTTTGCTTCTCTCAATTTTAATTGCTTGTTATTCTTTGTATAACTTAACATCTTGTGACTTATATTGATATGTGTGGGTACTCTTCCTTCATCCTTCTTCCCTACGTGGGAAAAAAAAAATGTTTTTTTACATAGGATAGAATGTGCAGCTCTCAAGCATTATCTGTTTGGTCATAATGGGGCTGTATGTCTCATAAAAAGTAAGAGCTTTAGACCTCTTGATAAAAATTCCATTATACTTAGTAGATCCAAAGAGGAAGTGGACTGGATAGTCTTGATGTGTCTGTTACTTTGTAGACCCTTCTGGAGAGTGCAACCCAGACTTGCGTCTCCGTGGACATCAGAAGGAAGGCTACGGGCTTTCTTGGAACCCAAATCTCAGTGGGCACTTACTTAGTGCTTCAGATGACCATGTGCGTATCCTTTCCATTTTGAAGCAAATCTGGGCTATTTATATCAGTTTTTTTCCTCTGGGGTGTGTTGGGAAGTGAGACCCTTTTATATAATAGTTAATTTTTCATTTAAGACTATCTGCCTATGGGACATCAGTGCTGTTCCAAAGGAAGGAAAAGTTGTGGATGCGAAGACCATCTTTACAGGGCATACAGCAGTAGTAGAAGACGTCTCCTGGCATCTGCTCCATGAGTCTCTGTTTGGGTCAGTTGCTGATGATCAGAAACTTATGATGTGAGTAGAATCCATTTTTTTCTCAATATATTATCTAAGTTTTATATTTAGTTACCCATTTTAAGCTTTTTCCCTGTTTTTTCTCTTTTACTAAAGCTGGGATACTCGTTCAAACAATACTTCCAAACCAAGCCACTCAGTTGATGCTCACACTGCTGAAGTGAACTGCCTTTCTTTCAATCCTTATAGTGAGTTCATTCTTGCCACAGGATCAGCTGACAAGGTCAGTGTGATTTATTCTCCAAGAAAACATAGGGTGGATTTCTCTGGCTCCTTTTGTTAATATTTATTTATTTGGCTGTGTCGGGTCTTAGTTGTGGCACACAGAATCTTTCGTTGTGGCGCGCGGGTTTTCTCTTCTCTAGTTGTGGTGCATGGCTCTCTAGTTGAGGCGTGCGAGCTCAGTAGTTGTGCTGTGCGGGCCTACTTGCCCTGTAGCATGTGGGATCTTAGTTTCCCGACCGGGGAATCGAACCCGCGTCCCCTGCATTGGAAGGCGGATTCTTTGCCACTGGACCACCAGGGAAGTCCCTCTCTGGCTTCTTTTGAATGCACAGAGATCTTTTAGTTATGGATTTTCTTTTTCTCAATAAAAAAATTTTATTGATTGCACTTGCTTTCCTTTTTGTATGTAGACTGTTGCCTTGTGGGATCTGAGAAATCTGAAACTTAAGTTGCATTCCTTTGAATCACATAAGGATGAAATATTCCAGGTGAGAGAAACTAATGCTCCTTCCCCCCGCCCCAAGGGAAATCTGAGTGTGGGAGTGGGCACACTTGTGCCTTATCCCATTGCTATAAGTAATAAAAATCTTCTTTATGCCTATGCTGATCTCTGTATGAATTGGGATTGTTTTCCCTCCATTATTTCTATACTTTCTCAAACTGATCATTTGTCACCTACACTCTTGAGGTATTAAACTTAGTGCCTGATTATTTTATCAGCCTTGTTCCTGACGCTTGTCTCTTCCCTTATTTCCACTCCTTTATCCTTTAAAACTTGCTGTATCTGTTAATTTCACAGTTCATTCCTAAAGTACTGACTCCATGTTTTCTGCCTCATCCGTTTAATTAAGCTCCATATGCAAAGCCCTCTGACTCAGTTCAAGAAATAATTGTTACATTATGTTGGAAGCTTAATGCAAGGGCACTGTGAGGAGTACATTATAGTCTTTGCAGTCAGTCCTATGTGTAATACTGAATTCATTATAAGTACTTGGGTAAATAATTATTTTGTGTGTGATCTGTACTTTAGTTCTTAGGTCAGCACTGGATGACATTTGGCTAGAAGCTGGAATTAGACAATAAGAATAAATGAGATCTTCAAAAATATGAAATAGAACAAAAGCTGATAGCCTGGGTCTAGTAATGGGTTAAATTGTTAAATCTAATGTTAGATTTTTTCCTCTCAATTTTCTAATTGATGGCTTTTTTCTTATGTATAGGTTCAGTGGTCGCCTCACAATGAGACTATTTTGGCTTCCAGTGGTACTGATCGCAGACTGAATGTCTGGGATTTAAGGTAAGTCTTGTTAATTTACTCTTTGTGGAGTTATTTTCTTACACTTTCCAGAATTACTCAAGGTAAATCTGTTTTAACTTTTTTTTTTTTTTCTTTTTTTAAAAGTTATTTATTTTTGGCTGCGTTGGGTCTTCATTGCTGTGCACGGGCTTTCTCTAGTTGCGGCGAGTGGGGGCTACTCTTCGTTGTGGTGCGCGGGCTTCTCATTGCAGTGGCTTCCCTTGTTGCGGAGCACAGGCTCCAGGCGTGAGGGCTTCGGTAGTTGCAGCAGCTACACATGGGCTCAGTAGTTGTGGCTCGCAGGCTTAGTTGCTCCGCGGCATGTGGGATCTTCCTGGACCGGGGATTGAACCCGTGTCCCCTGCATTGGCAGGCGGATTCTTAACCACTGCGCCACCAGGGAAGTCCCTGTTTTAACTTCTGAAAATCTTTTTGTGCTAGTAAAATTGGAGAGGAACAATCCCCGGAAGATGCAGAAGATGGGCCACCAGAGTTGTTGGTATGTTACAGATATTGAGCAGAACTGAAATAGTTTGTGATTTATTGTCCTCTGTCTGCTTTTCATCTCTGTTTTCCTTCCTCTTTCAGTTTATTCATGGTGGTCACACTGCCAAGATATCTGATTTCTCCTGGAATCCCAATGAACCTTGGGTGATTTGTTCTGTATCAGAAGACAATATCATGCAAGTTTGGCAAATGGTAAGTGTTTCTTTATTTGGGCGAGTTTAGATAAATGAGACCTAGTATCACTTCATATTTATATACTTCATCGGTACAACTGGCAGCTCTGTTCAGTTTACTCCCAAGTGTGACTTGCCTGCACATTATCATTTTCAGCTGCCTACCCTTTAACTTGATCAAGTTGTCTCACTGGTATCTCGAACTCAACTAAACAAAACTGATATTTTCTTTTCTCCTTCCTTTCCTTACTCCCCTCACCTCCTGACTTTTTGTTTTCTATATGGCTTCAATGTCTCCCCAGCTCACTAGACTTGAAAACTCAGGTCTTCCTCTATTGTCTATTCACCTCTAGGTGCGGTTCACTTATCAGATTTTATATTGTTGATCTCTGCAGTGTTTCTCCTGTCTTTACTCAGCTTACAAACAGATATAACCAACTTTGCTGTTTCTATTCCACACCTAGTTTTTTGGTCAGGTTCTCACTACTACTTGCTGGGCTATTGCAATAACCTCCTAATTGTTGGCTTGCCTCCTGTTTCTCCCTCTTTGCTAGCAGTCGAGTCTTTAGGAATGATCATTCCCTTGAAATTACTTATGAACATGCCTAGCACAGTTCCTACTGCAATGTCACAGCATCAAAGAGTACCATTTCTTCATGAAACTTGCCTAGATGTCAAAAACATTCCCTGCCTTTATACCCCAATTGAAGGTGATCACCCTTCTTTGAATTTTCAGAGCACTTGGAATTTAATAAAAGCAACTGTAATATCTGATATATAGCAATACAAGAAACAGTTGCCTTCTGGAGATGGATGGTGGTGATAGCTGCACACAGTGTGAATGGACTTAATGCCACTGAACTGTACAGTTATAAATGGTTACGATGGTAAATTTTGTTATGTGTCTTTTACCACAATTTACAAAACAACTGCATGACTTTTAAGTGACAGTAGCCTAATAAATGAAAATAATTCAAAAGAAAGTTTTGGTGTCTCAGAGTAGATCTAGAGCCAGGAAGAAACTCCAAAGGTGAGTTTTTGGCTCAACATGAGGGAAAAAAATTTTGATATTCAGAACTTTCTTATGGAATAGCCCTATTAATCAAAAATAAAGAAATAAAATGGGAGTATTTGTGGCCTATGAGGTTAACACATTATATACTGCATCGATACTTTGGAATATTATGTATCAGAATGAAGTATACTTAGTTTTATAAGCTATTCATGATATGCTAATAAGTAGGAAAAAAGCAAATTATAGAACAGCATGATAGAATCCCTCTTATTAAAATTTGGGTGTCTAGTCTTATGTTTAATTATATGTAACTATTTAATAGAAGGCTATTTGCCAAAATGTGGTTGGTATGTTTAGAGAATTCTTGTTTTCTTCTTTATACCTTTCTGTATTATAATTTTTTGTAATAAGGATTTGTTTCATGTATTAACAGAAAATCCACTTTATCCTTTTCCTTGTAACATACCCACACAAAATTAATATAAAATATTAGAGTTCTAACAAGAAAGTGAAATGGGCTGCCTTAGATAGCCTGTCAATGAAAGGTATTTTAGTAGTTGCCATGGGAATGTTGTAGGAGATTAAGCTACATCACCTTCAAGGCCATCACCTCCAGTCCAGGTTGTTACTTTACTCCGTTTTGGGGGGGGGGGGGAGGCTGTTTGTTTTGGGCTTTTTTAAGAATTATTGTGATATAATAAGTAGTAAGCATTTGGTCTTTGTCCAGGTTCCTGGCACAGAGTTCCTAAAACCCTTGGGATTTCCTGCGTTGTAGGAGTCTCTGTTGCTATTTATAAGTAGCTCCTTTTGGCCACACCTGAGTTCAGGCTAAGGAGGTAACTTAAGGGGGCCCCTATAAAAACTCTTGGGAAAGCTCCATAAAAAGCTTTCGATTTCATGAGCTTCTGGGTTGGTGAATATATCAATGCCACCAGAGAGGGTGTGGAAGCTCTGTGCTCCATCCCCACCTTGCCCTGTGCATCTCTTCCATTTGGCCATTCCTGAGTTATAATCTTTATAATAAACCAGTAAAGTGCTTTCCTGAGTTCTGTGAATCATTCCAACAAATCATCAAACCTGGCGGGGTTGGGGGGGGTGCTGTGAGAAAATTTATAGCCAAGTTGGGCAGGAGTACTCGGGTAGCCTGGGCACTCAGGGCTTGACACTGGCCTCTGCTGATGTGAGGGTAGTCTTGTGGGATTGAGCCCTTGGTCACAGTGCTACCTCCAGGTGGTCAGCATCAGGACTGAACTGAGTTGCTGGACACCCCATCGGTGTCAGGGGAGAAGATACCACACTTTTGTTGTCAGACTACTCACATAATTGTATACATTGTTTGTCCCTGTAGTCAGATTGTAAGCTAAGACTATCCCATCCTCTGTAGCACCTACCCTAGTGATACTAAGTGCATAGTAGATACTAAGAACAGTAAATTTTGCCCAAGTGAAAGTGGTTTCTATGTTTAAGATGCTCTTGGATATGGGTGTTTCATCAAGTAGTACAAGTAGAGTTTATTTTATGCAAGAACAGTTTCTCTTTTTAAAATATTTATAAATTGAGATGTGGAACATGGTTTTTGCAGTGCAGTCACAGAATTGTGCAACCATCACTACAGTCAGTTACCCCAGAAAGAAACCCCACACCCAGTAGCCATCCCTCCCATTTGCCTCCAGTCCACCCAGTACTAGGCAACCATTAATCTACTTTCTCTATGGATTTGCCTATTCTGCACATTTAATATAAATGAAATCATACAATATGTGACTGACTTTTTTTATTGCCAAGTAATACTCCATTGTATGGATATATTATTTTATTTGTCCATTGTTTTTACTTTTTGACTATTACGAATAATGTCTGATTAAAAGACTCAAGGTTGATTATCAAGACAAATGGTAACCATACTTCAGTTTTTAGGGAATATCCTAATCCAGGGGCATTGGCCTGTGGCCAGCTGACTGTTTTATTTGGCACGCGACTATACTTATCCATTTGCAGGTTGTTTGTGGCTGCTTTCATCAAACAACTGCAGAGTTGAATAGTTAAAACAGATTATATGCCCCACAGTCTGTCTCCCTGGCCTCTCTATTTGAAACCTTAACTTCAAGAAGTAACTTTCATGTTTACTCAATATCCTTTTCTCTTTTTCTTGTTTTTGGCAGGCAGAGAACATTTATAATGACGAAGACCCTGAAGGAAGCGTGGATCCAGAAGGACAAGGATCCTAGAGAATGTCTGCACTTCTTGTGATTTTAGACTCCCCTTTTCTTCCTCTCAACCCTGAGATTGATTTAACACTGGTTTTGAGACACAGACTTTGGTTATCCCTCTATAATAAGTTCTATCAACAATGTTATTAGTCCAAACAGAAGGTGTTTTCTAAATATCAACTGGGGGCTCCTTGATTCAGCAAAGCCACAGACTTATATTTAAATTTTCTTCAGGAATTTTCTAGTAACAGAGGTCTAAAGTAGCCACAAAAAGGGGAATATTGTGTGTGGTTATTTTTCTTCTTATCCTATATCCCCAAGTTTTTCTGACTCATTTAAGTAAATGCTAGAGTGAGTAAGAAATAGAGCCAAGTGAGGTAGGTGTCTGAGCCATGAAGTATAAATACTACAAGATGTCGTCTTTATTCAGGAAATAGGGGAGATTCAAGTCATATAAATTCCTGCTCTAAAATCTTCACACCAAACTTTCCAGGATACACATTTTCTTACATAGACCAGTCTCCTCTCAGTTTCTTCAGTTAAGTCAAAACAATGCGTTCCTCTTTCCCCATATATTTTTGCTTGTTAGTGTATTTCTTGAGCTGTTTTCATATTATTTCTTTCCTTTCTGTGAAATGGTTTAAAAAAAAAAAAAAAAAAAAACTTGGGACCACCAAGTTGTAAAGATGTATGTTTTTACCTGACAGTTATACCACAGGTAGACTGTCCAGTTAAATTGAGAAGAGTGAATCAATAGCTTGTATTTGTTTTTAAAATTAAATTAATCCTGGATAAGAGTTGCTTTTTTTTTTTTTTAAGGAGTTAGTCCTTGACCACTAGTTTGATACCATCTCTATTTTGGGTGACCTGTTTCACCAGCAGGCCTGTTACTCTCCATGACTAACTGTGTAAGTGCTTATAATGGAATAAATTGCTTTTCTACATAACCCCACGCTGATGGGTTTTATTTAATATATAATATCCATCAAACACCAGTCTCTGGCTTCTAGAAGAGTTGTTCAGATGACAGTTATTTTCTATGGTCTTTGACTACCAAGAGCATAATTAAATATAATAGACCCAGAGGTATAGCAAAGAGCTTTACTCCTTCCCAGGGAAAGTGAAAGACGTAAAATACTGAATCAGAGGTGCACAGATTAGTCTTTGATAAAATAACATCTTTTTGAAGTCTATCTCTAGAGAACTACATGAACTTTCAAGAATGTCAGAGGCAGTGTGGCAGAGAGAATTTAAGGCAAAATTTAAATTTGGAAAAGGTGTTTGACCTTTTCTCATAGAGAGGTTGAATCTCCCCAGTATTTTTTTCACTGGGGCCTGTACTTAGAGGTTAGAAAAATAGGCTCTTGAAAGCCAAGTGCCATAACCAGGTAAAATGCCCAGTTCTTCAATCACCCAATTTAACTGAGTAGATCACTCTGACCCAAATTCATTTTCATGAAGTGAAAAATCAAAATCATCTTTGGGGAAATCTGGATTGGTTCTTTTTTCTAAGTCAGTAGTTCTTTTAGAGTATAGTGAAAATTACCATGACACAAGAGTAAATCTACATGAATCAGCACAGACTTAAAGAAAAGTAAACTTTGTAAAGGGATTCAATTAAAGTCTAACAGTCATGGCACAGAAGAATTCAAATTTTAAACCCATATACAGTTGACCCTTGAACAACGTGGGTTTGAACTGCACAGGTCCACTTATAACATACTTTTCAATAGTAAATACCACAGTACTATACCTGCAGTGGTTGGTTGAGTCCGTGGATGTGGAGGAACCTCGGATACCGAGGGCCAACTAAGTTATATGCAGATTAACCCCCACGTTGTTCAGGGGTCAACTTGAATATAAGGAAAATCGGCTGCCTTTTTGACTCCACCTGTGTTCCTGAAAAACTTTCTGCTTTGGGTCAACAGAAGGCAAGATACATTCTTCACAATACAGCAAGGTGTGTCCATACATTCATCCTTTACTTTGTGTGGAGGGTTGCTGATGGGTGACAGGAGACTTTTATTTTTCCATTCCTCAGTGCATTGAGATCAGTACCAGCAGCCTATGAAATAGAATCCAGCTAAGAGTTGACTGATACTATTCTGCCTCCGGCCAGCCCTAGAATCTTTTTAAACAGGTCAGCCAGTATTTGTAACTTTCCCAGAGTGAACTGCTTGCCAAATCCCTGGCACTCCCTTTTCTGTTTAGAAAAAAGTATGTCCAAAGGGTACTTAGTGATCCTTTGCTAAGGAGTTTTTTGTCGTCGTTTCTTGGTTACAGATTCGGCCATATGTTTCTAAACAGCCCCTGTAAGGTTGAGAGAAAAAAGGATAAGTTTAAACTTTCTGCAACTTGAAATAACACAGTATAAAGTTTTTGTGGGGTTTTTTTGTTTGTTTGTGGGTTTTTTGGGGGGGGGGGTGCGCTGCATGGCTTGCAGGATCTTAGTTCCCTGCCAGGGATTGAACCGGTGCCCACAGCAGTGAAAGCACTGAGTCCTAACCACTGGACCACCAGGGAATTCCCAGTATAAAGTTTTTAATAATGAATTTCTGAAGCTTAGTGCGGGCCATATTGAGGAGAGATTGTTAGAGTGTGTTTTGCGTCTAATCAAGGATGACTTTGGGAGGGGCTAGCTAAAAATTTTTTCTGCCCACGTTAACTTTACACACAGGTATTACAAGGCCTGAAATTCTGTAATTTCGATTCTTTGAATTAATCATTGTCTTTTCCATGTTGTACTTTTCATCTGATCCACACAAAGGTGTTTAGCAGATCATTTTCTTCAGTTACAAGGTTCTAGTAATCTCCCAAACAATGAGCGTAGTCAGTTATGCCTGGATGAAACATGGTAAAAGAAAATCCTAGTATGGGAGTTCCCTGGTGGTCCAGTGGTTAGGAGTCAGCACTTTCACTGCTGTGGCCCTGGGTTCAATCCCTGATCGGGGAACTCCTGCAAGCCACACAGGGTGGCCAAAGGAAAAAAAAAAATCCTAGTAATTTAGGAAAAGCATCAGTAATAATAGTTATTTGTGAATTTGTATCCAAAATGTAGGATTAACTAGGAAATTAATAAAAATTTATGGATATTTATCTAGTATCCAACTTGATCTTTTTTAATCCTTAGTTTCTTTATCCAAGAGAATCCAGCACTTTATATAGAATGTGAGGACATATTGGTATGTAAAGAACTTAATGGATAGGTGTGTTGCTTGTTTCACAAATTATGCAATAATCATGTCCTTCAGTCTACAAACAACACCCTCTTAAGCTTTTTAAATGACTGTTAACAGATTAATTTAGCCTTCTTGGCCTCCTTAGTCATAGTCTGAATTAGGTACTCTAACTGCCTTCTCTGCTATTCTAAGGAAACTTTATGAATAGCAGATGGGGTCAGGTAGGGTGAGGAAAGTAAGAATGCACAGAGCCTAGATGTTTTATCCTGTTCTGGATTTCCTGATGATAATCAGGACATATTTTAAGTCCTACTAGAAATTGAAACATTCCAAATGAAGCCTGAATGCTTGAACCAGGCAACCTGGAAGTATGTGTTATCCCTAAATGACTTACTTGTCATTAGACACACAATCTTTTTTTCAGGCACTAGTCTTGTTAGGAGAGCAGCAACAGTGCAGACACCGCTCTTGTAACCTACAAGGATCACCTTGAGGCTGTGTCTGGATTCCACCTGCCTCAGAAGTGGGAGCATTATCCTGTTCCAGGCTCTTGGGTAGCATAGCCGTTTAAAAAAAAAAAAGAGCCATTTTCCATCTGTTCACAGATGAGCACAATTTGAAAATTTCCTTTTTTTTTTTTTGCCTTTCACTGTCAAGAGAAATTTCCCCTGAGCAACATCTGCCCTCCCCACCATTCCCTCAGCCAGTTAGTTGAGATTTGGGTAGCAGCAAAAACTGACTTGTACGTTGAGAGCTCTTCAGCAAGGCTGATCCTTAGCTGCTCCATCTCTTTGTTCCTCTGTTGCTGGAGTTGCACCCCGCTTCTTAGCTGCCTCTGTCGTTCTTCCATTTCCTCCAGCTGTTCCTGCATGAGGGCCAAGAACATTTCTAATGCGCCAAACAATAAAAACCTGACATTGTCCATAATAGTGTATTTCCTTACACATTGTTTAATCTCCATAGCAGTGTTGAGGTTGAGAAACAGAATTTGTGTTTTGACGGTGATACTGTTTTTGACAGTGATACTGTTCTGAAAGGAGTCTTGTCTGTTAATCACAGCTTACATCTTAATAAAATCCTGCAAAGGGTGGACAGATTCTCAGAGGGACTTTTTTGGTTCCCAATTTTAAGAAGTGTCGGGGGCTTCCCTGGTGGCGCAGTGGTTGAGAATCCGCCTGCCCTGGTCCGGGAAGATCCCACATGCCACGGAGCAACTAAGCCCGTGCGCCACAACTACTGAGCCTGCGCTCTAGAGCCCGTGAGCCACAACTACTGAGCCCGTGTGCCACAACTACTGAGCCCGCGTGCCTAGAGCCCGTGCTCCGCAACAAGAGAAGCCACCACAATAAGCCTGCGCACCACAACGAAGAGTAGCCCCCACTCTCCGCAACTAGAGAAAGCCCGCGCACAGCAACAAAGACCCAACGCAGCCAAAAATAAGTGAAAAAAAAAAAGTGTCAGGGAGGATTTTGATTGTCTAGTGGTGGTCTAGAATTTTATAGACCCTTTGCTCTATGTACAAGTTTGTTTCCGTTAATAATCAGTAGTTTTTATAATACCCTACAACTTCAGCAATTTAAGTTGAAAGAAACCAAGTCTTTGTGTAAGGAGTTATTCTTGAATATTATATTTGAAGCTCCTTGAAGTCAGAGATACCTTTACTTAGTACTTACCACAACATGGCATGCAAATAGATGCTTTATTAGTGAGGGTATCAGAGTTGTTATATTTCCTATATCCTTTGCTTATTACATCAGGACAATTCGTTCTAAAGTGCTAAGTTGGAAGGTGAAGGTGCTATGCCCTGGAGGCCCTCAGGGGTCTTCAGATAACTATTTCCCATTCTGCCAAAACCAGGCAGGATGCATTCGGTAAATTGTCTCTGCCTAGGATTAATGCCTGAGGAATGAAGATGTCAGCAAATCAGTCTGTGCCTTGGTTGCTAGCTGACATGGATCCTCAGGAAGCATGGGTGAGCTGGGAAGGGAAGGGAGCATTGAAATTGGAAGGCACATTTTTAAGGAGCAATGACTTTACCTCAGATTTTGAAGAATAATAAAATAGGAATCCAGTTTAGGTGCATACTGTCATTAGAAGGATCTAAATAATTTGTTCACTGAGTCATCCTTGATATACTTGTGGCATGTCAATCTGCAGTGTTTTGATACTCTGGCTGAATCTCAACTTTCATCAACATTGTCAAAGGTCTTTTTTTTTAGTGCCTAGCCATGCTTTGATACCACACAGAGATGTGGCCTTACTATCTAAGAGCATGTTATCTAAAGGAAAGCATCTGCATACCTCTGTGCCCCAGTTTCCCAAGCCTCACCATCTAGCAAACCTGTTGTTTGCTGGATATACAAAAGACCTGCTTGTGAAGGCTGTCTGCACCATCACTGATAAGCTCTTGACAGGGAGAAACTGTCACAGAATGAAGGAAGTATTGTACAGTGACAGAAATTAAGGACAATCTCCATTCTTAATCCTGTGTAGCACCACTGGGTTAATTTTTTAAAAACTGCTTTATTGGGACTTCCCTGGTGGTCCAGGGGTTAAGACTCCACGCTTCCACTGCAGGGGGCACAGGTTTGATCCCTGGTCGGGGAACTAAGATCCCACATGCCACACGGGGTGGCCAAAAAAAACCTAAAAAAACCCAACAAAACAAAACAAACCTGCTTTATCATCTCAATCTTTCATAGGCTTTCCATTTTCCTAGTCTGGCATTCAGACTCCTGCTAGTTGGACCCTTACCTCTAACTAGAACCTCCATTATTCCTCTAGTCTGCACTGTCCAGTATGGAAGTCACTAGCCACATGTGGCTATTGAGTACTTGAAATATGGCTAGTCTGAACTGTGATGTGCTGTGAGTGTAAGATACACAGCAGATTTCTAAGACTTGACACCAAATATATATATGTATATCTCAAATTTTAATGTTGATTACATGTTATAGTGGTAATATTTTTGCTATGCTGGGTTAAATGTATTAATTTCACCTGTTTCTTACATTTTTTTTTAATGTGGCTACTAGAATTTTTTTTTCTTTTTTTGGCCACGCTGTGTGGCATGTGGGATCTTAGTTCCTCAACCAGAGATTGAACCCACGCCCCCTGCATTGGAAACTCAGAGGCTTAACCACTGGACCACTAGGGAAGTTCCCCTAGAAATTTTTAAATGACATCTGTGGCTTGCATGATACTTCTGTTGGAGAGTGCTGCTCTAGTCTGACCAAGTCAGATTGCTGTGCCTTTACTCCTGCCATTTCTGTCACCTAGATAGCATCTGTTCCCTTATATTGCAATTTGTTTTCTAATTCATGTCTAACTCCCAACCAGATTGTAGGTTCCTGGTTCTTAGTATGTCCGGCACCCTACACATAATGCTTATTGAGGTGAAGCATGCAGATAGTAAGCATATTCCGTCTTTCGGCATTAGAAGTCTACCAATTTCAAGCTAAAAACTTTGAGATCATTCTCAGCAAATTCCTCACCCTGCCCACTGCAACCAGTCACCAAATTCTACCCATTTAACCTCACATCTCTCATCTCTCTAAGTGGTGTTTCCAGGCTCTTTCAATCTACCCTCCACACTGCCACTTAGAGTACGTAACTATGTGGCAGGCACCATAAGCAGCACTTTACAGATATTAACTAGTTCATTCCTTGCAACAGCCCTATTAATCCCGTTTTACATGTGAGGGAGCTGAACCACAGAGGTTAAGTCATTTTGTCCAAAGTTTCCCAGTTAGTAAGTGGTAGAGCCAGGATTTGCCACTGGCTTAGAGCTCATACTCTTAATTGCTTTATTGCCTTCATATAGATAGATATAAAAGTAGAGATAGATGATAGATAGATGATTGATAGATGATAGACGATAGATAGATAGTAGATGATAGATGATAGATAAATGGTAGATAGATGATAGATGAAAGGTAGATGATAGAGAGATAGATGATAGATGATAGATGATAGACAGATGATAGATGATAGGTAGATAGATGAAAGATAGATAGATGATAGATGATAGATAGATGATAGATGATAGGTAGATGATAGATAGATAGATAATAGATAGGCTCTTAAATGGTCTTCAAACTGTTTTCCAGGAAACCCCAGGAGGAGGCCATGATGGAGTGACCTTGTCACTCTAGTTAGAAAGTAGCTCTACTTTTACTTGTTTTACATGTTGGCATTCCATATAAAATTGTTTTGGGGAAAGGGTCTGTGGCTTTGAAGAAAACTTTTTAGGAAAACCACTGACCTAAAGAATACATAAAGCCCTTTGCAATCTGGTCCCAATCTACCTCTCCAGCCTCATCTCTCTACTTCTCACATTCCTTATGATCCAGCCACACTGAGCTTCTCACTTCCCATAACAACGTCTGTGTTTTCATGCTTTTATATAAGCTGTTCCCTCTGCCTAGAATGCCCTTCCCTTGTCTACACAGTGAATTCATTCTTTAAGGCTCAGCTCAAACACCTTGTAGTAGTTGAGTGTGGACTTGAACTCGATGGCACAGGGTTACATCCTTCCTTCATCACTTCCTAGCTGTGTAACCCTGGACAGATGACTTCTCTGACTCACCTGTTTTCTTGTTTTTTCAGATGGTGACAGTAGTTATACCTATCTCAGAGGTAAGAATTAAATGAATTATTACATGTAAAGAACTTCACGTACATGCTAGCTATTGTTAATCCTCTAATGAAATTTCCCCCTTATTTCCCCAGGTGTAATTATACCTGCTTCAGTACAATGCTTTATTCCTACAACTATTACATTGTCTATCACACTGAAGCATATTAATTATTTCATTGATTCTAAAACTCACACTTTAACATCTTACTTGGATCAGGATGCATCTTACAATCACGTGTATTAGATTTTATGAAATTTTATCTGGCATCCTTCCTGGACTATAAACTTTTATTTCTTCTTTTCTTTTTCTGTTTAATTTTTATTTTTTGTATTTTTTGTTCATTTTATTATTATTATTATATTTTAATTGGACTATAAACTTTTTGAGGACAGGGACTGCCCCCCACCTCCACCCTACACCACAACGTCTCATCCCTTGCCAGCACATAGCTCATTGCCTGGCACATAGAAAATAGGCACTTAGAAAACATTTGTTGAATGAATGGATGATGGTGATGAAAGAGGCAAAGTTTATAGTCATAAGAGTGAAGTGTACCCTTGAAAAGTAATCAGATGCCATAAGTGGCCTTTGGCAAACAGTTTAGGAAGAAGCCATTTCAGAAAGAAGAACTGGGACTTCCCTGGTGGCGCAGTGGTTAAGAATCTGCCTGCCAATGCAGGGGATACAGGTTTGAGCCCTGGTCCGGGAAGGTCCCACATGCCACAGAGCAACTAAGCCCGTGCGCCACAACTACTGAGCCTGCGCTCTAGAGCCCGCGAGCCACAACTACTGAAGCCCACGCATGTAGAGCCCATGCTCCGCAACAGGAGAAGCCACTGCAATGAGAAGCCCGTGCACCGCAACGAAGAGTAGCCTGTGCTCGCCGCAACTAGAGGAAGCCCGCGCACAGCAACGAAGACCCAACGCGGCCAAAAATAAATAAACAAAATAAATAAATTTTTAAAAAAAGAAAAGAAAGAGAAGCATTAGCTCCTTCAGACCTTTATTCCTACTTTAATTATGGTATGGCGATAGGAGACACCCATCAAGATTGTTTTCTATAGAATGATCTTTGGAAAGGTGCACAGATCATCAAATACGAAACAAATCCAGTACAGTGACGAAAATCACTGGGGAAAAGTTCTACAACTCTAGTACTATGTCAGAAAATTCTAATCCTGAGAATTCCTTACTTAGAGCACCACCATCCTAGTTAGTCTTGCCTGAAATCTAAGCATCCTCTTTGACTTCTCACCTCTCTGCCCCACTCATTCTGTAGCCAAGTTTATTCTACATTTGTTCTTGTATCCTTCCCCTTCCTTTTATTCCTGCTACCATTGTTTCCTTTTACCAATAGTAGCTTCCTAATTAGTCTCCTTGCCTCTGGGTCTCTAGCCCATTTTACACACTGCCACCAATACTGTTTCTAAAAGGAGAGCAACGATCATGTTAATCCCTTGATTAAATACCTTTATGGGGACTTCCCTGGTGGCGCAGTGGTTAAGAATCCACCTGCCAATGCAGGGGACACGGGTTCAAGCCCTGGTCCGGGAAGATCCTACATGCCGCGGAGCAACTAAGCCCGTGTGCCACAACTACTGAAGCCTGCATGCCTAGAGCCCACGCTCCGCAACAAGAGAAGCCACCACAATGAGAAGCCTGCGCACCGCAACAGAGTAGCCCCCGCTCAACACAACTAGAGAAAGCCCACGCACAGCAACGAAGACCCAACACAGCCAAAAATAAATAAATAAATAAATAATAAAAAATAAAATAAAAAGAAGCTCTTAAAAAAAAAAAAACCTTTATGGATGAAACTGACCACTGAATAAAGTCCAAACTCCCCAGTTTGGATTTCAAAATCCAATGTGATCTGCCCCGACTTACCTTTACAGGTTCAACTCACCTCTCAGTTTTTCACCTTTCACATGCAGCCAAGTTACAAATTATATTTTAGATCTATTAGATTAAATAAAATATATTAAAATTACCTTCACCTATTTCTCTTTTTATGTGGTTATTAGAAAATTTCAAATTATATATGTGGCTTGCATTATATTTCTGTTGGACAGCACTGCTCTAGATCTTACCTATACTTCAACACTTAGCTCAAATAACATTGTCCTCCGTTATGGGTTCTCTGATTTAATCCATGGCTATTATCCCATAGCATTCTTATCTGTACCTCTCTTAAATCACATGTTACTTCCTACCCTGGGTTACAATTATTAACGTAACATTTGATTGAGTGTAAGCTGTTAAGGTTAGTATTTGTTTATGCAAAGATAATTAGTGCCCTTTCACTAGATTGTGACCCAGTAAGAAAGCAGTGCGGTGAAGGCGGGGGGCAGTGTTGGGTGAGTGAGGGGAGTGCATATATGTATAGTTTGAAAACATTCAATATTATGACCAAAAAACCCCACCGTTTTCATAATACAAGCTACAGAAAGCTTGACAAAATCTTCAGTGAAGTGAATGCAGCCATTTTCAACAGAGGACATGTTCCCTTAAGGATACGTCAAAATCTCTGGCAGGGCCTAAGATTAAGTTCATCCAAAACAGGGGTGTTCCAAAAGACAAAAGTACTGCTCTGAAAAGCACCACACTGTGGTCTTCTCACGGTACCCAGCAGCTCTTAAGTCAGTGCTTAACTGATGCAGGCTTAACTCAGAGCCTGGTGGCAGAGATAAGTGAAACATACGCCCTACCTTCCGAAAGCTCACAGTCTGTGGGGGAGAGAGACGTGTTTATGCACTTAGTGTTCATCTCCCACTCTGTTCTAAAAGGGATTAGAACTGGCTCACAATCAGAAATAGCTTGAATACAAGTGAAATGGTGACAAATGCACAAAAAAGGAAAACGAGGAATTGAGATTTATAGATTTCATCCCAGTTTTTTAAGACTGGAAAAACTTCAACGCAGAAATCAGATAGGTGGGGCTTGAGGGTGAATATGGGGGAGGGGAGAGAATGAATTCTACCTAGCCTCATTCCCTCCTGCTCTATATAAACCCAAGTGTGATTCACTTAGAATTGGAAAATTGTGCCGTGGAAAGAGCACTGAAATATTTGGGGGTGGTCAGACTAGAGTTCAAATTACTCCAACTCACTGGGCCTCAGTTTCCTCATCTATGAAAAATGATAATAGTTGACTTGGAGGATTAATGAAGATCAAGTGAGATAATTGGTGTAAAAGTGCTGTGTAAATTAAGAGTGCAAGATAACTTTCAGCCCTAGCACAGGCCTGAATGAATGAAATGGAAAATGGCATAAAGAAGTGAGTGAATGGCCCAAGGAACAAATTGTTCTTCCTACATAGGCTAGTATCCTTCAGCCCAAAGACATTTGGCCCCGATCCCCTTTTCCTCCCCAGGCTAAAAGACTGTACTTCCTTTCATGCCACGTGGGCCTACCCTGTACTGCTGCACCTCCTCGTCTCGTTTTTGCCTCACAAGGGTGGTCTGGTCCTCCAGATTCCTGTTTTGCAGGTGGAGCTGAAGGGCCTCTGCCTGCAGTGGTCGCAGAGCCTCCTTCATCGCCTGGATCTCGGCCTGGGCTTTCTGCAGAGCTTCGGCCACAGCTTCTTTCCTCTCTAGGAGCCGCAGCAGCTGAGGCTCATACTCCTGCTCCAGGCCCTGGCGGCTCTCCGCCATGAGGTTCTCGAACTGGGCAGAGAGCTGCCGGCTCTCCTGGAGAAAGTGCCCGTCCCTCTGGCTTGGAGGTGCTTCTAGTTGTTGCCGTAACTGCTCCTTCTGCTTCTGATAGGCATCCAGAAGCTGGGCTAATTCCTCCGAGAGCTGGGCCGCCCGGGCGGTCAGCACTTCTCGGAACTCGGCGAACTGGGCCACGTCCTGCCGGCGGCACTCCAGCTGATATTGGTAGGACACACATTCCTTCGTCACCTTGAACAGCTTCTGCTTGACCAGCCGGATCTCCTCCCTCAGCCCATCCCTCTCCAGCTCTGCCTGGGCGTGCAGTTTGTAGGCAGCCAGGATGTCCTGGTGGACCCGTTGCACCTCCTGCAGGGCTGGTTCCCGGAGCAACACAAGCTCGTGGATGAGCTGATCCCTCTCCTCTTCCAGCTGGGCCACGGCTTGGACACACTGCTGGAAACGCCCCTCCAGCAATTCCAGGTCCCCTGTGCTCAGGCTCCCCTCTGTGCTGGGACCCGGCCCAGCTCTGAGGCTCTCCTCGGGGTTAGGTTTCTCCTCGCTCGGGACTGTCTCTCCTCCATAAACCATCTGCTCTGGGCTTGTAGTCTTTCCCGGCTTCACGGGCTCTTCCACATATAGCATCTCCCCTGGCTTTTCTGGCTCCTCCACATACAGGGCCTCATCAGGCGTCCTGGTCTCCTCAATATGCAGCATCTCCTCGGGCTTCTTGGTCTCTTCCACATACATAGCCACATCAAAGTCACCTGTGTCCCCCAGGTAGAGGATATCCTCTAAGTTCAAGGTCCCTTCCAAAGACAGAGCAACTTCTGGGTTCCAGGTCCCCACCTCATACGGGGATTCAGAGTTCTCCTCTTGAAGAGAAGTGGCCTCTGCTCTTGTGTTCCTGCAAGAGAAATGACAAGGTGAGAGGGCAGCCACGATCCTGGGATGGTTTGTGACTGGAGCCAGTAGGACACAGGCCTAATTTATGTCAAATTCTCACATCTCAGAGAGCACTCGTCTGCCCCTTCCCTCCATCGATCCACCCCGACACAGCCCATTGCTTAGATCTGACACCATCCCCATGATGTCAGTGTCGAGTCTCTGCTTACATACCTTCAAGGACGGGAAACTCACACCTGAGCTACTGTATGTTCCACTGTCATAAGAAAATTCTAGTGTTGAGGTAAAACCTTCCCTGCAATTTTTCCCTGGGTTTGATTCTTCTTTCTAGAATCAGACAAATCTAATTTCTTTTCCATGTAAGTTCTTTGAACACTTAAAGAGAACTGATTTTTCCTTCAGTGATTCCATGCATGCCAAGGTTTCCAGTACCCTCCTCATTTGGGTCACTTCTTTCTGACAAGCTCCAAGTTGACAGGCTCGCTATCCCTTGGGGATGGGTATAGGAAGCAATACCCAGGTGTACTCTGAGCAGTGATTCTCTGGACACTATACTCCTATTGTTGCAGTCAAGATGCCCTTAGCATATAGGGCAGCTCCATCATATTCTTGATAAATGCTGAGTTTGAATAAAATCCTGAAGACTTTTTCACACCAAGTGCTTTTAAACCACATCTCTTGTTCCTATAAAACTTCATCTTGTTAGAATTGGCCCATCCTTCTAGCCTGTCATTGCTCGTGAATTCAGATTCTGTGATTCTAACAGATGAGCCCCTTAACCCAGCTGCCCATTGCCTGCTAGCTTACTCAGTTCCTGTTGAGGAATGCTCTCCTGCTGCTTTGGCCCTCAAGTGGCTTTGGTCTTTCCTGTTTCAAATGCATCTTACCTACCTTGGATCCCTGAGCAATTCTTTGAAAATATAAAATACCATGGAAATAATAATAAATTACACTTTTAAAGGTCTTATATATACCAGGCCCTGTTCTAAATGTTTTACATATATCAATTCATTTAATCCTCATAACAATTCTATGAGGTGGTTACATTTATGATTCCCATTTTACAGATCAGGAAATGGAGGTTAAAGAGATTAAGTAATTTGCTCAAGGAAACTCAAGATACTCAAGAGTGCACCACTTATCAAACAGACTAAATGTGAGTGTAGCTTTCAGTAAACTTTTCTTATTTAAGATATAAAGTATAAATGAAAAGCCTCACATATCAAACAAAGAATTTGATTTGTCTTGAAAAGGCTTACTTGCGTCCAGGTTTTCAGCTCTATTTCTTAGCTCCAAGTTCCCAATAAAGATTATTTTTATTCTAAATCGTGTTCTCAGTCCTCCTCGCTACACCCCAGGAATCCCTGGCTTCCCTTTTGTATCTCCTGATGGCCCTCTGGAAACCACAAAAGTGTGGCTTCACGAGGCCCCAGACATCACTGGCCTCATTCAACCCCTGCACCTGCACCAAAATCTAAAACTTAATGACAACTCAACAATCACCTAGTCCATTCACTTCACTTTACCAGAGATGGAATGCTTTTTTTGTTTTTTATAAATGCATTTATTTATTTATTTTTGGCTGAGTTGGGTCTTTGTTGCTGGGCACGGGCTTTCTCTAGTTGCGGCGAGTGTGGGCTACTCTTCGCTGCAGTGCATGGGCTTCTCATTGCGGTGGCTTCTCTTGTTGCAGAGCACGGGCTTTAGGTGTGCGGGCTTCAGTAGTTGTGGCTCGCAGGCTCTAGAGCGCAGGCTCAGTAGTTGTGGCACACAGGCTTAGCTGCTCTGCGGCATGTGGGATCTTCCCGGACCAGGGCTCGAACCCGTGTCCTCTGCATCAGCAGGCGGATTCTTAACCACTGTGCCACCAGGGAAGCCCTGGAGTGCTTTTTTAGATATCTTCATCTGATGTTACTTGGCACCTCAAACTCAACTGCCACCAAATTATCCTTCTCCCTGAGCTTGTTACACCTGTATTCTCCAGCTCAGAGAAATATAACACCATACATCCGGCTGATGAGACAAGCAGTCTTTTTTTAGTTTTTTAATTGGAGTACAGTTGATTTACAATGTTGTGTTAGTTTCTGCTGTACAGCAAAGTGAATCAGTTATACATATACATATATCCACTCTAATTTTTTAGATTCTTTTCCCGTATAGGTCATTACAGAGTATTGAGTAGAGTTCCCTGTGCTGTGCAGTAGGTCCTTATTAGTTATCTACTGTATATATAGTACTGTGTATATGTCAATCCCAATCTCCCAATTTACCTCTTCCTCCCCTTTCCCCCTGGTAACCGTAAGTTTGTGTTTTACATCTGTGACTCTATTTCTGTTTTGTAAATAAGTTCATTTGTACCATTTTTTAAAATATTTATTTATTTCTTATTTATTTTTATTATTTATTTTGGCTGTGCTGGGTCTTAGCTGTGGCAATGTGGGATCTTTAGTTGCGGCATGCAGATTTCTTAGTTGCAGCATGCATGTGGGATCTAGTTCCCTGACCAGGGATCAAACCCAGGTCCCCTGCATTGGGAGCATGGAGTCTTACCCGCTGGACCACCAGGGAAGTCCTTGTACCTTTTTTTTTTTTTTTTTTTTTAGATTCCACATGTAAGTGATATTATATGATATTTGTCTTTCTCTGTCTGACTTACTTCACTCAGTATGACAATCTCTAGGTCCATCCATATTGCTGCAAATGGCATTATTTCATTTTTTTTTATGGCTGAGTAATATTCCATTATATATATGTACCACATCTTCTTTATCCATCCCTCTGTCAATAGACAAATGGTCTTTAAACAGCCAACTCACTAAGAACTGACGTTTCTATCTCAGAAAGTCTCCAGTCTCAATCTCCCTCTTCACCCCACTGCCAGGACCCTCCTCCGAGTCATCATCTCTCACCCGCACTTTCGTACCAGCCTTCCCATAAGCCTTCTTCCTTCTCATCCCAGTCTATTCTTGACAGTGATGCAGCTTGCTATAATATAAAGCAAACCATCTTGCTCCACTTCACCATATATAGCCAACTGCTTAGCGTAGATTTAAGGCCCTTAAAGATGTGACCTCAACATACCTCTTCAGCCTCATCTCACATTACTCCCCATAGCCCACCCAATGCTTGACAACCCGTAACATGCGTTAACTTTTATACCTCCTACTCCTACCCCACAATGTCTAAAGGGTCCAGCTGAGAAAATACAATTCATTGTATACCACCTGACTAGAGAACAGTCCTACACTACCTGGAAAAGTAGAGTTCCTAGTGCCAGGAAGGATGCACCTGCTCAGCTAGCCAGACCCACCCGGATCCTCAACAGAGTCCCTGCTTTGCCGGCAGACGGCCCTCACATCATGCTCCAGCTGAGTCCTCCACCCTGGAATAATGTAATTGTGTTCAAGGAAGTATTCTAAGCGTTTCCCATAAATACTCATTTATCTGATGCTCATCCATTATCCCCATTTTATAGATTAGGAAACCAAAGCACAGAGTAAAGAACTCACTCAAAGTTCTACAACTCGTACGTGGTGGAGCCTGGCGAAGGCCGGCGGTCTGGCTCCAGAGCCGGAGCTCCTTTTTACCACTCTCGTCTTAGAACAGGCATAAGATCTGAAAGAGGTAAAACAACTACGGCAGGTATAATAGAGCTCGGCCCTAGCATTCAAAATATATTTATATCTATTTACCTAACAAATGTCTACTCATCCTTCAAACCCTGCTCAAACTCCACCTCCTCTGTTAAGCATTTCCCAGACAACTCCCATTCTTGTGTTCTCAAGGCACTTTGTAGGCAGCTCATCTTTGAACTAAGTGCTTTGTGTTACAGAAGAGCATGTATCTGTCGCCCCGGATAGTCCATTTCCTAACAACAACTACAGTTATTCTCTCTATATCCCAGGGTGGGGCTCCGTAGAAGGTAGGCAGGCAGCAACCAACTGAGCTCCAGGGAGGAAACTTGCCCAAGGTCGAGCGGCAAAGCTGGAAGTAGATTCCAGGTCTCCTGACTTGCAGGCAGTGCTGTTACCACACACCACTCAGTCACCCCATCCACAATGCCTCTGCTAGGTGCTGCCCTCACACCGCTGTCTCTCTCTAAGGAGCTGGGGAAAAGTAGATTATGGGAGGTCTAGGGGCAAGGGGGCCAGCTTAACTGGGTCCCCTGACCTCAGGTTTCCTTGGGCTCCAAGCAGCCTCCCTCTCTGCCACTTTGTCCCTGTCCCTAGAGGATTCCAGCAGCTCCCAACCCATCAGGGATGTGACTGGGAGTGTTTGTGACACTGTGCAGGCATGAGTTGGTGTGTGACTGACTCTGTGTGTACCCCTATGTGTGTACAGGTGAGTGCACATGTAAAACTAGGCTCAGCTTTGTGCCCTTGGTGACAGGGGAGGGGTGTCAGGTGTGTGTGTTTGCACCTCTACCTCTTGGTACAAGAGGAAGTCCAGGGCTACAGGCTGACCTGGGGCAGAAATGCTGCCTACTCGCCCCAAATCCTTCAGCCACAGGTCCCTTCCCCGCTAACCAGTGGCGGAGCTGACCGTTGGATGATGGAGAGGGCCTCCCCTCCAGGGCCCCTGCCAACCAAGGCCCTCTTGCTGGTCTGGGACAGTAGACTCTCCCCCACCCCCGCCCCGCCCAACACCACCCCAGGCCCCAGACCAGAGAGAACCAGCTGCTTGAACAGACTCTCAACTCCAAGCTGGCAGCCGCCCAACCTTGCACCAAGTCTCTTCCACACGGCAAATTCAGCAACTGGAGGCCTCCATCTCCAGCTGCATTGGGGGTGAGCAACGAAAGAAAACGGGTAGCGTCTTTGGCCACTGGGGGCCGAGTGGCATCTGACGGTTGGTGCCCGCTAGTGTGAAGCCGTTAATCCTCACACCGCCCGTGGGAGGGGGAGGGGTAATTATAAAAAGTCCCAGACAACCCGGAGGTGCCGGGCCGGGGCCAGACGCCCCCACCTCCCTTAGCGGGTGGCTCCGCCCCGTGCCCCACCCAGGCTGGACCCCCGCCCCCGCCCGGCGAAAGGAGCTCGCGGGGGGGTGAGGATCCATCCAGCACCCCTTCCCCAGGGGCGGCGACGCGGGCCCGGGACGGTCCTTTCCTACCTCGCGGCCTGGGCGGCGCCGTCCCCGCCGCGCCGGGGCTCCGGGCTGGCCATGGCTGCGCGACCCGGGCTGGGCGGCCGCGGTATTAATAGCTGGCCCCCCAGGCCGCCCGCGCCCGTCCGCCGCACTGCCAGCTGCAGCCGACACCGGATCCCGCCGGCCCCCGGCCGGGCGCGCCCACTTGGCCCAGGCTCCAGCCGCGGGCGGAGGGAGCGGGCCGCGCGGCCCGGGGGCGGGGAGATGCCGCCCCTCCCGCGACCAGCGGAGGGTGTGGGGGGAGGTGTGTGGGGAGGTATGGGGGGGGGGTCGGCGTCTCCAAAACCAGCCCCTCTGAGGTCTTCCCGAACCTTCTTTCTCTCCACCTTTCCCTTCCGAGGGTCCCAGTTTGGGCGCGGCGGGGGGGGGCAGTGGAGGAAGGTGGCTCCGCAGCCTCAGGAGAGCGCTTGCCCTGCCCGACCGGCCCGGGAGGGGGGCAGGGTGTGGGGTTGGGGACCTCGAGGGACCCCGCACCCTGCCCGCCGCCTGCAGGAATTCGGGGGTGTCAGCCGCCGCCCAGCGCCCTGCGATGCCCCCTCGCCTGAGCGCTGTGCCCCGCAGCTGTCGCCAAGGGCTGGCGGAGGAGGGGTAACACTACACCCCGTACGTTTGGGGACAGTCCGGAGCCTGGGGAAGGGCGGTGGGAGGACTGCGTGGGAGGGTTTAAGCCTCTAAGGTTCAGTCCATATTTAACACCGCTTTCCGCCCTCACGCTGCGAGGTTTCCAGGGGTCTCTCCGCTTGCTCCACCTGTCACCCCCCACCCGCCCTGCTTCTGCCCACTCCAAGGCATGCCCCCTCCCCCATGTCCTTAGGCCACCAGTATCAGGATCGAACTCAACACTGTCTGGGAAGGCTGTCTCCCTAAGCAAGAAGCTGCCAGGCCCCTTCCCAGGCCTGGGCCTCGGGCATTCTCCCTTCTGATGCCTTTTTTCCACTTAGCCACTCTGTCTGGGGAGGTCTTTGACTCAATCGCAGAAGAATGCTGTTCACTGTAACCAGCGGAGGGGCTGGATGTGTTTAATCAGAGAGGCCTTGAGCGGGGGGGGTGGGGGTGGGGGGGCCGGGGGGGGCGGCCGTGCGGAACGCTTGTGGGCTGTGCGTTGTGATCTGTGTGCCCGCTGCCAGCTGTGTGAACACCACGTGGTTGTGTGTGTGCTCTGTGGAGGGGGAGGTTGTGGGATTGTGTGTCCACGTGTGACTCTGTGATGACCGTGGGGTACCTGTCCGTGTGGATGTACCCCATGCGGATATGTGACTGTATTATCATGGGGGAGTGATTGTGTGTGTGGTGATTGTGCTGGTGGTGGAGTGTCTGTGTGGCCGGCTGTTGTGACTGTGTTGTGGGGCGTGTGTATAGCTGTGTGCGTGATTGTGTACCTACCGGAGACTGGGGACTGAAGTGTGTGGGAGGGAGGGCTCACAAGCAGCTGTGTGGAGTGTCTTCTGTGTGTCACTGGGGCCCGAGTATGTGGTCCTTAATCCAAGTTTCTGAGTGTGCTGCCTTTGGCGTATATTTATATCTCTCTGTGTAGTGCAAGGGGGTGGGAGATTAACACCCAGGGCAGCCAAATATACCCTTGTAAGGTATGCACGAGAAAAAGTCGGGTTTTGGAGGCTGCTGGTCATTTTCTGACTTACCTCTAAAATATTCTAGGGGAGGAGGTTGGCAAAGCCTCTGGGGCTGGTCATTTGACAGCCATTGCCAGTCAGAGGGGAACCGAGGGAGCAAGGGCAGGGCCTGCCAGCAGCACTATTTGCTGTGGTGCTAGGCAACAGGCAGCAAGGGTGGCATTAAGAAGGGCTGTCCCTTCCCCTCCAACCCTCAGCCCAGGACCTGTCCCCGGGCTGCCCCCAAGACTGCTTCCTTAACCGCTCTTAAACTCCCCTTAAGCCCTTCTTTAGGCTGAAACACTGAATCCCCCGGGGTCCCAGAAGCACCTCCGGTCCTTTGTTTTTGCTGTTCCCTCTCCCTAGAACACCCTTCCAGCTCTTCATGTCCTCTCTTCTTCAGGTCTCAGCTTACATGTGATCTGCTCAGAAAGACCTTCCCAGATGTGCTCCTCTCCCACATAAATATCCATCCTTTTACTGTTTGTCCCCTTTTACCTTGTTTATTTTCTGTACAGCACTTACTGCAATCTTTAATAATATTGTTCATTTTCCATTCCTTCCTTTTCTGCTTCCCCCACTAGATTGGAAACCCCATGAGGGCAGAGACTTTGTGTGTCTTGTTCACTTCTGTGTCCCCAGGGCCCAGCACAGGACCTGGCATATAGTAGGATCTCAAAAAGTTGTTGAATGAATGAAGGAAAGGAGGATGGTCCTCCCTAGGCCAATTCAGGCAACATTTGATGCCTGCTGTGTGCCTGGCCTGGGCCACTCGCCACCAAGGAACCCCTTTGTACTCAGGGAAACAGACATACACATGTGCCCAGGCTGTGTACACCAAGGCAGAGGGAGGTGGGTGAGGCCACAGGACTCCGTTCGCTTGGCAAACATGGGCACTTGGCCTGTGCTGGGTCCTGTGTCAGAGCAAATGGCCTTCTTTGGCCCAGGGCCCTGTCTGCAAAGAGCTCACAGTGTAGAGGATGCTAGAACTGTCCCCTGGGGCTACAAACCCCTGCAGAGAATAATGCTAAATCACTGAGCTGAGTGATGGGCTAGGCACTGAGAACCAAGGAAGCCAAGGATGGGAGAGATTAACTCCAGGACTGGGGACAACCTCACAGACGAAGTAACTTGGGCCTGGAAGAGGAGAAAGGGCGTTCTGGCGTTAGGCACAGACTGCTTGGAGAGACAAGCACAGCCACTCTGTCTCTCAGCCCCTCTACAAAGCTGAGTCCACGAAGAGAGGAGAAGCCCCTGGGCTGGCTACTCTTTGCCTACCCTTCATTCTCTGTGCTTCTCTGCCCTGCCCTGTGTCCTGGGCTGACTACCACTGACAGTCTCACCTGGGCCCCCTTGCCTTACGGTTTCAGGCAAAGTTTGGCCAGTAGGAGACATTGCCAGGAGATCAGAGGGAAGGAGAGTGAGATCAGGATATTTATAATACTGTGATTTTGGCAGTTACTATGTTCCTCCACTGAAAGGCACAGTTCCCGTTGGGTGGCCTGCAACCTCAGGGCACGACTCCTGCCAGGTTCTTTAACAAGGCTCCCTCCCTTGCCCCTTCAGGCCCTGGGGCTAGTGACTCTATCCCACTGTTGTGAGCCCCAGGGTGCTTCACCATTCCTGCCAGCACCTCTGTAAATAGTTCCTTCATTAAACCCTCTTCTGGCAAATGCTTTGCGTGTTCTCCCCTGTTTCCTGCTGAGACCAATAAGGTAAGAACTAAACTTAGGGAAGATGAGTCTTTGGCAGAGAATTTGGGGAGACCCTCTTTCTAAATCACCACCCAAAACCAGAATCAGAAAATGTTGTGAACTACTACAAAGCTACAGTAATCAAAACAGCATGGTATTGGCATAAAAACAGACACATAGATCAATGGAACAGAATAGAGACCCCAGAAATAAACCCACATGCCTATGGTCAATTAATTTATGACAAAGAAGGCAAGAATATACAATGGAGAAAAGACAATCTCTTCAATAAGTAGTGCTGGGAAAACTGGACAGCTACATGTAAAAGAATGAAATTAGGGCTTCGCTGGTGGCACAGTGGTTGAGAATCCGCCTGCCAATGCAGGGGACACGGGTTCGAGTCCTGGTCCAGGAAGATCCCACATGCTGTGGAGCAGCTAAGCCCGTGTGCCACAACTACTGAGCCTGCACTCTAGAGCCTGCGAGCCACAACTACTGAGCCCGTGCTCCTAGAGCCTGTGCTCCTCAATAAGAGAAGCCACCGCAATGAGAAGCCCACACACCACAACAAAGAGTAGCTCCCGCTCGCCGCAACTAGAGAAAAGCCCGCACGCAGCAATGAAGACCCAACGCAGCCAAAAATAAATAAATAAATTTATTTAAAAAAAAAAGAATGAAATTAGAACATTTTCTCATACCATATACAAAAATAAACTCAAAATTGGAACTTCCCTGGTGGTCCAGTGGTAAAGAATCTGCCTTCCAATGCAGGGGACACGGGTTCGATCCCTGGTCAGGGAACTAAGATCCCACATGCTGAGGGGCAACTAAGCCTGTGTGCTGCAAACTACAGAGCCCACGCGCTCTGGAGCCCCCACAGCACAGCTAGAGCGAAGCCCGCGCACCACAACGAAAGATCCCGCGTGCCTCAACAAAGATCCCTTGTGCTGCAACTAAGACCCGAGGCAGCCCAAAAAAAAAAAAAAAAAACTCAAAATGGATTAAAGACCTAAATGTAAGACTGGAGGTCATAAAACTCCTAGAGGAAAACATAGACAGAACACTATTTGACATAAATCATAGCAATATTTTCTTGGATCTGTCTTCTAAAGTAAAAGAAATAAAAACAAAAATAAACAAATGGGACCTAGTTAGACTTCAAAGCTTTTGCACAGCAAAGGAAACTATCAACAAAACAGAAAGACAACCAGCTGAATTGGAGAAAATATTTGCTAATGATATGACCAAGAAGGAGTCAATATCCAAAATATATAAACAGCTCATACAACTCAACATCAAAAAACAACATGATTTTAAAAATGGGCAGAAGACCTAAATAGACATTTTTCCAGGGAAGACATGCAGATGTCCAACAGGCACATGAAAAGATGCTAAACATCATTAATCATCAGAGAAGTGCGAATTAAAACCACAATGAGATATCACTTCACACCTGTCAGAATGGCTATCATCAACAACACCACAAGTAGCTCTTTCCCATCTTGCAAGATGGCAGATAAAAAAGCTGAGAAGCCAGATACTAAGGAGAAAAAACCTGAAGCCAAGAAGGCTGATGCTGGTGGCAAAGTTAAAAAGCTTAAGAAGGTTAAGAAGGGGAAGCCCCACTGCAGCCAAAACACTGTCCTGACCAGAGGAATTGGCAGATATTGCCAATCGGCTATGTATTCCAAAAAGGCCTTGTACAAGAGGAAGTATTCAGCAGCTAAATCCAAGGTTGAAAAGAAAAAGAAGGTGACGGTTCTTGCTACTGTCACAAAACCAGTTGGTGGTGACGAGAATGGTGGTACTGGAGTGGTTAAACTTCGCAAAATACCTGGGTATTATCCTATTGAAGATGTGCCTGGAAACCTGTTGAGTCACGGCAAAAAAACTCTTCAGTAAGCACATGAGAAAACTATGCGCTAGCATCACTCCTGGGCCCATTCTGATCATCCTCACTGAACGCCACAGAGGCAAGAGGTTCATTTCCCTGAAGCAAGGTGAGCTTGCTACTTGTGTGACTGGGCCTCTGTCCCTCAGTCGAGTTCCTCTGTGTAGAACACACCAGAAGTTTGTCATTGCCACCTGCACCAAAACTGATACCAGTGGTGTGAAAATCCCAGAACATCTCACTGATGCTTACTTCAAGAAGAAGAAGGAGGGGACTTCCCTGTTGTCCACTGGGTAAAATTCCACGCTCCCAGTGCTGGGGGCCCGGGTTTGATCCCTGGCCGGGGAACTAGATCCCGCATGCATGCCGCAACTAAAGATCCCAAGTGCTGCAACTAAAGAGCCCAAGTGCTGCAACTAAAACCTGGCGCAGCCATAAATAAATAAATATTTTTAAAAAAAGAAGAAGAAGGGGGACCTCCCTGGCTGTCCAGTGGTTAGGACTCTGTGCCTCCACTGCAGCGGGCACGGGTTTGATCCCTGGTCAGGGAACTAAGATCCTGCAAACGTGTGCTGCTGCCGAAAAAAAGAAGCTGCATAAGCCCAGGCACCAGAAGGAGAGATCTTCAACACAGAGAGATAGAAATACAAGATTACAGAGCAGTGCAAGGTTGATCAGAAAGCTGTGGACTCACAAATTCTGCAAAGAATCAAAGGTGTTCCTCAGCTCCAGGGGTACCTCTGCTCTGTGTTTGCTCTCACAAATGGAATTTATCCTCACAACATAGTGTTCTAAACATCTTATAAAGAGCCTAATTAAATAACTGGTCCATTAAAAAAAAAAAAAAGACCACAAGTAACAAATATTGGTGGATGTAGAAAGAAGGGAACCCTCAGGGAATTCCCTGGCAGTCCAGTGGTTAGGACTCTGCGCTTTCACTGCTGAGGGCCTGGGGAACTAGGATCCCACAAGCCACTTGGCGTGGCCAAAAAATAAAAAATTAATTAATTAATTAATTAAAATAAAAAAGAAGGGGACTTCCCTGGTGGTCCGATGGTTAAGAATCCACCTTCCAAAGCAGGGGACACGGGTTCAATCCCTGGTCGGGGAACTAAGATCCCACGTGCCGTGGAGCAACTAAGCCCGTGCACCACAACTACAGAAAAGTCCACATGCTGCAACGAAGAGCCCATGCGCCACAACTAAGACCCAACGCAGCCAAAAAAATTAATAAATTAAATAAAATAAAATGTAACATGTATTAAAAAAAAAAGAAGGGAACCCTCGTACACTGTGGGTGGGAATGTAAATTGGTGCAGCCACTGTGAAAAATGGTATGGAGGTGTCTCAAAAAACTAAAAATACAACTACCATATGACCCAGCAATTCCACTCCTGGTTATATATCCAAAAAAAAAAAAGATACATGCACCCCAATGTTCATAGCAGCATTATTTATGATCACCAAGATATGGAATCACCAGACGAATGGGTAAAGATGATGTGGTGTATATATATGATGGAATATTACTCAGCCATAAAAAGGAATTAAATTCTCCCCTTTGCAACAACATGGATGGACTTGGAGGGTATTATGCTAAGTGAAATAAGTCAGACAGATAAGGACAAATACTATATGATATCACTTATATGTGGAATCTAAAAATTAAAACAAACTAGTGAATATAACAAAAATGAAACAGACTCACAGATGTACAGAACAAACTAGTAGTTACCAGTGGGAAGAGAGAATGGGGAAGGGGCAAGATAGGGGTAAGGGATTAAGAGGTACAAACTACTGTGTATAAAATAAATAAGGTACAAGGATATATTGTACAACACAGGGAATATAGCCAATATTTTAAAACAACTATAAAAGGAGTATAAGCTTTAAAAACTATGAATCACTATGTTGGACACCTGTAACTTACATAATATTGTACATCAACTATATCTCAATTTTAAAAAGATTAAAAACAAAATTTTCTACTAAAAAAAAAAGTTGCAAACAGATTAAAATCCCATTTTAGGTGAACAGTGACCTCCTGGCCACCACTCCGAGCAGGGTCCCAACCCAAGAGGTCCCTCTTAGCTCACCTTACTTGGGCTTAGGCCTCTAGTGACCCTGACCAAGAGAACGGGTCAGGGAGGGGCTAAGCGTGTGGGGAGGATTGGGGGGATAACTGGTAGAGGGATGAGTTGGGAAGTAGAGAGGCTCCAGAGGGCAGCAGGGAGGGGAGCCTTGGCAACTGTCTCCACCAGACCCCGGAGCACACCTTACATAAGCTTGGGAAGGCAACCCTGAACCTCGGTTCCCTGCCTGTGAAATAGGCGACTAATACCGTCTTCACAGGACTGTCATGGAAAGTAATTAAACATGAGGCTCAGCACAGGAGAAATTGGAAGTGAACTTGCTTCTTGGAAGCTCAGAGTAGCACATTCCCCATTATTACTGGTGCAGGTGGAGGCCATTCTGCTGAGTTTCTTCTGCATGCCAAGAGCTCCAGCAAACCAACTAGACGTGGGGAGGTGGATGGTGAAAGATGCCCTAGCCGGGCCCTCCAGCCCACTGCTTCAAGGGAGCCGGGTACAAATCCAAGCTTTGGAGGCAGCAGACCCGAGCCTAAAACCTGCCTCTGCACTTACTGTGTGACCTTAGGAAAAATCACTCTTATCTCACAGAGATTGTTTTCTTCTCTATAAAATCAGACAACACTTTTGACCTCATGGGTTTGCTGTGAGGACGAACTGAGAACACAAAAAGCATTTAGTCGAGTACCTGATACAATGTAAGTGCCCAAATAATAGTAGCTATTATTTAAAAAACTCTCTTTTCTCTCTCTTACTCTCCCTGAAACTGCAACCAGGGACTTATTTACTGCAATATGTCCATTCATTCATTCACACCTTTATTAGTTCATTTATTCATTTCAACATTTATTAAGACGGACAATGTTCTAGATCCTAGGAACACAAGACTAGGAAATCATTAAAGCAAGAAAAATATCTGTATTTTTTCATTGCTGTATCCCTAGCCCCTAGGCTTTAAATAAATAATGGCCATATGAGCAAATGGTATTAGCTATTTTCTTGAGCACCTATTACATGCCAGGTGCTAAGCTAAACCTTTTTTTTGGGGGGGGGGAGGGGGCGCCATGCAGTTTGCGATATCTTAGTTCCCCAACCAGGGATTGAACCCGCCCCCTCGGCAGTGAAAGTGAGGAGTCCTAACCACTGGACCGCCAGGGAATTCCTAAGCTAAGCATTTTGTCTGCATTATTGCCGTGCATCCTCAGAACAGTCCTAGAGCAAAATGCCTGTAATAAAGCTCATTTACTGATGTTTATGTAAAACTGAGGCTCAGAGAGGTTAAGCAGGTTAGATGACCAAAGTCACAGGTAGGAAATGCTGGCACTCAAATTCAACGTACTGCCTCCACTAATGACTGAATTATTTTTTATCATCGTTATCATTATGCCTGACCTCCAGAGGCTTATAGTCCAGTGAGGGTCCAATGGCCTTTTCCTCCTCGGACTTACCCCAGAGGGGCCCTTGGCATGGCCACACACTTGGGCAGAGTTGGGTTCAAATCCAGTTTTTCATCTCTGGCGAGTTACTTAACCTCCCAGAACCTCAGCTTCCACTTCTGGGAAATGAGGTTGGGTGGGCGTTAAATGAGAAAATGTGTTGGAAATGCCCAGCACTTTGCCCAGTGTACCAGAGTCGCTTGATAAGTGTTATTCTCATTATTTCCTCCTTCCTCCTTGCCCCCTCGGACCGCTGTGTAGGAGCCCCCTGTCCGCAGCCAACCAAGGGTGCAGAGGACGCCGCACTCGGCGGTCGTCCTTGGCGGCAACGCCGAGCACTGCCTCCAGGGGGCGCCACCACACCGACCACCCCATCCCCCCGACCCCCGGGTCCCGGGGGTTGCTGTTCTCACCGCGGCCGCGCGGGGTCGTCTGGGCCCGGAGTTTTCAGGGGCCGAGGGCGCGCGGGCGGCGGGGAGGTCGGAGCCCGAGATAAATCAAGGATGTTCTTCGGGAATCACAGTGATAATAATAGACAATAATAATAGTAACGGCACCGGATCCAGCAGTCATCAGCTGTTACTGATTTAAGAGGCGCATTCGCGTGCTGGGAGGGAGGTTGCGGGACTCAAGGGAAGGAGCCAGGCTTAGTCTCAGGCTGCGTTCTAATCCAGACAGCCCACTCTCGCGTTCCGCTCTGTAGCCTTGGGCCTCTCTCAGTCTGCTTCATCAGCATTCAAATGGGACCAAAATAATATAGTTCTTTTTTTTTTAAATTAATTAATTTATTTTGGCTGTGTTGGGTCTTCGTTTCTGTGTGAGGGCTTCCTCTAGTTGCGGCAAGCGGGGGCCACTCTTCATCGCGGGGCGCGGGCCTCTCACTATCGCGGCCTCTCTTGTGGAGCACAGGCTCCAGGCGCACAGGCTCAGTAGTTGTGGCTCACAGGCCCAGCTGCTCCGTGGCATGTGGGATCTTCCCAAACCAGGGCTCGAACCCATGTCCCCTGCATTGGCAGGCAGATTCTCAACCACTGCGCCACCAGGGAAGCCCAATAATACAGTTCTTGAGAGGAATAAATGAGCTCCTGGAGAGCTCATCCAAGAGCAACTTGGGAACGTGCATTTATTGTCATTCTCACCTCTACCCTGTGAGGGAGCTATTATTAAGTTCCCTTTACAGCTGAGGATCCTTTGGGGGGCCTTTCCCAGGCTCCCTGCGCTGGGTCTCTCTCCTAGCACAGCCCACAGGCCAGTCCAGGAGTTCACCGCCTAAACCCACCACTCAGGAGTGTCTCCTCTCCTCTCTGGAGGTGCAGGTTCTACTTCAGACCCTCAGGCTCCTCTGGACACTGCCTTTCCATGCCTAGGTAACGGCTCAGGCCAGTAGACTTCCTCTGGCTGGTCCCACTACAAGCCCCCTCTCCATGCCTACCTACCTCTTCCAAAACCCCATCCAGTCACCTCCTCCAGAAAACCTTTCCTGGGCTCTCTCCCCCCAGGTCCACAGCCTTTGCACATGCTGTTGCCTCTAGCTGGAACATACTTTCCCTCAGCCCTAAAGCCTCTTAGGGCACAGCTTAAATATCACTTCTTCCAGGAAGTCCACTTCCCCTATGCTACTGCAGCCCCCTGTGCTTCTAAACAGGTTGCAGCATAGGGGACTGCTTATTTAGTGCTTCATCTACCACCTTTACATAGTGATGCCTCTGAAAGCAGAAACCACACCTATTGAAGGCTCCATGGCATCCCAGAGTGGGGCCCAGCAAATGGGACAAAGTGAATGTTCAGTGAATGCATGTCCGTTGAATGAGTGATTAGACCCGACTGGGTCCACTCACAGAGCCTTCTCAAGAGCCTCAGCTCAGCGGCACATGCCTAGTCACAGAAACAGAGGCGACAGTCATGCAGAGTCACATGCAAGCATAGAGTCACAGTCATACACAAGAGGCACGTGCACAAAGTCGCATTCATCTGTGCTCATTTCTGCTTCTCTGTGTCTGGGTACCTTTGTGTCCTAGGTATGTATTCAGTCTCTTCTATTGTGACTTGGGGTCCCTGAGAACAAGAATTGTGTCTCCTTTCCTAGCCTGGTAGCCCCTAGGGAGAGTGAATTGCCTCCATTGGACTGGGGATCCTAGGGGAAGTGTATGTCTCCCCAGGTAGTTTGGGGAGCTGGGCCAGGGAGTGTCTTCCCTACCAGCCTGGGTGCTCTTGGATTAGGCTGTCTCCCACATCAGACTTGGAGCCCTTGGGATGGGGCCATAGCTTCCCCACTAGCTATTCTTGGGCCCTCAGGACAGACTGGGTCTGATTAAGCTGGGTACTCCAGGAGCAGAGCTGAGCTGGATCTTCCCCATCAGCTTGGTGGCTCCTACGGGCATGGCTGTGTCCTCCCAACCCCTCTCCACCCCTGCCACCTGCCCACCCGCCAGGCCCTCCTCCCACCATGGTACAGTGATTGGGGCTGGATTGGGCTGCTGGGGCTTTGGAAGCAGCAGCAAAACTAACAGCAAACCTGGGAGAGGCTGGTCCTACAGGATCCCCTAGGAGGTGACGGGATCAGGGAGGCTTCAGCAGTGGGGGACCTGACCCAGTGCAGGGTATCTGGGCAAGTCCTTCACGTGTCTTCCATTCATTCACCAAGCCCGTCCCGAGTCCCTGGGCCTGGCCCTGCAGCCACCACGTCTATTATCTTGTTTAATTCTCTCACCGGTCCAATCCTGGGAGGTAGGTGTGATCATCACCACGTTTCTAGGTGAGGAAACTGAAGCTCAGAGAAAAGCAGTGACTTGCCCTAAGTCACATAGCTGGGAAGTAGCAGAGGTGGGCTTCCCACTGCACAAGCTGCTTGCTTCCTTCCAGCCCAGGTTTGAGGAACACTGGGGAGGTAGAGTCAGCAGGGTGCAGTGACTGTGTGTGTGTTTCTGGCTTGGGCCTGTGGAGCTGGCTACGGAGATGGGACTGCCAGGAGTGGGAGTGCCTGGTAGGGAGACCGGGAACAGTGAGGAGAGGCAGGTTCCACAGGCAGCCGGCCAGGGCAGGCAGGAGGCGGGCCAGGCCTGGAACCCAGTCTTCCCAGTTCCCAGCACCAGCATCCCCTCCCCAGTCGGCTCCTGGTACTGGAGTCCTGGTTTCAAGTCCCATTCATCATCTGACCCTCTCTGGGCCTCACTTTTCCCATCAGAGGAACCAGGGCAGAGACCTGGTGGGGACCATGGCCGGCACTCCTGCTCCTTTAAGCCTTTCTCCGTGGAGGGTGCGGCTGGCTGCAGGTGAGCGGAGTTGCCACATCAGCAGGGTGAGCCCCGCCCCATTCCCTCCCCCAGCTCCAGAGGGAGCCCCAGAGGACGGTGGGAAGTGGGTGGAGAGAGAGCACTGAGCCCAGCCGGCTGGAAGGGGGCGGGGTGGCCGCACGGGTGAGTAGGGGAGACGCGTGTGCATGTACCTGACCGTGCTGTACCTGATGGAATGTCTGTGAATGCTTCAGATCATACAGGAGTGTGTACACAATGTGTGTGGCTTTGACTGTGAGCATGTACTCAAGTGTGCAAGACTGTGTGCAAGAATGTATGAGTGTCCCTGAGCGCGTCTTTGTGTGCCCCTGTGTCTGCGCGGATAGCTCTGGGTTTGCCCTTTTGTCTGTGTGGACGTTGTGGACAGGTGCTCGTGTGAATATGTCTGAAGGTGTGGATATACTTGAAGGTAAAAACGTGTGTGGATGAGTTTGTGAATGTCTCTGAGCGTGTCTTTGTGTCTGGGGGTGACTCTGAATGTCCTGAGTGTACAGGAGTATGTGAATGTTTCCAGGGTGCCTTCGTGTGGCCACGTGGACAAGGGCGCGTGTGACTGTGTGTGTCGCGAGCAGAGGCCTCTCAGGTTAGGTCTGAACCTTTGTGAGTCCACATTGAGCAGCCTCCTCCCACTGACCCCTGACCCTTCAGAAAAGCCCAGCCTCTGTGCCTCGCTCCTTCATGGTTACTCACCTCCCTGCCACCCCTGACCCGCACCCATCCACCTCCTGCCTTGAAGGGCAGTCCCTCTCTTGTCCAGTTTCCCTTCTTCCCACCCAAAGGGAGTCTCAGTTACTTCCTCCAAGGAGCCTTCTGCGACCAGAAAAGGAGCCCTAACATTAGCTAAGCAGTTGTACCTCCACTTGACAAATGAAAATGTGGGCTCAAAGCACTGCAGGTCCCATGGTGGGCACATGAATTTGACCCCATGACTCCTACAACTCAGGGTAGGACCCCTGGCCTCCACCAGACCCATCAATGGTCCCAGCCCAAGGCTCTGAGAAGGAGAAAGGGAACTGACATTCGGGGACCCCCAGCCACTGGCTTGGCTGTTCCTGTGTTGTCATTTCATTCGCTCCAGTCTTGCTCAGAGAGGTGAGGCAGCTTGCCCAGGTCACAGTCAGGGAGTAGCTGAGTCAGGATTTGAACCCAGGTCTCTCAAGCTCTGGAGCTCATACTTTTAGGGACAGTGTTGAGGGGTGAGAGGTCAGTCCGGGGCTGACTGGCCATTAGTCCCCGAGAGAAAGGCACAAAGGTGATAAGACATGAGTAGAAATGAGGAAGGTGGCTTGAGACGGTTCCCATGTGGCATCACACCCAGAGCCGAGATGACACAGTCTCACGTGAGCCCTGGGGGCTGAGCCGGACTTCCTGTTCTAACCCGAGTCTGGCTCCCTGTCTCGGGGCCCCCTCCCCTGGACTGAGCCACTGGGTTGAGGGAAAACGTGACTAAGTGGGCCCGCTTGAGCAAACTCCCTGCTGGCTGGTCACAAGTGTTTGACGTTCCACTGTCCCTCTGACCTCTGTCCCCTGGAGGCTCCCCTTTTAGACCAGAACCCCCGGCTCCAGGGGAGGTATCTGGAGCCACCTCGCAGACTGAGGGAGTCTGATTGGAGTGAGGGTCTCAGATTGATGGAAGTCCTGGATGCCCATCTGGAACAGGGATGGGAGCAATGAAACAGGACAAGGGCCCAGAGGGAGTATGGAGGGTGGACCCCTGGGGAGGCTGAAACGGGCTCTTCACCACAGCCTCACTTCACTCTCCCCAACAGCCCCTGGGGTAGGCTTTACTCCCATATTTCTAAGGAGAAAACTGAAACTCTGAGAGGCAGATACCTGGTAAAACAGGACTCAAATTTCATCTTTGGAATTCAAGTCCAGGGCTCTTGCTACCATTTGTGGCTTCCTCTGGATCAGCTGGGAGGAGGCCAGAGAGGCAGGGATGGAGAGGCGGTGTCCCTTTGGTTCCTTTGGATGAGAAGGACCAGGGGAATGCTCACCCTCTGCTTCAGGAGTTGGGGCTGAAGGAAGACGGGGAGGTGCCCCTCCCCTGGGGCCTCACACATCTCCACAGGTGTTCAGGAAGCAAACAGCTCCCCTGACCTGGAGTCTCGTCTTGGCCACAGCTGCAGGCTCCCACGTCTGGCCCCTAGAGTCACAGAGGCTCGGTCCTTCTGGGCCTTCACTGCTGTCTTTCCTGCATGTCTTGCCTGCCGAGACTCCTTGCTGGGCTTGGCTCCTGCGGCCTCATGATACTGCGCGTGGCTCTCTCTGAGTCGCTCGCTTACTCCCTGAGAGAGGATCTGCTCATTCAATGAATCTGACTCCTGGAGGGCAGTTTCCAGCCAGACCACTTCATGGGCCCCTGGCCAGCTGAGTGAGGGCCAGGCCCACCTCTGGTCCAGTTAGGGGCAGGGCAGCTGGGCCACTCGGTTCAGAGTATAGTGACCTAAGAAACCCTTAGAAAGGACTGTGGGCGAGCCAGGCATCTAGAGCATAAACTACCGCCTTGAGTCCAGACCCTGATTTCAACTGCTTCTATGAAGTTGGGGACAGTGCCTTGTCATCTCTTTGCTCCTAGTGCCCCACACAGGGCTGGCAGGGCTGAGTTGTGGCAACTGTGTTGAGGCACAAGTGAGCGAAGTCAACTAAGGAGCCTTGGGGCTCTGGCCAAGGCTGTGGCTGTGCAGTGGGGCCTGCAATTCCTATGCCCTTGTCCAGGACACTCAAGATCACCATCACCTCCAACCTCCCTGGACTTGGGTCTCCCTCCCATGGGTCTGCTTCTCTGTGTCCTGGAGACGCCTGGAACACCCGGTGGCCACCCCTGCCACTCCAGACTCAGGGCTGTAAGCCACAGCCTCTCTGCCTGTAGGTCTGACTCTGTGTCCCTGACCCTGGAGCTCACGGCCTTTCTCCCTTGCCCCCTCGCTGCCTGGGTGTCCTTCTGTTTCCGGCCTCCATGTGTGGCCCTGCCTGACCCTGGTCTGGCCTGAGCGGAGGGGTGGAGGGGATGGGAGGGTGTGCACAGTGCAGCTTTGTTCAGGGGATCGGGTTGGGACGGATGCCTGCTCTTCTGTTGCAGCGCCTGGCCTGAGTCTTGGCAAGCCAGAGGGGGCGCTGCCTCTCTGCAGCAGCAGCATCTCAACATCCGTGCCACTGGCAGAACGGGCCCAGAGCCACCATGGAAGCTGACCAAGAAGGCCCTTAGCTGGGCTCTCCTTCCAGGCTATTACTGATCCCTTTGCCTCTGGCTCCTCCATCTCACGACCTGGGCCCTGGGCCATGACAAAGCCAAGGATGTGGCTGAAATGGGTATACCAGAGACTGGGTAGACGCAACACTGGTCTCAAGGCTGCAGTTTGCAGTGGCTCATCCAGGAAACGAAGGTTTACCAACAAGCCTCCATTAGGGAGATAAGGAATCAGTGAACAGTTGGGGCTCAGTGAAGGCATGGGGCTCAGTGGGGGGATGGGGGATCTCAGTGAAGGGATGAGGGTCTCGGTGAGGGGGATGGGGCTCAGTGGGGGGGATGGGGGCTCAGTGGGGGGGATGGGGGCTCAGTGAGGGGATGGGGGCTCAGTGAGGGGATGGGGCTCAGTGGGGGGGATGGGGGCTCAGTGGGGGGGATGGGGCTCAGTGGGGGGGATGGGGGCTCAGTGAGGGGGATGGGGGGGGTCTCAGTGAAGGGATGAGGGTCTCAGTGAAGGAATGGGGGCTCAGTGAGGGGGATGGGGGCTCAGTGAGGGGCCTGGGGGCTCAGTGAGGGGATGGGGCTCAGTGGGGGGGATGGGGGCTCAGTGAGGGGATGGGGCTCAGTGAAGGGATGAGGGTCTCAGTGACGGGAATGGGGGCTCAGTGGGGGGGATGGGGCTCAGTGGGGGGGATGGGGGCTCAGTGAGGGGGATGGGGGGGTCTCAGTGAAGGGATGGGGGCTCAGTGAGGGGGATGGGGGCTCAGTGAGGGGCCTGGGGGCTCAGTGAGGGGATGGGGCTCAGTAAGGGGGATGGGGGCTCAGTGAAGGGATAAGGGTCTCAGTGAGGGGGATGGGGGCTCAGTGGGTGGGATGGGGGCTCAGTGAGGGGGATGGGGGGATCTCAGTGAAGCGATGAGGGTCTCAGTGAAGGAATGGGGCTCAGTGGGGGGGGATGTGCCTCAGTGGAGGGTGTGGGGGGGTGTCAGTGAAGGGATGGGGCTCAGTGAGGGGGATGGAGCTCAGTGAGGGGAATGGGGGGGTCTCAGTGAGGGGGATGGGGCTCAGTGAGGGGAATGGGGGCTCTGTGAGGGGATGGGGGGTCTCAGTGAAGGGATGAGGGTCTCAGTGAAGGGATGGGGCTCAGTGGGGGTGATGGGGCTCAGTGAAGGGGGTGGGGGGTCTCAGTGAGGGGGATGGGGGCTCAGTGAGGGGAATGGGGGGTCTCAGTGAGGGGGATGGGGCTCAGTGAGGGGAATGGGGGCTCATTGAGGGGATGGGGGTGTCTCAGTGAAGGGATGAGGGTCTTAGTGAAGGGATGGGGCTCAGTGAGGGGGATGGGGGGATCTCAGTGAGGGGGATGGGGCTCAGTGAGGGGATGGGGGGGTCTCAGTGAAGGGATGAGGGTCTCAGTGAGGGGGATGGGGGCTCAGTGAGGGGGATGGGGTGTCTCAGTGAGGGGAATGGGGGCTCAGTGAGGGGAATGGAGGCTCAGTGAGGGGATGGGGGCTCAGTGAGAGGGATGGGGCTCAGTGAGGGGCCTGGGGGCTCAGTGAGGGGATGGGGCTCAGTGGGGGGGATGGGGGCTCAGTGAGGGGCCTGGGGGCTCAGTGAGGGGATGGGGGCTCAGTGAGGGGCCTGGGGGCTCAGTGAGGGGATGGGGCTCAGTGAAGGGATGAGGGTCTCAGTGATGGGGATGGGGGCTCAGTGAGGGGCCTGGGGGCTCAGTGAGGGTATGGGGCTCAGTGGGGGGGAATGGGGGCTCAGTGGGGGGGATGGGGGCTCAGTGAGGGGATGGGGCTCAGTGAAGGGATGAGGGTCTCAGTGAGGGGGATGGGGGCTCAGTGGGGGGGTTGGGGCTCAGTGGGGGGGATGGGGGCTCAGTGAGGGGGATGGGGGGTCTCAGTGAAGGGATGAGGGTCTCAGTGAGGGGGATGGGGCTCAGTGGGGGGGATGGGGGTTCAGTGAGGGGATGGGGCCTCAGTGAGGGGGATGGGGGCTCAGTGAGGGGCCTGGGGGCTCAGTGAGGGGATGGGGCTCAGTGAGGGGGATGGGGGCTCAGTGAAGGGATGAGGGTCAGTGAGGGGAATGGGGGCTCAGTGGGGGGGATGGGGGCTCAGTGAAGGGATGGGGCTCATTGAGGGGGATGGGGGGGGTCTCAGTGAAGGGATGAGGGTCTCAGTGAGGGGGATGGGGGCTCAGTGGGGGGGATGGGGGCTCAGTGAAGGGATGGGGCTCAGTGAGGGGGATGGGGCTCAGTGAGGGGGATGGGAGCTCAGTGAGGGGGATGGGGGCTCAGTGAGGGGCCTGGGGGCTCAGTGAGGGGGATGGGGGCTCAGTGAAGGGATAAGGGTCTCAGTGAGGGGGATGGGAGCTCAGTGTGTGGGATGGGGGCTCAGTGAGGGGGATGGGGGGATCTCAGTGAAGGGATGAGGGTCTCAGTGAAGGAATGGGGCTTAGTGGGGGGGAGATGGGCCTCAGTGGAGGGTGTGGGGGGGTGTCAGTGAAGGGATGGGGCTCAGTGAGGGGGATGGGGCTCAGTGAGGGGAATGGGGGGGTCTCAGTGAGGGGGATGGGGCTCAGTGAGGGGAATAGGGGCTCAGTGAGGGGATGGGGGTGTCTCAGTGAAGGGATGAGGGTCTCAGTGAAGGGATGGGGCTCAGTGGGGGGGATGGGGCTCAGTGGGGGGGATGGGGGGGGTCTCAGTGAGGGGGATGGGGGCTCAATGAGGGGAATGGGGGGTCTCAGTGAGGGGGATGGGGCTCAGTGAGGGGAATGGGGGCTCATTGAGGGGATGGGGGTGTCTCAGTGAAGGGATGAGGGTCTCAGTGAAGGGATGGGGCTCAGTGAAGGGGATGGGGGGGTCTCAGTGAGGGGGATGGGGCTCAGTGAGGGGATGGGGGGTCTCAGTGAAGGGATGAGGGTCTCAGTGAAGGGATGGGGCTCAGTTGGGAGGATGGGGGTCTCAGTGAGGGGGATGGGGGCTCAGTGAGGGGGATGGGGGGTCTCAGTGAGGGGAATGGGGGCTCGGTGAGGGGAATGGGGGCTCAGTGAGGGGATGGGGGCTCAGTGAGAGGGATGGGGCTCAGTGAGGGGCCTGGGGGCTCAGGCAGGCAACACCAAACAGTCCTCAGCAACAAACTGTGAGGCCTTAGGGGCTAGGGAGCCAGGGCTGAGAGCAAGGCCCTGGAAGCCAGTGAGAGGGAGTTCTGACCTGGGGCCATGGGGGACAAGAGAGCCTTCTCAGGTTTTCTCATTTCCTGGGAGCTTCCTCCCACCTCTGGGGTCCTTAGGCTGGAGGCAGCTTCCAGAAAGACATTTGGAACCCTGGGATGGCCCTATTCAGGGATCTCAGGGACCACCCCACTGGCCCCTCAGGTTATAGCCCTTGGCAAGCCTGCAGGACTGGGAGGGGGAGAAAGGGATGGGCAGTGGGACCACACCTCAGATTCTTGAGATTTATCCACCTCAGTGAACTCCCACCCTCCGTCCCCCTCCTCAGCACCCTCCTCATCACTGAGTCCTTTCTCTTTTACAGAGGACCTCCCCCTTGATGGAGCCCATCCCCATCCCTAGAGAGTCCCTAGCTTTCTCTGAGTCTCTGTCCCATTACTGAGCTCAGGTCCGCCTCACAGGGCCCTCACGCCGCCGGAATGGGAGCTGGTAAATCTTTCAGTTGAGTCCTTCAGGCACTGTCCTTTCTCACCTGCAGAGAGGGCTATCTGGACCCTGAACCCATCCACTCAGGTTGGGTTGAAGCCCTATTGCCCAAAGAACTGCAGGGCTGCTAAGGAGAGAGGATGTGCTCATTTGCATGGGATCATTTAATATTCAAATGCCCAAGCTTGGACTGGTGAGGAATGACTGCTAGAAGGCATGCTATTTGCATATTTCCTTTTTAGTGAGGAAAACACCCAAACCCTCCTCCCTCCGCAGCTCCCCTGTTTGGAGCCTGACTGGGGGAGAGCCTTAGTTGGGCTCTGCAGAGAAGGTACAACTATGGAGAATGTTAAGTAGGAACTAGTTTGGGTACTAGACCCCAGAAGTATGCTGAGGACAGGGCTTGGGTGGGAGAAGAAGCAAGGATTCCCTCCCCATTCCCCAGAGGAAGCCAGGATCTAGAACAGAGAGTAGAATGAAAAGGGGGAAAGGTTCTTAGAATGTTAAAAACTGAAGTGGTTCTTAGGGATTTCTTAGACTCTACACAGTGGCTACACAGGGTACATATACTACCGCTGCTCCATTCTGCATCCCCTGCATCCATGGCAGACATGATTAACTGATCACGGCACTGTGAACCCAGAGCCATTTGAGGCAGCAGTTAGCATATGAAATTAAATCTATTTGTCTTCCCTGATTACGTCAACCCTATTCTTTCCAGACAGGGAAGCCGAGGCCCAGAGAGGATGCAGAAAATGCAGATTTATCCACCCATCCTCCCTGGAAGCACATGGGTCATTCTCTTGGAGGGTGAGGGAGGGCAACTCCACTCTGTGTAAGAAAATCATCACAAAAAGGTGCTTCTGGGTGGAATTACAGGTGATTTTGATTTACAACTTTGTACTTTTCTGCATTTCCCAGATTCTCTTTGAGCATGAATTCAGTTTGTAATCAGATATCTCCCAATAATACTAAGTATCTCTCTTTTTTTTCTTTTAAACACTATGTGGTACCTGCTTTAGGCATTATCTAAATCAACCCTGACAACCACTCTGGTAGGGAGGTGTTATTATTGCTATTCCTGTTTTAAAGAGGAAGAAACCGAGACTCAGGGAAGTCTAGAAATTTGCCCAAGGTCACACAGCAAGTGGCACATCTGTGACTCTAGCCACATTAAATGCAATTGAATCAATCAAAAGTTAATATCAGGGATGGTCCAGGTCTATGGGAGAATGCTGATTGGCTTGCTTTTCTGTATAATCTACATGGGCTGCCCCATTCAGGAGGAGGGAAGTGACTTGCCCAATGTCACTCTCAAACTCAGTGTTTGTCCACTGTTGTGTGGGCAAACAGCCTGGGCCCCAGAGAAGGCTGCTGAGCAGCCTGAGGAGAGAGTAGAGGCCTGGCATGATCCCCCTGCTCCTCCCCAGGACCTGGACACCTCTCGCTGCTCAAGACAATGGGAACACCGTGCCCTGGCAGAGTGCAGGATGGTAGGACACCGCCTGCCAAGGTCCCTGCTATTCCTCTCAGCATGGCACGGTGAGGAGAGGATGGAAGATGCTGAGGAATGAGATAGGGGTGCCTCAGAGCTGAGCCAACAACAGCAAGGGCAGAGCAGGGAGTGGGGAGGAAGGAGGGTCTGCCTTCCCCTGGGGCTTGGGGAAGGGGCCGTTTTGGCAGGACCATGGGCCTAGTGCCTCCCCCGACCCAGCTTTTGCAGGCGTCACCCACTGGTATGCCTGAGCCCCTCAGCCCCCTTGTCCACTGTCTCCAAACACCATCCCTTCCTGTGTGCCCAGAGCATGGGATGAGGACACCAATGGACCAGCCCTCCAATCTGTGTGACCTTGCCCAAGTCACTTTGTCTCTCTGAGTTTCCTCACCTGTGAAATGGAGGTGACAGGTCCTACTTTTCAGGCAAGACCCTACCTTTTAAAAGCAAGCATAGAAGCAAAGGACCCCAGCTGGAGTGGGTGAAGCAGCTCAGCAAATGCTGGCTGTTAATGTGACAAGGGCTCTCCTCTCCCAGCCTGCCCCACTCAGCTGGCAAAGTGAGGACTGGCCAGGAGAGCTTGTCGGGGAGGAGCCCTCTTCCTTCCTGCCCCTTTCAGCTGGGTATCAAGATCTGAGACCAGATGTGTGGCCGAGTGACTCAGCCCTTTCCTGCCTGGAAGCTCCTCCCTGCCTGCCTCACCAGGCTGGGCCAGGGAGGGTGAGACAGCATATTGGAGGTGGGAATGGCTGGTCCTGAACAACCTCAGGGGAGCGGTGAGGACAGGGTGGGGGAGGGAGAGGAAAGGATGAATGAGGCTAGTGTAGCTTGGCCTGCAAGATGGGGATGGGATGGAGGAGGAGAGGGTTTGATCGTGGGGCTGTCAAGGAAGAGACTAAGGGTGTCCTTGAGGCTAGTTGCTGACTCAACCTACAGTGCTCATATGCTCACCCCCCCCCCACCTGCTTGCGTCCCTTCCCCAATATTTCCAGGCCAGCCCCAACCTGTTTGCCCCGCCCTCCTAGGCCTGCATACCGATGGGATGCTCCCTTCCTTCCCGGTTCTCTCCTTCTCTTTCTAGCCAACCGCCTCCACTTTCTCACCTCCCACTCAGGCAGGTCCTATTACGGACTCCCCGAAGCATGTGGAAGCAGCTCTCTGGAAGGTTGCCTCTTAGTTGCTAAATCCCTCGCCCAACCTTGATCTCTCAGGGACAGTAAGCACTGTTGACCTGGCCCTTCTTGGAGCTCTTTTCTTGGCCTCAAACACCACCCTGCTGGTTTCCCTTCTATCTCTTGAATGGTTCCCTCTCTGATCTCAGCTTCCTACTCTCCCCCTTAAAGGTATGTGTTCTATAAACTCAATCCTCCATAGTCTCCATATGGAGGCAGGATTAAGTGCGTGGACTTTGGCATCGTGTGGATCTGGGTTCAAATCCTGCCTCTGCCTTTTATTAGCAATGTAACTTTGGAAAATTACTTCTCTGAGCCTCAGCTTCCTCCTCCATCAAATGAGTTGATATTACCTATCTCCTGGGGATCAAATGGGATAAGGCACATAAAGCTTTCAGCACTGAGGGACCTCCCAGGTGGTCCAGTGTTTAGGACTCCAAGCTTCCACTGCAGGGGGCATGGGCTCCTCCCTGGTCTGGGAGCTAAGATCCAGAATGCTGCAGGGCGTGGCTGAAAAAAAAAAAAAAAAAGCTTTCAGCACTGGGTCTGGCACTAGTCAGTATTCAGTTACTGGCAGCTGCTGTTAATATCTTTTCTTCCTGGTCAATTTTCCTCCCCACCCCACCCCAACTCCTACCTAGTAGGTATGTCCAGCTGAATGTCCTAGTAGCACTTCAGACTCCAAATGGCCAAAAGCAAAATCCCATCCCTTCTTTTTCCTCCCTAAATACTAGCTTCTCTTCTTTTTTTTTTTTGGATAAAAATAATAACAAATGTTTATTAATAGCTTCTCTTCTTGATGCCCCTATTTCTTTTTTTTTTTCCTTTTTAATTAATTAATTAATTTGGTTGCGCCGGGTCTTATTTGCGGCACGCAGGATCTTCTTTACTGAGTGTGGGATCTTTCGTTGCGGCATGTGGGCTCTTAGTTGCGGCATGTGGGATCTAGTTCCCTGACCAGGGGTCGAACCGGGCCCCCTGCATTGGGAGTGCGGAGTCTTAACCACTAGACCACCAGGGAAGTCCCAATGTCCCTATTTCTGTTAGAGCCCCACCATCCTCCACTGGGCCGAGCCCTTGGGATGTCATTCATTCATTCAATGAAAAGCTATGTGCAGGGAAGACAGACTTGAAAAATCATTGTCTTTGCCCTTAAGGAGCTCATAGTCTGAGGAGGGAGACAAGCAATTTAATACAATAAGATCTATTAGAGGTTTGTATGGAGAAATCCATACAAACAAATCCTTACAATCCAGGAAGCCTTCCTAGAGAAGGGAGCATTTGAGTTGGCACTCACAGGCTGAGTAGGAGCTTGAAAGGTGAATGAGTCAGGGAGAGCTGAGGAACCAGCCACGGGCAAAGGTGCGGCAGTGTGAGGTACGAGAGAGCAGAGAATGGCCAGGCCCTTAGAGCTGGAGGCTCATGGTTGGGTTTATTTATTTAAATTAAATTAATTAATTAAGTTTTTTAAAAATTTTATTTATTTATTTATTCTTAATTTAATTTTGGCTGTGTTGGGTCTTTGTTGCTGCGCGTGGGCTTTCTCTAGTTCCAGCGAGCGGGGGCTACTCTTTGTTGGGGTGCGCGGGCTTCTCATTGCGGTGGCTTCTCTTGTTGCAGAGCACGGGCTCTAGGCATGCAGGCTTCAGGAGCTGTGGCATGTGGGCTCAGTAGTTGTGGCTCGCGGGCTCTAGAGCGCAGGCTTAGGTAGTTGTGGCGCATGGGCTTTGTTGCTCCGTGGCATGTGGGATCTTCCTGGATCAGGGCTCGAACCCATGTCCCCTGCATTGGCAGGTGGATGCTTAACCACTGAGCCACCAGGGAAGTCCCTAAATTAATTATTTTATTTTATTTTTGGCCGCACCATGTGGCTTGTGGGATCTTAGTTCCCTCACCAGGGATTGAACCCAGGCCCTCAGCAGTGAAAGCACAGAGTCCTAACCACTGGACTGCCAGGGAATTGCCCACGGTTGGGTTTAGAGAGCTCACTTGGGGCAGCAGGGAGGACTGCTGGGAGGAGGCAGAAGTGGAGGCAGCAGGGAGACACAGGAGGAGGGTTAGGGTCTGAAAGTTTACCCCTGCTTTGCTCTGCATGCTCTGTGCAAACTTGGGAAAGTCACTTGACCTCACGGAGCCTCCATCCCTCATCTGTCAAATGGAGATAATAATAGGCACCCGAGGGGATGTTGGGGAGGGCTGGATGAGCTAATGGAAGGGAAAGTGCTGGACAAATGCAAGCTGTTGTTGTAAAATATCCGCCAGGGCAGGCTGTGTTCCAGCCACGCCCCACCTCAAAAATGGCCTCCTTGAGTCTTGTCTGAGTCAGCCCACATCCTCCTTGGCTCTGAGGTATGGGGTAGGATGCAGGGGAGCAGATGCGCACACAGCTGACCCTGGATCTTGGCTCACTGGCTATGTGACCTCGAACCAGTGTCTTCCCTACTCTGAGCCTCATTTCTCTAGCTGCTAAAATAGGGTTGAGAACCTAACTGCAGGGCTGTTGGGAGGATTCCATGGCACCTGGTAGGTGATCATTAACTGTATAGTTCCCTGTCCCCTGTTCTCTGGTCCCCTCGTCCAGGGCCTGGCACCAAGCTGAGCAGAGTGGGAAACAGTAAATATTTAATAACAGATTGGCTGAGAGCTCCTGACGGGAGGGACATGTGGAGGAGCCAGAGGACACCTGCTCCCCTAGCGGGGTCTGCACAGATGTCCCTGAGATCTAGGGGCAGACACATCCCAATCTTGAGGGAACTCTTGCCTTCAGTGACTTCCTGGGGAATCCCATCTAGCAGGGGTCCTCCCAGGGTACCCCAGTGTCTCCTCTCCTATCCTCTCTATTCTGTCACAGCAAATGGATAGGGACCTCATTCAACAACCGTTCACTGAGCCCCTCCCCACTGTCCAAGCCTGTGCCAGCACCAGAGGTTCAGAGACGAAGGAGGCCAGGAAGAGACGAGGAAACCTGCTCTCCAGGGCTTCTAGCTGGGAGGGCAATGGAAACATGCTTGCTATAATGTGGTTGTATGTGATGTGGCCAAGGACTGACTTTTGAGAAAATCAGACCTTAAAGAAGGGACTCAACCTCTCTGGGCCTCCATTTAACCATCTGTAAAATGGGGACAATACTTCTTATCTCTTTAAGGCTGTTGTAAAGGTTAAGGGAAGCAATTATATAATACACTTAGGGCAAGCCCTGGAAGCCGGTCAGTCCATCAGCGGAGACGCTTTAACAGTGATGATTGTAAGTCACGGTGGGTGTCTGCTGAGCACACTGTGGGGCGGGGGGGAATCTGCACGGGGGAGTCAGGGAAGGCTCAACAAGAGGAGCATTTGGGCTGGTCCTGAAGGGCAAGTACTTCGCCAAATGCAAAAATGAGGAGAGGGAGGTCAGGCTGGAGAGTGAAGGGCCCTAGGTATCCAAGAGGCTGGGATTTACACTGGAGTCAACAGGAAGGGATTTAAGCTGCCAGAGGGACAAGATCCAGATATAGCATCAGAAAAGGTCCCTCTGGGGTGTGTGGAGAAGGGATTGAGAGGTTAGGAGACTGGGGGAAGCTGGGGTTGGAGCTGTGCCTGCATCACTTAGTCACCTGCCTGGTGCTCACCTGTGGTCAATGATTCAAAGGTTCCTATCCCAGGAAGACATCTGCCCCTTAACAGGAATTTATAGGGGCAACGCCTTTAGCCAGAGGAACCACCCGGGGGACCCAGAGCAATCAGACAGAAAGCCTGTTGGGCCAGCCCTGAGGTGCAGCCCCTCCCCCTGCCCTGGGCCTCCCCTTTGTGAATTTGTGTCTCTGTGGTTGTCTGTTGGCTGAGGCAGCAGAAAGAGTATTTTGGAGTGAGCCAGAGCTAAATCCAAATCCTGATTCTGCTAACTGGCTCTATGACCTTGGTCACATTTCTTAACCACTCTGAGTTGGTTTTGTGGGAAATGTTCAGACTTGTAGTATTTTTAAATGCTTGTATGTAAATGCATAGAAAAAATATATGCATACTGCCCACTAACACTAACAGTGGTGAGGTGGAGGTGGGGAACGTGTGTGAAGAGGCACTTTCACATTTTACCCTATTTATTTCTGCATTGTTTGGGCCTTTTATAGACACATATATTCTACGTTATTGCATTTGTAAAAAGAGGGGATAACAATGCCAACTTTACAGATTGTTGGAAGGATTTTAAGAAGATCCTACAGATATAACTCCTTTCACGCTGCCTATGCAGAATTGACCCTCACCAAGTATTAGTTCCCTTCGCTTCCTCTTGCCTGAGTCTGTGTTGGGTTTTGTGCATCGGTGCTGCTATTTGTAACTGTTTGTTTATATTTATGTGACAAGGCCTTCTGTATATCTCTCTCTGATTTATGGGCCAGTGGGTATCTGTGTGTGTTGTTCTTGTATCAGTGGATGACAGTATGAGTGTCTGTGCATCTGGGAATGTGAGCATTTGTGTATGTATGTGTGTGTGTCAGCATGTCTGTGTATAATTGGGTATGTTTCTGTACCTGTGTGTGTTTACATGTGTTTAGATATCAGGCTGTCTCAGTGTACCTGGGTGTTTATGGGTACTCAGAGGTGTCAGTGTGTATCTGGGTTTGTGTCTTGGTGTGTGTCCATGTATCTGAGTATGCCAGGGTAAACTGGTGTGCATGTGGGTCTGTCAACCTGTGTTTGTGTCTCAGCGTGTTTGTGTAGCCCCTGTGTGGATGGTGAGCGTGGAGGGTCTTGCTGAGAATCCACACCCAGCTGTTTCCTTCCGATCATGGGCCCCATACATCTTGACCCCTCTCCCAGCTTCCAGAAGGCCCTGAGTGTGGGCACTTCCTGCCTAGCCCTGCCCTTGGGCACAGGGCCAGCCTTGCTGCCCAGGACTGGTGGAGTGGGTGTCTGCAAACACCTGGAGTCCCCACCCAGCAGCTCCCAACAGGAAGCCTTATCAGCTGGCAGACCAGGCTGGTCATGCCCCTGTTTCAGGGGTGAGAACTGAGAACTGACCTCGCTCCTTGGAGAGCAGTGAGCCCTGTGGATCTGGGGGTCAGGAAATCCTGGCTCTCTCAGCCTAGGTCAGTGTCCATCTGGCCAGCTTTTGTGCTTGTCAGATGCAGCCAGACAGTTGGGAAACAAAGCACGTCTCCATGGCAACTCGCCTCTGCCTTTGAACTTGGGCAGTTCAGTGGTTTTGTGGCTCCTTCTTCAGGTCTGGCACTGGGATGGGGGTGGGCGGTGAGGATGAGTAATGAAGTTTCCATATATGCTCGATGCATCACCCCACACACCCCAACCCACTCCAGTACCTCCACTCACACTCTCCTTTTCTAGGTGAAATCAGATATTCAGATGGGGTAACTGGTGCCCAGAGAGGGCAAGTGTCTTACCCAAGGACACCAAGTTAGTGGCAGGACTGAGATGAGAAACTTGTTAGGCTAACTTTTAACAAGCCATTAGGTTGGGCTGGCTGGATAACTCATTTCTGTGCGGACCTCAGATAAAGCTTCTCCTGACATTGCTACCAAGATGTTAAAACTCTTACCATTTGCCCTTCCTTGTCTATGAAGTGTAGTATTTTCTAATTACTGACTAAAAGAAACTGCTGCAGAAATAAACTGAACGCTGGCTCTCTGTTAAAACAATAACCACACCTGTAACTCAGGATTTCAAATTTTTAGCCCATCAAAATGTTGGCATTGTTCCTGCTGATTTATTTTGTGTTAAGTAAAGGTTATACATTTGATTTGTAAAAATAAATTCTTATGTATAAAGCACTGCTTTTATCTGTCAGATAAAATTCAGGGGGCTTTTGTTTGCGGGGAAAAATAAAAGTTCCACTGCTAAAAGAAAAAGGTTGAAACCCACTTTTCTACACTGTGTACAGCTCAGAGAGTGACAGTCTGATCACAGAATAGCTGGTCAGTCTGGAAGCCTGGAGCACAGAGCTGGTGCTCAGGAGATAGTGGCTGAAAGAATGCAAGGAATCAGAATTCATTCCACAATGGAGACTGGGCAGTGGCAACAGCAACCTTTCCTTTCTCTCTGTCTCCCCCTCCTCTCTCTCTTTCCTTCCCTCCCTCAGCCTCCTAGGAGCTGGCAGCAACTCAGAGCTGAGAGCCCACAAGACTCCATCTCCATTCCACACACATCACTAACACCTTGGGCCTTATTTCACCTCTCAACCCAGCAGGGAAAATGGGTGGAATTAGGCTTGGGGCCTGATTCTAAGAGATGCTGGAGGATCAAAGAAGACCTCAGCAGGGAGGCTGTTTGAAATGTTGACACGCTGCCACAGATGCCAGGAGCCACAGAGTAGGGGGCACAGGAGTGTCCACTGTGGGGATGAGACCTGCAGGGTCTCCCCCGCCCCCAGGTTAGGGAGGAAAGAGGTAGAGGGCATCAGACACAAGGAGCCCCTTTCTATCTTCTCCCACTGAAAAGGATAAAAGTGTAGATTCTTAGTTCATTCTGAAACAGGAACCCCTTTGAGAATCTGTTAAAGCTGTGGACCCTTTCCCCAGAAAAGATGCATACAGGTGCATTTGAAGTTAAGCAGAACATTTCTGGAGGTTCCTGGAGGCCCAGCTGTGGCCCCAGGATAAATACTTTGCTTTTCCAGGGTCTTAACTGCCAACCCTTGAAAGCAGCAGGGGTGGGGCAGGGGCACAAAGCAAGTGATCAATTAGAAAACACCCCCCCCCCCAACATACACACACACGAACACAAATCAGTTTTAAATTTCACTTCTGCCCAGAGGTAGCTGTGTGCCTGTTGGCAAGTCACTCCACCTCTATTTACACTTTCTTATCCATGGAATACGAGGACTATTAATCTCGCAACATCCTCGACTTTGCAGAACTGCTCTGCCCTCCAACTGGTCTAAGAACTGAGGGAAGCCACAGGTGCTCCCACCTGCAGCTGCGTGATTTACAGACTCTTTCCCTTCCTGGTGTTCCCTGTAAAATGAAGGAGGCTCAGCCATACCTTGGCCTGGCTGCTTAGTCTGGAGTCTGTAGGTGGAGGCCAGGCCTAGCAGGGGACAAACCTGGAGCCTATGGGAGGCAGGTCTCCCAAGGGTGGGGGGTCAGGAAGTGTAGGATGGGTGTGAGGGCAACATAGGGTGGTCCTGGGTTTTCCAAAAACAGAGGGAGCAGGGAATTCCCTGGCGTTCCAGTGGTTAGGACTCTGCACTACTGAAAGCCATGTGGCACAGCCAGAAAAAGGAAAAAAGAAAAACAAAAACAGAGGGAGCAAAGCTGGATGGCCTCAGGGGCTGTAGCCCCAAGCTTGGTTATTGCTGGTTCCTCCCTGGGGACAGGCTGGCAGCTTCCTTCCTGGTCAGGAGACAGCCTGGCTCCAGGATGGACTTTGGGCCCTGCCGACAGGGGCTGCTGGGAAGTCAGTTTCCTTAGCTGCCCAGAGGGCCAGCAAAGAAATGTAGCTGAGCTGAGCAATCATGAATCCAGAGAGCAGCGTTGCAGGCTAGCCCTTCCCAGCTAGCCCTGAGGGACTCAGAAGCAGGCCTGTCCATTAGGCCAGGGGACAAGCAGGAAAGCTGGGCTGCTGGTCTGAGGGGTGGTTGGAGATGGGAGGTGAGAATGTCTGGGTGTTGGAGTTAGGAGCAGTGAGGGGAACACAGACCTGACCTCTCCCCACTCCCCTTTCCTCTCCTCTTCTCCCAATCAGGGGACCCAGTCTGTGAGTTGACTCCTCGGGGTTGTGTTTCTAGGGAAGCTTTCGCTGAGGAATTACATGAGCCACTGGCAGGGCCAGCTTCATGGGCATAGTCCACACGGCCCTGCTCTCGGAAAGGCCCCATGTTTGGTTGAATGCTCTGCCGTTGCCTTCTTGAAATTTTTAATAAATTTTGAATAAAGGCCCTGCATTTTCATTTTGCACTGGGCTCTGCAAACTGTGTAACCAGTCCGGCCACCAGGAAGAAAGGAGGTGCTGAAAGGGCTGGTGGTGGGCAAGACTGCCCAACATTCCTCTCCTGATCGCCCCTTCCAAAAGCCAGAGTATGTTTGTTTTCCTCTTTCCTCCCTACCAATGCATCCAGACTATCCAACAGGCCAAGGCCCTGTGCATCGCTCTCTCTCCAAGTCTCAGCCCTGCCTATAACACTTTTCCTCTGATACTCACCAATGGAAGGAGAGGTAGGGTCCTTAGGGATAGTGCTGGGCTGGGCAGAAACCAAATGAATGGTGGTTAGAGGGGAAACTGAGGCCCACAAAGGACAGTGATCTGCCCCAGGTCCCCCAGGTGGTAGGGGGGAGATGTCAGTGATGGCCCAAGTTTGCCACAGCTGAGCCCCTGGGGGCACTCGGGGGCTAAGGCAGGTTAGAGAGGTCACACTGCACACTCTAATCCTTCTATAATATAGTGAGTGTTGTCTATACTACAGCAGGGCTGACTGGGCTGGGTGAGGACCGGGAGAAAGATATTTGACCTGGGTCAAGTTGGGCGATGAAGACAAATTCTAACCGGTGGGGTAATCATGATGCCCTTCTGGGGACCCAGAGAGGGAGTCTAAGAGCCTTGAACCCACAGCTGGACCCTAGGGCAATTTCTAGCTCCTGGGGACCAGGCAGAGACAAGACCTAGATTGTCGATCTTAGCTCCTCTGCTGCTGACCACCTCTGTGCTCTTGGGCAATCACTGTCCTCTTCTGGCCTCAGTTTCCCTTCTGTACTATGGGGGTATCACTCCCTGCCCTGCTTCCCTCAGAGCTTGTTGTGGGATCAGATGATATGAAAGTGCCTGGTCAGCTGTAATAAAGAGCCAGAAGCTTGGAGGAAACAAGCACAGCAATTTCATGATTCTTAAAGGCTTCCTTTCCCTAGCAGCTTCCTCAGTCACACTTGTCACCTGCAGAGGATCTCAAAGCACCTTATAAAGCTGTGAGTTCAATCCAAGATCAGCTCTTATCAGTGTTGAGCATCTCAGTGGAAAATTCTGACCCAGGCAGGAGTGCTCTGGGGACTCCCAGCCTGGCCCAAGGGTAAACCGAGGCACGGCTCTCCTCATCGCAGTCACCCAAGGATGAAGCAGGAACCCAGGAGGCATGGGTCCCAGCTCCACACCGAGGACTGATGGAGGCTGGGGGAAGGTGGGGTGAGGAAGGGGAAAGGAGTGAAGGGACGACTCACAGTCGCCAGAAGGGAGAGGAAGACCCACTGTCGGTCACAGGTCTCGGGTGGGTCTGACGTCTGTCTCTAGGGTAAAACCTCCAGTACTGCCCGGGTCCTGGAAAGCATTCTCAGAATTCCCTTATTGCAGAAGAAGAATTCCAGAATCCCCCATCTCGTCCCGGACCAAACTCAGGGCACCAGGTTCTCTTGGGGTCCAACCTCAACATCTCTCTCCCCCCTTTCCCTGCGCACCCCCATCCTCGGCCCCGTACTTCTCTGTTCGAACCCATCTCTCCTCAGTGCCCCCGCAGGGACGGAACCTCGGTACCGCCCTCTCCCGGACCCGCCCCGCCCCGCGACCCCGCCCTCTCGGCCCCAGCCCGCAGGCGCGGCTCGGGGGCGCGGGACCACCCCCCCTCGGCACCGGACCTCGCCCTCCCCCAGCCCCCGACCTGCCGGACCCGGGCCGGAGAGCCGGAGGAGGCGGGGAGGGGCCGCAGGCAGCGCCGCCCCCGCCCCGCGGCCGCTCCCTCCCGGCACCGTCCCTCCCGGCCGGCCTCCGCGCCCCGCCCGCCGCCCCGTGGCCCCTCCCGCGCCGCTCCCGCCGCCCGCCCCGCTCCTCGCCCGCTCTGCCTCCGCCGCCCAAACTTTTCTGCGGGCGCGTCTCCGCGCGGCGGCTGCCTGCCCGCCCGCCCGCCGCCGGCCCATGGGCGCCCCGCCTCAGGGGGCCTGACCCTCGCGCCGGGTCCCCCGGCCGAGCCATGGCGGCCCGCGCGTCCCCCGCCGCACCTGCGGCCGAAGAGCCGGGGGGCCCGGGCGGCCCCCCGCGCAAGAAGAAGTCTCGCTCCGGCGTGTCCGGCCTCCGCCGCGCCTTCAGCTGGCTGCGGGGCAAGCGGCGCAAGAAGGCGGCAGGGACCGAGGGCGCCGAACCGGCCGCCCCCCGGGCCAAGAAGGCGGACGACAAGGCCAGGAGGGCCAAGGGTAAAGGCCGAGGTAAGGCGGCCGGGCACCTGGGCAGGCGCCGGGCGGCGCCGAGGGTGCGGCCTGGGTGGCTCCTCTGGGGGTCCGCGGCGTGTCGGAGGTGGTGACTCCCTAGGCGCCGTTGCTTGGGGAGCGAAGAGCCCGGGGGTCAGTCCGAGTACCTCCAGTCTGGCCCGCCCCGCCCCCAGAATTTCCCAGACTCAGCCCTGCCCCGCTCGAGATGGAGAGGACCCCCCGAAGGGGGCAGGAATCCCCTGGCTTAAGCAGGAAGTGCTGGCGCCCGGCTCTTGGGACGGTGAGGCGGTGCCCCCTCCCCCAGGCTCACTCAGGTTCTGCCCTCTGCTGCTGAGTCAGGGGGTCAGAGTCTTGACTCTGGCCTGGGGCCAATGGGAGAGGCACGTGGCCTTGCATCTCTGGTGGGGGGGTCCCTCTGGGTCTGGAAAGCCAGCTGCACTCAAAAGGTGTTTCAGCCATCGAGGTGGATCTGGGTTTCCAGCTCCACAGAGGACCCAGCACGGAGCATAACATGCTTTAGGTTCTTAGCAGTGTTAGCTTTTCCTACCTGGCCCCCCTCACCACTCACCTGGGCCAAACCGCAAACATCCACCTCCTGGGGTGATGAGCTCAGGATCTGAGCCAACTGCCCCACCCACCACTCCTTCCCCCCGCCGTGGTAGAAACGGTCCTGTGTTGGAAGTGTGCTTGCAGATGGGGGAAACAGGCCCAAGGTAATGGAGAGGCTGTACCTGGGGCAGCCGTGGGTACCTGAAGTACTACAGCTAATTCCCTGCCTCTAGGCTCCCTCTGGCCTGATGGATGGGCAGCCTGAGGGGAGGGGTGGCTGATCTGGCCCATCCCTACTGGAATCACATTTCTTTTGGCCGCTTGCTTTGTTCTTCCCTCATCTTCCTCTCTGTTTCTGTCTCCTGATTGAGGGGGAAGGCATGAGTCTCTGCAAGAGGGTGGGGCTCCCTTGGGGCCAGCCGTCCTAGGAAGTCTACCTTTCCTGTGCTCCTGCTGCAGTGCTAGAGGTGAGGAAATGGCGGTGTGTGCAGGCCCGTCCCATTTCACCTGTGTTTACCCGCCCAGTGTCCTTTAACCACCTCCGCTGGAGGATAATTAGATGGAACACTTTAGGGGTCAGGAAGAGGGTGAAAGGCCTCTTGTCTGATTGCATCCGGCCTGATCTTCCTTTTGGATATGGGCCCTGCTCCCCTGCAGCCCAGCCACAAACAAGTTGGGTGCTGGGGCTGAGATGACTGGGCCAGGCCCCATGGGAAGGTTTGCATGAGGGGTGTTTCCAAGGGCTCTGCAGTCCCCACAATACATGAAGTCTGTCCCAGGGCTGCCCCACTGGGATTCAGTCTGAAGTCATCCCTGTCACACTCAAGGGGGCATAGGTCAGAATTGCAGCAGGATGGATTGTGGTCAGACTGTCAGGATTAGAGATAGAAGGCTAGTGGCGTACCCCAGGGCAGTGGAAACTTTTCCCCTGGGAGATCAGCCTGGGGGAAGGGGCTGGAAAAGCTGACTCTGTAGGTCCCTGCTCGGACAGTCTGGGTTAAGGGTCATTGGGTCAGTGGCAGGCCTCCCCCTGCCTTGTGGTTGGTATTGGGTAGCACTGGGCTTTCTGGGCAGCAGGTCGACCTGATTTGGGACCATGTGCATGGGCAACACCTCCCTGCCCCTGGCTGTTGTTTCCCCAGGTCTGGGGGTGGCCGCAGGTATGTCTGGAGGAAGTCCTTCCTTTTGCTCCAACCTCCTATTATTCCAGTTGCTTCCTTGTCACCTGCCTGGCCAAACTTCTTTTCTGTTTATTAAGAGAAATAAATCCAATCTCTCTAATCTCCACTGGCACCGCTGGTCAGGAAGGGGAAGCCCAAAGAAGGCTTAACTCTTTCTGGGGAAAATGTTTAGAATGAAGACTGGGGGAGATGGGGAGGAGGCACACACAGAAAATTCCTGGGAGGTCAGGGGCCTTTGCTAGGGAGGTCATTATCTCCCCGCTCCCAGTTGCTGAACCAAAGACCCATAGATGCAGGTCTTGGCTTCCTTAATCTGAGTCCCCTACTATAAAAGGGAAAACTGAGCTTGGGATAGATTTTGAGCCTCTGTTTTCCAGAACCCCCCTGCTCCCCGCACTGCCCTGCACAGACTTAGAAAGGAAAGAGAGGAAGTCTGACATTTATTTTTCTGAATGTGCCAGAACCCCCCCCACCGCCCCCCTGCCCTGCATCCTTTACCTCCATTATCATTTACGACCATTTGCAGATGGAAAAACTGAGGCTCAGGGACAGTGAGCGATTGATTTGCCCACCTGGGATTTGAAATCAAATCATCTGACTCCAAAACCGGTCCTGCTTTCATGATTCTCCCAAGGACATAGACCAGGGGGTAAGGCTTAAAGATCTTCTCATCCAACCCATTGTACAGATGGGAAGAGGCCCAGAGAAAAGTGAGGGAACTTGATAGAGTAGGAAGAGTATCAGAGTCAGGTAAATTAATGAGAGTTCACATCCTGGCCCAGCGGTTAGCAAGCCCTGTGACACTGGGCAAGCAACTTCTCTGTGGCCTCACTGTTTGCATTACTGTCTCTTGAAGAGAGGGGACCTTCTCACTGGGGTAACCTTCCGGCTGGACATATCATTGATAGGTCTGTGAGCTTTCTGTGAGCTTTCCAAGATTCTCACAAAAGAGGATGTGAAAATTATTTGAAAGTGAAGTCACCATAGAAATGTAAGGGGTCGCTGTTATTGTGTTTGTGAGTTTATTCACCTGAGTTGTAAGGACCCAGTCTGGAAGGAATGGGCTTTGAAGCTGACAGGACAACTCTGTCCTGGGCCCTGGTCTGTCCCTCTTGGGCCATGTGACACCGGCAGGTTATTAACCCCTCCAGGCCTCAGTTCTGCTATCTGTAAAATAGAGATAACAAATCCTGGCTTTACAGGGGTGTTTCAAGGATCAAATTAGAAAACAGACATGCAAGTGCATTGTGAACTGTGGAGCATGGCCCAGATGTGAGCAGGTTGCTGCTGTTGTGATGCTGAGGACTTGAGCATTACCTAAGTTTATCCTGATTCATGTTTGGAAGACAACTCATTGGTTACACCTCAGATACCCGTGATGATGATGATTATTGAGGGGGGAACCACAGAAGATGGAGTCTTTCCTTTGTCCAGCGGAGGACTCAGGCACAGAAAAAGTAACAAACAAACAAACAAGCAGGAATCCATATTTTTCAGAAATATCATGTGGACTCTAGACAAGTGTGTGGGGAGGAAGTGTTTCTGGGACAGATGCCAGGACTGGAGCCCGGCAGATAATCGGGGGAGGCTTCAAGGAGGTGAGCAGAGTGTGGAAGGAGGGCAGGATGCTGGCTAATTTGAAGGGGAACATGAAGGCTGCTATGTGCCAGACCCTGGCCGGGCATTTTCATGAGTGTTTTCCCTTGTTGTCCTCAACAACCTGGGAGGTGGTCAGTTACAACCATTTATAGGTGAGAAAATAGGCCCAGAGGGTGAAAGTAAGTTGGTCAAGGTCATTCAGCTTCATTCATTTGAAAAAGACATATTCCTTACTATATAGTGTCAGGCACTGGTCAGGGTAATGCAAATATTTGGGACAAGACAGGCAAGGTTCTTACTTGCATGGACATGATGAACATAGCGTAGCACTGACAGAGCCACTCAATGTGTCTCCAGAGGCCATACTCTCCAAACAAGATAATATGAGGTTGGATGTGTTTCTGACTCTGGAGGGGAGTAACTGCTGTAGAGCTTAGGATCAACTTTGGGGAAAGGAGTATACAGCCCTCCCGAAGGTTTCTCTCAGGCAGTGGGCAGTGGCTGGGGGGTGGGCGCTGGGGATGGCTCCGATACTGATAGTGAGAATTTAGGAGCTACCCTGCCAGGCTCAGCAGATTTAACCCCATGAACGTTGGCCACTCACTCAGGGAGAGCTGTGCTGGGCATGGGGTTATGGAGAGAATCTTCCGTTTGAGTTCTGCTTTGCCAAGTCCTGCCCCATTCTTGGCAGGACACTGTCTGTCTTAATAAAGATGGGGTTTAATGACCTCTGACCATTAGTGGCCCTTTCTCATTCTAGAATTCTCTGAGTTTGCGAATGGTCTGGAGGAGCAAGCTGGAAGGGGGACTGGGGGTGGGAGCTATGTTCAGGGAAGGAGAGCCTACCTTTGGCCAGTCAGATGGACACGACATCGGAACCCAGTGGTCTGGATGTCATAGGAAGGTGGGTGAGGAGAATGCAGGGTGAATAATGCCAACTCTCCCTGCTGAGGAAGGGGCCTGTGTAGCTCTAAAGCAAAGTGAGGACCCAAAGGCACTTTGGTTAGTGGTCACTTTGCCTCTCTGAGGTCCGGGTGGTATCTGTTTGCCTTTCAATAAACATGTATTTCCACATTCTGTGCCATTGCATGTGCTGTTCCCCACCTAGTATGTGTTTACCTTCCCTTTTCTATCCAATACTTCTGTTCATCCTCAAGGCCTGGTCCAGTGTCATCACCTCTGTGATACTCCTGGGGAAATTATTGCCCCCAGACTCTAGAGCAGGGTGCTCAAGAGATTTGGAGTTGAACAGCATGCGCTTTTCTTAATATTTATTTATTTGTTTATTTATTTGGCTGTGTCGGGTCTTAGCTGCGGCATGCGGGATCTTTGTTGCAATGCGCGGGCTTCTCTAGTTGGTGCATGGGCTCTAGAGCACACTAGCTCAGTAGTTGCGGCGCGCGGGCTTAGTTGCCCTGCGGCCTGTGGGATTTTAGTTCCACAACCAGGGATTGAACCCTTGTCCCTTGCATTGGAAGGGGGATTCTTTTTTTTGGCTGCACCGGGTCTTCGTTGCTGCGCTCAGGCTTTCTCTAGTTGCGGCGAGCAGGGGCTACTCTTTGTTGTGGCATGTGGGCTTCAGTAGTTGTGGCTCGTGGGCTCTAGAGCGCAGGCTCAGTAGTTGTGGCACACAGGCTTAGTTGCTCCGCGACATGTGGGATCTTCCCAGGCCAGGGCTCGAACCTGTGTCGCCTCTGTGTCCCCTGCATTGGCAGGCAGATTCTTAACCACTGCGCCACCAGGGGAGCCCGGAAAGTGGATTCTTAACCACTGGACCACCAGGGAAGTCCCCGGATATGCTTTTCTGGTCACCTGCTTCTTGGGGAGGGGCATCTCAGTGTCCTTAGCCTGGGGCCTTGACTGATGTGATATGGGCAGGGCTCCCTCTGCTGTGGGATACATCAGTGGGAGAGTGGTTTCCATAAGGGAGTCTGGGTCCACCTTCTTCAAGCCCCTCTGAAGTGATGAGCATTGTCTGCCTTGGGTCCATATGGGAGAGGGTGTCTCACTAATTTATTTCACAAATACTTATTAAGTATTTAATATTAGGTAATAAGTACCTACTATGTGCCAGACTCTGTCCTGGGGATGAATGAAAGACAAAGTCCCAGTCCTCATGAACCTCACAGTTTGAGGGGGGTAGTAGACATTGAACAAGTAATTAAGGGTCAAGAAGTGTGACTAAGGAGGGAACAGAGTGATCCCAGGGGGCGATCAAAGACGGCTTCCCCAAGAGGTGACATGAGCTAAAATGGAAGAATGAGGGGAAGCTGGCGTTGAGGGATTTGCAGAGCTGGAACCAGGCAAGGCTCCTGCTGGGGGTTGGGACCAGCTGGCTCTCGGGTTCCGTGGGCACAGGCATCACCATACCTCACTGTTCTGAACATCCTGAGGGCAGGCCCTGGGCTGACTGTCTTTTCCCTCTGCCCTGCCCAGCACAGGGCCTGGCACTAAGTGGCTTTGGGTGATAGGTGGGTAATCTGATATGGGCCCCCAGAGCATGGGTATCTCCAGATCCTGGGCGCTCAGAGCTGATAGCCTGAGATGTCACAGGCAGCCCTCATGGTACATACAGATGGGCAACTGAGGCCCAGAGGAGGAAGTGACTTGCTCAAGGTCATACAGCCAACCAGTGTTGGAGGCGGAACAGGAGCCCACACCTGCCAGGCTGACCTCAGCTTCCCCACTCCTTTGTTCTGACTTCTAATGGAAAAATCCCGTCCCAGAAAGGGGCCTCGACCAGGGGTGGGATGAGAGGAGCAGGAAGCCGAGGCCAAGAAGGCCTCATCCATCCCCTCCTTTACCTCTGACACCTTCATGGGCCCGGTCCAGCTGCCTCTCCCCCTCCCTCCTCACGGAGGCCCTGGATCCCCACCGGTGGCACAGGGCCCAGGTTCTCCTGGAAATCCCCCTCAGGCTGGGGGGCCCTCCCCCCACCACTCTCCCTTTCCTGCCCCTGAATCAGGGCCGCCAGCAAGGTCTGCTGCTCTGGGGTGGCTATACCCTGTGGCCAGAAAAATCTCTAATCTGTTGTCAGCAGAGGGCAGGGGGAGCGCCTCCCCTCCCCCACCCGCCCCTCGGAAATTCCCCTCTCCCCAAACCCTCAAAGCTGTCTCAGCTGCTCCTGGCCTGTCACATGCTGAAGAAAACTAATGAGAGGAGGCACTGTATATTGTTTAGGCCGCAGTGAATGTGGCGGGGTGGGGAGAGCAGGTATACACACCTCTACCTCCCATCTGGAGAACCCACGGATGGCCACCTCCAGTCCTGTGGCTGACTTGGGGGAGGAGGTGGGTGGAAGCAGCTTCCTTGGGCAGGAGGGATGAACTCATTGTCCACCTCCCCCATGACTATACTCCCCAGGACTCTGTGCTCTAGTGTTCTGCTGTCCTGGGGGCTGCTTCACCAAAGGCTGTCAGCTGCACTCACGGGGTGCTCTGTGCTGGCATGGAGGGGAGATGGAGACAGCTCAGCCTGCCAAGGGTTTAAACCCTGAATCTTCTGGCAAAGTGCATGCTTCCCAGGAGAATGCTGGTGGGGTCTGTTCCAAGTAGGACCTCCTGCCTGCTTAAGGATACCCTCTCCTCCAAGCCCCTAGCCAGCCGAGGCCTTTACTACTATCCTCCAGGAGGGTCACGAGACACTCAAGCCCTGCCTTGTGGTTCCAGGAGTTCTGGTCCATATGCCTACCATACCACCTACTTCTTCCCACCAGTCCTACCCCAGGCTCTCCCAGGCTCTCCCATGCACTTGACTCGTTGGTAGTACTCTTCCTTTTGGATCTGGGAGCAAGCATAGCCTTTGTAGTGAAAGAAGGTAAGACTGGGAGAGTGCCTTGGACTCTCCTGCCTGTGCCTCTTCACCTCCATTAGTGCTCACGGTGCCATCATCACCACCTCTGCCAGTTTCTGTTCAACACGTAGGGATACCTACTGTGTGCCAGACACTATGCTGAGCCTGGGGCTTCTAGGAGGAGTGAGAGGATTAGTGTCCTTGAGGAACTTGTTTTCTGGTTGGAAAGGGAGCTACCAAAGCAAACTGTTGCCTTGAGACAAGTGCTGGGTTGGTGTTACACAGGGTGCCGGGGAGCCCTTAGGTGTGATCAGTACTGTATCAGTGGACAGCATTAATGCCTGTGGCAGTCCCAAGAACTGGGCTGGGGGAGGAGGGGTGTCAAGGAGGACATGGAGGAGGACACTATCTAGCAAGACCTTGAGGACAGGCAGAGGTGGAAGAGGAAGGAGCATGTGTGAGGCCTGTAGGTGTGCACTGGGGTGCAGCAAGCAGTTGTGTGTGGCTGGAGCTCTGAGAATGAAAGGGGTGTGGTCAGAGATGAGGCTGAACTGGTGAGCGGGGGCAGCTCCTGCAAGGTCTCCTGTGAAGGCCGAGGTACCTGCTACACTCCGGACATCCTTCTAAGCTCTTTGCATGCCTGTCCTCACTGAATGCATGCCGAGGGGTTTGGACTTTACCCTTGAGTGTTCTCTCTGCCCCCCCCCCATACCACCTTTCTCCTTGATGGGCCTCAGTTTCCCCACCTGTAAATTAAGGGAATTGGGCCAGCAGATCTCTGAGGTCTCATCCAGCTCTGCCACTAGGACCCTCTTCTCTGTGCAAGGCAGGGAGCCTGCTGCACACAGCGTGGTATACAGTGTATGCTCAACAAGTATTTTCTGGGTGGATGAATAAAATACCAGCCCCTCAAGGACTGCACTGTTGTCAACCTCAGTCTCTTAGCAAGAGATGGGCCTCAGGGAGGGTGTGGTTCAGCTTTAACTCTCCCATTTTGCAGGGAGGGAACAGGGTGTCTTGGAGCCACTGGGCATAAGAGGCAGCGTGGTGTAGTGGAGGAGGGGCTTGCCCCGGTGGCAGAAAGGATGAGCCATAAGGGGATTAGAACTGAGGTCCGTGGACTTCCAGCCCAGTGCTCTTTCTCTGTCTATACCATGCTGCCCCTGGTTGGAGAGATGGCAGAGTGATCGTAAAGGAGAGTCCTTGCCCAGTATGTGGGGTCCTGGGCAGGTCCCTGGACACAGGGCACTTGTGAGAATATAAAGATGTGGGGGCCTTGCGCAACCTGGAAGACTTTCAGAAGAGGTGAACCTTGGCCTGGGCTTTGAAAAACAAAGAGTTATTTAAGGGGAGATGAGAGAGAGTTAGGGTTAGATGCACACAGACATGTGCTTTCATGTATGTTTACCTATATGCTCCATTACTTACACATACCCCGCCCCCCAAAGGTAGATATGGGTATATCAGCAGACAGTTGCACAGTCATATTGATACAGAAAAGCACATGCAATTACAGTCTTATAGACAAACATTTTCACTTACATGCACTTACATGCATTCAAGCAGACTATTACACACTCAGATACACAAAAAGCAGTGATATTCAGCCAGCTTTTGAGGGAGTCACAATTATATAGGCAAATATACAAAAGCACACATCCAAACCTATGTAAACAGATTCAATTATATGGATACAGGCATGCAGTCACACACAGGTGATGACACAGAGAGGAACCCACATGTTCAGGGTCACAGATACACAACTACACAGCCACATTCAAGAACGCAAATACAAATGCCCAATTACATGCCCTCCTTCAAGGTCATGGAGAGGCACAGATAAAGTGGTGGGGTAGGTAGCCTGGAGCAGTGGGTATTGGACTCAGTCTGGGTTTGAGTACTGGCTCTGTAGCTTAATGCTGTTTGACTTTGGGCTAATCGGTTGACTTCATGGAACCTCAATTTTCCCATCTGTAAAATGGAGATGATAAAAGTACCTACCTTACAGAATTGTTTTGTGGGTGAAATGAAGTAATGCATGAAAGCAGTTATCACAGTGCCTGGCACATAGGAAGCGCTATATAAAAGGGTTCTATTGTTATTTTGAACACCATTACTACAGAGATACAGTCAGATAGATGTATTTGTACAAACAAGCAGAGACAGGCGATACACAGACACGTGACACTCACGGGGTGGTGGTTGGTGGGCCCTAGCAGCAGCAAGGCTCCAGACCTTGCCTGTCTGGAGCCTGGGCCCCTAGTTCTCTTGGTTCCACTGCAGTCCTCAGAGGCAGCCCCTGGCCTGGGAGAGCGAGCGATCTGTCAGCCCCACCTGGACAGGCCCGGCCTTTCCCAGAGCACGGGGCGGGGCGGCTCGGCAGGTCTCCCAGGTCCTCAGAGGGGTGGAGCCTACGGGATGTGCGCCAGGCCCCGCCCTTCTGCCGGCCCCTCCCTCGCCCCGGCCATTGGCCGCAGAGCCCGGGGGCGTGGCCGAGCTGGGGCTGGGGGCGCCTGCGGTGGCCGCCCGCGCTTCTCTCTGCCTCCCTCCTGTGGCTGCGGGCCCGGCTGCCGGGCTGGTAGGGCTGCGCTAGGGTTCCCGCGCCGGCTCCCGCGCCCACCATGGGCAACTCACACCACAAGAGGAAGGCCCCCAGCGGCCCCCGGGCCCGCAGCTTCTGGCGGTTCGGGCGGTCGGCGAGGCGGCCGGCAGGTAGGGGCTGGGGGTGGGGGCGGGGCAGGCGGGGAGGAGGGTCTTCCTGCCGCAGCCGCCGCCGCCGCTGCTGCCCCCTCCTGGGGCTTGTTGGGTGTGAGTTTGGGGGGCCGGGAATCCCCCGCACAGACCACCCCTCACATGCAGACAGAGACACATGTACGCACGAATACCCGCGGGCGGGCACATGTACATGTTCACAATTTACAGTCACATACACAACACCCACTCAGATGTACGGACATGCAGACACAAAATCACATACACACTCACACCCACACGATCGCTGTGGGAGACACAGATCCTGAGATACAGGTACATATACCTATGTATACGGTTTACCCAGCCACACGAACACCACCCCAGTCGCAGATTCAGACACATTCATGTAGGTACAGTTGCCCAACGTCTTAGGCACACGTATGTACACACAGGTTCAAAACTGCACAACCAGCCAGACCCTAAAGCACTTATACACACACATACGCACGCACGCACATTTGTTCCCCAGGCTTTAGCCCGCACAGACTGAAAGTTTGCAGGAGGGAGGGGAGACAAAGGTGGAGGGGAGAAGCAGGAAACCAGGGGCTGGAGACTCGGGCCGCCTCCATCTGGCTTGATCGGGAGTCGGACTGGTTCTCTGGGCTCCTTCCCCACCCCCATCCGCACCGCCGCTGCCTCTCTCTGTCCCCCTTCCCCCCCCACCCGCGGTCCCCATGGTCGCTGCCGCATCCCCCCCTTTCAGTGCAGCCACCGAGCTGGAACGCAGCCCTTCCCGGCGTGCTGCGGGAACTGTCCGCGGGTCACATTCCATCCTCCAAGTCGGGGGGAGGGGGCAGAATTGGGAAGGCCTCCAACCCCAAGGCTGGGAGCCAGGATTCCTGGTTCCCCCCAGCGGGTGTGGCGGTTCAGGGTATCCCCGGGTCCCAAGGGGTGTTGGAGGAGGGGCTGTGTAGAGTGCCTAGTTCCTCCGCCTGGTGAATCCAAACATGGGGTAGGGGCAGGGTGGTGATCCACTCCCCACCCCGCAAGATAAGGGGTCTCCAACAGAGTCGGGTATCAGCTGGTCTTGGGGAATGAGAAAATCCCGGAGAAGGTGGCTTGGGGGGCCTCCCTCCTGTGGTGGGAGAATCCACCCATGACTTCCCAGGATGGCCTACATTCCTAGAGGTTCTGAATTGAGCCTGATGATCTCATCCCTCCATGCAGGGGGCAATAGAAAGGGCCTAGGCTGGGATTTAGGGTGTCTGGGTTCTCAGTGTGGCTCTGGTATGGGCTCTGTGACCTTGAGCAGATTGCTTTCACTTCTCTGGACCTCCCTGGCTCCTAGAGGGAGGCCTGTCTGTGAAATAAGGGCAGCTTAGCTTAGGTGACTTCTTGGGACCCTTACAGTCGTGAAAGAGACTGAGAGAGAAGGTGGGCTTGTCCAAGGTCATTGCCTGCAGTGGTTTGAAGAATAATCATGACTATTAGGAGAAGGATTAATTAAATGCTGGTAGGCTCTCTGAGGTTCCTCAGAAGCTGGGTTGATGAGAGACTTCTGGACCTTCCAGTAGTCTCCCTGTCCCAGTAATCCTGAAATCTGGGCTGTGCCCACCTGTCTCTCCTCTTGGAATCGGCACCAAGGGGGTGGGGCTGGGGCTGGGGAATCTTCATCTGCCCTCCTATGGCCACTCTAATCTGATGGTTTCCTGAGAACCAACTGTGGATCCAGACTTGTGACCATTTGTGGTGGGGAAGAGAGAGATTAAGAGGGCTGTGTTTATAATTTGCCCGCCAGCCCTTACGGAAGAGGCCTGGGGCTTCTAGCATCTCTTGTGCGCTTCCAGTTCCTGCTGCAACTCAAGGGTCAACCAGGCTTTAAAGGTGTTCCTAAAAACCCAGAAAGCAATGTCAAGGGAACATAGAAGAAAGCGTGGGGGCTAGGGAATATTCTAGGCTATATGTTAAAAGGCTTTTGGGTTGCGGTCAGTTTTAGAAAACTGGGGAGCTGGTATTAAAGAAGTAACTGTAGGGTTGGAATTAGTCCTGAATTGTTGATTAGACAAGAGAACCTGGCCAGGGATGCATTTCAGCTCTGGGGTATGGTCGTGAGCAAAGGCATGGGGTTGAGACTGAGTGTGGAGGCTGGAAAGCAAAGTAGTTGAGGTTTCTTCCTTGTGCCTGGGAGGAGAAAAAGTGAATGTAAACTTCAATCTCTTTGTTTTTACTTGTGCTGAGGATTCTAAGGCTTCCCTGGCTTCAGCCTCTGCTGACACAGGTCCAGGTATGGGACTGGGGCTTGAGTGCTTACTCGTTTGATTAGTCTGTGAAAGGATGGGGGAAAGAATGCAAGGCAAGCAGAGAGGGCTGGAGTCTACAGGCCAAAGGGAGCCAGTGAAGGTGTTTGAGCAAGTGAGGAGCCTATGAAAGTGGTATGTTAGGAAGATGGCAGGTGCAGGCAGGACAGGTTGGGGGGTGGGGTGGTGAGAGTGGAAGCTCATAGAACAGTCTGGAGGCTGTTGCAGTAATCCAGGGGAGAGGTTGATGGAGTGAGGGCTGGGGACAGGTTGAGGGCTGTGGGAGTGGAGAGGAGTGGCAGCTGCAGAGACACTGCGGAGGAGGTGGCAGAAGTGATAGGAAGGACCTGGGATTAATCAGATGTTGAGAGTATGGGCCGGAGAGTGCTGTGAAGGCTCTATGCATGAGGCTGCTTGGCTGGGGGTGGCAGCAGAGATAAACCGTATGCTAAACCCTTTACCTTGATTAATTCATTTGTCCTCCAACGGTCTTACAAGCTGTAAGCTATTCTTCCCATTTTACAGATGAGAAAGCTGGAGCTCAGAGAAGTTAAGTCACTTGTCCAAGGCTACTCAGCAAGGAGGTTGCTGAACAGGGATTCAAACCCAAGCCTGTCAGATTCCAAAGCCTGTGCTCTTAATTATTTTAGGTGTAGATGGATATCCTCTTATGATGGAGGGGCCTGCATGTCCTCCGGGTGAAGAAAGCCTGAGGCCCTGGGGGATTTGGACTCCCGTATGGTGCACAGGTGGAGGAAGCACTGTGGAGGAAGGGCAGGGGTTGAGGACTAAGCACTGAAGCCGCCAAGAGCTCAGAGAGGGAGCTGGTGGGCAGTGGGAGGGGAAACTGAGTTTCAAGGAAGGGTTGGTCCCATGTTACAAATGCCCTTGGACCATAGAGAAGGGTGAGGGTGAATAGGGAGAGGCCTCCTCACTGCTGCAAAGACATTGTAACCTGCTGGGATTGTTTGGCCTTGGTTCTCAGGAATCCATCTCAACCCTCCCAGCCCCAGGCCATCTGGGCACTTGGTCCTGGGAGGTATGGAGGATTGGTGGAGGATGTGAATTGGCAGCTCAAGGAGCAGCCCCAGCACTCTGTCCTCTTCCTGTTCCCATGCATTATACTGTCAGGCTTACACACATGGCCCTCCTCCTGATAGGGTTTATTGTTCCCACTTTGCAGATGAGATTGAGGGAAGGGACTAAGTCATTGGTGGAGTCAGACTCTGCCCTGCCTCTGGACCTAGAGCACCAGTGGCCGCAGCTGGGAGAAGACCTGCTCCTGTTACCTCCCTTGCCCCCTTTCTTCCTGTTTCCTCTCCTTTACTGGGGTGGGGAGACTTGTGACCAACTGTATGTCTAGACTTGCTTGTGGGAGCCCTGGGCTTCCAGATAAGGGGCTGGCCCAGCCCTCTCTGGTCTGAGGGATCTGAGATAAGCTGAACCCCCTTGCTGCCCCAGGTCCTGACCCAAAGTGAGGGACCACTCCCCTCCTTCTAGCGGCAGAGTCATACATGCCAAGGGCTCCTTAGAGATCATCTCCCCAACCGTCCCACCTCATAGATGAAGAAACTGAGGCCCAGAAGAAGGCAGTGCCTGATTCAGGATCATGCTTCAACTGAGGGGCAGTGAGAGCTCAGGCCTAGGACCTCTGACTCCCAGGGCAGTGGGATATCTGGCGTGGGCTCTGAATTCCCTTTCCTCCCAAACAGGGGGCGGTTAGGGCTGCCAGATAGGGCTAGGTCACTGAGGAGCTGATAGGAAGCTGATGTTAAGTGTCCCTTATCAGACCTTATCTTAATAATGGTTCTCAACTCCACTTGAGATTTGAAGAGAGCTCCAGAAGTGGATGGGAGAGGAGGCCTCTAGGGGCATGGGAAGAACAGCAGCCAGTATGAGCTGGGCTCACGGCCATTATTAGCTGTGTGACCTTGGGCTAGTCACTAACCCTAGGGGAGTGCCTCTGTATGGTGAGGGGGATTTAGTGAGACCATGTGTGTCTCAGTCAGTTGGCACTCAGCAAATGCTGGCTTATGATCGTTGAAAGTGAAAAGGCCCCCACACCTGGATAGGCAGAGGCTCCCTCTGATGACAACACTGTGGTTACACTTGGTTGCGTGGCTTTAACTTTCCCAGGCACTCTGTGAGGTGGGTATTAGTCCCACTTTACAGATGAGACTGCAGCCCTGAGAGGCTGATTCATTTGTCCAAAGCCTGGAATCCAGACCTTCCGACTCCCAGCCTTTTTCTCTCCTGGCTTCATGGTGGCTGCCTCTCCGGCATCTATGAAATGAGGATAATCATGCCTTGAAGGAACAAAGGAAAGGGCTTTGGAAAGTCAGGATCGCACCCTGGCCGAAAGAGATTATTATGTTACTGTCGGCAGCAGATACTGACCCGGAAACTCATTATGACATTTACTAATATTATGGTAGCTAATTCCTCCCTGTGTTACTGCCCGTTCCCCCAGGCGCCTGTAGGATGGGATCCTCCCATTCCTGTCCCAGGCCTCCCTACCCCCCAATATTTACCTTAGAACCGGCCTGTCAGCTCTGCCCTGGCTAGGCTGGGCCTTCGCAGTGAGAAGAGGAAGGAGGGAGATTCCCCTCGTGCAGAAGTGGGGTGCAGAGCTCCCCCACTTTGGGCAGTGACTGAGGCTATGGCCCCCTCCCTCCCACGCCAACCCCTTAACTTCCTGAGACTTAGGGTCACTAAGGCGTTTGCAGTGAGACCCAGGTTCTGGGCTCGGCCACTTCCTGGTTGGGTGACCTTGAGCAAGTCACTGTCCCTCCAGCCTTGTGCTCATTTGTAAGAAGGGAACTCACTCACACCTACCTTGCAGGTTTCTCGTTCGCTTTCTTCGAGACAGTAGAAGGGGAAAGTGTTTCGAGAACTGTAAAGCGCCTGCGCCTGAGAGTTATATTCACTTCCTTTTGTCTTGCCTCTAAGAGGATAAAATCTACGCGTGCTCTGGATTCTGCTCCTATGGGAAGGCCCGGGTCCCCTCTGGGCCTTGTTGCCCACCAGTACAAGACTGAGGGGCTGAGACTTAGGGGCCTCCAAACACCCTGAATCCTGGCTCCAGAGCAAGGCCACCTGGGCAGCTGTGCCCTCCCCCTTCATTCCTCTCCCCTGAGTCAGGCCGGCCTGGCTGCAGGGCGAGCCGCAGCCCCCGCCCCTTGCTCTGGAATGGGGCAGGTTGAGGCCTCACCCCGTGGAGGATGTTGCCAAGACAGTGCGTACGCATGCGCACAGGTGCACGTGGCCTTGGGGGGGCGGGGGCAGGGGCTCCCTTTCCTATTCCTCTCTGTTTGCAGGCTCGGGGGGTGCCCCAGAGCGGTGGGTACATGCATCTGCCCTCGTGTACACGCAGCCACCCAGCAGGGCCCTGTGTGAATCTGCGCAGTGGCGCTCGGGTGTGGGGAGGGCGTGGCCTAGGGAGGCGTGGGTGTGCTTTGTGGACGTGGTGGTGAGAGCGCCCGCCCGTGGGGGATGGCCCCAGTGAGGCTTTTTGGAGGTGCGGTCTGCACACTTCTGCTGGTGGTCTGTATCTCAGCTCCCTCCAGAACTTGCAGGTGTGCTTCCTGGTGTGCTCTGCGTGGCCTGGAGCAAGGTGTCTTCTCAGATCCGGGAAGCCTCCTCCCCTGGGCAGGTAGGGGAGGCGGAGGCTGCGTGGTGAGCCTCAGTCCCAGGCTGCACCTCTGGACTGTGCTGGGGCTGAAGGTCCTGGAACACGGACTCCAAGTGTGGCCTTAGGCAAGGTCCTTCCGCTCTCTGGGCCTCAGTTTCCTTGTGAGGTGCATGCTCTCCATCCGAGACTCGGGTTGCTGAGTCTCTCCCCAAACAAGCTACAGGTGTGTAGACCTGCGCCTGGGGTGGCTCAGAGGGACCTCAGGCTCTGGCCAAGGCGCGGGTTGGGGGCGGCGGGACGGGTGTTGCTGGGGGAACCAGATGTTATCAAGTGTGAGAGCCTTGGATCCTGCTGGGGAATTTGCAGCTGTGACCCTGACTGCAAGCTATGGGCCTGGGACCTTGATGAGCTGATATTTCCCCGCCCCTGACTTAGCAGAGCTCAGCCCTTAGTTTCCCTGGTTGGGAGAAGCTGAGCATGCCTTTGTCCTGCATGGCTGAAGGCTCCAGTTTTGGAACCAGCCAGAGCTTGGGAAGTCACCTGGCTCTGTGAGCCTCACAGGTCAGTTACCAGGAGAGTATCTTTGAGTACCTGCTTCGAAGGACTGTTGTCAGATCTGTGAGGGTAGAGACTGCCTTCCACCAGTGCCTGGCATGGTGCCTGGCATGAATTAATCACCCTGCAAGTGTCGGTCTACTGCTCTTTTCTGTTTGAGTGGGACTAATAAGAGGGATGGATGGGTCTGGCCTAAGAGGGAGGGAAGAGGGGAGGATGTGGTCAAGAAACCTCAAATTTTGGGGGATGGTAGGGTCGTCCAAACCTTCTTCAGAGGGGAGATCAGGTTTGTAGCTGGCACAGTGGGCAGAACGTGGCTTTTGGATTCAAGTGGTCTTGAGTGTGAATGCTGTCCCACCATTTACCAGCTTTATATAGTGCTTGCCCTCTCTGGTGTCCATTTCCTCATCTGTAAAACGGAGATAAAAGTGCCTACTTCTTGGGAATTCCCAGGCGGTCCAGTGGTTAGGACTCAGTACTGTCGCTGCGGGAGCCTGGGTTCAACCCCTGGTTGGGGAACTAAGATTCCGCAAGCCGCACAGCACAGCCAAGAAAAAAAAAAATGTGCCTACTTCTTAAGAGTGTTGTTTAGATTTCAATGATCTGAGGAATATATACTATCTAGCCCCACAGAATTTTGTTCTCTAGAGAGCGAAGGCTCAGCTATCTGCATGAGTGGTCCCTGAGAAGTGGCACAGCAAATGGGGAAGGACCAGTAGGAGGATCTTGCAGCATGGGAGCCATTGTGAATTCTTAGATCCCTAGGGACTCAGAGAGAGAGAAAGGTGCTGTGAGAGAGGGGTGTCCTCAGGTGAGTCTGGGGGACAGCACTTTATAGTTCACAGACCTTCTCTTCCACAGTCTTAGCTACTCTTTTTTTTTTTTTTTTTTCTGGCCACAGTGCGTAGCATGGCATGCAGGCTCTTAGTTCCCCGACAAGGGATGGAACCCATGCCCCTGCAGTGGAAGCACGGAGTCTTAACCACGGGACCACCAGGGAAGTCCCTCAACTACTCTTTTTGGAGTTGCCAGGGGGAATCTCTTTTAACATCGTCAATACTCAGCTGAACCTTTAGTACTGACCTCTTGGGGTTCTTTGAATAAAATCCAGACTCTGCCAAGGCCTCTGGGGCCCTACCTGACCTGGCTCCTGCCTCTTCTCATCTCCTGCCATTCTCTCCCTTGCTCATCATATTCCAGCCACACTGGCCTCGTCTCTGTTCTGGGAAAACCACCCCACCACTCCTGCCTCAAGACCTTTATGCTTGCTGTTGCCTCTTTCTTTTCTTTCTTTCTTTCTTTTTTTTTTTTTTTTTTAAATATTTATTTACTTATTTGGCTGCGCCAGGTCTTAGTTGCGGCACGCAGGATCTTCGTTGCTGCGTATGGGATCTTCATTGCGGCATGCAGAATCTTTAGTTGCGGCATGCGAACTCTTAGTTGCGGCATGTGAGATCTATTTCCCTTACCAGGGATCAAACCCGGGCCCCCTGCATTGGGAGTGCGGAGTCTTAGCCACTGGACCACCGGAAGTCCCTGCTGTTACCTTTTTCTAGAAGGTTGTATGCCCAGCATTTGCCCTGGTTGGCTCCTTCTTTAGGTCTCAGTTCCAATAGCCTTTCCTTGATGCCCCCTAAAGTCACCCACTTCCTGTCACATCTCCTCAGCCCTCACTATCTAAAATTTTGCCAGTTTACCTCATTCGTGTATTCATCGAATATTTATTGAACTCATAGTATGTGCCAGACACTAGGGATATACTGGTGAACAAGATAAAAGTTTTCCAATAGCTGTAGCCCCTAGTACTAGTTTAATAAATATTTGCTGATTAAATGAATGGATACAACAATCATATAAAGAGGAGTTATTAGCCTTGTTTCCATGTGAGGTCATGACTTGTATGTGATGGAGCTGGATTTGAACCTGGACCTGACTTCCCTCCAAGTACCTTCCCTCCTGCCCCCCACTCTTACTGCCCTCACCTATGGCTAATTCCGTTCTCCCTGTCTGGTGATCCAAGAGAGTCACTGAGTCACAGAGTGAGACCAGTGAGAAGAATCCTGGGCTGGAGGAGCAAGAGGTCTGTGTTGAAGGCCTGCCTCTGTTGTGTGACCTTGGAGAGTTCACAGTGCTTTTCTGGCTGTTGATGTTACATTACTAAAGTGGGAAGATAATCCTTTGGAAAGTCTGGGGCTGGACATACGTGTGAGGGGTTGTTAGCACCAGTCACCGTGATTCTGCTCTGGGCATCTCCCTGGCTTCCCAGCACTGTGTCCTGGGCTGGCTCCTCCTCCAGGGACCTCTGCCAGTGTCCTTGCCATCCGCCCAGGCAGTCCTGGGCTTCTGCCTGGCTGCTCCATGCTGTGAGCTCCTTCCCCAGGGAATCACCCTCACCAGCCAGGAGGACTTGGGGGTGGGCACCATGCCAAGTCTAGTCTAGTGGCTCTTGCACCCACCATCTGGCAGCCGGGACCCTTGCCTTAGCTCTGGCTCATGACTGTTTAGAAAAGGACTTGGAGACAGGGGTAGTGGGCTGCCCCTGGAATTGAGTATCTTTGGCCCTCCTAGTCATCCTTTCCACAAGAGCCGAGCACCCAGAGACTCCGGGCCTCAGTTTCCCTGTCGGAGTCTGGGAAGGTGCCTGCTCCTGCTCTGCACTCGAGGGGCGGGGTCGGTGGATGGGCGGGATCAGTGGTGAAGGTGGGAGGAGGACCTGGAGAGTAGCCCCTCCCCCTCCTCTGCCTGGAGCCGGCTCGGCAGCTGGGCGGGCAGACTCATCCCCTCAGCGCTGGGTTATGGTGAAGGCATCGCCCGGCGTTCTGGAGAGGTCAACGTAGGGGACGGTCCGAGTGGCGCCGGCAGTCATGGTGGTGTTCCTGGGCCGCCACCTCCCGGCGCTCCTCGGGCTCTTCAAGAAGAAGGGTGAGTGGGTGTGGCTGGGGGGGAGATAAGGGATCCCCGACACCCCCATTTGCCAGACCTTATGTAGAATAGGGGATCAAGGCCGGGGAAGGCAATGGGGTGGGGGATGAGGGCTGGTAATGAGGCCAGACTCCCCTGTTGGCCGCAGTGCCTTTGTCCCGCAGCTTTCCTACTGCCTTTGTTTGATTTCTGCTTGTGTTTCAGAGGATGGCTCTAGGTGTCTCTGACCTTGAAGCCTGCAGTCCTCGGGCAAGATTGCCTTCCTCCAGGGGTACTCACGCTTTACTGGGTACATCCCGATACCTCAGTTGCAAGAGGTAGTGCACCCCCTCCGGGGTCAGCTCAGTGTGTGTGGGAGGATGGGATGTGGGGAGCAGAGTAGAAAGGAAAGTAGTACCCCTGGAAGTTGGGGAGCAGATCAGGGAAATCGTGTTTAGAGGCCTGGGGGTGAAGTTTTGAGGGGAGGGGCCTGTGCCCTCCTCCTCCTAGGAACTGGGCTTTTAGGCCTAGATTAAGATGTGGGGGCCAGAGGGCCCCCAGTTTGAGTGTGATTCAGGAGTCCCCTCGGGGAACCTGGAGTTTAGTCTTGGTTCTGACTCCGATTTGCTGGGCGACCTTAGGCAAGACCTTTCCTCTTTGAGCCTGTTTGTGGACTTGTAAAATCAGGAGGTTGGGGAGAGGAGGATCATTGAGAGACCTCCTAGCTCTGACCTTGTGGGATTCCTGAGGATTCCCTGGGCAGGAGCTTGGCTGTTGACGAATGTGCTGAGGAAGGCGGAAGGGGCAGTTCAGGTGTCTGAATTGAAGACCCTGATCTTGGGGCATGGCCCTTTAAAGGGCTTGTTTTGTTCCTGTCCCTCCACAAGGTGCTGCCAAGGTCACATGACCCTGCCAGAGCTTTTGCTTATGTTGTGGGTTCTGTTTAAAGGGGGGCTGGGGCTGCAAAGTGCTGACACAGCCCCTATTCCCAGGATTAGATGCTCAGCTCCTCCATGGGCAGGGCCTGTAACAGTATCCTTTGTAATGGACCCCTGGCTCCTCTGCACCAGGGCCCTGGGCCTCCAGGAGAGGGGGATACCTGGGACTGTTCCCCAAGAGAGGCTGGAGCTGCCTCAGGGGGAGTGGTATGGCTGGGGTCCCTCTTCTCCTCTCCCCAGCCTATCCTTCCACTAAGGGACAGCTGCATGGGTGAGTAGGGGACCCAAGTGGCCATATCCTTGGTTTAGCCCACACCCCAGGACTTCCTGGGAATCTGGTTAAGACCTTTGCTAGTGCCCACCCCTTCCTAGTGTCCCATGTGTCTTTTTCTTGGACCTGAGCCAATGGGGTGTACAAAGAGGTGGTTTGTTTTCCTGTAAAGTGGAGCTCAGGATCTGGAGACAAGAGAAATGTATTTGCTATGGGCTATGTGTACACTGGAGTGTCTTGCATGGGGCCCTGAGTGACAGTTGTATATTTGGGTACTGTTTGTGTATATACAGAATGGGGACTGTGGGTGTCATGTGTATATGTGGCGGCTGGGTGTGCTCTTGGTGTGGGTACACAGATGTGGTTTTACTTGGATGCTGTGTGTTTGTATACATACTGAATGAAGCCTGTGGGTGTTGTGTGCATATATGGTGGGCATGTGTGCCCTGGGTATGATGCCCTATATGGGGCCCTTTGTGTGGTGTAGGTGCTCAGATATATGTACACTTGGATTATAGCTCGTGTATGTACTTGGGGGCTGTGTATATTGAGTGTATACCCCAGGACTGTGGGTTTTGAGTACAGACTGGGGGAAGTAGGCACTGCATGTATGTGCAGGTGCCCTGTGCACTCTGGGGACTGTGGGTGCCCTTGTTGCAGTGCCTGTGCCTTCCCAGGGCCCAGATACATTTGGGCCTCACTTTCCTTCCTCCTCCATTCCTAGCAGGCTCTGCCAAGGCTGAGAGCGACAAACGACTAAGTGTGGGGCCAGGCCAGGGGCTAGGGTCTGCAGTGGATGAGCACCAGGACAATGTCTTCTTCCCCAGTGGGCGACCGCCTCACCTGGAAGAGCTGCACACGCAGGCCCAGGAGGGGCTCCGTTCCCTCCAGCACCAAGGTAACCTTCTCCTCCTCTCTCCAGCGCTACTTTCAGCTCCCAAAGTCAGGGGCCTAGCTCAACATACCTTTCTGATGCCTTTCAGAAAAACAGAAACTGAACAAGGGTGCCTGGGACCATGGAGACACCCAGAGCATCCAGGTGAGCCCTGCCCCCAGCTCAGTCTTGATGTATTCCTCTCTCCCTGCTTGACCTCTGACAAGTATGTCTTTGAACCCTTCTGGATCTGTTTCCTTTCTGTATCATGAAAGGCTAGACGAGATACCCCTGAGGGCTGGTCCAGGGTAGCTCTAGCTGATGCCTGCTCAGTGCTAGGTGATGCTGGGGCAGGTCGGTGGGGGGTGAATCTGAGTCAGAAGTTACAAAGGGGAGCCTGAGGAGGCAAAGGTAAGCCCCAGTCACGCCTCTGGGCTGATCCTTCTTCCCCCACTAGTCCTCCCGGACCGGGCCAGATGATGATAGCATCTCCTTCTGCAGCCAGACCACGTCCTACACAGCTGAGAGCTCCACGGCAGAGGATGCTCTCTCCGTCCGCTCTGAGATGATCCAGCGCAAAGGTACCCACTCACCAGCCAGGATTGTTGGGCAGGAGAGGGGGTGGTAGGCACCCAGCACCTGCAGCTTTCCCTTTTCCTCCTAATTTAGTGTTTCCCAAGACTGTGATTCAGTGGATTCAGGAAACATAGTACCCTGTGTCCTCTTGGAGGTTCATAATGAGCATTAACCAAAAAGCAGGACAGCGAAGAGTCGAGAAACCTGGTTTTGAGCCTAGTGTTGCTATTTACAGCTCTGTGATCTTGGGCCAACCCTTTACCTCTCTGTGCTTCTGTTTGATGTTCTATAAAAATGAGGATAAGAATACGTACCTTATTGGAATGAATGCCAAGTGTTTAGCATGCTAACACATAATAAGTGTTCGCTAAATGGAAATCATCATTATTGACCTAGTAAAGCCTTCCAGAAAAGCGTCTAGCTTCGTTTAACCCAGCTTTGCCCATGCCTACTTGACTGTGGAAATCTTTTCTCACAGAGCTCTTACTAATATTCTATAAAAGTTGTGCTCTGCAGAATGTGCCCCGAGACCTGCTCTAACAGTTTCTCTCCTTGGACTCGCCCCCAGGCTCCACCTTCCGACCGCATGACTCATTTCCCAAATCATCTGGAAAGTCAGGGCGGCGGCGGCGGGAGCGGCGGAGCACGGTGCTGGGACTGCCACAGCACGTGCAGAAGGAACTCGGTGAGCGCCTGATGAGGAGGCTGTGGGCGGGCAGCCCCGGCCGCCCCCTCTGCTGACTCCCACGCCCTCCCTGTCCATTCCAGGCCTGCGGAATGAACGTGAGGCACCAGGTACTCCTCGGCCTCCTGGTCCACGGGACGCTGTCCGCATCCCCACGGTGGACGGCCATCCGGCGGGCCCGGCCTCAGGGCCAGGGGCCAGGGTGTCCCTGCAGGCGCTGGAGGCGGAGGCCGAAGCCGGTGCCCAGGCAGAGGCCATGCTGCAGCGCCACATCGACCGCATTTACCGGGATGACACGCTCGTTGGCCGGTCCACGGGGGCCCGGCCCTTGCCACTGACCCGGCCCATGTCCCTAGCAGTGCCCGGACTGACCGGAGGGGCAGGGCCTCCAGAACCCCTGAGCCCGGCCATGTCCATCTCGCCCCAGGCCACCTACTTGTCGAAGCTGATCCCGCACGCCGTGCTGCCGCCCACAGTGGACGTGGTGGCCTTGGGCCGCTGCAGCCTGCGCACGCTGAGCCGCTGCAGCCTGCTCTCAGCCAGCCCGGCCTCCATCCGCTCGCTGGGCCACTTCTCCTCGGTCTCCAGCCCGCGACCCCGCAGCCGCCACCCTTCCTCCTCCAGTGACACCTGGAGCCACTCTCAGTCCTCTGAGACCATTGTGTCTGACGGCTCCACCCTCTCCTCTAAGGGTGGCTCAGAGGGCCGGCCAGAGGGCTCTGTGGCCAACAGTAACGTGGCGCCCCCTCCCCTGGGGGGCAGCGGGAGGGGCTCTCCCAGCGGGGGCAGCACTGCCGAGGCCTCGGACACTGTCAGCATTCGGAGCGGTGGCCAGTTGTCGGGCCGGAGTGTGTCCCTACGTAAGCTGAAGCGGCCCCCGCCACCTCCCCGCCGGACCCACTCGCTCCATCAGCGCAGCTCAGCAGCACATGATGGGCCCCTGGGGCTGCCTCCCAAGCCCGAGCGGAAGCAGCAGCAACAGCTGCCCCGGCCTCCCACCACTGGCGGGTCAGAAGGGATGGGGGCAGCACCCTGTCCATCCAGCTCAGCAGGCAGCTGGGTGCCTGGCTTGTCTCCAAGTGGCTCCCGGCGTCCCCCACGCTCCCCAGAACGGACACTCTCACCCTCCAGTGGATACTCGAGCCAAAGTGGTACCCCAACCCTGCCTCCCAAGGGTCTAACAGGGGCCCCTGCTTCCCCAGGCAAGGCCCAACCCCCTAAACCAGAGCGTGTCACTTCCCTTCGATCTCCCGGGGCCTCCGTCTCCTCCTCCCTCACGTCTCTATGTTCCTCCTCCTCTGATCCGGCACCCTCAGACCGCTCTGGTCCGCAAGTGTCGACCGCCCTGGGTGACAGGTTTGTCATACCTCCTCACCCCAAGGTGCCTGCCCCCTTCTCCCCACCTCCCTCTAAGCCCAAGAGCCCAAACCAAGCTGCCCCTGCTCCAGCTGCCCCTGCTTTGGTCCCTGGGCCCATCTCTACCACTGCTGCCAGCCCTGAGTCCCCACCTACTCCCCAGACATCCCTAACCCCACCTCAGGCATCTCCCGGTGCCTCCAAAGACCAGTCACCCCCACCATCCCCACCCCCATCTTATCACCCACCCCCCCCACCCACTAAGAAGCCAGAGGTGGTTGAGGAGGCCCTGTCTGCCCCGGGGACTGCTGAGGAGGCCCTCCAAGATCCCAACTGGCCCCCACCCCCGCCTCCTGCACCGGAGGAGCAGGACCTGTCTATGGCCGACTTCCCTCCACCCGAGGAGGCCTTTTTCTCTGTGGCTGGCCCTGAGCCTGCAGACCCTTCACGCCCCCCGGAGCCCTCCTTAGCTACTGTCTCTTTCCAGAGCCAGCCCCGTGGTACCCCAGATCTTCCTCCAGCTCTGCCAGCCCCATCTGCTGCTGGTTCTGTCCCAGGGCTTCATGCCAAGGTCCCTCGGAGGGAACCGGGGGGCTGCAGCAAGGGTGGCGGCCTTCCCAGGGAGGATGCTGGTGCACCCCTGGTCACACCCTCACTCCTGCAGATGGTTCGGCTGCGCTCTGTAGGCACTCCCACAGTGGCTCCGACTCCAGCGTCAGGGCCGTCGGCCCCCCAGAAGCCACTGCGAAGGGCCCTGTCAGGGCGGGCCAGCCCAGCGCCTGCCGCCTCAGGGCTCCACGCTGCTGTTCAGCTCAAGGCCTCCAATCTGGCTGCCAGCGTGGGCCCTGTGAGTGCCCAGCCCAATGGACCACCTGAGGCAGAGCCGCGGTCCCCTGCCTCTACGGCCAGCTTCATCTTCTCCAAGGGCACCAAGAAGCTGCAGCTGGAGCAGCCCGTGTCCCCTGAGACCCAGGCTGACCTCCAGCGGAACCTGATAGCTGAACTTCGGAGCATCTCAGAGCAACGGCCACCCCAGGCCCCAAAGAAGCCACCTAAGGCCCCCCCGCCTGTGGCCCGCAAGCCTTCTGGGGGAGCCGCCCCCCCCACCTCCCCCAGCTTTCCTCGGGCTGAGCCCCTTCCTGCTCCTCCCACCAACGGGCTCCCCCATGCCGAGGACAGGACTAAGGAGGAGCTGGCAGAGAATGGAGATGTCCTGCAGCGGGTGGGTCCAGAGGAGAAGCTGGGCCTGCCTGGCACAGGTACGGTGGGCCGGGAGGGGTGGGGTGTGGGTCCCATCACTGGTCATGGGAAACAGGTATCAGAAGTCCTGCCATTAGGGATTTGCTCTTGGATTCTGGTCTCGGGGTACCTGGGAAGGGTGACCTGTCACCTCTGATGAGCTGCACTGAAGGAGCATGGATTGTGGGGCTTTGGAGTCAGACCTACTGAAATTTGAAGTTTGAATTCCAACTTTGCCATTTTATCTACCCATCCTAGCCTCGGGTTCCTCACTGTAAAGTGTGAGGCAACGATACATTATAGTGGCAGAGGGAACGTTTGTAAAACGTCCAGCCCAGTGCTGCTGTCGTGGTCAGTAAAGTGAGGGGGTGAGGATGTGCCCTGGGCTCTTAGTGGTCAGAACCAAGCTCGGGGGTCCCTTGCTGAGTGTCCCTTCTTTTCTCTCCACAGACCCACAGAAAGAGCTGGTCTGACCACCAGGCACCTTGCTGGCACTGCTGACCCATCCCAGGAATACAATCTCAGGGACCTGAGCGGCTCCAAGGATGAGAGGATACGGCAGACACTTAACCTAATAGGGAGGACGCCTGCAGCCTTAACCTCCACGGCCTTCAGTAATTACGCAAGCCTGGTGTGGCTCCTGTCCTCCAAGTCATCCGGCTGTCATGGCTTTTCCTGAATGGATTCACCTCTGGCAGCTGCTGCTTCAGTCTTGGCCTTAGCCTCATCTTGAAGGAGGTAGCTGGTGGGAGTGGGTGTCTGTGCCCCCTGCTGGCCTCAAGGCCACAGAATTGGGAACAGAACACCTCACTTGAGGTTTCTTTTTTCCTTTTTTTTTTTTAATGTCCAAATCATGCACATGCTGTAGTCCAGAATCAAAGCACTTTTGAAAAGTGGCTGCATGTCCATCCTCCAGGGCCCGCGAAGCCACATTCCAGGGGCCTGTTTACATGGCGGCAGCATCAGTCCCCAGCAGCCAGCCCATGGCTGGGACTAATCTGTCCCCCTCCTCCGATCCAGTTTGCAACTATTCTTAGTTCTTGGAGGTAGGCAAGTCGTTGTATTCCCACAGGCTTCTCCAGGCTGGAGGCAGGAGTGGGGCTGTGGAATTCCAAAGCACAAAAGGTGCAGCGGGGGTTAGCCCTCCTGTGCCTCAACTTACCACCAACCAGCCTCCTGCCTTCTAGTTCTGCCAGGTGCTCCATGCAGGGGACAGGAAGTGGGAGACCGCCAGGGCCCAAATGGGTGGGGGAGAAAGAACCAGAGGGGAGGTCCACAGGCTCTCTCTGTCCTCAGAGAGTGGGAGAACAGAGTAGAGAGTCACGTCATGGGGCACTTGGCCCTGTTTTACTTGATCAGGTTGGGGTGGGCGGGCACGACTCTTCAGAGGCAGGAGCCACAGGCCATGGCAAAGCTGGGTTCCTTTCAGCTCGACAGGAAGTACTGAGGACATGGATGGAGGGGTGGGTCTGGCAGGGAAGAGCCTATTTGGGCAGTGGGCCCAGACCCGGCCCTATGGATTTCGTCCTCTGACCTTTACTCTGCTCCGAGCACGTCCTTTCTGCAGCTGTCTTTCAGCACAGGTGGTTCCACTGGGGGGAGCTGACGCTGAGTGACAGGATGGGAAGCCAAAGGTGCATTCTATTACAGACTCTTCCCTAGTCAATGAGGGGGAACTCAGCGCTCCTAGGGGCGGGCTGGGTGGTCCCCCCCTAGACATCAGCCTCCGCTACTGACCTCTCCTCCAGGAATTTTACTGACCTTTCCATTTTCAACCTGTGCCACCTATCTCGGTAAGCTGGTTTCCTCACTGGCCCCGGTGGCTCCACGGGGGTGGCCCTAGTGCCTCCTTCCACTGCAGCATGGCTGTCACCAGGTCACTCTTTCTGTCTTGATCCTCTTTCCTCAACAGTGACTCAGGCTTGAGCCAGGCAAGGGACCTTGCTTTTAGCTGCTTCTCCTCCACCCAGGAGAGAGGTTGACCCCCTCCCAGAAAAAGAGCTGGGAACACAGGGGATGTGGTCTGAGATCCCAGGTTCCTATGGCCCTCTCTCACTATTCTCTTCTCTCTGTAGCTATAAACCAATGTTCTTCCCTGCCCTTTGGGTAATGGAGAGCTGCTGCTGGGTATGTGCTGTGCCTGCCCAGTGAGTTGGGGAAAGAGGACAGTCAGTAAGCACTCCTCTGCTCAGAGCTCCTGACTCAACCCCCCGGGAACTGGGAACCAGGAACCAGGAACAGGCCAAAGCTTCCATGACACCAGGCCCTGGCAGCAGCCTCGGAGCTGCTGGAGGTAGGAGGGAGCCCACCTTCTGTGTTTCTTTCCCTCCCCTCCCTATGTTACTGGAGCCCCTTATCTTCAGTTAGATTCCTCTGAGCTTGTTTCCCCACTGGGTGGGACAGAGTAGAAAGGGGAAGGGAGGATCTCCAAGAGGCAATCCTTTTGTCCTCTTGGGTAAATGAGCTTGACCTAGTGCACATGGAGAGACCAAAAGCCTCTGATTTTTAATTTCCATAAAAATGTTCGTGTGTGTGTGTGTGTATATATATATACATATATATATATACACACACACACACACACATATATATATACATATATATATATATTTCTTTAAGTTTCTGAGTCTTTGATATGTCTATACAATCTATTCCCTCTGCCCTGAAGCTGGAGTGATACACATGGAAAAAGCTCTGTGTGGGTTTCATTCGAAGATGTTAATTAATTAAATGATTCAAACTTGGCTGTGGCTGCTGCTTCTTAATGGGGTGGGTCAAGGTGGTGGTCTGGGCCCACATTTAGAAGGGACAACGTTCTGGACCGTAAAGTGAGCCTCTTCTTTTTAACACTGCTAAAGGGAAAGTCAATGTGTCTTGCCATCCAGCCTAGTCCACCCCCGCTCCCATTACAGGGTCGAAAGTCCAAGATACAAACAGCCCGAGGCTGGGTGAGGGGCCCAGAAGCTGCTACACACTGTGCTCTCCTTTCCTGAGATGGTGCAGCTCACAGACAGGTCCCGTCCAGACACCCTTGTTCAGACATTTTATTTGAATTTATGACAATGATGCTTAGCGGTCCTGATTGAGATGCCTTATGGAGAATTACCACACCCTCCCTGAAGAAAGAACCAGGCTGTGCCATCCAACAACACGCAGCTGGTTTAGGGACTGTCCCCCCCAGCAGGATCAAAGGGCAATCCAGGAGTCCTGGGGCAGGCTCTGCCCCCAGCGACAAGCCTCAGGGTTGGCAGGCATTGGGGAAAGCTGCCAACCACTTGGTAGACCACCAGGTTCTCTGTTTTCCCTTCCCTTCCCTTTTCAAATCCCACAGTTTCCTGTTGGGGAGAGGCTGTAATTAGCCCAGTTCAGGCACCAGATCCCAGCCAGAGGCACAGCTGCTGGGATAACGCTAGGAAAACTGGAAACCAATATTTTTCCAGTTACAAGGATTATGGCATAAACTTTTTCTGAGTTATGTTATACTGAAACCAGATTTGTCAGGTCAGCTGCCAAGGGAAGAAGGTAGGGCTGCACTCCCTGCACTGCCCCGCGCTCATCACTACCCGGGAGGTCAGCCTCTCCCTGCAGCCAGACAGGGTGATCCTGGATCCTGGGGAGGCTGAGCTGCCCCTCACCAAGTCTTGCACCTAACACAGTCCCAAACTTCCTGCTTCAGTGTCCTGGGAGATGGCCAAGCAGATGATGGATGGAGCAAATTAGGGAGACAGCAGATGACTCAGGATGATGAGAAGGGAGGAAGACGCCAGGTTGGCTAGCTGATGTTCCCCCCTTTCAGTGATTTACAGGAGATGTACCCTAGCTTGGTCATGAAGTTGGTTTGCTTCCACTGTGCGATGCACTCCTCAGAAATTCTGAAGTCAGCCTGGACAAGAAAAACAACAACGAAAGTGATTATAGTGATGGTGGCAGGACTACAAGAAAACAAAGACTCTTATACTACTAGTAGTGTAAATTGATTCAACTTCTCTAAGAGGGCAGTTTGCGAAAAGCTTTCATTTCAAGGTATTCCTATCTTTTGCCTAAGGTAAGTTCATTTTAGGCATTTAGTTTAAGAAAATAATCATGAATAAATACAAAGAACTAGGTACCAGGACATCCATCGTAGCATTCTAAGAGTAAAAAACTGAGAACCACCTCAATGTCTAATCAGGTTTGGGGTAAATTATGATCATTATGATGTAATACTATATATATGTATGTATATGTGTGTGTATGTGTGTGTGTGTGTGTGTATGGTTCTTCCCCCTCAATATTTAAGAAGATGGGGAAATCTTTGAGGCCTAAAGTTAAATTAAAAAAAAAAAAAAAAGAAGAAGAGGGACTTCCCTGGTGGTCCAGTGGTAAAGAATCTCCCTTCCAATGCAGGGGATGCGGGTTTGATCTCTGGTCGGGGAACTAAGATCCCACATGCTGCGGGGCAACTAAGCCTGCGCGCCACAACTACTGAGCTCGCACGCCTCAACTAGAGAGCCCGCGTACCGCAAATGATAGAGCCCACGCGCTCTGGAGCCCGTGCCACAACTAGAGAAGAGAAAACCCGCAAGCCACAACTAGAGGGAAGCCCGCGCCGCAGCGAAGAGCCTGCGCGCTGCGACGAGCAGATCCCACATGCCGCAAGGAAGACCCGACACAGCCAAATAAATAAATAAATAAATATTTTTAAAAAGAGAACAATAAACATGGTATGACTCAAACTATAAGTATATTATCACTATGCATAGAGAAAGTCCAGAAGGAAATAATCACTAACGACATTTTTCAGCACCTCTAGGTAGCAGGACTATGGATGTTTTATTTTCTTCATTTTCCCCTACATTTTAGCCATTTCTACAATGAAAATCTATTTTATAGCTAGAAAAAAATAGTGGATTCAAAAAACTGGCCTGGAAAACTAGGAAAGGAGGGAGGGGACAAAGCCATTTGCCACTTGCAGGAGGATGGAGAGGTAGAAACCACTCTAAATGCCCTCCAGAAATACTGTCCAGTTGGGGAAACAAGGTGACTGACTAGAAAAAGTCACACGTGTAGTATTAGTTCCACGAGGAGAGTGAATCTCTGCTGCTTTATTCATTGATGTAGCCCACGCACCTAGAACAGTGCCAGACACATATATTAGGGTGCTGAATGAATGAATGAATTCGGGGCAGGCCATGTGAGTCAATGCCCCTGAAGCAAAGAGAATGAGTGCTCTCAGATCAAGGTGGGCAGGAGGGACCCCGGGAGGGCTCAGATCCTGGCTCCATCATTTCCAGTGACCCTGTGTGGCCTTGGCAGGTATCCTGCCAGATAAATTGGGGATAATCTCCTATCACAGACTGAAGGTCAAATGAGGAAATGTCTCAAGTCCCTGACACAGTGCCTCAAACAGTCTGTCAGTGCTCAGTATCTGCAAGGGCCCACAGGCTCCTCAGGCACCTCATTTGACAGGTGTGGAATGAAGAAGGAAGAGAGGGGCTTAGATGCAGGAAGGCCCAGCTGGGAAAAGGGCAGGTGTGGATTCAGTAACAGAGCAATCTGGAGACAGTCCAGGCAGCCCTGGTATGAGGGAAAAAGTGCAGATTGTTACCTGCAATTTCTCAAAGACTTTCTTCTTGGGCTTAAGCTCTTCATCTGGTTGGCCTTTCTCATAGCCCTTCACAAACACTCGCTCACCAGGAGCAGAGCCGGCAGGAGGGTCCAGAGGCTCAATCTTGCGGCTTGCCCCTTCTCTGGGAAGACACACAGGACAAGATAAGAGTGAGGCTATGGACTGTCTCCAGCTGCCATGGAGGCCAAAGCACTGGGGCCTCTTCCTAGGGGCCTAATGGGATTTAGGGAACCCTCAATGCCAGGGCCCTAGGAGTTCCTCACTGCTGTACTACGTCTCTGGATATCACCAGCACTGGGTTAACCAGGGCTGAACTGAAATTCTATGTCAGGAGAGACTCCAAAATCTGGGCTTTTAGGGGAGGAAGTATATGACCTAACAGCCAGTGAACTGGGTTTGAATCCTGGTTTCACCTCTTACTAGTAGAGAGACCTGAGCATGCACACAGCTTAGAATCTTCAATTTCTGTTTTAATAAAGCTAACTTTAGGTAAAGTGCTTCATCCACGGCTCTTGTACAATAAATAATCCCTCCATGCACCGTATTTTGGGTAGTGTTCTCAGGGCCTCCACCTGGCATGTGGAAGGGCAGTATGTGGGCTAATCCCCCCTCTTCCGGGCCTCCCCAGGCCCTGCGCTCCCCACCCCACAAGTCCTCACTCACACAGAAGCACACAGGAGCATGCCTTGGGACTCGATTCCTCTCATCTTCTGGGGTTTCAGATTGCACAGCACCACCACCAGCCTGTCCTGCAGTTCCTCCCTGGGCGCAAACTGCACCAGGCCACTCACCACAGTCCGTGGTTCAGCTTCCCCCACATCAATCTTCTCCACATACAGGCTGTCTGCATCTGGGTGCTGCCGGCAAGAGATATCAGGCTCAGAGAGCATGATAATGGAATAGATCATGGGGCCTGGTGAACCCTCTGACTCCAGAAAGGGGCATCCATTCCTTACTGAGGCCCTGGAGGAACCCTCTAGCGCTAACTCTCCAGGCCCCAGGCAGCAGACATGAGAAGGGGCCCCGAAGAGGCAGATTTGAGTAACATGAGCCTAATTACTTGTGTTAGAAGTGGAAGGAACCTCTAACAGAGATTAAAATGGCCTGGACTGCCTGGGTGGCCACCATTATGGCCATGTGTGCACCAGATCAATCCCAGTCCGGGGGGGACTGGAAGATGGGAGACAGCTGCTGGCTTCACCATCCGAAACAAGAGCATCAGCAGCTATTTCAAGGTAGTTTTGGTGGTTAGTCTAATATGGTGAAAAGCAAATCAATACTGGGAGAAAAAAATACCCAGACCACTGGGCCCAGGCCACCAGTTGCATAGCCATCTGCCTCTGGGAAAAAGGAAGTCCTCCCTTCACCATTTTCTGCGGTGGGGAGAGGGAAGGACAAAGTAGCTGATCCAAGATAAGGCCTGTGGCTAGTCCAGACAAGCTGGGAGAGACCAGGTGAGTCAATCAGACTGGATTTGATGGATAAACAAGCTCCTTCTCACTAACATCCCTCCGTATTCTGAGTTCCTGGCTGTGTTTGTTTGAATAAGGTCCAGAGATAGCAAAGGGAAAAGCCTGACGCCTGGAATTAGATGCCTGGGTTCTGACTCGCAATATGACCTCAGGGATGTTACTTCCCATCCCAGGCCAGGTTTCCTCCAGATGGAAGCAGACAAACCTGACCCCTGTCTGCCTCTCCGGGACATGGTGGAAAATGAGTACCTTGTCCACACTAATGACTCTCCCCACACGGATATCCAGGCGGGATGGGATGACCTCCTCTGGTTCTGAATTCTTGGCTGGGCCTTTGGCAACTGGCTCTGGAGATGAGAAGAACCCAAGGCTCAGAACTCTCCTCCTTCCCATGACAGGTCAGCTGCTGATTCCCCCAAATGACACTAGCAGGACTTAGCGCAGAATCCCCAGAATCTACCCACTGAATTATACCTTCTTTAAAACAGAGCCGGCAGCCTTTGAAAAGTGACATGCCAGATTTCATCTCTCTCTCCTTCAGGCATTGGGCTGCAGGGGAGGGGAGGGGCCAAGTGTAGCTTTGCCACCATTCGGGCATTCCGCATATATTCAGCCATTCCTCCTTTTCTGGCAGGGCCACACAAGACTCTCAATGTTAACATCTCAGCATCGTGGATGCGTGGCTGGCCCACTAAGAACCAGTCAGGAGCACGTGGAAGGGAACTGGGCGAATCTAGAGATGAGCTTCCCTGAGATGCTGTGCAGACCCTGCCCGAGCAGCTGTGTTACCCTCATGGTCTAACACAATTGGTCTCCTTAACTGAAGAGGCGGATTTTGCGAAAGGATCAAAGTACAAGTCTCAAACCAGCACTCACAGCAGTGTTGGTACAGCAGGATGTAATCACTTCATAGTACCAACCAAACCAAATTCAAGATGACTGGAGTTCCATTCCACCAGTCAACGGGGCATGACATTCCTGCACTTCAGACCACGCCCCCACCACCGGCTTCTTGGGCCTGAATTGAAGACAGACTCTTTTCTGAGGCCCACTGACAGGCTCTCTACCTGATGATGTCACCCCACCTCCCCCCGCCCCCAGCCCGACCCCTCCCCAGCTGGCCTTACTCTGCTTCGAGGGATCTGGGTAGGCAGCGCTGGACAGTTTCTTTAGTGCAGGGGTATTAAACTTTTCCCGGATGGGATCCAGCAACTTGTTGAGGGCGACTTCAACAGAATTCTTTAGGTCTCCAGGGTGCACAACCTGCAAGTGTACAAGGCCAGGTGAGAAGGGGCACTGGAACAGGTGAACTGGGCATAGGACACCTGAATCTACTAAGAATAATGTGCATATAGGATGCAGGGTGCTTTCTGGGCAGAGTCTTATTTGAACCTCAGAACAAGCCTGTGAAGCTGGTAGAGCAGAGAAGGGGAAATAGGTTCAAAAGGTTATCTAATATGTCCAAGACCCAGGTCTTTTGACACTGAATTCCGTACTAACTTGAGGGTTTTTAGAGGCTGAATGTTTTTAATTGACTTCTAGTCCCTCCATTTATGCTCAGAGTAGTGGCGTAAAGCACGTGTTATTTACAGGTAGGGAAACATTCACATAGGGAACCTAGGAGCTAGAGACAGCCTGAGGGGGAAGCTGAGTGAGCAAGAAGGAAGAACAGGGCTTTGGAGTTAGAGCCTGGGGTGAGAGTCCCAGCTAGCTGGGTGACTCCCAACCAGGCACTTAACCCCTCTGAGCTTTGGATTCTTCACTTAAAAAGTGAAAATAACAATATCTTTACCTCCTAGAGTCAGAATAAGGATTAAATCACGTAACATGGGTAAAAATGGTGAGTAGTGCTAGTACATGGTAGGAGCTCAGTAATTCCATTTTTTCTTCTCGTGTCCTGTGACTACCACTTTTACATCCCAAATCTGGCCCCAAAGGATCTTCTAAGATATTCTGAGGGGACGTCCCCTAGGTATGAATACATGTAATAAAACAATGCCTATGTTTTTGTTTCTGATGTTATTCCTTTGTTTCCTCGGGAATGTTTCAGTTCTTTTTTAAAATAATTTATTTATTTTTGGCTGCATTGGGTCTTCGTTGCTGCACATGGGCTTTCTCTAGCTGCAGCGAGCGGGGGCTACTCTTCGTTGCAGTAGGCATGCTTCTCATTGCGGTGGCTTCTCTTGTTGTGGAGCGTGGGCTCTAGGTGTGAGGGCTTCAATAGTTGTGGCATGCGGGGTCAGTAGTTGTGGCGCACAGGCTTAGTTGCTCCACGGCATGTGGGATCTTCCCGGACCAGGGCTTGAACCCGTGTCCCCTGCACCGGCGGGAGGATTCTTAACCACTGTGCCACCCAGAGAAGTCCCGAATGTTTCATTTTTAGTAGAAAAGCTTTAGACCTGCACTGTCCAATATGGTAGCCACAAGCCTCATGTGCACATTTAAATGTAAGTTAAAATTCAGTTCCTCAGTTTACTGGTCACATTGTGAGGTTCAACAGACGCATGTGGCCAGTGGCGACTGTGTTAGTACAGATAGAACATGTCCACCATCACAGAAAGTGCTGCTGGTTACGCTGTCAAGCTCTGTCTTCAGAAGCGTTTCTTCTATTCCGTCTCATCAGTCCCACAAAGGACTGTTCACAGGGTTGAGGAGTGGGGTGTGGCTTCTGTGGCCTGCCTCAGATGGCAGACAGAAGGGTTTCAGAGCAATAGCTGCCAAATGTCCAAAAAATGGGCCTTAAGGGCCCTCAGACTTCAGAGGTCATTGAGTCTTTTCTTCCATTTGATGCTCAAACCCTCACACAACCTTGCCTCCAGTGGTCCTCTGGCCTCTGCCTGAACACCTCAGTGATGGGGAATGCAAGGTCAGGCCAGGCAGCCCTGCCCATCACCACACCATTGAGGCCACTAGAAAGTTCTTCAAGCCTAAACAAGCCTCCCTGTGGTCCCCACCCGCAGCCCCAGTTCAGCCATCTGGTGCCACAAGAAGGAACCTCACCCCTCGCCCAGGAGAGCCCTTCCTGTGTTCAAGGATGGGTAAACACATACTTGCTTCCCAGCTCAACACGCCCAGTTCTTTCAGCTGTGCTTTGTGACACAGTTTGCAGTCTGTTCCCTATCATGGCATCCTTCCTCTCCCCACCAACACACCCCAGATTGTCAAATAAACCTCACACAATTGAAGTCCAGGGCTGAATGCACAATCCCAAAGGTACTCAGAACAATGTAGAACTGAATGGACGATCAACTCCCTGGTTCCAGACTCTACATTTCTGATGACTGAGGCCAAGACCTCATGAACATTTCTGACAGCCCTGTCACATTGACGATTCAGCCCAAATTCAGTCAGTCAAGACCCCGCCTTTCATTCCCCATACACACTGTCATCACTCCTTCCCTTCATGATCTGGCCCTGCCTCCCTCTCCCACAGTGCCCCCCATCACCTTGTAGACTCTAGTCAGACGAAAGCACTTGTGATTCCTTAGATACCACGCTGTTTTCATCTTACCACATCTGTGCACAATGCATTCCCTCACAGGTTTCCTCATGAACTCCTAATCCTCAAGTGAAACCGTGTTTGGATGTTGTCCCCTCCACAAAGCTTTCCCAGCCAGCCAGGTAATCACTTCCTCCTGTTCTATTTCTGGACCATGTATGCTTGGTACAGTAACCAGTAAATGATTATTTATTCACATGTCTGCCTCTCCTATGGACTATGAGCTTCATGAGGGTTTATCATCTTTGTAATGCCAGCCCCTAGTATGGTGCCAAACACATGCGCACCTAGTGAGTCTTTTGTTAAATTGTTTGTCGAAATGAATAGTATTCTCTATTGTTCTTTTATAGTTGTGTCTCTTTTCTGAACCTCGATTTTGTACCTGTCCCTGAAATGCTTCATCTTGCTGAGTTTGTCGGTCCTTCATTCCAGGTTAAGTCCTTTGGAGTGTGATTAGGACACCAATATATTAGCTTTGTGCCATTTGCTAATCTAATCCATGAACCACGTGAATCTAAGCCATTAATACAAAATATACGGCCCCAAGAGCATGATGACAGAGCCCTGTGGCACGTAACAAGAAACCTGGCGAGGCCACATGGAGAGGTTTGTCAGAATGAGTTCAGTGGGGATTACTCCTCCTCTGGTATTACCTCATCAGCAAAGTCCTTTTCCAGGTCCAAGTAAACTGTGTAGGTTTTGTTTCCACCCCATTTTTCATCTCGAAGGATCACGAACTCTATAAGAAAAAGGATCCATGCCAACAAACTCACTGATAATGGCAAGTCAGCATTCCTGGCCCAGAGGTATGGGTACCTGTAGTTTCTGCCATATATTTTGAACTCCATCATATGGCATTTTATTGTTTTTAAATTGCATGAGTGGCAATGTTGGATACCCAGCTAGCATCGAAGCTCGGGGGAACGATCGTGTCTTACATCTCTTTTGTATTCCTCTAGTCCCCTTGCCTGACCCCTTCATTTCTACCACCCCTGCCCACCCTGACACCCCACTTAGAACCTACCATGTTAACAAACACACAGACAACTCAACGATATCCCCACTTCAATCACACATTAATATATGAGAAATCAGAGCAGAGAATCGGGGAAGCCAGCCCCTGGAGGAAGACTGTGACAAACCCACAAGTATGATCACAGCACTGGTTTTGCTATTTCAGCCTGGCCTCCGAGAAGAAAACAGGCAGTATCTTACCAGACTTGAGGGGAAAGAGGACATGCTTGATGAAGGACAGAACGCCGTTGTTCTCCACGTTCCCTGGCTCACAGAAGGCCTTCTTCAGTTTTTTCTTCACATCCTCTTTCCGATCCAAGAGATCTATCTTGGACTCCTAGAAGCCAGGGAGGAGAGGAGGACCTCTTGTGGTTGAAAATGAGAATATGCTCAACTAATCTGTATTTTAATTTTTTTGGACAAAGATTTAAACATTAAATGACTTTAACAAAAGCAGAATTAATCGGAGTGAAGGACCACTCACAATACTAAATAAAAATACTTTAATTTTTCTCTGTTCTTCCCAGGTCTTATTTGCAGCATATGGAATCGTTACAAATTTGTAGCTGGAGAATAAACCTCCTGTGTTTTTTCACTTGAGACTGTATCATAAGTACTTTTGAGTGGTTACCTAGTCTTTGCTTTTAATTCTTATGCTGTATTATATTCTCAATTATTAGTGACAACATAATTTATTTAGCAATTTCTAAACTGTTAGATTATGTTCTCATTTTTACAAACTATATACAATGCTACGATGAACATCTTTGCAGAGGTCCTTTTGCCTTCTCTAGGATTATAGCTACCAAAAACTGCTAGGCCCCAAGCTGTTTTCTGACAGGCATATATCAAGTGACATTGCCATCAGCAGTGTGTCAGAATACTTGTTTCACAGCCATCACCAACACCAGGTATTAGGTATTATCTAGAGCCATTTGTCCGTTTTAGGGTAACAGGCTTTGTTTCTTATTTTGGAGTGAGTGAACTCAACGCTCATTTGTGTCCAGTGGTTACCAAGCTCTGGTCAACATATGACTGTATGTGAATCACCTGCGGTGCTTAAAATAACATAAATTACCGGCTCCACCCAAACCTAATGAATCAAAATTTCTTGGGGTTGGCCCAGGCATTTGTATTTTAAAAAGCTCTGCACGTGATTCTGCTGCAGTCACATTTAGGAACTGCTGCTGGCACTGATTTCCAGGATGAAGATATGGTGAACGTTACCAAATAGGGTGAGTGATAGACTTTGTCAGAGAAACAACTGACACATAGGACATTTTAATGAGAGAAAAAGGAACGAGTCTATTCCTTTAAAAATAACAATAACAGTTTCTATGCCTATATTTACCAATCCATGATCAGACAAAGATCTAGAAATCAGACTTAAAGCACTAGATGAGTGTCCCAAAATAACTCCATTCAGGATCAACCAGTAAGCTTTGAAAGAAAATACGGATTCCTGAGTTGTTCCCCAGAACCACTTTATCAGAATCTCTAAGGACAGGACCTTAATCAACTCTCTCTCTCTCTCTTTTTTAAAAGTCCCCTAGCTGATTCTGAAGATCAGCCATGTTTGGGAACTCAGAACCCAACCTTTCACTTCTTTGAGTTCCACTAATTCTTCTATTCTGTGCCTTAGTGATCAGAACAAAACTGCACTTTCCCCAAGCAGGACTTTTAAATGTTAAAAGACATCATATTTATCAAAACCATTACATTAAACATCACCCTAAGAATCAAGATGCTAACTGGTGTCAACAAGGACATACTGTATAGCACAGGGAACTCTACCCAATATTCTGTAATAATCTATATGGGAAAAGAATTTGAAAAAGAATGGATATATGTATATGTATAGTTGAATCACTTTGCTGTACACCTGAAACTAACACAACATTGTAAATCAACTATACTCTAATATAAAATAAAAATTAAATTAAAAAAAAAAGATGCTCGGGACTTTCCTGGTGGCGCAGTGGTTAAAACTCTGAGCTCCCAATGCAGGGGGCCTGGGTTTGATCCCCGGTCAGGGAACTATATCCCACATGCATGCTGCAACTAAGAGTTCACATGCCACAACTAAGGAGCCGGTGAGCCACAACTAAGGAGCCTGCCGGCTGCAACTAAGACCCAGCGCAACCAAATAAATAAATAAAATATTTTAAAAAAAGATGCTAATTGGTGAAATGCAACCACAGCCTTCTCATTAATAAGGCTGACTTTTATCACAGTTCTACGGGTGAACAAATTACTTTTGCTTGTACATTTTTTTTAAAAATTTATTTTTGGCTGCGTTGGGTCTTTGTTGCTGTGCGGGGGCTTTCTCTAGTTGTGGCGAGTGGGGGGCTACTCTTTGTTGCGGTGCATGGGCTTCTCACTGCAGTGGCTTCTCTTGCTGCGGAGCACGGGCTCTAGGAGCGTGGGCTTCAGTAGTTGGGGCGCACGGGCTCTAGAGCGCAGGCTCAGTAGTTGTGGCACACGGGCTTAGTTGCTCCGCGGCATGTAGGATCTTCCCGGACCAGGGCTTGAACCCGTGTCCCCTGCATTGGCAGGCAGACTCTTAACCACTGCACCACCAGGGAAGTTCCTTTGCTTGTACTTTTTATCAGCAGTGGTAAAACTTAAAATTATGATTGGATCTCATCAGGACTGCTCCCTGGGTCCTTCAATACTCAAGAACCACTGGAATTAATTACATAACTTAATATTTCTTATAGCTCAGATATTTGAGAATTTTAGTTAGCCAGGTTACTGTTCTTTCTAGTCCTCAATTTCTTCATCTCTTGCTGAAGATTTCTCGACTCAAGTCAGAGCTGGCAACCTACCTCTTCTGAAGAGCTCATTTTGCTGCCAGTTAATCCTGGAACCATAGGATTCATCAGGTGGACCCGTTTTGAGTAGCCAAGTGCAGGGAGGTACTAGGGGGTTAGAAAGAAACACACGAAAGCAGATATTAGTATAAATTCCTCCTCAGTGCCCCGATCTCATCTAATCTGGCCTGCCACATAACAGTTTGATATATTCCTGCCAATCTTTTTTTTCTACTGAATATATAACTTTTCAGTGGTGATCATAATATTAACAAGGGTTTTTTTTTCCTACTGTTTTTCTATTCATATTACATTGTGAGGCTACTGGACTTACCCTACCACCATAAACAACTCTAAAAGCTGGAAATATAGAAATATTCCATTTCTATAAGCTGCAAATAACCATTTGCAGACATTAGACAGCAACAAGTGTAGGGGTACAAATCTTGAGAGAAGGGAGCCAGGTGACCCCACATCCACCCTGGCTTTCTCCTTGAGGGCATTTTTTTCAAACTGAGTGCCGGGAAAAAGAGACCAAGCAGAGAGCAGCAGTCTGACTAAGCAGAGGAGATAGAGACTGGAATTCAGGGCTACCAGGAGGCTAGGATTTGGGGAGGGTTCCAGAGAGAAGGGAGCCCCTTCCAAAAATCTAGGTCAAAGTTCTCCATTGCTTTCTTGATTGACTCATAGCTGTGCGTTCATTCGGAGAGACAGCAGGAAGCCCAGCAGAGAACAGGCTCTGGGAGGCTGGAGACCTGAACAAATTTTAGGGGCTCCACAGTGCTGGGGGGACAGAAGTTGAAGTTTAGGTCCAATCAAAGCAGAGAGGGCTTTGTGAATACCACGAGATTTCAGTTTGAGACCCCAGAAAGGCCACATACTAAGATAAGGTTCATATTATAGGAGTAAGAGCAAACTGAAATAGACCTATTCTATCAAAGCCTAAAACCCACCCCTGACAGAATCAAGGTGATAAGTCAGTAATTAAACAGAAAACATGCACTTTATAAATATAATTCAGAGCCTCTACAGCATATCTCTGGTGTTTCTGATATACTAAAAAGTACTAGAAATGGGAAGCAGGAAAAAAATGACTGATAGTCAAGAGGAAACAGTCAATAAAAGCAGACACAGAAACAGTCCAGATACTGGAATAAGGAGATCAGGATGTCAAAATAACTATGATTGGTGTGTTAAAGGAAACAGAGGAAAAGATGGACAAAATGGATAAAAGATGGAGAACTATAAAAGAGAATTGGAATATATAAAAAAGAATCAAATGGAAGTTCTAAAATGGCACAGTACAATACTGGATGGATTTAACAGAAGACAGGATTAATGAACATGAAGAAAAATCAATAGACAATAACCAAACTAAAGCCCAGAGGGAAACAACAGAACAGGCTATGAGACATGTGGGACATGATCCAGAGGTCTAATCTATGTAAAATTAGGGTCTCAAGAGGAGAGAGAGAAGAGGACAGAAACAATATTTAAAGGAAATAGTAGGGGACAATTTTCCAAATGTGATGAAAATATCAACCCGTAGACTCAAGAAGCTCAGCAAAATCCAAGCAGGATAAATACAAAGAAAACTAAAGCTAAAAACACCATTGTCAAATTGCTAAAAATCAGAGGCAGAGAAAACCTTAAAAGCAACCAGAGAAAAGATATATTATCTGCAAAGGAGAAACAATGATACTTACAGGTGACTTTCTGATGGAAACTATAAAAGCCAGAGGCAACAGGACAACTCCTTAAAATGCTAAAAGAAAATAATTGCAAACCTAGAATTTTATACCCATTGAAAGCCAAGGGAAAAAAAAAAACAAAAACAAAAAAGAAAGCAAAGGAAAGATGTCCTCAGACAAAAGAAAGCCGAAAGAACTCATTACCAAGAGACCTGCATTGCAAACACAAAACACAAAGGGGTCTTTAGGCCAAAGGAAAATTATCCCAGAGGGAAGCACAGAGGCACAGAACCGCAGGAAGAAATCAAGAGTATCAGAAAGGGTAAGTGGGGGTAAATATACATGAAAATTGACTGTTTAAAAAGCAATTATAATCAAGTCTTTGGGATTTAAAATATATGTAAAAATGAAATATATGACAACAGCACAAAGGGCAGGAGGGCGTTAAATGGGGTAAAACTGTTGTAGGTTCTTGCATTGTTGGGAAGTGGTAAAAATATCTAACAAACTGTAATAGATTATAAAGACAGATGTTGTAATCTGTAGGGCAGGGCTGGGCAAAACTTTTCTGTAAAAGGCCAGATAATAAATATTATAGGCTCTGTGGGCCACATGTGGTCTCCACTGCATATTTGTTTTCACTTTTTTTAATAGCCCTTAAAAAGCATAAAAAACATTCTTAGAGCTTCTGAGTCATACAAAAACAGGCCATAGGCCATATCTTTGCTAGAATAATAAAAGGTTCAACTAAAAAGTTAATAGAGGAGATAAAATGGAATAAGAAATACTTGAATAATAATAAAAATACATGGACTGTAAACATTTTCCCATTTATTAAATATATCCAAAAACCATCTTGAAATATTATATGATATCCCACTGTGAGGGGACTTTCCTGGTGGCGCAGTGGTTAAGAATCCTCCTGCCAATGCAGGGGACACGGGTTCGAGCCCTGGTCTGGGAAGATCCCACGTGCCGTGGACAACTAAGCCCATGTGCCACAACTACTGAGCCTGCGCTCTAGAGCCCATGAGCCACAACTACTGAGCCCGTGAGCCACAACTACTGAAGCCCGTGTGCCTAGAGCCCGTGCTCCGCAACGAGAAGGCACCGCAATGAGAAGCCCGCGCACTGCAACGAAGAGTAGCCCCTGCTCGCCACTAGAGAAAGCCGGCGCACAGCAACGAAGACCCAACGCGGCCAAAAATAAATAAATGAATAAATAAATTAATTAATTAATTAAAAAAAAATCCCACTGTGAGGACTTATCATAATGTATTTAACCAATCCCTTGCCATTGAATGCAAGTTTATTTCCTAGATTTTGATTTAATTTGATAACATAACAAATACTTTTATAAGTAAGTCAAGCTGCACTTTAAATTTTTTTAAATTAAAAAAATTAAAAAATTTTTTTAAATTTTGGCTGCGCCACATGGCTTGCGGGATCTCAGTTTCCCCACCAGGGATTGAACCTGGGCCATGGCAGTGAAAGTGCCGAATACTAACCACTAGACCACCAGGGAACTCCCAAGTTGTACTTTTAAAATTATATCTTGAGGACACATTTGTATAATTATTAGGACAAAGGGTAGAAATATTTTAGAGTCATCAAATCATCCATCAGGAATTTACATTTTTACTAGCAGTGTTTTCTCTACTCCCTTACCAATACGAGGTTTTGAGAAGCTTTCAAAAATACCAACCACTTCTCAATAGCCCCTTTCAACTTACTCAAGTTCTTTCCCAGAAAAGAAGTATTATGGGTTTGTGCTAATTTCCTCTTTTAAACCCTGTTAAACCTCATCTCAGAGATGAGTCATTTATTTAAGATCCAGAACAATATGGACCAAATGGTCTGGGAAAGAACAGTAGTTCTGACTGGTGTTGCCTTTCCCTGGAAACTGAGCTATTAGGAAAGAAGCAAAAAAGAAGAAAAAAAAAAAAAGAAGCAAATCCAACAGCTTTGGGGGCAGCTTCCTGGTGGTGGCAGCAAGAGCACAGGCTTTTGAGCCAGACAGATCTGAATGCTAATTCCTGCTCAGTCACTAACTGTGTGATACTGGACAGCTTTCTTACTCTCTCTACCCTCAGCTTTCTCATCTGCAAAAGAGGAGAATAATACCTACCATACCATATGATTGCTGGCACTGGCACATTCAAGAAACTTTAATGCACACCTCTGCGGGTCAAAAGAAAAAAAGATAGGAAAAAGAGGACACTAACCTTCTCCGCAAAGGTGAAAATCTTTCTCTGGTCAACTCCTCCAAATTGGGCATCTACTTTCAAATACTCTTCATCCAAGGCCTGTGGAAAGAAACACATGAGCATAAACTCCTACTGTATTTCCTCTGTATGGGTCTAAGAAATCAGAAACTTTTGAAAACCACTAAAATTTTCCAAAGGTAGAACCAGGAAGCAAATAAGCAGCACTCAGCCTTCCTGTTGGCTTCAAGAGCTAGATACACATTTGCTGAGTGCCTGCAGTGAACAGTACTCGATGTGGATGTCATGGGGTAAAAAAATAAGAAGAGTCTCTGCTCTCAGGAAGCTCACAATCCAGTGAGGAAGGGAGAGAGGACATATCATAGTCATGTCAAAGGTACCCAATGAATAAGGCAGCCTGTGACAAGTGTCAAATAACTGGCATAAGAAGGAAGTCCTGTGAGAGCTCAGAAAAAAGGGGCAAGACTGAACTAGTATAAACAAACAGTTACTATCACTTATTAGATGTCAGGCCTACTGCCAGTCCTGTGGATGCAGAGATGAATCAGACCCAGATTCTGCCTTCAAGAAGCCAATTAACTAGCTGGGGAGAGAGACGCGTGAATACGTAATTTCTATACAGCATGCCAAGGGCTAACTTACATGTTCATTTAAGGAACATGCTAACACGAAGAAAGAAATTATTATCTCTGTTCAGACTGGTGGTGGTGAAGGCTTCCTAGAATCAGATTGTGGGCTGAGCTTGGTTTTGAAGAATATACAGATGTTTTTCACCATGCAGAGGAAACAGAATGTGAGAGGGCACAGAGCTGTGAAGTGTTTAGGCAAATTATGAGTGATTCAGTCTGCAAAAGCACAAACTCCAAGGGGTGTGGGAAATGGTGAGTGATGAGGTTAGAAAAGTTGGTAAAGGGCTTCCCTGGTGGCACAGTGGTTAAGAATCCACCTACCAATGCAGGGGACATGCGTTCGAGCCCTGGTCCGGGAAGATCCCACATGCTGCGGAGCAACTAAGCCCGTGCTCCACAACTACTGAGCCTGCACTCTAGAACCCGTGAGCCAAAACAACTGAGCTCGAGTGCCACAACTACTGAAGCCTGCGCGCCTAGAGCCTGTGCTCTGCAACAAGAAAAGCCACCGCAATGAAAGAGTAGCCCCAGCTCACCGCAACTAGAGAAAGCCCGCACAATGAAGACCCAACGCAGCCAAAAAATAAATAAATTAATTAATTTTTTAAAAAAAGAAAAGAAAAGTTGGTAAGGACCCTGAATGTCATGTGAGGGTGCCTAGCAACATCCTGGCCAGTGAATGATTTTAAGGAGGGAAGAAACATGATTCACACACTGCAGAAAAATCACACCAGTGAGACGGCAGAGTGTGGAGTGGTGGCCTGAGGACTAGAGATAAAGAAAACGGCCGGAAGGCTGCTGTGAGAGGCCAGGTGAGAAATAACGATGAACCAAGTCGGTGAGGATGTAGAGCAAGAATGAATTTAAGAGATTTTTAAGAAATAGAACTGATAACGTTTAGTGTCCGATCGGATTCAGGGGGAGAGGAAGAGAAGGTGAGCAAGCAGTTAGAATGTGAGAACAGCACTGTCCAACAGCATGTTCTGTGAGGATGAATACGTTCCATAACTGTGCTGTCCAACAGGTTAGCCTCTAGCCACATGTGGCTTGTGAGCAAACTGAAATAACAGCCAGTGTGACTGGAGAACTAAAAATTTTAATTTTAATTACTTCAATAGCCACATATGACTATGACAAGAGGCTACCATAGTGGACACTGTAGATCTAGAGTGCCTGACCAAGGGAAGACTTGATTTTCTTTTCTCTCTTTCAAGTTTTTAAAAAAAATTTTTTAAATTAAATGAATTTTTTATTAAAGTTTAGTTGATTTACAATGTGTGTTAGTTTCTGGTGTATAGCAAAGTGATTCAGTTTTTTATATATGTATATAAAAAAATATATATTCTACATATGTATATAATATATATTATGTACATATATTCTTTTACAGATCCTTTTCCGTTATAATTTATTATAAGATATTGAATCTGGTTCTCTGTGCTGTACAGTAGGACCTTGTTTATTTTATATACAGTAGTTTGTATGACTTGATTTTCTTATATCAAACATTAGAGAAATATACAAAGGAAAAGCTAAGTCTACCGACATTTTCATCCTACCTTCCTGAGCTAATAACCAGTATCAATAGCTTGGCTTGAATTTTTCCATGCTTTCTCCATGCTCATACAAATATGCACACACAGGAAATATGATGTGCTTGTTTTGCTTAATGGGAAATAAGATCATGCTTAAAATTTATTTTCACTTATCACTCTGAAATTAATGTTCTTCAATTAAGGGACCATGATTACCCATAAAGAAGACCTGTGAGATGAGCAGTGTTTTAAAGGACAGACAGGTAGGGGAAGAAGTCAAACAGTGGTCCAGGAAGCCTGGGGGAGTGGCAGTGGGGGGAAGGAAGACAGGAAGGAAGGCCTATGGCAAGGTGAAGGAACAGCCAGTATATGGGTCTGCCTGGGGCTGAGAGAGAGGTTTGTGACCAGTAGTTAGAGCAGAAAAGGTCATCGGGCAACTCCATCCCTCCCAGGTACCTGCAGCCCTGGGTACAGCAGGCCACTCAGCAGAGGGTGCTCCACCTGCTTCACCACCTCAGCTCCCGCTTTCTTGGCATCGTGCTGTGTGACCACAGAGGAGAGGCGATACACATCTAGCGTGTACTCTCTGAGAAGAGACAAGAGGGGACAGCTGTAAGACGGGGCTCAGGCCTCAGTTTAATACTAAAGTGCGGTGTTAATTTACTCTCCCGATCTTAAGACATTCAGAGAGCACACTGCCTGGTAATTTCTAAAACGTGAGCAGTCCATCCTCTCCTTTAAAATATGACTTTATCGGGACTTTGCTGGTGGTCCAGTGGTTAAGACTCCGAGCTTCCACTGCAGGGGGCTTGGGTTTGATCCCTGGTTGGCGAACTAAGGTCCCGCATGCCATGTGGCACAGCCAGAAAAAAGGATGTTCTTTTAAAAAATAAATACTACTTTTTTTGTTTGTCCTTTTTGAAGATGGCTTTAATTAATCTTTTTCTTTGCTTATCTCTTGAAATAGGGCTTCTCTGCCATTCCCCTCTACTCTCTTCTTTTGGAATGCCTATTAAATAAACATCAGAATTTCTCAGTCTATCTTCCTTGTCTTTTTTATTTCTTTTAACTTAAACACATGTAAGGAATAATGAACAATATTAAGAATAGACTACCCATCACTCAGTTTAAGGGACCTATCACTTGTAAAGCTCCTGTGCACCCCTCCACGATCCCACTTCTTCCTTCTCCAGAGTAACCAACCACAAGCCTGAACTTTTGTATTTCTTTCCTGTTTTATACTATGTTTGTATCTCTAAACAATGTGCTATAAATATTCTCATATGTGTATCCTGGTATACATGTGCAAGTTCCTTTTATATGCTTAGGAGTAGAATTTCTTGATCATAGGGAATTTGCATCTTGAACTTCAGTTCAAGATAATGTCAAACTATTTTACAGAGTGGCTTTTAATCAATTTTATTACTTAATACTCTATTTTAAATTTTGCCAATTTGGTAAGCAGGAATGGTTTCTCACTGTAATTTTAACCTATATTTCTTTGAATAATAACCAAGGGGGTTAAGCATTTTTCCAAAAATGTACTGGGTGTTTGGTTTCTTCTGTGAAATGCCTACTTAAGTTTTTTCTACTGGATTGATTCATTTTTGACAACTGATTTTGCAGTTTTTGACATATAATACTGGACATTACTCCTTTGTCAGTTATATATGTTATAATATCTTCTCCCAGTTGGTGGCTTGTCTTTTTACTTTATCTTACTTTTGATGTACTGAAGGTCTTAACTCTAATGAAGGTAAATTCATCAATCTTTTCCTGTGATTTGTGCTTTTGGTGTGTCTGGTTTAATTTTCCCTGACCTGCGATCATAGGACAGCTTTATACATTGTCTTTTATATGTTTTATAGTTTGGCCTTTACAATTAAATTTTTAATCTACTTGGAATGAAGGGATCATCTTTTTCCCTATGTGTATAGCCAATTGTCTCTGCACCATTTTTTCTTAAAAAGTTTATTCTTGCTCTGCTGACCTGCAATGCCAGCTCTGGCATATATCAGGTTTCCATATTAGTGAGGACCTATTTCTGAACTCTTTATTCTGTTCCAGTAGTTAATTCTCTATCCTCATGCTATATAAATGAAAAGGACTTGGTATCTAGAACACACAAGGAACTCCTAAAAAAAAAAAAAGTTAAAAAACGGGCCAAAACACTTGCATAGATACTTGATTAACAGAAAAGGAAACACAAATAGCCAACAAAAACATGAAAATAATTTTTTTCAATAAATATTTTCAGATATTTTACCACTACACTTGCATGGTAGTTTGGGTGGGTACAGATTTTTAGGTTGGAAATTCCTCTCCTTCAGAATTTTAAAGGTTTTGCTTCATCCCCTTTTAGCTTTCACTGTTCCTTTGGAGAAACACAAAACCATTATGATTCCTGACATTTTGTATGTGATTTCTTTTGTCCCTTTGGAAGTTTGTATAATACTTTTTTTTGTCCCCAGTGCTTTAAAATGTCAAGATAATGCATTTTATTTATTTATTTATTTATTTTTCATGCGGGATCTTAGTTCGCAGATCAGGGATTGAACCTGTGTCCCCTGCAGTGGAAGCGCAGTCTTAACTACTGGACTGCCAGGGAAGTCCCAAGACAGTGTACTTTAGTGTGGGTTTATTTTCATTCATTGTATTAGGCACTCGACAGGCCCTTTCAATCTGGAAACTCATGTCCTTTAATTGTCCTTAAATTAGTACTTCATTTCCTTCCCTCTGACTCTTTGTTCTCTTTTCTGGAACACTTATTACTCAAATATTGGACCCTTTGGCCTAGTACTCTAGTTTTATCTTTTCCTTTTTTTTCCCCATTGTGGTCTGCGAGGCCACAAAAATCAAAATTCAAGCACATACAATTCAACGAGCTCCCTCAAGGTACATGCAGTCTTCAGTGTTCTTCTTGTATTTTACAGATTCTAAGACACACTTTTTTAAACATTGAGCATCTCTGAAATCTAGGTGACTTTTTAAAATAAAGGTATGTCATAGATTAATTAGCAATATTTTTTTTAATATTTATTTATTTATTTGTTTGTTTATTTATTTATTTATTTATGGCTGTGTTGGGTCTTTGTTTCTGTGCGAGGGCTTTCTCCAGTTGCGGCAAGCGGGGGCCACTCTTCATCGCAGTGCGCGGGCCTCTTCACTATCGCGGCCTCTCTTGTTGTGGAGCACGGGTTCCAGACGCGCAGGCTCAGTAATTGTGGCTCACGGGCCTAGTTGCTCCGCGGCATGTGGGATCTTCCCAGGCCAGGGCTCGAACCCGTGTGCCCTGCATTGGCAGGCAGATTCTCAACCACTGCGCCACCAGGGAAGCCCTAGCAATATTTTTTGTTGTTGTTGTTTTTATTTTTTCGGCTGTGCCACATGGCATGTGGAATCTTAGTTCCCTGACAGGGATTGAACCTGTGCCCCCTGCAGTGGAAGTGCAGAGTCTTAACTGCTAGACTGCCAGGGAAGTCCCTAATTAGCAGTATTTTTTAAAGCATCTTAGATTAATTGAAATACAAATCTCTTTGTATTTCCACTTTCACTTGGTTTCTGGCCACTGAGTATTCTTTTTTTTAAAAAAAATAATAAATAAACAAATTTATTTATTTATTTATTTATTTTTGGCTGAGTTGGGTCTTTGTTGCTGCACACAGGCTTTCTCTAGTTGCAGCGAGTGGGGGTTACTCTTCATTGCGGTGAGCAGGCTTCTCGTTGTGGTGGCTTCTCTTTGTGGAGCACAGGCTCTAGGCGCGTGGGCTTCAGTAGCTGTGGCACGCGGGCTCAGTAGTTGTGGCTCGTGGGCTCTAGAGCGCAGGCTCAGTAGTTGTGGCGCACGGGCTTAGTTGCTCCGTGGCATGTGGAATCTTCCCGGACCAGGGCTTGAACCCGTGTCCCCTGCATTGGCAGGCGGATTCTTAACCACTGCGCCATCAGGGAAGCCCACACTTACAGTTTTTTTGTCCATCTCTCTGGGCTGTATTCTGGGTGAATTTCTTAGTAGAGGCAGACCTCATTTTATTGCACTTCACTTTATTGTGCCTTGCAGATACTGTGTTTATTAAAAATTGAAGGTTTGTGGCAAACTTTCCTTGCATCAAGCAAGTCTATCGGTGCCATTTTTCCAACAGTGTTTGCTCACTTCATGTCTCTGTGTCGCATTTTGGTAACTCTTAAATATTTCAAACTTTTTCATTATTATTATATTTGTTACGGTGATCTGTGATCAGTGATCTTTCATATTGCAGGCATACCTTGGGGATATTGTGGGTTCAGTTCCAGACGATTGCAAGGAAATGAATATTGCAATAAAGTGAGTCACACAAATTTTCGGTTTCCCAGTGCATATACAAGTTACGTTTACACTATACTGCAGTCTATTAAGTTTGCAATAGCATTATGCCTAAAAAAATGTACATACCTTAATTAATAAATGTTAAAAAACACTAACCATCATCTGAGCCTTCAACAAGCTGAAATTTTTTGCCATAGTGACATCAATAGGGGTTGTGCAAGCTTCAGACTTCATGAGGTTTAAGGAAAGAAGCCATCTCCATAACATAAAAGTGCAAGGTGAAGAAGCAGGTGCTGACGTAGAAGCTATAGCAAGTCACCTGGAAGATCTAGCTAAAATAATTAATGAAGGTGGCTCCACTAAACAACAGATTTTCAATGAAGACGAAACCACCTTATATTGGAAGAAGATGCCATCTAGAAATTTCATAGCAAGAAAGAAGTCAGTGCCTGGCTTCAAGCTTCAAGGACAGGCTGTTAGGGGCAAATATAGCTGGTAACTTTAACTTGAAGCCAATGCTCATTCATCATTCCAAAAATCCTAGGGCTCTTAAGAATTATGCTAAATCTACTCTGCCTGTGATGTATACATGGAACAACAAAGCCTAGGTGACAGCACATTTGTTTATAATATGGTTTACTGAATATTTTAAGCCCACTGTTGAGACCTACTACTCAGAAAAAGTTTCTTTTCAAAACATTACTGCTCATTGACAATGCATCTGGTCACCCAAGAGCTCTGATAGAGACGCACAATGAGATTAATGTTGTTTTCATGCCTGTTAACACGGCATCCATCCTGCAGCCTGTGGATCAAAGAGTAATTTCAACTTCCAAGTGTCATTATTTTAGAAATACATTTCGTAAGGCTATAGCTGCCATAGACAGTTATTCCTCTGATGGATCTGGGAAAAGTAAATTGAAAACCTTCTGGAAAGGATTCACCATTCTAGATGTCATTAAAAACATTTGTGATTCATGGGAAGGAGTCAAAATATCAACATGATCAGGATTTGGAAGAAGTTGATTCCACCCTTCAGAGGTGAAATTGAGGGGTTCAGAACTTCAGTGCAGGAAGTAACTGCAGATGTGGTGGAAACAGCAAGAGAACTAGAACTACAAGTGGAGCCTGAATTGCTGCAATTTCATGATAAAACTTAAACAGATGAGGAGTTGCTTCTTAGGGATGAGCAGAGAAAGTGGTTTCTTGATATGGAAACTACTCCTGGTGAAGTTCCTATGAAGTGTAGAGAACAAACATATGGACACCAAGGGGGGAAAGTGGTGCAGGGGGAGGTGGTGGTGGGATGCATTGGGAGATTGGGATTGACATGTATACACTGATATGTATAAAATGGATAACTAATAAGAACCTGCTGTATAAAAAAATAAATAAAATAAAATTCAAAAAAAAAAGATGCTATGAAGACTGTTGAAATGACAACAAAAGACTTAGAAGATTATATAAACTTAGTTGATAAAGCACTGGCAGGGTTTGAGAGGACTGACTCCAATTTTCAAAGAAGTTCTACTGAGGGTAAAATGCTATGAAAATGTATTGCAAGTTATAGAGAAATTGTTTGTGAAAGAGTCAATCGATGTGACAAACTCTACTGTTGTCTTATTTTAAGAAATTGCCACGGCCACCCCAACCTTCAATAACCATCACCCTGGTCAGTCAGCAGTTATCAACACCGAGGCAAGACCCTCCACCAGCAAAAAGATTATGACTTGCTGAAGGCTCAGATGATGGTCAGCATTTTCTTAACAACAAAGTGGTTTTTTTAAATTTTATTTATCTTATTTTATTTTTTAAATTTTTTGGCTGTGTTGTCTCCGTTGCTGTGCACGGGCTTTCTCTAGTTGCGGTGAGCTGGGGCTACTCTTCGTTGCGGTGTGCAGGCTTCTCACTGTTGTGGCTTCTCTTGTTGCAGAGCATGGGCTCTAGGTGCACAGGCTTCAGTAGTTGTGGCACGTGGGCTCAGTAGTTGTGGCTTGCGGGCTCTAGGGCTCAGGCTCAGTAGTTGTGGCGCATGGGCTTAGTTGCTCCACGGCATGTGGGATCTTCCCAGGCCAGGGCTCGAACCCATGTCCCTTGCATTGGCAGGCGAATTCTTAACCACTGTGCCACCAGGGAAGCCCCAACAAAGTGTTTTTATTTTTTAATTAATTTTTTTTTTTTAATTTATTTCATTTTTGGCTGCGTTGGGTCTTTGTTGCTGCATGCGGGCTTTTCTCTAATTGCGGCAAGTGGGGGCCACTCTTCATTGCGGTGCATGGGCTTCTCACTGCAGTGGCTTCTCTTTTGCGGAGCACAGGCTCTTCGTGCGCGGGCTCAGTAGTTGTGGCGCATGGGCTTAGTTGCTCCACGGCAGGTGGGATCTTCCCGGACCAGGGCTCAAACTCGTGTCCCCTGCATTGGCAGGTGGATTCCCAACCACTATGCCAAAAGGGAAGCCCATGACAAAGTATTTTTAAATTAAGGCACGCACATTTTTTTTAGACATAATGCTACTGCACACTTAACAGACTATGGTATAGTGTAAACATAACTTTTTTTTTTTTTAAACATAACTTTTATATGCACTGGGAAATCAAAGTATTCATGTGACCCCCCTTTATTGTGATATGTACTTTATTGAGGTGGTTTAGAACCAAACCTGCAATATCTCTGAGGTATATGCTTTATTTAAAACTCTAGGGCTTCCCTGGTGGTGCAGTGGTTGAGAATCTGCCTGCTAATGCAGGGGACACGGGTTCGAGCCCTGGTCTGGGAGGATTCCCACATGTCGCGGAGCAACTGGCCCCGTGAGCCACAACTACTGAGCCTGCGCGTCTGGAGCCTGTGCTCCGCAACGGGAGGGGCCGCGACGGTGAGAGGCCCGCGCACCGCAATGAGGAGTGGCCCCCGCTTGCCGCAACTGGAGGAAGCCCTTGCACAGAAACGAAGACCCAACACAGCCAAAATAAAATAAAATAAAATAAATAATAATTAAAGGTGCTAATAATTAAAAAAAAAAACCTTTAAAAAAAAAACAAAAAACTCTAAATGTCCAACAGTGGGGAATGTAAAGAAAATTAAGTTAGATGAAGTAAAAAGAGAAATCAACTTGTAAGCAAGATCTGGGTTCACATCATCAGTCCTTTTACTTATTAGCTGCATGAACTTGGGAAAGTTAAATCTGAATCTATTTCCTTATCTGTGAAATAGGATAGAACAATGCTTACCTTAAAAAGTTGTTCTAAGGGTTTAAATGCAAAAGTGACCATTAGAGTGATACATGGCTTATTTGAGAGGTTAAAAAAATTAAAGAATGTGGAAACTATGAGGCAGCGGCCAGGGGATAGGGGGAGTGGGCGGCAGTTACTTAGGAAACTATAGATTAAAAAATTAGGGCATAAAATTATATGTATGTTAATGCTACAAATATGAAGTTTTCTTTCACATTTCTTTTATCATTATTTGCTGAGGGTGGAAGGAGAAAGTGAGGCTGAGTTTTTCACCACTCTCCCATATGCTGTGAAGTCTGCAAGGCCAAGGACTTTGTTGTGGTTACACTTATATTTCCAGCAAACAGTATGGTACCTAGGTATTTACTAGTCAGTAGGTTTTTGATGGATGAATTAAAAGGACAAAGTGTATACAATTTTTAATGGTTCTTAACAGGTAGAGCCCAACAGCTTCTAATCCTTGACCCCCACCAGGCCTGTAACTAGCTAGAAGCACCAGAGCCACAAGGAGGGTGGATGATTGAGCACTTACTTGCTGAGCTGGTAATCAGTGCCTTTGATGAACTTGAGCTTCTCCAAGGGTACCCCAATGCTCTCCAGCATTGCCTTGATCACATTCTCATAATAGCTGGTTCGGAGTTCTAGAAGTTCCCACGGGGCCTTCATGTTATCCAGGTACGCGTGAAGATCCGCAAACAGAATCGTTACCTGGGCATAAGAGATAAGGGGCCATGAAAATGTGAATTTGTCCAAGTACCTCCAAACAAGTGAGGTAAGTCTTGTTAAGTCTCTCTTTTGGCCGTTGCCCAAAGGCAACTGCTTGCTTTATAACATTAGTTCTTACCTCACATCCTGCTTTCAGGAAGTCCGCGATCTTAGACATAGGCACAAAGTAAGCCACGTGTGGCTTGCCTGTGGTTGCTGTCCCCCAGTAAACTTTAAGTTCCCGCTCCTTCAGTATCTCCTTCACCTTCTCTTCCCCTAGAACCTCCTGTTGTGGAAGCAGAAGAGCTGGTTTAATGCCAGTGCCCCACCTTGCTCATACTTTACCCTGTGACAAGGAAAACAAAGGTATATTTCACTGAGGGTCCAGGCTCAGAGCCAGCAGGGAGGTCTAGCCAGGCTCTCAGTGCTGAGTGAGAGCCAAATAAAGCCGGTGCTGTTGCCAGTACCACTCCAGTGCAGAGACACTGACGTTAGGGGAATGGAGCACGTCTCTAACCGTATCTTCCCCTCTGTCAGCTCATGCTCCTTCCTTTCACAGCCAACTTCTTGAAAGGTGTCTCTTCTCCTGCTCTCCATTTCTTATCTCCCGTTCTAGTCTGAATTCCATACAGCATCACACCACTGAAAATGCTCTTGCTAAGATCACAGATGGCCTCCGTGTTGCTAAATTCAGTGAATACTTTTTAGTCCTCACTCCCCCCGAAACAATCTCCTCTTTTGGTTTTCTCTATTTTACTGTCTTAGTTTTCCTCCTACTTTTCTGGCTGCTGGGACTCAGATTTCTTTGCAGCTGTTCTTCTTCCTGATCATTTAAATAATAGCAATCCTTGGGGCCCTATCTCTTCTCTTCTTACTCTACATTCTCCCTAACTGATCCTCTTCAGTTGCTTCAATTACTACTTATGAGCTAGTAACTACCAGATCTCCTGCTCACACCTATATACATGTACTTGTTATCAACCCAGTTAATTCAAACACAACATGTTCAAAATTAAACTCATGCTTTCACCTTCTTACCTCACTCCCCAACCATCTTTTTCACTTAGTTTCACCCCAGGGCAATAACTGGTACTATCATTCACTGAGTTGCATAAGTTACTCTGAAACAGCTCTTAAGTCCTCCTACTTCTTTCCGCCTCTACACCACCAACCTAGTCTTGGCCATCATTAGAGATCACACCAAGACAACCGTAATAGCCTCTTAACAGGTCTCCCACATCTACTCTTGTTCTCTCCAATCCATGTCCCAAAAGGAAGCCAGAGAGGTCTTTAAAAACCAAAATTTGATTAACTCATTCACCTATTTAAATACTTTAATAATAATTTCCTTTTGCCCTAAGACAATATTGGAAAAATCCTAATAGGCTAGTATGCTGCTGATAAGAGCTTTTAGTGTTTCTTCAGGTGAGAGTTTGTGGGGGGCTGTTGGAAGCCATGAAAGACAAAAATTGTTTTGCTGGTTTGAATCAGCTATTAGTAGGATTTGTTAAAATCTTGTGTTCCAAGCCAGCTGGAGGCTGATCCTCTGAACCGCTGACTATTTGGATACTTGGAGAGTTTTCACTACTCAAGGAAAGGTCATATCACTTACCCTTTAAAACCCGAGTAAGTCAATGCCACTAGCTCTGTGTGTCATTTCTTCCCAACCTCTCTTTATTTTATGGAGAGAGATTAGGAAACAAAGGATCTGGCTAAGGGGAAGCATGCAAGAATCTCTGGTTAAGATCAAATTATGAGTGAAAATAACCCAAATGTCCATCAACTGACAAATGCAGAAACAAAATGTAGTATATTCATATAATGGAATATTATTCAGCCATCATAAGGAATAGAGTTCTGATAAGTGCAACAACATGGATGAAACTTGAAAACATTATGCTAAGTGAAAGAAGCCAGACACAAAAGGCCACATGTTATGATTCCATTTATATGAAATGTTTAGAACAGGTAAATTAGAGACAGAAAGCAGATTCGTGTTTCCCTAGGGCTGGGGAGATGGGAGGAATGGGCAGTGATTGCTAATGGGTACAGGTTATTTTTGATGATGAAACGTTCTGGAATTAAATAATGGTGATAATTGAACAACCCTGTTACTACATCAAAACCCACTGAATTGCACACTTTAAAAGGGTGGATTTTATGATATGCTAATTGTATCTCATAAAAAGAGAAAAAGAAGCTGTGGCCCAACCAATGTAACCACTGCCCTTTCTAAAACCCCAATTTTTTTTTGTTGTTTTGTTTTAAATTTATTTATTTATTTATTTATTTTTGGGTGTGTCGGGTCTTCGTTTCTGTGCTAGGGCTTTCTCTAGTTGCGGCAAGTGGGGGCCACTCTTCATCGCGGTGCGCGGGCCTCTCACTGTCGCGGCCTCTTGTTGCGGAGCACAGGCTCCAGACGCGCAGGCTCAGTAGTGGTGGCTCACGGGCCCATTTGCTCCGCGGCATGTGGGATCTTCCCAGACCACGGCTCGAACCCGTGTCCCCTGCATTGGCAGGCAGATTCTCAACCACTGCGCTACCAGGGAAGCCCCTAAAAGCCCAATGTTAAACATAGCTTACAAGGCCCTCATGACCTGCTCCCTGCTTATGCCTCCTAAACAAACAAGTAAAATGTATAGGATGTCAGATGGTGGTACGTTCTATGGAGAAACAACAACAAAAAAAGGCAGAGCAAGGGATGTGGCAGTTCTGGTGGCAGGGGTTTGTTATTTAAATAAAGTGGCCAAGAAAGGCCTTCCAGACAGTGTGACAGTAGAGGCCTGAAAGAGTCAAGGGAATGAGCAATATTTCCTAAGTGCTTGATCTGCATTTTGCTTCCTTTACTCCAGCCAAGTTAGCCCTCTCTCTGAACCACAGGGTTCTTTCTCCCCTCTGGATCTTGACCTGGATTCCTTCTACCTGACACGTTTTTAGCCCCCATTATTCTGGTTAACTTCTACTCCTGCAGTGCCTGGAACCAGCACGAACATATGTGGAGTGAAGAAGTGATCCGCATCCTTCAGGGCGCAGTTTAGAGGTCACTTCCTCAGCTTTCCCTGACACTCCCCCCGGCCCTCCCCCGTAACTTCCTTTCAAGAAAGATCTCCGCGTAAAGTACCTTCCAGTACTCGTTTAGACTGTAATTAAGTGTTTGGATTATGGGTCATTTTAAACGTCTGATTTCCTCCAGACATGCTCTGGGAGGGCAGGGTCCTGACGTATCCCCCAGCGCCTAGCACCGCGCCTGGCACATAATAGGGTGGGTGGGGTGGGAGCCCTGGATTCGAAGCCTGGCTCAACACAAGTAACTGCACATAGGAGGTGAGCCTACTGTGATTTCTGCGGTACTGACCGACGGGCAGGAGGACTGCAATCTCTCTCAGAGCGGCCTCGGCGCGGAGTCCCCGGCCCCACACACTTATGAGCCCGTAGCGGGGCTCAGGATCACTGGACCTCCGGCCCCCAGTCCCCAACGGCGCACTTCCAACCCCGAGGCCCAACCTGCAGGTTCCGGGTGATAAGGTGCAGCTTCTCTTCAGGGCTCAGAGCGTCCCCCATGGCTCTGTCCCCTCCGTCTCCCGCGCTCACCCCAGCACTCGCGCCCCTTTCTCAGTCGCCGCCGCCGCCGCGTGTAGGGAACGTCACGCAGGTCCAGTTAGGTTGCATCAGCTGAACTCGTCGCTCGGCTTGCTCGGCCTGGACCCTTGTCCTCCTACCAGCAGCCAGGAAAGAGTCAGGAGCAGCGAAGAGTCGAGCGGGTCGATGAGACGAACAGGGGTGGAGCCAGTAGGTGGGGTAAGCGGTGCGGAGGGCGGGGTTGCGGCGCCTGCGCGGGGCGCAACCTTTTGAGAGGCGGGGCGGTTTCCTGCCAATCACTGCCTGTTTGCCCTCCCCCTGGCGCTGGCCCGGCAGCCTCGGGGTGGGGGAGGTCGGGGAGGGGGCGATAAAATGGCGCAGGGGGCGGAGTGAGGTGCAGTCGTTCACCTAGGCTTGGGCCCGGCTTTTGGAGGTGAACAGCCGAGGGACGAGGGGGGTCGGCGTTCCTCGGCTGGGAGGGGGATGGGGGCGCCTGTTGCTTCTCCAGAGGGCCGCGCAAGCCGTCCGCCCCGTTGAGGGGTTGAGAGGCCCTCACCCTGGCGGGAGAAGGGCTCGTTCTCGTTTCTGAGGTGATGGCGGCGGGGGGCGGGGGGAGTGTCTCTGCCCCCCACCTCCACGTCGGCGGGCGATAGATGCCCCTCACCCTGCCGAGGCAAAGGGAGGCCGTCTGGTTACCCGAGAGGGGGAGTAAGGTCCGTTCTCCCTACCCAGTGGGGCTGGGGGGGGCTGGAGGTGGAGGTGGAGGGAGTGCCTCTGCCCTCTACCCCACGGGGCCGGGAGGGTGTCGGTAGGCAGAAGATCGCGGACTTTCCGGCCGCGCCTTGCGAGCGGCGGGGTGGGGGGTGGAGAGGCTGAGCCGCCCCAGGGGGGAGCAGAGGCCCGGGTCCAGCTGAGGTGTGGGGTGGGCAGTCATCCGCGGGGTGAGGGTGCACTGCGCTGGCCTGCTGGCGGGCCGCTTTCGCTCCTGCTGGGGGAGGGGTGGGCAGCAAGCCCCGCGCTTCTCCCGCCTTTCGCGGGAGGCGGGAACTCTTGGTCTTTTGGGAGGAGGGGAGCCGGAGGAGGGAAGTGCGAAGGCCCTGCCCCGAGGGCGATGCCGTGTCGCGGCTGTAGCGCTTCTGAGGGAGAGCTGGGGGCGGCCAAGCCGTATCCTAAGAAGGGTGAACTGCGATCCCCCTTCCTCCTAGCGCTCGAGGACTGGAGGCGGCACCGGTTCCTTCCTGGGCTGGAGGGCGGGCAGTTGGCACTGCAGGGTGGGCCCCGGAGAGGAAGTGATTGAGTTGCCTACCTGCTGCCCCAACCTGACCTCCAGTTTCCTGTGGATTTGTTAGAGGCTTCAAGCTTTAGCAAACCTGTCTAAATCATTTCAAAGCCATTTTTCTTTTTAAAAAGAAACCTGTTGCTGCAGCTGGGAAGTATTTGGTCTCTATGCCCATGTGGGAGGAAAGTCCTGGCACCCTCATCTAAGCGAAACGTTACCTCAAGCAGAGATTTCCAGCCCTGGGTCGTTTTTCTGTCCTGTAGTGTTTACAGCAAAGGGCGTTGCAGAATTCTTACAGATAATTTCAGTTCAGTTTGCTTTTGATTAAACTTTATGGCCGTTTTATGGAGTGATAAAGCCTACTGAGTGCCTTTAGTGCTGTATGTCTCACATGTATTGCATGTAGGAAAGGTTGGAAATCAAACGTCATTGGGGAAGTCCGGTCTCTTGGAAATAATCCTTTCCCTTGGCCATACCTGTCAGATACAGCTTGGTAATGGTCTTGGCTTTAGAGCATTGAAAGAGGGATGTGGGGTTGTGTCTGGTGTTGCAGTTTTCGTGGCCTGAATAAAATAAGGCTTTGTGCTTTAAGGCAGTAGGTTTTCTTAGGTACGATAAAAATAGAAAGGGAGCCAATTTCTGAAGTTGCAACCAGGAGGTTAGAGAACAGAGGGAGGGGGTGGTAAACTGAAGTGTGAAGAGGGGGGTGGACAGGTGAGAGAGACATGGAAGGACAGAATAGGGTCACAGAAGGGATGGGGAGCAGAGAATTAAGAGATAGACTTGGGAGATGGGGAAAATATTTTTCCTTTAAAAATAAGGAGATCCTCATATTTCAGATCACTACAAAGCAAGTGCCAAGAAAGGCAGGTGATGGTGGAATGGCAGACAGGGAAGTACTAAGGCTGTCTTGTGGAACTTCACTTTAGAACTTCAGTTTTATCTGAGATTTTTTTTCCTCCCTTGCAGAGATTTATTAAATATCAACTTTCATTAGTATAAGGATTTCAGGTTTAGAATACTTTCATAAACATCCCCTCATTTGATCCTCATGATAATCCGTGTTTGAAGTTAACAGTGACTAATTATCCCCCATTTTTCAGAATGGTGTTCTCATCTGTATTGAGGTTCAGAGACTTCAAGTGAAATACAGACGTCTCTGAATTTTAGTCCAGTATCTCACTTCAGTGACCGTTAATTTGCAGAATTTGCCTGATATTTCAAATGTCCATACGGCCTCATGTTTAACCAATTTATTGTGACAGTGTGGTTGACAAGATGCTGGGTTAAATTAGAAGGGATTAGAGCATACTGAATAATTTCTTAACAAGCAAGGACCAGGGGAAGTTTCCTATCGGTTTAACAATCTTTTCCTACCATTACTGGGCTTCTCTTAAGGCTGACTGACTTAGGGGTCAGGGAGATGGTGATGGTGGGGTAAAATAATAACCAGCCACTACTTATTTAGCTTTTACATTTGTGCCTGTAGTATGCTAAGTACTTTGATGTTCATGATCTCATTAATTCTTGCAACAGCCTTATGAGGTAGGTACTGTGATGGTCCCTATTTTACAAGGGAGGACATTTGAAACTTCAGAATGTAATCATTGTATCTTTCCCCACTGACTTCTTAATTTTAAAATGTTTTTATTATTAAATATTTCAAGCATATAAAAATTATAGTTATACCATGTAACAATAACGAATACTGTTATACCCACCACCCAGCTTTATTGTTTTAGGTCTTATTAATGTTTTTTAAAGAAATAAAACATTACAGATAGAACTGAAGCTACTCACACCCCCTTGCCATTCCTCTTCCCCCACCACCACCACCAGAGGTAGTCACTATCCTGAACTTGGTGTTCCTTATTCCTATTTAATGATATATATATGTATCCATACACAATTTATGTTATTGTTTCTTTAACAAATAAATTGTAAGGAAAAAAGAAGATGGGAATCTGTAGATTAAAAAACTTACAAGACCTATCAGCCGATTGTAATATATGGCCCTTATTTGGATACTGATTTTTTTTTTAATCTTAAAAAATGTGACATAAAATAGCTGGAAATATGAACTGGATATTTTATGATAAGGAATTCTTGTTATTTACAGATGAAATGATGTGATTCCTGGGACTTGCTTCAAAATAATCTGGTAAAGGGGGAAGTGGATGGGGCAAGGTTAGCTATGGGTCGATAGTTGTTGGAGCTGTGTGATGGGTATGTGGGAATTCATTATACTATTACGCTGTTTTTGTGTATGTTTTAAATTATAATAAAAAGTATTTTTTTAAATGAGGAAATAAAATTGTGAAGAGAATGATTTGTGCAAGTTAAATGTTATATGTATATGGTATTGTTCTGCATGCTTTTGCTCCTAGACCTATTGGAACATTCTATGAGAGAAGCTCAGAAGAGCCAGCTCTGTGCCTGTGGATGTCATGTGGCATAGGAATTGATGCTTTCAGTGGTTATGAAGAATAGTTGTCCTTTGTGTGCATAGTAAAGTTTGCAAGTAATGATGTTTTTCTTCCAGTGGGGTTTGGCCACATTCATGGTTATTTCTCATGTTATTCCATTCCACTTGGGAAATCAAGGGAAGCCTGTGCAAAATAAGGTGGCTTAAATTATTTTTGCCAAGGGACCAAAAGCCCTCTTTGATGTCTGCATCCTTCGTAGTATATTAGAGAGTGTACTGAATGTAGAAGGCTCTGCCATTTGCTTACTGATCCAGGGCAAGTCTATCACAAGGGTGGTAGAAAAAAACAAGAAAAAACATTGTCTTTGGAATTAGGCTTGGGCTTGGATCCTTGTTCTAGCATATTAGCTCTGTATACTTGGTATACTAAATGCCTCTGAACTTTAGTTTCCCAAAAGTGAAAATGTATTGAACTCTTCATTTGGTTAAACAAATGCTTGAACTAGACCTTTTGTTTGTTTGTTTCGTTTTTCTTTTTGGCCGCACCATGCAGCATTTGCGATCCCGTGCCTCCTGCAGTGGAAGTGCGGAATCCTAACCACTGGACTGCCTGGGAACTCCCAGGACTAGACCTTTTGGAAGGAGTTGGAGAGTGGGGGTGGTGGCTTAGAAAGAGCTTCTCTTTCAGAAATGTGGCTGCTTAACCCCTGTGCCTGTGATACTTGTGCTTGACACCCACAAACTTCATTAAGTAAAAGAAAAATTTTTCCAAAAGTAAACATTTTTCTTACTGCTGCCTAAAGAAATAACTTCACTCTATAATATAACCCAGTCACTGGGCAGAGAAATTACTTTTCTCTTCATAGAGACACCTGCTTCAGTGCCTAGAACTGTCTCCCAATTGCTGAAATATTGGTAAAATAAGATAAAAAGCCATGGCAACTCCTAAGTTTAAATATAACAGCTTAGTTTCTTTGATAAGATCTGTGTTATAGAGTTATATTGAGGGGTTAGAGTTGTAAAATGTGTCTCACAGTGCGTAGTTTATAACAGGTGCTTAATATTTCTTCCCTTTTTGTCCCATCTCATCTCTAAGATGGACAAGCCTTTTTTTTAACTTGTTTTCCCCCCAGTTTTTTTGAGATATAATTGCCATATAACATTGTATTAGTTTAAGTTATACAACGTGATTTGATATATGTACATAATGCAAGATGGTTGCCACAATAAGTTTAGTTAACATACATTACCTCACACAGTTAGGAATTTTTTTCTAATGATGAGAACTTTTAAGATCTCTCTTAGCAACTTTAAAATAAAAAATACAGTATTCTTAACTATAGTCACCATGCTATACATTACATAGGTTCCTTCTAATTCTAAAATTCTGTAATCCTTCCCATTTCCTTCTAACTCTTTCTCTAGTACTTTCTTTTTTCTCCCCCCCGCTGCGCTGCGCGGCTTGTTATATCTTAGTTTCCGGACCAGGGATTGAACCTGGGCCTTCGGCAGTGAGAGTATGGAGTCCTAACCACTGGACCACCAGGGAATTCCCTCTTTCTCTAGTACTTTATTGTCCATAGCATTTTGTATTTTCTCATATTGGTACGTAACTTTCAGTGTTGTCTCTGTAGGAAGATTATACATTCCTTGATGGTGGAAACCATATCTTTATTTCTTAGAAATCTTATAGAGACAAATTATCTAGCTCAGTGCTATGTGAGGATAGTAGCTCAGAAAATGTTTCCTGAAAATGCATGAACCAAAAGTAAAATTCAGGGAGGGAAGTGGGATGGAGGAGAATTCACAGTTAAAAGGCTACAAGAATTTTCCAAATTATTGAGTTTGGTGATTAAGTGTTTCTTATAGCTTCTTAGCTGTTGACGTGTGATATGTGAATATCAGCTTTCTATCAGCTTTGCCATCTAGAAAATAGAGATTAGGTCCATCATTAGCTATTTAAGAACTAGGTTTTAATTATACAAGTAATATATAAATATTCAAGTAAAAAAGTAAAATACTAAAGTCTCCCCTTGTCCTCTCAGGATTCCCCCGCAGGTTATGACAGTCATCAATTTTGTGTTGTATTTTTCCAGACCTGTTCTTTGCGTTTATATATGTATTGAAAATGTATGGTCATAATTATATATGTATATATGTATGGTCATAATACATATATTGTATGTATTATGTATGGTCATAATAATAACTTTTAGATCTTGGTGGAATCTTAGACATCACCTAATCCCTGTTCTCCATCCCTTCCCTATTTTGTAAATGAGGAAACAAGTCCCTGGTTAAGTGGCTTGCCCAAATTATCACAGCTGGTTAGTGACAGAACCAGGACAACAACCCAGGTCTTAGGACTCTCAAGACAGTACTCATCCTACTAGAGCAAATGATATTCTTAAGAAAGTATAAATTGTTGGGAGGAGGAAAATTAGTTCCTTAGTTGCATAATTTTTCCTCTAAAGATTTTTCTTTGATGTTCTTGACTCGAAATCCAACTTTGTGGTATTTAAAAAAAATCAAGATCAAAATTAATAGATGGAGCACCTTAAAGCATAATGCAGTTGACTTTGTAATTAGCAGAGTTGAAAGTGATGAGAAGATCCTCTAATTTTCTTTGTGCCTGCAGGAAGGTGGGAGTCAATCATTTTGACAAGTCTCCTGAAACGAACAGCTAGCAGGAGCTGAACCCTTTTTCCATTTGGTCTCGTGGCAAAGGCAGAGATCACACCAGCAGCTCCACACAGTATGAAAGACAATTCTTTATCTTATTGTATGCTTAAAGTTTTTTTTGTTTTTTGTTTTTCATTTTCAGAAGTAATACATGTTTGCTTTCTAAAAAGTGTAAACTGTGAAAATCCAAACATTTTACATACATATTTATTTTATTTGTATGTTATAGATATTGTTCCATGATAGTATACACAGATCCACTTCATTGTGTTTTTAAATAATTGTAAAGTATATACAGATCCACTTCATTGTGTTTTTAAATAATTGTAAAGTATTCTATAACATGAATGTACCATGATTTTACTGAACAGTTCTGGTGGTGGACATTTAGGTTGTTTCCAATATTTGGATGTTTTGAATAATGCTGCTTTGAACATCTTTGTAAATGTATCTATGTGCCTTTGTACAGGTACTTCTGCAAGATAAATTTCCAGAAGTGAAATTGCTGGGTCAAATGCTGTTGCCAAATTACTCTCCACAAAATATTGTACTGACTTATACTCTCATTGATAGTGTGTGAGGATCCTTGTTTCTCACATTCTCACCAAACTAGATTACTGGGTCATCTTAATTTTTGCCACTTTGATAGGAAAAAAAAGTATCTCATTGTTCTGATATATATTTCCATGATTCTGGTAAGCTTAAATATCTTAAAACTTTCTCATGTTACAAGTCATAGTGCAAAGAATTTGAAATACTAAGACACCACCACTCTCTAGAGCAGATTGGAATTGATATAAGGGTATTTCCTGTTCCTCAGCGAAACTGCCTTTTATTTCTCCAGATATGCCGTGCTCACTAGTGCCCTCTGAACAGTCTTCTGGTACCTCTCTCTTGCCTAAAGACAATGCCCCATTTTCTTGGGATTCCTTGGATGAGGACGGATTGGATGACTCCTTGCTGGAGCTGTCTGATGGGGAAGATGATGGCCATTTCAGTTTCACGGAGGAAGAGATTCAGGAGCTCTTGAAGGATGATGACATATCAAATGAGCACTTTTCTTGGGGAGGAGGCTTGCCTAACGATGATAGCAGGAATGTTGAGAAGGGAGAGAAAGGGAGTCAAATTCCACTTGATACTCCCCAAGAGAAAAATTCATTGTACAGCTTGGGACCAGAAGCTGAGACCCCTAGCCTCTTCAAACTACCTCAACTAAATACATCAGTTGGTCATGGACCAACTCCTACTAAACCATTGAACAGACGCTTTGCACTAGAAAAGAATCTTGTAAAAGTTACAGTTGCACCATTTGATCCAACAGTTTGTGATGTTGTACTTGATAAGGACAAGACTGATACATCCGAAGTTACTGAAAAACCCTCCTCCCTTGGAGAAGAGATGAGAGAAGATGGTCTTAGCCTAAATGAGAGCATAATTTGCACAGAATCTGAAGGGATCAGCCTCAGTAACTCTGCCTATGATGAACCCCCACTCCCTTCTTCAAACAGTAACTTTAAACAAACTGTCTCTGATAAAGATATGTCTGACAGTAAGAAACCTACACCTGTATTCTCTCAGATCTTGGACCATTCAGAGACTCCTAATACGGGGTCATCCTGGAGAAATGGATCACATAAATCAAGTTTTGAAATGAGGTTTCCGGTTGTTTCCAGTTCATCAAACGAAGTAAGTATATTTTTCAAGGTGAAGAGAGGAATGAAATTATTTTCATTCAGAAGCTGTATAGCAGAGCTTTGTATTCAAATAAATTGGGGTTTGAATCCTGACTAGCACTGTGACCCTGGGCAAATTATTTAGCTTCTCTGTTCCCTCACAATTTCTTATCTATAAATTGGAGTAAATGATACTTTACAGTATAGTAAAGATTAATTAAATAATGTATTGACAGTAACTGGTACATAATACTAAATTAACCATTTACTGAATAGACTAAGATGATGATGATTTTATTATTATTTCTCCTTTCTTTGGGTTTCAGCCTAAGTCTCAGTCTTTGGTTGCCACGCTGTATATATTAGATAAAACAGCTCTGAGTCAGCCACTGAAGAGCTGAAAAATCTTGGACAATTTACCTAACCTCTTTGAGCCTGATTCCTTATCTGTCAAATGGGTATAACAGTCCATACCGCTTAGGGTTTCTTTTTTTTTTTCTTGAGATTACCGTCACTGTCTCATTTAAAGCACCTCCCTTAGTGCCCGGTACACACTAGGGTTCACGAGTATGCCTATGTAGCCGTTAGTTCAAGAATATTTCCATAAATGATGTTTTGTTATAACTACGGGCCATCTTTGCTTCTTCATTCTTTCTGCTCTGAAAAAACGCAGGATGTTCTTGACAAGGATTCTGGGAAGCTGAAGGTCCATGAAAAAAGACTAGGCAAAGTCATTCCTGTTCTGCAAACCAAAACAAGGTAATGGTATAGTGAAGTATTCTGGTTTCTGTTGGTTCTCTTCAGTTGCTTTCTTCCTCTCCTGAGTTTCTCCTTAGTGTGGGGAAAAAGCCCTGCACCAGAAGTAAGCATACTTGAAGTTCTGGGACTACCAATAACTATGTGACCTTGAACAAGTCAAATATTCTCTGACCTTGGTTTCTTTGTCAATAAAATGAGGCTAATGATGCCTTCCCTGCTGCCTCACAGGGTTATTTTGAAGAGAAAAAAAGACATATTAGTGAAAGCACTGTGTAAATGTAAGATTTCTTTTCCTGCGTGTGGGGAAGCCTGGTCACGGATATAGGAAGTTAGAATAATTTTTACAAAAATGTTAAGATATAACTATATAGAAAATCATTTAGTCATCTCTCCCAACTTGCATATAACTGTCCTTGGGGAGAATATTTTATAGAGTTTGCAGATTTGGGTCACCTTTTCAATCTGTTCTCTTGTTGCCAGGAGATGGCAGTATCTCTACATGGGCCTTTTCAATTAACAAAGCTATTTTTTTAGGTTGAATCAGATTGGCTTCCTTACAATGAGATTCTTTTAAAAATTTTGATTACACAGATACTAAATTTATTCCTACCACTCCTAATCCCAGTTTTCTGGGGTTTTTTTCTTGTTTTGCTTTGGTTACTTGAAGGAACTTTGTGAATTGCATACAGTGGAAATTAAGGCTACTTGGAGCAGTAATAAACTCACTGTCTCATCCACAGACTCCTTAGTACAGTGTAATCAGCATGAGCGAGGGCCAGAAATTGTTCTTGCCAAGGTCATCAATGTTTTAATTGCCAGATCCAGCTGGTTCTTTTTGGTCTTTATCTTATTCAGTTTTTCTGTGGCTCTATGAAGTTAGCTATTTCCTGACTAACCTTGAATTACTCAACAAATGCTTTCTCTCTCTATGGAGTAAGCAGTCTTCGCTTTGCTATGCCTTGTTTTGTTTTGGTTTTTAAAATTAATTATTTATTTATTTTTGGCTGCGTTGGGTCTTCGTTGCTGTGCGCGGGATTTCTCTAGTTGCAGCAAGTGGGGGCTACTCTTTGTTGCGGTGCACTGGCTTCTCATTGGGGTGGCTTCTCGTTGCGGAGCACGGGCTCTAGGCGTGCGGGCTTCAGTAGTTGTGACACGCAGGCTCAGTAGTTGTGGCGCACGGGCTTAGTTGCACTGCGGCATGTGGGATCTTCCCAGACCAGGGCTCAAACCCCTGTCCCCTGCACTGGCAGGCAGATTCTTAACCACTGCACCACCAGGGAAGTCCCTATGCCTTGTTAACAGCAGGTTGTATCTATTTCTTTTTTCTCTCAACTCCATACTTGGTTGCAGCTTCATATTACGTGACTAACACTGTCTTTTGTCATTGGATCTTAGAGAGTGTTTTGAGAGTTAGTTGTTCTAATCCATCAGCTGTATATGTCTTCTCTGTACAAAGCACTATATTCATGGTTCTAACTGATTGTTTTTCCTCCTGGTTTGCTTTGTTCAAGGACTAATGTTCCGACGTTTTCACCATCAGATCTAGAAAAGCAGAAGCAAAGTTATCTCAGGAATGTCATTGCTCATATAGAAGACCCAGTGGACTCTAACCAAGGTAACACAGTAATCAAAGAATGGCGTATAAAAAATGTGATGAGACTTTTTTTTCCAGTGTAATATAGCTTAAACTGAGAGATTGTCTTGAATGTTTGTAAATTGGTGAGAAAGATAACTTCTTTTTTTTTTTTTGGAGGAAATGCAAATTATTCATTTAATAAGAAAAAATGTTAAACAGAGATCATCAAAAGGGACTATTTTCAAAATGTTTTGAAGCCTGTGCGCAGGATTATTTTCCTGTAACAATTACAATGTCATGTTCCAGAAAGCATTTCCAGAATATCATATGTGTATTGACAGTCTCAGTACCTGATGATCGAGAATAGTTTGTTCCTGGACATCTCTCTCCAAAACAGAGCAAAGATAACTTCTTATCCAAAGATTTTTACTTCAAAGGATTGCCTAACCAGATAATCCTCAAAGTGGTTTGGCTAACCAGTATTAGAGAGGGGTCCAAGGAGACTCATACCAGTACATGAAAAGTGTCTCCCCCATGGCTGAGGGCTGTAACCAGACCTTTTTTGCTAGGGATTTTTTTGCTTCGGATTTTTTTGTCTAAAAATTAGTAGAAGTGGACGACCAGGCACTGCTTGGTAATCATTGGTTTTTTATTTGGAATTATTTTCCCTGTTGCCTTCAGCATTTAAATGTAAAAAGCAGGCATTTCAAATACCATCTTGCATCTTGGCATCTGAATAAAAGCTCTTGAAAGGCTTTGACTATCTTCCAGATCCTTCAGTCTGAGTTCTCCCTAGTTCATTAAAAGCTATTGCAAACCAAAATGCCTGAATTCTTTCTCCAGCCCTCAAGAGACTATAGTCCATGTTTTCATTCATTCATCCTAAACTATTGGCTGATGGGAAAATTCCTAAAGGGAAGCTTGTGAACTGTACTGAAGGTGTAGAGATTAGAAAATACTGGTAAAAGAATTCCTTCTCATAAAGATCACTCCATATTCTATCATCTTTAGCTTTTTTTCTCTATTCATTCAGCACACCTTTCTTGAGTACTTTCAGTGGTGCTCAGTTTGAAGATTAGGGATTGGAAATGTAAAGAGTAAGGTAGGGTCTTGGACCTCTGGGAATTGATAATCCAGAGAGGAAAAGATAATTACACTGCAGTATTGATTAGTGCTCTAGTAGAATTATGTATAAAATGCAGTAGGAGCAGGGAAGGAGCCCTTCTGTTTGTGCTTGGGCAGAGCGGAAGGTGGGGAAGGAGGATGCCCTTGGTAGGCTCCACAGAGAAGATGATGTAGTTCAGTTACTCTAAGATCTATTGTAAATCAGTAGGGAGGGTTTTAGAAGAATTTTTGGCTGAAGATCAAAGGAGAACTCCCCTTTCTTTGACAAATCTTGAATTACTTAGTAGTTTTTTTTTTCTTTTTATAAGGCTGTGAGTGAAAGGTTTAGAACTCTGAGACATCAGCCAGAAGAATTTTATATTCCGGCGTCCTTTTATTTTTTACCCAGAGATTTCATTAAGCAGTCAAATACTACTCATACTGATTGCTCGGCCTCTACGTATGAGATCACTTTGCTTGAACTAAAGGACTTGTGGAACTAGAGACATCCCCACCCCCACCCCCGCTTTCATTAGAGGGGCAAATTAAAAGAAGTTCATCTATATTCAACCTCTGTGGAAGAGACTTGATCATTGCTTTCCCTCTGTGAGGTGACTTACTTTCTTTTGTATCCTAGGCAGTTGACAATGACGATATCCAATCACATTTTTCTTTCTCATTTGGGGCATTTAGAAAAGAAAATTTCACAAGAAGAGCAGTGAGCAGCTGCTCATATTATTGCATCTTTTCCAGTCTCTTCCTCATTCAGCAGTCCCTCTTCCACTTTATCACAACAATCTATATGCCATAAGGAATGGCTAGAATAACTAGAATAGAGAAAAGTCAGCCTGCTTTAGTGGTCGGGAAAACAAAGTCTGGGCTAGAGTTAACTTCTGTGTTCATATCCTAGCACCACTGCTTACTGGCTTTGTGACCTTAAGCCAGTAAAAACTCAGTTTTCTCATTTATAAAATGGAGATAACAATGAGGCTTAGTTTATGTGAAAATTATACATGTAAGTAGTAGTATAATGCATAGAACAGTACCTAGCCATAGCAACTAACATTTATTAAATATTTAGTAGTATTAGCAAGAAAGTGTATCTTCTCATACTGAAGTTTTTATAGGTAAAAATAGTGTGATGTTAGGTGTTTGCTTTTAAATCTAAAAACAAAACAAAACGAAAAAACTCAACCTGAAACATTAGAGAAAACAGCCTTACAAAAACATTGATAAATGAAGCTGAGTGATTGGAGGGGAGGGGGAGGCTTATTATACTATTCTCTACTTTTGTGTATATTTGAAATTTTCCATAATAAAAGGTTGGTTTTTGTTTGTTTGTTTGGTTGGTTTTTTAAGTGCATCTTTTAGGGGATTTCTTTTTTACATCTAAGAATTTTCAACATTACCAGTTACTCTAAAACCTTCATAGGCCTCCAGTGCTTGCTTCTGCCTTCCAGGAACCAAGTGTGATACTAAATGCTGTGTCACTTTCCACTGCCTAATATTCATACATCCAACATTTAAAGATTTTATATACCATATTGCAGGGGGGGTGTGGGCATATTCTTTCTCTCCTCTCTTTATATGTGAATTACTGGGCAGCTAGAAGCAAAAAGAAGGAGCAGAGCGTCTCCTGCCCTTATTTTTGAGATGTTTAGTGCTATTTCACCTTGGAAAAGTATAACTCTTCAGGTTTCTTATTCGACACAGAGAAATTAATGGGGGGCAGTTTCAAAATTAGTTCCTATCAATTCAGTTTGAATCCTCTCCATTAGGTTAATCAATCATCTTCTTTCACTTTATCAATAATGTATATATTATTGACAACAGAATATAATAATGTAAATCATTCTTCAACTCTATTATTGTAATATAGGTATAATCTCTTTTTAGTTTAGTGCCACATGGGTCTTTAATAGCATTTACAAAGAAATACCAGCCACTTCCTTTCTGACATCCCAGCTAATGGATAACTTTATATGGGATTATAAATTCTTAGAGTAGGAAAGGACCATTAAGATCTCCTTAATCTCCTAACATATAAATCTGTTCTGTATATCTTTGCCAAGTGACTCTTCAGCCTTTGCTTAGAGTCTAATAGTGCAGAACTCATCACCTCATGAAGCAGGCCATTCATTGCTTAGACAATTTTTTTTTTTTAAATTAGAGTATAGTTGATTTACAATGTTGTATTAGTTTCAGGTGTACAGCAAAGTGATTCAGTTATACATATACATATGTTCATTCCTTTTTAGATTCTTTTCAGAAAATTCTAATTGTTAGAAAATTAGTCCTTACATTGAGCCAAACTACTTCCTTATAATTTCCAGTGGTAGTTCCTAGTTCTGCCCTCTAGGATCACAAAAAATAACTACTCTCTTCCATTTACTTAATGTATTAGGGACCTTTCCATGTTAAATATCTCAAATTAAGATTTTTAATGATTATGAAGTATCATTTATTATTCCATCTTGATAATTAGGTTATGTCCATTTTCATTAGTAATGCTGCAGTGAACATTCTGGTTCATAAATGTTTATGTACAACTCTTATTTCTATAGGATGAATGCCTAGAAGTGGAATTGCTGGGTAAAGTATATAAACATTTTTAAAACTTTCGTTACACATTACCAGATTGTCCTGCCCAAAAAAATTGTATTAATTTTTGTCACCAATTTGACAGGTAAATTTTAACATTTTGTTTTTAATAATTAATGAGGTTAAACATTTTTCACATGTTTCTTGGCAATTTATATTTAATCATAATTTCTTAAAATTATCTAATATCTAGTCAATATTCCAGTTTCCCCTGTTTTCCCAAAAATGTCTTCTTGTAAATTGTTCAAACAGGATCTAATCAAGGTTCATGTGTTTAGTTATTGTCTCCTTAGTCCCTCTTAATCTAGGTCACTTGGTTTGTAGTTTGTCCCACTTTCTGAATTGTGTCTGATTGTTTCCTTGTGGCATTGTTTAACTTGTTCCTCCATCCCCTGTATTTCCTGTAAACTGGAAGTTGGGTCTAGAGGAGGGATTAGATTCAGACTAAGCATTTAAGATAAGCTGGAATAATTCATAGGTACCATTGTGTGTTCATCCCATATCAAATAAGGAGGCACCACCTAATGACAGATTGTTCCACTAATAGTGATGCTAAGTTTGATCACTTTGTTAAAGTGTTAACTGCCGTATCTTTCCATTCTAAGGTACATTTTCCCCTTTGTAATTAGTAAGTCATCTGTGGGGTGATTCCTTGGTACCATTTGAATATCCTGTTCCACAACAATTGTTCACCTAATGGTTTGATCATTCATTGGTGATCTCTGCCCGAATCAGCTACTACACAGAGAGTTGCATAGAAAATGTTTGATTTCCTAAATATATCATTTCTTCTACAATTACTAGCTAGCATACTTGTATGAAGATTTCAGGTTTTTTTTTTAGTATCACTATTACCTCATGAACTAAAAAAAATCAATGTCTTCTAATCAATTATAGTCAGTATTCTTTTTGATGCTCAATTTGTCCCAGTTTTGACCAATGAGAAATCCTTCAAGCGGGCTCCTATGTTTTCTGACATGACCCCATTAGTCTTTCTTTTTTTGATTGTGATAAAAAAAATTAACATAAAATTTACCATCTTAACCATTTTAAGTGTATAGTTCAGTAGTGTTAAGTTTATTCACATTGTTGTGAAACAGATCTCTAGAACTTTTTAATCTTGCAAATCTCAAACTCTACACCCGTTAAAAAATAACTAGCCTTCCCCTGCCACTCCCCCAAAGCCCCTGGTAATCACCATTCTACTTTTTTTTTTTTTAATAAATTTATTTATTTTATTTATTTTTGGCTGCATTGGGTCTTCATTGCTGCGTGCGGGCTTTCTCTAGTTGTGGCGAGTGGGGGCTACTCTTCGTTGTGGTGCGCGGGCTTCTCACTGCGGTGGCTTCTCTTGTTGCGCAGCACGGGCTCTAGGCTCGCGGGCTTCAGTAGTTGTGGCACACGGGCTCTAGAGCGCAGGCTCAGTAGTTGTGGCGCACGGGCTTAGTTGCTCTGCAGCATGTGGGATCTTCCCAGACCAGGGCTCGAACCCGTGTCCCCTGCATTGGCAGGTGGATTCTTAACCACGGCACCACCAGGGAAGTCCCCATTCTATTCTTTGTTTCTATGAATTTGAATACTTTAGATAACCTCATATATGTGGAATCATATAGTACTGGTCTTTTTGTGACTGGTTTATTTCACTTAGCATAATGTCTCCTCAAGTTTCATCCATGGGGTAGCATGTGCCAGAATTTCCTTCCTTCTTATGGATGAATAATATTCCACTGTATGTATATATACCACATTTTGTTTATCCATTTCTCCTTTAGTGGACATTTGGATTGCTTCAACCTCTTGGCTGTTGTGAATAGTGCTGCTTATGAACATGGGTGTGCAGATAATCTCTTCGAGACCCTGCTTTCAATTCTTTTGGTTATGTCCCCAGAAGTGGGATTGCTGGGTCATATGGTAGTTCTATTTTTAATTTTTTATTGATACTTGCATACTGTTTAACACAGTGATTGTACATTTTGGAATCTCATCAACAGTGTGCAAGGGTTCCAGTTTCTCTACATCCCCACCAATGCTTGTTATTTTCTGTTTTCTGGTAGTAGCTATCCTAATGATTGTTAAATCAGTATTCATTATTTGTATTACAACTAAGTAAATACTGTTTACTGCAAAGCCAAGTAGTGTAGTACTATGGTTTCATTTTTCTTTCTTGAATTATTTGTTTTTCTGGAGTTGTTAATTACCTCACTTTTTTTTTAAACTACAAATGATTCTTTAGAGGGTTGCTAAGATCATTCATTTGAGACCTTTCTTTTCTAATTTAGTGAGGGATGTTAGGAGCAAGAAGAGAGAAAGTCATGCAGTCAACCTGCTATATTTATCTGGAAGTATGCCTTAACTTTTTTTCTTTTTTTAAATCAACTTTAATGTGGTATGTTTTACATGCAATAAAATGCACCCATTTTAAGTGTACTTGGTGAGTTTTGACAGAACTATGCACTTGTGAGATCATCACAGCAATCAAGCTTGATAGAACATTCCCACCACCCTAAAAATTTCCCTTGTGTTCCATCCCAGTCAATCTGTCCCTGCCTCCACTTCAGCTCTAGGAAAGCACTGATTTCTTTTTGGTCATTATAGATTAGATTTGTCTTTTCTAGAGTTACATATAAATGGAATCATGCAGTATGTGCTCTTTTGTGTTTGTTTTTCTATTACCTGGAGTAGTTTTTTAAAACAACAAGAAACAACTCCATGTTGTTGCATGTATCAATAGTTCTTATACGTCCACTGCTGAATTTTTCCTTGTATGAATATACCACAGTTTAGTCATTTGTTGATGGACATTTCTGTTTCTAGTTTTTGGTTATTATGAATAAAGCATCTATGAACATTCATATATGGGTTTTTTGTGTGAACATGTGTTCATTTCTCTAGGGAAAATAATTAGGAGTGAAATTGCTGAGTCATTTAGTATGTGTTTTTTTAACTGTATAGGAAACTTCCAAAATGTTTTCCAAAGTGATTATACTATTTTATGGCTTTTGTAAGGCAAAGCTTAGGTTCTTCTTTTTTAATATGAATATCTAGTTGTTCTAACACCATTTATTGAAAAAATTATTCTTTCCATGGGTTTATTTCTGACTTTTCTATTCTGTTCCATTAATATATGTGTGTTTTCTTATGTCAGTATTACACTGTCTTGATTATTATAACTTTATAGTGAGTCTTAAAATTGTTTGGTCCTTTGGATTTCCATAAGTTTTTAAAATCAATTTCATCTTGTCAATTGGGATTGTGTTGAATCTGTAGAACAATTTGGGGAAAGTTGATATCATAACAATATTGAGCCTTCCAATCCATGAACAGGATATAGTTCTCAATTTATTTATGTCTTTAATTTCTCAGCAGTTTTTTGTACAGGTCTTGTACATATTTTGTTAAATTAATTCATAAGTATCTTATGCTTTTTTATGGTATTGTAAGTGATAATTTTTAATTTTCAATTTCTAGCTGGTCATTGCTAGCATATAGATATACAGTTGATTTTTTTATGTTGACCTTGTGTCCTACAACCATGCTAAGTTTTTCTATTACTTTTGGTAACTTTTTAATAGACCCCTTAGAAGTTTCTATGTTAACATGACTTTATCTGCAAATAAGGACAGTGTATTTCTTCCTTTCCAATCTATAAGCCTTTTATTTCTTGCCTTACAGCACTGACTAGGATCTCTAGTACATTAAGTATGATATTAGATGTAGATTCATCATAGGTGCTCTTTATCAGGTGAGGAAATTCCCCTTCTGTTTGTACTTTGGTGGGAGTTTTTATCATGAATGAATGATGAACTTTGTCAAATGAATTTTCTGCATTTATTCGGATCATACTGTGTTTCTCCTTTATTTTGTAACATGGTGTACTACATTTATTGATTTTTTGGACTGTTAGGCCAATTGCATTCCTGGGATAAAGTCACTGGGTCTTGATGAATTATCCTTTAGTCAATTTGCTAGTATTTTTAAGGGTTTTTATGTCTTGTTTATGAGGAATATTGGTCTTCAATTTTTCTTGTATGTACTGTCCTCCTCTGGTTTAAGTATCATGGTGATGCTGGCTTCATAAATTTAGTTGGGAATTGTTTTCTCCTCAGTTTCTCAGTTTGTGCAGGATTGGTATTGTTTCTTCCTTTAAATATTTGGTAGAATTTACCAATAAAGCCTGGAGTTTTCTTTTTGGCAAGGTTTGTAACTACAGATGTAATAGATACAGGGCTTTTCAGAATTTCTTTATCTTCTTTATCTTGGTAATTTGTGTCTTACAAGGAATTTGTCCATTTTATCTAAGTTGATGAATTTATTGGCATAAAATTATTCATTAAAAGTTTCTTTATTATTCCTTTAATTACTGTAGGATCTGTAGTGATGTTCACTGTTTCATTTCTAATATTGGTAATTTGTCTTTTTTTTCTTAAACAAATCTAGTTAAAGGTTTATCGATTTTATTAATTTTTTCCCCAAAGTAAGTTTCTAGTTTCATATTTCTATGTTGTTGGCTATTTTCTTTTCTTCACTTTATTATTTCTTTTCCATTTACTTTGGGTTTAATTTGTTCTTGTGATTCGCGGGCTTCAGTAGTTGTGGCTTGTGGGCTGTAGAGCTCAGGCTCAGTAGTTGTGGCTCACGGGCCTAGTTGCTCCGCGGCATGTGGGATCTTCCCAGACCAGGGCTCGAACCCGTGTCCCCTGCATTGGCAGGCAGACTCCCAACCACTGTGCCACCAGGGAAGCCCCATCCTTTTACTTTTAAACTATCTATATGTTTAAAGTGGATGTCTTTTTTTTTTTTTTTTTTTAATTTTTATTTATTTATTTATTTATGGCTGTGTTGGGTCTTCGTTTCTGTGCGAGGGCTTTCTCTAGTTGTGGCAAGCGGGGACCACTCTTCATCGCGGTGCGTGGGCCTCTCACTATCACGGCCTCTCTTGTTGTGGAGCACAGGCTCCAGAGGCGCAGGCTCAGTAGTTGTGGCTCATGGGCCCAGTTGCTCCGCAGCATGTGGGATCTTCCCAGACCAGGGCTCAAACCCTTGTCCCCTGCATTGACAGGCAGATTCTCAACCACTGCGCCACCAGGGAAGCCCCTACTACTTGTTTTCTATTTGTCTATATGTTCGTTGTTTCTTCTTTCATCTTTTCCTGTGTTTTTTTTTGTTTTGGTTTTTTTGGTTTTTTTTTTGAGTATTTTTTAGTATTCCGTTTTATCTCCATGCTTGACTTATTACCTATACATCTTTGTTTTATTTTCAGTGGTTGTTCTAGGGTAGTAGTTCTCACAGTTTCTGGTCTCAGGACTTGTTTACACTCTTACAGATTATTCATACTCTTAAAAATTGAGGACCCCAAAATGTTTTTGTTTGTTTGCATTGTATCTATCTATCTATACGCAACCATATTAAAAGTTATAACTGGTAAATTGTTAAAATATTTATTAATATATTTTAAGATAATTCATTGCATGTTAACATAATGTTTTTATTAAAAATAACTATAATTTTCAAAACAAAACCAAAATTTTAAGGAGAAGAATGCATTGATTTACATTTTTGCAAATTTCTTTTAACATCTGGCTTAATAGAAAACTACCAGATTCTCATGTGGTTCTGCGTTCTGTATCATGTTGTGTAGCCTCTTGAAAACTCACCAGTACACTTTTGAGAGATTGCAAGTAGTAAAAACAAATAACATCTTAGTGCTGTTATGAAAATAATTTTGATCTTGTGAAGCCTCAGAAGGGTGTTGAGGACTCCCACGGATCCTGGGACATACTTTGAGAACTGTTGCTCTATAGTTTACAATACAGATCTTTAACTTTAATCAGTCTACCTTCAAATAATATACCGCTTAACATATACTGTAAGGCCCTAACAATAGTACCCTTCCAAATCTCCATTTTTTGTTACTGTTTTTATACATATTATATATACATATATTATAAACTCTTCAATACATTATTGCTTTTACTTTATTTTTTTGTTTTTAAAAAATATTTATTTATTTATTTTGGCTGCTCTGGGTCTTAGTTGTGGCACGTGGGATCTTCACTGCGGCATGCAGACTCTTAGTTGCGGCATGCAGACTCTTAGTTGCGGCATGCACGTGGAATCTAGTTCCCTGACCAGGGATCGAACCCGGGCCCCCTGCATTGGGGGCGCAGAGCCTTACCCACTGGAACACCAGGGCAGTCCCTGATTATTGCTTTTACTTTAAACAGTTATCTTTTAAAGACACTTTTTAAATGAGAAAAGGGCTTTTGTATTTACTCACATATTTACCATTTCCAGTGCTCTTGATTCCTTTCCTTCTCATATTTTCTTTTTTTCCTGATGAACTCCTTTTAGTGTCTTATAGTGCAGGTCTGCTGTTGTGAAGTCTCTGCTTTTGTTTACTTATTTTATATTTGTTTTGCCTTCATTAAAAAAAAACTTTTTATTTTGAAAAATTATAAACTCATAGACTCATAAGAAGTTTTGAGTCTCACCTCAGTTGTTTCCCTTCCCTTAGGGATTACAGTTCTGAGCAGTCTGAATACAGTTGTTTCATACATTTTGCCCAGTCTGTAGTTGCTTACAGTGGAGGTATGCCCATTCATTATGATTAGAAGTGGAAGTCTGCTTTGATTTTTACTGAAGACCATAAGCAGCAGTGGTTATGTAAATTCTGTTTCTACATTTGCCATTACTGTTGAGAACATTCATACATTGTTCAGTATCCCCTATACAATACAACACTGCAGAAATGAGTTATATAATAATTCCTGTTTCTTTCTTTTGTTTTTTGCCTTATATGCATGGAAAAAATCAGTCAAGATTTGTACTAGATCATCACACTTTTGTTGGCCTGGATGTTTGCATTCTGGCTTTCTACTTAATCTTTTTTTCCTTTTTTTTTTTTGGCCACACTGTGTGACTTGTGGGATGTGGGATCTTAGTTCCCCGACCAGGCATTGAACCTGGCCCATCAGCAGTGAGAGCATGGAGACCTAACCACTGGACCGCCAGGGAATTCCCTATTCCTATTTTATTAATCTTTTTGTAAAAGCAGTAGCCTATACCCCTGTAGCACATTTTTTTTTCTTTCCTTCCCTCTTCATTCCCTCCCCTGTATTAGGTAATTTTTTGACTGCATTGAATAAAGACATTGTGATTGCCTTTAAGTAACTGAGTTTAAGGATTTACAGGAAAAGATGAAGATTAGAGGCTCAACAACATAGCTCGGCCTCATAATAAAAAGAATCAACCATAGAGCCAGGCCCCCTCAGAAATGGATGCCTTTGTTCCCTTTTCAATAGGTTTTCCATGCTGAGTTAGTGATTCTGGTACTTCTAATCTTATCTATCTCTGTGACTAGTGCTTCTGCTGCTCTCTGTTAGCTATCTCAAGTGTCTGTCCTCTCCTAGAGCCCTGCCTCTGTGTGCTCTTCTCTCTCTTGTTCTCATTATTAAAGCTCACATTCACATTCCAAGGGAGAGTATCTGATTGATTCACTTAATGACCTATTGGTGCCAGGCCAGGTGCCAGATCTTAGGTCATTAGCCAGCAGAGAGAGTCTCTGTTCTTGGTCATGTGGTACAAAGTATGGTGATGTATAAGACCTGTCAGAAGGGCCATTGGCATAGCAAGCATTCAGCGTTATCATTACTCCTCCTTTGTAACAATTGACTTACTTTTAACCTATTAAGGATAGTTACTAGACTGGATTTTTCCCCAAATCAGTCAGCTGCATATTTATAGATTGTTTCAGTGAACCGCTGATCTCATCTCTGAAATGTTGAGGTTTTTTCCTCCTAATTTCATTCTTAGATGAATTTCATTCTTAGCCACAAAACAAAGGACAGTCTTTACCACCTTTTAGCCACAACTTAAAATAAACCCATGGTACTGATTGTTGGTCCAAGAAAGCCCATCTGTTGGAAACTATGAAAAGAGAAAATTTAAATGTTTCTATTCTTGTTAGCATCTCTAAATTTGGAGGAAGAAGAGATTGAAGCTATGAGCTGAAATAAGGTTTTTGGATTAATAGCCCCACATGGGTTTGAATCCTGGCTTTCCCATTTACTAGATGATAGATGAGTATCTTTTCTAAGCTTCAGTTTATTCATGAATAAAATGGAGATAATGGTATTTGCCTCATGTGGTTGTTAGGATTAAGTGATAGGATACATGCAAAGCAGTTAGCAGAGTGCCTGGCACATAATAAATGCTTGATAAATATTAGCTCCCATTATCTCTAGATCAATAACCCTTATTAATAATAAAGGTTACCCTGGTACATCAGTAAGTTCTTAGTGCTAATGAAAACTAACATTTCTTGGTACATAAGCCGAGACAATAATTATTGAGCCTTTGTTTACTCAGCGTTGTGCTGAGGTACCAACTGGGTATACAAGACATATTGCAATATGATTCTTGCTTTCTAATCCCCACAGTGAAACGTCAGTCCTAGAAAATTTTTCAGGAAACTCAACCCTATGATGGTATTCTGTTATTGGAATTTGGGCTCTGTCACTAGCTGTGTGACCTTGGACCAGTTACTTCTCTGTGCCTCTTCATCTGTAAATTGGAGGAAATACCTTGTAGGATTATTGTAAGGAATAAATATGTTCATATATGTAAAGCACATAGGATACTGCCTGAAACATGGTAAATGCTATATGTAAGTTGCTGCTGCTAGATTATGACGCCTAGCAGTTGAATACTTGAAGCCTCATTGGGCCTAATCGATCAGTCTTTTTCTTCTTTTAGTTTACAGTGAATAGGTTTCTTTGTAGGAGGTTTATAGGTATATCTTTAGTCTCCATCGTCAGGACAGTTTTATAGAGTCTACATGGTAAGAGATGAGTGAGCTGAAGGACATGGTCTGCAGATAACCTTGTCCCATTTGAGACTGGACACCAGACTTTCCATATCTTGCCAGCCCTCCTTTGGTGATGCTTTGGCAGGAAAAATGTATCTTGAAATTCTTGCAAAGCTGATTTCCTCACCATTGAAATGTCCTTTTTGTGGGGGCTAGAGGGAGGGGGATGCTAGTGATATGAAAGTATGGTAAAGGAGAAGCAATTTGAGTAGAGACCTTTGATTTTAGCTTAACAAATCAAACAGGCAAGGGATTTTCTAATCAAAAGCTACTTCTCTCTTAAAGGGAAAACTCATTTCTGATTTGTATTTCCTTCTCAAGAAGTGAGATTAATATGTTTTATTTCCATATTAGTGAGATTGAACATCTTTTCATTACGTTTATTGATTACTTGTATTAGTTTTGAGAATTACCTATTCATGTCCTTGACCTCTTTTGTTTTGTTTGTTTGATGAGGAGACTTATCTTTGCAGAATAAGGACAGTAAACCCTTGCAAATACGTTTCAGGTACATTATTCATTTTGTCAGTTGTCTTCTTTTACCCTTGGTTGTGCTTTTTTATTTTAACTGCATAGAAACTTTTAATGTAATGAATCTATAAATTTTTGCTGAAAAGTATCATCTCATTATGGTTAGAGAATTTCTGCGGAGTGTTATAAAGCATTTCATAGTTTATATGTAGACTGATCCATTTAATAAGCATTTTTTCCTTATAAATAGGTGATTGATTGTCACAGGCTTTGAAGAGTCTTTGCAAGCTAACATAGTCCCAAGGCTGTAACACCATAATAATAATAGCTACCACTTACTGCACACTGCCTGAGTGCCAGAAGATATGCTAGGTCTTTTATGTACCCTGATATTTAAGTTCAAGCAAAATATTATTATTGTCCACATTTCATAGATGAGTAAAGAGGAATGATTTACCCAGGGTCACAGAGCTAGTTAATGGCTGGATTGGAATTTTAACTCAAGTCTGCCTAAACTCCAAAGTATATACTTTTTCTACAGAGTTGGGCTTCTTGAGGCTTCAAATAAATTAAACTGGTCCTAAAAGTTAAGTTAAATATCTTTTACCAGAACATGAAAAGATGGTCTGTCGCCTACTTTGACAGCTCTTGGTTCCTGAGAGCAGAGTAGATACGATAATGAGAAGTATGTAAACTAACTGAAAGAAAGGTCTCCACTGTCTAGGGCAGTGGTTTTCAAAATGTGGTTCCCAGACCAGCAGCAGCAGTAGCATCACTTGGGCATTTGTTACAAAGGCAAATTCTCATGTCCCACTCCAGACCTACAGAATCAGAAACTGGGATTGGGGCCCAGCAACCTGTTTTATACTTGCAGCTGATTATGATGCATGTTAAAATTTGAGAGCCACTGGTCTAGGGGAATTATTCTCTCTAACCATAAGTTTTGGTTTTGTGAGCTTCAGCCTAAGTCTCAGCCCTTAAGTGCAAAATAAGCATTATCAAATAGTGGCAAAAGCATGGAATCTAACAAGAGCCAGTTTTGAGTCCAGTTTAATAATCATTTAAGGCAAGTTCACCTCCCTGAGCCATAGTTTCCCATCTCTAAAATGATGTTAATAAAAATCTATCTCCATATAAGATACTTTTTCAGAATTAGTAAGATAACGTGTAAAGTGCCTAGCACCTTGCCTGGCTCCCGGGTGTTTGAAAAATCGCCTCCAGTTATTTTTCTTGTTAAGCAAAAAGCCCCTACCCGCCTTCTATTCTCAACTTCTCTTGTTTCTTGAATGTATTTTGCTGTCTTGTGTCTCTGGGCCTTTATATTAGCTATTTCTACTGGATACCCCTACCTCCCACCCCTCCCACTAACGTCTATATATCCTTTAGATCCCTGCTTATAATTTACTTCCCCTGGAGGGGACTTTCTCTAACCCCCACTCCCCAGTCTCTGTACTCATAGCAGCATGTATTTCTCCTGTCACTACGCTTATCAAAGTTTTTGGAATTGCCCGTCTTCTGTATAAACTTCATTGGGCAGGTCCAGTGTCTTGTCTGTACCATATTCTAGGACCCAGTAAAGTTTCTCACACATTATAGGAGCTAATAAATTAATGTTGAATGAATGAATGGTGGCTGTCATTATTGCTGCTTCTTCATCATCATATCATCCAAGAGCAAGCTCCCTTCTCTGGCTTATAGTTTTTGTGCTGACTGCTTGTGATAATCATAAATAGATAGTATTAGGACCAGTGCCTGTTTTCTCTTTCCCTGAAAGCACATGTTTTGACCTAGGCTGACATGGTAGTTCACTGAGCTGCTTCCTAACCACTGATCTCTCTGTATCACAGGTACCTTGGGGGAGCTGTGTGCCTTGATGGGTCAAGTTCATCACATGCAGAACCCAAAATGGCAGCATCCTTCGGACCTCACCAGGCGGTGAGTGGGTGTTTAGAAGAAGGAAGAAAAGGGTAGAATTTTGCTACAGGAGAAATTTGGTAGAGCTTTGGTAGGGCTGTAATTGTTGTTTAATTCCAGAGGTAGAAAAAGAAGTGATATAGTATAATAGAATAAGAATTGGACTGAAATTCAGGAAACCTGGGTTCTAATACTGGCTTTGCACTTTTTAACTAGCTATGTGATTTTGATCAAATCACTTCACTTCTCTGGTCCTCACAACAGTAAAATTAAGATATTGGACTAATTGATGTCAAAGAGCCTTTCTAGTCCTGAAATCTTCTGGTTTCTTGATGCAGTGTGGTTTTACAGATTTATTCAGTTACTTGATCCAATTATTCAGAAACCTTGGAGTCATCTGTGATTCCTTTCTCTCTTACTCCACAGTCAGTGCATTAGCAAATTCTATAAGCTCTATGTATAATATATCCCAAACCTGATCATTTCTCAATCATTTTCACTTGGATTGTTGCAAGTCTCCTAAATGGTCTCCCTACTTCTGCTCTTGCCTGTCTACTGTTCTCAACTCAAGCAGCCAGAGAAATTCTTTTAAAGCATAAGTCAGATTCTCTTCTTTGCACAGTTTTCCAGTGGCTTCCCACCTCCATGATCACAAGTGCCTATATGTTTTGGTCTAGGCTGACTTGGTTAGCTCACCACCCTCATCTCCTCTACTATTCATCTTGCTCACTCTGCTCTAGTCACACTGGATTCCTTGCTATTCCTGTTTTTCATACTATTTAGTTTATTTATTTATTTATTTTTGGCTGCATTGGGTCTCCGTTGCTGTGCGCGGGCTTTCTCTAGTTGCGGCGAGCAGGGGCTACTCTTCCTTGCGGTGCTTGGGCTTCTCATTGCGGTGGCTTCTCTTGTCGTGGTGCACGGGCTCTAGGCGCACGGGCTTCAGTAGTTGTGGCACACGGGCTCTAGAGCGCAGGCTCAATAGTTGTGGTGCACGGGCTTAGTTGCGCCGCAGCATGTGGGATCTTCCCGGACCAGGGATCGAACCGGTGTCCCCTGCATTGGCAGGTGGATTCTTAACCACTGCGCCACCAGGGAAGTCTCTCCTTGCTATTTTTCAAGTATGTCAGACGTGCTCCCACATCAGGGCCTTTAAACTTAGTGTTTTCTCTATAGTTGCCAAAATGACAGCAGTACTCGGAAAGGCAGTGTTGTGTAATAGTTATTAAATTCTGCAGTCAGATGTGAATTCAAATCCAGGCTCTTCTACTTACTCCACTCTATGACCTTGGGGAAGTAATATTTTACCTGAGGCTTAGTTTCCTATCCTGTATAAGGAGTTAATGAGAGTACTTTTCTGGTAGGATTGTCATTAGGATTAAATGGTGTGAGATGTTTAAAGAATTCAGCAAGTATTTGCATATAGGGCTAGATAAACACCAGGTACTGTTAAAATTATTTTCAACCTGGGCTATTCCCCATAATCACCTATGGAGATGTCTAAAAATGCAGATGTCCAGGGCTTGACTCAAGGGATTCTAAGTTATTAAGTTTAAGGGTGGAGAGAGGGGCCAAGAGTCTATATCTTTAAATTAAAGCTTCCCAGGTGGTTATTAGGACCAGCTGGAGTTGAGAATGGGATGAAATTATCTCAGAGGGTCCTGCTCAGAACCCCAGCCCAGTACACGACTAAAGGAGGCTCTCAAGAAACTTTGAGTCTGTTCAGTTTCTAAACTCGCAGTGTGATTCTCGTGATGCTTACCTTCTCTGGGAATTTTATTCTAATTTTAACTGCTGTGTCCTGAGCAACCTTGAGCTGTGTCAGACAGTGAAGTCCTGTTGGAGGTACAGGTCTGATGCAAGCAATAAAATATAGATCCTGTTCTAAATGTTTCCAGAGGGAGAAAATGGGTTTTTCCTGCTTAAACATTATTATACATTATACATTGGGTTTTCTTAGAACATTCGTGTATATGGACCATATCACCATAATACCTGTATGGGAATTAGGTGGCTTTGGAAATTGGAAGGAAATAGAACTTATAGTGTGACTTTCATATAAGGAAAATAATATAAAATTTCTAAAATTATGAGAATCAAAATATAAAATGAATATCCAATTTCCAAAAGTAACAATATTCTTTAAATAGTTTTCTTGGCCTTTTTTGTATACAAATAACCATTCCAGCTGAAACCCTCATCTATCCTCTTTTTATTTTCCCTCTCTGCTGATAGAAACTACGCCCGGTTCCGACAGAAATCTCTGCAAAGATACAGTCTGACTCAGTGGGTTGACCAGAACATGCGAAGCCACCATCGGTTCCAGCGTCTACCAGATTTCCCGTACAGTCCATTTGTCTCCTCCCATCAGCAGTGAAGGTCCCTATCCAGGGTCCTGTCCAGAGCAGCATCTCATCTTCTGCTGTTTTGTGCTTTGTAGATTTTGAAATTTATTTTTCACAACATTTTAATTTAAAGAACTTGTCACCTTTTGGAAATGCCCATTGCTGACTTGAAATTTTTTGTATAAGGTCCTTCCTGTTTATGTGTGTGTATGCATTTAAACAGTGTTGAGTTGATATAGTTTTAATTTTTTAATTTAAATTGAAGGTGGCTGCCACCTGAAATCCAGCATTAAGTCAAAACACCCACCTCTGTGCAGAGGTGAAGTCTACTTCTGGTGCCCAAAAGAAATCATCTTTTAATCTCCTATGAGGAAGAGATTCTTTATCAGGCTGCAAGCCAGTGTTAATTATTGCTGATGACTTATAAATGGATACAAGTCACTTTTAACAACCCCTCTTACCTTTTTTATTTGAATCTCCAAATACCTGTCAGTATTTTAAAGTTGGTAATCCAGGACATCTGAAGTAGTTGAAAGGACAAATTAGAAGTGTAAATCTTCTCTTCTTTTTGTACCTACTAGCTGCCTTTATTTTTTGGCTTTTTTTTCATTCTTCATTAAATTTATTTTGCACAATAGTGTTTACAAATCTTGTACATCTTAACTCTAACAGAAGACTGGTGACTAACAACCCCTGTTGATTTGTGATCTTGTGACTGTTTGCCTTCTCTGCCTTTCTTCAAGGATATTCCTTCTTTTTTCCCCAGTGACCTTAGGGCTCTACCGGCATATTCCTGTATCCTGTTAGACATAGGTATGCCTCTTAAGAACAGCCTTACTGCTCTCTTTATTGAAGAGCCGCCCACCCAGAGTCTTGACTCTAGGACAGGCCAGAAAGCAGTGCTATTGAGAGGTGTCAGTTGGTCTTCAGTTTCATCTGCTGAACTCCAATTCAAGTATGAGTTGACGTGTTAGTGAGCTTCCATCCTGTGGGAGAGACTTTGGAGAAGCCGTCTTTTGTCTCCATTATTAGTTAATAAGAGGTGCCTTTTGATCCAGGATGTTACCATCTCCTTACTTGGTCAAACCTCTGATGTACAGTTTTACAGAACTACTAAAGTGAATCTAAAATAGTTTTGATTAAGCCTGTGCACAAAGCATTACCTGATCTTAAGGGTAATGCTATGTGCAGCTATCTTAATGGGTGTCTTAGGAGTTTGTTATTCTCTTTACAAACAGCTCTAGACATCTCTTAGGAGATTTTGCAGTCTGGCATTTGTGCTGTTGTTGTTCACTCTGTGTGAAGGTTGTACCGAGTTGCTATAGCACAGCCTGTGATACTGGGCTCACTGCCTCTGTCTGGTTTTGTTGTTCCATCAGCCCCATCTTTGTATGCCAGTAACCCATCTTAAACATCCTACCCTGCTTTAGAAACTGACTTGGGAGAAACTTGGTCATAGTTACCAGTAAACTTAGATGGACGTCCCTAAGTGTTAACTATTTCTATCCAGTCAAGGATTCTCTTTTCCTTCGACATTTGGTTTAGAGTCTGGGACCAAAATGCAAAGGAGAAGTTCTGTTCAAAGGCAAGAGTCAAAATCTGTTATTTCAGTTGGCATTTCCTATATCAGTCACTTCTCCAGGTTTCCGTAAATTAGCTTGATGGAGTGGGACAAACATCCACCTTTGGAACTATAGCATAGTTAGAATTAATTGTCGCTAGAATAATTAGCATTGCAGTTGTCTTGTTCCCCACAGATAACCAAGGAGTAAAGGGACAGCCTTTTGCTTAGGCAAAAGTCTAAGACTCATGCTCCTGCCTCCCTGGTACAGGAGGGTTTAAGACTGATGTGTAATGGGAGCATCGCCTTTGCCAAATCAAATGAGTGACGGGTTAACGAGAAAATGTGACAATCACATTTCCTCTTTGCTCAAATAATTCTGTTTTTCAAGCTTTAGCAGCTTAATTAAATCTGTTGGACTGGGGGAGGAGAGAACTGTGCCCTAGCGGTTAACATGGTATTCTTTAAGAAGAAAAACAAAGCCAAAGAAAACTCATTATCAGGCATGTTCGCCTTAAAGATGGTAGTGGGTAGAATCTGGAGTTTTAATCTGTTTTTAAAAGCTGCATATCTCACATTTGGTGTTGGCCTCTAAGTCTAATTTTCATGTAGAATTCTTGCCGTGTTGTTTTATTTACATAAGGGTTGTGTGCATTTAACTGCCTACCTAGCTTTCTTTATCTGTGATGACATTCTCGCCACTGGGGTCTTGACAATGCAGAGTAGGAATGGGCTGTTTACATAGTTTACTTGTAAGTAAAGAGCCTGAAATAACCGTAGTTTTGCATCTAATGCAGACCCCAATTTACTTTGGTTGTTGTCAGGATCAATTATGAAACTGAAGTTTGGTGCCTCCTCTGTCATGTTTTTCCCCTTGTAGCAGTTGTGTTTAATGTCATTACAAGGAAATAAAAGTTCTTGTCGGTGGCTTATGTACCGTGGCCGTCTATTGCGGCCTCTGAAGGAGGGTTCCTTCCTTCTTTGTGCAGGTAGGTTAGTGGGGTGTGGGAGGGGCGGCAGTTAGTAGAATGTGGTACCGGGGAGGCGAGGGTGTGTGCTCCCTGTTCTTTTGAGGGTAAATTACAGTGTTAAGAAAGGCGTTCCAGCAGTTAAGAAATGTTGAAATTGATTGGGATTTGCAGCTACATATAGTGCACATCAGGAGCGTGACATTGGGAGAGCCTTAAATATCACTCTGCTGCTGTTTTTGCAGAGGGGGAAAATGGCTCAGCCCCATCACACAGGCATTGCCTCGCATTCCTTCCTGTGGCTGATGGTTGACCCCTGTGTCTCTCTGCTTCTCCAGAGCCAGCACTGATAAGGAAGAAACTGAGCTACCTGGGGCATTCTCCCTTTGAAAGGGATGTGAGAAACCAGAATTGATAGTTGTTCTTAACCCAACTTCTCCAGAAATTGTTCCTAGAACCTGGGGTGAAGGTTGGATAAGTGTGGGTAGATGTGGGAGACAGCGTTCCTTAGATCCCTTTCGTGAACCTAAGCTTCTTAGACTTACCCCAGGAGCAAAGATGAAAAGGAAGGCAATAAGAGCTTGTCACCTGTATTAGCCAATGCTTTACAGTCTCAGCTCGTGCTGAGACGTTAAGTAGCAACATATTTGGATAGGCTTCTCTGTCCTGCTGTCCTGTAAGTTTTTAACATGTAGCCTACAGGTGAAAGCCTCAATATAAATTTTCTAAATGCTCAGCTGTTTAATATTCTTGTCTGAATCCGAGGTCTCTTGACCTATACATACACATATCCATTTTGTCCTCTCAGGTGTAGGTGTTCCTTTGTCCAGTAATTGCTTATTTCCTTTTTAGCAATGTGTTATTGTAGGCCTCAAAGGTTTCAGAGACCAGGCTGGATTCTCTGAGCTGGTGGTGTCCTTTACCCTCAGTTCGTTTTATGTTGTGGAGAAGTGAGGAGGAGGAGAAATGGACCTTCTCTAAAAGCTCATTCTCTTACCAGCCTGTTGTGAACTTTTACAGGAAGAAAAAGTCCCAACCACCTAAAACTAGAAAGCAGAGTCTCCTGCTTTTCTGAGAGAAAACAATTATTCCTAAGCTGTTTCTAGGGTATGCTTGTTTTGTAGGCCAGAGCACCTGTCAGGAAAAAAATGTCCACTTGTCACAGGAGGTATCAGCTGGCCAACGGTGGAATTCCTTAACTAAAAGCTCCCGCCCTGTCACTCCTCCCCACCTGTCCTCCCCCTATGACAACTGGAACATGCCACAGACAGAAAAATCTGACCCTCCCAGCACCCATTGGGAAGCGGTGGAATGTAATCTTTTGGACAACCTTTAAAGCCATCTAGTCCTGAAATGCTGTATCACTAAAGAATTATTTGTATACAAAGATCTCCTTCAATTCAGCTTCAAATAACATTTGAGGGTTTGGGAGTATTGTACCGATGGAGCTTGGGGGGTGGGGTGTCCCATTTACAAAAGCATTTTGTTCTTGGAGGCTACTTTTTAAAAGCAAAATCCAAAATCTGTCAAATAGGTTTAAAGAGGGTGAGAAAGTAGAAGTCTGAAACATTACATGACTGGGGTGGTGAGATGTTAAATATTTCTGTAAAGGGTTGAACTAGAGATCATAAAAGTGGGTTCGAAAGGAGGCCCACGCTGAAAAGCTGGGGTTGAGGGGACTGGACTGGAGAGAGCAAAGACTCCTGCCTCATAGAAACGCCAGTCCTCCTTCCTTTCCGTAGACCCCGGGGTCTCCCTCCTGTCCCATAAGGAAGCCCTTTGGCTCCTACTCTAGGTGGTGGGTGGGGTCTGGGAATCCTCTGTTCTTACCCCTTGGTTTTTGACAGATAAGGAGTCCAGGACCCCATCAGAGAAGTAACTGGCCTGAGGGTCTCCTGACTCAGTCCAGCGTTCCTCCCACAGACCTGCTGTGGTCTTGCAGGGCGGGTCTCTCAGTCTCAGACAACTTGCCTGGGCCCTTCCCAAGCTGTGGGGAATCTGCAGATCTAAGTGAGGGGTGAAGAAAGGACCACAGCCCAAGTCACAGCCGTAGGCTTCCACTGTGTCACTACAGTTGATTCAGGAAGAGCTCAGTTGTAGAACTTGGGGGTTTAGGGAGGTGATTAAAGGGAATGGAGTTTAGTGAGGCGTGTTGTTCACTCCACTCCCCTCCTACCCTAAGATGATGTGCTACAGGCACAGATAAGGTAAAGACAGCAAACTCCCATTAGTGGCACTCCCTGGACCCCACTGACAGCTGTCTATACCTGATGCTGACTTGGAGTTTCTCCATCATCTGGCACTAGACAGGCACAGAGGGCCTGGGAAGTACCGCTCTGAGGTCTGGCTGGCAGTTCTGTGTGCTAATCGATTACCCACTCTCCCACCCAGCCTGTAAGACCTGCTCCCCTCTGCTCTCAGAACCTTCCAGAACAGCCTACCCTAAGCCCCACTCACCTGACATTTCCTAAGCTCCTCCCGGCTCTGGACAGAAATGTCAAGGTGCCCCATTTACTGGTTTTCTCATTGGCTAATGGCATCATTCCTCTACCTTTCAGCCTGCTGCAGGATCAGAATGATGTTCCTTTAACATCCCCGAACAGCATGCTGTGAATCCTGAGCTGCAGCAAGCAGCTTCTGCAGTCCCTTGTTACTTCCCCCTCACGCTGGGAGAAGCAGGACTGCATTCCCTTTGGCCAGGAAAAGCACCAACCCCATCCAGAGGGGAAAACCCTTTGTTTTAAAAACTAAGCTCCAGCCTGCATACCTATGCGGTGAGGCAGCCCAAGCTCAGTTTGGGGGGGGCGGGCCTCAGTAATGGGATGATAGAGCAACTATTTTCTCCTCCTACACGTGCACCCCCATCTGTTCGAGATTTCCCTTCCAACTCCAGCTTGGCTGGCAGGCTTGTCCCTAAGAAGCTGCAGGCCAAAATGGAGAGAACTGACTCCCTCCTCCACACGTCCTGATTTGCTGCCAACTGCCAGAAAAAGAGGGCAACACTTGGGCATTTACCAGAAGACAAGGATGTGCCTTTTCATTTGTCTTTTTATTTTACATTTAAAAAGTGGTTATTGCTCTAACTGGATCAGAGGTAAGGACCTCTCTCCTAAGGAGCCTTGGCCTTGCAGCCCCATTCAGCAGGGATGGAAGTCACAAGACAATGAGTGGAGCCTCATGCCCTCCCATGAGGAAGCCCTTAGTGTTGCTGACATCTGCCTTTCACCCTGTCTCTCCTCCCTCTCTGTGCTCCACACTCGGGCAAAGCAGAGTGGCAGCTGCCCCAGCCCCGAGAGCTCTTGTAGACCGCAAAGAAGGGGCGGTCACTGGGGAATGGCTTTCAGCTCTCTGGCTTGGGGGTCACCGCGCTTCTCATTCAGTTCAGCAGGTACTCACTGGGCGCCGACTGCGTGCCAGGCTTGTGCCAAGCGCAGTCGCCCCCACTCTCGTCCTCAGCCACGAATGGAAGACGCAGAGGTCCGTCTCTTCCCACGCAGGCATTCAGCAGCCGCGACTTGTCAGTCCTAGGGAAGGGTCTGCCTTCCTTAGCAAGCACCATTTGTTTTTTAAACCAGAAAGAGGCAGTGGAGGGAGAGACCTGTCACCTCACACCACTCAGGCTCTAGGGAAGGACATGAGGACCCTGGGTAGCTTTCACGACCCCTGGATGAGATGGCAAGATATGGAGACCCCAGAGGTCAGGACTGCTCTGACTGTCCATGGTGAATGGCTTGGGCCCGCCTTCCAGCAGCATCCACCCCAGAGGGGGTGATTTAGCAGCCCCCAGGGTGTCCCATGTGGATGTACCTTTTCAGTTGTGCAAGCCAGCACTGTTGCAACTCCAAGAGACTTTTCCTAAAGAAATGGGGCCAGTACCTTCCAGGTCTCTTTCCCACTTTGTCTCCTTCAGACCCCAGACTGATGATCTTACAGTCAAAATAAGGGCCAAAGAAGATAGAGGACACAGGCAACCAGCTCGGGGAATCCCTCTGCCCTCTGGAGTGAAGCCCTTCGGTTGTGTTTTCCAAAAGAGACAGAACAGATAACATCTTACACACTCGCAAAGTTGTGCATCGCGCCACAAACAAGTCCCTGATAGCTGGATCCAGCAAAGGCTTGATGGCAGCCAGGCCCCTGCCCGGCAGGCAGCCCCACAGCTTCCCTGAAAGACACAGCTTCTGTCAGTCTAGGTGCTTGTCATCTCCCAGGAGCTTTGTGCATTTTCTCAAAGAGGAAGCCAGTCCAGGAGAGGCGAGGAGGCAGAAAGAAGGCTGTGTCTCATGCAGCTTTGCCTTTTCCAGAACGGGGCCAGGCCTTTTAGTTTTGTGGCTTATTTTTTGCAGAGTTTGGGTTTGCAGTTCAGGCTTCTTCACCAGACTAGGATGGGGGGGTGCAGAGGGAGAACTGTGCAGCTAGCTGTGCCTCCCCCACCATGGCAGTCCTCTTTCTCCCTGTGCCCATGGACCTGGGGACCAGCAGAGAAGAAAAATGAAATCCTTCTCCCTGCAGACAGGCAGTCATGCTTCGATGATGTTCACCGAGGGCTTGTTTGGAAACTGGGAGGAAAAAAAAATGAGAGAAGCAGCCAGGGCTAAATTGAACAGACTTCTTGCAAGGATGGAAACAGGGAGAAGACACCAGAAGGAAGGGAGCAGCAGGGCTGCGGCCTAAAAGCCAGGCTCTTGTCTCAGGTGGAAGGAAAGGAGGAGCCCTGCCTGGATGGCTTATCTCTCTGCCTCTCAAACCCAGCCTTCGGCTTCACTCAGCTGAATGGCCAGGACTGGGTCCTGGGCCCTAGCCGAGCATCCTGCTGGCTGGTTCTCTCACATCCTGCAGATCTGCCTCTGAGTGTAGCCTCAGCCACTGACATTGCTGAGGTGCTTCTGGAGATGGTGGATTAATAAGAGGCTTCAGGAGAGCGCCAGAGAGAAGCCAAGAGAGAGGACAGTAAGCCAGAGGGTGTAAGGAGATGGAGGAAGGAGGAAATGTAGAGAGAGCCAGATGTTTGTTTGTTGGATAATCATCGTCAGAACCATGAGATTCTCTTCCATTCTCTATGTCTCTCTTCTGAGCTGCTCAAAGCAAGCACTGAAAAGGTTTTCATATCTGTTTTACAGAAGAGGAAATGAAGGTACAAAGAGGTGAAGCACCTGCCCAAGGTCACACAGCACAGCAGGAGCATGAATGAGCCCAGAACCCCTACTCTTGCTGTCCCGCACCTACCAGGAGCTCTGCCCTCCCCACTCACTGCCCTCTTTTTAAACCCCTACTGGCTCCTGGCACCCTGCAAAAGGAGAGGATCCAAAATCAATTTGCAGTGTCCCCGGTGTCACACGGGCAGCGGCCAAGCTTGGCTCTGTCCAGCTGCAGCCATGCCAGGCCCCAAGCTGACCCCTTCTGCAGCCCGGGGACTACCAGGGTACCAGCCACGGCGCCCCCGCCCGGGCCCAGGTCTTGCCCTCACCTTGCTGCGGAGAAGGCCCCCGCTTTGGTGCTCTGGTGTGCTGGTTTCTGATGCACTCTTGGTTTTTTCCTTGTTGTTATTGGGTTCATTGTCCTTGATAATGTCATACTGGCGGCAGAAGAGGGCGATGACGCCTGCAGGGGACAAGGGAGAGCAGTCAGAGGCCAGAGCCCCAGTCCTTGCCCCTCCACTTCATGCCCACTAGACCAGGCCGAGCTCCCGTGGGTACCGGGCTCCAGATGGCCTCTCACCGGCACTACTGCAAGAGGCTGCCTCTGGCCTCTGGCTCCTGTGCCCACCTGTCCCCTTCCCCACCAGCCCCTTCACTGCTGCTGGGCTGATCTTCCTACAACATGCTTCTGATCGTGTCTCCTCCCTTCCCTTCGTTTAAACCTCAGAGGGCTCCCCTTTCCTTTAGGGCAAAGGGCAACAATAGCATTCGTCTAGCATGTGCCAGGCCCTGTGCTGGGCCCTGACATTCCATCTCACTGAGCCCGCATAGCTCTCTGAGAGCACTGGTTATTACTGTCCCCAGGTTACGAGGGAGGACAGCGATGAAGAGCTTAGATAACTCACTCAAGGTCACACGGTGGAGTGGGGGTGTGCACTCCAGGGCCTGCACTCTCCTAAATGTTTGTCGCTATCAAACTAATATTTTTTGAAAGTCCAATAGTATTAAGGCAACCACCTCCAACTCTCGTAGGTGTTTTCCCTCTATACTTGATTTACAGTGCTATTTCTTTTTTTGTCCGCGCCACACGGCCTGCGGGATCTTAGTTCCCTGACCAGGGATTGAACCCGGGCCACAGCAGTGAAAGCCCGGAATCCTAACCACTAGGCCACAGGGAACTCTATAATGCTATTTCCTGATCGGTTTTAGAGATTATCTGTTGACGTCCCACCATGGCAGATAGAGCCTAACCACTCCCTCTACTTCCTTCCTCATCATCCTAGCAGAATTACATCACAATTTTGAGTTAATTCACTATTTTATATTGTTACAATGATGTGAATACTGTCTGTGCCAAGTCTAATAATGCACCATAAGCAAACCTCCCCTTTTGTACAATCCTTTGTTTTTCCTGCTTTTTTTTTTTCAAGTGTCTGCTTTTCTTTGTGTCTACGGAACATATTTTTCCATATGCTTCTACAACAGAGCCTGTCCTCTCAACCACGATGCTCATATAACTTCGACATGGTGTTTAATTCCCTCAACAAGGACTCTAGTCCACTTGACAGCCTCAACATCTTTTACCCCTCACTTTCTATCTTCTCTCTTGGGTCGCAGCTGCACTGAGTCAGGCTGAGCTTAATTTCCTTCTTGAACACAACATGCCCAGAATACCCTTCCTTTTTTGGCTGCCTGGTGAACTCCTACTCATCCTTCAAAGCTCAATCCCCATTTACCTCCTCTCTGTGTTTTTCTTGATTTCTACTCCTGGCCCCAGAATTAATTCATTCCCCATCCTCTGCTCCCATACATGGTGCTATTATAGCACTCATCACGTTGAATTATTGTTAAGTACGGGCCTGGCGTCTCCCAGACTGCGTTCCTTACAAGCACATGGCTCTTCTTAGTCACGACTGTAGCACTACTCTCTGGAATGGGGTGGCTGTTCAGTAAATTCTGGTTGAGTTGAGTACAAAGGTGATGGTCTTTATCCCCAGGGAGCTCACAGACAAGTGGGAAAAGAGAAAGACAGGAACCCAACTAACTTAGCTAAGAAGGGCTAAATTTAGAGAGGAGCACACGGGGTGCCGTGGGAGCATCAAGGCAGGAGGAACATTCTAATGGATGGGTTGGGGAGGTTTCACGCAGGCGGTCTCTGAGCTGTGTCAAGAAGGATGAGTGGGTTAAGAGGGTGTCCCAAGCCTGAGCTGCCCAGGCCTGAAGCACCTGGAGGCACAGCAACCCAGAAGAATACGGAGAGGCTGCTGCAGCCAGGGCTGGAAGGCCAGGGGCTTTGGCCACTCATTAGGGAGGGCAATCACTCATATAATCCTACAAGGCAGCTACCGAACTGCTATTTTTTTGGTGAGAGGTCAGTTAGAGAAGGGATCAGATCTGGCCCCCAGAGCAGAACTTAGGCTCCTAAGTCCTCTCACTGCCTCCAAGCCCCTCACCCTTCGTTTCTGTGAGTAAAGGGTCTGGTGAGGGTCCTCCACTTCCCCGAGGTGAAGTGAAGAAGCGCTTGGGGCCAGACTCACCGGCCCACATGAACAGGACCACGACGATGATCAGCACCTCGCCCGTCCGCAGCTGTTGGTTCCTCCCCATCTCCTTCATGGTCACCTCATCTGTGTGGAGAGAGACACTAGCTCCAGGACTCCCTGGGCCCCTGCCAGCCACATTTCTAGGGCCGAGCGCAAAATATTAAGGGCTTATTTCTACAGGTGCCCACACATCTAACAAAAAGAGATTCAAGAACATGCTGATGGCTACTTGGGTGGCAGCAACTGGACTTAATCCAGAGCTGAAAGTTTGTATCCCGTAGCTTGGAGGACCAGAGTGGACCTCCCTCTCTCAGGGGCTGCTTGGCTAGGCAGCAGGGGCTGGGGGAGGATGGGGGGCTCACGCTCTCCTCCAGCCGCCCGCCGCGCTAGCCCTGACCGCCCCTCCCCGCACCCCGTCCCTTGCTAACGGTGGCCCGGGCCTGCCTTTGTTCTTCGAGGCCATCTTCTCAGCCTCCCGTGGCGTCTTAAAGAGCACGGGCTCGCTCGCCGGACTCTGGCCCTGAATGGAGATGGCCTGCACGTGCACGATGTACTCGGTGTCCTCCTCCAGGTCCCAGAGCGCGCACGAGCGGGTGGTGGTGTTCACCTCCTGGATGAAGCGCAGCATCCGCACGTCCTTCTTCTGTGGAGCAAAAGCCGGGCCCCCCCCCCCAAAAAAAAAAAAGCCGGGCCCCAGGTTTCAGTGCCCAGGCCCCGACCCCACGTCTGCCCACCTCTCCAGCAGTGATAAGGCCTAACCTGGCTACCATGCTAAACCCCGGACATCCACAATCTGACTCAAGCATCCCGTCATCTCTGCAGGTAGGTATCGATATCTTCATTTTACAGGTAAGGAGACAGGCTCAGAGAAGTTAGGGAAGTTGCCCAAGGCCATACAACTAGCAAGAACTGGAGCAAGGTCCTAAACTCAGATCTGTTTAAGATCAAAATCATGCCCTTAATTCCCAGATTCCAACCAAAGGATTCCCTTCTGGGGCCTCCCTTCCCAGCCACGTGTGCAGCTTTCTGCCCATCTCTCTTGCTCCTCGTTCCTTTTTCCTTTCTCTTTCGGCACCCCTTCCTCCCCCATCCACCACTTCTCTCTTGATGTGTTTCTTCCCTCCCAGGGACCCTCAAGGGTTACCTGCTGAGAGATGGCAAATCCAATGACGACCTCATCCTCCAGGACGTCCCAGCTCACCACTGCAGAGTTGGCCTTGAGGTGCCTGACGGTGACATTCACTGGGGCCGAGGGGCTATCTGGGGGTGGGGAGGCACCTGAGCGTGAGCACCCCCTGTTGTGAGGCCCAGGCCCACGGTCTCGTCAGTATGACAAGATAACCTGGGGATGGCCATGAGATGGGAAGGAAGAAACCCAGGCCTTCCAGTGGGATTGGCACCTGGGTCTCAGTTCGTTAGTGGTTGAAGAGCCAGGCCTGAGAGGCCCCAGGCTCCTTGTAAACAGGGTGGGAATGCCTGCTGGCCACAACTGGCCCCACTAGGTTTCGAGCTAAAATTGATGAGCCCGGGCCAGGGCCAGGTCTAAAGGAGGAGGAATGAGAGGTGGGGAGACAGGCACGGGGGAGACATAGGTGGCCGGGCTGCAGGAGCTCCAGGTTAGTCTGGTGCAAAGCAATCAGAAGGCTCCCCGGTCCAGTGCTCTTTCTACAGAACTGCACTGTCAAGTGAGTGACCTTGAGGGAAGGAGAAAGACCCAGAGGTCGAGAAGAGCCTAGCTGGGTGAGCCCTGGGATGGGAGTGAGGCCCACGAAAAGAAGCCCCAGTACTGTGGAGACCCAGGCAGGATGAAGCCTGGGGAAAGGCCTCTTCTCCACACCCCGCCGGCCCCAAGAGGCAGGTGGGAAGGCAGCAGAGGAAGATGGGGTCACTCAGAGCACGGCCCCTCAGTGGAGTCAAGAGAAGAGGGTAGGGCCTCTTGGATGGGAGGAGAGGACAAAGGGGACCAGATGAGAGGAGAGTGATGAGGATGGTGGGGGTCAGGGAAGGAAGAACTTTCTAGGAGAGGGGCAGCAGACTCACACAGCTCCTGTATCCCCAAGAGGCAGGCACTTAAAGGGGAAGAAGACCTAAGCCTGAGCCTCACCCCTCACCTCATAGGTCTGGGGCCTGGGGAGACAAAGCCAGACATGGAGTCAGAGAGAGACAGAGGGACACAGACAGGGGCAGCAGACACAGAACCGGACAACAGACAAGTGGGGTATCAGAGACAGACACAGGACGGAAGCAGGGAGACAGCACTGAGCAGCCAAGGAGAGATGGGTAGGAGGAGAGATGAGCAAGGTGGCAGCAGCCAGAAGGGACGAGGACAGGGCATCAGGAGGGGCAGGGTGAGGAGGAGGCCAGGCCCCAGGGGGCAGGCCAGACTCCAGGCTCGGGGTCCACCCCACCTGTCCCCGTGACCTCGGGTGCCAGCCCCCATCCCCCTCACACAGCGGGACCCCATCCTGCTCGACCTGCAGAGTTGGCCTGCAGGGCTTTGGGTCAAGGAGGGAGGCCCAAGGTTGGGGGACCGGTGTCCTCAGCTGCTCCCTGGGCCAGAGAAAGGAACTAGGGCTCCTGAGGAAAGGCCTGGGGTCAGGGCAATGGGATGAGGGGGCTGGGGAATCCCAAGACCGTGGATCCCAGAGCAGGGGTGGTGGGAAGGGGTTTGAGAGCTGGAGGTCGGGTCTGGGGGTCAAGCAAGCAGGAAAGGGGCTGGGGCTGGGGCGTGGGGCGAGGGGAGCAGTGAGCGGGCCTGAGACGGGGTCCCCAGGGAGCAGGCAAGGGACCCGAGGATGCCCGACCGCGCCCCGCGCCCGGACCCCCTTACCCGCCTGCACCAGCGCGAGGCAGACGCAGCCCAGCCACAGGCGGAGCGCGGCGCGGGGCGGCCCGGGGTGCATGGCGGCGGCTCCGGCGTGCGGCAGCCGCTCGCGCTGGCGCTCCGGCCCGCGGCCCGCCCGGCCCGGCCGCCCCGTGCCGCCCCGCGCCGCCTGCATGTCGGCTCCGCGGACAGCGACTCCCGCGCGGCGGCGGCGGCGGCGGCCTCGTCCACGTCGGGCGCCCGAGGGGCGGGGCGCCCCCGCTGCGGGGAGAGGCGCGGGGGCGGGGTGAGGGGCGGAGGGTGCCCCCTCGCCGCCCCCTCGCCGCCCCCACCCCCGATGACCCGGTCCGCGGGGCTTCGCCGACCCGCTCTGCCACCCTCTCGCCTGTGCCGGAGCCCGAGCGGGGTTCTCCGTGCCCCACTGTGCTCAGCCCCAGCCTCGCACGCAGCCTCTCTCCCCGCCGCGCAGCCCTGACCCGGCCGCCACCGCTGCCCTTTCCCGAGGGAGAGGGAGGACAAGTGCCACGGAGACGCTCCTCTGGGCCCCCATCGCACCCGCCCCAAAGCTGACCTGCCCTCCCGCGCCTGGGGGTCCCCACCCCTCGCTCTGCCCCAGCCCCAGACCCGAGGCCTTGCAGGCTGGGGCAGGAGTGAGCAGAGGGGAGCAATCCTAGTAGGGATGGGGGTGACTCTAGAGTGCTCCGTAGGTGCTGGGGTGCAGACAGTAGGTGCTCAGCGTTTGCCGTGGGGCTGAGAAGAGGGTGCTCTGACTCACTGGAGGGCCTAGCTCTGTGACCCCAGGCCAGTCCTTCCCTTCTTGGGCCTCCATTTTTCCCTCCATAATGAGAGCAACAGCATCTGCTAGGTGCCAGCTGCGCGCTGGGGGCTTTACTTGCACCATGTCGACTGCTTCTCACTGCAACCTTGTAAGGGCCCGCTCTGTTGTCCGCATTTTGCACAGGAGGAGACTGCAGCTTGGAGAGGTTACTTGACTTCCCCAAGGACCCACAGCAGAGCCAGGATTTGAACACAGGCTGATTTGACTCCCCATCATGTGCTTGACTGGACTGTCTCCCACCTTGGGATCCCTGAGATCCTAGAACTTGCCCGTGCCACCTTCTCCCCAGCCAGAGAACAATCTGGAACAATCTCTTCCCAAGAGCAGGGTGAGGGAGGAATGGCTCCAGTCCCCCCGCCCCCACCCTTCTGGACTGGTTGAAGGGTGTGAGCAGTGAATGAGCTAATGACTCTGAAGGGCAGGGGACTCTGGAGACGTGGCCAGCAGCCACAGTTCAAAAAGGGCTCGGGTGACCCCTCCCTCATTACCCTGGGGACATCCATATGCCTACCACTGTCCCTACCTTGGTGCCACACACCCTGCTGCCTAATCCACTCTTTTTCTGATCTTGGAGTGGCAGGGAAATACCCTCACCCTGCGCCCACCACCCTCTCCCTAATGAGAGGACCTCTGGAGCACCAGACACCTGGGGAAGCTCCCACCCGCCACCCTGTGTCACTCTCCACCCTGAGTCCCAGTCAGGGAAACTAGGTTGAGGAGAGAGGCACAGACCAGGGCCTCAGGGCCCCTGACATGGAGGGACCGCCCATCTTTCTAAATGACTCCCTCCCCCCACTGCCTGAAATTCCACCACTAGGGGGGCATCCCTTTGGGTCTTAAAAGCCTTCTGGTCTTCAGAAGCCCCTGGAAGAACGAATTCTTTTTGAAAAAGGGACACCTTGCAAAGTTATCCCACAAAACATCTTTAAGAGCCCCCGGCCTCTGCCTCCATTTTAGATTAAGAAACTGAGGTTCGAAGACGGGAAGAAAAAAAAAAGAGAAAAAAAGAGAGAAGAAAAAAAAAAAAAAAAAGAGGGGAAGAGCTTGGTGCAAATTCACGTATGGAGTCCAGAGCAGCAATAGAGCCTTTGTCTCCTAATGCCCACCCCTCGACTCCTTGTACTGCCCCCCAAGTCTCTATTTGGTCACCTTGGGAGGGGTGAGATGGGAGGGGGCTCAGGGGTTCTTGCTGAGCAGCAGAACCTAACCCGCTAGCCCCTCAGTACCCCTAGGCCTGCTCTGCTTGGTAGGCTGACACCCCTGGCCCCTTCTGTTTCCTCAGCCACATACCTTATCCTGGGGAGAGCCTCAGCTGGGACCTCCACCTGTTTGGGATAGGAGCCAAGGAACCAGAGCACCTCTCCCTCCCTCTCCTTCCCTTCTCTCTCTTTTTCTTTCTCTCTCTCTCTCCTTACTCTTTCTCTCTCCAGGCAGCTGCTTTCAGCCTCACCCCGCCCAGCCCCGCCCCACCAGCTGCAGCTTGGCCCCTTGGGACCCCCCCCCCCCCACCCACCAGGCAGGAAAAGACAACCAGGGGCCTGCAGGAGCAACTGGAGTCTCCTCAGGCCTCATCGCAGGAGCCAGCAGGAAAGAGAGGGGTCAGTTAGAGGTCACAGAGTCCGCTCCTGTCCGTGCTGGGGAGAAAATGAGGGAGGGACAGGGTCCTGGTGGGGTGTGGAGTCCAGTCCAGCGCTGGGGAAAGGAGAGTCTCAGCGCCACCCGCTGGCCACGTTGGGTATAACCCCAGGTAGATGTAGGGCACTGGTTGGGCGGAGATGGCTGTGTCTGAGGCTTTGAGAGGGATGGGGAAGCGTGGCTGCAGGACGGGGCATGAAAGACAGAGAGGATTTGGAGAGTTGTGGCTGCAGGTGTGCAGCCTTCCAAGGCCCCATGATACATGGGGTGCTTTGGCATTACCTCGATTCTGGGAAAACTCCTGATGCCTGGAGCTTGGCAACCAGTGGAAGCTGGGTCTGGGGTGGGAAGAGCTGGGAGGATTCAGAGGCCCCCTGGGTGATCTTGGGAGAGAGCTGTCAGGACCAGTTCCTTTGTGTGCACCATCTGTACACCATCTCTTAGCACAGGGCTAAGAGCAGTAGACAACAAGTGTGTGTTGAACATAAAAACTTGTTCTTCCAACATATATTTATTGAGACCTATTATGTACCAGGCTCTGTGCAACCTTCTGGAAATACAGCAGTGGAAGAATGATTAAATGCATGAACGGGGTTCTGGGTGGGGGGCGTGAGGGGTGGGCCTCTGTCCTCCAAAGATGATCTGCATTTGGAGGACTCCACAGACACCTCCTAGGGGGCTGACTGGTCACTTACACATTGGCACCTGGTGAGGTCACCAGCATTTGGATCCTCCTGAGTGTCCAGAGCTGTCCAGAGTCCCAGCCCCTAACCCAGGCTGCAGGTAAGCATTTAGAATGGGAAGGCTCCTCTTTGCCACCTAGAATGGTCATGGCCCTGTCTAGGGGGTCCCCTAGATACACAAACCCCAAATCACAGGAAGAATTAGGAGAAGGGAAGGAGATTGCTTTGAGGATCCAGTAATCAAGCACCTACCCAGACTTGGCTTTTTGCCCATGTTATTTTGAGTCTTTGGCTGATAAGTGTTATGAGCTCCTGTTACAGATCAGGAAGCTGAGGCTCAGAGAGGTGTGAGGGCTCACACCAGGTCACACAGCCAGTGAATTATGGAGCCATGTCTTAAATTCAGTGATGCGGCTTCAAGTTCAGGGCTTGCTCCAGTCTGCCTATATCTTCCCTTCAGCTCTGAGGGCTCCTCAGGGGTCCTGGGCCTAGGGCTCACTAGAGGATATACATTTTCCTCCCCTAAAGGGCTTGAGGGGGCTGGCTGCTCACAGAGGCAGTTGCTAAGCCCAGGCCCAAGTCCATACTGGAAAAGGGACCCACCACTCACCCAACAGTTTCCACGTGCCAGAGCATTACATACACTAGAGAAGCTTCTCTTGAATCCTCACAACCCTAAGAAGTTGGGAATGTTATACTCATTTTACGGATGAGGAAACTGCGTCTTAAAGAGAGGAAGTAGCTTGCCATGGGTCATACAGCTGGGAGACACTGGTCTGGTCTAATCCCCCAAAGTCCCCATCACTGCAATGATGAGGCCAGCCCAGCTCAATGTTTCTTGAATGCCTGTGCCAGGCCAGCCTGGGGCTGGGTGCCAAAGACATCGTGATGAACCAGATTGGTCCAAGTTCTTGAGGAGCTCCTTAAGGAGAGAGGTATTCTTAATATACAAAGAGAGGACTGCCTTATGGACCAGGAGGGACCAAGGATCTACAGGGGCCAGGAGAGAGTATTAACTTAAAAGGAAAGCAGGGAAGGCTTCTGGGAAGAGGTGACACCTGAGTTAATTAGTATTGACAGTCAGGTGGGAATTAGTCAAATGAGGCAAAAGGGGCAGAGGGAAAAAGGAATCATTGGCCTGAGGCCTGGGAAAGCATAGTGTCTATGTGGAGGGGAAGGAAGGGAGGCAGAGTAGGGTGGCAGGGAGGGATGGGAGGGGTTGCTACAAGCTCTGGGCTGTGACAATGGGAGCAGGAAAAATAGGATTGGATTTGAAAGACTGCTCTGAGCTTGCAAAAGAAGTCAGGGCTGGGGAGGGCTTTCTGCATTCAACAAACACATATTGAGCACCTACTAACTGCCAGGTCCTATGCTAGGTCCTGGGGACACAGCTGTGGACAGGATGACAAGGTCCCTGCCCCTATGGATCTCATGTTCCAGTGGGAGAGACAGGCAAGAAACAAGGAAGCTAATGACAGTAAAATATCTTCAAAGACTCACATGGCTATGGCAAAAATGGGGGAATATGGTTGAGAATGGCTGAGTGGGAAAATGTTAGGTAGTGTGGTCTGAGGGGGCGATGTCTGAACTAAGAAGGAAAGGGGGGCAGGCACAACACACATCACAGGAAGGGTGCTCCAGCCACAGGAGCTGCAAGTGCAAAGGCCCTGGGGCAGGAGCAGGCTTGGCATGGTCAGGAAACTTAAAGAAGCCAGTGAGACTGGGACTTCATGGGGAAGAAGGAGGAAATAAAGGTGGCTAGGATCAATAGCACAGGGCCTGGAGGAGTGGAATAGAGCTTAGATGTATTCCACTTGCAGTGGAAGCTTTCAAAAAGAGATGTGATATGATCTGATTTACATTTTAAAAGGGTCACTTCACCTGCTCCAATGTGTAAGCCAGACTGCAGAAAACCAGGCTGAGTGACCTGTGAGGAAGCAAGGAGGCTGCTGCAGTCACCAGGCCAGAAAAGATGGGTCTTGGCCTGGGTAGTGGCAAGGGACAAGGAGAGAAGTTGATGGAGGATTTGGGGAAATTTTTGTAGGAGGAGCTGATGGATGAGATGCAATGAGTGAGGAGAGAGGAAGTGAAGAGGGAATAGGGGAGGGGTCAGCTCGCCAAAGTCTGGATTCTAAGCCAAAACACCTGGTTGGGTGTCGCTGGGCTCTCTGAGCCTCAAATGCCTCCTCTTGAAAAGAAAGATAATATCCACACCACAGAGTGGTGGAAGAGATAGTGGGGAGTGGAGAAGAGGAGGAAGAGAGAAAGAAGTGGGGGGAGGGAGGAGGAGGGGGGAAGGGGGAGAGGAGGGAAGAGGTAGAGGAGAGGTCTGAGTAAAGGCCTTTTAAATGGGTAAAAGAGACCTCCTCCAATTTCTTCAGTTCTTCAGAGTCTACAAAGGAACTGACTCCCATCTGACAGTGCTCAGAGAGGCTGAGAATCTTGCCCAATGTCACACAGCTAGTCAGTAGCATCTCCATGCCTCAAATTGCCTCAAATCATGGACCCCAGATTTGCCTTTGGAGACAGATTCTCAGCTACAAACCGCAGTCACTAAGATCTCTCAAGAGCAGTGGGGCTAGAGGCTCTGTTTTAGGGGGTCCAGATGCGGGGAGGGGTTGGCAGGATGCGAAGGCTGCTGGAGTAAAACTGCTTCCCCACCAGGGAGGGGTGGAAGGACGGAAGGCTGAGAATCAGACAGTGCTTAGGTTCAAACCTTAGCTCAGACCCTGACTGGCTGGGTGACCTCAGGTACCACCATCTAAAGTGAGGGTCTAGGTTCAAGAGCCCACCCACCTTCCACATCCCAGGGTCTCCCTCAGCCTGAAAACATGGCTCTGCAGAACCAGGTCATGGCCAGCAGAGGGCGCACACCTGGGCCATAGTGCTGCCCAGAACAGGAAAGGCTGGGGAGGGGGGCGAGGGGGGGGGATCCAGAGCCCTAGCTGGGGAGGCCGCTCTGCCTCTCGCTTTGCTCCCTCTGCCTGGGTGCCAGGAGGCCAGATCCCAGGTGAGCAGACCACAGACTCAGCAGCCAGGCAGAGCCTGAATCTTGCTGCCGTGCCTCTCTGAGCCTCAGTTTCCTCATCCATAAACGGGCCTAAGGATAGTGCCTGCCTCACAGGGTTCTGTGAGGAGTCAATGATGATCAAGCACAAAAGGGCTGAGTACACGGGAGCTGCTATTTTTATTAGCAGTGGTGGCAGTTGTATCTTAAAGTGCCTGACACAAAGGGTATCCAATCAGTGGTGCTATGACGGCAGTGATGAGGAGAACAACGCAGCACTCAGTCACTGGTTATCTTGAATTTCCTAACCGGGGAGCATCCAGTGCCTACCAACTTGGGATGCCTCCAGTGACAGGGAGCTCACTCCCTCCCCAGCAGCCCATTTTTACTGTCACATCACCTTTTTGCTGAAAGCTGCCTCCTGCAAGACAGCCCACCTCCCAGCTTCCTATTCAGGATGATTCAGTTGGCCCAGCCTCCAGCCTCAGGCCCCCTCATTTCCCCAAGTTCTGCCTGAGAGGCCCGAGAGGTCGAGAAGCCAGGACCCTGGCAGCTGGATTCCTGTCTCTGGAGGAAGGGCAGGGAGCTCACAAGTGAACCCAGGTGGCTTTACCAGCAGGAGATTCCCAGTGGGTCTTTCTCTGGCTGTTCAAAGCTCCTTTTCTGCTGACTGGGAGAAATCAGTGGAAGGAAAGCCTTCGTGGTCCTCTGGGCTTCCCTTCACTCCTCAGTCTCAAGAATGGCTGGAGGCCGGAGAGGGAACCCAGTGCCCAGAGCCACAAGTCCAGGAACCCTGGCATCCTAGCTGGGAGGCCTCAGCTCTTGTTCCACCTGCTGCCAGGCACCCCCATCTGTGTTTGTGGATCCCAGGGTGAATGCTCTTGGGTCTGGCACCAAGGGGTCTATTGGGGAGGGCAGGAGCCAAACAGTCCTCGGCTCAAATCTTGGCTACTGTGTGACCTCAGGCAAATCACTCTACCTCTCTGAGCCTGTTTCCTCACCAGGCACCTCTCTCAGAGTGGTGTGGGGAGTATAGGAGATGTTATATGTGAAAAGGAAAATGCAGTACTGGGCACATAGTAAGTATCTATAAATGTATTATTATAAAGTGGAAGTCATTCATTTCCCCAAGACCCTCCCAGCGCCTGAGTGGGCCAGGGTGGCTGTGAGAGTGGATCATGTCAGGCAGGGTGAAGTCCTGACCCATTTCTCGGCTAATGGGCACGTTGTACATGTGCCTTCACGTGCAAGGGGGAGTGGGTGTGCACACACATGCACTGGGTGTGCATGCATGTGCAAGGGTGTGCGTGGGTATGTGTGCATGTACCTTAGGCTGTCCATCCCAGGGATTCCCAGGGCACATGCATACCTGCCAGTACCTGTGCAGTATCCCTGCACTGATTCGGGAGGCCCCCCTGTTCGCTGTTACTATGGAAACAAAGAGGCAATCCCCAGCTTCGGGAAGAGCCTAAGGTGCCAGAAACGAGAGCTGACCCAGTCTTCCCAGCAAGAAAGACAGATCCAGAGCATGAGGGCCTTGGGATTTGGCAACCTCAGCCTCTGGGGGTTGGGTTCTGGGACTCTGCGTCCCTCTGAACCCTCTAGGAAGTTCTCACTTCTCCAAGGCATCCCAGCCCACTGGAAAGAGCTCAGGAAACAGAGCCAGGTCCCATCTTGAATCTGGCTCTAACCCCATGTACAGGCTCAGGCAGGGAACTCGATCTCTTTGTGCTTGTTTCCTCTTCTATAAAATGGGGATAATCGCAGGTGCCAGCAGAATCCTTGAGCTGGAATGTTACCTTTCCTCTCGCTGGGGGCCCCTGCCCTCAAGGCTGTATGAGTGTACACCCCAGAGCCCTGGAGTGTCACAGAGTAACCTCCTTCATGTGCACGACCCTCCCAGTGTCTCGTGGGCTGCTCACAGCAACTCAGGGAGGGAGGCTTTTCCCAGTAGTAGAACCGGGGCTCTAGGAGGACACAGCTGGCCAGTGGCGGGGTCAGGTCTGCTGGGAGAAGAGTCACACTGGCCACGGGTGCTGGGTGCAGCCTTCAGCCTGGGCAACCCCCTAGGGCAGAGCTGGGCTGCTGGAAGACTTCTGGGAGGCAGATCCCAGTGGAGGAAGAACCATCTTTTAAAAATCTTGACTCTTGGGACTTCCCTGGTGGTCCAGTGGTTAGGATTCCGCACTTCCAAAGCAGGGGTCTTGGGTTCAGTCCCTGGCTGGGGAACTGAGATTTCACATGCCATGCGGTGCAGCCAAAACTTTTTAAATAATTAATTAATTAATTAAAAAAAGAAATCTTGACTCTTTAGATTTTGACTCAAGTCTCAAATGTCCTGCATGCAGGTTGTAATACATCCAGGCAGAACTGCTTATGAAGTCACAAGTGAACACTCAGCCTCTTGCCCTTTATTCCACTTCCAAGAGTGACCATTCTATTTGCTGTGAACCCAGCAACAAATTTCAGACCGTCAGAGATGGACCAGGAGAAGCGAACCAGCAATGGAAATGTGTGAGAAAGATCTGAATGCTTATCTGTCAGGAAAGCTGTCACAGAAGGGGTCACTTATGACTTGGGGAGGGGACAAAAGGGTGCCCTGGCAGGGTGACCACAAGCGACTGTTTCTCCCTGGCTGAGCCGGAGGCCCTTCCAACTAGGAGTTGCTTTAACCAGCAGAGGGATTATTGTGCAGACAAGCATTGGCTGGTACGTGATCCCAGCTGCCTGCTTCACTTCACCCCACCCCCAACTAGGTTAAAACCCATATGCAGCGTTATGGGGGTCAGGGAGCAGGGAGCCCCCTTTCCCCAGCCTTGACTCTAGATCTCTTCTCTTGGTGTAGGAGATCCCAACAGTCTGGTAGAGGATTGCTGGCTGGTGGGGAGTTGTTGAAGGAAGGTGGACGGGAAGAGCTGAGATGGGAAGCTAGGGTTGGGGTCTGTCATGGAGAGCCTGGAATGTCCGCTTAATTTGGTAGGCAGTGGGGAGCCATGGAAGGTTATTAAGCAGGGAGGAAGGGGATTAGGTTTAGAGAAACTGAAGGCAGGAGCTGTAAAAGGGCCAGAGCCATCATACAGGGCCAACCCGATGAGGGTGTGGGGAAGGGGAGGCGGCAAGGAGAGAGGAGGTCAGGGCTGACAGATGTCCCTAGTAGACACGCTGACTTGGAAAGGAAGCAGGTGTGGGGGTGAGGAGAAGGGCGGGGTCCTGGATGGTGGATCTCGGGCCTGTTTGGTGATGGAGGGGGACCCAGGCACAGGGCAAGCTGTGGTGGAAGGTGATGAATTGGATACTGACTGGCTTGAGTCTGAGGTGTCTGTGGGTTTGCGGGAACAAGTCCAGAAAGCAGCTGGAATTGCAGGTTTTGCAGAGGAGGAGCCAGAGGGTCAGAGGGGTTGTTTTTGTGAACTTTCCCAAGTCTGGGAAGGGGCCACATCAAGATCTGAGCCTGGGTCTATTGCCCTCCGAAGTCTGTTCCTTCATAGAGAGGGACCGGCAAAGATGCAGCCCCTTTCTCTCTCCCTGGGGGTCCTGGATTCTGGGCTGGGCAGAGTCATCAGCTGCCTTTACTCGGGAGGGAGTTGGTGCTCTTCAGCTGCTTTTACCCAGGAGGATCCCTCTGCTGCAGAGCCCGGCAGCCTCAGGGGCTCTTGCGGCGGGATCTTCAAGCCCTGACTGCTGCTCTGGAGAGGGACACTGTCCAACCAGCCCCGGCCTTCCCAATCCTGCTACAGCAGGGAGGCCCTATTAGCAGCCTGGAGTGCTGCCTGTGTGCAGGCCCAGTGTCCTGAACTTTACAAGCTCCATCTCACTTAATCCTCACAAGCCCCTTCCAGGGAGGTGTTAATATTATAGTTTCCATTTTACAGATGGAGAAACCGACCAGACCTTCTGCAGGTGAAGGGCCTTGCCCCCCTCCACCATGGGGGTGGGTGGTGGGACAGGGTTCGGCCCTGCTCAGTGGGAGCTGAGCCCCATCTGTAAAGTGAGGCTTGCTTGAGGGACACCAGCCCCACCGTAACACGCCCATGCCGACCACTGACTTCAGGTCTTCGTTCTCAGCTCCCAGGACTTTCCCACCCTCCCCACCCTCCCGCCTTTCTGTTCCTCTCAGCCCAGCTCCCTCGGGAACAGCCAGGCCTGCCCCCTCCCCCTCCCGGCTGTGCTCCTGGCAGCACTGCCGCCCTGGGCTCTGGTCTGGGGGTGGTCCCCGGCAGTGAGGGAGGTGAGCAGAAGCTGGGATCAGTTGGGCTAAGATGCTGGGCATTCAGAGACCCCCCAGGTCCCCACCTCTGGGTCCATTGTGCTCCAGGCTGGGGTGGGCAGGGCCCTTTGGAAAGGGGTGGCTTGAGGTTTTAATCACTTTATCAATGTTTGTTTGTGTAATTCAGCCCTGAGATGCTTTTCCCTCCATCTGTCCCCACCATCTGCTCCCATCAGGATTTTCCAAACCATTTGGGACCTAAGAGGGAGGCTGGGAGCTGTACCTCTGAGGGGGATGGGGAGGGGCTAGGTTCACCTACCTCACTGAGAGGTTCCAGAGAGGGACCTGGGTTCCTGAGTCACATGGAACTGGGTTCAAATTCTGGCTTTGTCACTTTCTTGCTGTAGTACCTCGGACAGGTGACTTCACTTCTCTGGGCCTCAGTCTTCACATCTGTAAAATGGCAGTCACATTACTGCCTCCTCAGGATTAGTTTGGATCAAAGGAGGTGACATAGGCAAAGCACTCTGCATACAGTAGGTGCTCAAGAGATATGCAGTCCCCGCTCCACTCATCCCTTGCTTGATTCTCTCAATAACTCGCTTCTGCATTTCCCTCCCTCCTAGACACCTCAGTCTGGGTTGGGGGGGGGGCGCTGAGTATCACCAGCAAGGGTACCCCTCACCTCCACCCCTGCAACAGGCCTTCAGAGAATCCTTCAAATCTGCAGGGTTCCAGGGCCACTGGGATCTCATCTGTGTAAAACTCATGTCGCCACACTCCCCCAGGGGCCAGTGAGGCAGTAAGTGAGGCCTGTCTTGTCTGTACTCTGGTTAGGGTTTTTGATAAGGATGTCAGAGCACGCAGGTCACCTGTCTAACCTTTCTCCTCACAAAGGGGAAGAGACTTGCTCCAGGTCGTTCAAAGTGAGGGACCCAGGCCTTCTGACAACTGCCCTCTGCCCCCCTTTTCTGGGCTATACCTCGTGGGCCAATGGCCTTGGGGTACAGTGTGGGGAGCCCCAAGCCTTCCCCTTTGGCTCAGGGGGGCTCCCAGTACTTCTTAGGCCCCCAGGAGAGGAGAGGTGGCTGATGGGAAGTAATCAGTAGAGCTCCCAGAGCCCAAACTCTGCCCTGTCCCCGCCATCCACCCTACTCATTTGAGGTATGGAAAGTCAAAGGGATGTGGGGTACCGAGGGTGAGGACAAGACATGGCCTTGTCTTCAGAAGCCCCATCTATTGGGGAGACAGAAATGCAGACTGGGGGTCCTGAGGGCAGGGCAGCAGAGTCACTCACACAGAGAAGAAAAACAGTGGGGTGGGGGAAGTAGGCTCCCGAGAGGCTGAACCCAGGAGTCAGCCCGAAGGAGGTGAAGCTGGGGGGAGAGGGGGGAAAGCGGGAGGAAGCAGAGTGGCTGAGCAGTCCCCAGTGAGGGAAAACTGAGACCCCACAAGGATGGAAAGGAGGATCCAGACCTGGCTGGGAAGATTCTCAGGCTGCTGACAGGGGATAGAGGAAAGAGGAGGAGGGTGAGGAGGAGCCAGGGGCAGGTCCCTCTCCCAGCCCCAAGCTGAGCCGGTCTTCCAGACCTGCGGGGAGAGGGGAGGGAGCTTGTCACCCAAGGGGCCTGAGTGGCAAGTCTCTCCCCACCCCCAGGTCCTCTCGCAGGAGGCAGCTGGGAACCACCCACACACGTCTGGTGCCTCCCCGGGGGTCCCAACACCAGAGCCAAGGTACAGAGAGGAACTAATGTTCTGGAGGGTCCAGCTGCCCTCACCCACAACGGCCTGGCTCCCCAGTTCCTCCAGTTGAGACTCCCCGCTTGTCCTCTAGCAGGAGAGACTAAGGCTAGATTTGGACCACCTGACAGGCTTGGTCTGAGAACCTGGAGGTCTGAGCCCTAGGGAGTCAGGAGGGTCCTAGCTGCTGCCAAGGAAGTGGGAAGAGCCGTCCAGTCAGATAACAAGTGCTGTCAGCTCACCTTCAAAGTAGGCCCAGAAACCAGACCCATCTCTGCCACCCTGGTCATCTCTCACCCTGAGAGGGCCCCCTGATCCCATCCTGGACCCCACTCCTCAAAGTCAGTTGAGGACAGAATATCTGAGTAAGCTTCCAGTCTGCTCAAAGCCCCAAGAGCTTCCCATCTCACCTGGAATAAAATCTAAAGTCCTTGGCATGGTCCTAAGCACTGCCACTATCCCAACCTCCACACACTGATCTCAACTTTTCCCAAAACACTTATCTAATACACTACAGAACTGACTTGTATATTATATTCATGCCTTACTGTCCACTCCTGTAACCCCACTGCCTAGAACAGTGCTGGGCACAGAACTAATGCTTGATAAACATTTGTGCAATGAATGGATGAGGACACATGGGTTCAAGTCCAAGCCCACTCGCTTGCTGTCAAGACATTGGAAAAATCATTTAACCCCTCTGAACCTGTTTTCTCATCTGTGAAGTGGGGACAGTTAGGATCAACCCCCCCCCCCCCGAAATACAGAAAGAGCAAAATTCAAGCCCAAGAGGTCTGGATTGTTGCTGAGGCTGTGGGAAGGAGGATGCAGCCCCCATCCTGGCAGGAGAAGCTTTGATAGAGTTCAGTGACTCTGGAAAGGGGCTGTCCTGTTTGCAGGCAGGGGGCTTACACACCTCAGAACCCCCCAGGCTGGAGATGCTCCCCAGCCCTCACTTATCGCAATCCAGTACAGGCACTGGGGAGGCTGGGGAGGGAGGGAGAGGGCTTCTTGATTGGAGTGGGGGGGAATGGGAGGAGCAATTTAGATCCACGTTAAGAGGTGGAATTCATTCTGAGAGGGGTCCTGGGCAGGAGATCCGGTGTGGCGGGCGGGAAAAGGGGGTGGGGCTCTCTAAGGCAGAGGCGGGGTAGGGGGCGTGCCTGCCCCCCAAGACCTCAGGGACTGGAGGAGTGGGCGCTGCCCCCTCTCTGAAGAGCTCAGTTAGTTCCGGAGTTGAGGCGCAGGTGCAGGGAGGGTACCTATCGAGCCGCCCAGGATCCGATTTCCGCCCTCGGAGTGACTTGCGGCTCCAAGCCCAGGTAGGGATGGGGGAGGCAGGCGGGCGGAGCTGTCGGGGGTTGTCCCCGGCTTAGGAAAGAGGTGTCTGGGCACTGACTACCCCCACCGTCCACCGTATTCGGGCTACCTGAGTCGAGAGGCTGAGGAGATGGGGACCTTTGCCTTCCTCCCCCGGCGGGGTGCTCCCTCGGGAGGGGGGGCCGGAGAGGTGAGGGCGTCCCCTTCCCTCTCCCGGGCAGGGGCGGGGGCGGAGCCTAATCCTTTGCTCCACGCACTATCAGGGCTCGAGGGCAGAGGGAGGAACGGGGACCCCCGCCCCAGGGGAGGGGCACCGGGCTAACGCTGCAGGGCGTCTCCCTCGCAGTCCCGCCCCCCGCCCCCCGCCCGCCCCTCCGGCCGCCTCTGCCGCCGCGCGCTGCAGCAGCGCCGCCTTCCCTGCGCAGTCGGTGTCTCCGCGTCGCTGGGTGAGTGGGGGCTGCTCGGCCGGGGCCAGGGGGTGCGAGGAAGGGGCATCCCGGAGGTAGGGGGCCACGTCCAGGGCTCCCCAACACCGCCGCTCCCGTGCCTCCTAGGAATTTTCCCTCCGGGGACTCAGGGAGTGGGGCTCCCGCCGGGAAACGCGTGGCGCTCTCCAGGGTCCTGACCGCCGAGTGGCCAGCCTGGGGAGTCGCGTTCTGGCCGCCTCCGGACGCCCCCTCCAGGAAGGGCCACGCGCCTGGCGCTTCCCGAGTGCTGAAAGGATTGAGGCGGGGGCCAGGGCGAGAGCTGGGGAGAGGACTGGAGAGGGTCTCCGAGGCGGGTTTCTCAGACCGAGCTTAGGTCCTTTCCATTTTGGGCACGGGGTCTTTGCGGAGACAGCAGAATCTTCTACCACCATCGTTTCCAAGTCTTCCAACTGAGGGGGGGGGGGGGACTCAGAGGGTGGCAGGGAGGAGGGGGCACTGGAAGATCTCTCCTGCCCAGCGCGTCTCTCTGCCTCCGCCCAGATGACCCAGTTCCTTGGACCTTGAGGAGGGGACTAAGGGACACATTCGGCCACCCCGGCCCCAGGCATTTCCTCAGTGCCCTCCCACACACTTGTTCAGTGGGTCCTCAGCCTGGGGCAAAAAAGGCTGATTTAGAAAGGAGGGGAACCAACTTACAGAAACATGCATGTGACACACTGCTGAGGACACACACAGGTCCCCCAAATGGCCACACAGGTACATGCCCCTCACACTGTAATGGGTGCATACCTAGTCACACGCACATATATGCACATGCACAGATATAAATTGAAATACACGGGGAGACAAATGCAAGGCAGAAGCCAGGGACACACACGCATACATGAGCACATGCACTTACACACGCTCACCCACATGTGCACATGCACACACAAGGAATAACCCCCTCACTCTGTCTCACAGCTGGGGGGGAGATTCACCTACACACATCCCTACATCCCTGTCCAGAACCGCCTGGCTGTCTCCTTTCCAATACCTTCCCCTCAGTCCTCCACAGTCTAACCTCCTGCACGAGGGGACCTTTCTGAACTAGATGAAAGGTAAGTGTTGGGGGAGGGTTGACTGGCTAGGGGTCTCCCTGGAAGAGGGGGCTGTCATAAGCCTGAGAAGGGCTGCAGCTCCCTCTCCTGGCACCTGACAGCACCCCGTAAAGAAAGAAAGATGGCAAGGGTGTCTGAGGGTCCCACGTGCAGCTGGCCATGTGAGAGGTGTAGCCATGGGAGCTGGCTTGTGATGGCATGTGTGAGACATGTGCGGTTGTGGGCTGGTGTGTCTCGATGCACAGGGTATGGGAGTTGTGCGTGCGTGGTGCTGTGTCAGTACATGTGAGTTGTGGAACAGAGGGAATGTTGTTGTGTGTGGAGGCATGGTGACCCTGGGTGGGTGTGTGCTGGTATGTGAGTGGCATGGGATCCATGTGTGGATTTGGTGAGCTGTGTAGCTTAATATGTGTCAGTATGTATTCATTTGTTTACTGTTGGCATCTGGACACATGTAAATCTTTTAAATTTATTTAACACTTAGGTAGCACTTACATGTGCAGGCATCTTTCTAAGTGCTTCATATGTATTAACTAATTTAATCCTCACAACAATAATGAGGTAGGTACTATTACCCCCACTTTACAGATGAGGCAGAGAGAGTTTAAGGAACTTGCCCAAGGTCACATAGCTGGTAAGAAGCAGAGCTGGGATTCAAACCCATGTGATCTGGCTCTGGAGCCCAGTCTAACACCTACCTTATTCTGCCTCTTGTCAAGCACACATGGTGGGAGGGTGAACAGGTCAGTGTTTGGGTTGCAGGTGTATTTTGTGTGAGCAGGTGTATGTGAGGCAGTAAGGGGGCAGTGGGTAGGAGGGAGGAAGACCAGAGGGCCTTTCTGCACCTCCCTTGGCAACTCTGGGAGTTAGCCCTGTCACTTCATGGCTATGTGACCTGAAGCAGGTCACCTTATTTCCTTGAGCCTACCTTTTCATCTGTAAAATGGGCTAATTCCCAGACTTCACTTTGTGAGGGTGAAATGGTATACCCTGGGAAGGCTCAGTGGCTGGCACTGAGAAGGGCCTCAGTAAAGGTGAGCCCCCTTCTCTTCCTCTGTCTCCAGGTCTGTTCCCTGGGAAAGTAGAAGGTCTGGGGAAATGGTGTGGAGCCGACACAGTGGCAGGGTGCCTGGGTATATGTAAGCTGTGTGATCCTGGGCCAGCTCTCTCTCACTGGGTCAAAAGAGAGGCTGGGGTGGCTGGTGTCTGGGGGCACTCCTGGAGTGTTGTCAAGGGGCCAGGAGGGCCTGACCACTCCTCTTTGTCCCTTGACCCCCTCGGGGACCCAGGTGGGATTTGGCTTGGTGGCCATGGGCAAGCAGAACAGCAAGCTGCGGCCCGAGATGCTGCAGGACCTGCGGGAGAATACAGAGTTCTCAGAGCTGGAGCTGCAGGAGTGGTACAAGGGCTTCCTCAAGGACTGCCCCACGGGCATCCTCAACGTGGATGAGTTCAAGAAGATCTACGCCAACTTCTTCCCCTACGGTGACGCCTCCAAGTTCGCGGAGCATGTCTTCCGCACCTTTGACACCAACAGCGATGGCACCATCGACTTCCGGGAGTTCATCATCGCGCTGAGTGTGACCTCACGGGGCCGCCTGGAGCAGAAGCTCATGTGGGCCTTCAGCATGTACGACCTGGACGGCAACGGCTATATCAGCCGTGAGGAGATGCTGGAGATCGTGCAGGTGGGCCCCTGGGCCCCGCAGAATGGCAGGCACAGGGCCCAGCAGCTTGCACCTGCCAGCCCTCTTTACCCTCTCAACAGCCCTTGTGGGTAGGCAGTGGCAGGTGCTATTCTTACGACCCATTTAAAGAAGTCTTTAATAGGAAGTAATTTCCAATTGAAAGTTGAGAAAACTTCCACATACCCTTTACCCATCTTCACCAATGAACATTTTACCACATTTGCTTTATCATCGTGTGTGTGTGTGTGTGTGTGTAATGTTTTCTTGTTCTGAACATGACCCTCTACCCCTGAATACATCAGGATAGATTTCCTAAGAACAAGGACATTCTCTTACATAACCCATAATATGATTATCAAAGTCAGGACATTTAACATAGAAACAATGCTATTATCTAACTTACAGACCATATTGAATTCTGCCAACTGTCTCAATAATGTTCTTTATAGCATTTTTTTGCTCTGGTCTAGGATCACACATTGCATTTAGTCATCCTATCTCTTTAGGCCACTTTAATCTGTAACAGTTCCTCAGCCTTTCTTTGTCTTTCAAGACTTGACATTTCTGCAGAGTACAGGCCAGTTATGTTTCACTGATCCTCATTTACTCATGAGGAAACGGATGCTCAGAGAGGTAAAGACACTTGCCTGAGATCACACAGCCTGTGAATGGGCCACCTGGCTCTGTCGCCCACATTCCATCTGGATACCCAGCCACCTTCCAACTAATTGATTGAGAGCCCACTAAGAGCCTAGTACTGTGAGATGCTTATACCCATGAGCTCAGTGCATCCTTACAACAACCCCATAAGGCTCAGAGAGGTGAAGTGGCTTGCCCAAGGTCACACAGCATCTAAGTGGAGTCAGGTTCAACTTGGTCAACACTCAGAGCTGTCTCTTAAAAGGGGTCTGACTTTCAGTTCTGGAGTTGGCTTCAACTCTTAGGTTGCCCATCTGTAAAATGGGGATGGTGAGACTGATCTCACAGGGAGACTTAAGGACCTGATAGGAATGTCCTTTCTTAGAACAAATTTAAGTATAGTACGTTAGCTTTATCTCAAAAACCTTCCAGAGTGCCCATCCCCTCAGCAGCATTGAGGTCCATCAGGGATCTGGTCCTATTTTACCTACCAGTTCCTTGTTCACTTTTTTCCTAAGCCTTTGTTTCTTCACCTATAAAGTGAGGGTGTTAACCCCTTCTTCCAAGGCTATTGTGGGTATAAAGCAGGATAAAGACTCTAGTAGATGGCCTGGCATATAACTGGCACTCAGTAAACATTAGCGATTGTCAGTTATTATTTTCTCCTCTGCACATTCTCTGCTCCAGCCAGAATGGCCTTTTCAACATCTTTGGAATGTGCCACTTTGTACAGGCTCTTGCTCCCTTTCCTTCTTCCTCTCTGAATTCTTTCCCTTCTGGTCCCTCAGCTCTGCTGTCTGCTCCCCCTCCCAACTCATCCAGCCACTGGTGGACTCTTGACTTTGGCTTCTGGGTCTGCTCTCTCCAGCTAGAGTAGAATGGGCTGCCTTAGGATGTGGTGCTCTCCCTATGTCTATCACTAGGGAAAAGACTTAATGATTATCAATGACTCCCATGGGCCAGGCCTTAACTCTCTAGTTGATGGATAGTGGGGGGTTCTGGGGGTCCTGGTGGAAGGGTTGGGGTAGCCAGGGTGGTGGAAGATCACTCAGGGATTGGGCAGCAGCTGGATACCAACTAATCTGTATGGATATTCATGTTTTACCACTTAGTGTGGTTGCCTGGTGTATACTGGTAAATGTCAGCCTTGCTGGAAGCTCCAAACCCAGGGCATTGGTCAAGCCAGTACCATTCTTTGGGCATCCTTGGGACCCCTTCCTGGCTGGCCTCTGCTATCTAGGCCCTGGGTTCCTTTACAGCAACCCAGCGGCTCCAGACGACCGGTGCAGACAGAACTCTGCAAACCCTAGTGACCGATTAATTACAAGTCGGCTCCATTGAAACAATGAGTGAGCAGTAATTCCAGACAATTAATTAGGAGGCCCAGGAGAAGGGCTGTCACAGGGGAGCAGTCACTCTCTAAGTCACTTGCTCAGTCCTTCTCAGGACGGAGCCCTGTGCCAGGTGGTGGGCACACTGGAAGGGAAGAGACCTCACCTCAGCCTCGTGGAGCTCCTACTCTGCTGGGAGAGACAAGTGTGCAGGCCACACTGACCAGCTCGGTGACAGGGGTGTAAAGGTGACATCTGGGAGTCCAGGGGACTGAAGGGCAGGGAAGACCTGAGGCTGTGGTGGTTGAGTAATGGTTATACTATGATTATGTTTACTGACCACTTACTCTAGCCAGCTATACACAGTATCTCATTTAATACTCTAGACAGTCCAAATGAGGGAGATATGATTACCCCATTTTACAGATGAGGAAACTGAGGTTAAGTACTTGTCCAAGGCTACAGAACAAGTGGTTAGTGGAACCAGGCCACCTTACTTCATATACCCTGCTTTGAGGGGTCATTAGCACTCCACAAGCATCTATCCAGTGGCTAAGAGGGAGCAATTTCTAATCTGGTGTCTGCCATCAATTTCCTTTCTGAGCCTCAATTTATTATCTGGAAAATGGGGATCTCAATACCTGCTTTTCAGGGCTATTGCAAGGGTGAGAATAATGTATGTAAAGGACCTTGCACATAGTGAGTGTCTGTAAATGGTAGTTAGTATTATTGTTCCAGGCAGAGTCTGTAAACTCTGGGAGACCTGAAAGGCGCAGGGGTATTTGGTTATGGCAGAATCACCTACTAGGGGAGGCCTGATGGTGGAGAGGTCAGCAGGGACCAGAGTGTGAAATGCCTTGAATGCCAAGGGCCAAATGTTTGGACTTGATAACAGAGGGCAGTGGGAGGTGCCAGTGGCTTTTAAACAGGGCCAGTCCCTGTCAGATGCCAGGCACTGTGCTAAATTCTGTGGATCTGGGCACTAGCTAGATGTCCATGGTCCTTATCTGTATGCTGGGGCTGAGGAGCAATCCTACAAAGGCATAATTACTTCTGGAGAGTTGTCCCCAAAGGAGGCTCTGGGGCAGCGTATGGGCCCTGACCCAGCCTGGATCAGAGAAGGCCTCCCTAAGAATGCTCCATGTAAGCTGAGCACCAAGGAGGAGTGGGAGGCAGCAGAAGGAGCGTGGGGCAGAATCCAGAAGGAGCTGGGTGCACGGCAGGCCCGGAGGGAGGCCTGTGTATGTTGGGAACGAGGGGGCGGCCCCTGGGCTGGGGACGTGGTGGTGGAGATCTGTGTTTGTAAAGAGGTCTCAGAGGCAGCGTTGGGGACAGACCCTAGAGAGGCCGGAAGAGACCACTGCGGAGGCCAAAGCCGGATCTGAGGCTAGGGAAGTTTATGGGATGGGAGAAGGAAGGCTTCTTGGAGGAGGTGTCAGTAGCAAAAAGCTGGCAGATTGAGGCGACGGGTCTGGTCCTTGAGCTCCGGGGCGCCGGGACCCAGCCCACAGGCAAAGTCCTTTGTGCTCTGTGTAGGCTTAGCGCAAAAACCCTCCTTCGAGTCGCCTCCGAAGCTCCTGCATCTGGCGGCAGCCGTCCTCGGCCCAGCACAGCCGAGGCTGTCCCCGCCCCGGGCAGGTACTCACGTGCGTTTATTTGCATAATATCCCCCGCGCCCTGTGGACCCAGCTGCCTCCGGCCCTCCAGCTCTCAGGGCGGCTCTACGCCCCCTGCCGGCCACAGTGGCATCGCAGCCCAGTGTCATCCCCTTCGCCCAGCGCCCCCTGTCGGCCATCGAGGGCGGGCCGCCCGGAGCCCCGAAGTTTCTGAGAAGCAGCTCTTTCAACCTGGGACTTAACTGGGAACCTGGGGCGTCCGGCACAAGCTCCTTGGCCGGGCGTTCCAGGCCCTTCTCCATCTGGGCCCCGATGTCCTCCAACATCTCTCCTGACCCCCTGCATTCAGCCATCCCCAAATTCTCGGCGTCCACTCAGGGCTGCCCGCTTTGGGGCCTTTGTACATGCAGATCCCTCTGCCAGCAATTCCTTTCCCACCGAGCGCTCCAAGGGAACTTGTTCAGGGCTCTCTCCAATAGCCCCCTCTTCTGGAAACCTTCTCAGTCACTCCTTCCAGAACTTCCCAGTTCCCCCATTCCTCCGTCTCCCCCTCTCCTCCTCACCTTGGCGGGAGCGGCAATCGTCAGCGCACCTGGGGGCGTTTTTGGAAAGTTGGGGGTGGAGGGATCAGGCAGGCTCCCCCTCACTCCCTCCCCACCCGCACCCCAGGCCATTTACAAGATGGTTTCGTCCGTGATGAAGATGCCGGAGGACGAGTCGACCCCGGAAAAGAGGACTGAGAAGATCTTCCGCCAAATGGACACAAACAACGACGGTGAGGAGGCAGGGGCGGGGCGGGGCGGGGCGGGGCGGGGCGGGAGCCACTCCCCCTTCCTCTCCCGCGGCTCGGCTCTGCAGCCCCTCGCTTTGCTGCTGCCTTCTCCTCCGTCACTGTTCCCCTCACCCCGCAGGCAAGCTGTCCTTGGAGGAGTTCATCCGCGGGGCCAAAAGCGACCCGTCCATCGTGCGTCTGCTGCAGTGCGACCCCAGCAGCGCCTCCCAGTTCTGAGCGAGGAGCCAGGTTTCCCCTGCCTGCCTTCACTGGCCCTCTCCCGGCTCTCAGCTTCCTCGCCCTTGTGTCTGTCCAGGCTGGGGGTCAGATTGCCACCCCCAGGGTCTAAACTCTGAGGGGCCTATGGAGAAAGGAACCCTGCAGCCCCCCCAAGGCCCAAGCCAGCAAGTGGTTAGCACCCCCCATCCGGGAGGCAATATCTCCCTTTGGCAATGATAGAGACACAGGCTGTGGCTCGGTCTGCCCCTCAGAGTCTGCCCTCCCTTACCTAGCTATCAGAACTTCAGCCATTCCCCCTCCCCCACCCCCGCACACACCCAGCCACGAGGCCAGACTTCCCTCCGCCAACCACGGGGCAAGCTTCCCTGCCTCCACCCCAACCCTTGTAGATCTCAGCCTTGGTGGAGTTGGGAATCATGCCTGTCTTTTTATTTGGAGCGGAGAGAAGGATTCCAGAGGTGTGGGGGCTTGAGGAGAAACCTTCCTTGAGCCATCCTTCCCTGCAGGAGGGCCTCAACCTTGCCTGCTCCTGCCCTTGTTGGCCCGGAGGCCATGATGCAAAAGGAAAACCTCCTGCTTCCAGCCCCCCAGCTGTGAGTCCCATGAACCCCCGCCTGCGTTTCAGCATTTTGATGAACACAGACCCACTGACCCCTCTGTGTGTCTTGTCTCTCTCAGATACACACACAGGCCCACAGACAGATGGGCAGACACACCTAGAGCGCCACCCACAGTGTCCTGTGTGGGAGAGCAGCACAGGCCCCCGGCCGAGTCCCCTCCCCCGCTGCATGCATCCACGTGGAGCATCTCTGTTCTTTTTAATATCTTCAGAATAAAGTCTCGTTTCAGTGCAGTGGGCTGGGTGGCTGGAGGAGAGGGGTGAAAGACCCCCCCGGGTCCTGGAGTGGCATTGAGCCCTCTTGGCTGGCTGCAGGAATCCTGGCCTGATCCCAGTGCAGACTTGGCTGGAGGGCCGCAGTGGCCACAGGGCTTGGGTGAGGCAACAGCTGTCAAAGGGTCATCAGCCCAGAGCTAGTGCAGCTCGGCAGGTCATGGTCCTCCATAGGCTCTGGGCTCTCCCGCATCTGTGGAGACGTCAGAGGCTGCCAGGCCCACTGGGTCTGGGTCTCCTCCTCTAGGACATCCAGAAAGTGGGAGGAGTGGGGGGGCTGGGAGGGTTTTTGGGTGAAGGGACGTCATTACTCTCCACTATGCAAGAGTCAGGCCATACCCTTGGAGTGCCCCCAATTCCAGCCCAGATACCTCTCCCCCTCCCCAAGACTCATCCTGGGCCTTGGGAGAGCCAAGTGTCAGCTGTATGACTTAGCTGGGAGATCTGAGTTCTCTGAGCCTCCAAGTCTCTCCTTTTGGTCCTGGGGAGAAAACTACTGCCCCAGTTTTCAAGGTGGGGGCCCTTTACAGAGGGGTGGGGACAGATCAGACTGAGCTCCCCAGCAGGGGCTCCCAGGAAGTATGAAGAGTCAGGGCTTGGTGGGGGATGGCAGGCCTTACCATGTGATGGCTGCTTTTCCCCAACCAGGGCCTCAGTTCCAGCAACTGGTGGGTGATCTGGGCACTGCGGACAGCAAACACACTCTCTGCCACGCAGAACAGTAACGAGATGCCCCAGAGACACAGGCTGGAGCTCTGTAGGGGGACAGGGGGCAGTGATGGCTGCCTGGGGTTGAGGAGTGGAGGGCAGGACTCCAAGAACCCTTCCCACCTCTGATGAGCACCTCGCTGCCCTCCCACCCCATCCCAGGCCTAAGCACTTACGTAAATGCGAGTGGGGTCGAAGGGACAGTCGGGCGCCAGTGCCAGTAGTTCGGGGCCCCCAAAAGTACAGGCGGCCAGCAGTGCCCGGCCCTGGGTGGCAAAGGTCACAGCAATCGAGGCCAAGAGGCCGAGAGCACAGGTCAGAGAGAGAAGGGCACAGGCCACGCTCGAGCTAAACACTGTCCAGCGCTGGATGGAGGAGGCCATTGGTCAGTGGACATCAGGCTCGGCCCCATGGGCAGCTCTGGCCCCCATGGGGTCAGCCTCACCCCCTCCAAGCAGGCCAGGCCCTTGGGGGTGGCTGCTGCCTCTACCCGTACAGCCCCATCCCAGGAGGTACCACATACCAGAGGGATGCTGGGGAGGTAGCGTGATAACACGATGACTGCAATGCCTGAGGTGATGACCTGTGGAGGAGGCTCAAGTCAGCTCTGACCCCCTGCTGGAGGAGAGTGGGCAGGGGGTCAGGGCCACTCTCCAGCAAAGATTCCACCAACACCAACTCTAGCCCTCCACACCCGCACCCCCTGCTTAGCTTTGGTTTCATTACCTCCATCTGCATGGGGACACTGCCTCTTCATGGTCCAGCCCTGAAGTGACGTTTCTAAAACACAGTCACTCCCTGCCTACAACCTTCCATGACTCCCCACTGCCTACAGCTGCATTTCTCAAGCAGGGACCTGTGTATCCCAGGGCCACAGAGCCATGTCACAGGATATATATGACATATTTCCCTGGAGTGGAAAAGATTTTGGAAGAAACTCAGTAACTCAACTGGCAAGGAACTAAAAACAAAATTGTTATTTTAAAATAAACCAGGATACTTTATGGAGTAGAATTCAAAATCCCTAGGAGTATTTTTAACTATCCCAGGCTCTCAGTGACCTGGCCCCTGTCCCATCAGTATCTCAACTCCACCCTGGGCCAGGCTCTTTCCTCATCGCCCTGGATATGGACACCCACACAGAGCCTACTCTTGGTGCCACCTACACAGCGCTTTCTCAGGAACACCCTTCCTGCTCCTCTTTACCTGCTTGGGTTCTCCCTCCTGCAGGCCTCCCTAACCACCCCTAGCCCCAAGACGCGGGCCCACCTCACTGTTAAGCCCACCAGCTGCCCTCTGGATCTTCTGGGTTCCACTCAGCTGGGCTCCCTCCTTCAGTTCCCTCACTTTATCAGGCAAGGGCTGGACCCGCGGGAGGCAGGTGAGATGAGAGGGGGCCCAGCAATGTCTGTAATTCACTGTGCAGCCACTAGTAAGTGCCTCAAACTCTCTGGGCTAAGCCTGCTCAGCAGAAATGAGCTCAGGGAAAGGACACTGGCTTTGGTGTAAGCCACAGATTGTTTCACATCCAGGTTGGCTTCTTTGTATCAGCAAGAGGTTGGGTGAATCCCTGAGTCAGTTTCCCCCTCTGTAAAGAGGAGAAAATAATGGCCCCGTGTTGCAGGGAGCTGTGGGGATTAACTGAGGAAATAAGAGCACAGCTGAAGTGGTCCAGCCCAGAGCCCATCTGTGGTGGACCTCCTAACCCCGAGCTCACTGCCTTGCCTGCCTTCCTCACAAGGTTGGTGAGACGAATAAACAACAATAATAGTAACCCCAAGGGACACTGCACATATCTGTACAGCCTAGCTCTGTCCCACTGACTGAGGCTCTCCTACTTGCCGGGGCCTGTGATCCTTGCTTTAGGGCCAGCAGGCTGTCTGAGCGTCATTTTGCAGGGGAGGGAACAGGCTTAGAGAGAGAAAGAAATCCCTCAGCCAGGAGGTGGCAGGGGTGGAACTCAGACACTGATGTGCAGATGTTCCTCAAAGGCTGTAGCCACCTCTGCTGACAGTTGGGAAAGGGCTTTATGAACTTGAGAATACCAGGCCCCTTCATTCATGTATTCATCAAACAGGTACTGACATCCAGTCATAACCATGTCTACCATTTATTGAGCACTTATAGTCCAGGCCTAATGCTAAGCTCCTGCCAGATTAGTTTTTTGTGTCTCCAGAGCAGACCTTATCCATTCCCACCTCCACACCTTTGCATTTGCCATTCTCCATACTTGAAAGCCATCCCAGCTTCCTCTCCTACCTGCTGGCCCCAGCAGTCTTCATACCCAGGTTATGGTAATTGCAGCCTATCTTTGAACTCCTATTCATCCATCAATACCCACCTCAGGGGCCTCCACCTCTGTGAACCCGCCCAAGCTGAGCTGATGCTCCTTCCTTCTGGCCAACAGTGCCTTGACTATTTCCCTATTGTAATAATAATCCAAGCTCACAGTAGTGAGTGTTAACCATGTGCTAGGCACTGTGCTCAGCACTTTATGTGGATGATCTCATTCAATACTCATCAGGACCCTCTCAGATGGACACTGTTACCATCCCCATTTTATAGCTGAGGAAGTTGAGGCAAAGAGAGGTTGGGTGACTGGTGCCGTTGGTAAGTGGTGGAACAGGGGTTAGTACTTGGGGCTGTCTGCCTGCCCACCCCAGGCTGTGGGTGGGGACTCATCGAAGACCCTTCCAGCCCCCTCCAGCCCCCTCCTGCCAGTCACCCTCCCAGCCTGGCCATACCACGATGGCGGAAGTGACAGAGAGGATGTTGACCACACAGTACTGCAGAGCCACAGCATCATGGGGGGCTGCCACATAGCGCAGCACCGTGCCGTGGAGGAGAGCGGCTGCGATGAAGCTCACGTGGCCCAGCACCACCAGCACCAGCCCCGTCTTCATCAGCATCTTCCGGAAGTCACCCACACTCAGGCTACCTGTGAGGGACAGCCATGTCAGGGCCACGGGTAGGGCTCATCCTGCTGGGCAGAGGAGAACACTGAGGCCCCTGCAGGAGTGATGGACATTGGGTTCTAAATCTATTTCTGGATGACTCAAGGCCAGTAACTTGTCTTCTCTGCGCCTCAGTTTCCTCATCAGGAAAAGGGGTTCACAGTGCTTTCATGAGAGTCCTTGGATCTCTAAGGTTGGAAAAGCATACAGGTGGTACTTAATAAAGGGTAGTAGTCCTTGTTAGTGTTCAAGGTCATGCGTGGCCCAGTCCGGATTTGAACCCAGGTCTCTAGCTCTAGACCCATGATCCTTCCACTAAGCTTTGCATCCACTGATACTTTTCATCCATACATTTGTTACATCAATGTTCACTGAGTGCCTGCTCCATGCCAGGCCCTGAGGTACCACAGAGAGCTTGATGGTCACTGCCCAGGCCCCAAGGAGCCCCTAGTTCACTGGGCAGGGATCAGGTTCTATTCAGGATTCAGTTTGGTGTAAAGGGCCTGGCACACAGTAGATACTCAACTCACAATTGCTGAACTGACTCCAGCAAAATACTCAGACTTCTGAGTCTTCATTTCCCCATCTGTAAAATGGGAAGAATAACCCTTGTTTCCCAGTGGGGAAGGAGGGTCCCATGAGGAGATGGATGGGAAAGTGGGGCATACCCGGGGGGTGCTGGGAAAGCGAGCTCTTGGTGCAGGGGCACTAGGCAGGGACATGAGCCAGGGACTCATACGTAAATCCTCTCTGAGTGTCCAAGTGGCTACTCGGCCCCTATCTGCACACCCCCAGGATCAGGAGCCCTCCTTCCGGCTGTTCCAGATCTGCTCTTTGGAATGTCCCCTTTGGGTCCTGGCTCTGCACCATGCTGGCCCCTTAGGCTCACCAGCCCCCTCATTCTAGCCAGCTCTGTGAGACTGGAAGACTGGCCTGGCCCCTAGAACTAAACAGCCTCCCCTTCTTCCTTTAGCTGCTCGTTGTGGGACCTGCGAGTTCCTTCCTAGACCTCAGTGTCCCCATCTGTGGCAGCAAGGATTGGGTCATACTTCATATATGAGAGTTTTGCAGCCAGAGAGAAAGAGAGAGAGAAAGGAAGGAATCCCTAGACTGGATGTCCCTGGGGGCGCTGCGCCCAGAGGAAGCCCCCGGGAGCAGAGAGGGCTGGGGCTACTCAGTCACAGACCCTCTGTGCGACTTTGCACCAGCCTCTCTCCTTCTTGGGCCCCAGCTTCCCCATATGTAAAATGGGAAGGGGTTGGTCTAGCCGGTCTCTGAGATCCTTGGAGCCTTCAGGACCCTCTGGAGCTGTACCAGATCGAGGAGAAGCAGAGGGCAGACGATGGGCTGGACAGGCACTGTGGGACTGGATGGCATCATGAAGATTAACTGCTGGCCAAACAGGAAAGGGCATGGCAGCTTTGTCCCAGGGGCCTGACCCACTTCACCTCATCCACCCACCTACCTGGCCACCCAGACACCACACCCGGCTCAGGGCTGGGCTCATGAACAACAGCATCCCAGGACCAAGACTTGGTCAAACTGGAGGTACAGTGCTAGCGTGGGGCTGCGCCTGGAGCACTGGACAGAGTCTCAGGGCAGTCCCTGGCTCAGGATGGTTCTAGGAGGTGGTGCTCCCTTGCCAGTTTACAGAAGAGGAAACCGAGGCTCACAAGTTCTCTTGGCTAGAGAGTAGGGACTGCCCAGGTCTGTCTGATGCCCAAGAGCAGCATCATTGCGTCCAGGGAGTGAGGGGAGGGGACACATCAGTCCCACTCCTCTGTCTGGATCGTGTTTGCCAATGGCCCTTCTCACCTGGCCCGGTTTGGGGGAGTGGAGGGTATGGGAGCGGGAGCCCTTTGGGAGGCTGAGGAAGCCAAGGGCGGGCAGCCTCTGGTTCAGAACTCCCGGGCTCCGAATCCCCTCCCTGTGCTCCCCCTTCTGGGGGCAGTGGGGGTTGGCTGCTCTCCTCCCACCTGGGGGTCCCTCCTCCGCAAGAAAGGAGGGTGGGGGACAGTGGGGGCGGGCGAGAGGCCGTGGTGCTACCCCACATCGGAAGATACCAGAAGCCCTCCTCTCGCCAGCTCAGTGCTGAGGAAACTGAGGCCCAGAGCAGAAAGTGACCTGCACAGAAGGCGGCCTGGACCCCGGGGTTCCGGGCGCCCACGACAGTGCTCCGCCCCTGCCAGAGAATCTGGGGCGGGTTCGGGCCTCCCGGGCCGTCCCCCCGCGGCTCACCCAGGCGCAGACACATCTCGGCTCCCGAGCTGGGTCTTCGCGGCGGCTTCAGCGGGGCTCCAGACGCTGCGGGCGGCCGGGCGGCCCCACTCCCATACTGGTCCGCAGCCGCCGAGCGCCCAGCAGAGCCCGCGCCGCGCCCACTTCCCGCCTCGAGCCCGGAGCACCCGGCGCCCGGCCGGCCTCCCTTCCCGTCACCCCCTGGGCGGCCCGGCCCCGGGAGGGCCCCGGCGGCTCGTTTGCATCCCGGGCCCGTCCGACCGGCTGGGCAGCCCTTCCTGGCCCTCCCGGCTGAGTCACAGCGCTGGCCCCACCCACCCGCCTCGATGCCGGCCGGCACCCGGCCAGCAACCCCCCGCAGCCCACCCCGCTCCAGTGATGCCCATTTTACAGATAGAAACTGAGGCCTAGAGGAGCTGCGATCGTCCGGGCTAGGGAGTGAGATGGGGGCCTGATGCGTGGTTGTCACGACCTGGTGGGCAGCTGGACAGGAAAGCCCCGAGGTGAGGGCTGGGAATCCACTTCTTTCTAGAGGATGGGGAAGTGCAACAGTGGGTGGTGAAAGAGCCCTACCTAGGGAGCCAGGCTCTGTCCTTGACCTGCGCCGTGACCTCAGGTTTCCTCCCTGCCGTGGCCTGAGGGTCTTCGGCAGCATGCTGAGCAAGGTGCTTTACTTGTGGGGGTGGAGATGGGGGGGGGGGTGTCTCTGTTCCCTTCTCAGAAAATCAGGGATAATAATTCCTGTCCCCTAAAGTCATGGTGAGATACAAAAATGAGGTAAGAAAACGCTTTGCAAACCCTCTAGAGTATCTTTGCAAAGTGCAGACTTAGCAGGAGCACCTAACAAGAGCGTTACTATTCCTGGCTATTGGTTACTGTGCCCCTTCAATGTGCCAGAATGACCCTTTGTTTCATCCTCAACATGTAGAAATGGACTCACACAAGAGTGTCCAGCGGAAGAGGTGGAGTAGGGGTCTCAGTGCCCTTTCTCTAATGTGGCCGTGCTGTGGCTGCCAGCCTGGGCTCTTGGCCCTCAGGCAGGCCTCTGGGAGGCACTTCCGTGGTATCTGGGCAGCATCAATTCACAGTCTGCACCCCCTACCCCACTGGTCAGTGGCCTTGAGGGTAGGGGCTGGCTTGATGCATCTAACACCAGCTGTCCACTGAATGCGTGTGCCTTGTGTGTGGGGCACACAACTTACTGATGACCAAGTCCACCTCCCAAGGGCTGCCCTGGAGAGCACGTGTGGTCACTGCAAAGCCAATGTCAAATCTCATGCATGTGCATGCATGTGGCTTCTCTATCAGTGTCAGGCTGTCCCCTTGACACTGACCCCAACTGGGGCAGTCTGGAATTAGGCTGGGGACCCAGACCTTTTAAATGTCTTTGCTTTCAGATGAATAAATGAGGGTTCTCTCTTTCTATCTTTAGAACAATACTGAGAGTTAAAGATTATTACCCCATTTTACAGATGAGAAAATTGAGGCCCAGAAAGGTAAAGAGGCTTTTCAAAGAGTACACAGCATGTATCATTGGTAGAGCTGAGACTTGAATCCAGATCTGTTTAACTGTGAAGGCTGCTCCTGAGTGTGGTGGGGGACAGGGGAGCCATAGTCTCCAGGGAGTGGGCCTACTCTCTGGGGCCTCTGAGGAGGGAACGGCCCACCTGTTTCTCTTCTGACACAGTTTCCCAGCCATGGCCCAGCCTTAGCGCCCTGAAGTTATTGCCATTTCTCTTTGCTTATTGCCAAGTGGCCAAAGTCCATTCGTCTGAGTTGTCCAGTGTCCCTTGCCTGCGCCTCACCCTTTTGCACACTGGCTAGGGTTCTGGGGTTCTGGAAAGAACCCCAGGCTACAGCACTAGCTCCTTGTGCTCCACCAACTCACTGTGACACCCTGGCAGCTCACAGCCCTTCCCCAGATCTCAGTTTCCCCATTTGTCAAATGGAGATAGTGATTGCCTTCCCAGATTTCTGAGCGATAAAAAGACTTGAGAGATATGAGACTTGGTTGAAACCTAGCCAGAGAAATACAAATAGAAATTCTCTCTCTTCCTGGAACACTTAACAACCAGGTGTGGTTCAGTACACTTCAATTGGACTCTGGGTCTTCCGAGGGCACGGCCTCCCCGCCAGGCTGCTCAACTGGGAAGGGGGTTCAGGCTTCCAGTCCCTGTGCAAGTCCTCTTCACCTGAGAAAGGCTTTTTCCTCCCTGATTATTAGAATACTTCCTCCCTCTAAGTAGAACAATCACACACGGACCCTACCATATTCAATTTTGTGTCTTTCCATACACATACATAAAACGAAAAGCCAAGTGATCATGCTGAGAGGAGGAGGGGGTTGAAGGGGACTTAGGCATATTTACAATGACAAATTCTACATGGTGTGAATGGGGAGTTTGTTATTCTTTGTATATTTTCTATCTTTTACATTTCTTTTTTTTTTAAAAAAAAAAGCTTATTGTAGAAAACAGAGGAAAAAAACAGCAAAGTATAGAGAAGAAATCAGAACTACTCATAATCCTCCCTATCCCCACGGATAATCAGCATTCACATTTTGGAGGGTTTTTTCCTATGTGCGTATGTAATTTTCTCCTTCTCTGAGACTCTTGACTCCTGGCTTTACTCTGCCACCCCTTCTCATCACCTTGATCTGTTGCCCTCTCTGCCATCCCCTTCCATCTATCAAGGACTTGGGTTTCCAGATTTTGGTGAGGCAGTCATTCCAAATTGCCCTGCTTATCCACGTGAAGGACCCTCCAATACTCTTCCTTGACCTCCTCAGTGACCTTCATCATGACCCCAGCCATCCTCTCCGGGTTCATGCCTTGAACGGTCCCCTCTGAAATCCCAGCCTTGAGCACCCCACAAAGACTTCTCTTGCACCATGCTGGTCTTTTGACTCCCATGGCCTCATCCTCTGACTTCCCAGAGGCCACCAGCCCATTCTCCTTTCTTCTGTTCAGTTACCCCCTCCTGGCTTCTTTACCACCAAGCCTACATCACAAGGTTGAGCATCTGAAGGCCAGCTCACTTGTCCAGGTGAGAAATGAGAAATGTAGGGGACTTGGACCAGGATGGTGGCTATGAAGATGGAAAGAAGAAGGGAGATTTGAGATATGTGATTAGTATGCATGTTAAAATTTGGAAAGCACTGTTCTAAATCCACTCACCTTGCTCCTTCTCCCAGTCACTCCTCCAGCTCCACATGGACCACACTGCATCCCTCATCCTCTTCCTTTCTGCCAAGTCTTTCCCGTCAGCCTACAAACATACCCAACTCTCTTCTATCCTAAAAAAACACACCTTCCCTTGGCTCCCTTTACATTTCTACTTACTGCTTTTGTACTTCCTTTCCCTTCCCCTCCAAACTTCTGAAATGAATTATCTTTACATGCTGTTTCCATCTTCTCAACTACCACCTCCTCCACACTCCACAGCAGTGCGGTCCAGCCCTCTGCTGGAAGAGCCCTCTTATAGGTCACCAGTGACTTCTGACCACACTGAATCCAATGAAGCATTTCAGTTCCTAACTTATTATTATCAGCCACTCTCTCCGTACTCCTGTAACACATCTCCTTCCTGGTTTTCCTCCTACCTCTGGCTGTTCCTTCTCAGTCTCCATTGTAGACTTTTTGTCATCAGCTCAACCTTTAAATATTGGTATTCCTTTGTATCCTTGCTGCTTCCTTTATGGGTCCCATTGGTTAATTCATGTAGTCTCATGGCTCCCCTTTTATATGATGATTCTCCCAGACTAGACAGCTCCCCTGAGGATCAGATTTAAATATCCAATGATCTTACCTCTCCACCTGGGTGTCCAGTCACCTCAAGCTCAACATGTACCAACTTTTACCCCCTACTGCTTCTTGTGTATTTTCTATCTCAGTGGGTGGCATCACGAGCTACCCAAGCCAAAAACCTGGCATTCATTCTTTACACTTTCCTCTCTTTCTACATAAAGTCAATCGTCAAGTCCTGCCGATTTACGTCATAGATATTTCTGTAACTAGTGCTTCCTCTTTGTCTCTGCTACTATTGTCCTTGTTCATGCAGCATCTCTTTCCCCCAATTGTTTTTTCATACTACTGAGTAATCTTCCTAAAGTATAAATCAGATCACGTCACTCTTCTGCTTAAAATCAGTAACATAAAAGAAATTTAAGAAGACATAAATAAATGGAAAGACATCCTGCGTTCATGGATTGTAAGCCTTAATATTGGTAGGATGGCAATTCTCCCCAAAATTCAAGCTGCCTTTTTTTTTTTTTGGCAGAAATTGACAAGCTGATCGCAAAATTCATATGGAAATGCAAAAGACCCAGAATAAGCCAAAACAATCTTGAAAAAGAAACAGGGACTTCCCTGGTGGTACGGTGGTTAAGAATCCGCCTGCCAGTGCAGGGGACACGGGTTCGATCCCTGGTCTGGGAAGATCCCACATGCCATGGAGCAACTAAGCCCGGGCACCACAACTACTGAGCCTGCGAGCCACAACTACTGAGCCCGTGCACCGCAACTACTGAAGCCCGCACGCCTAGAGCCTGTGGTCCGCAAGGAGAAGCCGCTACAATGAGAAGCCCACGCTCTGCAACGAAGAGTAGCCCCCACTGGCCGCAACTAGAGAAAGCCCGCGCACAGCAATGAAGACCCAACGCAGTGGGTCTTTCTGAGGCACTGTCATGTGCCAGGCTCTCAGGGCTTTACACATATTAACTCATTTAATCTTCACAATAACACAAAGAAATGGGTACCATTGTTATTCCCCATTTTACATTTGAGGAACTGAGGCGCGAAAGAATTTGCCCAAGATCACAAAGCTAGACAGGGATAGAGCTTGAATCCAGGCAACATGACCTCTGAGCTTATGTACCTACAGCTTTGCTAAGAGAGATAGCCTGTAGCCAGCAATCCAAGCTGATGCAGAGTCTGACGGTCACATGCTTTGCAAGATTGAAAAAGCTCATCTATTCACATCAAAGCTAAAGTGAGTGGGAATAAAGGCAGGGAGGTAGGAAGCACAACCCCTCCCAAACCCTTCCTACCTGTTCCCACTAAGAGGACAGTGACCCTATGTAAAGAGCCTTCCACTGGGATGCAGCCTAGTGGTCAGGGACAGCCAGCTGTGCCTTCCCCCCATGCCTGGTGTTCACAATTGCCTCAAGGCAGAGGTGAAGCTGGAGGCCCTGAGCTGAGGACTGGGAGGTCCTGTTGCTAAGACCCCACATGGTAGTTTTCAACTACCCATTCTAAGGTCAAACCCTTGACCTTGCCATCTTCAGTAACTATACTACCTCTAAGACCTTACGTTTCAGCACCCTACTCCCTGACACCTATCTCCTATCTTTCCAGATTACTTTCTCTATTACCTTCTCAATTCTTCAGCTTCTTAAGAGCCTCCACTCTCTTGACCCTTCATGATGGCATGCCTAAGAATTTGGGCACAGGTCTTTTCTCCATCTGCACCCTCTTTCTGAGTGATCTCATCCAGTCTCTTGGCTTTTATACTATCAACATGTCAATGATAATGTCAGTAACAACAATATATATCTCCATCTCTGACCACTCGCTAAGTGCCAAACTTGTGTACCCAAATGCCTCCTTGTCATCTAATGGCCATCTAAACTGAATATACCCAAGAAGAGCCCTTAGTTCCACTCCCCTGAATTCATTCTTCCTCCAGTCTTCCCCATCTCAATAAATGGCACCATCATCTACCTAGTTGCTCAAGCCAACAACATAAAACGCATTTCCGATTCCTCCCTTTTTCTCATTCTCTATATTCTCTCCATCGACAAGTCCTGTCATCCTATCTCCAAAATATATCTTAAATCAAACAGCCTCTTTCCATCTCCACAGTCACTCCCTGCATCTAGTAGCCTCCTAACTGGCCCCTCTACATCTACGCCTAAAATCTATTTTCTACACTGCAAAGAGAGTGATCTTTCAAAAACATAAATCAGGTCATATCAACACCTCCCTGGGAATTCCCTGGTGGTGCTCTCACTGCCAAGGGCCCGGGTTCAATCCCTGGGCAGGGAACTAAGATCCTGCAAGCCATGCAGCATGGCCAAAAATAAATTAAAAACAAAACAAAATAAACACCTCCCTTTAGTGGCCTATGTAGGGCTTCACCACAGCTTACAATGTCCAACATGCCGAGGTCCCCCCACTCATCTCTCTGATACCACATCCTACCACTCTCCTCTCAATCACTGCACTTCAGCCACCTGCTCTTCTTCCTTTTCTTTCAAGGCACTAAAGTAGATCTTTGCTCTTGCTGGTCCCTCTGCCTTCAATACTCTGTCCTCAAATCTTCAAATCTTTTCTCTGTCTGTCTAAATCAGTGCTGTCTAGTAGAACTTTCTGTAATCATGGAAATGCTCTATACCTGCGTGGTCCAATAGGGTGGCCACTAGCCACATGTGGTTACCGAACACTTAAAATGTGGCTAGTATGACTGAGAAACTAAGTTATTTAATTTACATAATTAAAATTTAAAGTTAAATAGACACAGGGTTTAGTGGACACCATATTGAATCGTGAACGTAAATTACCCCAAAGCCTCCTTCTATTAAATTATCCAGTTTTCTTTTCTTTTTCCCCCTAAGTTTTATTGAGAAATAACTGACATTCATTACTATATAATGTTCAAGGAGTACAGAGTTTTATTTTTCCAAGGTACTTTTCTCTAGGTGAAATAACCTTGTTCATTTATATATTAATTTTCTGCTCTGTCTACAAGAATGTAGGCCATATGAGAGCAGAGGCATTAAGTAACTCATATAAAGCTCACTACTCAAAACTCAGGGCCTGGAATGGTGTTATTTAGGGACATGGTAGATGCATGATAAATATTTGTTAACTGATGAATAAAGCATTGGTAGTGGTTCTCCAAGTGTGGTCTGCAAAACTCTGAGGATCCCCAAGACCTTATCGGGGAGTCTGTGAAGTCAAAACTATTTTTATCATAATTCTAAGATGTTATTTTCCAGTTTTGATGGTGGAAAAGCAATGGTGGGTCAAACAGCCGTCCCCTTAGCACTATGAAAGGTAGGGACTCCAGGATACCCTCGTAGTCATTGTATCCGTCACTGCTATGCACGCACAGCAAAAAAAATAAGTATACCAGATTCATTTAAGAATGACTTGATGAAACAGTAAATATTATTAACTTTATTAACTCTCTACCCTTGAGTATACTTCTTTTAAATATTTTGACAAAATGGGAAGAATTCTGCTGTCTGCCTAAGTACCATGGTTGTCTCCAGGAAAAGCACCTGTGCAATTGTTTGAGTTACAAGATGAACTAGCTGCTTTTTTTCATGAGCACCATTTCTACTTGAAAGAAGGATTGAAAGACATACTGTGGTTATGGAAATGTAGGTTTTTTTGCAGGCATTTTCTCTAAAATGAAGGAAATGAGCCTGTCAATTCAAGGGGAAAAAATTGACAATATTTGCTGCCAAAGATAAAATTTGAGCTTTTGAGTGAAAATTAGATGTTTGGAAAATTGGCTTCCACTGCCGTGAGCTTAGCAGCTTCCCAATATTAAAGACTTTTAGTGGTGACATTAACATATATGATTTTTATATTGTATAATGAAATGTGTCAACATTTGGAAGATCTGTATAACTCAGTGAACCAATCAATACTTTCCAAGTGACCAACACATGACTGTACAAAATCATGCACAGGTTAAGGATGAATTCAAAGTGCAAGATAGACCAATGTATTTTAATGTAATGGAAAGTTGACAGATATGGTTTCAGATTCCACATTGAAACTAAATTTTACAAAACTATGACTTGTCAAGTTTAGGTAGAGTATCAAAGAGGAATATCCACAATTATCTGAAAATCCTTTTAACATACGCCTCCTTTTCCCAGTTATATACCTGTGTGAGGCTGAATTTTCTTTATGTACTTCAACCAAAACAACATATCTCAACATATTGAATAAAGAAGCAGATATGGGAATTCTAGCTGCCTTTTATTAAGTCAGACATTAAAGAGATTTGCAAAAATGTCAAACAATGTCATTCTTTTCACTCATTTTTTCGATTTGCAAAATGTAATTATTTTTCATTGAAAAGGGTATTATTTACTTTAACATTGATGGGTTTATTATTTTTTAATAAATAATTATTTTTAATTCTTAATTTTAGTTTATAATATTGCAAATATCAATAATGTAATCCACATAAACAAAATCTCTTTCAGGTCTTCAATTTTTCAGAGTGTACAGGGATCCTGAGACCAAAATGTTTGGGAAACACTGCTATAGATAAACAATAAAGTTAATCAGCCCCTAATACCTTGGTGCATTGATGAAGGGAACACAAGGTAATTATAAATAAGCAATCCCATTTGGAACAGGAGAGGAGGGGAAAAAACACCCAGTGGTCCGTGGTGTGTATTGTATCCTGCAGAGTGAGAACAGCAAGGATTCCCTGCTTTGATAAAATGAGGCCAGTCTGGCTGCTCTGCCAGGTTGGGGGAATCTCATCTAACCATTGTAACTGTGGCCACATCTTAGAAGAATTTTGAGGATTTCCAATTGGTATTGTTTGGGGCCAAGACATTGCCCCCGGGGTTGATCAATTACAGGATTCCACATGCCAGGATTGGGTTTCTCTCACAGAACCACTCCCTTAAAAGCTGTGTAAGTTTTCTGGCTATTCACATTTGGATAACTCCATGAGTTAATAACCAAGTCAGAAGAATGATGAATTATGGTCCCTAAATCTAGACCTTGATCTTGGTATGCAGGGTCTTAGCAACAGGACCTCCCAGTCCTCAGCTCAGGGCCTCCAGCTTCACCTCTGCCTTGAGGCAATTGTGAACACCAGGCATGGGGGGAAGGCACAGCTGGCTGTCCCTGACCACTAGGCTGCATCCCAGTGGAAGGCTCTTTACATAGGGTCACTGTCCTCTTAGTGGGAACAGGTAGGAAGGGTTTGGGAGGGGTTGTGCTTCCTACCTCCCTGCCTTTATTCCCACTCACTTTAGCTTTGATGTGAATAGATGAGCTTTTTCAATCTTGCAAAGCATGTGACCGTCAGACTCTGCATCAGCTTGGATTGCTGGCTACAGGCTATCTCTCTTAGCAAAGCTGTAGGTACATAAGCTCAGAGGTCATGTTGCCTGGATTCAAGCTCTATCCCTGTCTAGCTTTGTGATCTTGGGCAAATTCTTTCGCGCCTCAGTTCCTCAAATGTAAAATGGGGAATAACAATGGTACCCATTTCTTTGTGTTATTGTGAAGATTAAATGAGTTAATATGTGTAAAGCCCTGAGAGCCTGGGACATGATGAGTGCCTCAGAAATGTTAGCTTTTATTCTTCATTATTCTTTCTGCAAAATTTATCCCTTTGACTCTGAACTCAAGGCTTGGGAAAATAGCCAATGCACACAACCCCCTGACGAACTTTTATCAAGTCCCCTAAGCATCCCACCTATGTCAGGTACATGGTCTGAGCTTCAGGAGACCCTGGCCTTGAAGCTGCATCTCAGGGAATGCTGACCTCCTAGCCTCCTGGGAATGGAAAAATCCCAGGATTCTCCCAACAGTTGGAAAATCCTCACTGTTCTGTACCCCACCTCAACTCAGCCATTTCCACATGTTAGGGGCATCACTGGCAACACCCCACTTCTCATAGTAGTCAGAACTTCAGTTGCAGGTGACAGAATCCTAACAGAAATGGGCTTTGGGTAGCGGGAAGGAATTTGTTGGATGACGTTCTGGGAAAGTTTGGGGGCCTTAGGTGTGGTTAGATCCTGGCATTAATGTCACATAGGGAGTTCCCTGGTGGTCTAGTGGTTAGGATTCGATGCTTTCACTGCTGTGGCCCTGGTTCAATCCCTGGTCGGGTAACTGAGATCCCGCCAGCCACGTGGCGTGGCCAAACTACAACAAGAACAATAACAAAAAAACCCCAATGTCATCTGGTATGTTCAAAGGTGCTCTGTCTCTTGTCTTCTCTCCATTTCTCAGCTCTGCCTTCGTCTGTGCTGGTTTCAGTATCAGGCAGTCTCTGTCCATGTAGAGGAAGAGCCATGCTTACAACTTCCCAGCTTTGGAACCTCAGGAGAAAGCAGCCTCTACTCCCCTAGAATTCCAGAAAAGCTTGGGATTGTGTTTAATTTCTCCAGCTGGAGCTGTGTTCTTTAGCCTTGAAACATCCCAGAGTGACGTCACATGTGGCCTCAGGGGATTGAAACTGCACCGCCAGGGAAGGGAGGAAAGGCTTGATGTTTATCGACCATCTGTTCTGTGGCAGGCATTTTATATCTTCTCATGGTGAGGATTATCCCTTTTGGGGAAGGAGACTAGATCTCATGGTGGTCTCCACCTCCCTCCAAGCTGAGAGCAGAGGGGGTCCTTCTCATGTCCACAGCCAGCCCCTCTGCCTGTGCCCTTGATCCCATCCCTCTATCTTCCTAAAGACAAAGCACCATCTAATAGCTTCCTTTCTCTTATATTGTCACTCTCTCCATTTCTACCCTATTTTCTCCTGAGCCTCCAAACATGCTTGAATCTCTTGTACTTAAAAAAAGACAAACTCCTCTTCTTAGCAGTACCTCCTTACTTTTCACTCACACCTCAACTAAACGAAATCAGTTTTCTATTGTTGCCATCTTTTGAAACTGCTGTCTCCAAAGTTACCAGTTACTTCCCCTGTGACAAATCCAGCCCTTGGCCAGCTTGACCTGTTTCACACGTCAGCTAACCCTGTTTTCCTTCCTGAAATCCTCACCCCATCATTTCCTTCATTCCCGGTTCTCCTCTTCCCTTTCCTGGCTGCTCCGTTCCTGCACTCACTGGTTAAAGGTTTATGAAAAGAGAAGGCCAATTTCCCTTTCATTCATATCTATGATTTCAAGAAGCGTTTTTTCATTGGTGATTTTCCATCTCCAGGGCCTGGGTCTGTCTCCGGGTGTCGGTTTCTGTGCCCTGACACAGAGCCTGAACAGAGCAGCTGTCCACATATGGTGAGCAATGAGTGGATTTCCTCAAAGGCTGGTGCCTAAGGAATGACAAAGCAGTATCCAGAGCTGGAACTATATCCCAAGCCACTCACAAAGGCAGACGCACAAAAGTAAGAGGAGGGGTGGTTATCCCGCCCTTGCTGGATCCTTGTGATGACAACTCAGGCCTGATAATTCAGCCACAAAGAACCAGCAGTCTTCTCTCTTTGTCACCCTCCACTCATGAAGCCCTCTCCCTCATGTCTGCATGAGGTACAGCCATATTGGAGTGGGAAGAGCATGAATTCCAGATCTGGATTTGCGGCCTGCTTCTTTTTCGAACAGGCTTCGATCTCCAGAAAATCAGTGGCCATGGCTGGGTACGCTCCTAGCTTCTTCAGGTGTTCAGATGACTTTCAGGAATGGGGGCCATGGTACGGACTCAGAGGATGTGAGGTATCAGGGGAAGCCATCTCAGGGGCCCCAAGCAGGTCCCTGGAGAACAGGAACAATGATCTGGCAACGTGCTCTGGATGTGCTCCTAGCACTTACGTCTCTCATACCAGACGGCCTCACACGGGTGTGTGGCCTCCGTCACATCCATGTTGTTCACAGCAGCATTTGGCTTGGGCCCAAAACCTGTGTCCAATCAGCTGCAGTAAGGTTGGCAGGGCTGGCCTCATTGGATTTACGTGACCTAGATCCCGCTGATTTCATGAAGCAAGATCAGCTCAGGTCTGCTGGCCTTGGGAGATGGGAGAGGGAGGTGCAGGTCCTCAGCTTCATGGTTTTTGTGTCTTCCTCACTGTGTCTCCATTTCCTTCCTTCATTTGACAAATGAAGGGATTGGCAAAGGTGTGTCCAAATTTGACTTTCCAGGAATTTATTATTATTATAGTTTGGCTGCACATCAGCTCTAGCAAAATGACACGTCACATCCTTGCTGGAAGTTTTCAAGTTGTGCTGTTTACTAGTCAGGGATCAGTTGCAGGAAACAGAAACCACTCTATTTTAAGCAGAAAAGGATTTGATACAGGGAATCAGAGGTTTAAAGAAAATAGTTGGAAGGGCTGGAGGAGTGTGCTCCAGGAATGACTTCCAGAACAAGACCCCAGAATAGCTGCTAATTGGCACAATCATGAAGGTGATGAGTTAGGAGGCTGCTACTAGAATTCTTGCATTAAAGAACACACCAAGTAAAAAGACAACCCACAGAATGCGAGAAAGTATTTGCAAATCATATATCTGTAAAGGGACTTATAACCAGAATATATAAGAAGTCTTTACAACTCAACCATAAAAAAGACAACCCAATTTAAAAATGAGCAAAGGATTTGACTAGATATTTCTTCAAAGAAGATATACAAATAGCCAAAGAGTACATGAAAAGATGCTCAACATCATTAGTCATTAGAGAAATGTAAATCAAAGCCACAATGAGGTACCACTTCATGCACAGTAGGATAACTATAATGAAAAAGACACAATAGCAAGTGTCGACAAGGATGTGGAGAAATTGGTACCCTTGTGTATTGCTGGTAGGTAAAATGGTATAGCCTCTATGGAAGGAGGATGGTAGTTCCTCAAAAAATTAAACATAAAATTTCCATATGATCCAGAAACCCCACTTCTGGGGTATATACCCAAAAGAACTGAAACCAGGGACTTGAAGATATCTGTATATCAATATTCATAGCAGCATTATTCACAATAGCCAAAAAGTGGAAACAATCTAAATATCTATCAACTGACAAATGGATAAACAAAATGTAGTATATCCATACAAAATCCTTACAATATCCAATGGAATATTATTCATCCAAGAAAAAAGGAATGAAGTACTGATACATGCTACAACGTGGATGAACCTTGAGAACCTTACGCCGAGTGAAAGAGGTCATATACAAAAGTCATTTTGTATGATTATACAAAATGTCCAGAATAGGCAAATTCCATAGAGAAAGTAGATTAGTGGTTGTCAGGGCTGGAGGGAGGGGGGAAATGGGACTGACTGATAATAGGTTTCTTTCGGGGGGTGATGGCAATCATCTGGAATTAGACAGTAGTGATAGTTGCACAACTTTGTGAATATATCTAAAATCTACTGAGTTGCACACTTTAAAATGGTGAATTTCAGGACTTCCCTAGCAGTCCAGTGGTTAAGACTCCGCGCTTCCACCGCATGGGGGTACAGGTTCGATCCCTGGTCAGGGAAGTAAGATCCTGCATGCCGCACGGTGCGGCCAAAAAAAAAAGTAAAATGGTGAATTTCATGTTATGTGACTTATATCTCCATAAAGAAAGAAGATGGTTAAAACACACACACACCATGTGGCTGCAATCTAAGGACCAGGGATCAGAAATCTACCTCTGCTGCTGCCACCACTGCTTTTCAACCTCATGAAACTAGTGCTTGGACATTGGAATGCTGCTGAAGTAACTCAAGGTTGCCACAAACATGAAGCAACAACCACACAGCTGGGAGATGGCCTTTGCCTTACTTTCTCCTCCCAACTCTTATATAAATGGATGCAATTTATAGACCCTAATTTGCATGCAGAATGTTAACTGCAAGGGATTCTGGGAAGTGTAGCATTTAACTCTGGCCTTGGCACTATGAGAAAGAGATTGGAATGGATGCTGACAAGCAATTCACCACATCTACACAATTTCACCCTCCCTAAAAGGAGAGATCCAAAATCTCATTAGTCATGTATCCAGCTCTGGGTGATATTTATTCCAGTTCAGTTACGATCCTGTCTCAACAACCTGCAACCTAATGATTAACTGATCAGCTTACCAACACACCTTATGATACTAGGGAAAATGTGGGAGGGGAAGAAATGGGATGATATCTATAAATATATACATACCAGAGCAAGGGAAAAATATGAAATGCTAATATAGTTCTCATCTCTCCACCTTTCAGGAATTACTTATATTCATAAATGTCTTTCTCTACTACTTATGAAGTTCATTTTCACAGCCAGTATCTCAGCCGGATGAGGCTCTTTACCTGGTGTGGTGACCCAAATCTTCATTCCTAAAGGAATTAAGCCTTCCCTGGAATAGCCTTTTTTTTTTTTCATATTTTTTTAAAATTAATTAATTTATTTTTGGCTGTGTTGGGTCTTCGCTTCTGTGCGAGGGCTTTCTCAAGTTGCGGCAAGCGGGGGCCGCTCTTCATCGCGGTGCGCGGGCCTCCCACTATCGCGGCCTCTCCTGTTGCGGAGCACAGGCTCCAGACGCGCAGGCTCAGTAATTGTGGCCCACGGGCCCAGTCGCTCCGCGGCATGTGGGATCCTCCCAGACCAGGGCTCGAACCCGTGTGCCCTGCACTGGCAGGCAGACTCTCAACCACTGCGCCACCAGGGAAGCCCCTGGAATAGCCTTTTAACCTTGACTCCTGCATACAGCAGTACTAGAAGTAGCCCAGAGCACCCTTTAAGTTCCAGGCACACTCATTCCTGCCCCCATTGAGTAACAACAAACCTATCTCCCTTGATAATCAGGATCAATCTCTCCATCTAACACAATTGCCCCCTTTTAGGCTATTGGTTCAGTGGATGAGGAGCCCCAAGTGGCCAAAAACTTCCAGTTCAATGGACTCATTGTTATGTGCCCTGGTGGAAGTACTTCTCCTTTGGGTATTGAGACTTCTAAACTAACAAAGACCAAAGTCACAGGGGCAAGAAGCAAAACTTTTGTGAATGGGCTATATATAGGTCACTGTTTCAGAACATACACCTCATCCTTTAGGACAGAACTTCCACTGCATGAGATGCTGTCTTCCAATAGTGCCACTTGACTGTTGTGTGAGGCCAGCTGCTTTGGATGATCCCATGGGTCTTAGCCCATTGCCTCACTTGATGAGAGGCAGTGTTGTGTGGAATACTACAAGATGAATAGACATTCAGTAAGTTCATGGATAGTAACAATGATGATGATGATGAGCATGATAATAATAAATGAAAAGGATGACACTAGCTAATCCATATAGCTCTTACTACAGGCCAGGCACTGTCATATGTGTTCATTTAATCCTCATAGTCCCAAATGAAGAAACGGAGACAGAAAGGTTAAATAATTTGCCCAAGGTCATAGCTACTTAGATAAATGGTGGAGTTAGAATTCCTACTCAGGCATTCTGGTTCTGTTGTCTGCCCTCTTAACCACTATGCTTCTCAAAGTGAACATATAGTCAAATTTAGAATAATGGGGGGATGGATGTCTTTGGCTTGATAATTGTTATTTTTCTCATTTAAAGTTTATTCTTTATGAATATTTTAGGCTTGGCATACATGGAAACAATTCATATCTTGAGCGTCTTTTCCAGTGAGGACAAATCCCTGTCTTCTCTGTGGTGGGAGGGATCTGATCTGATATTAAGTGCCCAGCTGGTCCCTCCAGAACATGGAGCAGGGCTCAGCTGTAAGCCAACATCAGCTTCTCAAAAGAATTGCCAATGCCAAAAATAGCCTGGCTTGACTCCGAAATCTGATGGCCCTGTGCTGTTTTTCTCTTATGGATGTTTGCCACAGTGTGTGTACAGTAGCCTCATTTGCCAAGGGACTTTGCACACCACTGGATCTGCTAGGTCATAAAATTCCAACTGCTTACATTGCAGCCTGTACCAACTGGTGACCATTCTCTTTCTCTGGGCCCATCAAAGCTAGTAGCCCTTGTGGGTTACTTGGAAAACGGGTCAGTGCAGCATAATCAAATGGGGTATGCTACCTTCAAAATCAAGAAATCCACCAAATGCTCAGGATTTTTCTTAGTGGTGGGGGGTGTACAGCTCATCGATCACTTTAGATAAACTGCCATCCTCCAGACTCCTGCTCTGGATCCCGAAAAATTTCATGGAGCTGAAAGTTCCTTTAAGCTTCCGCAGGGACTATCCCCTATCCTCCAGAACACCTGTGTTTTACCAAGGCATTTAGATACCTGCTACTTCTTGCTTATTATGTCCAAAAACATGCCATCACATACAGAGTGATGTTCTGGGAAATAGGAAATGACTGAAGTGCCTGCACATTAGATTTCAGCAGAGCTGGAGAGGTGATACCGCCCAGAGGTAGGACAGTAAGTGGTACTGTTGACCTCGACAGGTAAAAGTAATCTACTTTTCATGTTTTCTGCTATTTGGGTTAGAGAAAAAAAGCGTATTCCAGGTCAGTAGTTGCATGGCTGCAGGTGCTGGGGCAGGTGTTGACTTGCTTCAAAGTGATTATATTTGAAATAACAGCTACATGTCAAGTCTTCTACCGGGCAAATAATTTAAATGTAGATATGATAGGGATCACCACTGTGGAATTTCTCAGTCTTGGATGGTGGCGGTAATATTTATCATGCCCTCAGGATGCACTATTTCTTCTGGCTTATGATTCTGGTGGAGGACTGTGCAAGGGGCTTTCCTCTGCTCTGCTTACCACAATAGCTTTCACTCTACCGGTCAATGTGAAGATTCTGCCAGGTGCCAAATACATCTATTACAACTGTGCTTACAGGAACTGGGAAATAACCACAGGATGAATATGTGAGATAGATACAGGCCAAGATTCCTATTAAGTTACATGATCCCTGTGTATTAGTTTGCTAGGTATGCCATAACAAAGTACCACAAATTGGCTGGCTTAAGCATTACAAATTTATTGTCTCACAGTTCTGGAGACTAGAAGTCCAAGATCAACGTGTTGACAGGGTTGGTTCCTGTTGAGGGCTGTAAGGGAGAATCTGTTCCATGCCTCTCCCCTAGCTTCTGATGGTTTGCTGGCAATCTTTGGCATTCATTGGCTTCTGTTGCATCATCCCGATCTCTGCCTTCATCTTCACATGGCATTCTCCCTGTATGAGTGACTCTTTGTCCAAATTTCCCCTTTTTATATGGCACCAATCATATTGGATTAGGGGCCCACCCTACTCTGGTATAACCTCATCTTAATTACATCTGCAACAACCCAATTTCCAAATAAGGTAACATTCTGAGGTATTGGGGATTAGGACTCCAACATATGAATTTTCAACCCATAACACCCCAAAGGCTTCTATTTTTAACTAGTGGTCCACAAAGACCTTTTAGGTCCCTTGAGATTAGTACTGGCTTAGGGTCAGTTTCCAAGTATTCCCTAAAGGCCTGGGTATTTCCATTTCCCTAAGCACAGGAACATAGTTAATTGACTTAAGATTCCTTTGGGGAAGATTAGAAAATTTACAATTTAGTTATGGTAATATTGCTGGGTGCTTTCTCCAGGGTACTCAGCATTCCTTTATTCAAGGGCTTTGGGTCTGAGAATTTAGTGAGTGTCCATAAGTCTCCATTTTGGTGACTTAAAACAGGCCTCTCTTTGCCAGACCTGGAGTTTTGCTTTGTGTATACAAACCAAGTATTCCTGCTCTGTTGCCTTGGTACTGCCCCTTGGCCCCTGCCACTCCAGGATCTCCGTCATACCTACTGATATCAGGGATTCCATTTCAATGGCAGCACCTCTTAGCTTCACTTCCGACTATAGAGGACATACATTACAGCACTTTCAAGGTATGGTGTTCCCTTTATCTATGTACTTTCCAATTCCTTTGTGAAAGGAATGTCCTCTGAGCAATTTTAGAGGGCAAAATTAGGAGACGAGTAGGTCACACATATGATAAATCTACACCAACACTTCTATCTTCATATGTTTCTGGATTCATCTTCTAACGCTATACTAAGGAATTTCTAGCATTTCAATTTGAGTGTAGACCACTGTTAAGTCCAGGTTTCATCCAACCAACCAGCTAAGAGCTACTCTTAGCTGCTAAAGTCAGTATACTGATTCCAGAATCTCTAGAATGCCCATATTAATAAGTTCAACCCAAATGAAAATAAAATTATGTTCTTTTCTTCCTGGTCTAATACCTTTAGAATCCAGTCCACATACATTCCCCAGGTTGCTGCTGATTCAAATTAGCAAAATCTCACAATTCTGTAACCTTTCTTTCTCTCAGGTCAGATTTTGTGGTTGCCTTTCTGAAGCATACTGGGATCTGACTCTAGTCACAGATTTGGTAGCAATAAGGGGTAGTGGGTGGGACATGAGAAGTACATGAGAAGGGACACAAAAGCCTTCCCTTTCAAGGCAACTACCGCAGGTAAGTTGCCCTATCAACGGGGGAAGACAGGACCAGCCCTATCAACGGGGGAAGGAGGGAGGAGGGCTGCTTCTGCTGGTAAGAGAAGCTAACTGTAGTCTGTGGGTTCAGAACACTAGGATTTACCCAAATCTACTCACATGTCCCCATTTCACATCTTACTCTTTCCCAAACAACGTCCTAATTTTCATATAAGAGACCTGGTAAGCTAAGAATTTAACCCAGAATCTCTCCTTGATTTTCATGTACATCAGCCTTGTGGCTACAAGAGACAGCTTTGAGCTGAAAATTTTAAACTCTTGAGCCTTTCATTTTCTTTCTTTAATCTCTCTAGCATAAGCCACCACCATTTAAGTCTTCATTTCTTACACGATGGACTGTTGTGGCAGCCACTTGGTCTATCAAAGTCTTTTATCCAAAAGACAATTCATTTAATGTGACCACAGATGTAAGTCATCTTTGCCTACTACCTTACCATTTTCAATGGCAACTAGATTCTCATTTCCTTCAAATCCAACTTAGTCATAACTAATTAAGAATCCCATCTTTGGGCTTCCCTGTGGCGCAGTGGTTAAGAACCCGCCTGCCAATGCAGGGGACACAGGTTTGAGCCCTGGTCCGGGAAGATCCCACATGCCGCGGAGCAACTAAGCCCGTGCGCCACAACTACTGAGCCTGCGCTCTAGAGCCTGCGAGCCACAACTACTGAGCCTGCGTGGTACACCTACTGAAGCCTGTGCGTCTAGAGCCTGCAACAAGAGAAGCCACCACAATGAGAACCCCGCGCACTGCAATGAAGAGTAGCCCCTGCTCGCCGCAACTAGAGAAAGCCCGCGCGCAGCAGCGAAGACCCAACGAAGTCAAAGATAAATTTAAAAAAAAAAAAAAAAAAAATCCCATCTTTGAGGGCATATTGTCTATAACCAAATTTGGAACCAAATACCATATCAGTTAGGGTTCAGTAACTGCAGGAAACAAAACCCTTCCACCTATTTTAAGTAGAAAAGAATTCAGTACATGTAAATTAGGTGCTTACAAAGGAGTTGGAAAGCTGGGCAAATGGGCTCTAGGCTGGACCTCCAGGAAAGACTCCCAGATCGGTCCACTATGGGAGCCACTACCTCTGCCACCATCAGGAAGATGAGGAACCAGGAGGCCAGCATAGGCTGACTACTAGAACATGTATCACTAACGGTTATTTATGGATCAGGAGTCCCTTCAACATCCACACAACTATTGATGGATACTGGAATACCACTGGAGGGAAACCTAAGGGCTCTATACTTTTGCAGGAACAACAAAGTTGCTGAAGATGACCCCTGAATCACTTCCTCCTTCCATATCCTTGTTTGTGCATCTGGCAAAATAAATTACATTCAGAACCTTGGTTGCAAGGAAGTGTGAGACATGTAGTTTTAACTTTCCAGCCTCTAGAGTATAAGACAGTACATTAGAAAGAGGTCAGAATGAATAAGTATCCATTTAGCACTTCCAGAAATTTCTTTCCATTGGCCCATCTAAGTAGGACTGGTGACCAGACATGCCCTCTCCCAGTTTTAGCCACTTTTAAAGTTGACCACAACACCCCATCTGTCTGGCTTTGAAGATTACCTCTCTTCCTGGTCTCAAGAGTAACCTAAAATGTCATTGTCTTCAGAGTTGTTTTGATAATCTACACAATCTTGTCCTCAGCCACCTCTTCAACCTGATCTACTACTCTCCTCCTTGGTCCACTCTGTTCCAGCCATTTAGGCCTCTATGCTGTGTGTGTGTGTTTAAACAGACTAAGGATGCTCCACCAAAGGGCCTTCGTACTTTATTTTTCATGTCTGGTATGTTCTTGCCCTAGAAATCCACATGGCTCTCTCTCACTCCATCAAGACTCTAATAAAATGTTACCTTTATCAGAGAGGCCCATAGTACCCACCTAAAGCAGCTCTCTTTTCCACTTTCCCTGCTTTTCTTCATCGCACTTATCCTCATCCAGATTATACATCTGACCGTCTTTTCCCACTAGAGTGTGACTTTCACAGGAACAGGAATTTTGTGTTTTCCTTATTGCTGCGTCCTATACCTGAAACGTAGCAGGTATTTCAGAATGAATGAACGCTGTACAAGTAAGAAATTAAACTTTCCCCATTTTCTAAACTGAGAATCAACTTTTCCCACGCATTACTCATGTTCTCCTCCAGGTGGTGCTGACGGGCCTTTTCATCTAATGTCTAGGAGATACAACAGTGTTGCAAAGGATTGGAAGCAGTTTAGTTTTTCATAGCCTCTGGTCTAGAGCTCTGGGCTTTTTTTAGATGGCACCCATAATCTCCCTTATTTCTTCTTATTCCTGCAGGAGAAAAAAAAATATGGGCCTTTAACAAAAGCATTTTCAGTACGCCATCTCACTTAATCCTTACAACTCCACAATTAGGATTATGATCCCCACTTTGGCTAAGTGTAAACACACTCAGAGTAAGTAGCCCAACTCTCGCAGCAGTAAGAACTGGAGCCTAGATAAAAATACAGGTTTGGCTGCAAACTCCTGCCCCTCCAAAAGACTTCCTTGATTTTATCCAAGTTAATTGCTCTCTTCATGCTGCTTCAAGAGAAATACAAGTCTTGAGTTGATAATTTGCATTTCAGAGATTTCCATACAGTCTGCCCCTTTTCCCAACAAGTTCCCTTTTTCACACAAAGACACCCTCTTGGTCATTCTTCTCGAGACCACTTCAAAGGTCATTCTTCAAAGTCCACTAACAGCACCTCCTGTCCCAGGTGCAGGGCAATGTGCTAAGTCTGGTTGCAGTGCCCAAGATATAAGAATCTTCCAAGATGGCTGTTGTCCAGACTCATCATCCTCATCGTAGTAAAGCACAGGCCAGGAAGACAAAGAGCAGGTGCATCTGTGAAAGGAAACAGAAAGCCATCTGGTCCTCAGGGAAAGGATGTTTTCAATTCTTCCTCTGGGCCCAGGCCTAAAGTGACAGAGAAGTTTGGCATTGGAAGCTCCTTAAATACTGTCTGAGAGTTGGGGATATTAGCGGCATGAGAGAGTAACTGACTCACACAGTCACAGAGTAAATTACTGCCAGATTTGGAATCTCAGATCAGGTTTCATGAATCTTTTAATTTTTCTGCTATACTATGTATGAGCTTTGATTTCTAAGGCCATTATTCTAGACACAGCCAAAACCCCAAATAGCACTAACTTAGCTCAATTCTGACAAAATTATAAGATCAGATAAAATTAAATATGTTGTGATTTTGATGGCATGCCTCCTCTCTCCTTTCATTACAAATCCTAGTCAGATTCCTTAGTCCCTCTTACTTAAACTAGATTGGCAAAACTAGAGAGTTTTTTGGAACAGGGAATGTGTACCCGGGAGCATAATAAACACCTAGGATATTGCTTGGTGATCATGCAGAATAGGTACATTTCTTTATCCAGTAAGAATACTCTGTTCCCCAACTTATGACCATGCAACATTCACTGGGATTTCTGAAGAGCCACTGGAACTGATACCCCTTCCCTCCTCTGAAGCACGTTTCTAATAGTGACTATAATGCAGAAAGGGGTAAATAAAGCTTTAATAGGAAAACTGCACAGCTGCCTCTAGAGGGCAAACAAGGCTCATTTTAATCTCCAGCTTCTCTATCTGGCTGACTCAGCTAATTCTTCAGTCTGACTACACAGTCCAAATTAAGCTTGGCTTTGCTTCCTGTCATACTAGGAGTCATTGGTTTACAGATGACTCCACTGCAGTCTGGTTAGAATACCATCCTTCTTCCCTGGGATTAGGAAAGCTTAGATCTAGAGACTGTTAAAGATGTAGTGGTCTGTTTCAAACACTTGGCTCTGGAGAACTATCCAAGCCAAGGAAAATGAGAGGAGTTGAATTACGACAGAAATCTTTATTAAAATGTGTCCTTCAGTAATATGTTAGCATACATACAATATACACACATACATCTGTACACTCTTTGACACACCTCACAGATTGCCACCATCAGTTTAACCAATAAATTAAAACTAAAAAAGGGTGGGGGGGCAAAGGGGACGGGGGATGGAACTAAGGGCAAAGTTTCCACGTTTCCTCTGGTAAGAAATTGCAAATTTCTCAGAATTTCCCTGGGGAAAACCTGTGACCAGAGAATCTTTGAAATAAAATACATAAATCCCTGCCCCCACAAAAAGATTCCAAAAGATGCAGTTACAAGTGTGCTTCTCAGAACAGGAGCATTTATTCCACTTCATACTCTGGCTTCTGCATCTTACGGCTTCAAGACAGTCGTCCCCTCAGCTGGGGCAGAGAGGTTCATATGGGCACTTGGGCTTGGTGCACCTGGGGCTCTGGGTGTTGAGGGGCAGGCTGCAGCTTGGGAGTGAGGGGAGCCACACTCATCCGAGGTGATGTCTGGCACATCGTCGGACTGCGTATCAGAGCTCTCCAGGTCACTGCGGATGCTCTCGGGCTGGGCCAGGCTGATGTCCCAAGGTCTGCTGGCCGGGCAGTCTTTCTGTTCACAGCTTTGGTGTTTGCAGGGGGGATCCTCTTCATTGCTGCCACCGCCACCACCACCTTCTTCTTCATTCTCCACCATCTGTGCGTGAACATGGAGTGAGTCCTCCGTGCTGCTTCCACTCACCAGCTGATAGTGGCTTGGTTTGGCTTCAATGTCCACTTGGATTTCCATATTGTTGCAGTCTCTGTGGAGACAAAATCCACTTTGCTGAATCATGCATGGGTCATGCTATACCTGTTGGTAAAAGCAGTTTGTGGGTTCAGGATTAGAAAGTCCGAAAATATAGGTAAATAGTAGAATAGAGCTCACTTTTAGAGAAAATAAAATTTAACCTAACACTCAAATAAGATGGAGAAGAACAATTAGAGCTTTTCGTTGATTTAAAATACGCACACAAACACAAACATCTCTGCCAATTTCTGTATTTCTTTATTTTTTAATTTTCACTGGAGTATAGTTGATTTACAATGTTGTATCAGTTTCTGCTGTACAGCAAAATGAATCAGTTATACATATGTATACATATATCCACTCTTTTTTAGATTCTTTTCCCATATAGGTCATTACAGAGTACTGAGAAGAGTTCCCTGTGCTATACAGTAGGTCCTTAATAGTTATTCCGCCAATTTCTTTAAACAACTAAAAATGAGCTTCCAAAATTCAACTAAGGTTCAGAGCCTCACACTATCTTACTCAAAATATGAAAGTGAAAGAAGAGTCACAGCTTTTTACTTCTCTGCCACAATTAGAAGAAACCAGAATCTCTCCAGTAGGGAGTGCTGCAGTCACACCATACCAGCCAGATACACTAGCTTCTCAAATATAAAGAGAAATAGGCTACAGGAGCCACATCAAGCAAAGAGCAACATGAGAGCAGAAACCATAGAGCCACATACATACATCAGTGGACACCAATCTAGCTCTTCAGTTCCATGTGAATAATTACACTGTTGCAATAGCCAAGAAAAGAAAAGGAAAAAAAAAGGAAAAAGAAAAGGAAGAAAGAAACAACCTCTAAAAATCAAGTGCTAACAAGAAAAATCAATCAAGAGATGCCAAATACTCCCATACCAAGAACTTGCTTGATGAATTCACAGGGTATACACACTATGTATCACACTAGATGGTACACAGAGCCCTAACATGAGGCATTGAGCTTCTAAGGCCAAAACCCAACCAAAAAAATGCAACCTCTCCTAGGCTTCTGACTGTTCACATACCTGTCCTGTGGGTTGTAGGAACTGATTATGGAACCGGCCATAGCACGAGTGCTTGCGTTGTCACTAATTGCACCAAGACTGGCTGTGTCTTTGGGGAAAATTTCCTTTTGGACATCGGCTTGGACTTCTAACCTGTGTAAAGAGGGGACGTTTAAGTTAATGCGAGACCTGGGTATTCTGAGACAGTCTGCTTCCTGGCACATGCCTCTTCCATTATTCTCTTGCAAATTGAGTTGATCTGATCTTCTCCAAATGTCAAAGAGCTCAGACAGATGCCCACACATCTTCTCTCTTAAATTTATCTATTGAAATCGTCCCCTCCTTTCCATCCCCACTGCTACTGTTTAACTTCAGGCCCTCAACAGCTCCCGAGTGGGTAACTGCAATTGGGTTCTTTCCAGTAGCCCTAAGTCCAAGTCAAACAACTTCCAGATCAGTGCCAACGTGGACAAAAACCTGATCACTCTAACAGCCCTCTCTTGGCTCCCTCTTGCCAACAGGCATTTAAGGTCTACTGATATGCCTCCAAGCTCTCTCTCCAGTTCCATCTCTCACCATAGGTCCTAAATCATAATCACACTGAATTTTTTTCTTTCCTTACGCACCTATACACATTTTATACCTCTATGGCTTTGCATATGCTAGTCCCTCTCTCTGAAAGTTTCCTTTCTCTATGTGACAAACTCATACTCAGTCCTTAACAACAAAGGAAGTATCATGTCCCTTCATTCTTCTATCAAACCAGTCACTTCCTGCTAAGTGCTCCCACAGCACCTACCTATTTATTAAATCAATTTATGTACCTCTTTCCCACTCATCTGTGAACTCCAAAAAAGGAGAGACCACACCTCATTCACACTTTACCCTCCATGTCTTGCACATACTAGGAACTTAAACATTTAGCAATCAAATTACCCCCAGCCTACGAGCTTAAAGGACATAATAAGAGTCAACCTCCGACAAGAGCAGCAAACTTTCCCAATGGTGTCTCAGAGGACCCATAGCTTTTCCTTTCTTGACTCCAGTATCATTTGGTTGCACACTTAAGTATTTCCTCATAATGGGTTTCACAGTCAAACCCATCTGACTCATTCACTTCCTATAAAAGGCTTTCACAGAACTGGAACAGCTGGACTGGCTAAGTTGCAGTTTCAGCAAGTCAGTCTCCAATTATGTCTGCTTATTTACAGGGGTGTTGGTTTTAAGAAAGCACAGCAGTGAATTCTCCAGCATGTGCAGGCGGGATCCCCTAACAAGAGACAACCAGAGTCATGAAACGCAGACAGGTCAGCAGCAGCCTGCAGCTGCACATTCAATCAACCTCCATCCTGCTGCCTGAGTCTTTGCTCTGCTGCTCCAGTCTTAGATGCCCTTCAAAAATGTGCCATGGCTCAGGAAGATGAGGCAGTGCAATGGAAAGTACATTGAGTCAGAGACCTGGGTCCTAGTTTCAGCTCTGCCATAGAGTCACAGTTAGAATTGGAAGAGGCCTTTCACAAAGGCCATCTATCACCTTAGGTGGTTTGCAGATGCTAGTCTGTGCAATGGCTATGCTAAAATCACCTGGGGAACCTATTCAAAACACAGATCCCTAGGAGATTAGGAGAGAATCTGGGAGATTTTAATTTATTAATTCTGGGATAGGGTGCTGACATCTATTTTTAAAAGGCTCCCAAGTAACTGACAAGCACTCAGGTGTGGGATCCAGTCCATCTGCCATCTGTTGCTTGACTCCTTCTAATAGCTAAATGGCCCTCTGGTCTCACTTTAAACACTTCCAGGGACAGGCAGGTCAGTTATCTACTAATGTAATCCATCCCTTCTTTGGACTTTATATAGATTTTTCCTATAGTCTCTATAATGAAACAAAATTAGTTTCCCTCTAGCTTCTGCCAAATCGTCTTAATCTATCTCTTGGCATGAGGCAGAACTCTTAATCCTTTTTTCCAGTTCAAGGCCCTTCAGATATCTGAAGGCAAGCATCTCCCCTACCTCCCTACTTTGTTTTGTACCACCTTTACCCCTCCCTAGGGCTCTCTTCTCCAGTGCGTTCAAATAACTGCTTCTCATGTAACATCTGCTATGCTCCTCTGAATATGTTCTGTTCTTCCTAACTGGTAAAACGACCAACCAAGTCATAACCTTTTTAGTCATAAAGCTTTGCATATTCTCAACACAAGTTTATAGAATTGATTTACCTTATCTATCAAATGGGAATCAGAATAGGAAGGTTTTAAGGATCACAGCACCAATAAGCCAACAAGATACAGTATAAACGCTGTTCAACTAAAAGCCAGTGATAAGTCTAATGGAGGACACAGTCTTGGGAATTCTACAAAAATGCATGCTTCCCCTTCCTGATGGAGGCAGCCTAATGTAGTAGAGGGAGGATCTGAAGTCAAGATTATCCTTTATTGGGACTTCCCTAGTGGTCTAGTGGCTAAGACTCTGTGCTCCCAATGCAGGGGGCCCAGGTTCGATCCCTGGTCAGGGAACTAGATCCCACATGCATGCTGCAACTAAGAGTTCACATGCTGCAACTAAAGATCCCATGTGCTGCAGCTAAGACCTGGCGCAGCCAAAATAAATAAATAAATATTAAAAAAAAAAAAACAAAAAACCCAGAGAGAGAGATTGGCCAGGAACACAGGATTATTGTGTTGAAAAAAAAAAAAATTATTCTTTATATGGAGCCACTATGGTGCAGTGGGAAGAAACACAGAACTTTTAAGTCGCTTAACCTTTCTAGCCTATTTTCTAATTGTAAAAGTTAAAACAAAACAAAAAAACACCATTGATGATTAAATCAAAATGAGATGCTATATGAGACATGCCTGGCACAGAGAAATGGCTCAATATGATATGTTACCTCTTATAATTCCAGCTGGTTCTGTCAGAAATTGCTTACCTGCTGTATTTTCCCTTGCCACTGGAAAGAATGCCACCACTCAGTGTGCCCCCTGAGAGGGCTGCAAAGCTGGCTGTTTCGCTGTATGGACCTTGCACAACACTGAGTCCATCTGTAGGGCTTCCACTGGTGCTCAATACGCTAGTTAGACCTTCAATGCTACTTTCCCCAATGCTGGGATTCTTGAGGGCTCGCCAGGCATCTGCCACTGGGGATGGAACCAAACATCTCAATTGATGATAGCACAGCATCAAAACAGAGTCTGGCATTTTCCTGCAATGACTCTTCAGAGTAGAGAATATTCATGTAGAAAAATACTCATTTATTCACTTAATGAATAGCTACTACAGGCAGCCACCACATATCCGGTGTTTTAACATATGCTCACACGTAATCTTCCCAATAACTAGGAACTAATAGCCCCAATTTTAGGTGAGGAAACGAAAGCTTAGAACTAAATGCCTTGTCTGTGGCTAGTCACACAAAACTACAATCTGATTCTAAGTCTCCTATTCTTTCCATTACACTATAGATGTCATCTAATTAAACATGAAAATTTCAAAGTACACTTAGGTTGTGTGCTGACTCTAGTAGGAAGTTTGAAAGACCTCTGGGGATCTCTGTGTCCCAGGTTAGTTAATATGGTAAAGTGGAAACAACATCAAAGTATAAGTCAGAAGACTTGCTATAGTTCCAGCTCTGCAGAAGCTCTTAAACCCGTTTAACAGATGTTGAGACAAAGGCTTAAATAGGTTCCATTAATTGGGGATACTAACAGCCCTGGCCCTCTCTCTTCAGAGCTGTTGTAAAAGCCAAGTGAAAATAATAACTGTGTAAGTCTTCTGAAAATTATAAAGTACCATGCAGATATAAGACTTTATTATAATTATAATTATGTAATTTACTATTACCAGCATACTTAGAGTTACTTGGAGTCCTACTAGTTTGTACCTGCCACACAGAGGCAAGTACCAGGGGAATTAACCTAATAACTCTGGAACAAAGAAATGAAAAGCTAAAAATACTTTACCTCCTATAAAGCTCATTAGCCAACATAATCCAATGTCAATCTCCCTGTAAAATGTGCTGAATTTTACTGACTTTTATCTTGTGTTCCATAAATTCAAAGGGAAATTAAAATTCTCCTTTTACCTGTGATTGGGCCATCATCTTCATCAAACTCAATTTTCACTCCCTTTCCATTGGCCGTACTAACTCCACAGCCACCTCCACGACAGAGAGAAATGGGCACAACCCCATAAACATAAGCCAGCATAATAGGGACACCAATACCTGGGGAAGATAAGGAAACATGTCAGCAGGCCATCAGGTTGCAGCTGCCCTGAATTCTCCTTCCCAGGGCTGAACATAGACAAACCACTTTATAAAGGGCCAAGGAAAGACAGAATGATGACTGGACTTGGAATCAGAGAGGCCTGGATTAGAATCCTGTCTCCAATTCACCAGCTGTTATAACCTTGGACATATCTTCCTAGAGTTGCCAATGATCAATGTATGCACAGTGCTCAGCACAGTAAATATATGTTGCTTTCATTTCCCCCCTTCCATTCACTGCTGCAGTGCTAATCCAAGAACCAATCAATAATCAAACATTAAATAAGTGACTCCTAAGGTTTAGGATCCCCCCAGAGTGTTAATTCCAAAATCTTGCTGCTGTGGAAGGCAGAATGGCTTAGTTGTTAAAAGCCCAGACTCTGAAGTCAGACTGCCTTAATTCATGTCCCAGCTAAGCGACCTTGGGCAAATTACTGCACCCTTCTGTTACAACTGGGCTACTGTGAGGATTAAATAAATTAATACAGGCAAAACACTCAGACCTGCTCCTGGCACATGGAGAGTCTCAGAAAATATTATATTATTATTATTCTAAAACAGACCTTCATGCCTCCCAAAATACTGTGAGGCATTAAGCAAATCAAAAGTAATTTTGTTTTGTGGGTTCCATGGCAAGTGGAGAAGGAAGAGGAAAGGTGAAAAACTAGGCCTTAAAGTAATATTTTTTAATTCAATCTTTTTTACGTGCCAGATGGCGTTCTAGGCACTAACTTACGAATGAAAGATCCCAAACTCTGATACTTTAGTGTGGCTGATAATAATAATAGTGCCTAATAAACTCCCAAGGTGGGTCTGACATAAAATGCAGGAGCATCCAGGGTGAAACATCTGGCCAGCTGGCTAAACTGCAAGGCCAGAAAGCTGATGGGAGTGGGTCGTGTAAGGGGAGGAGAGTCATGGTCCTGGCTAGCTTCTTACCAACACTAACTGCAGCAATAACTGGGGATGCAATGACCGACAAAGTCACTCCTCCTGTGATAGCCAAATTCCTCTTATGTTTGGAGGTTTTCCTTCCCTCATACCTGCTATGAATCTAAGAATAAGAAAGAAAATCCAGGTCAGCAGGTTAGGACATCAATCTTTTTGCTAGGGAGAAAAAGGATAAGTGAATATTCCCTTATAAGTTATCTATATTAAAACATATTCCCCCATGTCAAAGAGACATCTTTCTCACATTTTAATCTAACTCAGACCAGGATGATATAAACTAATACAGAAAAAGTTAATATAAGAAGAGACAAAGTAACTCAGGGGAGTGAAGTAAGCATTTTACCTTTAAGTCACTGAGACAAACCGGGCCCAGGATGTTAATAAGAACTTTCAGATCTCTTGGGGATTTATGAAAATCCATTTAAGAAATTATTTTTATTTAAGAACCAGCTGGTTTTCAGGCAGCTCTGAAACATAAGCTCCTCTCCATTTCCTTCAAACCTTTACCAACAAACCTGAAGATGGAACATGCACAGAGCTCAACATATCTTACCTTCCTGCCAACATAAACAGGAATGCCAATGACCATGGCAGGAATGGCAATGCCAGCAATGAGGGATATCCCCACCGGAGCGCCAATCAATGTGCCCAGCTGCCAAAGAATTTTCTTCTTACGGCTCCATGGTTTCTTGCCCCAGAATGTACAGCCAGAGGGGCTACAGAGGAAACATGCTGAAGTTAATGTCAATATTACAAATGCAGCTATTGTCATCAGAGAGCTTGATAAGAGCAAGAGCCTCCTTTTCTATAGGAGTGACTAACAGTTACAAGAGGTTACAAGAAATGAATTTATTACATAAGGCGGAGCAAAGGACAAGGCCAGACTATTAGAGTTCTGGCTCTTTACTTTTTTTTCTTTTTTCGTAAAGGCAGGCCTCCAGACTTGAAACCTCTTTTCCATTCTTTTCTGCTGCACTCTGTCCTCTCTAACCCACCAAACTGAACCTACTTCTTTGAGTGATACTACGTGGGATCCTGCATAGTCTATGCACTTGACATCTCATCCAGACAGAGTGTGTCCTGCAGTTAATGAACTCTCTCTGATTTGCATAGTTTTCTTGGCATATGTAGATACTGCAAACCATCTTCCTGGGATAGGATATAAAAAGACTTCATCATACCCTTTATGACAGTTTCATACTCTGAGTTTGGCTACTTTTACACTCAGCCCTTCTGAGTCCAACCACTTTTGTCCACTGCCTTTGTACTGTCTTCTCTACTAGATAGAGTAAGTAATTTTGAAAGTAGGGATCATGTCTTACGCACCCCTGTGTCCCCAATAATTGGTATACTGTAAGTAATCAAATGTTTGCTAAATTGGAAATGAAGATGTTTCATCTACACAATGAATGTTAAGTTTGTAAATATTAACTCCTTCAGGACAATATTTTAATGACTACTACATCCAAGGAACTGTAAAAAGGTAATACTGGCCTGAAGACTCTTAATAGAGTTTAACAAAATTAGACACGTAAATGAAGTAAAAGTCATGATGATGTTTATAGAACATTTAAAGAATGTCAGTAAAGAAGAATGAGGCAGAAAAAACTGGGGGAAGGCATCAGAGATGGAATGGCATTTAAAGTGGCCCTTGAAGGCTGAATAAGAACTGAACAGTTGAGATAAAAGGGGGTTGCTGGGGGGTGAAGTGATTAGAAAGCATTCTAGGTGAAGGAAAGAACATGAAGAAGTATGGAGGTAAGATAACACAGAAGAGACACAGATAATCTGGGACATAGCATTTATGAAAGCAAAATGGAAAAAGGTATATTGGGGCCAGACTGCAGAAAACCTTAAAAGCCATGCTAGGGAAACTGAACTCTATCTGGAAGGTAATGGAAAACAGTCACTGGAAGTTGCTGAGCTGGAGAAAAACATGATTGGAAGGGTGTTTCAGAGGAACTTTTTACAGCTTCCTTATGCTGTAATGAGAGGACAGACAATGATGTTTCTTTGACATCCTTTTCCCTAAATCAGTAAGAGAACAAGACTATAAAAACAATAGACACTTTCTCATCTCACCTGAGGTAATGCAAGTCTGAGATCTCCTTCATACAAAGCCAACAGAATTCACAGCCACACACTGCACAGGTCATATGATTACAGCTTCCATCATTCATCTTGATAATGTAAGCACTGCATCGTGGGCATGGCTTGATGTCATCTGCTAAGTGGGGGAGGAAGAATAGGTAGAAAAATATCCCTAGTTAAACCTCGTTTGATTTTATTATTCCTAGGAGTATGCACAAGAAATGAAGAGGCAGTCAAGAATTCTTGACTGAGGATTCCAAATTGTGCAACCCACTTCACTGGAAGGCTGGCTATGTCTAGACCTCAGGAAATTTCATAAAATGGATCCTGTCTCATACTGAGCTGCCTATCCCCCAATCTGGCATCTTACACAGCACTAGAGCCACACTCTGAGCAAGGAGACTTCCCTAGAGAGAAAGATGGTTCCAAGAAAAATGGAATTTCAGCAGCCAATAGGCTGGCAGAATTAAAAGCACAGTCCTACAGGAAGAACAGTCTGCAGCCTGCATTTGGCTTTAAGTCTTGAAAAATTTTAGCTCAGGAAACTCATTTCTCAGGTACAAGTATCACTGTGATTTGCTGTTAACATAATCCACAGTTCCTTCTCATGATACTTTAAAATTCAAATCCTACAAACAGTTGAGTATGCTATGTAGCATACACCTGGTAATTTTCACAGCAAGCTAGGAACTCTCCTATTACAAAGAAAATTTAGGAGATTATACTGTGCCAGGAAAAAGTGAATGGTAAAATCTTTCCTACTAGCTTCTCTCAAATGACATCAGTGAAATAAAGCACACTTATAAAAGGCAATAAACCCACTGATATTTTAAAAGAGGTTCACTCTGACATGTCAAGGTTGGAACTGAATGTGTGATATTCCTCCTTTTAAGGTTAATCATTAATCCATACTAATATTATTTCCTTTCCTTAAATCTGTACCCTATTTCCAAAACCAGTGATGTACTTAAAGCTGGTAGGAAAACAGTACAGTTCTAATACTAAACGTCTTTCTGCTCACAGTGAAAGTTCTGAAAAAGCCCCTAGCTAAAGGACCCAACTGCTCTCCAATCTGAGACATATTACTAAGAAGGTAGAAACTACAGAATTCAGTTTTGCTTTATTCCAATTTCACCTGGGTTGGACAACCTATAAATGGTCAGAGAGAGACGCTACATACCAAATACAGTGTTGAAAGTATTACCAAATAGTTTCTGCACTTGGGATTTCCCTGGTGTTGCAGTGGTTAAGAATCCGCCTGCCAGTGCAGGGGATACAGGTTCGAGCCCTGGTCCGGGAAGATCCCACATGCCGCAGAGCAACTAAGCCCGTGCGCCACAACTACTGAGCCTGCGCTCTAGAACCCGTGAGCCACAACTACTGAGCCCGTGTGCCATAACTACTGAAGCCCACGTGCCTAGAGCCTGTGCTCCACAACAAGAGAAGCCACCGAAATGAGAAGGCCGTGCACTGCAACGAAGAGTAGCCCCCGCTCGCCGCAACTAGAGAAAGCCCGAGTGCAGCAACGAAGATACAATGCAGCCAAAAATAAATAATATAAATAAAAATAAATTTATAAAAACAAACAAACAAAACACAAATAGTCTCTGTTCTCTAATCCTTGAGTAAGGTAATCTCTCCCAGCTTTGGGCTCACATTATGAAATATCAATAAAGAGACAAATGAGACAATGCCAACTCATACCTGGTCCAGATTCTTGCCCATAACTGAGACCTGAAGTGTGCTTGGTCCGAACTCGCAATGTCTGCGCCCTCTGCTGCCGGGCCATATCGCATGTCTGATTTGGATGCCATATTTGCTTGCAGTGGTAACAGAACTCAGTCTGGCAGCCTTCCCTCTCACAGGTCAGCTTTGGGCAGCTGGCACAGCCATAGGCAATAACAGCATACCTGGGTAAGGAAACAGGAAGAGATATAAGTAAGTTAAGACATGCATCAGTCCCAGTGGGGTAACACTGTGTGGTATCCCCACCACTTCATACGATGCAGAGGAAAGAACACACATATAACAAATAACACATGCACGAGCACACCTAACAAACTGTAAAATATTCTGTGTGAGAAAGTAAATTGTTTCTTGAGATTCTAAAAACACATATTTACCTCCTGAAAAAGTAGGGGAAAATATCATACTTAGCCTGAATTTTTTTTTTTTTTTTGGCCGCAGTGCATGGCATGCAGGATCTTAGTTCCCCGATCAGGGTTCGAACCTGTGCCCCCTGCAGTGGAAGTGTGGAGTCTTAACCACTGGACTTCCAGGGGAGTCCAGCCTGAATTTCTAGCATGTATTCAGTCATAGTTTAAGCTGCTTTAGGAGCAATTTGTCCCAGCAAGTTTCATAAATAAGGGTACAAAACTATTTCCTTTTGATGATTTGATATATTTAGAGAAATTAGAATTTGTTTAAAGGATAGAACATTTATAAAATAAAGTACAATAGCAAAAACTAAAGCAAGTATACTTTTTTAAAATTGCAGTTTAGTTGATGTACAACATTATACAAGTTTCAGGTGTACAACACAGTGATTCACAATTTTTAACGGTTATATTCCATTTATACTTATAAAATATTGGCTATATTCCCTCTGTTGTACTATATATCCTTGTAACTCATTTGTTTTATACATAGTAGTTTGTACCTCTTAATCCCCTACCCCTATCCTGTCCCTTACTCCTTCCCTCTCCCCAATGGTAACCACTAACTTGTACTCTATTTCTGTGTGTCTGTTTCTTTTTTATTATATTCACTAGTTTGTTTTATTTTTTAGATTCCACATATAAGTGATATCATCCAGTATTTTTTTTTCTCTGTCTGACTTATCTCACTGAGCATAATACCCTCCAGGTTCATCCATGTTGTTGCAAATGGCAAAATATCATTTTTTTTATGGCTGAGTAGTATTCCATTGTGTATATATACCATGTCTTTTTAATCCATTCATCTGTTGATGGACATTTAAGGTTGTTTCCATATCTTGGCAATTGTAAATAATGCTGCCATTGGGGTGCATGTATCTTTTCCAATTTGTGTTGGTCTTTTTTTTCTTTTTTCAGATAAATACCCAGGAATGGAATTGCTGGGTCATAGGGTAGTTCTATTTTTAATTTTTTGAGAAACCTCCATACTGTTTTTCATAATGGCTATACCAATTTACATTGCCACCAATGGTGTATGAGGGCTCCCTTTTCTCCACATCCTTGCCAACATTTGTTATTTGTGGACTTTTTGATGATAGCCATTCTGATAGGTGTGAGGTGATGTCTCACTTTGGTTTTAATTTGCATTTCTCTGATGATTAATGATGTTGAGCATCTTTTCATGTGCCTGTTGGCCATCTGTATGTCTTCTTTGGAGAAATGTCTATTCAGGTCTTCTGCCCATTTTTCAATTGGATCATTTTTAAAATTTTTTTGATGTTGATTTGTATGAGCTGCTTATATATTTTGTTTTTGTTTTATTTTTTATTTAAAAAAAATTTTAACATCTTTATTGGAGTATAATTGCTTTACAATGTTGTTAGTTTCTGCTGTATAACAAAGTAAATCAGTTATATGTATACATATATCCCCATATCTCTTCCCTCTTGCGTCTCCCTCCCACCCTCCCTATCCCACTCCTCTAGGTGGTCACAGAGCACCCAGCTGATCTCCCTGTGCTATGTGGCTGCTTCCCATTAGCTATCTATTTTACATTTGGTAGTATATATAAGTCCATGCCACTCTCTCACTTCGTCCCAGCTTACCCTTCTCCCTCCCTGTGTTCTCAAGTTCATTCTCTACGTCTGCATCTTTATTCCTGTCCTTCCCCTAGGTTCTTCAGAACCATTGGTTTTTTTTTTAGATTCCACATATATGTGTTAGCGTACGGTATTTGTTTTTCTCTTTCTGACTTACTTCACTCTGTATGACAGACTCTAGGTCCATCCACCTCACTACAAATGACTCAGTTTCGTTTCTTTTTATGGCCGAGTAATATTCCATTGTATATATGTGCCACATCTTCTTTATCCACTCATCTGTCAATGGACACTTAGGTTGCTTCCATGTCCTGGCTATTGTAAATAGTGCTGCAGTGAACATTGTGGTACATGTCTCTTTTTGAATTATGGTTTTCTCAGGGTATATGCCCAGTAGTGGGATTACTAGGTCATATCGTAGCTCTATTTTTAGTTGTTTTTTTTTTTTTTTTTTTTGGCTGCATTGGGTCGTCATTGCTGCGTGCGAGCTTTCTCTAGTTGCGGCGAGTGGGTACTACTCTTCGTTGCAGTGCGCGGGCTTACTGCGGTGGCTTCTCTTGTTGCAGAGAAGCACGCGGGCTTCAGTAGTTGTGGCATGTGGGCTCAGCAGTTGTGGCTTGCAGCCTCTAGAGCGCAGGCTCACTAGTTGTGGCGCGTGGGCTTAGTTGCTCCGCGGCATGTGGGATCTTCCGGGACCAGGGCTCGCACCCACGTCCCCTGCATTGGCAGGCGGACTCTTAACCACTGTGCCACCAGGGAAGCCCTATTTTTAGTTTTTTAAGGAAGCTCCATACTGTTCTCCATAGTGGCTGTATCAATTTACATTCCCACCAACAGTGCAAGAGGGTTCCCTTTTCTCCACACCCTCTCCCTGCTTATATATTCTGGACATTAACCCCTTATCAGTCATATCATTAGCAAATATTTTCCCCCATTCAGTAGTTTGTCTTTTTGCTTTGTCAATGGTTTCCTTTGCTGTGCAAAAGCATTTACGTTTAATTAGGTCCCATTTAGTTTTGCTTTTATTTCCTCTGCTTTAGGAGACAGATCAAAAAAATATTGCTATGATTTATGTCAAAGAGTGTTCTGCGTATGTTTTCTTTTAGGAGTTTTATGATTTCAATACTTTTTCATTTTTAAGTTTCATAGTGAAGCTGGTCTGACGACAGACTGAGAGACAATGAACATAGATGGGTTCGTGATCAACTTCTATTGAAAGCTCATTTTATCTTTCCAAAAAAATTTTTTCCCCAATTTGAATGTATACCTTGAAATCTCTTCTTTCTTGACAGGTTCCAGAATCCAAGAATACCACTCATCTATCTTATGAATTAACATAGAATATGGCCATATCTCCCCGCAATCCCTTCTGACACATACTCTTAGTAAAGATGGACAATTCAGAATCTATCAGCACCAGTATCAACTGCTTCTTATAATTCATGTTTATTTACCAAGAATACTTTCCTACAAACAATCCAATATATTTACAAACTATTAGCCTTTCTGACTAATTCTAAAAATGTCAACTAAATGCACAGACTAACAAGTAGACACTTGTTTAAAATAATTCTTTTTTTAAAAAAAGTAATTTAAACAAACAAATGAAGAATGGAAGACAGCAGCTGTGAAAGTTCAAACAGTTTTTAGGTCAATGATTTCAGGCTTAGGTGTTGCCATCGGGGCTTTGTCACCTATTCCATGTTCTACTCCAATAGTCAAAGACCTCAAACAGCTTAAACAAAAGACTAATAACATTTTCTTAGATTTATTCTATGGTTTGTTTGCTTATTTGATTGTACATTAGATGTTCACGATAGCAACTTAAGTTCTCAGGTTCATCATAGATTCTGCAAGCTGATTTGAGAATGACACTGAAATTACCGATGACAAGGTATCATCTATGTTACATAATACAGGCTGTATTAAAACTCTTCTCAGAAAGAGCAAAGTGAGAAGAGGTCAATGTATGAATGCAAATGATTCATATCCTGTAGGAGTTCTGAGCAAATTTATCCCACCTAGTTGTAATATAACTACTAAAGATAAACAACGTTTCTCCTGAAGAAAGTGACTTGCTTGCTACTTTGTGTTAAATGAGAAAGGTACTGGATGATCTCAGAAAATTATTAAGTCAACTTCTGACAATACATATTAGATAGACTGCCAGTCAGGAAGCCTTGAGCATTTCATGATCCATTCCTACCTCACATGGTGGAAGTAAATATTTATTAACAGATTTTTCTTTTTTTTCAAAGAACATTTGATAGTATTGACAATGTCAATTTTGGGTGTGGAATTTGGTTCCAAGGAAGTAAAATAACCCCAAATACTCAAGAACCCCCAGCAACCTATTCCCATGACACAGAATTACTCAGGGCACGAGACTTGGCATTCCTGTTTTTGGGTGCCTGGTCTGGGCTCCTTGCCCCTGACTCATACTGCATGACACTGAGCTAATTAAAATCTCCAAACCTTAGATTCTATCCCTAAAATGGAAGTATAGGTGCTTGCAGCCTTCGAGTTTTAAAACTAAACATGTTTTAAAACTAAACATGTTTTAAAACTAAACATGTTTTGGGACTTCCCTGGTGGCGCAGTGGTTAAGAATCCGCCTGCCAATGCAGGGGACACGGGTTTGAGCCCTGGTCCGGGAAGATCCCACATGCCGCAGAGCAACTAAGCCCGTGTGCCACAACTACTGAGCCTGTGCTCTAGAGCCCGTGAGCCACAACTACTGAGCCCGAGTGCCGCAACTACTGAAGCCCACGCGCCTAGAGCCCGTGCTCCACAGTAAGAGAAGCTACCGCTATGAGAAGCCTGTGCACCGCAACAAAGAGTAGCCGCCGCTCGCCGCAACTAGAGAAAGCCCATGCGCAGCAATGAAGACCCAACGCAGCCAAAAGTAAATGAATAAAATAAATAAATAAATAAATAAATAATTTCTATTAAAAAAAAACTAAACTAAACATGTTTTAAAACTGCAGTTGAGGACTTCCCTGGTGGTGCAGTGGTTAAGAATCTGCCTGCCAGTGCAGGAGACACAGGTTCGAGCCCTGGTCTGGGAAGATCCCTCATGCCGTGGAGCAACTGAGCCCGTGCGCCACAACTACTGAGCCTGCGAGCCACAACTACTGAGCCTGCACACCACAACTACTGAAGCCCGCACGCCTAGAGCCTGTGCTCCACAACAAGAGAAGACACCGCAATGAGAAGCCCACGCACTGCAACAAAGAGTATCCCCCGCTCGCTGCAGCTGGAGAGAGCCTGTGTGCAGCAACGAAGACCCAACACAGCCATAAATAAATAAATAAATAAATAAATATTTTAAAAAAACAAACTGCATTTGAGATCTTGCCCCAAAAGCTATGGTATAGATAAACAGCGCGTTTTGTCCTACTTCTTGGCCTTTGCATATTCTATTCCTTTCAGCCTCGAAACGTCCTCTCCTTACTTCTTGTCCTGGCAAATACTTATCCATTTAAGAACCAGCTCAAATGTCATCCTCTCTATAAAATCCACTTAACCTCTCCAGGCAGTTGGTTGCCCACTCTGTGTCTGTGCATAATTACTTTACAATACTTAACACATTATATTGTAATTATCTGTTTATATGTATGCTTCCCCAACCAGACTAGACAAGGAAAAGTATCAACCATCTTTTAATCTCCAGGGTCTAGCACACTGATTCATGCTTAAAATACCTGTGTGGAATGAATGATAGAGACCCTCTCCTGTTTGGGTTTTTTACTTTCCCCAGGTCATTTAGCTCTTCTCCTGGGCCATTACTTTTCCCTAAAGCAATCTTTTAAACTTATCCATGTATCTATTGGCTTTCTTTATGTCAAGTAGTATAACTTAATCCTAAAATTCTGTTTAAGCCCCTTTGCGGAGCAAACTCCTAAATTCTGAATAGGGCAATCTTCTACCCCAGGCAGTCAAAAAAAACCCTTCATCCTTGAGACCAAAACTGCCTTGACTATCTTGTTCCCTCTCTTCCATGTCCTACACTGGAGCCTCTCTCCTACTCTGCCTTCTTAGCTGAACAGAGCATTCAGGTCTGCTAATTAGAAGCTAAATGGAAGGTGTAGGAAATTGCATGATGCTAAGAACACAGAAGCATCCTTTCCTCCCCCCCTTAAGTTCATACAACTTTTATTAATTTTGTTAATTTCCTACCTTGAGAAACATTATAATGTGTGACAAGCTAGACCACAGCATTACCTTACTCCAGCCCTGGGGGAAAAATTCCCAATAGTATGAATTTGATTATGCTCCAACAAACCCTGGGAGTTAAAGAAATGTGTTCCTATATTATGTCTGTACTTCACTGTTCCAGGCCATATAATCACTTACAAACAGACCCTGAGTGTATATAAGGGTGGAAAACATGGGCCAAGTTGTCACAATGAGCCATACTCTTACTATCTTCCTGTTTACTGCGCTAGTTGAAACCCCTGTCATCTCTTGACCAGACAACTGCAAGAGACTGCAGTCTCTTTATGCCCTACTCCAATCCAAATTCCAGTTCCAGAAGTTTATCTATCATGATGTTACTCTTTTGCTTAAAATCCTTCAACAAAAAAGAAAAAAGTCCTTCAAACTTACACTTCTTTGCATGGCATAGATAGACCTACAAATCTGAATCCAATCTACCTTTTCAGATGGATCTCAAGTCACTTCCCAGATCATGTTCCCCATATTGTACATCTAGAGGCTAACCAAACAAGACTCCAGACTTAGTCTTGGATTTTTATACCTCCATGCATTTGCTCATAACATTCTGGTTTAAGACACCTTTTTCTCTACCCTCATCTTTGTTTTGTCTGGTATAAATTTCTACTCATATTCTTCAAGCCCTGATCAAATATCACCTCCTCCACGAAGTCTTTATTGACACCATCATGCAAAACCTTCCATCCATCTTATAAGAACACTTGTATTTTCTTTAGTATATATTACATTGCATTTATAATTATCTTCCTACTTATCTATCTGTCTCCTCTACCAGGCCAAACTCCCTGTCAAGAGGCCCATGTCTAAGTCTTTTGTGTAATACCCAGACCTCACCTAAGTTTCAACACCATATGATTCTGAAAAGTGTCTGTTTAATGATTACTTGTCTGTCCTCTTCTTGCACACCCTCCTCTTTTCTGTTTCTCCTCTCAAAACTGTCGTGTTTGTATTCTTTATCTCCCGTATCAAAAATTTAACTATTCATCCCATTCTTCTGGGACCTAATTGAAAGATTTTGTTCAGAGTTGTAGAAAAAGTTGGAATATAGATATCCTAGTCTAGAGGAGCTCTCAATTTACTCAGAGCACAAGATTTAGTGTTAAATAAGGACAGTAACAGAAGGCAGGACAGAATAACTATTCAAGTTTAGAAAACTGCAAATAGGGAAAGTTTCAGGTATGCTTTAAAGATGTCATCGAAACAAAACAAAACAAAACATGTTTCCTGGTGATCTCAGTTTATTGAAATTACACCAGACTGAAGATTTGCATATTAGCATTAACAAGATTTACAGTGTATATTAGTATTTTTTAAAGGGTCTAAGGAGCTCAGAAATAGAGTTGCTTTATTTTGTTCAATCCAACATTTCCCAAGCTTATTCAATCATAAAACATTTTTCTTTTCATTAGTAATGCCTATACCTCGGGAAATACTGATGTTGGTGAAAAATAGAAAATAAGATCAAAAGATGGTTGGGGACCATAAAGGGTCTTAAATCATAAGGATAGATCATATAAAGAATAAGTTCTTAAAAACATAAGAAGTCATCTTGTAGGTCAGGTATGAGCAGTTTTAAGCAGGGGAATGATATAAAATGTTCCACTTTAGAATGAGTACTCTGGCAAACATGAGAAAGACATATTGGGCTGTAGGATGATGTAAATGGCGAGAAGCGTTGTAGGGGGAATAAAGAGTTATGAAAATGAAGGTACAGAGCTAAATTAAGAAAAGAGGTCCAGGGGACTCCCCTGGTGGTCCAGTGGGTAAGACTCCGTGCTCCCAATGCAGGGGGCCCGGGTTTGATCCCTGGTTGGGGAACTAGATCCCGCATGCATGCCGTAACTAAGAGTTTGCATGCCACAACTAAGAGTCTGCATGCCGCAACTAAGAAGTCCACATGTCGCAACTAAGAAGCCTGCATGCTGCAACGAAGATCCCACGTGCTGCAACTAAGACCAGGAGCAGCCTAAATAAATAAACATTTTTAAAAAAAGCTCCCCATCTCCACCTTTAAAAAATAAATTAATTAATTATATTTTTTAAAAAAAAAGAGAGAGAGAGAAGAGGTTCAGGAAGGCTTCAGAAAGGAAAAATCCTCCCTCACTGACTGAGAAATCTGTCTTGCTCAGGGAGCTTGCTCTTCCCTCATAAAAGTGTTAAGAGACAAACAGAAGCGTCCTGTTTATGGGATAATCCAGCTCAGTTATCTAGGAAGGCCAATAAGTGATACTACCTTCTGGAGTCAGATGGGACGGGGGACTCTGCAGGAGACAGAGGCAGCAATGACAGGCTGGAGTGGTGGACCTGCACAAAGAATTTAGGTCAAGACAGCCTTATCTCCTATTCATCTGTATAGAAGATCTGCCCCCTGTATGCCAGGAAATATTCTGTCGTCTCCTTTGCTCACCCCTCAGTCTTCTAGAGATTCTGAAGGGGTTTAAAGATAGGCAACAGGGCACTTGAGAGGAAAACATTACATGTTTACATGATTTGGAGGTTTCTGAAAAGACCTTGTGCTTAAGTAGAGACTCTAAGGGGTAGCATATCAACTGTACCATTTATCAGCTGTGAGACACTGGGTCCCACACTTAAACTTTTCTGAACTGGCTTCTCTTTTATAAAATGAGTTTACCACCATCTACCTGTATGGAACTAAAATGAAATTATTTCTGAATGAAGTTATAGTCTGAAGATTATAAAGGACTATAAAAATGTCAGTTATCTGTATTCTGAGTTAATTTTATCTCATTTGAAAGTATGTTTTAAAGATTACACTTGGTGGGAATTCCCTGGGAATCCAGTGATTAAGACTCGGCGCTTTCACTGCCGTGGGCCTGGGTTCCGTCCCTGGTCTGGGAACTAAGATCCCACAGTCTCGTACAGCAAAAAAAAAAAAAAAATGCACTTGGCAATATTGTACTTAATAATATTAATAATAATGTGAATGTTTTCCCATAGAAATCAGTTCCCTTATTTATGAATAAAATAAAATTGTATTTAAGTATGAAAAAAGAAAAATTCAAGATTCTTTTCTCTGTTCCACAAATATTTTATAAACAAATAATGAATTGTTTAACATATAGTGTTCTTATTATCATGAGTAATCACAGTAAAACTAATGATCAGATCACTTATATGCTCCCCTCACCCTGCCAAATACACACATATACACACAGAGAGCAAAAAAGAACTTGATAAATTTGGCTGGCAGGAACTTAATCTGCAGGCAGTAAAGATGGTCAGGTATGAGAAGAGACAACTGGGGTCTGAGGCTTCTCTTCTAGTTCTCATCCATGATTTTTACCTGACCCAGAAGAATAGAACAGTTTGATTAAAAGAAAACAAAACAAAACAAGCTATTTTTCTCATGACATTAAAAAGAGGTGGCAAAACCACTGGCCACATCCCCACTTATTTGGGAAGTGACAGAAATTTAAAGTTACTCCCTGTTTATCTAACACATTCAACTGAATTCTCAAAACACTCTGAAAATATCAATTAGGCCTCTCAAGTAAGGAAAGGATTAGGCCTATTTCAGGTAAGAAAAATAAAGTAGGTAATAGGCTGTTAACAACAAGAATCAGAAGACAAACCAGATTCTAGCATTTTTGGCTCTCTCAACACTGTCCTTAGGCCACACTTGATGAAATGACCCAAACAGTAGCATCCCCAATAATGCTGATAAGCCTATGCTTTTTTAAAGCTTTTTATTCTTTGAGAGAAAAGAATACTGGCCTTGGTTGGAGTTAAGACCAGTGTTCCAAGCCTGATTCCACCACCCACTAGTTATATGACCCTAAACAAGTCACTCAATTCATTTAAACTTCAGTTTCCTTATCTGTAAAACAAGATCAAATCTATTTTACAATGTTGCAGGGATCAAATTAAATTATGTATGCCTGACACATAGATACTCAGATGCTAGCTTGCTTGCTTTTCCCAGACTTCACCTTCTTTAAACCCATAGATAAGACATTTAAAGATTATATTAAAATTGTTACAGTTTTTTACCTAATTAAAAAAAACCTCTGGATGGTAGTAATCCAATACTTGACTAATATAAGAAATGACCTAATTTTTTACTAACTTCCAAATCAGTAATGGTTTAGAGTTGTCATCATCAAGATTGTAAATTAATTCCTGTCCATTTTTATTGATGTGAGAGCAAAGACAGAGATTGACTTCAGAGAAATAAAAACAAAAAGAGAACTTTTCCAGAAATATAATCAGTGATGTCACATTTCTCAGTTAAAATTCAAGGAAATTCACATCTGAAAAAGGAGTTAATATACTATTCCAAAGTTAATCAAGCAGTGTTCTCTTAAGTAAATATTCCTTTGGTTCAGAAAATAGATCAATAGTGTCTGTAAAACGTCAATACCACGTAAATTAACCTCTAAGTCTAGGAAGATCACCAGATCTCCAGATATAAGCAAACTTTTCCAAGAGCCTAGGAGGTTCTTTCTGATACTTATTAACTGAAAGTGAAAGTGACCTACTATAGTTAAATGCCCCAACCTTTGACCACAACACTTCAAAGTAATTTAGAAACCCCAACTCAGTGAGCTTAAATAACACATCCATCTCTAAACAAGTTTGTCAGAACAGAAAAATAGAAGAAAATAACTCATCTTACTCCCCTAGACACTCTAAGTCAGCTTCCTTTGAAGGAGACAAAAAGCAGAATCATGGAAATCTTAAAACAGCCTTGATATACAGGCTACAATTAAGAGCCTTTCTTAACTCCTTTGAAAGAAACGAACACTCAGCTTTTCACTAGGAGTCCCTAGCATCTTTTTGTCCTCAAAACATGACACACAAGAATAAAATGATCTGTCCTAGGTCGCAGAGCAGGTAATGGCACAGTCTGACGCCCCTCTTTGCTGCATGCAATCGTTCATGGGATGTACTGACAGTAACACACAATCAGATTTTAAAAGGTAAGGGTCGGGGGGGTGGGGGACGGTCTCCACTGAATGCTCCAGATGGTGAAATCTGGTAGTATTATGTCTCTGCATCTACTGCCTATTTTCTCACTGACCTTAAAAAGTCGGCATACATGGTGCATCGTCAAGAACTCAAGATCAGAGGAGCTGGCAAACACATTTTCTCCTACCATGTCAACCTCTGGGCATCCTTTTCAGTGCCCCGTTGCTTCTCTGGACAAAGAAAGGGTCTGTCTACTCCGCACCCTGCCCAGACGGCACTGTAAGAACCACAGGGGGCCCCCCAATAGCTTGGCACAGAAGACACACCACAATGCCCAGGGTGCCCCCAGAGCGCTGCCTGGGAGCTGTCCTTTGCCGTTAGTGCCATTTCAGTCACCTGCATTCCAACTTTCAGCGGTGGTGGGCAGAAAGAACACCCTTTCTCCTGAAACGCTGCAAAGTATGCCCCTAGCCAAGTGGACACACCCCTCCAAAGCGCTGCCCCCTCAGAATGATATTCTCATTCCATCCTTTGCCAGATATCCCCTCCCCATCCTCATTAAGACATACCCCCTACCTCTGGACAGAGGGGCATGCATCCGACCAAACACGGCCTCTCCCTGCCTCCTGACTTGATGGACAGCTCCCTTCTCTCCGACTGCTCAGCCCCCACTTCAAGCCCTCGGGCAGGGGTGGGGTGTTGGGTGCGTTTACCCTACTCTCTGGGCATGCGGATGGTTAGCGGTTACCGGCTCGCCGCAGTTGCCGCCTGGCCCTCCCTCCCCCTGGTCATCCCTCACCTCTCCCTCCACGCTGGGACACACACACACACACACACAGACGGTGCGCAGAGGACCTCCCCTGGGGCCGGTCACACGCGGTGACCAGCCCCAGGCCCCAGGTCCCCTCCGCCGCGGCCACCGCCCCCGGGCCACGCCCCCGCTCTCACCCGCAGTCCGGGGCCGGGCACCAGCGGCAGTCGGGGTCCGAGGCCAGGTAGCGGCGCAGCATGAACTCCTCGTACTTGTGCATGAGCGGTGGGTCGGCGAGCAGCAGGCGGATGTCGTGCGGGTTGAGTCGCTCGCTGCACTCGGGGCAGCTGATGGGGACCCGGCTCTCGCTGATCTCCAGGCGCAGGTAGTGGCGGAGGCAGTCCCGGCACGAGCGGTGCGGACAACTGAGGAGGCGCGGGGCCCGCTCGGGCGGCAGCCGCACCAGGCACAGCGGACACTCCACCTCCTCCGGGCCCGAGCCGCCGCCCTCCGCCGCCTCCTCATCGTCTAACCCGGGCCCCGCCGTCGCCGCGGCCTCCGCCTCGGCCTCGGCGGCCGGCTCGGCGGGCAGCGCCTCAGGCGGCGGGGCCTGGGCCGCGGCAGGGGCCGGGGCGATCGGCGGCGGCGCGGCCGGGGGTGGCGGCTCGGCCTGCGGCTTGGCCCGGGCGTGGCGGCCGCGGGCCGAGGCGGAGAAGACACTGTGGAAGGTGAGGCGCCGGCGCCGGCCGCCGCTGCGGCACTTGGGGTCGGGCGCAGCCGCGTGCAGGGATGTAGACCGCGGCGACTCGGAGTCTTTCTCGGAGCCCATGGCCCCCAGAGGCCGAGGAGCGAGGGGCGCCCAGCGCCGCCACAGCTCACGCCTCAGCGCCCCCTCAGCCGGCGTCCCGACCGCTGCCGCCGCCTCAGCCGCCCTCCCAGAGATAGAAACCGAGGGTCAGCGACGAAGTGGTTATAAAGCCTCCGCCCCGCGCGCCGCTGCCCACTGCGCAGGCGCCTCGCGAAGACACCGCACAACCCGCGCCGCCCCGCCCGGAGGGGGTCGCTGGGCGGGGCCGAGCGGGGTGGGGCGTGCTGGGCGTGCTAGAGCGGAGCTCCGCCTCCTCGGGGTCAGGTGATTCCAGGACCTCCATCTTGAGGAGACGGTAACCCGAGTGCTTTTTAGGCCTCCTCCTACAGTACCTTCGCCCCGACCCTCATCATCCGCAAGGTGGAGTTTTCGGTTTGCCTTTCCTCAAGGATGGGCCGATTGCCACTTGCAGCAAATGATACTTCAGTTACTCCATCTGTAAAAAGCAGATAAGGGTAAATCAGATGGTGACTCCGAGCTGGTCCACCTTCCAACACTTATTTTGCTGTTGTTTATTAAGCTTTAATTAATAAAGAATATATTCATTGAGCATCTGTTAAGTGGAGGCATTATTAGATAAGACAGACGGGGTCCCTCTATCTGCAAGAGAATTATAGAACAAAGTCCAAATCCCTTAATCTAACATTCAGTGGTCTCTGTGAGCTAATAAACTATTCCTAGGCCCACCTCCCATTCTTACCTCCTGGTAGCTTCGTTACTTACAATTTGTGGAAGGAGGCCCAGCATTTTTTTTTGCCTGAAAGTGCCTTTCTTTTGCTGGTTCCCCACTGCTTTGACCGGGGGAAGATCTGGATTCAGACTTACAAATGCGAGGCAGGCAAGCCACTTTAACAGCAATGGGAATGTATCAGTTAGGATTATACTCAGTTGCAAATAACAAAAGAAAAAAAATGACTTACGATAGAAATTTATTTCTCTCTTCGTGAAAACTAAGTCGCAAAGTAGGCAGTTCAAGGCTGCTGTGCCGTCCTCAGCACTTGGTTTCTAATCTTAAGATCACCTCATTATGGTCCACATTCCAGACAGTGGGGAGGGAAAAGGGAAGAAAGGTACACTATTTTCCTTTTAAGAAGACTGCCTGGAAAGTCTGGCACGTTTGTGCTTACATCTCATTTGCCAAAGCATCGTCACATGGCCATACTGGGACATGTAGTTTTCTGATTGGGCACAAGGTGCCCCTAGAAATAGGTGCTCTATTATTAATAAAGAATGGTGGAATGAGTACTGGAAGGTAACCAGCTGTCTTTTTCATGGGTGGTATTTAAAACCATGAGAAAAGTCCCCAGGAACAAACCCTGAGAAACTTCAGACTCATGAGGTAAAACAGTGGAAGAGGAGCCAGCAAAGGAAACTGAGAAGCAGGGGTTGTGAGACAGGAGAAAACTCAAGCCGGCGTGATGTCACAGACACCTAAATAAAATGTTTCCGGGGGGGAGTGGTCAATTGTGACAAATCCCGCTGAGAAATGAAGAAAGATCAGAACAGAGAAATGACCGCTGGATTGGGCAATACCAAAGAGTCCTATAAGGAGGAGAAATGTTTCTCCTCAAGGAGGAAGGAGATTTGATGCTGGATGGCTAAACAACAATTAATTGCTGTATATTGGTCAGAGTAGGCTAGGCTTTGCTGTGGTAACAGCTCATATCTCAATGCCTTAACACATTGATATATTTTCCCCACTCATACAAAGCCTGCTATGAGGCAAGGCAGTCTCTGGGTCACTCAGAAGTCTGGGCTCTACCACCTCAATCCAAGGCTTTCAGGATTGCTTCAATAGGGGAAAGAGAGCTGGAGGGTTGTGCACCATCAATTCAATACTTCAGCCTGGAAATGACATGTGTTACTTCCACTCACAGACTATTAGGCAGAAAATGTCATACAGGCCCAATTAATTGCAAAGGAGGCTGGGAAATGTAGGGGGGGAGGCATGGACTATTTAGTAAGTGATGTTATCTCAGCCACAGTTCCCTATAATCACTGTTGACTTTGTTCTCGGTGCCCAATGTCCTGAGCGGTTGCAGAGCCCCCCTTCGAGGAGGTGTGTGCCTGCGGTAGGGATGGAAGATGGGGGAGAAGGCTGCCTTGTTCCTTGGGTCAGGTTGTGCTGAAGGAGATGCGGACCCCTGATTCCAGGCAGACCCAGCTGGGTTTGAGATGCTTCCTCCTGTGCAGCTGACAGAAACAGCTGTCAGAATCCTAGCTTGCTGAAAACCTCAATGCACCGAATGTTTGCTTTTCTTGGCTCTGGTTCCCAAACAAACTCTGCCTCAGCTCAAAGCTGCCACCATCAGTGCTTTGGCAGAAAACTGACCTCTCATAAATGCCACTGGACTTTGCTATGGCCCCATTTCTACTGGGTTTTGTCTCCTGAATCCATCACCCGTGAATCAAGGGACTAAAGCAATTCCTCCCACTTTTTCCTCTGTGTCTCCACTTGATACAAGCTGAGCAGTGACTCAGGGAGATGACATGAGAGAGAAGGATTCTCACTTATCTATTCACTCATTCAGTAAACATTTATACTTACTTTGTGGAAGGCTCTTTGCCAGGCACTATGGTCACAGAGATGAAGCACAGTCCAATAGGGGTTGCAGACAAGAAAGCAGGTCATTGGGATACTAAGTGATAAGGTCATGTACAAAAAGCTGTGACAGGCCAGAGGAGGGCATGATAAGCCTTGCTGACAGTGGTGAGGGATGGCTGTCCTGAAGAAGAGCCCTTTGGATTGGGTCTCAAAGGATGAGTTAGAGTTGACAAGTTGTAAGAAAGAGAAAGGACATTCCGAACTGAGGGAGCCTGAAAGAAAGGCATAGGGGTACAAAGGCTGGATCAGCCTGAGGAAGTGTGAGCAACAGGGTGTGACAGGAATAGAGAATGTTTGAAAGCATGTGTAAGAGAAGAAAAAATGGAAAGTTTCTGTATTATGACTCCATTGGATGCAAGGAAAAGAAGCACAACATAAACTAGCCTAGGCCAAAAAAGTGATTTGGGGCTCATGTAACCCTTTGAGACAAGTACTACAGCTACTGGGCCCTTGGTCATGGGGGATGGGATGCCATGATTGAAAGTCCCCACCTGGAACGTATGGTAGGACCAGGGGAAAGGACAATTCTTACGTTTTCACAAGAAGGGAGGGGGTCAAACATGAGCAGGTAAAATATGAAATGTTCACCAGAGATAGGTTGGGGCCAGGTCACCAGGAGCCTTGAATGCCAGCCTGAGAACTTCAGCCTTTATTCTGTTAAGTAGTAGGGCACTGTGGGAACATTCTGATCAAGGAGAGCCATATGTACAATGAAGGTGGCCTGTAAAACCTGCTCTTTCTTGAGGCTCTACTTTTGAGATTTCTCTTGCCTTTCCAGGTTGCTTTGAAAGCTAATTTTAATCAGATGTCACCTGAATACTGCTGGGCCCCAGCTCCTTCCTCTGGCCTCAGGAGTGATCTACCTGTTGTTACCCCTAATTATTCCCTCTGGATCAGGAATGGTGAATGCCACCGGCCTAGTCAGTCTGATCTGGGTGGCCTCCTATCTCCTAGGTTTCCTGGCCCTTCCCCCTCCCTACCTGCCTCAGTGAATGGCCTCCCCATCCACCTGGAAGTCCTCCTGCCTCTGACCTGTCCTCCGACCCCCATATCCAAGTCTTATTTACTCCAAAGTGCTTATGGAACCTCACCCTGGTTCAGGCCTCATCACCTCTCTTGCCTGGACTTTGGCCCCAGCTCCTCAATTGGTGTCTTTTGTGAAATCATCTGCTCATGTCAACCTCTCCTCAAAAAACTCTCTAGGGCTTCCCTGGTGGCGCAGTGGTTGAGAATCTGCCTGCTAATGCAGGGGACACGGGTTCAAGCCCTGGTCTGGGAAGATCCCACATGCCGCGGAGCAACTAGGCCCGGGAGCCACAGCTACTGAGCCTGCGCATCTGGAGCCTGTGCCCCGCAACGGGAGGGGCCGCGATAGTGAGAGGCCCGCGCACCGCGATGAAGAGTGGCCCCCGCTTGCCACAACTAGAGAAAGCCCTCGCACAGAAACGAAGACCCAACACAGCCAAAAATAAATAAATAAAAATTAATTAATTAATTAATTAATTTAAAAAAAGTAACAAATGTTCAAGTACAATTGGTGTCTTTAAAAAAAAAAAGAAAAAACTTTCTACAGTTCCCACTGCCAGCCTCATCTCCTTCCATGCATCTTGCTTCTTTGCAAATACTAGTCCCTCTGCTTATAATCCCATGCATAATTCCAGGTTCAAATTTCATGGTCACCACCTCCCTTTCTACTTTCAGACTCACTTCCCTCCCTCTCTTGTGTCCCCAGGGCATGATGTAGATAACACCAGTGTCACACCTATTACTAGGATGACCACATGATTTACTGTCCAAACCCAGGACACTTTTGAGAATGAAAGAGGATGCTATTATCAATTGCCCTGGTTCAACAGGTGTCAATCAGTCTGTTCCGGGCAAACTAGAAGGTGCGGTCATCCACCTACACCCAACATTGTCATAAAACCTGGCACGTGGTGCTTTCATATCTCTCGGCCCTTTGAGATGATATTGTTATCCCCATTTTTAAGATGAGGAGGTGAAGCCTCAGAGAGAGAAGAGACTTGTGGTCACACAGCCAGAAGGCAGCAAAGCTGGCCGGGGAGGTCAATCATCAGATTTCAAATCCTGAACTCTTCTGACTCTTGAGGTTGGTATGGGCCACCACCCCTGACTCCCCAGTACCACAGCGTCTTACTGTCTAGGTTAGTCATGTGTGGTCCCCCCTCCCCAGATGTAGGGGGAAGGTAGAAATGCAGTCTTACTCATCTTGTGCACTGGTCCCCCCAGCACCTGGTGTGGAGAAGGTCTCAGGGTGGGTTTGTTGGATAGATGACTTCTTGAGGCTAGAGCTGTGTTTCATCTTAAAATCTGAGCCCCTTTTCCACACCTAGTACAGTACTTGCTGTGCATCTGTTCATTCAGTTAACACTTATTAAGCACCTTCTATGTGCCTGGTACAGTGCTGGTGATACAGCAATGAGCAGAATAGATAAGGTCCCTGTTCTCGTGGAGCTTGCTTACAGTCCCGTGGGAAAAACTGTACAAAAACAATCACAGATAAACATAGTTACAAATCAGGATAAATACTAGGGAAAAATGCTGGGGACTGAGTTTTAAGAACGATTTTGGAGGTAAATTTAATAGGTTTTTGTCATAGATTTGATGGAGGACAGTGAGACAGAGATGGCTTTGGGGCTTCTTGCCTGAAACAGAGATGAAGACAAAAAGAAGGCGCAGTTTGGAGAGAGAAAAATGTCGGTTTGGATGTGTAGGGGCTGGAAGTGTCTGTGGGATTTCTGTTTTAATCTTCGCCGCCTCCAGCCAGGTTAATTGATTTACCCCAAATTGCAACATTGCGGCCAGTAACAGAAACCTGCTTCAGCCAGCCTAAACAAAGCTGGCCTCCAGCTAGCATGGTAGTAAGAGGGGCAGACGTGGGAAGGCGGGAGAGAAGCAAAGAAGGGATGTGCTCACGGAGACAATGATCAGACCTCCCGAGATGCAGTGAGGACCGTGGCGAGCAGCCAGGCAGCAGGCTGCGCTACACCCTGCGGAGGGAGCAGCGTCCCCACCCCACCCTCCTCCGCAAGAGACCAGCGCACCCCGGAGCCCTCGAACGAGGGGAGGCGGCTGCTCCGCGCCTGGAAACCCAAGCAGCCCGGGTGGCTCCGCTGCGGGACCTGCCAATCGGACTGTGCCTAGTGGCGGCACCACGTGACCAGCCTCCCCATCTCCTCCCCTCCTCGCCTTCCGGGGGAGACTGGCATCCCCGCCTTCCTGCCAGCCCCGCTCTCCCGCCCCCGCCCCTCGCGTGCCGCAGCCGCGCGGGAGTGCGCTCCGCCGAGGGGCCGGGATTCCGCCGCAGTCCGCTGCGGTGCGGGGGAGGGGCGGGGAGGCGAGTGAGCTGCAGCCGCAGCGCACGCAATGTTTTCCGCCAAGGTCAAGCATACCCACTCCGGGGCAAGGCTGCCTCCGGAATCCCTCCCAGCCATTACTACTGCCGCTGCCACGCAGTCAGGCCACAGCATCCCTGGCCCTCCTGGACCACTGCCCCAGCCTGTCGCTGGGCTTCCTGCAGGGACAGCGGGGGACAGGAGAGTTTCAATCTAGCCTGCCCCACGAGCTTCCCAGCCACTTTTCTCTTACGGCACACCTCATGATGTGTCGCCCTGCTTTAAACCCCACACTGGCTCCCAATAGCCCTATAGGAGAGCATTAAGGCCCTTCATAACCAAGCCCCAGCTTAACCCTTTCCAGTCCCACTGCTCTCTTGCACCAGAGACCCAGTCCCTCTGGACCTCTTGCCCCTCCAGGAACAGCCATCACTTTCATACTCAAGTGACTATTCTTGCTGTACTTTTCGCCTAGGGTGCCCTTTGCGAACCTAGCACATTCATAGACCCAACTTTATTATAATAATTAGATGGGGGGTGGGAACTGCTGCTGAAATGCTTCTTAGCAAAGGTCACAAATTTGAAAGATTACAGGGGTCAAACAGGAGAAATAAATAGGGCCAGTGGGCAGGGGCATAAGAAGAACTTGGCTAGAGGGCAGGGACGCTGCTCTCCATTGAGGCCAACATGCTTCTTGCAGGGACTCTGGGTCCTATGACGCCAGATATTATGAGTGTACAGGAAAAGCTACAAATCCAGATTTTTATGTGTAATCGCTCACTTTTTAAATATTGATTTGATTTTTTAAACATCCTGTGGACCAGGTGCAACTCACAGACCCTCAGTGTGTGACCTCTTCTCTTTAGGAAAGAGGATGGCTTTCACTGGGAAAATACTTTGAAAAACTGTTTAAGGTGAAGGTGTGGTCTTGAAACTCCCAGAGGCAGCTGTTGTGGAGGCAACAAAGAAGAGGAATTGGATTTGAATTTGTTCTTAAAATGACTCTAGACGTTTTAAGCTACTGAGGACTCTGAGAATCTACCAGAAACTGGAGGACTGGGTTTGGGAAATGGGTAGGAACCGAGGCGGGGGGAGGGCAGAGGCAGCAGAAAGCCAGCCAGGACACCTACCCATCAGCATCAACTGCTGTGAATGATGGCAAACATTTCCTCATTCATGGGGTCTACATGAAGGCCAGGGAGGGGCCCTGTTGTGCTTGGACTTGCAGGGGGTGAGGGAGAGCGTGAGGGGGTGACTGGAGACAGGAGGGGAAGCCAGCCCCCCAACCCCTAAGGCTTCACACTGTGGGATAACGCCTGGAAGGGAAATTGGAGAGCTCCTTAGGAAGAGAGAGTAGAGACAATAGCCAAATGGCAGATATCCATGGCCAGGAGACAGGAGCTGGCCACAGCTGAGGGGGTAGGAACAGTGTGGAGGGAAGCAGAAGAGCCGCTGATGCTGTCTTGGGAACCAGTGTATTTTTTTTTTAATTAATTAATTAATTTATTTATTAATTTATTTTTGGCTGCGTTGGGTCTTCATTGCTGCCCGTGGGCTTTCTCTAGTTGCGGTGAGCGGGGGCTGCTCTTCATTGTGGTTCGCAGGCTTCTCATTGCGGTGGCTTCTCTTGTTGTGGAGCACGGGCTCTAGGCGTGCGGGCTTCAGTAGTTGTGGCACGCGGACTCTAGAGCGCAGGCTCAGTAGTTGTGGCTCACAGGTCCAGTTGCTCCGCGGCATGTGGGATCTTCCCGGACCAGGGATCGAACCCGTGTCCCCTGCATTGGCAGGCAGATTCTTAACCACTGCGCCACCAGGGAAGTCCAAGAACCAGTGTATTTTTAGTTCACCCTGAGGTCTTTTGTAACTGTGATGTGGTCTCTTCCTCTGTCTCCCATTCCTGGAAATCTTCAAAAAAGTCTTCTATACTCACTGAGGCTGCCCCGACTGGGGTGTTTGTGAAAATGGCTGAAGGGGCCAAGTTTTACATCTGTTTTGGCATAGTGCTAATCAAAGACAGTACAGGCTGAATCAGGAGCTGGACCACGAGATATCAAATCTCCCAAGAATTCGCAGTAATTTTGGAGAGGGTTTTGGAATGAGTGCTTAGGCTCATCCCATGATCTCAAGGGGTCAGGAGGGCCCTGGCTGACATCTAGGTTACAGTAATAAAGAACCAGCTATAATTTACTAAGTGCTTACTTGTGCCAGACATTGTGCAAATACATACATTATCTCTGTTATCCCCACAGTGATTGTATGAGAGAGATATTATTATCATAATCCCCATTTTACAGGTGAAGAAATTAAAGCCCAGAGAGGTGCAGTAACTTGCCCAAAGCCACAGAGATAGAAAATAGTGGACTGGACTCGCTCTCCAGCTGATTGCCCCCAACAGAAGAAATAATCATCTTCTCTGGAGTTTTCCTGGACAGCACTTACTATGCAGAGTTATAATTATTGTTTTAACTTGCATGTCTGTCCTTCCCACTCATCTGTAAGGGGACAGGAGCCAAGCTGCTAATTTCAAGTGCCTGGCACACAGTGGGTGCTGAGTACATGTTAAATCAATTAGTTTAAGGAAGGCCAAAAGCAGCACCTCAAGTCTCAGGTCTTTGTGCCCTTGGACAAGTCATTCACTCTCTCTAGGCCTCAGTTTTCTTGTCTGTGGAATGGGAATTATAGATCTCACAGGATTATTGTGAGGTTTAAATGAGACCAGGTCATGGAATTTCTGTAAATTTCCATTCAACCAGCAGCTGTTGTTGCTGCTATAAAGATGATGATGATGACGACGACAATGACATGATGATGACTGAGAAAGGAGCAGGGGAAAGAAACCAGGATCCAGAAATTCCAGAACTGTATCAGTTCAAACAGGGAGGCCCAGCCAGTGTGCAGCGTTTCCAAGACTACTGTGTCTTCATTCATTCATCATTGCTGGAACACCTACTATGTGCCACCGCTTGATCATTCAAAACTCTGCAGAACAGAAACTCAATTATCCTCATTTTTCAAGTGAAAAAAATGAGGTAAGATATATGACGTGACCTCCTCAAGGGGAACACAGCGACAAAGCGGCAGAGGCGGGATTTGAACCTAGATCTGTGTGGTTCTAAAATCCTTGATCTTTCTGCCTTCGATTCCACAGCTTCTTCAGTCTTCACTCAATTCACCAGAACATTTATCAAGCATCAACTAAGTGCTAGGCCTTCTGCAGGGGTAGGGGATACAAGGCCCAGACTGTCTGAAAGCCATTTCTAGGTCAAGCTGGCGAGGCAGACAACTCAGCAGACATTTCCAATTCAGCGTGATAAGCTCTGTGCTGGGTGAAGTGTGGGTGATAGGAGAGTGTGCCATTGCCTTAGACTTGCCTTTCTCTTTGGTCTGTGGACCCCAGGTACATCTCAAACTTGCCAAGTGGTTCCCTTCAAGTCCACCTCTCTGGGGTGGAGGGGGTTTTGCAGTGGGGACCAAACAATAACCAACAGTCCTCTCCATAAGAAATCCCTCCCAACCAGCCTCTCCTCTCTCTTCACCTCTGTCTCTGTTTCTCTCACAGACACACACACACTCCGTGATGACCGGAGGTGGGTGATGGGGTAATGCTGGTAGAACTGGTTTCTCCATCCTTCGGCATGCTCTGCCTGGGTGGTCCATGGTTCATGGCATTTGTTACCTCTGCCAAAACAACAGGGACATCCTGTTACACATTCATTAGAAAGAAATCAGGGAGGAAAGTCACCCAATCAATAGTGATTATCTCTGGATGGTGAAGTTATGTGTAATCTCTATTTTCTTCTTTTTACTTATTTGCTTAAAAATTTTTTTCTAGCATGGATTTATTACTTTTGTAATCAGTAAAACTATTTTAACAGTTATTTGTGGCCTCATAGATGTGGGAGAAGGTCTATGAGAAGCAGTCTCAGAAGGGGCTTTGTCCTGAGCACAGCAGGGACTGGACAAGGCAGCACACAGGGGAGAGGTGAGGAAGTGAGAGGTCATCGAGGATTAAAAACAAGAGCCACCATTCCTGAAGGCTTGCTCTGAGCCTCGGTCCTTCCTGGCCTTGATGTGCATTTCTCGGTTAACCCTCAAAACCAGTTTAGGAGATAAGCTATTATTTCACAGCTGAAGAAACCAAGGGCCCATTTTATAGAAAAAGAAACCAAGACTCAGAGAGGGTCCATTACGTGCCTAGGAACACACAGCTAGAAAGTGATGGAGGCAGGATTTGAATCCAGATCTGTGTATTTTTTTTTAGTAGAGGGAAGGATTATTTATTTATTTATTTATTTATTTTTGGCTGTGCTGGGTCTTCGTGTCATGCGAGGCCTTTCTCTAGTTGCGGCAAGCGGGGGCCACTCTTCATCGCGGTGCGCGGGCCTTTCACTATCGCGGCCTCTCTTGTTGCAGGGCACAGGCTCCAGACGCGCAGGCTCAGTAGTTGTGGCTCACGGGCCTAGTTGCTCCGCGGCATGTGGGATCTTCCCAGACCAGGGCTCGAACCTGTGTCCCCTGCATTGGCAGGCAGATTCTCAACCACTGCGCCACCAGGGAAGCCCAGATCTGTGTATTTTTAACTTATGGACTTAGGGGCCATTCCAAGGCCTCCCGGCTGCACAGTGCTTACGTATTCCCAGCTCCTCACACAGTCATTGATACTAGTACAATGCAGAGGGGCAGGTGAGATAAAGATCGTTGTCCCATTTTCCAAAATGAGAAGATTAAGACCAGAGAGGAGATTTGCTCAGCATGGAGCCGAGAAGTGGTAGCACTCCTAGAATCCTCCTTTCTCTCTTCTGCTACCTTCTGCCTACTGCAGGGACTTCCTTCGTGAAACAAATGACTCAAGGTAAATTGCTGGCTGGACTTCCCCTTTCTCAAAACACAGGAAGTCTGTGTTGTTTGCCATTGTGAGAGAATAATTTCAGGTCAGTTACAATATAGGCCACATAGAGGATTGGGTCCTGGGGTGGGGGTGGCAGGCAGGGCTCCCTGCGACCTGGGCTGTCTGGAGACACCTGTATTTTTCCTTCCTGAGGTTCATGTCAGTGTGTCTGCCCAGGCTTGAAGTCACACCCCAGATAGCTGACGGAAGTATTATGGAATTTAGAAAAATGAGCCCATGAGGAGAGAAGGGGGGACCCTTCAATAATAATAATAGTAAGAGTGATGATGATGATGGCAGCCCACATTTATGGTACAATAACCTTTGTACCAGGCACTGTGCTAAGTGGCTAACACATGTGAACTCATTTGAGCCTCGTTAACAGGCCTAGGAAGAAGATGCTATAGCTTTGGAACCAAATAAAATTGAATTCTAATCACAGCCATGCTGCTTCCCAGCTGTGTGACCTCAGGGACATTATGTACATTCATTCAATGAATATTTTTGAGCACCTACGATGTGCCATACTTTGTTCAGTGAACAGGGCAAAGATCCGCGCTCTCATGATGCTTACAAGGGAAAGCAGACAACTTGTAAACATAATAAGTAAGTTATGTCAGAAGGTGATAAGGGCTAAGCAGAGTAAGGAGGTCAGGGAGTGCTGATGGGGTGGAGGAGGAGGAGGAGGATGCAACGTTAAGCAGTGGTGTCGGGGAAGTGAGCCTGCAGAGCATCCCTGGTACATGCTGCCCTATCCGTGCCGTGTACTTGCATTCTGGGCTTGTTGTTTTTCGCTGTATAGCCTCTCAGCCTGATTCTCTGGCCCTTTTCTGCAAGATGACCTAGAGTGGACTTGTTTGCAATTGAGAAAGCTAACTGATCCAGTGCTGATACTGAGTGCCCACTTCTAGGCCTGGTACTTTACATTCATTTTTTCATTTGCTCCTTATCCAGACCTGAGAGGTAGAAATGATGAATCCCACTTTACAGATGAGGCAACCAACTCAGAGAGGTGGAGTGACCTAAGGTCACATAGCCAATGAGTGGCAGAGCCAGGGTTTGGGCCCAGGTGTGTCTCCAGATTACTCTCTTAAGGTGCCTCTCAGTGGTGATGAAAAGGCCCCGGCAGGCTTTTCTCCTCCAGCACTTGCTGCTGTGTGTGCTGACAGCCCACAGCTCAGCTCTGCCTAGAGAGAAGGACTCATGTAAATCTGTCCCTAAGCTAGAAAGATAGACAAGTTTGGGCTGCCTGGGAGGACCTCTAGGACCTGGAAGGGAACTGACTCTGCCTCGCCTGGGTCAGTGCTTCAGAAGGAGAAGCCTTCCTCCCTACTGCCCCATAAGCCAGAGACTTTTCTCTCTGAGGTCTGAGCCCAGTTGTCACTGGGTGGCCTGATTCCCAGGGAAGTCTGGAGATAGAAAACATCTGGGGCTGCTGCAGTGGCCAGGCAACAACCAGCTACTCCCTCACTTGACCAAGTCTTGGATCTGAGTCATTTTTTCATTTGCTCCTTATCTAGACCTGAGAGGTAGATATGATGAGCCCCATTTTACAGATGAGGGAACCAACTCAGAGAGGTGGAGTGACCTGACTAAGGTCACATAGCCTTAGAGATTCTTGGATGCTGTCAGAGATTCTTGGATCTGAGACCTGGAGACTTCAATTCTGGTTCTGATTTGCTGTGATCTTGGGCAAGTCCCTACCCCTTCCTGGGACTCAGTTTCCTATCCCTTGTATCAAGAGCAGTCAGACTGTGTAAGCTGCAATATGAATAGACACCAGGTGGTCAGAATCAAAGTGGGGCAGGGCCAGAGGCTCAGGGGCTGGTCATAGGTGAGGGAAGACTCAGTCCTCCTCCTGTCCATCCTGTTCCAGCCTGTCCTGACCCTGGTTACCAGCTGAGGGCAAAGGACATTTCCCTTCCCACCCTGAACAATTTCAGGCTACCCAGACTCCATCCCAGGCCTACTCCTGCAGCTCAGTCTGGGAATCATCTTCGTACTCACAAGTTAGTACAGCCACCGCCCACCCGTCATAACTCCCTGTGGGGAGTTTCCTCAGTTCCTGCCAAATGCAGCTACCCAGTTCTGGGTGTTTCCCTGAACACCCATCAGAGGAACTTCTGACGCTGTTTGCCGAGATTGCACTGGTGGTAAACCCTGAGGGTGGTGCATTCTGCAGAAATCAGCAGAGTTAACTCGTTCCATTTCACAGCCATAACAAAAAATGACCACAGCTGCAACAGCAACAAATGCTTTATGTCCCTGATCTCATTTAATCCTCGTACAATCCAGAGGGACGGGAACAAAGGCATCATCTGTAAAACAGATGAGGAAATGGAGCCTCAGAGAGGTGAAATGACTTGCCCCAGGTCCCAGTAAACTGTGGAGTCAGGACTCCCACTCAGAGCTGGTGCCACAGTCTGGGGTTTCAAACCACTGTAGGGCGCTATTTCTCCACAGTCCCAGAGGGACTGTGTCAGGGCTGGAAGGGCTCAACCCACTTTACAGATGGACAGATCAAGGCCCAGAGAGACCTGACTTGTCCAAGGTCACACAGCAAGTTGATGTCAGAACAGATTCTAGGACCACTCCCTGCAAAGCCTCACCACACTGTTCCAGAAAACAAAAAGTGCCCCAGGCATGAACAAGAAATCCCAAATCTTAAGAAATCCCCAGCATTTTCCAGGAAGTAGAATTGTGCCTAGGGTTCACAGACAAGGATCTCTTAAAGGTCTCAGGGTTAGGGCAGAGAGTCCCAGGGTATCTTTGGGCAGCAAGGGGACTGTGGGTGTCACTCTCTTGGGTCTACAGAGGAGGTCTCAACTCTAGCCACTTACTGAGGTAGTTTGCATGCCTGGAATATTCTCCCGGTCAGCCGTCTTTCCTGGTTAATGTTCACCTGTCCCCCTGTCCTGCAGGTGTCAGTTCAATGTCACTTCCTCTGGGAAAACCTCTGTGGGACCCCGTGTTCTTCCAACCATAGCTTCTCATGGGTTCAGCTCTTTTCCATAATAATACTGCCCACAGTTTGCCCTGTGGATTCATATCCGAGGCATATTTAAATAATACGAACTTATCCTCCAACCACTGACCTCCAAAGATGCAGCTCCAGAATTTGTATTATCCTCATAAAAACAAACTAATCGGGCTTCCCTGGTGGCGCAGTGGTTGAGAATCTGCCTGCTAATGCAGGGGACACGGGTTCGAGCCCTGGTCTGGGAAGATCCCACATGCCGCAGAGCAACTGGGCCCGTGAGCCACAACTACTGAGCCTGCGCGTCTGGAGCCTGTGCCCCGCAACGGGAGGGGCCGCGATAGTGAAAGGCCCGCGCACCGCGATGAAGAGTGGCCCCCGCTTGCCGCAACTAGAGAAAGCCCTCACACGAAAACTAAGAGACCCAACACAGCCATAAATAAATAAATAAATAAATAAAGTATTAAAAAAAAAACAACAACTAATCTTTTAACGTGCACTAAGATGATACATGCGTAATATAAAAGCAGACTGGAATCACCCTGCAGGTGCCAGGAGCACTCCCAAATTCTCTGCCCAACCCCAATTCATCCCTAGAGATGGGGTCTTTTTCTTAAAGGCAGAGCAGCTTCAATGTACAGATATCTCAAGACAGCCTTTCCTTTAGTTATTCCCTTCAGCCGAGTTCTCAGACCCAGGCATGCAAAAGAATTATTGTGCATTATAGGTAATTTAAGAGCTTTCAAATGTAATTTTGAATGATACACCCTTTCCTCCTGGGTGCTGACTTTAGAACTGAACCCCCTTCTGAGACACTCACACTATAATTATGAATGTGAAAGAGCAGTGAATTTCTGTGCCCCACCCCCTGACCAGAAGCCCCATGAGGATCCGTTTGGCTCATCTTTCATATCCATATCTGGCACCAAGCTGGGCCCAGAGCAGGTACTCAGTAAATGTTTATTGAGGAAATGAATCACCTTTGCTTACTTGTGGAAGTAAGCCCAGAAGTGGTCTGTGTGGGTCTAGGTGGCTCCAGGTACTCTCACTCTTTGAGGCTGGATGCCACTGAGGCCACTGTATGCACCTGCTCCCCTGCATGCACAAGGCAGAAGCAGTGTGAGTGAGAATGTGGATGTGTGCGTATTTATTGGCTCACACATTTATGGAACAACTAGAGGCAGTTTTCTATTTTTGGCACATATTCATACCAGTTTCCTATAGCTTCTGTAACAAATTACAATAAATTTAGTGGCTTAAAACTAGACGATTTTATTATCTTATAGTTGGAGGTCAGAAGTCCAAAATGGGTCTTGCGGGGCTAAAATGGGTCTTGTAGGGATTAAAATCAAGGTGTTGACAGGGCTTGCATTTCTTCTGGAGGCTTTAGGAAAGAATCTGTTTCCTTGCTTTTTCAGCTTCTAAAGCTGCATCCCTTGGCTTGTGGCCCTTCCTCCATCTTCAAAGCTAGCAGCGAAGCATCTTCCACTCTCTCTCTCTCTTATAAGGACCCTTGTGACTATACTGGGCCCACCTGATAACCCAGGATGATCTCCCCATTTTAAGTTTCTTGATGTAAACACATCTGCGAAATCCCTTTTGCCATATAAGGTAACATTCACAGGTTCTGGGGATTAGGACCTGGTATCATTGGGTGGCCATTATTCAGCCTACCCTGCTCTATCGAACAAGATGCTCAATACGTGTTTGGTCAGTTGCATCCTAAGAAAGGGAAGAACGACTGCCCCAGCAGAGAGCCCCCAACGTGAGATCCAGAAGCTGTAAGAACTGAGAAATGCTGGGCAAGGTATAATCCAAAGCCCCTCCCACATGGAGGGAGGGACTGAATCATCACTCCCACCTCCCCCGCAAGGATTTGCTTTTTCTCCATCTCTGGAATACTGGTAACTCCTGCCCAGCCTCTTCCAGGATCAAAATTTTTATTTCTTTAATAACTTGAAGGAAAAATTTACAGGTTTGTTACCAAATAAGAAAATCTTTTTAAAAAAATGTTATTGAAGTATAGTTGATTTACAATGTTATGTTAATTTCAAACACTAGAATCTTGATTTCTATTTCTTAGTTAACTGAAAAAAAGAACTGATTGTTTTGGTTAAGTCTGAAATTTGGAGTCAGAAAAACCTGGATTCAAATCTAGGCTCTGCCACTTACTAGCTATAAACAGTAATTTTACCTCCGTGAGGAACATCGGATGTGTCTTGTTTTGTTTGTTTTTTGATCTGTAAAATGGGGCTGATAACAGAACCTCTATTGTAAGGCGGTTGTGACAAATAAATAAGATAATGTATACTGTGGTTCTCAAAGTGTGGTTCCCAGACCAGCCGCGTTTAATCACCTGTGAATTAGCCCCACCCTTGACATACTGAATCAGAAACTCTTGGGGTGGGACCCAGCAATCTGTGTGGCAAGAGGCCTTCCAGAGGATTCTAGTGTAGCTCAAATTTGAAAGTCACTGATATATATATCACCAGGCTCTTTATGCCTAACTCTCTCTCTCTCTCTGTATATATATATAGTTATATTATAAACATTATATTTTATATTATATAATTATATTATAAAACACACCATATATAATAATTGACATAATTTATATTATATATTGTATATAATTACATGTATTACAATATATATTACATATAATGTGCTAGGCATAAAGAGCCTGGCACACAATAGGCACTCAACAAACAATTCTCTTTATTGTTATCACTATTGTTTACTATTGATAGTTCCAGCATACTCCCTCTGAGATGTTGAGTTGGGGATGTATCTCTCTCCCTTCATATCTGACTAACATTGTACATATTAGGGAGGTCTCCTAATGCGATCTATCACCCACACAGCTACCCTTTAATGAGGTGGTCTTCCAGCCTCTCCTTGCTTGCTATTTCTCCAGACAAGTTAAGCCCCCTGGTCGCCCTGCTCATACCTGCACGCCAATTGTGTGTGTATTGTGAAGACCTCTCCCCAGGTGCCTCTTCTCCAAGGTCCCTCAACTGTGCTTAGGTCTCTCCCCAGCTGCAGGGCAGCTCTCCAGCTTGCCTGAGTCTCAGATGAGGTCTGACCAGCCCTGAGGCGCAGGGGAGGTCTCCTTCTCCAATCTGGGGCCCGCGTTTCTACTTGTCTGCCCAGTGTTTGGCAACTACTTCACTGAGATGACTCACTCTTGTCTGAGGTCAACCAATACCCCCAAGCCTTTCTTTCAGGAACTGCCTGAGCTCTGGTGGTTCAGGTCATTGAGTCCTTGACGTGTGCAATTCATTTCTTAAAAATAGCATTTACTTTCGAATTACAAAGGTAATTCATGCTTGATGCAGTAAGTTAGGAAAACACAGAGGGAAACTAATCACTGAAAATGGTTATTTTTAAAAGGACTGATTTTCAAAAAATGATACTATATTTTTGTAGTCAAGGAAGAAAAAAACCCCCACAGTCAAGCAATTTCTGTTTCTGGGGGAAGAAAAAGAATAGGAGAAAACAAAACTAATCTGCCATAGGGAAATTTTGAATTCTAACATATACAGATATCTCGTCTCATACATAATTCAAATGCATAACAATGTAAACTCATCTCCCAGAGACTACCATTGCTAATATTTTGGGTATAGCCTCCAGGCCTTTATAGTTAACATTTGGTATTTTTAAACTTAAATCTAGGTCTAAACTTGGAGATAGACCTGGTTCAGATTCTGGCTTTTTAAAAATTTATTGGTTGTATCACTTTGGACAATTTATGTAAACTCTTGAAGCCTCAGTTTCCTCATGTGTAAAATGAAGGTGATAATATCTACTTCCCAGGATTGTAGTAAAGATGAAAAGTAATGGAAATAAAGCAGACAGTAAGAGCCTGCAAAGAGCTTATATTTGGGTTGTTACTATTATTAACTTCACCTGGCCATCTGTTGCTCCCTTCCTGATCCAGGTCAGATGCCACTCCCCTTTGTAGCCTTGCCTGGCTGCTCTCACACTTGAGGCTCCCTCCCCGTCTTGTTGCTGTCCTGCGCCCATCCTTCTGTTATAGCATCAGATGCACGCTGCTGTGCCCCTTATACTCTTTTTTTTTTTAAATTAATTTATTTATTTTTGGCTGTCTTGGGTCTTCATGCTGTGTGAGGGCTTTCTCTAGTTGTGGTCAGCGGCGCCTACTCTTCGTTGCGGTGCGCGGACTTCTCATTGCGGTGGCTTCTCTTGTTGCGGAGCACGGGCTCTAGGCAGGCGGGCCTCAGTAGTTGTGGCGCAGGGGCCCAGTTGCTCTGAGGCATGTGGGATCTTCCCGTACCAGGGATCAAACCCATGACCCCTGCATTGGCAGGTGGATTCTTAACCACTGCACCATCAGGGAAGTCCCTCCTTACACTCTTAAACTCCTCCAGAGCAGAGACCATGTCCACCTTGTTCATTTCTGTGTCCCCAGAGTCCAGCAAAAGGCGTGACCCAGTGTGGCTGTCCGGAGGAGTCTAGTGAGAGAATTAGAAGGTTCTGGGATAAGAATTTGCTGATGGAGTGCACGAATGAACATCAGGGAGGTTGAATGCATGAATGGATGAGTGTATAAATGAGTCAGTAGCAGCAGGCGTCGCCCACCAGCCAGACCCTCTTTCTCCTATGGGGAGCGAACCTTTCACCTCCCAAGGTGGGACTCCTCCGGCAGAGGTGCATGGCTCCCGCCTGGCCCCGCTGGGACGAGAGGCTCCGCCCCTTACACCTGGCGCATCTCTGGGGGCGGAGCCTTTCAAGTCCTCTGGTGCTTGGGGTACAGGGGGCGGGGCTGGGGCGGGGCTGGGGCAGGGCTGGAGGGGTCCGGGAAGCTAGAGGGGGCTGAAGGAACTGCCCGCGCCAAAGGGGGTTGGGGCCAGAATCTCTGCACCCACGCAGATAAACCGGTTTCCGCAGACGCAGCTCCCATAGTCTGCGGCGCCACCGGAGGCATGAGCTCTGGAAGGGCTCCCCGCCTAGAGAGCTGAGAAGCTGAGGCCTTAGGGATGGGAGGCAGCAGCCCTGGTGTCAGGGTGCAAGCCTGTCAGGTGCTTCCCGCCGCCAAGTTTGACCCCAGCCAGTTAGTCAGTTCGCTTGCCGTGTGACCTTCCCTAAGTCAGGTCTCCTTTCCCGCTCCAGTTTCCCCAACCCCGGGGGACCCTTCCTCTTTGGCGCATTGCGAAGCTTAACTCTTTCCCAGGCAACTTCCAAAATAACCTCCGAAAGCTAAACAGAACTCAGAACGTGATACTCGACACTACTGAGCAGACCCTTAGGAAGAGGAGATTGCTCAGTCAGAGGGAAAAGTCGTTACTCGGAGCTCTTTCCTGCTTTCAGTTTCCTTACCTGTAAAAGGGCCATTGATAATAAGTGTTCCCACCCCCACGGGCTGGCTGTGAGGATTAAGTGAGCTGTTGTGTGTGATGTGTGATGGCTTTGCAACAATGGGAGCGTGTTACTCTGAGGCCAACCCTGCACACACCCTCAGCTGTGGCAGTAGCAGAGGCAAGAGGCCTCCTGGGACATTCCTGAGCCTGGTGTGGCTACAGCTAGAGAAGCTAGTCTAGGTCCTCCATGTTGACAGCCTGGCTGGCCTCAGAGCCTGTGGCGAAGGGAGTTTTTAGAGAAGGAAATGGTTGTGGTGAGACAGGGTGATGGGGCAACTTCTCTCAGAGATCTGGGTGGAAAGCCCCTCGCTCCTGGTGTGCTTTCATGGTGGGATGTGGGGCAGGCACTGGGGCCCAGCCCATCCTCCATCACTGCCAGAAAGTACCTGGTGTTCGCCAAGTGGTGTGATAGGGCAGCAACAGGTCTTAGCTCGTGGGGCCTCAGGCCAGCCCCTTGCCATCTCTGGGCCTCAGAACCTTCCTCTCCACAGAGAGGTTTCCCATGGTCACCCAGAGGCTGGTCCCACCACCAGTTGAGCCTCTATTCTGCCAGTCCAAGAGAAATAGTTGGAGTCAGATCCTGATTTTCTGGGTGACGTGGGAGGTTGTTTCCCCTCCCTGGATCTCAGTACGGAGGGTAAGTTTGCACCTGGCTCCGCAGTGGCATTATCTAGAACCGAAGATACAGTGGCCAAGGCAAATATTTTGTAAACTCTGGGCTTGGGGACTGTAGAAAGGCCCAGTTCTGTGGAGAGATGAAAAAATACCTAGGACAGTTGGAGGGCTTGACCACTATTTACTGAACAGCTTGGAGAAGACCCAACCTTCCTGTGTTTCTACTTCCTCATGGGCAAAATAGGGATATTCCCCTCTGGGCCTCTCGTTCTTTCTCTGTAAAGTAGGAGGGGGATGGGCTCCAAGTGATTCTCTTCCCAGCTGTGACCCTGGGCACACACTTCACCTCTCTACGTCTTAGTTTCTCATCTGCCCAATGGGCATTTACCCCTCCCCACTCTCAGGGTTGCTGAGCTCAAATGAGGTGAACGGGGAAGAAAGTGGACACTGATGTGGGCACAGCCCGGCTTCATCTCCCCCTACTCTCTGAGGAATCTGAGGGTGCTAGTCCCATGGTGCTTGCTGGAAGTGCCCTTTGGAATCATCTCTCCGAGGATCTGCTTACAGACCTTCAGTGGCCCTCCACTGCCCCGAGGGAATCAAGGACTAACCTCATCCTCCAGTCAAAACCGTCTACCACTCATACCTAATTCTTCCTGCTCTCCAAGACACACCAACAGCCTTCCCCAAACAAGCCTCTTACTTTTCCTTCTCCAGACCTTTACTCATGAGTTCAAGGTCCCAACTGTTCTTGTCATCTTCCCTCTAGATCTGCACTTCTTCCAACTGTCCTTAAAATTAGAGAAGGATACCCCCATGTACCCAGAAGCTGAAGCCTGGAACCTGGGATGTATTATCCTCAACTCCTTGTCTCTTACCACCCACCTTTATAGTAGCCCCATGTAGATTCTGTTCTCTGTGTCTCTCACAGGTACCTCAGGACCTTGTGGAACATGTGGGGACACTACTGAATAGCCCCACACCTTCTCTACGCTAGGCCCTGTACTCACACTGGAGGCCCAGAGGTGGGTCCATTTTTATTCCTTAGGGGCTCCAGGCTGGTGGGGGAAAGGGTCACTTAAGCACACTCCTGGACTTGCCTATCCAATCCCTTTACCATTTAAGCCCCTACACAATGGAACACAGTGAGACCTAGAAACATGGGTTGACAAGAACTGGATTCGCTGAGTGGGAAAGCCCTTTGGACCTCTGTTTTGCCATCTGCATAATGGTGTGGAATTGATTTGAAGAAGGGAAGTTTGGGGGTTTTTCCAGTTCTAGCAATCTTGAAAACAATGGCTCTCCAGGCCAGGGAGCAGGGGGAGATGGGAGACAGAGGCGTAGCTGCTCAGATGCCTGACTAGGGCGGAGCAGGTCCTGCTCCTGCTGGGCAGTTTCTCTGAAGCCCCAACCCCCTTGTCCTCACCTTGCCTCCCAAGAGGGTGTAAAACCCTTTGTAAAGCCTTGCCTGAGACAGAGAGGCTGTTGTTTAGTCCTTCCTTCCCCAAGTCCTGCTGGGTTATCTGACTGGCCCACGGCCTAACCTGGCTGGTGACTGGCTGCTTCTTTCCAGCTGGCATGGGGCTGGAGACCAGGCTGGGGAAGGAGAGCCCTGGATCTCTGCCCAGAGGCTGCCGCAGCAACGGGTTCTCGAGTCAGATAGTCCTGGGATGGAACCCCAGCTCTACCACTATTTAGCTGTGAGGCTGTGATAATTCTATGCGTCAAATTGACTGCTCACAGGGTGTCCAGATAGCTTCAGACTTGGACTGGAACTAAACCATCCACTCTCCTGGGCCTCCAGTTTGCCGACTCGCCCTGCAGATCCTGGGGCTCGCTGGCCTCCATAATCGCATAAGCCAATCTATAAAAAAGTCTCTTTTATATATATGTGTGTATATATATATATATATATATGTATATTTATTATACATATATGTATAATAAATCTTTTGTAGGTATAATATAAATATATATAAAATATAAATACAAGTGCATACATACATATAAGTATGGAGATATACGTATCTCCTATTAGTTCTGTTTTCCTGACAAACACAGAGGCTTTGGGCAATTTGCTTGCTCACTCTGAGCCTCTATTTTGAAATTTGTAAAAAAAAACCGAGTAACTGTTTCTTGCATAAGTACCACTTGCCTGCTTTAGAAGTCCCATTATTTACTGAAAAGGACTCCAAATCTTCTTGGTAAGCACTTCGGCGCTCTTCTTTGCCCCGCCCTGGCCTGCCTTGCCAAGGCTCGTTTGCCCCATCGCTGACTGGACTCTCCTGCTCTAGCTGGACACCGTTCCCTCTCCAGGCCCCCCTGCCTTTGCACCAGCTGTTCCTGCCTTTGAAATACATGTCTTTTGTCTACTTGGTAAACTCTCACACATCCCTCAGGGCCCATCTCCAAGGTGTCCTCCGCTCAGGGCCTTCCCCTTCTTCCTTAGGAGTTGTCCGTGCCCTCACAGTGCCCGGCACATCTCTTGGCCGGCACACTGGTCATGCCATATTGAGGTTGTGGGTCTGTGTGTCTGTCTAGCCAGACCGTGAGCCCCTCAAAGGCACGACTCCAAACCACCCATCTCTGTACGGAGCAGAGTGGTGCTTTCCCCTTCTTTGTGTTGGTTCAACGTTTTTCAGTTTACGAAGCACTTTCAGATCCATGATTTCCCTTAAACTCACCGCAATGCAGGGAAGGAGGCAGAGCCAGGATTAAGGTCTCCGGTTCATCCTACCTCCCCAGACAAGGCTTTTTCAGAAAGGAGAACTCAGGTGGGGAGTGGGGATTGGTTCTTTGGCTTCTAAGGCCTGCAGCTCAGCAGAGGCTGGAAAGGCAAGGCCAGCTGGGTTGGGGGAGGGTGGGCGGAGGATGGGCAGAGGGTGCAAGGGCAGATGGGGGCCACAGGAGAGGGTCAGGTCTGATTCTCGATGTGTCCCTCTCTGTGGGGATTTGGTCAGCTCTCTTTATTTCTCCATCTTCAATCTCTTTTGCTCCATAAGATGAAGCTCTTAGGGCCAATGTGGAACACAGAAGATAATCAACGAATGAGTGCTCTGGGAATGAAAGGGACTGAAGCAACTCCATAGATACACAGCAAATATATTCAAACCCTCAACTGTTCCCATGTTTCTGACAAGTGATCTGTTATTGTTTGAACCCCCTCCCCAGGGTCCACAGTATCCAAAGACCCCTCATTAGAACCCCCAAAAGATGTTCTCTGTAATGGCCTACAGGTCTTCGCACTGGGACCCAGAGTTCCCTGAATGGGAATGAGACCCCCTTGGGGTCCAAAGATACCCATCCCACTTCAGGGCTTGAGGGCCCAGTGCTCAAGGGCTTAGAGCTATCTACGGTTCACAGGTCTTTCTGAGGGTGGTGCCCACATCCCCTAGAGGTCTGTCCAGCCCTTGCTTACGCTCCATTTCATTCAAAAGCAGTCTGCTTGCAACATCAAGGGCAGAAAGAACCATGGTCCGAGTGTTTGCTCTGAGCTCTGGGCTACCAGTAGCGGGTTCCTGGGCACCCTCTTGGGCAGCTCTCATGTCCCTCAAGGAAGTTGTTTCCCAGGAAAGTCCCTTGGGTGTCTGTCATCCCAGGGATGGTCTGGTCCAAGGCAATGCTGGGAAAGACAGCGGCGATTTTCCTCCATGATCTCACTGGGTATCTCAGAGCCCAGACATGTGGGTTCTTGTCCTAGCTCTGACTCGCTGTGTGGAAGTGGGTGAGTCATTTGGACTGCCTAGGTTTCAGTTTGCCCCTAAATGGGCAGGTGGGCCCTACCTCAGGGAGGATCCAGCAAGATCAAAGATATGGAAATTCTTTGCTGTTGACATTTGAATAATGTGAGAAAAATACTGACGGGAGGGGACTGTGAGGCAGTGGGCCTGGAATCAGATCCCCCTTGTGGCCAGATGACCTGGGACAAGTCATCTGGGACTTGGTAACATTCTTCCCCCTGATGCTTCACTGAGTAAGCCAGCAACTCTGCATCCTCAGGCTCGGACTGCAACATCACTTCCTCAGGAATGCCTTCTCTGTCTCCCAGAGAGGTCAGCTCCCTATTATAAAGTTCTCCAGCTATGTATATTTTTCTAAACAATCCAAACAACGGTAAATCATTAATTATTGGCATGCTCACCTGTTTAGCATTTGTCCTCCCAGCCAGACTGTAGGCTCCTTGCAGGCATCCTGTCTGGCCTGCTCTCCAGAGGTCAGCATGGTGACTGACCCACAGGTGCTCAGTAACTGTTTCTGCATCACCTGGCGGCTTCTTTGAGCCTCCGCTACCTCACTGGACTACTGGAGAAACCCAGAAGCTAGAGGATGAAGCGCACAAGGGTGAGGTGTTTGGGATGAATGGGCAGCTCTGTGAAGGGCTTTATCTCAGGTTGGAGGGGATGGAGTGCCCTGAACAGCAAGGCAGGATGGCCTTTGGCCTCGGGAAGGGAGGAGGTGGTATGGGCCACCTGGGACTCCAGAGGCTCCTGGCCCTCCCAGCTGCCCACGAAGCCTGTGTGTGGGCCCTGCTCTTTCTGGCCGAGGAGGCTTCAGCTGTGCCTTGGCAATTTGGTGCTCAGTGCAGCCCCTTGCTGCCTCCCACCTGCCCGTTCAGCCCCATTGCTCGAACACATACACACTGCCCTCTCCACTGCCTGCCACATGGCTCTCACCCTTTCCTCAACAGACCCAGGCTTTTCTGCCTCCAGGTCTTTGCATAGGTTGTGCCCTCAACAGGAACGCACCTCCCCCGCTTCTCCACCTGGAAGATGCAAGACACAGTCCAGCTCCGTGGACTTCCTGTTTGGAGGCCTTCCAGGTCATTGCAGGCAGAGTCAGTTGCTTCCTCCTTGGAGCCCCACAGACCCCTCCTTGGGTACCCTTCTCTCTATGCAGTGCAGTACCTACCACAGTGGGCTGTGATTGGTTTTCCTGTCTGTGCCCCAACCCCACAACTGACTGGGAACTACTTGGAGGCAGGGATCAGCTCAGCCCTGCTCTGTGGCCTAGGTACACAGCACAGGGCCTGGCACCAAGGAGAGATCCTAAATAACCTGGGGCCTGGCTTTCCTGGCAGGAGAGACGACTTTGTGGTACTCCCAGTGCCCTGCCCATCACAGGCCATATAAGGAAGGAAGGTCAAGGACAGGGGCAATCTTATTCATTCACCCTCCAGGAAACTGAGGCCCATGGAGGGGTAGGGATTTGCCCAAGATCCCATAACACATCAGTGGCCAAGCTGGGCCCAAACCCAGTGGTCCTGATGCCTGGTCCCCAGTTATGGGCTGTAGCAGCCTTGCACAGTGTCCTGGCTTTAAGCCAGGGCTCCTGGAGGCCCCTGGGGCCCAGGCCCTGCAGCTGCCCACCCCACACTGGCTCAGCCCTTCTGGCTGGGCTCTCAGCCAACTGCAGCACGAGGCTCTGGATGCCTCTGCCAAAGGTCGCTGTCAGCAATTTGGGGAGGTGGCCAGGTCCTCCGAGTGGCTCAGTCACAGCAAGGCCTGGACTATGGGCTCTGGGGATGGCCTTCCAGCTGGACAGTGTCCTCCTTGCCAACCTGATTAGAACTTGATTAAACCCGAGGTAAGAGTCCAAAGTGCACAGAGCAGAGCCTGGCACTGAATATGCACTCAACAAACACTCGTTAGCATAGCATTGTTATTATTACTATGATGATAGTGAGAACCCATATAGCACAGAAACTAAAAGCACGGGCCCTGAAGTGTGCCAGCCAGGGTGCAAATCCAGGCTTCACCACTTACCAAGTAAAGCAAGGTACTTAACTTTTATGCCTCAGTTTTTTGATCTTTAAAATAGGGTCCTTGGAGAATTAAATCAGTTGACTTGTATGAGGTAATTAGAATGGGGCGCATACAGAGTGATCACTGAGTGTTAACCATTGTTATTAAGTGGCTCAAATCCCTGGACTAACAGAGCAGCCTCTCCCTGGCCTCTCTATCCCTTCTACCCTATACATTAAAATTCAAACTGACCACATCATTCCGTTCCTGTCTGAAAATCTTCAATAACTGGATCTAGGACATGTATGTGTCCAAACTCTCTGGCATGAAGGTAAGGTGTGCTGCTCCTCGGCCCCTGCCTGCTCCCCTCACCTCATGTCCCAGCCCCCGGCCATTGCCCCCAGGCCCCAGCCATATCGAATACTTGCTGTCCCTGGAGCATGCTGTGCTTTTTCGTGCCTCTGTGCCTTGTACAATTTTTTTTCTTCTTTCACCACCCAGCAAATTCCTGCTCCACTTTCAAGGCCCAGTTCCAAGTTGACTCCCACAAACCTTCCCCAGTTCACCCAAAGTTACAGGTATCCCCTGCTTTTCAAAAGTTTGCTTTACACCACTTTGCTTTTTACAAAAGACCTACATTACATTAGTACCTGTTTTTGCTAGCCAAGAGAAATCCGTAGGGGATTTTTGCTTTTACAAAACAAGGCAAAAAGCGAAAATAGCATTCAGCGTTTGTTTTGCATCCAGCTGTAGGGGCAGCGTGCATCCTGAGCAGAGCAGTGAAAGTGGCACTGCCAAGCTCCTTCCCTGGGAACTACACTCAGCACCTCAGCATCAAGCCGCCATAGCTTTGAACTGTGTCTGTGAGCATCTGTGCTTTATTTTGATTTATTTTGTGCATCCTTGTGTCCTAAGGTAATTGCTTCTTTACCTTATGCCGTTTTAGCTTATGAAAGGTTGCAGTGGAATGCTCTGCTTTCGGATAGCAGGGGAAACCTACAGTTGCTCTCACCTGTGTTCCCACCATGTCACCCAACGCTATTTACCTGTTGACATGTGTTTCTCCCTGGACTGTACCCTGTGCTTCTTGTATCCTCTATGCCTTGCTCAGCACCAGCAGACCAGAGGCAGGAGCCCAGTGTTTGCTGAAAAAGTGGACTTTGAACCATCCATCCAGAAATGCAGCTCTGGATCAATCCCCATGCTAGGCACTGGGGCAACAGAGGAGACTGAGACCTACTTTTTGTCCTTGAAGAGGGCCCAGTCATTTGGGGAGGCAGGATGAGGCCATGTATTTATAAATAAAAAGGTGCCTAGGTGGCTTCTGCGCCCCATCATGTTTCCAGGAGATGAACTGGAGGTTGCCAGGTGGGTGTGGAGAGGGAGGAGACTCAGGGAGGAGAAATAGGGTGGTGCTGATTTCAGGGACCTCTAAGTGGTTCTGTTGTGCCAGAGCGTAAAATACAAGGGGAAGATGAAGGTGGACGGGCCTCCGTGTGGCAGGCTGGTGAGTCTAGACTTTGCCCTGCAGGTGATATGCCTCCCCTGCCCCTTGTGCTAGGAACTCTTGGCCTGGAGATGAGTTTCTAGGGCATTTCTTTGTTTCCCCCTGTGAGCAAGGTGGGCTGAGGTAGGAGCTAGTAGGGAAAGGCAGCCCAAATAATAAAACACATTTGACACAAAACCTGTCCCCAGTGGCTGCTTGGCAAACTTCTACTCATCTTTCAAGGTGTGACTCAGATGTCCCCTCCTCTGAGGGCTTCCGCAATCCACCTGAGCTAAGCTGGTCGCTCCCTGCTGTGTTCTTACTGCTCCCGCCATGTGTCTCTGATTTTACATTTGTCTCCCCTACTAGACTGTGAGGTCCTTGAAGGCAAGCAGTCTCATTCATCTTTGTTTCTTGGTCCCCAGAGCCCAGTACGGACAAGAGTGAATTTGTCGAATCAATGAATGTGTCTATTTTGCAGATGAGGAAACTGAGGCTCATAGAATGTGAATGATACATAAAGCCTGCCCAGTAAGGGGCAGAACCAGGACCAAGCCCAGGTGTTGGGAGTCCATCCGGTGGGGACGGAAGGCATGACTTCAGACAGCTGTGGTCAGAGCTTGGCAAACTTTCAAAGGAATCATACCTTGGTTCTGATTCCTGCTGCCCTGGCAACGACACAGCTGAGAGAGGAGAAGAGAAACATATATTGAGCATCCACCGTGTGAAGACCTAGCATGGGACACTCTCACATATGGGAATCTATTTAATTCTGAAGAAGGCATCATTATCCCCATGGTACAGGGGAGGAAGCGCACAGGAGTGAAGTGACTTGTCTACCATCCCCCAGTCAGGGAGAAGCAGAACCTGGGGGGTCAGGGGCTCATATGCACAGGAGCAGGGGTTGGGTGGGGACTCTCAAAGGGGATTACCTGGTATGTCTTTTGGATGGGAGTCGGGGGGTCCAGCCCTGGGATTGTGCTCTCTGGCCCTGGGAGCACCTCCACCCCAGAGACAAAGGACCTCACATTCTGGGTGTCTGCCCAGTGCTGTCATTCCTATTGCTCTGCTGGTCTGGCGCAGAGCATGTGAGGGACCACACTGCTGCCGCTGCAGGCTGCGACTCTGGCCCGGCTCCAGCCCAAGCCCGCCCAGCTCTGCAACTTACCCACACCTGTGCCGGCCTGAGGCCAAAGCAGCGGAGGCTCAGGGCCTGGCTTTGGTGGCCTCAGGCCAGTGGGGCAGCAAGGGGCAGGGGAGGGCTCTGACCTACAAGGGAGTCATAGTAGCCCAAGCCAGCATCCCAAGGGAGGGGGACTCTGGCCCACCCCCACCCCAAAGTCACAGCGACTTCCTTTCTGTCTCTCAGCTACTCTGAAGGGAAGACGCGTGGACTAGGATGTGGAAGAGGAGAGAACTCCAAAGGCCCTGCTGGGTGGGGTTGGTGTCACCATGTCTCATAACTCCAATAACAAAAGCCCTCAATTCCTGCAGAGCCATCATGTGCAAGATTCTGTGCTGGAAACTCTATTAGGGCTATCTAATTTATTTCTCACAACAGCCCTGGGAGGTAGGCTCCATTACAACCCCACTACACAGCTGAGAGAAATGAAGCTCAGAGAGGTAAAGTGACCTGCCCAGGTCACACAGCCTGGGCACAGAGAAGCTGGGATTTGAGCTCAGTCTGGCTCCAGAGCTAACAATGTTCTTCAAGTCATATCATTTTGGAATGCCAGACTCCTGGGTTCTATACTCAACTGCTTCCTTGGGCAAGTCCCAACCTCTCTGGCCTGTTTGTCTTCCTATAAAGTGAGAGGATTAGATAAGGCAAATCCGAGGGCTCTATCATTCTGTGTCTATGATGTCCCTCCAGCCCTCAGAGGAGGTCACCATGGCAACTGTAAAGGGCAGTTCACTGTGTCAAGCCTCCCAAAAACAAAGATGAAGTGCAGTTTTTGTGAGGACCTCACAGAAGCCTAGTGGGAAGACAGTCTCATGCAATTCACATGGCTAGGCATTATAATGTATTATGGGGCTCAGGCCTTGAACTGGGCCATGAAGAGGTAGGATTTGAAAAGGTAGGTGGAGAAGGAATTCCAGGTAGAGGAGACAGCATGAACACAGGCTGGGAGATGAGACTCTGGAGCCTAGCTTTACACTCTTCACTACCTCTACGATGACCTTTGAGGTCAGGCCACTCCACTAGTGCACAGGGTTCTCAGGTGACTTGGTCCTTTTCACTCACTTGTATCATGGCTCCAGAGCCAGACAAGCTGGGTCCAAGTCCCAACTTCAACACTTACTGTGTGTCCTCTGGGCTTCAGCTTCTCATCTGTAAAATGGAGATGATGAAGGCACTAACCTTGCAGGTCGCTGTGGGGATTAATTGAGATAATGCCTACAGAGGGTTTAGCATGAAGTCTGGCACATGGAAATGCTCATCACATCTTCACGGGAGGTCCTTCCCTCCTCTTCACCCACCCCATTACTCCCCATTGCCTAAATCATTCATCTCAGGGTTTAGTTCCATCTCTTCTCCTCCTCTGTGAAGCCTCCCTTCTCTGGCTGCTGCACCCCTCACTCACTGCCTTCTCTTAACTTCTGCAGCCCTTGTCTATGCCACACAATTCAGCGATTGAGTCAGATTCCTGTTTGTTACCTCTCCAGGATCTAGACTGCTTTCCCTTTCTCCAAAGTCTCAATATCCACTGGGAATACACATGGTTTCAGGGAAGCTGATTCTACTTCCTCCTGCCCCCCATTCTAAGGGTAAGGCACACGATCTAAGCTAAGCCAATAAATAACCCCGGCCCCTAATATCTGATTCACAAGTCGGCCAATGACCTTATTCAGTCCACAGTGAATCTTGCTGGAAATTCTGGGATACAGATTCTCTCTCTGGCTCCAGATGGTATAGAGCATAGATGTGAGGTCTGGAACTGCTGCAGCCATTTTGCTGTCATGAGAGAAGTCAGCCTGAGGATGATACTGAGAGTACAGAGCTAGGGGACTAGCAGAGAAATAGAGTCCTGATCAAATCATGCCCGTCTCGCTCCACTAGACTTTTCAGGTTGCACGAAACAGATTTCTTTTTTTTTTTTAATTTTTAAAAATTTATTTATTTATTTATTTTTGGCTGTGTTGGGTTTTCGTTTCTGTGCGAGGGCTTTCTCTAGTTGTGGCGAGCGGGGGCCACTCTTCATCGCGGTGCGCGGGCCTCTCACTATCACGGCCTCTCTTGTTGCGGAGCACAGGTTCCAGACGTGCAGGCTCAGTAGTTGTGCCTCACGGGCCCAGTTGCTCTGCGGCATGTGGGATCTTCCCAGACCAGGGCTCGAACCCGTGTCCCCTGCATTGGCAGGCAGATTCTCAACCGCTGCGCCACCAGGGAAGCCCCAAATTTCCTTTTTAAAGCCAGTTTTCTGTTATTTGCAACTACAATCATCCTGATTCAAACACCATCTAGTTGAACAATTTTGTTTACCAAGAGATGTATTTATTCACTTACATATTGATTAGGCCCCTGCTACATACCAAGTGCTATGCTAGCTGTTAGGGATTTAGCAATGAACAGTACTGATGTGGACCTACCCTCCTCAAGTTTATAGTCTGGTGGAAAGAATCAGGGATTTGAATGTGTGCTTTGGGAGCTGACTCTGAAGTTGTATTTAACCTGCTTAGCATCCATCCCCGCTCCTTTGGATCGTAGAACTCTGACTTTTCTTTTTGGACACCATCTAAAGGGCTGATCAACTGACCTAGGCCTGGCTGATTGGCATATTCCATGCCCCTGGCCACAGCGATTCATTCAGTAATGGGCACGAGAGTCAACTCTGGGACTGCAAACTTTAAAAAAAGGTCCAGTACTTCTGCCAGGGGTCACTTAACTGGAGAAACATAAGCCTGGGATTTCCTTGAGTTGAGAGTGCTAAGACTAGTTGTGAGAGTTGGTAGCAATAAACTTCTCTGACTTTACTCATTCATTCAACCAGAATTCAGTAATTTAGTGCCTCCACCCATGCTTCAAGATGGGGAAAGGGGGATGAACAGACACGACCCCTCCTTTTGAGGTCAGTCTGAAGAGAAGGACGAATGAACAAATAATCACAACACAGCATAGCCATACTAGGAGTAATCAGAGAGGGCACCAGCTCAGCCTGAAGGCATTATTTTTTTTGTTTTTGTTAAGGATGCGATACATTAAACACAGAAAAATGAGAAGACCCAGGAAAAACTTTAGAAAAACTCCTTAGTTCAAACACTCAGCTATGATCACAGTTAAAATATTTTCATCTATAACCTGCCAGATGCTTTTTCTATGTGTATAAACTTAAAAACAAAAAACACCCTAAATGCAATGTGGTATATTGGGTTGGATCCTGAAACAGAAAAAAAAGAACACTCGTGAAAGAACTGGTGAAAACCAAATAAAGTCAGAGTCTAATAATGTGCCAGTGTTAATCTCTTAGTTTTGACAAATGTACCATAGTTATGTAAGATGTTAACATTACGGGAAGCTAGGTGAAGTGTATGCAGAAACGTTCTGTACTATCTTTGGAACCTTTCTGCAAACTTAAAATTATTCCAAAATAAAATGTTTAGTTAAAAAAAATGGACCCATTCTCTATTGTTTAATAACCTTTGTTTATTCACTCAATAGTTTATCATGAAATTTTTCTGTCTTGGAATGATTTCATGATCGCATACTAATTTCATCCCATGAATGAATCATAGCCTATCCCCCCTGTTGCTGGAAATTTAGGTTGTTTCCAATTCTTACCCTGTCATACAAATGCTGCACATATTTAGTCATTTCCTTAGGATGTTTAACAAAGTGGAATTGCTGAGCCAGAGCCAGCTAGGGAACAGATACTGAGCACACAAGCCATCAATGTTCTAAAGCCCCTGATATACATGAACCTGTTTAATCGTGCCAACCACAATGCAGAGGTACTGCTCTCATTCCTTTAGGGCAATTTTCAGCCCAGTCCGGCACCTCCCTGGTGCCCCTGCCTCGGAAGCACACAGATCTCTCCCATCGTGCTCTTTTTTTTTTTTTTTAACATCTTTATTGGAGTATAATTGCTTTACAATGGTGTGTTAGTTTCTGCTTTATAACAAAAGTGAATCAATTATACATATACCTATGTTCCCATATCTCTTTCTTCTTGTGTCTCCCTCCCTCCCACCCTCCCTATCCCACCCCTCTAGGTGGTCACAAAGCACCGAGCTGATCCCATCGTGCTCTTTTGCACTCCCTCTCATTTTGACTTCAAGGGCAGTTCCTGCAGGCAGCCATCGAGTGGTCTGTAGAATAAGAACAGGTATGGCCAGCCCAAGAGGTGGTTTCAGCAAACACTGCAGTGAAAAGCAGCCTGTCCTGGTTTGGTGCAATAGCCAAGGGGGATGGAGGCGGCACTGGGGAATAGGAATGGGTGAAGTAGACATTCTGAAATACCTGGTAGCTATGGTAAGGTCCTTTTATCCTCAGCAAGCGGCCATGGGAAAGGAGGAAAAAAAGGGTCATTTATCGGGCAGCTGCTATTTTTCAATTCACATTGACTCTGCCCACCCACAGATGGATGCTATGATCCTCATTTTACAGATGAGTTCGTGGAGGCTTCGCAATTAAGCGTCTCCCCAAGGTACACAAGTGAGCTACAGTCAGTGCCAAGATCTAACTACAGGTCATCTTTGTCATCCCCAAACCCATGTCCACACCACTAGGCACATGACTGAACACTGAGCTGACAGTAAAACTGAGGGACTTCCCCCTCTTCAGTCCCACAGCAAAGGATCACCCAATTCATGGTCAAAGCACCAATGTGGAGAGTTTGGGAGAAGAGGGAAGAAGGATGGCATGTGGGCTAAGCTTATGGTGGGCCCTCAATCCTATGTGTACATGTCCTTGTTTCCTGCTCTTCTGTGTTCTTGACATTCTTCTTCTTCTTCTTAATATTTATTTATTTGGCTGCGCTGGGTCTTAGTTGCGGCATGCGGGATCTTCATTGCCGCGTGCAGGATCTTTAGTTGCGGCATACGAACTCTTAGTTGCGGCATGTGGGATCTAGTTCCCTGACCAGGGATCGAACCCAGGCCCCCTGCACTGGGAGCATGGAGTCTTAGCCACGAGACCACCAGGGAAGTCCCTCGACACTACTCTTGAGCTGAAAAACTTCCCTTCTGTGGTCCCTATGCTTGGCTTGAAAAACACTGTTTCCAACCAGTTGTAGATTTCCCAAGAATTCTAGGGGCTCACTAGGTAAAAGCCGCCAGTGAGCACCAGGGGTCTCTGTACCTTCCCTCGGGCCGTGCCCTCTGCCTGGAACGCCCATCCTCCCTCCACCGAGCCACCCCGATCCACCTCCTCCACGAAGCTACCCTCTTCTCTGCAATCTGACCTCCTACGCCACATAATTAGCCCTTTCTCCACTCCCCACTTCTTTTCCAAAATAGACTCAAGGCAGTTTACAACACACATCCGAGCACAAAAACACTAAAATTACAACAGCGGAGTTCGGATGAGGTGGAGTAAGAATTTTATTAAGAAACCAGGGCAGAGGAAAGCATAGCAAGTGAACATAAGACAAGCTTCCTCACAGCCAGAGCAAAAAGGAAACAGTGGAAAATGAAGCATTTCTTACCTAGCAGAAGAATGCAGACCAGCTAAATAGGAAGCAAAAGTATCTCCTAGCTCTAAGCTCAAGAGCGACTTGTCTCAAAAGTCTTTAAGGGACACCGTACAATGTAATAATTTGATCTACAGCGAGTTTACCCCCAAAGTGCACATCTATTCAGCCTGAGTTACCGGCACAGTATGGGAGCTTAAGTCTTGTCTTGCCCTTGCCCTCTGACACCTGTCTTTCTCCTCCCTTCTGCTCTCTGCTGGGGGCACCTCATCCAGACTGGGCACCTGAAAGAGGCCATTATGCGAGAGCAGCTCACCATCACGTTGCCCTGGATGACTCTAAACACAGAGCTGCCACATTCCCAAGATGTCAGGAGCGCGGCACTCCCTCTGGGGTTATGAATAACGCAATGCCATTAGACTTCTGAAGCTGCAGCCTGAGAGGCACGACCGTGAGGCAGAGTCTCCTGTTGCCACCCTTTCCAGAACCGGGGGGAGGGGGACTGACTCCTCTCTCCCACAGTAACTCGTCCTTCTGGACCAGGGGTGGTTCTAAGAGCTTTGCAAATCCAGTCCATTGGTGCTTTCATGCCCATAGCGAGGAAGCAAGAAAGAAAAACGACACAGAAAACGGCCTTACCCTGAGGCAGCACTCCTGACCCAGGCCCTTCACTGTGACAGAGCAAACCTACTCGAATTCTGCTCTGTTCATTCAGGCTGCTCCGTATCGCACGAGTGCCTTGAGAATCTTTCCCTTCTCCCAGCAAAGCGTCAAAACAATTGGTGCGGTGGCAAGAGGCTGAGGTGTGGAGCCACGGACCAGGCTCAGCCATTCACAGGTGTATGAGCCTCAAAATGCACAGACATAAGATGGAGATAATAATAGTACTTACTTCCACATGGTTATTGAGAAGAATAAATAAGATAATGTATGCAGAACCTAATTATGAAAATACAAAAACACAGAATTCTGCATACAATTTCAGAGGTCCACAGACTTCTAGGAGATCTTCAGGTTAAGAATCCTTACAACCTAAATGTCCAACAACAGACGAATGGATAAAGAAGATGTGGTATACATATGTACAATGGAATACTACTCAGCCATAAAAAAGAATGAAATAATGCCATTTGCAGCAACATGGATGCAGCTAGAGATTATCATACTAAGTGAAGTAAGTCAGAAAGAGAAAGACAAATACCATATCATATCACTTATATGTGGAACCTAAAATATGGCACAGGGGACTTCCCTGGTGGCGCAGTGGTTAAGAATCCGCCTGCCAATGCAGGGGACATGGGTTCGAGCCCTGGTCCGGGAAGATCCCACATGCCGCGGAGCAACTAACCCCGTGGGACACAACTACTGAGCTTGCGCTCTAGAGCCTGTGAGCCACAACTACTGACCCCATGTGCTGCAACTACTGAAGCCCGGGCACCTAGAGCCTGGGCTCTGCAACAAGAGAAGCCACCGCAATGAGAAGCCCACACACCATAATGAAGAGTAGCCCCCACTCGCTGCAACTAGAGAAAGCCCACGTGCAGCAACGAAGACCCAATGCAGCCAAAAATAAATAAGTAAATAAATTAATTTTAAAAAATAAATAAAATAAAATACAGCACAAATGAACCTATCTACAAAACAGAAACAGACTCGCAGACATAGAGAACAGACTTGTGGTTGCCAAGGGGGAGGGGGAGGGAGAGGGGGGAGAGGGAGAGGGATGGACTGGAAGTTTGGGGTTGGTAGATGCAAGCTACTACATTTAGAATGGATAAACAACAAGGTCCTACTGTAGAGCACAGGGAACTATATCCAATCTCCTGGGATAAACCATAATGGAAAAGAATATAAAACAAGAATGTCTCTGTGTATAACTGAGTCACTTTACTGCATAGCAGAGACTGGCACAACATGTAAATCAAGTACACCTAAATTAAAAAAAAAAAAAAAAAAAAGAATCCTTAACATAGTCTGGTTCCTGAGTCAGGAAGACAACAGCTCTTGCCAACACCCACATTTTCTCTCTGAACTCCATCAGCATACACTGAGCACCTGCTGTGTGCCGGGCCTCCTGGCCCGCGTGAATGTCTTGGTCACCAGTGTTGTCAGCGCATCTGAGGGGTGGGGATCATTCCCACTCAACTGATGAGGTGCCGTAACTTGCCAGAGGGCTGGTGGTGGAGTTGCTGCTGAAATCTGTCTTCTGACTCATTCAGCTGTCTTCCTGAGAAAAGGCTGGTGAGGCTTCCTGAGGACCAAGGCTGCTCTTCACCCTGCTCTGTCCTGTCTGCGACATTTCATGCACACGAAATCCTAAGCACACACCTTGGGTCCTCAGACTGGCAATGATTTCCCCCAAATCAGCTCTGGTGGTGTGGGCGTCTGTGAAAAAGAACCCATCCGGAGGGGCCCTTTCTGCTGCAGCGGTGCCAAGTCACTCAACCACTTCAGCAACAAGGTCAAGGGGAGACTCTGGTGTCAGAGACTGAGCTCCGACTCTGCTTTTTTTTTTTTTTTTTTTAAATTAATTAATTAACTTATGGCTGTGTTGGGTCTTTGTTTCTGTGCGAGGGCTTTCTCTAGTTGTGGCAAGCGGGGGCCACTCTTCATCACGGTGCGCGGGCCTCTCACTATCGCGGCCTCTCTTGTTGCGGAGCACAGGCTCCAGACGCGCAGGCTCAGTAATTGTGGCTCACGGGCCTAGTTGCTCCGCGGCATGTGGGATCTTCCCAGACCAGGGCTCAAACCCGTGTCCCCTGCATTGGCAGGCAGATTCTCAACCACTGCACCACCAGGGAAGCCCCCGACTCTTGCTTCTTATGGTGCCCTCAGGAATGTGACCACCACTCCGAGGCTAGGCTTCCTCGAGTGTTGATAGAAGACACTTCCAACTGCCTAGGGTGCTTTGTGGAATTGTAGGTGTGAGGCCACTTTGCAGTAGCTGGCGTGTCAGCCCTCCCTGCATGGTGGCGACTCTTACCTCAGCCAATCTCGGTTTCCAGATGAGACCAAGCCCAAAGTGAGTGAATAACAGCTCACCCGGTCTTCTTTCAATTTATCCTTTCCAACCATACTATGTGGGCTCCCAGGCTGCTCTGACACAGATTTCCCCCAGTTTGTTGCACGATGATCATGGAAGGGAAGAAAATTTTCATGGAGCATTTAAATACCTCAGGGGATGAAAAGGTCAGGGCAAATAAGTCATGCTGACACCTGAAAATGACTCTGTAGAGGTGGGGGAAGTGGTGGAGCAGAAGAGGGAGGAGTTGGAAGAGGCAGCAGGATTTCATACGCCAGGGACAGCCCTGCCTCTCTCCAGAGCAAGAGCGCCTGCCTGGAGGACAGCGCTTCCAGCCCAGCTTCCTCTGTTTTCAGGACAGCTGTCATTTTTCAGAAACCTCACTAGCAAAGGCAGCCCTTCCAAAGAGCATGAGAGCTTCAGTTTGGACAAATGATTTAAGCTCATTTTTGCAGGGGAAGAAATGGATTTACAAAGCAACCAAGAATATTAAAGAGGCAGCTGAAAAGGCAGCCAAGAATCTGGCTCAGGGATTACAAGCACTGGCTTTCTAGGCTGCGGACAACTGTCTGCTCAATAATCATCCAGCCTGGCAAGAAGCAGGTATTTTTTCTGTGTACCCTCAGTTCCAACTAGCATTTATCCAGTGTCTGTTGTGTGCCAGGCACCAAGCAAAAAGCTTCTTCTTATAAATTTCATTTATTGCCAATGAGTCTGAGAAGGTGGCGTCACCAGTCTCTTATTCACATGGGAAACAGGAGCAGAGTAAATGATTGGCTGGGGTTCGTTGTACATCCCCTGAACTCCAAGCACAGTGCTGGTCTCCACTAAGCTGCCTTGTCCTTGGGCTCAAGAAAATCCTGCACATCAGCTGAAGGTCAAGAGGGTGCAGGCTCTTCTGATGAACATACACTTGGACCTTCCTGTCTTCTCACAACTTCTAGTGACCACAAGATCCAGAATTCAATGTCAGATCCAGAATTCAATGTCATTTTACTAGCCCACATCCCCTTAAAAAAACACCACAACAGGGGATACAAACATTTAACACACTTTATTGATTTAGGGGCCAAACAAGGCAGCATTTGGACAGTTAAGAAAGGCACCTCATTGAAAATAATACATCACAGTGTTGTTGAGTGATCCCAGTCACAGGATTTGAGGATGGAAAGGACAATCTTTGGATAAGGTCGCTTAGGACACTTGCTCATTTATTAAAAAGGGTCCTTTCACACGACATGGATGGAGGAAGGCAAGAGTGTAGGACTGTGGCATATGCTGGGTGGCTGTCGAGAGCTTACCCACGAGAGCCGGTGGGCTGGTACATCAGTGGTAGGTTGGGAAGGGAGTGAGACCAGCCTGCTCCACCTGACCCATGACTCCCGTAAACCTGATTTGCTGAGCCACTACCCCCATGAACACACTCTATATCTCTTTCAAATGGGGAGATGACTTTTTGATCTCATGGTATGGGGAACCAGGGTTAGTAGTCAACTCCTGCCCTGTTCCAAGCTACAGGACAGACAGGACAACAGTGTGATTTCCTGCATTCCTGGGCTGGCATGAGGTTCTGATAAAAGCTGAGGTCTTAGGGCACTGGCTTTAAAAAATATCGTCACCAGTCCGGAGTAAATGACAACGTGATTCCTTAGAAATAATACTGCATCTCCCTGTTTCTATTTATACCCTCCAATCAGTGTTTTAAAAAATCAATTTTTCCCTTTGCTTATACTTTTTAGGACTCCTACTCCATGGAAAAGAAATAGCTTCACTACAACACTGCTGCTCTTCCCATTCTCCTCTTGAGCCCTCACCACTCCTCCCTCTCCATCCTTACCCTGACCACCCCTCCCCTCTGCCCAGCACCTAAGAGCAGGGATCATGCCGCAGGGTGATGAGCAGTGGTGCAGTCTCGCCTGGCCTTCTGTTACTAGGCTGAAATAGAGAGGAAACAAGAGAGAACAAAATGGGTTTTTAAAAACCAAGTAAATATCAGAGAAGCTTGGCATGCACGCCCCGGCAACCAAATGCATTAAACACTGGACATTTCTCTGCCAGGTGAAAGCTCTCATGCCTGCTGAGGTTAAGGTTCTGGAATTAAATGAAGCAAAAATTGAATCGTACCTACCCCCAAAAGGGCATATGCACCCCCGACGATCTTCCAGTTTTCACTGATAGCCCAAAAATCACACGCACGTGTGTGCACACGTGAATGCATATAGACGGATGACAAATATTTGAGTAAGGATCATGCACACTCTATCAGCAAACATTCAAGGACCTCACCTTTGAGGCCAAATGCCTGCAACTGTCCCTACTCGAAGAGGAGTCGACTCCAAGATTCATGAGGCCACCCTCACCCAGAGGAGCCCAGATCCCCACAGACATAGCTGACAGTTTTGGTTTCACTCCCCTTCCTTGTCCATTCCCAGAAGTCATGTGCTTCCCAGAAACACCCCACGCCAGATTGGGTTTCTGTTAAGAATGGATGGAGTTAGTTTACAGCCAGGGAAACAACGCAGAGCAGAGTCAGCAGACACTCACTTGAAGCAGACAAAGAGGGACACGAGAAGGCCACGTACCCATAGCCAGCTTCCAGATGGACAGAGGACAAAACCTCTGGTGGTCCCACAGACAGCAGAACTCAGGTCAGATGGGCACTTTATAGTCCACTAAACTGAGTCAGCAGATTACACTGGGCAGGTGGCACTATTTACTGGACCTGCCACTGATTTTTTTTAATGGTTTTTTTCCAGAGGCTGCTGTTTTTGTGGTTCCTCACAGCAGTCTATTAATTCATCTGTTTGCCCCAAATCAAACCAGAGACTAAAAGGCACAGCATGGACCTCAGGAAATGCTTAATAGTTGGGAGCTGAAGTTAGGAATAAAAGCTGGTTACTGCCATAGGTGATCTTATTTTTGGGGTGATCCTTTCTTGGGGAGACTGGCCACCACCATCATGACGTAAGGGGTGAAGGACTGGATCTGGAAGGGAGAGGGTTTGAGTTTAAAAGGGATACGGGTTTCACATCCTGCAGAGAGACTGGGTTTGAATAAATTCTAATCAAAATGATCCCAAAATGATCCTCAAATCACTGGTTTGTTCATACTTGGAAACAGAGGCGAACATTAAAAATAAAAGCAAACCTACCCTGGTCTCTCTTTGGGGAAGTGGACTGACTGCCCTCAGATGCCCAGCCTGGATGTTCAGAAGATAGTCTAAATTCAAAAGGACCTTTCACCTGGTTTAATTCTTTGGCAACAATTCAGTATTCAACACAGGTCCCAAACGATTCCTACTTTACAGAACCATGGTGCAATTCACAGAAATATTCCAACTTGGCCTGGCTCTTTCTATGGTGATATCCTCTCCCAGTAATTTCTGGAATCTATAATGTAAGTGCCTTTTCCTTCCTGTTTAGGGGAAAAAAATTAATGATCCCTTTCCACACACTGACTCATTCGGCTTTTCATTACGGGTGAGAAAACAAGTGGAATTTCTGGTCAACAGTCTGCCACTAGGAACTGTGGCCCTGCCTGACTTCATGTGACCCAGGACTTCTAATTAGCTGTTGAGATGGAAAAAATACTAGGGAACTGGAATGCCTGGTAGATACCTGAGTTAGTTTATTTTGGTCAAAAAATAAAATCTAGAGTATGGCTAAAGAAGTAAACAGCTAGTAAAGCAATCTTGCCTATAACTTAGAAAGTAGGAGAGTGTACACATACTTATACCGACACACTCATGCATGCGTGCGTGCACGCACACACACACAGATGAGATGAGAGTTGCACACACACCAAAGATACATGAAGCAAGTGCTTTTTTAATCAGTCCATCAAATGATACTCTTGCTGGCCTGAAGAAGCCTCCCTCTGCCTGCTCCGCCATTCCCACCCACTCCCTCAACAGGGATAGGAAGAAGAAAGAAGTTCCTTTTTGGACCCAACATTATATAAACATAACCAAGTCTTTACATGTGGCTTTGGAGAAGGCTGCTAGGATGCTTGCAAACACAACGTCAGGGGTCTGGGATGCGTCGATGGCAGAGTGGATCCCCCGTTTACTGTAGTACTCCACCAGCGGGGCAGTCTGAGTGTGATAGGCCTCCAGGCGGATTTTCAAGGCCTTCTCATTATCATCTGATCGGCGGACCAAGGGTTCCCCGGTGATCTGAGAACAGGAAGAGGGTAATGAAAGGCCAGGACTCAGCAAGTTCTCCTAATCAAATGCTGGATGCAGATCTGAGATGCTGTCTGATCCCAAAGTCCATCAGAGGGAAAGACAAGACAATCTAGACCCCCTCCAATAAAGAACTATAAAGAACTTCACTACTCCCAGCAAGTTGGTCCCAGGAGCAGACCACTTGGTCCAGAGAAATCAGGGAGCCTGAAACAGCAACTGTGAGGAAAGGGCTGAGACAGAGGGACAGACAAGGTCTTTCTCTCACAGCTTGTGCTCAGGCTGTTCAGCTTCCAAGACAAACACTTCTAGGGTGAGAAACAAGAAAGACAGAGGCCCCTGAGACCAGGAGAATACATCAAAATCACAGATGCAGTAGCAATTAGGATCTTAGCTGCATAAGTATTCAGTGTTTTTACTGGGGTGCCGGCCATCAACATTCTGAAAGTGGCAAGAGACAGGGAACACTGAGTGATAGAACTGCCAACTCTGTGAGACGTGACTAAGTTGACAGATAGCTTAGGAACCTGTATGACCTGATGAACTTGTCTCATATGACAAAGGTAAATCCAGGAAATTCTTACTGTTGCCTGCGTATTCTAAAACAGACAAGGTGAACTATTTATGGCAAATGTTACAGTGAACACGTATGAGACCCCCCCCCCCCTTTTACATCTGCAAACAATTAAAGACTGTCATAGGAACTTGGCAGTGTTAACCTGGCCAAGCTCTTCTGAATCTGTAGGGCACAGTACAGTCACTAGAGAGAGACGATATTCTTCTGAAGCAGGACTGGTCAACAAACATCTCTTCAGTACTGTCCTCCCAACCGTGGCTCTAATCCGGGGCTTTCAAGCAGCCGTCTCCTGATTAGTTCACCATTTAGGTTGCCATGATGCCAGGAAGGGGCTGCTCTGGACAAAAGACAGGTACACACTGGGCACTGGGAAGTGGCTGGCACTGGTGGCCACCTCAAGGTCAAGCAATAAACCACCTGGAGGGACACTCTAAAGACGAGCCACAGCCCATGGGATTTACGTGATAGCAATATTTCTCATGGTTAAGTTCGTAATATTGGTAGGAATAAAGGGAAAATGGAAAGAACAAAGGGAAGAAAGAAAAAAGAAAAAAAGCGAAGTAAGAGAGAGGAAGGAAAGAAAAGGAAACTTCCCGTCCTGAATTTACATACATCATCTTTCATGGGCTCCTTTGGGGGGTTGAACTCCTCGTGGTAGGAACGGCCACTCTCGGGGTGAATCAGTCTGAAAGACAGCAAATGAACAGGAATCAGGCTGCCGGAACCCCAGGGGTCTCCAAGATGACAAGCACAGACAGAGAAGCTGGATGCAAGGACTTTAATCCAGCAGAGAACCCCATTACAGGCATCTCTTGCTTAGGAAAATAACTGGGCATATGCCAGAGGGAGTAAGTTTTCTCTTTTGACCCAACATTAAAATACGTGTCTGGCTGAAGAGGCTGGTATAACGACGGCCTAATTCGGCTGTGTGAGAGCATTCCGATTCAGGCCTTAAGCTGAATTCAGGGGCTATAGAGCAATGAGTCACGATCCCTGCTCACAAACAGTGATTAATTTAGAGGGGGAGACAAATGTGGAAATAAATAACTACAATAAATTTGGTAATCCTTTAACAGAGATTTGGACAAAGTGCCATGGGGGAGAGAGGACAGAGAAACTAACCTTATTTTCTAAATTAGTTTCGTTATAAAACCAAAGGTGAAAGGTGCTATAGGAAAAACATGTGCTATGGATGCAGACACCAGCAGACAATGCTGAACACCTCTGTGACCACACAGACACAGAAAGCCCAGCCATCAGAGGGCAATATTCAAGGCATCAGGGAAAACAACATATTAAGTCATAGAATAAAGAGCTCAAGAAGCATGTACTTGGTACAGAATATGTAGCTGGCAGCTGCATCTCTGCCGTGTCCCCTTAAGCAACAAGCCCATGCTCCTGACTGGGAATGGTCACACCACAGGACCCCTGAAACCTAAGAAGGGAAGGAGGCAGGCCAAACACTGCTCAGCAGCTGGTGCCCACAACTTCGTGTGGCTTCCCAATTCTATGCCAACCAAGGTCTGCTTATTTAACTGATGGCTACTCTCCTCATGAAGGTCTGTTAGGCCAGAGCTTCCCAACATTTTTCACCTCTTGGCATACACAGAAAGTACTCAGGGTGCTTGCTCTCGTGGCTGAGGGGGTCAACATCTCAGCACATCAGTTGGGAAAGTCTGGGTTAGACTATCGAAGCCACACGTTTGTAAAATGTGATACTGTGTTTTAATGACAGCATATTTTGGGGGGCCAAGTGGTCCATTTATAGAATAAGGTGGTCCATTTACAGCATGGGGGGACAAGTTGATAGCAGAGTGAGTAAGTTACACTGAGTGGGCCTGTGACTGCAATCATGTAACACGAGGTTGGGCCCTCCTTTACTTGAGTTGCTGGAGGGGTTCCTCTGGTGCATCCACTGGGAAATGACACCCACTAGGAGACCCAAGGAGAGGAAGAGCAGAAGCTACGGGGCTCAGCTACAGCTTCCCTTTGGGAAGGGCTGGGGGCATGAAATGTGGACCACGTTTCTTTTTTTCTGGCCACACCGTGCAGCATGCAGGATCTTAGCTCCCCAACCAGCATCGAACCCATGCCCTCTGCGGTGGAAGCGTGGAGTCTTAACCACCGGACCGCCAGGGAAGTCCCTGGACCTTGTTTCTTCACCTTCTGGAAAGCACAGGGCACACAGCAGCCAGGCTGCAACAAACACAATTCTCTCCTCTCCATGTCTCTACATCAGCTCTTGCACATTCCCAGATTCCCTCAGCCCTCCAGTTACATATAACACTGCTCCTTCCCCACTTCCAAATATCATTTTAAGAAGAAGGCAAGACTCATTCCCTAGAAGGGAAAAGAAACCAATCTCCAAGTTCTTAAAATGGGACTGGTCTTAAGTACCAACCAAAACAGCTCTATAAGCCACTGAGCCTGGCCTGGAGGCGGAGGTGAAGATGTGGAGGGATCGGGCTGGGATGCTACAGCCACTGCTACCTTAGGTGTGATACTTCAGACACCTGTTTTCTCATCCACAAAATGGGGATGGTACAAGACATTAGGCTAATGATACCAGAGAGCCAACACTGAATAGGTAGGTTAAAATCAAAACCCACCAGCCATACTTATGGCAAGAAATAAAATAATAACCCATACAATTATTAGAAGTGAGGTCAGAGCCAATTCAGAAGACATTTACAGTGGGGTCCTTATCATGTCAGATTTAAATAAGATCCGTATTAAACTGGCTAGTTCCTGACTCTTTTTCTTGCAACAATCAGCATAGTGGACGAGGAGGCAGAAAGCAGGTTTTTGGTGCTAGTTCTGCCACTGATATGCAAGTGGGCTTGGAAAAACACCTTTACATAGTCTGACCTGTTCTGTTTTCTCCTCTGTAAGGGAGAGGGCCACACTACACCACTCACTTCCAAACCAAGAGACCGAGTCTTGCCTCTTTCGCCCTCTACAATTCTGGAGTTTGTTCTTCAGAATCCCTCAGTGCCCCACCAGCCAACCCCAGTCTCCATCACTTCACCGGTGGATCACATCAGGCTCCTCCAAGTGGGGTCCTTGTCTGTTTCTTATTTCCCTCAATTTAGCCTGTATACCAGGACCAAGCTAATGTTCTTAAAATGCTGTATCTGCCACAACGCCTAGTGGCTTAAGAACATCCCATGATTCCTGACTCACTCATGTCTACCCTCTCCTCCTTGGCAGACCTTCCCCAGCCAGGCTCCCATTCCACCTTCTCAACCACACTCATTCTACCACCCAGCCTCCCAGGCCATTTCTCCAGCTCTGGACAGACATTCTGCCAGAAGCCTTAGCTAGAGCCCCTCCCTGAATGCATACTCATTCTTGCCTCTACTCCCTTCTGGGAAAGCCTCAGCAAAATCCTCTCTATCCAGGAAGGTCAAGTCTGACTTTACACCTCTCCTAGCCAGACTTCCCTCCCTGCCCCCAGGCTGTCTTCCTGGACCCCTACTGCACTAAACAGCCCAGGTTTCATGTAGGGGTTGTAGATGCTCTGAGGTCAGACATGGGCACCAGAATATTGTTCTATATTCTCTACTGGTCCCCTGCTCCCAGAGCTGTGCCTGCAAAAAGCAGGCACTTAGGAAGCTGAGCTGATCAGATCAAAGGCCCCTCGTGTCACCTAGTACTGTTAACATCTGTTTTGCAATGTCCGGGACCCCAGCCCTGGTCATGTCCCTTCTTGTCAACCCTACTGCTTCTTGGACTACATCAACTTTGTTTGCCTACTCTGTGCCAGAGCAAAGAAACAAAATTCCTGCACTGAAGGAGCCTATGCAATAGCTGGAAACATGAAACCTGGACATTTGAAAAGAAAATTAATATAAGGTAAATCCCACTGTATCTAACACAGCCTTCCAGGAGAACACCTCTAACACTTACTCTGCTGCCTCTCTCCTTAAAGATATGGACTGCAGACACGTGGAGAAAAATGTTCAACCTCGTTAGGAAATCAAAGTAATAACATTTACAATCAGAAAACACTGCCCCCTTAATTAAAAAACTTACATGTACTACGATGGTCACAGCATGAATTTAACAATGGATAACTGGAAGAACACAAATGTACAACAATCGGGGAACAATTAAGTAAATGATGGTTCATGTACTGTGAAATATCATGCAGCAATTAAAAACAACAGTCATGGAAGTCTGGTTCAAGATGGTAGGCTGACCACCTTCCTGAGACTCCATTAAAGTGACTGAGGGATTAAAAAAAAGCTATATAGCCCATAATAAGGACAAGAATGGGAGAATCTTTTAGTGGTTGAGAGCTTCCCACATATTTCTGGAAGGCACAAAGCAGATGGCAGAGTGGTAGTGAAAGAGGGCTGAGGAAACTGTAGCCTAAAGCAGTGGCACTTTTTAGGAGCAAACTCATCAGAAGCAGAAGCATTTCTGTGTTCAACGTTAACTACTATAGAGAAATAAGCACTTTAAAACAAAACACGCAGAAAAATTATAGTGTTATTCGCTAAGCTGGCTGGACCATGAGCAAGTTTTTCCTCAATTTTCTAAACTGTGTAGATGGTCCTAATATTTTTATAATAAAAAGCCTACAGCAAGGTATGGCAACTGCAACTGAAATCGGACTTAAAAAGCACTAAAATGGAGATATACATGTAAGGAATTTAGTATTTCTTAAGCACCCAGGTAAGCAAGGCTCTGAAATACGCACAATATGCTATCTACCATGCACAATGGGTCCTCGAAGCAGGTACTATTACTCCCTCTCTACATATGAGGAAACAGCCTTAGAGAGGTTAAGAAACTTGCCTAGGGTCAGAGTTAAAAGGTGACAGGACTGAGTTGCTGCTGGACTTCAGATCCCTTGCTCTTCCTTCCACATCCCCATCCCATGTCACCAAATAAGGTCAATCCATGTGGAAACGGCACTAAGCTTCATGGCTGGGATTAGGCCGGAGCAGTTCCTGTCGTCTGACAAAGCTCTGAGGAAGCATGAAAAGAAGAGACCTTCAGGGGACAAATACCTTCCTGTGATTCTCCGGATCAGCAGAGAGTCTGGGATGCTGAATTCAATCACAGAATCAAGCTTCTCTTTCCTCTTCTCCATGAGGCCATCAAGCTGTAAAAGAGCGTGTGGCCCACCTAAGCTACCAGAGCTTGATAAGACCCATTTCCCTCAAAGGAATACAGAGATAGAGGGCCAGGATTTGCTTTCATGCAATGGTGATACAAAACCAAGCCACTCACCATTTCTGCCTGCCTCACAGTCCGAGGGAAGCCATCTAGAAGAAAACCATTTTTGCATGGAGGCGTCTCCAAATTCTTCTCAATGAGCTCCACAACCATTTCATCGCTCACCTGGAAGTCAAGAACAAAACAATCTTGGGGGTAAATCCATTAACTAGGTGGCATTAGCCCAACTCCAGGGTCATAAGTTTATGTCTGTATAACCTGATTACTAAACAGGTTCTTGACCCCAAAGAAGCAAAAATCAGAGCAAATATGGAGTGGCTCCATTTGGAAGATTCAGTTTCATGATTATTTCTGTGGTTGCCATATACACATTCTCTTCCCCTGAGATTCTCCTGTGTCCCAGTAATCTGGGTGAGGGAAGAGGAGTGCCTATCACCCCACCAGGAGACCTCCATTTCTCAGGTCCTGAGGGCCTCTCTGGCCATTAGTCAGAGTCCTAGCAGTCAGATAACAGCTCCTCAGCAATCAGCTATCTTCAAGACATAAGTGAGGACATATGGCTGAGAGACCACCTGAGGAGGGCTCCAGGAGAGAATGGGCGTTGACCAGAATGTAGAAAGGCACCAACTTTTCCTGTTTCACAATTTTGATTAGGCTAACAGTAAAGTGACCCAGGCTATCTCGGACATGAAGCAACAGAGAAGTTCACTGACCTTGGCGAGACTGGTTCAGAACCAAGGAACCAAGAAGCCAGCCCAACACTCCTCTGAGCCTCTCTAAAAACCCCAACAAGGATCCTTCCTAGCTTCCAAAAACTGGTTTTCCTCCTGGGCTTTCACTGCAAGAAAAGTTCCCTGCCAGTATTAGAGTGAAGGCTGCCCATTTTGGTAGCTAATGCTCTTATCTCCTGGGACCAGCTGTGAACTTGGGGACAAAGTATAAGCTCTGCAACTAAGTGAAGGCTGGAGATAAGTAATCTCATTGCCACAACCCAATTTTTTCTCAGTACGGGATCTTCTACCAAGACCCAAAGTCCAAAATATCTAGCTTTATGGCTTGACTTACGGCCTCACTAACATGAAGGGAAAGCTAGAAGTAAAGGGGCAGCTGGGCGCACAGGCAGGGCTACCCCAGGTCCAGAATCTCAAAGCCTGACAGGAGGCCCAGCACCCACCCCAACCAATATTCTAAGATACGTAAAGACCAGAGAGCCAAGCACAAAATGACTTCTTCCCAAGGCCAAGTCCCAGAATAACTCAGTTACAATTAAGCTCTGGCACTAATCAAAAAACATTTAGTAGGTAATAAATTGTACTTCTCCAATCAGATCAACTGGACTAAAAACAAGAGAAAATGCTATTATATTCACCAAATAAGAAGGATTACTTTTGTCAACTGCCAAGCAACCCCTCTGTTAAAGACACAGAACAGAATCACAAAAGTAGATTAAAAACACTTCTGAGACTACCTGAGTCCTCTCTTGAATCACCCTTGAGTTCTGGCCTAGGGATGGCAGTTTCATTCTTGGCCTTAAAACTGGGTATATTACAAAATGTGCCAGCACAAAGGAGCTTCAAGAATACCGTGAATAAAATAAGTGTCATAAATTCAGAATGAACCAAGTAACTTGCTACTGTAAAAGTTCACATAATGTGCCAGTTTGTTAAAATACCCCGCAGTACAGGGCTGTCCAACAGAACTTTCTACAATGATTAAAATGTTCTATATCTGTGAGGGCTAGCAAAAACTTGAAATGTGGCAAGTGAAACTGAGGAAGTTAATTTTAAATTAAATTAAATTAAAATTAATTTCAGTAGTTACATGTAGCTGGTGCTCACCCTATTAGGCAGGGCAGATCTAGACTCTGAGGAATATCAACATTCACTGGTACCACCAAACCTACCAGTTTCCCGGCATCCATAGTTGCCTTCAGCTTTTTTCCCAGCTCTGAGCCAGAAGCCACCATGGCCCTCAGCATGTCCCCAGTAGCCAAATGGCAGACACAGAAGTTTTCAGCCAACTTGGGTGCCTATGAAGGGGAAGACAAAAAACAAGATAAGGTTAACAGTGCAGGCCTTGGAGTTAGACTGCCTGGGTATGAACCTGGCCCTGCCACTTACTGGCTATGTGAACTCTGACAAATGCCTATTTCCTTACCTGTAACCGGGATAAAAGTACCTTACATTATATTCTAACATATGACTATAGGGTTGTAGTTAAGAATTACATGAGATAATACATATAAGGCACTTAAAACAGTGCACCTAGCACAGGAAGCCATCATAAATATCAGCTATTATCACTACTTCCACTAGACACACTAATGACACATAAGCCTCAGTTTCCCCATTATAAATGGGAAAAATAGAAACAGCAGTACCAACACTTCACACGGTTGCTCTGAAGTTTAAATGAGTTCATGTATATAAAGCACCTGGCACAACGGCTGGCATGTAATGTGCTGAATGAATATTCGCCAAAGGGATGGACGTGTGGCTGTCAAGTACTGTGGTCACCAGTGTGGGAGGCAGCTGGAGCCACGTGCAGAAGTCTCCCTCAGGCAGACTCGGTTCTTCCCCTTCCCTGTCACTAGGTAGCTGCATTATCTGGGCCAAATCACTTAACCTCTCAAGAGGCTCAGTTTTCTCATCTGTCTAAAATGAAGGCAAAAAGTCTCTGTCTCAGAAGGTAGCTGTGAGGATCAGATGAGACATATATATGAAGAGCACCTGGCAAACAGTAAGTGCTTAGTAGCTTTAGGGAGCAGTATAGCCTTTTGGCTAAGAGCATAGGCTTGAGAGTCAAACCGCCTGGGTTTCAGACACCAGGTCCACCAATGACTGGATATGTGACTTGCGAAGAATTGTATCACTTTTCTAAATTTTAAATTTCCTCTAGGTAAAATGGAGATGTTACCTATATCACTGGGTTGATGAGATTATATAGAATTCCACATACGCAGGGCCAGGCACATTGTAAGTGCTCAGTGAACATCAGCTGCTACTGTAACCCCTGTCAATTCCATATTCATTCATACAGAAAGAAAATACTAATACTTCGAAGATGCCTCTTCTAAGAACCTTGCTGGGTACCAGGGAAACAGATGAATAGGAGACACAGACTCTGTCCTCTATGAGTTCATAGTTTGGTGGACTATACAACAGAATGAAGACTAGAAGAGAAGTGACCCTGGAGAGTTCGACATTGGTTTTGTAGTGGCCAAAGAGAATGCAGAATTCATGAGGAACAGAATCAGTTCAAGGAGCCTAACACTTTGCTTTCTGGTTCAACTGTTTTGGAAAAGAAGTAGGGTGGGAACCTTGTTCAAACCAGTTCATTGGGAGCTTTCTTAGGTGCACATGGTAAAGGCTAAATAGATAGGGCTCAGGGCAACAAGTGCTGGTTTGTGACTCATGGACTGATTCAGCTCAGAGAACCGACCGCAGAGCAAAATGGAACCCAGATGAGGTATTTAAAACCACACTTGGGAAACCAGTGAAGGTCAGGACGCTCTGGTGATAGAAAACCTTCTGGTCCTTCGGGCTGGCACAGTGGCCACAAACCCAGAGAGCTGTGCTTTTCTGCCGATCTTTCTCCTTGGTTGTTGAAATTAACTTGGGTGAAAAATTGGGAGGTCAGGCTTGTTCCAAGGGAAAGAGTAACCAAAACACCAGAGAAGAGCTGTTAGCACAGAACCTAACCTTCCAATTTTTACCACTCTAAACCATAGGACTCTTCTGTGCTATTTCAGGTGACTAGACTCTACGGCTGTGTGGAAGCACACTCCCAGAGGGAAGACGCGGCATGGCGGAAGACTAGCTCCTTCATTTCTTGCTGGCTGCACGGGAGTCAATGGGGTGGGCTGCAAAGAGCATGAACGTTGGAGTCAGACAGATTTGCACATGAACCCTGGCTGCCTTCAATAGCTTTATGACCTTTGGCTAGTTACTTAATTTCTCAGAATCTGTTTCCTTACCAGTCAAATAGGGATAATGTCTACTTCACAGGGCTGTTGTGAGGATAAAATGAAATAAAGCACCCAAAATATCAGACACACCGTAGGCATTCAGTAAATAAAAGACCTCCTTTCAAGGTCTTTCTTTTTTGCATTACTCTTTACTTGCAAACTATAGAAGAAGCCTGATGAAATAGCTGTATTTCATTCCCCTTACACTTCACGCTTATACTTTTTTTAGAGGAATGCTTCTCCTACTCCAAACCACCTGAGGGTACTGCTAAAATGCAGATTCTGATTCTACAGGGTGGGCCCTGAGCATCTGCATTTTAAACAAGCTTCCAGGCCTGGCTGTGCTGCTGACCCCTGGGCCACACTCAGCTGCTGCTGAGGCCCTGAGCCACATGTGTCTCACTAGCCATGGGCTACTGTTGAGCCCAAGAAATAGGCCCCCCCTCTGTATGAGAAACCTGTGGTTTGGGAAGGGGGTGTGGTTCAGAATGGCTAAAACCACTAGGGAGGCAGCACGGTGGGGTTAGTGTTCTCAAACATCAGTGTTATTATCACAATCATCCGGGGCACTTGCTAAAAATACAAAGCCAGGCCTGCCCTTAAAGTGTATGATTGAGTGGTTTTCAGGTAGCATGGTGGGATTCTGATGCACACAGATTGTGAAGCCCTGGGGCAGGGGTGCAAGACTGGGTTTTATAGTGGTACAGATCTGGGATTTACAGTTTACTCACTGTGTCACCTTGAACAAGTTATATAGCCTTAGGCCTCGGTTTCTTCATCTCTAGAGTACAGTAAGTCCCCTACATACAAACCTTCAAGCTGCAAACTTTCAAAGATGCAAACGTGCATTCACATGTCCAATCATGTAAGTTAGTTCACGTGTCTGGCATACATTGTCACGTGCGTGCATCCTCTACAAGTGGTTGCGCTTTTGTGTACCTTACCGTACAGTACTGTAAAAGAGTACAGAAGTATAGTATCTTTATTTCAAGCCCAGGATGTCCTGAAACAAGTGTGAAAGAAGCGGTGATGTAGCTGGTACTAAGAAGTGCCAGGAATTGGAGGCCCAGGGAAAGGACGAAGACAGAAAAGAGGAAGAAGTAACTGAAGAACTGAAGAGATTCACGATGCAGGAAATGGCAAGGGGATTTTCTTTATTTGAGGAGGCACTGTTAAAGGCACAGCACCTGAAAGCAGAATGGTACACGAAGGTTGCAGCAGCCGTTCAGAATGCAATCCAGCGGTACTGTGCCATCTATGACGAGAAAAAAAGAGCTACTACCCAGACATCACTGGATCATTTTTTCAAGAGGGTAGACAGAATTGAATCCAGCTAGGAACCAGAACCTGTGCCATCAACGTCAGGCGTGAGTGAAACTGCAGCTTGCCCTCTATCTCCTACTGCCGACGATCCTTCAGCTCTACCATCTCCCACCTCCTCTCCCTCCTCCCGTCAGTAGTAACTCTTCTTGCCTGTTCACCCGATGCCCCTGTATGCCAGCTGTTGTACTGTACCACTGTACTTTTCAAGGTACTGTACTGTATGATTAAAAATGTTTTATTTTATTTTTATGTATTACTGGTGTGAAAAGTATTATAAACCTATTACAGTACTATATAGCTGATTGTGTTAGTTGGGTACCTAGGCTAACTTTGTTGGACTTACGAACAAATTTGACTTACGAACGCGCTCTCGGAATGGAACTCATTCGTATGTAGGGGACTTACTGTACAGACAACAATGTCTACTTTCAGAGCTGTTATGGGGATTTGGCAAGATCATATACGCAAAAGAATCCAGCATAGTGCCCGGCATTTAGGGAAATAAAGGGAAAATGTCAGTCTTTAAGATTTGATTTAATCAAGCTCACTTGTTTTCTTACCTCGAAATCATCTTTCTGCTGCAGTCTTTCCCACTTCCACCTCCAACGCTTCTGCACATGCAGCTGCAATCATCTCCTAAAATACTGCTGGACATACTACCCACCCCACCCCCCAACAAACATACATTCAGAAGCCTCAACGTTCCCCCAGGGCAACAGGGGAGAAGTCCCAATACCTTAGTCCAGCACTCCGTGTCCTCCACAGCCAACTTCCTATACCTCCCAAGCTACTCAAATTTGCCTCCACAAGTCCCCTACCAGGATGCCCTGCACAACTGCAAACAGCTGCTCTATATATGTTTTCCAATTACATAACATAAGCCTCTGCATGGACCTCGGCTCAAGATCCTCTCTATGCAAGAATGCCCTCTCCCTTCCTCCTACTGATCCAAGCTCTACCCTCCTCTGTAGTCAAATTCTGAGCATATCTCTCCCACCAAAAACCTTCCCCAACTACCCTTTCTTCCTCCAAGAAGGAATCATATCAACATCAGCTAACTGGGTGTTTGCAAGATGCCATGCAATTTTTCCATGCATTGTTTTACAGTATTTAGTATGTATAATACATAACAAATATGTGAGGTAGTAACTATTTTTATCTGCATTTTACAAATGAAATTCAGAGGCTAAGTTGCCCAAGATCACAAAGCTAGTAACAGCAGATCTGGCAACTGGCCTCAAGACTGTCGAGCCCTAGCTCTTATCCATCACACCACATGGCTTTACTAACAACAACACCACCCCCCCACCCCAGAGCCTTAGTGGCTGTCCTTGGGGAAAGTGTGTGTATATGTGTGGACGGGAGCACAAGGAGGCCTTCACGGTGCTGGCAATGTTCTGTTTCTTCATATGGGTATAAGCTACACAAGTGTGTTCACATGTGAAAATTCATCAAGCTGCCCACCTAGGATATCTGCACCTTTCTCTATGTATATTATACTTCAATTAAAAAGTTTTTTAAAAGCACAGAAACCTGTGTTTGAATTTCAGCTCTGCCTGTTAACTGACCATGTAACCTCAGGCCAGTGATCCTTTAATCACTATAAATTGGATATATTAGTACCAACATCACTGGGTGTGTAGGAGGAAGAATGGAAGACTCTCAACACATTATAGTTCTTTTCTAACCCCAAACTGTCCTAGCATTTGTCAGTCACTCATCTCACACTTCCCATATGGTACTGTGCACTAGTAAGTACTGCTTGCATGCATGTTCATTTCTGCCCCTACGCCTAGATTGATAGCAACAATAAGATGGTAACGCTGTTCAAGAATCAGTCTCGAATTCAAATCCTATCTTTGTTACTTTATGTATGTCCTGGGGCAAGATACACACTGGGCCTCAGTTTACCAGGCAAAGGCAAAGATAACAACAGGACCTTCCTCCTAGGGTTGCAGGATTAAATCAGATGACACCTGTAACATCTTCGGCTGTGGGGGGTAGGGTCTGTCACATAACCCAGCACAGGGTGACTATTTTGCAATATTAAACCCTCCTGAGGGCAAGGGCTGCCCTGCATCTCTAGCACGGAACTTATCCGACAAAACATGCATAGGGCAGGAGACAAATCTAACCGGGGGCAGCAGACAGCAGCAGAAAGAGCAGGAGCTTTGAAGTCATTCAGATGCAAGATCAGCCAATTACGTGCCCTGTAACCCAGAGAACAAGCTCTTTGAGCTTTAGTTTCTCTACCTGTAAAAGGGGGAGTAAGAGCATGGGTCTCACAGAGTTGTTTTTGCACTGTGAGCGTCAATGCACCGACATAACTGACAGAGCCTGACCTGCAAGATGGCAGCCGATGGCCTAAGCGTGCTGGCCTTGAAGAACTGGTGTCAGCTGGACACATGGAAGAAACTATGAAAGTGGCTGGCAGAGGAAACAGAAAACATACCCCTGTTTTGGCCACACCATAGGAACATCTAACCCTAAAAGGGAGACAGGGAAGTAAGGTTATTTAAACAAAACAACAAATCCAAGTGTTCCAGATGTTTTAGACATTATTATGTTGATGCAAAAGCAGGTAGTTTTAAAATGTTTAACTATTTTAGTTAAAAATTAAAAGTTTTAAAAGGAAACAGATTATTTCAGTCATGCCAACATTAAATACCTAAAATACTGAGTTATGCAGGTATAAAAGGAAGCACTAGTGGGAAGAAAACAAACATTACTGAGCAGGCACTAGGCACTAACCCAGGTTAGGATTTTACATCAAAGATCACAGACATTTACCAGGCAGGCAACACAAATGAAGCGGGTCAAATATAAGCAACAGGCAGTGAAAAGGGCTATGCAGGGGACAGGAGAGCACATGGACCACCCAAAGCGGCATCCCCACTCAACTGCGTGCCACGCTGGAATGGAGGTCCAGAACCACCAGATCTGTCTTCTCAAGAGAAACGAGAGCTCTGGATTTTTAAGTGAAATTTCACAACTGAAAACACTGTGTGGTCAACTTATTATTTTGAAGGCTGACAACTTAAAGGAATAAATCAAGCATTTAACCTACCCTTACTGTACAAACCATACCAAATAGTAGGTGAGAAGTTTCTCTTTACAGAAATATTTCAGCTAATAAATGAAAAGGGAATGATATAAGTAGAACATCACCATTTTGCCACCCACAGTGAATTCCTGGACCCAGGCATTGAACACCAGAGATAAGCAGACACAGTATGCCTCCTAATGGACAGCACACCACCACCTGTGATGTAGTTGGGCCAAAAATTGAACCCAGATCTGGTTAATTGTTTTTTTACAGGAAAGAAAGAGGAAGATGTTAAATATGGCATGGGGATACAATAAAAAAATTCTCAGAAAGAGGGATACTCCCAGAATAAACAACTTCCACAAAAAAGCTGCAAGGAAAAAAAAAAAGGGGGAACCTGTAAATTAAAAGGGACTTGAAATGATCATATTTGTGAGACAAATGAATGGAAAAGTAAACATTTACTGTTATTATTGTTTTTAGGGGATAGTGTGCTTGTTTACAAAAAAGAATTCGTCTTTTAGAAATACACATTGAAATATTTACAAATGAAGTGTTACAATGTCTGGGAGCTGCTCTAAAATAATCTGTGAAGGGAGAGTGGATGGGGAAGGAATGGCCATCAGCTGGGGCTGGATAATGGGTACATGGGGGCTCATTACACAATCCTGTCTTCTTTTGTGTATTCAAACTCTTCATAATAAAAAGCTGGGGTGTGTCTGCAGGCTAAATTCTGCTGCAGGCTGCCACTTTGCAACCTCTGATTTAGGAACACTGTTTTTTAAAACTCCATAAAACTACAACCACCAGTATTCCTATTGTTCCAGTTACGGAGAGAAAGGTGTACAGAGGTTAAGCGACTTGTGTAAATCTTACCCTTAAGTCCCAGCTCTAATCACATCTCCTCGACTTCCACAAGGCCTTCTCTGACCAACTCCCATCATACATACACCCTTATAAATCAGCTCATAGTATAATTTTCTTCAAAACTTCCTGAAAACATCCCCCTTTGCACCGAGATACAGCTGAGTTGGGGGGTGGAGGGATGTGTTACTAAGATAGGGAGTCAATAATTAGTGAACACCTACTATGTGCCAGGTTGTCATCTAGGTGTGCTTTACACACATATATAACACAATTTTCCAGTATCCTTGTTAACTTTTGGTTTAGGGGGGCAAGGACCTTATCAGTCTTCTTTACTGCTCTGTCTCCAATGTTCGGTGCTCATGACATGTTGAATGAGTAAGGTAAGTATTAGCCCCATTTTTCAGGTGAGAGCAGTGAGGCTTAGAAGTTACAAAGCTTGCTAAACTATAAAGCCCTTGTCTCAGCACAGGGATGGGTTGTCCATTTCACAACTACTGAAATTATTAACTTCAATATGAACTAAGAAAAAACAACTAATGCATTTGAGCTACCTTGTTTATCTCGGTCACTCACAGCAAAAGTCCGTAGAGTTTGGGATTAAACATTCCTAAACTGCAGGTTACCTAATAACTGAGGGTGGTAGCAACAGGAAAGAGGAGCATTCAATGTTACTGAGGACAAGGGGGTTAGGTAACAATGACCCCCAAGGGCAAATGGGCTCTGGCTATAGAGAGAAAAGGGAAAGTGGTCTTTCTTCATCTAGTAGCCAGAGCCAAAAAGCAAAGTCACAGGAATGAACTGAATCTCCAAGACTCCCCTTCTCCTCATCACCCACATGAATCTGTGTTCATCCATTTCTAGTAACCTCATCAAATGATGTGCTGGGTGTCACGGGAGCCCCAAGAATGAGTAAGACAAATTATCTGTCTGCCAGGACTTTGCAATCTTTGCAAGGGCTCAGAAGAGAAGAGGGGGCACAGAGCAGCACCCAGAGCCCCATTCCCTTAGCAGCTCAGACTTTCAGGAATTCCCTCTTTAGACCCTAACAGCAATCAAAAACTTGAGCGTGGGGGTGGGGGTGGGGGGGGGGGGGTGGGTGGGTAATGCCAGACCCCAGGCAGGAGGAGGATATTGATAATCCAACCTATGGGCTTCGAAATCCTAAGTGAGATCATAAATCCCAACCTTGATCTATGGGCCCATTATGTCCCAGGTGCCACGTGAGGCCCCACGGTCAGCAGAAGGTAACTTCAGACTCCAATCACTCAGAGCCCTCAGGTTCCAGGCTCCATGAAGTCAATTTTGCTAACTTGAGAAAGCCGCCTGACCTCCCTGGGCCTGTTTTCTCACCTGTATATTGAGGTACTCTCTCCCATCCCCCCAACTTAACTGTCTCAGGCAGGTCATACCTCACTTCTCTTAGCAGTACTCCTAACCAGCACAGGCCAGCTCCCGCTTTCCCCCATGAGCGGGAGACGCTACTCCACCTTCAGGCGTTAGTCACTACCAGAAACGTCCCCCTACCCCGAGTGCCTGGAACGTAACCCTCGACAACCCATTCCGAATGGCAGGCAATCTGGGGTCCCTGCGTCCACTCGGGTTGTAATCTACATGCCTCAGCCCAGGGCTCACCTTACCCTTCAAATCTTCCCAGCTTCTAAACCCTTAAGGGATCTAATCAGTCCTTAGGATCACCTAACACGGCACCTCAAGCCTGGGTCCCTCAAGATCTCTAACTCAGACTCCCTCGACCTCCAATTTGGACACTCCCCCAAACACCTGCTAGAACCCCAGACGCCAGCCAGGGTACCCCTCCTGGCTTCAGCCAGCGGCCCGGCTCAGGGGCGACCCGGACCTCCGGCAGCCCTGACCTTGGAGTCCCACGGGCTCTGCCGACAAGCCCGGCTCAGCAACTCACCTGGGTACCCTTGCCGGCTCCGGGCGGCCCCAGAAGCACGGCCCGTATGCCTTCAGGACACTCTCTAGCCGGTTCGGCCACGGACACGCTGGGAGCCATGGCCGCCGAAGCCTCTCGCTGCTCAACCCGCCTGCACTCCTCGCAAGTCCAGCGCTTCCAGGCCAGCGCGCCACGCACGCCACGCACGCCCCGCTCGCCGTTCACAATGGCCCGTCGACACGTCCGTCAGTCCGCTACGCCCACCCCTGAGCGCGACGGACACTCCATCTTACCAACCACTCATCGATACTGGGGAAGGCTGCTTTTGATTGGACAGAATCGGTAAGGGAGTAAGGAAGGGGCGGGCCATCATGGACGTGGGTGTGGGGCGCGCGGCGGGTATGTGGAGTGGGCGGGAAAACATGAAGCAAGCCTAGAGGCCCGGCTGGGAGTTCTAGGTTGGCTTTTGACAGTTAATGACACCGGCAACCCCAGTGAGTCCTATAAAATTGCCCGTGGGAGTACAAATGGGTGAAATCAGTCTTAGAAGACAACTTGGCAGATATGTATCAAATTTCCTTTGGTCCAGCAATTCCACTTCCAGGAATTCAAAGGACATAATCTACGATATACGTAAAGATCTGTCTAACAAAGATACTAATTGAAGCACTTATAACAGCCCCAAAGTCCAAAACAAGTAAATAAAAAAACAAAAACGAAAAACAAAGGCAATATGCTAAATGTTCAACAATAAGAGCTTACTTAAATAAATTGCAACAAATTTGTATACTGGAATCCCCCCCCCCCCCATTGCATAAAATATTTAATTGCATGGGAAAATGTTCACCAAACGGGATACAAAACTACAGTTGCAACAAAATCCCAATTTGTTTGATAGTTACAAGTGATGATCTCTGTATAGTGTGATTACAGGAGCTTCTCCCCTTCTTTGTGCATATTTATATTTTCAAAAAATTCTATAATGAATTCTGTAATAAACAGGAAAAGGTAGTTTTTCTCAAAAGAGATGACCTTCTCTTGGACAGATTTTTGGTGTGTGAAAGTTTCATCCACACCCCCATGAAGCAACCCCTGAGGTCCTGGCAAGACCTTTAGTCCAGAGAGTGATTATAAAACAATTATGTTTCCCCACAGGCTTATTGCAACTCATTTCTTCTTCTTTTTTTTTTTCTTTTTTTCCTGCCGCGCCACGTGGCATGCAGGATCTTAATTCCCCGACCAGGGATCAAAACCCATGACCCCTGCAGTGGAAGTGTGAAGTCTTAACCACTGGCCCGCCAGGGAAGTCCCAGAACTCATTTTTTGTATCCTGGAAATGAATTTTCTATCTTTTCAGCTTGGTCTCTTCTATTCTACCTCACAAAAGAAGTTAACATTCATTCCTCATGCCTGCACTGGACTTCTACAAGGTTCCTGACCTTGAAGGATGCAGGAATTTTTACGCCCATTTTTCAGGAAGATATGCAGTGACCAGCCCAAAGTCACACAGTAGCAGAGTCACAATTAACACTGAGAATGGCAAACTGGTGCCCCAGAGAGCACAAGATTCATGGGTGTGAGGGTGGGGAGCAAGCATATTTTCTCTGGTGGAAGCCTCTATGTGCCCCAAATTCACCTCAGTCCAAGAAGACCAGAGTTTATCAAGGTTTCATGTGCCCGAGGCACCAGACAAGAGGGAATAAGAACAGCCTTTCCCTTCTACCATCACTCCCCACAGTGATCCTGACCAGGCATGGAGCCCCCGGGAGACAAAGCAGCTAAGATTACACAGAAATACAAAAAACATCAGGTTTATTCAGTCAAGTTTTTTAAATGTCCTAGTTTTGGGGCATGCTAAGGATCATAAAGGGAATATTTATAGCCCAGGGAAAGGAGAGAGTACTCCATTCATTTATTCACTCAACTATTAAATTTTTTAAAAAAATATTTTATTTACTTATTTATGTATTTACTTGGCTGCGCCAGGTCTTAGTTGCAGCACGCAGGATCTTCGTTGTGGTGTGCAGGATCTTTAGTTGCGGCACATGTGGGATCTAGTTCCCTGACCAGGGATCGAACCTGGGCCCCTTGCATTGGGAGCACAGAGTCTTATCCACTGGACCAGCAGGGAAGTCCCCCAACTATTAAATTTTAATAATAACTGCTATCATCTACCTGATATTGGGTACTGTGTGCCAGCACTGTGCTCAGCACTTTATATGCATTGTCTCATTTAATTCTCACAACAAATATAAATGAGGTAACTACTTTATTATCTGCATTTTTTAATTTTTAAAAAAATTTTAAAAAGATTTCTTTATTATTATTTATTTATTTTACTTATTTTTGACTGTGTCGGGTCTTAGCTGCGGCACACAGGACCTTTTCGTTGCAGCGTGCGGGCTTGTCTCTAGTTGTGGCGTGCAGCTTTTCTCTTCTCTAGTTGAGATGTGCGAGCTCAGTAGTTGTGGCGCGCAGGTTTAGTTGCCCCACAGCATGTGAGATCTTAGTATCCTGACCAGGGATCAAACCCGCGTCCCCTGCATTGTAAGGCGGATTCTTTACCACTGGACCACGAGGGAAGTCCCTGCATTTTTTAAATAGAGGAAACAAAGGCACAGAAAGGTTAGATCTGTCTGACTGGCTGGTACCCAGCACTGCCAGGTGACAAGACAGTTTCTGCAGATGTGGGACTCATGGTGCAGATGCATTCCAGCCAGAGGGATCATGGAGGTTTCTGTGAGAGGGACCTTGAAGGTTACAGAGGATTTGGTTTTGGAGTGGGGGAACATTTCAGGCTGAGAGAACGTTTGGAGCAAGAGTCGGGTGTGTTATGGGGTTTATTCAATGGGCTTTGGGGAATCAGGAAGTTTCTTAGGTAGGATCGTCATGACTAGATTCACATTTTATAAAGATCACTTGCAGGACAGACTGCAGAGGAAAGAAATGAACGCAAGACAAGCTAATAAATCTTTCTGTTAGTGTTTTGTGGTAGACAAAATAGTGCCCCCCAAAGATGTTCACATCCTAATTCTGGAATTTATGGTCATTTTACCATACTTGGCAAAATGGACTTTGCAGATGTGATTAAGTTAAGGATTTTGAGATGGAAAGATTATCCTGGATTATCTGGATGGGCCCAATATAATCACAAAGGTCCTCATAAGGATAAAAGGGAGGCAAGAGAGCCAGAGAAGATGTGCTGACACAAGCAGAGGTCAGAGTGGTGTGATTGCTGGCTGGGGACCACAAGTCAAGGAATGATGGCAGCCTCTGAAGCTGGAAAGGCAGGAAACAGTCTCCCCTAGAGCCTCCAGAAGGAGCACAGTTTCTGCTGACACCTTGATTTTAGCCCCATAAGACCCATTTTGGACTTCTGACCTCCATAATTGGAAGATAATACATTTGTGTTGTTCTAAGCCACCAAATTTGTTAACAGCAGCAATAGGAATGAATGCATGTTTTTGGGGTGCAAGCAACAGAAACAGACTCTGGCTACATTAAGCAAGAAACAAGTTAATTGGGAGGATACAGCTGTACAACTCCCAGCCCCAGGAATGAGAGGAGCCAGAGCTGCTTTGGGTAATCTACAATAGATTTCAGGAACAAGGGGGCCATGCTGAGGAGAATGTTTATTTCTTCCTCCAGCTTTTTTCCATGTGGAGGGACCCCTTTTAGAGTAATACTCTTGCTTCCTGCCGCACCCCCTCATCCATCTATCCTCCCCAGAGGAGGAGGAGGAAGAGTGACTTATCTGATTGGTAAGTTTAGGGAGAAGGAATGGAGCTCAACTCAGCTCTTCCTCCTTCTTTCTCCTTCAGATCCACCTGCCTACAAGAACCATGTTTTTTGCTCTCTTCCTCAATGTTCTAAATTTCCCAGGGTCTGGCCCTCACAGGAAAGACTACAATTTTCCAGCACTGCCTAAGACTGGGTGGAGAAGATTAATTTGGGGGTTCAGTATTAGTAAACCCGCTTGTCAATCGGACCTAAAGGGACATCCCCAACAACTTTGTCAGTAATAAAGCTGATATTCTGATCTCCCTCTGCCCTACTTCTGTAGCTGTCTCTCTTTTGGTTCTAAACTTGGGTGAGGCTACCCCCAAACAAACAATTTCTCATGGATGCTATGATTGGAATGACTCAGCTCAACTGTTTTCTGTATCTGTGCCATTCCATTCAATAGTCAAAGTCCTGGCTTGGCTTGGATCTCATGTTCGCCCCTTGGCAAATGTGGAGAGTACCTTGACTGACAGTCTTCAGGACTGTCAGAAGGGAGAAGTAATTCCCCCAAAGAAAATGACGACAGTTTCCAAAATAAAGAGGGAAGAACTGTTGGACATGACAGCTGTCAAGTCACAGGTAGCTATTGCAAAGGTCCAGGAGAGAGGTAATGAGGAACTGGACTCTTCTATGGGGGTAGAATTAATGGGACTTGACACCAGACCAGATGGGGATGAGAATGTCCCAGTCTTGGGCCAGGTGAATAGGGGGATGCTGGTGCCATTAATATTCATCTCATTCATTCTTCAGCTGATTGATTCAATATACACTTAGTGAGCATATATTATGTGCCCAGTATTGTGCTTCGTTCTAGGGATCCAGTGGTGGACGAGAAGGGCAGGGTATCCACCCTCACAGAACTTGCAGTCAAGTGGGGAAAAAAGACAAGATGGTGAATTTCAGTACAGTGACGGAGGCTATGCTGGGGAAAGAACGGGCTGCAGCAGGAGTACAATGGAGTGGCACCTAGCCCGGATTTGAGGGGACGTGACATCTAAGAGAGATGAAATCTCAAGAATGAGGAGGATCTGCCTAGAGAGGAGGGAGGAGACAAAGAGAACAGTGTGTGCAAAGGTCTGGAGGCAAGAGAGACTATGGCAATTTGAGGGAACCGTGGTACTCAGCAGAACGCCTCTCTTACGTCATTGGAAATTCTATGCTGCAAAGGGCTTGGGGAAAAAATAGCCATGGCTCACCTACAGAAACTGAAAGGGTGGAACCTTGCTTGCCTTCCTGGCAACTGGGGAATGAGCACATAACCAGGCCTGACCAGTGGGATGTTCCTGCCCAAGACTTTGACCTTTGAGAGAGAGAGGTGAAGTGGCGGAGCCTGTTCTTGAGGGGAGGGGAGAGTCCCACAGCAGCTGGTGGTCAATGGCCAGTAGTGGCCGTCCAACCAGGCTTTTCCTGTGCCACGTCTTTGCCTGTGTTCTTAGCCTAACTGCTTTTGGTTCCTATGCATGTTTGGAATTCATAAACACCCCACGTTATTCAATCAATTCCTTCACTGTTTAGGTTAGGCACCAAAACCCTGATCGGTACAGAGCTGAGAGAGGGTCAGCCTGGATGCAGCTACAACTTGAGAGGGTAAGAGAAGAAAGAAGAGGGCGGGGAGGAAGGGACTCACAGGAATTTTCCTAGGGGCTTCTATGGAAGGCTTTCTTCTCCAGTAAAAAGAGAGATGCCCAGGAGGAACATGTCCCTTCCTGCTTGCTTTTGGGTGTTGAGGGAGGATGCAATACTTAGCTTGACAGCCATCCTGGGACCATGAGGGAGGAACCAAGAGACTCAGAGGAGCTGACCCAGAGTCTGACATTACTGAGCTGCTCAATTAAACAATCTAGTAGCACCACCTTCCTCTAAGTTTCTTGTGATGGGAGATAAATCCCTCATGTTCAAACCACATTCATTTGGGTACTCTGGTACCTGCTGCTGAAGGCACCATATGGGACGTGGGCAAGTTACCTAACCTCTCTGGGCCTCAGTTTCTCTTTTCAGAGTGAGGATGATCATACCTGCCGCATAGGATCGTGGTGAGTATTGAATTAGATGATGGATATAAAGTATTTAGCATAGTGCCTTAACTATTACTACCTGCATCAAAACCATGGAGCAGATGCATTTGTCTTAGGAGAGGGTAGAGAGAGGAAAAGGGGAATGAAGACTAAATCAGGGGACCCAGAACTTAAGGGGAAAGAGGTAGCCAGCAAAAGAATTGGGGAATGATTAGAGAGTTAAGAGGAAAACTTGAAATTTCATTCTACCCACCATAAGTTTTTTCATCTGGAAAACTCCTACTTTTCCTTTAAAGCCCAGTTTACTTATTCCCTTCTCTATGAAGTCTTCCTGGGCACTTGACCCACAGCCTCACACTCTGAGTTAGTTGTCCTGATGCTCTGGCTCCCAGAGCACACCCTCCTTTTCTTGCACTTGTCATGATTTATTGTAATTTTCTGCTTTTATTGTGATTCCTGCCTCAGACTGCAAATAAACTCCCTGAGAGCAGGGCTGCCCTGACTGGATCTTTTGCTCCTAGTGTGGGGCCTTGTGGCTAGGGGTAAATAATACAAGCTAACATTTAATGATTGATTACCCTGTGCCAGGCACTGTGCTAAGTGCTTTGCACATATTTAATAATTTAATCCTCGTGACAACTTTATAAGGTAGGTGCTAACATTAGTCCCATTCTTCAGATGAAGAAATGGAAGACCTAAGAGGTTAAGTAATTTACCCAAGGTCATGGCTAGTCTATGGCAGAGCTGAGCTGGACGACAAACTCAGGTGGCCTGGCTCCCTAGCCTGTACTGTTAACGATATGCCACATTGTCTCTCATATGCCATGGGCACTGATAAATGTTTGTTGATTGAAATGATAAGAAGGAGTGTTACCAAAGCCAAAGAAAGAGTTTCAGGGAGTGCATTAGTCAGCTTCAGCGCAGTCATGCTGCAGTGACAAATAACCCCAAAATATTAACTTACAGAAAAGGGTACATGTCAGCTGCAGGTCAGCTGTGGTTTTGTTATACATCGGGGATGGTGGCTGAGCAGTCCTTATCGAAAACAGTGCTGTTCTCAGGGGAGGGACAAAAGGTACACAGCTGTGTTAGAGATGGCTTGTACTAGTGACAGCTGATAGTGTGAATATCTTCCCAAGTCCACGCTCAGTAATGTCACATTGGTAGCTTGAAATCAGTCACAGTGGGAGCATTTATACTATAGAAATTGGCAAATACTTTTTTCCCCTTAGAGGGCCTGTTGTTAAACATTTACCAGCCCAGCACTAAAAAAGGACAATGATGTTGGGTCTTAAAGCTTCTGCCCAGAAATGGCACAGGTCACATGCACTCACATTTTACTTGCCAAAGCAAGTCTCATGGCCATACTGCAGGCAATGAGAACAGGAATATACTTCTCCCACTGGGAGGACCCCAGTAGAAGGAGCAGTGAGTATTCATGAACAATAATATAATCTGCCTTCGTGAAGGAGTCGAAATGAGGACTGAGAAAAGCTCCTTGGAACTGGCCTCAAAGAGTTTGTCCATGACCTTCAACAAGGGAGCACTTTCAGTTAGAGTTTGGAGTGGAAGGTAGATTGAGGTGGGGGAGGTGTGAGTTAAGATTCCACATCCTTGAGGCTGGGCGGGGAAAGGACAGAGGCAGTGGGGAGCTGATAACCTGAGGAGTAGCCAAGTGGAAGGCAAGGTGTCTTCTAGAAAGAGGCAGGCTCTTTATCAGCCTGTCATTTTTAGTATCAACCAATCTCTTTCTGCAACTATGGTTTTTCCACCTTCATGCTTCGTGCCAGGGGTGACACTGGGGAAGGCAAAGAATGAAAGAGAAAGAGTCTCATTTGAGGATGCTAAAAGTTGAGGTCCCGGCCTAAGGAAAAAGAAAAACAGAAGAAACAGAATCTGTTCCCCACTGCCAGAACCAAGCATTTTCATAAATATGGGGAACCCTGGGGGTAGGTGGTGTGGGGAGTGGCAATAATAGGATTCCCAGACAGGTGTGGGAAATCCTAGAGCAGATGAGGATCTATCACTTTTCTGGCGGCAGGATTGTGGGGTGGGAGGGGGGCAAAGAAAGCATAGGATCTCAGAGTCCCACCCCCACCCCCAATTCAGGGCAAGACCAGGGACCTGAGACACCCCCATGGGCCCCCTCCTGACCCAGTGTGCTGCAGGGCATCAGGATGTGTAGTTGCCCTTTGTGGGTTGGGGAGTGGTGGGCACGGGTGACCAGTAGACTAGAAGAGGCCTTGAGGGGGTTACAAGCAGCTCGCAGTAGGGACCTCTGTGGACTGATGACTGGAAAGCAAATGGGGACAAGGACAGCCCTGCATGCCCTCTTAGGAGGAGCCTAGTGTAGTGGTGAGCTGCCGCCACTGCTAGTTGAACAGGCCCACAGTCCCTTATCTAAAACCAGATGTGATTCAGAATTTGGAGTTCTTTGGGACTTTAGACAAAGGTGACACGGGGCACAGCAGTGCGTGATGTAACACAGTTAGTGTGGTCCGGGGCAGCCCCATGTAATGAAATACATTCATATTTCTTCAGTAAAATGTATGGGATGCCTAAAGATTACAGAGTCTCATATCCTTCAAACCAGACTGTCTTTCAGGTCAGATTTTGCGGTCAAGTTACTTCTGGTGCCAAATTTTCAAAGTCTTTCCTAGAGCAGTCCTGGAAGTCGGCCCGATTCCTTCCTTTCCCTCCTCCCCCTCCCCCAGATCCAAGTGGTCGGCAAGTTGCGTCTGTCCTATCTCCTTAACACCTCTCGTGTCTGTCTCCTTCCTTCCATCTCTCCTGCTACCTCCTGGCTCAGGCCACCTTCCCCTCTCACCAGGATTATCGCAGCTACCCCCCTGGCTGACCTCCTACAACCTCCAGTTTCTCTCCCATATTGCCCTCAGACGAGCTGATCTAGAATGCAAACTTTTGGCCTGGCTGGGGTGTTCCATCAGGAGAGTGAAATGATTAATGAAAAATACCAGCAGAACTAAAGAATGTCAACTTTTCTTTAATGGCCCTGGGTATGGAAACATCTGTTTTTCTGGTTTTTTTTTTTAAGTCTTTACTGAATTTGTTACAATATTACCTCTGTTTTTTTTTTTTTTTAATTAATTAATTAATTTATTTATGGCTGTGTTGGGTCTTCGTTTCTGTGCGAGGGTTTTCTCCAACTGTGGCGAGCAGGGACCACTCTTCATCGCGGTGCGTGGGTCTCTCACTGTCGCGGCCTCTCCCGTTGCGGAGCACAGGCTCCAGACGCGCAGGCTCAGTAATTGTGGCTCACGGGCCTAGTTGCTCCGCGGCATGTGGGATCTTCCCAGACCAGGGCTCGAACCCGTGTCCCCTGCATTGGCAGGCAGATTCTTAACCACTTCGCCACCAGGGAAGCCCCTTGCCTCTGTTTTTTGTTTTTGTTTTTTTTGGCGGAGAGGCATGTGGGATTCCAGCTCCCCGACCAGGGATTGAACCCGAACCCCCTGCATTGGAAGGCGAAGTCTTAACCACTGGACTGCCAGGGAAGTCCCTGGAAATATCTGTTTGGAGTCCACTAAGCAGGAGACGACGTGCATGTTCCCAGATGGAGGTACGGGTAGCTCAGGACACCCAAAGTTCCACATCAAGATGTAAGCTGCTGTTGCTGCACAGAAAGAGGGGTCTTCTGGGTGTGAGAAGCTCCCATCTCCCATTCTCAGGAGTCTGGTTCCCTCCTGGCTCCTCCTGACTGCTCAGGCAGGAGCTGGTTATATGCTTACCTGGTATAAGCAACTGGTACAAAACACACATCTCCCACCTGCCAGAGTGCACCCCTTCTTCTGTGCCCTTCTGGGGCTCCATAACCTCTCCTGACCTGGCACCACTTCCCAACCTCTGCAGCATGCTTGCTGTCCCTTTGCCACCCAAACCACAATGCTGAGATGTGGTTGTCTAAAGAACTGGCTAAGCCTTCCCTGGTGGCGCAGCGGTTGAGAATCTGCCTACCAATGCAGGGGACATGGGTTCAAGCCCTGGTCGGGGAAGATCCCACATGCCGCGGAGCAACTAGGCCCGTGAGCCACAACTACTGGGCCTGCGCATCTGGAGCCCGTGCTCCACAACAAGAGAGGCCGCGACAGTGAGAGGTCCGCGCACTGCGATGAAGAGTGGCCCCCGCTTGCCGCTACTAGAGAAAACCCTCGCACAGAAACGAAGACCCAACACAGCCAAAAATAAAATATAAATAAAGAAAAATTAAAAAAAAAAAAAAAAAAAAAGAACTGGCTAAGGCCAAGAGACCTAAACAAGCAAAGCCTTTCAGCTCACAGTGTTTTGAGGTCACTGTGGCCAAATGCTAATTTCCATAAATGCTGCAAGCCTCCCAAGAAAAGGCTTATGTTGTTAACAGCAACAAATACATGCTTTGGGGGGAATGCTGCACATTGGACACTGCCTGTGAGGAAACCCTTGTGGAATGAGCCAGAAGTTCTATTGGAAAATGATGACACAGCAGAGGGCACTGGGTTGGAAGTGCTCCTAGAACAACAGTTATTGAGCACCTATTATTTCTGGCACTCAGAACTCTGTGGTGCCTGTGTCAGGGACCTCAGATGGTGGTGGACACAGACAAGAGAGTGAGCAGAGGATGATAGTACAGTGTGATAAATGAGGTGGGTTGGCTAATTTAGTCATTCATTCATCTGATGCGTATTTATTGCGCTCTCCTGATATGCTGAGGACTGGGCATTTAGTGTAAACCAGACAGGGATTCTCACTGCCCTGCTGAAGTTTATAGTCTACCAGACATGAGAGATATACACAATGTACTAAGGAAGCATTTAGTAGAGGTGAATAAACTAATCTGGGATGGGGATGGGGGTTCTGGGATAACTTTACAAAGGACATGACTCCAGAACTGAGTCCTGACGGATGAGCAGGAAGGAGGCAGCAAAGAAGAAGCAGGAAGGGTGTTCCAGGCAGAGGGAACTGTTTAAGCAAAGGCCTCGAAGCATGAATCAGCTTAGTGCATTTGGTAAGTGCAAGTAGTTTGGTATGACTAAAACATAGAGTTTAAACTAAACAGGGGCAAGAGATAAGGTGAGAAGCTAGTCTGACAGGCACTATTTATCTCAAAGGGTCCTGAGTTCTGGGTTCACTTGCTTGGACTCAGCCTGAAGATAGTAGGAGACACTGGAAGAGTTTTAAGTTGGAGTGTTTATTAGTTAGGAAACAGGCTCAGCTACTATAACAAAGACTCCAAAATAACAATGGCTTAAACAAGATAGAAGCTTACTTGTCACTTATGTAAAAACCCGGGTAGGTAAGCCAGAGTGGGCATGGTGGCTCCACAATCCTCAGGGACCCTGGCTCCTTCCCGCCCGCTGCCCGGACACCCTTTAATATACAGCTTCCTTCTAGTGGTCCAAGAGGGCGGCTCCAGCTCCTACCATCACATCTGCATTTCAGCCAGCAGGGAAGAGTAAAGGGAATGTGGAAGACACACCCCTTCCCTTGAAAGGCATAACCTAGAACTTGCACACATCACTGTCATTCACATTGCTCAATCCAGAATGTAGTCACATGACCACCACTGGCAGCCACGGTGCTGGGAAACATAGTTTTTATTCTGGACAGACATGTGCTTATCTAAAATGTAGAGGCTCTGTTACTAAAGGAAGGATGGATGCTGGGGGACAACTAGCTGTCTTCAACAGGGAGTGTTAATCCTATTTGCCTTTTGGAAAGGTGTCTCATGGGTGGAGAATGGACTAGATGGTAAGAGGTCAGAGCCAAGGGTATAATCCAAATGGTAGCTACTGAGGCTTGAACCAAGGCAGAGACATCTGGGGTGGGGGATGTGGACAAAAAAGGCCTAGGAGATATTTGGAAGTTGAATGGACAGGATCTGGTGACCAGTTGACTATACTTTTAATTTACTGTACTTATGATAGTACTGTGCCTAGCACAGTGCCTGGCACCCACTAAGTGCTTATGAGTGAATGAATATATGAGGTGAAAGGGGAGTGAATGACTAAGTGAATGAATGAGGTGAAATAGGAGGAGTCAAGAACAACAGTAATAATAATGGCTTCAGGAACTAGTTTGAGGAATATCAACATTTAAAGGTAAATATCAAACAGTTTAAAAAATAACATACCAGTTGTAATCTGTCACTCCCCCTTTCCTGATGGGCACTCCCCCCCCCCCACCGTGATGTCTCCAGCTGGTTCCAAAACTTTCAGTCATTTTTAGTTTTTAGTGCAGTTTCTCTCTCTCTCTCTGTTTTTTCCCTCTTTTTTTTGGCCGCCCCTCACGGCATGGGGGATCCCAGTCCTCCAACCAGGGATCGAACCCGCGCCCCCTGCAGTGGAAGCGTGGAGTCCTAACCACTGGAGCGCCAGGGAATTTCCTAGTTTTTCGTGCAGTCTCTTGTTTGGGGGCATTAACTTGGTTTTTCCTTTTTCAAAGATCAATCTCTGTTGGATTCAAAGTCGCAGCAGGCAGGACTGGTGTCGGGAGAGGAGATGGGCGTGCTGTGTCCTGCCCTCCGGTGGAGGAACAAGAAGGAAAAAAAGACTTGTTTCCTTAGGTGTCCCCAGCTGGCCCTTGGCCGACCCCTCCATGACTGCTTATGACCAAGCCGTTCGGCTAAAGGGCTCTGTGTCAAACAGCTTTCTCTGCTGGCAGCCTCGGGCTCCCGCCTCACGGCTCACCTCGTAGCCCCCGCCGGCCTCCCGCCCGCGGAGTTTCTACCCTGTGCAGCCCCAGTCCCGGGACCCGTGGACATGCGCAGAATCAGTCTTTCTTCCTCTTCTTGCCCAACTGCCACCCGGTCACCTCCTTGGCCTTGTCTCTCCAGTGCCCTTTCCCCTATCTCGGTAGCACCAGGGCGGGTCGGCAGGGCTGAGCTGACAACCACGGGGAATGAGCGGTGAGACGCCCTCTGGTGGCACTCCGAACCGGATGAATAATTCCCTTGGCTCTGTTCTCATTATCTACCACTGTGTAATAAAGCACCCCAAACTTCCCGGCATAAGCAATCAGCACTTGATCATGCTCATGGATTCTGTGGGTCAGGAATTTAACAGGGCACCTGGGGTGCGGGGTGGGGGGAGGGTGGTGGAATGCTTGGGCTCTGCTTGCTGTAGGCAGCCTCCAAGATGATTCCCAATGACCCCTGCCTCTGGGTCTTCAAGCCCTTGTGTAGTCCCCTCCCACTTTGCATCAGGTTGGTCTGTGTGCCCAATAGCATATGGCAGAAGTGATAGTATGTCACTTTGGAATCTAGGTTATAAAAGATACTGTGGTTTCTGCCTCTCTCTCTCTCTTTTTAAAATTAATTAATTTAATTTAATTTTTATTTTTGGCTGCGTTGGGTCTTCGTTGCTGTGCACCGGCTTTCTCTAGTTGCCGTGAGCAGGGGCTACTCTTCGTTGCGGTGCACGGGCTTCTCATTGCGGTGGCTTCTCTTGTTGCGGAGCACAGGCTCCAGGTGCGCGGGCTTCAGTAGTTGTGGCTTGCTGGCTCTAGAGCTCAGGCTCAATGGTTGTGGCACACGGGCTTAGTTGCTCCGCGGCATGTGGGATCTTCCCGGACCAGGGCTCGAACCCGTGTCCCCCGAATTGGCAAGCAGATTCTTAACCACTGCGCCGCCAGGGAAGTCCATCTCTCTCTCTCTCTCTCTCTCTCTCTCTCTCTCTCTCTCTCCCTCTCTCTCTCTCTCTCTCTCTCTCCCTCTCTCTCTCTCTCTCTCTCTCCCTCTCTCTCTCTCTCTCTCTCTCCCTCTCTCTCTCTCTCTCTCTCCCTCCCTCTCTCTCCCTCTCTCTCCCTCTCTCTCCCCCTCTCTCTCCCTCTCTCTCCCTCTCTCTCTCTCCCTCTCTCTCTCCATCCCTCCCTCTCTCTCTCTCCCTCTCCTTCTCCCTCCCTCTCCCTCTCTCTCTTTTAAAAATTTTGATTGACCTTTTCCCAGATTTAAAAATCTCAAGTAAAACTCCTACTATTTCCCCCAATGAATTATAATACAGAGCATTTCCCAGCACATCCCAATAAGGCCAGTAGAAATTACTTTGAACTTGGCACACTTTTCTCCCTGGGGAAACCTGGTAATAGTGTTGAACACACTCTGAGGCTTGGCCTCTCTTTTGGATCACTCACTCTGGGGGAAGCCAGCTGCCACGTTGTGACGACACTCATATATGGAGAGGCCCATCCGGAGAGGAACTGAGGCCTCCGGCTAGCCCCAGAGGAAGACTTAGATGACTGCAGTCCTAGGCAGACCACTTGACTGCAACTTCATGAGAGACCCTGAGTCAGAACCACCCAGAGGGGCTGCTCTCGGATTCCTAACTGTCAGAAACTGTGTGAGATGATAAATGTTTGTTGTTTTAAGCTGTTACACTTTGGGGGTAATTTGTTATACAGTGATATATAACTAATACATTGCTCCATGATGTCTGGGGCCCTTAGCTGGGAAGACTCAAATAGCTGTGGGCTGACGTGAAGGCTGCTTCATTCACGGGGCTGGTGCCTGAGAAGGGATGACTTGAAGGCTCAGCTGGCACTGTCACCTGGAGGGCCGACATGTGCTCTGTCCACGTGGCTTGGCTTCTCACAGCAAAGTAGCTGGGCTCCGAGAGGGAATGTCTCAAGAGGGAGAGTCTACAGAGTGAGCTTTCCAAGAGACTAAGGAAGAAGTTGCAAGGTTCTTTTTGATCTTGTCTCAGAAGTCACATGGGTCACCTTCTGCTGCATTCTGTTGTTACAAGTGAGTCACCAAGACCAGCCCACATTCAAGGGGAGGGGATGTGACTGGTCCTCCTGATGGAGGAGTGATCAGATTACACTGCAGAAGACCAAGTGGGACAACGGATACTATGGTGGCCATAGTTGGGCATAGCAGCCCGAGAGGAACCAATCTATCGCTCCCTGCTCTGCCCCTCAGGGAGAGAGAGACACAGCCTGTGTCCTGTGAGTAGTGCTGGCTCTGCTTAAAAGGCACTTCCTACCGAGCCCTGAGGGGAGCCAGCAATCCTCTGAGCTTGGAAGGTGGAGTACTTCCAGCTTTTTGTTCTCATCTCTGGATTCTGGTGTTAATTCTACCTTTCTGGATAAACAGAGAAGGTCCCACCTGGCACCTTGTCCCACCAAGTTGCACTACCGTTTCTTTGCCAGCCACTGCAATTAGCATTTTAAAAAAAATATTCATTTATTTGTTTATTTGGCTGCACAGGGTCTTAGTTGTGGCATGCAGGATATTTTATTTATTTATTTTTTTTACTTGAGTCATGTGGGATCTAGTTCCCTGACCAGGGATCGAACCCCGGCCCGCTGCATTGGGAGCATGGAGTCTTAGCCACTGGACCACCAGGGAAGTACCTGCACTTAGCATTTTGCCTCAGTCTGTCCCGCACTCATCCTACTAGCTATGACCCCATTTTACAGAGGAGGGATTCATCTGGCCAAGGTCATGTAGCCGGAGGGTGGTAGAGCAGGGACTCAGCACCCTGACCCCTAAGTCCCTGCTTTAGGGACCCTGGGATTCCAAAAAGCTTACTGGGTGTTGGAGCCTTAGCCCTGGTCTCCTCAGGGCCCTGCCAAGGATGAGGCAGGTGTGCGCAGTGTGAGACGGAAGGGCTGCTGGGAGGTGTTCAGAGAGGCTTGGCTTCAAACCCTTGCCTAAGGGTGGGGGGCTAGTTGTCAGGTGCACTGTTCGGATGAAAAGGGAGGAAACGAGAGAAGGAGAATCGGCTTTTACTTTCTTCTTGGGCCTGTCCTCAGCCAGTGAGCTTTTTAGTGGCCAGAGGTGACAGCCCTAGCCTAAGGCCCCTCTGTGTTTGTTGGACAAGAAGCCCCTCTCTGTCCTGGAACCTCTGGGTGGAGATCCTTCTGAGCTTATGGGCCCTGTGGATTCTGGGTCTTAGAGTGATTTCTGGCCTCAGTGAACAGGTCTCCGGCCAGTGTCCGGCCTGCCCTACCCCAACACTTCTCTCCCTGCCGACCCCTACTTCCCGTTATGCCCCACTTCCAAGTCCCCGGATGTGACATTTCCCCGCACTTACTGCCTGCCAGGCACTGAGCTCATGTTGGGGACCCAAAAATAAGTGAGATACAGCTTCTGTCCTTGGGCAGGTCAGAGTCCAGTAGAAGGAGAAACATGCAGAGTTAACTGGCAGATGTCAGGTGTCAGCTAAAAAAAAAAAGCACAACCTAAAAATTGAGAATTATGTTTTATTCAGTGGACATACTGAGGACTAAAGCCCAGGAGACAGCCTCTCAGACAGCCCTGAGGGACTGTGTTGAAGAGGCAAGGGAGGAGACAAGATATATAGGAGTTTTGCAAAAAAAACCCCAGGTAGTCAGAACGTCGAAAGATTACTGTTTCCTTTTTTAAAAAAATATTTATTTATTTATTTGGCTGTGCCGGGTCTTAGTTGCAGCATGCGGGATCTAGTTCCCTGACCAGGGATCAAACCCAGGCCCCCTGCACTGGGTGCACCGAGTCTTAGCCCCTGGACCACCAGGGAAGTCCCAAGATTACTGTTAATTAAAGAAAAACCAGACATCTCAGGTTAATGAATTTAACACTTTTCTATGCATGGGAAGAGGCAAGAGTCTGGGCTTATTGGAATCATTCTCTTGGTATGCATCTTAGCTATCTAGGGCCAGGATCCTGTTTTTCTCCATCCTGAATCCCCTCAGGGTACATGGTTGGGGCAGTTGTAGTGGCTGATGGCTTGATGGCCACAACATCCTTTGTTTATTGAAATGGCAGGTGACATTCTTTGCCCACACAGTTTACAGGGCACACCGAAGAAGGGTAAGACTCATACCGAGGTGAGAGTGCTTCACTCAGCAACAAAAAGGAATGAAATATTGATACACACAACAACAGGGACGCATCACACAATCATCACGTGGAACACAAGAAGCCAGACACAGAGTACAGACTGCCCGATTCCATGTTATGAAGTTCTAGACCAGGCACAACTGTGGATTACGTGTTGATAGAAATAAGATCAGCAGTTGCTTGCGAGGAGGGGGGATCGACTGGGAAGAGGCATGGGGTGATGGCTGTTGTGAGGAATGTTCTGAGGATGAGGGGCAATGTGCGGTGATGGAAATGTTCTACACCTTGACAGGAGTGTGAGTTTCATGAGAATATTCGATTGTTAAAACTGATCTAACTGTATACCTAAGGCCTGTGAGTTTCCTTATATGGAAATTATACCTGTGATGAGCGGCATTCAAAGTAGCTCCCAGTGACCCCCACCTTGGGTATGCACACAACCTGCCACATTGTAGCAGGTTGGTCTGTGTGGCGAATAGAATATGGCAGAAATGATGGCGTGCCACTTTTGAGATTAGATTACAAAAGATGCTAAGATTCTGTTTTGGGCTCTCTCTCTCAAATCACTTAATCTGCCAAGTGTTGAGCATCCCTGTGGAGAAATGCACCAGGCAACGATCCAAAGCTTCCTGGCTCTGTGAGGGAGCTTCCAGTAAGTGGATCCTTCAGCCTTGGTTAAAGCCTTCAGATGTCTGCAGCCTTGGCTGACCACAAACTCATGAAAGACCTGAGCCAGGCCACCCAGCTAGGCTGCCTCCTGATTCCTGAGCCTCAGGAACTGTGTGAAATAATAAATCCTTGTCGTTTGAAACCATTATGTTTTGGGAGTTTTTTGTTTTGCAGGCGTAAATGACAAATGCAATATTTTGATAAACTAAACGTGGGGAATACATCTTCTAAGGGCGCCTGACCCAGATGGCTTTCCCAGAGACCTTCAAGTGCTTTCTGTGACTCAGACTTCTGGGCTCCATCTCCACGATGGGGAAATGAGAGGGCTGAGCTCTGTCTAGATGTCAGGAACTGGCGTCTCCGAAATAGCCACAGCCTCCACCCATGCCCACAGCAGGAGCCAGCTGCACACAGCGCCCAGGCCCACAACTGCAGAGCAGAGAGGACTCCAGAAATGCTCCCCCCACCCCGCCCATGTGCACCTGCAGGAATCCACTCGGGGCTCAGAAGCTAATAACAGCTACAATTTTTAGAACACTTCCTATGTGTCAGGTGATATGCAAAGCATTTTGTGAGCATCTTTTAACTTACTCTTCCCAACAACCTTCTGAAGAAGATATTACTAAACCTATTTTACAGTGGAGAAAACGGAGGTTCAGAACACTCAAGCAAATTGCCAGGGTCATAGAGCTACTAGGGTGTGGCAGCTCTAGATTTAAATCCAGATTTGTCTAGTTCCCAAACTGGGAGGCTGGAAAGCAGCAGCCCCCGATCTGAAAATACTTTTCTCATCTATTGCCTGTAAGAACAAGCCACACATTCTTCCATCAGAGGAAAGGGCACAATCTCAACCCAGATTCCCCAGGGCAATGATGTAAAGAGACTGCGGAGGATATCTGAGTCACCAAGAGTCTCAGAGGTCGTGGGAGTCACAGAGGAGGGAATGGAGACCCAGAGAGGAAAGTGACTTTTCCAAGGGCTCCTGCCCAGTGCTCTTTTTTTTTTTTTTTTAAATAAATTTATTTTATTTATTTGTTTTGGCTGCAATGGGTCTTTGTTGCTGCCCGCAGGCTTTCTCTAGTTGTGGCGAGCGGGAGCTAGTCTTCGTTGCGGTGCCCGGGCTTCTCACTGTGGTGGCTTCTCTTGTTGTGGAGCACGGGCTCTAGGCACACGGACTTCAGTAGTTGTAGCATGTGGGCTCAGTAGTTGTGGCACACGGGCCCTAGAGCACAGGCTCAGTAGTTGTGGTGCGCGGGCTTAGTTGCTCTGCGGCATGTGGGATCTTCCCGGACCAGGGCTCGAACCCGTGTCCCCTGCATTGGCAGGCGGATTCTTAACCATTGCACCACCAGGGAAGCCCGCTGCCCAGTGCTCTTTGCACCGAACTGCCCTGTCCCTGCCACACAGGAGGGGAATGGTTGCCACATGGGGGAAGCACATTGGGGTAAAGGGTAGCTTTGGGGTGGGGGAAGGAGAGAAAAAGGGAAGCCAAGGTAACAACAACAAAATGGAGATCTCATAATTTTGTCTTGGGTCATCCCCACCGTGGCTAGGGTCTACATTAACCAGCATCACAGATGGACTCATTGAGAGCCTAGGCAGCCCCTGAGGACATCACAGAAAAGCTCCAAGGACAGAGCCTGGCCCGTGGCAGCACCTGATGAAAAGCACTGCGCCATCATTTGCTGTGACCCTGAGTCGCCTCATTCATTCATTCATTCATTCAATAAATATTTATCAACTATCTGCTTTGGGCTAAGTTCTGTTTTAGGAGCTTGGGATATTTCAGTGAACACAAGATCCTTGCCCTTAGGAAGCTTAAAGTACACAGACTTAATATATAAATTCTAAAGTATATTCTAGAAAGTGAAAGGTGTGTAAAAGAAGAAAAAGTAAGGAGGGGTAAGAGGACCAAGAGTGACAACAGTGTGTATGGAGGGGGTGGGTTGAAATCTTTAAAAGGGTGATCAGGGAGGCCTCCTTGAGAAGGTTTCATCTGAACTTTCAAAAACTTGAAGGGGGTGAGGGTGTGCCATATCCAGAGTGAACCATCTGGATATCGGGAGGAAACACATTCCAGGCGAAATACACCCTGATGTATTTGGGGTGAGGGGGAATCATGTCTGCAACTTAAGACAGTTCCAAGAAAATTAATTATATGGATAGATAGAAATAGATATATAATATGTATGTGTGTATTTACATATGTAAATATAGTTGTATTTAGAGAAAAAGAATGATAAAGCAGTGTTAAAATGTTAACATTTGGGGAATCTGGGTGAAGAGCATATACAATTTTTGGAATTTTCTCTATGAAATTCCAAAATAAAATATTTGTTTAAAAGATTTATATTATTTAAAGAGGAAAAAAAAGCATTCCAGGTAGAGGGAGCAGCTTGTGCAAAGACCCTTAGACGAGAGGGTGCCTGGTTTGTGAAGGAGACACTCAGGGCACTGGCAAAGGAAATACAGATGGAGCCCAACTTATGATGGTTCGACTTACAATTTTTCAACTTTATGATGGTGTGAAAACGATACGCATTCAGTAGAAACGGTACTTTGAATTTTGAATTTTGGTCTTTTCCCAGGCTATCAATATGTGGTACAATACTCTCTTGTGATGCTGGGCAGTGGCAGCTGCAGCTCCAGGTCAGCCGCGCGGTCACAAGGGTAAACCATACATACACTTACAACCATTCTGTACCCACACAACCATTCTGTTTTTCCCTTTCAGTACAGTGTTCAATAAATTACATGAGGTATTCAACACTTGTGTTAGATGGTTTTGCCCAACTGTAGGCTAATGTCAGTGTTCTGAGCATGTTTAAGGTAGGCTGGGCTAAACTATGATGTTTGGTGGGTTGGGTGTATTAAATGCATTTTCAGCTTATGATATTTTCACCTTATGATGGGTTTATTGGAATGTAACCCATCCTAAGTTGAGGAAGAGCTGTAAAGGGTGTTTGGTGTTTATTACCTGCCTAGAATGCATCCTCATTCTTCAGGTAACAACACCCACTTTTCCTTTGAGGAACTTCCCCTTCCCCACTCTCCTTCCGTACTCATCCCATCTCCCAGCTTGGCTGGAGATGCAGGTCCGGCCGATCAGAGATGTGCACATCAAGCAAGAGGGCCAAGGAGACAGAATTCCCGGGGTCCAGGGCTGGCGGATGTGGTGAGAGCCTGCCTGAGGAGGAAGCCAACTCCACGGAAGGCCCAGCTGAGACTTGAAGCAAAGTCTGTGTCTGAACTTTTATCCCTTGGTGGCTTAGTTACATGAGGCAACAAATTCCCTTTTTGCTTGAGCCAGTTTGAGTTGGATTTTCTCTTACTCGCAACAAAAAACGTGTTGACTGATCCCAAGTGTTAGGGTCAGCCTCTCTGAGGAATGGACATTTAGGCAGAGACCTGAAGGATGAGCAGCAGTTGGTCGGATGAAGAGGCAGGGAAAGCATTCCAGGAAGAGGGACCGGCAAATGCAAAGGCCCCAGGAAAGGAAAGGGCAGTGAAGGTTTGAGGAGCTGCAGAAAGGTCCGGATGGTGGTGGCAGGTAGAGTGAGGAGCCTGGAACTTGGTCCCTGATGGAGGGCCTCACAGGTTTTGTTAAGGATCTGGGACTTTCTCCCAAGAGCCACGGGAAGCCATTGCAGAGTTTAAAATGGGGATTGACTTAATTTGCATTTGACATTGTTTGTATTTTAATAAGAACACTGGTGGCAGTGTGGGACTAGATTGGCAAGAGGTAAAAGTAATGCAGGGGGATCCCTTAGAAAATTATTGCAGACCTCCAGGCTAGAGATGATGACAATTTAGAGTGGGGCTATGGCTATACAGAGATTGGTTGGATTTTGTGGTGCTAGTCCCCAAAGATGTCCCCAATGAACCATGCCTCCCAATAGTCATGCCTTGTGTAGTCGCACCCCACATTGAATCTGGGATAGCTCTGTGACCCACTTTGACCAATAGAATGCAGAGAAAGTGACACTGTGCCTTTCAAAGGCAGGAGGTCTGGTGTCCATGCTATAGAGGACTCTGCTATGTGGTCTCTGTGAAGGGGTTTAGCCAAAGGACACAGGGCCTCTCATGGACACCAGGCAGGGCAGGAACCCTCAGAGACAGAGGCAAACACTCTCTGGCTCCCTCTGGAGAAGACTCCACTGACCCTGGCTCTGACCTGTCACCTGACCACAGTCTCTGTGTCTCTGATTGGTCAGTTAACTGGAGGCATATGGATGCTGTGTGGTTCTATTGGCAGTGGGGCAGGGGAGCAGGCTCCCTGAGGTACAGACATGGCTGCCTGTCTCCACTCCACCCTGGGGTGAGTGAGCAGTTTTCAAAGGGAGAACATGACACTACAGCAGTTTAGAAAGAGGCCCAGCTTGGGGCGGGCTTCCATGACTCAGTGCTCAGCACACTGGCTCTGCCCCCGTAAAATCCCATGGGGTTGGAATGGAATTCCACCACCCATCCCCTCGCACTGCGTGGACTCTCTTCCTGAGCCTCTGCCTCCTGCTGGGTGTTCCTCAGTTCAGGTCCCAAAACCTCCCTGTGGGGCTGCTTCTCCCATCCTGTCCCAGCAGTATCACTCTGACACATTTCTGAATTTTCTCCTCTGGGCCCCTGCACCCCCGGCTCAGGGTCATAATACTAGCAGCTACTACTTAGAATGCATTTACTAATGTTATGTGCCAGGCACTAGGCAAGAGCTTTTACATGCTCATGAATTCCTTACACCAATTCTAGGAAGTAGGTACTCTTATTATGTCCATTTTACAGATGAATAAAGTGAGGCTCACACAAGATAAGTAACTTTGCCAAGGTCACACAGCCAGTGAGTGTGGCCCCAGGAGATGGAGTAAAGCTTATATACCCATGAAGTTTGTTCTCTTGTTATCTAGAAACCGTACAGCCATTCGGCTAGCCCAGGTTGGTTTTTGCCCCACTCTACTTCCCTGCCAGAGAGGGGATGGGCGGAAGAGCCTGACGCCCTTTTTCAGGGGTACGCAGCTTTGACCTCTTTACCTGCTGTGCTTCAGGTTCGTGTAGGGCAAGGGTTCTCAAAGCGGGGTTCCTGGGCCAGAGCATCAGCATCACCTGGGAACTTGTCAGAATGCATATTCTCAGGCCCACCCAGACTTACTGAATCAGAAACTCTAGGGTGGGGTCCAGAAATCTGTCATTTAGCAAGCCTTCCAGGTGCTTCTGATGCACACTCATTTGAGAATCATTGGAGAATGCAGAAGAATCAACACGCTTTTCCATTCTGCTCCCAGGTGGCTCTGGCGACAGCAGCTGGCCAAAGTGAGAATTTTCATTCGAGTATTTTTTATTTTTTTATTCGGTTGTTGTTGTTGTTGTTTTCTCAACACATTTGTCAGAGATGACTCAGGGTTGGCGAGAGATAGTGTGTGAATTCCTTAATTGTCGCACCTTATTATTATTTTTTCACATTTGTGTTCAGCCTAAAAGAGAGTGAAAATAAACATAAAGAAATCCAAAGTACCAAATTCAGTATCTTAGCATCCTGTCTGTCTAGGGAAGGGTTGCAACTATAATTCCACACTCAGTCGACACACTCAAGCTTTGCCTCCTTGGTGCCGGGTCCCGGGCTGGGCTCTGAGGCACAGACTGGGCCTCTGTCCTGCCTGCTTTTGTGTCAAGGGACACAGACACCTCACTAATAACTAGAATTGGGGGGTTCCAAGGGTTGTGGTTCAGGGTCTGCTCCAACACGACTCTGGACTGCAGCATTTCAAGTTCCTCACCAGCGCACAGCCCTGAGTTTGGGTCCAGGCTCTACCACTTACCAGCTGTGTGATTTTGGGCAAATCACTCGGCCTCCCTGGGCCTCAGGTTCTTCTACTGTGAAACGAGAGTAATAATTCCCACCTTGCAGGCTTGCTGTGAGGATGGAGGAAATGTATGTAGCATAATGGTGCCACTCACTAGCTGTGTAACCTTGAGCAGGTTTGTTAGTCTCTCTACCTTGCTTCCTGCTCTGTAATACCAATAGCACGAACCTCACAGCGTTGTTGTGAGGTTAAAGGTTATATAAATCAAGGCTGCAGGATAGTAAGTACTCTGGCAATGTTAGCTGCTATTGTTATTATTAAGCACACAGTACAGTGCCTGGAGCACAGTAGATGCTCAATAAACGGCGGCTGCTGTTAGTACTTAGTTTCCATCTTAATGTGAAGACAGGTCTGACCTAACAGTGCCTAATGCTGCTTTCAGCTTCTGGTTTCTGGTTACTTCAGGGTCTCCATCTCACTGATGCCTTCAGGGAGTTTGCAGTGCTGACTTGGGGTTGCTGCCTTTTCTGCCAATCCATCTTGTGTCTGACTCTGAATTCCAGCCTCTCTCAGGTCTCCTGCTGTTTGCGCTTGGTTTGATCTTGAGCAAGGAGGTAGATGGGCTCCAGGCTAGACATTTACAACTGGCCTCCTGTTCACACTTCCTGGGATGAGAAGAAGATGGGCTCCAGGCTGGACATTCATTATCAGCCACCTGTTTACATTTCCTGAAGCAAGAGACAAACGGGCTCCAGGACTACATATTTATGACCGGACTTGTGTCTATATTTCGAGATCTGCACCTCGATATAAAAACCAGCAACAGAAATAGGGTAAATAACCAGACGTTGGACACTTTTATGGCAGGCATAGAGTGGGACTAAACCCGGCTAAAAGATCAAGAGGTCATACATTCCCCACCCTTGGGGCAAGGGAAACATTGCACATGCGCAGAAAGGCTCTTTGGGGGTCATAAAGGAGGGGGCACCACCCCATAACATGTGACGCTAAGGCCATCCCACAGGCCTCTGGGCTGTAATCCATCTTGGAAAAAAGCTGCGCACACATGTTGGAGAGGGTCCTAAGGCAGGTCAGGTGTGGAAAAAGAAACCAGATAATTGGCCAAAGGTAAACAAAGGTCCGGAAGACCTGCCCTATATAAATGACTTCACCACCTCTTTACTGCACTACTCCTCATTAGGGAGGACGCCCACACCCTTGCTCTCCGGGTGTGCATCTCTGCCTTGCTTCTGTCGTAACTAAACAAACTGTGCTCTCCCACTTGTTGTTGCGCTATGTGTCTAACGATAAACTTTGTACCTGTTTTTACAGTTTTTGCCTCCGTGAGAAATGCATTTTTCACTGGGGGCAAGAGCCAGTGGGTGTGGTAGCTAGGATTCCTGGTTCTCATCCAGGCTACCCAGGTTCAATTCCTGGGCAGGGAATTAAGACCTTGCTTCATGCCACCACTCACTGCTGCCTCTCTGAGATCAATCTCAGCATTCTTTGTTCTGGAGTCATGCCCTCTTCCTGGGACCCATCTCACAAGCATAATGTCAGTCAGACCGGAGTTAAGTCCCAGCTCTGTTACTCACCAGAGAAAGGATTTAATCACAATTTTCTCATCTGTAAAATGGAACTAATAATGCCTATCTTGCAGGGTTGTCTAAAGATTAATTGCAATCATGCATTCAGCATGATGCCTGTCATACAATGGGGTGGTCAATAAATGTTTGTTTACTTCTCTGTCACCTCTCCCTATGGAGTAAATCCCATAATCCTTCTGAACTGGTTACTTTCTTCTTTACTATTTTGACTTTACTGGGGGTGGGAGGAAGCAACAAGGTACCAGACTAAAGACATCTTCCTGTCTCCGTTGCAGCTAGGTGGCGCCATGTATCTACGTTTTGGCCAATGATATGAAAGGAAGTATTGGGTGCTGGTATGGTGTGAATTGTGTCCCCCCAAAAGATTAGTTAAAGTTCTAACCCCCAGTATCACAGAATATGACTCTATTTGGAAATAAGGTCTTTATGCAGGTAATCTAGTTAAAATGAGGTCATTCGGGTGGGCCCTAATCCAATATGACTGAAGTCCTTATTAAAAGGGGTAATTTGGTCACAGGGACCGACATGTATACAGAGAAGATGATGTGAAGACACAGGATGAAGAAGATGGCCATGTGACTGGAATGATACATCTACAAGCCAAGGAATGCCAAGGATTGCCAGTGGACACCAGAAGCTAGAAGGGGCAAGGAAGGATTCTCCCCTAGAATTATCAGAGAGAGCATGGCACTGCCAACACCTTGATTTTGGAATTCTAGCCTCCAGCACTGTGAGACAATAAATAATATTGTTTTAAGCCACCTAGTGTTTGGTACTTTGTTATGGCAGCCCTGGGAAATTAACACATGTGGAATTTGGGGGTGGCTGCTTTCTCCTGCCTGGAACGTGCAGGGTTGGTGTTTAAAATATTTAGCAATCAATATGAAGATGGGCACTGATCAATCAGAAAGGACAATGGCCGTGAACAATTTTTCTGGTCACACTTGTGTGTACTGGTTAAATATTAGCCCTAGGAATGTGGCTGGAGCTCTTGCAGCTATTTTGGACTATGAGGCTAGAAGCCAGTCAGTGAGGATGGCAGAGTTGAAAGAGAGGAGGCACCTTGGTTCCTGATGACCTTGTGGAGCTGCCATGCCAGATTTGGACAGCCTACCTCCAGTGTTATGCTACATACATAGTAGAGTAAACCTGTTTGTTTATGGCTCTATTACTTTTGACTTTTCTGTTTTCCTCAGCCAAACCTAAATTTAACTGATATCCAACCTTACAAAGTACTGTGAAGCCCAAATAAATGATGAACAGGAAAGTATTTTACAAACTCTCCAGTTCTATGCACACGTAAGGCATTTTTGCTATTGCAGTGTTTGTGACTACACTTATGATTAATTTAAGAATAGGTTGAAATTGACAGATATGATCCTGGTCAAAGATCAAAGGCTCTTTGTCCTCCTTCAGCAACATGTTTTTGAGGGCTCTGCATAGCATCCATCGATAACAGTGGCATGAGAGACCAGCAGGAGAGGAGCCACCAGACTTTGGGCTGGATGCCAACAGGATGACTTTTTTTGAGCTGGGGCCTTAATGCTCAGTTAGTGGTTGGCAGTTAAGCATGAAGGTTAAGGGTCAGGGCAGATGGGTTTAAATCTGAGCTCCACCCTTACTTGCTGTGTGACCCTGGGTAAGGTACTGAACTTCTCTGAATCTCAGATTCCTTATCTGTAAAATGGGGATAATTATAGCCCTATGACATAGGGTTGTCATGGAGATTCAGTGACATCACATACCCAGTAGGGAAAAAGATAAATCCACAGCTTATTTGTATCCAGTCCAGGAGACAGATTTTTCTGCTCTGACTACCAACCCTTGACAAATTACAAATGGACAGATTGGATTATGGTTTGTTTCTTTTTACCTTTATCAATTCATTCAGTTAGCATACTGAATGTGCCTATTATGTGCCTACTATGTACCAGGTAATGAAAAGAGCTAGTGAGGCAGACTTAGACCATGACATCCAAATAAAGTCAGCTCAAAGAATGACTTAAAAAAAAGTAGAGCCATTTTGTTTGGGTGCCTCTCCCATCCTCTTACTGTCATCTTTTCTTGAGGGCTCCCTTTGAGGTTTCTGCCATGGTCATCCTTATCTACCCCTTCCCATTCAGTAGATACTTATTCTTAGGAGGACTTCAGTCATTAATTCACACTATGGTGCAAATGACTACAGATCTCTCAAAGAATGGATCTCAAATGACTCCTCCTGTGAAGGTGACTGCCTACTGAAAGTCTGTTCCTAGCATAGAAAGCAAGAGTGTTCAAGGCAGAAGAGCCCAGATAAATCATTCAGTCTGAGCTCTCTCAGTTCACAGGGGGAAATCAGGCCAGGCAGATGTGACCCTGGTCTCAGCAGGATGATCCAACCAAGGACTTCCAGCAGTTATGTGGCCAGGCTGGGTGGGGAGCAGAAAATGGCTCTTGCAGACTCCGTGGTCACTGCTCTATACCATCTGTGTGCTGAGGATGCTTTGATTAGGTTGTGCAGGGTGCCCTAGGGAGATACTGATGCAGAACAAGAAGTGCCTCTGGCTTTCAAGAAGCCTACAGCCTGACAGGGGACATGAGCACATATGTAAGGCCAAAAGCTCTTTGGCCCCACTGATTTGAAATGCTGCCTTCACTGTGACCAAATTCTCCAATATGCACAAGACTGTTCTAAACTCTGTTCTGTTCTACCACTGTCTTTTCCTGTACCAGCACCATGCTGTTTTAAAGACCATAGCTTTATAACATATCTTGATGTATTGTAGAAGACGTCCTCTTCTTTTTCAAGAATGTCTTGGCTGTTCTTGTACAATTAATGTTTCAGATGAACTTTTGAATTAGCTTTTGAGTAGCATAGATATTGAATCTTCCTCAGCACTCTTTTTTTAAAAAAAATTTATTTATTTATTTTTGGCTGCGTTGGGTCTTCGTTGCTGCATGCGGTCTTTCTCTAGTTGTGGCGAGCGGGGGGCTACTCTTTGTTGTGGTGCACGGGCTTCTCATTGGGTGGCTTCTCTTGTTGCAGAGCATGGGCTCTAGGCATGTGGCCTTCAGTAGTTGTGGCATGCGGGCTTAGTTGCTCCGCGGCATGTGGGATATTCTGGGACCAGGGCTCGAACCCGTGTCCCCTGCATTGGCAGGCGGATTCTTAACCACTGTGCCACCAGAGAAGTTCCAGTACTCTTGTTTATGCCAGGCCCTGGGTGTTCTGAGGAGCCAGGCACTCAGCTGCTGCCCTTGGGAGCTCACAGACTAGCTGGGAAGTGTAACCAAGCAAGAAGTGTAAAGCAACAACAGGAATCTCACGCTATGGGTAACAAAAGCCAAAAGAGTGAGGAGTCCACACGGATGTAACTGCTGTGAGTTCCATTGTTCCTCTGGCTAGGGAAGTCATGGGAAGCTCAACAGGGGAGATGACATACTGGACTTTGATGAATGTGCAGGAGCAGGAGTTCAATAGGTATAAAAGAGAAGAAACGCTTTGAGTTGAGGAAGTCAGAGAATGCTTTTTGGAGAGGGAGACATTTTATTTGAGAGGTAAGAGTTTGCCTGATCCAGAAGATGGGATGAAGGGAGGGATTGCCCTGAGCTGGGAAAGTCGCAAGAAGGATCTCTGAAGACATTTCATCTGGGTTTTGAGTTGGAGGATGCTGGAAGAGGCAATTAAATAAAAATGATTTTATTAGAAAAGTAAAACAAGGAGATGACATTTGACCTGGGCTTTCCGGGATGAGTGGGCAATTCACCAGATCGGAGAGGAGAGGCACCGTCGAGCTGAAGTAGTCACAGAAAAGGCTTTCCAGAGCAAATAAAAAACCTCCTGGCTTCCTGCCCACTCTCCAAGATCCAATATCCAGGAGCTAAGCGTCCCACCGCGTAGACGCTCGGGATTCTGAGCTAGCGGGCCTGCAGTTCCTATTTCCCAGCGTAGGGTAGCGGCGGAAGGGTCTCGGTAGGACTGAGCATCACGTTTGCAGAGCCGGCTAGCAGGGTTGAATGCTTTATGTCGGAATCGACCAATGGGATGGTGGCACCCAGTTGCCAGGGCTACGGAGGGGGGCCGAGCGGAGGAGGGGCCTGAGCGCAGGGGCGGGGTCTGGGCGGGGCTTATATAAGTGAGCGGCGGGCGGAAGGCGGGGTGTGGGGTCGCTGGCTGCTGGGCGGGCGGCAGCAGGCCGCGGGCCCCAAGCCGGGGAAAGCTAGCGAGTGGAGGCGCGGAGGAGCAGTTTCACTTGTTGGGGAGACCTATGGGCCGAAGCCGTGTAAATGCGTTTTAAGGCGAGTGCGGGGGAAAGGCTTGCGGAGCCTCGGGAGCGGGCGCTCTCGGCTCCAGTGCTGACCTGCTCCCTGGCCCCTCTTGTCTCCTCTCAGCAGGGGCCTCGGCTCCGCAATTGCCACTCCTCCTCGGGGTGCTGCACAAGTTTCGAGGTCACCGGCGACCCCCCCTAGCAGCGCGCCTGGCTCTGGCCCCCGCGAAGGAGCACGGGGCTTGGTAAGGGGGTTTGGGGGGGCGGGACCTCGGCCCTGCACTCAGGAGGGCTCACCCGGACAGAACCTCAGCCTTCAGTTCTTGCCCGAGAGCCCGCGGCCATCACCCACCATGTGGAGCCCCCATGCACGCTTACCATCCTAGCAAGTCAGGACCAGCCCGGCCCCTCTTTACAAACGGTGAAACTGAGGCTCCGCGAGGGGACGGGGCGTACCCAGGGTCACGCAGCAGAGAGCGGACTTGAACCTCAACTCTCAGGCTGAGACTCCTTGGTGGGACCACCTGCAGCCACTTTAGGTGGGCGTGGTCAGGATGGGGGGTCACCTGGAAACTTCCCCACTCGGCTTTCCTGCTCCTTCTCTCTCATTCTTTCCCTTTAAACCAAAACCCTAATTTCAGAACTGGAAAGGATTTCCAAAACAATGCATCCATTTTACAGATGTGGAAACTGAGGCTCGGAGAGGCAGTGACATCTAGGCAGATAATGACTTGGCCCAGTCCAGGATTCCTGATCGTCCCCACTCCTCCCAGTGAACCTAAGCTCCCCAGGCTTGTGCTGGGGGCAGGGTGTGACAGGAGTGGGCGCCCTGGCCTGGGGAGGTGAGGGGTGCGGCTGACGCCAGCCCCCCAGAGGCCCCCTCACTCTCCTCCCGCAGTGTGTTGCATACTTTCTAAGGCGCCTGAGGCAGCGGCAGCTCCATCCAGCCCATCGGCTCCTCCTCGGCATGGCTGGCTACCTGAGTGAAGCGGACTTCGTGATGGTGGAGGAGGGCTTCAGCACCCGAGACCTGCTGGAGCAGCTCACTCTGGGGGCCTCACAGTCCACCACGGTGAGGACCTGGGAGTGGAGTGGGGATGGGTCTTCTGTTCTCCCAGCAGGCTCAGGTGCCTCCTAGGGCCCTCATCTGATTCTTTCATTTATTTGGTATTCATTCCTTTCTATTTGTGAGAGACGTCTCTTTTTTTCTCCAAATTCCTGGTCCTTGCCCCCAAACCTGCCCCTCCTGTGTTCCCTGCCTTCATGAACAACACTACCATCATCTACACAGCCCTCTAGGTCAGAAACCTGGGAGTCCTCACTTCCCCTCCCACACCTGGGCACCCCTAAGCTCTGTGAATCCAGCCTCCTTAAATTACCCTTCAGTGTGTTCTTCTGGGACCTCACTGTGTAGTTTAGGTCTCATCTCTCTAAAACCCCCCTAACCTTTTCCCTGCCTCATCCCACCCCTTCCAACTTTATCACAGCCCTGCTCAAAATCAGAATTCTTTGGCAGTTTCTCACTCCCTACAGGATCCAGGTCAGAATACCTCTGCCTTCATAGCCCCATTTCTGGCTTTTCCCACGGTATATATTATGCTCCATCACAGCTGAACTACTCTGCTCATATTTCCCGAGGATTCCATGTGCTCCATTATCACTCCTTTGCCCAGGCTGTTCCCTCTTCCCTTCTCCCAGCCTCTCTTGCCTCTTACCTATTTCTACTCATTACTTATTACTCATCCCTGTCACCTTTTCCTGATTGCCCCAGGCAGATTTTGTACTTTGCTTCTCCATGGATTTTCTCCTTCTCTGCATTTTGTAGAAACTCCTGCTTAGCATTTATTGAATGGGCTTGTAATTGCTTAAGGGGTTCTTTTGCAGACCCAAGCATACTTAGCATACTTGCATAGGTATGCTTGGTCAGACACCAAGTGGGCATCGTAAAAAAGTGTTGCATAAAAGGGAAACTGAGTCCCAGAAAAGGTTTAATTAATGTGGTCTCACCAATGGCCTCATATGTGTTCAACCCTCAGTAAACAGTTGTCCTCAGGCATGGGTTGCAGTGGCAGTGGGACTACTTCAAGGCTTCATTGAACACCTAAATGTGAAAGGCAGTGGCTGTAGGCTGTGGGTCTTCAAGGAATTTATTTTTTTTCTGGAGAAGACAGATGTCTATATACACAGAGCTCTGATACTTTGGAAGCATGTGCAAAATGCAGTGGGAGCATTAAAGGTGGAGTTGCCTTATTGGTTTGGGGGAAGGTGGCATTTCAGTTGAAACCTGAAGGTGGATTAGGAACTTGCCAGACACATGTGGGGCAAGGATATTCTACATGGAGGACATGGTGGGAGTAAAGGCTGGGAGGTGGAAAATGATCTAGGATAGAGCTGGAGTTTGAGCTGAAATGAGGAAAGGGACTGGAGCTGGATCACAGAGCCTCGAATGTCCTGTAGGCTTGGGGATCCCCAGAGAATTTTAGAGCAGGGTACTTGGGAGGACCGTGGATGGCACGCACTAGGAGGAAGCTGGGTGGGGTCTCATATTCACCCTTCTTGTTGTGCAGGAAGAGGTCGCTGCCTTCTTTGTGGCCGACCTGGGTGCTGTAGTGAGAAAGCACTTCTGCTTTCTGAAGTGCCTGCCGCGAGTCCGACCCTTTTACGCTGTCAAGTGCAACAGCAGCCCGGGCGTGCTGAAGGTCCTGGCTGAGCTAGGACTGGGCTTCAGCTGTGCCAACAAGGTGAGCTCCTGCCCCCCACCTGCACACTGACCCTCACTGCCTACTGAACACCCGCATGGCCCGGCTGCAGCTGCTGTGGGTGGACCTGGGGAAGCAGGAGTGACCTGTAATTGGCCCCTGCCGTCTGGGAGGGGCCACCCACATGCAAGGGGTGTAAGGGATGAGGGTGGAATTTGCCAGCCTTGAAGTTCCACATTGGAACCACGTGTGACACTGGGTAGGTGGGTCACCTTTTTAATGGAGATTTTCAAACTTCTTGGCATAGAGCTATATGTGGTATTCTTCTAATTAAAACAAAACAAAAACACCGTTTTATCATTGGTTTTATTTTTTTCTTTTATAATATTAATAACGTGTGACTGTACATTTTCTTAACTAATGCTTGTAGAGTTTTGTTGTTGCCAGTTCTGCTGCCTTTCTGATTTGATTAATGCTGTTGTCTTAATTCCCTCCTGCTCTCTTTAGATTTGTTTATTACTGTCATTCTCTATTCATTGAACTCTTGCAGTGTGCTAGACACTGTGCTAGGTAGGGCTGGCAATACAGTGTTGAGTAAAACAGACTTTGTTGTCCTTGAGTTGAATACACAGCTTATCTATTTCCATTCTATTCTTACTTGATAAGTCTTTTAGCTATAGAGTTTCCTCAGAATACAGCTTTGGACATAGTTATTCATTCAGCAACACTTATTGAGCACCTACTAGGGAGTCAAGTACTTTTCTTTTTTTAAAGTCAAGTACTTTTCTAGGTGGGGATTTAGCAAGTGAACAAAACAAAAAAGGTCCCTTCATGGAGCTTGCTTTCTAAAGAACAAACAAGTTAAACAATGAAAGTCTATGGTATTTTAGATGGTAAATGTTGTGGAGAAAATTAAAGAGGGAAAGGGAAGTAGGGAAGAGACCTGGATGTCAGGAAAGAGGATTGTACTTTTAGATGGTTTGGCCAGGGAGGGCATCACTGAAATTTGAACACAGATCTGAAGGAAGCAAAGGATCCAAGCCAGGTGGATAACCAGGGGAAGAGCATTCCAGGCAGAGGGACCAGCAAGTGCAAAGGTCCTGAGGTGGGAGCAAGCCTGTGGGCATTGGTTTGTGATATTGTTATTACAGTTATTTTTAAATGTTTAGTAATGATTGTTTTGAGGGGGAATCCCTTTTAAACCCTGGTCAGCAATATAGCTGGGTGTTGTGAGGAGGATTCTAGAAAGGGATCTGGAGGAGACAGGAGGAGAGCTCATCTGGGTAGGAGGCTGGAGGGATTCCAGGTGGGAGAGAGGTGCACACCATGGTGGACGGTTGGAACGAGCAGGTTCACCTTTATCAGAGACGCATGTTAGTGTCCTTAGTGGTAGATGAGTCTCCCTCATGTCACCTGTGAAGCCCCTTTGCATCAGCTCTTGTTTTGCACACCTGGTTTCATGCATGCCCCACATAAAGCCCCATGGGGTGCCTAGGGGAAGAGAGTGCCATTTTGCAGTTGAGGAACTGGGGGTCAGCTTCACACAGCTTGCTGGTAGCAGAGCCAAGACTTGCCCCCTGCAGCATGCCGGGTCTCTGCTCTGACCGAGGAGGAAGGGGACCCTTTTCCAGCCCCCTTGGTCTACGGGTGAAGAACAGGACCAAACCTCACTGACTAGAGTCCTCTGCTTCTGGAAACCCAGAGGTGGGGCCCTGTGCTGTCCCTCAAGACTCAGGACTGGCCTCCAAAGGGCAGAGTTGTGGGGTGTAGGGCTTAGAAGTCGGGTGGGGGTCGTTTGCTGAGGGCTCCTGTTGTGTCAGGTGCTTTGCCAAGCATTTTCTGTACATGATCTCATTTGACTCTTGAAACAACCCTGTGAGGTAATTATTATCACCGTGATTTTGACAACAGCCCCATGAGGAAGCAGTTAGTGTATAAGGAAAGGAGGCACAGAGGTTTGTGGGATGCCCTGGGAAGGGGCCGCTTGAGTATGGCAAGGGGTCTCTGACTTTATCACTGCTGTCTTTGCCAAGATCCCCGGGGAGGGGATGGCAGAGCTGAGACCCCTCCCGGTAGGTGGGATCATGTGGCCCTTGGGTGCATTTCCTGAGAGGTGGCACAGCTTTTCTTGGAAGGCCGAGGCTGCCCTCTTCTGGTTGGCTGGAGCTGGTGGCCACGCTGTACAGCACCATGCTTTGGCGGCCACTGACCTAGGGTCAGGCATGAGCTGGGGCTGGGTGTACAGATATGCATCAGACAGGCTCCAGGGTCAAGGGAACCAGCCACGCCTTACACGGGGCTCTGGTCCACCCACCCACCTTCCCAAGGACCTTATGTCATCTCTCCTACCCCATCCCTTGCCCTCTCTGGCTGTCTCCCTCAGCATCCTCCCATCTTAAAATGCCTTCTCTGGACACCACATCGTCCCCCAGCCCAATCCCTTGCTCTCTCTTCATGGCCAAACTGAGTTGTCTACACTTGCCTGTCTGCAGTCACTTGTCTCTTTCCCTTAGCACCCACTCCTTAAGCCACTGCTTCCCGACCTCCACTCATCATTCCAAGGAATCTCCTCTTGCCAGCGTCCCCAGCAATCTCCAGGATCCAGTGAGCACTTTATTCTAAACATTCATTTTGAATTATTCAAACAATACGTTGATTCATCTGCAAAAAAAAAGTAGAACGTCAGCTTTATGTCTCCAGAGATAATCAACATTCTGAGTTTGAGTTTGGTGGCTACATGGTATTTGAAAAATACTTACAAATATGATCCATAGGAAACATAGAAAATATCTTGTGATTTTGTAACAAAATATAAGATGTTCACGTGGTAGGTATTGTGCCACATAGATTTATTTTCATTTTTTTAATAAATTATTTATTTATTTATTTATTTATTGGCTGCGTTTGGTATTCATTGCTGTGCGTGGGCTATCTCTAGTTGTGGCGAGTGGGGCTACTGTTTGTTGCGGTGTGCAGGCTTCTCCTTGGGGTGGCTTCTCTTGTTGCGGAGCACGAGCTCTAGGAGCGCGGGCTTCAGTAGTTGTGGCGCGTGGGCTCTAGAGCGCATGCTAAGTAGTTGTGGTGCACTGCACGGGCTTAGTTGCTCCACGGCATGTGGGATCTTCCCGGACCAGGGCTCGAACCCATGTGCCTTGCATTGGCAGGTGGATTCTTAACCACTGTGCCACCAGGGAAGTCCCTTACAATAGCTTTAAGCTCAGCAGATTTTGGAGATCTGTCCATGTTGATGCTTTTAGACCTTGTAGGGGACAGTCCTTGGTCCTCCTAGCTTTTGATCTCACCATGAAAAGTGTGTGTGTGTGTGTGTGTGTGTGTGTGTGTGTGTGGTGGGAACACTTAAAGTGAGATCTACCCTCACAAATTTTTAAGTGTTTAATAAGGAATTGTTAAGTATAGGCACCATGTTGTATAGCAGATCTCTAGAACTGATTCCTCTTGCAGAACTGACACTTTATACCCATTGAGTAACAACTCCCCATTTGAAACATTCTTTTTTTGTTTTTTTAGTATTTTTTAAATTTAGGTTTTAAATTTATTTTTTATTGAAGTATAGTTGAATTACAATTTTGTGTTAATTACTGCTGAACAGCAAAGTGACTCAGTTATACATATATATACATTCTTTTTCATATTCTTTTCCGTTATGGTTTATCACAGGATACTGAATAGAGTTCCTGTGCTATATAGCAGGACCTTGTTTATCCATTCTATATATACCAGTTTCTATCTGCTAATCCCAAACTCCCAATCTATCGCTCTCCTACCCACCCTCCCCCTTGGCAACCACCAGTCTATCCTCTATGTCCCCGATTCTATTTCTGTTTCATAGATAGGTTCATTTGTGTCATATTTTAGATTCCACATATAAGTGATAATCATATGGTATTTGTCTTTCTCTTTCTGACTTACTTCACTTGGTATGATAATCTCTAGTTGCATCCATTGAAACACATTCTTTTTAAAAACACAGGCCTAGCCTAGGATATTGTTGGTTGGGTTCCAGACCACTACAGTAAAGTGAAGATCACAATAAAGTGAGTCACATGAATTTTTTGGTTTCCCAGTGCATATAAAAGTTATGCTTACACTATACTGTAGTCTATTAAGTGTGCAATAGCATTATGTCTAAAAAAATACTTTAAGTAAAATGTACATACCTTAAGTAAAAAATATTTTCTTGCTAAAAAATGCTAACCATCATCTGAACCATCAGCGAGTCGTAATCTTTTTTGCTGGTGGAGGGTCTTGCCTCAATGTTGATGGCTGCTGACTGCTCAGGGCGGTGGTTGCTGAAGTGTAGGGTGGCAGTTTCTTAAGAGAAGACTCTTCGTTTCACTTGAATACCTAGAGGTCATTGTAGGGTTATCAGCTGGCCTAATTTCAATATGGTTGTGTTGTTGTATGTCAGGGAATAGGGAGGCCCAGCGAGCGGGAGGGAGATGGAGAATGGCTGAGGGGTGGAGCAGTCAGAACACACATTTATCCATTAAGTTCACTGTATGGGCATATGGGCGTGGTTCGTGACCCCGAAACAGTGGCAATAGTAACATCAAAGATCACTGATCACAGATCACCATAACAAATACAGTAACACTGAAAACGTCTGAAATATCGCAAGAATTACCAAAATGTGACACAGAGACGTGAAGTGAGCAAACACTGCTGGAAAAATGGTGCCAATAGACTTGCTTGATGCAGGGTTGCCACAAACCTTCAATTTGTAAAAATTGCAATATCTGCAAAGCACAACAGAGTGAGGCGAAATAAAACGAGGTATGCTTGTACTCAACAACAACACGTGCTCTTGGTTTTAAAGATTTTAGAAGCATATCTAGTGAAAGTGGACGCTGCTGGAAGCCTGCTCCACCCTCCTGGGGTGCCTCTGACAGTGGAGAGGTCTCCTTCTGCACAGATGTGGATTGCAAGACAGGGTTTGCTTTGACAGGAATGGCATAAGAAACCTCTGCGTCCTTCTGCCTCTTCTGGAGATGCTCTCTCCTCCCCTCTCTGCCGGTCCTGTGCTGGCTCTTCCTGCTCTCTAACTGGGAGAGTTCCTCTGGATTCCGGCTCAGGCTCCCTTCTCTTATAAACTCTCTGTCTTTGTAGGGGATTTCATCTCCTCCCATGGCTTCAAATACCCCTAATATGCCACCACCTCCCCTGTTTTGATCTCCAGCCCAGACCCTACGTATCCAGGTGCTGACTTGTTGCCACAGGATGCCTGGAACCCAGTGTGTTCAAATGCACTCATGATCTTCCCCTTGAGAGGGGCCCCTGGGCCTGCTGGGCAAGGAGTCCCCCTCAGACATCTAACCCCACATCCCCACGTGCAGTCCCTCACCAAGTTTGCCAGCCATGCCTACAGATGACACCACCCCCCTTTCTATGCAGCCTGTCCTGTTTCCCAGGGAGGTTGTGAGTGTCTCCCAGAATTCTCCTAGGCCCTTCCTTGGTCCATTTTCACACGGTAGCCACAGTGACATGCATTTAGACCTTGCATTCAAAATGCCCATCTGATCATGTCCTTTTCCCTCTTGAGACCCCTCAAGCTGTTTCCCACCACTGGCAGGGTCAAATATAAATCACAGCAGCCTTCTTGGTCTCCCTGTTGGCTCCGCCTGCATCCCTCCAAGCTCATCGTCCCCCACGGTGGTCACCCTGCCCAGGCCACCCCAGCGTTCTCTGTTCCTCCCTCAGGCTGAGTACATTCTTGCCTCAGAACCTCTGCACAGGCCACTTCTCCTACCAGAAACATTCTTTCCTTCCCTTTCAGCCTGGCCCAGGCCTCCTATGGGGCTCAGCTTAAATTTCTTTCTTTCTTTTTTTTTTTAAATTGAAGTATAGTTGATTTACAGTACTGTGTTAGTTTCAGGTGTACAGCAAAGTGGTTCAGTTATACATATATATGTATATATCTATATTCTTTTTTCAATTCTTTTCTATTATAGTTTATTATAAGATAGTGAATATAATTCCCTGTGCTATACAGTAAATCCTTATTGTTTACCTGTTTTATATGCAGAAGTATGCATCTGTCAATCCCATACTCCCAGTTTATTCCTCCCTCCCTTCCTTCCCCTTTGGAAGCCATAAGTTTGTTTTCTATATCTGTGAGTCTGTTTCTGTTTTACAAATAAATTCATTTGTATCATATTTTAGATTCTACATATAAGTGATATCATATGGTATTTGTCTTTCCCTCACTTATTTCACTTAGTATGATAATCTCTAGGTCCATCCACATTGCTGCAAATGACAGAATTTCATTTTTTTATGGCTGAGTAATATTCCATTGTGTGTGTGTATGTGTGTGTGTGTATATATATATATATATATATATACACACCACATCCTCTTTATCCATTCATCTGTTGATAGACACTTAGGTTGCTTCCATGTCTTGGCTATTGTAATGGTGCTGCTATGAACATTGGAGTGCATGTATCTTTTCAAATTAGAGCTTTTGTCCTTTCCAGATATATGCCCAGGAGTGAGATTGCTAGATCATATGGTAACTCTATTTCCAGTTTGTTAAGGAACCTCCATACTGTTTTCCATAGTGGCTGCACCAATTTACATTCCTACCAACAGTGTAGGAGGGTTCCCTTTTCTCCACACCTCCTCCTCAGCTTAAATTTCTGACCTTCAGAAAGCTGTCCGTCACCCCCTCACATCCAGGTTTCCCCATCCCACATTCTCTAGTATCCCGTACTTTTTCTCCATGGCTCTTATCCATTTGTAATCCTATTATTATTCAGTGTTCATTCATTCCTCCCCTTCTTTCCCATCTGCCTGAAACCTCCACAGGGTCAGAGACCCTGTCTGCTTTACTCACCACTTGTTTTCATTAGCACCTGTCTCAAAGCCTGGCAACTCAATAGATGCTCGAGACACACTTGCCAATTCAGCATCAAGGTGTCTTCTCCACTGAAGTGCTGTGGTTAAGAGCTGGTGTGCTAAAGTCGTACGGTCCTGGGTTAGAATTCTAGCAGTGCCACTTGTAAGCCATGTGACTTTGGACAAGTCACTTAAGGCCTCTCTGAGCCTCTGTTTCCTGCCTCATAAGATTAATATGGCGATGAAATGAGAATGTCTATAAAATATTTAATGCAATGGCTGGCATACAGTAATCCTTTAATGAATGACAATGGTTATTATTTAAATAATTTTAATCAAAGCTAAACCACAGGTCCCCAAAGTATTACCATTGCTGCTTCCTCTCACCTCTTGGGTGAAGCAGGGAGCAAAAGCACATTTTCATAACTGCTCAGACGTGGGGTCTTTGGAAGCAAGCTGTGATGACAGCAGTTCCAGCTCTGGAGGTGGACCTTTGTGTCTCCCTCTGCTACTCACTGGCTATGTCACCAAGGCAAGTGGGCTTCTTTGAACTCAATTTGTCCTCCGTAAAACGTGGCTGATAAATATTTCATAGGATAGTTATAGGCATTGCATGAGATAATGCACATAAATACCTCCTGCTGAAAAGTTGCTGCATTAAAATTACAGTCTTATTACAAACTTGGGATGGCTAAAGATGGCCCTGTGTCTCCTACCGTGCTTCCGAACTGCCACCTTCTTAATCATGGAGGGTCAGGCTTGAGTTTGAAAGTTGGTTCTGCCTCCTACTTGCTGCATAGCCTCTCTGAGCATGTTTCCTTCTCTATAGAATGGAGCTAATAACATCTGGTGGCGTATTGTAAGGAGTAAATAAAAGAGTGAATCTAAAGCAAGGGTTGGGGACTTCACTGGCAGTCCAGTGGCTAGGACCCTGTGCTTCCACTGCAGGGGGCACGGGTTTGATCCCTGGTCAGGGAGCTAAGATCCCACAAGGTGTGCGGCGAGGCCAAATAAATAAATAAATAAATACATACATACATAAATAAATAAGTAAAGCAAGGGTTGGCAAACAATGGATGGTGGGACTTGTAGAGTTTTATTGGACCACAGCCATGCTCATTCTCTTATGCATTATCTGTGGCTGCTTTGGTGCTACAAAGACATTTGAGTAGTTGTACAGAAACTATATGGCTCACAAAGCCTAAAATATTTACTTTCTGGCCCTTCATGGAAAAAGTTTGCCAACACCTGATGTAAAGCCTCTCATTCAGTGCCTGCTTGTGGTAGGTGCTCTGTGACCATGGTTGCTTTCACCATCATCATCATCATTGTCTGGATCATTAATGCAGCAATCAGGTGGAGCACTGTTCTGGAAAGGTGAGGAAGAGGAGGCCCTGTGGGGAGAGGGCCTTGCTGGAGCCACCCAGCACCATGCCATGCACAGAGCAGGTGTGTGGATGTTGGATGACCTGTGTCAAAAAGACTATTGGTCTGGTGAACTTTCTAATACATCAAGTGATAGTCTCTAAACATTTAAATCTGCCAGGAAAATGTGTCAGAAACCTGTTTTCAGGGCTACCATGAATCTGTAGAGTGCCTTTGTGTGAATTAGAAAATGTATCCTTTCCTTAAGACACTTAATCGTTGTAAATAAATATACTGATTTTGTTAGAGCAAGATGCTTTACTGTTAGGAAGTCGTAATAAACATACAAATCTACCATGTATTCTCTGAACGGGACCCCTCCCTCCCTAGGATTGTGCAGTAAACCACCCACACAGCTGTACATGGCAGCCCTGCCTGTCAATGGTGAACCAGCGTGCGTCCTGATTTTTGTATACCTGTTGTCTAAAAGTGAGGCCCACTTTTTATGGACCTCCCCAGGCACAGCCATGACTTTGCGCCTCATCTGTGCTTCCTTGCCCTCTGTGGGCCCAGCAGGCTTTGGTGCTTCCTCACCACCACCTTTGGGATCCCACAGGCAGAGATGGAGTTGGTCCAGCATATTGGTGTCCCCGCCAGTAAGATCATCTACGCCAACCCCTGTAAGCAAATTGCACACATCAAGTATGCTGCCAAGCATGGGGTCCGGCTGCTGAGCTTTGACAACGAGATGGAGCTGGCAAAGGTGGTAAAAAGCCACCCCAGTGCCAAGTAAGCTGAGAAGCACTCATGTGGGAGGCTGGGCTGCGTGTGAGGGCAGAGGGAGTGGGAGGAATGGGGCCAGGGCTGAGGACCCTGCCTTGGACCCGGCCAGAGTCACAGGAGGTTGGGGCAGGCACTCCTGGACTGGACCCAGGATGTAGAGCCTGACTAGGACAGAGGTAGAAATGATGGATTACAGGCCAGGCAGAGCAAAGCCCACGGTACTACGGAGGTCAAAGTCACGGCAGAGGAAGCAAGAGGGGGTGGTTGGGGAAGTTTCACAGAGGAGGTGGCATTTAAGGAGGGCCTTGAGGAGTGACCAGCATCTGGGGAGGGCATAAACAGTGTGTCAGAGTGAACTGCGTGAGCAAACGCATGGAGGCCAGAAGCAGCATGGGGCATTTGAGGGATAAGCAGAAATTTGGTGTGGCTGGAACAGACCATGTGCAAGGGGAGAAGGAGAAGTGAATGACGCTTGTCACAGGGCAGGGACCCCAACGCACGTGGGCTTTGGGAGGGGTCAGGGCTGGACATCTTGCTCAGGCTGTGCCTCTCACCTGGTCACTGGACACCCTGGGGAGCCAGATGGCGGGCCACTCTAGTTCACCCAAAGCAGCTTCCATTTTGTCTGTTTTACATATTGGGGATATCGGGGTTCTCAATAAGACTGTGTTTAAAAAATGGTCCCCCCGATAGAAGAGAAGTTGGAAAAGCCTGGCTGGTGTTAAGGCTGATTCGGAGAAGTGGGGCTGCCCAGAGGAGAACTGGTGAGGTTGGGACCAAGGCAGGGCCCCAGGGAAGGGCCCAGGGACATTTAGGGAATGGACTGGACAGGACTCAGAGGCTGACTGGCTGTGCAGGTAGAGGAAGGGGTCCAGGGGCTTGTGGGGTTGGGTAGCTCTGAGCCGTGAGGGTTCACGCCCCTTGACTTGGAGAAGGCTTGGTCGGGGGCGGGGTGGGGGGGTGAGGCCTGGCGCCCCCCGCAGAGGTGCTGCGTGTCTCCTCAGGATGGTTCTGTGCATTGCCACCGATGACTCCCACTCCCGGAGCCGCCTGAGCCTCAAGTTCGGAGTGTCGCTGCAATCCTGCAGACACCTGCTTGAAGATGCCAAGAGGAACCACGTAGAGGTGGTGGGTGTGAGGTGAGTGCCCAGGAGCCCCGCCATCACCACCCACGCCCGCTGCCCACTGCCTCTTTCCCAGGACTTAATCAACTCTGTGTGAGACCTCCCTCAGTGTCTCCAAGGAGGGCCTGTCCCTGGGCCTAGAATTCTGCCATTTGAGAGCTTCCTCCCTTTGGAAAGAAGGTTTGGAGTGTCCCACTGCCCCAACCCCACAGTCTGCAGAAGGTCCTGTCCCAGGAGGTTCCAGGAGGGACCTGGCTTTGCAGGAGTTTTCCCAGCCTGAGGCCAAATGTCGTCCAGGCACACCTTGGCTCTGCCTCTTTTCTGGTAGGGGATATGGAAGAAGCAAGAACTATGACCTAACAATATAGCTTTCCTTTTTTTTGCACTTAGGTTGGCCAGGCACTCTGCTAAATGCTTCATGGACACTATCCCATAATTGTGGGATCTTATCCCCACTTTATAGACAGGGAAACTGAAGCACAGCATGTCAGACTGCTGAGTGAGATATACATCAGATGTGGCTGAATCTGGGGCCCTAGCCCTCACCCCAGAAGGCTCAGCCCCGGGGGCAGCATGGAGGGATGGGGGGGGGGGCGCCAAGTGCCAAGGGACCTTGGATCTAGTCTCCTGTCCACTCCTCACTTGCCACATGGCCCTTGGCAGCCCATTTAACCTTTTATGCCCACAGTCACTATATCTGGAAAATGGGCACAGCATCCAGTGTGCTCGGCCAAGGTTGCTCCTGGCTGGGACTGAGGTGGTGGTACTTGGGCCCCTGTGTGTAAGCCGAAGCTCTTCCTCCCTTCCCAGTTTTCACATTGGCAGTGGCTGTCCTGACCCTCAGGCCTACACTCAGTCCATCGCAGACGCCCGGCTTGTATTTGAAATGGGTGCTGAGCTGGGCCACAGGATGCACATCCTGGACCTTGGCGGCGGCTTCCCTGGAGTGGAGGGGGCCAAAGTGAGATTCGAAGAGGTAACCCTGGGATCGCAAGTGTCACACTGGGCTTGGTGGGGGTGGGGATGGGGGCGGGGAGGGTTATAATGATCCCAGGAAGCCCACTGGGAGTGGGTCCCATGTGCTACGTGCTGTGCTTAGTGCTTTACCTGGATTATATTATTATTAACCCTATGTTACAGCTGAGCAAATTGAGGCTCGCAGACGTTACTTCACTTCCTGAGTCCACGGCAGAGCCGGCTGCGTACCCAGCTCTGCCTGACTCCGTCCATGCACCTATTTGAGGCTTAACCAGGCCATATTTGCATAAGTCATAAGGCTTTCTGAGGGTCTGGGTGTGCCCTATTCACCCTCCGGCGGACTGATGAGAAGTCAAGTGGGCAGGGGAAGGAAAAGCCAACCTTCTGTCCACTCCTAGTCCGTCTGTCTCCTTCCCATCTGGAAGGTGAAATCAGGAAAAACGTGTCATTGCAATCCCGACTGGAACCACTAGGGGTCGCTTTTCCTTAGTAAGTGCCTTGTCCTGGAATACTCACATCTTGGAACTGAATTTAAGAAAATAATACGTGATGGACACTAAGAATTAGCTTCAAAGATGAGCATTGCAGCATTCTTCATAACAGAAGTCCAGTGGACTTCCTTGGTCCATATAGCACTCAGGGATTGGTTAAATTATGGTATATTCTTATGGTGAAAACATTTACACACATGGGGAGGTCATTCAGTTTATTGAGTGAAACAGTTTATAAAAACATATAATTATAGCTCTATCATGTTTTTAGGTTTGTATAAAAATCAGGTTTTTAGGTTTGTATAAAAAGGAATTAAAGGAGCTACTCCAAAAAGTTAACACTGATTAGGTTAATCTGGGTAATAGAATTAGGGGTGACTTTGATCTTCTTTTTCCTTCTCTGTAGTTTCTATTTAAAAAATGTGTTATTTAGCATATTGGTTATTTAGGAAAGAAAAATCCACGTCAGGGCTTCTGGAATCTGAGTACCAAGTGTTAGATTAAGAGTGTCTTTTCCCATTGTAGGGTCATTGAAGGGTGATTTACACAAGTGTGAGGGTCTTGACCCAGCTCTGTCTCTGCCTACCTTCTTCTCCAGCTGTCCGTGGTTACCAGCTGGGGTAACCTGAAATCAGAGAGGCTTTCAAGAAATAGACTTGGAGCTGCAGCAAGTCTTCAGCATAAATCCCACATTTCAAACATGTAATTGTCCCCCATCCTCTCAGATTTCTTCTGTGGTCAACTCAGCCTTGGACCTGTACTTCCCGGAGGGCTGTGGTGTGGACATCCTTGCCAAGCTGGGGCGCTACTATGTGACCTCGGCCTTCACCTTGGCAGCCAGCATCATCGCCAAGAAGGAGGTTCTTCTGGAACAGCCTGGCAGGGAGGGTAGGTGCCAGGTGGGCAGCAGAGCCCCATTCTTCCCTAAAGCCAGGGACAGTGGCTGGCTGAGCCGGGTCTGATTTTAAGGGGTGGGGGAATCTGGAAAATGGGTCCTTGCTTTAGGGAAATTTACAATCAAGTCTCCTCACCCCAGGACACTCTTTAGCATCTTTTTTTTTCCTATGCATGTTTATATTTTGTGAAGATTGAGATCAGAGCAACCTTAGGGAGAACAGATGCTTTATTAACCCTATTGTACAAATGAAGAAATTGAGAGCCAGAGAGAATACAAGTGAATTGCTTAATTGCTAGTAAGTGGTAAAGCCTGCATTTCACCCCATGTTTGTCTTCTCTCCAAAGTACAGGCTCTTACCCACCCTACTGCTTCTCACAACATTTTGAAAGTAATTAATGACAACTTATATTTGTCTAAGCCCACTTTATAGACGACAGAACGTAGGCACGGAGAGGTTGAGTCACTAGCCCAAGGTCACACAGCTGATAAGGGGCAGTGCCAGGGTTCAAGTCCAGGCTGGGCTGACTCAAGGCTCTTCTGTCCACACTGCCAACATCAGCGCTCTTCCCTGACCTTCCAGATAGATCAGTCCTCCCAGCAGCCTCTTGAGTGAGAGGTCTGACTCTGATCTTGGGGCTTTTTTCTCTGCTCTGGGACCCCCAGGCAGGAGAGGCTGAGGTCAGTGTGCTCTTCCTCGGAGAGGGGTGGTGGGCTCCAGGTGGAAGGTCTTCTGTGTGTGTGTGTGTAGGGATGGAATTCTGGCCTCCTTTACACATCTGGGGGATTATACTTTCTAGTCCAGCCGGGAGACCTGGCTTCTCATTCCAGCTCATGCACTGCCCCATCGTGTGCCTCTGAGCAGGTGGCTTAACCTCTTGGGGTCCTGAGTTTGGGTGGGCTGCTCTCCTGCCTTTGCTGGGGCATTGAGGCGCTCAGATGCAGGCAGGGAGTGTGTCCTGGGCAGGGTTGCTCAGCTGCAAGGTGTTTCCAACACAGTAGTGAACCTCCTCTCACAGGAGGAGGCTGGCCACCTCATAGCCGAGGAAGGGGCAGCCCTCTTGCTTCAGTAGCTTGTCCCCTTGCTGAGCCCGCCATTGTTCCAACCCCTCATGTGCTGCTTGTGCCGCCCCGCCCCCTCCCCTCCCGCTCCCGCTCCCCTCCCCTCCCGCTCCCCTCCCCTCCCTGCAGAGGAAAACGGTTCCGCCCCCAAGACCATCCTGTACCAACTCGGTGAGGGCGAGTATGGAATCTTCAACTCAGTCCTGTTTGACAACACCTGCCCTACCCCCATCCTGCAGAAGGTAAGCCTACCCCACTGGGCCTGTTTTCAATTGGGTGGGTGCATTTAAATAACATTTGTGTGTGTGTATTGTTATCTAATTTTTAAAAAGTAACACATTCATTGTGGAAAACAGACAATAAGAATGAAGAACGTTATCACCCATAATTCCACCACAGAGATAGACTCTTTGAACATTAGATTTCTTTTCAATCTTTTAAAAAATGTATTATACTTTTTTCCCATAAAGTTGGGATCATATCAATTTGTAACCTGATTTTTTTCCCACTTAATATGGGGTGTAGCTCTTTGCATTGCCATTAACCAATCTTTGACAACACGCTTCTTGATGACTACGTAATATTTTAGCCAATCTAACTCTAGTGATTGTCCATTTGGTTTCCTGTTTTTGAGCTTTGTCGGTCTATCTTGACATCCATCTCTGATCACTGCTCTGGGGTAAATTCCTAGAAGTAAAAATTCATCTTTAATGAGTTTTCCGTGTTAACAAGGGAATAGGAATAGACAGAACATTCCTTCTAGCCTGCAGAATCCAGCCCAGGGCCTCTGGCAGCTTTAGCGGGCGTTGTTAAGAGGGGAAAGAAAATCAGACACACTTGTAAGATTTTCACATCTCCAGGCCTTTGTGTGGTCTTGCTTTGGGAAGGAAACTTAAGTGCCTAACTAGCATCTAGACCATCGTGAGCTTTCAATATGTGTTTTTGTTTTTCTTTCCGTTTCCATGCTGACTAGTTTTTCCAGAGGCAATCAGATGTTAGCTCCTCTTTGTAGCTCTTCCTGCCCCTCCTCTACTGCTGGCAGAGGGAGCCCCTCTCTCCTCCAGGCGCCCCTACCCCGCCCGCGACTCGATGGATATTCATTCCATAGCTGCCTTGTCTGAGTAAGCCTTCACGATGTGCTCAGGAATTCAGTTTTCTACGGTGATGCACTAGCATTGCCTGCATTCCTGTGGTCTCCCACATCCTACCACACAGAGGAAGCACCAGGCCTAGGCCAGCCAAGCCCCCGGGCTACACAGCAGGCAGCAGCTGCTTCCTGGTTACTCTCCCTTCCAGTCCCCCTCCCAGTCCTGGTTCTGCTCCCTTCTTTCTGTGGCAGGCCGTCCCTGGCCCTCTCCCCATTCCCTTCATCAGCTCCGCAGATGATGCGAGCGGGGCTGTAGTCCCAGCCCAGCCCCACACCTGCTCCAGGCGCTCTGGCTGATCAGTCTCTAGCTGGTGTTCCTGACTTGGGCTCCAGGATGTTACTGACCCTCTCTGTGGTCTGTGCTGCTCCTCCTCTGGTGGGTGCTGAGGTTTCTTCTTCAGGCTGTCAACCACTTAGGAGTCCTGCCACTTGACCACACCCAGGGTGGGGCCCGCGGTGTGGCCGTGGAGACAGACACTGGGTAGATGACAGCACACATGGTCAGTTAGCTACAGTTGTGCTGGGAGTGTGTCAGAGGGACCCAGCCTGGCCAGGGGTATCTGCACGTTCTTCCCCAAGGAAGGTGCCCCTCACTAGCTAGGATGGCAGCTTTGTACCCTGCTCTTCATGCCCAGACACTTTGTTTTTGGACCTCAGGTAGAAAAACTCATATTAAACATAATCCTTGGTTCAGGGTTTTCTTCTCATCATTGGAATATGCATGGCTCCTTTTTGTTTCTTTTCTTTTCTTTTTTAAAAATTCAGCAAATATTTGAGTACCCTCCACATGCAAGGCATTGTGCCGAGGTCTTCAGAAGACAGTAGGTGAGGAAGAATTGCCTGTGTCTTGGAAATACAATCCTGCTGGGTAGAAACGTGTGTGTGTGTGTGTGTGTGTGTGTGTGTGTGTGTGAGAGAGAGAGAGAGAGAGAGAGTAGTACATAAACTACAACAGTGTCATGAGAAAAGTACAAAAACTACAGAACAAATGTTATTGAACTTTTTTCAAAAATATTTTAGTAGTTGTCACTAAAAGATAAGGACTTAAAAAAAGAACACAGTTACATCACCAAACTAAAAAATGAGCAGTTCCATAGTATCCCCTGTCATCTAGTTAGTGTTCACATCTCCCGTCATAAATGGTTTTTATAGTTGATTTTGCAGATGAGAAAACTGAGGCATAGGGTGGTGAAGCAACTGACTCAAAAGTCACACAGTTGATAAAGGAATAAACTGTAGACCCTTGGGGGCAGAGTTCATGTCTTATTCATCTTTGATTACCTGTCTGCTGCCAAAGAGCAAGCTCTTGACTATTGATACTTTCCTATAAAATGATGGCCTCTCTATAAAATCACCGCCTCCTTGTAAAATCTCACCATCATTGGGCATTTGGGCGTTGCTAATTTTTGGTTATTCTTATTCATGTTTCTATGAGTACTCCCTCTGCCTAGAATGCTCTTTGTTAGTCTCTTTGTATGCTGGCTCAATGCACATGCTTAAAGTATGTTCCCTTTTAAAAACTATTTTGTTTTCTTTTTTTATACATCTTTATTGGAGTATAATTGCTTCACAATACTGTGTTAGTTTCTGTTGTACAATGAAGTGAATCAGCCATATGCATACATATATCCCCATGTCCCCTCCCTCTTGAGCTTCCCTCCCACTCTCCCTATCCCACCCCTCTAGGTTGTCGCAAAGCACCAAGCTCATCTCCCTGTGCTATGCGGCTGCTTCCCACTAGCTATCTATTTTACATTTGGTAGTGTGCATATGTCAGTGCTTCTCTCACTTCGCCCCAGCTTTCCCCTCCGCCACCCCCGTCTCTTGTATAGGACTACCGGGTAAAATGATTTGAGCATTTTTATGCCTCTTGATACGTATTGTCAGATTGTTTTCCTCAAAGCTTGGACCAGTATGTATTGCTACCATTTGTACCATTTCACAATAAGCTCACCAGCATTATGTGCTGTGACCATTTTCTTTTTTCTATTTTTCCTTTATATTTAAAAAATTTAAAATTTATTTGGCTGTGTTGGGTCTTTGTTGCTGTGCGGGCTTTCTCTAGTTGTGGCGAGCGGGGGCTACTCTTCGCTGCGGTGTGCAGGCTTCTAATTGTGGCGGCTTCTCTTGCTGCGGAGCACGGGCTCTAGGCGTGCAGGCTTCAGTAGTTGCAGCACTTGGGCTCAGTAGTTGCAGCACGTGGGCTCTAGGGCATGCGGGCTTCAGTAGTTGTGGTGCGTGGGTTTGGTAGCTGTGGCTTGTGGGCTGTAGAGTGCAGGCTCAGTAGTTGTGGCGCACGGGTTTGGTTGCTTCATGGCATGTGGGATCTTCCCGGACCAGGGATCGAACCCGTGTCCCCTGCATTGGCAGGCGGATTCTTAAGCACTGCGCCACCAGGGAAGTCCATGACCTTTTTCTTGTTGGCTAATTTATCTGAAATGGTATACCTCAATATTTCTTTCATTCTTGTTTCTTTGACGAGGATAAAGCTTTTTTTTTTTTTTGGTTTATTTTATTCCCTTTGATGTCAATGTCTTTTTTCTTTTTTTAAGTGATCCTTTTTTTTAAAAAATAAATAAATTTATTTATCTATTTATTTTTGGCTGTGTTGGGTCTTCCTTGCTGCGCGAGATTTCTCTAGTTGTGGCGAGCGGGGGTTACTCTTCATTGCGGCACGTGAGCTTCTCATTGTGGTGGCTTCTCTTGTTGCAGAGCATGGGCTCTAGGTGCGCGGGCTTCAGTAGTTGTGACACATGGGCTCAGTAGTTGTGGTTTGCAGGCTCTAGAGCGCAGGCTCGGTAGTTGTGGCTCACGGGCCTAGTCGCTCCGCGGCATGTGGGATCTTCCCAGACCAGGGATTGAACCCACGTCCCCTGCATTGGCAGGCGGATTCTTAACCACTGCGCCACCAGGGAAGTCCCGTCAATATATTTTTATATCCTCTGTTCGCCTAATTTGGGAGGTCTTAAAGTTTTTTTTTTTTTTCTTGCAAATGAAGATGAGCCTGCATATGCATGTGTGTATGTATTTAATATAATATTTGATACATATATTTTTTCTTAATCTGATGGTTTATTATTTTAGTTTTGTGATTCTTTGTTATTCTTTCATAGAAGTTTCAACACACAACACACTATCATATATCTTAACTAAGTGTGCTGCAATTAATAGTAAGGAAATTTGTCTCTAACTGCTCTGTGAGTTACAGATTACCATATATATGGTGTATATATATAACAAATAGAATATTTATGGAGAAAAATTTAGCACAAACAGTAAAGTAAAATAACCCACTAATCCCACCATTCAGAGACAACAATTGTTAAAATTTACTTTCATTCCTGTTTTTGTTTTTTTAAGTGTCATAGTGCACATTGTTTTTAACTTAAAAAAAATTATATACAATGAGACATGGTTTTCTTTACTGATATGTTAGGTGGACTCTATAAACATTTTAAATGTTCACTGAGTGGTCTAAAATGACGTATATTTAGGGTATAAAGATGCAGTTCAATAAATGGGTATTAGCACTTCATAAATGCAAGGTATAGTTAGGTGTGGGGAGGGACCCAGAGGGGGCAAGTACCATGGGAGTTTTACGAGAATCTTGGGAAGCAAAATTCAGGGTACAAGCTCTAGTTGCCCCACTCTGTACAGAGACACGCCCCCTTGCCAAGATTGGGCTTTCTTACTTGTCATTGTATTTTTTTTTTTTTTTAGCATCACTTTTTATTTGACAATGCTTCTCAAGTACTTTAACATATCAAACAGGCCTAATTAGTTTAACATCTCCCTTTTATAAGGAGAGATAGCAAATCTTTTGAGGTGTTCCCTCTGCTGGGAGGGGAAAGGGTTTTTCCACTGCAGCACAAGAGGGATGCACATAGGCCAACTGTCCTGTGTTGGCTCTCAGGAGAGACCCACTGACCATGGGGGACTGATGCTTACTATGGAAGCTGATCTTACTCTGTATCTTTTTGACTCTATCTGTATTTGACTGTATTGTGTTTTTCTTTGTGACTCTGATACCAAGATGCAGTAGGCAGAAGTGTCCTCCCCTGGGATTAATAACCAGTGCATGGTACTTTTCTCCCTTGGGATAAGTACAAACAACAGGTGGGCTTGAATTGCTTCTAGAGCTGCATTTTTGTTCTTTTTTTTTTTTTTTTTCACACACACACACACTGTATTTTATTTTTACAAGAGATAAATAGACTGACACCAAGCATTGTACATGGATGACCACAACAAAAGCAAAAATGATTGCAATTACCAAACACGAAACACACTCATACTATGTCATAATATTGACATTCAGTCCGGTAATCCTCCACTGTAACAGCTCCTTTACTTTGCAGTGAAAATTGATTTTGTCATTGTATTTTATTCTAATTATTTCTGGTTTAAAAAGTGTGAATCCGTATGGAATATATTGCAGTAGAACTTGTCAGGTCTGGATCTGGTTAGTTCTTGTCTTAAAAATTCTTAAGTAATGATTTCTAACGCTTTTTTGTTTTATTTCTGCTTTGCCATACTGTACATTAATTTTATTTTCTTTTCAATGATCTCTAGTTTTTATCCCATTCTTTTGACAACAGCTTTGTGCTATGTTTAGAAAACTGGTAGGGTGCCTTCTATTTCCAGCAATGTGGTAGACTAGATACTCCAAACAGCCTCCCCACTGACAACAAAGAAAACTGTGTCCTGACTTAAGAGATAGCAGGGAATCTTCAGAGGTCAAAAAATAAGTGAAAGCAGGAATCTCCATTTCACTTAGAGTAAAAGCCAGTCAACTCACCAGCCTGAGGGATCCTTTTTCAATGAAAGTCAAATCATGTCTCTTTTCTACCTAAAACCCTTCTTTGGCTCCTGTCTCACTCCATATTAAAGCCAGAGCCCTTCCAGTAGCTCCCGCAGCCCTTTGTGATCTGACCCTGTTTCCTCTCTGACCACCTCCCCCACCCTCTTCACCTTGCTCACCCCACTCTAATCATACCAGCCTCCTTGCAGTTCCTTGAACTCACCCAGCATGTTCCTGCCTCAGCATCTTTGCACCAGCTTTCCCCTCTGCCTGGATCACTTCTCTTCTAGGTACCACACTGGTTCACTCCTCACCTCCTTTAGGTCCTTGCCCTAAAGGAGGCCTACCCTGACACCTTACACCTTATTTAATATTATACCTGTACCCCCCACCTGGTCTGTTTTTTTAAATTACTTTATAACACAGTATATAACTTCTTTATTTTGTTTTCCTCCCTCCTGCTAGACTATAAACTCCGTGAGGACAAGGATCTTTGTCTATTTTGTTCACTAGTGTGTCCCAAGCACATACAACAGTGACTATTCAAATATGTGTTAAGTGAATTAATTAATCCAGAGAGAAAACCTAACTCTGAAACTGGCTTTCTCTCTGGGAGGTGTATACTGAATCCTTTTAGCACTGATCTTCAGTTTTCATAGTTGTGTGTGTTCCTAGGGACTAGTCAAGATAGAGAATATGATAGGATCCCTCACATAAACCTGGGAACCCTGAAAAAGTACATAATCATTAGTGTAAGAGAATATTAGGAAAAACTCCCACAGAGGAGGACAGCAAGAAAACTTGTCTGTTTTGATCTTATTAGTAGTTGGAAGAGAGCAAAAAAATGAGAATTTGAAACCACAAGCTGGCCTTTTCTTGGGTTTGTTGCCCAAATTCGTATTAACTGTGTGGTCTGAAAAACCTCAAGCCTAGAATTCATTTTATCTTGCAGAAGCAAACACAAATTCTCTCTGGAGGAGGACTCCTCAACCTAGGCTTTTAAAAATTCTCACAGATAAAGTTCCAAGGTACATGAGATCACAATAAAAAATCACAAAACACAAAGAAACAAGTCACCATGAGGGGAAACCAGCAGAAGCAATAGACAGCAGATTCAAACCTGCAATTACTACATGTACTGGAATTATCAGATGCTAAAAATAAAAATATTTACAATGTTTAAAGAAATAAGAAATTGAAAATATGACCCAAAAGTAAGCAAATATAAAAACATGAACTAGCAGATTTTTAAAAGGACCAAATAGAACTTCTAGAAATGAAATATATGAAAATTGAAATTATGCACAGGGTAAGAAAGATATTAGAGACAGTTGAAGAGAGAATTAGGGAATGGGAAGATAGAGCTGAAGAAACTATGCAAATGTAGCACAAAGAGACAGAGATAGAATAGAAAATAAGAAAGGCAAAGGAAGTGGTAGATAGAATGAGAAGGCATAATGTCTAATCATAGTTTCAGGAAGCGATTGTATCAGGATACAGAAACGAGACAAGTAATTTGAACAGGGGAATTTTAATATAAAGAATTGCTAACTTTAAAGATGGTTAATTACTAAAAAGGATAAAAGCAGTTACTACCCCTGGTAAGGGAGAGTGAAAAAGGAAGAAACTTAGAGGAGGGCTTCTCCCTCCAAGGCTGAGATTGAAACCTTTGAAGAGAGGCTGTGGCTATGCAGCCTACCAGTGGCAAAGAAACTTTCAGAGGGTTCCCAACACAACTGCATCACAGAAGCAGCAGCCTGCTGCGGAGTGGAGGGAAGCTTGTTGGACTGTGCAGGCCAAAGTTGAACTGTGGGGGCCACTGAAGTGAATGCAACCAGACCCTCATACCCTGAGCCAGAGGTGGCCACACAGAAAACATCAGGCTAAAAGGAGGAAAGTCCCTTCTTCCTGATCTGTTCTTGCAGTGTCTTTCCAGCAACTTCTATTGACAAAGCCTAACATAGAGATGGATAGTAAAGAAGAAATGTCTTACTCCAGCATCACAAACCAGGGCAAAGAAGAGTGGATTTGGAGCTGAGAGGCAAAATAAATAAATTAAAATTAAAAAAATTAATAGCTGGCAGAGAGTTAATAAAATGAAAGAGAGGAACACTTATTCTTAGATTTGGGAAATCCAACAAATTCCAAGTATGTTACCTAAAAATAAATCCATACCTAGACAACATATTAGTGAAACTGAATACCAAAGACAAGGAGAAGATCATAAAACTAGTGAGAGAAATGAGACAGATAGAAGAATACCTGTAGAAGAATGTTAATTAGACTTACAGCTTATTTTTTTCCTGTAACAATGGAAGGCAGAAGATAGTGGAATAGCAGCTTCAGTCTATCAACCTAGAATTTTATATCCAGCAAAATTGTTTTTCAAGAATGAGTATGAAACATAGGCATTTTCTGACAAGCAAATACTGAGAGATAGATCTTCACTAAAGGAAATTCTAAAGGATATATTTCAGACATAAGGAAAATTATCCAGATGGATGGTCTGAGTTGCAGGAAGGAATGATGAGCAAAGGTACGTAAATATGTGGGTATATTTAAAGGATCACTGACTGGTACGAGCACCACCAACAACAACAATTACGTGACTAGAACAAGACACTGAAGTTTATTTTACTCTTATGCAACTGTCTGGATGCAGGCAATTCAGAGCTGGTATAGTGGTTTCATATTCACATGGAACCATATGGCTTTCAGTTGTACCTGTTTCTAGGTGTTGCCCCCATCTTGGTAGGTGCAATTTGAAGCTCCAGCCATTATAGGAAATAAGAGAAGTCCCTCTGCCAGTTGTCTTTCAAGGAAATTTCCTGAAAGTACTTATGCTTTTATCTTATGGCCATAACTACCTGCAAGGGAAGTTGAGAAATACAGTCTTTATTCTAGGTGGACATGTGCCCAGCAAACATTGAAGGTTGGAATTGCTGGGGGTAGGCAACTAGCAGCCTCTGTCACAAACGAGATAGACTAAAACACTGGATAGCAATAGAATGTAAGTTGGGAGGCAGAGTGACCAAGTTGGTCTTCTAAGATTTTGAATTGTTTGAGCAGAAGGTAAAGATATCGATTAATTTTAGACTTTATGTTAGGTATGCATGTTAAAATGTAAATGTCTAGAGTAACCACTAAAATAGTAGAAGTTTATTAAAATAGTTTGGTTTGGAGAGTGGCATAAAAACATAGACCAGCAAAACATAGTTGAGAGCACAAAAAAGATCCACATATATCTGGAAACTTGATTTTGACAGCACTTGCAAAGCATATCGTTGGGAATTGTTTAATATATGATGCTAGACCACCTGATTGTCCATATGCAAAAAATGAAACTGGATCCCTATCTTACACCATACATATATATCAATTCCAGAGACCAATATAGGAGAGTATCAGTTTGGCCTTGAAATAGGAAAAAACAGTGAAGAATATCTTTAAAACCAAAAAGGAAAAGACTGATATTTGTCTACATTAAAATGAAGAGTTTCAGCTCATCTGTTAGTGAAAGGAAGGAGGCAATCATAAAGTGGGAGAAAAATACTGAAACACATATATAATTGATAAGGGATTAGTAGACAGAATATATGAAGGATTCTTAAAAAGGAAACAGAGACAAATAAGAATCTTACGAAAATAAGGGAAAAAAAGTGAAGCAGAAAGCAATAGAAATAGGGGCAAAAGACTTTAACAGGCAGTTCACAGAAGAGGAAAGCCAAATAGAAAATGCAAAGGTGCTCAACCTCATTGGTAATCAAGGAAACGCAAAGTAAAAGTAAAACAAGATACATCTTCTACCAACTAGATTAGAAAAAAATTAAAAGCATGACAATATCAAGTGTTGGTGGCATATAGAGAGTTGGATCTCTTAGATACTGGCTAGGTGGAGTTGGTATTTCTACTTTGGGAAACAAGTTGGCATTATTTAGGTAAAGTTAGACGTGTATACTCTCCCAGCAAGTTCGTAGGTATATATTGCATAGAAACTCTGGGCATGTGTATTTGAAGAGATGTCAGAATGTTCACAGGAGCAATTTATATAATACAAAACGTTGGAAACAACCTTAATGTTGTCTTGATGCTGGGTAATAATTAAATAAATTACAGTGTATTCCATACAATGAATTCTATGCAGCTTATTGTGAATTATATCTACATGCATCAGTTGGATGAATCTTGGGAATGTAAGTTTCAAATAAACAAAAAAGCAAGTTGCAGAGATTACATACCCTATATTTCCAATCATATACATTTAAAAAAGTGCAAAATCAAATTCTAAATTGTTTAGGGTTAGGTATACTTATGGAAAAGAAAGTAAAGCAAAAGAATAATGAAAACAAAATTCAGGATAATGGTTACCTCTGGAGGGGTTTGGGAAGGGACATGTCATTGGGATGGGGATTTCAAAGATAGAGGAAATGTTCTATTTCTTTAGCTGGGCAGTGGGCACACAGATATTCATTTTATCATTATTCTTTTTATTTTACACATGATACAAATGTCCTTTTGTATGAATTAAACATTTAACAAAAAATTGAGTCTGTCACTGCTACTTATTAATATTCTGTGATAGCCTCATGTTTATTTTTTGTCATATTGTTTCTAACGTTTCGAAAAATAGCCTGGGAGTTTTAATTAGTCGTAGCATATTTAATCTACCTATTACATTGGAGAGAATTCTCTTTTTTGCTTTACAAAGCTTTTCTAGCTAGGAGAGGGTAGAGCTCTTGTATTTTATCTCTCCTTTTAAGGTTTTATTATTTTCTTTGAATAAGTATTATTGTGGCCCAAGTACATCCCTGAGTTTAGTAATGCTTTCATTACTGTCGTGAGTGAAGACGGTCCCCTGTGTGTTTGAGCTAAGACACTGGCTTGCATGCTGAAACTCACTGAGCTCCTCTAGTAACTACCTCTCTCCCCTTTGTTTTCCCGGTGGGCAAGTGTTATCTGCAATGTGGTATTTTATTTCTTCATTTTCTCTATATTGTTTCTTTTTTCCCTGCTAGCCATTGCCAGCATTTCTCATGCTATATAAAATAGAAATGATGACAGAAAGCTTCAGACTTGGAGTCAGAAGATGTGGGTCTGAGTCCTGGCTCTGCCATATAGTAGCTGAGTAACATTAGGCAAATTACTTAACCTCTCTGGGCCCTGTTTCTCTCGTTTCTTCATCTGGAAAATGAGGGGGCTTAACTTTAATTACTAAGGTTGCTTCTAGTTCTGAAATGAAGCCATTCTAGTGTATCTCCATTAAGTTAGAGTTGGCTCCTTATTTTAAATAGTTTCTCATCATTGTGGGGTTTAGTTTTGTCTGTAGTTTTAATCAAGAAGAGATGCTATAGGCTATTGAACGCCATGTTGACATGTATTGGGAAAATTTAATTTGAATTGTTGATCTATATTTTCCATATTATGATGAAGCCAGTGATTGCCTTGCTCATATCATCCCTGCCTTCCATTTAGAGACAAATTATCTGATCATTGAAAGTGATTCTTTGAATATGAGTGTGGATTTGATTAGCTAGGGATTCATTTTGGATTTGTTGTTGTTTGTTTTTTAAAAATTATTTATTTATTTATTTAGTTTTGGCTGTGTTGGGTCTTCGTTTCTGTGCGAGGGCTTTCTCTATTTGTGGCAAGCGGGGGCCACTCTTCATCGCGGTGCGCGGGCCTCTCACTGTCGCGGCCTCTCTTGTTGCGGAGCACAGGCTCCAGACGCGCAGGCTCAGTAGTTGTGGCGCACGGGCTTAGTTGCTCCGCGGCATGTGGGATCCTCCCAGACCAGGGCTCGAACCCGTGTCCCCTGCATTGGCAGGCAGACTCTCAACCACTGTGCCAGCAGGGAAGCCCCTCATTTTGGATTTTTGCCTGTATGTTCACGAGTGAGATTTTTTTTTTTGTTTAAATCCATCCCTTCTTTTTTTTTTTTTTAGAAATGCTCTTTTTTTTTAAATTTTTATTTTTATTTATTTATTTATTTATTTATTTATGGCTGTGTTGGGTCTTCGTTTCTGTGCGAGGGCTTTCTCTAGTTGCGGCTAGTGGGGGCCACTCTTCATCGCGGTGCGCGGGCCTCTCACCATCGCGGCCTCTCTTGTTGCGGAGCACAGGCTCCAGATGTGCAGGCTCAGTAATTGTGGCTCACGGGCCTAGTTGCTCCGCGGCATGTGGGATCCTCCCAGACCAGGGCTCGAACCCGTGTCCCCTGCATTGGCAGGCAGACTCCCAACCGCTGCGCCACCAGGGAAGCCCCCACGAGTGAGATTTTGATCATAGGCTTTTATTCTGTTTCCTCTTTTTCCTTTTTGTGTGCAGCCCTTGCTCATCCCATTTTTTTTCCCTTTGAAAATATTTCTGTACACTTTATGCAGTATAGGAGTTAATTGATTTATTCTTTAAAAGTTGGAGAACTATTTAGGGATTCCATCAGAGCCATGTGCCATTCTAAATGTTTCACCTTGTTTCATCTGTGGGTCTGCTCATCTATTGGGCCTCTTTGAGGAAAGCAGCCATTCAGGTGCAGCTAGGAGGCACCTTGTCTGGGATCACCTGGAATTCTGCTGCTAACCCCCTCCAGAACCTGGAGCAGGTCATTTCTTCTGAGTTTTCTCATCTGTAACATGGGAATTGCAACTGCCTCCCAGATGAGGTGTGAAGTAGCGGTGGGCATGCTTTGTAAAGTAGAAACCCCCTGCCCTCTCTCTCAGAGGGGGCCCTAGTAGCAGACTGGGCATCTTACATTTTTATAGGTGCCTGTCCATTTCCATTCAGTGTTCTGACTCATCAACAGAGCTGAGACTTACAAGCCTGTCCCCACATGCTTTTGGAACATTTATTTTGCATATTCCTTTTTTTTTTTTAAAGTTTGGTTTTAAATGATAATTGCATTATTTCCTGTGAAGTTTTAAAATCTTTCTTTTCCATCCATTTTTAATTTATACCACTATTAAGAAGTGAGAGAACTCTGATTATAACTCAAGGGTTCCTTTTCTTTTTTATTGTGGAAGAATCTTTGGAACCTATTTTCTTAAGGATCCTCATGGATACAATTATATAGCATTTCCTCTCACAATTCTTTAAAAGTTAGCTTGTTTTTTTTTGTTTTATTGTTTTAATTTTTTAAAAATTATTTATTTATTTGGCTGCATTGGGTCTTTGTTCCTGCGCGCGGGCGAGCGGTGGCTACTCTTCGTTGTGGTGCGTGGGCTTCTCATTGCGGTGGCTTCTCTTGTTGCGGAGTATAGGCTCTAGGCACGCGGGCTTCAGTAGTTGTGGCACGCGGGCTCAGTAGTTGTGGCTCGCGGGCTCTAGAGCGCAGGCTCAGTAGTTGTGGCACACGGGCTTAGTTGCCCTACGGCATGTGGGATCTTCCCGGACCAGGGCTCGAACCCGTGTCCCCTGCATTGGCAGGTGGATTCTTAACCACTGCGCCACCAGGGAAGTCCCTAGCTTATTGTTTTTTAACAACTGGAGCTAAGGGAAATAATTCAGAGCAACTAAGATGAATTTTACTCATTAACAAGAAGCTTGTGAACAAGCTTGTTAAGTTATATGAACAAGGATGTATTGGTTTGTCTCGCTTTCCTAGGATGTGAGCTTCATGAGCACAAGAACTTTGTTTTTTTGTGTGTGTGTTCACTGATGCATCCGCAGCTCCTAGATCAGAGCCTGGCATATAGTAGGTGCTTAATAAGTACCTATTGAATGAATTAATGCGTATAGGATAGTTCTCATGTTTGATTTTAATAACATGCATGTTTTTCTTTATTAATGAGACAATGGCTTATGCATTAACTTTTTGTCAACTATGAGTATTATTTCTGCTTATGGCACCCATGACTCTTCTCAGTCTGACTCATTCCTGCTCCTGGCTGAGGTACTGAAACACCTTTCCTTCATCCTCCATTGGTTTCCTCCGCTGCCTCCTTCTAGGCTCTTTGATGGCTTCCATTCGTACCTTCTTTTTGGCTCTTTCTCTTTCTCATCACTCATGTATTCCCTATTCATTTATTCATTCATTCACTTAAGAAATATTATTGACAAAAGCACCTACTGTATGCCAGACTGCTAGGCTTGGAGGAGATGGGGGTAAACAAGACTGTCGTGATCTCTGGACTCATGGAATTTATTGTCTGACAGGGAAGATAGGCCTGGGTGATACATTTCATAAATATCTAATCACAAATCATAGTACATGCTATGACGACAAAGCTTGGGGAGCCTTAGGAAAGCTTCCATGAGGAAGCTGAGATCTAAAGGAAAATTAGGAGTTGGTAGGTTTGGAGCCTCAGGGAATAGCATGGGGATGGCTGGGGGTGGGGCAAGGGAAGCAGGGTTTACCTGGGGAGCCCAGAGCAGCTGGACTAACTGGAACGAGGGGCTTTCGAGGGCACGATTCAGCCAGGATTCGCTCCTGTCCATCTTTCAGTCATGACTCCTCCTCTAGGACCTGCCTGGCAGGATCCCTACACTGTGACAAACTGCACTGATATCTTGGTTGTCCGCAAATGGCCTATGTTACAGATTTCTTTCCTGGATTTGGAAGTCACTTAAAAAAAAATAAAAATTTTATGTCATTGTTAGTTGTGCCTTTGGGTAAGTCACTTAACCTCTCAGAACCTTAGTTTCCCTGAAATGGGAGTAATTCTATCTACCCTGTGAGGTCCTCTGTGACCTCTGGCAGGTCACCCTGTGACTGTCTGTGGGAGGCCTGTCTTCCTCACCAGACTGAGAGCCTGAGGGAGGGAGGGAGGGAGGGTCTAACTCACTGGTGTGCTTTTGGCTCCTGTTACCAGGTCTGGCATGGAAGGAGGGGATCGTGGAGGCCTGCATAGAAGAAGGAGCCCCAGGGCTGGGCCCAGAGGACAATCTCTGATTTGAGGGAGGGGGAAGGGCTGCAGAGGGGGGGACCCACCCAGGGTCTGGAAAGCGGAAGACACACCAGTGAAGGCCGAAGCTGGGAGCTGACAGCAACACCAACAATAGTAAAGATAGTGCTAACTTACTGGGCCCTTGCCACGTGCCAGACACTGTTCTACATGCTCTACCTATACTCATTTATCCTTTCAGTAGCCCTGTGAGGTAGGTACTGTTATTATTCCCATTTTACAAATGAGCAAACTGAGGCACAGAGGGATAAAGTATCTTGCCCAAGGTCACACAGCTAGCAAGTATTGGAGCCTGGATGTAAGACCAGGCACTGTGGCTTCAGAGTGTAGGAAGCAATGAATGCAGAGAAGTGGGAGGGCCTTAACTGCAGGCTCGGAGGCCCATCAAGTCTTTATTCTACTGGCTCTGGGAGCCATGCAGGCTTCGGAGGGAGGGGGTGCTCAGGCTGTGCACGTATGCCCAGGAAAGCTGACCGTTGTCATCGCTCTCTCCTGCAGAAACCATCCATGGAGCAGCCCCTGTACAGCAGCAGCCTATGGGGCCCAGTGGTCGATGGCTGTGACTGCATAGCTGAGGGCCTGTGGTTGCCGCAACTACATGTAGGGGACTGGCTGGTGTTTGAGAACATGGGCGCCTACACCGTGGGCATGGGTTCCCTCCTCGGGGGCGCCCAGACCTGCCGCATCACCTATGCCATGTCCCGGGTGGCCTGGTAAGGGGGCCCTGCTGGGAAATGGAGTGGGGGGAGAAGGGAGCAGCCTGGGCAGAAGCAATGAGGGGAACCCCAGGTTTGGGTCCCTGCTCCTGTGTAACCCAATGTGACAAGTAGCTCTTGGCTGCTGATTCCAAGTGAGGCCTGTACTTGGCTGTGGCCGTGAATGAGACTGAGCTTCCCTTGAGGAGCTCAGAGTCCCGTGAGAGACACAGAAGCAGACAGACACTCCTGATAATGCAGTGCTGGAGGGAGGGGGGCAGGCTCTGGAGGCTTAGAGCCCCACCCCCATCCCAAGGCCCAGATCTACCTCCCTGAGGAAGGAAGGATGAAGCCAAAGCCTGGTGGACGAGTGGGAGTTAGGTGGCAGGAGGGGCGGGAAGGGGGTTCCAGGCAGAAGGAACAGGGAGCGAGCATAACTTCAGGAAACTACACGAGGTTGGTCAGGGCTGGAGAAGGAGCAGGGCTGGATCTGGGAAGGGCCTTGAAGGCAAGTTGAGAGCTTTGAGCAGCAGCAAGCAGGGACTGGTTCGAAGCCTGAAAGACCACTCTAACTACTGGGTGGATTCAGGGAAGACAAGGGCAGATGTAGATAGAGCTGATCACTTGGGTGGCTGCTTTGTGACCCGGGAAAGACAAAGACTCGCCTGCTCACTGAGCTTGCCCACGCCAGGCCAGCAGTGGGATCCAGTGAGGCCAGATGGAAAGAAATTCACATTTGTTGAAACTTTCTATCAGGCCCTACATTAGGCACCTTTTGACAATTTCCTTTTACCCACACAAACAGAGGTCACTTGCTTGAGGTCGCACAGCTGGTCGGTGATGAAGAGGCCCCCTCTTTGGGGGCTGGGGCAGTTGGGAGGGGCTTTTATGCTGGGCCCTCAGGAGTGAGTGCAGCCTGTGTCCCCAGGGACATGCTGGGTTCCTGAGCCTCTTCCCTGCACCCCCCACCCCCGCCCACCCCCGCCGGAACAGTGCTACCAAATGCCAGGCCTGACGGGGCTCAGTATCAAAGTTGCATGTCATTTATCCAGTCAACAAACCTGTTGTTTCTACTCCCTGCAGGGGCACAGGATAGGCTGATGCCACCATTTTGACATCAGGGGTGTTTTGACAAGGCCTAAAAAACCAAAGTCAAAAAACAATAATCACACAGACTTCCTTATCCCATCCTGGCACCATCACCAGCAAACACAGTCGGATGAGGTTGCAGGGAGTCAGATGCACTCATTACTTAGGAACACAAAATTTTGATGTATTGAAATGGCCATGTCAAAAAATTCCCCATATTAAAGGGGCCTCATCAAAACGTCCTACTTTAGAGTCTGGCTCTGTGCTGGGTCCTGGGGGGTAAAAGAGCATCTGAGAACGTGGTGAGCCAAGGTGCGGACCGGCATACACAGACCCTGGCATAGAGAGTGCCAAGGTCACTAGGGAGGGAGGGCCAGCGGGCTGGGGAGGGTGGTCAGGGCTGCTTCTCAGGAGGCCTGATGGGTATGGAGGGCCAGGCGAGCTGACAGGAGGGTGGTCTGGGCCAGAAGGGGTAGGGGCTTCAGAGTCCAGTCCATCCAAAGAATTTTTAGTAGCTCTGGCTGGTTGGAGTGGCCTGTGGGGAAGAATGGATCAAGAAGGACCATGGAGGCCCAGGTTGGACTTGATCTTGAAGGCAGTAGGGAGCCAGTGAGGGGTTCTAAGAAACTTATCTTTCAAAACCCATTTTGAAAGATAAGGAGACAGAGGCTCAGACAGAGGGTGCTTGGCCCAGAGGACCTCCCACCTGGAAGGGAACGGCCTGACTGGACTCTGCAAAGATACTGACTACTGATTTGCTGCTGAATTGCACATATTGGCAAAGAGGGAGGCCTTCCTGCAGGTGGGGGACTGGAATAGGCTGGAAGCATGAAGGGAGGGAAGGGAAGATGTAGATGGAAGAGGGAGGGTTTTGTGGGGAAGCAGAACTTGGCAGAAGTAAAGGACAGGCTGTCATGCTGCCCCTACCCCCAGGCCTCTTGACGCTGAAGCCAGTGCTCTTTCCCTGTCCTCCTACCCGGCGTCCACCCCTCCTCACCAAGTGTTTACCATGTGCCAGCCTGCTGTTGGGGCCACGAGGCAGTGAGTAACTCAGACGTATTCCCTACCCTGCTATAGCTGGAGGAATGTCAGGGAAGCAGGCATTGAACCCTTGTTGCTATGAAGGAGTACACTGGGCTGTGGGACTCAGCGAACGGTTGATGATGCAGGCAGAGGCCGGATGTGCACAGGCCTAGGATGAGACGTGAGCCCAGAAGATGGCTGCTGTGGCCGGCAACCAGGCAGCCCTGTTGTGTGTGATGGGAGAGGCTGGCAGGGGCCAGATCTTGTGGGGCCTGAGAGTGGAGGGAAACTGCTGGCGACTCAAGAGCAGGGGTTTGCATTTTGGGAAGTGAACCTGGGTCAGAATTGTCCAGAGGGGGCAAGAGCAGATCAGGGAGACTGCACTTTCCCGGCTAGAGATGGTGGTCTCAGCGGGAACAGAGAGCAGCAGGTACCGTTGAGGATGCTCAGGAACTAGGCTCAGCAGGGATCTCCTGGCTGTGGGAAGAAGACAACCTGTGGCAAGAGCAGGAGCCGTTTATTAGCGTGGGGATGTAGGAGAAACAGCCTGTAGAGTTTTTGAGGGGAGGCAGATGATTTTTTTAAAGTACTAAGCTTGGGATATGAAGAATGTGGGCACTGAAGTGAGCGTTGGGTTGAGTCCTAGTTCTACCACCTTCTAGGGTAGAAGATGTGACCTTGGGCAGGTAACTTCTGAGTCTCAATTTCCTCAGAGTAAAATGGGGACGATAATGTCACCCTTACAGGGTTTTGGGAGGATACTAGATACTGTAAGTAAAGTGCCTGGCACAATAGTGGGCATATCAGTGAGTGTGGGTTCCTCTCCCTTGTGGGGGTAGACTATGGGGAGAAGGGAGCAGCGGAGGAAGAAGGGGCGGCAGGCCTCCCCCCGCCCCTGCCCCTGGGTTCTGCGGCCCCAGTGGCGCCAGGTCTTCCAGTGCAGTGGCCATCAGGAGTTCCTGGCCTGCGGGCCCCGTGCTGGCTGCCTCCAGGGACCCCCTCTCACTTGCAGGGAAGCCCTGCGAGGGCAGCTGCTGCCTGCAGAACAGGACGAGGACGCCGAGGGCATGTGCAAGCCTCTGTCCTGTGGCTGGGAGATCACAGACACCTTGTGCATGGGCCCTGTCTTCACCCCGGCAAGCATCATGTGAGCGGGACCCGTCCCCCCCCCACCCCGAGAACCCCAGCGGGGCCGCAGAGATGCCTCCGGGAGCGGAGGGGAAGGTGGCAATCAGGAGCACCCTCTGGCCAGGACTCCGGCGCTCGCTCTGCCGGCCCCGCGCTCCCCCTGCAGTGTTTCTGCCCTGTAAATAGGAACAGTCTTACGCTCCCTGTAATTCAAGTATGCAACATAAATCCTGTCCCTTCCAGCTGTGTCTGCCTCCTCTGCAGCGCCAGGGGCCCGGTCAGCCAGGTATGGGGGTGTTCTTGGGGTCTCCCTTGGTCTCCTTCCCACCTTTGTAAATATGAAGTGAATAAATATTTAGGTTGTTTAATACGCCAGTGGAACCCGGCGGTTCAATCCACGAAGCAGCCTGCGTGAGGCCAGGACTTCCCCACCCTACTATGATAACCCCATGCCCTCTGCTTCGGTCCTGACCCGCTGCAGTGTGGGCACCTCCCACTGCCACCCAGCTTCCTGACTCATCTCTCTCGTCTTCACAAGCTTCCATGCCTGGCTTCATGAGGAAGGGGGAGCTGTCAGGGGCTGGGGTCGGGGTCACGGTTGTCTCCGTGCGGCACCGGGGCTGCAGCTCATGGCTGGTGAGGGGCTTCTGTGTGAACCCAACAGCCAGCTTAAGTCCCGGCCCAAAGTGGGGAAAACTGAATATTTGACACCGCTTTTGGAAATTCATACCAAAGATAAAGAGCAAAGAGGTGGGTCCCTGGGAGGTTCTGAGGAGACCCTGTACCCTTCCTCTCCTTGCAGGTCAGCAAGGCAATCAGAGTAATGCAAATATGTGCTGGTTGGTTTTGCTTATTCAGGCAGTAATTGTTAGAACATGGTTGGCCACAGACTACTGCCACATCCAGTGCCAACGGCTCTGATGCTCATGTCTCCTCAGATACTGGCAGTTCTCTTCAGGACTTCACATTGCTAGGGTCTCAAGCTATGCAACTGGGGTGTGTGAGCCGCTTAGCAAAGTTCAGATTTTAGAGTTCCCCCAGCTGCTACTGGTGACCCTAAAGATTCTTCTTCTGCAATTAAAAAAAATTTGAGATATAATTCACATGCCTTAAAATTCACCCTTTCAAAGTGTAGAATTCAGTGGTTTTTAGTATATTCACAGAGTTTGTGCAACCATCACCACCACCTAATTCTAGAACATGTTCATTACCTCAAAAGGAAACCCCATATCCACCAGCAGTCACTCCCCATTCTCCCCTCCCCCAGCCCCGGCACCCACGAATCTATTTTCCATCTCTGTGGACTTGCCTGGTCTAGACATTTCATTGCGATTGTTTTTTTTTTTTATTTAATTTTTTATTTATTATTTATTTATTATTTTTATTTTTTTTGGCTGTGTTGGGTCTTCGTTTCTGTGTGAGGGCTTTCTCCAGTTGCGGCGAGTGGGGGCCACTCTTCATCGCGGTGCGCGGGCCTCTCACTATCGCGGCCTCTCTTGTTGCGGAGCAGAGGCTCCAGACGCTCAGGCTCAGTAGTTGTGGCTCACGGGCCCAGTTGCTCCGTGGCATGTGGGATCCTCCCAGACCAGGGCTCGAACCCGTGTCCCCCGCATTGGCAGGCAGATTCTCACCCACTGCGCCACAAGGGAAGCCCCCATTGCGATTGTTTTTATATCTTCACTTGAGCTTCTCACTGGGTAAGCCTAGTACAATGTGTGGTTTTTTTTCCCACACCACCAAGCAATTCTCAGACACCAGCCGGGCGTCCTACAACTCCACTCAATTCTGACACTACCTACCTAAGAGATAGAATCAGATCCCACAGGTTAAGGGCTCAGTCCTACAAATCTGAACAACAGAGCAAGGAGTCTGAACTTAATTCTGCAGGCAGCAGGGAGCCCTATATGCTTCTGGAAGAGAAGCATGACAGGGCCTTTGAGAGGATAATTGAAAGTGTATTCAAAAGGGGCCAAGGAAGACCTAGTGCACTGGTGGTAGCATGCACTTCCTTCACCCCCCAGCCTGTTTAAGGCGGGTCCAGCCAGGGAGCCTGATGGGGGTCCAAGGGACACAAGTCGTCATCTCTGTCCACCCCTGCTCAGGAGGAAGATGGTGGCTCTCTGGGTGTCCCCCCCACCCCCCGCCACTCATTCCAGCTGTAAAGGGACCATACGGAAGGCAACAGGATGTGAGTTCCCAGTCAACCCTTTGCTCCATTTTAAACCCTCTTCCTGGCACCTAGGGGATGAGTAGCTAAGCCTGTGTAAACTTAACCTACAAAATTATCTGATATAGGCTCCTAACAGTCAGAGGGATCTTTATGAAACATGAATCCGATCTTGTCAATCCTCTGCTGAAAACCCTCCGGTGGATTCCCACTGTGATGCCAATGAAAGTTAAATTGCCTTAGATCTCCGCCCACTTTCCAACCTCATCTCCTGCCACTCTTCTCACCATGCACCGGCCTACTGGCCTCTTTTCAGTTCCTCACGTCTACTGAGTTCTTTTTTTTTTAAACATCTTTATTGGAATATAATTGCTTTACAATAGTGTGTTAGTTTCTACTTTATAACAAAGTGAATCAGTTATACATATACATATGTTCCCATATCTCGTCCCTCTTGCATCTCCCTCCCTCCCACCCTCCCTATCCCACCCCTCTAGGTGGTCACAAAGCACCGAGCTGATCTCCCTGTGCTATGCGGTTGCTTCCCACTAGCTATCTTCCAGACCTTTGCCCTTGCTGTTCCTTCTGCCTAAATAGCTCTTCTTCCAGCTTCTCCAGGGCTGACTCATCCCTATCTTAAAGGGCTCACGTTAAATGTCACCTTCTCAGAAAGGCCTTTTCTGTACACCCTATTTAAAGTGGCCCCCCCAGCTAATTACGTGGAGTCACATTTTACAGAAGTTAGATTCTAAAGGCAGTATTTAAGGCAAGAAACACACTGTCAAAGCTGTCACTGAAAATCCCTGAGAAAGCTATCATACTGGAGGCAGTACATCATTCCTCTCTTTGTGTTCCTCTAACACACCAGGCACATTTCCTTATAACCCCAAATAGCTCCATGATCTTTCTCCCTCACACCTTCAGATCTTTGCTCACATGTTACCTTCTCAGTGAGGCCTTCCTGACCACACTCTTTAAAACTGTGATACTCCCACCCCAGTATCCCATGATCCCCTCCGTAGCCTCACCTTTTACTCCTGCACCCCACAGCTCATCATCTGACATGCATTTTACTTAGAATTAGGCTCTTAAGGGCAGAGGTGTGTTTGTTTACTGCCGTGTTCCTAGTGCCTAAAGCACTGCCCACAAACAAATATTCAACAAATAAGTTGAATGAATCTTTCAAGTCTCAGCTGGGGTATCTCCCTTTTCTCTTACTCTCTGCCTGGATATTGCACCTCTGTGCTTCCACAGCGTGCTGCATTTACCCATATTAAAGAACTGTTGATCGCAATGTATTGTAATCTTTCTACTCGTCTCCCCGCAAATCTGTTAATTCCACAAAGAGAGGGAATATTTCTCCTACTTGCCAATGTCATCTGGAGCCTGGGTTTGTGCTTAGCACAGAGTAAGTGCTTAGTGTCTTTTGAATAAACTAGTCTTGGAGGATGGCGGGGGGGGGGGTTACCCCTGAACCTCGAGGCAGGGGTATCTGGCCCCTTCTCCTCAGCTCCTGAACGGCAGCCTAGATCCTGCGAAGGGCAGGCCACTAACTGGAACGGGCTGGGGTCGCTGCAGGCTTCCAGGGTTGCACCCAGGAGGAGCGCGGGTCCACATACTAGTGAGCCTTAGGTGGGGAGGCATACAGGATGTCTCAAAAGCTCTTCCTGCTCTTCCACTCAGCTGGGTGACCGTGAGGTAGGACTGCCATACAAAATATGGGAAGCCCAGTTAAATCTGAATTCAGAAAACGACGGCTACTTTTTCAGTAAACGTATGACCCATAACTATTAGGGGTATCCTTATACTAAAACACTGTTGTTCCCCTGAACTTCAACTTTAACTGGGCGTCCTGCATTTTAGCTGCTAAATCCGGCAACCCTACCCTGCAAGTCCCTGTCTCTCTCTGGGTTCGTTTTCCCCATCTGTGCAATGCGGGTATTCCTGTGACACTTGCCTCAGGGCCTCCTCAGGCGGAGCAAACCACCCCAAGGCCGTTCCTCCGCTAAAAGGAGTCGTGTGCGAAGCGCGCTGGTCTCGGGAGAGGTTCTCGCTGGGTGAATATGAACAAGCCCCGGTCTCCAGGAGCTCACTTGTCTCATCTGAGCCTCCGAGCCTAACCGGAGTGGAAACGATGCCCTTAATCACCTCCTAGCGTAACCTTACACGCTCGGCTTTCAGCCGCTTCAACTACCCGTCACACCCCCGAGTCCCGGCGGACGCGGATTTCCGGCGGCGTGACGTCACTTCCGTGTCAGAGAGCCTCCCAGGCTTCGAGGCCCGTCTTCTGGCGCCCTCTGCTTGAGCGGAGGAGGACTTCACCGAACAGCGAGAAGAGACAGCCGAGTCCGTTGGCTGAAGGACGGACAGACGCCGTCCGCAGCCTTCACCAGGGGAAAATCGAACCTTCGCCGAGGGCGGGCCCCCACGAGCAAGGGGTCCCGTTGGCACACAGGAGGCAGGCAAGGGGGCGACCGTGCCCCTGCCCGGCTAGAAAGGCCCTCAGTAACACCGGAACTGGGCTTCTGCCCACCCGGTACTTCCGCTTCCCCTTACAAAGTAGGAGCATCCCTGAGTAACGGGACCAGAGAGCTGTATCGATCTTGGGAGGCTCGTCCCCAGTGTCTTCCCCACTCATCCATTTCATTCCCTACAGGAGACACCCGATGAATTCACGCAGAAAATCATGGGCTTTGGAAGAATTCCTGACTTTCAGGCTAAGGTGTTTTACGTTTTAAAATAATAAAGAGTACTCACTGTGTGCCATGCCCTGCCCTCGCTCTTGACTCGCACTTTTTCGTTTAATCCGCACTAACCTGTGAAGTGGATTTTATGACACAGACTCCGACTCCTCAGTGCCTGTGTTGGAATCCTGGCTCTGCCAGTTATTACCTGTGTTTTCTGTGCCACAGTTTCTGCATCTGTAAAATGGAATAATATACCTACCGCATATCCTAATTCTAAGGATTAAATAAATTAACATATTTAAAATGCTCAGAATAGCAGCTGATCTGTGGTCACCATAGGAGCCACTTAGGTTATTTCCATTTATAAATTAGGAAACTGAGGCTTAGATATGACGTAACTTGTCTAGAATAGATAGTAACTAGTGGAGGCAGGTTGGGAAGCATCTCTGCCTACTCTGGAAGAACCTCTCAGTCATACTCACCCAGCCCTCTTCCTATGGAAGCCTGTGGGGACCAGAATTGCCTTTAGAGCAGCACATGTATTTATTTAGTAGGACACTATTACCAAATGACTGCTCTCTGGGCATTTAATAATGCCAATTAAGATGGTGAGGTTCTATAACTTGTCCTATACATCTCCATTGAAGATGGTGAGGCTGCAAGATCCATCTCCTGCTAAATTTCATTGATATAAAAATCAGCAGAAACGAACTTCTGAACATGTCGACTTTGAGATCCAAGTGGAGATAATTATAATTTGGTGTGCTAAGTGGTGTGTTAGTGGAAAGCACAGGGTGCCAAGGGAAGTCTGATTAGGGATAGACATAACTGCCTGCTAGAAGTTAGGATGGACTTGGCAGAAGCAATGGATGGAAGCAGAAACCTTGATGGGTGAGTAGGAGTTGGCCAGGTAGAAAAGTCTGGGGAGGTTGAGGGAAGCATTCCAAACCAGGGAAGTGGTGTGTAAAGGGATAGAAGTGCGATAATTCAGAGCTCTTTCTTAGGAACTGGAGTACAGGATGGAAGATGAGAATGAAATAGTGATTGAGGAATATTATGAAGGGTTATGTCCCAGTATCAGCAAGTTAACAGAAGTTTCTGAGAAAGGGAGAGAAGAGATCAGCTTTGCACTTTAGGTGGCTCACTAGGAGGCAGTGATGAGGTTGTGGTAGGCAGGCTCTAAGATGTCCCCAGTGATCCCAAACAATAGTGTTCACATACTGATATGATTCTCTCTCCTTGAGTATGGACTGGGCTTATTGATTCCATTCTAATGAATAGAATATGTTAGAAGTGATGGGTTACCATTTCTGAGATGAGATTACAGAAAGACCGTAACTTCTGTCTTTGACACCCTCTCTTTCTTGCTCACGTGCTCTTAGGGAAGACATCTGCCATGTTGCAGGCTGCCCTATGGAGAGGTTTAGGTGTCCAGGAACTGATGTTTCTGTCCACTAGCAAGGACTTGAGGACTTCTAATAGCCACATAAGTGAGCTTGGAGGTAGATCCTCCTCCAGGTGAGCGTTGGCATGACTGTAGCCCTGGCCAACACTTGGTGGCAGCCATGTGAGAGACCCTGAGCCAGAGGCACCCCTAAGCCATGCCCAGATTTCTGACCCACAGAAACTTTGAGATAATAAATATTTGTGGTTTTAAGTTTTAACAAAAATTTAAGGTAATTTTAATGCAGCAATAGTTAACTAGATAATAGAGAGGGATTAGAAGCAAAGAGAAAGCAGGGGGGGATTAGGAGGGGACACTTGTTCTAGGTCAGGGAAGAGATGATGAGAATCTGGATTGGGGCAGCAGCTCTGTGGGTAAAGAGCAGGGAACGGATTTGAGATAGGTCTGGAAACAAAGGAAAGACATTTGGCAATGGAGTTGGATGTGGGAATGAGGGAGGAGGCGGAGGAGAGAACAACACCAGTGTTTGGTAAAACGGGGGGTGGTGTTAGCTAGAGTTGCCAGCATGCAGGCCACTGGGGATGAGTTTAAAAAGTAGCTCCTTGAGATTTCTGGCAACAACAAGATAGATCAGCAAGCAGACTCTAGGTTGGACAAAGAGAACAGTCACTGTGGTCTGGGGAAAAAGTACTGCAGAAAAATAGAATCAAGGGAGTAAGAACTGGAAGGAACTCTCTTCCCTGAATTAGGTTTTCTTGTCAAAGTGTATGGTAGGGCTTCCCTGGTGGCGCAGTGGTTAAGAATCCACCTGCTAATGCAGGGGACACGGGTTCGAGCCCTGGTCCGGGAAGATCCCACATTAAAAAAAAAAAAAAGTGTATGGTATATTACTCTCCCCTTCATCTGGTCATTCATTCAGCAAATATGTATTAAGTGCCTTCTCTGCGCCAGGCACTATCCCAGGCACTGGGGATGTAAAAGTGAGCACAAGAGTCTCTGCCTTCATGGCATTCCTATCTTCATTGCAGGAAGAGAAACAATAAGATTTTTGGCTTCTGGTTCTTACTCTCTCCTACATTGCTTCTGTCTTCATCTTTGACGATTTCAATATACACAGAGATGATCCTTCCAACATTGTTCTCTCAGTTTCTTGCTTCAGAGATCTTGTCCTCTCTCTACCTCAGGCACTCATTCCATGGTCATACCCTAGACCTTATCATGAATCTAATGCTCTAAACAATACCGCATGTCTTTCCAATTATTCTCCCTCCTGTTCTGACCCCATCAATCCTTCCATGCCAGGAAGTGAAATCTATTAATCCTACATTTTGCATTATCTCTCTCCCTGTTAATGTCCTCTCCTCCAGTTATATCAGTCAGGATAGGCTAGGTGCTGCTGCAGCAACAAATACTCCCAACATTTCAGGCTTATATTTAAGGCTTACATTTTAAGCTTTAATACAACGAAGAAAGATTTATTTCTTGCTTGCACAACTTGAACATCGTGGGTCAACAGAAGGCTCTGCTTTTCGTAGTCAGAAACCCAGGGTGACGGAAAAGCCACCATCTCAAATAATGTTGGTCACTATGGGAGAAGGAAAAGAGAACTCTGGAGAGTCATGTTGGCAATTAACTGCTCCATCAAGAATCTGTAATCTGATTGGCCAGAACCAGTCACATGGCCATACCTAGCCTCAAGTGGACTGGAAAGTGCATTTCTACCCAAAGTCCAGAAGCAAGGGGTGGGATTGGAGAACTGGAATATTTGTGAATAGCACTTAGAGTTTCCCATGCTGGCTGAAATTCCATGGTTAATCTTTATCATCACTCCCTTGCATTCACCCTCTACTTCCTTGCCTCTTTTTCATTTGTTGTATGTGTACTCTCTTAGCAAAACCACAACTCTGGTTAAGTATAACTTTCCACCTTCACCCATGCAGCTGAAAGCTCCTCTTAGAGTTGCCAGCAACTTCTCAGGACAGGACCTCCAGCTTACCCTAGATTGGGCCAATATTCCTGTCTTTCATACTTCAGGATTGGAGGTGAGGTGTGGACAAGAGCATTCACAGAAGACTTCATTGAGGGAGGAAAGAAACTTTTGTGAATTGATCTCCTACTGTGGACCACTGTGTATGCATAACTACCCTGGACTATGCCTTGAAGATTGGGGAGGATTTGCCTCTTTGGTCACCAGAGAGGAAAGGGGGAAGATATGTGGGATGGAGTGATGGGGAGGAGATACACAAAGATGTGCAGGTGGGAAGTAGATTTAGTGTGTAGGGGCAGCAATGATGATGAGGCATGTTGCTCCTGCCTCCTAAGCCTCTCTTGAGTTCAACTGTGTCTTAATATTCCTGCTGCTGCTGCCAAAGTCTACCATCATAATCTTTACCTCTCCTCTCTCTTCAACTCCTCCTAGCCGATCTCCCTAACTCTAGCCTCAATTCCTGTCCAGTCCATTCTTTAAGTGGAAGTTAGAGTGACCTTCCTAAAATTATCTATCTATCTATCTATCTATATCTATCTATCTATCTATATCTTATCATGTTACTTCCTGGCTTGAATCTCTTCAGGGGATGCCCACTGCTTTCAGAATGAAGCCAGGATTTCTTAGCAGGTCCTTTGCTGCCTTGAAGGTCCTAATCTGTGCTGTCCATTATGTTAGCCACCAGCCTCATGTGGCTATGGAGCACTCAGAATGTGGCTAGTCTGATTTGAGATGTGCCATAAATGTAAAATACACCCCAGATTTCAAAGGTGTAGTTCAAAGAGAAGAATGTAAAACATCTCATTAGCAATTTTAAAATATTGACTACATACTGAAATGATAATATTTGCCTATATTGGGTGAAATAAAATATTATTAAAATTAATTTCACTAATTTCTTTTTACCTTTTAAAATGTAGCTACTAGAAAATGTAAAAGTACATATGTGGCTCATATTATACATATAGTGGACCATGCTGACTGTATACCCCACCAGTTTCATCTCTCTGCACTATGTTAATTTTAGTTAAAGTTTTTTCATTAAAATGAACAGAAACTGACTTTGAAAGAAATGAAAATTAAAAGTTTGGGGAATTGATTGCAAGGGGCTTCAGAATCAAAGGGATTATTGATGAGTGGGTCTGGAAAGGAGCAGGGCAGCTCTAAGGGCCTCAGCAGCAGAGGTTCACAGACATTGATGTAACTCAGCTCCATTTCTGGGTCTCATATTCCACATTTCAAATTCCTAGGAAGAGAGAATCTGATTAGATCAGTTTAAATCAGGTGTGTCTACTCCTGGATCAATCCACTGTGGCTGAGGAAAGAAGGACTCATTGTGAGCTGCCTACTGCACAGTTCCCACCCTCAACCCTCCAGCTACTATGTTCCTAAAAGGTAGTATAAGCACTCTAACCTCTAGGAGTCAGCAAGCTTTTTCTGTCAAGGGCCAGATAGTAAATGCTTTATGCTTTGTGAGCCATAGCATCTCTTTGACAACTATTCCACTCTGCTGTGTAGAGCGAAAGCAGTCAGAGACAATACATAAGTGAATGGACATGACTATATCTCAATAGAACTTTATTTATAAAGCTAGAAAGTGGTCCATAGTTTGCCAACACCTTACCTTGTACTTTCTGTTCCCTCTGCCGGTACTATCCTTTCCCACCTTCCTTCCAGCAAGCTCCTAGTCATCCTTCAGTTCTCGGTTTAGATGCCACTTCTTGGAAACTTTCCTTAACCCTCCTCCCCTGGCTAGTTAGTGGTCTCTTCTTTATGCTCCCCCAGACTCCTGTACCCCATCCAAGCGCTTCTCATACTCTGTCGTCATTGTTCTGTTACGGCCACTAGATTACTAGCCTGGGTCTCATTTGTTGTTATAAACCCAGCACCTGGCATGCCCGGCACATGGTACACACCTGAGTATCACTGGATGAATGGAAGAAGCCGTGAACCTGTGGCTGGCAGACAGAGCAGATATCCTGAGATCTTAGGGCAGTGGTGAGAATTCTGGGCTTTTGTATTAGCTGCATGAAACCCATTTCCTCACTTTGTTGCTCCTCTGAATCCCAGGGCTCAGGCGGTAGACAAGGAGAGAGGAGGCTCCAGGCCGGGCAGGGGTCCAGGGATCTGGCTATTTCCATGCCATCCAAGCCTTGCCTGTCAGGGGCCTAAGGGCTGTGTTCCCCCTAAGAACCATGTAACAAGCTGAAACACCATGACCTCAGGAAAGCACTGGTGATGTGAGTGTTTAAAAATATGAGAAGTGGAAAGTTCTAAGGACTGCAAGCCTTGGATAATATGATAAGCCACACCCCAACTGGGGTGAAACCAGGAGTGCTCTCATCCAGTCCTTGGAGGAGGACTTCCTGCTCCTTGGTCAGGTTCCCTGTGGAGGCCCCACGAGGCAGGGGGCATCGCAGGGAAGTAGGGGGGCAGCGTGTGGCCAAGGGTCTTGGCCTTGGTCTCATAGTCACCGAAGGCCACAGTTACAGGGGCTGCAGAATGGGCTTCCTCGCCCTGAGAGGTTGATGAGTAATTTCCAGCAGAACCTGGACAAGGGCACAGGAGACTATGAGGTCCCACACGTGGTTGTGGCCTCTGTGAGGCTTCATCCAGCTCAGCACATCATCCCCTGTTGCCTCAAGAGAGTAAGGAGAGTTTCTCCTCTTAAGGGAGACAAAGAATAAAGCTGAAATAGAACCTCCCTGTCCTTATGGTCCTTGAGTGACTTACCTGGGCCCCTTATGTGGATGGCAGGCTGGGGTGGGTGACCCGAGACCACCGACGGCAGGTCTTCCATAAGATGCAGCTTATGACCAGCAGAGTGGACGAGGAGAGCAGGGTTGGGATGATGATCACCGCAGCCTGCAAGCCACCCACATCTGGCCGAAGGGATGGAGGCATCAGGGCAGTGGTAGTAGACTGCTCCCCAGGGGCAGGCTGTGCCCCTGCCCTCAGTAGCTGTGACCCACACAATACTGGGCTCCTAGGTCTGGAGGAGGCATGGTACAGAGCAAGAACAGGCTTGGAGGCAAAGATTGAGTGACCTTGGACAAGCAGCCAAAAGTACTTTTCCCCCAGTGTTTGGCACTTGTTGCTTGGTACATGTTTGTGGACTAAAAGGGAGAGAAGTGATGCTAATAACACCAGGTGCTTTATATACCTTGACTTATACAGGTTGGCAAGATGCTATTCCCATTTACCAGATGGAGAAGGTGAGATGCAGGGGCTGCCCCTTTGCCTCATATTCAACCCTTAACTACATGACCTCATTTCCGGACTCCTATCCCTAGCACATGCTGTTCCCTCTTCCTGGAACACTTTCTCCAGCTGTTACTCATGCTGCAGGTTTCAGCTTCTGTGGCACCTCCTGCAGCAGGCCCCTCTTCTCTGAGTTCCTGCACCTCCCCTATTGTTCTAGCCCAGCCCTCCGCACGTGTGCTGTGACTGCCTGGCCACTGCTGGCTCTTTGCTGGAGACCTGAGATGCACCTGTCCTTGCTCATCTCAGTGCTAGCACATCGTAGGCACTCAGTAGGGATTTGTTAGGTAAGTGACTGAATGGGAGAGTGAGGGAGTGGAGAGGACAGTGGGACTCTCTAGGAGGAGAGTGGGGATGGGGCTCCTCTGGCCCAGCCCTCCCCCCACCCACAGGTAATGCTACCTTTTCTCCTTCGGGACCTGCCCAAAGTCAACACTTCCCTGGAGCTGGGGGAGGGTGGACCCAGGCTGGGCTGAACAAACACGGCCTTCCCCACCTGACTGCCCCACCCCCAGTCAGTTCTGGGCATTTGGCTCCAGTCCAAGGACTGTTTCTGGTTCACCAGCTTCCCTCTGTGAAAACTGGTCAGTGCTATGTAGGAGGTGAGGGTGGGCTGGGAGGCACAAAGCCTGGATTCACCTAGCTCTGCCATGAACATGCTGTGTGACCTTGAGGAATTCACCTCCTCTCTCTGGCCTCAGTTTCCTCAACTGTAGCTAGGGAAGAATGATCCCTGCACACATCACAGTGGTATGGGTATGGGAGGATAATAACAAGTGTGGGTTTGGGAGTCACACAGCCCTGGGTTCAAATCTGAGCTTTACCACTTAATTGGAAAATCATCTTAACTCTCTGGACTTAGTGTTCTCATCTGTAAAATGGGAATAAAATGGTACCTCCTCTCAGGCGTGTTGTGAGGATTAAACGAGATGACAGCTAATAACATGCATTCTGTTAATGATCCCTCAAGGCCTGGCGTACAATTAGATTTAACAAATCATAAGGGTGTTCAGGGGCTTGGAGAGAAAAGAGAGCATTTGGAAACATGGGTTCGAATTGGGTTACAGAATTTCAGAGCTGGGAATGTGCCTTAGGAACCTTGTGGCATGTCGGTGAGGAGACTGAGACCCACCCCTAAACTTCCCGCAGAGTGGAGAAGCGTCTTGTGCAAGATAACACTTAATTCCACACTATTTGGCTGGTAAATTCCTGGGGCAGAGCATGGGCTGGGGTTGGGAAATTGGGTATTTGCTTTGGAAAACTTTCAAGTGGCTCAGCTCCTTCCCCCATCCTCCCCCCACCTCCATCTGCCCCTGTTCCTCCCCCAATCTGGTCAGTATGAGGGAAAGCTGGCCGAAGAGCTGGCTGAAGTGCAACGGCAAGTGGCACTCCTCCCCTCACCCCCCACTTGATTCCAGAGGCCCTTCTCCACCTCAAGGTCAGGATCACCCAAGTCCCCTACCCCCCAGGATTGGAGGAGCCCAGGGTCCAGGAAAGCAGCTGAGGAAAGGGCAAGGCAGGTATCTACTTACTGCACCGGTGGGCAGCAGTGGAGAAGTTACAGGGGGGCTCTGAGCCCATCAGTGAGGTGTTGGGGCCTTCGCTCAGGAGGGGTGGAGGCAGCAGGTGCTCAAGGCCTTCCTGGGCCTTCCCTTCCTAAAAGTAGGGACAGGCCAAGGTTACACCCTGGAGCAACAGGTTCTGGCCCACTGTTGTAGCAGGTTCCCTACTCAGAATGGGGCTTAGGAAGAGCAGGCTTCTAGGGGGGCCCTCAAGGTCAAACAACCTTACTGTATTAAACTGATGTTGTAGAAGACTATTTAACAGCATGGGAAAAAAATTCAGTGGAGAAAAAAATAGGCTATGGAACAATAGGAGAGTGTGTTCGATTTTGGTAAATAATACTCACATGGAAAAAAAACCTGTAGACCTTATCACCCAAACGCTAGCAGTGGTTATCTCTGAACAGGGGTTGATGGGTAATATTTACTCTGTGTGTCTTGACTGTATTTTCCAAATTTTCTATGATGAACATGTTATAAGAAAAAAACACTTACTTAGGAAAGCAACACATTTAAAATGAGCAAGCCTTTTGACCAACAAATTCTATTTGTAGGAATTTACAGAACTCATAGGAAATAAAGAATGAACATAGTTTTGTAAAAGAAAATTCTGTTTTTGTTTATGCATAAGGAAGAATGCCTGGAAGGACCTGCACCAAACTGTTAATAGCTGTTGACTCCTGGGAGTGGGAGGAGGGGACTTTCTGTTTTATGGTCTTACGTCTATTTGAATTTTTTTGCAATAAGCAGAAGTTATTTTATAATTGAAAAAAAAAAAAAAAGACAAACAATCAAACAATGTCCCTAGTCTTTGCCGGCTCTTCCTGGTTCTCTCTGTGCACAATATGGCTGGGAGTGGTCAGTGTGCTCACCCTGGGCATCTTTAGCGAGGAGCCATCCCTGGTCTCTAAGCTCCCTCCCAACTTGGAGACGGAGTGCTTTTCATGATTCCAGCTTGGACACTAACCAGGTCCAGCCGGCAAATATTTTCTGAGACACTCTCTGCACCCATGTCCCCGGGGAACATGATCCCTGCTTCAAGATGCTCATGGTCTAGTGGTAGTGGAAGACCCAAAGTGCTACAAGGGTCCAGAGCATTGAGTTCTGCTGGATCTGAACGACCAGGGCAGCTTCACCTTGAATGGGACGTGAAGGATGAGTAAGATTTCAACAGGAAGGAAAAGGAGGGCAAGGGCATGCTCGGAGGCGGATGGGTATTACAAAAGCGGAGGTGTTAAGGACCAGAATCTGCTTAACATCTTCCATTTGGGATCCTAATATTCTGAGTGCTCTGATTCTAACATTATATGCACCATTTTTTTTTCTCCTCCACCGTGAGATCCCCAAAACAGAAAGGCAGTTGTTGTGTCACCATTAGCCTGTTGGGTACTGGTGAGGGGGAATGAGGGCTGAAAGCTTGGCCAAGAGTAGGACTTGGATCGGTTCAGTGCATGGGAGCCACGGTCATTTCTGGCTGGGTCTGTGCCCACACAGTAACAGCTGCTGTAGTGCTGCCCATGTGGAGTCGTAAGAGTTCTCCTCTTCCTTCCTATCCCTACTATTATCTTTCTCCCACCTGCTTGTTGTGGTTCCTGAAATCCCACCACTAGCTACTCTTTAAGAGAGGTCTCTGGGACTTCCCTGGAGGCACAGTGGTTAAGAATCCACCTGCTAATGCAGGGGACACAGGTTGGAGCCCTGGTCCAGGAAGATCCCACATGCTGCGGAGCAACTAAGCCCGTGTGCCACAACTACTGAGTCTGCGCTCTAGAGCCCATGAGCCACAACTACTGAAGCCCGCGCCTAGAGCCCATGCTCCACAACAAGAGAAGACACCACAATGAGAAGCCCACGTGCCACAACGAAGAGCAGCTCCCGCTCGCCGCAACTAGAGAAAGCCCGCATGCAGCAACGAAGACCCAACGCAGCCAAAAATAAATAAATAAATTTATTTATTTATTTATTTATTTATTTATTTATTTATTTATTAAAAAAAGAGGTTTCTATTATAAATGTGCATGGGTCAGGGAGGGAGGCATTGCAAACCATAAGTCAGTTACCCCGAGGAACACAGGAGGGTAAGTTTTGTTGGAGGAGCGAAAGGGATGGAGAAGCGCATTCCAGAAGTGTGACAGAAGGAGACCCTTAAAGAAGAAGAGGGGGTGGTGAAGGGGGTGGGCACTGCTGGACAAACTCCATGAGGCTGCCTCAAGCTAGAACCCTAGAACCGGGGGTTGCCCCATAGCCCAGGGCCACCCATCTCTCTTGTTGAACCAACGAGGAGTGGACACCCATAAGGTGGCAATGCCAGGAGCTGTCCAGGGTCACTGGTGAGTCAGGCACCAAGTCAGGGCCCACTCCAGATTTAGCAGGTTTGCCCAGATCTCAACCCTCAGTCTGCATCTGTGGGACGCACATACCTCCAGCTGGTCTCTGCTTTTTCTGGGACCTCCTGGGGCACTTATCTGCTTCTCCCTTCTCCCAGTGGCAGAGGAGAGCTGCTGGGCCCCAGGGCCCCATTCCTGGCTTGTAGATCTGGCAGCTTAGTCATGGAGGGGCTTTGCCTGGGGTGTGCAGTGGGCAGAGGAAGCAGGCCCAGGGGCTCAGCCTACAGGGAGTGAGGGAAAGCCCCTTCTCCGGGAAAAAAATTCCAAATCCCCGACCACCTGGGGTAGCAGGGCTGACACTAGTGCCATGGAATCAGGGGATGCCCTCGGGTCAGTGCCCTCACTTACCTGCGACTCCCCGTGGCTCCAGTAGCTGCCCAGGTGGCTTTGTCCCTGCTGTGGCTAGTTCTGGCTCTGGCTCTGCTACCAGAAAGGGAGGTACCAGGTGTGGGCAGGCACTGACTGACTCTGCCCTGGAGGAGGGGCTACGGAGGCCCAGGCCAATTCTCCATTCTCTTCGGGGAGGAAGATGGAGAAAGGTACCCGCTGTTGGTGCCTGGAGCTGCAGGGACACAAGCCACTCCCCTTCTCCTTCCGCTCTGATGCCAGGTTCCCAGGGGGTGGGAGGAGGCATCAGCATCCACAGCGGGGAGATTAAAGGTTGTGTGGAAAGAGCCGATGGCTGTGAGTCTGCAGACCTGGGTCTGGGCCTGGCTCTGCCTCACGGGCTGGTGACTTTCCTTGTGGGCCTCGGTTTTCTTACCTGTGAAATGATGGGGTTGAGACCAGTGGTCTCTTAGCAGCCATCGTGGAATCTGTGATGCTGGCTAGCACGCTCAGCTGGGCTCACTCCACCCCGGAGAGGACTTCCTGACTCTGCTTTGTTCCTCCTCCTCGCCGAGGAGCTGGAGCCACCACTCTGAGGGCACCCTTACGCCCCGCTGACCTTTTAGTTATGGGGACCCTTCTCCTCTGAGCACCACCCACCTCAGCCCTGCCCCTGCCCCCTCCCAGCTGGCCCTCTGTGCTCCTTTTTCTTTCCTGGGTGGGAGGCCCTCTCAGCTGGCCATTCTCCCTCCTCAGTGACTGGGAGCCAGGACACCTGGGTTCTGGCCTTGGCTCTGCCATGTGCTGTATGACCTTGAGCTAGAAACCAACTCTCTCTGGGCCTCCGGATTGGGCTGGAGGAGCCCCCAATCCTCCAGCATTCAGACTTGATCACATCATGGCCCACAGTTTTGGGGAGCTCACCAGGGCCTGGGCTTTGTGCCCCTGGCTCCAGCCTCTTGTAAGGTCCTCCCTTGTCATGACATCAGAGTAGGAAGCCCCTGGTCCTCTGGTCCAAAGTGTCCACTCTTCCCCTAGTTCACTGAATTCCTAGGGTGAATGAGGGGCATTTTGTAATAGTCAGAAATATGATAGAACTGTCAAAATTTTGAAAGAAGATGGAAGAACGTTCTTTTCTCTATCTAGGGTAAACAAAAATCCACATAATTTGATCCAGGTAGAAAAGAAAAACAAAGGAAAATGAGCATATTTCAGAATAAAAGTATCCCCCCCCCACTATTTTTTTGGAGGCTGTACTTCCTGAATGCATCTCTACTCCCGTCTCCTTCCCTCTCCCTACCCCCTCCCCCTCCCCCCTCTCACTCCCTCTACTTCTGATTTCTGCTCTGCTTCCTATCACCCTCTCTTCCCCAGAGACACTGGCTAGAATTGTAGGTGTCCCAGAGTAAGGAGAAATTATCATGCCCTGGTGGCCAATGACAATTCAGCACCTTGGCCAGCACACCACCCCTCCCCCGACCTCACCACTCCTGGCCACCTGCATTTAAGCCTGTGACATGGTCCTCTGAGACGGACATTCTGGTGGAGCATTTGAGGATAGTGAACAGGGCAAGACTCAGGCAGGAGGGGAAGAAGCCAGGAATTCTGCCCAGGTGTGAGCAGTCAGCCTCCCGGGATGTCCTCTCTGGCAGGAGGGAAGGCCCATCCCTAGAGCCCCTGAGCTGAGACTGTGCTGTCAAGAGACCTTATCTCCTCTCTCCATCTTCTTCTCCTTCTCTCTCTCTTTTTTCCCCCACTCCACGTTGGGCCCTCTCCCCCTCTCCCTTTCAAAGCTGAGCTAACGGGAGACTGTTTAACTTCAGTGTTTCTATAGGAGTCTGTTGTAGTTTAACTCCTGCACACCAGTAGCTGAGATGAACAAAGGAGAGACTCGAGGTCCAACTATTCATCCTTTCTTTGCACTTCAAAAAAAGAAAAAAAAAAAAACACAAAAAAGAGACCTTATCTCTGTTTTTTGTTCTTGCTGCCTGCTGCCACCCCAGAGAGAAAGACCCAGAGCTAATGGCCTTGTTAGGTGCTGAGCAGGCCAAGCCCTGGGACCAACATTAGACTTACAGAATCCTGGACCATCAGAGCTAGTACCTAGGCAATCAGTTAACTAGATCCCTAGCCCCTCCCTAATAGAGATGGAGAAACAGAGGTCCAGGAAGGGAGAGGGACCCGCTCAGGGTCACACAGTGCCTTCATGAGTCCCCCTCTGACCTGGGAGGTACATGAGGCAGAGCCTGCAGCTGAGACTTGACTCACAATTGTGTAATTCTTTTTTTGTTTTTTTTTATGGAAACGAATGTTAACTACATTTATTATGGTGATCATTTTGCAATATATACAAACTTTGAATCATTATGTTGTACAGCTGAAAGTAATATAATGTTTTATGTCAATTATACATCAATGAAAAAATTGTTGGTTTCTCAACCTCATGACAACTAGGTTTAATAATCTTAACCATTGGCATGAATCAACTATACCTAACATTTTAAAATGTCTGTACATGAGCAATCTTTAAAGCTATATTAGTCTTAGGCTCTGCCTCCATTATTCATAATTAAAATGATGAGCAAGATCTTCAAAAAATAGGAGGCCCATTTAAAGCTCTGCCTTTTACTAAATCTTTGCTGAATATTGGAAGTCTAGCACTAACAGGCATACCATTCCTGACAGGCTTCTATTATGAAAAAAGGACAACGGAAGTAAGGCCAATCTTTCGAAAGTTCTTTACATTAAATAGATGAAGTAATCTTAATCGAAACAATAAACACTAGCTCTGCCCCCATATGGGCTTGTTAAGGTAGCGGAGCCTGGTACAATTGTGTAATTCAATGGTGTGGAGCCTGGGTTAAGCTCCCACCTTGAATCCCAGGGGGATCACAGTTCTGGTGGCTGCTGCCTGTCACTGAAGCGGTCCTCAAAGTTGAAAAGCATTTCCAGGGCGGTAAGTGAAGAACTGGGCTTCAGCTTTGGACAGGCCTGGGTCTGATTTCCAGCTCTGCTGAGTACTGGCTGTGGGTTCCCCGGCAAGTAGTGTTTCCCAGCTCAAACACTGAGATAACGATACCAACCTCATGGGCTTGTCTTGATGTTAGAGAAGGTGCAAAAAGTACTAGCGCTTTGCTTGCTGACCACAAACAGGGATGCAAATGGGGGTTTCTGGCATTCTATCAATTCTTTCCTGCCCTGGGGAAGATCTTTCCTGATCCCTCCTTCCTCTCCAAGGCTGTGCTGCCTTTACCTCCCCTCTTTGCTTACTTGTTAAATGTGGGGTTCCTGGTATTAGCCTGATAACCCCAGATTCTTACATTCAGGATTTCTCTGGACACATCATACCTCTTAGTGGTACCCTGATTTCCCAGAGTCCCCAGTTGTGTGTTCAGATTAGGTCCCTACAGTTACTCCCAGACACTTGGAAACTGGGAGTGAAGACTGGGTTGCGACCAGCCTTTCTTGGACCTGGTGCTGAGACTGAGTGGGGGAAGGCGAAAGAAGGAGCATGGATGGGGTGCTTCTCCTCCAGAGGACAGATCCACTGAGCAAAAATAGAGGGGTGTGGCTTTGGGGGAGTCACAGGGATCTGAGAGCATGGAGGTGGGGGGTGGAGATACTCTAGTTCCAGTATCAACCCCTACAACTTCTCTGTAAACTGGGGTGCTCTCCATCAGCCAATCAGAGACCTCTCCCTCTGCCCTTGCCAACGGCCCCTCCTCCTCCTTGTTCATGTCCCTCTTCTTAGAACTGCAAATAAATCAATGACTGGGGTAGTTCCCTCTCTTCCCTTCCCTGCCTCCTGGTATAGGTGAAGGTCCACCTCAGAGAGCATCCAGTATAACCTCCCTCATTCTGCAGGTGAGGAGACTGTGGAAAGGACCCTCACGGTACAAAATGAGTCAGCACAGAACAAAGACTAGGTCCAGCAGTCCTGTTTCCAAGGCAGCTGCACTGCACAACTGCAGGGGGTCCCAGTGGCCTTTCTACTTACAGTGTGAACAGCCTGTGTGTCCACATGCAGGGCCCTGTCTCCTGGCCAGGCTGCTTCCCCGTCAGTCAGAGGTGGGATGGACCTCCTTCAACACAGCAGACCTGGGGACCTTCCTGGCCTAGGTGGTCCCACACCCCTCACAAGGCACAAGGAAGAAGATAGACTGCCTAGGGGCAGAGCCAGCCCAGAGGTTCAGAAAACCCACACAGTTCCAGGCACTGATTCTGGGTGGCAGCTGGTGTGAGGGGCAGGTCCTCCTTAAGTGCACTGCACTTTGCAGCTTCTCCTCCAGAGGACAGAGCCGCTGAGCAAAAATTATGTGAGATTGGTGTGATTATCCCCATTTTCCATGTGAGAAAACTGAGGTCCAGAGAGGTTAAGTCATTTCTCTAAAGGCACCCAGTGATGGAGCCTGGATTTAAGCCTAGGTCTGTGGGGTTCCAGTGACTAGGCTCTTGCCACTGTCTCATAATCTCCCCTCTGTCTGTTCCCAAGGCTACCACCATGCCCTCCTCCAGGCAAAGACTGACAGTCTGCCCTGGCTGGTAAGTTCTGACGTGAGTGCCTTGGGCTCACTCAGTTCTAAACTCACTTACCAGGTGTGGGACATGGGACTGTAGGCAAGTCATGTCCTCTCTATGAACCTCATTTTTCCCCCTCTGTAAAATGGGCATAATACTATCTACCTGGTAGGGTTGCTTTGTGGTTTAGCTATGCTGATGTATGTATGCTGCCTGGGCCAGGATAGATGGGCCTCTGTGTGTGTCAAAATGAATGGAACTGACCGCTCACAGCCTGTAACTTTAATTTAATACAAATTCATCATAACTCACAAAATGGGCAACATTTAAAATAAAAACACTGCTGGGGGTGGCCCAGATTCTGGTAGCTGAATGGGTGGGGTGAGACAGAGGAATCCTCCCGCCCAAGGGAGGCCCCAGTGGGCAGCAGTTGTGAGGTGGGAGCCCCCCAAGTTCAGCTAGTCTGGCTCCTTTGAGGTGGGTGTGGTCAGAGACCCCAAGTTCAGAATCTAGGCCCCAGGACTAGAAGGAAAAGCTAAGGCCTGGGAGACATTTCAGCTTGGTCCTGCAGGCCCGCTCCTGGGGCTCCTGTCCCGAACAAGGACAAAGCCACGGAGCAGGACACCTAGAGGCTCTGCTGCTTCAAAGCCAAGGCCTAGACGTGGATTCCAACGGCAAAAACTGAAGGTGGGCTTGTTCAACATCCATTCTAACTTTCTTCTATTGTGCCTTTTTTGTATGGATGAGGCTGGAAAGAAGAAAAGTACATTTCCCAGACTCCCTTGCAGCCCAGGTTCTGGATCTGACTTAAGTTTCCCCACACAGAATCCCTCGTAGACATTTGGATCCGGAAATTGAATTGAATGTGGGGAGGCAGCCCTCAGGACATCCACTGACTGGCGTGGACAGTAGCAAAGTCAGCGTAGTTCTGCAGCCAGCGGCTTCTTGATGCAGGGGCTTCCTGCAGATGGGAGCAGTGTTCCTGGTCACAACAGACATGATGAATTTGGCGGCTGGGAGCTGTTCCTGGAAATTCAGCAGAGTCGGCTCCTCCAGCCCTTCCAGTGATTTTACAAAGCCACTAGGGACCTGGTAATAAATCCTTGTCTAAAGCTAAAGCAGCTCTTGTTTTCTGCAACAGGATCCCAACTGAGACAGATGCCAAGATTGATGAGGGGGGTCCAGCTGACACCCACCCCAGTGCTCAGGGCCTGACTAAAATAACTGGTCCCCACAGCCTCGCTACACCCTAGCCTGGTCACAGAGGCCTGGCTGGACCCTTGTTTGGAGCTGCTGGGGACCTCCACCATCCAGTGATGTTTGTCCTAAGTCGGGGTGTGCCATTATCTGGCCTTAAGAGCTGTGGGCAGGAAGGTGGTGGCACAGTGACTGTAACATGTGGGCTTAACCACTGGGTGCCTTCCACAGGCCACAACATCACTTCTACCCGCAGATAAGTGGGAAAATCATGAAGCTCTTGGTACAGGGATGGAAGGAGAAGGTGGTTCTCAGGCAACCCTGGGACTAGCTACCGCCTGTGTCCACTGTGGGCTGGGATTGAGGATAAAACGGCCCATCACTAGCTTGATCGGGGCAAGTTTTAGGCCTGGAAGCATAAGAGGGTTCTGTGTCTCTTTCAGGCAGCCAAGTGCTGGCAACAACTGACACATCCTGAGCTTAGGGCATGTGGGCAGGAGGGAGACATAAGGACGCAGTCCCCTGCCCCTGAGAGGAGGGGGATGAGGGTTGGGCAGGGGCTGCCCTGAGGAGAAGCCATGTCACATCCTTGGACCAAAGCTGCATCCCCATTAAGGTCAGAGCTACAGAACGTCAATGCTGGAAGAGCTTCGGAATCGTGGAGCACAACCCCCATTTTACAGACAGGGAAATGAGGGTAAACAACTGGCCTGAGATCTCAGGTTGGCCCGGCTGGGCTGGAGTCCCGGCCTCCGCTGTCCGGGGCAGGGCTCTCGCTGGTGGCCATGCTCAGGCCTGCGGTCTCCCTCCGCAACACTAGATGCGTACCGTGTTGATCCGCAGCGGCTGCACGTTCTTGCCATTGGCGTGGCTCTGCCCGGGGCTGAAGTAGGAGCAGAGCTTGCCGGGGAACTTCTCGCGGAAAGTGTACAGCCAAGACATGTCATCGGCGTTATAGAAGATGAGCAGGCCTTGGTCGTAGTCCAGGAAGACGCCCACCTTGTCGAGCTTGTCGCGGACATTGAGCCGCGTCCAGGGCTCGGTGCAGGCGCTGTACTGGTTGCCGTCGTGCATGACGATGCAGTAGAAGCCGCGGCTAGGCTGGATCTGGATGCTGCCCTTACGGCTCGCGGCTTCGTGTGCCAGCCCGATCACCCACTGGGTCTTCTCCGCCACCACCACCTCCCAGTAGTGGACGCCGCCACTGAAGGCCTCAGAGCCCAGCACCGACACCTCCACGTCGAAGCGCTTCGGTGAGTCCTGCAGCGGCTGTGGGTGCAGGTTGCCGTAGGCCACGATGGTGCAGTCGTCGGACAGGATGAGGCGCTGGTGGGCGGTGCCCGGGTCCAGGGTCAGGGCGGCTGGCACTGCCGGGGATGGAGGAGGAAGAGAAGATGAGTGGGGAGAAGGCGGTGGACCCACTCTATGGCGCCTCCCTGAGGACGGGTTCTGGTTGGCCCCCAGGAGGTTGTGTGGTGCTGAATACAAGCCTGCCCTCTCTGGGCCTCAGCTTCCTCCTCTGTAAAATGGAAGGGTGACAGCTAAGGTCCTTTCAGATTTTAACCTGGCTGCAGGGGACAGGAGCTATGGCTGCTTGTTCACTGATGGTGTCCTGGGGCAAGGCACACAGTGGGCACTCCACAAGATTTGTTGAATAAATATGAATGTGGTCCAGAATTGGGTAATTTCAGAGCTGGGAGGGAGCTTAAAGATTATTCGGGGGTTGGATAATCACCCTATGGGGTGCTTTGGAAATTTGTTGGGGTGTTTGGGTTGTCTCAATAGGTGGGATCCAGGGATGCTAAATGCCCTGTATGAAATGCACAGGGCGGTCCCATGCCCCCACTGATGAATTTCAGATGCTCCACCAGATATTCATGTGGATGAAAAATCTTCACAATGACCTGAAGCTACAGCTTAACTCCATTTTACATATAAACATGAAATAACTTTTTGTACAGTTTTAATATATACTGAATGTTTTGAAATGCAATTACCATATAAACTGGGGGAAGACTGAAATTTTTTGTCTGGAATGTCACTGAGAATTGTTCACTTTTTTGGAAAATACATCTCTAAGAAGAACACCATTGACCAATAAAACCTACCTATTTAAGACTGCATTTGAGGCAGAATGGTGTTTTAGCCATGGTGTGAGCACCTGACTCATTCATTATGTTTTCTAGGGTGGTTGTGAGTGAGCATCTACATACTGACATATACAATATTTTATTATAAATAATTTCCTTCTATTTTTCCTTTATATCATAGAGTATATACACTCATATACATATATATGTATATGTGTATATATACTTGAACTTGTGAAAAGGTCATACTATCTTTGAGACATTACAAATTATTTGTTATGAAAAGTAGATGATGGGTCTGAAAAAGTTGAAAACCACTGATTCTAGGCCAACTCTCCCATTTGACAGATGGGGAAACTGAGACCCAGAGAGGAGATGTGACTAGTCTCAGGTCACCAGGCAAACACTGGCAGAGCCAGGACTAATCAAGACCGGGTGGAATCCAGCCCCAGCCCTCTCTTCCTGCCTGCCTCTCACTCAACACCCGCCACCCCACTCAGGCCCAAAGCCTTCGCCCAGACTGTTCCCTCTACCGCCTCATCTCTGCTTGTTGTAATCACACCCCATGAGGCTCAGTCCCAGGGCCCATCCTCAGGGAAGCCTTCCTGGTTGCCCAGCAGGTATGCTCACTCCTTCCTCTGAAATTCCTTAACTTTGTTTGTGCCCCTCTCCTGATACGTGGGGTAGTCTTCTGTGCCCATATCTTACTCCCATGTACACAAGGAGGGCAAGGACTGTGTACTCTCCTACCAGGCTCTCCCTGGTGGGCCCAGTGCCCAGCACACGGCCTGGCATGCGGAATGTTTCCAGAAAGGCTCACCAAATTAAACTTGTGTTGGTCTTTGGGCAGGCAGCACAGGCTGGGGCACCCGGCTCTGGGCCGGCCACACTGGCTTAGCAGGTCTGGCTCTCAAAGTCTCATGAACTCTTGTCAAGGACTCTGTTTACTCTTGCCTCCCTGAGGGAGCTGATGCCCAGCCAGAAGGAGAAACCTAGAATTGGCTCTCATTCGCCTGGATGAGCATTTCCAGGGCAGAGTGAGGCAGAGGGGAGAAAAGGAGAAGGAATCCTGTCACTAGTTCCTTGGAGCAAAGAAAGGACTCCTCCAGCTGGCTCTCTGGTGCTTTCCTCATCTGGCGGAGTGGAGGAGGCACGAGCGCACGTGGCAGAAGAATCATCACCTCCTACTTGAGCCACCTCTGCTGGCTGCACATATGCAGAGAAAGAAAATGCCTCAGTGATGGCAATCATCTCTAACAGGGGGTGACAGCCAGTCCCTGAACTGTGCTCCTGTTCACAGCCCACTGACAAAACTGGCCATTGACTTACAGCAAGCTGCTTCCATGAGCTCTGTCAGGGATAAATTTAGTCTTGAGTTTTACACTCTTCTTTCCTGTTCTTAGAAGTCAGAGGGCTGTATGGAAACAATGAGCCCTGTGACTAGAGGGGTCAATGGAAACACAATTTTCTATCCAGGGACACAGAAGAGGGGAGCCATGAGAAGGAGGACACTGAGGCAGGGTGTGAACGTTTCGCCCTGTCATCTGGTCACAGCGCAGCCTGTCAGACCAGAAGGCTCCTGCCATGTGGAATGTGGGTGTTCCCACAGTGGGGTCCAGAGGTAGGTGGTGGAGGGGATGTAGGAAGTATGTGTGAGGGGGAGCTCGGGAGAGAAGAATCATCTAATCAGACACACATGGGGCCACTCCTACTGGCTGTGGAATGTGGGTCATACTCAGGTGTCTATGGCAGAGGGGCAAGAGGGACAAAGCGGGCACATTGCCAAGGTGTGGGCAGCTGCGGTTGAGTGCCCCACGGTAAACTGGGCCTTATGTCTGAGGTGCCCAGGATGATTTGAGGAGACCAGCGACAGGCAGAAACCGAGGTTAGAAGGACCAGTGGGGAGACTAGCACGCAGGCAAAGGGCTCAGCCCCATACTCTTAAGCCTAAGGAGGGCAACGTGGGCCCTTCCAGTGCCACTGATGAGTGGGGAGGACACCCTAGGAGGCAGGCAAGTGGGCTTTCAGTGGTTCTGAGATTGGGCCTGTAGGACGGAGGAAATCCTCACTGCACTGAGGGCTAACTCCTTGGCGCGGACCCACATGCTTGAAGCCCAGGGGACTTGCCGGAGATAGGACCTGCCACTCATTGGGTGTGCTTAGGGGCGGGGTCTGCCGTTCATTGGTCAGTTCAGGCAACAGAGGCGGGGCTGGGGGGGGTTGGGACCTGATCCACAGGGGGCAGGGCCCAACAGCCCATAGGGTGAGGCTAGGGGCAGGGCCTGGCATTCTTATTAGGCAAAGGGTGTGGCTTGATTCTTAGGGGGCTTTTACACCCCAAAGGGTGGGCTGAGGTCCACCTCCTCATAAACAGAGGTCCTGTCTTCGGGCCTCTCTCAAGTCCTCCCGGAAGCTAGGGCTGACAGGAGTAACAGCCTTTAGACCAGAGAGGTACCCAGCTGGGGACATGGCAATAGCTTTTCCCCCTCTGAGAAGTCAGTCCCTGTGCGGGGAGTGGCAATCCTTCCACCCATCCTTTATTCTCAGGAGAGGTGACAGACTCTCAGACAGATGCAAAACAAATCCCGTCCCCTGGGGTTCACAATTTTACAGGTCAGAGCTCTTTTCTAGGTCCTGGGACACTTTTATAAAAACAGAAAGCAGGCGCTGAGGCAGTCCATCTGGTCTCCAGGTGTGTTCTCCATCCATTTAAGCCTCTCTGAGACCTCAAGGTCAAAAGGCAAGGAGCGTGGACTGCGGGGGGCCCAGGAACTGTCTCCTGGCCACCATCAGCCACATACCGCAGTGGCCCAAGCGGCAGAGAAGCCCCAAAGTCCAGCACCATCACTTGGCAGCGAGTGGCTTGTGCCTCTTTGTTCTCAAGGACAATCAGCTCTTTCCTCTGGCCAGGCCTTCAAGAAGTCTGTCCCCTCAGTCCTCCTGCCTACTCAGGCCCTCAGCTGCACAGTACGGGCATTCGAAAAACATTTTCACACCGTCTAGCTCATGGGACCAGTACAGCAGCTCCAGGAGCACAAATTACTATACCCATTTTTCAGAAGAGGAAACTGAGGCTCCAAGGAGATTTCTCTGAGTTAAGTGGCTTGCTCAAGTTGCCACTTTGGGTGGAAGCAGAGCTGGAACTTGAGCTAAGATCTTTCACACCATGTCCTTTCCTTTATGTGGCTCTAGAAAGCCTGTTCAGCAAGACTGAGGAACCATCTGATGATTCATGATAATCATAAGAAACAGGTATCAAGCATTTACTAAGCTCCAGGATTATTATCACAAATAAATAATCTTATTTAATTCTCCTACCTACCCTGGGAGACAAATCACACCTTCCGCATCCTTGTTTTGCAGATGAGGAAACAGGCTCAGAGAAGACAGACATTTGCCCTGCGTCACACAGCCAGGCAGTGAACATGCTGGGACCCAAAATGATTGGATTCAGATATGCAGGAGGAGGAGAGAGCAGCCCAGGAGAGGGAGGTGGCAGGAGCAAAGGAAGTAGTGTCTGGTGTCCTCTGGACAATGGTCACCTGGCCTGGGTGGGGAGGAAGTTTGTGCCTGGGAGCTGGGGCAATCAGGCCAGGCAGTTGGAGGAGAGTTTCCAATGTCAGCTGAGAGGTGGGGCAGGGGTGTGGGTGGTGGTGGAGAGTGGAGGTTCCAGATCACGGGAGTGACAGGTGCTATATGGAGTTCTCAGGTGACCCAATAGGAAGGCTGAACTGGAAGGGGGGCAGGCAGGAAGCTGTTAGAATCCAGGGCTAGGTCCCTGGGGGCACCTGCCCCTCCCAACTGGACAAAAAGAGCCTTGGTTTTGGTAGAGGAGCCAGAGTGACTTCACAGGCCCTACAGACAAAGGAAGGGGCCCAGCTAACCAGGTCACTGTTCTGTGAACCTCCAGGGGCCGCTGTCCTTGGCAGGATGTTCAGGGCACACCCTACTGCTCCCTCAGCCCCTCTCCTACAGGCAGCTTTCCCTGGGGCAACGGTTCTTAACTGGGGCGGATTTGCCCCATAGGGGACATTGGGCAATGTCTGGAGACAAATTTGGTTGTCACAACTGGAGGGGGTGTGTGCGGCATCTAGTTGGGTAGAGACCAGGGATGCTGTTAAATGTCCTACCATGCACAGGACAGCCCCCAAGACAAGGAATTATCCAGCCCCAAATGTCAATAGTGCTGAGGCTGAGAAACCCTGCCCTGGGGCAATCAGCAAATTCCCACATCCATTTGTTCACTTGTGAGGGAGTCAAGAAGGGAACACTAGCACCCTTATAATACAGATGAGGAAACTGAGGTTCAGAGGGAGGAAGTGACTTGTCCAAGGATGTGCAGCAAGTTCCTTCATTCACCAAATAATTATTGAGCACATACTTAATGCCAGGCCCTATTCTATTGGGTTGGCAAAAAAGTTCATTCAGATTTTTCCATATGTAACAGAAAAACCTGAACGAACTTTTTGGCCAACCCAATAGTAACAGAACTGAGAGCAGGACTCATTCATTTCTTTATTCATTCATCCACAAACATTTACTGTGCTGGCTGCTGGGGATACATAGTGATGAATCAGACTCAGCCCCTGACCCCTCAGAGCTCATGGTCTAGTAAGAGAGACAGCCATGCAGACATTAACAAAACAGTGAGACCAGGAAAGCCCAGGGCTACCTGGAGAAATCCAGGAAGGCTTCCCAGAGGAGGTGTTTATAAACGAAGATGTGAAGGAGAGTAGGAGTTAGTCATCAAAGATTAAGGTTTGTGTTGAGTGTTCTTGGCAAAGGGAATAGCATGTGCAAAAGTGTGGAGGAGAGGGAATATGGCTCATGTAAAACCTGAAGATGGTTCAGTGTGGCTGAGTGTGATACAGAGGGGAGAATGAGGGAATGGCTGGGCCCAGATCTCATATGGCCTTGACTGTCAGGCTGAGGCGCCTGGGTTGCCTCTCTGAGCTGTGGCAGCTGAGATAAATAGAGCTCCTGAGACCATCTGCCTGAGGGGCTTCCCTGGGTCAGGGGAGGGGACAGGACCCTTGGAGGGGCTTCTTGCCTCCTTCAGTTATGCTGCTTCACCCATGTGTGGCCCTCACCCTGCTGGGTCCCAGTGTGCAGGTCTCTCCAAGGCCGGGAGCACACAGAGACCCACAACCCCAGGAGGAGAGCCAAGAGCCCCACCCAGTTGGCTGGAGAGTGGGCCCTTCCCCCAACTACTGCCCCCTTTGTCAATGAGGGCACAGATCCAGATTTAAGGGTTCTAGGAGATGTCCCTTCACTTTTGTGCAATTGGTCATGATGCATCCATCCAATGAGGTCTTCAGTCACCTGGAGGGGAGCCCCATCCCTGTCCAGCATTCACACCCTCAGTGATTGTCGTCAGTCCTTCTCCATCTGTACCTGAAGGCCAATCGTGAACATCCTGGGATCATTCATGCCCCTGCCCTCCCCACCGCCTTTGCCTACACAGTTCCCAATGCCGGGGATTATCTGGAGGCACCTCCAGGCCCCACCCTTTCCTGAGTGGGAAAGCCCTCAGTTTTCAGCACTCAGTTCAAACATCATCTACTCAGTGTTCCCCTGGCTCCTCCCTCACCCCATCCAGAGCCTCCTGTTGTCCCTCTGGGCTCCCATGACCCAGTGTAAGTCCCTCATCATGGCCCTGGTCCCACTGGACTACCAGGGTCTGTTGTCCCATCTGTCTCCCCTGATCCTGAAAGTGCCTCGAAGGACTTTCAGTGTTTGTAGATCGAAAGAATGAATCCAGATAGGTGGAAAGAGCACTGATTGCTGTGTGACCTTGGGAAATCAGTGAGCCTCTCTGAGCCTCAGTCTCCCCAGCAGTCTTCCTGGGTTGGTAGTATGAGGCCAGAGAATGCCTGGTTAGTTTAGTAGGTAAGGGCACAGGCTCTGGGGTCTGACATGTCTGGGTTTAAATCCTGGCTGTACCATTTACAGGTTGTGACCACGACAAGTTCCTAACAGCTCTGTGCCTCAGTTTCCTCATCTAAAAAATGATAATAACAGTGTCTACCTCTTAGGGAGAAGTCTCCTCTATATCCTTGTCTCACCTCTAAAGGACATTGCGCCTGACTCAGGAACACAGAAGTTTCCCTGCTGCCAGTAGGTTCCACTCTGATGCCCTTGTGGGTTGTGTGATCTCGGGAAGGCGTTGACCTCCCAGTCTCAGGGTCTACTAACTCAACTAGAAACCCATTTCAGACTTTCTTCTCTCTCGGCAGATTTCCCACGACCTCCTCTAGCCCATCCTCATCTCAGAGGACGACCTTGCTTCCTGCCTTACTGGGAGAGGTGAAGAGAATTCCCAGGAGCCCCCACCACTGCCCCCTCTGCTTCGGGGCCCATTTATTCTACCTTCTCCTGGCTCCCAGCAAAGGCAGAGGCAGATCCCACTCCTGGCGGTCACCCCAGCAACTCTCTCTCCTTCACCCTCAATTCTGCCTTCTGCTACTGGATCTTTCCCATGCCCCCCACCCCCCCATATATGCTGCCATTTCTTCTATCTTAAACAAATAGCCACTGCCACATTCTCTCTCCTTCCCTTAAATAAAACTCGTTGAAAGCACTGTCTCCACTTCCTCTCTCATTTTCTCTTGGACGGCCTCCAGTCAGGCTTTTGCCTCTATTGCTCCACCAAAGCAGCTCTTGTCAAGGTCACCAAGACCCGGAGAACAGTCAGTTCTGATCCTCCCACACTTGGGGTCACAGCTTTGCCACCACTATCCACTCTCTCCTCCTCGAAACACTTTCTCCACTTGACTTCCAGGACAGACGCAGGTCTTCCTCCTATTCTCTGGCTGTTCCTTCTCGGCCTCCTTGGCTGGGTTCCCCTCCTGTCCTTGACTTCTAGGAGCGGCCTAGGGCTCCATGTGTTAGAGTGGCCCTCTCTCTTTTCTCTCTACCCCCACTTCCTAGGTGACCTCATTCAATACCATCCACATGTAGACAACGCCAGCCCTGACCCACCTCCCGTACTGCAGACGTGTCATTCCCACGACCTTCTCCATGTCTGCACTGAGACTTCTAACTGGCATCGCGAACCTCACATGATTACAACTTCATCCTCCCAGTCACCTCAGCCAAAATCGTTGTAGTCTTCCTTGTCATTTTTTTTCTCACACCTGAGATCCAATCCGTTAGCAAATCCTGTTGGCTCCCTGTTCAAAATAGATCCTAAATCCGATCACTTCTCACCACCTCCACTGCCACCACCCTGCTCCAGGCCACCATCATCTCTCACTTGCATTGTTGCAGTAGTCTCCTAACCTCCACCCTTTACCCCCTGCAGTCTATTCTTAACCCAGCCCCCAGAGGGATACTTTAAAAACTTAAGCCGGCTTATGTCACTTCACTGCCCCAAACCTTCCAATGGCTCCCATCTCACTCAGCATAAAATTTAAAGTTTTCATATGGGCCTCCAGGATCTCATGGTCTGGCTACTGCTACTGACCTGACCTCCTCACCTCCACCCTCCCTCTCACTCATTCCACTCCAGCCACGCGAGTCTCCTTACTGTCCCTTGAACATGCCAGGCTTGCTCCTGCCTCAGGGCCTTTGCACTTCCTATTCCCACTGCCAGGAACACTCTTTTCTCAGATACCTACGTGGCTCATTCTTCTCTTTCCTCCTTCAGGTCTTTACTCTACTGCCTCCTTCTCAGGGAGGTCTTCTAACTGGATCCCCTACTAAACGTTCAATCCTACCTCAACATCCCTTAGCCCCTTTCCTCATCTTTTATCATTATCTAAAAAACTATGTATTTTACTTATTTAATTTTGTTTTCTTTCTCTCTCACACCCTAGGATGTAAGTAAGATGCACAAGGGTAGGGATTTTTGCCTGTTTTGCTCACTGCTATATCTCTAGTACCTAGAATAGTGCCTGGTGTGAGGTAGGTGCTTGATATATCCTGTACTCATAGAGTGAATGAGTGAACCACCCAGGGCCTCAGTCTCTTCATCTAGAGAATGGGTACACTAGTAGAACCTATCTCCTCTTGTGCTGGTGCCCAGCACAGGCCCTGGAACATAGTAGGTGCTCAGCAAGGCACTCTTCTCATCCCTCTGCCCTGCCCCCATGTCATGTGTAGAGCAAGGGGTGGGCTGGGCTGGCCCCCATCTAGCTCCAACCCGTGATAATCCTTGCCTCTTCCTGAGCCCTACTGGAGAGTGGCAGGAAGGGCCTTACCTGGGTGGATGTCCTGGAACAGGGACTTCCAGATGGTGTACTGCAGGGGGCCTGTGTACTTGGAGGTTGGGAAGTCTTCGTAGGTCAGATTGGTCTCATGGATTTTCCCTTTGAGCCTGGAAGGAGAGCAAGAGAGCAGGCCACATTGGGGGCTGGATTCCTGTCCCAGCACCTCAGGGCAGCTGGCATAGGGCGAGGTCATGTGTGGGGAGTCTGCTGGACCCAAGCGCCGACTCAAGTGCCTGCTTGTGCCACTTCCTAATTCTCTAGCTATTGCCCTCAGTTTCCTCATCTTTAAAATGGGTACTATGATAACACCTGCTTCCTAGGCTTGTGAGGATTACATGGCATAATGTATGTAAAATGCTTAGCACGGTACTTGGCTCAAGGTCAACACTGAATACATGATGTTAGCTATCAGTATTGGTCATTAACAAACCAATAATTAAGTGTTATTATTATTAAAGGCAGCTATGGAACTAGAGAGACCTGGGCTTGAATCCTGGCTCCCCCACATACTAGACGAAGGGCCTTGGCCAATTGCTGTAGCTTCTTTGTGTCTCAGTTTCTACATGTGTGAAATGGGGATGGCAGTGGTAACTACCTCCAAGGGGCTATTAGGATTATAATAATTTACATATTATTATTTATTATATATAATATCAACATTATTATAAATAATATAATAGATAATATAAAACACATATTTGTAATATAATATAAAGCACATAAAACAAGTAATATCCTATGTGATTATAAATATTATATATAAAATAATATGAATACATAAAGTTTTTACCCTAGGCTCTGGCACATAGCAAATGTCCTGTGTATTTGATGGAGATTTGAATGAATGAATTCTCTGCTAACCACCCCATCTGCCTCCAATCCCACCATCCCACAAGGGCCAGGGAGGGTATACCCCCTGGAGAAGACCCACAGCAGGCAGGTACTTACCGCTCAGACAGCGAAGCCACTCCGGCCAGGAAGGTGTGCCGGTCAGTTTCAGCCAGCCGCTCCTGCAGGATCTGGGCCCCCTCCTGCACCTTGCGCAGCTGCTGGCTATAGCGCTGGACTTTCTGCTCAATGTCAGTCAGTGTGCGGGCCGTGTCTGCCTCTAGCTCTTCCAGCATGGCCTTCTGCCGTTCCCGCAGCAGCCGGTGCAGCTGCTCAAAGACCTCCCCAATGGTGGTCCGCAGGCTTTTGGTGGAAGACTGTGGAGACAGTCATCAGGGGTCAGTCAGGGAGAGTGGATGGGTTGGTCTCTGGGTGAGAGGAGGAAACCGAGCGTCTTGGCACGCACAGAGGAAAGGGTGGGAAAGGCATGCCGGTGAGGGGATGGCACATGCAAAAGCATGGTGGCAGGAGAGAACTGGCATAGCAGGGACAGCAGATAATTGTTCTCCGTTAGGAAACTAATGAAATGGTCCAGGTGAGACAATGAGGCTTGAACTAGGGGAGCAGCAGATGGACACGGCTTGAAAGACATTTGTAGGGGAGCCTCTTTGACCCTGGTGACCAACTGGCTGGCTGTAGGGGTACAGGAGAGACAGGTGTAAGGATGATGTCTAGATTTCTGGCTTGGGGGTGGGAGGGATGGGGAAGCTGGCAGGAGACGTGGGGGGCAGGGAGAGGATGCTGAGTTCAGTCTGGGAGACAGTGAAAATTTTATTTATTTATTTATTTGGCTGCACCACATGGCTTGTGGGATCTTAGTTCCCCAACCAGGGATCGAACTTGGGCCCACGGCAGTGAAAGCGCCGAGTCCTAACCACTGGACCGCCAGGGAATTCCCTTAAATTTCTATTTTTAAAAAAATCACTCATGGGGCCCAAGCAAAGATGATGAGATCACAGACGTTAAAGAGCTTTATACTTGGCAACGTGCTGGGCAAAGCTTGGTGGTCACTCACCCTGTCCTGCCACCCCGAGACCCTCTGGCCAGGGAACAAGAGCTGGGGGGTTAAAGCCATCGTCACAGGAGACAAGCATGGACTTCCGTGGTTCTCTCTGCCCCCAAGGGCACTGCCAGGCCCAGGAGGGGTTGAGTGGTAAAGGGCACAGCTTTGGTGCCCAATGGCCCTGGGTCTCCAGCTGTGGCAACCTTAGTTGCCTGATATCTCTGAACCTTAGTTTTCTTATCTGGGAAAAGGGTATACAACGACACTGCAGGTCTATGGTAAGTGAGGGAACATTCACAAAGTGCATGGTATTGTTTGAGGTGCAGACCCAGAGCCTGGTTATTGAAACACTGGAACAGCCACAACCTAGAAGTCTTCATGGAGAGATGACTTCTGAGCTGGGGCCTGAAGGACGGGCAGGATGTCAGCTGGGGGGTGTGGGCAGCGGGCTGAGGGGACAGCACAAGGCAGGATGACACAGGGTACACAAGTGCAGCTCGCTCAGCTGCAGCAGCAGCGTGTGGGGCCTGCCTCTGCAATTTGACTTTGTGGGATTCTGGCTGGGAGTTCACGGAGTCAGAGACCCTGCTGTGTTCAGTGCCCAGGGCTCTGTGGGAGGCTCCACAAAGGCTCAATTAGGGCCTGTTCCCTCCCAGTCGTCGCGGCTGCCGGCTGCCTGCGGCAGGAAGAGCTGCTGGCAGTGGGCCAGCCTCCCTGCGCATGCCCACCCAGCACGCAGGGCAGACAAAGGGGGTGGCGGAGAGGCTGGGGATGAAGGGCCAGGCTGCCTGTGGCCTCCCAGAGCCCCCTCACCCAGGCAGGGCCAAGGTTCCAGCAGCGGCAGGTCACGGTGGGGAAGCTGGGGCCTGACCTCCCTGCACCGTCCGCCACTGCCCTCCAAAGAGCCCCAGATCTCATGGCCGCCCCTTCCGGCTCCTCTTTGGCCAATCTGCAGCAGCGTTTGGCCCAAGGGCCACCCTCTACTGATAGAAAATTCTGGTTTGCCTCCCACCTCTGTGGCTGCTCCCTCCCTGCCACCCCTGTTCCCGAGGACTCGTCCAGGGTGGCTCCTTTTGTTCACACCCCGCAACTCCCACTGCTTTGAGGATGGCTTCCAAGTCCATTTTGAAGGTCTTACATGTCTCCTGAGCGCTACATTCATCTCTCCACCTGCCTCCTCCACGCATGCCCCTGGGTCCCACCAACTCACTGGTTCCACGTGTCAACTCTACATCTTTGCCAACAAACTTGCCGCCAGAGTGATCCTTCTAACGTGCAAACTGGGTCACAGCCGATCTCGTCTTTAGGAACCCTTCTTGGCTACTTGATGACTAGTACAGTGCTAAATTTCTTAGCCGGGAATTCAAAGTCCTTATTCTGATGCCAGCTTACCTCTCTAGTGCTGCTGCATCGTAATTCCACCTGCCTAGAGTGGACCCCTCCCCCAGCAAATGCTTTATTCAACTGACAAACTCCTACTCATCCTGCAAGACCCAGATCAAAAGCCACCTTCTCTGTGATACCTTCCTTAACTTTTCCAGGCAGTTAAATAGTTAAATGTTCCCAGAGCATTTTGTAAATATTCTGAATATACTGCCCCACATTTTATGTGGCTTCCCAGTTAGTGGATGAACCCCTCCTGGTAGGAATGACATCTTCCTTAGCCCTGCAATCCAGAGCCTGGCACAAGGCTGATGGTCAGGACCTGCTTGAGAGGTAAAGGAGGGAGGGGTCTTGCCCAAGATTGCTCTGTAGAGGTGGGTGCAGACTCCACCTTCTCTCTCATGTAGGGGCCCAGTGTCCCCAGGACAAGAGGAGAGAATGAGGCTGGGAGAGGGCAGCTCAGAAGCGGAACATCAGCCACCCCAGGGGCCCGAAATATGTCCCTGATGGGTTCTCCAGGCCTACCCGGCTTGCAGCCCACAAAGCCAGAGAGCTCGTTGAGGACATTCCAGCATGAGGCTGGAATATGCACTAGGCTCAGACAGAACTGGACAGTAAGGTCTCAATTAGCTACTTATTAGCTGTGGGGCCTTAGGCCTGTCCCTCAACCTCTCTGTGCCTCAGTTTCCTTGCCAATAAAATGGAGACGACAACTATTCCTACCTCAAAAGGTGTATCTTTTCCCCCCACTCATTTGTTCCACAACTATTTACTGTGTGCTAGACACCGTGTAGGTTCTGGGGAATCCTGCAGTCATGGAGGTGACATTCTGTGTGGTTCGGCGAGACAATGAATGGGGAACACAGTTCCCAGCACAGAGAAAGGTTCAGCTAAACTGGTGTGTCCCATTTGCTCTAGTTTTTTCTAGGGCAGAGCCAGCCCCGCCCCACACCCAATCCCTTCAGTCACGACTGGGAGAGCAGCTCCCACCCTGACCCACCACATCCCTGGGAACACACTGGGGCTTGGAAGAGCTGGGGCCATTTCAGAACAACACCCTGCCAAGAATGCGTCACTCGGTCAGGGCCGACCAAGGAAAACATTGGGCTGGGGGAGGGAGATCAGACGGGCCCTCAGGCCGGGCCACTGGAGGGGCAGGCGCCACAGGGAAGCCGAGTCAGGCACCAGGTGAAATATGACCTCCAAAGCATCCATAGGCATTTCTTGTATAAACATCCCAGTCCAGACAGGAAGCAGGGCTGGGGGAACTGGAGGGGAAGGTGGCCCCAGAGGACACCCCAGAGGTAGACAGATGGACAGGAAGGCAGGGGAGGGAAAGGTCAGTGGAGAAAAACAATGCGGGTGGGGAGTGGAGAGAAGAACAGAATGCTGGGGAGAAGAAACAGACCACAACATTCCCCTCTCATCCAGACAGAGGCTTCCATTTGCTTCTCTTCACCTGAGAGGTGTGGGATCACCGGGCAGGTGGGGCAAATGAGGCTGTGAGAAGCAAAGAGGCCAGAGTCCTGTGACTGCTTCCCATCTGTTGCCCACTGAGGGTCCGGCCCGGAGGCACTCTAGAATGTTCTCTGAAGAAATGTTTGTCATGACCTCCCTAAGACCCCACAGTGGGTTGGTGGCCAAGCTGGGGCACAGGTCTGGATCTCCAATGGCCTCTCCAGGCCCCAGGGGGACCTCTGGAGGCCCAGAGCATTCCTAAGGCTCTGCTCCAGCTGCTGCTGGCAGTGGCACCCCTGCAAATGGAGTGGAGCCACACTGAAATCACCCAAGAGCTTAGCAGCCAGGCCTGGGTCCCCATTGCTTGGTTCCAGAAGGGCAGCAGAAATCAGGGCAAGCCTTGCCCAGTTAGAGGTATCTGTGGGGGACTTGGAGGGAGCCCCTTGGAAGTGTGCTAGGATCCAGAACATCACGGCTGGAAGGAGCCTGGCAGAGTCCCTACAGCACAGATGGCTAGACTAGGGGCCCAGATAAGTATGCAGTTTACCCAAAGTCACACAGCACGGTAGTGGCTGGATCAGAACCCAGGGCCTTCCTCTCAGGTCAAGAAAAAAGGCTTTTCTTTTCAAACCACTGTGGCCAGAGCCTGCAGGGTTTGACGCTACTTTTCAGAGTCTACATCTCCACAGTCAGAGTTGAAGAGGGGAGCTGATACCAGGGCTGAGCCACAGATCATCAGGAGGGCTTCGAAGGAACATTCTCAGGATTGGCTCCTTGGGCAATGGGTGTGTTTAGCAACGGGAGAAAAAAAAAAAAAAAAGAGACTAGGTACATTCTTCCAGCCCCGCAGGACGCCAGGGTTTTCCAAAGGGTCCCTGGTCCCACCTCAACTTTCACCCAAAGCAGGAAGGGAGAAAGGATCCCACTTGCCCTCAGTCATCTGGGAGTGGGTCCCCGCCCCATTTACCTTCAGGGAAGCCCCAGCCTCCGCCCCACCCCCATGCCCCGGCCTAACACCTGGAGTTTGGACCCTCGAAGCCCCGCCCCCACAGCAGGCCCAAAGCCACGCCCCTCAACTTCCCAACTGGCTCTGCCCCCACGAAGCCCCGCCCCCACCAAGCCAGCCCCGCCCCCACGTCCAGGCCGGGCTCACCTTGGTCTCCGCCAGCTGTCGCTTGAGCAGCTGCAGCGCCTCCGTGTGCTCCCGCTCACTGTCCTGAAGGGCCTGAAGCTGCTCCTTCAGCTCCCTCTGGAACACAGACAAGATCGGGATGGGGGCGCGGGCCAGAGCCGGCCCGGGTATTCCGTGGTGATGCAGAGCCCAGGCCCGTCCACTGCGGGCGCTGGAAGCTATCCTGGCCCCGTCCGTTTCCTGCCCCAGCACCCGCCTCCCTTCACAGTTTAACAACCACCACGTTCCGCAGTCTGTCTCCTAAGTATCTCCAGAGTCTGTTCCCATCTTCCATCTGGAGTTTTGCAACAGCCTCCTCTCTGGCCATCCTAGGGGCTTCTGGTCTCCCTGTTTCCAGTCTACCTCCACATACTTTCTGACCCACCCTGATTTGCTGGCCAAGACTCCTTGCTTAGAATCCTCTGGCAGGAACCAAGGCTGTACTGCTGTCCAGGGCTACGACTGACTGCCAACATCCGCTGAGCGCTTCCGGTGGGCTAGGCACTGTTCTTAGACCTTGGCTTGTCATTTAGTCCTCTCAATAACCCTGACGTAGGCACTATTATCAGCCCCCTTTTCCGATGGAGAAACTGGTACAGAGAGGTCAAGAAACTGGCCCCGAGGCATATAGCTAAGCATGCAGGGGTAGTGCCAGAAATGGAACTCAGGAAGTCTTGTTCTGGAAACCATGATTGTGACACCAGGTGACACGTTTTCTATAGTGATGACACCCATGATGAACAACAACAAAAATCCATGATAGACAACAGGTCAAATTTTTAAATAAGGACAGGATCGGTATTACTCGTTTTTCCTTTGCATCTGGTTCCTATACGGCTCAGCATGACACTGCTAGTCATCTTTATTTAAAAATTTGATATTTTGTTCATCATGGGGGTTTTGGCATTAATTTTGATTTTTAAAAATTGCATTACATATTATCTTGATTACTGAGTTTTTGGGCGCCTGCTTCAATTTTGCACCTGAAGCAAGTGCCTCAGTCCCCTGTCCCTAGTCCCACCTCTGTCTCCACCATCCTTCCCCCATCACTCCCATCCAGCCAAAGCGGTCTTCTTCCTGTGCCTCACGCTGGGCTCGTTTCAGCCTTATGACTTTGCACTTGCTGCTTCCTCTGCCTGGTGCACTTCACTCTCAGATTTTCTCCCTGTGATTCCTTTGTAGCATTAACGTATCAACTCAGATGCTGCCTCCTCGGAGAGGTCTTGCCTGACCAGCCCACGCGCAGCAGCAGCCCTTCCACCCTCCTGTTTAGTGGTCTCCATAGCACCTCCTGCTGTCCATGACCTTGCTTATTTATTTGACATTGTGTTTACTGTTCATCTCCTCCATTGGCATGTGAGTTTTATGAGGGCAAGAATCTTGTCTGGCTTGTCCACTGTTCCATCCCCAATGCTTAGAATAGTGTCCAGCACACAGTAGGGCCTCAATAAGTATTTGCCAAATGAATGAATGGGGTATGGAGGCCGGTGGCCCCCAGTACTTCTGGACTTTTAGCCCATTGCATCACAGCTCATTGTTCTTCTGGCTGTCCATTATCCATCCTCATGCAGGGCAGGCCCTCCCTACCGTTTTCTCTCTATATCCCCTGTACCCATCAATGGCCTGGCACTGAGACGGGGCTCAAGGAAGTTTGCTTTGGGAGTGAATTTCCATGGAAACAGCCTCTGAGCAGGGCCCGGGCTCCCTAGTCAGCCTGTGCTGTGATAGATGCCAGGGAGTTGACTTCCCTGTTCACACTCACCTCCTGCCCACTCATCTCGTCAGAGCAGGGAGGGCCCTCAGAAAACATCTAGTCCAACTAATTTTACAGACTAAATAGCAGCATGAGAAAATGGTCATGATGACACACTAAGGGAAGCATGTAGAAAACAAAATGATCTGTGCTTACTATCCCTTATTCACTCAACAAGTTATCTATTGAGCAATTATGATGTACCAGGCACTGTTGAGGCACTCGGGACACAGCAGAGAACCAGACAGACACAGTCCCTACTAATAGGGATCTTCCAGTCTAGTGGGGAAGACAGATAATAACAAGGAAAATAATAAAAGAATCAGAGAGCTACCCGTTATGGTCTATGCTCTAGAGAAAAGAAAGCCGAATGGGATGGGTGGCGAATTTAGGTAGCGTGTCAGGGAAGGCTTCTCCGTGGAGGTCACACCTGAGATGACAGCTGAAAGATGAAGAGGAGCCAGTCTTGAAAATACGAGTTAGATAGAAAAATTGGAATAGCTGGTTTTGTGGGAGTAGAGAGCTTACACAGACATAATGACTGGAACTCTGGTAGCCATCTCAGGCTGTAAGGCAACCAGAAAGATGGGTGTGACAGGCTGAAACCAGAGAAATAGAAGGAAGATGCAGCCTGGGTCCCTGATGGGGTAGCCACACCATCACTGCACTCAGTGATGTGCTAGGAAGCTTGCCCTCCGGAAAAAAGAAAAACAGCCCCGATTTATAGTGTTGGCCAATTTCCTTGGTGTAAAGGCTCCCCTCACAGCCAATTTGAAACTCTCCATGTGAGGTCACCGGATGCAGAGCTGGGAAGAGATTTGCACAACTAGTTCTGAGGAACTGGGACAAGCTGGCTCTGGCACACCACTGCCTGGGGTCCCGTCCTATAGACCTGTTTTACGTGGGAGAGAAATACACCCCTATCTAATTTCAGCTACTCTGGGCAGCTCTCTATTACTAACAACTGGAAGTCATTCCTAATAGATTCACATGCATCAGAGCCACTGGAACAGACGAATCGTGTTCACCTAAGAGTACAGAATGACTACTCCTCCCTGACGGCCTGGGGTCTGTCCAGCTTGGGACATAGTCTGCTCGAGACACAGATTTTGAGGAGATGAACCAAATGCTACAACCCTTCCCCTTGGTGGTCCTCATAGACCCAGCCACCCAGGCAGCTCTTCAGATTCTCTGAGAAAACTGCCCTGGAGGCCATGTTCCTCACATCACTCAGGGCACCCCAGGGACACGGTCAAATTCCTCCCTGCTTTCAGGGCCAGGGAACAACGGGATCCCGGGAGTAATGGAACACTCATTCGTCCATTCCGCAAACATGTGCTGAATGAGGCCTCCTTGGGCCCCACACGCTGCTGTGTCAGCGACAGGGAGAGGGATGGGGTACGAGTCCCAACCCATGATGCCTCAGGAGGTGTGCAGATTGGCTGGGGGAGACAGGGACATAGACACTCACATAACAGTGGACGCTGGAATAGTGGTACGGGACCCCAAAACTGCCCCTCCTCCACGTTCCCCATCGCAGTGAAGGGCACCCCCACCGCCGCTGCCATCCAAGCCAGAAATCTGGGGGTCACCCTTGACATGGCCCACGCCCCCAATCCAATCAGTCATCAAGCTTGCCCTGGAATTTGTTCTCTCCTCTCTATACCCACCACCCCGGTTCAGTTTTCATCACTTCTTTTCTGGACTGTGGCCCCAGGCTCCTCCCTGCCCCACAAAGCAGCTGGGGTAATCGTTTGACAGGACAGATGTGTCCCTGCCTCTCCTCCCCGGGCCACTCTGCAGGGTTTCTACATTGTCTGGGAAGAAGGGCATGAAGCCTGAGTGTGGCATTCAAGGCCCTTCACTACTGGCCCCAAATTTCTTCTCCAGCCTTTTCTTTTCATCCAGACCTGTACTGTTCAATACAGTAGCCACTAGCCACATGTAGCTATTTAAATGTAAATGAATTTAAATGAAATACAATTGAAATTCAGTTCCTCGGTTGCACCAGGTTGCACATTTCAAGTGCTCAATAGCTACAAGTGACCAGTGGCTACGGTATCAGCACAGATGCAGAACACTTCCATTATCCCAGAAAGTTCTACTGGACAGCGCTGCTCTAGATGCACTGAACAACTTGCCATGCTCTCTGCCAGGTCTTTGCACATGCTGTTCCCTCTGTCTGGAATGCTCACCCACATGGTCTTCTCCACTTGTTAGGCTCATGCTCATCTCGTAAGATCTAGATCAGACATCACCTCCACTGAGAAGCCATACCCCAAACTCCATTCTGTCCTCAGACAATCCTCTGTGTACAGAGCCTTCCCTCACACTATCTGGCACACACTGCATTTTAACAGCAAGGTGACCTGTCAGTCTTCTCCATGAGATATGGGTTCTTAGGCCAGGGACTGTGTCAGATAGATTTTCACACTATCAGTACCTAGGACAGGGCCAGGCACAGAGTTTGCAGAATGAATCTGCCCACAGAAGAGGCTGGGCTGGGTCAGAGCTCACCTCCAAAAGGGTAGGAGGAGACCCCAGGGAGGCAGCTCTCCTCAGGTGGGCTAGTGAGCCTGAGGGAACAGCTAACTTAGGAAAAACAAAACCTAGAACCCACAGAGCAAGACTAGGAGGCAGCCTGTGCTTTGTCACTTCCTCTGCCTTCCCTCCTTCCAGGCCTGGGACCAGACCTGATTCCCTGGGTTAGGAGACAGGCTTTGCCACCCACTAGCTGTGTGACATTGGGCAGGTACCCTAACCTCTCTGTGCCCCAGTCCCTCGTCTGTGAAATGGGGATAACAATACCTCCTAGGGTTGGGAGGGTGAAATGAGATAACAGTAAGAAGTGTTTAACCACAGTGGAGAGCCTGGCCATACTGGCTGCTCGGGAGACAGAGAGGTCGCCATGTCCCACATGAGGCTCCTGGGTCACTTCTCCATGTCCCCACTGTTCACTATGTCCAGGCCCCTTCTTTCCTCCTCAGATGGCCAGAGCAGAAAGGAGCCCCAGGGACCATCTGGTCCAACCATCTGGATTTCTTGAACAAGAAACTCAGGTCCAAGAAAAGTGACTGAGTGGCCCATGGCCACACAGCTTTACAGAGAACCAACTGGAAAATTTCCTCCCAGCAAAGATCAGACAGGAAACAGGAAGCTGTTGATAAACTCCTAAGCAATAGAGCTAACTGTGAGGAAGGACGCTGGCCATGCCAGAGGCTCAGAACCATGTCTGGAGGTGGCATGGTTTGGGTTTGAATTTCACAGGCATCATGTCGCTTAATTCTCACAACAGCCTCATGAGGTTAGTGCCTTTATCACTTCAGTCTCACAGAGAGGGAAATGGAGGCTCAGAGAGGTCAGGCAGGTTGCCTAAGGTCACCCAGCTCATAAGAGTCAGAAGTGCGGATCTGAGTGACTCCAAAATCCATGCTGGAAACCGCTCGGCCTCTCTGCCTCCCGCTCAGTTCAATACAGCCATCACGTCCGGGCACCCACGGTCAGGCGGTGTGCCAGCCGCTCCGAGTCTGCAGTTTCCAGGGGAGGCAGAAATGCAGATAGGTAGACTGTAAGGGAGAGCAGGACAACACGGAGGGAACACCAGGAAGCCGGCTGTGTGTGTGACACCCTCCCTCCCACCTCAGCTTCCAAACCTGAGAAGTGCAGCTAATGACAGGGCCGGCTCTGTGGTTGCTGTGAGGATTAGGTGACTTAATACCTGACCTGAAGTGAGGCACAGGAAACGCTCAGTCACTCGTAGTCATTGTCATTATCATCACCATAATTATAATTGTATGTGAGGGCTTCCCTTGTGGCGCAGTGGTTAAGGATCCGCCTGCCAGTGCAGGGGACACGGGTTCGAGCCCTGGCCGGGAAGATCCCACATGCCGCGGAGCCACTAAGCCCGCCTGCGCGCCACAACTACTGAAGTCCGCGCGTCTAGAGCCTTAGGCGCGCAACAAGCTCCGCAACAAGGGAAGCCACCGCAGTGAGAAGCACCTGCATCTCAATGAAGAGTAGCCCCCGCTCGCCACAACTAGAGAAACCCCGCGGGCAGCAACGAAGGCTCAACGCAGCCAAAAATTAAAAATTAAAAAAAAAAATTGTATGTGCAATAGGGACTCAGAACTGTGGGAGTTTCTTGGAGAGAGTTTATTTCTGACAGGAGGATCAGGGAAGATGGATGGATGGATGGATGGATGGATGGGCAGGGTCCCTTCAAGTCTCCAGGGCAGGGCCAGAGCATTCCAGGTGGAGCGAACAGGGGCACACCTGGCGCGTGCAGGAAGTAGGGGGCAGTTGGGGATGGCGGGAGCCAGGTATGCGGGTAGAGTCACAAGCTGGAAAGGCCAGTGGGGCTAGCAGGGGTGAGGACACTGTGGGTGGGGTGGAGGATGCCTTGGAAGTCAGCCTGGGGAAGCCGGACTCATCAGGCCCCATCAACTCTGGGGCAGGGCAGGAATCAGGGATGGGAGGAGTGCCCTTCTGAGGGCAGAGCCATAGCTCTGTACCCCTCCCTCTGGAGAGAGGGCAGAGTCAGGGCTGGTGCAGACCTAAGCATACAATTATGCAAATATGTCAGCTGAGAGGCTCTGGGGCTCCCACAGGCATGGACAGGCCAGGACTCGGGCAGCCACTGAGGGGGAGAACAGAGAGCCAGGGCTCACATGCCCCGAAGGCCAGACCTCCCCTCCTACAAGGCCATCCCTCTCCCGGCCCAGAGGAAAAAGCTGTTGCCGGAAGCCATCTCCCCTGGCTTCAGGGACCGACACCCCCTCCCCCTGACCCCCGGTCACCAAGCAGTGCTGCCCAGTGGAAATAGCATGAACTTGGGTGTGAGAAGAACCTGGGTTTGAATCCTGCCTGTGTGCCCTTGGGTAGATCATTTCTTCCCCTCTCAGTGTTCCCCTCTCAGAGCCTTATCTGTAAAATGAGGACCGGAGCCACTCGTGGGGATGTGATGAGGATTAAATGAGATGACACCCTTGAAAGGCCCAGCATGACGCGGCACACAGTAGGTGCTAAAGGCCCCCCCCCCACCTTCTCCGTGCCCAGTTACTGCCTTCTCTTCCCCTCTCTGACCAAGGATACGCCAAATTGTCACATGGCAAACGGAACTTGCCTCTTTTCTCCTTTCCCCCCTTTTCTCTCTTCTACTCGCAGCCCTCCGACGCTCCTGCCCCTCCCGACAGACCTGAACTCTCACACATCTTCTCTGCCTCTGAGCCCCAACCCTGTCCACACACCTCTGAGCCTCGCAGTCTCTGGCAGACAGCACCTCATGGCTGCTCCCCCTCCTCCAGGCTGCCCCCCACCCGTCCCACCTGCACGCTGCCCCTTAATGCACACCGACCTGGCCAGCCTTGCCTGCTCCAACCTGTTCCCGGCTCCCCCTAATCTCCAGGATCAAGTCCAAGCTCCTTGGGTAGGGGTGACACATTCAAGGCCCTTTATGAGCTGGTCAAGCCTCACTTTCCCACCCCTTCCCCTGCAGCTACGACAAACCACTGGCTCACCTCCATGTTTGCCCCTGGCTGACTCAGATCATCTGAGTCTGAATTCTAGCTTCAGCGACACTTATTGGTTGTGTGGTCTTAGGCACAGTTTCTGAGCCTCAGTTTCCTTATGTATAAAAGGGGGCAATGAGACCCATCTCCTAGGGCTGCTGTGAGGATTAAACGAGAAAGGGTGCCTGCCCCTGGCACTCTCTGCACCCAGGCAGTGGGGCTGTGGATGTAGTTATTCCCTCTGTCTGTAACGTCTCCTTTCTCTGCTCTCAGGATTCAGCTCAGTTGTCAGCTCCAGGGGGACCTGGGCAACCCTCAGTTATGGCCAGAGTAGCCTAGGACACGACCTTGCAGCTTCTGGGCCTATCCCCCAAGAACCACTGCAGGGCCAAGCTTGTCCTGCTCTCTCCTGGGCCCAGGACCTGGCCCTCAGTTAGCTATAGCAGGAGTGTCGACTGAAGAAATTATTGAATGAATCCCTGAATCCAAGATAGAACCATCTCCAAATCCTCCACACCTGCCCCAGTGTTCAAGCAGAATTCAAGGTCTGGAAGGTAAATGATGCTGTGAAAATAGCACTGGACTGAGATTCCAGGGAGCTGGGCTCTGGACCAACCACGGGCAAGTCAGTTTCCCCATCTGTAAAGTGGGGAGAGGATGGAAGTGGATGGTTTCTGAGGTCCCTCCCCACTTGGATGCTCCCTGAGGCAGTTAGCGTTTTGGTGAGGTTGAGTTCTGAGCCAGACAGACCTGAGTCTGAATCCCAGCTCTCCCTCCTGCTTGCAGTGTGATCTTCGGCAAGTTACTGAGCCTCTGAGCCTCAACGTCTTCTTCTGTGAAATGGGGCTGATGCTAGTCCCACTGGGGGAGTAGGGAAAGGAAAAACGGCCGCTGTGAGGATTCAATGCCCGTAACAGCACCTGGCACATAACAAGTGTCCAATACCCTCTGACTAGTGTTTTTTTACATAGGGTTGTTACTGTTCCTGTTGTCACTTCCTACCAGATCCTTTTCTCTCTAGAAAATAAACATCCTGGGGCCCCAACTTCAATTCTGAGTTTTGACACCGTGGCCTGTGCTTAGCCAAGGTGTCCTGGATGAACAGGCTTTCCTGGCTGCTGGCTGACACACCTGTGAAGAGGGAAGTAGAGATGCTAACAGCAGCCCAGGGTCTGACTCACTGCCAGCCTCGCCCCCATGAAGGCTGCTCTTTGCACACAAATCCTGCCCTCTCTTGGGAAAAGTAACGTCAGAGGCCACTTCCCCAGGACGCAGACAACCTGGCTGCCTCCCTGTCCACAGTACAAAATAAAGCGCCTTGGCATCAGTTGTCTCTGGATAGGCAGCAACTCTCCCTCTTTATACATTAAGTGGACGGTTTTGTTCTTATTTCCACTTCCCAGGTTGGGAAAGGGTGCAGAGAAGGCAGCACCTTCCACTCAGCTGGAAGAAGCCAGTGCCATGATTTGAATCCGGTCCCCCAGCTCTGTTCTTTCCCCGTGTGGCTGCCTCGGCATCTCTGGAGCCTCATGCCCAACTCCTCAGGGCTCCCATCCCAGGCTGATCCACTGCTGTCTCCCTTGGCATGAAGGAGGCCTTGGGAAGGGCTCCAGTGGTCACATGAGACCTGGAGGGGGTGGCTGGGACTGCATCCAATCCCTCCTCTGGAGGTTAGGAAGCTGAGATGGCCAGAGAGCCGGATGGCATGCCTGAGCAAGATGACATCCAGCACCTGCCCTCGGTGCATCAGCTGGCACAGGCAGACTGTGTCCTTAGCCTGACCCTGTGCTGAGTACACTTAAAATACAAAGACAGGCAGGGTGCGGGGGAGACAACTACCCAGCCCTCAGAGGCAGCTCGGAGGCCATGTGTGGCCAGTTAGCTAAGCCTCAAATCCTGTCCCCATGTTATCCCCATGTTCTAGACGAGCAGGTGGAGGCTTAGAGAAGTGAAGTGATCTGACCAAGGACACACAGATTATCAGTGACGATGAAAGGATCTGACCCCAGTATTGGAATCTGGGGTACAAAGCGATTCTGCCTGGCAGGTCAGGGAAAGCTTCATGAAGGAGGTGATATCTGCGCTGAGCCTGGAAAGCTGAGTAGGACTTCTGTAGGCCTGGGTTCTCAGCCAGGGGTGATTCTGACCGTAGAGGACATTTGATGAAGCCTGGAGACATTCTTGGTTGTCAGAGCTTGGGGTGGGTGGTGCTACTGGCATCCAGTGGGTGGAGGTCAGGGATGCAGCTAAACATCCTACGATGCATAGGATTGCCTTGCATAACAAAGACTTATCTGGCCCCAAATGTCAGTAGTGCCAAGTATGATGTAACATACTAGAGCTGTCATTTATCGAGTGCTTACTATGTGTCAAGTTCTGTACCAAGTTCTTGCAAATGTCATCTTACTTAATTCAACCCCATTATTCCCATGCTGTGAACGAGGGACCTGAGGCTCAGAGATGATAAGGAACTTCCCAAAGGTCACACAGCCAGAAAATAGGAGTGCAAGGTTTGAGCTGCCTGAATACAAAGCCAGAGCCTTTAACCTTTCTGCTCTGCTGCCTCCAGGATTTATAATAAATGAAAAAAGCTCCAGGCCAATTGCTAAGCAGCGGGGTGTAAGGAGACTCCGGCTGAGCCAGGAGTCTCCTCTGGCCTCAAGGCCTTGGGAAAGTTTCCCCCCCACCCTGGGGCATTTCCCCATCTGTCAAATGAAGTTTGCATCAGGCGATCTCCAAGGCCCTGCCGGCTCTGAGTCTGTTATTCTCCAGGAGAGGGGTCCAAGCCCAGGCTCCAGGAGCCCTGGGGACAAACCACCAGCTGCTGGGAGAGGAAGGGGTGTGATGGGCAGGCTCAGCCTCATTTCCAGTGCATAACTAGCTAATGAGCCCCACTTCCCCATGAAGAGAGGGCGTGGGGTGCTGAGGGTGGGGAGTGGCTTGAACCTCACCCAGGAGCTTACTTCTCCAGGGGGAGGCATGTTTCTCTGCTACTTTCTTGCCAAGCCCAAAGGAGGCACCAAAGCAAGGCCTCCTGCTCAGGTGAGAGGCAGGTCTGGGCATTTGCCCAGCTGGGCACATGAGTTCTCAGAGGTAGAAGGAGAAAGAATGGGAGCACTTGCTGATCCAGCCCCTACCAAGTGCCAGGCATCTCAGTAGCAGGTTCATCTCAGGTCAGCCTCATGAAAATCCTGGTAGGAAAGAATCATCCTGACCCCGGTTTACAGGCGAGAGCATCAAGGCTTCCATGAAGAGATGTGTTGATTACACAGACAGTGCTAAAGGAAGGTTTGGAACCCAAGTGTGATTGACCCCAGGACAGTACACTAGAGGGTAAGTGAGTGGCAGTCCTCTTTTTCTTTTCACCCAAGAATGACAGTGTTTCAATAACGTTGGGGGAAAATATATGTTCAATTTATCCTGCCTGCCCCAGGTCATGGAATGGACTGAAAAAAACCACAACACAATAATTTGGATTTGCTGGTTTGCAGACAGGGGAACCAAGCCTTGGAACACAGAGTTCTTTCCAGCTAGCAAGTCAGACAGGGAGAGGAGGGGGTGAGCAGCAGGGGCGGGATCCAGCCGGGGTCAGGCTGAGCTTTCTTGGCCGGCGCTCTCACTGTCTGGCAGCGTGGCTTTGGCTAAGTCACATCACCTCTCTGGACCTCAGTCTCCACATCTACATAATGAAGAGGTTGGGCAGATGGTTTCAGACGGAGTCCCTTCAAACTCACGACCTGCACCTAGTCCTGTCCAAGCTTCTCTCCTCCTCCCTGTTTATGTGATTTCATAGACGGGGAGATGGGTATACCAGTGCCTGGCACAAGGGGCTCTGGGGGTGGACGGTCAATGCCAACCTTGTGCAAGCTCCCAGAGCCCCCAGCTCTTGCTCTCCATCCTCAAACAGCCAAACTGGAAGGGAGTCAGTGGTGGTTGGGGATTAAAGGGACAAGGAGTGGGTAAGGTGAACATGGAGTCATTTCTCCTAGGGCCAGGGCATCAGCTGGTGCAGGCTGGCTCACAGAGACTCATGTATAAGGGGGGGAGGTGACCCCCTACAACAGGGAAAATAGTTATTTAGCTCCTGCTTAAGGAGTCAAAAACCTTCTTCTTCCGAAGGCTCCACAGTCTGGGCCAGCTCAGGTCAGGACTAGTCATTCATTCAGCCTTTACTGATGTTCACTGTGGGCCAGGCCTTGTGGCAGGCTTTGGGGCCATAGATATGATGACTAAGAGACTTCTCTTGGGGACTGTGTGCTAGCCTGGTATCCCAAGGCCAAACACACTGCTGCTAGATTTAAATGGTTTAGCTGCTAGATTTAAATGGGCTGCTAGATTTAAATGGTTTAGCTTGAGAAAAAGATTCCAGGCTCAAATAACCTTGGGAATCATTTTATTAAACACAGCAAAATGGGTTTCTTTGCTACAAGATTTCTCCAAGCCTTTAATATGCAAATGTACACTGAGAATCCTCCAAGGAGGGTATAGAGAATATACTATATTTCCCAAATATAGCTAATCTTGGAACACTATTTTTTTTTAAAACATTATACTTGTTAACAGAGATTGGGAAGATGCAGCTCTAATGCTATTGTTTTGGCCAGTGGAGCTTAGAGAAGGCTTACACGGAGAGGGCATTTGAGCAGGGCTTTGAGAGTTGAGTAGGAGTTAGTCCGTGAGGACAGGAAGGCTTAAGGGAGACCAATTACAGTCCTAGGCTGACTATGTTCAGGTTACCCTGCATGTACTGTTTCATTTAGTCCTCAAGGTCCTGATGCGGGTGACAGAGCTAAGGAGGTCACCAAAAGTCCCTGGAGACTTCTAGAGGTCCACCTCCCTCGCTTTTCTTGAATCACCTCACCTCGGGGCCTTATTCTCCAAATCTTGAGTCTTTAAGTCCTGTCCTCACTCTCAGCCTGGCCTCTACCGTGATTTAAACCCAGAATGGTCTTTACAGTATCTGAACTTGATCCCAGCCTTAGCCCCTCATACACCTCGGCCTAGCCCCTGGCACCCAAACCTGCTCTCTCAGCAGTTTGCTGACACTCATTTAGACCCTCTCTTAGATTTAACCCTGACCTGCCCAGAGCGATCTAGCCCAGGTACTGCTCCCCAGGCCCTGATGCATACCTGATTGAATCCCGGGTCATCGTGCCCCAAAGCCTGCAGCTCAGCTACTCCGTATAGTCCAGACTCATCCTCGGATGGCGGCCCCACCTCCTGTCTAGCCCCGACTTTGTCCCATTCCCCATCTGTGTCTTTGTCTCCAACTCAGTCCTGAACCCTTCTTACGTGGGTCCTGTCTCCAGGTCCAGCCCCATGACCCCTTACAGTGGCCCTGCCCTTGCCCAGCTCTGATTTGGCTCCGTCCCTAACCTTGTCCAGGCGGTACCTGGTTCAGCTCTGATCTCATCTGTCCCTGCCGTTCCACTCCATTGGTGATCTCTCCCCAACCATGGACCCACCCACCCCCCACTTCAGGTCTCTCTGAGACCCCGCCTGGTGAGCACGGCCCAAGGCCCCACCCTCAACACCGCCTCCTCGCCGCGGCCCCGCCCCGTCCTAATTCTGATAGGGCCCTGACCCTGCCGGCGGCCCCGCCCCATGGCAATTCTGACTGGGCCCTGCCTGCGGTCCAACCCTGACCCCGCCCCCGGGCCGGCCCCGCCCCCGCCCCAGGCCCGCCAAGCGGCTCACCTGCAACTCCTCGAAGGCGTCATCGATGCCCGTGACCTGGTGCTGCTCGTGCAGCGCGGGTTCATCGCAGAAAAAGCAGAGCAGCGCGCGGTCCGTGAGGCAGAAGAGCTTGACCTTGTCGTGTGCCTGGCAGGGTCGCGCGGCACGGCGTGCGTTGAGGATGGCGTCCAGCGGGAAGGCGCTGTAGCGCTCCACGATGTTGGCCAGCTTGAGGCTGGGCGCGAGCGCGGGCTCGGCAAACGTGCGCCGGCACTCGGGGCAGTCGCGGGCGCCCTGAGCCTCCTGCCTCACCCAGTGCTCGGTGATGCAGCGGCGGCAGAAGTAGTGCTCGCAGCCCAGGCTCACCGGGTCCTGGTAGATGCTCAGACAGATAGAGCAGAGCAGCTCGTCCTTGAGGCTGCACGCCATGGCGCCGGGGACGGCGGAGAGGGTCCCCCGAGATGCAGGGGGCCGGCTGGAGAGCGCGACGCTGTCGGGGGCAGCACCTAGGGATGGGTGCGGGGAGCAGGCCCGGAGAAGCAGGAGCTACAGGAGAAGGAATGGGTGCTGTCTGGGAGTGGGGTAACGCCAGCAAGAGGTGCGGGGTAGAGACTACCCGGGAAGCGAGCCCAGGAGGGTGGTCTCGAGGCAGTGGGTGACCCGGAGCGATGGGTGCTGGAGGGAGGGAGCCGTGGGTGTCTGAGGGAAGGTGCTCCTAGCAAGAAGCTTCTAGGGAAAGGGGCAGTCAGAAGGGATGTGTGCTGGGAGAAGGGGATCTAGGAGGGGGGCGGAGGCCTTGGGGGGCTGTAATGGGCGCGGTGGGGGGAGGGGGAGAAGCTGGGGATGGGGAATTCAGCGGGAGGGGGGAAGCCAGGCAGAGCCTCACCTCGGCTGTGCCTGGCAGAGGAGAGGAGGGCTGTGAGCACGCTCAGCTGCCCGATCCCGGCCCCAAGACCCGGCCCCGCGCGGCCCCTTACCCCCGCCGGCTCATCGGCCACTGCTCCGGTCCGAGCGCAGCCTCTCAACCCGGAACCAGCCGAGCCTGAGTAGCCGGCGGAGGTGGCTCCCTCCCCGCCCCCGGGGGCGGGGCCTCAAGGACTCCGCCCCCGCGGCGGGCGGGGGAGAGGAGGGGCGTGGCCCGGCCTGCAGCCAGCTGACCCCCTCCCCGCCCCCACCATTCTCCAGCTCCCAGGGGTGCGAAACCCAGCTGTTCCTTCAGGGTGTGCACTTGGAACAACATCCAGATCTCGCTTGGGGTCCCTGCGGCGGATGGGGGCTGGGGAACAGCTAATTTGAGAGGATAACGAATAAAGGAGGAATATCTTGTTGGATCATCAATGTGAAGATTTGGGAAAAATATTTTGTATTAAAACAAACACGGATATGTTGTTTAATCTGCATAGAATACAACTTTTGCATAAAATATAAAGATAAAACTCAAGAAATACCCTGCTTGCTTAGAGCAATTTCAAGTCTCTCACACTCCTAAGCCCTGGGGTCCCATTTCCTCTTCACTTTCTTAAGGAGTGCTAGCTGGAGAAGTTGGAAAGCCCTGGCCCAGACTAATGTCTGACCCAAGGAGTTATCTCCACTCAGCAGACATTTCTGGAGTGCTATATGTGGCCGGTGGAGGTGGAGGGGGGAGGAGGGAGCAGGAAAGAGGGAGAAAGAGTAATAGGAGACCTTGACTCGTATGCCAGATGGAGAGGGGATAAGGGATTTCTAGGCAGAGGGGGCAGCATGTGCAAGAGCATGGAGGCGTGAAAGGGGAAGGCACATTTGGGGAAGTGCAAGTGGTTCTCTACTGTTGGGGGTGGGGTGGGAAAGGGGCTAGGGTGAGGTGGAGGGCATTGAGGGTCATGGTGATGGATTTCCTGAAGGCATTGGGCTTTCAAGCAGGGGACCGACCTGGTCAGATGTGGGTTTCAGGAAGCAAGGAGATGCTCATTATCCCATCAGCAAGATGAAGGCGGGGACGCTTTCTGATGTGTCTGCATATGTGCAGCGCTCTTTGAACAGTGAAGGTGTGTCACTGAATAACAGTAGCAAAGATGTGGATTTCAGGAAGACTTCGCACCAGTAGATTACCATTGTCATAGTGCCTGCAGGAGATGAGACCTGAACTGGGGCCATGACAGTGCATAAGGAGAGAAAACCAGGGCACTGAAAATATAGACACTACGAAATTTTGTAATGGATTGAATATGGAGTGAGAAAGAAAGAGGCAAGAGGGTGGCTCCCCCAAGTTTCTGGCTCCTCCAGCAATACCTTCACTGGAGTTAAACTTTATTGAGGCACAATTTAAGAAAAAGCTTGAGGTTTATGCCTCTGCTATTTGTGTGTCCTCCATCACATCATTACCTGGTCCATGTCTCCATCATTGCCAGAAACAAGTTGGTAGCTCATGCAGCAACCATTCATTGACTTTTCTTTGCAGTCAGAGCCTTGATTTTGTTCAGGTGGCCCCCTTCCCCATGTGACCAAGGAATGGCTAACCTCAGCCCAGCTCTAGCGGTAAATCCCGTTTGGTCCAAGTCCATCATGGTGGTTGCATTCCTCTTACCAGTGATGGTTTGCGTTTAGACCTGTGATGCAAGTCTGGCCTGAAAAACCAGAGGGGAAGCCTGTGGCAGGGAGGTGGCTTTTGCAAAGGGTCTCTTCCCTTTCAAATACAGTCTGCCCCCTTGGCTGGATGTGGATGTGTTTGGTGGTGATACTTGGAATTGCTCCCAGTCTGAGGATGCAGCCAACACGTGACAGAGGTGGGGAGAATCCTGGGGAAGAGGAGCTAGTGCACTGATGCAGAGCCTAGACTTCTGGATATATGAGATGGTCCATCTTATTGCTTAAGCAGGTTTAATAGCAGTGTGCTGTCTCTTGGCAAACATAAGAATCCCAAATGATGCACTGATATGCACGCCCAATTTTTTTTTTTTTTGTAAAGAAGGCAGGGTCTAAATTATTGAAGCATCTGGAATGAAATGAAAAAAGGCTTGATGATGGATGAAACAGTGGGTTTCATTTAACTCAACATGTAATCCATCCTCCTCTTCTATAGCAATATAGTACCTGGAGAACTGGCTAGTCCACCAGACACTGCATTTTCCAGCTACTCTTGCAGTTCAGTGTGGCTTTGTGACTAAATCTTTTCCAATAAAAAGTAAATAGAAATAGTCCTTAAGGCTTTTGCTCTTCCGTGCTCCATTTCCTCTTGCCTCGAGTTGAAACACAGATGTGTAAGGAACCCAGCTTCAATAATGCTTCAAAGAGGCTGACAGAGCAAAGATAAGGAAGGAACCTGGGTTCCTGAATGACTGCATGGAGTGGAGCCACCCACCAACGTGGACTAGAGAATGAGAAATAAACTTCCATTTTCTAGAAGCCATTGTATTTGGGGGCTCTGTTGCTGCAGCTTAGTCTACCCCATGCTACTCTACAGCTGTTTTTAGAAGAGGCTTTGGTACTATTTTATGCTATTGTCTAAATCCTTTCAGTAGCTAAGTTCCTCTTACTATCTAGCACCAATATCTTCTGAAGTGTAGAGCACGGTTTTCTCTGGCTGAAAGTCACAGTCTCTTGGACCCTTCACAATACTTTCCAGCTTTTAGTCTTTTCACCCTTCTAGCTGTTGCTCTTCTAAACTTACCCCATCTCCATTAAGATGCTGAACGCTACACTCCCGCAGACTATTGGTTATACTTAAGTTTGGCAAGTCATTGCCCTTTCTGGATCTGTTTCCCCAACCTGACGCGGTTGAGGGGTCTGAACCAAGACTTCATGACCCTGACTGCAGTGTATGCCACCCACTTCTATTCATCTCTAAAAAAAAACATCAGGGGTTTTAAAAAAGTTTTTTTCACAGCTATCCAAGAGATGTTGTTGAGTGAAAAGAAAAAGGGAGACCCAAATACACACAGATACACAGACATGTACACACGCAGTCCTACCCATGCTCACAGGCATTATTGTGTATAGCAAAAATCTTTAGAACACTATAGCAATCCTAAGCGTGTTTATCTGTGGGCTAGGGTAGGGGGAGGACTTTAATTATGACACTGTATAGCTCTGTTTGTTTATTATTTAATTTTATAATCAGAAAAAAATATTTGCTGTACAGCAGAGACTGGCACAACATTGTAAATCAACTATACTTCAACTAAAAAAAAAAAGAAAAAAGAAAGACACAGTTGATTCTCATTATTCATGCACTCTGTATTCGCAAGTTTGCCTACCTCTCAAATTTACTTGTAACCCCCAATCAATACTTGAGGTGTTTTCACTGTCATCTGTGGACATACACAGGCCCAGGGTGGCAAAAATTTAGATTGCCCAACACGCATGTTCCCAGGAGAGGTGGAACCAGGGGACGTTCTCCCTTCTTCTTTCAGTTCTCACATTGTCAACTTTTTGTGGTCTGTTCCATGCCACGTTTTTCTCACTTTGGGGCTTTTTTATTGGTGATTTTGCTGTTTTAAAATAACCCCCAAGCATGGCACTGAAGTACTGTCTAGTGTTCCCAAGTGCACGAAGGCCGTGATGGGCACTGGGGAGAAAATATGTGTGTTTGATAAGCTTCATTCAGGCGTGAGTTATAGTGCTGTTGGCTGTGAGTTCAACGTTAATGAATCAACAACATATATTAAATAAGGCATCTTTAAACAGAAACACACATAAAACAAGGTTATGTATTGATCGGTTGACGAAAATGTGGCCAGAGGCTCGCAGGAACCTAACGCTGTATTTCCTCAAGGGGCAATGATTCAGTATTCCCTATTTCAGTCTCTGCAGCAACTTAGTAGAACATAACTACATGAATGTCGAGAGTCACCTGTATTTAAAGTTGTGTCTAACAGCAGCCATCAATATGAGGTACCAACCCCCATGCCTCCTTCTGTCCAGGTAACATTGATTCAGTCCCGTCCAAGGGGGAGGGGCAAGAGAATGAACATGGATTGAGCCACTCCTGTGTGCCAGACACTGCACTAGGTGCTTGGTGTCCGTGGCTTTATTTAATCCTCACAGCAGCCCTCCAGAATTGTCATTTTTCTCCCCCTTTGCAGATGAGGAAACTGCAGCTCAGAGGAGTGACATGACTTGCCTAAAGCCAAAGCAAGTAAGAGGCACGGGCTTCTCCACCCCCAGCTGCTGGAGAAGATCCCACAGTTGTGGACCTTGGAGCTGGGCCAAATCTGGGTCCTTGGCTCCATCCAATGGTCTTTATAAACCATCCAGCTAGCCCCCCTTCCTCTGTCCCTTCCCCATCATGCCAAACCTTTGCCTGTCTCCTCAAGCCCCATAGACACACCCCTGCTTCTTTCTCAGTGGGGGACCTTGCGTCCCACACCAGGAAGAAAGTCCCTCCAAGGGGACTTCTCAATGGCCACTCCCCTTCAACCTGTCAATCCTTTGTGAAATGACGCTGAGTGTAAAATAAACAAATGGATGAAGTCAGTGCAGTTATAACTTTATTCCTCCTCACCTCCCTTCCTCTGGTTTGAGGATGAAGTTGACTTCTGTTCAAAACGAATTCCTCCACCTGGGTCTGGGTCTAATCCTCTCAGGCCTCCTCTGGGACCTGACTTCTTCAGTTCTCCCCCTCTCCACTCTGTATTTTTGTTTCCTTCCTTGGCACTGGCTACTTGCCCTCAGCCTATAAAGAGGCTCGAGTTTCTCCTAAAACAGCCCTCCCTCCACTTCCCCCCCCTTCAGCGACCACCTCATTGCCTTTCTCTAGCCCAGCCTCTTGAAAGAATCGTCTACACACCCTCCCCTGCCATTCATCAACCACGGCAGCCTGGCCCTGCTCCCCACCACGCCACTGAACTCATTAGTAATCTCCTAATTGCCAATTAAATATAGCGGCTAATACATAGTGGTCGCTGCAGAAAAACGAAACACGGAGACAAATTAAAAGGAACTTTGAAATATTCATGATTACACCACCCAGAAAGAACTAGTGTTAATACTTGGTTTATATCCTTATAGGCCCTTTTCATGTATTATCCATGCTTGTGCGCGTGTCACACACACAAGGGAGGAGGGGAGAAGGGAGGGGGAGGAGGGAAGGGGAGGGGGAGAAGGGAGGGGGTGGGGAGGGGGAGAAGGAGAGGAACACGCAGAGGGAGAGGGAGAGAGATTTTTTAAAAATAGAAATGAGTTCACTCTCGAAATCATTGCTCCTTTTGAACCACATGTGTCTTTAGCATAGGTCCTTCCAGGAGCTGACCTGGAGAAAATAGTGTATTTGGGAGGTGTAAGTAACACTGCAGAGAAGTGGGAAAGTGATACAGGGAAGGGGGAGGCAGCCCCCTAAGGCTGCACTATTAAGCCAGCTAGCACAGAGGGCAAGTGACGATTTCTCCCACAGGGAAGCCCTAGGAAGTGGGATAAAACACATGCCTCAGAAGGATCGCAGCCAAAGGATAAGGGAGCTGGGCATTTACACATCCCCTCTGAGTGCTGAGGCTGCTCCCCAGCACTTGTGACCTGTGATGTATGCAGTCAGCTTCCTGCAGTTCTGGGGAAAAGATCCCTCAGCCATGATGCAGATGCTGGCAGCTGGAAGTCTTGGGGGCACACTGATGGGTTTGAAGGATAAGGGCAGGGCAATGACAGTATCTGTTTCAGTCCTCCCTTGTACCTGCTCAGATCAACTTGCACCCCACATTGAGTTTCATGTCCTTCCACTGCTCCTTCAAGGTGGTGGCCACTCACTACTTTTTAAAAAGGAAGACCATAGTAGGGTTAGTGGAACAAGCCAAGATGCCACTGCTGTAGTTGGTCCTGAGACTAAGTGATGTTCACCATCTTCCTTCTCTACCACCCGTTCTAGATGCCCCTCACCTGGGCCAGCTGGGATCACTTACCCCTGCCAGTTCTTTTTTTTTTTTTTTTTTTTAATTTTATTTATTTATTTATTTTTGGCTGTGTTGGGTCTTTGTTTCTGCGCGAGGGCCTTCTCCAGTTGCGGCAAGCGGGGGCCACTCCTCATCGCGGTGCGCGGGCCTCTCACTATCGCGGCCTCTCTTGTTGTGGAGCACAGGGTCCAGACGCGCAGGCTCAGTAGTTGTGGCGCACGGACCTAGTTGCTCCGCGGCATGTGGGATCTTCCCGGACCAGGGTTCGAACCCGTGTCCCCTGCATTGGCAGGCAGACTCTCAACCACTGCGCCACCAGGGAAGCCCCCCGCCTGCCAGTTCTGTAACCCCTTTCTATGCCTGCTGGTCTCCTGGCATGAGAAGCTCAAAGTTGCCAGGAGGCATGTATAATTTTAGATTTAGTAAAACCATTACTGTGTCCTCTGGTAGCAGTGTTCTCCCCTTACCCTCTGAGAACTAGGATCTCTAGTCTAACAGAGCCTAAGGATTTGGGGAGAGGAAGCATAAATTTACCAAGTGGGACACTGGGATTAATGGTGAGAGGGGCCACTTCCATGGTTCCCAGAGCTGTATAGTCTACTGATCAGGAACACAGCATGTATATATATAATGGCTATTGGCTGAAGGTATATAAATATATCTTAAGGACAGCACCTCGACCTTACCTTCTAGCTGATGCCTTAGTTCTACCTTCAAGTGATTATTCCAAGATTTTCTCAGGATGGCAGCTTCTGGTTGCTATGGCATATAGGAGGACCGGTGGATAATACGGTCACGCCCACATCCTCCATGGTCATATTATTGGGGGAATCCCATGATGAGAAATTAGACACTCTAGGAGCCTTCAGATAGTAGTGCTAGCCAAGACCTTATGAATTGAGAACACAAACCTGTATCAATCCTATGAAGTCATAGAAGAATCATGGCCCCTCTGGAACGGTTGGGTTCTTTGTAATCAACCTGTCACCCTGTGGTTGGGTGCTCTCCTTCAGGGGTGGTACCGTATCAAGAGCTTGGCATCAGTCTTTGCTCTTACAGACTGGACACTGAGTAGTAGTAATGCCTAGATCAGCTTTGGTGAGGGGAGCCTGTGCAGTTGGGCCACGCATGGCTTCCATCCTTGCCGCCATGGCTGCTTGGTCCACCCGCCCATTGTGCATGCTCTGAGATGAGAGGATGGCTCATTTCGGTGGGATGAACCATGCTATCTAACTGGCTGTTCGGTGCCTCCTCTGCAGTGAGCACTGTCTGGTAGACATTGAAATGAGACCGAGATCCACACACTTTGTACCTACCCTCAGAGGTCAATCCACAAGCTTCTTCTCCAGATTTCCTTAACTCCAAGTTTTCAGTCTTGCCCTTTGCAGGTTCCTGATTAATCAACCAAACCATCACCACGGCCCAGAAGTGTCCTTTACTCAGGTCTCTTCTCCTTTTGAACCAAGATCAGAACTCCAAGGTTTATTAGCGAAGCTTCGGATCCCTGGGTAAAGGCCCTTTGGTAGACTTTCCATCCACCTTGCCTCTGATGGTTAAGTGTTGCCGCCTGGCCTCTGCAGTTCTGGAATCCCACTGTCACACCATTAACAGACACGAGGGGGTCCATGCGCATAGCAGCCTCGCCTACTATCCTCTTAGCTTAGAAAGGACAGCCGCCACTGGGCTGCTCCATGATGACTTCACGCGCTCATTTCTTATTGCTCCAGTGAAAGGAGCTTGCTGAGAACGTCTCAGCTGGAGGGTCCTCTGGTTTCAGGTAATACTTTTCTTCTAGAGAGCCGACTTCTCTGAGCCTTTTGACTGCTTCCTCCAGTCCTGGCAGTTCACGTGTTGCTACATCATTGATTGTAGCTATTCTTTCTGTCTGTTGTTAAGCTATTGCCTAAGCACTGTAACCCGTTGTTTAGTACTGGAGCCAGGACTCAGAAAATCATATCTCAGCATCCCCAGTTGCTCCCCATTATGTCCTGCCAATAAGGAGCGCAGAAGGGAGTTGATAAGGCTAAAGCACGAAGGAGGGACTTGCTTCTTCCTATTGGCTTCCTGTCGGCTTCCTGTTCCCACGAGCACCACCCTAGTGAAGCTTCTTCACCCTGGCACAGCAGTGACTTCCCTTCATGGCAGCTGAATCCATTCTGCAGTTTTCCCAGTACTCTGCAGCACCAGTTTCCAACACTTTGGTGCCCCTCCTCAGAGATCGGAGTTTTAGTTTCTTGGAATCTCTCCTCTAAGCTTTTCAATTTTGGTAATTCCACCCTCTTACCTTATTTCACCAGCCCTGGGTATGGCATCTGCTCCTGTAATTGCTGCCTTTGTGATAACTTAGCGATCACTCCTTTTACCTTTTCAGTTACCTAGTTAATATCGTTATACCTCCTTAATACTTTACATTAGAGTCTATTTAAATTAGTATTGTGGTTTCTGTCTCCTGATTGAACCCTGATCTTGTTTTTTTCTTTTTCTCCAAGTTTCAAGGAGTCATCCCAGCTCCAGGTGCCCTTGCCGGGATGATAAACCGAGAGACCCAGGAAAGTACCTCCATCTCAACAAACTTCTCTAATCCAGCCCCATGTTCCATTCCTCTCTTCACTCAACACCCTCAATATACATTCCCAGGTATGTTCTCCAGATTTCTCTTGCTACTTATTAGTCAGATCCTGCGGTTCTTTTTGTAAAAATTCAATTTCTCTAAGCACAGATAGTACCTTCTCAGGGGTGCCATACTGGGACCTGACCTTAGTGATTAGCCTAGAAGTCACAAGAGAACGTAGTAGCAGGCCTTGAAGAGAGCAAGTATCCTCTCACAAGGTATCTGCCTTAGGTGAGGACTCTGCCTGTTCTCCAGGCAAGGAGGGGGAGCCTCTTACCCGCCAACAAAGCTGAGCGGGACACTTCTGCCACTCTAATCGCTGGGTCCTGGACCTGGTTTTCAGCCCTTTCTTCCCTCCAGCTGCAGGAGATTAGGAGATTTTTAAATGCTGTAATAGAAGTCTTCTGGTTTTCATGCCATGACTTAGATTGGTAGTTGGCTAGTTAGTTACAGCATATCATTTTCTTCATTCACCACATCAATGGTACTTAACAACAACCAACAAACTCCACAAGTTCTTTTAAGTACCATTGCCTCCGTATCTCTCAGATGTTAGAGAGGCTACATAAACCGTCACATCCCCTTACACTTGTATCCTAACCCCCATTCACCACAAGTGTCCTTATAACAGAGCTTCTATGACATGTCAAGGACTGTCAACAACGGGGTCTTGTTGCCATTGACTGGCAAGTGACCCAACTCTAGAATTCCATCGTAAGGACCTGCTTCCTAACACCACTTCTGGTACAAGCTGTCCAGATTTGACAAGGATTTGAGTTCACTTCGTTTATTTGAGAAGTGTCAGTTACTTTGGGAGAGAAGTGGGAGGTGATGAAGGAAAGGAAGACAACCAAGGAGAGTGTACTATTAAGCCAGCTACCGGGACTTCCTTGGTGGCGCAGTGGTTAAGAATCCGCCTGCCAATGCAGGGGACATGTGTTCGAGCCCTGGTCCGGGAAGATCCACATGCCGTGGAGCAACTAAGCCCGTGCACCACAACTACTGAGCCCACGTGCTGCAACTACTGAAGCCCACGCGCCTAGAGCCTGTGTTCTGCAACAAGAGAAACCACTGCAATGAGAAGCCCGCCTGCTGCAACGAAGAGTAGCCCCTGCTAGCCGCAACTAGAGAAAGTCCGCGCACAGCAACAAAGACCCAATGCAGCTGAAGAAAAAAAGCCAGCTACCACAGTTGGTAATCAAAGCTTCATCCATCAGGGAATCTCTAGGAAATGGTACCAAACACATGCTTCAGAAATAACCCATGTGAGGGGTGAGGGAGCTGGGATGTTTATATTACCAACTCTGAGCATCATTGGTTAGGTGTGGAACTGGCAGCATCTACATCTGAGCCATCTGATTACTTGGTTAAAATGCAGATTCCTGATTGGGGGAAACTATGAAGAGCATTCGAGACTTCTCTGCAACTTCTTGAGAATCTATAATTATTTCAAAATTAAAAGTTAAAAAGATAGATAGGATGACCAGAGAAACCAGTTATATGGAAAACCAGTTATATGCAATTAACAGACTACATATACTTAATGTGTGTTTGGGGATTTCCTTTCAGTAAGTATGGGATACTACGGTGAAGAAGAAGCCCCTTTCATATCCTGCTGTAAATAAATAGATACGGTGGATAAAATATAACAAATGTCTTTTTAAATATATAGCTGAGATCAAAAGCTGTAGATAGAAAAGAGTCACCTGAGAATAATTGTAATCACAGTTTGTAATAGTGTGGGTATGAGGGTTAAGTTTGTAATAAAAATACAGTGGTGGTGGTGTTGGTGTTTGGGGGAAACCTTAGCCAAGAAATTGAAAGAAAATTTGTCATGGAACAGGTTAAGCAAATGGAGCTTCTTGTGAAACTACCCATGGCACTCCTCTGCAACTTAGGGCACATGGAACTTCTTTAGAAACAACTCCCACTAGTAAAATATTACAAAGTATGAGAAGAGAAAGACTTCTAGGAGATAAAGTCAGAAGATGAAACAACTTGGATAATTCACATGCTGTGTTAGTTGGGTCCTCCAGAAAATAAATGCAGGGATGGAGTTAGGAGTGCAAGGGGTTTATTGAGGGGTAATGCTTGTGAAGGATAAGAGAAGAGGAAGCAAGATTGGGCAGTGAGAGCCTTGGACATGACGCAGATCTGACAAAGTCTTAGCTGACCCAAAGGGGAATTACAGAGCAAATATTGCCCATTAGAGAAGTCCCATGTTGAGCAAAAATGGCGAGACTCTAGTACCCCGTTTGTAACCAGTCATTGCTTGGAGACTGTCAAGGAAGAGCATGGCCTCAACTCAAAAGCCAAGGCAGATCCTGAAGGTACTAACATCCCTAGGTTGTCAGCTAACTGCACCCCTTGTGGCTGAATGGCAAGTTTTTTAATGAAGGGAGATCTGAATGGTGCACAAGCCAAAAATTAGGGTAACAGAATAATCTTAAAGACTTTAATAGAAGTATGTTTAAAGAGATAAAATTAGGAATAGAAGGCATATGGCTTATGAAAAAAAGAACCAAATAGACATAGTAGAAATAAACTATCAAAAACTCATATGATGTTTTGAAAAGTAGACTATACACAGGCTGGAGTGAGAATTAATAAACTCAAATTGGTCTGAAGACATCACCCAGATTGCAGCACATAAAGCAGCACAAAAAGATGAAATTATGACAGCTAGTATAGAATATTAGCGGAGTGCATGGGCTCTGAAGCCATGCACCTAGGATTAAATTTCAACTCTATTACTTACTAATTATAAGGCCTTAGGTGTGTTTTTAAACCTCTTTGAGTCTCAGTTTTTCCAAAGGTAAAATGAAGATATACTAGTACCTACTTCATGGTATTGCCATTAGGATTAAATGAGTTTATAGCTCCTATCAACAAGTTATAGTTCTTATAGCACATAGTAAGTGCTCAGTAAACATTATCTAACATTATAGGGGAATGGAAAATATGAAAGATAAATTAAAAGTCATGGTGGAGAAAACGAGAAGTTCCAACACTTATCTAGTCAGTCCCAGAAGGAGACAGTAGGGAAGAAGCAGCATTTGAACAAATGATGGTGGAGAATTTTCTATACATGAAGAAAAATTAGCCCCTAAAATGAAAAACACTGAGTTCTGAATAGGTTTTAAAAATGTCATCCCTAGAGATGTTGTAGAGAAATTTAAAAATCATAAAGATAAAGAAATAAATCTGAAAAGCTGCTATAGAGGAAGCAGATTATCCACAAATGAATGACATTTGCCTGAAGCCAATTTCTCATCAGCAACAATAGATGCCAATGGAATAGTAGCCTCAGAGTGATGAGAAAAACAATTAGAATCCTACATTCAGCTAACTAGCATGTAGGCATGAGTGTAAAATAAAGAAATATTCAGATACACGGACGGAGAGATAAGGGAATCTTATCTCAGACTTTTGCTCCAAAAATGTATGAAGGATGAACTTCAGCAAGAAGAAAATTAAACTCAGAGGAAAAGACTCCTCTACCAGTCAAGATGGAATAACAAGAACCAGACTTACGTTCCTACCTGGAACAACTAAAAAAGAAAAGAAAAGAAAAGAAGAAGGACAAAATATATGAAACAGTGGTTCTCAAGGCATTGGACATCAGACAACAAAGGGCAGTGATCTCTGAGAGATGGGAAGCAAACAAAGTGAGCCCTATAATTGCCCTAGCTTACTGCCTAGAGAAAGTTTCCAGGTCACAGTGCAGGGAAAGGGAACTCAGACAGACCCTGGAGGTCTTCCTGAGATAAGGAGACAGAGCTGGGAGTCCAAGGAGGCCAAAGAAGTTAGAGTTTGCAGGACAAATTACCAGGTGGGGAAGAGACGCACAGTACTGCATATGAGGAAATGAGCCAAGGCTGGGGAAAGAACCTCCCAGAAGGATTAGAGGAAAAAATTCTCAGAGTTCACATATAGCCAGGAATTGTGTCATTCCCAACAGCTAGAGTGGAAAATATCACTGAGTAGAGTAGTCAAAAGGGTTTTGCCTCAGTAGTGGGGAAAATTATCTCTAGACTAAATGCTACTCCGGTCCTGCCAAAAAAGTTTTAAAGCAAGACTTTTGAAAGGGTCAAATTAGTCCTAAGTAACTTAACCATGTCCAGAACAAAGCTAAAGAATATTTATAGGAATACAAAAATTATTCAGCATCCAACAAGGTAAAATTCACAACATCTGACATCCAATAAGAAAGTACCAGGCGTGTAAATAAGCAGGAAAATTCTACGTATAAGGAAGAGAAAAATCCATCCACCAGAAGGACTTCCCTGGTGGTCCAGTGGTTAAGACTCCACACTTTCAATGCAGGGGTTGCAGGTTTGATCTCTGGTTGGGGAACTAAGATCCCACAAGCCATGCGGTGAGGCCAAAAAAAACAAAAACAAAACCACCCAGAAACGACACATGATAGAAGTAAGAGACAAAGACATTAAAACACTTACTATAACTGAATCCCATATGTTCAAGAAGCTAGAAGAAAGATTAAGCATGTTCAGTAGAGTCATGGAAGATATAAAAAAGACCCAAATCAAATTTCTAGAGATGAGTACTATATGTCAATTATATCTCGATAAAACTGGAAGAAAAAAAAGTTTCTAGAGATGAAAATTACAATGTTTGAGATGAAAAATACACTGAACGGGATTAATGACAGTTTTGATATTGCAGAAGAAAAGCTTTGTGAACTTAAAGACATAGCTATAGAAACTAACCAAAATAAAACATAGAAAGAAAAAAAAAGGACTGTAACAAATGAAATGAGCATAAATAAGCTGTGGGATAAATTTAAAGCAGCCTAAGGTATGTATATTAGGAGGGAAAAGAGAGGAGGAGGGACAGAAAACAATTTGAAGAAATGTCTGAAAACTTTCCAAATCTGATGAAAACTATAAACTCACAGATCCAAGAAACTCAATAAAACACAAACATAAGAAACATAAAGAAAATTACACCAAGACACATCATATCAAACTGCTTAAGACAAGTGATAAAGAGAAAATCTTAATAGCAGCCGGAGTAAGAAGACGCGCTGCATGCAGAGGAAAAAGAATAATGACAGCCAGTTTTGTATCTGGCAACAGTGCAAACTAAAAGACAATGGATCTTCAAAGATATTTAAGGTACTGAAAGAAAACTCTGCCAATCTAAGTTTGATAACTTAGATAAAATGGACAAATTCCTTGAAAGATATAAACTACCAAAGTCCACTCAAGAAGTAATAGATAACCTGAACAACTCTACAAGTTTTAAATAAATGGAATTTGTAGTTACAAACCTTCCCACAAAGAAAACTCCAGATCCAAATGGCTTCACTGAGGGATTCTTCCAAACATATAAAGAAGAAATAATACAAATTCTACACAAAATCTTCCATAATATTGAAGAGGAGGGAATACTTCCCGATTCATTTTATGAGGCCAGCAAATTGAATTCAACAATATATAAACAGGATACTACATGATGGCCAAAAGAATAATACATCCCAGGAATGTAATCAATATAATTCATCATATTAACAGACTGAGAAAGAAAAGCCGTGTGATCATCTTAATATGCAGAAAAAAAAAAAAAACATTTTCCAAATCCAACATCCATTCTTGATTAAAACTCTCAATGCTCTAGAAATAGTAGGGTAGTTCCTCAACTTGATAAAGGGCATTTATGAAAAACCTACAATTTCTATCATACTTCATGGTAGAAGATTGAATGCTTTCCCCTAAGATCAGAATCAAAGTAGAGATGTTAGCACGCATCACTTTTATTGAACATTATACTAGAGATTCTTGCCAGTGCTCCTGGAAAAAACAACTGAGTTTAGTAAGGTTTGACACAAGGTTAATATGAAAGAATCCATTTTATTTCTGTTTATTAGCAACAAATAATCATAAATTAAAACTTAAAACATTATTTACAATATAATAAAATATATGAAGTACTTGGAGATGAATCTGACAAAAGATGCATAAGACCTATACACTAAATGCTGCAACGCATTGCTAAGAGGAATTAAAGAAGACCTAAATAAATGGGAAGCTATGCCATGGTCTTAGATTACAGGACTCAATATTGTTAAATGTCAGTTCACCCAAAAGTCATCTATAGACTCAACACAATCCTAATGAAAACCCTAGCAGGTTGTGTGTGTGTGTAGAAATTGACAAGCTAATTCTGAAGTTTATATAAAAATACAGAGGACATAAAATAGCAAAAACAACTTTGAAAAAGAAGAGGAATGTTGGAGGACTAACTACAAAGCTACAGTAACTAGACAGTGTGGTATTGGTTTCAAGACAGATGAATAGATCAGTGGGACAGAATAGAGATTCCAGAAATAGAGCCACACTTAGCCAATTGGTTTTTGAAAAGATATGAAGGCAATTCAGTTGAGAAAGGATTATCTTTTCAAGAAATAGTACTAGAACAACTGGATGTCCATAGGCAAAAAACAAGAACAAAAATAAGACTCAAAATGAATCACAGACTTAAATGTAAGACATAAAACTATAAAACTTCTAGAAGAAAACATAGAAGAAATATTTTGTGTGTCTTGGATTAGGCAATGATTTCCTGCATACAATACCGAAATTTAAAAAAATTGGATACAACACACAAGAAAAAATTGATAAATTGGATTTCATCAAAATTAAGAAAAATCTATTCTTTGAAAGACACTGTTACAATAATGAAAAGACAAGCCACAGACTGGGAGAAAGTATCTGCAAATCACATATCTAATAAAGGACTTTTATCCAGAATATAAAGAACTCTGAAAACTCAATGATAAAAAAAAACATAGCTCCCCACCAAATGGGTAAACGATTTGCACAGACACTTCACCAAAGAATACATGTGGATGGCCAACAAGCGTGTAAAAAGATGTTCGACATCGTTAGTCATCATTAAAATACAAATTAAAACCACAGTAAGATACTATAGTGCACCTATTGTAACATCTAAGGCCATTCAGAGTGCTGGTGAGGATGTGGAGCAAATAAACCTTTCTTATGTTGCTGGGGAAATTGCCAAACGTACAACTATTTTGGAAAACAGTTTAGCAGTTTCTTAAAAAGTTAAACATACACCTACCACATAACTCAGCCATTCCACTCCAAGGTACTTAAGAGAAATAAAACCATCGTTGCATAAAGATTTGTACCCACATGTTCGTTGCTGCTTTATTTATAATAGCCCAAATTGGAAATAACTCAAAGGTCCCAAATCAACAGGTAAATGGATAAACAAAATGTAGTATATCTCTACAATGGAATACTACACAGCAATAAAAAGAATAAGCTATTTATATATGCAGCAACATAGCTGAATCTCAAAATAATTATGCTGAGTGAAAGAAGATAGACAAAAAAAGAGTACTTACTGTTATGATTCCACTCAAATAAAATTCTAGAAAATGAAACTAATCTATAGTGACAGAAAGCAGATCAGTGCTTTCCTGAGGATGGGGTGGGGCAGGGAGTGGAGGGAAGGAGGGAGAAATTACAAAGAGGCACAGGGAAACTTTTGGGGTGATGTTCATTATCTTGACAGTGGTGATGATTTCACAGGTGTATATATATGTCAAAACTTATCAAAATTGCTCACTTTAATTTTTTTTTTAATATAAATTTATTTATTTTTGGCTGTATTGGGTCTTCGTTGATGCGCGCGGGCTTTCTCTAGTTGCGACGAGCGGGGGCTACTCTTCGTTGTGGTGCGTGGGCTTCTCACTGTGGTGGCTTCCCTTGTTGTGGAGCTCGCGCTCTAGGCGCGCGGACTTCAGTAGTTGTGGCACATGGGCTCTAGAGCGCAGGCTCAGTAGTTGTGGCGCACAGGCTTAGTTGCTCCGCAGCACGTAGGATCTTCCGGGACCAGGGCTCGAACCCATGTCCCCTGCAATGGCAGGCGGATTCTTAACCACTGCGTCACCAGGGAAGCCCAAAATTGCTCACTTTAAATATGAGCGGTTTATTACATGCCAATTATACTTCGATAAAGCTGTTAAAAAAAAATCCCAGAAGGAAAGCGTGGGAAGCAAGAGGTAATGATGAACAAAGAAACTGGCAAACGTGTTAGTGAATCTAAATAAGCAATAATGATAATAATTATAAAATGGATTGAAAACATCTGATTTTGAATTGGTTGGTAGAAGTAAGGCAAGGGATTTTTACTCAACTCTCAATTTTAAGTGTGCATTATGTATGCTTCACTTCCATGCTAGCTGAGAGAACAAAGAAAGGGGATTTTTGAAAAATCAATTCAAAAGAAGATGTGAAATAAGAAAAATGAAGTAAAGAAAAAGCAGGAAGTAACTGAAGTCACAGGAAAGGTGGTAGGAATAGTTTAACGCACTTCCTTAAAAATTCTTGTGGGAGTCCAGGAAGGCTTCCTGGAAAGGGGGACATTTATTTAAGATGGTGTTTTAAAGAATGAGCAGAAATATTATAATACATAGAAGGGGTTGCATAGCAAATGCACGGGGAGGTAAAAAGACATGCTAGAGGGACTGAAAAAAAAAAAAAATTCTAGAGTCAGCACGTAGGCTGTGACCCCGGGGGAGGTCTGGAGGGGATGGGCAGGAGGCTGCAAACATGGTTTGGGGCCACTCACTGAAGGCCTTGAATGAGGGCAGTGGGGAACCACAGAAAGATTTTCCAATCAGAGGTGACTCTGGTTGGAGGGGTGTTTTTGATGTATCCCTTGAGGGCGGTATAGAAAATGAACTATCGCGGCAGTACTGGAGGCAGGGAGGGCGGTGAGGACAGTTGAGGGGAGGCCATGGGGACAGAGGGAAGAGGCCATTTCTTATTCCCCTACAACTCAGCTTCCTGGTCACCATCAGTGACAGGTCTTTCGGTACAAAGATGTCCCCAGGGAGCTGTGACTTCCAGGCTCACAGATGAGACTAAGTTGGAGAGGATTGTTCTCCCAGCAAATCAGTGGCAGCACCAAATCTGTGGAAACATGCTGTTTAAAAGTGACCTAACTTCTGGGAATTCCCTGGCTGTCCAGTGGTTAGGACTCAGCGCTTTCACTGCTGTGGCCTGGGTTCAATCCCTTGTCAGGGAACTAAGATCCCACAAGCCACGTGGTGTGGCCAGAAAAAAAAAGGTGACCTAACTTCTGACCTCCAGATCTGCCTTATGAAGTGAGCACAGCCAGCAAAGAGCCCTGGCCTTGAGTCTGAAGGCCTGCATTCTGGTGTCTGAGTCAGCACTGGCTCACTGTCTAACCTCGGCCAAGTCCCTTGCCCTCTCTGAACACCACCTAATCGATCAACTCCTGCCTCAAAGTGAGGGTGTTAGACCAGCAGGCCCTCCTTTGACCTTCACAGTCGGCCAGCAGAGCTGGCCCCGGTTCTCTCCCTCCTTAATGTCCCAACCCAGTAGCATGCCCTCCTAGTAGGGTCACCCCCAGCCCTACCACTGGGCTCCACCTCTTGGAGAAGCAAGACCCTCTGATTTCTTCCTTTCCTAAAATGAAAATAGCATTACTCTTTTCATTATAACAATAACATGGGTTCATTGTTAAAAATTTAAGCCATAAGAGAAGTATAAAGGAGAAAGTAAAATTCAAGTGCAATTCTATTATGCAAAGGTAGTCACCATTAAGATTTTGACAGCAATCTTGCAGACAATTTCCTCTGTTCTCACACACACACACACACACACACACACATACTTTAAACACCCACACACATAACTTTGTGTAAATGAGATCATAGTATTGATATTTTAACTATGTGGCAATCTAAAATATCTAATTTTTTTCACTTAATAATATGTCATGAATCTATGTAAAAAATATTTTGTTATTAAAGTTTTTAAAAATGTTGATTACATACTCACATACAAATATACCATTATATTTATGCAAATGCATAAATGTGATCAGCCCGAACATGGGCAAACCCTAGTCACCTCTTTATTTTATGTGGCTCCCTATTTTTCTCTATTTTTCTCAACGAATGGACCATGAACACTACTACAATGAATATCTTTAAACATATGTCCTTTTGCATTTTTAGGAGAAATATTCAGATGTGGAATTGTTGGGTCCAAAATGTGAACATTAAAGTTTTTTACGTATATTGCTCATCTATCCTCCAAAAATTAGTACCAGTTCTCACTTCTACCAACAATATGAGTGCCCATTTCTCAACACTCATTTTTTTTTGGTAGGTGGCAGTTTTCGTAAGCAATGGAACTTACATACGAGGCTTGCCTTGGTCAAAACCCTTTTTTAGCAGAAGGCATTATCCATTTCTAATCTAATAGGTGAACATGTCACTTCATTGTTTTTATTTTCATGTCTTGGGTTATTAGTGAAGTTGATCATCAGCTTATTAACTATTTGGATGGTTTCTTTTGTGAAATGGCCTGTTTATGTCCTTTATCCATTTTTCTGTTGGGTTTGTCTCATTGCTTTTTAAGAGCTCTTTATATATTAGGGATTTAACCTCAGACCACCTGGTTTTTCAGGGTCCCTAGAGTTCGGCAACATGGTCCCCTGCAGTCAGATTCCCAAGAGACTGGAGCAATTCTGCCTCTGGTCAGCGGAGGGCAGCAGTGGGCAAGATTCACTTCCAGGCTGGACACACACATACACACACACACACTCTCACACACCACGAAGACCCTTCCAGAGAGCTTCTTGGTCCACTGACTCTTAAGGGCCCCCCAACACAGATTATTTCCCCTCAGTCTCTGGAGACAGCTGTGAACACTGAAGAGAATCAGGCTCTAAAGACTGGAGTTCCAAATCCATCTCTGTCACCTCCCAGCTGTAGGTTGGGCGCAACCTTTGCGACCTCCCTACCTCGGTTTCCTCATCTGTAAAATGGGTCCAGTGATACCCACCTTCCCAGGGTGTGGTGAAGGAACAGTGAACAGAGGAATGTTGTAGTCTGGCACGTGTAGGTGCTGGGAGATTACAGCCCAGCCCGCCCAGCCCACTCCCCCCACCCACACGCCAGGCCCATTCACTCTCTGGCTGAACAAAGGGAATCACTGCCTCCTGCTGTCACAGCTGGGTTTGCTTCTTCCCAAGCCTGCCCCATGTTTGATCAGTTCTGTGTCTAAGGAAGATCCCCCGTGGGCTGGCTGTGTGGAGAGAGACTGCAGGAGAGGAGACCAGTGAGGAGGGGGAGAGCTAATGAGGACCCACCCCAGGGCAGTGGGGAAAGACTTGTGGGCAGGAGGGACCAGTGAGAGAGAGGCAGAAAAGGTCAGTGCCTGGCAACCCGTGAGATGCGCAGGCCAGAGGAGGGGTGGGGTGGCGGCTCCCAGGTGTTCTACCTGAGGGACTGCAGCGACAGCTGGGGGGGGTACGGTTTGGTCATAGAGGAGAAGAGTTCTGCTTGCACTGTGCTGAGTTTGAGGTCCTAGAGAGGCTTCCAGGACCACCCCCCCAAGCAGTGGGAAATCATGGCTCTAGCCTCTCCCCTCCTCCCTGCCTTACCTCCCGACCCCTCAGGCTTGCAAAATCTGGGTTCATCCCTGTTCTAGATCTAATTCAGGCCAAGGGAGGGGATCATTTCCTTCCTTGCTTCCTTTCCCATCGCTCCCCTCCCCGTGCTCTCCCAACTCTCTCTAGGTCCCAGGTCTGGGGAGAGGGACGAGAGGGAGACCTTTATATGACTCAGGGTCCCCTACCACACTCCCTTATGCTAGGAGCTAGGCCGGGCCCAAGGGGCCCCCGACTCAGGAGGGGAAACCGGAAAAATGGGTTTCTGATGGGAACAACTATGGCCTGGAGCTGGGATGAATCATCAGAGTCATTAGGCAAAGAAGGCAGTGAGCTGGAGGAGAGGGCTGGACACAGACCCCTAAGCTGCAGGCTTTTGGGGGAAGAGAGGTGGGCAGGTAAGAGGCAATGAGGTCCTGGGACTCTACAACAGCGGCAGGGTTGGAGGGGGTCTCTTCAATCTCCAACCTGGTCCCACGGCTGAGACAGGAATTATAGACTCTTATTCCTTTGTTTCTATTAATGATGATGGCAGTAACATCATTTATAGATTGCTTACTATGTGCCCAGCCTCCTTAAACTCTTTACAAACGTTACTTTATTTAGTCCTTGCTTACCTCATTGTCAATCTCCATTTTACAGATGAGGTCACCGGAGCTCAGAGAGGTTAAACCATTTGCCCCAGGTGACAAGTGCAGAGTCAGGGAGTTAGGGCACAGCCCTCTGTTTGACCCCAGAGGCAAAGAACTCCTCTCCTCTTTCCCCACCACCCTCCACAGTCATGGTTGGACTGTGTCCTGCACCCATCAAGATCAGTGGGTTCCCACCTGGGTCCCGGGCCCGCAGAGTCCTCAGAGCTTTCATCAAGGTGAAGATGCCCAGAGGGTGATGGGTACATTTGTCCACCATTAGGTCACCCTAGGCACGGTTTCCCTAAAGCCAAAGGATTCTGAGCATGTTTTTAAAATATGTGGACTTGGAGCGGAGGAAAGGAAGGATGAAGGTGGTTGGAGCTACCTGGGGAATGTGGTGAGGCCCCGCCACCAGATTGGCAGCACCAGGGTCATCTGAAGAAGGGTGCTGGGGGCTCCTTGGGGCTCCTTAAAGCTGCACTGTCTGTGGTTCTGGGAGGAAGAGGCAGGGGCGTGTGCATGTGGAGGGGGGTCCTGGCCGGCAGCCCCTGCCATGTGGAGGGGGAAGGCCTGTGCTCATCTCCTATCCAGCCTGAGGTAGGCAGTGGGTGGTGGGCGTGGCTTCCAGAATCATATCAATGCCTCAGGAATGCATGTGGCTTTAGCAAACCCCAGCCACAGGCAGAGGAGCGGGGTACAAGCCAGGGCCTGTCCTGGCTTAGGGTGGGGACCCTGGAGAGTGTCCCCACCAGGCAGGCTTGGCCTGAGGCCAGGTTTGGGGTGGGGCTGACCAAGGAAACTGCGTGGTGAGCATCAGGCATCCCTGCCTGCTGCCCCTAGCTGGCTTCCCTCCCCTGCTGCCAGGCTCCACTCCAGCTTCACATCTCCCCACCCATTTCTCTAACAACAAACCCAGGGTGGGTGCTACAGCCTTTGTTTTGTCCTCATTTATCAAAGCACAGAGTACCTGAACTGTACCAGGCATTTCTCTTCAAGATCTTATTTAATCCTCATAACCTATCCAATTATACATTTTTAATCATTAGATGAGGAAAAATAAGCCTCAGAGAGGTTAAGTGACTTGTCCAAGGCCATACAGCTACTAAATGTCAGAGCCTTGTGGAGTCCAGGTGTCTGACTCCAAAGCCGATTCACTTTTCATTTTACGAAGCTAGGGGTTCAGAGGGAATAAGATGTGGTCCTTACCCTTGAGGGGTGTCTAGTTTGTTCCTAGAGGGATAAACAGGTAGGTAAGTAATCTCACACAGTGTGAGTGATCGGGCAGTAGAATACAGTGATAGGAGCACAGGCGGTGTGATGGCTGCATTTTCTCCTGCTATAGACAGTTTCCTCAGTGAGAGGGGCATGGCTGCAGTCACTCAAAGCTTAAATCATCCCTCAAAAGGAGGGGGAGGAAGAGGGAAAGGAGAAGGAGGAGGAGGAGGAGGTAATAGAAAGATAGAAAGTGTGTGTGTGTAGTGATGACAGAGTGTCTGGATCCAGCTGTTCATGAGGGTATATTTCCCAAGAGGGTCAGCCAATGATTTCCTATTTTTGCTTAAGCCAGGTTGATACTTGCAACCAAAAGACATCAACTTAATGCCACTTGTATAGCATGTAAATGGCTTCAAAATGGAACTCTTGACTTTTATCCCCCAAACCTATGCCTTTCCTGTACTTCCCCATCTTGGTATATGGCACCACCATCCACCCAAGCCCTTGTCCTCCCACCCCATACCTAACCCAGCAACAAGCCCTGTCAATCCTACCTCCAACATATATCTCAGGTCCATCTATTTCTCTTTATTTGCACTGCCACCCTAGTCCAGGCCACCATCATCTGTCACTTGGATCACTGCAAATAGTCTTATCAATGGTCTCTCTGCTTCAGTTCTTGTTCCCTCATAAATAGCAGCCAGGGTAATCTTTCAAAAACATGAGTGATCATGTCACTCCCTTGTGTAAAACTCTTCAATAATTTCCCATCGCACTTGGAATGAAATCCACGCTCTTTGCCAGGGCTGCTAATATCTGACACTTATCTACCTTGTAATGTCATCCTGCCTTCTTTCTATTTCACAAAGCTGCCAAGTTCATTTCTATCTCAGGGAACTTGCATTTGCTTCTCACTCCGTCTGAAAGGACCTACGTCTTCACATGGCTGTTTCCTTCTCATCATTCAGGTTGGGCCTCAACATCACCTCTCACAGAGGCCTTCCTTGAGTACCCTAGCTAAGGAAACATCTACCTCTCACTCCAATCCCAAATTGCTCTCTATCATTCAGTTTACCTCCTTCATGGCATTTTTCATGTAATTTTGAGTGAATCAGAAATAGACTAGGCATCATAAGCACTGTAGACCAGCTTTGGGTAAGCTCAATCCCTGATTGCATTAAGGTGATCTGCCTCTACTACTTGTCAAAATTGAAAGTATATTCTTTCTTGAGGAAGGCAACATGAGCCAGAGGTTCAAATTATCTCTACATTTTTTATACATGATGTCAAATTTTAATAAAAAGTTTCCAAACATACAAAGAGGTATGAATTGACCAACAAAATCAAGAGAAAAAAATGTATATTAGAAAGAGACCCACAGGAGACCCAGTTATTAGCATTATCAGACTTTTCAATAACAGTGATTAATATGATCAACAAATTAAATGAAAAGATAGAGATATTCAGCAGAGAAATGGAAAATTATTAAAAATAAATTCTATAACTTAAAAATATAAAAACTGAAATTGAGAACTCAACAGATGGGTTTGATAGCAGATTAGACACAACTGAAGTGAGAATTAGTGGGCTAGAAATAGGCAAAAAGAAAACATCGAGACTAAAGTAAGGAGAGACTAAAGGATGAAAAAATACAGAAAAGAATGTAAGAGACATATGAAACACAGTGAAAATGTCTGAGTTATGTGTAATTAAAATCTCATGAAAGGAAAGAGAAAATAGGTCAGATGCAATTTTCAAAGAAATGATGGTTGAGAATTTCCAAAACCAAAGAAAGACATCAAGTCATAGGTTGCATGAAGCACTATGAACTCTAGACGAATTAATACAAAGAAAACTGAATTCAGACACACAATAGCAAAACTTCTGAAAACTAAAGACAAAGAGAGAATGTTAAAAACAGCCAGAGGAAAAAATATTTATCTTCAAAGAATATGCAATAAGACTTGTAGCAGACGTCTACACAGAAACTATGGAAGCTGGAAGACAGTGAAATGAATGAGAATCTCAAATTGCTGAAGGAAAAAACTGCCAATCTAGAATTCTATATCCATTACTACTATGACCTCATCTTCTACTCTCCCCTATACTTATTTAGTTCCAGTCATACTGGCTTCTTTGTTATTCCTTGTATATTCCAGACATGTTCACACCATAGATTCTTTGCATTGGCTGTTTCCTCTACTTGAGTCATTCTTCCATTAGATATTCATATGGCTATTGCCCTTATCACTTTCAAGTCTTTTCTCAAATATCACCATTTCAATGAGGCCTACCTTGAACACCCTACTTAAAACTGTAATCCACTTATTCCTGATCTTTCTGCCCTGAATTATTTTCTCTCTATATTATTACCTTCTGATAGATTATATACTTTATGATTTTTTGTCTCCCTTGACTTAAATATAAGCTGACAAATGTAATTGATTGGTTTAAAAATATATTTAAAATAACTCTAGCTTTTTTTAAAATCAGGAGGGTCATTAAGGATATTTAGTATGCCATGATGTCAGAAACAGAAGTCTCCGTTCATTGCTTGTTTACCCTTGTTCTGATTTTTCCATGTGTCTTTTATTGTAAGATAAGACTAATCCTCTCTGGAAGTAGATGGGAGAGATAGATAGACAGATGGATAGAAACTGATAGGTGTTTAAGTATGGATTTTTTCAGTTGCATGTTACAGGAAAACTATGACCTTAAAGAAAAAGGATATTTATTATCTTACAGAAGAAGTCATCCAGAGGCAAGCTTTCTCCTGTGTTAGTTCAAGACTGACATCAATTTGCTTTCCATTTTCACGTTTGATCACACTCAGCAGGCTGGTTGCTACAGTTTCACAAGAAGACATGAAAATATCTTGCTAAAGAGGGATAGTTTCTTCTGCTCCATCTCTTTTTAAGGGCTAAGAAACTCATCTTCTGCAGGGCTCTCAGCAGGCCTCTTTCCTTTTTCACTGACCAGGACTGCATCACTAGGCCATTCCGAAACCATTTACAGGGAAGGACAATGAATTATTGTGATTGGCTTAGACTGATCATGATTCGTCTGCTATGGTAGGAGGGGTCCAGACCCATGAGGCAGATGGCTGCTTTGATACCTGACGAAAATCAAGGTTCTGTCACCAAGAAAGGGAGTGCAGTTGGATGGGCAACCCATAGGATTCCTTACATAGCATCTCTCAGATTATCATTTTAATAGTCACTTTTCATCCTTGTGCTCACTCATCCTCACCAGTCCAGGGGTATTTTATCATTGTATTTTGCAGATGAAGGTCAGAGATGTTGGGTGACTTGCTGAAGATCATAAAGCTAAGACATATCAAGATCCTGTTTGAGGTCCGCCCATGGATGTCCTGTCTGTAGGTCTGTGATGGTTTAAAAAATTGGCCACAAAACTCATGAGTGAATGTTCATGGCAGTATTATGCATAAGAGTCAAAGGTAGAAACGACCTAAATGTCCATCGGCTGATAAATGGATAAACAAAATATGGTATATACATATAATGAAATATCATTTGGTCATAAAAAGAAATGAAGTTCTGATACGTGCTTCAACACAGATGAACCTTGAAAACAATTATGCTGAGTAAAAGAGATGTCACAAAACACAATGTATGTGATTCCACTTATGTGAAATGTCCAGAAAAAGCAAATCCACTGAGACAGGAAGTAGATTAGTGGTTGCCAGGGGCTGGGTAGAGGGGTGGGAATATTGGGTAAAGTGAAAACTGAAGGATATAGGGTTTATTTTTGCAGTGATGAAAATATTCTAAAATTGGTTGTGGTGATGGGTTGAACATATACTCAAAGCCAATGAATTTTATACTTTAAATGAGTGAATTGTATGACATGTGAATTTTATCTCAAACTGTTACTAAAGAAACTGGCTGCAAATTGTTTGAAAAAATCCTCCTATGGAAAGGTGGGGTCTATGTCACCTACCCTTGTGACTGCTTTGACCGATAGAGTATGAGGGAAATGACAACACGTGACTTCTGAGGCTCCACCTTGTAGCAGTTTCCACCTGGCTCTCTCTAGACTCTGGTTCTTGAGATGTTCCCTCTCAGAACCCAATTGCCATGCTGTGAGAAGCCCAAGTCACATTGAGAGGCCACATATCAGCCCTCCAGGTGGCATTCTCAGTTAAGACCAGCCTTCAGCCATCCAAGGCCAGGAGCCAGACATGTGAGTGGAGGAGCCTCCAAATGATTCCAGTCCCCAGCCACTGAGTCTCCCCAGTTGAGGCCTCAGACATCCTGGAGCAGGGACAAACCCTTCCCACTTGCTCTGTCCAAACTCCTGCCCCCGGAATCCATTAGCGTAGTAAACATGTGGTTTTATCCTACCAAGTTGGGGTGGTTTATTATGCAGCAATAGAAAACCAGAGAGCCACCTTCCTCCTCCCAACTCTACAAGCCCCATCTCTGTCCCATCTGGTTCCTTCTAGGTCCCTCAAGAGTCCCTCATTCAGGTGTCCTGGAGAAGCAGATGGTGCTCAGAACTGGGGAGGGCAAGGGTCCTTCTTTTCCCCGCACCCAGTTCTTTTCTGAGAGCGTTTGCCTCACATTATATATGGTTGACGGCTTCACCTGTGGGTTCAAATTCCTGTTTTAATCCCCGAAACACCTGCATTGACACCTGTTTGCCCTGGCTCTGGGAATTGGGAAACAGGCTCAGGTTTGTATAGATTTGCATTATTTTAATGTAAATTTACTGGGCTTCAGTTACCCTCTGTCTCTGTCTCTTACCCAGACCTCTCTCCTGAGCTCATGACCTCAAGACCCGACTGCCTGCCAGGCCACTCCCCATTCCTCGTGATGTCCTAGAGCCCCTCGGACTCAGTGTGTCCATAGAGAACACATCATCTTCCCTTCAAAATCTGTTCCTCCTCCCATGTTTCTCCATCTCTGAAAAAGGAAAACCATCCATCCAGCAACCCAAGCCTGAAACCCAGTAATCATCTTCTCTATACTCACTCTTGGACCTTCTCACCCAGTACTTGGGCTTTAAACATCACCTGCACATTGACAACTCCTATATTTTTGCCTCCAGCCCTGACCTCTCCTCTGAACTTCTTTCCAGCATGTTCACCTGTCTCCTTGACATCTCCACATGGATGTCTGAAAGGTATCACAAACTTAATGTGTCCAACAGCTGCTCCTGGTTTGCCTTCCACAAATCGGGTTCTCTGGCAATGTCAACTCTATTCTCCCAATTGCATGGGCCACAAATTTGGACTTACCCTTGACTCCTCTTCTGCACCGCACATCCAGTAAGTCAGGAAATGCTGTTGGCTCTAATCAAAGTATATTCAGAATCCAACACTGCCCGGTGTGGCTCTACCACCCTAGAAGCCAATGTCATCTCTCCTCTGGATTATTGCAAAGGCGTCCTAACAGGTCCCCTGCTTCCAACTTTGCCGACATCCATTTCCCACATAGCCGCCTCATGATCCTTCTGATGAAGGCCAAGCCGGTCACTCCTCTGCTGGAAACCTCCACTGGCTTCCCATCTCACTCAGAATAGGAGTCCAAGTCCTGACGATGGCTGACATCATTTGGGCCCCTTATCTCTCCCTCCCATCACCTACTGCTGTTTTCCTCCCTCTTTCCAGCCACCCTGGCCTCCTTGCTTTTCCATGACACCCAAGACGCTCCTGTCACCAAGTCTTTGTGACTGCTGCTCCCTGTGCAAGAATGGGTTTCCTCAAGATACGTGTAAGGCTTCTTCTCTCGTTTTTCTTTCATTTCTGCTCAACTCTTTCTAAAAGAGAATCCTTCCCTAGCTGCCCTGCACCCCACCTTGGCACTCTCTGTCCCCCTCGCCTGGCTTTGCTTTTCTCCGTAACACTTAACACCTGACTTCTCAGGCCCTGCTTGTTTATTACCTTCCTTCTCACAGTTGAACGGAAGCTCCATGAGCTTAGGGTTTTATCTGTCCTGTGCAAGCTGGGTCCTAGAACAGCTCCTAGATCACTAGTAGGCGCCTTCTTAATAGTCATCTGTGGAATGAAGGAATGATCCCACCAGCTCCCTCACCCATATCCAGTCAGCCACAAAGTCGTTTCTATTCTCCTGGACCCACCATTTCCTTCACACTCCCGAGTCAACGCCCTGGTTCTCCCCCGTCAACTACTGCAACTGTCTATTAACCAGTGTCCCTCCCTCTGCGCCCCATCCATTTAGGCTCTTGCTGCAGCCGCTTAAAACATTAATTTTGATTATTTTCCCCCAATATAAAAATAATACATGTTGCCAATGGAAAACTTAGAAGACACCTATCAATGAAAAAAGAGGGGAAAAAACCCACCCATATCCCTACCATTTAGAGATAAGCACTATTTACATTTTGAAGTGTTTTCCTGCCAGTCTTTTTTTGTGTGCACAAGCGATTACATTTTGTACGTATAGCTGTGCTTCTGCTGATTCTTCAGATTAATACTCTTTGAAAAAACCTATCATCATGGCAGCTAACTTAAATTTATTGTGTAACTTTAAGCATGTTATTTCACCTTTCTATGCCTCAGTTTCCTCACCTGTAAAATGGGAATGATATTAATACCTACCTTCTTGGTGGGTTGTGAGGATTAAATCTGGAAAGTGAAACTGGTAAGTGCTCAGTAAGCATTAGCTATTATTATTGTTGTTTCTGAGTGCTTATGCTGGACCAGGCACCTTTCCAAACATGCTGCAGGCACAAACTCATATAATCCTTACTCTCACCCTATGAAGTAGGTGTGGTTATAACATAACACAATTAACTAAAGAGGCTTCAGTGGCTTCACAAAGGGAAGGGAAAGCAAAGCTGGTGAGGGTTCTCTCCAGCTTACAGGAAAGTCTGATGCTCCCACCATCTGGAGGGTATGTAATATCAAAAACAATAGCTGGCGTTCCCTGAACAGTTAACGTCCACTGGGCCCAGTGCTAAGTGTTTGCATGAGCAAGCATTCCTCCACAGCACTGGTTTTCATAACCTGAGCTGCGTGTAGCTTGGTGGATCAATTAGGGAACACAATTTGCATCCCGCAGCTTGCGATTGGTTATACACCACTGCAAGCTGGAAGCAGCCCGGAAGCTGCAGCTGCGTCTGGCTGCTGGCTGGGTCTTGCTTTGTTTATCCTAACAATGGTTGCTTCTCAAGGTGCGTTACTGATGGTGCTGGAGGTGATAGAAATAGGAAGGCCAGTACTCAGGAGGAATATCTAGATGTAATCAAACCCACAGATGCTCAGGGATGTTTAACATTCATAGCCGTACACATACTGCTAGGACAAACACCTTTATCGTTAAACTATCAGTAAGAAAAATGACTTGGCATTGCTAGACTGAAAGTCTCTAATCCGTCCATGTTTTCACATTCGTTTTTATGAGTAATTTCAAAACAACAACACAATAATAATAATGATAATAATAACCTTCATCAACATTTCCTGAGCGTACTATGTGCCAGGCCCTGTGCTAAGAGCTTTATATACATGATCTATTTAATCTTTACAACAACTCTATTTGTTATTGCTATTTTCCAGACGGGGAAACTGAGGCACCAAGAGACGTGGCAGTTGCTCAATGTCACACAACTAGAAGAAGGAGGCAGAGCCGGGTTTCAAACGCGTGCGGTCTGAATTGAGCTGGACGCCTCAACCACTGCTGTACTGCCGGATAGTTGATAGCATGAGGTTTCTGCATTATTGCTGGATGGTCGAAAGAGGCCACAGCATCCCATTTAGTTTTCCTACCCATCCCAGGGGATGGTTACCATTATTTCTGCTGTTTCCCAATGAAGACCAAGGCCTAGGGATGTCAAGCAAATTGCCTTTGAAAGTCACACTGCCAGTAAGTGGCTGAGCCTGGGCTCAAAATGACACCAGCTGAAGCCAAAGCCCTTGACCTCCCTGCCTGGGTCAGGTCCTCCTGCTATGTCCTCTCTAGCATCATGTGCCTGAAACAGCTCACAACTGGATCATGGTTCTCATTTTACACACACCTGTGTGGTTATTTGATTGTCCCCCCATCTAGAGGGTAAGCTCTGCAAGGGCAGGGTCTCTATTGAGTTTTGCTCATTATTTGTCCCACCACAAAGCAGGTGCCCAATTAATATTTGTGTATTGAATGAATGAGTGATGGATTCTGGAAGAGGCACTGAGCTGGATGCAGGGGGCACAGACCCACTGAGGCTGTTTCTAAGACTCAGGGCATTGGGCTCAGCCTATCCTGACTTCAGGAGTCATAAAATGATCGCGGCACCTGAGCCCACCAGCAAGTGTGGCCTGGAATTAACTTTTTGGCCCAGAGCTTAGACCCAGGTCCTTGGAGTCATGTTAATGCTCATGGCCTAGCCAAAACCATCCCTACTTCTTTCTTGCTGGAAAGGGCTGTTTTGTTTGGGTGCCACCCTCTTGAGGCCAAGCACTCAGGAGACAGGCCCCTCCTCAGCCCTGGGGCATGAATCACGATTGGCCTAAGCCAGTCGCGGTGATTATATTCCCTTTGCCAGTATTGGCTTAATGAAAATTATGTGATCTAATCCTGGCCAATGGGAACTGAGGGGAAGTCTAATGGGGGGCTTCAAATAGAGGTTTTCTTCTTTTAAAAATGCATAGGAGGAAACACCTTGTTCATCTAACACTGTCATGTCTGCAGGTGATGACAGGCACTGCTGCATCCATTTTGCAACCATGAGGCAAGCCATTGCCAACAGGGGAAGGAGGCTGATGCATCTTTGAAGGCATCACTGAGCCACTGAATTTCCAAACTCTAGAATGTCTCTCCCTTGTTATGTAAGAAAATGAACTCCTATGGGTTAAATCATATTTAGTTGGAGTTTCTGTTCCTTGCTGTTCAAAGCCTCCTGACTGGCACTCAGGGAGCCTCTGGCTCCTGTGGCATTTGCCTAGTTGTTCAGCTGGATGTCTGCACATTGAGTCTTCCTTTAGGGGGCGGAAACTAACATTTGTGAGGTTCCTACTACAAATGCATTGTCTCATTTATTCCACTGCAAAGTAGATTCTTTTACTTCTAACTTACTGATAAGGAAACAACTGCTGTCTGGTAAAATGACTTGTCCAGGACCACACAGCCAGGCTTCCTACTGCCCATGGGATAAAACCCAAACTTCTTACCCTGGCACTCAGTGCCCGTCAGGATCCTTGGTCCCTCCACCCTCTTCAGCTTCAAGTCTCACTATTCTGCACTCCCCACCTCACTCCAAACTCTAGCAAGCCGAACGTCCTTTAGCTTCCCTGGTGTGCCCTTTGCCCATGTTGCTCCATCTGCCCAGGATAATCTATTTCCTTTCTGAATCTTTACTCTTTGGGCATTAGTTTTGCTGTCAGAAGCCTTTCTTGACCACCTGAACTGGCTTTGGCCTGCCCTTTCTCTGCATGCCTGCAATGCCCTCACCCACCTCTCCTCACACTTTATAGAATTGCCTGGAGTCATGTTTGTCTTCCCATGAGACTGTGAGCTTCTAGAGGCCTAACAGGGCAGTGCTGTGCAATTGTCATGAGCACTGACTTTGGCACCCGAGTTTGACTGCCAGCTCCATCACTTCCTAGTTATGGGACTATGGTACATCCCTTCATCTCTCTGTGCCTTAATTTCACTCCCCATAAGATGGGGATATTTAATAGAGTCTACCTTGCACCATTGTGAGGATTAAATGAGTTCATTCATGTAAAATACTTAGAGCAGTGCCTGGCACATAGCAAGTTCCCAATAAATCTTGTCTATTTTCATTACCTCTGTACTCAAAGCACTTGGCACCTACCAGACATTCAGCAAGTATTTGTTAAATGAACGAATGGAGCAGTTGTGATGGTGTTTTGTGTCAGCTTGACTAGGGATGCCCAGGTATATGTTTAGACAATATTTCTGAGTGTGTCTGTGAGGGTGTTTCCAGAAGAGATTAGCATTTGAATCAGTAGACTGAGTAAAGCAGATCACCCTCCCCAGTGTGGGTGGGCATCACCAAATCTGAGGAGGACCTGAAAAAAAAAAAAAAAAAAGGCAGAGGAAGAAGCAAATTTGCTCTCAGCCTGAATGCTTGAGCTGAAACTGCGGTCTTCTCCTGCACTCAGGCTAGGACTGATGTGATTGGCTCTCCTGGATCTTGGACCTTTGTGCTTGGACTGGAAATGCACCATCAGCTTTCCTGGGTCTTCAGCCTACTGGGGAACTTCTCAGCCTCCATAATCCCATAATGAGCCAACTCCTTATAATAAATATCGTCTATCTATTATCTATCTATCTATCTATCTATCTATCTATCTATCTATCTATCTATCTACCAGTTCTGTTCCTCTAGAGAACCCTAATACAGAGGTGAAACTCCGGATACCCAGAACACAACTCTTTGGGCACTGATGTGGCCTGAAGTTAAACAATGCTAAGGCTCTTGCATCAGACGCACTTGGGCTCCAATCCTAGCTGTGTGACCTCAAGCAAGTTACTTCACCTCTCTGGGCTCCATGTCCTCATCCGTAAAATGCGGAAATCAATCCCTACCTTGAAAGGCTGTTATGTCTATGAAAGATTTGCCTGGCACAGAACCCAGAATATAGTGGTGGCTCAAATACCTGAAGTTTCCTTGCCTCCACCCCATGTCATAACTTTTGCCAAGGGCCACATCAGAAGAAAGGATGTTAGGAAGTTGGCTCCGGGCCACTCAAAATCTCAGAGGATACAGTAGTCTTTGTGACTTAAAGACCCACTCCCCACCCTGTGCTGTCCAGGCCCCCCCCAGCACCATTCCAGGAGCCTTTGAACTTCCTCAGCTTTGACGGGAAATGGACGCCCACAGCAGAGACTGGAAAGAGCAGGCCCTCCCTGCTTGCTTCCCGCTGGGTTAGAGGAAGCAGGAGGAGCTTTGAGGAGCTGAGGCCGCCCTGGGTGAGCACTGTGTGACCTTGACCAGGGCCTGCACCTCTCAGGGCTCCACTGGACCCATCTGTCCAATGGGGTTGGGCTCCGTGACCTCTGAGGTCCCTTCCAGAGCAGGCATTCTGGGACGCAGGAAGTGGGACCCCTCGGCTGCCAGGGAGATCAAAGGGTGGCTCTCCAGAGGAGGCCTCCCAGCTGCTTGCCCTCTGGAGCAGCTCCTGGCTTCCTGCTCTGCACGGAGCCTGCAGTGCAGCCCTGGGAACTGCGGAGGCCTCCGCCTGAACATTGGGCTTCCTCACCCCCCTCCCACCTCCACTCTTGAGTCATGGGTTTGAGATACTTGACTCCATTTTCCTCTGTTAGCCACCTGTGATGGAGGCACCGTGCTGTGTATTCTTCAAGTATAATTCATAGGAAATGTCTGTCTGTTCCTTAGGACACTGGGGAACTTCCCACTTCATCCTTTCAGAACCTCCCAAGACTCTGCATGGGTAATGGATCCCATCCACACCCCTCATCTGGCCTTTGAGGCCCGTGACACCTGCCGTGCCTGGCCTCCCATCCTCTGGTTCCGGCTGGTTGATTTCACCTTACTCTGCTCAGTGTCACCTCTGTACCTTTACAGATGCTGTCCCTGCCCTGCACCACCCCATACCTCCCTCCCCAGGTACTCACAGCTAAGCACAGTATTGGTGCTTTCCTAGGTCACCTCATTTCTTCCTGGCAAAAGCCTCTGAGGGAGACATTATTGCCATCTTTGTTTTCCAGTAGGATGCAACAGAGACTCGGGAAGGTGAAATGCCCTGCTGAAGGTCTCTGGGCAGCTCCAGGCTGAGCCCAGTCTAGGACCCCACCTCCTTTCTCCACATCCAGTGCTCTGTCCATGCTCTCTCCTCTCTGCTTCCATTGGTCAGGGCTCTTGGCTTTGCATAGCACCGAAATCCAACTTGAAGAAGCTTAAGCCAAAAGGGAAGTCATCAGCTTCTCAGAAGGATATTAGGGGAATTCCCTGGCCGGCTAGTAGTTAGGGATCCATGCTTCCACTGCAGGGGGCATGGGCTCGATCCCTGGTTGGGGAACTAGGATCCCGCATGCCATATGGTGCGGCCAAAAAATAAAATAAAAATTTAAAAAAAAGAAGGATATTAAGGTACATTTTAGAGTGAGACCAGGAGCCAAACTGCGGGGGTACAAATATTGACTATGCCACTTCCTAACAATGCAGCCTACAGCGAGTGAGGTTACTTCTTGGTGCTTCAGTTTCCCCATCTATAGGATGGAGTTTATAATAATACCTCCTTCAGTGGGTTGTTGCGAAGGGTCAATGAATTAGAGGAGTAATTAGACTGCAACCCACAGTAAGAAAGATATTTTATATCATGACCCAGTATACACATACTATGAAACAAGTCTGTAAAACAATATTTTCTGTTGTAGTTTAGTCTAGTTCCAGTTCTAGTTTAGTCTAGTCTGTTTTGTTTATTGAAAAAATACTGGTACCAACTCCTTAAAATGATTTCATGACCCCTCCCCTTGCCATGGGTTGTGGTTTGAGTTTGAAAATTATTAACATCTATTAAGAACTTCGCAAAACATCTGGCACATAATAAGGCCTCAATAAATGTTAGCTTCCTATTATTGTTGATATTCATTGCAGACGAGCAAGACTGGAGAAGGACAGGTTTGACTGCAGCAGCACTTTAGTACAATCAGGGTTCCCTCTCTGGCCTCTGTCTCTCACCTTGGCTTCTCTTTCTGTGTGTCGGCATCTCTTCCTCACTCTGGCTTTCCCATTCAGTAGGGGCCATGGCTGCAGCTGCTCTAAGATGACATCAGTGTGGCTTTACTACAAGTAATCATAGCTGACATTTATTGAGTGCTTTTGAGAGTCAGACACTGTTCTAAGGCTTTAAGGTTTTCTCTAACTCAGTCCTTATCATAACCTGGAGTCCAGAGCAGAGATTGGCTGGATACTCATCAGATCCAGTTTCTCTTCCTTGACCCACAAGTGAACTACATTTCCCAGAACCCCTGCATCTAGGTGGGGCCACGTGACTAGTTCTTGCCAATGGAATATTAGTAGAAGTGACCTGTGGTCCAAGGCAGTTAAGAGTGAATACTCTTCTGTGCTCTCTCTTCCTTTAGTCTGACAACTGACTGAAGACAGGGCAGCGCTGAAACCAGGTTAAAGATGGTGGGGGACCGGGGCTTCCCTGGTGGCGCAGTGGTTGAGAGTCTGCCTGCCAATGCAGGGGACGCGGGTTCGAGCCCTGGTCTGGGAGGATCCCACATGCCACGGAGCGACTGGGCCCGTGAGCCACAACTACTGAGCCTGCGCGTCTGGAGCCTGTGCTCCACAACAAGAGAGGCCGCGATAGTGAGAGGCCCGCGCACCGCGATGAAGAGTGGCCCCCGCTTGCCGCAACTAGAGAAAGCCCTCGCACAGAAACGAAGACCCAACACAGCCAAAAATAAATAAATTAATTAATTAATTTAAAAAAGAAAAGATGACTAATATCTTAAAAAAAAAAAAAAAAAGATGGTGGGACCACATGGTAGAATGAGTGTGGGTCTCCGAATGACTTCACAGAGCAGAGCTGATACTCACTGTGTCACCCGTCTCTGACCATCAGCAGTGGACTCTGAACAGCTTAAGAAATAACTTCTTTGTTGTGCTAAACCACTGAGATACTGGGGTTGTTTATTACAGCAGCTGGCATTGCCCAGTCTGATTAATACAAAATTGTGTTTTTTTGGTCCATATTTTACAGATGAGGAAACTGATACACCAAGATGATAAATAATATATATAGTTTTGCAAAGATAGCAGATGATGAAGTCAGGATTTGAACGGAGAAACCACATCATGAGCCCACATTTTATCCATCATTCTATGCTGTAGATCAGAAGTCAGCAAACTCCAGCCCACCATGGGCCAAATCCAGCCAGGACTGTTCCTTTACATATTGTCTTTGGCTGCTTTCACCTGCAAGGACAGGGTTTAGCACAGATTTAATAGTTCTGAAAGCAACCATATCTCCCCTTCCCCCAAAGCTGAAAATATTTACTCTCTAGCCTTTTATTGAAAAATCGGGATCCCAGATCCAAATTGTAAAATAAATTCCCTTGTAAAGCCAGTTTGAGTCATGTGCCTATGGATGGACCAATCATCATAGCTGAGGAGAACAAGGCACTGTGATTGGCCAAGCTTGGATCAGGTGCTTGCCCCTCAGCCAGTTGATGCAGCCAGGAAGGCAGGGTTGTATAAAAAGTTATATAGCCAGAGCAAAAGGAGGTGTTATGGACTGAAATGTGTCCCCCTAAAATTCACATGTTGAAATTCTAACCCCGTATGTGACTGCTTTTGGAGATAGAGCCTTTAACGAGGTAATTATGGTTAAGTAAGGACATATGGGTGGGGCCCTAATTCCATAGAACTGGTATCCTTACAAGAGGAAGAGACAATAGAACTCACTCTCTCTTTCCATATGAAGTCACAGTGAGAAGGTGCTGTCTGCAAACTGAGGAGAGAGGTCTCACCAGAAGGCAACCCTTCTGGCACCTTGATCTTGGACTTCCATCTAGCCTCCTGAAGCAGGAGAAAATAAATTTCTGCTGTTTGAGCCACCCAGTCTTTTTTGTTGTTTTGCTGTGGTAGTCTGAGTAGACAAATACAGGAGGAGTGGTTTTCCAAATGGTGTGTGTTGGTTGGGGGCTTGGGAACACAAACATGGTGAATTAGCACTGGGAGAACCATTGTGAGCCAAGTAACACCCACCCCATCCCCCAGTCTGTATCTGTTGCATTATTATCAAATACTATTAACAATAGAGTATTATAAATGGTGGATAATTATACCACTGGGCAGAACAATGGCAGCAAACTCACTCTGGTGGGGACTTGCAGAAAAAAATTGAAAGGAGATCTCAGACTTGCTCTCTCCTGCTCCAATATCCTTGGCAAGACCCAACACATGGGCCCCAGTAGGGGTCCCCAACATTCTCTCCGGAGCCCCTTAGGTCATTTTCCTAGTACTCATACACATATTGGTACATAGACACATAATGGTATACATACACATATTGGTATGCATTATACATATTGTTACACAGAAAGTAAGGAAGTGCTACAAAGAATGAGGAGACATATCAAAAAGGACACAGGAGCTAACTTGAAGAGGTTCCCACTGGCCAAATCAGGGACAATCTGAAAATCAAAATAATAAATGATAGTAATGGATTATACATCATCGAATAAAATAGCAATCTATGAGTCTCTAGTGATATAAATGAATGAATGGATGAATGAATGAATGGGAAGGAAATTTTTTTTCTTATCCAGAATGTCAACTACTAAATATAGAAAGAATGAGAGTTAGAAAATCATCAAGGGATGGTAGAACTAGCGGGTGAAAGCCTGATGAGGAACAGAAAACTAGTGGGGTCTCGGAGTATTTCCCCCATGTTATTTATTAGTTACAAAAGGAAACATGGTAACTTTACGGTTACTTTATGGTGGCCTCTATCTTCACCTAGTGATTGAGGTAAACTTCACCAATATTGGGGTAAGATGACATGGTATGCTTTCTGATATGATGCCCTGGATCAGTTGTATACCAAGGGTGGGGCTGTGTGGTGGAGTCAACTGCCCAGGGTGCAGGCAATAAAGGAATGAACCGTATTTCTAAAGAATTTAAAAATAGGAAAACTGATTAAAATTGATTCGCTCTTTGTGATGACCACGTGCCAGCAATTTGGTGATGAAACACCTGAAAATACCTAAGCTATTGCTGCCATTACTTTTGAGTTTTAATTATATATTTATTACACACACACACACACACACACACACACACACACGGGTTTCATGTGAGCATATTTTAATTACTAATCTTTTAATAAATGTTGGGTTCAAAGCAGAAGCGTATTTGGAGAATTCCCGGTTATACAGTTGATCCTGGCATATGTGGCCTCTGAAAAATGTGGGGTTTTTTCCACTTTTTTTTTTTTTTAGAGTAAGTCAATTTCAGTTCTTAACCATTCAAGCTAACTCTGGAGCAGTTTGTGCCTCCAACCTCTATATTTCCCTGTATTTAAATAGTGGACTCAGAATAAGCAATAACAGAGTGATGGCAAAGAAAGAGATCCTGAGTTAGTTTAATTCTGACATTCTATGTGACTACCTGGAGTTTTCCCCCCATGTGTGACATTTTTTTTGAACTTTAGAAAAAAATGTAGTCATCCTTTTCAGGCTCACTTCATTGATGGAAAACGCTGCAGAATGAGGAACAGTGAAAAGGCTTTCCCAGACAAAAACGATTGCTCTACATGAAGCTGTGCATGCAGTAGAAACAACGATGGAAAAGTTAACCTCAACCTTTGAAGAACTGCGCGATCCAAAGGAGAACCAGTTCAGATTTTGCTCTCTGCTATGTGTGACAATTTTCCCCTGAGTTATCTTTGATCAGTGTGAAGTTCTTGATGAGGTCCATCAGACACAAAAATATTTTAATCAGCTGGAATCAGCTTTCATCCCTGTATAGTAAAACATCAAGCTTTAAAATTGCTTCTTGAAGGTTGGTGGACAGAAATTGTGGAGAAACTCATTAACTATGTAACAACAGATGTAAGGAAGTGAACATTTACATAGAAGTTATCATCAGATTTCTAAAAAGAGAGCGGGAGAAACAACAGAAGGTCTTCTTACCCTACCAGAAGTTATAAAAGGGAAATGTTTGAATGCCGCAATTGTTTTCACCAAGAATTGGATAGTTTTGAAAAACAATGTATCATATAATGTCAATTTTCAGCCATTTTGTCTGTTTTTGCGAAAGAAGAAAAACTTTGGAAGTTGTTTTTTAACCAAGTATAATAGAAATATTTGATGAATTTTCTGGTGAATATATTTTAGTGGAAATTTTTTGATTGTGGAACTTTTAGAATCAGTATCAATCTGAAAGAAACAAAGCCACGAGGAGCAGTGAAATTTGTTGGATTTATCGTGAAAGGGGATTTTTATGAGTGTCTTCAAAACTTCCCTGTTTTTCTATTTATTTATTTGTTTGTTTGTTTGTTTACCTTATTTTTTGGCTGCGTCGGGTCTTAGTTGCAGCACACAGGATCTTCCTTGAGGCGTGCGGTCTCTTTGTTGTAGCGCTCCGGCTTCTATCTAGTTGTGGCGTGCGGGCTTAGTTGCCCCGCGGCATGTGGGATCTTAGTTCCCCAACCAGGGATCAAGCCTGAGTCCCTTGCACTGGAAGGCGGATCCTCTACCACTGGACCACCAGGGAAGTCCCCCCCGCCCCCAGCCCCGCACCCTCGTTTTTCTCTTTATCTGTTGATTCATATGAAAGAAACTTTTCTAAATTAAAGTTAATAAAAACGATTCTTGGATCAACTAAAAGGACAGATTTATAAATTCCATTAAGCATGAAAATATGAATAAGATCAATTCTGATGAAGACATGAGAAATTTACAGCAGTTGAGACACAAAAACATAAAGTTATTATGCGTTTCGGTGACAGACCAATATGTAGGTATAGGTTTTACTCCTTTCTTCTAAAAACTATACCAGTGTAATTAAAAATCATTAATCCGTTAATTTTTTCTTTTGTCCTAGAATATTTTTTAATATTTTTTTTTCCTCATATTGTCACTGGCATTTCTATGTTTCTTTTCTGGGCCATTATTATCATTCATACCATTTCATGAGTATTTCTGAAAAGAATGGTATCATATACAGGAGGAGAGTCTGTTCAGGGTCTTGGATGCCCTAAGTAGGACACTGAGAAGGATGCAACCTTCAGTAGTATTCCTGCCCCAAATGTATCATCTGATTCTAATCATGAGGAAACATCAGACAAACCGAAATTGAAGCCATTTTACAAAATAACTGGTCCATGGACTCTTTAAAAATGTCAAGCTCAAGAAAAACAAAGAAAGGCTCAGGAATTATTTCGGAGTGAAAGAGACATAAGAGATATGAGAGTCAAATGCATTGTGCCACTGTGGACTGGATCTTGGACTAGGAAAGAATAGTTATAAAGGACATTAATGGAATAGTTCACAAAATTTGAACATGGACCATGGACTAGACAACAGAATTGTATCAGTACTCAATTTCCTGGTTTTGATGATTGTATTATTGTTCTTTAAGAGACTATTTTTGTTCTTCGGAAATATACTCTGAAATATTTAGTGGAAAGGGGGCAGGATGTCACTATATGAGTGATTGCGTGTGTGTGTGTGTAGATATATGTACAGAGAGATAGATATAGAAAGAGATAGAAAAACAGAGTGAATGAGGCAAAATGTAAACAACTGGTGAATCTGGCTAAAGGACATTTGGGAGTTTCTTGTACTATTGTTGTAACTTTTTTGTAAATTTGAAATTATTTCAAAATTAAAATTTACCCCCCATACCAAACCAATAAAACCTAAACAGGTTGAGCTGGACTCAGTGGTATGTGGCGTAAAGAAAAGCCGATGACACTGAGCCACCTATTATGGGTGAACAGAAAAAGGGAGAGAGAGAAAGACAGGGGGTGGAATATATCAATTCAGCAAGAAGAATTGGGGGAAGGTGATGAGCAGGCTGTGGACCGGTGGAATCTCAAGACTCCTGAAGGATAATCAGGGAAGGATAGAGCAAGCTGCTGGATATGTGGTCCTGGTGCTGGAGGGACCTATCAGGGTGGAAGAAGTAACCTTGTGCAAGTCCTGGGAAGATGGAAAAAATTACACGGAGAAGAGAGAACTGGGGACGAACCCTAAGGAGACCAAGATTTAAGAGCTGGCAGAGGAAGAGAGGTCAGCAAAATAAATAGGAAAGGAGTGATCAGAGAGGTAAAGGGAGAGTTAAATGGCAGAGGTGTCACAGAAGTCAAGGGAGGTGAGAATGTCAAGCAGGAGAAAGCGGTCACTGGGGACAAATGTCATGAAAAGTCAAACAGGATAAGGACAGACTTTTACAGTGGATTCCAGCAAGCAGTTGCCGATACACTCACGAGCATACCTATGAAAACTCAGGAAAGGATAAAAATTCATTAAGACATCAAAAACCAGGGTTGGAAATCAAGCCATGATTGGAATCAAGACTTCCTACTTACTAGAAAGTGACGGAGGTGGTCTTCCCTGGTGGCGCAGTGGTTAAGAATCTGCCTGCCGATGCAGCGGACAGGGGTTCGATCCCTGGTCTGGGAAGATCCCACGTGCTGCGGAGCAACTAAGCCTGTGGGCCACAACTACTGAGCCTGTGCTCTAGAGCCCGCGAGCCACAACTACTGAGTCCACGAGCCACAACTACTGAAGCCTGCACGCCTAGAGCCTGCGCTCCGCAATAAGAGAAGCCACCGCAATGAGAAGCCCGCACACTGCAACGAAGAGTAGCCCCGGCTTGCTGCAACTAGAGAAAGCCCGTGTGCAGCAACAAAGACCCAACGCAGCCAAAAATAAATAAATAAAATAAATAAATTTATTAAAAAAAAAGAAAGTGACGGAGGTGGATTAAGAAGTGGGATTCGGGTCTTCCCTGGTGGCGCAGTGGTTGAGAATCTGCCTGCCAATTCAGGGGACACGGGTTCGAGCCCTGGTCTGGGAAGATCCCACATGCCGCAGAGCAACTCGGCCCGTGAGCCACAATTGCTGAGCCTGCGCGTCTGGAGCCTGTGCTCCGCAACACGAGAGGCCGCGATAATCAGAGGCCCGCGCACCGCGAGGAAGAGTGGCCCCCGCTTGCCGCAACTAGAGAAAGCCCTCGCACAGAAACGAAGACCCAACACAGCCATAAATAAATAAATAAATAAATAAATAATCCTGGTCAAAAAAGGTGATGATTAAAAAAAAAAAAGAAGTGGGATTCGCAAGCCACAAGTGATATTTGATAGGAAAGGGTAAACTGTAAATATCCTTCGCTCTCTGTCCCTGGGTCGGACACTTAAGGTATGTCGCAACAAGAAAAAAGGGGCAGCTGTGTTTCTAAGGCATGAATGCTGCTTTTGGGGGAGCCAGAGTGCTGTCTCCCCTCCTCCAAATCAGTCCTTTAAAACAAATCCATACAAAAACTGCAAGTCCTAGAAAATGACCAAGTAGGAAGTGGAGGGAGGGACCTGGGAGTGCATTGTATTCTGAATTGGGGGATTCTGGTTAATATTTTTTTTCTTTCTCTTTTTCTTTATGTGTTAATTTTAGTCATGTATTATAATAAGAAAAGAGAGATATTAAAAATAATTATACATAAGTTTGGTAAAATGCCTTTGTGAAAATGCCTGGGGAAAAAAAGATTGGAGGAGCATACAACAAAATATTAGTTACCAAAGGAGATTTTTCCCCTCTTCCTTCAACTTTTATGTAGATTCAAATGTTTCTATGATAAGCACGTGTTGCTTTTATAATGGAATGAAATAAGTATAAGTTTTTAAAAGGTGAAGGAAGTTTAAAAGTGTCTATGAACTTGGAGATTGGTGAAAGAATTGTTAGTCAAGGGATAGGATGGGGGAAGCAGAAGTGCAGTTAGTTCCTATGAATAATCGCTGACATTTCTAGAGCACTTTCTGTTTTGCAAAGTGTTTTTACAAACATTATCTCATTTTGTAGACTGTGCTGGCTGGCTACGACCCGGGTCAACTCCATCACTGCCGCACATGGGAGACCTCCCTTGGGGTCTGCAGTGGGTGCTGCAGTGGGTGCTGGCCCAGCTCACGTATTGATAACAATAACCACTAAAGTGGCAAAAGTGCCTGGTACTCAGCTCATCCTCACACAAGTCCTATGAAGTGGGACATATTATTAAGTCATCCTCACGTTGCGGATGAGGAAAGCACGGCACAGAGAGGTTAGGGAACTCACCCAAGGTCACACAGAACGAGGATTTGGGCTCAGAGAGTGTGGCTCCATAGCTCCTCTGCACTCCCTGGATGCTCTGAGCCTCCGTAAGGCCTGCATCCCAGCACCTTCCTAGCCCCCCAATCCTCCCAGCCCCTCCCAGCCCTGCTCTATTCCCGGGTTGTGCAGTGGTAGCCCTGAGGCTCTATTTCGTCCCCACCTGCACCATGCAGGGCACCAGGAACACCGGGGTTGCACAGGTGCCTCAGTTCTCAGATCCCAAGGGCTCTCTGGGGTTCCCTTCTCAGGGGCCCTTTAGCATTCTAAGCTTTGTTTTTGCTGCCCCTCTCTGTCTCCTCTCCCTCCCCTCATTCCCGGGGTGGTGGGTGCAGAGGTGGTGTCTTTTCTAGTCTCAGGGATTATCACATGTTCTCTTAAATCTTTGGTCTTAGGTCTGGGCCTAGGGTTTTGACACAAAAGTCCAGAACTTAAGCCCTTGTTATCCCTGTTATTATGTCATCTCTTCCCAGAGGCACTAACCACAGGAGTGCCCTAGCTAACTGAATTATTAAGTGCAACAAATATTTATCAAGTGCCAGCTATGTGCCAGGCACTGTTTTAGGCACCAGGCATAAAACTGTCAATCAAAATCTGATGGAGGAAGGACTGAGGGCACAAGGGCATTTTGGTGGGGGAAAACCCCTCAGTTAATGCTTCAGAATGCTATCCCGCCCTGCTTCTAAGCACCCCATGCCACTGTGGGTGGTGGGAGGAGAGAGGCAGAGCGAATGGAGTCAGACCAGGCCCCACCATTCACTTGCTGTGTGGCCTTGGCCCCTGACTTCATCTCTCTGAGCCTCAGCAACTTTGTTCGTAAAATGGGGATCACCAAAGCTGCCTCATGGGATTATGGTGAAGATTAAAAGGGGTGGTGGGGGGGGTGTCAATGGCCTGAGTATGGAGCCTGGCTCGGAGGAGGCACTCAGTAGGGAACAGCTACCAATGTTGTGTTTTCCTTATCTCTGGGATCTCCCCCTGTGGCTGCAAACCTCATTTAATCAGCCTTCGGATTCCTGTCCCTCTACAAGGCTGACGGGCTCGGCAAGAGGCTCTAGCCCTCAGCTCTGCAGGAGCAGAGATTTGATTTTATCAGGTCCTGGGGGTCATACTCTTGGGACCCCGATGAATAAACCAGGTGTTGGGCTTCCCTGGTGGCGCAGTGGTTAAGAATCCGCCTGCCAGTGCAGGGGATACGGGTTCGAGCCCTGGTCTGGGAAGATCCCACATGCCACGGAGCAACTAAGCCCCTGCGCCACAACTACTGAGCCCACATGCCACAACTACTGAGCCCGTGCACCTAGAGCCCGTGCTCTGCAACAAGAGAAGCCACTGCAATGAGAAGCCCGTGCACCGCAACGAAGAGTAGCCCGTGCTCACCGCAACTAGAGAAAGCCTGCACACAGCAACAAAGACCCAACGCAGCCCAAAATAAATGTATAAATAAATAAAATAAACCAGGTGTCAAGTGCCTCCTCCTTTGTGGTGACCTGCGTACCCTGTCCACCATCAGGCCTGAGGAGACAAGCTCATGTGGAGTGTTAACTGTGGGGCCGGGTCTTGCCTGTGTCACTTCAATCGGCTCAGCCTCTCTGTGGACAGACAGATGGCCCCAGGTTTACAAGCAGAAAACAAACGCTGAGGCTCCGAGAGGGGTCACACTCCTCAAAGGCCTTGGAATTAGTTTTTAAAGTGTTGTTCAGAGTCCAGGACCAGAACAAAGGGAGGAGGACTGATCCATGGCTGACCCGAGGCACGTATGAGTGAGGGTTCTTTTGGTTACAAGGACATAGGCCTGCTGTAACGGGTTAAATGGTAGCACGCCCAAAAGATAGGTCCCTGTCTGAACACCCAGAACCTGTGAATGTGCCATCATTTGGAAAAAGGGTCATTGCAGATGTCATAAATTTAAGAATTTGAGATAAGATCATTCTGGAGTACCTGGAAGGGCCTTAAATCCAATGACAAGTGTCCCTATGAGAGACAGAAGGGAAAGAAGGTCATGCGAAGACAAAGGCAAAGATTGGACACCTGTAGCCACAAGCCAAGGGATGCCTGGAGCCATGGGAAGGTGGAGGAGGCCAGGAAGAGTTCTTCCCTAGAACCTGAGGAGGGAGTGTGGCCCTGCCCACATCTTGATTTGAGACTTCTGGCCTCCAGAACAGTGAGAGGATAAATTCCTGTTTAAGCCACCAAGTTTGTGATCATTTTTTACAACAGCTCTACATAACGAATACACCTGTCCAAGAGGAATTTGGCTCATTGTAGCCAAACCAAGGGAGGGGCTTGCAGTCAGGCCAAACTTTGGGATGGCTTGGTGGAGGCATGAGGGTGCTGCCAGCACCTTCTTCTCTGCACTCTGCCCCTCTCAGAGGATTTCTATTCTCTCAGATGGCTTCTTCTGGGGCCATGGCTTTAGGTGCCCAAGGATAGCCCAGGAGAAGGCTTCTGATTGGCCTGGTTTGGGTTATGTGACCCTCCGGTCCCCACTGGAACCACCTGGTTGGAATAAGAGGCACAGGAATTCCCCCAAAGAAGGAAGCTGTTGCTGCCTGTAGAAGGTAAAGGCCTAGCAGGAAGCATGAACTGATGTCCACGCACAGGTATTTCATCCAGGCCATTGAGAAGCCTGGAAGCTGCTTCTCCCCAGGTGGGTGAAGTGTCCAGATAGGACTGGGTACCCAGCTCAGCGGGCTGGGGTCTGAAGTCAAGCCTGTAAGGTCTCCCCACCCCGCCCCAGGTGAGCCTCTAGTATTTCTGCATTCCTGGGGATTTATACCACTGCTTTGGTTTAATGACACTCCTCCCCTTTCACTCTTCTACAGGCCATGTGCAGGGATTTTTGTTTTTAGTGAATGACCATGATTTTGCCTGCCTAGTGCCCCCTAATTCTCCCCAGGGCAACTTGCCCCTTCTCTTACTGGCTCTCTAACGCTCCCCTGGGATGCTATAGATGCCGCCTTACTGGCTGCAGTTGATTGGTCCAGAGGTGGCCACCTGACTCAAGCAGGGCCAATGACAGCAGACTCTCTTAGGAGGTTGCAGCTCTGATCTGCAGGTTGGGGTAGCTGCTGGTGCCCTTGTACTCTGGAGAAAGATTAACGCTTATTTGAGGGAAGCAGAAAGGAGGGAGGCCTGAGGTATTCTAGCCCCTGGTTTGATTGTTCCTGAGACCTCTGCTTCTTGTCCAGCTTGGTTGTTCAAACTTGTCTTGGATTCTGTGAGCCAGTAACCCCCTTTTCCTGCTTATTTGCCAGCCTGAGGTGGAGTTCTCTTTCTTGCTACCCGAAGTGTGCAAAAATAAGCGTTCAATATTATATATGAACAGAATAAAGCCTAGAACAATAGACTCACATCAGGTCACGTGTTGACTCTGTCTCATTTTACCTATGGGACAACTGAAGCCCAGAGAGGGAAGTTAGCTCCCCACAGGAACAAAGCATGTGAGCAGTGGCGCCAGGACCTCAAATACAAGCCCCCAGTTGTCTGCCACCCTGAGTCACTTCTTTAAGGATTTTTCCATGACTCTGGCACCCTGATTTGTGTGTGGCTTAGAGTGGCTGGCCTTATTCCTTTCTTTGCCTCAATTTCCCCATCCCATCCCTGTGCGCACACAATTCCTCGCAGAAGAGAAGGGAATCAGATGTTATCCATGTGGGCTGCTTTGTGTTCTCAGGGCCTGCAAAAGACTATTATTATTTAATTTACTGCAAATGGTAATTATAAGGGAAGGTAATTGTCTGCCCTCTCATTATGGCACTTCTGCCCTTTCCCCATGGCAGCCCCTGGGTCAGTCATAAAAAAGAGCTGTGTCCAGATCTGCTGTGATAGCCCATCTCTGGAGGTTTGTGGAGACCACCTAGGAGGAAGGGCTGAAAATAGTAACTGCCATCACTTTCTGAAGGTGATTTGTGAATGATAAGGCCCTTCCATATCCATGAACTCCTTAGATCCTGTAGGGATGGGTGAATTAACACTCCCTGAGCCCCTGCCAGGTCCTGGACACTGTGCTGCATGCCCTACACTCTCCATGTGAGATTATGCCTATAAAAAAACCCAGCAAGATGCCTCACTTATAGTAATGCTTGGTGAATGGTGGTGTATACAATTTCTAATCCTGACACACTGCTCTGTGAAATAAGGGTTATTATCCTCCTTTGATAAAGGAGCAGGCTGAGATGCCCTCAGGTCCTAAAGCTACTGGGAGCCAGTATTTGAACCTTGTGTGTCTGATCTCAAAGCACTCATGCTTTTCACTTACAACTTGCCCCAGGCACTGTTGACCCATTTCACAGTTGAAGAAATTGAGGCCCAGAGCTGCCATGTGGCTTACCCAAGCTCATTGAGGTTAGTAACAGAGTCAGGACGAGGATCCACATGTCCTGCCCTGCCTGGTTGGGGCTCTGACTTGCTTCTGGCTCTGCTCTCCCCGCACCCCCACCCCCACTTTTCCTTCTGCCACCTCCCTCTGTCCCACAAGCCCCAGCTCACTACTGATGGTAGAGACGCATAGATGACTAAGTCACAGTCTTGACCTCTGGCTAAGCAAGCACTAAACTCAATTGCGGACCTGGAAACTCCTGAATAAGGCTGGCCCTGCCCATGACAGTCATTACTAATGAGTCACAACATTCTTCCTGTTCAGAGGCCAGATTCCTAATCCTTTGAGATTTAAATAAAAATCGACTGGAATTTCCTACCTCACACTTGGTGGAAATCCAATGATGTCCCCAAGGTTTCTTTGCATTCCAGTGACTTACAGAGTCCTGGTCATTTCCAGCTCCGACTTTCTCCTCCCAGTGCACCTTCAAGCTCTCTCCTCTGCCTGCCTTTCCTCTCTGCTCTGTGCCAATCCAGGTAACCCAGAGCCAACCTACCATTCAGTATGCATCTCATCTTATTGAAGGCTTAAGGAAAGAGAATGGGGGTTGTATCATAGAGATGCAAAGAGCAGAAAGTTGAATAATAGCTATCACTGCTTTTACAAGTCCTGCAGCCCCCTGTTCACTGGTCACCTCTCTCCTCAAGCTCTTGCATTTTTCTGATCATCCTCACATTTCAAGACAATGCTCATATATTTCATTTTCTGAACCCCCTCGCCTTCAAAAATTCAACCCCCATCATTTTTTTTAAATATGATTTTTAAAATAAATTTATTTATTTATTTTTGGCTGCGTTGGGTCTTCGTTGCTGCACCTGGGCTTTCTCTAGTTGCGGTGAGCGGGGGCTACTCTTCATGGCGGTGAGTGGGCTTCTCATTGCGGTGGCTTCTCTTGTTGAGGAGCATGGGCTGTAGCGCGCACGGACTTCAGTAGTTGTGGCACGCAGGCTCAGTAGTCGTGGCTCACGGGCTCTAGAGCGCAGGCTCAGTAGCTGTGGCACACGGGCTTAGTTGCTCTGCAGCATGTGGGATCTTCCCAGGCCAGGGCTCGAACCCGCGTCCACCTGAATTGGCAGGCGGATTTTTAACCACTGTGCCACCAGGGAAGCCCTCAACTCCCATCATTTTAAATTGAATGAATGAATGAAAAAATATGTATTGAGTATCCAATTTATCATCTGGTGTCCAATGAAAGGATTAGCAATCTGAATGCAGAATTACAGCTGGGATAAGTGCGCAAAAAAGAAGAGGTCCATGGAATTATGAGATCATCCTGAAGATAACAGAAGTTCCTAGTAGGGGTGGGTGTTCTCAGGGAAGATTTTTCCAGAGGAGATAAGGTGAGAGTGGGTCCCCGAAGTACAGGCAAGCCAACATTGCAATGGCCTAACCCACACATGATCTCATTTTGTACTTCCCCTGTGAAGTAGGTATTGCCATGCTCTATTTGCAAATGAGAAAACTGAGGCCCAGAGAGAGAACAAAAAAACCCAAAAACTTGCCTAGGGCTTCCCTGGTGGCGCAGTGGTTAAGAATCCGCCTCCCAATGCAGGGGACACGGGTTCAAGCCCTGGTCCAGGAAGATCCCACATGCCGCGGAGCAACTAAGCCCGTGAGCCACAACTACTGAGCCTGCGCTCTAGAGCCCACGAGCCACAACTACTGAGCCCGTGTGCCTAGATCCTGTGCTCCACAACAAGAGAAGCCACCGCAGTGAAGAGTAGCCCCTGCTCACCGCAACTAGAGAAAGCCTGCACGCAGCAACGAAGACCCAACGCAGCCAAAAATAAATAAATAAAATAAAAAACAAACAAACAAAAAAACTTGCCTAAAACCACCAGCCTATAAGAGACAAAGTTGAGGTTCAAACCTAGCTCTGTTGAACTCTTAAACCTAATCTGTTAACTCTAAACTCTATAGCCATCTTGAGAGAAATAAAATAGGCAAAGGTAAAGAGAGTGAATGGGCAGAGAACTCACATGCTCATTCATTCATTCATTCACTCAGCTAACACCACATAGCACCCACCAGGCCCTGCAGCAAACAGAGCTCTCGACCAGGAGTTGGAGGACCTCAGCTGAAAACCTGGCTCCAAACTTAGCCAACCATTTTCCTTCTTTGGGCTTCAGTTTTCCCACCTGTGAAGTGGGGTATAACATCCCTGCCATCCGTCCTCCCAGGAATCCTGTCGGGGTGCAATTAGAAAGTACATGTGTTGATGCTCGAGGTTGTTTTTAGTTCTGATGGGAGGTACACCCCAGTCTGTGGGATGAAGAGGCAGCTAGCTTCAGCTGAGGGCAAGGAGAGGAAGATGGAAATCTCTTGGCATCAAGATCCCACTGTGAACAGGCTGGGGATGCAAGGCTATGAACCCAGCCTTGTGCTTGCCATGATGGGGCTGCGGCAGCTGGGAATCGCCTGGACACCTCTTGTTTCTTCACTACCTACATCCATTTGTCACCAAGTCCTGGTGACACGGAGTCCTTAATATGTCACACATTTGTCCAGTTCTTTCCACTTCTGCTAGTGCCACCCTGGTCCAATCCATCACCATTGTTCACCTGGCAGACTTTGAAAATCTCCCTCCTGTCCTCCCTGCTTTCCTGCTTTGCCCCATTCCAGTCCATTCTTCTCCCAGCAGTCACAGGGACCTTTTGAAAAGAAATCTGACCACTTCTCTGCTTAATGCCTGCCTCTCCATGACTTCCTATTGCTCTTAAGCTAAAATCCTAAATCCTTGCCAGAGCCTGCCTGGGACTTCTGGCCCTCAGCGTCACTTTGCAACCCCCCTCATTCCATTTGAGCTCCACTGTCTTTTTGGCCTTGCAATACAGCAAGCTCCTCTTTGCCTCAGAACCTCACGTACTGTTCTCTCTGCCAGAAATGCTCTTCTCTCATCTCTTCTCTGGTCTCGGCTTATGTGGCCCTTCCTCTGGGAAGTTCTCCTTGATTTTCTCTTACCCCCTCCCCGACACCTCCAACCTCCCCTTTGAAGCTCTTATGAGATGAATTACTTATTCGCTTGGTTATCTGTTAAATTCTGTCTCCTGGAACAGACGGTGGGAGAGCTCACTAAGGTCCACTTCTCTTTGCCTTCCAGAGGAACACTGCTTCCCAGCCTCCCTTGCAGTTGGGCAGGACCATTTGACTAGTGTTGACCAATGGATGGAGAGGATTCTCTAGCCTCTCTTCTCCTGCCATGGTAACTGAGAAAGCCACATGTTCCAGTGGGTGCAGCTTCAAGATGGTAGGGACTCCTCAGCCTAGGTCTCCAAGTGACTAGAGCAGAGGACCCAGGATGAGAATGTGGCACACGGGAGAAATAAACAACTCGTGTTATGTCACTGAGGTTTTGTGATATGTCACTGGAGTTCTTTGTTACTGCAGCATAGTCTGGCTTATCCTAACTAATGCTCTAACAGAGCAGGGCCTGGGTCTTGTTCACTGCCTCTCCAGAGTCTGGACCCTAGCGGCAACATAGAAGTAGGTGCTTTGTAAATACTTGTTGAATGAGTGAAAAAGTAGAACATGTAAGACATGGTTTCTTCCTCAAAGCATTTACTCTAGCCCAAGAGACAGATACTTATATACACAACAGTTAGAATATAATCAGGGGCTAAATTGTAAAAATTAAAGAAGAAGGAGGGAGAAGAAGAAGGAGGGAGGTCAGTGGGTTGTAGTGGTCATGGAGGGCTTCCTGGAGGAGAATAAGGAGGATTTGAAGAACTGGAGAGGGTAAGAGTGGGTTGCTGTTCACCCGATCATTTGTCCATCCATTCAGCAAACATTTATTCTAATGCACCATGATAAGTGCTTTGCCAGCAGTGTGGCCAGAGGACTATGGTGCTCTTGGAAACCAGAGGAAAGTGCCTCTCCCCACACAGAGGACCTTGAATAGCTTTACAGAGGAGGTGATGTTTGAGCTGAACTTTGATAAGGAGGTGTTCACTAGAGAGATAAAAGATGGGTGGAAAAGAACTGAGGATCCCAGGCAGAGGGAACAGCAGGAGCAGAGGCCTGGAGGCACGAAGGTGCACAGTGTGTTCAGGGAAGGGGCAATGTCCAGTGTGCTTGGATTTGGGGTAGAGGGGTCTGGGTGGCAGTGGCAAAGAGATGAGTTCAATTTCTTCACCTCTGGCTTCTTGCATCTCAGCCCACACCAATTCCATTCAGACCATATTAAAAGCCTCTTGGATGCTCCCAAAAGACTTTTTAGAGAACAGCTAAGTTAAGACCTCAAGGATGAGTTAAAAGTGACCAGGAAAGGTGGGATGAAAGCACAAGGAAGGGTATTCCAGGCAGAGGGAACAGCGTGTGCCTTGGAAGGTAATGAGCCAGGCCTGAGACAGCAGCTCACTTAGTCTGACTGAAGCATAGCTTTCCAGGTGGTTAGACAGGAGGCTGGTGAGGCAGGGACAGATCATGTTACCCTCCCCTATAAATCCCTTATAAAGATTCCAGCTCAGCAGCAGTCAAAGCCTTCAGGATTCTGTCTCCCATCTCCCTCTCCACCCTAAACTCCAGTGCCTTTGCATGTGCTATTCTAAGTACTTAGAATTGCAATGATGATGATAATAATAACATAATAACACTCGTTGGGCCCTTAGAATGTGTTAGGTGCTATGTCAAGCACTATTTCATTGAACAACAATGATATTAACAATCACATGGGTTGGTGAATTTTTTTAAGTATTTTTTTTCCTATTAGACTTTATTTTTTATTTATTTTATTTTTTAAATATTTATCTTTTTAAAAGTATTTATTTATTTATTGGCTGCATCAGGTCTTAGTTGCAGCACGAGGGATCTTTCATTGCAGCGCGGGCTTCTCTCTAGTTGTGGCACAGGCTTAGTTGCCTCGTGGCCTGTGGGATCTTATTTCCCCAACCAGGGATCGAACTGGCGTCCCCTGCATTGCAAGATGGATTCTTAACCACTGGACCACTAGGGAAGTCCCTAGACTTTATTTTTTAGAACAGCTTTAGGTTTATAAAAAAATTGAGAAGATATTACAGAGTTCCCATATGTTCCCCCACCCTCCCACTCAGTTTTCCCTATTAGTAACATGTTAGTATGTTATATTTTTTAAATTTGTTGCAATTATTGATGAAAACTTTTATTGATTTATTACTGTTAACTAAAGTCCATTGTTTATTAAGATTTCCTTAGTTTTTAGCCCAACATCTTTTTTCTGTTCCGGGATCCTGTCTAGGATACCACATTACATTTAGTTGTTATGTCTCTTTAGGCTTCTCTGGGCTGCGACAGTTTCTCAGACTTTCATTGTTTTTGATGACCGTGACAGTTTTGAGGAGTACTAGTTAGGTATTTTTTTCAGATGCCCGACTGTTCTATTTGGCCTGATGTTTTTCTCATGACAAGACTGAAATTACAGGTTATTGGGAGGAAGACCAGAGAGGTAAAGTGTCATTTTCATCACATACTGTCAAACATACATACTGTCAATGTGACTTGTGACTGTTGATGTTGGCGTTGATCACCCGGCTGAGGTAGCTGGTGTCAGGTTTCTCTGCTGTGAAGTTACTCCTCTTCCCCTCCTTTTTCATACTGCACACTTTGGAAGGAAGTCACTCTATGCAGCCCACCTCCTTGGCTATCTGCAGAAATTATTTCAAATTCTTCTGCATGAGAGATTTGTCTCCTCTCCCATTTATTTATCATTTCACTGAACTTCTCAACAATGGGTTGCTATTTACCACCCCCATTTTCCTGGAAACTGGAAAACCCTCCCTTCTTCCCAACCCGGCTCACCCCAGAACTAATTTCTGAAGAGCTTCTCCACCTCCCTGAGGGGAAAAAAAATGGCCTCCTCTGTGTCATCTACATCCTCTTCCCCTTTATAATTCCACCTAATTCCCACTACACATATGTATTGTGCTCTGCTCGGTGCCAGGCACTGTGCTTAGGGCTTGAACACAAGTGGTCCACGTGGGCGCTGTCCTCCAGTTGCTCACAGCCTTGACATCCTGTGTTAGACTGGAATCTCCAGGAGGGCAGGGATTTTGTCCAACTTGCTCATAGCTGTGTTTCCAGCCAACCAGCACGGCGTCTGATAGGAGGTCCTTAATCACTATTTAACGAATTGGGAAATGCTTCCCGGAGGCAGGCAAACACTGGCAGGTGATTGTTTATGTGTGTGTCCTTCCCCGGGGGACTGGGTGCTCCCTGAGGGCAGGGCCAGCCTTGATTCATCGTGGCCTAGAGGCCGGCTGGCAGTGAGTGAGTGTCACAGGAGGTCTGAGCCCGGTGAAAGGACCCAGGGACTGGCCGCCGCCTCAGGTAGAAGTGAAGTTTGGAAGCTGACACAGCCCGGGAGGCCGAATCGGGAGGACTTGGTGACTGATTGGCTGGGGAGGGTGAAGCGGGAGGAGGAGTCACACACAGATGGCTCTGAGGTCTGGAGCTGGGGGACAGCCGCTGCCACCTCTGAGAGACTCGGCGAGGACAGCCACTGACAACCTCCGGCGGCCCCACCCTTTGGGGGCTCGGGCCTAGGGCCAGGGAGCGCCGGAGCTTACTGAGGGAGGGGGTGGCCTGGCCTGTACAAACTTCTCCCCCTCCCCCCATCCCCGTGTCCTCGACTTAAAAACAAAAATCTCAGCCTGGATTTTGAGCGCGATCGTTGGTTATCAGGTGTGGGAGCCCATCCTGGGGGTCCCCTCCTGCCTGCCGTCTGCGAGGGAGACCCCCAGGCGCGGCCTGGCCCCGCGCGGGCTCGGCCTGGTCGGGGCCGCGGCCCGCCAGGCCCAGGTCCCCAGTCCACCGTCGCCGGGGAGGGGGCCTGGGCGGGACAATGGCCGCGGCAGCCGGGGCCCCGGGAGCCCCCGTGCTGGGGAAGGGGCTGGCCTAGGGCCGGGCGCCGGTGCCCTCCCCGCGCGGCTCGGGCGGGCGGAGGGGGGCGAGGAGTTCCTTTGTGGCTCTGCCTCCGGCGCGGCGCGGGCGGGGGGCGCCGCGCAACTTTGGGAGGCGGCAGCGGCGGCGGCGGCGGCGGTGGCGAGCGCGAGACGAGGCCCCGGGGCCCAAGCGGGGCCCCCAGCGCGCGGCCCGCCCCCGCCCCCCGCCCGGCCCCCTCCCCTCCCGCGCCGTCGCCCGCGCCCGGCGCTTCCCACTCGCGGGAGCCCCCGGGGCCGGACGGGCTGCGCAGCCGGAGAGGCGGGGGCCCGACGCGGCCCCCCCGGAGCCGGGCGCCTGGCGCGGGGGCTCGCCGAGCGCACGGGGGGCCGCGCGGCGCTGCAGACCCAGCCTCCCGCCGCCGCCACCGCCGCTGCCGCCGCCGCCTCGGCGCTTGCAGAACCCAGAAGTGAACAGCAGGCGACCCGGAAGGTTTGCGCGCGGCTCCGCACCGAGCCGGAGCCGGAGCCCGAGCCCGGAGCCGGAGCCCCAGCCCGGCCCTACTCGGGCCGCCGGGCGCGGGGCTGCGGCCGCGTCCCGGAGCCGCCGCCAGCACAGGCAGGTCCGTGCGGGCCCGGAGCGCGGGGAGCGGGCCTGGCGGCGGCGGGCGCCCGCCCGCGGGAAAGTTGCGCCGAGTTGCGGGCGGGGGGCCGGCCGGGGCGCGGGCGCTGTCAGCGCGGGCCGGGGCGCTCAGAGGACCCGGGGCCGCCTGCACCTCGGGCCCGGCCCAGAGTGGCGGCGGTAGCGGCGCGCGGGGTAGGAAGTGTCTCCGGCGGTGTGTCTGGTCTGCTCTCCGAGTGTGCGTGTGCCTGTGTGTGTGTGTGTGCGCGCGTGTGTGTGTTTTCTTAAGCCGGGCTATTCAAACCTGCTGCAATTCTCCGGTAAACAATGATTCATGGGGCTTAATGCAAATAAACGGATTGCAAACGACGCGGTTCGCGCACTTTGCAGCCGGCCGGGTGGAGCGGCCAGTGCCGGATTTCTCCCTTTTTTTGCAGATCTGCAGAATATGGCGTCCCTGTCCTGTTTTAAAAATAAGCCAGGCTGCCATTTTTGTTTTTCTTTTGTCTGAAAATTTTAATAAAACTGTCTGAGAATGTGGGAGAGGCGGCTGGAAGCAGAGGGGGCACCCGAAGGGTTGGCTTTTTTCCTTTTCTTTGGCGAGAGCCGCGAACCTTTCGGGGAGGTGAGACACAATGCAATTGCACTTTAAAGAGAGAGAGAGAAAAAAAAGGAAGCCTCTGGGCGATTTTGGGGGGAGGGTTGGGAATTTAAAGTTAACTCCGAAAGTTTTCTTTTTTTTTTTTTTAGTTTTTTTTTTTTTTTTCTTTTGGAAGGCGGTGAAATGCCGCGAAAGGATCTCGGGGCGCATTTCTCCCCCCAGCCAGCTGCCTCTGCGGGATTTTTGGGAAAAAGTTAACTGCCGATTTCCCCAGAGCTGCGGGGGGGATGTGGAGGATTGGGGACGGGGGTTTCGGGGGACCAGGAAATGTCTTTTGGAAGAGGCCGCGTAAAACGGCATTGTAAGGAACTATATTCTCAGATTTGGAGGAGAGGGTTGGCAATAGGGGCTCTGAGTGGGCCCTGGGTTTCCAACTAAGACCCTCGGCATGAGGAAGTAATCGTGCTCTCCCCCACCCTGTCCTGGAGCAGTGTGGAACCCTCAGAGCTCTGAGCTGGGGGTGGGGTGGGCCTGTCTCCTTCGTGGGTGGCCGGGGCCCCATTGTAGGCGGAAATCCTGCCCTGGGTGCTGGGGTGGCTCCCTGAGCCCTTGGGCAAATGTGCTTGGCAGTTGGAGAGCCCCTTCCCGGACCTGGTGGGCCTCCTGGCCCTGGTAGGTGGCTTCTGGTGGTGAATGCCCCCAGGTGGTTGGCTCTTGGCTGGGTGCAGGCCGGCAGCCCCAGTGGGACCTGTCTGAGGTGAGGGGCCAGGAGAGGTCCGGTGGTGGTCGTCTGAGCCTCTTCCCTGGGGTGTGCTCTTACCCCCTCTGCTGCCCCTGCCCTGCCCTGGAGGCTCCCTGTTGGAGGCAGTTTGGACTTGGGTGAAGTTCCTGAAGTATCTCTCTGGACAGGTCAGGGCTTGCTGGCTTTCAGGCTACAGAAGTGTTCTGAAGGACAGGCCCACGAGGTCTGGGGTGGCTGGCGCTGTCCAAGGCACCTGGGCAGCCTTGGTTGGGTGTGGTCTTTCCCTTTTGGGAAAGTTTGTCTGTCCTGGGAGGACCCTAAGCCTGTCTAACCCCTGCCCCAAGGTCTCCTGGAGGGGAGACCCTTCCAGTCACTCCTGGTCTGTGTCCTGGCTCCACAGGGTAGGGTGAGCTCACTTCGGGCAGAGCCAGGGGTTGAAGCCTGGGGCTTAGGGATTCAGGGCTGCAGAACTTGGCATGTCTGAGCCAGAGGGTACCAAGCCAGGCATTCTTCTGATGGAGAAACTGAAGTCCAGAGAGGGGAAGTGATTTTCCCAAAGTCACACTGCCAGTTAGATGGAGAGCTGAGACAGGGACTCAGATTTCAGGTTTTCATGTCTGGGCTCTCTCCATTGTTCTCTGTTGGGGGTCTGACCCCTGGAAGAGTCATTTTGGACAGAACTGGACTGGAATGGGACAGCATGTCCACCTTCACTCCTACCCCTGCCCACCACCATCATAATCCTGCCTGGGTGAAGGGAACGTTACAGTTTGCACGGTGTAGTGCATGATTGTTATCACATCAGGTTCTCCCAGAAACTCAGGTGAAATTGTCAAGGTGGGGGATACTTAACCCCATTTTAAAATTTAGGAAACTGAGGCTTGGAGAGGTTGAGCCGTAGTAGAGGAGGGCTTAAACTCAAGCTTCCGGACTCCTTGTCCAGGGAGCCTTTTCCCGGGTGGACTTTGGTAGTTGTGGACAGGTGTCTTTCCCAACTTCTAGTTTTTGATCTTTCAAATTCTTCTGCTGACCCCAGTGACTGTGTAAAAAATCTAGAAGCCCACCCCTTAAAGAGTGTCAGAGCTGAAAAGGCCCTGAGAGGTCATCTCGGCTCAGAGAGGGGCAGCCACGGGCTTGAAGTCACCCAGCAGTTTGGGTCCCAGCTAGGAGCAGAGCCTGTCTCCTGTCTCCTTTTGTCTGTGAGACACTCAGAGGGAGAGTGAAGCACTCTACCTCCCGCCAGATTCCACTGCTTGCTGGTGGTTATGGTGATGGGGCCACGGGCACTATAATGGCCAGCACCTGGCAGAGGCATGGCTTTGTCCCGGGGGCTGAGGAATAGGCTGTCTGTAGTCTGGGGGATGGGGGCAAGATGGCCCCTGGTGTGTGGGTGAGGTGTGGACTGGGTCTGAAGCTAGCCTGGCTCCAGCCCTTCCCTGGGCAGACACTTCCCTGCCTCTCTGTAAAGTGAGAGTCCTTTCTTCCTTCCTTCCTCCATTCATTCATTCATTCATCTCCATCCATTAGTTCATTCATTAGTTTGCTAGATTATTCTTTTATTCTTTCATTGTACATTCATTAGTTTATTGGTTAGTCATTTCAGTAGTCATCCATCTGCCCTCCCATCCATCCATCCATCCATCCGTTCATCTGTTCATCTGTCCAGCCACTCAATCCCTAGCTTACCTAGCCCAGGTTGGACAGCCATGTGAAATACAAGGACAGTCCTTCAGGGCTCCAAAGCTAACAGGGTGCAGAGAGCACTAGCTAGGGCAGTATCCATGGGTGCCTACATGAGTCCCCAGGGAAGGTCTCTTGGAGAAGCAGGGGCTTGAAAATACCACTACCATGATGGTGAATCTGGGTCCTGGGTCCAAGATCCATTTGTCTTTACAGTTTGTACAGTGTGGTGTATGGCTCGTGTGACTTTGGGCACATTCTTCCCCTCTCTGAGCCTCGATTTCTTGATCTTTAAAATGGGGTAATCTCTGTGACTCTCTCATGGCTTGTTGGGAACGAACACAAGAGTGTCTGTGATGTCTCCCCGCCGTGGCCAGGCATGTAGTAGGAGCCCAGTGTACACCAACTGAATTAGAAGGATTGTTGATTACCAACTCAGGCCCTACCTCGATTTTGAAAACCATTGTGCTGGTTTCAGAATGAGCCCAATGATCTGGGGACCCTGAAAGCCTTGTTTAGCCTTGTCATTCCCCTGCTGAAACTCTTTTAATATTTCCTAGGCATTTTGAAGAACAAAAATCCAAAGTCCTTTAGAGGCCTACCAGGCCCTTTATGGTCTGGGCCTGCCCATCCCTCGACTTCAGCTCCCCCTCTACCCGCCAGTCTCACCACTTCCAGCCACACCAGCTTCTTTCTGCACCTGGAATTTACAAAGCCTGTTGGCAGGGCCTTTGCACATTCACCCCCGACCTGGAATGCTTGCACGGCTGGCGCCTTCTTGTTTTACAGGTTTTGACTCAGTTGGGGCTTCCCTGGCCACCTTGTCTGTGATAGCTTCCCACTGTCACTCTCGGTCACATCAGCCCTTGCAGCTCTCATCAGTATCCGAAACTTCCTCATGTATTTGTTTATTTGCACTTCTTTTTTTTTTTTTTTTTTTTTAATTAATTAATTAATTTATTTTTGGCTGCGTTGGGTCTTTGTTGTTGCACACTGGCTTTCTCTAGTTGCGGCGAGCGGGGGCTACTCTTCGTTGCGGTGCGCGGGCTTCTCATTGCAGTGGCTTCTCTTGTTGCGGAGCATGGGCTCTAGGTGCGCCGGCTTCAGTAGCTGTGGCACGCGGGCTCAATAGTTGTGGCTCACGGGCTCTAGAGCGCAGGCTCAGTAGTTGTGGCACACAGGCTTAGTTGCTCCGTGGCATGTGGGATCTTCCCCGACCAGGGCTCGAACCCGTGTCCCCTGCATTGGCAGGCGGATTCTTAACCACCGCGCCACCAGGGAAGTCCCTATTTGCACTTCTTGCCTGTCTGCACAGCTGGCACATGCTTAACCCCATGCAGGCGAGGGGGCAGGTGGGTCCAGCACGGGGTGGCTGTGGCTTTGGTGGACGTGAGGAGATGCCCGGGGAGCCCAGGTGTGGCGGCAGCCCTGGCTGCGGGGCAGCCCCTGGGAGATGAAGTGACACCAAGCTCTGCCCTCTCCTCCGCTGGGAGGCTCCGGGCTGTTGTCAGGAAATAATGAGATGATTAAATCATGGGATCTAAGAATCCTAGTCTCTTTCAGTCTCAGAACCTTAGCATCTAAGAAGATTTCCGCCTCAGAACCTTTGACACTGGAGTCTGCACTTGATCCAATCTGGGACTTAGACCCTTTACAAAGAGCTCTCACTGCCTTACTTATTTAGTGGCCCAGAGTGCTTACATTGTGCCAGGCCGTGTTCCAAAAGGCTTTATAAATGTTGACATATTTAATCCTCATTGTTATTACCCCCGTTTTACAGCCAAGGAAATGGAGGCACAGAGAGATTAGGTAACTTGCCCAAGGTCACAGAGCTCAACAGGCACATTGTGCGATTTGAACCCAGCACTCTGGGACTCTGCCTTAGAATCCCACAGCTGGTGAGGGGAAGCCCAGCCTCACCTGACCCCTGCACAGAGCGGGAACCCCCTTCCCACATCCTTGACAAGAGGGCCTCTGATCTCCGCTAGAGTGGCAGGGAGTTCCCTCCTCACCAGTCCCCCTAGCCTCCCTTTGTCAGACAATTGTCATTGCTGGAAAGGTCTTCTTTACACAGTGTGAAGTACTGCACCTCCCCCTGTGAATAACACTTGGGAAGTGATGTTAGTGATAGACGGTTTCCCAGTGCTTTTGACCTTATAGTTTCATGACTTCAGTAGCTTCTTTCTCCCCACTGGGTTGTGAGCTCCCTGAGGGCCTCCTTGGTGCCCGGTGTTGAATGTATGACCGGGCATCGAGTGTACATGCATCCCGAGCTCCTCCTGTCTCTGTAGCACCGTGCTAGGCCCTTGTCCAGGGTATTGGAAAGGCTTGGTGTACTGGGGGAAAGAGGACAGTTATCTTTCCATGTAGCCGCATGTATACCCAATTCGTGGAGAACCATTTGAGATCTAAAGTCACGCACTAATTGAGGAGAGGTGGACCTCACAGATTATCCAGCCAAACCTCAGTCTGTCCATTGGGGAAACTACAGCGGGAAAGGAGAGGAGTAGGTCTTGTCCACACCTCCCGACGCTTTGCCTGGTGGGCTTTCCTCTCCTCGGGTGCCGACAGGCTGCCACAATATGTGCCTTGGGGTTCAAAGGCAACGACAGCCCTGGTTGGGGAGCTGCTCCCTCTGTTGCTTCGGCCTCCTCGTCTTCACAATGGGGGTAACACTCCTCGAGGTGCAGGGCTGCAGAGGGCCCAGCGCCCCACCTGGACTTGGGTGGGATTGAGAGGTGGGTGGAGTGGAAGTGGGTTGGGGGCTGTGGGTTTGGCTTCGTGGAACCAGGGCTGGCGCCGGGCTTTGGAGGCTGGTAGGATTCGGGGACGGGGCGGAGTGGTGTGTTGAATGGATAAGGTGTGTGGGGAAGGCCAAGGGATTTGGCTCTGGGGCCCAAAGCGTCCTCCCTTGTCCCTGCCTCATCCGTGTGGCAGGATATCCTTGGGGGGCGGTCCCTACCATTTGAGTCCTTCTCTGAGCTTTGGGCAAAGGCTTCATGTTCCTTGAGGGGACAGCTTAGCCATTTCAGGTTCTGGGGTTCAATGGGAGGATACCTGGCTGGGACGGGCACACCCCCCCGACACACTCAAATACACACACTTGCACATATTCATACTGTCAGCCATTCTGCTTCCACCTTTGACCCTGGTCCCCCTGCCCCACTTTTGCCAATTTGAGGTGCTCCCCTTCTATTTCAGAAACACCACCAGAGGTGCCCCAAACTGGGCCTATAGGAGCCAGGAGTTCAGGAGACAAGTCCACACACATGATACACACACATCACACAGAAGCACGTGTATGCACTCCTGCCACCCACAGCTTACACACATGTTCATATACCCGTGTGCACCTGCCAGGAAACAACACACAGCTGCCTGCCTGCCCCTCCTCGTGTACTTCCACACTCTTGTACACGCCATGTTTATCACCTGCACGCAGGCATACTCATGCGCACATGTGTTTTACACGTAGGTGCCTCTTACACCAGCCTCACGTTCTGGCCTTGCACACTGCCTCCTGCACACCCGTGCACTTGTGTGTGCCCACACCCTGCCCGGATCTGCTTGCAGCCTGCCTGGACCTCCCACCTTCACTCAGCAGGACTTCTTGAGCATTTACTATATACCAGGGCCCACGCTCCATGCTGGGGACAGAGGTGGGGAAAACTGATATCGTTTCTGCCCTGGTCGGGGAGACATTAGACAAACACAAATGATGATATGATTACAGACTCTGGTAACTGCTGGAAAGGAACCACTTTCCTACCATGAGGAAAGTGGTGCTTTTAGATTTACTATAACCAGTGACGATAATCGTGTGTGTAGGGGAGAGGGGCTTGTGGGAGGAAGTGATAGCTGAACTGGCTTGAAGTTTTCCAGGTGAGGGCATTCCAGGCAGAGGGAACAGCTGGAGCAAAGGCCCCGAGGTGGGAAACCAAGGAACATGGAGAAGGCGGTAGCCCTGAGACCTGGGGGAGGTGGGCCTGGCCTGCCAGGGCCTGTAGTAGGTCTTCCCTGGCCTCGACCCCGACCCACATGTCCAACTCAGGCCCTCTCCATCCCTCTCTCTGACCAGCCCAACCTTCCCTTTGCTGCCTTACCCTGCTCAGGGCCCACTCTACCTGCTGGCCTCCACCCCGGGCCTGAGCCCTGTCTGTCCTGCCCCACCGGCTGCCCACCCCAGGGGTCTTGAGATACAGCATGAGGACAGGCTCTGACCACCTCCTGGGGGTTCCCGGCCTGGGACCCCTAGGACCTGTCTAGAAAGCTCCTGGGGGCCAGGCCACAGCTGGGGTTCAGCAGCTGGCTCTCTTGCTTTGTGTAATCCCAGACTTGGCTCTCCACTGGTCTGCCAAGCAGCCCCTGTGGGGCCTGAAAGGCTCCCCGAGCTGCTGCATCCACCGCCCCCCAGCCCAGGTGATGTCTCTGGTTGGTCACATTTCCATGTGGGTCTTTGAAATGTTGGGAAAGTCTCCCGAGTGCCTCGGAGAACCTAATGACAAAACCGCAACGACCAACACTGAATCCTTACTGTGTACCAGGCACTGTTCTAAAGACTTGTTACGTATTCACTCATCGAATCCTCACAAAGACACTGAGGCCATACCTTTATCATCCCAGTTTGGTAACAGTCTCTGGGGCTTTGACCCAGGTTGTCTTGTTCCAGAATCTTTACTTTTAACCCGTCAGTGGCCACATCGCCCCTCAGAGGGTCCAAGAATCCAGGCTGTGATTTAGTTGAATCTCTTTGTTTTATAGAGGAAGGAACAAAGGCCCAGAGAGGAAATGGACTTGCTAAAGGTCACACAGCGGGCAGATGGCAGAGGCGTCCAACTCCCTCTGCCCTCACCAGCCGCACGACCTTGGGCAGGTTACATCTTCTCTGAGCCTCATTCCTGACCCCAAGCAAGGGAGAGATTGCCATGGAAGCCAGCAGGGTGGGACCTTTGGGGGATGTGAGGACTGCAATCTAGAAGGGACACGGGTGGGGGCTTTTGGGCCCCCTGGATGTGTGCTTGGTAATAAGTCGTTGAGCTGCTCATTTTTGTTCCAGGCATCTTTCTGAATGTGTGTTACGTTTCAAAATGTTCACAGCATCCACCTCACAGGGTCGTTAGGAGCCTGAGTGAGAAATACTTGTAAAGCACCTAATAGTGCCTGATATGGAAGAAGTGCTCAGTGATTTATTATTATTGTCATTTCACCCTGGCAGAAGGAGTTCCCTGTGGGGATGGGAGCTGGGGACCCAAGGGGAAATGGAAGCAGAGAAGGGCATGTGTTCAAAGCCTGCAGAATGTCCTCTCAGCCCTGAGAAGGCGGTCATGGCCCATTCCCTGGTGAGGGTACTGGGGCTCCCAGAGAGGGTCACCTCCCTGGGTGTCTGTGAGTGGCTGGTGGTAGGAGAGGGGAGGGACAGGGAGGGGAAGGGACAACATCCCAGCTTCCATTGACCAGGGTGCACACAGCAGCCCCCTCCCGCTCTGATCAGCCCCATCAGCACAATGAAAACGGCCCTTCGCAGCCCTGCAGGGCTGTGGAAACCCAGCCTAATTGGATCCAGGACCCTCAGAGGCCTAGTTCCTCACAGGAAGTTCCCAGGAACAAGTTTCCGAGGCTGGCCTGGGTACTGGGGGTGGGGTGGGGGGCAGCAGCTGGGACTCAGGGCTCTGGCTGTGTGGAGTTGGGGGCACATGGAGGGCAGAGGGGTCATGGGAGGAAAACTGAGCACATGGGGTCTCAAAGCGCTGGGAAGGTGGGAAACCTCAGCTTCCCTCTCGTAGACCATCTCCTGCTTGTTCCTTCCAGGCCATCCTTCTGGCCCCATGATGACTTGTCTGTTGAAAACCTTGACCATGGCCTTTCCTGGGTCAGGGACCCCTGAACATGGCCCCTCATGGCCTTTCATCCAAGCGCTTTATCCTGGAACTCTGGCCCTTTATGAACTGCCCTGGCAACTTTTCCCTCCTTCCCCTGTGAATTCCTGCACTGGGCCCACACTAGACCAAACACGAGGCCACGTGCTTTCCTGCCTCGGGGCCTTTGCACATGCATTTCTTCCCACCCGGCTTGCCCTTCCCTGGCATCTCTCTGTTGACATCTCCCCTTCCTGCCATCAGTAAGTCCCACCTTCATGCAGTCTTTGTTCACCCCTCAATGGGATGAGCTCATCTTCTCAGGAGCACCCCCGCCCCTAGTGCAGCCATATGCCAGCAGTACCTTGTTGCCCCTCCCTGGGTCAGGGGGCTTTTTTTTTTTTTTTTCCAGGGGGCATTTTTGAGAAAGCTTTTCTGTCCTAGGAAGCTAGCAGCTTTCCATGTCTTTGCACACATGCCCCTCTGCTCTCTCTCTACCCTCTTGCTCTCCTGGCAGACTTCCCCATCTTCAAGACCCGCATGGACAGACCCCCCTCCTCCCATGGCTTCCCTCAGTGAACATTATCGAGCAGCTAGGGTGAACTAGGCACTTGAGCACCTACTGTGTGGCCGGTGCTAGGCTCTGGGGCTGCAGCAGTGGCCCTGTCCTTGAGGGTCATGGCTGGAGGCAGTGTTTAGAGGCGTGATACAGAGGTGGGGTAGGGGGAATGCAGGGGGCCACAGGCATGTGTAACAGGAGAGGGTCAGAGAGTGACCTTCAGCTGAGACCTGAAGGAAGAGCTGGGTGAGCTGTGCCACTGAGTCTGGATATAGGGTTGTAACCAAGAATCAGACCCAAGCCCTGATCTCACTGACACCTGGGGGACTGGACAGATAAGTTATCAGGCAATTCTAGGGTAGGGGGATACGTGCTTAGGTAAGGGGAGCCCAGGAGGCTGTGGGAGCTCAGGGGAGAGGCTGCAAATGTAGCCTAGGATGGGGCTGTCGATCAGGAAGGTTTCCTCTAGGCAGTGACACCTCAGCTGACTTCTGATGGCTGATGGGCATCTGACAAGGTTCCAACTGGATGACGGCCCCCCACGTGGAAGGGCATAGCCTGTGCAAAGAAAGGCACGGTGGCATGAGAGCAACTTGTTTTGGGAACCTGCAGGTAGTTTAGTGAGGCTGGAGGGGAGGGATGCATGTGGCCAGCAAGGCCTCCTTAGCAAAGGCCCTGGGCCACCCTGGGGAGTTTGAACTACACCCCAAAAGTTATGGCAACCCAATAGGGATTTTAAGCAGGAGAGTGAGTGAGTGGGCAGGCTTTCTTTTGTTTGGCTTTGGCTCCCAAAGTCCCCAGATAGGCAGGGGAGTCCCTCTCTGACTGCACTCCTGGCCGGGGTCTGGGGTAGGGCTTGAGGCTCACTGTGGGACTTTGAGCAAGCCCCTGACTCTCTCTGAGCCCCTCTCTCCTCCTGGGTAAACCTGCAGGGCCTGAGGCCAGGATCCTAGTGGGGCCGTAGGCAGAGGCTGGGGTGTCTCTCTTGGCCAAAGCTGCCTGAACCTTTAGTTTTATTAAAAATATTCCTTAAAAAGTCACGTAGCCACGTTTCAGAAAAGTCGGAGCATAGGGAAATGAAATATACCAAAACCCACCCCCGTTTCTGTCCCCACCCCAAGCCTGAAACACACCACTGCTAGCATTTCGGTGTTTCCTTCCTATCTTTTCCCTCAGCACCCGGTTTTCATATAGATGTCATTGCTCTATCTATACAAATAATTTTAAACTCTTCCCTTCCCCCCCAACTAATGTTGTATCATGAGTATTTCCTAAATGACTGCAGGGTGGTTGTAATCCCTCTTTTTAATGGATGTGGTGTCAGGGTGGAAAACATGGGCTCTGGAGCCCGACTTTCTGAGTTCAAATCGTATACACACTGCTTGACTTTGGGCAAGTTACCTAATTTCTCTGTGCCTCAGTTCCTTGTAAGGTTGATATGAATGTTAAATGAGTCATTGCAATGCCAGTAAACATTGGCTATTATCAACGACTGTAGAGTATCACTGTGTAACATGATTTACAGAGCCATCCATCCCCCTATTTAAAATTTTGGCTGTTCCAGGTTTTTGCTACTGTAAAAAAACCATTGAAGCAAACAGCTTTGTGCATAAAACTTTGTCTATATTTGGGGTATTTCCTAGGGACAGATGACCAAGAATAGGATTGCTAGGCCAGGAAGTCTGAAAATTTTTATAGAGCTCATGGCACGTTATTGACAGATTGTTTTCAGAAATGTTTGTTCCAGTTTACACTCCCAGAAATAATGCATGGGAGTGCCATTTCACCATACCCTCACCAGCATTGAGTATTATCATTTTCTTATTGCTTTTTGCTATTTTAACATGTGAAGTTCATTTAATTTTCACTGCTAGGGAGGCAGAACCATTTTCTGTGTTTATTAGCTGTTAACAACTTTTTTGGTCTGCTAGTCTCTCAGCCTCTTCTCAGATCAATTAAGAAGATAGGGCTTAGATACAGAAAATAGGGAAGAATATAACACGGGACAACATAGTGCCAGAGTGGCGGGAGGGGACTCAGAAGAGGGGGAGGGGACTTTCCTCTATCTAGGCCATGACACTTTCAGTTCCCTCTACCTAGACTATTCATTCATTCAAACATTTATCAGGTACTTTTTGGCTTAAAGGTAAATGACTCAGCCTTGATTGTGGCCTGACAGAGAGCATGTCCAACAGCAGAGATGGATGAGAAAACGGGCAGAAAATGGACTGCCAAGGGTCTGATGATGAACATGCAGGGCACAAAGGGAGCAGAGAGGAGAGGCACCCAACATAGCCTAGCAGTCCTGGAAGGCTTCCAGGAGGAAGTGGCCTGTAAACTGGGGCCTGAGGAATAAGTTGTAGTTAACCAGTGAAATGGGGAGGGCAGAGGGTTCCAGGGAGAGGTGAGGAAGTGAGAAGGGAAGTGGAGCACTGGGGGAGCGCTCGGTCTGGCTGGGCAGAGTGGAAGGCAGAAATAACCACTGAGGCCAAAGAGGTCAGCAAGGGCCAGGCGTGGAAGGCCTAAGGAATCCAGACCTTGTCTGGAGGGAAGGAGGGAGCCATCAAAGGTTTTCAGTAGGGGAATGTTGTGATCTGATTTGTATTTTAGAAATATCACAGTGACTGCAGTAGGAGAATGGAATGGGTTGTGTGGGTAGAGGTGAGGGACCCTGGGAGGAGGCGATAGCTGAGGCCAGAGCAGAAAGGGCTCCGGACCAGGGCAGGGAAGGTGTGGAGATAATCCCTGTGGAACCCTGACGAGCTTCAAAGTGCCAATTGAATGTCACCCCTGCCAGGCAGCCCTTGCCGACATCTGCCATGACCCACCAGGTCATATGTACCTGGAGGTTGGGGCCTGTGCAGGGCGTGGCATGCGACGGTCAGTTGAGTGCCCACCATCCCTGACCCTGATCCCCCTTGCTCCTCCCTGCCTCCAGACCCTCCATCTGTTCCCCCCACCCCCTTGGCTACCAACCACTTTCTTTCTCTTTTTTTAAGAATAAATTTATTGTTTTCATTATAAAAGCAACAACAACATTGCAGAGTATCTGGAAATTAGAGAAACAAAGACAAAAAACCAGATCAGCTCCAGCCGCCACCCCCAGCGCTCCCAGCCTCCCTCTGGGCGTGGTTCCCTGCAGCTTTTTCTGACGCAGGTTTTTATTTTTGCCTCCTTGTAATCATAGTATCCGGACAGTTTTGGGTCCTGCTCTCTCCCATTTGCTTTGTTGGGAGCTAGTTCCCCTGTGGCCATGGGGTCTGGGCAGATCTCATTTTTTAATGTCTCTGGGCTGGTCTGGGGATGGGGTAGGTGGGACAAAAGTTGCTGTCCTGCAGCGGGCAAGGCTAATCACATTCCCCCTTGGGCTGTCCATTTTCTTTGTGTCTGTTTGTCTAGGCCTGAACCTCCCCAGGTGGCAGGGCCTGGCACCTGGTGTGCCCCTCCCTCAGTGCCCCTGCCCCTACTGCCCCTTTGTGGAGCTTGATAGGCTGGCCTCAGAGGCCACCGTCCTGGGAAAGGGTGATGGACAGACCTGGTTTCCAATCCAGACTCAGTTCTGTGACCTCAGGCAAGTTACTTAACCTCTCTGGACCTCAGTTTCCTCATATGTATAATGCGTCTATTGCAACAATAAAATAATGGCTGTAAAATGCCCTGCTACCATTCCTGGCCTATTTTAAGTGTTCGGGAAAAGGTAGTCGGTATTATTGTGCTTCTTCATTCTACAAAGAGTTTCTGAGACCCCGTTGGACTAGATGCTGGAATGGCAGAGGTGAATGAGCACCACTTCTACCTGTGAAGAGCTCACAGTCTGGTGGGGAAGTCACCCAGGGAAACATGACTGCACCAGGGTGTGATCAGACCTGTAGTGCTTCACCAGATCTGGGTGGCATCCTAACTCCATCACTTGCTAGCTGTGTGACTTTGGGCAAGTTGGTCAACCTCTCTGAGCTGCAGTTTCCTCTTCTGTTAAATGTACATCTCACAGGGCCACTGGGAAAATTCAGTGATATGATGCGTGTAACATACTCAGCACAGTGCCTGGCAAGTAGTAGGTGTTGAAACCAATGGTAGCTGCCATTTATTATTATTATTGTTATTGTTATTCCCATATACAAGGTGCTGTTGGGAACACAGAGGAAGTGACTGACTGGGGGTTCAGGGAAAGCTCCGTAGAAGAGGGAACACTTGAGCTGGGTCTTGAAGGATGAGTAGAAGTTCACCAAGTGGGAAAGGACACTCTAGGTAAGGAGCCTGTGATTCCAGGTTGAAATCTGTCAATGAGGGGTTTGTTCTTTGGGGGAATAAGGCAATTGTGTTCATCCCAACTTCCCCGAGTGCCCCTCACTGCCTCCTTCCGGGTCTGCCTGGGGGCTATGTGCGCTCACCCTCCTGTAATAGCATCCACCTGTGACTCTGTCCTGGTGGCTGTGGGGTCCTGCCCGTGGGAGTTGCCATGTCCCCATCTGTCCATGTTTGGGACCACAGATCTGGCCTGTCGGAGTTTGGTGCTGTCTGTCTGCATGTTCCTGTGACTCTGTCTGTCTGTGTCGGTGTCCAGAGGACCTCCTGGGCCACACCTTGGAGGGCAACCTGCATGCTTCCTTGGCCTCCAGCTCTAACCAAATAGCCAGGCCTCCTTGGTCACCCTTTTCCCTGGCCCAGGGTAGCCCCCGCCTCTCACTTCCGTTCCATTCCCTGGGGGCCTTCGACCAGTTCCCTCTCACTGCCTCCTCTCCTGGCTTCTCCAGGCCCGCCTACACTCAGCAGTCAGAGGGGCCTTTCTAAACCACAGATTCTGTCCTGTCACCTACTGCTTCAAGTCCAGACTCCAGGCCTCAGATTCTGGAACCGCCTTTCTAGGTCTGACCCTGGCCGTTGGCTCTAGCCTCATGTCCTGTCTCCCGGTCTACACTGATCACTTTAGCTCGCCTCACGCACTGTGTTGCTTCTCACCCCTGGGCCTTTGCACAGGCTGCTGCTTTTGCCAGGAATGCTCCCCACTCCTTCTTTGCCCGGCTAACTCCCACTCATCCTTTAAGACCTAAAGCACGTATCACCTCCGCTGGGAAGTCCTCCCTGATCCTTTCTTTCCATCCTGTGCTCTGGGCTGCTCATCCCTGACTTGGGGGGCAAGAGCAAGTGACTTGCCCAAGATCACACAGCTGGTGTTTTGGAGCCAAGATTTGAACCTGGGTGCACTGGGCTCCAAATAAAGCAGGTTGTTCCATGGTCCAGGTGAGGGGATAGTAGCTAGGACTTATGAAGAGGATGGAGTGGATTTGAGAGAGTTTGGAAATGGAATCCTGAAGACGTGGCTGCTGGTGTATCTGAGCTGGGAGGGGAGGGAGGGGACGTGCTGTGGATGAGTGTCTGTGGCAGGAGCATCTGGGCAGATGGCGATGCCCTGCTCAGAGGGGATCGCTAGGGGAGTACATATCCTAGGGGAAGACCAAGTCCAGCTCAGGCCTGCTGAGTCTGAGCAGCCCATGAGTCGTCAGGGAGGTAACTGGAAGGTGGGCCTGGAGCTCCAGGGGGCAGCCTGGTCTGGGGGTGGAGACCTGGGGGTTGACTGGTATTTAAAGTCCTAGAGTGGATGGGCCACCCAGGGACTGAGGCCAGTGGAAGAGGGGAGGCTTCCGCCCACCCTGAGGAGCCCAGGCTGCGCGGGGTGGGAGCTGGGAAAGAGACTGAGAAGATGAGGAACCCAGGGCTCGCGGCACACAGATCTTCTCAAAGGGCCCAGGTGGCCGGGAGGCCATGAAAGACAGGACTGGAAGGTAGCCCTTTGGCTTTGACTGCATGGAGGTCCCTGGTGGCATGTGGCAGGCCTCACAGGCAAAAGTTCTTTTTTTGCAGAAGCTTGTGGCACGTGTCTGCTTCCTCCACTTAGCTCAGGGCTCCCAGAGGGCAGGGCTCTTCTCTTTGCCTACGGTTCCCCAGCACCGGTCCCCAGTTTGGCCCAGAGGATGTATCCAGAACGAATGGATGGGCGGATGGTTGGGTGGGCGGCTCTAGGAGGTGTTTCATTCATTGACCCATCCAACTTTTTTCACCTTTTAGAGCAAGAAAAACAGAATGACAGCTTGCTTGCCCTACTGCAAGGATCAGGGCTGTGAGTCTCGAGGCTCAAAGCACAGTCTTGGCTTCTGTCTGGGGCATGAAGCCCAGTCTGCATGTCCTCCCCAACCTCCAGCATGTCTCCTCTGCCTGTCGGGCGTGGCCACTCAGCCCTAGCCGGCCTGGCTCCTCTGCCCCAGGCTCCTCTGCCCCAGGCTCCTCTGCCCCAGGCTCCTCTGCCCCAGGCACTGTCCTCAGGCTCCTCCCGCTGACCTGGGTCCTCCGAGCTTCAGGCTCCCCGGCTTAGCACACTGCCTGACGCCTCCTCGCCAGCAGCACTCAAGGCCCTGCTGGCTGGCCTCACTCTCCTGCTCCCTTTGGTGTCAGTGGGTGGCTGCTCCCTGTCCCAAACCTGCCTTGTACTTTCATACCTCCGTGTCTGCTCACACTGTTGCCTCTGCCTGGATGCCCTTCTGCCTTGTCCATCTGTCCTAAACAGACATCTGACCAGTCTCTCTCCTGCTTAAAATCTCTCCCTCAACACAAGGTCTGCGTGGCTCAGCCCAGCCCCGGCCACCCTGTCACGCGGGTCCCAGGGCTGCACAGGTGCACACCCACCTAGGCGGCTTGTTGGGGGGCTCACATGAGATGCTCTTGAGGCACACCTGGCAATGTGCCTGACACTCAGTAAGGGCTCAGCAGACGCTCCCCCCCGCCCCCGCCTGCCTTCCCTGCGCTGACACACGGTAGATGTACACCAGTACCTGGGTCACTGACCAAATCATTAAGTTACTTAAGCCCAGCCAGAGAAGGACACAGAGAAATGAAGCAGAGGCTGTGCGGATTAGAGTACATGACCCAGGGCAGACCCTTCCCCTCTGTGTGCCTGCTTCCCCAACCAGGGTGAGGGGTGGTCCCTGGCTGACCAGGGGCCTGATAAGTGGCAGAGAGGATGCTCTATCCCGGCTATGGGACACGGTACCTCCCTGACCAGGGTGGAGTTTGGGGAAGCCTGGACTTGGCATTGAACTGAGGAGGAGGAGAGGACAGCTCCCCCAGAACTGTCTGAGGAACAGTCGGGTACAGTGGGCAGAATCCTGGGCCAGGGCAGGAATGAAGCAGAGTGGCCTGTTTCAATCCCATTTTACAGATGAGGAAAACTGAGGCTCAGAGAGCCGATGCCCAACACTGCAGCGCAGCGCTCCCTCCTGTTTCCCCATCCGTGTGGCCAGGAGCAAGTGCTTCCCTCCTGGTGCCCTACCTCCTTCCTCTGTGAAATGGGGGTGAAGATTTTCCCTGCTTCCTGGGGCTCTGCTGAGAATGCTGCTGGATACAGAGGGCTTTGTACGCTGTCAGCAGTGCTAGATAACTGTGTGGGACTGTCTTTAAAATAATTCTGATTATTTATTTATTCATTTATTCATCCTGTCACACAACTCATGTTGTTGATCACCTTCTGGGCCTGGGTGCCGGGGATGCCAAGCTGAACGAGACAGATGTATCCAATTCCCAGGCCTCTCTGAGGCAGCTCCCCAGCTCCTCTTCCCCTCAGCCCTGGAACCTCCTCACCCTGGCTTTACAGCTCAGACCCCTTCACGGTTTCCCCAGTGGACAACAGCAAGGGGGGAGGGACAGGTCTGAGGCTGCTGGGTGGATGGGTAGTGGGTGCTATGCCATCCTAAGACAGGACATATTCACAATCCTACAGTCAGCATGCTTTGTCCTTCCCCCTGAACAGCTAAGGGACTGGTGAGCTGGACTTTGGAGTCAGGCAGATTAGAGTGGGAATCTCAGCTCTCTGCTTACTTGCTGTGTGACCTTGACCAAGTCACTCCACCTCTCTGAACTTCAGTTTCCTTAGTAGTAAAATGGGGATGATAAGAGTACCTGCCTCTTGGTGTCAGTATGCCTGGCACAAGGTGGGTACTTAGTAAATGGCAGCCTTCTCACTATTTTTATTGTGTTGAGGTCTTTCTTTGAAAGGAGAAGTTCCAGGGATCTGGAGCAGTCAGGGAGAACTCCAGGCAGGAAGTGCTTCTGGTATTGGGTTGTGAAGGATGGGCAGGGTTGGATGGGTGGAGAGAAGGGCAGCTTGGTCTCTGTGGGTGGCGGGAGCAGGAGGGCTTTTAGAGCTGCCCCAGCCACCCAGAGGAGGATACTCTTGAGTCCCAGCCTGGCCAGGCTTGGACCCCAAGCGGGCCCCCAGGCTGGGAGTGAGAGGCAAGGACCTTTGCATACAGGTATTGAGTCGTCTGCATGTGGATTTGTTCCACCAAGGACTGGGGTTTGCAAAGCAAGTTCCCCAGAGGAACTGGCTTGAGCAAATCTGATTTCTAGTCTTGACTCTGGCACCCTAGCCCTGTGGTCTTGGACAGGTCTCTTTCCTTCTCTCCAAGCCTCAGTTTCTTCACCTATAAAATGGGATAATACCTCCTGTGCCTACTTCTCAAGTAAAGATCACAAGAGATAATTTCTATAAAAGATCTTTCTTAAAGTGTTCTGATTAGGTTGTATCCTTATTGAGGGCTTTTTCCTGAAATCCTCTGCCTGTGATTCCAGTAGGGGCTTCTCCCACTTGTAGGGCCAGGAAAAAAGGTTAAAGGCACTTCATTTCAGCCTTGCCTATCATAAGAAACAGTTCCATTTAAGCAACCAATACCAGTAGGTATTTAGTTAGTAATTTCTGTAAGAGAGAGATAAATAAGAGAAATTTGATAGGGAGCAAGACTTAATGGAATGCCTCTGTCCAGCATGGTCCCTATAAGTCACTTCTTGACTTACTCTAGGGTCACAGGAAGACTTGAACCCTATGGAAGACAAAGATAGCTTTGAAGGCCCACCCTTCATACTGCCCTGGTTGAAAAGCCCTTTTAACTGCACAGGAACTTGCCAGAGGTGAGGGCCACCAGACGGGTTTTCACATACTTCTACTGAAGAGCCCCAAACTGCCCTAGCCTCAGGCCTCCTCAACCCCCTCCTTAAGCACAGTGTTCCGACATATCCTTGTAGGGAAAATGTTTCTGGCCATGCTTGTTTCTTGAGGGTAACTTTCCAGAGGTACGGTTTCTTTGGTCAAAAGGTAATACTGTAATCATTTGGGTCCCCGTAAATCATCCTGCCAAATTGCCCTTCAGAAAGGCTGTATCTGATGACCCAAGTTGCCCCCTGTGTTTTAATGGGGCCAGGGGTCAGAGAGCAGGGATCAGGGAGGGGCAGTTGCCTCTGCTCTGTGGCTATTTACAAAGTTGGCCCAGGACCTCTCAGTTTGTCTCTGGACAGCAGGCTTCTGTGTGGAATCCATAGAGTTGGCTCTGCAGCCCAGGGCCCTTGGGGGGCGGGGTAATAGGGATTGGTCTGCGGGCATCATGGGAGCGGGGGGAGGGGGGGCGGGGAGCTGGGAGTACTCTGTTTTGGATATGACCTTTGCTCTCTGGGGCCCACCGTGGGACACCTGAATTCCAGACTTTTCAGCCTGGAGATGTGGTTCTCTGGGCCTGGCAGGAGGCCTGCTCCGCTGCGGGGTGAGGGTCCCACGGGGGCAGGGATCCCAGACACTGGCCCAGACTTGAGTGGGTGTAGCTGATGGGGGCTCGCCCCTGGCCGGTGGGGAGGGCCCTCTTCCCTGTGACAGTCGCTCTCTCCCCGCAGGATGGCCGAGCCTCGATTTAACAACCCCTACTTCTGGCCCCCTCCTCCAACCATGCCCAGCCAGGTAAGACGGAGCGTCGCCCCTCCCGCCACCCTCCCCCTCTCGGAGCTGCTTTGCTTTGCCCCGGGCTTTGGCTGCGGCCTGCGGGGCGAGGGGCGAGGGGTTCGCGGGTGGCCCGGAGGCCCAAGCCCCCTCAGTACCTCTCCTCTCCCGCCCGCAGCTGGACAACCTGGTCCTGATTAACAAGATCAAGGAGCAGCTGATGGCGGAGAAGATCCGGCCGCCTCACCTGCCGCCCACGTCGGCCTCGTCGCAGCAGCCGCTCCTCGTGCCGCCGGCGCCGGCCGACAGCAGCCAGGCCGTCATGTCGCTGCCCAAGCTGCAGCAGGTGCCGGGGCTGCACCCGCAGGCCGTGCCGCAGCCTGACGTGGCGCTGCACGCGCGGCCGGCCACCAGCACGGTCACAGGTACCGCGGGGCCGGGTTGGGGGTGCTGGTTAGGGCTGGGCGGAGACTACCTGGGAGGGGCGTGGCCAGTATACCCTGCGGCGCGGCGGGGCGGGGCGGGGCGGGGCGGGCGGGCAGGCAGGGCCTGGGGCGGGGGGTGGAGCTTCCGGACTTCCTTCCGTCCTGTACCCAGACGAAGCGCCCCGCTAAGCCACCTGGATGGGACGAGCTTGGGTCACTGCCCGTCGGGGGATCACCAAGGAAGCCAAATCCACGTAGCTATTTCAGGAATCCAGAGGAGAGCCCTAACCAGACTTGAGGGGTGAGGGGTGAGGGAAGACTTCCTTGGAGGAGTCCCTATGCAAGGAAGGGTTGGTGGTTGACTAGGGAAATGGAGCAGCAGGAGGAAATAACATGTGCAGAGCGAGGATGTGTGTAGAAAGCAAGAGTAGGACAGTGTCCGGGTAGGGAATATCAAAAGATGATGATAATAATCCTATTATGGCAGCTAACTCCAGGTGGGCACCTGTATATGTTCACCAGTATTCATGTTATTACTCCCAGCCGTTCTGTGAGGTGGCTACTGTTAGGTTGACTCAAAGAAAAAGCAGTTGCGTGTGGTTCGCCCTAACGTTTCCATTGAACAGATGAGCAAACTGAGGCCCAGTTTCACAGCCAGTAAGAGGCAGAGGCAGGCAGTGTGGTTCCAGAGCCCATGTGTGAACCCTTTTGCTCTACCGGTTCTGCTGAGGCTGGAAAGGAAGCAGGCACCAGACTGTGAAGGGCCCTGGGGGCCACCTGTGCAGCTTGGATTTCACCCTCGGGCAGTGGGAGCGTGGAGGGTTTTTAAGTAGGCAAGGGAAATGCTCAGATTTGGGTGAGAAAGCTGGGTCTGGCTATAAGGTGGAGACTGGCTTGGTGGCACGGAGAGCTGCAGGAGAGGGTGGTGGCCTGGACAAGGCAGCCGCAGAGGGATGGAGAGAAGGGGACAGATGTGAGATATGTTGAGGGAGAGCGGACAGGGCTTGGTGCTGGGCTGGTTGTAGGGATGAGGAGTGGGAGGAGGCAAGGGAGACTCCCAGGCACTGCCAGTGAGATGGAGTCGTAGGAGGGGGAGCGGGGTGGGGGAAAGATGTGAGCCCAGTCTTGGATCGATTGAGGCTGGGGCCTGGGGGGACATCCTAGGCAGTGTCATGAGGCTGGGCTGCCTGGTGCCCACCTCAGAGCCTGGGGGACAGGCTTTCTCCAGTGGCCACTGTATCTGGGCTGTTGTTCCTCCTCTAGCTGGCCCCGCCGCCAGCCAGATGCCTGTGCCTCTCTCCCCCTCTCCCTCCTGCCTCTCAGAGATGCCCAAGAGTCATGGGGCCCCGTGAGCCTCCCCCCCAGGCCCCAGCCACCCTCTGCACATTCCCTTATTATGACCTTATTAGATTTATTTTTTCATTATAAAAGTAATATTAAAAAAGTAATATAAGCATATTAAGGGAAATTTGGAAAAAAGAGAAACTAAGAAAAAAGAAAATCACTCATAATCCCCAGCTCATAACCCAGCAGCTTAGAGAGCCTTTTAGTCCATTTCCTTCCTTTTCCATCTTTTTGTTTTGTTTTTTAATATGCGGGCGTGTTTTGATGAGCTTGTGGTAGGGCTGTACCCATGACTTTAACTTTCTTTTCCTACTCACCTTTCTATCGTAAACATATTTAGTGCATTTTTTATTATAAAGGTAACTCATAGTCATTATAGAAAATTTAGAAATTGCAGACAAGCTAAAAGGAGAAAAAAAATTAACCCTCGTCCTACTGTTGTTAGCATTTTCATATGTTTTCTCTATAATTTATTTTATTTTATCCTTTAATCACAGATGTAAAAAATGGATGAATTCACCAGGTAAAAAATTCAAATAATATGGAAGCAGATAAAGTATGAATATTTCCTTTTACCAACAAATTCTTCTCCCTCCCTACAGAGAACCACAATTTATACACAGTTTACTTTGGTGTGTCTCTTCTCTGATCTATTCCTGTGCTTTCACACACACTTACATTATCTGTATATACATATGTAGTTTGGATGCGTGTTTTTTTAAATAGGTGGGTTCATACTGTGTGCAGTTTATTACTTTTTCACCTGGCAGCATGTTTTGGCATTCTCTCTACGTCACTTCACATCTATCTTGTTTTCATGGCTTCCCTGTTCTCCGTATTGAGGATGGACCACATCTCTTTACATAGTCCCTGCTGAGAATAGCAGGTTGTGTCCAGTTTTGTCTGGTCACAGTTTTGTATGGAAGGTCCAAGTACGCAGATCTTTGTGCTCATGTGCAAATAAATATCCATGGGTGATTACTAGAATTAGAATTGCTTCGTCAAAAGTTTTGTACATTTGAAATTTTAATAAACTGTTGCCAAACCACCCTCCACTAAGGTTGATAAATGTACACTCCCACCATGTATGACACACACATAAAATACTGATGCCAACTCTGGATATTATCTTTTTCAATGCACAAATTTTGGGTTTCTTTTTTTAAAAAGCATAGTTTTAACCATGTGATAGATAACCATTTTCATCTTTTTGTGTACTTTACCTATGTTGTAAATGTTTCTAGTCCCCTCGTTTTTAAAAGAATAACTTTTATTACAGAAATTTTAAAAAAAGGAAAAAGTTCATTGTCAAAGAATCAGAAAGTACAGTTAAGCCAAAAAAATTGTTTTAAAATTAATCCTAATTCTACCATCCATATCACATTTTGGTGCATCTCCATCTCCTACTTAACTTTTTCTGTGCCTTAAAATTTTCTTTTTTTTACAAACATAATCTCCTTTTTAATGGGCAGTTAATGTTCAGTAGAGGAGATTGATCACAATTTATTGAGCCCTTCCCTAATATTGCACACTTCAGTTGCCTCTAATTTTCGCTATTATAAATAACACAGTAGTGGACATCTTTGTGCCTCAGTCTTTTTTTGTTTGTTTTTTGTTGGAATGATTTCCAAAGTGCCCCCGTTACAGATAACAGGACTCAGTTTAGTCCTTAGGTATCTAAGGAATCTTACACATACACAGTTCTCATTTGTACCCCTGAGTAATAATTTCCAAAGGGAAGGGGAGGCTCAGAAAGGCTGGTGACCTGCCAGAGTCACACAGCTGGGTGGTGGGGACTGAGCCGGCCTCTGCAGCTGCCCCTCACCCCTGCCCCCACCCCCGTGTCTTCGCAGGTCTGGGGCTCTCCTCCCGGACCCCGGCTGTGAGCACGTCTGAGTCGAGTGCGGGCACGGGTACCAGCACCCCATCCACACCCACCACCACCAGCCAGAGCCGCCTCATCGCCTCGTCCCCCACCCTCATCTCAGGGATCACCAGCCCCCCCCTCCTGGACTCCATCAAGACAATCCAGGGCCACGGCCTGCTTGGCCCCCCCAAGTCCGAGCGCGGCCGAAAAAAGATCAAGGCGGAGAATCCAGGGGGGCCGCCTGTCCTCGTAGTCCCCTACCCCATCCTGGCCTCGGGCGAGACTGCCAAGGAGGGCAAGACATACAGGTGGGGGTCTCGGTGGGACGGGGTCCAGGTGGGCTTGGGTTAGAGGCCAGTGCCTCAGGCTGCAGCAGGGGCCCAGCGGTGGGGCACTGCAAAGAGGGGCCCCGGAGGCGGAGGGTGAGGGCTACGGTCCAGAGGGGCGGGGTCTCCTGGCTCGCCCCGCCCACAACCCTTCAGAGGTGGTCTCTGGCAGGGGCCGCCCTCACCACAGCCTGGGATGTCAGAGTCTGTTTCCAACACTCTTCAAGCAGTGTTCTGAACCCCCAACGTTAGAATCATCTGGAGAGCTTTCCAAAAATGCCAGTGCCAGGGCGCACCCCCAGAAGTTCCGATTTAACTTGCTGGGGGGAGACATGCGGAGGGTCCCAGGTCAGGCTTTCTTGAAAGCTCCCCAGACGATTCTAAAGCACCCCCAGGGTGGAGAACCTCTCACCAGGAGTGCTGGAGCCCCTCCCCCAGAACCATGAGTCACCAGCCGCTCTTCCCTGTGAGGTGTAAGCCTGCTCCCCAGCCTGCTGTAAATCTGTCTCCAGGGGGAAGAGCTTTGGCCTCCAGATTGGAGGGTGTCCAGGCTGGGGGCCTGCCCGTGCCCCCTGGACCCTCCCAGGAGAGCTCTGTCCCTGGTGCAAGGTCTCTCTGACGTACAAGGTCTCCCCTGAGATGTCCAGGCACGGGGCGGGGGCGGGAATCTTCCCGGTATGAACCTGCCTCTTGCCCACAGGTGTAAGGTATGCCCGCTGACCTTTTTCACCAAGTCTGAGATGCAGATCCACTCCAAGTCGCACACAGAGGCCAAGCCCCACAAGTGCCCGCACTGCTCCAAATCCTTTGCCAACGCCTCCTACCTGGCCCAGCACCTGCGCATCCACCTGGGCGTCAAGCCCTACCACTGCTCCTACTGTGATAAGTCCTTCCGACAGCTCTCCCACCTCCAACAGCATACCAGGTGAGTGGCCGGCCTGGTGCTGCCCCGATGCAGCCAGTTTCAGCTCAGCACCTGCACCTGGTGCATGGACCTGGTGCAAAGAGGGACAAGGACCTTCTCTAGGTGCCCGTTGCTCTCAGGGTCAAGACCAAACTTTTTCTTGTCATTCGAGGCCTTTTATGATATGGCCTTTGTGGACGTCACTTCCCACTGTTGCTCATCTGTAAGGTCTTTGCACGTGCTGTGTCCTTTACCTGAAGCGCCCTCCCCCTCCTTTATCCTGTTTTTCTGACCCTCTCCTATCCATCTCTCAGTAAAGCTTCCTCCGGGAAGTCCTCCCTGGCCCCCCCGAGCTGGTTTCACAGGCCCTGGGCTTCCCCATCCCAGCAGGGTAGACTGTCTTCTACTTGCCTGGTATTTGCCCACCACCCCCAATATATTGAGGGTTCTTGAAGGCGAGGGCTTGGTCTCCTCCGTTTCCACATCCCCAGTGGGTGGCACATAATAAACATTGAGGTATATGTTTAATATTTGTGGAATAAATAGAACTGGCTTTTACAGGGCATATGATTCATCCATTTAACAAATATGTACAAGAGGTGAATTGTAAATATGTATGCCAGACATGCCCCTAGGTGCTGGGGATACAGCACTGAACAAAGCAGACACAGATTCCTGCCGTCTTAGGGTGTACAGTCTAGTCGAAAGCATGAAAGTAGGATTCGGAGATAGACCTGCTTTAAGGAAAGAGGTTTCTGCAGGGGAGTACAGACATCAGAAAGACTGGCTCACCAAATAAAAATACCGTAGGTATTTAAATAAATAAAGGTTACCAGATTACAGTTCATCTCTTCAGAGGGGAAGAAACACAGCAGTTTTCTCACATGATGGTTCTCGTATCTATAAGCACGGCTGTGTGTCTGCCCGTATCAGCATTGGCAGGGATAAAATTGTTTTTGCTGTGGCGTCTGTAACTCACAGAAAGCGCTCAGGGTTTTCTTTATCTTGGACACTAAGGCTAGACACAGGGACCTTAGGTTTTGTTTTGTGATGTTGTTATTTATTCATTTCTCTCCATTGTCTTTGTTTGCTTTATCCCAGGGGGCAAGATGTTTTGTCTGTTTCTCTGACTTTGGGGCATGATTAGTAGGTTTGATAGTAAGGAACAAATGACAGGATAGCGGCAGGGTGGCATCAGTCTGCTTTTCTCGTCCCCATGCCTCCTGAGGCATGGATTTGACCACGCAGATTTGTTTCAGAAACTTTCTGATTTTGTCATGAATTTATTTTTTGAAGTTTGGCTAGTCTTATGGACATAGGTGTGTGTAATGAGGCGCTGATCAATAAACAGGGTCCCCCTGGTTGTATGGTTACTAAACTTAGAGCATGCCACCCCAAGATTTGAGAGTTAACTTCTGTCAGGAGATTTTTGTAAAGCCCCCAGGTCATAATTTTAATCTGCGTATGTGTGAAAAAAAAATTTTTTCTTATCATGTTATCTAATCTAAGATCTATCTACGTTCCTATCTAAGATCCATCCGATTCACCTCTTGTCAGGTTGCGCCTATACAACCTGTAACGGGAAGGGTGCTGTCCTTTTGGAGAATCCCAAGTTTGTCCGTGTTTCTGGGCTAGCAGGAATGACTTTTCCCATAACCTTGAAGGCAAGGGTTCCACAAGCCATGGACTAGATTCAGTTCAGTTTCCAGGAAGCCTGGGGAGGCTACATTCCCACTTACAAAGTACAGGCCTTGTTTCTTCCTATCAGGCTCGTCATGCCTAATTAAATCAAATTTGTCTTTAAATGTGACATTTCTGGCATGGTCATGGTTACAAATTTGATTTACCCAATTATATCCTGTTAGGAAGGAGGACAGATTCTTAGTGAACCTATTTACAGAAACTAATGGCCATAAAAAGGAAAAGGTCTCAGTAAAGGCACTTTGTATATTTTTTAGCAATTGTTCTGAGTAGTTTTGTAGACAAGGCCAATAGTGTTTTTTCAATAAGACCATTCTTTTAAAATTTCCTTGATAATTCATTAGTTTATATCTATGTCAAATTTGTATAGTCCTCCTGCTGTACCCCCCCCCCCAAATTCTAAAGGGTTAGCTGGAGCAAGGCACCATTTAAGGAATATCCTATTCCAGTTTGTTCACATATAGCCTTCTAAATTGAAGATTAGGGATAGATCAAAGAAAAAAAAAAAGGGGGTTTTCTCATATGCCCGTTAGAAAATAGAACATTAACCACAATTAAATCACTTTGATCCAGTCCTAGGTCATAATTGCTGTTCCCCGGTCTTGGGGAGTTAGTCTGCTCTGCAAAGTTGCCTGCTTCTGGACTAAAGGCTTGGTTCCTGCTTTGGCCTTGCACAGTGTCTGGTCATGGTGGTGGGTCATCTTGGAAGCCTGTGCCCCATGTCTCTTCCCAAAGTGTAAAGAGCCAAGTGCACTGGTACAGTCCTCTACTGAGGCCGTCAGCTCTTGATGTTTCTTTCAGAAGACTCAATCTCTGACCTGAAGCACAGGCCTTGAGGCAAGTGTGAGGGAGGGAACCAGACCTGTTGATTAGACTAAATGACTCTGGTCCATTTATTATATAACCAACAATATCAGAATGGAGGAGAATGGAGGCCTCTATTAAGGTATAATGTATGATCAGTTGTTCAGATTCACAGCATATTATAGGCAGCAGGGGTGTTGACCCATTGTCACGGTCTTTTAATTGATCTCATAAAGCATGTGTTATGATTGGCACTAAAAAGCATAGTTAAATCTAGAAAAGAAATCTTTTTAAAGATATTTCTCTGTGGATACTAATGGTACTAGTCTCTGTACATGAAACCAAGTTGTTAGGTGTTTTCCCTCCATCTTAAAAAGTACACATATATATATATTATATGCAATTGTATATTATATATGATATTACTATATATTATATTTATGTGAATTATATATAATTACATATATACACACACATAAAATTAACTCAGGGAGACTGAGCTTCTTTTCTTTTGATCTGCCAACTTTCTTATGCTAGACACTTCAAAGGCCGGCTCTCATTCTGGTGTTTGGCTAATTCAAATGTGGAGAATACAAAACATGCCCTCACTGGGAGCTTTTATAAAGCGGGGGAGCAAATCTTTGGTGTTGCCCAGTGGCCAGCTGGAAACTCCAAGCACATCCGGGTGTAAAAGTTACCTTGATATTTTATTATTCTGAAGGTGGGGCCTGGGTTTGAGAAAGGCTACAGCACAAAGTTGGTAGAGTAGGCAGAACATCAGTCTGGTAGGAAGTAAACACAGTAGCAAGTAATAATTAGTAAGAATCCTAGTGTTTTCAGAAGTAGACGTTTGTTTGAAAATATTATTTAAGACCATGACCAAACAAGCGACAAAAAATTAACAGGCCCTTGAGGGGAGAGTGTTTTTAAATTTATTTATTTAATTTATGTATTATTTTTGGCTGTGTTGGATCTTCGTTGCTGTGCGCGGGCTTTCTCTAGTTGCAGCAAGCGGGGCTTCTCTTGTTGCGGAGCATGGGCTCTAAGCGTGCAGGCTTCAGTAGTTGTGGCACGCGTGCTCAGTAGTTGTGGCGCACAGGCTTAGTTGCTGCGAGGCATGTGGGATCTTCCCGGACCAGGGCTTGAACCCGTGTGCCCTGCATTGGCAGGCGGATTCTTAACCACTGCGCCACCAGGGAAGCCCAAGGGGAGAGTGTTTCGTCAGAATGTTCCTTGTTCAGGGATTGCTCTCTGTTCCTGAGGGCACAATTTTTTTCTCCCTCTATTTTTTTCTTATGAGTGATTGGAGTTCATAGCGGTTGGAAACCAAACAAGCAACATAAGAGGGTCCTATCAACATTTAGAGACAAATTATTAGTCATTATGCAGTGGCCTATATAATTAAACCAATGTATCCTAACCCAGTGACAAAGAGGCTGGTGTCCCTAGTGCCCGCAAGTCCCAGAATCCTTAAGGCAAACAAATCAAAAAAAGCCAAACAGAAAGAAGCAACCAGATTCCAGGTTGCTTTTCTCCCATTCCACAGAGACTCCTGTTCTTTGCCCCTTGATAGAGAACCCCACACAGGGCATATAATCAAATCCATCTTCTCAACGTTATGCCAATAATAAAGGGGGTAAAAGAAGGTCATGTCAAAACAGAACCAGCCCTAGTCAAGTAATAAAAATAGAGCTAGAAGCAGGTTGAGCAGGAGCCCCCTGGGAGTTGAGACAGATGTGCCTGGAAGCATGTGGCGGTTCATGTAATTGAACGGCGCTGGCGGTTCTGGAGCATCTTGGTGGGACCTCTGTCTATGAACGGAAGGCAACAAGACAAGAAAAGCAGGTGACTTTGCAAAGTGTTTGCAGAAATCCAGACTTCAGAAGGATCGGCCCTGTAAATTATAAATACATGTATTTAAGGGGAAAATTAACAGGAGTTTGTAGGGAGTCTGCTCACGGTAGAGATACAGCAGTAGTCTCGTGCAGTTAGCATCTGGATAAGATCACACATCTGTAGATATCACAAGGCAGAAGTCAGGGGGTAACCCTGTTTTATGAAGGAGTTAGTAAGGTATAAGAAAGGGCTCAACGTTTTACCTGTTTGGGGAACGTATGCTAGACAAAGTGACCCTGGATTTGTTTGTTTATTCAGGCTGCAGAGTGGTTTTTGCCCGTGTTTTCCTTCTGGCTGTGCGATGTTGTGTACACGTGTGGTGATAATTGTGGCAGGGGTAGGTTTTCTCAAGTGTGATGATAGTGATGGTGATAACATCCTAGCAACAACTGTTCCTTGTCAGAGAGCTCCTAAGTGCCCGGCCCTGCATAAGGTGTTTACATATGAGGTGTCCATAAAGTCCTTACAAATCTGAAATAACAAATCTGAAAAGTGCCACGGAGAGGCAACCATCTCGAGGAAGGTCCACTGTCACCGTATCTACCATCGTTTTAGTTACAAAGCACAGTGGGACTGAAGCCATTCAATATAACGTGCCGCTTATTACCTGGAAAATAAAGGATCAATGATAACTGATGAATCCTCGATAATTTTATTTAAACATTGAATAAATTCCCCCTTTGTTGTTTTTCATAAATTGTTTGTCTTAAAGAGACATGAGTGTATTAAAAACTAACACTGGGGGGACTTCCCTGGCGGCCCAGTGGTTAGGACTCCGCGCTTTCACTACCGAGGGTGCGGGTTCAATCCCTGGTCGGGAAATTAAGATCCCGGGAGCCATGCGGTGCGGCCAAAAAAAAAAACCCAAACCAAAACAAAACTAACACTGTGAAACTGTCTTAGGAACGCCCTTTCAGTAAGTTACAGCCCTTACAGCCCTTATTATTATCCCCATTTTAGAGGTGAGGAAACTGGGGCTCGGGAGGCACAGTCGCTTGGCCAAGGCCACACCACTAAGAGGAGGCAGAAGCGAGATGTGAGCCAAGCACCGAGGAGCAGCCCCGCCTCGGAGGTGGGAAGGGGCTGGGGATGTTGGCTGCAGAAGAAACTCAGGTGGGAGCGAGGTCCAGGCAGGAGAGCAGGGCTAGTCTTCGGGGCCCCGGGGTGGGGCTGGGACAGTGGGGGTGAAGGAGCAGCCCGGGGGCCCCGATTTCAGCTCAGCTTCCCTGTGCCTGGAGTTGGTGGTGAGCTCCCCATCACTACAGATGTGGGAGTCAGGCCTGGGTGCCCCCCCTAGTGGGGAGATGCCCTGCAAAGAGAGGACTCTGATGTTGGGATTGAGGGCTTGGCCTTGACTTGAAATTCAGGGGTGAAGAGCTCAGGGGCCAGTTATCAGGGGGAACCTTTGCTCCCTGAAGCCCTTCTGAGGCCCAGTGCTGGCTGCCATGCATAATGACAGATCAGTGGTCAGAGGCTGGCTCTGGGCCACAGGAACTCCCACCATGCACTGGGAGGCTGGTGGATGTGAAAACTTCCATGAAAGGGGGAAGTATGTAATGGAGGTTGGGGAGGATCATCGGAGGCGAGTGTTGAAGGGTCCATAGCCCTCTCTCGTGAGAGATGGGAATGGTGTTCCCAGCAGGAGGAACGGCGCGAGCAAAGGCTCAGAGACTTGCTGGGGGGTGTGGATTTGGATTCTGTCCTGGAAAAGGGGGAGCCAGTGGAGGAGACCATGACAAGGTCAGGTCCCTGCGCTGCTACTGTGGTGGAGGGGAGAGGCTGAGGCCGGGAGTCCAGGAAGGAGGCTGGGCAGCTGTGGCACTTGGGGAGGAGGCCAGAGGAGCAAGGTCCTGAGGTAGGGCCTGATGTCCCTGGAGAACCATCCATCGGTCAGTCAACAAACACTTGTGAAATACCCTTGAGGAACGGGCGTTGTTGATTATGTGGAACATATTACTATTGTCAGTAACTGACTTCAGGAGGAAAGAACTCACCTTCCTATATACCGAGTCCTCTCTGCTGAGCCTGTGCCAGGCCCTGGGATGATGGTGGCGAACGAGACCAAGGGCATTCTTGCTCTCAAGGAGGGAGGCAGCTTAGAAAACAGTGACTAGACATTGACAAAATACGTGCCCACACACAGACTTCTGCTCAGGGGTGGGCTGCAGGGGCCAGGTCTAGTCTGGGGGGTCAGGAAAGGCTGCCACGATCAAGGGGCTTTTACATTGAGAACAGGAGTCTGGGCTTTAGCCAGGCATTAGCTGGGGGAAAAGTGTGCCTGGAAGAGGATCAGCCTGGATACCGGACGGAAGGTAGGAAGGGACTTGGAATGCTGGGGCGGGGGGCGCAGAGGGAGGTGGTGGGCCTGGAGCCTCGGGGCAGGGAAGAGGCATGACTTGGGCAGCAGTGGGAGGCGAGGATTCTGGGGTGGGCGTTGCGGAATTTAAAACAAAATCAGCACATGTCTTGGGGTCCCTCGGTCCCCTCTGCCATCCGAGTTCCACAGCCCTGGAGGGGAGCAAGGATGGGATGAAATGGAGGGATTCTGGCGGCAGGCGGAGCCGGTCCAGATGACCCTTAAGGTCCTTCTGTTGTAGAGACGGGGTGCAGTAGCCTGGGATGATGTCCCCAAACATGTGACACCCCCAATGTGCAGGTAGAATAGAGGTCCTCAGAACTGGGCCAGCCCATTTCCACCTGGCCTGTCTCCATGCAGCCTGAGACGAGCCGTCCCTGCCCTTGGGGTTCCCCGTCTAGTAGAGGAGACAGAGGAGGGGCGGCCTCACTGCTGAGGATGCAGCCAGGGCACAGGGGTGGCAGGCAGAAGCATCAATCAGCCGTGGTTGCCAGATGAGAAATGGTCCTCTGACCAGGACTCAGGGTGCAGGAGCAGGGAGGTGAGGCCGAACCACACGTGAAGGGCCTTGAATGGCACACTAGGGAATTCGGACTGTCACTGTTCACAGTGGGCAGTCAAGGTCGTGGGCTTACTGATGGCAGGGAGTGTTCCTTATTCCAGCCTGGCCAGCACGGGGCCTGGCCTGGGGGACCTTAGTTTGTCTGATGAGTCTGTTGATGGGCGGAGCAAACCCAGGGCGTGCTGTGGCTTTAGGGAAGGAGCCGTACCGGGTGGTCAGAGCTGGATTCTCCCTCCACCTAATGCTCATTGGCAACTTAGGCAAAAGAGGTTCAGATCCAGTCTGCATTTCATTACCTACCTGCTTGGCACAGGATTTGCCAGAGCAGGTGACTGAAGACGAGCCTAGGAGAGCAGGGAGGGCCTCCTGTCCCGGTGTGTGCGCCTCGCTCCCGAGCCCCGTTTCCACACCCCGTCCCGGTCCTCCTCCATCCTCACCTGGCTGCTGGACCAGCACAAGCGGCAACAGCCAACAGAAAGCCCGGCCATCAGCCTGCAAGTCACTGCTCCCAAGTCTCCTTCTCAGTGAGGACCCCGACCACCCTATTTAACGTTGCACCCTCCCCATGCACTCATGACCCCCCTCACCTGCTCTGTTTCTTCTCACAGCACTTATTACCTCCTACACGCACTTTACTTACTTATTTCATAATCATTGTTTCCACGAGGCAGTGGGTTTTTGTTTTGTTTTGTTTACGGATATGTTCCAGGCACCCAGGGTGGTGCCTGGCACACGGGTGTCTGATATAATAATTGTTAAATGAATGAATAGTAGTAATACTGGCAAGTGGTGATGGAGCCCTGACTCTGTGCCAGTACTTGGCTAAGCCCCTTCCACATATTATCTAAGGGAATCTTCACAAAGCCCAGTGAAGTAGGGACTGTATTTTTATACCCATTTTGCAGATGAGGAAACCGAGGCTCAGTGATTTGACCAAGGGCACCCAGCTAGTAAATGGTGGAGCCAGCGTGAGGACAAAAAGGGGCTCACAGGAAGGACACAGAGGCTGACTTTCAGGGCCACCCAGTCCTGCATTCTCTCAGTAGCTGGGGTGACCAGGTAGCCATGTGGGGAAGAGGCAGGAACTAGAAATTGGGGGCCAATTAGAGGGTGATGTCTCCTGAGAGAAAGAGGCAGGGTGGGCAGGGAAGGTCCTGGCAAAGATGTGAATCTGCCCTTCTGCCCTTTTCAGTGGGTGGTCTGCAGGTGGCTTTTTTAGAAGAGGGGCAGAACACCATCAAAGCAAGACTGCCATGATTAGCCGGGGGCCTGGGCGGGCTCTCTGAGTGGGTGCTGGTGGAGGGCCGGGTTCAGCGGGGCCCTGTGGGGAGCGTGGAGGCTCTGGTCACAGAATGGCTGTGGGAGGCCAGAGAAGAAAGGACGCGAGTAGCCTTTGAAGTCCCAGCTCTTGCCTGGGGCTCACTCTGGGGAGAGTGTGTGGAGCGGGGAGCCTGGGAGGCTTGGGGGCCGGAGGGGTGTGCAGGCTAGCCGAGGGCTTGGGGGCTGGAGCTGGCCTGGGGGACCTGTCAGGGACGCCACCTCACTGGGCTGCCTGTTGCAGAATCCACACAGGCGACAGACCCTACAAGTGCCCACATCCTGGCTGCGAAAAGGCTTTCACTCAGCTCTCCAACCTCCAGGTGAGTGCCCACCTGCCTCCGCCAGGTGCACAGCCCCTCCTTCCCAGGGGAGCGTAAGGAGGGGGTGGGGCTGGGGGAGTCCAGCCAGCTCCCGACCCCTGCTGTGCTCCCCACAGTCTCACCAGCGCCAGCACAACAAGGACAAGCCCTACAAGTGTCCCAACTGCTACCGGGCCTACTCGGACTCCGCCTCCCTGCAGATCCACCTCTCGGCCCATGCCATCAAGCATGCCAAGGCCTACTGCTGCAGCATGTGCGGGCGGGCCTACACCTCGGTGAGTGCGGGGCCCCCAGGAGCCTCTCCCTCTCCCTCTCCCCGGCCTCCTCAGACCTGTACTGATGCTCCCATTTTCCAGATGAGGAAACTGAGGCCAAGAGAAGGGCAGTGACTTCCCAAGATCACAGTGAGTGGCAGAGCCAGGGCTTCTGCTTTCCAGTTCAGTTTTCGGCTGCTAAGGCCGAGCTCTCCCCAGGCAGCCTTTCGCCTGGGTTCTGGAGATGTGGTTTCTTCCAGGCAGTGTGGGGTGGTGGGCGGGGAGGCGCTGGCAACCTGCTCCCCAGAGCCAGGGAGGGAGTAGGACCTTTCCCCACTGGGGAAGCTGCAACCCCCGTCATGCCCACAAGGTGGCACAGTGACCTGGCCCAGAGCCACCTTCATCTCCCAGGAAAGGCCCAAACAGGGCCAGAAAGGTGCCGGTCCTCCATCCCTGGATGGGAATTTCCCTAAACAAGGGCCTTTCAGACCCAGGAGAGGGAGTCCAAGTGAGTCACTTATGTGTCCAAATATTCTGGTTAACAGACCCCCACATGTACCCAGACTGATCACCAAGCCTCAGTTTCCTCATCTGTAAAATGGAAGAGGTAATAGTTCTTAACTTGTAGGGCTGTTGGCTGGCAGAGTCAGTGCCTGACAGACCTTAGCTAACACGATGATTTATTCACCCAGTGTTTGCTGAACACTTGTGCCAGGCACTTGGGAATCAGGATGAATCAAACAGGCATATTCTTTGCCCCCAGGCAGGTTAGAGTGCACTGCTGGAGACAGACATTAAACAAGTAACCACACAAGCGGATATGTAATGACAAATAACTGCTCTAAGCAGGCTTTGTCAACTTCGGCCCATGTTGACATCTTTGCCGAGGGGTGCTGTCCTGTGCGTTACAGGATGTTTAGCAACATCCTTGGCCTCTACCCACTAGCAACCCCTCCCTGAAAATGCCTCCAGACTTTGCCAAATGTCCCTGGGGTGAGGGGGGGGAAATTGCCTCTGACTGAGAACCACTGCTGTAAAGGAAAAAAAGGAAACATATGTTTTGAAAGGCAGCTGCAGGGAGGACAAAATGGAGTTGGGGAAGGGAGATGGGTTGGGATAGGAAGTATCCTATGATAGGAAGTATCCTATGAGGAAGTAACATTTAGAGGAAGCCTTGAAGGTAATTGGCCAGGTGAGGAGGAGTGGAGCGGGAAGGACTTTCCATGCAGGGGAACAGGGAATGCAAACACCCCCGATGTGGAACAGTCGCGGTATGTTCCAGGAACTGAAGGAAAATTAGGTCACACGAGGCTGTCGGTCCCTGTTAGGGAGTCTGGATGTTTTTCCTGGTGGAGAGGGGACCCATGGGGAGGGGACTGTCCAGGAGGGTAGTTTTGAAAGTTCACTTTGGCTGGAGAGGGGCGCATGGATTGCACCTTCCTATATGCGTTCCCTCTTAGAGGAGGGGCCACCAGCGGTCACAGCCTTTGTTCTTAGAGGGGATCTGAACTCTGGGGGGAAGGGGCTGTCACATCTCACCTGGCCTGAGGCCCCACCCTGAACTGGGCCTGACTGGGCTCCACAGAACAAGAATAATTACCTTTTTTAAAAACACATATTAATGGATTGACTTTTAAACTACTTTAATACATAAAAGAAACGTTTTAGAATAGTGAACCCTCGTGTTCCCATCAGACCCCAGAACCTGGCATCGGTCTGTGCTGCCTCATCCATATCCCTGTTTTTTGAAGTAAAACTGACATCACATTGTTCCGTCTGAAAATTTTCACTTTGTGTCTTTAAACATAAAGACTGCTTTTTTGAACTTATCCACAATACCTTTCTTTATAATACCTTAAAATGATTCACCGTAGTCCTTAATATCGTCAAATACCCAGCTGGTATTCACATTTTCATTTGTCTCATGGATGCCATAATTTATAATTTTATTTACTTACAAATTTTATTTTTTAATCAAGATCCAAATAAAATTCTTACATTGCATTGGGTCAATATATCTTTTAAACTATTGGTCCTCCACCCCACCTCAACACCACTGCCTTTTTTTTCTTTGCAATTTACTTATTGAAGAATAGTTTCCTAGTTTGGATTTTGCTGATTGCTTCCCTTCGGTGTTGTTTGATAGCGCTTTGCCACCACATTTGAGGGCTTCCTCTGCCGGATTCTGAGCAAGCTGAGGTATGAGGCCAAGGAGTGGCAGGTGGGAACCAGAGCACCACCTTAGTGTGAAAGCCTGTGGGCCTGCAGGTGAGCCTTGGGTCACCTCGCCCACCCAGTCTTGGGTGCCTCAGGTCAGACTTAGCAGAGTCTGTGGCAGTGTTCAGGGGATTAGGTGAGCATGCCCAGTTTAAGCTTCCCAAAGTCACCAATCAGATCAGGCCCCACTTCTTCCCAAAGGAGGATGGAGCATGGGGGTGCAGAGGCCGGGGCTCCCATCACCACCTAGAACGAAATGTAGAGACTAGGGAAGCAGTGATCCCCTCAACCCTACTGCATGCTAAGAGTTTTACCCACATCACCATAGCAACCCTTTTCCCCATCCCTGCCTGCAGAGGAGGAAACTGAGGCTTGGAGGGATAAGATTACTTGTCCAACGTTCCACTGCTGAGAAATGGCAGAGCCAGGGTCACCTGAGGCCTACCGCTTCGCCCCCACTGGGAGAACCAGCCACATGGGGGCAGCTATGCTCAATCGGACAGGACTGCACTGCAGCCAGTTGGTAGATGGCAGCTGGCCTGGCCCTAGGGAGTTTTAGGTGGGCACTGCTGTGGGGTGAGCCTGGTGCCTGCCAGCTCTCTAGTCAGCACACTGTGGGCTCGGACTCTGGTAAATAAGCCAGCCCCCACTGCTGGCAGAGATGCAGCATCCCTAGGACCAATGCTGATGCCCATCTGACCCCCCCAAAGCTGTGGCTGTCCATCACTAGCCAGCCCACCTACCAAGGAGCCCTCCAGTGGCTGCTTGTGGGAGCTGCAGCTCCCCCCGCACCCCTTGCCAGCAGTTGGTTGTAAGTTCTGAATCTCACCCCGCCCACAGGAGACCTACCTGATGAAGCACATGTCCAAACACACGGTGGTGGAGCACCTGGTGAGCCATCACTCGCCCCAGAGGACGGAGTCCCCCGGCATCCCAGTGCGAATTTCCCTCATCTGAGCCGACCCAAGGCGCCGCCCCGCCCTGCCCACTGGCAGACACAGACCCAGGCAGCACCAGGCCCCGACTCCCTCCAGGGGCCCTCCAGGAACAGCCGAGCTCTCTCATGACCTTCCTGACCTTCCAGAAAGCCTGGGCCGCAGAAGCCCTGCCCGGTCCAGCTCCGGGGGCGGCCAGGCCAACTGCAAGATTCTGGACTGTTTTGGTGGCATCCAAAGACGATCTCAGAGCACTTTGAACCTCTCTGCTGGGTTTTCCTTTTGTTCCCCACCCTTCACTTGCTTCACTGTTCTTTTTTTTTTTTTTTTTTAAGTTTGTTTTGGAAATAACAAAAAAGATATTTATTGGCCAAGAAGTTGGTGCTGCTAAGACCGAGAAATTAAAAGAACCGGACAGATGGACACAGAGAACCAGAGGGCAGCGTGGGACCTTATCTTGCCACGGCCTCAGGTCTTGAGGGAAAGGCTCAAGCCTGGGTTTCTGGACTGCAAAGGGGGCCCCCAGGTGGGAGGGGCAGGAGGCAGCTGGAGTGAGCCGCTTGCCCCTGGGTGCCAGCTCGAGCTTCCAGAGCTGTGCCCTGGGCGTCACTGAGCAGAGGGATGTGGCAGCTACCAGGGCTACCCAGTCTTCAGGAGACGAAATGAGAGGGGCCGGGAGGTCCACAGGACCAAAGGGTGCAGTGTTGGCTGGGCTGGGTACAGGCCCAGGGAAATGGGGTGGGGTGGGCTGGGTAAGACCTGGCACCCCTGCTGCCCTGAAGACCACCCCAGTCTACCTCGGTGCTGGCCAAGAAACCTATTGGCTACCTCTCCCACCATCCCAGACTGTGGGCAGGGGGAGGGAGTGGGCCTGGGGCAAGGACCCCCCCCTCTCCAGAATTTCCTCCAGATGGGGCAGTGCCCAAGGAGGGGTTACTTGTCTTCCCTGCCATGGAGGGGAATCCCCAGCCCAGGCCCTAGGCCCCAGGCCCCCTCGGCAGGGAAGGGATCCTCGGGGAGGAGGGTCCCGGGAGCAGACCCTGCCCTCAGCTCCCACAGACACACCCCAATCTGAAAGCCATGCGTGTCCGTGTATATAGGAACCATGTACAGAGCCCAGAGAAGCCCCCCTACATCCCCTGGGGAAAAAAAAAAAAAAAGAAAACTAGACAGAAACTCATCTATATATTCTGTATCTGGAGTCCCGTTTTGAATATTAACTGTGTTATTTTTATACACTTTTTAAGCCTTAACTCGCCGTTGATTTACCAGTTTAACGTCTCCTGGGGTTTCTTTTCCCACGGGGTTCTCTGCCCCACCCCCATCCCTTTGTTTGACTGGCGTCGTCTGATACTCAGTATTGTAGCTTTTTGTCCGCATGTTACTACCCTGTAAATACGCTGTTATACATACTGTTAACACCCCTTTGCTTTTTTCTATGGGACCTCCAGGCCACCATATTTAGAACTAGTTACCTTATTAAAAAAGAGAAAACAGTCTGTTGGCTTCTCAGTCTGCATCGTGGTGGCAGGGAGGTGAGGGCAGGTGCCCCTCAAGGCTTCAGGAACGAAGTTTGCATTATATTGAAGGAAAGGGGTGGGGAGCAAAAAAAGTCAAACGTGGGGGAAGACACTAAAGGGGGCAAGAAACAAAGGAATTCCAAACCCTCTGCTCTTTGTATTTCTCTGTTGTGAAGAATAAACTGTACCTGCAGCCGGGTGGCGGCGGTGTGTGGCGTGCTCTGTGCGAGGGTGGGGCTGGGGGGCACCTTTCCACTGCTCCTCTCCCCTCCCCCGCCCCCCACCCCCAGACTGGGGGAAGAAGGGAAATGGCCCTTCCTGTGTCCATCACTCGCAGCCAAGGACCATGAGGGCTCAGAGGAGTGAGTTCCCCATGGTGGCTCATGGCTGAGTCACTTTCTGTCTCTACCACGAGGCGGCTAGCACAGGGCCAGCCTTGATAAACTCTGGGGGAGTTCCTGCATCTCCCTCCTGGGCAATCAAAACAGTGACCCCCATGGGGAAGATGTGTGTGCAGGGGACTTTTTGGTCCCCTCGATCACTGGACTAGCTGGAGGTTGTGAGGCTGGAGCTGCTGCTGCTGCAGGAGCCCGAGGATGAAGCTGACTCCCAACAAAGCCAAGTGGAGAGCCGGAGACACATCATCGAGCCCGGAAGCTGTCCCGACCCCAGCACCGTCCTGTTATGTAAGCCAGTAAATCCTCGTTAGGGTTGATCTTTCGTTTTCCTCAAAGAGTCAGTTGCTAAACGTTTTCCACAACACCACTGGCTGACTCTGCAATCAGATTCTTCATTCAGTGAGTTAGGAACAAGTTAGGCGATGGTGGGCACCTGAACGGGAAAATCCTGTGTGTGTGTGTGGGGGTGGGGGTGGATGGGGTGCTGTGTTGGGCCAGACACAAGCAGAAGGACAAAGGAGGCAGAAAGAAGCGGAGACGGACAGAGGAGACTGAGGGCCAGCCAGTGGCAACCTTAGCTCCTGACTTTGTCTCCATCTTCTGGCCCGCTCTAATTTCCTGCTTGTTCTCACATCAGTGAATTTATAAGTTACCGTGTGACATCAGGTAAGTTAATTAACCTCTCTGTGCCCAATTTTCTCATAGGTAAAATGAGGGAAATAATAGTAACCAATTTATAGGGTGGATATGAGGATTAAATGAACCAATAGATATCTAAGGCTTAGAGCTGTGCCTGGTGCATAGTAAGTACCCAATAAATGTAATTGTTATTATTTGACGTAGCCCTGATGGATTTATGTCCTTTCTGATCAAGGAACCCTGACTAGACAGCCGGTGATGTTTGGGAATTTTGGGGGGCGACATCTGAGCTGGCATGGCAGGTGGGATGGCTGGACAGGTGAAGATTTTGCATGTAGCAGTGACCCTCGGGGGAATGGGAGTCTGATTTTCACCGGCTCACCTGGAAGCTCTCAGGAGCTTACGCGGTCCCTGAGGGTCCCAGCGTGGGTGCTGAGGATAGTGTTGATTAACAGGGACACTGATGGAAGCAGCGGCAGAAGGAGCTTATCCCCTGTTATCCCTGTTGCTGCCCTGAGCCTCTCTACACCTGAGCCTGCCCCACCCACACCTTGGGCCTCTGGGGAAGACAAAGGAGGTCCTCCACTCTGTTCCGCTGCAGCTTCTTTTACCACTCCCCCTCCTCAGGAAGGTCTTGACCCACAGCATGAGGCTCCCCCAGCCCAGCACCTGCAAACCCCTGACTCGTGCCATCACTTCCTCTTTAAAACAGGAAGTGGCTGTCCTTCGGCGACTCCTTTGCACTCCACGAACTTGCTGGAGAAGGGGCAGGCAAGGAGAGGGAGAAGGCAAGTTATTTTCTGCGGCATCACAACCCCTGCAAGGAGGGTGATTGGCATCCCCACTTTACATATGAGAAAACTGAGACTCAGCAAGGGTAAGGAACTAGTCCACAGCCATGCACAGAGTCAGAAGAGGAGCAGATTTCCATCCAGATCTTACTGGCCTGAGCTCAGGTCTCTGCTGGCCCAGGGCTCAGTGTGTGTGGCCCTTGGTGAATGATGAAGGCAGTGTAAGGTGGAGGACAGTCTCCCACCAGAGGAAGGGATGTCAGCCTATAGCCATCAAGCAATAACCTGTTCTTAGGCACACCTAGCCTGTTCTTAGCTCTAACCCAGAGTCCAAAAGGTCTTCTGGGTTCTGCTAATCTAGTTGAGGCAGGAGACACTGGGAACTTGGAACTGCTTGGGAGAAGGGAGATATCTCTTACATCATCAACTGGAAGTGTTTGTAAAAACTGTTACTATGTGAAAACCATCAGAGTTGGCTTATAGCCAGAATTGCTGTCCTACCTGAAAATAGTGGAGCCTGTTAAAAATGCAAGGTCTATGAGAACACTACACAAACGGGTCAGAAGACCTGGAGGGAAGTCCCACCCTCTCCGGGCCTCCGTTTTTCAACTGTCAGACAACACCTCAGGGACTTCCAGCAGATAACTTCCCCATCCCCACAGCTATTTCCCGGAGGAAACCACCTTTCCTGGAGAGCCTGATGACTTCACGCTTCTGTTCGGGACGTGTGTCTTTCCCTACTGAGGATGAAGAGCCTGGACAGCAGCCATGGATGAGGAAATTTATCTCCCAGACACTGTGGCCAAACAGCCATATGAGTCCCATGGCAAGGAAATGTCATTTTTATGGACTTGGATTCTCTAGGAGAAAGGGCCATAGGACACTTTGGGATAATGTATTTTATTATCATATTACTTAAATATGTACAAACTTTGCCGAGGGCGGCGGAGGTGAACCGGATGCCACTGTGTTTCTCTATCTGGGGCTCCTGCCCAGTGGCAGCTCTATTTGACCTGAGGGCCAGTCCTGGCTTTCCAGCTGCTGACCTCACAGACTGACTCACAGATTCTCTGGGTCCTTATGTAGTTTTGTTCCCTTTTTGTGCCTCAGTCCCATTAAAAAAAGTGGGGGGATATGGGGAAGGGGCTAAAACGTCTCTTCGGCCTCCACTGAACTCAGTAAGGTCAGAGGTGACAGGTTTCCAGGCAGCTGGCGGTACCTGGGTCGCCGTGGAAAGTCAGGGAAGGGATGGATAGCCCGCCTCAGGGAGGCGCTCCCCAAAGGCCAGGCCTCCTCCTGCCACCCCCGCGCGGGGGCGGTATTCACGCAGTCTCCCCGCCCTCCCCCCACCCCCCGCCCCCACCAGCGCCACGCTGCTTCCAGAAGGGCCCCGCCGGCGTTCGGGCCTCCGGGCCGAGGGCGCCGCTAGCCGGGCAGCAGGGCGTACTCCTTGGTCGCTCAGATCAGTTGGGGGCGGCGGATCTCGGCCCGGCGGCTGATGTCGGGGCTCCAGCAGAACTCGGGTGACAGCAGCTTGGCGGGCTTGTGCAGCCAGAAGAACTTGTTGAGGTGGCTCTCGTCGTGCCAGCGCACCTCCAGGCCCCGCACGCAGTAGGCCGTCAGCTGCCGCAGAGCCGCCACGCTGCCCCCGAACACGGCCGCGTGGTAGTAGAAGTCGCCCTCGCCGGGGCCCAGCGCGGCGGCCGAGCGCGCGTCCCGCTCGAAGGGCAGCAGCCGCCTCCGCCAACGGTAGTGCCAGGCGTGCAGCTGCGCCACCGACCTGGCCAGCGCCTCGGGCCCGAAAGTCCCGCTGAAGTGCTGGTCCACGTCCATGCAGAACACGAAACGTGCCTCGCGCCCCAGCCGCCCGCCCAGCGCTGCGTGCAGCGTGCGCATGCGCGCCATGGACACGTTCTGCCAGCGCCGCTCGCGCGCCACGCGCTCCACGCGCAGCCGGCGGCCCGGGCCCAGCTGCACGCGGGGCACGGCGACCGGGCCCTCGGTGAACACATAGTACACCACGCGCTGGCCCACCATGAAGTGCTGCTCGGCCGTCTCCAGGAAGCGCACCAGGTACTTCTCCAGGTATCTGCCGGGCGGGGCGGGGCTGTCTTGAGTCAGCCGGGCCTCAGCGCACTCCGCCATCCGCGGAGACGTCGGGCTTCTCAGCCCTCCCCTCGCCCGTCCTTGTGACCCTGCAACTCCAGTTCCTGGAACTCCAGAACTGTCCAGCCCCGGAATCATCCGAGGTGGATTAAAAATAATTACCCATTGTTTGCCACCCCTGCCCGGAGAGGCCCTGTGTTCCCCGCTTGAACGTGGCTCTCCCTGACGGCTTCGGTCAGTAGAGTCCCGAGGAAGGGATGCTGTGCTGGCCCTTGGGAGGACCGGCTCGTTAGCCTTTGTCTCTTTAGAGCTCTGACCCTTCGCTTAAGAAGTCCCAGAGCTCAGGGCTTCCCTGGTGGCGCAGTGGTTAGGAGTCTGCCTGCCAATGCAGGGCACACAGGTTCGAGCCTTGGTCCGGGAAGATACCACATGCCCAGGAGCGGCTAAGGCCGTGCGCCACAACTACTGAGCCTGCGCTCTAGAGCCCATGAGCCACAACTACTGAGCCCGAGCGCCGCAACTACTGAACCCCATGCGCCTAGAGCCTGTGCTCTGCAATAAGAGAAGCCACCGCAGTGAGAAACCCGCACACTGCAACGAATCGCGGCAACTAGAGAAAGCCTGTGGGCAGCAACGAACACCCAACGCACCGAAAAATAAATAAAAATAAAAATAAAAATAAAAGTAAATTAAAAAAAAAAAAAAAAGAAGTGTCAGAACTCAGATGCTGCCACGAAGTGAGGGAGCCCAGGCTAGCCACGGAGAGAGGCTCCCGCCAGTCATCCGCAGGACGTTTGGGAGCAGGGAGGGGCCCCCCCCTGCTGCTGAGCCCTGTCAGAATTCCTGAGCCACAAAATCATGAGCTATGGTAATAATGAACTGTTTTCAGTCACTGAGTTTGTGGTGATTCCTTACATAGGTAACCGGGACGTTCAGAATACTGGAAACTTTGTATGAACAGGCTTCGGGATCCCAGGGTTCTAAAATAATCGTACTAATGTCTGATCTTTTGGAACATGTGTCATGTGGCAGATAGTGTTCAAAGTAATGTGCATTATCTCATTTAATCCTCACCATTATTATCTCCATCTCTCAGGTGAGGAAACTGAATCTCAAAGAGCTTCAGTAACTTGTGCAAGCAAGCATACACATAGTTGATAAGTGAAAGCCAGGATTTGAACCCAGCTTGGCACTGGAGCCTGTACCCTTACCTGCACTTGCTCTATTCCGGGTGGAACTGTGAGAAACTGGAATCAGAGACCTTGGAAGCCTCAGCATCCCAGGGTGCTGGACTCATAGATCCTTGGAACTCAGGACCTCAGGACCCTGGAATTTCTGGACTCAGAGACTCTGACCCCTAGGGCTGGTGCAGGAACACCCTACTCAGCGTCCAGAACAGAAGTGGGAGCACCAAGGCTCTGGAGAGGCCAGCAGTCCTGTTTGCCCCCGGCCTCTCCGGGGCCCTCCTGGCTTTCTCTCCCTTCTAGAGTGTGAGGGACGGAGTTGGAGGAGCCCTGAGCGGTTGTCTGGGGCACGGGTCCCCAACCCGCCCCCGGGCCGCGGACCGCGGACTGCTAAAGGTCTGCAGGTCTGCGGCCTGTTAGGAACCAGGCCGCACAGCAGGAGGTGAGCGTCAGGTGAGTGAGCGAAGCTTCATCTGCCTCCATCACTTGCATTACCGCCTAAACCATCCCCCTCCCTCCTCCCCCACCCCCCGGTCCGTGGAAAAATTGTTTTCCATGAAGCTGGTCCCTGGTGCCATGAAGGTTGGAGACCGCTGGTCTGGGGTCTCTGAAGACAGAATTCCTTCCCCAGGCTTTTGGATATCTTTTCCTGGATGCAAAGCTCTCAGTGCCTTCCCAAAGCAGCCTGTTCCATTATTAGAAACTCTTCCTTAAGTTGCCTCGAACTCTACCTCTCTGTACCTTAGGATTGTAGGATCTGATTGCCACTCTAAGCCAGGAGTCCCATTTGCATCACTACTGGAAAGTGAATACCAGCTTGGACACCCTGACATCCATAATGGGGAGATGGGCAGGTCTGCCCCCTGAGGTTTCTTCTCCACCTCCCACTCTGGGTTCCTTCTCCATGCCTGGGGGCCCCTTAGTTCTTCGATTGGCCCCCTCTCCTGTCGTGAGTCTGTCCTCCCCACTCCTCAGTCACTTGCCCCCATGGCCTCTCCCTCGAGTTGGTCATCATCAGTCTGCCCCCCACCCCAAGTTGCAGCTTCACCCGTCCCACTGTCTGAGCCCCCTGTCCTTCCAGCCCACTTTCCTGTGATATATCACCCCCAGCAGTCCTTCCTCACTGACTCCTCTGGTCTGCTGACCCTACCACTCTCAGCATCCTCCTTTCTTCACATCCCTCTTTATCCAGCCCAGATTCGCTCCCTTGCAAAAGCCCTCAGCTCCCCAGCCCCTCTTCCGCCTTCAGACTTTCTTGGCGAACCTCCCCCTGCCCGGCCCTTTCTGTGTGCCTGCACCTGAGCCGCTGACCTCCACGGACGCTTCTGCAGCCGGGCCATCCCTTCTGTTTACCCAGTTCTCACCTCCTCTCACCACTCTCACCTGAAAGACTCCCATCATTTTTCACCGCAAACCCAAGGCCTCCAGATGATCAGCCCCAGGCCCTGGGCAGGTTCCTTCTAGGTTGTGATGCTGAGCCGTTGGCTGCCTGGGCTGGCTGGACTCCAGGGAGGAGGGGAAGGGAAAGGATGGTCCTGCCCTCATGCTGGGAGGGTTGCTGTCTTTGCTTCTTGCTTTATATTGGGGTCGTACAGCCCAGGAGAATGGGGTGCTCCACCCCTACATCATGTGCACACCCCCTCCCACTCCCTGCTTGGATAGCACCGCTCCCCTCCCTGGGCCTTACCTGCCTACAGCAAAGACAGTCAGACCAATGGTGAGGTTCTGCTGTACAGCCTCTTGCTGGGCCACATCTGGGTCGAAGGTGCCGTCCCAAATAATGGGGGCCCCCCAGCAGGTACAGGTCGGGACTTGAGGCCGTGCCCTGGCCAGGGCAGGGATGGAGAGACAGGTCCATTCATCTACCTGCTTGATGCGTGGTCACTGCCACCTCCCCAGTCCTGGGCCCTAGGGACCCACAGATGGGTCACACCCAGGCTCTGCCCCTAGAAATCTCTTCCCAGATCCAGCAGAGTACTGGGGATGTGTTAACCTGATGGGGCCCCTGGGTAGAGTGCCTAGCCCTGCCAGGGTGGGGGATGTGAGGAGGGCAGGAACGCTGGGGCTCTGTAGGGTGTGTGGGTGTCCTCGGAATGGGAGAGATGGCAGCTCCTTACCAAGGATGCAGGGGACCTGTGAAATTGTCTCTCAGCAGGGACATTCTGGCCAAAGGGCAGACACCCATGGGGGTGAGGACTTTCAGGTGCCTGTGGGGTGGGAGCAGCAGTGAGGGGCATGCTGGCCTGCTCAGGAGCCCTCTCGCTTTGCTCCTTACAAGGAGGGAGAGCCCACAAGGACGCTTGTGCGGGCCATGACAGGTGCCACTCTCCATCCCTCACGGAGGCACTTGGAAAGAGCCACTTTAACCCTGCCCCGCTGGTCCCATCGCGAGTGCTGGGCGAAGGGGATTGTACCTGACTACAGGGAGCCCGTGCAGGAGCAGCCCTAAGAGGCCAAGTGCAGATAGGATCAGAAGATTCTCTTCCAGGCCCTGGGGGGTGGAGGGGGGTCGGCAACTCATTTCTGCATATATTTTTATACACACACACATATATATGAAAAATGAGGTAATTCAATGTTTCATTTATTTGTTCGTTTTAATATGAATGTATTATTCTGTTCACTTGGCACAGACATTCAAAGGTACAAAAGAGTATAGACAGTGCAGTCCTTCCTGTTCCCAGCCACGGCCACCCGGTTCCCCTGCAAGGGGATAGTTTATGCACATACAGGCAAATATAAATATGGTAGCAAATTCTCTCTCCCTTCCCTCTGTCCCTTCCTCTATTTTTCCCCCCACAAATGGTAGCACAGTGATATGCTGTTCTCTACCTTGCATTTTCCACTGACCATTATGTCCTTGAGGTTATTCCACCTCAGTACTTGAAGCGCTTCCTCACCCTTTTTTCCAGCTGCCTAATATGCCATTGACTGGAGGTGGCATCATTTACCTGACCAGGTCCCTTGTGATGAGCATTTAGATGTATAATTTTTTGCTTTTCCTGGCAGCAAACTTGGGGGACAGTAATGTTAGGGGTTGGGGTGCTTAGCCTGGGTAGGATTGACCTCGGACAGGGGAGAGTCTGGGAGGGGATGCAGGGAGGTTTGTGGCTTGGTGGCTGGGATTTGAGAGCGTCTGGGGCTTAGGGATGAGTTGCTGGGCTGCCCGGAGGGCCAGCTGCGGTCAGGGACCACATGTGTATGGCGGCTCCAGTCACGGGGCCGGGTCCCTCCAGCAGAGCTCAGCGACCCCACTGCTGGGTCAGAGGAGGTGGACTTTGGGATTTGTCCATGGTTGCTTGTTTTCCAGAAGGGCCCTAAAAGTTGAGAATTTTAATAAGCTCCTCTGGGGGGGTCTCCTCCAACTCTCCTCAGCCCTTCTGGGTTCTGGTGTCTCTAGACAGACAAGACCCATATGGTGAGAAGCGTGGCCACTGGGGCCAGACCCCCAGGTTCGAATCCCAGGCCACCACTTCTTAGCTGTCTGACCCTGGGCAAGGTTCTGGGCCTCTGCACTTTAGTCTCCTTGTCTAGAAATGCAGATAATAAGAATACATACCTTAGAGGGCTGCGATGGATATTGAATTAATACCTGCTGAGTGATTAGAACAAGGCCTTGCACACAGTAAAAGCCCAGTAAGCTTTAGCTATTGTTGATTATCATTAGTAGTATTATTCCTAAACAAGCCCTCAGGATTCTCTGCACAACCTCCCAGCTCCCCTTCCTGCCCTATGGTCCTTCCAAAATCTGCCTCCTCTGGTCTCTTTCAAGAAGCCTGCCTGATCAGACCCTCCCGCCCCTGCCTTTTCTGCTACCCCACCTCACCGTACGTCAGCAGGTGTATCCAGTAAATAGCTCAGAGAGGCCCCTTGCGGTTGTGTGTGTACGAATCCGCCTGTGCATCTCAGGGCAGACACCCCTTCTGTTCAGCTGGTGAAACCTGGGTGCACTGACCCCTCCCTCTGCCTCGCCCTCTGTCAGTCCCCAGGGGTGGGTGGTTGGCTTGGCCTCCTATTTCTCCGGCCCCCCCCAGTGACCCTGCCTGCTCATCCCCCACCAGGACCATTGCAGCAGCGACCTCCCTGCTCCCAGTCACTCCTGACAGAGCCCCCAGAGTCAGCTCATAAAACGCCACCTGCCTTAACTGTCCATGTCACATGAACAGGGAAATCCTCGAAGGGGAAATGCATTTAGTGGGCAAACATATGGAAAAATGTTCACCCTCACTAGTAATCAAAGACTTATAGATTAGAACTCGGTGGGATGTTTTGCCTATAAAATGAGCACTTTTTAAAAAGAAATGAAAATAGCCACACTGGGAGAATACAATGAGACAGGTACTCTTACACCTGCTGGTGGGATGTAAATTGCTACAGCTTTTTTGGAAAGCTACTTAGCTGTGGGAATTGAAGCTTTCATTAGTCATCCCCTTTAATCCAATCACTGCAACTTCTGGGAATCTGTTCAAAGGAGATCATCTTCAGCATGGGAAAAGGTTATGCATCAAGATGTTCACTAACTTCTGCTCATTCATGTGTTCAGCCTATACTTGTCACAAGCTCAGAATCAAGCACTGTGCTAGGTCAAGGATTCAGAGGTGAGCGAGACACAGACCTTGTCTTTAAGGGAGCAGGGTCAGGAAGATGTGGATGGCCAGGAAGGGAGGGGAATGGGGTCACATGACAGACTGCAAACAGATGAATGGAACACAGCACAACGAAGGCTGTGATTAGTGTAAATACAAGATACCATTATCTTGCAAATGATAAGATACCATTGGGGAGAAATCAGGGAGGCTTCCTGGAGGAGGTGACCCTTAAGCTAGGACCTGAAGAACTAAAAGTTATCCACACAAAGAAGGCAGTGGAGGGGAAAGGGAGGTCCATGAAAAAGAAACAGCACTGTGTAAAAGTGAGGTGAGAGTGCTTGGAAAGTACGGGGAACTGCAGGCCTGCCACAGGGGCGGGGTATAGGGTGTGGATAGGAAGTGATGAGATTTGAGGCTGGAGATAAGCCTGAGCCAGGTCACCCAGGGCCCACATTCCAGGATAAGGGGTTTGGACTTCATCTTAAAGGCCATGGGGAGCCCTGAAAGCTCTTTCCTTCAGGGAGTGATGCTGTGACATTTTTACTTGGAAGATACTCCAGCTGAACTGTTGAGCCTGGACGTGGGGCAGGGACCAGGGAGCATGTGGAGGTGGGAAGACAGGTGAGTGTTGGCAGTGGGTTGGGGAGGAGTAGGTGATGAATGGCTGTCAAGGAGGTTGATGGGCAGGACTTGGTCACTGATGAGAGGGACAGGGCTGGGGGACCAGGAAAGGAGGTGGTGGCTGATAGTATGGTTGGGGGTAAGAAGCTGGAGCCCAGAAGGCAGGCAGGCAGGCAGGCTCGGGAGAGAGTTCTGGGATTCACCAGGAGGGCAGGGATGCTGTGGGAGAGGGAGAGAGCAGAGGAAGGAGAGCCAGGGCCCAGGCACCGAGGACACGGTTGGGGACGGGCAGGGGACTGAGTGAGCAGAGGAGGAGGTGGAGGCTGGGGTGGTGGTGGTGGAAGTGGCTCTTTCCGGAAGTTTGGCTGTAAAAGGAAAGGGAGAGGATGGTAACTGGAGGGGCTGAGGGCTTGGGATTGATGGAGGTGCGTGTGTTTCTTTCAGGCAGGGAGACTTGAGCTCGGTTGAACGTGGGCTGGAGAGCACCAGTGGAGAAGGCATTGTGCAGGACTCTCAGATACAACTGAAAAAGGCCCCAGCATCCAGGCAAAGGGACTGGCTAAATAAACTTTTTATGAAGAGTCTGCAGTCACATAGAAAAAACTTGCACAAGAACCGTGAATGAAAAAAGCAGGATCTAAAATTGATGGGCACTGTGGTTACAATCTAGCAATGAAAACATGCCCCAGCAAATACGGCTGAAAGGAAAAACTTAAGTGTCTGTGTAATAAGTTATGGGAGGGTTTTTTCCCTTTATTTTTACCCCCAGTTGTCCGTAATGTGCTTTTATTGCCTTTTTAATGAAGGAAAAGTACAGAGTTAGCTATTTAGGAAAAACAAGTGTTCTTAAGCCTTTCTAGTGACTGCAAGGTGAAGTCCACCTCTCTTAGCCCTGCCTGAGGAGCCTGCAAAATCATTTCAAGCACTCACACCAGACCCAACTTTCCCACCTCTAGAAACGGAGACTTCACAGCGGGCAGGCCAAGGATGCTCTCCTAGCATTGCTGGAAAAAGCAAATGGAGATAAACAACCCCCCTATTCGTCCTTAGGGAGTTGGATGAATGAATTATGCATTTCTATACAATGGAAAGCAACGTGGCCACTGAAAAGGATGAGGTAGATTTATATGTGCTCTCGGGAAAAGAGGGCCTAAAGAATCAAGTGGAAGAGGAAGTAGCAACTGTACATAGAGGCTGGCTGCACGTCTGTGAGGGGGGAAGCCCCTATACCTGTGTACCTGTGCATTTACAGACATGTGTTTCTATGTCGTTCTATAAAAATGTAGGAAAAAATCTGGAACAGCATTGCGCAATAGAAATATAATGTGAGCCAGGAATGTAAATTAAAAATTTCTAGTAGCCATGTTAAAAAAGTGAAAAGAAACAACCGAAATTAATTTTAGTATTTTAATTTAACCTAATATATCATTTCAATATGTAACCCAAAATATCATTTCAGTATGTAATCGATATAAAAATTATTGAGATATTTTACAGTCGCTTCTGGAAGCGAGACTGCCCCCCCAGAGGGACGGCATGGGAGGTGCCAGGGGCAGGAGAAGGCTGCAGCGGAGCTCTTTCTGCCCTCACTGCCGTCTGACCCTCTTAGCCGGCCCTTCCCAACTAGGGCAGCCAGGAAGAGTTGTCCCCAAGTGGTCCAGGTGGGCTCCAGCTGTCAGTCCTGGGAGGGTGCTGACACCCAGGCCTGCAACAGGCTCCTGCCGCCCCCTCCCCTGGCCCAGCCTGGGAGCCCCTAGTCCACAGAGGTGCCTGCCTGACCTATTCCTCCCAGTACCTTGCTCCGATATTTTCAAAAGGATCCCCGCCCCTCCACCCCGCTTCCGCCTGCAGAAGGTGGTCCCGCAGGTGGCCTCATGCCCTGCTCCTGTACTCTCCTTGCTTTCAGGAAGAGGTTAAAGATCAGTCATTAGTTCCTAAGTGGGAACAAGTTTGCAGTCCTGGACAGTCACTCCCAGTTGGAATAGAGGGCTCACAGTTACAGTGGAAGGTGCACCCCGAAGTCTGTTCTCTGCTCACCAAGGGGGCTCAGAGTTTAGGGCAGCAGGAGGAGTCGCCGAGCTCTTCACAGGCTACGAGATCTGCCAGGATGCAGCCTCCCCCCGCCCCGCCATCCATTCCTTGGACCGTCTCTACCCCTTGGGCGATGTCCTCCAGTCGCCTTCTCCCAGGACCTCTATGGCTCGGCTGGTTCTCAGCAGGCCAGCCTTGGTGCCTCCTCCTTGACTGTTCTGGCCACCAGGCTGGACTCCTCTCAGGACAGCTGTCCCGCCCCATCTTCCCCCTGACACTGGCAGTGTCCCCCCTCACCTGAGTCCTCGCCTGAGAGCCATGACAGGAAGCTGATGGGACAGCCTGCCAAGAACCTTCTCGGCTCAGAGCCAGGGAAGAAATGACCCATTCTTGGTGACTGGGACAAAGCAGTTTCAGGCCATCTGCCGGAAACCACACCCACAGGAGCAAGCAGGGATGAACTACCCGGAGAGGAGCCCCCTGGGGCCAGTCACCTGGGAGAGGGCGGATGGAAGGCCGGCTCTGGTTGGCCAGAGGCGCTGGGACATTTTGTACTGACTCCTCTTCCTCCCCAGGCCTCCTTGTGCCCCTCTTCAGTGTCGTGGTCCTCGGGCCGGACTGTGGTGTTTGCCACCCGGGGAGAACCTTGTCCTGCGCAGAGCTTCAGCCGGATCTCAAGGGCACCGGTCACCTGATTGTGACCTTGGACAGTTCACCTTGAGGTGCCCGTGATCTCTTCAGTGAAACAGGTATGTACACCAGCCACCAGGACAGGGTAAGAGCCACACAAGGTAGTTACATGGAAAAGTGCTGGAAAGTTTGCACTAGGCAGGGTTTTTTTAAAGTGCAGGTTATGATCCATCAGAGGGCCATGAAGTCAATCTTACGGATCATGACTGAGATTTTAAAAGTATGAACAGGAAGGGAATTGAAAATATCAGAATGTATCGTACATCAGGGTAGGTATTGTTTTGTGATTGTTTTGTTTCAGTTATATATATTCAAGTACATATACGAGGGTGGGAAACTTTTTTTAAACTGTTGGTCATGATCAAAAAAGTTTTGCAAAATTCTGTGTAAGGTGTAAACATCAGGAGCAAATGTATGTTGAAGGAGGCACCCTTCAAACTGGGGCCTTTCACCCAGAGTGAAGAAACAGCACTGATATTTACCTGTGTCAGTCCTGCAAATCCACCATATCCTCTTTCAGGAGTTTTAGTTCCCTTCTCCACCACACACATAAGGACAAACTCGGTTTGGGCCCGGCGTTGTCCTCCAGAAAGGGGAAGTGGAGGTTCAGCGTGGACTTGCCCAGCTGCATGGGCCACAGTGGGCCGGCCCATCTGGCCTGGAGAGGGGAGGGCAGCGCAGGGGGCTCCCGAGGCGTCCTCTCCACCAGGCACCTTCCCCGAGGTTCTGAGGTCCTTGCCCCCTGCCACTCCCCCTCGGCCCAGCGTCCTGCCCTGGCCTCGTGCTGTCGCCATTCCCGACCTCCTGGACCACCAGACTTTCCAGTCCTGGCTCCACCCTCTGGGTCGTCCACTAACCAGTTTGTTTCTCCTCTTCCTCCGGGTAGTGGCTATATTTTAAAAGGCCTTGCAGAGAGTTCTCGTCCAGATATGGGTACTGGCTCTTAAAAGGTCCCTGCTTATCTCCCCAGGTCCCGCTGATACAGACTGAACGCACGGCGAGCGGTCTGCGCCTGGAAGGCCCTTCTCCTTTATTCGAGGCTTAGGCGTCACCTCCTCGAGGCAGAGACTCTCCTTAGTTTGCTATTGCAGCATCCAGAAAATGCTCAGGTGTCGAGTGAGCCAAAGCCACCCCAAGGGCAGTTCTGGACGCGGAGCTGCAACCACCACAGGTGTCTGCGGCGGAGGGAAGGGTCTGGGCTCTGCCTCAGGTGTGCCAGATATCCCTGGCCCAACAGCATTGTGTCTCCCTGGTGGCAGTGCTGGGTAGGGGGGCTCAGAGTTGAAGGGGCCCTGGACCTCACACTCCAGGGGACACCCGTGTGAAGAACAGAGGTGGGATCTGCTTTTCTCATGTGGACTGGGGCCAAGGGCACCCTCAAAGGACCCAGCCCCAGCGAAGCGTGGAGGATATGCTATCCAGTTAAGGTGGTCGTCCCTCCCCCAACCCAGGGACCCACCCCTCTCCTGACAGATGAAAAGTAGCCATTCAGGACCACAGAAAGACATCCCCAGGGGAGAAAGGCACAGAAGGAACAGATTTTACGGATTTATTTTTAAAAAACAAAAACAAAAGGTTAAAAAAGTCCTTCATTTCCAACCCTGCCTGGGGGTGTGAGTGGGGAATAGAACAAGCTGAGAAGGGCACCCACCCTCCCCCCAGGGAGAGTCCCACTCTCCCCAGGAGTCTGCAGAGGACCGGGCAAGTCAGAGGCAGGCCCTCACCCTTCCTGCCCCGCCTCCTCCACGGGCAGCTCAGACCGCCGCCAGCAAGTTCCAGAGGCAGAGAAGTGTGGGACCTGAGGCCAAAGGCTGCCTTCTTCACCTCAGTGGTGGTCACTCCAGCTCTTCTGCCCTTGGACGTTCCCTGGGCCCCACCGCTGGGCTCCCAGGGCAGGCGGGCGGGCAGACGGAGAGGTGCGGCCCGGCCCAGCCCACCCGCAGCTTCCTCAGTGCCGCCTGTGACACAGCAGGGCAGTCAGGTGGACGTCACAGTGCGGGAAGGGGCTGCGGAGACACCTCGGCCATCTGGAAAGGAAAATCTCCTACTAATCTTCATCGCTTTCTGATCGTGCCTCTCCGCATGGAGGCGGCCCTTCTTTCCTATTCCCCATCCTGAGGCTGAGTGGAGTCCAGGACAAAGCACTAAGTGGCTGTTTGCTACAGAACACCTGGAGATGCCAGAGGGGGGCTCTCGGCCTGTCAGTCCAGGCTCCCACACAGTCACACAGTCACACACACAGCGTTAAGGCGTCTGTGCCAGCAGGCGTGGCCAAACTGGGCCCAGCTTCTCTCCCTCCACCTGTAGAGGGTGAAGGGGGAGAACCCTTCTGGCTGCTTCAGAAACAGGCTGCAGTGGGAGAAGCTGGCAGCAGGAAGAGTTAGCTGGGCCCAGAGAAAGAAGTGGAGGAAGGCAGGCAAGGGCTTCCAAAGCCTCTAGGCAGGCCTGACGGCTGCCCTTGGAAGTGACCCAACTCAGGTTGGGAGCCCTGACCGTATACCCCCTGGAAAATGGGGGACAGAGGGAGGGGAAGAGAGCGGGGCTAGAGTAGTGGGACTTTGGAGGAAGCCAGTGCTATCAATATGTACAAGCATAAAGCCCCATCTTCTGCGCCACCTACCTCTCCGCCCCTCCCACAGAAAGAAAGGCCCCTGAGAGCCATTGAGGAGGTGCCGGGACCTCCTCCCCAGCCATGCCCCACAGGGAAGGCCCCTTCCCTCAACTGGCCCCATTTCTGGGCCCCCAGGAGTGTCCGCTGGCTCTGCTCAGTCGGGAGGAGGAGCCCGGGGCCAGAACCCCGGTGCCCGGCCAGCCCTAGGAGTCCTTGAGCATGCTGATGCGCGCGTAGATCTTGAGGGCGGGCCCCAGCTTGATGTTCATGGCACTCATGAGGTGGTCCTCCTTGAGCAGCAGCAGAGCTTGCCCGTCGATTTCCTGGGCACGGAATTCCTCTGCTATCTCCTGGCAGCCTGAGGGGACATGACCAAAGACAGTATCAATATCAATTAGAGCTACCAGCGGTCACGCTTGGCAGTCACTGCCCTTTAGATGCATCATCTCACTTGATCCTCATGACCACACCTTGAGGAAGGTGTTGCTCTTCTTATTTCACAGCTTGAGAGAGGCCGAGTGACTTACCCGAGGTAGCCAGACTCTACGGTGGTCCTGTGACCCGACACCTCCTTGTTCACCCACCCACCCCCAGTGAACTGGGCTGGCCCCGGAGATCAGTACGGGGTTGTGGAAGTGACAGCATGGGATTTCCAAGGCTGGATCATAAAGGGCACAGCAGCTTCACCTTGGTCTTTTGGATAATTTATTTTGGAATATGCCAACCACTGTGTCGTGAGGACACTCAAGCAGCCCTCTGGAGAAGCCCACTTGGAGAGGAACTGAGGCCTCTTGCCCAGAGCCAGCCCCCCCGTTGCCATGTGAGCGCGGCACCTTGGAAGGGGGTCCTCCAGCTCCAAGCCCTCAGAAACTGCAGCTCTGGCTGCTATCGTGACTGAGCCCTTGAAAGATACTCCGTGCCAGAAGTGCCCAGCTAAGCCACGCCACAGAACTCTTGAGATAAGAAGTGATTACTGTTTTAAGCCACTAGGCTTGGAGTAATCTGTTTCACAGCAGTAGGTAACTAACGCAGATCTGGGTACTTGGAAGATGGGTGCTGCCATCACCACACCTTCACCATGTGGGCGTGGCCTTGGACTTGGCAGTGGGCGGGAGCTGGAGGGACTTTGAGGAGAGCAGCAGTGAAGGTCTAAGGTTCCCTGAGAGACGGAGTAAGAAGCCTGATGGCCTTTGAGGAAACTGCTGCGGAGGCTTAAAGGAACGTGAGGAAACTTACTGGAAATTGGAAGAAAAGTGATCCTTGTTATGAAATAGTAGAAAATTTAGCAACACTGTTGCTGGTGGTAACCCGGTGGGTGTGACACGCCTACTGAACGTTGCCTGGGCTCAGGAGACCTCAGGCAGACCGCTGCAGTGCCACCTGGCTTCCCACCGTGGCCACGGGAAATGTGAGGAGGGATGAGGTCGAGGAAAACGAGAACAGGAAGGAGCCTGGATTTGCTGATTTTGAAACTCCTCAGCCTCTCCAGATGGCAAATGATGCTAAAATTAAGAAATCGTTTCTAGGCAAAGACCAAATCCAGGACACAGTCAAAAAGACACAGTCTAAAGACGAAACTGCGGGGGTGACTTAAATCATTTGTTAAGACCGCAGAAAGATCTAAGGTGCCGCCTCACAGAACTGCTGGATCAAACGCTCTCTCAGAATTTTAGGGGCGTGCCTCACAGAGCCTCTCCATTCAACAGCCCAGCTCCTCAGACTGTTAAGGGCACTGTCCCTCAGCTTCAGAAGAGACCTACTGTGGAGTAAGGCTTGTCTTGAAGACATTGTTGGATAACATTCATAAAAAGCCCACAAAGAGTAAGAGAATCGTCTGGCAGAAACACCGCTCACGTGGACGGAAAGGGTCAGAGATTAGTAATATGAAATAAAAGCAGCAGGAAGTAGTCTGAGAAAACAACTCCACAGGCTACCTTTCATGGGAAAGGAAGGATGACTCAGGGTGGAACCAAGAGCGAAAGAGAATCACTCCGGGCTTTGAGTCCTAATCAAGGAAATGCCAACACATGCCCTGGTATGGACTGGCGACTCCTGTAGCCTCCTGTGTTCTCCCTTCTTGAACCGGGCATCCTGAATGGGCACGTCTACTGTGGTTACCCGATGCCCATCCCACCATATCCTAGGTTTGTGGAGGGAAGTGGATAACCTGTTCCTCGTTCTCAGGTCTGCAGATTGAGAGGAATCATCCTTGAGGAGCTGGACCCAGTGAGCCCCATCCGTGCCTGGACCTGAGTTAGATGCTGAGATCCTGGACCTCGAACCTCCGCTGTAATGGGATGAGACTTGTGGGGCCTCGGGTAGGGGTGAGGGTATTTTGCATGAGGGAGGAACATGAATCATTGGGGTGAACTATGGTAGTAGCCGGCCTCCAAGTAGCTCCCAATAATCCTTGCTTCCCTTTCATGCCTTCATGAGTCCCTCACAGTGAATGGGTTGACCTGTGTGATCAGCAAGATATTGTTGAAGTGACAGAATGTGATTTCTGAGGCTAGATCATAAAGGGCATGGTGGGTGGCTTCCACTTTGCTCTCTTGGATCACCCCTTGGGGGGACAACTGGCTGCCACGTCACGAGAACACTCAAGCGTGAGCGTTCTGCAGAGACCCGTGGGAGAGTGACTGAGGCCTCCTGCCAGCAGCCACATGCTCCCTGAGAAGCATGTGAATGAGGCACCGGCACCCTGGCAGAAGATCTGACAGCCCCAGGTGACCCTTCAGATGGCCTCGGCTGGCCTTGGCCGACATCCTCATCGCAACCTCCTAAGAATCCCTGTGGCAGAACTGCCCACCTAAACCACTCCTGAATTCCTTATCCACATTACCTGTGCGATAACAAATTTGGGGGATGCAGCAATAGGTAACTAATACACTGGGTTAAGTGGCAGAGCCAGGATTTGAGCCCAGTTCTGTTTAACTCCGAAGCCTGCTCTTAACCACTATATCCCACTTTGGTCTCTGAGTGAACGGGCTTACGGTCACCACTGCCTGACCTGGTCGGTGGCTGGGTGAGGCTGGCACAAGAAACAGCGGAGAAGCTCTGGTCTCGACGAGCGCAGCCGTGCAGACGGGAGGTCTTTCAAGGTTCGTTTCTAGACCCTACCCTCGAGACCACCGGCACTGCGCACCCAGGGTCACGTGCAGCTACCAGCGCCTGTACATGCTTGTGTGTCTTTGTGCTTAGGCTGCTCAGGCTGCTCCCTGATGCGGTCTCTCCATCTGGCACAGGCCTGCTTGTCCACTGTCACTCAGTGTAAACGTTCTTCGTTTTAACGTTCTCCTGGACCGATTTCCTCCACTCCCACTTGACGCCCCTCCCAACTCGCCCCGGAGACACACTGGGTTGGTCATGTCATCACCTCCACACAGGCCCCTCGCTGAGCCCACAGATACGGCAGGTTACAGCCACAGAACATGACAGTCGGCGCTCCATGCTAGAATGTAAGCTCTTTCTGGCAGGCACCTCCTCATACTCACCTCTGCCCCCCTGTTCCTGAACCCGAGTCTCTCCCTGAACTGCCTAGTCTCTCCTGGTGGTGGCAGGTGAGGTCTCTCACACCCTCTCTTTCCTTGCTACTCCAGGCAGGTGTGGAACTTCCAAGGACCTTACCTGGCAGAGAGCGGATGAATTCGTAGACATCTTCCACATTCCATTTGGTGGGCTCGCTTGGCAGGAAGTGGTGTCCCATGCCCACCAGGTCCCGCATGTGCATGTCAGGGAGCTCCAGGTCCCGCTGGCCTTGTCGCCGGCGGGAGGTGGATGAGCTGGCTGAGATGGGTGATAAGGGTTCCTCGTAGCTTGAGTTATCGGAGCAACGGCTGGAGTCTTCCTGGCTGTGTGTTAGCTGCAATGCAGCAGTAACTGAAAGGGGTACAGTGCCTGTTGGCTGGGAGCAGAGAGAAACAGTTTTCTTCAGGATGGGGGCATAAACCACCTCTAACAGAGTGCTGGGCAAAGGCAGGTATATTCTCCCTTTTCTACGTGGTCTGCTACTATGTATCTTTGAATTTGAGATCAAAAAGCATCTTTTGCAATGTCCCCTCTCTGATCCTAAGCAGAGTTAGTCCCAGTACTGGAGCATGTACCACACTACACTGCAATAATCTGATTCTACGTCTATTCTTTCTTCTAGACGTGGGGTTTTTAACCAGGGCTCTGTGGGTTTAGGGGGATGGTCTGTAAACCACCTGAAATAGCATGTAAATTTTCTTGTGTATGTCCATGTTGGACTGTAGCTTTCATCAGATTCTTAAAGAGGTTTATGGCCAAAACAATAACAATAAACAGCAAAATACACATAAGGTCTGAAGCATCATACTAGGCTGTGAGTTCCTGTAGCACAACTTAAGAGATTTAGTGCCTAACAGCTCCTGACGTACAGCCAGTGCTAAAACATATTTCATGAACAAATACCCATGTTCCTGGTAGAGACCTTCAAGGACTCAGTGCTCTGATGGTCAGAGAGGCAACAAGGAGGGGAAGTAAAGGGTGTCGGCTGCCTCTCACCTAGCCCTCCTCGGAAGGCAGGTGCTACCTGGGACAGCAGCCTGTCTCTTCAGGCAGGGGAGCCCCGGAAGTCAAGGATGGAGGCAAACTGGAAGAAAGGGGTGAAGTCGGGGCAAGGTCACGGAGGAGGGAAAGTTGAAGCATCCATGGGTCTAAATGAAGGGACCTACGAAGGGACGCGGGGACGGCTTGACCTGACAGATCATGAGAGATGAGAACATGATGGAGCACTGACACCAGCAGCGGAAAAGGACGGCGGGCGTCCCGGGTCGTGTTAGGAAGGGAAGTTGGTGGGGACCCGAGAGCACGAGCTTCAGGCTCCGCCAGCCTCTCACCTGCTTCTTGGTATCCTTGCTAAGTGTTGGGAGACTGGCTTTGCTGGCCCGACGGCGGTTGTGGGTTGTGGCTCCCGCCTTCTGCAGCTTGCTCCGGTCCGAGTGGAAAAGGCCCACTCGTTTGGTGCATCCCACATTGTACCTGCCAGAGCCAGGGGAACAAGGGTGGTCAGGGCAGTCGCAGGGCGAATGGCCCAGGATGAGTAAGAGCAGCCAAGATAACCTGGCAAAATCTGAGTCTGCCTACTCGTTCCAGTCCTAAGTCCATCACTTAGTACAGCTGGGTGGATTTGGGCAAGTCACTTAGCCCCTCAGTTTCCTTATCTAGAGTTGGGGAGGAGACCACTCACTTTCTGTAACCAGCCTGGCAATAACATAAGCTAATGTGTGCAAAGTGCCTGACACAACAACTTGGATCACGGTAAAAACTCAGGGCTGCCACATTCCACTCCACGTATCACCGGGGCCGGGAAACTAGCGTCCTCCGTCCTGACGGAGGACAGCTTGGCAGATCGTCACAAAGGTGCGGGAGGCCCTCCAGCGCAGCCTGTGGGGAGGGAGGGCTGCGGACAGCCCTACTCCAGCTGGTGTGCAGGGCACCTCTGCCTGGGGCCTAGAGAGTTCCTCTCTTCTGGGGGCTCAGGCCTCTTCCCTCTTGGCACAAGGAGGACTCCGGGCTTAGAGTCAGACAAGTCTAGATCCCCAGCTCGAAGGCTTTAGGCGATATTACTTCTCCTTGGTGCCTCAGTTTCCTAACATGTATAAAGGGCACGATAGCAATACCTGCCCCACAGTATTACTTTGAAGATTAGATGACATAATGCATATTAACACCCAGCACAGAGACTCTCACACAGCCGGCCCACAGTAAACAACGTTGGTGTTTACTGTGATCATCCGTCTTCTAAGCTGGGTGAACGCTCACAAGGAAACATCTGTAGCCAGCCCAGATGGTGGTCCAGGCTCTGGGCAAAGCTTCCGGTGGAGGCTTCGGTAAACCCTAAGGAGATGGGAGCTGCCAAGGGCGGGTGCCAGTGGGACCCAGGAGGGCCAGACAAGCTAAATGCTGCTTCCTTCCCTTGGACCGTTGCCGCTTGCCCTGCTCTGCTCATGGGAGTTCTTCGGTGAACAAGTGACAGGATGCTGCTTCCAGGCAGGTCACGGAAATAAGGAGCTGGGTACCAAGGCACAATCCCAAGAAAAGGGAAGGGGCTGAGGCTCTTACCTTTTTGCACAAGCCATGGAGCAGAAGCGCTTGGAACGCTTGAACTTGTAGGCAAAGTCCACCCGGCCACAGAGCTCACACTTGAGTTTAAGGGGAGTACCCTCCTCTTTGGATTCTGAAAAGCATGAAAATCGGTAAGCGCGGACAAGGAGTAGTCCCCACAGGACTGCCCACAGCCCCACCCTGGGGCCTCTCTGCTCTGTCCTGCCTGCAGCAGCGGCTTGGAGAGCGCCAAACTGCTTTTGTCGCTATTTTTGGAAGGGCTGTGGTTTCACCCCTTGGAAGTATCCAAAGGTGTCCAAAGATGGCCCCTGGACACCCGGCAGTTTCTTCTGCTAAGGGCTATGAGACAAAGCACGGGTGGGGAAGAACCAGCGCCCCTCTTTATGACCCTGGAAGAGAGCAGGCGGCTCAGAGGGAAAGCTTCAGTGCTGTCACCACTGATCTGGAATGACCCCGCCCTTCCCGTGAGGTGTCCGGTTGGCTGCCGGCCTGGGTAACAGAGCCCAGGAGTTCCACAGCCTACGTGGGCGTCCCGTCCCGCCTCCACTTAGTCGGTGGCTTGTGCGGCAAGTGCAGCCCTCGCTGGCCCCCGTCCTGAGTGCAGGCTCCTGAGGCGGTAGAGGAAGGGCACAAGCCACCTGGGGCTGCTCCTGCAGGCCTACAACTGGCGAGTGACTCACGCGGGAAAAGCCGCTCTTGGAATCCTGGGGCTGGCAGGAGTGGGGCTGGAGACAGGCAGGGCACACTCGGTTCCCCAGGGGCAGGAACTGCCATCCGTTTTCTAGGGACAGGGCTGAGCGGGCACTGGGGGAAACGTCAGCTGACATGTTCACACGCTCCCCGGCTCAGAGCCCCTCCGTGGATACCAGGAAAGGACCTTCCAGCCTTGCTGAGTCCTGTTCAGCCCCGTCAGAAGCCCCAGCATCCAGGGTCTGAGACGCTACCTTGCAGATAGGGCTCCTCCATCTCTGAGTCAGTGGTGGTGGTATGGTCCTGCTGCGGAAGTTTCTCAGGCAAGAACCCCTGTGCATACTTCTTCTTGAGATTCCCCACCAGCAGGGATGAGCGTCCCACCTAGGGGACAAGGCAACATGGAGGCCATGAGGGTCAGGTGGGCATGCTTCCTTGCTATCCAGCCTCATCAAAATTACATGTATAAAGCACCCAGGCACAGATGCCCACCCCTGTATCACCATCCAGGTACACCCTGCTCAAGGCCTGTTTTGCTGTTTAGCTCAAGAGGCAAGATGCCGATGACCACCAAAGCACGGGGATGGAAATGGCTTCAACCCAGGACCAATGGATGGCTTAGGAGGTCAGGAGAATATCTCCTCTTCCAAGCGTCTAGGGGGCAGAGATGGAGGCAGGGATCAGGTTTCCCGCAGCACCAGGACAAGGGCCAGGCCCCAGCACTCACGCGTCACGGGGCAGGAACACAGCTGAGGCTGTGTGTGACTGTTATGTGTGACACAGAGACCCAGCTGCATTCCTGGATGCCTTACTGTCCTCTCCCTTACCACTGCCCTACCCGAGCCAGAGGGACAGGCAGCCACGGAGGAGAAGAGGAAAACGTGGACGCTGGGCCACACCGGAAAGCAAAGGCCCTCGGTGGTGCCAGGATCCCAGACTAGCTGATTCACTCTTCGGTGCACTCCCTTTGTTGTCTTTTGTGCAGGCAGCCTGGTTGCCAGATCTCTAGGGCGATGCTGGGGCTGCTATCCAATCTGCATCGACCCTGTGAGATCAGCTGGGTTCTGGAGCTTCTCCAGGGGGCCAAAGGGAGGACCTAGTCTAATGAGGGAAGGGATGTGACAGGGCTAGAGCTACTTACAGCTAAGGTGCCACAGGCCTTGACCGACCTCCAGAGGGAAAGAGGACAAGAACCTGTCTTGGCATTTTTGTCTTTTGGCATTTTAGAAGGGCAGTCCACCCATCTCAGTTAATCAAGCTCAGAGGCTTCGGCTGACTACTCAAACCACTCGTGGATCCAAAGAATGCACAAAAGACAGATGGCCTCCCATGAAGATGTTGTGTCTCTAACAGCCAGTTAAGTTTATCACAAGAGAGGCTGGAGTGCACCTGGCTCTGGGCTCCTCCCACCTAGAGAGCAGGCCACCTGTCTCACCAATTCACACTGCGCACTACTGGCTCTGGGTGCTGTTCTAATGAGCCATTTTCTTGATTCTTCTGTGTTTCCCCTTGGTCTTATGCTTTAATTGGAGACACCTGATGAAGTGCCCCTTTCTGAAGTGCCCCTCATTCACTCCCCTTTCAAGGCTCTGTCCCCAGAAAAGAAGCTTCAGGCTGTAATTCTGTTCGCCTGTCTTCCATTCAGATAGAGCTTGAGAATTCTCTTCCACACAGGTTCCTTTTGCTCTCTAACCAGCCAAAGTGTTGCCATTTGGGGGTTTTGGCATTCAAACCTGAATGCCAAAGTCCATCATCCTGCACCAAATACCCCAATGTGAACTCCCTTCTAACCAAGGGGTTCGCACTTCACCAGGCAGGGACACAGCTGAGTCTGTGTGGAAACTTCTAACCAAGAGGTCTTGCCAATTATTCTTAATCACTGACCCCTTCTGGACCTTAGGAAGACACTCAATCCTAGAAAGAAAATGGCTCTGATATTCCTCTGGGGGAAAATTAGCAAGGAAAGAGCAAATTTTTCACATTTTCAGAAATTTTACATGGAAATGTAAAGCTATTCTAATACACATCCAAAGTATACTTATTAAAAAAAAAAAAAAAAAAGGGGAAAAGAAGTAGTCCGTACCGGGAAAGGCTCCGCCCCCTCCTGGATCACAAACCCTTCGATAACATGCGTCAGGATTTGGGGTTTCACAATGGCCTGTGGTGGTTTATTCTCACCATTCTGGGGGGCAGTGCCGGTGATGCTGGAGGCAGAGTTTCCGTTCCCTGAGGTCATGCCGGGGCTGCTGAGGTCGGTCAGTGCATGAACAATGCCCTGCCCTGTCTCTGTACAAGGGAAAGCAGGAAAACACAAGCAGTGGGGGTCAGACAGAACCAGGTCTAGGCCAGTAGCAGAGCAGGGACTCAACACTGCCCGATGATGCAAACCAAGCAGCCCCCTCCCTCAGTGACCCATTCAAAAGTGGTACAGTCTCAATGGACCCACCACCAAGTGAGACTACAGTCTGCTCTGCAACCATGCAGCTCATCCGCCAGCAGTGTTTCTGAATTTCCCAACTGTGCTAAGAATAGTCCAACCAGGTTACACAGGCAAGAATTCTGCCTTGGAGGAGTTAAGACCTTGGTCAATACTGATGTGGACAAACGAGTTTACATTCTGCTCTGCTCAAGGGAGAAAATGTATTCAAGGTGACATCTAAAACCAAGATGAAAAGCTGAACTAGTATAGGGCTTGGGGCATGACGGGGTTTGGGGGAGAGAGGATAAATGAACCTTCTACAAGATTCCTCAGGAAAGGGTTAGATTTTAAGCGTGCTGTGAAATGTCAAAGTACTGAACCCCAAGTAAACATTTTAACACAGGTCTGCCTCATCGGAGGCTGGTTATTTGGGATCACTGCATTAAGATGTGCGTGTATTCTGTTTCTCCACCGAGGAAGCCCCTGGGCAGAGCTGAGGTTTTCTATGCTGTTCCTGCAGGTATCCTGCTCCCAATCAAGCCTCTTGTCCAGTTCTCAGCTCCACATCCAATCTGATTCTCAGCCAACCACAGACTCCTTCCCTCCACGGAGAGCCTTGCTTAAGTTTTCCTCTCCACGGGCCTGCCAGCCTTTCTCTGAAGAGCCTGACAGAGCTCCAGTAAGTATGATGAGGTGCCTTTACAGAAACACACCACAAGGGACCCCCTTTTCTCCACTCCAAACGTACCTCTCCTGAGTTGCTTCACTGTTTTAGAAGCAACTTTTCTCTCTTCACTTTTTAAACTCTTTCCCCACCCCACCCCCCTTCCCAGGGCCATTCTCTACCACCACCAACTGTGTGAAGCTGAGGTTGCCTTTAACCTGGAACTTCCTAAAAAAGAAAAAAAAGAAAGAAAGAAGAAAAAAAAGAAAAAGCCATTTCTTTATTGCAACAAGCCTATTGACAGTAAGCATAACCCAGTGTGAATGTATGTATTACACACTTTAAAAACAATTTCAGTATATTTATTAGCTAAGTAATTTTTGCACAAAATTTATATGAAGATGCTCTTATTTCATGTTAAAGATCTAAAAATCCTACCACAGAACAGGAATTCACAATGCCTAATTATGTGGCATGGAGAAATCAAAATAAACTCATTTTAGAAAAGGTTTATAACTGGCTCATTTTCTTACTAGTAGTCCTAATGTGCAATGAACTGGGATAAATCTTTTTTGTTAAAAAAAAAAAGAGTTGGCCATGACACATGCCCTCAGTACTCAGACCTCTATAATTCAACTATAATAAATTTCAGAGCTGAGCAGGAGTTACCTAAGAGATGTGATTAATGAGATTTTTTAAAAATTAATTTTTTTGGAGACACAGTCATACCAGCAAGTTAGAAAAATTCCTTTACGTGTTTATAATCCTTTGAAAAAAATTTTTTGACACTTTTGACCTTTCTATAGGGATGGAAAATTTCTCCTTTAGAATCAGTCTTTCTAAAATTGTAAAGGTGTTTGGGAAATAGAAAAAAAAAATCTTTCCTTAACAATCCATGAATAACTAGGAGGACTGAGTTAATTATACAATCAATCAAGTTAAGTTTCTTTGCTTTTAAATTTTAAATATTTAAGTCTGTATTTACATAATTACATTTTTGTTGCGTTTATATTTTAAAATATTTTAAATACGCAAAGAAACAAATCTGTATTTTATTTAAAATAATGAATAAATGTTGTTAAGATAGAAAGGTTACTGTGTAAGTTAAAATCCTATTTTTAGATGATGGCTATTCCCTTCTAATTAGAGCCTAGTAAAATATTCCCTGGCTTCGCTAATGAGCTACTGTACGGATTATGGAATCACAAGATTAGAAAGTCTGGTTCAACCCCTTACCAGTGCTTGACCCTTCCCTATAATAGCCCCACCCCCAGTGATCTTCTGGCATTTGTTTGAATACCTCTAATGACAAAGGAACTCACTATCTCTGAAGTAGTTTGTTCCCAACTTGGGCAGTTCAATTAATAAGTTCTTCCTTACAATGAGCCAAAACTCTATCTTCTGTTAATTTCTGTCCACTTACCCTGGTTCTATTCCTTAGGACCACACAGAACAAGGCTAATCTTACTTGTATCATAGGCAAAAACGCAGACTTAGACCTGGCTTAGAGACTGGTCTCTATCACTCAAGTGGATTAGGGACAAGTCCTCTTCTGTCTCTGAGCCTTGGTTTCTCCAGCTATAAAATACATACAATAATAAGACCTACCCTTTAGTGTTGCTACGAGGACTAAGTGAGAAAATGAATAGCAATGCAGTGCTAGCACACTGGGAAACACTCAAGAAATGCTCTTGGTGTCATGAAGGATGTCACTTATGAGCCCAGTTTATGTTCTCTCCTCCAGGCCACACTCCCTCTGCTCCTTTGACTACTTCTTATATAAAAGGTTGCAAATTCATCATCACCCTAGGTCTTCTTTGCCAGCATCTTTTAAAGTCAGGTACTCAGTCAATACTAACATAATATATCAAGTGTATTGATCCAAGAGATCCTGTTGGTAAGAGTTTTGTTTTGTTTCTTTTGAACACAATCTCATTCCTAGCTGAGAGCACAGATGGAGAGCAATGAGTGACTCCCTTGTTTTAGTTTATAATACTTCTATGGAGTTAATCCATTCTCCTCTGAATTCTGGGATCACGCCCACCTCCCTCTTTTCACTGATATTTATCACCAAACAGCTGCTGATACCCTGTCTCCTTTTATGGGATCTCTCCAATCTTGTTCGACTCTTCTCCTTGCCCCCTCTACCCCCTTCCCTCCTGTCTCTCAGATCTGTGCCTACTAACGTACACTGCAAGACGAGGGGGGAGCTCCTGAGGGCAGAGTCCTTCCTCATGCTAAATACAGTAGCAAACAGAGACATTCACCAGCTCAGAGGCTACAGAGCCAATACTTAACTCTGGGAGGAAAAAGACTTTTTGGGAATCTAAGTTTTTAAAAAAGGATCTTATTAAGCAAGAGAACAAACTAATAAACCCCTTCACCACAACATTAGAAACTGTCACTCTCCATTATACCTCTGGGGCAGCTTACAGAAGACACAGAATCCAAGGGACGGAAGGGAGAGCGTTTCACGACTGTACAAAGGTTTGCAGCTATTTTGCTTTGCAGTCATCTTGTAGGCAATACCTTATCATGTGCTTTAGTCACAAAGGAGTTTGGGCTATTTCTGGAATGACCATACACAATCTCACCCCCTGCCAAGCTCAGCACACTGAGATTAATTTAATCTGCTTCCCTTTCTCCCAGACTGCTTTGCAGCCTGCTTAGGGGAAAGCAGCTTAAACTTGCAGAAACCTGCCCTGTTGGCCCTGAGGCCAGATGAAAGACAGAGACAAAGAAATTCTCTATCTTTGGAATTCTTCCTTACTCAATTCCCTTGACCAGTCCCGAGGCTATAAGTGCTGCCGGGATTCCCACAGGTCTCAAATGCCTTCATACAGAGTTAGCTAGCTGGATCTGAAAGGTGGAGGCCAGGACACCCTGAGTAGGAGAGGCTGCAGGAGGGAAATAAAGCCAAGCTTCAGTGGTGGTGGTGGAAGGGGGAAGTAGAATCTAGCCTTCAACTGAAGCTGACCACAAAGGGCCAAGTATTTGGATCAGAATGAACAAAACAATGTGTTCTGGGGGAGTTGTTACATAACATAGGCCTGAACCTTGTAGGTTGCTTCTCAATCTGGTCTCACAGGCGCTGGCAGAAACAGCCCTTGTAGGGACTGGATTAAAATAGGAAGGACCCCCCAGTGGCCCAGTCTGTGAAATTATCTGCTACAGAGCCCGTCTCCTCTGCTAGGCAAAGCAGGTGCCGTTAGGTGGGGGCCGTCTGGGTCTCATCTGTATCTCCAGGGCTAACCCAGTGTCCAATATATGACAACCATTTAACGGCTGCTGAGCTGGAGCATGGGGAACCCGTGGTCCCCGTCTTCACTCTTGACCAGCGTACAGATCTCCCTACTCTTCCGGCAGCAACCGGCCACCAGCTGAGACTGGCACATCACCTTCTGAGGTGATAATGACGAGAGGGAGCAGCTGGGCTGGTGCCTGCCTACGGGGGTGGCATTTCTGGGTACCTGGCTGTAAAGAAGAATGAGAGCTATTCCTTAGCCCAGTTCTTCCTGTTAGAGTGAGGACTTCCTCAGCAGAAGGGAGATAACAGCATTAAACTGGCCCCAAAGGCTGCAGCTCTGGGTTCCCTGGTCCCTTTGAAACACTGATGCTGGCTCCAGGCATTTGGAAAGGCGTGAGGACCTCTAGAGGCAGAGGCCGGAGGCGCCTATAAAAACGGCCCCACCCTCGGGGCCAGGAGGTAGGTGCCCAGAGAGGCCGAGCTTTCCTGCCCACTGAGGACAGAGGTCAGGCTGGCCCCAGCTACGCACCACCTGGGCCACTTCGGAACCAGTTACGGTGCTCTTTATAAGCACACGTAAGGCAAAAATCATCAGTTATGCTGAAATATCGTTCAGTACTAACATTTATTGTGGGTATTTCAGATGACCTGGCCACTCATTCTATTTGCCCCTAAAATAAGTCGCCTTGAAGACCTGACTTCAGAGGAAATGAAGGGCAAGCAGAGCCTCTCCTTCTACCCTTCAGCGTGGCCAGTGGCTATTTCCACTTTCTCCAGACATGAGGAGAAAGGGGCATTTTAATTTACAAGACTTCTAACTACCCTTGCTTGGCAGCAGCAGGAGAAAGACAAAGCTAATGAAGTTCATAAAGGATTCAAGGAAGCAGAGTAGGTGATAACATGGATCATTTGCCTGCAACAAATTCTGCTCGACAAATGGCAAAACAAGGTCGCTTATACAACACAGAGCGTTCTCTCCAGGCCCCTGGCTCTGAAGTCCGGCTCACTGTGCCTGAGCTTAGCAGGCCAGTCACGTGGCCAGGAGGGGTGACAGCAGGATTCCTAAACAACTGCTTGCTCTAGAGAGACCCTGAGGGGAGCACCTGCAAAGTGACGCCCAGGGAAGCCACATCCCAGACGGGGAGCAGCTGACACAGACCAGATGCCCCTGGTGCTAACAGCACGGCAAGCTGAGGGCTGAGCCCTCTGGAAAGGCTGCGGCCTCCCTTTACAATCTCATTAGTTATATTTGGGCCCCTAAAGAAATCAGTGCTGCTCTGAAAGTGAGGGAGGTAAGATATCTCATTAAGCACCAATTTGTTGAGAGAAAGAGAGAGAGGGAAGAGAGGAGGGGGAGAGAGAGGGAAGAGAGAGGGAAGGAGGAATGGCGGCTCTATCCTGGGACCCTGACAGAGTATTCCATTAAAGAGATTCATTTGGTTAACAACCTGCTTTAAAATGCAAATATACACCTGTGGCCATTCACACCTGGCTGTGAATCACTTAGAGAAGCAGATAGCTTTCCTCCCAATTTAGGGATAAGGTTTGGTGGGAGGATTGGGGCATGAAGAGTGGACATTTTGGATCAGGGGCACTAGATCACAGAGGACTGGAGTTAGAAGGGCCCTGGGTCTAACATCTTAATTTCCCAGAGGAGGAAAAGGGTGCATAGTTAAAAGTGTGCATTTCAGAATCAAGGCAAGAGTGGGTACCACCTAATTTGGAAGAGAGTACCTTCTAAAACAAGCACAAAAGGAGCCCTTAGAGACGTGGGAAAATTGTAGGCCCCTTCCCACCGAGGGTCCCTCCTGAGAACCAGAAGGCTGGAGGTACCAATGCCAGATGTTTGTAGCTTTTGCAATTCTGCCAAGGACCGAGTTACTGTCAGACCCACGAAAAGCCCCTGGCTCCCGGACGCACAGCAGGCCGTGGCTGCCTCACACGGGTGCCCTCATCACCCTGTCCCTCGGAGCGCCTCTGCTCTTAGGGGCCTCTCCCGAGAGGGAAGAAAGGGCTGCGACAGGAGGATCTCTTTGGGGCGCTTTGCCGAGTCATGGGAGGGCAAGGCCCTGGCTCCATACCTGGTGCCTGGTGGGGAGGTGGCGGCCCAATGAAAGGGAAGCTGGGCCAGGTTGCCTCAGACGCGCCTCGGTGTCCCTGCGGAGTGACCTTGTTGAGTCTGGGTTAAGAGGACTGGAGAGCAGACGGGCCTCCTGGGTCTTAAGCATCTGGCTCTGGCAGGGTGGGCTCCTCCTCCTCCCTGGCGGCCATTACCATACAGCTGACTCTCAGGCTGTCTCTTAGGACACAGGCAGAGGGAGCAGGCCTTCTGACTCACCCATACTCCCCAGCTAAAGTGTACATAAGCTGAATTGTAAACAGCTGAACGTTTTCCAAGTGGCCACCCCCAGCTCTGGAGGCAAAAATCAATGGAGCGACAGCCAGCCGCCCCCGCGTGGCTCAGGACCCGGAGCCAGGGGGGATTTCCAAACAGCTGCAGCACTGCTGCCCGGCCCAGGCTGAAGACCAGGTCTCACTCAGCAGCAGCACCTGCGGCTGGTCAACGTGCGATGGCTCACTGGCTGCTGGGAGCCAGGGACAGCGTTCAAAAAAAGCTCTGCAGCCCTACGGTCTCCAGGGCTGCGGTTGAGGGCTCCCAGATATCCTAACATCACAGTTCTCTAGCAGACGCTGTGATTTCACAAGGCAAAAGGTCTGGAACCAACAGGAGAGGCTCTCCGCTAGAGACATCAGGATCACAGGAGACAAGAGGAAAAATAGCAGAGTGGAAAGGCCACCAGCACTGGGGCAGACCTGGGTTCATACTCTGGTTCCATCTTTGATTACCTGTGTAGCTAGCTTCAAGCACTTGGTACCTGCTCTGCGCCTTAGTTTCTCCATCTATAAAAATGACAATCATGCTGCTTACCTTGCAGGGTTACAGGGAATGTTAGAGTTTATATATGTAAAATGCCTGGCACTGATTACATTTAGAGGCTGTGCTACCCAGCAGTTAAGACTGGGATCAGAAAGACCCTAAGCTTAAATCCTACTCTGTAATCCCAGGCAAGTTACTCTAGGCCTCAGTTTCCTCATCTGTAAAATGGGGAAGGTACTCTCTGTCCCATATGGCTGTGGTAAGGATTAAATAAGTCACTGCAGTTACGACACAGTGGAAGAGGCCTGACATGGCCATTGGAGGGCTCCCATCGCTGAGACTTGAGAGATCAGGAAACTGCCCCAGTCTCACTCACACTGAGCCTGGCCTCTTGCAGCCCCAGAGCAGAGCTGTTCTTTCACTGGTCCAAACTCAGGTATCATTCATGTTCCTCAGGTGCTCTGGCCTACTCAGTGTCCTGTCCTTGCACTCCTGAAGTAAGGCTTCGGGAAGAAATCTTACTTCCACTTTGACAATGACTGCAACACAAGGGAAATGCACCTGCCCTTTGGGGCAGACCACACGTCCCAATTCACCTTCAACAGTCGTTAATCCAAAGGACATGACAACTGCCAGATTCCCTCCCTTCCTATGCATTTCTTTCATAAACAGTCCCAGGCTATTACACAAAAGAACCCCAGGAACCAGAAAAGAAAGAACTCAGGAACAAATAAAGAACCACTTTTCCTAGTGGTTCTTATAATGCCAGGAGGCGGTTTAGCCTGTGAAAAGAAATTACTTTAAAAGGCTGAAGAGAAAATCATGGAAGATGGATTTATAACAGTTAAAAAAACAACTAGAAATGTTTAGAAAATTCTCTATTTTCAGGCTGATAGCAAGGAAAGGCCACCATGTTGCCTGATATAATGCCTTATTTATTTACCAACTGCAGAAGCACTAATATTCTTAGAGAAGTGGGAGAGGGAGAGAGAGAGAGAGAGAGAGAGAGAGAGAGAGAGTGCACACGCACGTGCTAGAGAAAGCCAAACCTCAGTTGTCCTTGTCTATATAATGGGATAGATAATACTTATCTTGCAAATCAATCTTCTTGATCATTTCTGCTCTTAGAAAACACTGCCCCCTTCCTTTAATAACCACTGTCTAAGTTTTCAATCACGCTACTTTGCTACCAATCAGCTGACAGAAGAGATTAATACTGATTACTGGAGGCCTGGAAATGTGGACTTAACCAATTTTTAAAAAAATGGTAGTTGATTCACATTAATTTTGTTTTAATTTAAAGTGTCATTTGCTTTGATTGTTTAAAAATGTCTTAATATAGCTGTGTGGATTTAGGCCACATATGGATGGTTTCAAATAGGCTAAAGATATCAGTAACTAGGGATAATTATACAGTATTTGAGACATAATAGCCATGCAACTAGAGCTTTAAAAATAACTCCCGGCAGTCATGAACTCTCATTTTCTTGCCAACGGTCTCAATATTCAGCATCAGGCCTGCTTCTCCTAATCTACTGGAGAAGAGTTGGTTATGACACGGCAGCTAACAGTCATCTTTTCTTAAGAGAAGCTATGACAAATTTCACTGCTAAGAAGAAAATCATCCAAGAAACAGGTTTTTGCTTTCAAGAGAGTCTAACAGCAAACTGGGACACTCTTCAACATCTGGATTCATCTTAGAACACTGGAAATCCCTATTTAATAGCAATCATTTCTTTGGCAGATGTAGAAAGAATGTTCTCTTTTGGATTTAACTAAAAAAAGCATTTGGAAATTTCAAGTATAGGAAAGCACATCCCTTTTCACTAACTATAAATAAATTTGGAAGGGGAAGGAAAAAGAACAACAAACCATTAAGTTTATTATGCTGGCCTAGATGGTCTTACAATGAATCACATAGCAACAACTTATTATTTAAATTATATGCTATGTTTCTTACTATATTTTATACCTTCAAAAACTAATCATTCTTAACTGTATAACTCGATTAACTATAAAAGAGCCCATCTCGGGACTTCCCTGGCGGCCCAGTGGTTGAAACGCCGAGCTTCCAATGCAGGGGGTGCACATACGATTCCTGGTTGGGGAACTAAGATCCTGCATGTCGTGGGGCGGGGCCGGAAAAAAAAACAACCATTTCTTGACCATGGCAGTTATATTCTACTTTTGTTTTTGATGGGGGAAAAAAGCCCTGAATCTGTAAGACTGTTGTCTTGGATAAATAAATGGTTGATTATTTTCCTAACAATTCCAAAATGTCATAAAGTTGAATTAAAGATGGTTTGTTTCGGAGTTTCTTTGCAAGCATCAAATCAGTGTGCTGATGTAGCTAAATTAAAACTGAAATTTTTTAAAAAGTCAATGCTTAAAATGAAACCTGCATCTATGTGAATTGTGAACAAGTAATTCAAGTTATCTTAAACAGGCCTACTTTAAACATTTTTAACAGAACACATACTCAAGCGGAGTCTTTTTAACTGTTGACTCACACTGTAGTTTAAAGCACGCCATAAAAACACTGAAAACATAAATCTGTGTATATTCATACCTCTACCTTGAGGGGTAGTCCCAGCTTTGATTTCCACCAGACAAGGTGCTAAGTCACTGCAGAGAGTCATTTCTGTTACTGGTACAAAGGCCTCATGAGAGTAGATTGCATAAGGCAGCCAGTCCTCACCCTGCTTTTCCACGGGGGTGGAAAACACAAAAGAATCTCTACAACCACTTTTGTGAGATTCCTCCTGACCACAGAAAATCATCATCTTCATCTTCCAGTTGCAAAATGGCACAAAAGAAAGGGAATAAAAGAGAAACTATGCTTCTATGAAGGTGTCTCATTTCCCTACTCTCAACTCTAGTAGATGTATCTTTTCAGGAGAGAATCTTTTTCAGGATGGGACCAAATATGTCTGGAGAGTAAACGGCACTGCACAGCTGGGAGAACTTTAATATAAACTTGGACTGACCAAGAGGAAGAAAAAACCCTCGGTGAATGTCACACTAACACGGAGCAGCGGTACCAGAACTGGAGCCACCATCCTACTCCCTAGTTTTTTCAACTTAAATTTTATGTTGGTTTACTGATCCATGCTAGCTGAAAGTGAAGGACTTTGATAGGAAGGTGGTGAACTTAATTCAGCAAATAGTTACCGAATGCCTAGTGTGAGGCCTAAAACCCAAAGGAGGGCAGAGACTTAGAGGAAGCGTCTAAGGCAGTCGAGTCATCCTCTTCACACATTCACAACAGGAAAAAAACAGAGATAAAAAGACACTCAAAACCTCAGGTAAAGGTTCTTAATTCTGAGATAGCAGTCATTTTTTTTCCCCCTAAAACAAGAAAACCTAGGGAGGGGATGGCCTAAGTTAGAGCATGCAAGACCAGAGGCAAGAACAGTTCAATTTTATAAAATCGTCTATCTATTCCTCTTTTTCTCTTTCCCACTGAAAGATCCAAGGGATCCAAAGTATCTGAGACAGGAAATGAGTAAGGCAGGAAAAAGGATGTGGTCTGAAAAAGAGTGGATTCTGGGGCTGAGCCAGAGCAAGTCACCGGCACAGGGTCACAGATGGGGGAAGGGGCCTTGGTAGCAGGAAGAGAAGTCTCAGGGTCAATCAGCTTAGACTAGAAAGTCAGTGACAGAGGAGGTATGTCTGGAGAAGCAAGCGTAACAACACCTTCCTAAAAGGTTACCCTGCATTGAAATGCAGAGGAACAATGGCTGAAGAGACCACAGCCAGGAGAATCATTACTGGGACAGAAGGAAGAAGAGCTGGGGTTTCCTCCTTACTTTGAGGAAGTGGAAATAATATATGTTGAGTGCATCTGACAAAGGTAAATCAGAAATTAAGCCAGGACCTGGAAGAGAAGTGGACAGGGCTGGGAGGTGAGTGCATGATAAAATACCAACATTCATTACGTACCTATGTGCCACCTATTAATAAAACAACAGCTTAAAAGGGGTGGGGGGGAGGAGAAGGCAATGAAAACAGGAGCTACCTCTCACAAAAATGCAGTTGGACAACTGAGAAACCAAGTCAAGAACAACAGAAAAGTGGCAAGATTAATGCTGGAGAAAAAAGGCATCTATTCTTCCCGATGTGTATGGACAAGCCTGGAAACAGATCTTGGGTGGGCTGAGAGGCAGAGCTCACGTGATAAGAGTGCCTGGAAAGGGCAGGTGCCACACAAGCACCACTACCCATCTGCTGGGCCCTCTGAAAGAAGCCAGCCCTTGAGAAGGAGCCAAGCCAGAAGCTCTGGTTCCTGCCTTGCAGGGACTGGAACTTAGGTAAAGAAACAGTGGGAAACACTGTATCAGCTGATTCAAAAATGTGGCTATTTCCAGATATAGATCCAGATGTTGGGGGCTAAGTGAGAAAATCACTTCTATATTCTCCACAGGGCCTAGGATAATGCTTTACATGAGGCAGGAGCCTAATGAAGGTGTGTGAAATCTGAGAGGAACCAAAACTACTTAGCTGTGCAGGTATCTTAAGATCCAAGACAGAATCTCCTGCCCTGTAACCAACACAGTAAGTTTCTTTCTTTCTATTCTGGAGTCAACATGATATGAAGCCCTGCATCCCATGTGACCTCAACTTAAGCCCTTATCAATAGACGCTGCCACAGGTCTGAGGCCCTCTACCGGAATAAAAAATGGGGAGGGCAGCGGGGGCAGACATACAGGATCAAGAAGGAATTTCCTTGCCTCATTAGCCTGCAATTTTCAGACTCATCTAGAAATCCTAGCAGTTCCAACATTTGGGTTGACTCGGGGGTGGGGGGAGGGATGAAAAATCCCAGGTGAATGATAATTGGATTACCCAGTTATGCCCAGAGCCAAATGGCTGGAAAAGGCCAGGACAGCAGGGCCTGATATGGTTAAAATGACATTATTTTCTAAACCAAAAATCGAGACACTTGGTTGATAGACAATGTGATAGAATATTTTAAATTGGGGTTGTCCTAGAAAAATCGGGGACATATGGTGGATTTAGGTCGGTAGCTTATTTCACAACAAGGGATCCTCTGGGTCCAATATGCTAATGGAAGGGGATTAAAGATCTAGGATGGGAGATATCTAAGGGGAGAGCTGTCACTAAGTTGTTTAGCAGGAAAAAGAATAAAAGAGCGTCTCTGTAGGCAGCATGGGAAGAAAGTCAACATTCTAGGTATGGAGCAGGAAGGAAAGGAAAGTTATCAGAGCTGAAAGTATGTCAGTGAAATCTGTTCAGGTCTAAAAGGCAGGCTTGGGGGAGGGATGGTGAGGATTGGGATGGCGGGGGTATCACTGGCACAAACTGGTATCCAACAATACAGGAGCCGGGGACTAGGAGTTCACACTGTAGGTTCACCATTAGTTTGCAACCTGATCTTGGGCAAATTATTTCCCTCTCTGTGGACTTCAATTTAAATAAAGAATCTCACAAGTCCCGATTTTAATGTAAAGAATCAACAATACAATATGCCTTCATTTGGCACGGGAAGGAGAGAAAACGCTCTTCTAAAAATGGAAGAGAGGACAGACACAGAACAGCTTGTCCCTTTCCATCCAATTAAAAGCTTCGTGAGACTGAACTAGATTAAAAACAAAACTCTCCAGCGAAGCCGCAGGCCTCCAAGATAGGCAGTCCCCTACCCAGAGAGTACAGCGGATGCCAGCAGCCCTGTCCCTAAGCGGACCGTCCATCTCCGGTAAAGCACCGCCCCGGAGGACCGAGGCCGGGGTGGGGGTGTGCGGGGACACACGGAAGCGTCTGGCACGCCGAAGGTGACACAGCGGCTGCCGGGGAAGTGCGGGGCAGGCAGGGTCCCCGACGAGGGGGTAGGCGCAGGACACCTCCCCGGCGCCGGGAGGGCGAGAATCGCGGGCTGGCACGGCCTGGCAGCCGAGTAGGCCCGGGCCGGGAGTGGCACCGGAGGGCGGTGCCCGGTGTCCAGTGCGACGAGAGCGGGCCGCGGTACCCCTCCTGGCGAGAACCCCTCCCCCGCCACGGGCACTGACCTGTCCAGGGCCCGGCTGGGCCTGGCCGGGCGGGGCCTACGCAACCCCTCGGCCGGGCGCCGCCTCGCGCGGGGTCCCGGGCCCAGGCGGGCCGCCTCCTCTCCGCCGGGAGCCTCCGAGCCGGGGCCCGGGGCTGCCGCGGCGCATCCGACCGTACCGGCCGGGCCGGCGTCCACAAAGGGCGGCGGGGGCGCGAGGCCGGGGCGGGGGTGCGGGCGGCGGCGGATTGCGCGCGCGCGGCGGGCGCTCGAGGGCTGCAGCCGCCGCGGAGACAATGCGTCGCGTCCCGGCAGGGCTCCCGCGGCCGCCTCCGCCGGGGGCGGGGCGAAGCGGGGGCGGGGCATGGGCGCGCGGGGCGGGGCCTAAGGGAGGCGGGGCGCCGGCGCGGAAGCCGGGCCGCGCGCTTCCTTTGTGCGGCCGCGCCGGCCCCGCCCCGCGCCATCCGGAAGGCGCAGGGGGGCTGGCGGCCGGTTAGGAACGTCGGGGCTTGGTTTAGGGAGGCGGGCGCTGCGACACGCCAATGTCCGCTCTCGCCCGGTCAGAAGTCCCCCGTGCGGTCGTGGACTCCCGCCTGGCCAAGTCGGAGGCAGAAAGAATAACGACTAGCAGTAATTGAGTGCTTAATATGTGTCAAGCCCTGCATGCACGCACTTCCTCTCAGTGTTCACAATAACCCCACAAGTAGTCGTTATCCTCCCCACTGGGAACTGAGGAACAGAGAGGTTAAGTAATGACCAAAGTGACCCAGTTACACCTCCATAAACGGGGCTAATGCCTCCTCTTTAGGCTTACTGTGCAGGCTAACTGAGGGCATTTATACAAATTGCCTGCAGTGCCCGGCACACAGGTGGAGCCCAATAAATGTTACTTCTCTTCCTAAACCACGCTGGATTAAACTGAATTGTCGGGAAAGCACCTTCATTCAGTAGATACACTAGAGCTTGTGAGACTCACAAGGCTCACTGCACCCCCATCCCCCAGCTTTATGCTGAATACTTGCCCCGAATTTCTCTCTCCATGCTTGACTTCTATTTCCAACATTTTCTCATATTCTTACCTTTCTTAGCATTCATATCCCCAACCTTTCCCCTCAGGCCTCATCCCTTTTCCTTTATTTCCACATTTTACATCTATTTTATATTCCCTGATCGTTTACTTTGCTCCCTTTCTCTTTCCCTCGTGCCCCCCCCCCGATGTTTCAAATTTTCAAAGTCTTCTTTCATTAATATTCACATTTCCTCCCCCTTTCTGCCTTTGCATTTCTTACACTTAACATTTTGTTCTATGAATGCTTGGCCTCTCTGTCCCCCAAACACGCCCACCCTCCCGCCTCCCTTCCTTTACTTCACTAGTCCCTTCTCCCCAGTGCCACATGTCCAGGTCCTACCTATCCTTCAAGGTCTAGACTCAAGAACAGTGGCTGGCAAACTTTTTCTGTGAGAGACCAGATAGTAAATATTTTAGACTTGGCAGGCCATGTGGTCTCTGTTGCAACTACTCAACTCTGCTGTTGCAGCAGGAAAGCAGCCACAGACAACACTACACGAATGAACGTGGCTGTGTGCCAATAAAACTTTATTTATGGACACAGAAATTCAGATTTCGTATAATTTTCATGTATCACAAAATATTCATCTTTTTTTGAGTCTTAAAAAATTTTTTAAATGTAAAAACCATTATTAGCTTGTGGGCTGTACAGAAACTGGTGATGTGATGAATTTGGCCCTCGGGATGTAGTTTGCCAACCCTCGCTCTAGAATAATGCCACTTCCTCCCTACAATCTATCCTGATAATCTCTACTTGGCAGTAACTTCTCTCTCTTACCTTTTAAAGCATTTACCCATAATCTTTCTATGCCATTTATCATATCTTAGTTTTTACTGTATTTTTTTCCTATGCATTTCTCAAGTTTCCCAGAGGACTTTAAGCTCCTTGAAGGTAGGGTACAGACCTTATTTCTCTATGTATTTATTACCTCCCACCCCACAGTGCTTTGCGCAGAGCAGGCATTCAAACATACACAGAATGAATATTTAAATCTTGGGTGGTTGACAATTGTTTCCACTGTGCAAAACTTACTTTTCTCATGAGATAGAACCTCAGAAGCAAGATGCTTTGTTATGTGTGTATCATCTAGATTAGATTTCAGAAAGAGATTTTTGAGAGCTTTCTAGACAAGATGAAGAAAGGGAGGCAAATGTCAGTTCATTCAGAGGTTGTTGGATAACAAATACTTGAACAAAGGCTGTTGATTATCACCAACCTGCAGACAGGGGATGTGTCTTCAGTCAGGTCCTATTCAATATTTCTATCAGCAAATTGGTTAAAGACAAAGAAAACACGCTATATAATTTACAGATGGCAAAGTTAAGCAGAGGAGTTAGTATAATGAGTGACAAAATTCAGATATAAAACATTCCTGCCCCACCACTTATTCTTGCTGTGCCTCAGTTTTCTTATCTTTAAAATGGGCATGATAAAAGTTCCTGCTTCAGAGGGTTACTGTAAGGATTAAATGAGGAAATGCATGTAAAGCTGGCAGAGAGGACTCATTAAATGTTAGCTGTTAACTATTACCATTTTCTGGCTAGCCTGGAACTGTGGGCTAAATTCACAAGATAACATTTAACAGATATAATTAATCATGTTTTGGCTCACAATATAAATTGTACAAGTTTGAGATGGAGGAGACCTGAAGTGATAGCAGTCCATGTAAAAAGAAACCACAAAAACAAAGACAGAAACAAAAACCAAACCCAACCCCTCTGGAATTCAGGTGACACAGTGCTCGGTGAACTAAGGGTATCATTCCCCTGGGTCAGGGGAGTTAACGTGGGGCCATAGGTGCAATGTCCTGCTGAAGGCAGGTGAGGGAATTACCCCTGGAGCCAGAATCATGGCGCTGCCCTTTCATAGCTGTGTGACCTGGAGCCTCTTCAAGCTTTTGTTTCCTCCTCTAAATAATGGGGACAATAATATTTTATCTCTCAGGGTTATCATGAGTGAGTAAAGGAAAACTTAGAGCAGAACTTGGCACATAGGTGTTCAACGAATTTTAGTTCCTCTCTACTATACCATGCAGATCTCTGTCCTCTGAAGGGCTTATAAAGCTAAGTCTAGGTGCCAACCTAGGGTGACTAGCGGCTTTTTGTATTTGGAATTAATGTGCTTCATTTTGGGGCTCACACTTTAAGGGAATTAGTGGAGAGGTAGAATGTAGCTAGACAAGAATGATCAGCATGGTGGGAATGGGAGGTCTGGATGTGTGATAGGTAGAAAATGAAATAAATCTCAGATATTTAGCCTGAAGATTTTCTCTTTTTTTAATGGGGGAGAGGAAAGAGACATGATAACTGTCTATACACACTGTAGGAGATGGACAATCCACAAGACAGAATCATAGCCAGTGGTGGGAGTTCCAGGAGAGCAGATTTTGGCTTAATTTGAAGAGCAACTTTCTGATAATTAGAGCAATCCTACAGTGGAATGGGCTGCTTTTCAAAATGGTGAGCTCCTTATCATTGCAAGTTTGCCAAGAGAATGCTGACCTCCTTGCTGTCTTTTAATTTTTCTAATGTTTTTTTCTTCATATTCCTTTGCTTTCCTTTTCCTTGATTCTACCCTCCATTCCTTATAGGGCATTTATAACTACTTTGTCCCAAAGTACTTTTCTTCTCATTTCTCCTTCTTCCGTTTCCAAACCCCTTTTCTCTTGGCTCTCCCCACCCGACTCCCAGCACACATTTAGTCCGATGATGGAACTGCCTCCCTGAGTTGTAGGCAGCCCATGGCCCAGAATGTCTCTGAGATCTGGGCCAAGATTGCTGTGCACACTGGCAGAGAAGGAAAGGAAAGCGAAGGGATCACTGTGAAGGCAGAGGTACTGCTGTGACTCTCTCGTCAGGGTAGGGGGATCAGCAGAGTCTCCTAAAACTCAGGTCTTGGAGAAGCCCGCCTGTCACTGAGCACTCACAGACAGAAGGTGGGGATCCCAGAGCTGAGCACCGTTCCTTCAAAGATGCTTTCCGCGAGCTGAACCCACCCTGAATCCCCTCCTAGCTCCCCCTAGGCATTTCCCTCATCTCTGCACTACGCAGCCACCTTGTCATATTGCCAACTTCAAGAACGCCCTCTCATACCAAGCAGAGCAGAGGATTGAGACAACTGGATCCCTGGGTGAACTCTCAACCCGGCATACGGATATGCAGATACATCTGACAGCAATGACAGGCAAGCCTTATCTAGAACTTTCAGTTCTCCTTTTCTTTCTCCTTTATGCCTTCTGGGTCCCCTTTCTTTATCCTTGCTTCATCTTCTCAATCCTCTCTCTGTTTCCACCTACCCAGCTTCTTTCTTGCTTCTTGGGGCTTGGAGTAGTTTCCCTCCCATTCTAGATGCCCAAGTGAGATGTGCCAGGGGGTGGCAAGGAAGGCCAATGCTCTCCCCTCCCCCGAGGGCCCCGCTACACTTCATACCATGAGCTGGGGACTGCTGGATGTTCGGGCTCTTGGGTACAGGCAGGCCACCTGGCATGGCAGTGACGATGGCTTGCTGATGCGGTGATGGGCCAGACCGAGTCTCAGGCCCACTCTTCTCTCCAGGTACAACTTCCTTCCAGTCATCGGGGGTGCACTGCTGGGGCTGTTAAAGGACAGGACAGAGATGATCTTCTCGTGAATTGCCTCTACATTCCTGGACATGTCCCCCGTTTCCATGGAGCTTGGGTAGAAGGCAAGGACATTAAGATTCAGCCAGCCCCAAATTAGGGAGAGGCCCCTTTTCTTTCCTGGAATACTCAGAGAGGACTTCAACACTCAGCCCACCCAGACACACATCCAAATGGGGGCCACGGGATTGCCTGAGCTGTGTCCTCCCACTTTGTTCCCTGGACCTTGGGATCGGCTTACTCACCACTGGCGAAGCAGGCTGCAGTTGTAAGATGACAGCCGAGGCATGCTGGAACCTGTGTTGAGGGGTGTGAGACAGGCCCTCAGGGTATCCATTGTGAGGCCCGACATCTGGCGTGGGAGGGTGACACTGCTGAGCGCTGCCAGGCTTGTGCAGGTTGGCAGCGGGACACTGGAGAGGCAGGGTGGATGGGACTGGGCCTAGCGGCATGGCATGGGCTTCGGGGCCGGGCTGCAGGGCCAGGCTTGGAGGGACTGCGGCCAGCTGGGGGAGGGACGGGGCTTGGAGCGCTGGCCGTGATGGCTGGGGCGGCGGCGGCTGTTGTGATGCTTGCTGTTGCTGCTGCTGGATCCCAAACTGGGGCTGCAGGTGCTTTGAGGACGGCTGGGAGAGGAGCTGGTGTGGCTGCAGCTGAGCATAGGCTGAAGAGGGGGAGGCCAGGTTAGGCAGCATGGCTCGGTCTCACCTTCTGCTGTGCCCCCTCCCACATCCACATAAAGAAGGCTTTCCAAACTCGGTGTTCTTGCTTTCATCTCTTTCCTCTTTCACCTAGAGCCTGGCCTGACCATTGCCACGGCCTGGCCTTCTCTCTCTGTTTTCTTGCTTTCTTCCCATGCCGAAACATTGGGCCCTTGGCTGTCCCTCAAAGGCCAATGCAAAGCTCATCTCCTCTGCAAAGCCCACCTCCTCTGCGAAGCCTTCTTTGATCATTCCAGCGGCTGAGAGAAACACTGGATTCTGCAGTGTGCTATGTTCTCTCTCCTCCATGCCCTTCACTCGCTTTTCTCTGTGCCTGCAACAGGTGCAGGCTCCCATCGCCCAGCCCAGCTCTGTAAGGCTGGATCTTATTCACCCTACTGGCTCTGCTCAGGCTGGGCCCCCTCCAGGGAGTGCCGGTTGTACACACGGTCCTCAGGCTCTGGGGGGAGGCAGCCTGGGATGGACCACTGGTTCCTTCTGTTACCCAGTGGGGGACCTTGGGCTAGCTGCTTAACCTCTCTAGGCCTCAGCTGCCTTGTCTGAGAACCAGAAACAAAAATAGTTCTTGCCCAGAAAGTTGTAAGGATGAAAGAAGAAAAATGCTGTGCGAATAAAATGAGAGAAAAATGACATTATGTGCACAGCGCAGTGCCTGGCACGTGGTCATCGTCAATCATTTAATTCATATATTCAATCAGATAATTAAAATTATTATTTCAGTCTTGGCTTAGGTTCTGAGTATCCTGGGCTCACCTCTACCATAATGACGTGTCTCGCAATGGATTATAATTGTTTCTTAGCTGTCTTCCCTTCCAGATCATGAACCCCTCGTGATCAGAAACTATCACGTATCTCTTTATTCAGAAACTTGTATGATGCCTAATATTAGATGGGGGCTAAATAAATAAACAAACGTATTGTCCTGAACTGGAATTCATGTGTTGCCATTTGCTGCTTGTCCTTTCTTCTTCCATTTTAACCAGACTAGCTCTTTGAGGTGAGGACCCTTATATTTTTTAGTTATCCCTCCTGTGTCCAGCTCATGCCTTATAGACAGAAGGGGTTCAGGAAATTCAGCTCAGAGACTGATTGTCCTCAAGCCACTCACTCTCTTGTCTAGTGGCATCCAGGCCAGCTTAGCATGAGGGCTGCTCAGCTGAATCTGTCCTGCCTAAAAGCTGTCCTCTGCAGGGACTCCCACAGCTGGAGGGCCGGCAGAGAGACACTGTGCCCTGCAAAAGCACAGAGGGCCACAGCTGGAAGCTCGCAAATGGATTTTTACAACCAAAGGCTCCTAGCCAATGAGGGGAATGCAAATTCTGGGTCCTGAGCTAACATTTAAAAAGGATCCTGTGACACAGGTGCAAAGTAAGCAGATTTCAAACAGAGTTAGGGGAGGTACCTTTTTTCTTGAATTCTGTCCATTTACAAGCAAGTTTCCAACTATCTCATCACAACCCAACACAGAGTTCCAAGCAGAATGCCAATAAGAATGGAAAGGAGAGGACAGAAACGAGGCGGTAAGGAGAAACAAAATGCTCCTTGGTGACCAACTGCTGTAGGCAGAGGAGGGAGTATGGTTGGCCCACGGGCTGTAACCTGGATGACAGGGAAAGATGGGAGGGGGAAACACGGACGGCCATGAGGTTTTGAGAGAAATGTGGGGGGCTTGAGGTGATGGTAGAATGTCCAAATGGAAATTGCCAGCAGGCATTTGGTGATTATGAATTGCCCCTGACCTCACCCTGAGCCTTGTCTCCTAATTTCACCTTGAATAGCTCAAACTTAACAGTCAGGCCAAGATTGCTAGTCAGGCAAACAATAATCAGGGATTTTTGGGGCTTCCCTGGTGGCGCAGTGGTTGAGAATCTGCCTGCTAATGCAGGGGACACGGGTTCGAGCCCTGGTCTGGGAAGATCCCACATGCCGCGGAGCAACTAGGCCCGTGAGCCACAACTACTGAGCCTGCGCGTCTGGAGCCTGTGCTCCGCAGCAAGAGAGGCCACGATAGTGAGAGGCCCGCGCACCGCGATGAAGTGGCCCCCGCTTGCCGCAACTAGAGAAAGCCCTTGCACAGAAGCGAAGACCCAACTCAGCCATAAATAAATAAATAAATAAATAAATAAAATTAAAAAAAAAAAAATCATGGATTTTTAAGATGACCATTGTTAAGACACTGGACAGATAGATACCGCAGAGGCCATGAAATGCCTGGCTAGTCTCTAGAGGCTAAAAAGATCTGCAGAATGATGGGCAGCGTCACTGAAGACACAAGTAAAACTTGTTCTCCCGTATTACAAAACCATGAATTCCTGCCGGGGGACAGAGTCCCTCTAAGGGCTGCCGGTCTGAGCTGAGAGTTGGGGATGGTGCAGCTCAGAGAGGCTAGGAGGGTCGGAGGCTTGTCCCGCTACCCACTGGCTGTGTGGCCTGAGACAGGTCCTTTTCCTTCCCAGGGCTTCGGGGTTTTAACTGTGAGACAAGAGGTTTGGACTAGCGATCATACAATCTGATGGGGGTGGCTATCATAGGAAAAGAGTTTAAAATTCAGGATTTATAAGGTGGAAAAGGGAAGGTTAGAGAAGAAGGGTCTAGATCTGTAGAGTATAAAGAGTGTAGTTAGGTGCAGTACACCTTTGTTTACCAAGATTGGGAGAGGCAACTGTTGGCTTCGCGGCCCTCGATCCGGGGGCCTCCTCTCTGTCCCACTCTCTCCCCGACCCCGTGCTGCTTGTGGAAACCCTAAGGCCATTGTTTTAGAACAAATGATGCTAGTATATGACAAGGCTGGAAACAAAGTTCATGATGGCGTAGATAAGTTCATAGATCAAAGACCCCAGGGTATTTTGAGGGGAGTGTACATCCTTAACCTTTCAAGGTTAATAAAAAGCCAAGACCGTGATTTAACTCAAGCATTATTCTGGGTCAAATTCCTTTCATTTAAAGGGTTGTAATAGCTTTCTAATTGGTCTGATTCCAGTTTCTTCTCTCTATAATCCGCCTTGTAGATAGATCACAAATTAATCTTCCTAGTGCACAGATCTGATCCCTGATTAAAAGCCATCAGGGACTCTCCTTTGTCTGAGGTTGTCTAAAGATTCTGACATTCAAGATCTTCTTACAACATAAACTAACCTTTCAATTTTATTATTTCTTTGATCTAAGCAATCTTTTCTGTCCACTGTCCCCTGCACGGAAGTTTGTGCCTTGTCTCATACTGTCTAGAGTGCCATAAATCAAATTCTCATCATCCCTGACCTCCTGTGGGAGGCTGGGCAAGTCACTGGACCTCCCTGGACCTCTGTGCCATCATCTTTAAAGTGGGAGTAACGATGATACCTATACCTCATAGTTATCTCAGTAAATGACTTATCTCCCCTTGACAGGCAGAATTTAGGATTTGTTTCCTCCAAAGTACCTGGAATTTAGTAGATGCTCAATCAGTATTGCTGAATGAATGAATGAATGCATGAATGACAACACGGTGAGATTCCAGCTTGTTTGTCTCACAGAACTTTTCCTCTTCAGAGTCAGAATATGGATGAAATGGGGGTAACCCCACAGGCCATTTTGGTTTTATCAGCACTCTGGGTTATTGAAGCCTCTCCTCCTGTCCAACCTCTGCTCACCACCTTCCTGCCCTCACCTTCACCCACACTAACTTCTCTGCTCATTGTCTGTACAACATCACTTCCCCCGTGCCTTTCTGGCTTTGATTTCAGTGTTTCCATTTTCTGGAATGCCCTCCTTCCACTTCAGTGATCTCAGTAAAGCATAAGCTTCTTTGGCCCAGGCTCAGCTCGTGTTTTCTCTCTTTGCCTTAACCCTCAATTATGCGTTTTCCCTCAGAAGTCCTGAACACTTTATTGTTTGTTTCTTTGATTCATTTATGATTTAACATGTGCTATCTTGTATATGTATTTCATTGATTCTTAAAAATCGATTCTTACTCCCCCACCTCCACTTTAACATCTTTTGAATTGGGATGCATATTACAGTTGATGATGTTGGTTTAATTGGTAGTGCTTTTCTTAGAGTTAAAAAAATAATGGGGGCTTCCCTGGTGGCGCAGTGGTTGAGAATCTGCTTGCCAATGCTGGGGACACAGGTTCGAGCCCTGGTCTGGGAAGATCCCATATGCCACGGAGCAACTAGGCCTGTGAGCCACAACTACTGAGCCTGCGCGTCTGGAGCCTGTGCTCCGCAACAAGAGAGGCCGCGATAGTGAGAGGCCCGCGCACCGCGATGAAGAGTGGCCCCCACTCGCCACAACTAGAGAAAGCCCTCGCATGAAACAAAGACCCAACACAGCCAAAAATAAATAAATAAAATAAATAAATTAAAAATAATGGTGTGTCTTATAATCAGTGGTGTCTTAAACGGGAATACTTTTATGCTTTTATGTGTTTATTTCCTATCTATCCGACCAGACTATATGCTTTTTGAGTTAAAGACTTGTTTTATGTTTTTTTTTTAAACTTAAAAGATGTGCTTTAATTGAACTAGGTTTTTAATGTTTCTTTTCCCTTCCACATTGTCCAACATAATAATCTACGTCTGTGGATGCTTAGCAACTGTTTGCTGCCGATCCTGGTGAGATGGATGGATTCTCCTCCTTCTCCCACGCCCTCCCGGCTCAGCGTGGGGTGGTGAAGGTGGGCACTTCCCACTGAAGCCACAATGCCAGAGGAGGCCTCATCCCTCTTCACTACAGCTAGGATGGGGCATACGGTTTATGAAATATGAATGCACAGAAATCACTCTGGACCTTTATTTTTTCCTACAGTCCAGTAGCTTCATTTCTCGCTTGTACCTATTTTGGCTGCCCCATCCCCTGCAGCTGGAAAGCTCACTGCTTCTAAGGAACAAAGGGTTGGTTCCATGGGACCTCAGCCACGGCTTTGGAAGGCCTCATCAGCCCTTTCTGTCAGGGAGCAGAGGAGGGGCAGGCCTAGGGCCTCAACAAATTAGGGCCCAGTTAAAAGGAGAGACTCCAGCCAATGCTCACCTTCCCATCCGGTGCTCTAACCTTGACGGCCTCCTTAGAATCTGAAGAGACCAATTCACTGTTCCCCAAACAGTTGGTTGTTAGCAACAAGAGGATTAAGGCCCCCATGCCGGAGGGCTGGCTGTGACGGCCTACTGGCACGCCCCCTTCGCTGCATCCACTGCCAGAACTTGTGATCAGTAATGGATCTCGATTGATCCCAAGTCTTCACAGATGCAGGAAACAGCTCACTGTCCAGAAATGCTGGGACTCTTGTCTCAAAGTACATGGGAGCTGCAAGCATCCCAGTTGTAGGCTGGAGGTTTGCTCAAACACTTATTTTTCTCTGATCTGCAATACTTGACTAGAGTTTGGAGTTACCTGGACCATGGGTGAGAGGAGGGTGCCTGTGAGAGAGGAATGGCATAACTTTTTACAACCCACTACTCTTCAAGGTTTAGAGAGTTAAGTGAAGAGATACTTTCAACCATTCATTCACTCAACAAACATTACTAAGCACCTACTATAGACCAAGTACCATGTTTGGTGCTGGTTAAAACATGGTCCCTAGAATAGGTTACAGTTTGGTCAAAGAGATAGCTGGAAAACAGACACTCTCGGTATTACTTGGTAAATGTTATGACAGGAGATAAGCACAGACTACTGAGAACACAGAAAAGGGGATTCAGCTTGGGAAGGAAAGCAGAGAAGGCTTCCCAGAGGAAGTAAGTGTTTAGCATGACTCAGACTTCAGAAGATGCTGAAAGGAAGAGCATGTGGGAAGACTTGGAGGCATTGTACACCCCGGTGATTTCAAGGACCCACAGGGCATCCTGTACAGATGAACCCGGGACGACTATGCAGGAGCAGCCAGAGAAGAGGCAAAATGATGGGTGGGTCTAAATGATGCCAGCACTCTCCAGAGGCTGCTCATCTCCAAAGATGTCTCATGTGATCAGGCCTCGGGGAGTGACTGAGATTGAGGTTGACTCTAGAGGTCAGAGTCCCACATGCACATAACTAGACAAGAAAGCTCCTTTTAGGAAAACCGAAAGCAACAGCCACGTGAATTTTCCCGGATGCAGTCCTTCCAGGCTGAGGGGTAGGAGGAATAGGAGAGGGGAAATGGAGCTAAGGGAATTTCCCCATAAGAGGAAACAAGTTTACAAGAACAGGGTTGCTGACCTCAGGGGCACTCTATGGTGGGCTGTCTATGCCATAATATCTTTAGACCTGCTCTGCAACTACCTGGCAAAACCGCCACATATCCTCTGTGAGCAGGATTCCCTATAAGGCAGCTTGCAGCATTAGAAAAGAAACTACCCACCCTTGATAGAGGGATGAGAATACAGCATAAGTGGCTAAAGGTGGCGGTTTTAGAGTCAGACAGATCTGGTTTGAATCTTGGTTCTGCCACCTACAGGCTGTGCAACTTAAGACAAATTGTTTAACCTCTCTGAATCTTGACTTCCTGTTCTGCAAATGGTGATATACACTTCATAGAGTAGTCATTAGTATCAAATGGAATATTATGCTTCAACCACAAAGAGGAGAGGTTCCCTGCCTTTGTTCATACTGAGAAGATGCACAGTAAGTGGTAGCTATTCTTAAAATACTACCTGCTATTTGTATATTGTTTTGAACTTCTCAAAGCATTCTCGTAATTTGAGTCTCATTTATTCCTTACAATCAGCCTCTGAAGCAAATGGGCGGTATCCCCACTTTACAAGCAAGGAGAGAGAGTTGTTTCCGAGAGACTTCCACAGTGCAGCAAGTTCCGGGGAAGTTGGCTTCACCTGACAGATGAGGCATCGTGCCTTGTATCTCACAAATGCTCAAAAAATGCTGACGGGCGAGTGAATGGCGCAGTCAGCGAGCTCAAGTTGAAATGGCAGGCCTTCAAGTGTTAGTTGGGGGCTGTTGAGAACTTTGGAGGTAATCCTGGAGGGATGGACAACGAAGGGGGTGTGTTATGCCAGAAGGTGGGGAGGTAGAAGGTCTATGTGGGTCAAGTAAGTTACAAAGGTGGGCAGGGGGAAGTGGGGAAGGTGAGGCAGAGGATCTATGCGAGGGAGCTGGGAGTGATGAGAGTGGTTCAAGGGGCAACTGGGGGGTCTTGAAGGCTCCCACCCCAGAGTCAGAGTCAGTCGGTCAGAAGTCATTAATGTGCTGATTATTGAATCCCTCCTGTGACTGACAGAGTAGGAAATAAAGACCCAGTGAAGGTTTCTAAACAAGAAAGGAGTCTCTGAGGAAGGCGATTCTGGCAGCTATGAGCAGGATGTTCTGGTGGTCAGTTAAGCCTCGTATGGTCAGCAGGCCTTAAGCAAAGCCAGGAGCCGACACGTAGGAAATGTGGTCAGAGCCTGGTGATAAACTGGGCGGTGATGGAGGGTGGGAATAAGGAGGGAAAGGGAACGGATATCTACTGTGAGCCTACTCGGTAGATATCTGATCACTTCTGCAGGCCATCTCATCCATTTTTACAGTCTGTTGTAAATATAACCATCTTTGTTTTACAGATGAAGAAATCGAGATTTACAGAGATTAAGTAACTTGATGACGGTCATAAACCTAGTAAGTGATGAAGCTGGGGTCTGAAACCACATCTAACTCCGAAGTCTCTGCTTTTCCCATGATAACACCCTGCCTCTCCGATGAAGGAAAATGAAGTCAAAACAACCCTGAGATTGTAAGTCTGAGTCTAGGAATACCTGATGATTGTGGACAGCAGCCAGGAACCAGGAAAGGGGGACCTTTCTGAAGAGGAAGACTTCCGGGTTTTGGTTTTTGTTTTATTTATGAATCTCCAAATTTTAAAAATCTGTATGCCGGTGGGGTGATATCCACGTGGGCGTATCCTATAGACAGTTGGAAATCTCTGGGGAGAGGGGAGGAGGACAGGGACGGACACGCACTGAGAAGTCATCTGTGGACAGGTGGCAGGTGTCTGAAAACGTAGGTGTTGAAGTCAAACACAAGGGGGATGGACAGAGTGTTCTGGGAGTCCCACAGCTAATGGCAGTGGGGCCAGGGAAAAGCAAGGGGCAGCAGGGCCACCTACACACACAGATGGTCACAGGCACACGTGGTCGCTCTGGGCATAGTGCCTCCCAGTGCCAGCTGAGATAATCCCCCTTCAGTTCTGTTCTGGAAACGTACTCATTTTTCAAGGCACGACTCAAATTTCCACAACCCCTCTTAGACTATACACTTGTTCAACTCTAACACCCATATGGTTGGCATCACGTTTGGCACCTAATAGGTGCTAAATGAATATTTGTTGAGCTGAATTGAACAATTAAAGAGAGAAAAGCTATATGGAGATGGTAGTTAATTATTTTTTTCTGAGCCCTATCTTCTTAATTTGTGAGATGAATAATTATTGCTAGGATTAAATGAAGTATGTAGGTTAGGCATTTAGTACAGTGCCTGGAACATGGTTGTTCATTAACTGGTAATAATTATTATTACTGGCAGCAACCATGGAAGTAACATAATAGGAGCTTAGGGTGAAGGATTTCAGGAAAGAAGGAATGCTCAACAGTTCCAAGGAACACAGACTCCTTCTTCTCTCTCTCGCTCTCTCTCTCTCACACACACACACACACACCCATGGTGAGAAATGTTCAGCAAAATATAAAACTCCTCCTCTGATATCTGCTGGCTTTTCCCCCCTAGTATAAGGAGGAGATGGTTAGTAATCTAAATCTGATCCTACAGTGGATAAATGAAATGACTTTCATGGCTGGCTGCATGATTTTAACATCAAAATTGTAGGGGATCTGATTCCAGCTAGATAACAGGCCCACATGTGTGTTTTGGTTTCTGCTGGATTCTCTAAGTAAAAGTGCATCTACCCTACAGTTTGGCAGCTGCTTTGGGAGGGAAATATGTTACCCAAGAGTCCTGGAATCAGCACCCATCACATTGTCCGCCTATCACAGACAGAATCACCACTCCCTGACACAAAACCCTCTCTGTGATAAAACAAAGCCGCTGTGTGGCAGGCCTTCCCAACAGTGAATTCTCTCTCCTTCCAGAGACCTGAGGAGGGACGAAGAGACGCAACAAAGACCTGGCATCTGGAGCACAATTGTGTGAAAAGGACCCAGGCTTTTCAGTTCTCTTTTATCACAGCATCTCCCTCCTGGTCAGCCACTTTCTCCTCACCTTTGAGCCTGCATGTGCATCCAAGGCCTTGAGTTTAGCCACTAGAATGAGGACTCCAAGAACCAAGCCTCCTATCAGGAGCTGTGGCCCAGCTCCCCCAGGTCTTGGCGCCTCTGGAAGCCAGGCCCATGGGACCTTGCAGCCTGCGCCTCTTCTGCCCTCCTGGTTGGGTCCTCAGATCACCAAGAAGCCCAACCTCTCTGCTCTGCTTTCCGCCTCCTACTCCCCTCCCCCACCCACCAACCCACGCCTTTTCAGGGCATAAGGGACCTTTTCTATTTGCGGAGCCTAAAGAAGCCCGTTGCCAAGGTGACAGGAGCAGGAACAGCAGGGAGCTTGCCATGGGGGAGGGGCTTTGCCCCCAAACAGCTGTCAGCGGGAGCAGTCCCAGCTGGGACTAGAGCGTTTGCCTGCTCTGGGAGGAAAGAGCCCCCAGGAGAACGCAGTCCTGTCTGCCCTCCTCCCAGCACTGCCTCCGCCACAAGTCTCCACTGGTTACTTTCCCTGGGGGCAGCCAGCCAGCCAGCTCAAAAAAGGCTCCAATAGCAAAAACTTGCCACTCTGCTCCCCATCCCTCTCTCTCTCTCTCTCAATCACACACACACACACACACACACACACACACACACACACGCATGCGCACACACTCTGATCCCTCCGTTCATTCGCAGTCCGTTGGCTGGGCAGGAGGCCAGAAGTTACCTCCTCGCTGGGGAACTGTGGCACCCAAGGCAGGCGCTGCTCCAGGCCGCCCCCCATCAGGTCAGGAGGATTATTTCAGCCTTTTTTTGTTCTAGAGGCCCTGAGAGGGTCTGCCGCATCTTAAACGTCCCTGCTGCCTTCCGTTTGGGCGGTGGGGGTGAGGAGTGGACTCATGGAGAGGAAGGGGTGGGAGAGGAAGGGAAGAACAGGAGGGGATGGTGGGAGACAGGAACAATGCAAAGCCTACTGATTTGTCTCACTGGGGAGACGGTCTTTGTGGTCTGCAGCTCACAGCTGCTCCGTAGAAAGTTCTGGGGAACCACTGGTCTCTGTACTGCCTATAGCCACATGCTGTTAAGTCTCAGGCCACACCTGGGGCCCTGGACCTCAGTCTGTAACTCACGGGCCTTCCCCTTTACCAGGCTCAAGAGAAGAGAGCCCTTCACTAGACTCTGTAAAACCCAGAACAGTCTTAGAACGGTCAGGCTCTTTGAGCTCTGGGTCAGGAATAAGAAAGGCCTAGGAAGCCCCACTGTAAGAACTGAGAGAGGCAAATGTGGCTTGATGATTAAGAACACAGGATCTGACTCAGCCAGACAAGGAATTGGTTTCCAGTTCTGCCATGTAATACTGATGTGACCTTGAGTGACACTTATAGTAAGTTCTTGGGTAACCGCTTTGAGCTTCAGTTTTCTCATCTGTTAAATGGATAAAAGCATCTACCTTACAGGGTTCTTTTGAAGGTCAAAAGAGGTGAGGTACATCAAAAAGCCCAGCATATTATCTAGTCTACATCAGAGGTTTTTATCAGGGCTGGTCCCCTTTCTGTCCAGTTTTCTTGAGGCCCCAGGGTTGCCTAGGAGCCTTAGGAAGAACCCTAAGGACTGGTCTTTCCTTTGAAGGGTCCTTAGAATCTGGGGGGCTGGCTTAGATCTAGGGAGAGGTTACATTTTGGCCTGGGCAGAAATGGGGTTCTCAGGAAGTCCTGAAGCCCGGATGTTGCTCTAGGGTTTGTAGGTTGCAGGGGAAGGTAGAAGAAATGTTAATTTGGGCTCCTTGCTCTAGTCTCAGCTGCTATCAGCTCAGGGTAAGACCCTCCAGACTTTACCCTCTGAGCCTCCGTTTCTTTCTTCATAAAAGGAAGAGGCTAGACTAGTCTCTGGAGAAAGCAATCCTGGACAGGGAGAAACGCCTGGAGCCACAGGGCAGTCAGGCCTCTGCAGGGAGGTGCCTGCCTCAGCTCGGAGTGACCACTGGAGGCTGAGACCACATCTGTCCTTGAAGCCTCAAAAGGGTGAATAAAGGACTTGAATTCAGATTCTCCCCAGCTCGCCTCCCACTGTCTGTCTAGAATACCTTCCCCTCCTCTGTCTGTTGGGGAAATGACTCCTGCTTCAATACTCAGTGCCATTTCCTTGGAGGGACAGCATCTCTGACCCCTCCTGTCTGGCACTGAGGTGCCCACCTGGGCCCACACTTACCTCATACTTACTCCTACAATGGTATTTATGAAATTGAATGGATTTGCTTATATATCTGGCTCCCTCCTTTTGACTGCACACTCCTTTAGGTAAGAAATCACATTTTGACCATCTTGGTTAGTTTAGTAACAAGCATAAAGTAGGTTCTCAAGAAAAAAAAATGCAGGTTAGATTGGATGGTAAAATAGTCTGGATGAGGACAGAGGGTTAGTGGTTATTTCAGGGTTGTGACCAGGGTGAGTTTCTCTTTAATGCAAAGCCACGTGGTCCACCACTACATTTCTGTGCTGTAACAGCTTGGTCTTGTTCCCGAGACTGATAAGTCTGGCTTCTGGGGCTCTTGGCAGATTTTCTCATTAAAGATTGCCTACAATAGGCAGCACTGGGAGAATGTTAGCAGGCAGGGAAAGAGTCTAGCCCCAGGGAATACTGATTCATCCCCTTCACAGAATCTGCCTCACAAGTAATCTGCTGGATTATTACTCTTTTCATCTGAAAGATTTATTCTCAAGTGTCACCGTCACCAGCAAGCCTTTCTCGGCTCCTCTCCGCCAGGCTATATAGTGCCTCTGTGATCACATCTATTACAGTACTTATCACCCTATATTGCATTGTACTTGTCTGTCTCTCCAGACTGTGCCCTCCTGGGAGGGCAGGGCCCACACCTTATTTATCTCTGCACACCCAGAACTGGCAACATAACTGGCGAATATTAGTCAACAAATGTCTGTTGAATGATGAGAAAATAAGATTCCCACTTTTCTTCATCTCCCTGTGGGATTCTTACATGCCTTTGGCTAGCCCCTGTCCTTTTGGCTGACCCTTAGAGAATTTCAAAATAGTCTAACTGCCAAACCTCCACTCTCAAAGTGAAGAGCTATGATTGTGTACCCTGAGAATCACCATGATGCCCATTGTGAAGAAGGTCTCGTTTATTCCCACTGATGTGGCTTCCTTCTTTAAAGCTAGGCTGGAAGCCTAAAACAGAATCTGGAGCTGATGAACATCTCAGGACTGTAGGAGGGGAAAGAGAGACACATGGCTGACATCTTAGCATGTCCATGGGAAAAAGGAAAGTTTGAAAGTTTCCCCCTGACCCATAGTCCTTCTGAGTTTTCTGGGATAGGATCCTTCTTCCTGGAGCCCTTACCTGGTGCAATGAGGGGGTGGGTTGCCACAGCAGGTACCATTCGGCTGAGCCCAGCCCGACCCTCCAAGCTCCCTGGCACACTGCTGTTGCCATCTCCTTTCTTGAGTGGCTCCGTCACACTGTCAGTTATGCCAGGCTTGGCACCTGCAGGGGAACCCTGAGCAGTGTTTCTGCCTTGTGATGGGGTAGGCAGAGGCTGGCTACCACCCGGCGTGGACTTCAGGGCCAAGCTGGGCAGGACAGGCTGAGTGGGGGTAGGGCCCGAGGCTGCTGCAGTTGGTGTCTGCTGTGTTCGGAGGGTCAAGTTCTGTACCTGGAAAAGAGGGGTCTGTAGGAGTCCAGAGAATGTGGGTAGGAGCAATGCCGACACACAATTCATACAGGGGAGGAGTTAGGGATGGATCCACGAATGGCTGAACAGGAGAGTGGGTTGTTAAAATCAGAAAGAAAGAGAGAGAGAGAATGAGACAGGGGCTGAAAGAGGAACCAGGAGCAGAGTTTCTAAAGGGGACAGAAAGAGTGCTAGTGATTGGATTCATCAGCAGAAGAAGCTAAATTCTGAGCAGGGATGTCTGCCCCTCCTGGGGCAGGCCCAGACAGGGAGGCCGGGCTGTCTCTCCCTTCTGTTACCTCCCCTCCTCCCCCAAACTATCAGGATGGGCTGCACACCACTTAGAAAGAATTCCCAGATACAGCGGGGCACGGGGCTTCCCACACTGGAAAAGGCCAGGGCAAAAGTGAAAGTTAATCGACCAGTAAGGTCCCCCAGGCCAAGGATTATCCTGTCCTCAGGATCAGGTTTATGCCAGGATGGGCATGCTTACTCAACCTGGTCCCTGGTGCCCTCTGCTGGACACACGGAGGCTGTGCCAGACTCACATCTGACAAATCTGATAATCTTGCTACCAGGTGGGTCCTCCCCTTCTGTAGCTGGGGATGGTTCCTCTCCCCTGCAGCCCACAGAATCTTTACAGCCACTGCAGTGTCTGGGTACTCCCAGCAGAAGGAAGGGACCCAGGACTCATCTTTGCTCCCTCTTCCATGCAATTTTTGCTGATTCCTAGAGGTGCTAGCATGTGTAACCAGAGTGGAATTTTCCTCTTAAGAGGCAACAACAACAGAAGTTATCCTGGGGAGGGTATAAGGTAAAAAGGTAGAGATGACCACCGTTGTTGGCACTCACGGCGTGCTGCTGACTCCTGCTCTGTGTTCGGGGCTCGAAGCAGAGTCAAGAGTGGCCGAAACCTTCTCAGCGGTGAATTAAGGAGCAAGTCTAGGAGCATTGGGACGCCCTGTCTCCCACCTGCTTTCCCAGAACATCCCAAACTTTCCAGACATTCAAAGCTCCTCCAGGGCTCGGGCCCACACCCATTATCAGTGCCCCTCTACAGGGGTGCCCACCCCCCTGCCCTCCCACAAGCATGGAGTCCTCACCTGGGCGGGGGTGGGGGGCCGGGCGGGGGAGCCAGTGCCGAGCTCAGGCTGCACAGTAGCGACGGTGGCCGTGGGCGTGAAGATGAGCTGAGGGGACAAAGGAACAGTGCCGCCTAGGCTCCTAGCTACCTGTACCAGGTTACCTGGCTGGGCCTGGAATCACAGGAAACAGCCGCCTTTTACCTGCCCAATGTGGGCTCAGCCACAGAACACAACAGTTTAGCCAGGGAGTGGACTAGGGAAGCAGGGAGGCACGAAAGGGAAAGAGTCCAAGGGGATCTCCCGAAAATCTCAAGAGGCTCGGCGTGGTCTGACCCAGGCCGGGCAGTGAAGGGCCAGGGGTGGAGGGCCATTCTGGGGCTGCACCCAAGGCAAGTTTACTTCAGAAGGATCTGTGAAGAGCTCACCCCAGAGGGACCAACAATCGCAGGACACCCTCAAGTCCCTCTCTGCAGCATCCCAGGGAGCAGGGCCCCTGTGCTGAGACAGATGCCCTAGGGACCATGTTCTAAATCTAACCTGGTCTGGACTCCAGGTCTGGGTCAGAACAGGACTCTCCACCAGAAGAGATCAAATTAGATGCATTCTTTTGGCCATTTTTTAGTCAAATTCAGATTAGGCTGTGTGTGTGTGTGTGTGTGTGTATGTGTGTGTATATATGTGTGTGTGTTTGTGTATGTGTGTGTATTTATGTGTTTGTGTGTGTATTTATGTGTGTGTGTTTGTGTATGTGTGTGTATTTATGTGTTTGTGTGTGTGTGTGTGTATTTATGTGTTTGTGTGTGTGTGTACGTGCGTGTGCAGAGACAACAGCGGTAGAGGAACCAGAGCACCCAGAGCCGTACTCATGTCTGCATCTCCTTCCGTGGAGCGCTGGGACTGAGGGTCTCTGCGTGACACCCCCGCCCCTGCGAGTCTAGCTCAGTGTCCGAGGGGACATGCAGCGTCTGACAGCGTGTCTGCTCCTCTGAGCGCGAGTACCCCACTTTGGGCAGGGACATGGCCAGGCTGCAGGGCTCCAGTGGGGGCAGTTAAGTAGGACAAGGGTCAGGGTAAACTGAAGACAGAGCAGGTTTGGGCGGTGTCACATGGGCTGCCCGGCCCCCTGGAGAAGTGGAAGTCTAGTCCACACATGTGTCTAACGGGCTGTTCCCCGGGAGTGGAGCTGCACCTCAATGAGCTCAGAGTCAAGAACGGAAGTGCCGGAGCAGGACCCAGAAAAGCTCCCAGTGTCAAGTCCTGGCTGTAGGAGCCGAGGGAGGGGTGGGACTGTACAGTCTTTAGGATAGTGTGTCGAGGAGCTGGAGGGAGAACTCTTCAGAATGGGGGCTGGGAGGCTGGCCTCACAGTGATCTGAGCCCCGCGTAGAGCTAGATGTTCCTGCCTCCTAGGGCGAATGCTGCTGCTTTCAAATGGGAAATTCTGCTAAATCTTAGGAACCTCTCAGCTTCCTATGGGCCTTTGCACCTTAGGGACAGGTGTAAAGGGGGGACTCTAGGTATGCGTGTCCAGGACTGATGCCGTCCTGAGTCCATTCGGCCCAAGCAAGCCCGCCTGATGAATGGTTGATAGGGTGACCCTGATGGGAATGGGGGCCCAGCTGGGAAGGCAGTGGAGCAGCTGCATGTCCTGGAGCTGGCTGCCACCTTCACCACCTGGGCTGGAACACACTTTTGACCCTGAACTACTGGTGGCCAGTCCCTGCAAACACTGTCCCAGTGGGGTAAGACCCCACTTCTGTAGGGTACTTGGATGTTTGTGCGCTTGCTTATCTTATGTGTCTGAGTGTACAGACCACCTGGGCACAGATCCCTGCATTCTCTACCCTAATTGATTTTAGGGAGTGGTTTCTGATAAGAAGAGGATAGTTCTGTTTCACTCTAGGAGGGGAGGGAAAGGAGGCATCATGGGTAACTTTATTTTGGCCTGGAACCCCACCTTTCCTTGAGTCGTGGAGCTTGTACCAAAGCTCCTGCTCAGCCTTCCAGGCCGCCTTCTTTATGCCACCCCTTCTTTCCTGCCAACTGTCCCCCTAGTGCTTCTTCCCCACCCTTCTCTAATCCCCATGCTTCTCTAACTGCCCAGCTCCCAACTTCTCTGCCTCCGTCCTCCCGGCCCACCTGAGCCGTGGCCCAGGCTGGGGACTCACCATCTGTGCCCGCAGATACATCTGTGCTTGGCTTGCAGTCAGGGCTGGGGAAGACGTGTTGCCCAAGAGCACAGCCTGCTGGGCGATGCCTGAGGCTGCTGCTGAGTTGACACTCTGAGCCCGGTTGATGAGCTGGGCTGCTGCTGGGGAGGCTGCCAGATTGATCTGAGGAGAGAGACACGCGAAGTAGGAAAGAGGAGGTTCTGTGGGTTAACTCTGCACCCCTTCATCCATTTCTTTCTCTCTGCCTCTTCTGTCCCTTGGTGGATTCAGCCTTCTTTAGGACCAACTCTGATCTGTGGGCCCTGGATCTTCCCCCAGCACTGCTGCATCTCTGGCTTACGTGCAGAGCTGCAGGGAGGATCTGATGGGGAGAGGACTGAGCTATGAACAGAGGGCCTTGACATTGGAAAGAGGACGGGGAATTATTAAAAGAAGTTAGAAAGCGGCATGCACTTGTTCTTTCTGGCAAGAGTAACAGGTTCCAGCCATGGTTCTGCACGGCTAAGGATTCACCACAGTTGGGCCTGGAAGCCCAAGAGAACTTTGGGCAAAGAGGAAGGAGCCGGTCCTGGAGCTGTGGGCTCTGCCAGCTGCTCCCCATCCTACTCACCGAGGAGGACTGGGCGGGGGTCTGTGCAGACACACTGCTGCCTGAGGTGCTCCCTTGTCTGCTGGCCACCAGGCTTGCCTAGGAAAGGAGAATTCTCATCACTAGAGGCCCAGACCTCCTCCAGTCATGCCCCCCGGCTCTCACCTGCCGCAGGGTGCACTATAGGGCAGTGGTGCAGAGTCAAACCCTTATTCTGGCTCATCCACGTGACCTCAAGCAAGGGCCTCAGTTTCCTCTTGTATAAGGTGGGGATAACCACAGTATCTACCTTGTAGGATTGCTGAAAGGATTACACGAGGCGGAGCATTTACGTATAAGCGCTCGAACCGTCAGCTCTGACTGTTACCAATGTTTCCAGCTCTCTTCAGCTCCCGCCCCATCGTACCCACTCTATCATACCCGGCTCACCGGCCCCCACGTGGAGCACCGGGCACGTACTGTCTGGAATGTCCAGCCTGCGTCCTCCCCGTGGCCAGCTTCTTCTCAGCCCGCAGTGTCAGCTTCACTGTTCCTCCAGCAGACAGGCTCCCCCCTCCCCAGCAGCTGAGGCTCCCCCCTCCCCGGCAGCTGAGGCTCCCCCCTCCCCGGCAGCTGAGGCTCCCCGCTCCCCGGCAGCTGAGGCTCCCCCCTCCCCACCAGCTGAGGCTCCCCCTTCCCCACCAGCTGAGGCTCCCCCCTCCCCGGCAGCTGAGGCTCCCCGCTCCCCGGCAGCTGAGGCTCCCCCCTCCCCGGCAGCTGAGGCTCCCCCCTCCCCACCAGCTGAGGCTCCCCCCTCCCCGGCAGCTGAGGCTCCCCCCTCCCCGGCAGCTGAGGCTCCCCCCTCCCCGGCAGCTGAGGCTCCCCCCTCCCCGGCAGCTGAGGCTCCCCGCTCCCCACCAGCTGAGGCTCCCCCTTCCCCACCAGCTGAGGCTCCCCCCTCCCCGGCAGCTGAGGCTCCCCCCTCCCCACCAGCTGAGGCTCCCCCCTCCCCACCAGCTGAGGCTCCCGCTCCCCAGCAGCTGAGGCTCCCCGCTCCCCAGCAGCTGAGGCTCCCCCTCCCCAGCAGCTGAGGCTCCCCCCTCCCCAGCAGCTGAGGCTCCCCCCTCCCCAGCAGCTGAGGCTCCCCCCTCCCCAGCAGCTGTACGCTTAAGGCAGGCCTCCTTGTTACTCAGCCACAGCAGGCTGCTCTTCTCTTCTGCAGAGCTTATCAGCACTCTGGTAGTGAGCTACTTTGTCTCCTCATCTATTTGTGTTTCTGACTACTTGCTGTCTCCCAACTACAGGCTGCAAGAGGACAGGGTCCACGGCGTGCTCGGTGCCCGACATGAACTCTGGCATGCAGCAGGTGCATAAAGATTCTGTCAAATGCGTGACTGGGCACTTCTCGGCCACTGAGGGCAGACAGGCAAGCGGAATGGGCAATGGCCTTCTCCTGTGGACACCTCCTCGCACCCTTGGCCCCCTCCCTGCAGTGTGGTGAGGTGGGGAGGCAGGCCCCCGCCAGTCCCTCCTCGGGCGAGGCAGGCGGAGAGGTCCAAACGCCCTGCTTGAGAGCTGTGTGGCCTCGGGCGAGGCGCTTAGCCTCTCAGAACCTCTTTCCTGGTCTGTCAGAGGACTCGGGGTGACGATCACACCCACTTTGCAGTGGTTCTGTGAGGACGCATGAGCACACGCGTGCAGTGCTTGCTTTTCCTGCCCCTTCCTTCAGGGGCATCTGCGGCGCTCCTGCGACGTCGTCTTACCTGCTGCACGGCCGCGAGGCTCTGGAGCTGGGCGCTGCTGAGGTGCTGCTGCTGTAGGGCCGCCGTCTGCAGCATGAGGTGCTGCTGCTGGGCCGCGTACATCTGCTGCAGGTACTGGGCGGCCGTGCTGGGCTGCCGGTGCAGGGCTTGCTGGATCACCTGCGGAGGGCGGGGCGTGGGGGTGGCGGGGGAAGAGCCAGCGCTGCAGCCAAGCCTGCTCAACCCCTTCTCTCCCCAGCTGCTCAGATAAGGACCAGGCCTGCGATCCCCACTCACCAGGGAGCCGGGGAGACGACTGTGTGCAAAGCTCTACACGTTCCTGCCTTGCCTGTCTAGCGGCTCTCCTCAGCACACGTGCTCCCTGCTCCTCCCCGATATGGGCTACACGCGCCGCTACCACCAACTCTCGGGGCAGTGGGAGCTCAGGAGACGGGAGTCCTTCAAGCCTCCGGTGACACTGGGTCCCACGCCAGGCTTGTTAGGTACCCCCTTCCCCGCCGATCTGCAGCCTCAGATGAGTCTAACTGGACCGCGGGGATGATGATGACAGAGGGAACCGAAGTTCAACAAGGCCGGGAGGAGGACGGGGTGGGAAGAAAGAGACAAGTCTGCAGCGGGGCCTATTCTAGCTTTGAACACACAGCCAGCCAAACTAAAACCTGCTCAAGGGCAACACCCTTCCGGCAGGGGCTGCCCCCAGCTGCTTGGGACGTCCTATCGGTCCCTCAGGAGACGGTCCCCCTGGCCTTGCACGGCAGGGACGCTGCAGCTACAAGGACACTGCCTTCCTCTTTTACTCTTTCCCTCCTTCTCTCTATCACTCTCTCTTCTGAGCCACCATCTCCCACTCCCTGGCCTTACTGCTGTTCCCTCTTTCCCGATGGGACTGGCTGAGCCACAGTCTCTGGGAAACAACAAAAGGCTGCTCTTTGATCCCCTCCCACCCTCCCATCCCTCAAAGCCTCTCCTCCACCCCCAGGAACAAGGAAAAGCAAATGCCTTTCCTCCAGCCCTGAGACCCTCTACCTTCTTCTCCTTAGCCCCGTACATTTCTCCTCCCTTCTCACCTGGTCACCCTCCTGCTGTCTTCCCATGGGGTGCCCTACAAGGGCCCTCGCTAGGCTCTGGCCCACTTCCCACCCTTGGCTCTGCTGCCCTGGCTCCAGGGCTGCTCCTGTCCTGGGTTCTGCCCCAGGCAAGTGAGCCTCTAGTCTAGCTCTCTCCAGCTTAACGTGACTTCTAGGGGCTGGCGGCTCTCGGACAAAACCACCTCTGGGCTCAGATTTGGGGTTCTGTAAAAACAGGCTGATACCACAGATTCTCCATGGGCTCTGGGGTCTCCCCAGATACCCCCCATCCCAACTCCTCCACCCACTTCCTTCAGTGTACTTTCCCCTCTGAGGGTCCTGGTTTACATGAGCTCAGTTCTTTTTATTTCTTGTTCTCCCCGGAATTCTTTCTTATTCCCTTTATCTAGGCCTCTTTATTTTCCTTAGACCCCTAAAAGCACCCCCAAGCATCCAGACAGCAGTAGTAGACATGGACTTTTTCTCACTGGAGGATATCAAGGAACAGAAATAGGAGGCACCCCAATGGTTCTGCTTGGGTGCGGAACACAACTTTAGGTCACTCCATTTGCCAGAGCAGAAACCTCAAATCCCTTTTGCCTAGAACTGTGGTGCGGGGCAGGAGGGCACATCCTAACATCAGCTGCTAGAAATTGGTGCTAAAATACTCATGTGCAGAGGGGCCAGAGGAGGAGGCTGGGGGAGGCGGCAAGGATGGAAGCATGGTTTTATTAAGTGTGAGGCAGAGAGAGCTGGGCGAGGGAAGACTCCAGAGTCACTGACGGGGTCTCCTTTAACTAGGCTTTTCAGGCTCTCTCACCATCTGCTGTGGCTTCTCCTCCATCCCCTAATCCGGGCCTAGGGCCAGAGCAGGATACGCTCACTCATCTAGTACATCCGAACTGCAATAGCAAAGCTATTAGAATAAACGCTTCTCGGCTGTGGTCTCTCTTTTCTGCCTAGTTTATCCAGGAGCCTCAATCAGACATCGTAGTGAATAAGAAGACAGGTTTGGGGGGACTCGGGTTCAGATTTTTTGTCTTTACCTGGTGACCCTGGATAAGTCACGACCTTCTCTGAGCCTCAGTTTTCTCAATTACAGAATTGTGCCTAATAATAACCATCCTCACAGCTGGAGAAAAAGATAAATAAGCAAAATGCTTCAGACAGTGTGGGGCATATGGCAGATGGCAAAACATGGTCATGACTGCATTTTGGAAGAGTGTGTAGTCACCCGGAAGGCCTCATAGATGACACTTTGCAAACCGCTGCTTTGGGGAAGAAGGCAAAAAGCTGTAAAGACAAAGGATTGTTTGGGGTTCTATTTTGGTCCTCCATAGGTAAGAAACTTAGATTTGGTACAAGGCAGTGGTCACTTGGGTAGGGGATCTAGGTTGTGGCTGAGCAGATTCTAGTCATTTTTTCTCTTTGCTGTTTTCACCTGTGTGTCCTTTATGATTTCACATGTTTATCCTCCCCAAACGGCACTGTGGGATCTGAGTCACCAGATAAGAAAGGAATTTTCGGATCTGCTAAGTATTCCCACTCTCCCCAACCTTCCCTGATTGAATCCATCTAGTATCACTACTCCTCTAATGATGCACAAATATTTACCCACTGACATACGCCCTTATGCCCATTCTAGATTTAGCACCCTGGCTGTCCTACCAGACCATGCCAACACGTCCTCCTGGCTAGCCCTGAGATGATTAATCAGGTGGCGTCTTACCTGCACAGTCTGCCGGTCAGGAATGCCACTGTACACAGAAATCTGGGGCCCTGTGGGGCGGCCACTGCCGCCACTGCTGCTACTGACGCCGCTGGTACTGCTGGCGACACTCGCGCTGCTAGACGTATGGGGGCCTGGCAGCTCGTTCTCCATGGCCTACGGGAGGGCACAGTCAGGGTGCTCAGGTGGCAGATGAGCAGGGAGGGAAGGTGCTGGGAGGGAAGAAGCAGAAGGGAAATGCTTCACAAACGCGTTCTAGAGAATACACACATAGGCATCCACTCTCTACCAGCCTGTGTGGGACTACTTCTGAACTGAGGTCTTGAGCCACCCCTGCCATCAGGACAGGTCTAGGCTTGGCTCACTAGGCGAGGCGTGAAATCAGGTCAGCCTGAATCTAAATTTTACGACTGTTATTCTACTAGAGGAGATGAAAAACAGCCAAGGAGGATCCCCTGCGATGGGCTTCCTAGCAGTGATCTTAGGGACTATTCCTCACACCATCAAACTTTTCATCACTGGGGTAGAGAAACTGGACATCAAAGAAATTATTATTTGTCCATATTTATATAGGCAGTTCTTGAAAGAAGTGGGATCCAAAATCTAGAGAGAACAGAATGAGAGAAAGAGGCAATAAAATAAACTGCAGTGTTTATTTTGTTTTGTTTTCCAACCAGAAGAGCTTCGAGTATGTTTGGATTCTGTTTCCTTCCTGAAGTACTCACTGAGTGCTCTCATCTAACGCTGAGCAGGGCACCACGTTGAGCAATTTGGTGAAAATCACAGGTTTTGGAGTCAGAAGGACTTAGGTTTGAGTCCTGGCTCTGCCACTTACCAGCTGGGAAACCTTGGCAAGTCACACTTCTCTAACCTTCTGTCTTAATCTGGCAGACACAAGAGTGTATGGATTGTTGGGAGGATAAAGTAAATTAACAATACAAAGCGCTTAGTGGGGTGTCGAGCATATATTGAGTGTTCCTTATGCATTGGCTGTTGTGGTTATGAAAACTGTCCCCAGCCTGTTTCCCACTGTCCGGTTCCAGTAGATCAATCCTCTTCCAAGGTGGAACCGGCAGAGCCTCCTGGAACTTCTATCCCAGTCACTAAGGGTAGAAGTGCCAGAAATTCCTTCAGGGACCAGCCTATGATTGGGATTCAGAACTGGAAACTGCGCATCCCCTTGAGGCAAGGAGTGGAGAAGGGCTGGGAGAGAAGGAAGGAGTGGTGGGAAGGTCATGCCCATGTCCTAGGTCAAGTTCCTCTCTTTTTCTTCTTTCATGCTATTCCTAAAATCCTAATTTTTATGTATATATATATATATATATATATATATATATATATATGCTTTTCCTTCTAACCATTCCTTCTTACACCTAAAAACCACACTTCTTTGTCATCCCATCATAGACATTCAGTTCTCTGCTTGCAGAAGATTATACCAACTTAATAAGTGAAGAAAATAATATGATTTTTTCACAGTATTGAGAACATTAGTGCAAAGAACTAAAATAGTCCTTAACGTCCTGCCATCTTCTTCCCAATGCACTCCATTTGGAGGTTGTCAGCATTCCTCAGGATGCCTTCCTCAGCCTGGGTGGGTTTTTACCATGGGCTGCAAAAAGTGTAGATGAAGGTTCAAAGACAGGAAAGTTGGGGGTGAGGAAGTCTAGGTTACTCCCAGTGGGCAGGCAGCAAGTTGAAGTTCAGAGGCCTATGGCTTCCAAGGCAAAGCAAGCAGCACTCATGACCTGGGTCCTTAAGCAGTGATTTCCCCTAATTTTTATATGTCTGCTTTGACTGCCACAGGGCAAGGCCATCCTCCATGAATTCTCTTTGTCCTGAACTGCACTCAGCTCTGGGCCTCATTTTGGCTACTCACTCGTTAAGGATGCTTATGATGATGACGGTGGTGCAGGTTGATGAAACAGCAAACTCTACAAGTATTACCTGTGCCCTGCTCAGTTGGAATCTACCTTATCTTATGCTCCATGGAAGGAAGCATTGGCTGGATAGAAAGCAGTAGAAGGCATAATTCTGATCTTGCAGAAACTGACAACCTAGTTGTCGAGGTGAGGCTCCGCTGGAATTTTGAGGCTCACCAAGCAACAAATCAGTAAATGGGAGTTATATTCAAACTTGGAATATCCCACAGAATCCCAAAGTCTCTTCTTAGTTCAATGCCCCACCTCCCTTTCCCAAACTGTCGATCAGAATTGGGTTTCAGTTCTTGCTTTGCATCCCACCCTAGGAAATCTCAACGGAAGTATTGATCCTTATAACCATAAACAAATAAAATAAAACAAGGCAGAAGCCACAGCAAATTAAGGAGAGGGCAGTCTACATCCTGGATGATCAAGCCTCAGCTCTATTTTTTTTTTCTTTTGCAGCAGCTAGGGCAGATCTTGGGCACAGTGTATACTCAATCCTTGATGAGAAATAAAACAAGACAACATTCTAAAGAAAGTATGGCATTTGTTTATGGAAAAACTGCACAGGCAAGACAGCAACTGCTCCCTGAGAGAGAGAAAGAGAGAGAGAGAGAGAGAGACAGACAGACAGACAGACAGACTGACCTTAGTAACGTGGGGACACAATATGTTTCCTGAGGTCTCTTGCCCGCCTGCCCCCTTCCTTCTGCTAACAAGCATGCCTTTCCCTCCTCTCTTCATCACCTCGTTCTTGGCTTCTGCACCCCCTCTTCCACTTTCCCCCTCTTCTGTCTTGTTAATTTCTGCCCCCAGCCCCTGGTTTTCCCATTCTTGCCGCTGCCTCCTCAGCCCTATCCTCTCTCACCCCTGTGCTCACGCCCGCCCTCCCTTTCCCCACCCTCCTGTGTGCTCACACTCACCTCTCTGTCTGATTCTCTTGGACACGTGCATATCCCCCCCCCACCCCGCCCTCTAGCCCTCATTCCATTGACCCTGGAGGGCTGCTCTGGTTACTCAGATGAGCTCTCTCCCCACTCCTGCCCTCTTTTCTCTCTCCCAGACCCTCTCCCAGCTGCAGCCGGCTCACTCTGGGCCCCATTCCCTGGCTCCAGCTCCCTCCCCTCTCCCGTGGTCCCCCTGCCTGGCCATCTCACTCCCCCAGGCCTGATGAGGCACGTCCTCTCTTTCATTCCCATGCACATGCCCTTACTCTCCGGACAGCGCATGCTCCCTCCCCTCCCCTTCTCGCTGGCTGGCCGGTTCTCTCGGTTCCAGCTCCCACTTTTGATGGCTACGGCTGTCTCTCCAGTGCACACGCACTCTCTCTCTCTGGCTCCCTCTCAGTCTCTCCTGCAAAGCACACAGGAGGGAAGGACAGACTCTGCCTAAAAGACTAGGGACCACTTCAAAGGAGAGGTAACATTTGAGCTACCTGAACCCACGCTTTCTCTGCTTTCACAGCATAAAGCTGCCCAGTCCCACCTTCCACTCCTTGTCAACCACTTCTAGAACGTTCCCGAATAAACACGCTCCTAGTTTTCCCACAATCTGAACATCTACCGCATGTGGGGTATGTTTGCTAAGTACTGGGAATTGAAAAGAGGGAGATGACATGGATCCTCCTTTTCGGGTTCATAACTTTTGAAAGCATATTAGAAACGGTAAAACCTAAGGCCTCTTGCCCGGAAGAAAATGCACAGATGTGTAAAAAAATGTACTTACAATTGTAGAGGTTCATGAATCCTTTGAAGCCTGTTCCTTAACTCTGGACTCTGTTCCTTAGTTGGTAGGGACTGGGCACGAAGTACAAATTTAAAGATACAAACAATATTGCCGACCCTATGCCAAATGAGCCATGAGACCACACCTGCTGGTGTTCAGAAGAGCGGTGTGTTGAGGAGCGAGTGCGGTGTGACAGAGGGAAAGTGGAGGAGGTTACTCTAGGCTTTGTGAGTTCCGAGATTGACACTTCTGCTGGGTAGTTACTGCTGTAGGGGAACAGATGGCTAGCCCTTCCCTCTGCCCATTCTCTGGTCTCTCAATCTTCCCAGGAGAGGCAAAGTGCTGAAGGAGACAGAGCATGGACTTAGGAGTCAGGCAATCCTAGCTCTGGGAATGCTAGCTCTACTGTGACTAGTTGTATGGCCTTGGGCAATGCAGTTTACCTCTCTTAGTTTTAGTTTCCTAGTCTGCAAAACTGGGTAATAAGAATACCTATTTGGGGGTGGTATATGTGGGTTAGGATTAATCTCTTAGCTTCATCCCACTTTTCTAACCTTATATTCTACAATGTGAGTTCACTGCTCTGGTTTGGTAGATCTGCTTTTTTTCTCCCAGAGACCACACACCCACGTGCTCATGATTACCTCCTTTGCTCTTTAATTTTGATGAAGTCCAATTTAACTTTTTCTTTATGGTTGCTGTCATATCTAAGAGGCCATTGCCTAATCCAATGTTTTGAAGGTTTACACCTAGGTTCTTCTCAAAGAGTTTTATAGTTTTAATTTTTACATTTAGGTCTTTGATCCATTTTGAATTAATTATTGTATATGGTGTGAGGTAGAGGTACACCTTCATTATTTCTTAACTTTTTTATCCTGGTAAAACATATATAACATAAAACTTGCCCATTCATAATGTTGTGAAACCATTACCACTATCTATTTCCAGAATTTTCACCACCCCAAAGAGAAACTCTGTCATCATTCAGCAATAACTCCCCATTCCTCTCTCCCCCCCTGCCCAGCCCCTGGTAAATTCTCATCTACTTTCTGTCTCCATGAATGTCTATGCTAGAAATCTCATATAAGTGGAATCATGTAATATTTGTCCTTTTGTGTCTGGCTTATTTCATTTAGCATAATGTTTTCAAGGTTCATCCATGTTGTAGCATGTATCAGAATTTCATTCCTCTTTATGGCTGAATAATGTTCCATTGTATGTATATATCACACTTTGTTTATCCATTCATCTGCTGATGCACACTTGGGTTGTTTCCATATTCTGGCCATTGTGAATAATACTACCATGAGCATTGGTATACAAGTATCTGTTTGAGTCCTTGCTTTCAGTTCTTTTGGGTATATACTTAAGAGTGGAAGTGCTGGACCATATGGGAGTTCAATGTTTAGCCTTTTGAGGAACCACCAAACTGGCTATTTCCTACCTCTGTGGTTTTACTCATGTTGTTCCCTTCCCCTGAAATGCCTGCCTTCCATTTTTCGCTTAACCAGCTCCTTAGATCATCAGAACAACTTGTGTCTCTTCCGTGAAACCTTCACTGAATGCAGCGTCCTCTAACACTTCTCTTGCTTCACACTGGGTCCTAATTTCTTTCTTAAAGCCATCCAGTTGGTTGACTTACCCCAAGACACTTTGTGCTTACCTCTCTCCTAGCACTTGTCATCACAAGAAAGTGATTTACTTATGTGTCTGTCTTCCCCAGTAGACTCTGAACTCCTGGAGAATAGGGATCGTATCCTGTTTTCCCGTATATACCTAGTGTTTCATTCCATAAATGTTTGTTGAACAAAATTGCTTGAAACACACTGTACTCCATCCTACCTCTCACTGGAAAGCTCTGCTTAATTTCTACCTCATCTTCAGAATTCTTGCCAACTACTTTAAAACATATAGCGCTGGTGATTTAATTTCAGTACCTTCCATCAATGGTATCTACACTAATAATATTGATTATTTATTGAGCACCTATTATGTGTCAAGCACTATATAGTAAGTGCTTTATATATACACATGACCTCCCTTATGGGGTAGGTATTATGCCAATTTTGTCAATGAAGAACTTATCAAAGTAACTTATCTAAGATCATCACAGAACTAGGATGCAAAACCAAGTCTGATGCCAAAGCCAGAGCTCTTCCCACACTACACCCTCTGAGACCTCACCCATGATCTCACCTTGAGCAATTATTTCAGTGACATTGGCCAAAGTCTATATTGGAGCATACTAGATTTTCAGAGGAGTTAAGGAATTGCGATTGCTGAATTTAATCCCTAATTATTAATTAATGTCTATTAAATATTGTATACTTACAAAATAACCTCTCTCTATATATAATATACAAAGGATAATACACAAGTGTACCCACCAGTCAATTTAAGAAACCGAACATTACCACAATCTCCCTTGTTTTTCCTATGCAAAAGAACCCTAGTTTTTGGGGAAGTGAGTCATTCAAGGAGATAGGGCTCCGCTGACTGTCCTGCAGCAGCATGAACACGGAGGCACCCCCAGAAAACCGGCTGGACTCATGGTGGGGATTTGCTCAACCAGAGGGCTGGAGTTTGCCCTAAGGGGAAATCTGAAGCTAGGGTCCTGCCATATGTCACTTTCTCACTGGTCTCCTGGTGGAAGGGAACTTGTGTTGCAAAGAAACAGAATTAATTAGGAAGCGTGGAACAATACAGCAGCTTTCAAACTTTTTCTACTATAGTTTCCCTCTTTGAACCCAAGCTTTCAAGGCCTTCTGCCTCAAAGCTCTGCTCTGTGGGCTCAAAGCTCTGAAGGCTCAGTGAGGGCCCCCGAGGCACATGTGGAGTCTCCTAGCACCCCGAACTGGGGCCCCACATTAGAAAATCTGAACACTTAAACTCGCTAGGCTTTAAGCATTTTACACACCCCTATTGAACTTCCTGTTAATTCCTACCCTTATTCCTCCTTCTAACTAGTTCCTTACTTCTCCCCCCAAGGCCACCCATCCCTGTGGACTCCCACTATGAACCCAAGCCAAATCTGATTAATGGCTATAACGTCTAGAACTGAGAGTCTGTTTTTCTCTGGGTTCCAACTCACTGTGTGGTTTTGTGTGAGCCGGAGCTCGGAAGGCTGCGATTCGTACGTACTTTAGTCAGTTTTCCCCTCCCAACCGCGAGGGACCACTTTGAGTGATGTGCTGACTGTAACCAGCTCCAGACAGGGATCTGATTACAGGCCTCTGCTGCCCAGAGGGCCTGAGACCGGCAGCTGGAGAAGTGCTGATGGTCCTGCCCTCCCAGGAGCCACCAAGTCTGGAGAACACTAGGCCTTTGTCCCGAGGGTCAGGGAAATCCATTTGCTGCGGATTACAGCTGTGACAGAGGTTCCAGGGAAGTAGAGGGGAAAGAAACTGAAAACGGAGCCCTCCAAATGGAGCTTAAAGCCCTGGGGCAGAGTGGGGTGGGCTTCTCTTATGGAAGCGGAGACTGACAGGCGATGAGAGGTCTAGTTCCCCCCCCCCCCCCACAGAGGCTGCTGCTGTTATCACCCCTGCAATGGCTCGGGGGACAGAGTTTGAAGAGGCAGGCGATGCTGTTCTTTGCTATGGCTCTGCCTCTCCTCTGGCTGCTTCTCTGTCCAGGAATAAGTCAGTATTAGCAAAGTGTTCAGGCTCTCTAGACTCAGGGGCCTGAGGGGAGGCCTCCTTATGCCTCCTTAGTTACTGAATCAACCTAAGTGTCCTGATTTGCACTGATCTGATTATGCCTCTGGCAGCTGTCTGAGGTTACTGATACATTGGAAGCAGTCCAAATGGATTCAGCTCAAACCACTGCAGAAAGTTCCCTCTCTCTCCCCAGTCCTCTGCATGTTGTCTCCTTTAGTGTCTCTAGAAACCCAAGCAAATAAATGAGGGCTCACAAAGCAGAAATGAAGGATGAGAAGTTAAAACTGACCACACAGTCCTAGCCATCAAAATCGAACAATTTCATTGTGAAACAGAACCCAAGAAATAAATTTAAAAATTTTTTAAGAAAGCCCTGGGATGCATTTATTTATTTTACTTTGTACTTTGAAATAATTTTAGACTTACAGAAAAGTTGGGAAAATAGCCAAGAGTTCCGATATACTCTTATGAACCACAGTATAATGATTAAAACCAGGAATGTCACATAGATACACTATTATTAAACAAATTACAGACCTTATTTGGTCCTTCTTCTGGTCCAGGATATCACATAGCATTTGGTTGTCATGCCTCCTTAGTCTCCTCCAATCTGTGCCAGTTTAGTCTTGTCCTGTCTTTCATGCCATTGACATTTTTGACGAGTACTGGTCAATTATTCTCTAGACTGTCCCTCAATTTGAGTTTGTTTGGTGTATTTTTTTTTTTTTTTTTCTCATGATTAGAACGAGGTTAGCCTTTTTTGGGCAAAAATACCACAGAAGTGATGTCGTGTCCTTCCCAGCGCCTCATCTCAAGGGATACATGTTATCGATAGGTCTATCATTGGTGACGTTAACCACAGTTACCTGGTTAAGGGCAGAACCTCATAAATTTAAATGAACAAACTTTTTCTGAAAGCTCATTGTTTTCTTTGTAATTTAGCAAGTGTTTCCATAACAAGCTGGTGCTGGTTGGCTGAAGAATGTAAAGAGGAACAAGAAGGATTTGATCTCTTGTGGACGGAACATACAGTTAATGCCACGTTATGTAAACACTGAGTGTTTTGCGGTGGAGGCACTTTAGTCTCACTGTTCTAAGACGGGGCAGCCGTACAGCCTGCATCGTCTATGGCAGGGACTGGCACTTCTGTAACGGGCCTGAGAGCAAATATTTTAGGCTCTGCCGTGACCACGCAACTCTGCTGGGCAAAAGCAGCCACAGACAAGTCCTAAGTGGAGTGGGGCTGTGCTCCAACACAATACTAGTTACAAAAAGGGAGCTGGGCCGGGTTTGGCCTGCGGGCTGTAGTTTCCAGGGCCCCTGACCTGTCCACACCCACATGGCTGACCGTGTACCTGCAGCAGGTTGGCTAACAGCATGGGCTTTGGTGTTAGAAAGACCTGGCTTCAAATTCTAACCAGGCCACACATTAGCCGTGTGTCCTTGAGCAAGTTAAGTCATCTTTTGGGCCTCAATTTCTTCAGCAGTGAAATGAGACCCCATTTCCCTCATGGGCTGGTTAAATGCGATGTCTGTAAAGCAATGAGGCCCATACTTAGCAAACAGTAAGCATGTGATGAATGGCAAGGCTGCGAGCCTGATTTGGGATTTGGAAAATGATCACTTTAAGCATGTTAAATAGTGAGGACCCCATAAGTTATTTTTATCATCGGTAACAGTCACGCTCAAAAGTCTCTTCATAAAAAACCATGGTCTGTTTTACCTGTTTAAATGTTTGCCTCTTTTTGAAAGGGCACTTTTCCAGAAGGCTCTTTAGGAACATAAGATTTAAAGACAGCCCATCTCTATATTGAGCAAGAACGCGTGCTCTAGAGCCAGCCTGCCTGGGCTCAACCTTCAGCTTCCCAGTTTGACTCTGAGCAAATTAGAAAGCCGCTCTAGGCTTCAGTCTCCTTACTTGTAAAACTGGGACAACAACACCACCTTGTAGGGTTATTTGGAGTATTAGATAGGTTAATACATAGACAGCAGTTAGAACTGTAACGGGCACTTAGTAGACACTTAAAAAATGTTAGCTGCTGTTGTCATGATATTATTAATTATTATTATTATTGACATTATTAAAGGTTCTTCAGTCTTAACTCCAGGGTTTAAAGAGGGATGCTATTCTACTGGTTTCCCAGAAGACAAACTTGGATCCAATCATTATGTTAAGTTGGTGCCTAACGTTAGGACATCCATCTCTTTAATTTCCCAGCTAGCCATCATATACTGTATCCATGTCCTTTTTTCTCTCACTTCAAATATTGCCTGTTATGGGCTGAACTGTGTGCCCTCAAAAAGATGTTCAGTTCCTAACCCCCAATATGTCAGAATGTGGCCTCATTTGGAAACAGGGTCATTGTAGATGTAATTAGTTAAGATGAGGTCATACTGGCATAGGGTAGGCCCCTAATCCAATCTGACTGGTGTCCTTATAAAAGAATGCAGTGTGAAGAGGCAGACATACACAAGGAGAAAACAGCCATGTGAAGATGGAGGCAGAGATTGGAGTTATGTTTTCATAAGCCAAGGGATACCCAGGGCCACCAGAAGCTGGGAAGAGACAAGGAAGTATGTCAGAGGGAGCATGGCCCTACTGACCTGGATTAAGACCTTGATATTGGACTTCTAATCTCCAGAACTATGGGACAGTGCATTTCTGTTGTTTGAAGCCACCTAGATTATGGCATAGAGAGAGAGTAGGTTGGGGTAGGGTAAAAGAAGACTATTTCTTGAGAGGAAGACACTTTAATTTCCATCAATAACCTCAAACTTAGAAAAACCTTCTTTTGTATGTCTGGTGACAAAGTAAATTCTTCATGCTATGGTTTTAGTCAATTCTTCCTTGTTTAGTTTTAGTAGAGCTCTGCGTTCCTGGGATTTATAGAGAGAAATCTCAGGAGTCAAGGCTATAAAAAGACCTCTATAAAAAGCCTCTCCGTACTAAGTTTCTCCACAGAGCACACATGCACACCTCCCTCCCCCATTTCCAGAGCATGCCATTTTCTGCTACTCCATCTCAACCTTGAACTGGACCGATGCTGGGTTAAACCATGGTAGGCTAGTCTTTCTGCCACTGCTACTTCTTGACAAGCATAACTAAGCCAGGACAGGGATCGTGGGAAACAGCCAGGCTTTCAAGGTAATTGTTCAAGGGCATGGAAATTTATCTATAAAGTCTTCACCAGCCTTTTTTTCTCTTCTTCTTGTCCTACCCTCCAAACTGGATATACCTCAGACCTACCCAGTGGTTCTACAGGTATCTCTTGACTCTTTGTAGCACTTGAGGTTAAGAAGTTAGCTCACTCTGTGAACACCAGGGTCAAGAGTACCTTGGAGAAGCGGGGGCTATACTGGGGCACTGCCACCTGAGCACGCTCCCCCCAGAGCTTATTCCAAGAGTGTAGCCTTCCTCCTTTAGAGTTTCCTTTTACATCCCCTATGAGGAGATTAGGAAATGGGGCTTTGATAGATTATAGAAAGATAGGTTCCCTGGGATAGAAGTGGTACCTCCTGTCACGAAGACTCTTGGTCTGTATGTGAATGATCTTTTATCCACTAGGAGGCCAGTGGCTTTAGGCCTGGTGCTGGTAACCAATAATTCTTGCCATTTTGGGGGTACTTGCTCAGGGACAGGAGCTTGATATGCATGATTTCATTTATTCCTCACAACAAACCTATGACACAGGGATTATGTCTTCATTTTTCCCACAAGAAAACTGTGGTTCAGAGAGGTCCAATAACTTATGTGAGGCCATGCAGCTTACAAATGGCGGGTGCAGGATCTGAAACCAGGGTTGCAAGTCCACACACAAGAGGCAGAATGACTTGTGCTCACTCCAGTCTAGGCCTCTCTGGGCCAGTGAGTTCTCACCAATTAAATTTGGCTCCTATTGCCTTCCTGATAGACTGTCTCACAGGCGTTATCTCAAGCAGGGGGTCAGTCCACGGTGGGCCTGTCAACTGTAACTCTTCCAGGGCTTGCACACCTGGAGTGATAACTGGGGCGTGTTTAACATTTGTAGGTCTTTCCTGTTCCTATTTTCAGATATATTATCTTACTTAGATATAAGCCTGGCCCTGCTGGCGGTGTTTACAAAATCATTTGCACAATCTAATTGAAAAGTAATACAAAACAAAAACAACTGCCCCACAGTCCTTTGGGGAGTAGGGATGAAGGAAAACTACCTTTCCCGAAAGCCCACTATGTGCCAGGCACAGGCTCAGGGAGGCAGCTCGATTTAGAAGAAAAAAGGACGAGTTCCATATTCAGAGAAAGCTGCTTTGATTCTTGCCTCTGCTCTAGCTAGGAAACCTTAGACAGGTTACTTAACATCCACAAGCCTCAGTTTCCTCATCTGTAAACAGTGCTAATGATACAGATTTTCAAGAGTTATTGGGAAAAGCAAATAACAAAATGCAAGCAAAGCACCTAGCACAGTGAATGGCACAGAAGAGGCATTTAACAATTATTAGCCTCCCTCTGCCTGCTTACTCTTTCTGGCATTGTTTTGGAGTAGTAATTACTGCTGAGGAAGCAGATGCTGAGTGGTCAAGTGACTTGCCCAAGATCACAAAGCTATTAAGTGGCATAAACCAGAACAGTCTGAGAATAGAACTCAAGTCCGAACTGTAAATATGGGAGGTACCTTGAACGTGGAGAAGGGAAAACGCTCGAAAATTTGGGCTTTTAATCCTTTACAATTATTGAACATACTCTTATTCCAGGCTTGATTATAAGTTCTTCCCCAGAGTCCAAAAAGCCCCATTCTCAAACTTTAGGAATTTCCTTCCTAAGAAAAGGGGCGGGGGGAAGGAAAAAAAACCCCACCCCACCTACAGGTGAAACTGGAAGAAGTGGTAACCAGGTAGACTTAACCATGGTGTGCGTGGTGTGTGTATGAGAGGGGCATGTTCACGCATATGCACTCATGCACACGTGTGCTGTGAAGGAAGGGGGAAAGCGAGAGACTAGAAGCTTATTAGCGTCTGCTATTTCCAGCTTAAGTGCCTCACACAGCTCCAAGCTCTGTGCGGTAAGAGTGCTTCAGAAATCCAGAGAATAAGTGATCAATAAACACTGTTCTTGGAGCTACTTTTCATGCAGTGATTGGTTTGTCAGTTTGCAAGGTGTCTGGACTAGTACTAAGCCTACATTACATTGTAAACAGGTGTACAACTTGAGATTTTAGCCCCCTTCCTCCACGCCTCTCTTCCCATCTTCTTTGGGACGGTCCCCTCCTTAGGCCCTCGCTGCTTCAGCCCAGCCCACCAGTTAAAGGACTTGGCCATTCCTAAGAGGCTTTCTCTTGCTGTGCTTCTCTGCCCCAGCAACTTGTCCTGGCAGCTGTTTCATAGCTTTGGGATCACAAAGCAATTGCACAGTCCCCCCACAACCCCAGAACCGACCCACCCCGCCAGCCCAGCTCCGGGCCTCCTTTCCCTCCTTTGTCCCAAATAATAGCCTCTAATTGCTATTAACATTCCTCTCTAGCACACACATAAGGCATGTCTGTGGTCAGCCTGTGATCTACTGTCACCACCAGTCTTTTGTTTCCTATTGTACTTGGAATGTTATGTTCTATCCCATTTTATACCCATGAGTTTGCTTTTCTTCTCTTGGCATATCTGCTGGCTTTTAGCTTCTTGTATTTCTAAACCATCTCACTACTGTTTGTAGAAGAAAACTATCTAAATGGGGTAGGTCCCCCTCAATCTTCTACTCTTTCCAGTCAAGTATACGTTTACCCTACTTTATTCCTCATATTTATAAAACTTAGGTAGCTAATTTTGATAGCTAGAATAGGACTGCAGAGTGGAAATTGTAAGGAGATAGATTTCAACTCAACAGAAAAAAGTGCTTACTAACGGTTGGAGTTGCTAAAAGTGGAGTGGGCTGGTTTGTGAAGAAGTGAGTTTCCAGTCGGCAGAGGCAGTCAAGCAGAGGGTGAGTCATGGCAGGTGTGATCCGTGCAGCGTTTGCCTCTAGGGTCTCTTTTAACTCTGGTAGTGTATAACCATGAAAATATTTTACTGGACACCAGAAATCCAAGTGAAAATGTAAGTTTTTGCTTATTTTTATAGTACTTCCATTTATGAACGTTCTAAATGCTAGTCTTGTTTTTCAAGAGGCAGGTCAGCTCCTAACTGGTTTTCATCATTCTAGTTACCAACAAAAAGAATAAACTCCATTAGTGTGAACTTCCTGATTCTCATCATCTACTCAAATGAGAAACTATTGTTCTTATTTCATGGATGGGGCAGCCACAAAGTGGCTAAGTAGAGAAGCTGATCATTTCTTTTGTTGGACTTTCAGAACACTGGTTAAACACAAAACTAGCTCGCCCAACCAACATCCATCCTTCCCCCGTTTGTTGAACAATTATTATGTGCTTGGGACTGAATGAAATACAAAAATGATTCAGATATTGACTCTGGAGTTAAAGTTTATGAGGAGGAATAAGAAAAGTACATAAATAAATATAACAGGAACTGGCAAACTTTTTCTGTAATGGGCCAGTTAGTAAATAGTTCAGGCTTTGAGGACCACATATGGTCTCTGTTGCATACTCTTATTTGACCCCCGTCCCCCAACCATTCCTAGTTTGCTGATCCCTGAAATGTAATAAGGTGTAAAGTGATAACCTTATTACCTTTTGAATTAGCTAGAAGTTTCATTTGGGGTGGGCCTGCAAAGATGGGTTTGATTGGGACTTTGGAAGTGGGGAGGGGGCATTCTAGGTGGAAGGAGATCCTTCCCATTACATGCTGTCCTCCATTTTCTATTCTTACAGCAGAGGTTTTCAAAGAGTGGTCAGTATCATCTGGGAACTTACTAAAAATGCAAAATTTCAGGCCCACAGTGGTTCCCAAACTTTAGCATACACGAGAATCCACCTGGAGCATTTGTCAAAACAGACTACAGGCCCCACCTGCAGATCTGTGATACTGCTGGTCCAGGGACCACTGTCTTGGAGAGCATCTGTCACATCTGTACATAGGGTGTTGACGTTGCCCTGCACCAGGTTCGTGCTATTTAGTGCACGTACTCAGAAAGGGGCTTTGAGCCACCGTAAGTTCAGGATGACTTTTTCCCCTGGGGCAGGGGCTTCGAATCTTGTTAGGCTCACCCACTGGGGGTAGTTAGTCACCGTGGAGGGCTGTCTGCTTGGGAGCCTGTTCCCTTCTGCGCTTGCTTATTGGCACACATTCTGTCTTGCTCCTGATACATTTGTATATTTGTATCGCTGTTACAAAATGGTCCCCTCCCATTGCGCAGGGGACTACCTCCACTGATCAGGGCAAAAAAAAAAAAAAAAAAAAAAAGACAGTGCTTCTATTTTTGCATTTAAATTAAATGACTTCTAAAAACTCAGATGTCAGGCTCAGAGAGACTGAGCTGAGGAGGCGGGTAGAAGGGAAAGAGAAGCCAGAGAGAGGACACAGAGGAATCTCAGAGGAGGCTGTGGGCAACCAGACACAGGAGGGGTCATTAATCTGGCAGGCATTGAATGGTACAAGGCAATTAGCTTGCCTGGGGTTGTAGCCAGCCAATGAAGTATGCAGCACGGCAATGGAGGGTCTAGTGTAAGGGCAGGGTCATTGCTAGGGAACTCAAAAGGAGGACAAGAGAAGGGAGGTTAGAGGTGGGAAAGCCATCTGGGACTAGCAGGAGGTGAAAGGAAAGTACTCATGGTCTCTATGGATATTCATTACCCCGTGGAAGTGTCCAGGTGTAACTGTACACTTGTCAGGGCTTGCCATGCTGCTATTCGAGTATACAGTCTTGAAAATGATCTAAGTGCTCCAAAGTGCATGCGTGTGCACGTGCGCACCTGCACATGTGTACACACAGACACTCGCTCGCACACACACACACAAATGCTCTCTTCGTGTTACTCTTCATTTACCTGCCAAGTCCAACCAGGCAGAAGGGTAGGCTGAGGACTGCCTGGTTGAAAAACAGTAGGACCACATGCCTAAACACCGGTGGGGTCATAACAGACACAATCCCAAACTTCAGTTTATGGGGCTTCCTTCCACATTTGAAAGCATGCTTGGATTTCCTCTGTCACACGCCTCATTCACATGCACATTCTCAGGTCTGTTCTTTGCAGGCATTCTGCAGCCACGCGAATGGGGTCTTATCTGCCTACACACACTCTCCAGACACATTCATTTATTCATCGTCACTTGGAGTCACTCTCATATATTAAGCACTACCTCCTGCTTCTAAAAATCACTTCAAATGTCAGAGTTGCTTCCATAGCTCCTGTTCCTGCTGTCTGTAGGAACTGCTAGCTTTGTCATTCTTATAAGAAAGGAAAATGTACCAATATTGGCTTGACTGAGTAAAGAGCCCAACCCAAAGCAGATTGTCCTACCGTGGGATGCAGGTTTGTGGCCGTGGTGTCCCCGCCTTCAAGACCATCCCATTCATCTCTCTTTGTTCCACTCCCTCTCTCTTCCCGCACAATGCTGCAACCACACACTCCGGGTTGGGAAAAAAAAAAGACAGCCTAATTTCCTGATGATTATGTTGTTACCTAGCAACAGCCAATCGGGGGCTGGGCTTTTTGCCTGCAGTATTTCATGCAAATAGTTTGGAGAAATTGCAGGGTAATCCAGGCTGCTTAGTCTGTCTTCTCAGGGGACGTATTACAGAATAAAACCAACCCAAAAGGGGACTACTGAAGCCAGGCACATGCCTCAGATAGCAGGCCATTTGATCTCTTTTCCTCACCCCCTCTGCCCTGCACCCCCTGACAAAAGAACGCGGGTCCCACAGACAGACACTCAGGGAGGCCAAAAAGTTGAAAAGAGGGGCTCATTAGCAGCCATCCTTTACCCTGGATCTCTGTTCTGATAACTGGAGCCCAGAGCAACCTCTGATACTCTGGAAACCCTACTTCCCTGGGAAGGCAAGAACACTGCATTCTCAGTAGTTGTCTGTGGAGGACATGAAGGAGGAGGCTCCACAGCCCTCCTGTTCAGAAAGGAGCTAAAACGTGGCACTTCTAGCCTGATTTAAGATCCTCATCTATGCCCACTCTGGCCTGTCTCACATGGGAAAACCCATTATTCACAATTGCATTCTTCCTGGTGCCCACTGGCAAATCCTTACTCAAATGGTTGAACAATGAGAGAAGCCACATCACTCAGAAGACCCCTTAAAGAGGTTTTCGTTGTTGCTGTTTTCCCAACAAGGATTGAGCATTTGATATAAAACGTTGTCAGGAGTCACACAAACCAGCTTTCTGTAAGGTTTAGGGGCCAGTTCACTCAGATCTGAACTGGTGTCATAAAAGGTGAACTCAGAAGACAGAGTGTCCAGGTCTGTCTCCCCTAGGGGAGTGGGCCAGGCTTCAGATGGTAGGGATCAGATTTCAGTGGTTTGTTTTGTTGTAGTAGTTGACTCAATGCTCAGTAATCAGCTGCTGGATAGCTCCTCCCTGTTGTCTTAACACCGCCTCTAGCCAGCAGTCTTGCAAAGGTGTGTTGTTGGTTACATGGTGAATAGCTAGAGCAGCCCAAGTTACCACTGGGATGGAAAACCAACTCAAAATCCTTATCCTACTCACTTGTGCCTTTTACATATTTGTAAGACAAGAGATAATTACACTTCAATCATTATAGGGAGGTGGTGACAGCTCTTCAACCTCTGACATTCACAGCCTTGCCATCCAGAGCCGTATTAAGGAACCAAAGAAAAGAACTGTCAATCTGCCCTTTGTTCAGAAAGGCAGAGTTAAGGAATCCCACTCATCTGGGGGGTTGGAAACTCTCTTCCCACCCCAATCCTATGGTGAATTTCAGAAAATTCTTTGAGTCAGGCGCATTTATCCTCATAACCTTGGAAATCATACAATAAGCCCCATTTTATAGAAGAGGAAACTGATGAGTAACTTGGTCAAGTGATACAAGGTGGAAAACTGGGATCAGAAAGCTGGTCTTTTTACCCTGAAGTCTGCATTGTGACATCCAGATCATCCTAGACCATACCCAAGTCTTTACAGCAGTAAAAATAAAGGAAAAAAGGGAACAGCAACAGAAAGCCACTTTTCAAAGTAAAAAAACAAAAAAACACTAAACTTTTTGCATTTAATATAGTGAAATATATCTTCCGTGATTCTTACCTCTGGTTGCACATTAGAACCACCGGATGATTATGTCAGAAACAATTACACCTGGGCCACAATCCAAAATAACTAATTAATTATTTAAGAATTTCTGGGGATAAGGGGGAGGCATTGTATTTTAAAAGCTTCTCAAGCACAACTGCTTTGGAAAATGGTCTGGCAGTTTCTTATGAAAATAAACATATACCTACCCTATTACTCAGAAATTCCATTCTTAGGAATTTAGTCAAGGAAAATGAAAACATCTGTCCATAAAAAGTCTAATACAAACATGTTCCTGGCAGCCTTATTCATATTAGCTAAAAAACTGTGGTACATCCATACGGTGGAATACTAGTCAGCAATAGAAAGGAACAAACTATCCGTCCATACAGGCAACACCATGGATGTATCTCAAAAATGCTATGCTGGATGAAGGAAACCTTACACAAGAGTGAAAACTGTATGGTTCCACTTATGTGAAGTTGTAGGAACAGGAAAAGTTAATCTATGGTGGGAAATATCAGAGTGGTGATTACCTCTGGAAGTGGGGGGATGGGGGAATAACTGGAAGCGGGGACTTCCGGGGTGTTGGCAATGTTTTATATGTTGATAGGGGTTGGTATTACATTAATGTATATTATATGTATACATATACATAGTATATGTATCTGTCAAAACTTACAGAATGGTGTACTTCAGATCTGTACATTTCATTGTACATAAATTTTACCTCAAAAGAAAAAAGAAACAAATATTGAACTCCAGTTAATAATATGCATGCTGAAGTGTTTAGGGGTAAAGCATTCTGATGCCTGCAACTTACTTTGAAACTGCATAAAAAAGAAGCTAGACTCATGAATGGATAGAGGGATGGATAGTTAGATAGATATGTGATAGGGCAAGTATGGTAAAATGCTAACTGTAGAATCTAGAAAACTATACGTATATAATATTCACTGTATAATTCTTTCAACTTTTTCATATGCTAAGAATTTTCATAAATAAATAAATTTTGGGGGAAAAAGCTCCCCAGGTGATACCAGTGAGCAGACATTGGGATAAAAGACACATTTTAATTGTCTTAGTTGAAAAGTACAAAATGAATAATTCTGTGTCCCTAATCTCCAGAGATGATTGCAATCACCCCCTCCACACACACACACACACACACACACACACACAGAAAAGAAAAAAAAAATCTGAAACCCTGGAATAAATGAATAAATGGTCAAGTTGAAATAAGACTTCCTAGAGTCAGGCTAAATCTTATGAGGACACTATGGCCTACTTCACACTGGACTTAAATAGGACACATCATTTGACATATGGTCTGATGAGACAAAATGTTTGAAATGAGGACAGCTCTGGAAAATCAAGCCAATACGGTGGCTATACTTAAGCTCTAGAACTGGAAACCCTTAAACCATGCTCAGCAAGTATGAGAGTGATGTGCTATTCACTACTCAGCATTTGGCTTAAAAGCTCCTGTTTAGCTCCTGATTCTCTTCCAGGGCTTGTACGTCTAGGCTTCTCAGACTGTAATTTTCCCTTCTCCATTTTCTCCCGGTTGGACCACAAATCCATAGGGATCATGCAGGGTCGGGCATTAGAGAGGGAGAAGCTGGTGTGTGGTGCTCCAAAGGATCGGCATGGACAGCTGATTTCAACGCGGTGGGGAAAGAGTGAGGGGAGGAGTAATGGGGGAAATAATGCAGTCAAGTGCAATATGGAGCCCCTATTCCCTGAGCTGCCCCATTTATTCTGTGTAATTGCTTCATTTCCACTGGCGGTGCATCTCAAAATGAATTTCATTACTGGTGCCTTGGATATCATATTGATTACCAGTTTCATCGATTCTTATCTTGCTAATTAGCATATAAATTAGCCATTTGGGGGAGGCATTAGGCAAAATTGAATTTTCTCCTTAATCTTCTTTCAGAAGGTAAATGAAAATGGATGTGGCCTGTTAAGGCCCATGGCCTTCCCGTGACACGATCTAAGTGCTGTTCACAGCCAAGGAACCCTTTCCTTGGGGTGAGAGAAGGTCCATGGGAGCAGCCTTCCTACCCTACCCATTGGATGATACTGCTGCCATCAGAACCCCTTCAGAGGTATCCAGAAAATGTGAGGCAGAGGGTAGATCTGCAAGCAGAGACATGTTCCCTTGGAGGAGATACTCTGCGCCGATGGACAACAGTGTCCGCTCCCACATACACATGATGCAGTGGTGTTTACTTCCAAGTCTGGAACCGAGAACGCCATTCTGCTCTTTGGTTCAGCAGTAAGATGAAGGCTCTGGAATCGGATAATCTGGGTTGGAATGCCTGCTCTGCCCCTTACCAGCTATGTAATCTTGAGCACTTTATCCTCTCGAAGGCTTGCACTGTTCTCATCTGTAAAATGGGGACAATCACAGCACTGCCTTCATTGGGTAGCTGTGAGGATTAAGAGAGAGAATGTATTTGGAGCACTCAGCACAGAGCCCGGCACCCAGCAGAGCTCACAGAATGTCAGCATTCTTCAGCAGAGAAGAATCTTAGGAAACCAGGTGCCAGGGTTCTCCAGAGGGAGCTCTCAGCTTCAAAGGAAATGTTACTCCAAACTCCCAGGTGCTTAATCCCTAGAACAGGTCATGGGCCATTAGTCAGGCCAGCTTGGTTCTTGCTACTCAAGACCTGAGCCTCAGACCAGCAGATGACATCACCTGGGAGCAGCCTTAAAACGAAGACTCTTAGGCCCCATCCTAGATCAGCTGAATCAGAATCTGCATTGTAACAAGATTTCTGGGTGATTCATATGCATATTAAAACTTGAGAAGTACTGTTTTAAGTTATCCCCTGTTATGGACTGAATGTTTGTGTCCCCCACAAAATACGTATGTTGAATCCCTACTCCCTCAGTGTGATGGCATTAGGAGGTGAGGCCTTTGGGAAGTAATTAGGATTAGATGAGGTCATGAGGGTGGAGCCCTCACGAATGGGATTAGTGCCTTTATAAGAGCTACCAGAGAGCTTGCTTCCTCTGCTCTACTCTCTGCCACGTGAGGATATAAGAAGTCAGCCATCTGCAACCCAGAAGAGGGCTCTCATCAGAAGCCTATGATGCTGGCACCCTGATTTTGGACTTCCAGCCTCCAACGCTGTGAGAAATACATGTCTGCTGTTTTATAAGTCACCAGTTTATGGTATTTTGTTATAGCAGCCTAAGCTAAGACATCCTCTTAATTAATCTTCCATGGTTAGAGAAGAAAGGGACTTGGAGATTACCTAGTTAAAACGGGCATCTCAGAAAGGTGAGGTAACTTGCCTAGAGCCAGTCCAGGGCAGAGCCCAGACGAGCCTTTCAGTCTTCTGACGCTGAGACTGGTCTGGGGTCAGCGGTGCCTCCAGTGGCACAGAAGGTGGCAGTTTTGACCCTGCCTCGAGATACAGCCACAGGGGACTTTGGAAGAGGGAGATTCTGTTTCATTTGGAATATTGTCGGAGGCTTTGCATCCCAGTTACTCAGATGACCTCAGCGGAGGATACAGATGTGATAGAGGAAAATACAGAAGCGCATTCTTCCCACCCTTGATCACCTCTGCACGCCCCTGCCCTTTGAACTCAGAATGCTTCAGGTGAGGACACACAAGAACTGCTAACAGGGATGCTCCAGAGAAGGTGACTGAGTGGCAGAGGAACGCGGGGGACGAGAGATAGGGTGGGGGACTGTTTTCACGGTGTACCCTTTATAGCTTTTAAATTTTTTCCTGTGAATGTAAAACATATTCAGAAGTTAGTCAATAATAATTTTAAAAAGAACGCCTCAGATAGATATGCAGTTAAAAACAATATCCCATCTGGCCCTGACATTTGATCATCTAGCCCTACTTACAATTGTACTTTTTCTCTCTCTCCTCCTGAAACCTGAAACTTTAAAGCATTTGTGGAAAGATGGAATAAATAGTGGTGGAATGATTCTGAGGCTGGCATAAAGATATAAACACTGATCTTGCCTCTGCCCTATGAGTCAGACTAAGTTTTTTCCTCATCAGGATGTGAAATGCTTCACAAACTTTTAAATGGCATTAAATAAGTGTAATTATGATCTAACCCCATCTCACCCACTAAATCACAGTGAGAGGGAGGAGAGGACTTTTCTCTAACAGGGCTTCCTCTAGATTTGGAATAACCAGTAAAAATGGAAGGGGATGAAGCAGGTTACAAACATAACATGCATAATATAATTCATTTTTGTGAATTCCATGTTACTGAATGTATAGCTAGCTGGGAGGACGTGTACCAAAATGTTAATAGCAGTTGCTTGGGGTGGTATGGTTACTGTTGATTCTCATCTTCTTATTTGTGCCTTTATTTATTTTCTAAATTGCCTACATTTTTACAAGTAACTGGGCTTAAACACCACAATATTCTTAACACAAAACATAAGTGAAAAATGAAAATGTCAGGGAAAGGATGTTCATTCTCCATCTGAACAAGTCCTGGCCATTCAGAAGCTGGGGGTGCAGTAGGTGCAGACACGTGCTGACCAGGGCTGGGGGTAGTCCTCGATTCCTAAGTACACATTCCAGTGGACCCAGGGACTGTTGGGTGGGTGTCAGAGCTAGGAAGCACACGAAGATGGGAGGTAGTGGACTCCTGGGATCGTCTCCCAGCAGAGAGTGCAACTCCTGACCCAGACACTGACCCTGAAGTGTTCCTGGGCAGGTCACTCAATCCAGTTCACCTCGTCAGCCTAACTTAGTGCTGCTTGGACAGTAGGTGGAAAAGACACAGTTTCTGCCTGTAAGGACTTTGACAATATTGTAAGGACAATAGAAATATACAGGGAACTACAACACAAGGCACAAAGTGGAGAATCCTACCATGGACATACAAAGTGAAGAGTGGAACAAAGTAGTGTGGGGTAGTGGCTTTGGGGTTACCCAGGCCTGGGATGGGACACACCTGTCACCTACTACCAGTGTGACCAAGGACAAGGTGCCGTACCTCACTGAGTCATTATTTCCTCATCTGTAAAATGGAATAACCACCCTTGAAGGGACACTGTGAGGGGCAGACAGGATCCCTGTAAAACCTCTAGAACAGCACTCACACACAGTAGGCGCTCACAGAAGCTACTGCAGTTGTTATTACTTTGGACGATAAGCTGACCAGGGCCATGAGGGCCACATTACAGAACGTTATCATCACCACGGTCCCCGTTTAGAAAAAGTTCTATGAAGTCATACAATTATAGGTGAACGGATACCAAAAAGCTCAGTCACTGGTGCCAAGGTTTCCTGGCTGATGCCACACAAACAGGCCAGTCTTTTTATTTGCTGTAATAGACTTGAACATTGCCCTTGTAGATATGTAAAGAGTCTGCTTCACCTCTGGACAACCTTCTGTTTCCCAGGCCGTACATGACCCAGTGAGTGGTTTACATCCTGGAGTTGTGACTTAGTCCACGTTTTTGAAATTTCTGTAGCAAGCCTCCTCTACCAGTCATTGAATTTGGCAAAGAAGCTGGTGCTACTGGGGAATGGGGACAGGAGAGAATAAAGGAATAGAAGTCACAACCCTGACCCCAAGAACTTTTAGGTGGGAATGATCAGGATATGTGCGGGGGAGGGGAGGTGCGGAAGAGGGTAGCTTTAAAATATTTATAAGATAATACTAAGTGGATGGAACTAATTCATAATTATGCCTAATTTTCCCAGTAACTATGTTTCTGAAAATTGATGTGTTAATATTTGTATTTACAAGGCCCTGGGGGCTCATAGAAATCAGTAAGAGGATTGGGCCAGATACTTTTTTGATGTAGCACTGGAATAAACTCTGCTCTTGAGAGCCCACTGTTGGCATCTCTTCTGAACTCTGCATTCTGTGACATCATGTTGGTAGCTTGAAACTGGTCATGGTGGGAGTATTTACACCCCACCAGAAAGCAGCAAATGCTACAAATCAGGGCTTTTTTGAATCAGGAGAGGAGAGAGAGGAGCTGGTTGCTAAACATTTATCAGCACATCACTGAATGAAACCAAAGAGGGATTCCCAGAACAAATCCACACATGTGTGAACACCTGTTATCTGACAGATGGGTATGTTAGATCAGTAGAGAAGGGATGGATATTTCTTTAAACAGTGCTGGGAAAATCAGGTATCTACATGGAAAAAAATGAAACTGATATCCCATTTCGCACCAAATTAAGTTTTAAGTGGAAAATACAGAAATATAAGACTTTTAGAAGAAAATCATCATGACTTCAGTGTAGGAAAGGGTTTTTTAAACAAGAAAAGATTGATAAATTTGACTATATTAAAATTAAAAACTTCTATTTATTAAAAGGCATCATAAAGAAAGTGAAATTCAAACCTTACACTGATAAAAATATTTTCGACACACATCATCAAAAAAGAATTTGCATCCAAAATATTAAAGAATACCTATGAACCAATGAGAAAAAGGTACAACAGAAAAAACAGACAATAGACTTGATTGGATTTTCTCTTTTGTGAAATACTACATGGCCAATAAGCATACAAAAAACATTCACCGGTCAGAATGGCCATCATTAAAAAGTTTACAAATAACAAATGCTGGAGAGGCTGTAGAGAAAAGGGAACCCTCCTACACTGTTGGTGGGAATGTAAGTTGGTGCAGCCACTGTGGAGAACAGTATGGTGGTTCCTCAGAAAACTAAAAATAGACTTACCATATGATCCAGCAATCCCACTCCTGGGCATATATCCAGACAAAACTATAACTCAAAAAGATACATGCACCCCAATGTTCATAGCAGTACTATTCACAATAGCTAAGACATGGAAACAACCCAAATGTCCATTGACAGATGAATGGATAAATAAGATGTGGTACATATATACAATGGAATACTACTCAGCCATAAAAAAGAATGAAATAATGTCATTTGCAGCAGCATGGATGCAACTAGAGATTATCATACTAAGTGAAGTAAGTCAGAAAGAGAAAGAAAAATCCCATATGATATCACTTATATGTGAAATCTAAAATATGACACAAATGAACCTATCTATGAAACAGAAACAGAATCAGGGACATAGAGAATAGACTAATGGTTGCCAAGGGGGAAGGGGGTGGGAGAGGGATGGACTGGGAGTTTGGGATTAGCAGATGGAAACTGGTATATATAGAACGGATAAACAACAAGGTCCTGCTATATAGCACAAGGAGCTATATTCAATATCCTGGGATAGACCCTTATGGAAAAGAATATGAAAAAGAATGTATATGTGTATAACTGAGTCATTTTGCTATACAGCAGTAATTAACACAACATTGTAAATCAACTATATTTCAATTAAAAAAAGTTTGCCTTATTAATAATGAGAAAAATGCAAATTAAAACCACAATGAGATAAAATTTCATAGCCATCAGACAGGCAGCAATTTTAGAGTTTGACAATGTCAAACACTGGGGAGGATCTAGGGCAGTGGTTACTCTCACACAGAGAGGGTGGGAATGTAAATTGACACACCACTTTAGGGAACAGCTGAATATATCCATATGACCCAGCAATTCCATTCCTATGTATACACCCATCCTAGAAACACTCTTACACAAGTTCATAAGGCAGCACATATGGTGATATTCATGATGGTGTTGCTGGTTACAGCAAAAATGGGAAGTGACCCAAATGTCCATCAAAAGCAGAATGTCAAAGTAAATGGTGGTATATTTATTCAACAGAATACTATATATAACAGTGAAAACAAACGACATACAGTCTCAACATCACCCCAGACAGATCAGAAAAACATAATGTTGGGCAACAGAAGCAAGACCCAAAAGAGTGGATACAGTATGATTCCATTTACACAGAATTCAAAACAGTCAAAACTAAAAAGTATACTGTAAAAAAAACCAGTGTATTGTTTAGGGAACCATTCATAGGTGGTAAAACTATAAAGAAAAGCAAGGGGATACTTATCCCTTAAGTACTGGCAGAGTGGTATCTCTGGGCGGAGAAGAAGATGCTAGCAGGGAGGGGCAGACAGGTGTCTTCTAAGATTCTCTCAACTTGGGTGATCAGTAAATGTTGTTCACTTTATAATTATTCTTTAAATTCTGCATATACATATTATACATATTCCTGCATTATTAAACATTTCACAGTAAAATGAACAAATATATCCAGTGTCTACCCTATGCAAAGGTACTGGGGGTGCAAAGCTAAGACTGACTCAGATTCTACACTGCTCTGCTAAAACAACTTTCACTGAGGTCACAGGCTTTAATGTCACTAAATCTAATAATCATTTTCATTCCTTATCCTCCTTGATGTCTCAGCAGCATTCAACACTGCTGACCCTCCTCTCTCCTTGGAAAGGTGCCTAACTTTGGCTTTCATGAAACCACATTCTCCTAGCCATTCCTCTCAATCTCCTGCAGAGGCTGGTCTCCCACTGCCTAACCATTACATGTTGGAGTTGCTCAAGGTTCAGCCCTGGAACCTCGTTTTTTTCGTACTTTATTCTCTCTCTCTCAAGACATTCACATCCAGGCCCATGGCTTCAATTACCTTGTGTACATCAAAGAGTCAGAGCTCCAGCTCAGACCTCTCCCCTGAGACCCAGGCTGATGTATCCCATTATCTAGTCAACATCTCTCTCTACTTGGATGTTTCAAAAGCCTCTAAATCTTAACCTGTTCAAAATGAAACTTATGATTTCCCTCCAAAATGAGTTTTCTTGTATTCTCTCTCAGTGAATGGCACTACCAGTAATCCTGGACAAGTATTACACCGTGAAGGCAAAGAACCTTTTGTTTTTCCTCCTATAAGATGAAAGAACTTGCTCTTTTCTTCCTAGGAAAGAGTTGAAAACAAAGAAAATTATTTTGGTTACAGCTCTAAATAGAAATGAAACCTTTCAAAAAACATCATCTGGCAAATTTAGGTTTCCTCCACAGAGGGAGCTCAACAAAGTTACTTCCTTTCCCTCTAATTAAAAGAGCTTTTCTGAAACACAACAGTACTACTATATGATTAAAGTGTTTTCCCCCCTCCTCCTTTCAACCCATTGTGCACATTTTCTTGTCTCTTCTTTCTCTTTTTAAAAAACGCTATAGTTTTGTATACAATAGGTTCTTAAATAGTTTGATTTTTTTCTTCATTTTCTGTTTCTACTTTTTTCCTATTTCCCCTAGCCTACCTCTCCCTGACTGAATGAGAAGATGGTATTTCAATCAACATACATCTATTGAGCACCTACTGTGTGCACTCTGGTGAGCAAGATAAGATTCCTACTCTCATGTGTTTTATATCTGGGGCAGGGAGGAAATAATTAAGAAGGCAGATAATGATATGTGCTAATTAGGGAATTAAAATTGGGTCATGTAATGGGGAATGACTAGTGGGTACATTAGGCTGGTGGTCAGGAAAGGCCTTGCTGAGGAGATTATGGTTAAAACTGAGATCAAACTACAAGGAGACAGGCATTGTGTCCCAGAAAAAGTGACGAGTTAGAGCAAAGTCCCTAAGATAGAAACAGACTTAGCATGATTGATGGCTGCACAGTAGACTTGAGGGCCAGTGTTATAAAATGAGAGGATCTAATCTAAATGATCAGATCACACAGGGCTGTGTACACCCAGGGTAAGAAGCTGGAGTTCACTCTTTTAGAAATATACTATTTTTATGCCTGTAGGTTCTACAGGGATGTTCTCCTCTTCATTCTTTTTTTTTTTTTTTTGGCCGTGCCACGTGGTATGCAGGATCTTAGTTCCCTGACCAGGGATCGAATCCGCGCCCCCTGAAGTAGAAGCACAGAGTCTTAACCACTGGACCGCCAGGGGAGTCCCTCATTCTTTTTTTTTTCCTCATTCTTGAAATTGGTAATCTTTGTACTTTTTTTCTTCACCAGTCTTTATAAGGATTTTGAATCTTATTAGTCTTTACAAAGAACCAATTTTTGGTTTTGCTGATCCTCTCTATGAATGTTTTCTCTTTCATTAATTTCTGTTCTTGTCTTATTTCCTTCCTTCTACTTTTTTTGGGTTTAATTTGCTGTTTTTTTCCCCTAACTTCTTGAGATGGGTGAGTTTAAAGGTATAAAATTCCCTTTAACTCAGCTTTATTTACACCCCAGGAGTTTTTTTTATACATTGTATTTTTCATTATCATTCAGTTACTTCTAATTTCTACTGTGATTTGTTCTTTGACCCATGGGTTATATAGAAGTGTACTGCTTAATTTTGAAATATTTGGGGCAGAGTGTGTGTTTCCAGTCACCTTTTCCTTATTGTGCTTAATGATACCAACGTCAGAGAGCATAGTTATGTGTCATTTTAATCTTTTGGAATGTGTTGAACTAGCTGTATGTCCAGTATATATATGCTCAACTTTTATAAATGTTCCATGTGTGCTCTTGAAGAGAATATGTATTCTATAGTTGTTAAGTACAGGATTCTATAAATGCCCATCAGTGAAATTAGCTGTTATTCAAATCTTACATATCCTGTTTTTTTGACTGCTTGTTATATCAAATACCATGAGAAAAATGTAAACATAAAACACCTCGATTGTGAATTTGTTTTCGTCTTGCAAATTCTTGCTTTATGCATTTTGAGGCCATTTTATTGGGTAATTATAAATTTAAAATTCTTGTATCTTTCTGATAAATGGAACTTTTATTCTTTTGGAGTAATACCTTTTATCTCTAGAAATGTTTTCTGACTTAAGATAGTTTTGCCCATCATTAATATAGCTGTTATCGGCTTCCTTTCGTTGTATATTTTCATGGTATATCTTTTTTCCATTTTTTAATTCTTCAAATTTGCTGCTTATTTATATCAGAGTTTCTCAACCTTGGCACTGTGGACCCTCTGGGCCAGATAGTTCTTTGTTGTAAGGGGGCAGTCCTGTGCACTGTAGTTTAGCAGCATCCCAGGCTACTGCTTGTCAATAGTACACCCCCTCCTGCCAGTTATGACAACAAAAAAAATCTCCAGGCACTGTCAAATGTCCCTTTGGGGACAAAATCACCCTCAGTTGAGAAATACTGTCTGATATTTTAGGTAGTCTTCTATAAATAGTAGACAACTGAATTATAATCCAGTGTGACAATCTTTGTCTTTTAATGGGAACATTTAGTCTATTAACATTTAATGTAATAGCCGTAAACTCTCAGTTTTTGTTTGCCTCAAAATACCTTTAATTTTCCAGAGCTGTTTTCCTCTGCCTGGGTCCACTTAAAGGAAGAACAGAAAGAATGCGTGGCTTCAAAACTAGAAGAGGCACATGAAGTTATTTTACTTTCTTCTGCAGAACCCCTGCTAGCTCATCTGGTGATTTACACAAGTTAAAACGGGGTGCCTCCTGTGGGTAGATGCTGCCTCACTGGCACGTGGCTTGGCAAGTGGAAGCTATCTTTGTGAGAGTTAGAAAAATGCACCCCTTTCTCTGGGCAGAAGCAGCTCAGAGCGAGGCACAGGTTCTGGTGACTGGAATGAGGACCAGATTTTTGCCTCCACTAACTTGTTGGCAGGAGGTCCTTGTAAAGCAAACAATCTGCAGAAAGCATTATGGAAGCCTTGGTCTTCTGGCTTCCATTGTTGATACTGAGAAATTAGCCATCAGCCCAACTGCTACTTCTTTGATGATAATCTATTTATTTGTCACAGATCTGTCTTCGGTTATCTGAAGGTTTACTATGACATATTTGAAGTGTGTCTTTCTTTTCATTTGCTAGCTTGAGACTCATTAGGCTTCTTGAATCTATGGATTGGTGTTTTATATCAGTTTGAGAAAATTCTCAGCCATCATCTCTTCAAATATGCCTCTGTCCCAAACTGCTTCTCCTTACCATCTGGGACTCTCATTAAAAGCATGTGAGGGCTTATTCTATCCTTTATGTCTCTTATCCTATCTTGTATATGTTCTATCATTTTATCTCCTCTCTTGCATTCTGGTTACGTCCTTTAGATCCATTGTTCAGTTCTCTCCTCAGTTGTGTATAATCTGTTGATTAATATGTTCACTGAGTTCTTAATTTTGGTTATTGTATTTTTCAGTTTTGGAAGTTCTATTTAGTTCTTTTTCCAATCTGTTACAACATTTTTTACAGATTCCTGTTCCTGCAGATATTTTTAAGCTCATTAAAAAAAACCCTTTAAATGTAGTCAGCACAGTTGTTTTAGAGTCTGTCTAATAACTGCAATATCTGAAGTTTTTGTGGGACTTGTGTTGTCTGCTGTCTCTATTGGTTATTACTCAGGGTAGCCTGTTATTTTTTGGAACTAATTATCTTTGACTACTGGTCATTATACTTGGAAAAAAATCATTTTTGAGATTGAGTCCTTAGGATAATGGCACAATCCTCCAGAAAGGATTTTCCTTTGCTTCTAACAGGCACCAGGGAACATGACTAGTATTCATTCTGGTCTAAGTTAATAAAAGTTTGAGGTTCTCTGGACCACCTGTGTCAACAAGTCTGAACTGCTCCAGGGCTGGTTTACTTTCACTTTACTCTTACTCTGAAGGTATAGCTCTTCATGGTCCCAGCTTACAAAGGGGAGGGCTTATTAGATTTCTTACCTAGGTTTTGATTCTTGACCTGTAAGGCTACCAACAACCCAGTTTGATTTCACAGATATTTCTTCCAGATTAGCAAATGTCTTTAGAGAAAAGGAGGCTTTGAGTGCTCAGCTTACATCTCTGGGTCCTTGCTTTACCCTAGATTTTGACTCAGGTCTACAAATCTTGCTATTTTGTTAGCTCTTCAATACATTTAAGAAAATTAAAAAGAATATTTCTCTCAACCTTTAGAGTTGTCCTCAGTGGTTCTAACTACCTAGCCCACCACTACCAGAAATGAAAATTCCTAGATTAAGAGGGATGAGAAGCCAACAGAGGACTTTTAAACAGAGGAGGAAGGTAATCAACTAGTTTATTTTGGTCACATTCTGTCAGACTCTGTTTATAAGCTGAAGGGATAACATATTTAAAACATTAACCAAAAAAGAAAATAACAGTTTGAATTGTGTGAATTTGGTATTTGCACACTGTCTGCTTTACAGGGATGTGTGTAATGAAAACGACTTTACATCAAGTTTGAGGATTTAATCAGAGTTCAAGGATGCACGAGTAGGTAAATACAAACATGGAGTTTGATACTGTTCAGTGATGTCCAGCTTACAAGTCAGACTTCCCTCATATACTCACTGAAGGATCTAAAATAAAATGTTAACGGCATCACTTTGGGGTGGTGGGATAGCAGGCGTTTTTCCCTTGGCTTTGCTTATCCACACCACCCCCTACCCCGGCACCAATCTCCTAGAATGAAAATATATTCTTTTTATCATAAGAAAAAATTGATTGATATAAAATAGAGTTCCTTTCCCTTATGGATACATCTAATCCACCACCTCACACCAGCCATTTCTAGGTCCAGTCCATCTAATTAGCAGAGAAGTCTACAGTCTCCTAATTCCATCTTTTTGTCATGCTTAGTCCATACACAGCTTTTCTCAGCTTTTCGGGCCACCCAGCATAAAGAGTAACATTTAGCCATCAGCAGTGGGTAGGTGGCTCATAATACATATATTTGTTGAACTGAAAACAGATTGCTAAAAGCCAGAAATTTACCCACATAACGGTAACAAAATATCACATATTTCAAATGTGATTATTTTCTACCAAATAATCTGCATTTTAAACTATCCTTATGGCATTATATTATCTCTTATACCCAAACTAAATAAAAATATTTTGTGAGAATACCCAAGGGGAAAGTTACTGTTATGATGACTTCATGTATTGTTCCTGGAAGGCTGGTCTGTTCTATACTTAGTAACTCTGTGCAGTGCTGCTCAATAAGGCTTATTTGCCTCTCCTGCCTGGAGGGAATCATACCTGCCCCCGTTCCTTTACAGAGAAAACAAATGCCTGGAACAAGCTGGAATTTCCAGGAAAAACATCCAAGCTCAGTTCAATCCCCTGTGGGATGACTGCACTGATGCCATCTTCAATGTGTCTTCCTTTCCCCCTCTGGCTGGCATGGCTCCTTGTCTGCTGCCTCACTGACTCTGCAGCTTTGCCTTGGAGAGCAGACTGCCTTTGTGAATGACTCGCTCAGGGAGCATGTGCAGGATGAGCCCAGAGCCTCCCTCCATGGGAACGTGAGAGGAGAAGCTGAAGAATGGGCTGAGAGCAGCAGCTGAATGGAACGGGTCATGCTGCTTCTTGAGGCTGAAAAGGCCAATCCTGTAAAGGAGTCGATGAGAGCACCTCATTGGGTTTCACCCCACGGGCCCTGTGTGTGCAGAGAGGGCTGGGAAACACTGCTCTGCACGTGAGCGGGGGCAGTGAGACTCCGGGGCTGCTCTCCAGACACACTTATCCACTCATCTGTTTCATTCAATTTTATTTGTACAAAAGGTCGGTTGAGGCAACGGCAGACTAAGCCTTTAGAGACCATGGGCTATGCAAATAGAACCTTAATGGAAGATTAAATCAGCCGAGGTCCCCCTCAGTGCTTTTCCATTTGTGGGACTGGAGCTGGCAGTAGGAGGGGATGAATCACTCTTACTATATTTGAATGGCTTCTTTATAAAAATAGCAGGCACTATAATAAAGCAGCCCCAGAAATACCTAGTAACAAACAATAAAAATACCTTCCTATAAAGAGAATGAACATGATATTATGGTCATGGTTAAAAAGCAAGCATGATAAGGCACCAACTATGGGGGTCCTCTTTTTCTTTATCACCTGATGAAGAACCAAGACTTTCTTCACTTGGAAACTTCTGTTTATTATGATTACTACTCCAAAATAATTTCTAAATATGCAGTGAACTACTTCTCAACAATTATGTATTACCCAGCCAGCTTCATTATCTAGTATATTGATTTCCTTAAAAAATAAGACCTCAAAAGAGTTAAGATTATTTTTCTGTGGATTACAGGAGAAGTTAATGATCAGGAAGTCAGCGTAAATACTATATTATCCTTACACTGATTCAGATTTCACTAAAATATATTTAAATCATCAATCAGGAAGACTCAATATAATCATTTGTTTACCCCTCGAAAGGTGTATTACTGTTGATTATTATGTCTTTAACATATAGCTTTATAATTGAGAGACAACTAGGGAATAAGCCTAGAGATTTTAAATTACATTAAGATATTGCCAGTTTCCAAAAAAATTCACAGAAATATGTATGGCATATCTCTATTTCCTTGTTTTTAAATTAAGAAAAAATTTAACATTCAAAAATCAGTGGAAATCACCAGATTAATACAATAAAGATGATCATATGATGATCCCTATAGATGAAGATAAAGCATTTGACAAAATTCAATACCCAATCGCGACAACTCTAAGCAAACTAGGAATAGAAGAAAACTTCCTCAATTTGATAAAGGACACGTAACAAAAACCTACAGCTAACATCATATTTATTTAGTGAAAGACCAAATGTGTTCTCCCTAAGACTGGGAACGACAATTCAATTGTCTATTCAATATTATACTGGAGGTTCTAGATAAATCAGGAAAAAAGGCATAGAGATTGGAAAGGAAGAAGTAATATTGTATTTATTTGAAGACAACATGATTGTATTTGTAGAAAGTCCTAAGGAATCTACCAAAAAAAACCCTATTAGAACTAAAGTGAATTTATCAAAGTCACAGGATACAACGACAGAACGAGGTAAAGTAACTTGACCAAAGCGACTCAAATAGTAATAGAGAAGCCAGAATTCAAACCCAGGTAGTCTGGCCCTGGAGCGTTCCTCTAAACTATTACTTATGTGGTCACTTAATAATCAAGGTGTTACTATACACAGATACCCAAACACTAACGTCATTTCTCTTCTTCTATTCGATTACCAGTAGCTTCACCCTAAATTTCCGTGAAGGGGTAGAAAAAAATAAGATGTGAATCCTGAGTCCTCACTCTCTATATAAAAAGCATGAATGTTGATTGTCTAATAAAATCAAAGCTGTAGATCTAATCCTTATACGGGCTAGTGCATTTCACACTGGAAAGAACCTCACTAATACAGCCCAGATATATGTACCCTACCCAGCCCCTACCCAGATAAGTTGCACATGCTCAAGTTCAGTGCAGCTTATCTCTAATAGTAGAAAACAAAACTTGAAAGAGTACTATGATGCATCAGGACCATCATTCTTGTATGTGAAGGACAGCATGTTCACTGACAAATTCAAAAACAGAATTTTAAAAACTGGTGTAGACTTCAAAAGTAAGGCACCGATATCCATAAGACAAAGTAAAGACTGGTAGCATTTATGTCTTTAAAGAAGCAGCTTGGGTTATCATCAGGGACTTTACATATGGATTTTTAAGTAGTTATAATCAAAGTTGTACCAGAAATAGCATGAATAATAGGATAACTAGCATTGCTAAATTACAAGTATTTATTGAACCTACTATCAAATACTGAAGTCTTGAAATACAGCCAGTCTACCAACACTGGAGAGGGCATAGGCAGAGAAAACTACAGCAGGAGACTGAGGTAGCTTCGTCATGAGCTAAATCAAGGAAACTGCCAGCAAAGCAGATAAAATTACATGAACTTGGTGTAGCTGGAAAACAACCACAGAAAAACCACTCCATGATAGCAATCTCAAATATGAAGGCTCTTTATGAAGATCGTAAGTTTAAAAGACAGAGCTGCAAACACTGTTAGGCTTTGCTAATAGTGACTACAACCTCAAACTGAAAGGTTTGCCTTTGAGTGACAGGTGGTATGGTATTACGAATGTATCACGCTTTTTCGGTTAAATTGGCCTATATGGAAAATAATATACTGTCCTTATCGCCTTATTGTTGTTTTGTTCTACTCTATGTAAATTATGAACTTTAAATTCTTTTTCTAATGAAAGATACTGATTATCTATCCAACTCTGTCTTACAATGCCTCTTGTGGCCCAGAGTACATGATTGCAACATGAATGGCCCAAGGCTGTTTATAGCCTACTGACAACAGAATTATGGTGCTACTGAGGGGAATACAGTATGGCATTGTGAGAGGTAGCATGGTGTGGTGGAAAAACTTGAACAAGTCATTTGGTATCTCTGGATCTCAGCTTTTTCACTGAATACCTAATATGTAATACCTAAAACCCAAATTTATAGGGTTATTATGAAGATTAAATGAGATGCCTGGCACATGTAAGATGCTAAATAAATATGTGAGCATGTATACTTGCACATGTATTACCCCCGCCCCTGCCGCCATGCTCGCTAGCGTGCTCTCTTTCTCTCTCTCTCTCTCTCTCACACACACACACACACACACACGAAAGGTTAATAGTTGAGCTTGATTTATTGCCCATAACTTGGCTCAAGGATAGACTGTTGTAATTGGCTTCACTTATTTTCAGTGTGGCCAGCAAGGACTTCAAGAAAAATATTAATTCTGGGTCAGTAGTTGGTGGAGGGTTCCACAGTTTAAACACTATTAGCGTTTTCTTTGTCTGACCTTCTCACTGTAGTTTTGATCTTTACCTCAATGGTTCCGACTGTTTCACTCCTTGTTTGAATATTGGGATGAGGCATGAAACTGAACATTTAAACACTGAAGACCATCGATAAAGAAGGAATTTAAACAGATAGTAGGGCAGTTAAAGGGCTTATTAAAGCCAAGACTGAGCTGGTTACAGCTCTGTACAACCATGGAACCTCAGTAAATCACCATCTGGGCAGCCTCAGCCCTATTTTGAAATTCCTTTTTGACTCCCTGCCATACTAATAACAATGAATTAGTCTCTAAATCCCCTAAACACTATTTGATTTATCTAGATGTATGACTTTGTTACTTTAAATACAGATCTGCTTTTTAACTATCCAGAAACCATGTCTGAAGTGACAGAGTTTCTTTAAAGAAAGGAACCTACAATCAATATGTAAAGTCCCTAGAAAAGATGTTAGAGACTTTCACTTAAAAACTGGAGAAACAGGGACCCTCCTGCCTCAAAAAACTAAAAAACTGGACAAAATACATAAAGCAATATCTTTCGGACACTGGTTGACAGACGATACAGGCCTGTGATCTAAGAAAAAAGAAACAAAGTGAGCCCTGAGATTGTGTCAGCTTATTGCCTGGAGGAGTTTCCAGGATGCATCGCAGGGACAGGGAACCCAAACAGAGCTCAGTGGTCTCACTGGGCTGAAGAGACTGAGATGAGAGATCCAGGAGGTCAAAATGGCTAGAATTTGTGAAACAGAGAACCACAGAGAAGGGTGCTGAACAGAGAGAAGGAGAAAGAGAGACAGAGGCACACACTCCGCAGTTCTATTTATAGACAGGCCTCCTTGGAGTCTTTGGCCAAGTACAGATTCGCACACACATGAGAGGAAACTACTCAACACTACTATAAAGGAGTTAGGAGAACAATTCCCAGAGTTCACACAGGGCTAGAAATAGTTTGTGTTCACATCAGTCAGAGTAGAAAGACCTTGTAATATTTAAGGAATTAGATAGACTCTTCAGAAGGGTATTGTCATAGCAGTGGGAGCTATATTAGTCCTAGAATAAAGACTGCTTTGGACCCATCATGACAAAGCTTAAAAGCAATCCCTGAAAGGATCCAGCTGATTCCAGGTAACTTAACTATGTTCCAAAGCAAAATATAGCAACCAAGAATATAAAATTAACAATGTTCAGTATCCAATAAAAAATTACCAGGCAGGAAAAGAAACTCATTAACCAGGAGAAAACAATATAAATAAAAACATACCCAGAAATGACAAGGACGGAAGAACTAGCAGACAGGGATATTAAAACACCTTTAATAAATATGTTCCACACAAAGTAGAGGAAAACAAACATGAGGACAAGAGAAAGGAAATGTAAAAAAACTTAAACATCTGGAGGCTAAACTATAACATCTGAAATTACAAATACACTGAATTAGATTAACAATAGAATAGGAACTTCAGAAGAAAAGATCAGTAAACTTAAAGACACCATATTAGAAACTATCCAAAATGAAGCACAGACAGACATTAGACAGAATAAAAATGAACAAGGCATCAGTGGTCTGTGGGACAATATCAAGCAATATAACATTCATGAATTTGGAGTTTTTGAAGGAAAAGAGTAAGGAAGGGGAGGAAGGGGACAGAAAAAAATCTGGGGAGGAAGGGCACAGAAAAAAATTTTGAAGAAATAATGGCTACAATTTTTCCAAATTTGATGAAAATTATAAACCCACAGATCCAAGGAGCTCAAATCCAAGCAGAATAAATATGAAGAAAACAATTCCAAGGAACATCATAATCAAATTGCCGAAATGATAAAAAGAAAATCTTAAAAGCAGCCAGAGAAAAAAGACACATTACAGAGGACCAAAGATAAGAATTACAGCATATTTCTTATCATAAAGTATTCAAGCCAGTGGGCAATGAATAGACATCTTTAAAGCCCTAGAGGAAAAAAACCCGTCAACTGAGAATTCTTTACTCAGCAAAAATCTCTCTCAAAATGAAGGTAAAATAGAACTTTTAAAACAGAAAAACACTGAAAGAATTAATTCTGGCATACCTGCACTACCAAATATATTAAAAGAAGTTCTTTGGGCTAAAGGAAATTGATAAAAGATAACCTAAACAGCCCTTTATTTAGCAAAGAGCCTGAATCCTTGGTTTAAAACCTTTCCACAAAGCAAACTCCAGGCCCAGATGGTTTTACTGGTGAATTCTACTAAAGATTCAAGAAAGAAATAATAATTCTATATAAACTCTTCCAGAAAATAGAAAAAGGAAACTCTTACCTACTCTTTTATGAGACCAGAAGTACTCTAATACCAAAACCACACAGATATAAAGATATCTTTAATATCTTTTCTTTTCTTTTTTTTTTTTATAATTATTTTCCTCTGAGGCATTTTATTTGCACGTTATGTATTACATCCCTAGAAAAAGAATCCAAGGATTTTCCCTCCTGTGTGTTTTCGTCTTGCTTCTTCATGGTCCATGATGCCAGCTGAGGTTGTCAGTACAATGAAACCAACCTGACGGGACGGGAGCAGGTTATTCTGCCATTTTTCTAGATCTTTGAGTTGCACATCAAACCTGGGGCTGATCACTCCACACTTATTTAGCCTGCCTGTGAGGTTCACAACAATTTTCCCAGCCCTGTGATCATCGATGATTTCAAATTCGCCAATGTAACCATGCTTCATCATCACAGTGAGAAACCTGACGATGACTTTGGAGCACGGCCTAATAAGAACCTGGCGTTTGCCTCTCTTTTCGGCATTGTTGATACTCTTGAGAGCATCAGCCAGGACATTCATGCGCACCATTATGGCGGCACGGAAAGATGGCGGAAAGAACTCTTTTTTAAAAAAGAAAATATAGGGCTTCCCTGGTGGTGCAGTGGTTGAGAAACTGCCTGCCAATGCAGGGCACACGGGTTCGAGCCCTGGTCTGGGAAGATCCCACATGCCGCGGAGCAACTAGGCCCGTGAGCCACAACTACTGAGCCTGTGCGTCTGGAGCCTGTGCTCCGCAACAGGAGAGGCCGCGATAGTGAGAGGCCTGCGCACCGCGATGAAGAGTGGCCCCCGCTTGCCGCAACTGGAGAAAGCCCTCGCACAGAAACGAAGACCCAACACAGCCAAAAAAAATAAAATTAATTAATTAATTTAAAAAAAAAAGAAAATATATTGAAGATAAAGGACAACACATGGAGGAAGACAAATGCAGTGAACACAGCAGAAAACATGGAGAGGAAGTGGCCAGGGGCTTGAAAAGGCTTTAGACATTGTCCCAGTGTCCTTTGTTGAATGCCTCCCAAGTGCAAAGTGGACTTTTGGAGCTAGACTGCCTCGGTTCAGGTCCTAGACCCACTGCTTACTAGTTATATAACTTTGGTCAAGTTACCTAACTTTTCTGTGCTTCAAACTCCCATTTATAAATGGAGATAATGATAGAAACCCCCTCATGTGGTTGTTATGAAGACTGAATGAGTAAATACATTTCAAATGCTTATAATAGTGCCTCACACATAGTAAGCACTACACAAGTGTTTGCTGAAATTATTTCATACACGTTATATTAGTTGGTTGTCACCTTTATTAAGTCATGATATTTGCCCTCAAAATGAACTAAGCAGTACAAGAGGTAACTATTCCCCTTATATTAATTCCCTGTGGCTGGCATAACAAATTACCACTCTGTAGCTTAAGACAACAGAAATTTATTGTCTCATAGTCCTGGAAGCCATAAGTTCAATATCAGTTTTACCGGGATAAAATCAAGGGGTTGGCAAGGCCACACCACTGGAAATTCTCAGGGAGAATCCATTCCTGGACACTTCCACTTTCTAGTGGCTGCCAGCTTTCCTTTGCTTGTGGTCGCATCACTCTAATCTCTGCTTCTGTGGTTGTTATCTCCTGTGTGTGTCAACTCTCCCTCTGCTTCTCTCTTATAAGGACATGTGTGATTGCATTTAGGGACCATTCAGATATACAGACTAATCCGTCCATGTCAAGATCATTAACTTAATCACACTTGCAAAGACCCTTTTTCCTTACAAGTATTGTTTATAGGTTCCAGGGATTAGGACCTAATTATCTTTGGGTAGCCATCATTCAGCCTGCTACACTCATCACCAGGGGTATATTGATCTTGTGTGGAAATACAACATAAACAACGTTTTTAACAACATTGTTAATCAACTATACTACAATAAAAATTAAAAAAAAATTTTTTAGAAAGGACATTTAGTTCCTTCTACAACAAACCTGTTAGGATATGCAACTATATTCCAAGGCACAATCTATCCAACTGGAGGTAGGTCCCAAAACTGTCAGCATAGCATCCACAGTGAACTATAACACCTCTATAACATAACATGCAAACTCAAACCTTTAAAATTATGATAAACATTACAGACTTTTTGCGGGGGGGGGGATGTTACTAGAAACTTATTGTGCCATTTTGTGATCCAAATAAAATAGCTTATTAAAATGACTATTAAAAATCAAGAAAATTGGGAGAAAGTAGATTTGATGATGATAGTTATGACTAAAGGAAGGTTGAAAATAATTGGCTCACTCTTAATGACCGTGGGTACCCCCTTCTCAGACCCTGCACGTTTACCCTGCACTACACAGTAGTGAAGAACTTCGCTTCTGGAATCAGACAGGCCTGAGTTCGAGACCTGCCTCTGTTCTGTATTAGTGATATGACGGTGGACGAATCATTTCACCCCTTGGAGCCAGTTTCTTCACCTGTAAAGTGGGAGTAATAAGAGTACCTGCCGCCTACAGTTGCTGTGAGGATTAAATAAGAACTCACATAATGTCCTAGCATGGAAATTAGCATATGTAATAAGTACTGAGTAAATTATAATCGTAATTTATTATTATGTAATAAATACTACTATTTCTCATAAAACTCTATCTTCTATTCTATTACAAATAGAAATATCGTCTCATCTTCAATTTATTAATTTTCAGGGGTAGAGGAGTTTTCCCTTTAGGGACGGTGATCTCATGGGTGAAAGGCACTAACACCACAAAGAAAAAGCAAAGTCAATAATGCAATCTGCAATTCTGGTATGTACATCTTTGAGGAAACAAGAAAAGAAGAATGAAGAAAGTAAGGATTTTATAAGCCAGTAAAGGACAGGAAGTAGGGCCCAAAGAGTTTAATGTGTGACCAAGAGTGCTAACATACAGCACTTGAGGTTTGGGGGAAACAAGAGAAAGTTAAGAATTTAAATAGTGAAGTCTAAAAAAGGGATGTAATAGATTCATTTTCTACAGGAATTCATTAAATGATTGGAATTTTGCGCTCTGGAGAGATGAGAGGATTGAGAGGAAGGAGGTATGATGGGGACAGTAAATGATGAAGAGTACAGACAAGATGAACACACACCAACTCCTTTTTACACCCCAGACACCAGCACTGGGACTGAGATGAAGTAGAAGATAGACCAGGAAAGCTCAAAACTCAAGAAAGCTTTGGTTCAGGACAAAGAAAACACTGCAAGCAATTCCAAGATACGGATGGTTGTTGATCTTACACCCCTAGCAGTTAGCCCAGTACCCTGCATGTCATCAATAAATCTGGGTTGAAGGAACAAATGTAAATGTACATATGCAATAGTAAAAGTACTGGCAGTAGAGGAGAAGCTGAGCTAGAGGTTCCCTTCTCATCCCAGGGTTCTGTCTCCTGTCTCACTCCTGTCCAAACCAGCCTCCACACTGGGGATGTGAGCCTCTGAAAAGAATCTGATCACGTTTCTCCTGAAATGCTTCAACAGCTCCCCATGGCCCCTGACACGAATTCCAAATTCCTTAGCCTGGAAACCAGCCTTCTGTGTTTGACGCTGACCTACTTTTCAGCCTGTTTCTGCCCCTGCCCGAGTCATACGTCATGCTCCCATCATGTGGGGTTACTGGAATCTCCCATGTGTACTATGCTCTCACACACACGCCCCACCTTTGCACATGCTGCCCCTCTTCTCTGAGGTGCTCTGTCTGCCTGAGGGACTCCTCATCTCAAATGTATCTTTCTCCCGAAGGTGACACTTCTAAGCAGAGCTAAGTGATCCCCCCCTAAGCTTTCAAAACACCTTGTCTATCCTTCTATTATGGCACTAAGTACAATACCATAACCGATATTTCCATGTCTGTCTTCCTTCATAAACTTCTGGGCTGCCAGGATTGGGATCGAGTCTTCTTCACATCCCTAGCTATTAGTATGTGGGTACAGAAGCTTTAAAAGTGTGTGTGGAAAAAATGAACAGATTTTAAAGACCAAAAGTAGAAATAAAGCTTAAATACTTGGGTGAACAAGGCATGGCAGGATACTAAAAGACACTTAGGGATGGGCAGGTCCATCCCTATAATTAGAAGCTTTTGTCTTGATGGCAGCTACAATACTTTCTAATTGTCCCTTGTCACCATGATCAGAGACAGATTTTGAGGCTGGATATACTACAGGCCTGACCCAGTAAGATATTCCCTATCTTATATTATTCCCAACCATTTCTCACACTCATTGTGCCTTTGAGAAAGCAATTGCGTCTTCATACACTTTAGTGTCACCATCTTCTGCGAAGTAACCCCTATTTCAAAATGCTCCAAAAGCCAAGTTCCTCTCTCATACTCTAATTCTCATTTTCTCTGTCTCTTACTAAGTAGAATGGGAATTTTCAGTGCTAAATTAAGGATGAAAATAATCTGAGCCCAAACTTAGTGTATAACTTTAGGGAAGTTATCATACCTCTCTATATCTCAACAGTCTCCTGCTTGAACTATATCCAGGAGATCACAGGAAATAGCAAAAGGTACTTACTGTGCACCTCACACCTATTAACCTGTTTAATTCTACAATCCTTCCAGGCAGGTACTATTATTATCTCCATACACACAAGAAGATGGAGCACAAAGAGGGTGAAGACTTGAAGAGGGCTGTGAAGGTCACAGCTAATGAGGGGTAGAGGCAGGGCGGGCTCTCCTGTCTGTGCTGTTAACCATGACCCTCTACTGCTTCTCTGCAGCCCAGTGAAAGGCACCGTGTACAGTACAAAACTCCAGTATATTCAAGTATAAAAGGAGACACTGAACAGTAGGCCTCGGGTATGGGACAGTGTTGCACATTTCAATCCAAATGCATTTTACAGCCAAGAATAGACCCTAAACCACCCACCATTTTTAGCTAAAATCAGAAGGTTCTCTTGTGATCTGGGCCATCAAGGAGATGGATTTGTGGAGATGGATCTGTCCTTCACTGTACGACACCTACAATTTAGAGGACACTGTCACTAGATGACATCCATCTTGGGGTGTGGCTTTATGGATCAACGAGTTAGGTTTTTCTCAGGAGTGATCATCTGGGAATAGAGATGCGGCAGAAGATACAGCTGTGTTTATGCTTTTGCTACAGAATTTTATTCTTTAAAAAAGCATTAAATATTTAAGTCCATATCACCCTCCACTCAAAAAATTAATTTAGACAAAATTTAAGGAACATCCACTAGGTGCAGTACAATATCTTCATATTGTTCTCCATCTCTTATAAGCATATTCCCTGCTGGATAAATATTTGTTGAATGAATGAAGACTATTTCACAGACAGCTTCAGAGAAGCTCTGCATTTCCAGATGTTTCCTCAGAAGGAACGGGTGCCTTATAATAGTCATCTTTCCCCTAGAGAAAATATTCAGTCCCGCTTTAAGAAGGAGAACTTAACTCCTCAAGTCTCTAGAAAAGCCTAAAGCCACCTTTATCTGTACCCGTGGTTTCTATGTCCTTCTCTTCCCCCATCAGAAAGAGAACACAGAAAGGTCAGGTTACATTGGTTTCCTGGGCCTGTACAAATTCCTGTGAGGTTCCCTCTTCTGTCAGGAAAAGTTTCCCTGGTAACCATATTTACACACTCACTTAATTCCCTCCCCTCCCTAGATTCGCCGGTTGGTATAAAAACTAATTTGCATTGAATTGCTGAAGCTTACAAGTTAATCAGTTGAACAGACTTACAAAATCTTGGAACTTGGCTTTTGGCCAAAACAGAATGTAATTCTCTTCAGTTCAAAACTTTTAAAACACATCGAATATGTATGCTGGATATTTCTGGCTATAGGTAAGGAAAAGAAGATTCTCCTAAAGGGCATCTGGCCAATATTATTAGTTAGGAAGATCAAGAGAGGAAGAGGTACCTTACTTAGTTCTGAGTTAAGCGAGATCAGCTGTGATAAGGTGCAGGAAGAGACGAGTCAAGGACCAACACAGAAAGTCTGGGCCCTGTGAAATGATGAACTCAGGCCTAAGATTCTGGGTGATCAGAGCGCAGGACCTGGGTAAAGGAATGGGATATGAATATGGAGAATAGAGCATCATTAATTCATTCTCCAAGTATTTATTAAGCATCTAACAGTGCTTGGTGCTGGGAATATAGCAGTGGATAAGTCAGACCCAGATCCTGCTTACATAAAGATATTTAGCCAATGTTGGCTTTGTTATTGAATCAAGTATCTTTGGGCTAGGGGCTCATTATATAATTTCCTACAAGGGCCAGAAGTGGTTTCAGAGTATGGATGAAGCAGGGACTTACAGACAGGAACAAGCTCAAGAAGTCCTCCTTGGAGAAGGTAAGCTGGCAAGTCAAGAAGTCTTTGACTTCTACAATGTTTTCTTTACACCTTCAACAACCATGACACATGAGCTTCTAGATAGGGAGATGAAGGGTGTATTTATCGTAGGGCACAAAGCCAGTTACTTCACAGTATACGTATATTTTCTAAAGAATAGAGTAAAAAGTATATAAAGGTACAAGCCATTCTTAAGTATATTCAACAACCATTTATTGAGTATCTGCTATGTTCAAGGAACGGTTTTAGGAATTGAAGCTATGGATAGGAAAAGACAGAGTCCTTAGCAATTACAACAATGTGGTAAGTGCTATAATGAGATGTTAAAGCGTAGCGGAAGATCAGAGAGGAAGGATACTAATTCATTAAAAGTGAGTTGGGAAATGCTTCTGAGATGTAACACTTGAATCTTTTCTTTTTTAATCTATTTATCTTTTTATTTTATTTTATTTTATGTTTGGCTGCATTGGGTCTTTGTTGCGGTGCACAGGCTTCTCATCGCAGTGGCTTCTCTTGTTGCAGAGCATGGGCTCTAGGTGCATGGGCTTCAGTAGTTGTGGCACTTGGGCTCAGTAGTTGTGGCTCACAGGCTCTAGAGCACAGGCTCAGTAGTTGTGGCGCACGGGCTTAGTTGCTCCGCAGCATGTGGGATCTTCCCAGACCAGAGCTCAAACCCGTGTCCCCTGCATTGACAGGCAGACTCTCAACCACTGTGCCACCAGGGAAGCCCCGTAATACTTGACGCTTAAAAGACACATAAGTTTGTTGTTTTAAGCTGATAAATTTGATAATTTGTTCCATAGCAATAACTACTACAGTGCCTTATGGAGGCTCTGCCAGCAGCACAAATAGGAGACCACAGAGAACACCTGGCTGTTTAGACGCTTTCATGATGTACACCATAGGGCATACTCTAAATCTCTTCATATTTTTAATCTCACATATTCTTAGGCTCACCTGATCCATGATGGGGGCAGAAAGTGAGAGTAAGCACTCTTATTCTGGGATGGGAATGACGTTGGTGATGGCAACACAAACTCAATCTTGCCTGATAACCTTTGCAAAGGAATCTAGGTTGGCTGGTGTTAGGACTTGGTCATGTGGTCAGCTAGTATCAAGTGGTGTCAGGACTTGGTCAGCACCTGGTCAAATGATTACTCAGAGAGACCCGGAGTGGGAGGAGCCTGGGGATGAGTAAATGCTATTTTTGAGAGAGCAATAACCATGAAAACCAGAAAAACTTAGTTTGTTGTCAGGTCCAAGTAGTGATTATAAAGCAAAAGTGAGAGACAATATCGAGAATTAAGTGCTTCTCGTTTTCATGATCCATACAGGTAGATGAAGGAATAGAATGGGCAAAAAAGGGAAGTGGGACATGAACATTCAAGACAAATGTGGTGAACAGGGTCACATGGTTCACCTGCTGGATAGCCCCTGGTAATGGGCACCAGTCTGGCTAAAAAGGCATCAGATCAGGGCAATTTGTATTATACCTGTTCAACCCCAATTTCTGTTTCAGTAGGTTGAGAAATGGTCTTCCTAGCTTCCTACCAATTGGGAACATCTGACTACACAAGAAATAGAAATTAACCATTTCTTACTTAAATTGGGAGTAACGACACAATCAGGACAGTAACTCTATCATATGATGGGTGAGTTTCCAGAAGCCATTCTGGGTAAATAATTCCTTGCCTCTTTATTCTCTATTCTTTTCATACTGGCTCTATACTTGAAATTCCAAATATCCCCCTTTTGCCCTTTATACCAGGAGTCCAAAATGAGAAGACAGGAAAATGTGATCATGTGCTATGACACAGCAAGGTCTTTAGGCTATGCAACCAAAAGGAATTATACAGCACAAAATGTTTTCCCAGCTTTAGGAGGGAATATTGATACCTTCGGGTAGAACTGGTTCCATAATTTGTAGGGCCCAGTGCAGAATGAAACAGCAGGTCCCCTTGTTAAAAAATTATTAAGAATTTCAAGACAGCAACAACAGAGCATTAAACTGAGTGTGGAGCCCTTATAAATGCAGGGCCCTGGGAGACTACACAGGTCACATACCCATGAAGTTGGCCCTGTCTTCAGGGACAGTATAGTATGGTCCTTTCGTAGAGCTTGAGAGTCAGAGCTGGGTCCAAATTCCATCTTTGCCCCTCATTAATTATGTGAGCAGGGACTTCCCTGGTGGTGCACTGGTTAAGAATCTGCCTGTCAATGCAGGGGACACAGGTTTGATCCCTAGTCTGGGAAGATCCCACATGACGCGGAGCAACTAAGCCCATGTGCCACAACTACTGAGCCTGCGCTCTAGAGCCCGCGAGCCACAACTACTGAAGACCGCGTGCCTAGAGCCTGTGCTCCGCAACAAGAGAAGCCACCGCAATGGGAAGCCCGCGCACCACAACGAAGAGTAGTCCTCGCTCGCTGCAACTAGAGAAAGCCCGTGCACAGCAATGAAGACCCAATGCAGCCAAAAATAAATAAATAAAATAAATTTATTAAAAAAATTATGCAATCATAGGCAGTTTATTTAGCCTCTCCATGCTTCCAAGAGGTTGTATGGCTGTAATCCAGTACTGTGAGGATTAAATGGGATAATGAATAGAATGTATACAAAGTGCTTAACACACAGTTAGCACTCCATAAATGGTAGCTATCTTATTATTGTTAAATGAAATGTGTGGGTACATCTCAAAGCAGTAAGTTTAAGAAATGGATTGCTGAACTGCTATCAAGGATATGAAAGAATGAGAATGATATTTTAGGGCAACTAAATTAATGAAGCAGATAGGGAACAGCAAATCTTTTGCTTGACTGTTCCACCTTCTCTAACCTCTTTCTTATTTCTCTCTTTTCCTTTTACTGCCAAACATACAAAGGGTGATCTACATGCTGTCTCCATTTCTTACCCACATCTCATGCCCCCATCCTCTTTAATCTGGCATTTAACATCCCTATGGCCATCCCCTACGGAATTGAAGCTATTATTTTCAAAAAGTCACCATTGATCCCTGTTTACTAAATATAATGGACATGTCCCACTTTTTTCTGTAACATTTCATACTGCTGACCAATCCCTCTAGCTTGAAACCCTCTCTTCGCTTCACTTCTGCGATACCATACCCTCATGGCTAAGAGCATGTCTAATAGGCCTTGCATCTATCAGGTACATAAATAAATGGTCGTGAAGAGAATGCATTCGTTGGGTGAATAAATTAGATGGTTCTTCTGCTTCTCTGATATTCCTTATTTTTCACCATACTCACCCCATTTCTTCTTCCTACCTCCCTGCATATGGGCAATCTCCACTTTCCAGCCTTGGTCCTCTACATCTCTATTTCTATGCTGTTATACCACTAACAACTAAGTGGGAACTACGCTAATCTCATGGCTTCAATTATCACCTACGTATAAGACTCCCTGACTTCTCTCTTTTGAACACTAGGCCCCCCCACCAGTTCCAAATATTTTGGGGATCCATCCACTTATAAATTCCAGTATCACGTCAAGAGATCTAGCACTTGGCTTTTCCTCTTCTCTCCCGAACTGGCTTTTCTTTCTGTCTGTCCTATTTCTGTTGATCTTGTCACGTATGTTCAAGGCTATATTTGATTCTTCCTTATTTCTTGTCCTCCATATCTATCAGCCAGAGTCCTGTTCATGTTTCCTTTATAATACTCATTGAACCTATCTCTTTCTATTTTCACTGCCATCACCCGAATTCAACCCCTTATCCCCTCATATCTAAACTATTCAAATAACCTGCTAATTGGTTGTACAGTTCTCTTTCTATCTCTACTAAAGTTTATTCTCCACATCGTTGTTGAGAATCTTCATAAAATACTACTTTTAGGGCTTCCCTGGTGGCGCAGTGGTTGAGAATCTGCCTGCCAATGCAGGGGACATGGGTTCGAGCCCTGGTCTGGGAAGATCCCACATGCCGCGGAGCAACTGGGCCCGTGAGCCACAATTACTGAGCCTGCGCGTCTGGAGCCTGTGCTCCGCAACAAGAGAGGCTGCGATAGTGAGAGGCCCGTGCACCGCGATGAAGAGTGGCTCCCGCTTGCCACAGCTAGAGAAAGCCCTCGCACAGAAACGAAGACCCAACACAGCCGTAAATAAATTAATTAATTAATTAAAAAAAAAAAAAAGTAACTGGCAGTGGAGAAGAGTTTAAAAAAAAAAAATACTACTTTTATAAGCTCACACTTCCCTAACCAAACATCTTCAGACTTTCCATCATACGGGATAAAGTCCTAACTCCTTAGTTCAGCATTCGATGCCTGTTAAAATCTGGCTTCAACCAACCCTTCCAATCTTACAACTTCTTTAGTTAAACCTTCTGATCTTGTCAGTTTTATCAACTGACCCCTGAAAACTTTCTTCCATATTCCGGTCCTGTGTTTTATGAACATTTTTTTTCCCATCTAGAAATCCCTCCCACTTTCCTTCTCTATGTAACAAAATCCACCATGTCTCTGAAAAAAGGCTTCCTTGATACTCATAGTCCACAATGATCTTTCTCTTTTTTCAACTCCTATAATATCATACGTTTAGCACTTTGAAAATTTACGGAAGAACTGCTTTACGTTGAATCCTCACAAGTATATGAAGTAGGTGGCATTATTACAGATGAAGAAACAAAGTCAAATAACATGCCCAAGTCACACAGCAAGTAACTGATAGAACTGGGATCTGAATCCTTGTTTAGCTAAGAATAATCCCCGGACTACACTACCTCTCTCATTTTCCTGTCTCTTCCAAAGCACAAATACAGCACAGTATTTACACACAAGCAGCTGCTCAGTAAACATGCTGGTTGAGAAGACTGCTTAAATAGCACCCGTGATTCTCCAGCACTTACGGAATTGTCAATCTCAGCAGAGCACATTAGGCATATCCCCCCACTGTCACGTTCTTTATGAGGCTTGAGTTCAAGATGGGGTATCTGCCAAAAATTCACCATGATCCATTCTAAAAATAAACTTTGGTTTAAGCAAAGCTAAAAGGCTGTTATCTGAATCAAACATTAGGTGAGTTTTGGGGATGAGGTCTACTTTACCACCTCTGGGCCCATCCTTGCTCTGTTTCCAAATGGTCAGGAAGTAAAAATAGGCTGGCTAAATTGATGGCTTATGAGGTAAAATGGACTATTTATAGTTCTAGAAGTGGAGGCTAAGGCAGCAGAACAGGATTTTCTTTGCTCTGGTAGCTAAGACCTCAGTAAAAGAAGCTTAGTAAAAGTGAATCATGAGTGGAAACTGGATCAAAAGACGGTAATAGTAAGGAGGGAAAGAGAACAGAAAGAAGGAAGTACGGGAAATATTCTATTGAAGAGATGGTGCTGTCCTTTTCTGCAGTTGCTTTAAGCTGTCAGATCCAAGCCCGTCCTCCAGGGCTGGCACCACTAACAGCAAGTTCTATCATCTCTGCATGATTCATGGTCTCAGTCCCAAACTGCTTGTCCTGACCCATACCACAATCCAGATCCTTCCAGCTTCTGATCTCATTACTCATTTCCCAAGGTCTCACAAACTTGACCTCACAGATTTGACATTCAGCACGGCTTCCCTGGGTATGACCCATATTGCTCCCTTATTGTATGGTTTAGGCTTGCCCTCCTGGGATGATGCCTCTAGCGCCACACCTATGCCCAGTTTTCCACCCCTCTACCTTGGAGCTACAGCCGCATTTTCACTGGAAAATGTGGTGGGAATTAGAAGGTCTAGGTTACTTTATCGAGAAAGGAAAAAGGCCATGGCTGCACTATAAAGCCATTGCCTAGAGATACCATGCTCCTTAAGTGTCTGTATTCACAGTGTCCTCTGCTTTGGCTGCCCTTCCTGTTCTTCCCAATATTCTCTGCAAGGCAAACTCCTATTCATCCTTCAAGACCTTAAACATGTTCTTCTCTGGAAAGCCTTCCTGGATCCTCTCAGACAGCTAATTGTTCCTTCCTCTGTGCTTCTTTATGTACACATCTATCATGCTGTTATCACTTTTACTGGCAATTTTATTTCTGTCTCTCCCACTACTTCTTTGAGGACAAGGACTAATTATCTTATTCATCTTTGCATCCCCAAGACATAGCAGAGTGCCTGGCAAACAGCAAGAGTTTGTTGTTGTGTGATAAAAGACATCAAGAGCAACATGAAAGTGAAATTTGCACTTCACTTGCAAAAATCAAATTGGTTCCTGGTACTTTGCATGTGTAACCACATTCTTCCTTGATTTAGAAGAAAGGACTTTAGACTCATAAAGGAAATTCTACTGATATCACTGGCACATTAGCCAGTTTTTCATCTGCACTGGTGATAGAAACATTCCCCCCCCCCACCGCCACACACACACACACTTCCGAGAAGCTCCCAGGGCAAGCTTAATATTAGTGGCACATGGCCCATCCTACCATTTCTATTGTAGTGAAAGCTAAATTACACTGTAAGCCTAAAGCTGCCACCAATCTTAGTGAATTGGTGGTGAGGGGGGTGGGTAATTAAAAGAACACACTTCTGTAGCAGACCTCGGAGGAGGATGAGGGAGAAAGATGAATTTAATCCTGGCCTTATAAAAAATTTGTTAGAAACTCACGCAAAACAGCCGCTTCCTCTGGACATGACAGACCCGATCCAGGTGTCCAGCAGTGACCTTTTCCCATGAGTGTCAGGTCATCACCCAGCACAGAAAACAAGGGGCCAGTGCCTTTCTTGGGCATCCCTCCTTCAGAAACCTGGCAAATCTTGGGGCCTGCCTTTCCTTTAGGGGATTGTCCGCTCCTCCCTGCACCGACAATCCCCAGGTCCCTTGGCTGGTGGCCCCCAAGCACCACTCTTGCCTTCGTCCCACCGGGGCCCCAGCTTGACTCCGGGTCAAAAGTGCCGGCGGCTGGGCTGTCAGGTCGCAGCTGGGGACGGGGCGCCGAGGTCAGGCCCGACCCCTGGGTCTCCTCGCACTCTGCGGGATGCGCGGAGGAGACGCAGGCCGCGCAAGGCCACGGGCTGCTGAGGCTCGGGCCTCTGCGCGGGAGGGGCTCGGCGACCCGAGAAACAGCGCGAGTGCCGGTACTTCAGCAGCTACCCCGCAGCCTCCCGCAAGCACTGGCCTCGGAGCTGCCCCGCAGCCCTAGCCGCGGCTGCGTCCCGGCCCCCGGGCGCGCTGCGGCCGGTCGATCCGCCGGTCTGGGCTGCTCGGCCTCCACCGCGGATCCCGGGTCGGGCCGCCGCCGCCTGCCGGCCGGTGCCCACGGCAATGCCCCGCCCCGCGCGGCCCGGCCCGGCCGTGACAGCTGGGTGCCCAAAGGGTTAAGCCGGCAGAGCGGCGGCCCAAGTGCCCCGCGCGCTGCCAGTCCGCCGCGAGCCGGCCCCAGCGCGCACGCGCCGGCCCGTTACCTGCGGTCGCGTTCGCGCTCCTCCTCCACCTGGCCGCTCTCTCCCGGGGGCCGCCCCTCAGCCCGCCCCCTCGGCTCGGCGCCGCGCACCCTGCTGGCTACTCGGCCAAGGCCCGGGGAGGAGGGGCGTGGGGGCGATTACCATATATTAGCATACCAGCGTGCATCACGTGGCGTCTCCAGCCAATGGTCACTCTGGAAAGGCGGGGATTGGGCTGAACACGCCCAGGTGCTGCTCCGGGCCTGAACCGGTGGCCACGGCAACGGCTGGGAGGGCGGGGGAGTGGGGAGGCACAGAGCATCTACCCTACCTGAGCTCCTTGTGGAGGCATCCGCACGTTTCCCACCCCGCGGAAGGAGAGGGGCTGAATTTGGCTCCTCTCAGAAGGCTTCAGATTCAGCAGACATTTATCGTGCATTTACCACGTGCCTAACACTTTTCTGCAGAATATGATTCTCGGGATAACCCTGTGATGTCAGTACTATTAACCCCACTTGATAGAAGGGAAAGAGGAGGCTCAGGGACGGTGGGTCACTCACCCAAAGTCACACAGCCACACTGAATGACAGAACTGGAGATCTGAGCCCATTTCTGACTTCAGGCCCCCGGACTCTCCTGAGTTATTTTCTCCAGCAGGGGTCTCCCAGCACCTCCTCACAATTCCAGGTGTACCAAGTAGCTGAGAAAATCCTTATAGAAATTTTGTACAGTGTTTTAGTGTTTCCTTACAATGACCTTTGAGGTTAGTAGGCAGAACAATTACGTCTAAATAGCAGATGAGGAGAAATGAGGCCCAGAGAGGTGATGGTGACCTGTCTTTGGTCAGACAGCTATTAAGAACTAGTGCTTAATTACTATGATTTACACTCAAGCTTGCTACTTTATAAACTTTTAAATTCAATCTTCTCAACATGATGGTATTGCTATGACCATTTTACACATTGAGAAACTGAGGCTTTGGGAAGTTAAGCAAATTGCCCAAGGTTACACAGCTAAGAAGTAGAAGATGAGGGTTCGAATCCAGGTTTATCTGGCTCCAAAGCTAGTCTCGTCGAGTCTCATTGTACCAGGTTCATTTAATTTAGACTTGGACTTCAGAACCCCTTCTCTAACAGAACTTTCTCTCCTCTCCTCTTAAGATGTGACCATGTTCTCTCTTAATCCTGCAAAATATCACATGACAGGTGATATGTGTTAAGGTCACAGAGGCTAAATATTAAAAGAAAATAGAGTCACCCCCGCAAGTGGGTTAAGGACACTATAATTCTCAGCTCTTCATTTTACCCCTAGGGATTTGATAGTTCGCCTAAGACTGAATTGTTTAAAAGCAGAGGCATCTGCATTTAGACTTTCCTTCTGCTCCTTCCTTTAGTTTAGCTCAGTGGCTCTCTAATTATTGGACAAAATAATAATGCCTCAAACCAAATATACTAAACTTTATAGGCATTTTAAGGGATTAACAAATGTAATTTTTGCATGTATGTACATTTCACCTTACTGGGCTGACTTAAAACCTAATTTCCTTCTAAGTTGTGTTGTTGGGTGTTCAAGAGCCCAAACTTGGAGGCAGACCTAAATAGGTTAAAAACCTGACTTGGCTACTCACTTAACTGTGTGAACTTGGGCAAGTTACATCTCTGTGACTCAATGTCCTCATTTGTAAAATAGGATAGGAATGGTGTGAGAATTAAATGGATTAGTATGTAAAAATTACTTAGCACAAGCCCTGGCTCAGAGGTAAAACCTCCATAATTGTTAGCTGTTATTGACACAGGAGCTTTCATAGGAACAGACAACCCATGTACAGAATTTCTCAAGGTTTCCTAGCTGGCTTTGGAATTCTGGAGCTGTCTCTCATCCCTTGTGGCATATTAAACAGCCTGTTGTGCTGGTGAAGGCTTGTTATCTCTCCAAATGACATCCTCTCTTCTTAGGATCATAAATAATTCCTTGACTCAAAGGAGCTGGTTTCTCCTGCACATCTCCTAGCACCAAATTACCGGAGTGGCTCCTTGCAGAAGGGGATCTTGACAAACAGCGGAGCCATAAGTCAGGCTTCTTGAAACACTTTTATGAGCGCCTTAATGAAGGAGATGAGTGTCATCAGGAACTCGTCCCGTCCTTCCTGGCCACAGGAAATGAGCTCTGTGTGCTCAAAGGGTTTCCAAAGCTGAGACGCAAAGAGTTTTCAGGAAGTGGGCCAGAGATGAGAAGCTGTTGACTCAGAGAATCCCAGGGCTAAACAGCACCATCCTGCCATTCACCTTATATTGTCAAATTACTCAGGGCTTATTGCAACAATAGCACCAAAGGGTGGCATGTGGGGGCGGGTGTTAATCCTCTCCCCTTTCTCCCATCCACACACTTCAACAGCCATTCTACCACCACCCTGAAAGGGCAGTGTAGATAGTGGTTAAAAGCATTGTCTCTGGAGCCGAAGAAGCAAGTGTGAACCCTGCTTCCACTATTCTCTATCTGTGTGACCTTGGGAAATTTGCTTAACCTCTCTGTGTCTCAATTTCCACATCTGTAAAATGGGAATAATACAGTGCCCACCTTATAGGCTCTTGTGAAGATAAATGAGTTACTAACATAAGGTGCTTAGAACACCCAATAGGAAGCCCTAGAGATATATTTGCTAATTAAACAAAATAAACATATAAGCCCAATACAAACAATATACTTTCTATAGAGGCAACCATAGCCTTAAGTGAAGTGCTTTGGGCCCTCTCCCAACTATATGCTGCCCCTTACCCCCTCTGATTTGCAATAGGAAGAATAAGTGCTTGGGACCTCTAGTTTGAATGTGGACTCTGCCACATTCCCTGTTTTGTGAACTTTGCCAAGTTATTTTACATTCCCAAACCAGAGTTACATTATTTGTAAAACGAGACTAACTTCCTCCTGGAGTTGTTCTGAGCATTCAATCAGATAGTATCTGGTAAGAGGTGATGAGGGCCTGAACTGGACAGAGGTCCTGCTTGATCATAAGCACTTTACTCTTTTACTGAGCTATTTCTGGTGAACATCTTTACTCTCCAATAATGAAAAGAACTAATATGTATTGAGCACTTACTCTGGCCCTGTGCTATATATACATCATCTAACTTAATACAGTAAAATGAAGACCCAGAGGGACTAAGTAGCTTGTCCAAGATCACAATGGAAGTCAGTGGTAGAATCAGGATTCAAGCCTGGACCATCTGATTCCCAAGTCCATGCTAATTACCCACTATGCCCCAGGTCTCCCACTCCAGCTTGGCTCAGAGAACTCAGGGAATGAGTGTTCTATTTCTTTAGCATTCCTCCCCCATCCATACACACATACTCTCCACTGGTGCCCAGCAGTGCCCAGCACAGTAAGTGCTCCACATGTGTTTACTGAATGAGTGAAAGTAAATGACTTGACATCCTCTTATAGTGATGGAAGCCCCCTTTTTTCTTGGGCTGTCCCCAGTGGGGAAGAAAAGCAGCTGTCAACCCTCCTCCCCACACCCTAGCATCCTCTTCCTGCTAAATAATCGTGTGGAAGGCCTTCTTCCTTCCCCCATGGGGGAGTCAGGCTGATACTGTTTTGTTTTGTTTTTCTTCAGAGATCCACAAGAGACACAATGATGACTCATCTTTAGTGAACATTTGGAGAGATGTCAGGGCCACTGGTGCCTTTTAGGGCTCTGTTAACATCCATCTGTGGGATGATTTCCAAATAATGGCCATATTAGTTTCCAAGGGCTGCTGTAACAAAACATCACAAACCAGGTGGCTTAAAACAACACAAATTTACTCTCACAATTCAGGAAGCCAGAAGTCTAAAACCGAGGTGTCAGCAGGATGTGTTCCTTCCTGTGGGCTCAGAGGGAAAATCTACTCAGTGCCTCTCTCCTAGATTCTGGCGGTTGCCAGCAATCCTTGGCTTGGGAGTGCATCACTCCAGTCTCTGCCTCCGTCATCAGACGGCATTCTCCCTGTGTGTCTGTGTCCAAATTTCCTTCTTCTTATAAGGACACCAATCCTTTCCGAGTAGGGGCCACTCTAATCCAGTATGACCTCATCTTAACTTGATTATATCTACAAAGACCCTAGGTTTTAAAAAGGTGTCTGTGTTCCGAGGTTCACTACCAGCTCCTCCAAGCTTCCATAGGCTGGTCCAGTATTTGAGGTATTTTGGAACCTTAGACAAAATCTAGAACCATCCCCTCTCTGAACTGCAATCCTGCAGCCTTTCTTTTCTTCAGCCCAGTTCATTGGCTAATCTTGGAAGCACCATCTTCTCTGAATCCCACAGCAGAACTGAGCATAAGGGAACTCCCTGTGGGCAGACACAATGTCTTGCTCAACCTTTTTGCCCCCAGTGTTAACACAGAAACCATCATGGAATCGGCTTTCAATAACCATTTGTTTAATGAATGAAAAAACATTGTGCCAGTTAGTAGCAAGGGCTGTTTATTTCTTATTTTTTCTACATCTCATGCTCAGTGACAGTTGCAGATTTGGTTTGAGATACCTGAATTCCACCCTGAAAGTCACAGTACTTTTGACATGAATATTCCATTTGTCACTACATTATTAGAAGAGATGGTAGCTTGCTCCCATTATTGATGGCTGATATGAATATTGTCCTGCCTTGAGCTGTCGTCATGTGAGCTTGCAGCCTGGAGCAGTGAGGCTGAAAACTGGGGCAGGCTAGGGTCAGAGATGGGGTCAACCCAGCAGGAGTTGTCAGATTAGAGCAGGGGTGAGAAGGAGGTCAGATGGGAGATCAAAGTCCAGGAACTAGGCAGGTACACAGTCAATCCCAGCTCTCCCGAGGATGGTGGCCTGTGGCTGGACGCCCTTTGGAAAATGTCTCATAGCCAGGTCCCCTGAGCTGGCCTCCTGCTCTCAGGTCCCTGGAGGGTTCTTTGTAATTGATCTGGGTTTGGGTTCCCTCCTCACAAAGGGGATACTATCAGTCAACATTATTTGGCAAGCCTTATGTCCATATGATCAGATAAACTTTAAAAGCCTGGCGGCAGCCTTATTTGTTTCAGTCACATGGCCCCAGGCTTACTGCTAATTTTTAGATTTACAGTTTTAGGTCTAATTCTGGCTGTGCATCAGAATCAGCTGTAAAACCTGTTCAAATACAGATTCCCCAGGTCCCACTCCCCAGAGATTCTGATTCTCTAAGTCTGGGTGGGCTGCTGACACCTTGAGAGGCTGTGTGGTGCTGTGGTTGAGCGCAGAGGTTCTGGAGCCTGCCTGCTTAGATTTGCAATCGTTCTGCCACTAACCCAGTGAACATGGGTGAACGTCTTCACCTTTCTGAGCTTCAGTATCTTACCTATAAAAGGGAGTAGAATAAAAAAGAATAATAATATTCAGCTACTTGATTGGATGTGAAGATTAATGATTTAATACAAGCAAAGTCTTAGAATACTAAGTGCTCAATACATATTACTTATGATTGTTATCTTTCTTTGCACCAAGCTCTAGAAGTGATTTAGAAGCACAGTCCCTTCCTCCCTCCCTTCCTTCCTTCCTTCCTTCTTTCTTTCCATAAATAATTACCAAGGACTCCTACCTGCCAGGACCCATGCTAGACACACACAATCCTCCCCAGTTTATAGTCTAGAAGGGAATCCAGGATTGGGAAGCACTGTTCTACTCACTGACTTCAGCTCTCTGAACCCTTATTGGAGTCTGAGGCCCTGGGCTTCACCTCTGGTGTCCCCCCACCCTGGGGCACAATGACCTTCATTTCATAACCCTAAAATGGAGCAGAATGGAAGGAACACAGGAGTCTTTGAACCCAGTGTGCCGTTTTCTAGCTAAGTGACATTGGATAAATCATATGTAGAGGGTACCTCCTGTCTACTCTCTGCCCAGTATCCCCGTTCTAGCAATGGCCCCGCCCCTTCTGTGTCCACAGGGCGGGGAGAACAGCCAAACACACCTGTGATTCCGCCCCTCACCCAAGCCACCAATGATTGGTCAGGGCAGGCACCTGACCCAAACTGAGCCAATCACATTCCATCTCCAGAACCCTGGAATGGCACCGAAGCCGTGCTGCCTTGCCTGAAGCTGGCTGCTCTCATGAATGAAGGTGCTGTAAACGAAGGAGCTGTTGGCGGTGGGCATGTTTCACCATGCATACCAGGAAAAAGGGGCAGTCAGTCTGCCGTTGGAAAGAAAAGCAAAGCCAGTGCTTGGATTTCTCAGGGCGCTGAAGTTCCTGATTGCATCCCTACTGCAGTCCCCAGCTTTGGATTCTGCAACACAACCTCTATCCTGAAAATTCCTCTTTATGTTGAGGTCAGATGTAGGGCATCTCTTGTTTTCACCCGGAAGGCAGGCTCTATCCCCAGCAGCTGGTCTCCCATGCTCAAGAAGTCCGTTTCCCAAGGGCTGCTCAAAAGAGAGAAGCAAGTTCAAGGGTCCTGGCCTGGATGAGACCAAAGACCTCCTAGCTCAGCTCTGGAGCCTCTGCCTCTACTTTGAATGAGCTTCTGGGTCAGAGAACTTTAGAAGCACAGAGAGGAGGAAAGGGCCTAGGGTCCAGAACACCCTAGGACCTGGGGGCCTGGCCAGGCCTTTCACGGAGGGATCCTGATTTCTAACTTTCCTTAGTTAAGGAGGAAACTCCTGGAAAACCACAGTCTCTCCTGCCACCTAGTCCTGTTCTGTTCTTTCATATTTGCTATTCCTCAGACACTGGCACCATTTGCAAATGGAGCTGGATTCCCCCCAACACTTGGCATTGGTTATTAGGATTTGTCTGTCTCTTGGGGCTGGAGGTTGGGGTGGGGAGCAGGAAGGTGAAGGCAGCCATTTCTGTTCTAGTGTTTCCTAAGCTTCTGGTGTTCTCTTTGCCTCAGGCCTGCCTCTCCTAGCATGTCACAGAGCTAATGGATGTTACCTCTCCCGGCACCCCTTTGATCAGTTGGGTATCAGTTCTTCCATTTCACAGACAGGGGTAACATTTAGCTGTTTTGTACCAGCGCAGCCTCACATGCTTGCTAATTTAGTGAAATGTTTTTATCGATTGCTGCTCCAAGTCCTCTAAGTACCCCTCCAGCTTCCCATCACCCCACTTTCTCCCCTGGGATCCCCCAGACATCTGCACCATCCAGCAACTGAAAGGTTAATACCTGACACAGCAGGGACCTCTGACATACTCACTGCTCTAGAACTTTGGCTTGAACACTTGGCATGTTTTCTGTTTCTTTTCTGTTTCAAAATATATCTGTATTTTTATTTTATTTTATTTTTTAAAATTTTATTTTATTGAAGTATAGTTGATTTACAATGTTGTGTTAATTTCTTCCGTACAGCAAAGTGATTCAGATATATATATATATATATATATATATATATATATATATATATATATATTCTTTTTCATATTCTTTTCCATTATGGTTTATCACAGGATACTGAATATAGTTCCCTGTGCTATACAGTAGGACTTTGTTGCTTGGCATGCTTTCTTATATGTTCCTGCCCCCCACCTTACTTGTTAGATATTCTAAATACCCTCCTTGTTCATAGTGAAGTTTAGAGACGTTAACTAATGTAACTCATTCTTTTACTCATTTATCCATTCATTGAACACATGTTTATTGAATGGTAGCTTTATGCCAGGCCTGGGCTCAGTGCTGAACAAAACTAACATGGAGTGTCCAGGTTAGTGCAGAGACAGATGAAAAATTAGGAGGGAAGTGGATAAGCATATAATAAAAGCCTGACTAGTGCTGTAAAAAGAAAGATTAGGGTGTTGTGGGAGAGAATCACACAGAGACCCACTTTTAGCTGGGAGGCCTCCGAAGGGTTTCAGGCATTAACCAAAAGAGGGAACTGTTCGGGAACAGAAGGCACAGTGTGAATGAAGAATGTGGCATTAGGTGAACTTGACTTCAGGTCAAGGTCACTCAGCTGAGAAGGGACAGGGCTGGGTTCTGGGTTCTGTCAGACTCTGAAGCCTATGTTCTTTCTTGTCTCCTGGATTGTCTTGCCCTTGTTCATCCAGCCACATTTCCTAGGTCCTTAAGTGTGAACCTTGGGTCTCCCGTAAACCACTGATGTCTATCGCACAAAATGATGCCCTTGTCATACAGGGCACAGCCTCAGCCAGGGACCTCTGGTCCCCCAGTAAGTGTATCTTTCACCAAACTGGGTCATCTCATCACAAGAGGTACAGAAGGAGTATCAGAGATGTAGACATGGATGGTGGTGATGGTGGTACAGCATTAGGAATGTACTTAATGCCATTGCACGGTACACTTAAAAATGGTTAAGATGATACATTTTATGTTATGTGTATTTTACCCCAATAAGAATATTTTTTAAAAAAGGAATATTAGAAAAACGGCATAACAGGAGCCTCCTACAGGCTAAACTCAGTGATAGGGGTGGGGAAAGGCTTTCACTCAGCTGCACGCGGTGTCTGCCTCCGGTGCCTCTGAAGGCAGCTCTGTGCCTGATTCCCATCCAGCTCCTCTACCCCTGGGCACAGCTGAGTAACCCAAGTGTGGGCACCTGGCCCCAGGGCAGGCAAGCTAGGTGAGGAAAGGGCAAGAACATGTGAGCTGCCCTCATGAATTTGAACCAAGGAGGACTTCTTATAGAGCTGAAGGTGAGGAAGTTGCTGAGGAGTGAGAGGAAAAGGCAGCAGAGACACCAAGAAACCGTGACCCGACTGTGGCAGAGTCTGCTGATTGCCTCCCAGTATCCATTACTCCCAGTGCTGGCAAATGTTTAATAACGGGCTCTTCTGGCAGATTGGGATGGCAGGGTGGGGGAGTATACAGATTTGTAGTGTTTGCCAGTTTCTGTGGTGTCAGTACTCCCACTAAGGCGGTTTCAAATCATGTCAATGAATACGGAATTGGGGGAAAATTACATGCAGCTGGCTCTCATGAGCCTCTGTGAGCCAGCTCCAGAATACCACCGAACTATCCCCTTCTTCCCTTTACTAATAGGAAGCCCCATTTGCATTTCATCAGAGCATAAGGCCACGTGGTTAGAAACTACTTTCGCAGCCTCCTTATACTGGCTATGGCCAGGTAAGTAAGATCTGATCAACAGACTGTGAGCAGTACATCCTATAAATGAATACAGATCATCCTTGCTGTCTCTTTCCTCCTTCCTGCAGGCTGGAATGTGGTCATGGGGCAGATGAGGATAACACAATAGCAGGAGCAGTGAGTTGGAAGGAACCTGGACCTCTGGGCAAGTTCATGGAGCAGAACTGCCTAACAACCCTGGGTCAGCCACTTACCTCTGCACTGTTTTATGAGAGAGGTCAGTGTCAATGTGTATCTGATTTAAGACTTGTATTTTGGAGTCTCTTTATTATGGCAGCTTACCCTGATCATTAATTAATACTTAGCCCTAGGACTACCTGGGATTTGATTCATTTTGCGGTTATCTTTACCACATCCTCCCTTTTAAGATGTCCCCAGTGACACTATTTACAATAGCCAAGACATGGGAACAACCTAAATGTCCATCAACAGATGGATGGATAAAGAAGATATGAGATATATGTATATATATATATATATATATGTATATATATATATATATATATATATATATATATATATATATATATAAAATGGAATATAATGGAGTACTACTCAGCCATAAAAAGAATAAAATAATGCCATTTGCAGCAACATGGATGGACCTAGAGATTATCATACTAAATGAAGTAAGTCAGACAGAGAAAGATAAATATCATATGATATCACTAATATGTGGAATCTAAAAAAAAGTGATACAAAGGAACTTATTTACAATACAGAAACAGACTCACAGACACAGAAAACAAACTTATGGTTACCAAAGGGAAGGGAGGGATAAATTAGGAATTTGGGAGTAACATAGACACATTACTATATATAAAATAGATAAACAACAAGGACCTACTGCATAGCACAAGGAACTATACTCAACATTTTGTAGTAACCTATTTGGGAAAAGATTCTGAAAAAGAATACACACACACACACACACACACACACTCATATATCTATATCTGAATCTCTGTGCTGTATACCTGAAACTAACACAACACTGTAAATCAGTTATACTTTAATAAAAAATAAATTAGTTAATTAAAAAAAGATGTCCCAATGAGTCTGTCTATATTATAAGCAAAAGATTATTAGTTGGCATTGGCTGGGCTATGCAGCAGAAACCACCCCATAATCTCAATGGCTGACAAGAGCAAAGGTTGATTTCTCATGTTACATGACAGCTGCAGAGCAGTTGAGGTTCTGTTCTATGTGTCTTCACATTCTGTGTCTCAGACTGAAGGAGCAGCTCCTATAGTAGTCTAGAGACAGAAGAAAAAATGCTACAGTTGAACCTTGCAATGGCTCTTAAAGCTTCTGCTGGGATGTGGCATACATCACTTCTACTCATGTTCCATTGGCCAAAGGAAGCCAATGGCCCAGGCTGACACAAAGGGGACAGTGAGGTATCCTCCCCCCACCCACCTCCCAGAGAGGCATTGCAAGTCTCATTGCAATGGGCAGACACGGGTAATCCTCTTACTGAGAATCCAGCAAATAACTGGGAATAGTAATACAACTTATCACAAGAGCCTAAAGTGAAAAACATGCATTTATGTCAGGGCAGGTGCTGTCATTGCTCCCATTTTGCAGATGAGAAAACCGAGGCTTAGAGAGGATAGGGGCCACACAGTCATATAGTCTTACACTTGCTCTTAGAACTAGAAATTTCTGAGAAACTCATCTCAGTTTTTCTTCTATGGGTCACATTGTTGTTGATAAAACCTGGTAGATAGTCTAGCATATCCTCTGCCTTCTATAGTCTATTTTGAGAAGCCAAGCTTAGGAGTCTGTGAAGAGCTCTCTCAAGCTCAGCATGTAGAAAGAGAAGAAAAGGTTGCGGATTATATAGTTAGGAGATTTGGGGGCTAGTCCAGGGCTCTGCTACTAAATCACTGTTCAACCCCAGAAAGTTATTCAATCTCTCTGGGTCTCAGTCATCTGTACACGGAAGAGCTCGGAGTGTGCAATTAATAAGGTTAATCTAACTCTCAGATGCTAATATCTAATTCCACTATTCCCAGTAGAACTTCAGCGGTCCCTCTTAAGAAGCCCTGATCTTTATTTAGAAACTACCTTGGAAGATTCTCATCTATTTCATTCATTTATTCATCCATCCATCCATTCATTCACTCATTCATTCATCAAAGGTTTAGGGCATATCCTCTGTGCCAGGCTCTGCTCTATGCTGTGGAGGTGCAAAAATGAATCAGATCTAGTCTTTTGTCTCTGGGAGTTCACAGTCTATTAGAGGAGACAGATGGAGATACAGATAAGGGTAAAACCTGCATCAAGTGGTCCTTATTACAAAACAGGGTGGTCAGAGGTGTAAAGGAGGTGTACAAAGCCGCTGCACCAGGCCAGGGAGGAAGAGGCTTCCTCAGCCTAGGTGTGGTGCCCACATGGGCGGAGAAGAGCAGCAGAGAGGTGAACGTGACGCATTCAGATGGGGGCCTGTGGGACATGTGGGAAGGGGCGTCCAGCAGGCCATCGGATAGCTGAGTCTGAGGCTGGAGGAGCTGTAGGGTCAGGATGAGGATGGGCGGGGGTCATTCACAAGTAGCTGGTCATTGAAGCCATATGAGATCGTGATTTTCCTTTTGTACACAGTCCCTGAACTCCCGGTGGCCTGACCTCACAGGGTGGCCGTACACACCAACATTTCCTGGGGAGGGTCCTGCAGGGGTTTGACCTAAGCTGGGTGCAACTGTACAAGTCGGTCCTGATAGCAACAAACGTGCAGCGCCAATTCCGTTTTATGGCCTTGTCTGATGCCGGAACACGTAGAGGGGGCACCAGGTCATCCTCGGTGCAGCAGGGACATAAATCAGGCAGCACCCTGCTTCCTGAGGCCCCAGCCTAAAGACGGGGCCTGCCGATCTCTAACTGGGATCAATTACAGGCCATTCCTCTGCCTGCCCGAGCTCACGTCCACAGACCCGTGCAGGCCTGGCCAAGGAGGCCCTGCGGGACACAGCTCTTAGTTTGTGTCCGTGATAAGACACAGAGCTCTGACCTGGACAGGGCCCAGGACAGAGAGCTATTTGCCTAAGTGAAGAAGGTCACAGTGATGAGAACAGAACAACAATCTCCAGCTTCAGTGCATGCCATGCACTATGCCAGGCATTTTGTATGCATTCTGTCATTTTAACCTCGCAATAACCTTCTGAGGTAGGTTCTGTTGCTGACCTTATTTTACAGATGAGGAAACTGAGGCTCAGTGATTGAATGACTTGATCAGTAAGACTGAAGGCTTGGCTTCCACTTAGGAGGTGGTGGAGCCCCAACTTTAAACCCAAGTCTGTCTGCCTCCAGGTTATGAGTTCTAAAGAAAGGCAGAGACAGCAGGCCTAGGCAGCCTGTCCTTTGAAGTCAAATAGAGTTGGATTCAAATTTTGGCTCTGCCGTGTCTTAACTGTGTGATATGAAGCAAGTGACTAAACTTCTGTAGCCTGGGTTTCCTCATCTGTAAAACAGGGAAATAGAACCTACCTTGTGATATTGTTATGAAGGTTGAGAATTACGTATGTAAAGTATCTACAAAAGTGTTATAAGCGGTAGTGTTGTTCTCATTGTCATCCTCATCCTCGTCCTTGCCTTTTACCTTTGCTCACCACATTCAGGTAGACGGAAGAGTGTGCGCAGAGGCCTGCAGGCATGAGACAAGCAGCACACTTAGAGACCTGAAAGTGATCTGATATGGCTGAAAGTGAAGGGAGGAGTGAAGGAACTGATAATGGAGGTTCAAAATGTAGATAGAAGCTGGATCATGCAAGGTTGCCTTTGAAACCGTAATAAGAATTTAGGGCTTTATTCTGAGGTCAATTAGGAGCCACTGAAGAATTATAGGCAGGTAGAGGAGTGACATAGCTGATTTTGTTTCTCAGAGAGATGCTTTAGGCTGTCTTTAGGGAGATACTTTATTCTCCCTAGGACCCCAGTGCCTACAACAGTGCCTAGGACATAGTAGGTATTCAAATATATTTGTTGAATAGAGAGCAGACTTGTGGTTGCCAAGGGGAAAATGGGATTGGGGAGGGATGGATTGGGAGTTTGGGATTAGCAGATGCAAACTATTATATATATATATATATGAATCACTTTGCTGTATACCAGAAACTAACACAAGGTTGTAAATCAACTATACTTCAATGAAATAAAATTTAAAAATTTGTTGAATAAGCTTACTCAAAGTTACTATTTTATCCAGGCCTGCTTGAATATGAGAAAGAGGTGTGCACTCTTGCTAGCCCTGGGAAAGACGATGTATTTTAGGGATAGTTGTAGATGCTGTCTATGGAAAGCTAAGAGCAGAGACTGGAATGGGAAGATAATCCTGGATCCAGGTGGCTGTGTGTCCACAGCAGACAGGAAGAAGAGGTCCTCACCGGTGCGATCTGCCTGCACCTCACATACCTGCTTCTTTCCTACCTGCTGGCGCCTCTCATTCTGAGTTTTGGCACATGGTCCATTGTAGCCTCACTGGCTCCCTCTACACTGTGAACTTTCCATCTTAGATCCTTTTAATAAGTGGCTCATGATTTGTTTCTTAGTTCAAAAGTTAAGACAGAGAATCTGATTGGTCTAAGCTCATCTTTTCATGCAGCATGAGTCCGAATGAGGGAAGTGTGAATACCTGAATAAAATCAGGATTCTGTGAGATAAAAAGAAGGGAAGGGAGATAGTTGCTGGAAAGGCAGTCAATAATGACCCCCACATTCATTACACAAACAATGATTTAACCACAAGTCGTGATAAGTGCTTTGAAGCAGAAAGACAGGGTACCATAAGAGAGACTTAAATTAGATTGGGGGTGAGGTAGGTTTTAGGAGGTCCGTGGATTGCCTGCTCTTGAGTCAATGCTATATTACTTCGAGTACAGGCTAAGCTGTTATAACAAAAACTTCCAAAATACAACAGTTTAAATGAGATGTAAGTTTATTTTTACTTACATGAAAAGCCCAGATCTGAGTAGTCCATGGCTGGTAGGACCAGATCTGTCCCAAGAGGTCAGATCTGGTAGGATCTGGTAGGACCGAGGTTGGTGGGTGGATGCTACTATCTTTAAAATGAGGCTCCCATTTCTGGGTCCACAGCGCCAAGGGTAAGACCAAGAAGTTGTTGCATCACTTCTGCTCACACCCTGGTGACAAGAACTCATAATGCGACCCCTAGCCGTGGGGTGAGGGGGCTGCAGGGGAATGGAGAGTCCAGCGGGGCAGCCTTGCTGTCTGTTACAACTCTAGGGGGTGTTAAAAAAAAAAAGAAAGAGGAAAAGGAGCTCACTGGGGCAACTCAGAGTCTCTGCTTCGGGTACCCTGCCCTTGAGGGAGGAAATGGAGGCCTCAAATGGTACTAAATAGTTAAATGCAATAGGGAAGGCCAGTAAGATGAGGACAGAAAATACACACTGGATTTGGCATTTGAGAACTTTGTATGGTCCCAGAAGGGCAGGGTTGAGGATGAGAAGTGAGGTTATGGAGTTAGAAGTATAAGACAACTCTTTTGAATAACTTGGAGGAGAAGGAAAGAAAAGAGAGGCAGAAACACATCCGGCCCTCCGTATCCCCTAGTTCTGCATCCGCAGATACAGAGGAACAACTGAATCACACTATTTTACGTAAAGAACTTGAGCATCCCCGCAGTTTGGTATCTGCGGGTTGGGGGAGGGTCCTGAAACCAATCCCCTTTGGATATCAAGGATGACTGTAGCCAAATCTAAAACAAAGAACTGTTTGTTTGTTTTTTAAATTTATTTATTTATTTATTTATTTATCTATTTTTGGCTGTGTTGGGTCTTCGTTTCTGTGCGAGGGCTTTCTCCAGTTGCGGCAAGCGGGGGCCACTCTTCATCGCGGTGCGCGGGCCTCTCTATCGTGGCCTCTCTTGCTGCGGAGCACAGGCTCCAGACGCGCAGGCTCAGCAATTGTGGCTCACAGGCCTAGTCGCTCCGCGGCATGTGGGATCTTCCCAGACCAGGGCTCGAACCCGTGTCCCCTGCATTGGCAGGCAGATTCTCAACCACTGCGCCACCAGGGAAGCCCTGTTTGTTTTTAAGTTGGGAGAACTTTGATAATATTTACAAGCAGAAAATATTTTAAGTAGTAGAGGAGAATTTGAAGATGTGGGAAAGAGGAGTTAGCACCCTGTATTAGGCAAGAGGCAGCTCTCAGAGCAGACAGGAGGGGCTGGGACCGAGAGCAAAGATGCAGAGATGAGCCTTGAGCAGAAAGAGAAACATTTCTTCTGAGATTAGCAGAAGGCGGTGAGGATGAATGGTGAAGTGGTTATACTGGGGGACATGGGGCGGGGGTAGCATCCCACAGCTCCTGCCCCCCTGGCTCCATTTTCTCAGTAAACCAAGGGGAAGGTGTTCCTGGGGCAGAGGAGGTGTTGGAAACAAAACAACAGTCTCTCTAATGGGCCACCTCAGGACCCCAGAAGTCCTGCTGTGATTTCCCCTCTAAGGGAGCAGAGCACCATGGAGGGGATCAGTGTCTCTCTCCTTTTACGAGTGAAAAGGCAAGGCTCAGTGTGAGAGGCCCAGGCATTGACCAGCAGTCCAGCAGATCATTAAGGGGTGGTCAGAGGCAGGCCCTGCAATGCATCTGCCCAAGTGATGTCCAAGGCAGAGCAGAGGAGGCAGCCTGAGTGGTGGCCTTGACCGATGCAGAAGCATGCCTGAGACAATGCTGGGACTCTCAGTGATGCCAAGGGCAAAGTAATCTTGTGATGATTCTGAGCCTGGCAGTCGTCCAGGTTAGGGATGGCGCAGTACTGAGCTAGCAAAACGTGTGTCCAAATGACATTGTGTCCTCCTTCGTCCTTGCAAGCTGGTGAGGCCCTTGGGTGTCCAGGTTATGCTTATAACACAAAGGGAAGAGACCATTCTCCCCTGTTCTGCTTCCCACCACTGCATATTATCTAGGGAGCTCAGGGAACTGCTGGGTTTGAGGGGTCACAGGAAGGTCCAGGCACCAGATCAAAACATAAGAAGTAGACAAAAGCCCAACTGCTTTCATTTATTCACCCAGTGAATGACAGCCTGCTGTGCATGCCGTGGCCAGCAATCAAGCAGGGGGCAGTGGCATTCCTCAGGCCCCGGGCAGCATGGCTGCAGGCATCACAGACAACAGCTGGATCTGGCAGGAGCAGCTGTGTAAATCCGGATCGGAAGGATAGGTCAGCTCGGCAGAAGAGTGTGGCAAAGGCCGAAGTCAGCAAGATTGCAGAGCTGCCATGGGAATACTCATTCCTGAACATAAGTGAGGTGTGTCCTGGGAACCAGTAGAACTTGGCGGGGATGCTTTGCAGGGATCTGGAGGTATTCTGATCACTCAAAACCACCTGCACAAATGCACACAGACCCTCGCCTCTCTTCCCCTCTGTCGGCAGCTGGGTTCCAGCAGCCGGTAGAGGCATCCTTCCACCTCACTCTTCCATCTTCTGGGACTTCATTGCCCAAGGGAGTGGGTCCTACATATTTCTAGGAAGTGACCTCCACATCTCAACAGGGAAGTGGGAAGAAGCTCTACCCCACAGGAAGGTTTTGGATCCTGCCTTGGATAAGATCGGGTGAAGTAAGCCCCTTAAAGAGGGAAGGAGGCATCTGGGAGTCAAGGTTCCTGGGATCCAGAGAGAAAAAGGTAGTTCAGACAGAGGAACAGCATGAGAAAGAGCACAGAAGCGTGGTTGGAGATAGCATGTTGAAGGAGTTCCATGGGGTGGTAGCAAAAGAGGCACCTGGTGGAGGATGGGGCTGGTGAGGAAGCCAGGGACCAGATTATGCTGCAAGGTGTCACATGTGAGGCTGCCTGCTGTTGGAAGGAGTCAGAGCCTGGCCTGAGATGACACCCACCTCAGAAGGACTTGTCACTGGAGTCATGAGATGTGTAGTAGCTTGGGATGTCTACTGACTAATGATCCACTTCTGTAGATGGCTTTCCAGCATACACAATGCTTGCACGATTTCCTAGAGTTGTAGCTATCTACTGCTGCAAAACATACCAACCCCAAATAGCAACACTGGTTTCGTTCACAGACGTGCAGTTTGGGCAGGGCTCAGCAGGACCTGCTCTCTCTGCTCCACTTGGCATCAGCTGGGTCACCTGGGATCCTCTGAAGGCTCTGTCACTCACGTCTCTGGCAGTGGATGCTGGGACCTCAGTGGAGACTGTGAGTTGGAACCTCTCTGTGACCTCGCCTTGTGGCCTGGGAGTTTTCACAACATTGTGTCTGGGTTCCAAGGGTGAGTGTCCTCAGAGACAAGCAGAAGATTTGCTAACTTTGCCTTGGGAGTCAGATTCCAGTACTTCTTCTGCACTCCACTTGTTAGCAACTGGGTACTAAGGTCTGCCCAGCGGCAAAGGGAGAGGAATGAGACTCCACCTTTGGTTAGGAGGAGTGTCAAAAAATTGTGGACATGTTTTAAAAATATTGGTTTGGCCAAAAATTTCTTTTGGGTTTTCCTGTAGTATCCTATGGAAAAACTTGAACGAACATTTCGGCCAACCCAATACCACACCCTGGAAGTAAGTCTGATTAGGTCTACATTCCAGGTTCTACATTAGGTCTACATTAGGTCTAAACTGTGGGTGACTTGCCAAGACCACACAGCCACCAAGAGACAGAACCAGGTTTAACCGTGTCATACTTACACACATAAATCGAGTGCCTTCTACATCTAGCACTTTACATCATTTGACATCGTCACTAGGATATATAATAGTCATTTTTAGAAATAGATTTTCATTGGAGTATAACTGCTTCACAACACTGCACTAGCCTCTGTTGCACAACAAAATGAATCAGCCATATGCATACATACATCCCCATGTCCCCTCCCACCCTCCCTATCCCACCCCTCTAGATCGTCGCAAATCACCGACCTGATCTCCCTGTGCTATGCTGCTGCTTCCCACTAGCTATCTATTTTACAATTGATAGTGTATATATGTCGATGCTACTCTAACTTTGCCCCAGCTTCCCCCTCCCCCAACCCACGTGTCCTCAAGTACATTTTCTATGTCTACGTCTTTATTCCTGCCCTGCCACCAGGTTCATTAGTACCAATTTTTTTTTTTTACATTCCATATATATGCATACAGTATTTTTCTCTTTCTGACTTACTTCACTCTGTGTGACAGACTCTAGGTCCATCCACCTCACTGCAAATAACTCAATTTCATTTCTTTTTATGGCTGAGTAATATTCCATTGTATATATGTGCCATGTCTTCTTTATCCATTCATCTGTCGATGGACACTTAGGTTGCTTCCATGTCCTGGCTATTGTAAATAGTGCTGCAGTGAACATTGTGGTACATGTCTCTTTTTGAGTTATAGTTTTCTAAGGGTATATGCCCAGTAGTGGGATTGCTGGGTCATTTTTTAGTTTTTTGGTTTTTTAAGGAACCTTCATACTGTTCTCCATTGTGGTTGTATCAACTTACATTCCCACCAACAGTGCAGGAGGGTTCCCTTTTCACCACACCCTTTCCAGCATTTATTGTTTCTAGATTTTTTCTAGATGGCCATTCTGACTGGTTTGAGGTGATACCTCATTGTAGTTTTGATTTGCATTTCTCTAATAATTAGTGATATTGAGCATCTTTTCATGTGCCTCGTGGCCATTTGTATGTCTTCTTTGGTGAAATATCTATTTAGGTCTTCTGCCCCCTTTTTAATTGGATTGTTCGTTTTTTCAATATTGAGCTCCATGAGCTGTTTGTATATTTTGGAGATTAATCCTTTGTCCATTGTTTCATTGGCAAATATTTTCTCCCACTCTGAGGGTTGTCTTTTCGTCTTGTTTATGGTTTCCTTTGCTGTGCAAAAGCTTTTAAGTTTCATTAGGTCCCATTTGTTTATTTTTGTTTTTATTTTCATTGCTCTAGGAGGTGGGTCAAAAAAGATCTTGTTGTGGTTTATGTCAAAGAGTGTTTTTCCTATGTTTTCCTCTAAGAGTTTTATAGTGTCTGGTCTTACATTTACGTCTTTAATCCATTTGGAGTTTATTTTTGTGTATGGTGTTAGGGAGTGTTCTAATTTCATTCTTTTACATGTAGCTGTCCAGTTTTCCTAGCACCACTTATTGAAGAGGCTGTCCTTTCTCCATTGTATGTTCTTGCCTCCTTTGTCATAAATTAGGTACCCATATGTGCGTGGGTTTATCTCTGGGCTTTCTATCCTGTTCCATTGATCTATATTTCTGTTTTTGTGCCAGTACCATACTGTCTTGATTACTGTAGCTTGGTAGTATAGTTTGAAGTCAGGGAGCCTGATTCCTCCAGCTCTGTTTTTCTTTCTCAAGATTGCTTTGGCTATTCGGGGTCTTTTGTGTTTCCATACGACTTGTAAAATTTTTTTGTTCTAATTCTGTGAAGAATGCCATTGGTAATTTGATAGGGATTGAACTGAATCTGTAGATTGCTTTGGGTGGTATAGTCATTTTCACAATATTGATTCTTCCAATCCAAGAACATGGTATATTTCTGCATCTGTTTATGTCATCTTTGATTTCTTTCATCAGTGTTTTATAGTTTTCTGAGCACAATTCTTTTGTCTCCCTAGGTAGGTTTATTCCTAGGTATTTTATTCTTTTTGTTGTGATGGTAAATGGGATTGTTTCCTTAATTTCTCTTTCAGATTTTTCATTGTTAGTGTATAGGAATGCCAGAGATTCCTGTGCATTAATTTTGTATCCTGCAACCTTACCAAATTCATTGATTAGTTCTAGTAGTTTTCTGGTGGCATCTTTAGGATTTTCTATGTATAGTATCATGTCATCTGCAAACAATCACAGTTTTACTTCTTCTTTTCCAATTTGTATTCCTTTTATTTCTTTTTCTTCTCTGATTGCTGTGGCTAGGATTTCCAAAACTATGTTGAATAAGAATGGCAAGAGTGGACGTCCTTGTCTTGTTCCTGATCTTAGTGGAAATGTTTTCAGTTTTTCACCATTGAGTATGATGTTTGCTGTGGGTTTGTCATATGTGGCCTTTATTATGTTGAGGTAGTTTCCCTCTATGCCCATTTTCTGGAGAGTTTTTATGATAAATGGTGTTGATTTTTGTCAAAAGCTGTTTCTGCATCTATTGAGATGATCATATGGTTTTTTCCCCTTAATTTGTTAATATGGTGTATCACATTGATTGATTTACGTATGTTGAAGAATTCTTGCATCCCTGAGATAAATCCCACTTGATCATGGTGTATGATCCTTTTCATATATTGTTGGATTCTGTTTGCTAGTATTCTGTTCAGGATTTTTGCATATGTTCATCAGTGATATTGGTCTATAATTTTCTTTTTCTGTGATATCTTTTTCTGGTTTTGGTATCAGGGTGATGGTGGCTTCGTAGAATGAATTTGGAAGTGTTCCTCCCTCTGCAATTTTTTGGAAGAGTTTGAGAAGGATGGGTGTTACCTCTTCTCTAAATATTTGATAGAATTCGTGTGTGAAGGCATCTGGTCCTGGACTTTTGTTTGTTGGAAGATTTTTAATTACAGCTTCAATTTCATTACTGTAATAGGTCAGTTTATATTTTCTAATTCTTCCTGGTTCAGTCTTGGAAAATTGTACCTTTCCAAGAATTTGTCCATTTCTTTGTGGTTGTCCATTTTATTGGCATATAGTTGTTTGTAGTAGCCTCTTATAATCCTTTATATTTCTGTGATGTCAGTTGTGATTTCTCCTTTTTCATTTCTAATTTTATTGATTTGAGTCCTCTCCCTTTTTTTCTTGATGAGCCTGGCTAAGGGTTTATTAATTTTGTTTATCTTCTTAAAGAACAGCTTTTAGCTTTATTGATCTTTGCTACTGTTTTCTTCATTTCTATTTCATTTATTTCTGCTCTGATCTTTATTATTTCTTTCCTTCTACTGACTTTGGGTTTTCTTTGTTCTTTCTCTAGTTGCTTTAGATGTAGGGTTAGATTGTTTATTTGAGTTTTTCTTGTTTCTTGAGGTGAGATTGAATTACTATAAACTTCCCTCTCAGAACTGCTTTTGCTGCATCCCATAGGTTTGGGGTTGTCATGTTTTCATTGTCATTTGTTTCTATGTAGTTTTTAAATTTCTTCTTTGCTTTCTTCAGTGATCTCTTGGTTATTTAGTAGTGCACTGTTTAGCCTCCATATATTTATGTTTTTTACAGCTTTTTTTCCTGTAATTGATTTCCAGTCTCATAGTGTTGTGGTCAGAAAATATGCTTGATACGATTTCAATTTTCTTAAATTTTCCGAGGCTTGATTTGTGACCCAAGATGTGATCTATCCTGGAGAATGTTCCGTGTGCACTTGAGAGAAAGTGTATTCTGCCACTTCTGGGTGGAATGCTCTACAAATATCAATTAAATCTATCTGGTCTACTGTGTCATTTAAAGCTTGTGTTTCCTTATTTATTTTCTATTTAGATGATCTGTCCATTGGTGTAAGTGGGGTGTTAAAGTCCCCTACTATTATTGTGTTACTGTCAATTTCCCCTTTCATGGTTGTTAGCATTTGCCTTACATATTGAAGTGCTCCTATGTTGGGTGCATAAACATTTATAATTGTTATATCTTCTTCTTGGGTTGATCCCTTGATCATTATGTAGTGTCCTTCCTTATCTCTTGTAACAGTCTTTATTTTAAAGTCTATTTTATCTGATACGAGTATTGCTACTCCAGCTTTCTTTTGATTTCCATTTGCACAGAATATCTTTTTCCATTCCTTCACTTTCAGTCTGTATGTGTCCCTAGATCTGAAGTGGGTCTCCTGTAGACAGCACATATCTGGGTCTTGTTTTTGTATCCATTTAGCCAGTCTGTGTCTTTTGGTTGGGGCATTTAATCCATTTACGTTCAAGGTTATTATAGATATGTATGTTCCTATTACTATTTTTTTAATTGTTTTGGGTTTGTTTTTGTGGGTCTTTTTCTTCTCTTGTGTTTCCCACCTAGAGAAGTTTCTTTAGCATTTGTTGTAAAGCTGGTTTGGTGGTGCTGAATTCTCTTAGCTTTTGCTTGTCTGAAAAGCTTTTTTTAAAAAAAATTTATTTATTTATTTATTTTTGGCTGTGTTGGGTCTTCGTTTCTGTGCGAGGGCTTTCTCTAGTTGCTGCGAGCAGGGGCCACTCTTCATCGCAGTGCGTGGGCCTCTCACTGTCGTGGCCTCCCTTGTTGCGGAGCACAAGCTCCAGACGTGCAGGCTCAGTAGCTGTGGCTCACAGGCCTAGTTGCTCTGCGGCATGTGGGATCTTCCCAGACCAGGGCTCGAACCCGTGTCCCCTGCATTGGTAGGCAGATTCTCAACCACTGCGCCACCAGGGAAACCCCTGAAAAGCTTTTGATTTCTCCGTCAAATCTGAATGAGATCCTTGCTGGGTAGAGTAATCTTGGTTGTAGGTTTTTCTCTTTCATCACTTTAAGTATATCCTGCCACTCCCTTATGGCCTGCAGAGTTTCTGCTGAAAAGTCAGCTGATAACCTTATGGGGTTTCCTTTGTATGTTATTTTTTGTTTTTCCCTTGCTGCTTTTAATGTTTTTTCTTTGAATTTAATTTTGGTTAGTTTGATTAATACGTGTCTTGGTGTGTTTCTCCTGGTGTTTATCCTGGATGGGACTCTCTGTGCTTCCTGGACTTGGGTACTATTTCCTTTCCCATGTTAGGGAAGTTTTCCACTATAATCTCTTCAAATATTTCCTCAGACCCTTTCTTTTTCTCTTCTTCTTCTGGAACCCCTATAATTCGAATGCTGGTGCATTCAGTGTTGTCCCAGAGGTCTCTGAGATCGTCTTCAATTCTTTTCATTCTTTTTTCTTTATTCTGCTCCTCAGCAGTTATTTCCACCATTCTGTCTTCCAGCTCACTTATTCGTTCTTCTGCCTCAGTTATTCTGTTTTTGATTCCTTCTAGTGTATTTTTCATTTCAGTTATTGTGTTGTTCATCTCTGTTTGTTTGCTCTTTAGTTCTTCTAGATCTTTGCTAAACATTTCTTGTATTTTCTCAATCCGTGGCTACAATCTATTTCCAAGATTCTGGATCATCTTTACTATCATTATTATGAATTCTTTTTCAGGTAGATTGCCTATTTCCTCTTCATTTATTTGGTCTTGTAGGTTTTTACCTTGCTCCTTCATCTGTGACATATTTTTTGCTGTCTCTCTCTTTTTTTTTTTTTTTTTATGAGTGGGATTGTGTTCCTGTCTTACTGGTTGTTTGGCCTGAGGCTTCCAACACTGGAGTTTGTAGGCTGTTGGGTAGAGCTGGGTCTTGGTGCTGGGATGAGGACCTCCGGGAGACCTCATTCCGATGAATATTCCCTGGGGTCTGAGGTTCTCTGTTAGTCCAGTGGTTCAGACTCGGAGCTCCCACTGCAGGAGCTTTGGCCCAACCCCCAGCTCATGAACCAAGATCCTGCAAGCTGTGTGGAGCAGCAGAAAGAAAAAAGGGGAGAACAATAGCAAAGTAAAAAATAAAATTAGACTGGGAAACTAACACATATGTTAGAAAGAATATAAAAATAAAAATATAGATGAAACAACAGCCAGAAGGTAAAACAGAACCACAATAGTAAAAAAGAGGAGGAGAAAAAAAAAAAGAAAAAGGTGGAAAAGGCCTTGGCTATGGAGGGCGGGGCCTAAGCAGGAGTGGGGGTTGGGTGGTGGGTGGGGCCTATGTTTAGGACCCACAGGGCTGGAAAAGGCCCTGGGGGGTGTGGAGGGTGGGGCTTAGGCTCAATGGAACAGAAGGGGCCCAGGCGTGCCTCCCACCTCTGGTCTCAGAGGGCAGGGACCCCACCTGGGAGCTCAGTAGGTTTCCTGGGCTCGAGTAGGCAGGGCCAATGCCCTCCGCTCCTCTCCTGCCTGCTCCTTCGGTCCTGGAGGGCCCCTCCTATTCTCCCCCACCCTGCCTCCCTCCTATGGCCCCAGGACCCACGCGGCCCAGATGGGGCCTCTGAAGGCATAGGACCTGGCCCAAGAGCTGGGCAGACTTCTCTGCTGATTGGGTAGGGGATACGCTGGGCGTGCTCCTCCCTGATCTGAGCCCCCAAGGGTCCATCCAGGTGTGGGAACACCTGCCACCTCTCAGCTGCCCCTCAGGGGTGCCAGTCCTGTCTGGCCTCTACTTTTCCTCCCCCTCAGTCCCCCCACGTCCTACAAGTTCACTTGGGAGTTCCTCCCGTCACCTTGGGCGTTGAAGTCCCCCACCAGCGTCCCATGGGTGCCCTAGTTGTGGGGAGACGTGAACTTCGCGTCTTCCCACACCACCATCTTGACTCTGCCCCTATAATAATCATTTTAAACTTAACATTTCCAAAGTCAAATTCCTAATTTTCTTAAACCCATTCTCCCACAGTCTTGGCGTCATCCTTGATTTCTCTTTCTCCCACATCCCACGTGAAACCCATCAGTTAATGTGTTAAGTTCTGTCTTCAAAAATACATCCAGAATCTACCCATGTTTTTCCCCATGGTGGTCCAAGCCAACATGACCTCTCACCTGAGTTACTGCAATATCTCCTTGCTTGTTTTTATGCTCTGGTCTCACCCACTGAGAGCCCTAGCCATTCTGGTCTCAACATAGCAGCCTCAATGATTCTTTAATAGTATAAGTCAGATTATGTCACTCTTCTTATGAAAACCCTGTAATGACCCTGCATCTCACTCAGAGTAGCCAAAGTCCTTACAACGACCTCTCTGACCTCATCTTCTACAAACTCTCCTGGCTTTTCCCCCCTCAGTCTCCTTGGCTTCCTGCTTTTCTTCTAACAGGCCAGGCAAGCTCCCACTCCAGGGCCTTTGCACTTGCTCTTCCCTCTGCCTAGAGTGCCCTTCTCCAGGGAGCTGCATGTGCAAATGTGCTCAAATGTCACCTCCTTGGAGAGGTCTTCCTGGTCCACCCTATTTAAAATTGCAGCTTCCTCCCCACCCCTGCTTCTCTCTAATCTCCTTTATTGCTTTATTTTTCTCCCTAGAACTCATTATTATAATACATACTATATATTTACTTTAAAAAGTGTCTTTTCTCTCCACAACTCAGGGGTTTTATGTTTTGTTCACTGCTTATTCCCTAACACTTAGAATGATTATTCTTATTCCCTAACAGCCTTATTCTTATTCCCTAACAGTTTAGCACAGAGTAGGCTATCACTTGTTGGATGAATAAATGAAAACTACCATTGTGCTTCTGGCAACTTCTCTTTATCTTTGTAAAAGCCATGTTTGGTGTGTTTCGTTGCTCTAGTAATGTAGCTTTTATTGTTTCAACATGATCTTGTTTAATCTCACTTAATAATTTGGTCTTCAATGCTATTTTGTTTTCTCCTCCTCTTCCGCCTCCTTTTCGTTCTTCTTCTTACCAAGTTATGGTCTTTTTCTCCCCCCATTGTTGGAAAGACTTCGAAGTGTTTCTTTTTGTTTTAGGTTGCAAGGCATATTATCTGCTAAGAAAATAGGATGGGAGAACAGAGCTTCTAGGTGGCCTAGGAAAATTGTTTTGTCTCAGGCAAAAAGTTCCTACGGTGGTGACTCATATGCAAAGTGATTAGTATTGTAGCATTAACTTATGATTAGTAAAAATACACACACACACACACACACACACACACACACACACCTTCCAAGGTCAGGTAGAGCTTACTAGGCAAAGGGAACAGTTATTGCAAAAGCCCTTGGGTGGAGGTGGGCCTGGCCCTTCTGATGAACAGAGAGAAGGCCAAGTGTGGCTGGAAGAGGGAGAGAGAGGAAGAGGAAGAAAGACAGTTGTGTGTGTGATACCTGAGGATGGCGGTGAGGCAGACAGGGCCAGCTCAGGGAGGACATTGTAGGTCAGAGTAAGACATTAAATTTTTATTCTAAATGTGATGGGAAGCCATGGAAGGGCTTAAGCAGGAGAGTGGTGTGATGGGTTTGTATTTTTAAAAGCTCACTCTGGATTCTGTGTGGAAAATAGATTGCAGGGGGCAGGAGTGAAAGCAGAGAGGCAAGTCAGGATGCCATTGCCATCATCTAGGTGGGAGACAATGGCCATGTGATCTAGGAGCCTAGCGATGGAGATGGAGAGAAACAGGCAGATTCAGGATGGGTTCTGATGTGACTTCCACAGGGCTAGCTGTGGGGGGCAGTGGGGGAGCAAAGAGAAGAATCAGGAATGACTTTCAGGTTTGTAGATTGAGCAACTAAGTGGATGGTGTCCTGTTGTGTACTGAAACATCGCCTGAAATGGAGATACTTGGAGGGGAGCTGGTTTTGGGGCAGGCAGAGCAGGGCAGGAAATCAAGAGTTTGCTTTGGCTAAGTTGTTTCAATTGCTTGTTTGACCTCCAAATGAAGACGACAAGTAGGCAATTGGATACAAGAGTCTGGAGCTGGGGAGAGAAGTCAGCGGTGGTGATAGAGATTTGTAAACTCATCGGCAAATAGATGATATTTAAAAACCGTGAGACTGGATGAAATCATGTAGGGAGAGAGTACAGAGGAGAGAAGGGAGCTTGGGAGTCCCTGGGAACAAGCCCTCGTTAGACAAACAGGAGCCTGGGGAGAGCAGGTCTCCCAGGGCTGGGGCTCCAGACCGGGGGTCCAGTGGAGCAGACAAAGGTGATAAGTGACAACCATATGAATTGGTGGAATATGTAAGAATTCTCAGAGATCCTTGGGAAAGGGAACTCTGTAAGAGACCGGATTTCCTGAAGTCTTGCAGACTGAGGGTTCAGTTTATTGCTGCTTATGCATTAAAAGGAAGTGTGACCTGCTAGCAGGAGAAACAAGAGGACGTCTGGATCACTCCTCTTTTCATGGGCTTGTCACTCCCACCTACCATGAGCCTCCCAAGGGCAGGTGCCCTGACTCCTTTGCCTCTGTACCCTGTGCCCTGCTCAGAATAGCTGCGGTTTGAATGAGGGAATGGAATGAATGACTAACAGGCCTTGTACAAATTGTCCAAAAAGGAGACTGTCTAAATAATGAGATCTGCAAGCCAACAGGAGAGGGGACACTGAGAAACCAGGACCAGTGGCTCCTTACAGCCCAGCCCGCAAGCCTTCTTCGGCCATGGAACAGTGGCACGCTTTGCTGCTCCTCCCGAGCAAGAGAATATTTGCTTCCCTCTCCAGAACGGTGGAGAAACCCATCCATCCCCAAGCAGAGCATCCTGCAGGCTCACCACATAGACAGGGAACATACGGAGCAGGATTTCTCAGAAGTCCCCAAGGAAGGAAGATGGTGGTTTCTCCTCCCTCTGAGCTCCCTCAGTGGATCCTGATGGATGGGCAGGGGTGGGTGGGAGGCGGATCATCAAAACCAGTAGTGGGAAGGGACCTTGAGCACATGTGGTTGGTGGTGGGAGTGGTGGGATGGGGTAAACTAGAGCAGGGAGGGTGGAGCTTCTGCCCCCTCCAAAGCTGACCTTTGGTTTAGTTCAGCCGGGAGTTCCCTTGGGATGGGGTGGCCTCGTCAGCCATGAGAGCATAGAAGCAGAGATATCTGTTTAGGAGGAAGAGGAAAGTTGAAGTAGAGATGAGAGAGAAACTTCTGGAAGTTCTCTGATGGTTCTACTTCCTGACTTGAGGCTTTCCCCAGGCCCAGCTGATTTAGGGTTCAATGAGATACCCCGACATCCTCCCAACAAATTGTGCCTGGGGTAGTCTGAGATGACTTTTGTTCCTGAACACAAACAGAACCTCCACCAAGACAACAGAGCAGCCCAGGCCACTCTTGGCCTGGCCTCTTTCACTTTCCCAGAAGGGCTGGTGCTGCGGCAGGACTACAGGGAACTCTTCTCCGAAAGTTCTGTCCAGCTGCCCCTGGCTGGATTCCCATTTGTTCTGTGTATCAGTGAAAATATCTCCTCATCCTGTAACCCTTGTTTAGACTCCACTGTCTGTCCTTGTGATGTTTGGAATAACAGGAAACAAGGGCATCCTTCACTCAAGGCTGTCTGGGAATTACACCTGAAAACACCAAAGCCACAAAGGCAACTACAACAAAGGAACTCACAGCCAAACCCCAACTGTCCCCTGGAAACCCAAATGGGGAAGTAATAACTAGGACATTCTCACCTTTGACAGAGGAAGAAACTAACTACCCTGGGGACCTTGGACGGGCCACTGAACTTCCTTGGGCCACAGTTCTCCATCTGGAGAATGTTGGTGGGGTTGGGAAAGCACACACAAACTGGGTCATGAGGATGAAAAGAGAGCATAGTGTCTGGCACATAGTATGTTCTCAATAAATGTTAATCTTCTTCCTACTAAAAGGGATTCTGGATAGGCAAAAAAAGGGGATTCTGGGAAATAAAATACTTCCAGGTTTATATTGTTTGAAGTGCTTCTCAGTATGCCTGGCATATAGGAAGGTGTAAAAAATGGTTGCTATCTGTTTAATGTCAGGACAAGAACTGAAGCAAACTCAGGAGAGCCAAAGCCATTTGATTTGGTGGTGGTGGAGCTGGGGGTCAACTCTTTCTTCTTTTTGTTTAGAATTCTAGTGATGTTACCTGAATGTGGTTATGCGATAAAATCGCTGAAAATTTGTTTGATTAAAGATTATATTTGCTGACCAGTTACCAACCCACAGAGAAGGCAATCACTTGGGTTTGTCAGAAGTCCGTCCTGCAGGAGGACAGGAGTGCCTAGGCAGAGGTGGGAAGGAAAAGGAGGTGGTGGAGATGCGACCGAGGGAAAGTATGGGGAGTAAGGGTCTGCTGAGCTTGGAGGCAGGAGAGATGGGTGAATGGAGAGAGAAAGGAGAAAGCCCCTCCAGAAAGTGGCCCCCTGATGAGGGCAAAGGCATCTACTTTATTTTACGCCACGCCACATTATTTCATTTCATTTATTTATTTGCAAAGCTGGTTTCTCAGCTCTCTTTATTCCCAGAGCACTTCTCTGGGCAGCACTAGCCAGACAACAGCATGAGAACTGAGGTCTGACTTCAGGCTCCTTCCGTAAACTCCTCACATCCCAGCCCAGGGAAGGGAAGCTGAGATCCCTGTCCTAAATGTGTGTAGGGTACAGTGGGCCAGGAGGATAGCAGGAGGGGTCTTCTGGACTCCAAGAGCTTCACTTCACTTCCCACGGTCGGGAGTGAAGGCTGCTTGTTGTCACTAACACTCCATCTCGACCTGTCTCGACCATGACCCTGGGTGCTGATCCCAGCTCTGCCATCTGCCCTCTGTTTGGCCCTGGAAAATCCCCTTCTTCTTTCCGGGTCTCAGTTTCCCCATCTGAAAAGGGAGGTGTTGGACTGAATGAACTCAGAGGGCCTCTCCAGCTCAGTCTGTAAATCTCTGAGATGCTCGAATGACTAGGGAAAGGAAAGAGACAGGGGCAGGGATCCCAGAGCTTCTGATCAGATGCTGGCCCTCCAACCCCCACTTGGGGAATTAGGGTAAAGCAAGTTAATCTGGTTACTGTAACAAAGGGAAACTGAAGCAGTCCCATTCTAATAGTTCCTTTTTACCTGACTGCAAATTTTACTCTTCTCACTTTTATTTATTTATTTATTTAATTTTTAAAAATTTATTTATTTATTTATTTATTTATTTTTGGCTGTGTTGGGTCTTCGTTTCGTGCGAGGGCTTTCTCTAGTTGCGGCGAGCGGGGGCCACTCTTCATCGCGGTGCATGGGCCCCTCACTATTGCGGCCTCTCTTGTTGCGGAGCACAGCCTCCAGATGCGCAGGCTCAGTAGTTGTGGCTCACAGGCCCAGTTGCTCCGCGGCATGTGGGATCTTCCCAGACCAGGGCTCGAACCCGTGTCCCCTGCATTGGCAGGCAGATTCTCAACCACTGTGCCACCAGGGAAGCCCTCTTCTCACTTTTAAATAGGAAAAAGCCAGGTGGACAATCACCTAAAGGGTACAGTCTACAATTTTGCATTCTAAAGGCTCTGGAGTATGACTGTCCTAAGGAGTGACACAGTCAAACGTTGCCCCAGGGGTCATGGTGTGTTATAATGATCTGCTATGCATCCCTCTCCCACTAGAGTGAGAGCCCTCCAGGGGCAGAGGCTAGGTCACATTTAGCTGCAAAACAGTAAAAAATATTAGTGGGTTGAGGGGCCTCCTTTTCATCCCTGACTCATGAACCAGTTGAGAAGTATGCCAAAGAATAAACTTTCATCTTTCCTACTGTAGAACTGTTATTGGAGACTATATCTTAGAGCTGCAGACATAATAGTGAACACTAGTTTTATCCATCCATTTATAGACATTGCAAGGAATATGCACATCTCCCCATGTGACGTCTGTTCTTATAAAAATTGGTGCACAAAGCAGATGTGAATGTGTACTCCCAAAGGGAAAGGAAAGAGGAAGGCACAGAGCTCCACACACTCATGTTCTCTCCCAAACTCATCAATAATGAAAGTCATATTTCTTCCTCCAGGAGGTGTGAAGGGGGGAAGACCCAGGAGGGTTATGCTAATGGGTTTCTTTACAAGGAAGAAGGAGTGGGTAAGAAGCATTCTCCCTTAAGCACTCCGTTCTAGGCATGTATCATGAACTCAGTATGTTCACATAGGGCAGTGGATGTGTATCATCTTTTTGGCTGTCCAGTATCCAAGCCTCTTTCTATGTTTCTTTTTAGGGGAGAAAGTTCATCCAACCACAGAGAGGTAGAGCCTGCTTCTCACTAGAGAAGATAAAAAATACCAGAGGCTTGCATCTCAACCTCCCTTGAACTGTAGTGTAGACTCATGGACTAGTATTTACTGATCAGATAAAACTGATTTTAAATCATAAGATAAGTGACATTAAAAAGTAGGGACTGAGAGATTGGTTCAAGATGGCACTGTAGAAGGACATGCTCTCACTCCCTCTTGCAAGAACACCAGAATCACAACTAACTGCTGAACAATCATTGACAGGAAGACACTGGAACTCACCAAAAAAGATACCCCACATCCAAAGACAAAGGAGAAGCCACAATGAGACGGTAGGAGGGGCGCAATCACAATAAAATTAAGTCCCATAACTGCTGGGTGGGTGACTCACAAACTGGAGAACACTTATACCACCGAAGCCCACCCACTGGAGTGAAGGTTCTGAGCCCCACGTCAGGCTTCTCACCCTGGGGGTCTGGCAATGGGAGGAGGAATTCCTAGAAAATCATACTTTGAAGGCTAGTGGGATTTGATTGCAGGACTTTGACAGGACTGGGGGAAACAGAGACTGCACTTTCGGAGGGCACACACAAAGTAGTGTGCGCATCGGGACCCAGGGGAAGGAGCAGTGACCCCAGAGGAGACTGAACCAGACCTACCTGCTAGTGATGGAGGGTCTCCTGAGGAGGCGGGGGCTGGCTGTGTCTTACCGTGAGGACAAGGACACTGGCAGCAGAAGTTCTGGGAAGTACTCCTTGGCTTGAGCCCTCCCAGAGTCTGCCATTAGCCCCACCAAAGAGCTCAGATAGGCTCCAGTGTTGGGTCGCCTCAGGCCAAACAACCAACAGAGAGGGAACCCAGCCCCACCCATCAGCAGGCAAGTGGATTAAAGTTTTACTGAGCTCTGCCCACCAGAGCAACAGTCAGCTCACCCACCACCAGTCCCTCCCATCAGGAAACTTGCACAAGCCTCTTAGATAGCCTCATCCACCAGAGGGCAGACAGCAGAAGCAAGAAGAGCTACAATCCTGCAGCCTGTGGAACAAAAACCACATTCACAGAAAGATAGACAAGATGAAAAGGCAGAGGGTTATGTACCAGATGAAGGAACAAGATAAAACACCAGAAAAACAACTAAATGAAGTGGAGGTAGGCAACCTTCCAGAAAAAGAATTCAGAATAATGATAGTGAAGATGATCCAGCACCTCGGAAAAAGAATGGAGGCAAAGATCGAGAAGATGCAAGAAATGATTAACAAAGACCTAGAAGAATTAAAGAACAAACAAACAGAGATGAACAATACAATAACTGAAATGAAAAATACACTAGAAGGCATCCATAGCAGAATGACTGAGGCAGAAGAATGGATAAGTGACCTGGAAGACAGAATGGTGGAATTCACTGCTGTGGAACAGACTAAAGAAAAAAGAATGAAAAGAAATGAAGACAGCCTAAGAGACCTCTGGGACAACATTAAACACAACAACATTCGCATTATAGGGGTCCCAGAAGGAGAAGAGAGAGAGAAAGGACCCAAGAAAATATTTGAAGAGGTTATAGTCGAAAACTTCCCTAACATGGGAAAGGAAATAGCCACCCAAGTCCAGGAAGCGCAGAGAGTCCCATACAGGATAAACCCAAGGAGAAACACGCCGAGACACATAGTAATCAAATTGGCAAAAATTAAAGACAAAGAAATAATTGAAAGCAGCAAGGGAAAACGACAAATAACATACAAGGGAACTCCCATAAGGTTAACAGCTGATTTCTCAGCAGAAACTCTACAAGCCAGAAGCGAGTGGCATGACATACTTAAAGTGATGAAAGGGAAGAACCTACAACCAAGATTACTCTACCTGGCAAGGATCTCATTCAGATTTGATGGAGAAATCAAAAGCTTTACAGACAAGCAAAAGCTAAGAATGAAAAGCTTTACAGACAAGCGAAAGCTAAGAGAATTCAGCACCACCAAACCAGCTCTACAACAAATGCTAAATGAACTTCTCTAAGTGGGAAACACAAGAGAAGAAAAAGGCCTATAAAAACAAACCCAAAACAATTATGAAAATCCTAAAGATGCCACCAGAAAACTACTAGAGTGGGGGTGCGGGTGGGGACTGCCTGCCCCCCCCCAAAAAAAAACTACTAGAGCTAATCAATGAATTTGGTAAAGTTGAAGGATACAAAATTAATGCACAGAAATCTCTTGCATTCCTATACACTAATGATGAAAAATCTCAAAGAGAAATTAAGGAAACACTCCCATTTATCACTGCAACAGAAAGAATAAAATACCTAGGAATTAACCTACCTAGGGAGACAAAAGACCTGTATGCAGAAAACTATAAGACACTGATGAAAAAAATTAAAGATGATACCAACAGATGGAGAGATATACCATGTTCTTGGATTGGAAGAATCAATATTGTGAAAATGACTATACTACCCAAAGCAATCTACAGATTCAATGCAAACCCTATCAAATTACCAATGGCATTTTTCACAGAACTAGAACAAAAAATTTCACAATTTGTATAGAAACACAAAAGACCCCAAATAGCCAAAGCAATCTTGAGAAAGAAAAACAGAGCTGGAGGAATCAGGCTCCCGGACTTCAGACTATACTACAAACTACAGTAATCAAGACAATATGGTACTGGCACAAAAACAGAAATATAGATCAATGGAACAGGATAGAAAGCCCAGAGATAAACCCACGCACCTATGGTCAACTAATCTATGACAAAGGAGGCAAGGGTACACAATGGTGAAAAGACAGTCTCTTCAATAAGTGGTGCTGGGAAACCTGTACAGCTACATGTAAAAGAATGAAATTAGAACACTCCCTAACACCATACACAAAAGTAAACTCAAAATGGATTTGAGACCTAAATGTAACACCGGAAACTATAAAACTCTTAGAGGAAAACATAGGAAAAACACTCTTTGACATAAATCACAGCAAGGTCTTTTTTGATCCACCTCCTAGAGTAATGGAAATAAAAACAAAAATAAACAAATGGGACCTAATGAAACTTCAAAGCTTTTGCACAGCAAAGGAAACCATAAACAAGACGAAAAGACAACCCTCAGAATGGGAGAAAATATTTGCAAACGAATCAACGGACAAAGGATTAATCTCCAAAATATATAAACAGCTCATGCAGCTCAATATTAAAAAAACAAACAACCCAATCCAAAAATGGGCAGAAGACCTAAATAGACATTTCTCCAAAGAAGACATACAGATGGCCAAGAAGCACATGAAAAGCTGCTCAACATCACTAATTATTAGGGAAATGCAAATCAAAACTACAATGAAGTATCACCTCACACCAGTTAGAATGGGCATCATCAGAAAATCTACAAACAACAAATCCTGGAGAGGGTGAGGAGGAAAGGGAACCCTCCTGCACTGTTGGTGGGAATGTAAATTGATACAGCTACTATGGAGAACAGTATGGAGGTTCCTTAAAAAACTAAAAATGGAATTACCATATGACCCAGCAATCCCACTACCGGGCATATACCCAGAGAAAACCGTAATTCGAAAAGACACATGCACCCCAGTGTTCATTGCAGCACTATTTACAATAGCCAGGTCATGGAAGCAACCTAAATGCCCATCGACAGACGAATGGATAAAGAAGATGTGGTACATATATACAATGGAATATCACTCAGCCATAAAAAGGAACGAAATTGGGTCATTTGTAGAGACGTGGATGAATCTAGAGACTGTCATACAGAGTGAAGTAAGTCAGAAAGAGAAAAACAAATATCGCATATTAACGCATGTATGTGGAACCTAGAAAAATGGTACAGATGAACCGGTTTGCAGGGCAGAAGTTGAGACACAGATGTAGAGTACAAACGTATGGACACCAAGCAGGGAAAGCAGTGGCAGGTGGGGGTGGTGGTATGATGAATTGGGAGATTGGGATTGACATGTATACACTGATGTGCAGAAAATGGATGACTATAATAACCTGCTCCATAAAAAAATAAAGAAAATAAAGTTCAAAAAAAAAAAAAATGTAGGGACCGAACAGAATTCCTTTTTGGTAATGGGGTGGCCATAAGTCTGGTTCTCAACCCCCCAAAGAGTCCATGAGCTACCCCAAATCCTTTCCATAAGCTCCTTTTCTGCTTTGATCAACTAAAGTCAGTTTCTGTTGCATATAATTAAACCCTGACTGATGCAGAGGTGTATACAGGGAGTGGGTGTGAACAACAGACCCTCAGGAAAAGAAGAAGAATCTGAAGATCGGTTATTAGGCCTGTTGGGATCAAGGGCAGTGAAAATCCAGCTTTAAACAATGGGGCTCTGACAGATCAGACATACAATGGTGAAAGAGTCAGTTAAATGAAAACTTCCAGTCACATAAAATGAAGTGCCCATTGAAAGCAAGGCTCTAAGAGGCTGAGTGGCTATTCTATAGAACAATGTGAGGGGCACATAGACTTCAAGCTCATATACTAATTACCCAGCTCAAGTGTCCACCTAAAAACTAAGGACTTTTTATGACTGTGATGGAAGAATCTCACATTTCATGCAGAGGCAGGAACAGGGGGAACGGGTGTATTACTGGGGCCAACCAGGTCGATCAGTGGGAAGCCAGAACTATAGCAGGTCTGCTCTACTGGGGTTGGAATCATGGAAGTGTTGTAGCTGGTGGTGGTGGTTCTACCAAAGCAGAAAAGGAGGGGGAAAAATATCCCAGCTTCTCCCTTTCTCCTGCCCTCCAAACTCTTACTCACACAGAAGTCAGAAAACATAACTTACTTATATCAGTTTACCTGTGATATGGAACAGAGGAGGGGAAGGAGAGGAGTGGACCTGAGAAACAGATTCAGATATGATACAAATGGAAGGTCATCTTTTCCACAGTCTAGAGATATATAACTACTGTCAGATTCCAGTGTACCTAGAAGGCAATTACAAAGTCAAACCCAATAGGAGAGCCAAATAAGGGTAAAAATTTGTTGATTTGTATTGGCAAAATCTAAAGCATACACGTGGAAATAGACCCTGAGAGTGCTTGCTAGACCAAGGAGGGAGCAAAATAATTTTAGATTATACTGAATTTATTTGTATGGATCCTTTACCAGAGATCCTTATTTCAATAGGCTAGCTTGAGTAGCCAGAAGAGTTCCAATTATTTGTTTGTTTGGTTGGCTGAATCTTGGACTAAACAGTGGTCTACTAAACAAAGTTAAAGTGTCATAAATTCCCTGGTATAAAATAGAGTTTGGAGAAGGGATAGAGGGGGGGAGATTGGAATATTGAGGACATTTCCATGTTCAATGTTTTCTCCACCCACTAACTGAATTTCTAGAATGGTTCCAGAAGACAATCCTTTATTGAAAGTGTTGAGAAATACATTAGTGAGGGAAACACTGTCATCTTTGAACAATACTATCATGGCTATTCTCTGTTTAGGCCGAGGATTGTCATAGGACGCTGCAGTGGAAATGGGCTCCCTGATTTCAATAGGGCTACCAGGATCCTAGGGTGGCAGACTCCAAGCAGTAGCACTAAAGGCAAGGTGGACATGGTTACCACATAGGCACAAGAAAGAAATTCAGACGCTAGATGAATAATAAATGTCCACTACTATCTACCTCTTTGCCTGTCCATTGACATAACTCCTTTTCCTAATACTTACACTTCAAAATAAAGCTTCCACCAACTATAACACAACCAACCATTAAAAAACAAAACAAAACCCGGTAATGCATTCGAATTATCTTCAAAAGATTCAACCTAAATCTCACCAGTAACTGCATGTCTACAGTCTGTGGGTGATGGTCACCCCTCTGATAACCGCTATTTTGTCTAAAAATTCTATAATCTGAGCAATAAATTGTAAAATTAACCACCACCAACACACTATTAATAATGAAGGAGAGAAGAGAAAAGTTATTTTAAAATAGATAAATTGCTGCATTTTATTGAATCTAAGAATCAGTTGTAAAATAAACCCTTATTTTATGTACCATTAAGGAAAATGATCCATTAAATGATGACACAATACTTTCTCATCACTTATAATTTAGAGCTATTTTATAATTATTTAATGTAGATATAGATTTTTATCTTATATAACTTTATGCATACAAAAAATTAAAATATAAGAAGAATATATTGATTATGGTATTCCTCAGACTTTTTCATATTTATAGTTCTACCCTGAATTCCTCCCATATTATTTCTCCAACAAAGATTATTTGCCCTACTGCTTTCTTTCCATGCTTTTTTCTGAACATAGAATAACTTTTCATTTCAATGTGGAATTGTACTGTAATATTTTAGAAGGCATTTTAAAGGACAATTAAACTAAAATGAGTATTATCAACAATATCCATAACTCAAATGCAGTTATAATAATGTGAACTGCTATGACCAAGTAAGCGTATGTGCATATAATAACTATACCATGAATGTTGCCTGGTTGCCAGCAACAGTGAGGTAATCAATTTTAGGATGCAGCCTTATTTCAAAGGTGTTGAAAACGTGAAAAAAATGAGCATCTTAGAATTGATGAAATACAATAGTTAATGTAAAACACACATGACACTACAAGGAAGAAAATACAGATCTGTAGTTATAGTTCTTTCTTTTCTGGCGGTATATTTTACTTCTGTTCTCCATTAACCCTTTCATGTTCTATTTAGCTTAATCCAGCACCTCAACTGTTGTTTGTTTGTCTGCTTGTTTGTTTTGTCCAGTAGGGTAACCAAAAGCTTCATTCTTGAGGAATTTGAGTCATTGGTGGCTCTACCAACATAGGGTTACCGTAATGGCAATTCTTGTCTTTTTTCCTGCTTTTGTAATGGGTCACTTTATGTAATTTTCCTTTAGCCACCCATAAGATTTTCTCTTTATCAATTATTTTCAACATTTTGAGTACGACATTCTTATTGTGGTTTTCTTTGTGTTCATTATCTTTAGGTTTTCTTGAAATTCATGGCATAATAGATTTATAGTTTTCATTAAATTTGGAAAAATTTTGGTTATTTCTTTACGCTCCCCCTCCCCTTTTTCCCCTTGGGACTCCAATTACACATATGTTAGACTGTTTGATATTTTCCTACAGGTCATTGAGGTTGTGTTCCTTTTCTCCTGACTTTATCTTTCTGTATTTCACTTAGGATAATTTCTATTCCTAGGTCTTCAAGTTCACTGATTATTTTCTTCTTGGTGTGGAATATGCTATTAATCCTATCCCATGGACTTTTCATTACAGATTTTGAATTTTTCAGTTCCAGAACTTCCTTCCTTCCTGTGAGGTCCTCTCATGTTGATTTGTGACTCGACTGAATGTCATTGTTTCTCTCAAGGCAGCTGACCCTATAAGACTCTCTCTCCTTCCAGGTTCTGGTAACTTCTCCCAGTCCTTAATCCTTCAGTTCTAGCAGTGTTGATAGCTTCTATGATTGTTAGCCCTGGGTTCCTACACTACCCCTTGTAGTATTCCTAAGCACTGCTAACACCTTGTGATTAGCCTCTTTGCATACAAACCTCTTAGAAAAATCCTCATTTAAGGTGCTGTTTTCTGTTGAGACCCTGACTAATGCACTGGTGTGTTAGAAGGTTTTTAAAGTATCTGGTTTCCAGTATCTTTGCTAAACATACTTTAGTTTTAATAGTTTGTTTCTAGAAATTCTTGAATTTCCTATGTAGACAATCATAGCATCTTCTGAATGGTGACCCTTTTGTTTTTTTAAAATACTTATGATTTTATAATTTTATTTTCTGCTCTTTTTCTTTCTTATTTTCCTGGCTAAAACCTCCATTATCATGTTAAACAGAAGTAACTATAGTTGTCTCATTTCTGTAATGTGATGCAGGTGAGGGTTCACCATTAAAAATTATACTTAATATAGATCTGGAGTAGATACCCTTTTATAAGTCAAGGAATTTTTCTTCTCTTTGAATTTATTATTTAAAAAAGTCATGATCAGGTATTGAATTGTATTGAATGGTTTACAGCATTGTTTGAAATAATCGTAAAGCTCCTTTCTTTTTCTTGTCCTGCTCTCCCTTGGGGTCTTGCCTCCATTCTGGTAGTGGCACATCAAGGTCAAGGACTCAGAGACTGTTCTTCCTAGGCCCAGCCTGGAAGGGCAGGAATGGAGCCCTGTGTGTCCTCTTGGGTAAATTTTGGGCTTCTTGGAATCTTCCATGTGGAGCATTACAAGATGCCCATGAAGGCATCATTTTGATGTATTATTTTGCTTACAAAACAACTGCTTTAAAAAAAATCCTGATTTATTCAAGACCTCCTTTCTGTTGGAGTTAGGAGAGGAATTAGTAAAGAGAGTGTTGAGGAGAGAAACCCGTATGTATATTGCAGCAATCTTATGAAGTAGGTATCTGTATGCTTGGCTTACAGGTGAGGAAACTGAAGCCCAGAGAGGGGACATGCACTGCTCAGGACAATGGCAGAGTCAGATCCTGGACTTCTGATGCCATACCTTGTGCTCACAAACACTGCTTGCTTCCTCACAACAGGGAAGTGAGACGTAGGTCTCACCTCCCACGAGTGTACTTCTGTCTTTCCCTGACCCTTGGACCCTCAGCTCTAAGCATCTCTGAGTCTAGCCCCACCCTCCCAGCAGTTCTTCAGTTTGGAAGCATTGTGGCCCTCCGACCCTGCTTCCAGACCCTCCTGGGGGTCTGTGTATCCTGTCAGCCTTATGAGTATTGTGTATGTATGTGTGCAGGGGGAGGATAGGGTCTGGGTTCCTCTCTGGAAAAGGGATGGGAGCAGAGAGGGGGGTTCTGATTCTATTTTCTTTGTGGACCAGGCTTGGTGCTGAGATGGGAGGGGTACTTGCTGTTGCCTGGTCTGCTTCTGTCCCTTCTGTGACCGCAGGCTGGACAGCTTCCAACTGCCTGTTGACTGAAGGCTCCCGGTTGCCTCTGGTCTCCCTCTTCTTCCTGATCTGCCCTTTGGACTCCAGCCTGCCCCTCCTTGTGGCATGCTCCTCAGTGACCAACCTGACACAGACCCTGGAGGCTGTGCCCCAGAGTGAGGAGGGCCTCTGTCTCTCTGGTTCCACTTCCGTTCTGTGCCTGGACGCCTTCTCCCACTTCCCTGGGCTCAAGGTCCTGAGGCTGAGTCTGCATCTCACCCAGCTCCTGCCAGGAGCTCTTGGCAGCTTGGGACAGCTGCGGCAGCTCTTCTTCACAGGCCCCTACACAGTTTACCTCTTCCTACCCCTGATGGCAACCTAAGCTCCCTCCAGGCCTCGCTTTCTTGGGCCCCTGCCTGGATGGGAACACGGGTGTCCGGTTTTCTCCCAGCCTACGGCGGCTGAGTGTCAAGTATAGTTGCCTTCAGAATGTGGGGGAGCTGGCGGACATCTTCCCAGACCCGGTGCACGGCCCCTCCTTTGGCAATGCCTGGCTTCTGGAGATTTGGACCTGTCATTCAACAATCAGCTGAAGATGGCCAGTCCCAGGGCCCTCCAGGGGCTCAAGCTGGGGACTCTGTGTCTGGACCACACAGAGATGAAGGCAGCTGCAGTGGTGGGACTGGGGCTGCAGAGCCTGGACACCCTGTCTGTGATCAATGCTGACATGGCCAAGCTGCCTGCTGGGGCAGTTGCACACTTTGAGCTGCAGGAGCTGAATTTGGCATCCACTCCTGTAGGGCACATAGCTCTGGAGGCCCTGGCTTCCTGCCACAGCCTGAAGAGCTTGGGTCTTAAGAGCAGTGGCCGGATGACTAACCTGCCACCAGGTTTCCTGGCGGCCATGCCCAGCCTTCAGAAACTGAACTTGAGTAGGAACCAACGGCAAGTGCCGTGCTGGGCACGAACGAGACAGGGGCTGTGTCAAGACTGCGGGCCCTGGATCTGTCCAACAATGGGCTGCACATGCTGTCCCCAGTCACCTTCTCATGCTGCCCCAGCTGCGGGAACTGCTACTTCAGGGAAACCAGCTGATTTGTCTGCAGGGCCAGGCATTCCAGGGCTTAAGGAGGCTGGGGAAGTTGGACTTGGCCAAGAATCCATTGGTAGACCTGGGCAAGGGCTGGTTGGCTCCGCTGCCTGCAGTAACCGCCCTAAGCCTGCTGGATACCCGTATGGTGCTGAGCTCAGCCTTTGGCTTCCAGAGCGTCTGCATACCTTGAACCTGCAGCTCCCCTCTGGCCCTTCCGGGGTAGTGTTATCCCTGCCCATGAGCTTGACCAGCTTGGAGTTTCATGCGGTCTCAGGCAGGAAGCCTGGGATGCTGGCTTCTAATGTCTTTCCAGTCTTGCAGACCTTGACTCTAAAAGGCTGGGGATTGCAGCTGGGGACCTGGAATGTCACCAAGATCTTCCCTGCCCTTTGCCAACTTTCCCTGTTTGGTGATAGCTTGCAGGCCCTCTGCTCCCAGGACACCTCCAACCTTTTCCTCTGGCAGCTCTCCAGGCTCTTGTATCAGAGGGTAAGGGGGGACGGGCACAGCCCCAAGCCCTGCTGCATCACGGAGCTGCACAGCCTAAGGGAGTGGAAGCCGCAGGCACTTCAGTCCCACACCCGGCCCTGCTCAGTGCTGCTTGAGGAGCTGGTGGGTGAGCTGCCCAGGGGAGGTGCTGCATCTGGTCAAAATGGGGTTAGAGACACTGTCTGCTGCTGCTTTCCAGGGCTTGGGAAGTCTCCAGGTCTTAGTGCTAGACTGGGAGACAGGCCTCATGCTAGATGGCAGCCTCCAGGAGCAAAGTCCCCAGATGCCCCAATACAGTAAGTCCCCTACATACAAACAAGTTCTGTCCCGAGAGCATGTTTGTAAGTCCAATTTGTTTGTAAGTCCAACAAAGTTAGCCTAGATACCCAACTAACACAACTGGCTACATAGTACTGTACTGTAATAGGTTTCTAATGCTTTTCACACAAGTAATACATAAAAAACAAACAAACAAAAAATAAAGAAAACATTTTTAATCTTACAGCACAGTACCTTGAAAAGTACAGTAGTACAGTACAACAGCTGGCATACAGGGGCATTGGGTGAACAGGCAAGAAGAGTTACTGACGGGAGGAGGGAGAGGAGGA